>NC_140657.1:7191211-11991211 GCF_978046115.1 Saccoglossus kowalevskii
CAAATTCATGAACATTTTTCAATTTCCTTATTATTTTCGGAGAACAAGTTGGTGACGCTGTCGGTACATAGTGGAGTTTGACCAGTTAACTTACCGTGAAAAGTCGTACAAAGTGAACGCAAAGTTGTGCAAAGTGATTACAAAGTTTGTAGATGTATTTGTATGTTTGACCTAAGTTGTTGGCATATAGAAACCCGCAATTGTAAAGTCAAACAAATGATTAAAAACGAGATGAAAGCAGCCTATATTAGCAGAGTATCACATGAGCTGACTGACCATAAAGATGATAGAAACAGCATGCAAAGTTGATAAAAGCGTTCAAAACTTTGGAGGAGTTGCATGTATATATAACATAAGTCATTGGAATGCCAACCCCGCAGTTAAATTTCGAAAACATTAAGTATATGTCTAGAAAATTCCCGATATGTAAGCAGATTATCGCAACTGCGAACCGAAAATCGAAGACAAACTGCTTACAAAGTTATGAAAAGCGATTGCAAAGTTTGTAGATTCGTTTGGCAATGTTACATATGATATTATATTGACGGGTTCCATAGTCAAAAGTTCGAAAACGTAAATACATATTTCGCACATTGCCGTTAAAGTAGCGTACTATCACTCGGAGCATGTAGAGGTCATAGGTCAATTCAAGAAGTTACTTGTACAAAAGCTATCAAGTTTAAAACAGTTTCAAAAATGAAATAGTCGCTAATTCGTGTATATTTCAAATTACGTAAGCAGTAGTGTGGGTAGCTGAAGAGACAAAGTTTAAAGTTAAGCTCAATCGGGCATGGTTAGTTCTTGCATGGGAGACTGCCTGAGAAAACCAGCTGGGGATTTTTTTTGGATTCATCACATACATATCAAAGATATGAGACAACGTTCGTGCATCTTTTTTTCACTGTGATGTTAATCATTTTTAGTAGAAAGACATGGAAATTTAGGCTTGTTTTCAAATTCATGAACATTTTTTCAATTTCCTTATTATTTTCGGAGAACAAGTTGGTGACGCTGTCGGTACATAGTGGAGTTTGACCAGTTAACTTACCGTGAAAAGTCGTACAAAGTGAACGCAAAGTTGTGCAAAGTGATTACAAAGTTTGTAGATGTATTTGTATGTTTGACCTAAGTTGTTGGCATATAGAAACCCGCAATTGTAAAGTCAAACAAATGAATAAAAGCGAGATGAAAACAGCCTATATTAGCAGAGTATCACATGAGCTGACTGACCATAAAGATCATAGAAACAGCATGCAAAGTTGATAAAAGCGTTCAAAACGTTGGCGGAGTTGCATGTATATATAACCTAAGTCATTGGAATGCCAACCCCGCAGTTAAATTTCGAAAACATTAAGTATATGTCTAGAAAATTCCCGATATGTAAGCAGATTATCGCAACTGCGAACCGAAAATCGAAGACAAACTGCTTACAAAGTTATGAAAAGCGATTGCAAAGTTTGTAGATTCGTTCGGCAATGTTACATATGATATTATATTGACGGGTTCCATAGTCAAAAGTTCGAAAACGTAAATAAATATTTCGCGCATTGCCGTTAAAGTAGCGTACTATCACTCGGAGCATGTAGAGGTCATAGGTCAATTCAAGAAGTTACTTGTACAAAAGCTGTCAAGTTTAAAACAGTTTCAAAAATGAAATAGTCGCTAATTCGTATATATTTCAAATTACGTAAGCAGTAGTGTGGGTAGCTGAAGAGACAAAGTTTAAAGTTAAGCTCAATCGGGCATGGTTAGTTCTTGCATGGGAGACTGCCTGAGAAAACCAGCTGGGGATTTTTTTTGGATTCATCACATACATATCAAAGATATGAGACAACGTTCGTGCATCTTTTTTTTCACTGTGATGTTAATCATTTTTAGTAGAAAGACATGGAAATCTAGGCTTGTTTTCAAATTCATGAACATTTTTCAATTTCCCTATTATTTTCGGAGAACAAGTTGGTGACGCTGTCGGCACATAGTGCAGTTTGACCAGTTAACTTACCGTGAAAAGTCGTACAAAGTGAACGCAAAGTTGTGCAAAGTGATTACAAAGTTTGTAGATGTATTTGTATGTTTGACCTAAGTTGTTGGCATATAGAAACCCGCAATTGTAAAGTCAAACAAATGAATAAAAGCGAGATGAAAACAGCCTATATTAGCAGAGTATCACATGAGCTGACTGACCATAAAGATGATAGAAACAGCATGCAAAGTTGATAAAAGCGTTCAAAACGTTGGCGGAGTTGCATGTATATATAACATAAGTCATTGGAATGCCAACCCCGCAGTTAAATTTCGAAAACATTAAGTATATGTATAGAAAATCTCCGATATGTAAGCAGATTATCGCAACTGCGAACCGAAAATCGAAGACAAACTGCTTACAAAGTTATGAAAAGCGATTGCAAAGTTTGTAGATTCGTTTGGCAATGTTACATATGATATTATATTGACGGGTTCCATAGTCAAAAGTTCGAAAACGTAAATACATATTTCGCACATTGCCGTTAAAGTAGCGTACTATCACTCGGAGCATGTAGAGGTCATAGGTCAATTCAAGAAGTTACTTGTACAAAAGCTATCAAGTTTAAAACAGTTTCAAAAATGAAATAGTCGCTAATTCGTGTATATTTCAAATTACGTAAGCAGTAGTGTGGGTAGCTGAAGAGACAAAGTTTAAAGTTAAGCTCAATCGGGCATGGTTAGTTCTTGCATGGGAGACTGCCTGAGAAAACCAGCTGGGGATTTTTTTTGGATTCATCACATACATATCAAAGATATGAGACAACGTTCGTGCATCTTTTTTTCACTGTGATGTTAATCATTTTTAGTAGAAAGACATGGAAATTTAGGCTTGTTTTCAAATTCATGAACATTTTTCAATTTCCTTATTATTTTCGGAGAACAAGTTGGTGACGCTGTCGGTACATAGTGGAGTTTGACCAGTTAACTTACCGTGAAAAGTCGTACAAAGTGAACGCAAAGTTGTGCAAAGTGATTACAAAGTTTGAAGATGTATTTGTATGTTTGACCTAAGTTGTTGGCATATAGAAACCCGCAATTGTAAAGTCAAACAAATGAATAAAAGCGAGATGAAAACAGCCTATATTAGCAGAGTATCACATGAGCTGACTGACCATAAAGATGATAGAAACAGCATGCAAAGTTGATAAAAGCGTTCAAAACGTTGGCGGAGTTGCATGTATATATAACATAAGTCATTGGAATGCCAACCCCGCAGTTAAATTTCGAAAACATTAAGTATATGTTTAGAAAATCTCCGATGTGTAAGCAGATTATCGCAACTGCGAACCGAAAATCGAAGACAAACTGCTTACAAAGTTATGAAAAGCGATTGCAAAGTTTGTAGATTCGTTTGGCAATGTTACATATGATATTATATTGACGGGTTCCATAGTCAAAAGTTCGAAAACGTAAATACATATTTCGCACATTGCCGTTAAAGTAGCGTACTATCACTCGGAGCATGTAGAGGTCATAGGTCAATTCAAGAAGTTACTTGTACAAAAGCTATCAAGTTTAAAACAGTTTCAAAAATGAAATAGTCGCTAATTCGTGTATATTTCAAATTACGTAAGCAGTAGTGTGGGTAGCTGAAGAGACAAAGTTTAAAGTTAAGCTCAATCGGGCATGGTTAGTTCTTGCATGGGAGACTGCCTGAGAAAACCAGCTGGGGATTTTTTTTTTGGATTCATCACATACATATCAAAGATATGAGACAACGTTCGTGCATCTTTTTTTCACTGTGATGTTAATCATTTTTAGTAGAAAGACATGGAAATTTAGGCTTGTTTTCAAATTCATGAACATTTTTCAATTTCCTTATTATTTTCGGAGAACAAGTTGGTGACGCTGTCGGTACATAGTGGAGTTTGACCAGTTAACTTACCGTGAAAAGTCGTACAAAGTGAACGCAAAGTTGTGCAAAGTGATTACAAAGTTTGAAGATGTATTTGTATGTTTGACCTAAGTTGTTGGCATATAGAAACCCGCAATTGTAAAGTCAAACAAATGAATAAAAGCGAGATGAAAACAGCCTATATTAGCAGAGTATCACATGAGCTGACTGACCATAAAGATGATAGAAACAGCATGCAAAGTTGATAAAAGCGTTCAAAACGTTGGCGGAGTTGCATGTATATATAACATAAGTCATTGGAATGCCAACCCCGCAGTTAAATTTCGAAAACATTAAGTATATGTCTAGAAAATTCCCGATATGTAAGCAGATTATCGCAACTGCGAACCGAAAATCGAAGACAAACTGCTTACAAAGTTATGAAAAGCGATTGCAAAGTTTGTAGATTCGTTTGGCAATGTTACATATGATATTATATTGACGGGTTCCATAGTCATAAGTTCGAAAACGTAAATAAATATTTCGCACATTGCCGTTAAAGTAGCGTACTATCACTCGGAGCATGTAGAGGTAATAGGTCAATTCAAGAAGTTACTTGTACAAAAGCTATCAAGTTTAAAACAGTTTCAAATATGAAATAGTCGCTAATTCGAGTATATTTCCAATTACGTAAGCAGTAGTGTGGGTAGGTGAAGAGACAAAGTTTAAAGTTAAACTCAATCGGGCATGGTTAGTTCTTGCATGGGAGACTGCCTGAGAAAACCAGCTGAGGATTTTTTTAGGTTTCATCACATACATATCAAAGATATGAGACAACGTTCGTGCATCTTTTTTTCACTGTGATGTTAATCATTTTTAGTAGAAAGACATGGAAATTTAGGCTTGTTTTCAAATTCATGAACATTTTTCAATTTCCTTATTATTTTCGGAGAACAAGTTGGTGACGCTGTCGGTACATAGTGGAGTTTGACCAGTTAACTTACCGTGAAAAGTCGTACAAAGTGAACGCAAAGTTGTGCAAAGTGATTACAAAGTTTGTAGATGTATTTGTATGTTTGACCTAAGTTGTTGGCATATAGAAACCCGCAATTGTAAAGTCAAACAAATGAATAAAAGCGAGATGAAAACAGCCTATATTAGCAGAGTATCACATGAGCTGACTGACCATAAAGATGATAGAAACAGCATGCAAAGTTGATAAAAGCGTTCAAAACGTTGGCGGAGTTGCATGTATATATAATATAAGTCATTGGAATGCCATCCCCGCAGTTAAATTTCGAAAACATTAAGTATATGTTTAGAAAATCTCCGATATGTAAGCAGATTATCGCAACTGCGAACCGAAAATCGAAGACAAACTGCTTACAAAGTTATGAAAAGCGATTGCAAAGTTTGTAGATTCGTTTGGCAATGTTACATATGATATTATATTGACGGGTTCCATAGTCAAAAGTTCGAAAACGTAAATACATATTTCGCACATTGCCGTTAAAGTAGCGTACTATCACTCGGAGCATGTAGAGGTCATAGGTCAATTCAAGAAGTTACTTGTACAAAAGCTATCAAGTTTAAAACAGTTTCAAATATGAAATAGTCGCTAATTCGAGTATATTTCCAGTTACGTAAGCAGTAGTGTGGGTAGGTGAAGAGACAATGTTTAAAGTTAAACTCAATCGGGCATGGTTAGTTCTTGCATGGGAGACTGCCTGAGAAAACCAGCTGAGGATTTTTTTAGGTTTCATCACATACATATCAAAGATATGAGACAACGTTCGTGCATCTTTTTTTCACTGTGATGTTAATCATTTTTAGTAGAAAGACATGGAAATTTAGGCTTGTTTTCAAATTCATGAACATTTTTCAATTTCCTTATTATTTTCGGAGAACAAGTTGGTGACGCTGTCGGTACATAGTGGAGTTTGACCAGTTAACTTACCGTGAAAAGTCGTACAAAGTGAACGCAAAGTTGTGCAAAGTGATTACAAAGTTTGTAGATGTATTTGTATGTTTGACCTAAGTTGTTGGCATATAGAAACCCGCAATTGTAAAGTCAAACAAATGAATAAAAGCGAGATGAAAACAGCCTATATTAGCAGAGTATCACATGAGCTGACTGACCATAAAGATGATAGAAACAGCATGCAAAGTTGATAAAAGCGTTCAAAACGTTGGCGGAGTTGCATGTATATATAACATAAGTCATTGGAATGCCAACCCCGCAGTTAAATTTCGAAAACATTAAGTATATGTTTAGAAAATCTCCGATATGTAAGCAGATTATCGCAACTGCGAACCGAAAATCGAAGACAAACTGCTTACAAAGTTATGAAAAGCGATTGCAAAGTTTGTAGATTCGTTTGGCAATGTTACATATGATATTATATTGACGGGTTCCATAGTCAAAAGTTCGAAAACGTAAATACATATTTCGCACATTGCCGTTAAAGTAGCGTACTATCACTCGGAGCATGTAGAGGTCATAGGTCAATTCAAGAAGTTACTTGTACAAAAGCTATCAAGTTTAAAACAGTTTCAAAAATGAAATAGTCGCTAATTCGTGTATATTTCAAATTACGTAAGCAGTAGTGTGGGTAGCTGAAGAGACAAAGTTTAAAGTTAAGCTCAATCGGGCATGGTTAGTTCTTGCATGGGAGACTGCCTGAGAAAACCAGCTGGGGTTTTTTTTTGGATTCATCACATACATATCAAAGATATGAGACAACGTTCGTGCATCTTTTTTTTCACTGTGATGTTAATCATTTTTATTAGAAAGACATGGAAATTTAGGCTTGTTTTCAAATTCATGAACATTTTTTCAATTTCCTTATTATTTTCGGAGAACAAGTTGGTGACGCTGTCGGTACATAGTGGAGTTTGACCAGTTAACTTACCGTGAAAAGTCGTACAAAGTGAACGCAAAGTTGTGCAAAGTGATTACAAAGTTTGTAGATGTATTTGTATGTTTGACCTAAGTTGTTGGCATATAGAAACCCGCAATTGTAAAGTCAAACAAATGAATAAAAGCGAGATGAAAACAGCCTATATTAGCAGAGTATCACATGAGCTGACTGTTTCTAAAGATGATAGAAACAGTATGCAAAGTTGATAAAAGCGTTCAAAACGTTGGCGGAGTTGCATGTATATATAATATAAGTCATTGGAATGCCAACCCCGCAGTTAAATTTCGAAAACATTAAGTATATGTTTAGAAAATCTCCGATATGTAAGCAGATTATCGCAACTGCGAACCGAAAATCGAAGACAAACTGCTTACAAAGTTATGAAAAGCGATTGCAAAGTTTGTAGATTCGTTTGGCAATGTTACATATGATATTATATTGACGGGTTCCATAGTCAAAAGTTCGAAAACGTAAATACATATTTCGCACATTGCCGTTAAAGTAGCGTACTATCACTCGGAGCATGTAGAGGTCATAGGTCAATTCAAGAAGTTACTTGTACAAAAGCTATCAAGTTTAAAACAGTTTCAAATATGAAATAGTCGCTAATTCGAGTATATTTCCAGTTACGTAAGCAGTAGTGTGGGTAGGTGAAGAGACAATGTTTAAAGTTAAACTCAATCGGGCATGGTTAGTTCTTGCATGGGAGACTGCCTGAGAAAACCAGCTGAGGATTTTTTTTGGATTCATCACATACATATCAAAGATATGAGACAACGTTCGTGCATCTTTTTTTTCACTGTGATGTTAATCATTTTTATTAGAAAGACATGGAAATTTAGGCTTGTTTTCAAATTCATGAACATTTTTTCAATTTCCTTATTATTTTCGGAGAACAAGTTGGTGACGCTGTCGGTACATAGTGGAGTTTGACCAGTTAACTTACCGTGAAAAGTCGTACAAAGTGAACGCAAAGTTGTGCAAAGTGATTACAAAGTTTGTAGATGTATTTGTATGTTTGACCTAAGTTGTTGGCATATAGAAACCCGCAATTGTAAAGTCAAACAAATGAATAAAAGCGAGATGAAAACAGCCTATATTAGCAGAGTATCACATGAGCTGACTGACCATAAAGATGATAGAAACAGCATGCAAAGTTGATAAAAGCGTTCAAAACGTTGGCGGAGTTGCATGTATATATAATATAAGTCATTGGAATGCCATCCCCGCAGTTAAATTTCGAAAACATTAAGTATATGTTTAGAAAATCTCCGATATGTAAGCAGATTATCGCAACTGCGAACCGAAAATCGAAGACAAACTGCTTACAAAGTTATGAAAAGCGATTGCAAAGTTTGTAGATTCGTTTGGCAATGTTACATATGATATTATATTGACGGGTTCCATAGTCAAAAGTTCGAAAACGTAAATACATATTTCGCACATTGCCGTTAAAGTAGCGTACTATCACTCGGAGCATGTAGAGGTCATAGGTCAATTCAAGAAGTTACTTGTACAAAAGCTATCAAGTTTAAAACAGTTTCAAATATGAAATAGTCGCTAATTCGAGTATATTTCCAGTTACGTAAGCAGTAGTGTGGGTAGGTGAAGAGACAATGTTTAAAGTTAAACTCAATCGGGCATGGTTAGTTCTTGCATGGGAGACTGCCTGAGAAAACCAGCTGAGGATTTTTTTAGGTTTCATCACATACATATCAAAGATATGAGACAACGTTCGTGCATCTTTTTTTCACTGTGATGTTAATCATTTTTAGTAGAAAGACATGGAAATTTAGGCTTGTTTTCAAATTCATGAACATTTTTCAATTTCCTTATTATTTTCGGAGAACAAGTTGGTGACGCTGTCGGTACATAGTGGAGTTTGACCAGTTAACTTACCGTGAAAAGTCGTACAAAGTGAACGCAAAGTTGTGCAAAGTGATTACAAAGTTTGTAGATGTATTTGTATGTTTGACCTAAGTTGTTGGCATATAGAAACCCGCAATTGTAAAGTCAAACAAATGAATAAAAGCGAGATGAAAACAGCCTATATTAGCAGAGTATCACATGAGCTGACTGACCATAAAGATGATAGAAACAGCATGCAAAGTTGATAAAAGCGTTCAAAACGTTGGCGGAGTTGCATGTATATATAACATAAGTCATTGGAATGCCAACCCCGCAGTTAAATTTCGAAAACATTAAGTATATGTTTAGAAAATCTCCGATATGTAAGCAGATTATCGCAACTGCGAACCGAAAATCGAAGACAAACTGCTTACAAAGTTATGAAAAGCGATTGCAAAGTTTGTAGATTCGTTTGGCAATGTTACATATGATATTATATTGACGGGTTCCATAGTCAAAAGTTCGAAAACGTAAATACATATTTCGCACATTGCCGTTAAAGTAGCGTACTATCACTCGGAGCATGTAGAGGTCATAGGTCAATTCAAGAAGTTACTTGTACAAAAGCTATCAAGTTTAAAACAGTTTCAAAAATGAAATAGTCGCTAATTCGTGTATATTTCAAATTACGTAAGCAGTAGTGTGGGTAGCTGAAGAGACAAAGTTTAAAGTTAAGCTCAATCGGGCATGGTTAGTTCTTGCATGGGAGACTGCCTGAGAAAACCAGCTGGGGTTTTTTTTTGGATTCATCACATACATATCAAAGATATGAGACAACGTTCGTGCATCTTTTTTTTCACTGTGATGTTAATCATTTTTATTAGAAAGACATGGAAATTTAGGCTTGTTTTCAAATTCATGAACATTTTTTCAATTTCCTTATTATTTTCGGAGAACAAGTTGGTGACGCTGTCGGTACATAGTGGAGTTTGACCAGTTAACTTACCGTGAAAAGTCGTACAAAGTGAACGCAAAGTTGTGCAAAGTGATTACAAAGTTTGTAGATGTATTTGTATGTTTGACCTAAGTTGTTGGCATATAGAAACCCGCAATTGTAAAGTCAAACAAATGAATAAAAGCGAGATGAAAACAGCCTATATTAGCAGAGTATCACATGAGCTGACTGTTTCTAAAGATGATAGAAACAGTATGCAAAGTTGATAAAAGCGTTCAAAACGTTGGCGGAGTTGCATGTATATATAATATAAGTCATTGGAATGCCAACCCCGCAGTTAAATTTCGAAAACATTAAGTATATGTTTAGAAAATCTCCGATATGTAAGCAGATTATCGCAACTGCGAACCGAAAATCGAAGACAAACTGCTTACAAAGTTATGAAAAGCGATTGCAAAGTTTGTAGATTCGTTTGGCAATGTTACATATGATATTATATTGACGGGTTCCATAGTCAAAAGTTCGAAAACGTAAATACATATTTCGCACATTGCCGTTAAAGTAGCGTACTATCACTCGGAGCATGTAGAGGTCATAGGTCAATTCAAGAAGTTACTTGTACAAAAGCTATCAAGTTTAAAACAGTTTCAAATATGAAATAGTCGCTAATTCGAGTATATTTCCAGTTACGTAAGCAGTAGTGTGGGTAGGTGAAGAGACAATGTTTAAAGTTAAACTCAATCGGGCATGGTTAGTTCTTGCATGGGAGACTGCCTGAGAAAACCAGCTGAGGATTTTTTTAGGTTTCATCACATACATATCAAAGATATGAGACAACGTTCGTGCATCTTTTTTTCACTGTGATGTTAATCATTTTTAGTAGAAAGACATGGAAATTTAGGCTTGTTTTCAAATTCATGAACATTTTTCAATTTCCTTATTATTTTCGGAGAACAAGTTGGTGACGCTGTCGGTACATAGTGGAGTTTGACCAGTTAACTTACCGTGAAAAGTCGTACAAAGTGAACGCAAAGTTGTGCAAAGTGATTACAAAGTTTGTAGATGTATTTGTATGTTTGACCTAAGTTGTTGGCATATAGAAACCCGCAATTGTAAAGTCAAACAAATGAATAAAAGCGAGATGAAAACAGCCTATATTAGCAGAGTATCACATGAGCTGACTGACCATAAAGATGATAGAAACAGCATGCAAAGTTGATAAAAGCGTTCTAAACGTTGGCGGAGTTGCATGTATATATAACATAAGTCATTGGAATGCCATCCCCGCAGTTAAATTTCGAAAACATTAAGTATATGTTTAGAAAATCTCCGATATGTAAGCAGATTATCGCAACTGCGAACCGAAAATCGAAGACAAACTGCTTACAAAGTTATGAAAAGCGATTGCAAAGTTTGTAGATTCGTTTGGCAATGTTACATATGATATTATATTGACGGGTTCCATAGTCAAAAGTTCGAAAACGTAAATACATATTTCGCACATTGCCGTTAAAGTAGCGTACTATCACTCGGAGCATGTAGAGGTCATAGGTCAATTCAAGAAGTTACTTGTACAAAAGCTATCAAGTTTAAAACAGTTTCAAAAATGAAATAGTCGCTAATTCGTGTATATTTCGAATTACGTAAGCAGTAGTGTGGGTAGCTGAAGAGACAAAGTTTAAAGTTAAGCTCAATCGGGCATGGTTAGTTCTTGCATGCGAGACTGCCTGAGAAAACCAGCAGGGGATTTTGTTTGGATTCATCACATACATATCAAAGATATGAGACAACGTTCGTGCATCTTTTTTTCACTGTGATGTTAATCATTTTTAGTAGAAAGACATGGAAATTTAGGCTTGTTTTCAAATTCATGAACATTTTTCAATTTCCTTATTATTTTCGGAGAACAATTTGGTGACGCTGTCGGTACATAGTGGAGTTTGACCAGTTAACTTACCGTGAAAAGTCGTACAAAGTGAACGCAAAGTTGTGCAAAGTGATTACAAAGTTTGAAGATGTATTTGTATGTTTGACCTAAGTTGTTGGCATATAGAAACCCGCAATTGTAAAGTCAAACAAATGAATAAAAGCGAGATGAAAACAGCCTATATTAGCAGAGTATCACATGAGCTGACTGACCATAAAGATGATAGAAACAGCATGCAAAGTTGATAAAAGCGTTCAAAACGTTGGCGGAGTTGCATGTATATATAACATAAGTCATTGGAATGCCAACCCCGCAGTTAAATTTCGAAAACATTAAGTATATGTCTAGAAAATTCCCGATATGTAAGCAGATTATCGCAACTGCGAACCGAAAATCGAAGACAAACTGCTTACAAAGTTATGAAAAGCGATTGCAAAGTTTGTAGATTCGTTTGGCAATGTTACATATGATATTATATTGACGGGTTCCATAGTCATAAGTTCGAAAACGTAAATAAATATTTCGCACATTGCCGTTAAAGTAGCGTACTATCACTCGGAGCATGTAGAGGTAATAGGTCAATTCAAGAAGTTACTTGTACAAAAGCTATCAAGTTTAAAACAGTTTCAAATATGAAATAGTCGCTAATTCGAGTATATTTCCAATTACGTAAGCAGTAGTGTGGGTAGGTGAAGAGACAAAGTTTAAAGTTAAGCTCAATCGGGCATGGTTAGTTCTTGCATGGGAGACTGCCTGAGAAAACCAGCTGGGGTTTTTTTTTGGATTCATCACATACATATCAAAGATATGAGACAACGTTCGTGCATCTTTTTTTTCACTGTGATGTTAATCATTTTTATTAGAAAGACATGGAAATTTAGGCTTGTTTTCAAATTCATGAACATTTTTTCAATTTCCTTATTATTTTCGGAGAACAAGTTGGTGACGCTGTCGGTACATAGTGGAGTTTGACCAGTTAACTTACCGTGAAAAGTCGTACAAAGTGAACGCAAAGTTGTGCAAAGTGATTACAAAGTTTGTAGATGTATTTGTATGTTTGACCTAAGTTGTTGGCATATAGAAACCCGCAATTGTAAAGTCAAACAAATGAATAAAAGCGAGATGAAAACAGCCTATATTAGCAGAGTATCACATGAGCTGACTGTTTCTAAAGATGATAGAAACAGCATGCAAAGTTGATAAAAGCGTTCAAAACGTTGGCGGAGTTGCATGTATATATAACATAAGTCATTGGAATGCCAACCCCGCAGTTAAATTTCGAAAACATTAAGTATATGTCTAGAAAATTCCCGATATGTAAGCAGATTATCGCAACTGCGAACCGAAAATCGAAGACAAACTGCTTACAAAGTTATGAAAAGCGATTGCAAAGTTTGTAGATTCGTTTGGCAATGTTACATATGATATTATATTGACGGGTTCCATAGTCATAAGTTCGAAAACGTAAATAAATATTTCGCACATTGCCGTTAAAGTAGCGTACTATCACTCGGAGCATGTAGAGGTAATAGGTCAATTCAAGAAGTTACTTGTACAAAAGCTATCAAGTTTAAAACAGTTTCAAATATGAAATAGTCGCTAATTCGAGTATATTTCCAATTACGTAAGCAGTAGTGTGGGTAGGTGAAGAGACAAAGTTTAAAGTTAAGCTCAATCGGGCATGGTTAGTTCTTGCATGGGAGACTGCCTGAGAAAACCAGCTGGGGTTTTTTTTTGGATTCATCACATACATATCAAAGATATGAGACAACGTTCGTGCATCTTTTTTTTCACTGTGATGTTAATCATTTTTATTAGAAAGACATGGAAATTTAGGCTTGTTTTCAAATTCATGAACATTTTTTCAATTTCCTTATTATTTTCGGAGAACAAGTTGGTGACGCTGTCGGTACATAGTGGAGTTTGACCAGTTAACTTACCGTGAAAAGTCGTACAAAGTGAACGCAAAGTTGTGCAAAGTGATTACAAAGTTTGTAGATGTATTTGTATGTTTGACCTAAGTTGTTGGCATATAGAAACCCGCAATTGTAAAGTCAAACAAATGAATAAAAGCGAGATGAAAACAGCCTATATTAGCAGAGTATCACATGAGCTGACTGTTTCTAAAGATGATAGAAACAGCATGCAAAGTTGATAAAAGCGTTCAAAACGTTGGCGGAGTTGCATGTATATATAACATAAGTCATTGGAATGCCAACCCCGCAGTTAAATTTCGAAAACATTAAGTATATGTCTAGAAAATTCCCGATATGTAAGCAGATTATCGCAACTGCGAACCGAAAATCGAAGACAAACTGCTTACAAAGTTATGAAAAGCGATTGCAAAGTTTGTAGATTCGTTTGGCAATGTTACATATGATATTATATTGACGGGTTCCATAGTCATAAGTTCGAAAACGTAAATAAATATTTCGCACATTGCCGTTAAAGTAGCGTACTATCACTCGGAGCATGTAGAGGTAATAGGTCAATTCAAGAAGTTACTTGTACAAAAGCTATCAAGTTTAAAACAGTTTCAAATATGAAATAGTCGCTAATTCGAGTATATTTCCAATTACGTAAGCAGTAGTGTGGGTAGGTGAAGAGACAAAGTTTAAAGTTAAGCTCAATCGGGCATGGTTAGTTCTTGCATGGGAGACTGCCTGAGAAAACCAGCTGGGGTTTTTTTTTGGATTCATCACATACATATCAAAGATATGAGACAACGTTCGTGCATCTTTTTTTTCACTGTGATGTTAATCATTTTTATTAGAAAGACATGGAAATTTAGGCTTGTTTTCAAATTCATGAACATTTTTTCAATTTCCTTATTATTTTCGGAGAACAAGTTGGTGACGCTGTCGGTACATAGTGGAGTTTGACCAGTTAACTTACCGTGAAAAGTCGTACAAAGTGAACGCAAAGTTGTGCAAAGTGATTACAAAGTTTGTAGATGTATTTGTATGTTTGACCTAAGTTGTTGGCATATAGAAACCCGCAATTGTAAAGTCAAACAAATGAATAAAAGCGAGATGAAAACAGCCTATATTAGCAGAGTATCACATGAGCTGACTGTTTCTAAAGATGATAGAAACAGCATGCAAAGTTGATAAAAGCGTTCAAAACGTTGGCGGAGTTGCATGTATATATAATATAAGTCATTGGAATGCCAACCCCGCAGTTAAATTTCGAAAACATTAAGTATATGTTTAGAAAATCTCCGATATGTAAGCAGATTATCGCAACTGCGAACCGAAAATCGAAGACAAACTGCTTACAAAGTTATGAAAAGCGATTGCAAAGTTTGTAGATTCGTTTGGCAATGTTACATATGATATTATATTGACGGGTTCCATAGTCAAAAGTTCGAAAACGTAAATACATATTTCGCACATTGCCGTTAAAGTAGCGTACTATCACTCGGAGCATGTAGAGGTCATAGGTCAATTCAAGAAGTTACTTGTACAAAAGCTATCAAGTTTAAAACAGTTTCAAATATGAAATAGTCGCTAATTCGAGTATATTTCCAGTTACGTAAGCAGTAGTGTGGGTAGGTGAAGAGACAATGTTTAAAGTTAAACTCAATCGGGCATGGTTAGTTCTTGCATGGGAGACTGCCTGAGAAAACCAGCTGAGGATTTTTTTAGGTTTCATCACATACATATCAAAGATATGAGACAACGTTCGTGCATCTTTTTTTCACTGTGATGTTAATCATTTTTAGTAGAAAGACATGGAAATTTAGGCTTGTTTTCAAATTCATGAACATTTTTCAATTTCCTTATTATTTTCGGAGAACAAGTTGGTGACGCTGTCGGTACATAGTAGAGTTTGACCAGTTAACTTACCGTGAAAAGTCGTACAAAGTGAACGCAAAGTTGTGCAAAGTGATTACAAAGTTTGTAGATGTATTTGTATGTTTGACCTAAGTTGTTGGCATATAGAAACCCGCAATTGTAAAGTCAAACAAATGAATAAAAGCGAGATGAAAACAGCCTATATTAGCAGAGTATCACATGAGCTGACTGACCATAAAGATGATAGAAACAGCATGCAAAGTTGATAAAAGCGTTCTAAACGTTGGCGGAGTTGCATGTATATATAACATAAGTCATTGGAATGCCATCCCCGCAGTTAAATTTCGAAAACATTAAGTATATGTTTAGAAAATCTCCGATATGTAAGCAGATTATCGCAACTGCGAACCGAAAATCGAAGACAAACTGCTTACAAAGTTATGAAAAGCGATTGCAAAGTTTGTAGATTCGTTTGGCAATGTTACATATGATATTATATTGACGGGTTCCATAGTCAAAAGTTCGAAAACGTAAATACATATTTCGCACATTGCCGTTAAAGTAGCGTACTATCACTCGGAGCATGTAGAGGTCATAGGTCAATTCAAGAAGTTACTTGTACAAAAGCTATCAAGTTTAAAACAGTTTCAAAAATGAAATAGTCGCTAATTCGTGTATATTTCGAATTACGTAAGCAGTAGTGTGGGTAGCTGAAGAGACAAAGTTTAAAGTTAAGCTCAATCGGGCATGGTTAGTTCTTGCATGCGAGACTGCCTGAGAAAACCAGCAGGGGATTTTGTTTGGATTCATCACATACATATCAAAGATATGAGACAACGTTCGTGCATCTTTTTTTCACTGTGATGTTAATCATTTTTAGTAGAAAGACATGGAAATTTAGGCTTGTTTTCAAATTCATGAACATTTTTCAATTTCCTTATTATTTTCGGAGAACAATTTGGTGACGCTGTCGGTACATAGTGGAGTTTGACCAGTTAACTTACCGTGAAAAGTCGTACAAAGTGAACGCAAAGTTGTGCAAAGTGATTACAAAGTTTGAAGATGTATTTGTATGTTTGACCTAAGTTGTTGGCATATAGAAACCCGCAATTGTAAAGTCAAACAAATGAATAAAAGCGAGATGAAAACAGCCTATATTAGCAGAGTATCACATGAGCTGACTGACCATAAAGATGATAGAAACAGCATGCAAAGTTGATAAAAGCGTTCAAAACGTTGGCGGAGTTGCATGTATATATAACATAAGTCATTGGAATGCCAACCCCGCAGTTAAATTTCGAAAACATTAAGTATATGTCTAGAAAATTCCCGATATGTAAGCAGATTATCGCAACTGCGAACCGAAAATCGAAGACAAACTGCTTACAAAGTTATGAAAAGCGATTGCAAAGTTTGTAGATTCGTTTGGCAATGTTACATATGATATTATATTGACGGGTTCCATAGTCATAAGTTCGAAAACGTAAATAAATATTTCGCACATTGCCGTTAAAGTAGCGTACTATCACTCGGAGCATGTAGAGGTAATAGGTCAATTCAAGAAGTTACTTGTACAAAAGCTATCAAGTTTAAAACAGTTTCAAATATGAAATAGTCGCTAATTCGAGTATATTTCCAATTACGTAAGCAGTAGTGTGGGTAGGTGAAGAGACAAAGTTTAAAGTTAAACTCAATCGGGCATGGTTAGTTCTTGCATGGGAGACTGCCTGAGAAAACCAGCTGAGGATTTTTTTAGGTTTCATCACATACATATCAAAGATATGAGACAACGTTCGTGCATCTTTTTTTCACTGTGATGTTAATCATTTTTAGTAGAAAGACATGGAAATTTAGGCTTGTTTTCAAATTCATGAACATTTTTCAATTTCCTTATTATTTTCGGAGAACAAGTTGGTGACGCTGTCGGTACATAGTGGAGTTTGACCAGTTAACTTACCGTGAAAAGTCGTACAAAGTGAACGCAAAGTTGTGCAAAGTGATTACAAAGTTTGTAGATGTATTTGTATGTTTGACCTAAGTTGTTGGCATATAGAAACCCGCAATTGTAAAGTCAAACAAATGAATAAAAGCGAGATGAAAACAGCCTATATTAGCAGAGTATCACATGAGCTGACTGACCATAAAGATGATAGAAACAGCATGCAAAGTTGATAAAAGCGTTCAAAACGTTGGCGGAGTTGCATGTATATATAATATAAGTCATTGGAATGCCATCCCCGCAGTTAAATTTCGAAAACATTAAGTATATGTTTAGAAAATCTCCGATATGTAAGCAGATTATCGCAACTGCGAACCGAAAATCGAAGACAAACTGCTTACAAAGTTATGAAAAGCGATTGCAAAGTTTGTAGATTCGTTTGGCAATGTTACATATGATATTATATTGACGGGTTCCATAGTCAAAAGTTCGAAAACGTAAATACATATTTCGCACATTGCCGTTAAAGTAGCGTACTATCACTCGGAGCATGTAGAGGTCATAGGTCAATTCAAGAAGTTACTTGTACAAAAGCTATCAAGTTTAAAACAGTTTCAAATATGAAATAGTCGCTAATTCGAGTATATTTCCAGTTACGTAAGCAGTAGTGTGGGTAGGTGAAGAGACAATGTTTAAAGTTAAACTCAATCGGGCATGGTTAGTTCTTGCATGGGAGACTGCCTGAGAAAACCAGCTGAGGATTTGTTTAGGTTTCATCACATACATATCAAAGATATGAGACAACGTTCGTGCATCTTTTTTTCACTGTGATGTTAATCATTTTTAGTAGAAAGACATGGAAATTTAGGCTTGTTTTCAAATTCATGAACATTTTTCAATTTCCTTATTATTTTCGGAGAACAAGTTGGTGACGCTGTCGGTACATAGTGGAGTTTGACCAGTTAACTTACCGTGAAAAGTCGTACAAAGTGAACGCAAAGTTGTGCAAAGTGATTACAAAGTTTGTAGATGTATTTGTATGTTTGACCTAAGTTGTTGGCATATAGAAACCCGCAATTGTAAAGTCAAACAAATGAATAAAAGCGAGATGAAAACAGCCTATATTAGCAGAGTATCACATGAGCTGACTGACCATAAAGATGATAGAAACAGCATGCAAAGTTGATAAAAGCGTTCAAAACGTTGGCGGAGTTGCATGTATATATAACATAAGTCATTGGAATGCCAACCCCGCAGTTAAATTTCGAAAACATTAAGTATATGTCTAGAAAATTCCCGATATGTAAGCAGATTATCGCAACTGCAAACCGAAAATCGAAGACAAACTGCTTACAAAGTTATGAAAAGCGATTGCAAAGTTTGTAGATTCGTTTGGCAATGTTACATATGATATTATATTGACGGGTTCCATAGTCATAAGTTCGAAAACGTAAATAAATATTTCGCACATTGCCGTTAAAGTAGCGTACTATCACTCGGAGCATGTAGAGGTAATAGGTCAATTCAAGAAGTTACTTGTACAAAAGCTATCAAGTTTAAAACAGTTTCAAATATGAAATAGTCGCTAATTCGAGTATATTTCCAATTACGTAAGCAGTAGTGTGGGTAGGTGAAGAGACAAAGTTTAAAGTTAAACTCAATCGGGCATGGTTAGTTCTTGCATGGGAGACTGCCTGAGAAAACCAGCTGAGGATTTTTTTAGGTTTCATCACATACATATCAAAGATATGAGACAACGTTCGTGCATCTTTTTTTCACTGTGATGTTAATCATTTTTAGTAGAAAGACATGGAAATTTAGGCTTGTTTTCAAATTCATGAACATTTTTCAATTTCCTTATTATTTTCGGAGAACAAGTTGGTGACGCTGTCGGTACATAGTGGAGTTTGACCAGTTAACTTACCGTGAAAAGTCGTACAAAGTGAACGCAAAGTTGTGCAAAGTGATTACAAAGTTTGTAGATGTATTTGTATGTTTGACCTAAGTTGTTGGCATATAGAAACCCGCAATTGTAAAGTCAAACAAATGAATAAAAGCGAGATGAAAACAGCCTATATTAGCAGAGTATCACATGAGCTGACTGACCATAAAGATGATAGAAACAGCATGCAAAGTTGATAAAAGCGTTCAAAACGTTGGCGGAGTTGCATGTATATATAATATAAGTCATTGGAATGCCATCCCCGCAGTTAAATTTCGAAAACATTAAGTATATGTTTAGAAAATCTCCGATATGTAAGCAGATTATCGCAACTGCGAACCGAAAATCGAAGACAAACTGCTTACAAAGTTATGAAAAGCGATTGCAAAGTTTGTAGATTCGTTTGGCAATGTTACATATGATATTATATTGACGGGTTCCATAGTCAAAAGTTCGAAAACGTAAATACATATTTCGCACATTGCCGTTAAAGTAGCGTACTATCACTCGGAGCATGTAGAGGTCATAGGTCAATTCAAGAAGTTACTTGTACAAAAGCTATCAAGTTTAAAACAGTTTCAAATATGAAATAGTCGCTAATTCGAGTATATTTCCAGTTACGTAAGCAGTAGTGTGGGTAGGTGAAGAGACAATGTTTAAAGTTAAACTCAATCGGGCATGGTTAGTTCTTGCATGGGAGACTGCCTGAGAAAACCAGCTGAGGATTTGTTTAGGTTTCATCACATACATATCAAAGATATGAGACAACGTTCGTGCATCTTTTTTTCACTGTGATGTTAATCATTTTTAGTAGAAAGACATGGAAATTTAGGCTTGTTTTCAAATTCATGAACATTTTTCAATTTCCTTATTATTTTCGGAGAACAAGTTGGTGACGCTGTCGGTACATAGTGGAGTTTGACCAGTTAACTTACCGTGAAAAGTCGTACAAAGTGAACGCAAAGTTGTGCAAAGTGATTACAAAGTTTGTAGATGTATTTGTATGTTTGACCTAAGTTGTTGGCATATAGAAACCCGCAATTGTAAAGTCAAACAAATGAATAAAAGCGAGATGAAAACAGCCTATATTAGCAGAGTATCACATGAGCTGACTGACCATAAAGATGATAGAAACAGCATGCAAAGTTGATAAAAGCGTTCAAAACGTTGGCGGAGTTGCATGTATATATAACATAAGTCATTGGAATGCCAACCCCGCAGTTAAATTTCGAAAACATTAAGTATATGTTTAGAAAATCTCCGATATGTAAGCAGATTATCGCAACTGCGAACCGAAAATCGAAGACAAACTGCTTACAAAGTTATGAAAAGCGATTGCAAAGTTTGTAGATTCGTTTGGCAATGTTACATATGATATTATATTGACGGGTTCCATAGTCAAAAGTTCGAAAACGTAAATACATATTTCGCACATTGCCGTTAAAGTAGCGTACTATCACTCGGAGCATGTAGAGGTCATAGGTCAATTCAAGAAGTTACTTGTACAAAAGCTATCAAGTTTAAAACAGTTTCAAAAATGAAATAGTCGCTAATTCGTGTATATTTCAAATTACGTAAGCAGTAGTGTGGGTAGCTGAAGAGACAAAGTTTAAAGTTAAGCTCAATCGGGCATGGTTAGTTCTTGCATGGGAGACTGCCTGAGAAAACCAGCTGGGGTTTTTTTTTGGATTCATCACATACATATCAAAGATATGAGACAACGTTCGTGCATCTTTTTTTTCACTGTGATGTTAATCATTTTTAGTAGAAAGACATGGAAATTTAGGCTTGTTTTCAAATTCATGAACATTTTTTCAATTTCCTTATTATTTTCGGAGAACAAGTTGGTGACGCTGTCGGTACATAGTGGAGTTTGACCAGTTAACTTACCGTGAAAAGTCGTACAAAGTGAACGCAAAGTTGTGCAAAGTGATTACAAAGTTTGTAGATGTATTTGTATGTTTGACCTAAGTTGTTGGCATATAGAAACCCGCAATTGTAAAGTCAAACAAATGAATAAAAGCGAGATGAAAACAGCCTATATTAGCAGAGTATCACATGAGCTGACTGTTTCTAAAGATGATAGAAACAGCATGCAAAGTTGATAAAAGCGTTCAAAACGTTGGCGGAGTTGCATGTATATATAATATAAGTCATTGGAATGCCAACCCCGCAGTTAAATTTCGAAAACATTAAGTATATGTTTAGAAAATCTCCGATATGTAAGCAGATTATCGCAACTGCGAACCGAAAATCGAAGACAAACTGCTTACAAAGTTATGAAAAGCGATTGCAAAGTTTGTAGATTCGTTTGGCAATGTTACATATGATATTATATTGACGGGTTCCATAGTCAAAAGTTCGAAAACGTAAATACATATTTCGCACATTGCCGTTAAAGTAGCGTACTATCACTCGGAGCATGTAGAGGTCATAGGTCAATTCAAGAAGTTACTTGTACAAAAGCTATCAAGTTTAAAACAGTTTCAAATATGAAATAGTCGCTAATTCGAGTATATTTCCAGTTACGTAAGCAGTAGTGTGGGTAGGTGAAGAGACAATGTTTAAAGTTAAACTCAATCGGGCATGGTTAGTTCTTGCATGGGAGACTGCCTGAGAAAACCAGCTGAGGATTTTTTTAGGTTTCATCACATACATATCAAAGATATGAGACAACGTTCGTGCATCTTTTTTTCACTGTGATGTTAATCATTTTTAGTAGAAAGACATGGAAATTTAGGCTTGTTTTCAAATTCATGAACATTTTTCAATTTCCTTATTATTTTCGGAGAACAAGTTGGTGACGCTGTCGGTACATAGTGGAGTTTGACCAGTTAACTTACCGTGAAAAGTCGTACAAAGTGAACGCAAAGTTGTGCAAAGTGATTACAAAGTTTGTAGATGTATTTGTATGTTTGACCTAAGTTGTTGGCATATAGAAACCCGCAATTGTAAAGTCAAACAAATGAATAAAAGCGAGATGAAAACAGCCTATATTAGCAGAGTATCACATGAGCTGACTGACCATAAAGATGATAGAAACAGCATGCAAAGTTGATAAAAGCGTTCTAAACGTTGGCGGAGTTGCATGTATATATAACATAAGTCATTGGAATGCCATCCCCGCAGTTAAATTTCGAAAACATTAAGTATATGTTTAGAAAATCTCCGATATGTAAGCAGATTATCGCAACTGCGAACCGAAAATCGAAGACAAACTGCTTACAAAGTTATGAAAAGCGATTGCAAAGTTTGTAGATTCGTTTGGCAATGTTACATATGATATTATATTGACGGGTTCCATAGTCAAAAGTTCGAAAACGTAAATACATATTTCGCACATTGCCGTTAAAGTAGCGTACTATCACTCGGAGCATGTAGAGGTCATAGGTCAATTCAAGAAGTTACTTGTACAAAAGCTATCAAGTTTAAAACAGTTTCAAAAATGAAATAGTCGCTAATTCGTGTATATTTCGAATTACGTAAGCAGTAGTGTGGGTAGCTGAAGAGACAAAGTTTAAAGTTAAGCTCAATCGGGCATGGTTAGTTCTTGCATGCGAGACTGCCTGAGAAAACCAGCAGGGGATTTTGTTTGGATTCATCACATACATATCAAAGATATGAGACAACGTTCGTGCATCTTTTTTTCACTGTGATGTTAATCATTTTTAGTAGAAAGACATGGAAATTTAGGCTTGTTTTCAAATTCATGAACATTTTTCAATTTCCTTATTATTTTCGGAGAACAATTTGGTGACGCTGTCGGTACATAGTGGAGTTTGACCAGTTAACTTACCGTGAAAAGTCGTACAAAGTGAACGCAAAGTTGTGCAAAGTGATTACAAAGTTTGTAGATGTATTTGTATGTTTGACCTAAGTTGTTGGCATATAGAAACCCGCAATTGTAAAGTCAAACAAATGAATAAAAGCGAGATGAAAACAGCCTATATTAGCAGAGTATCACATGAGCTGACTGACCATAAAGATGATAGAAACAGCATGCAAAGTTGATAAAAGCGTTCAAAACGTTGGCGGAGTTGCATGTATATATAACATAAGTCATTGGAATGCCAACCCCGCAGTTAAATTTCGAAAACATTAAGTATATGTTTAGAAAATCTCCGATATGTAAGCAGATTATCGCAACTGCGAACCGAAAATCGAAGACAAACTGCTTACAAAGTTATGAAAAGCGATTGCAAAGTTTGTAGATTCGTTTGGCAATGTTACATATGATATTATATTGACGGGTTCCATAGTCAAAAGTTCGAAAACGTAAATACATATATCGCACATTGCCGTTAAAGTAGCGTACTATCACTCGGAGCATGTAGAGGTCATAGGTCAATTCAAGAAGTTACTTGTACAAAAGCTATCAAGTTTAAAACAGTTTCAAAAATGAAATAGTCGCTAATTCGTGTATATTTCGAATTACGTAAGCAGTAGTGTGGGTAGCTGAAGAGACAAAGTTTAAGGTTAAGCTCAATCGGGCATGGTTAGTTCTTGCATGGGAGACTGCCTGAGAAAACCAGCTGGGGATTTTGTTTGGATTCATCACATACATATCAAAGATATGAGACAACGTTCGTGCATATTTTTTCACTGTGATGTTAATCATTTTTAGTAGAAAGACATGGAAATTTAGGCTTGTTTTCAAATTCATGAACATTTTTTTCAATTTCCTTATTATTTTCGGAGAACAATTTGGTGACGCTGTCGGTACATAGTGGAGTTTGACCAGTTAACTTACCGTGAAAAGTCGTACAAAGTGAACGCAAAGTTGTGCAAAGTGATTACAAAGTTTGTAGATGTATTTGTATGTTTGACCTAAGTTGTTGGCATATAGAAACCCGCAATTGTAAAGTCAAACAAATGAATAAAAGCGAGATGAAAACAGCCTATATTAGCAGAGTATCACATGAGCTGACTGACCATAAAGATGATAGAAACAGCATGCAAAGTTGATAAAAGCGTTCAAAACGTTGGCGGAGTTGCATGTATATATAACATAAGTCATTGGAATGCCAACCCCGCAGTTAAATTTCGAAAACATTAAGTATATGTTTAGAAAATCTCCGATATGTAAGCAGATTATCGCAACTGCGAACCGAAAATCGAAGACAAACTGCTTACAAAGTTATGAAAAGCGATTGCAAAGTTTGTAGATTCGTTTGGCAATGTTACATATGATATTATATTGACGGGTTCCATAGTCAAAAGTTCGAAAACGTAAATACATATTTCGCACATTGCCATTAAAGTAGCGTACTATCACTCGGAGCATGTAGAGGTCATAGGTCAATTCAAGAAGTTACTTGTACAAAAGCTATCAAGTTTAAAACAGTTTCAAAAATGAAATAGTCGCTAATTCGTGTATATTTCGAATTACGTAAGCAGTAGTGTGGGTAGCTGAAGAGACAAAGTTTAAGGTTAAGCTCAATCGGGCATGGTTAGTTCTTGCATGGGAGACTGCCTGAGAAAACCAGCTGGGGATTTTGTTTGGATTCATCACATACATATCAAAGATATGAGACAACGTTCGTGCATATTTTTTTCACTGTGATGTTAATCATTTTTAGTAGAAAGACATGGAAATTTAGGCTTGTTTTCAAATTCATGAACATTTTTTCAATTTCCTTATTATTTTCGGAGAACAATTTGGTGACGCTGTCGGTACATAGTGGAGTTTGACCAGTTAACTTACCGTGAAAAGTCGTACAAAGTGAACGCAAAGTTGTGCAAAGTGATTACAAAGTTTGTAGATGTATTTGTATGTTTGACCTAAGTTGTTGGCATATAGAAACCCGCAATTGTAAAGTCAAACAAATGAATAAAAGCGAGATGAAAACAGCCTATATTAGCAGAGTATCACATGAGCTGACTGACCATAAAGATGATAGAAACAGCATGCAAAGTTGATAAAAGCGTTCAAAACGTTGGCGGAGTTGCATGTATATATAACATAAGTCATTGGAATGCCAACCCCGCAGTTAAATTTCGAAAACATTAAGTATATGTTTAGAAAATCTCCGATATGTAAGCAGATTATTGCAACTGCGAACCGAAAATCGAAGACAAACTGCTTACAAAGTTATGAAAAGCGATTGCAAAGTTTGTAGATTCGTTTGGCAATGTTACATATGATATTGTATTGACGGGTTCCATAGTCAAAAGTTCGAAAACGTAAATACATATTTCGCACATTGCCGTTAAAGTAGCGTACTATCACTCGGAGCATGTAGAGGTCATAGGTCAATTCAAGAAGTTACTTGTACAAAAGCTATCAAGTTTAAAACAGTTTCAAAAATGAAATAGTCGCTAATTCGTGTATATTTCAAATTACGTAAGCAGTAGTGTGGGTAGCTGAAGAGACAAAGTTTAAAGTTAAGCTCAATCGGGCATGGTTAGTTCTTGCATGGGAGACTGCCTGAGAAAACCAGCTGGGGATTTTTTTTGGATTCATCACATACATATCAAAGATATGAGACAACGTTCGTGCATCTTTTTTTCACTGTGATGTTAATCATTTTTAGTAGAAAGACATGGAAATTTAGGCTTGTTTTCAAATTCATGAACATTTTTCAATTTCCTTATTATTTTCGGAGAACAAGTTGGTGACGCTGTCGGTACATAGTGGAGTTTGACCAGTTAACTTACCGTGAAAAGTCGTACAAAGTGAACGCAAAGTTGTGCAAAGTGATTACAAAGTTTGTAGATGTATTTGTATGTTTGACCTAAGTTGTTGGCATATAGAAACCCGCAATTGTAAAGTCAAACAAATGAATAAAAGCGAGATGAAAACAGCCTATATTAGCAGAGTATCACATGAGCTGACTGACCATAAAGATGATAGAAACAGCATGCAAAGTTGATAAAAGCGTTCAAAACGTTGGCGGAGTTGCATGTATATATAACATAAGTCATTGGAATGCCATCCCCGCAGTTAAATTTCGAAAACATTAAGTATATGTTTAGAAAATCTCCGATATGTAAGCAGATTATCGCACCTGCGAACCGAAAATCGAAGACAAACTGCTTACAAAGTTATGAAAAGCGATTGCAAAGTTTGTAGATTCGTTTGGCAATGTTACATATGATATTATATTGACGGGTTCCATAGTCAAAAGTTCGAAAACGTAAATACATATTTCGCACATTGCCGTTAAAGTAGCGTACTATCACTCGGAGCATGTAGAGGTCATAGGTCAATTCAAGAAGTTACTTGTACAAAAGCTATCAAGTTTAAAACAGTTTCAAAAATGAAATAGTCGCTAATTCGTGTATATTTCGAATTACGTAAGCAGTAGTGTGGGTAGCTGAAGAGACTAAGTTTAAAGTTAAGCTCAATCGGTCATGGTTAGTTCTTGCATGGGAGACTGCCTGAGAAAACCAGCTGGGGATTTTGTTTGGATTCATCACATACATATCAAAGATTTGAGACAACGTTCGTGCATCTTTTTTTCACTGTGATGTTAATCATTTTTAGTAGAAAGACATGGAAATTTAGGCTTGTTTTCAAATTCATGAACATTTTTTCAATTTCCTTATTATTTTCGGAGAACAATTTGGTGACGCTGTCGGTACATAGTGGAGTTTGACCAGTTAACTTACCGTGAAAAGTCGTACAAAGTGAACGCAAAGTTGTGCAAAGTGATTACAAAGTTTGTAGATGTATTTGTATGTTTGACCTAAGTTGTTGGCATATAGAAACCCGCAATTGTAAAGTCAAACAAATGAATAAAAGCGAGATGAAAACAGCCTATATTAGCAGAGTATCACATGAGCTGACTGACCATAAAGATGATAGAAACAGCATGCAAAGTTGATAAAAGCGTTCAAAACGTTGGCGGAGTCGCATGTATATATAACATAAGTCATTGGAATGCCAACCCCGCAGTTAAATTTCGAAAACATTAAGTATATGTTTAGAAAATCTCCGATATGTAAGCAGATTATCGCAACTGCGAACCGAAAATCGAAGACAAACTGCTTACAAAGTTATGAAAAGCGATTGCAAAGTTTGTAGATTCGTTTGGCAATGTTACATATGATATTATATTGACGGGTTCCATAGTCAAAAGTTCGAAAACGTAAATACATATTTCGCACATTGCCGTTAAAGTAGCGTACTATCACTCGGAGCATGTAGAGGTCATAGGTCAATTCAAGAAGTTACTTGTACAAAAGCTATCAAGTTTAAAACAGTTTCAAAAATGAAATAGTCGCTAATTCGTGTATATTTCGAATTACGTAAGCAGTAGTGTGGGTAGCTGAAGAGACAATGTTTAAAGTTAAGCTCAATCGGGCATGGTTAGTTCTTGCATGGGAGACTGCCTGAGAAAACCAGCTGGGGATTTTTTTTGGATTCATCACATACATATCAAAGATATGAGACAACGTTCGTGCATCTTTTTTTCACTGTGATGTTAATCATTTTTAGTAGAAAGACATGGAAATTTAGGCTTGTTTTCAAATTCATGAACATTTTTTCAATTTCCTTATTATTTTCGGAGAACAAGTTGGTGACGCTGTCGGTACATAGTGGAGTTTGACCAGTTAACTTACCGTGAAAAGTCGTACAAAGTGAACGCAAAGTTGTGCAAAGTGATTACAAAGTTTGTAGATGTATTTGTATGTTTGACCTAAGTTGTTGGCATATAGAAACCCGCAATTGTAAAGTCAAACAAATGAATAAAAGCGAGATGAAAACAGCCTATATTAGCAGAGTATCACATGAGCTGACTGACCATAAAGATGATAGAAACAGCATGCAAAGTTGATAAAAGCGTTCAAAACGTTGGCGGAGTTGCATGTATATATAACATAAGTCATTGGAATGCCAACCCCGCAGTTAAATTTCGAAAACATTAAGTATATGTTTAGAAAATCTCCGATATGTAAGCAGATTATCGCAACTGCGAACCGAAAATCGAAGACAAACTGCTTACAAAGTTATGAAAAGCGATTGCAAAGTTTGTAGATTCGTTTGGCAATGTTACATATGATATTGTATTGACGGGTTCCATAGTCAAAAGTTCGAAAACGTAAATACATATTTCGCACATTGCCGTTAAAGTAGCGTACTATCACTCGGAGCATGTAGAGGTCATAGGTCAATTCAAGAAGTTACTTGTACAAAAGCTATCAAGTTTAAAACAGTTTCAAAAATGAAATAGTCGCTAATTCGTGTATATTTCAAATTACGTAAGCAGTAGTGTGGGTAGCTGAAGAGACAAAGTTTAAAGTTAAGCTCAATCGGGCATGGTTTGTTCTTGCATGGGAGACTGCCTGAGAAAACCAGCTGGGGATTTTTTTTGGATTCATCACATACATATCAAAGATATGAGACAACGTTCGTGCATCTTTTTTTCACTGTGATGTTAATCATTTTTAGTAGAAAGACATGGAAATTTAGGCTTGTTTTCAAATTCATGAACATTTTTCAATTTCCTTATTATTTTCGGAGAACAAGTTGGTGACGCTGTCGGTA
This sequence comes from Saccoglossus kowalevskii, assembly GCF_978046115.1. Taxonomy (NCBI): domain Eukaryota; kingdom Metazoa; phylum Hemichordata; class Enteropneusta; family Harrimaniidae; genus Saccoglossus; species Saccoglossus kowalevskii. The sequence goes on from NC_140657.1 coordinate 7,219,890, forward strand.
CATAGTGGAGTTTGACCAGTTAACTTACCGTGAAAAGTCGTACAAAGTGAACGCAAAGTTGTGCAAAGTGATTACAAAGTTTGTAGATGTATTTGTATGTTTGACCTAAGTTGTTGGCATATAGAAACCCGCAATTGTAAAGTCAAACAAATGAATAAAAGCGAGATGAAAACAGCCTATATTAGCAGAGTATCACATGAGCTGACTGACCATAAAGATGATAGAAACAGCATGCAAAGTTGATAAAAGCGTTCAAAACGTTGGCGGAGTTGCATGTATATATAACATAAGTCATTGGAATGCCATCCCCGCAGTTAAATTTCGAAAACATTAATTATATGTTTAGAAAATCTCCGATATGTAAGCAGATTATCGCACCTGCGAACCGAAAATCGAAGACAAACTGCTTACAAAGTTATGAAAAGCGATTGCAAAGTTTGTAGATTCGTTTGGCAATGTCACATATGATATTATATTGACGGGTTCCATAGTCAAAAGTTCGAAAACGTAAATACATATTTCGCACATTGCCGTTAAAGTAGCGTACTATCACTCGGAGCATGTAGAGGTCATAGGTCAATTCAAGAAGTTACTTGTACAAAAGCTATCAAGTTTAAAACAGTTTCAAAAATGAAATAGTCGCTAATTCGTGTATATTTCGAATTACGTAAGCAGTAGTGTGGGTAGCTGAAGAGACTAAGTTTAAAGTTAAGCTCAATCGGGCATGGTTAGTTCTTGCATGGGAGACTGCCTGAGAAAACCAGCTGGGGATTTTGTTTGGATTCATCACATACATATCAAAGATTTGAGACAACGTTCGTGCATCTTTTTTTCACTGTGATGTTAATCATTTTTAGTAGAAAGACATGGAAATTTAGGCTTGTTTTCAAATTCATGAACATTTTTTCAATTTCCTTATTATTTTCGGAGAACAATTTGGTGACGCTGTCGGTACATAGTGGAGTTTGACCAGTTAACTTACCGTGAAAAGTCGTACAACGTGAACGCAAAGTTGTGCAAAGTGATTACAAAGTTTGTAGATGTATTTGTATGTTTGACCTAAGTTGTTGGCATATAGAAACCCGCAATTGTAAAGTCAAACAAATGAATAAAAGCGAGATGAAAACAGCCTATATTAGCAGAGTATCACATGAGCTGACTGACCATAAAGATGATAGAAACAGCATGCAAAGTTGATAAAAGCGTTCAAAACGTTGGCGGAGTCGCATGTATATATAACATAAGTCATTGGAATGCCAACCCCGCAGTTAAATTTCGAAAACATTAAGTATATGTTTAGAAAATCTCCGATATGTAAGCAGATTATCGCAACTGCGAACCGAAAATCGAAGACAAACTGCTTACAAAGTTATGAAAAGCGATTGCAAAGTTTGTAGATTCGTTTGGCAATGTTACATATGATATTATATTGACGGGTTCCATAGTCAAAAGTTCGAAAACGTAAATACATATTTCGCACATTGCCGTTAAAGTAGCGTACTATCACTCGGAGCATGTAGAGGTCATAGGTCAATTCAAGAAGTTACTTGTACAAAAGCTATCAAGTTTAAAACAGTTTCAAAAATGAAATAGTCGCTAATTCGTGTATATTTCGAATTACGTAAGCAGTAGTGTGGGTAGCTGAAGAGACAAAGTTTAAAGTTAAGCTCAATCGGGCATGGTTAGTTCTTGCATGGGAGACTGCCTAAGAAAACCAGCTGGGGATTTTTTTTGGATTCATCACATACATATCAAAGATATGAGACAACGTTCGTGCATCTTTTTTTCACTGTGATGTTAATCATTTTTAGTAGAAAGACATGGAAATTTAGGCTTGTTTTCAAATTCATGAACATTTTATCAATTTCCTTATTATTTTCGGAGAACAAGTTGGTGACGCTGTCGGTACATAGTGGAGTTTGACCAGTTAACTTACCGTGAAAAGTCGTACAAAGTGAACGCAAAGTTGTGCAAAGTGATTACAAAGTTTGTAGATGTATTTGTAAGTTTGACCTAAGTTGTTGGCATATAGAAACCCGCAATTGTAAAGTCAAACAAATGAATAAAAGCGAGATGAAAACAGCCTATATTAGCAGAGTATCACATGAGCTGACTGACCATAAAGATGATAGAAACAGCATGCAAAGTTGATAAAAGCGTTCAAAACGTTGGCGGAGTTGCATGTATATATAACATAAGTCATTGGAATGCCAACCCCGCAGTTAAATTTCGAAAACATTAAGTATATGTTTAGAAAATCTCCGATATGTAAGCAGATTATCGCAACTGCGAACCGAAAATCGAAGACAAACTGCTTACAAAGTTATGAAAAGCGATTGCAAAGTTTGTAGATTCGTTTGGCAATGTTACATATGATATTGTATTGACGGGTTCCATAGTCAAAAGTTCGAAAACGTAAATACATATTTCGCACATTGCCGTTAAAGTAGCGTACTATCACTCGGAGCATGTAGAGGTCATAGGTCAATTCAAGAAGTTACTTGTACAAAAGCTATCAAGTTTAAAACAGTTTCAAAAATGAAATAGTCGCTAATTCGTGTATATTTCAAATTACGTAAGCAGTAGTGTGGGTAGCTGAAGAGACAAAGTTTAAAGTTAAGCTCAATCGGGCATGGTTAGTTCTTGCATGGGAGACTGCCTGAGAAAACCAGCTGGGGATTTTTTTTGGATTCATCACATACATATCAAAGATATGAGACAACGTTCGTGCATCTTTTTTTCACTGTGATGTTAATCATTTTTAGTAGAAAGACATGGAAATTTAGGCTTGTTTTCAAATTCATGAACATTTTTCAATTTCCTTATTATTTTCGGAGAACAAGTTGGTGACGCTGTCGGTACATAGTGGAGTTTGACCAGTTAACTTACCGTGAAAAGTCGTACAAAGTGAACGCAAAGTTGTGCAAAGTGATTACAAAGTTTGTAGATGTATTTGTATGTTTGACCTAAGTTGTTGGCATATAGAAACCCGCAATTGTAAAGTCAAACAAATGAATAAAAGCGAGATGAAAACAGCCTATATTAGCAGAGTATCACATGAGCTGACTGACCATAAAGATGATAGAAACAGCATGCAAAGTTGATAAAAGCGTTCAAAACGTTGGCGGAGTTGCATGTATATATAACATAAGTCATTGGAATGCCATCCCCGCAGTTAAATTTCGAAAACATTAAGTATATGTTTAGAAAATCTCCGATATGTAAGCAGATTATCGCAACTGCGAACCGAAAATCGAAGACAAACTACTTACAAAGTTATGAAAAGCGATTGCAAAGTTTGTAGATTCGTTTGGCAATGTTACATATGATATTATATTGACGGGTTCCATAGTCAAAAGTTCGAAAACGTAAATACATATTTCGCACATTGCCGTTAAAGTAGCGTACTATCACTCGGAGCATGTAGAGGTCATAGGTCAATTCAAGAAGTTACTTGTACAAAAGCTATCAAGTTTAAAACAGTTTCAAAAATGAAATAGTCGCTAATTCGTGTATATTTCGAATTACGTAAGCAGTAGTGTGGGTAGCTGAAGAGACAAAGTTTAAAGTTAAACTCAATCGGGCATGGTTAGTTCTTGCATGGGAGACTGCCTGAGAAAACCAGCTGGGGATTTTGTTTGGATTCATCACATACATATCAAAGATATGAGACAACGTTCGTGCATCTTTTTTTCACTGTGATGTTAATCATTTTTAGTAGAAAGACATGGAAATTTAGGCTTGTTTTCAAATTCATGAACATTTTTTCAATTTCCTTATTATTTTCGGAGAACAATTTGGTGACGCTGTCGGTACATAGTGGAGTTTGACCAGTTAACTTACCGTGAAAAGTCGTACAAAGTGAACGCAAAGTTGTGCAAAGTGATTACAAAGTTTGTAGATGTATTTGTATGTTTGACCTCAGTTGTTGGCATATAGAAACCCGCAATTGTAAAGTCAAACAAATGAATAAAAGCGAGATGAAAACAGCCTATATTAGCAGAGTATCACATGAGCTGACTGACCATAAAGATGATAGAAACAGCATGCAAAGTTGATAAAAGCGTTCAAAACGTTGGCGGAGTTGCATGTATATATAACATAAGTCATTGGAATGCCAACCCCGCAGTTAAATTTCGAAAACATTAAGTATATGTTTAGAAAATCTCCGATATGTAAGCAGATTATCGCAACTGCGAACCGAAAATCGAAGACAAACTGCTTACAAAGTTATGAAAAGCGATTGCAAAGTTTGTAGATTCGTTTGGCAATGTTACATATGATATTATATTGACGGGTTCCATAGTCAAAAGTTCGAAAACGTAAATACATATTTCGCACATTGCCGTTAAAGTAGCGTACTATCACTCGGAGCATGTAGAGGTCATAGGTCAATTCAAGAAGTTAATTGTACAAAAGCTATCAAGTTTAAAACAGTTTCAAAAATGAAATAGTCGCTAATTCGTGTATATTTAGAATTACGTAAGCAGTAGTGTGGGTAGCTGAAGAGACAAAGTTTAAAGTTAAGCTCAATCGGGCATGGTTAGTTCTTGCATGGGAGACTGCCTGAGAAAACCAGCTGGGGATTTTTTTTGGATTCATCACATACATATCAAAGATATGAGACAACGTTCGTGCATCTTTTTTTCACTGTGATGTTAATCATTTTTAGTAGAAAGACATGGAAATTTAGGCTTGTTTTCAAATTCATGAACATTTTTTCAATTTCCTTATTATTTTCGGAGAACAAGTTGGTGACGCTGTCGGTACATAGTGGAGTTTGACCAGTTAACTTACCGTGAAAAGTCGTACAAAGTGAACGCAAAGTTGTGCAAAGTGATTACAAAGTTTGTAGATGTATTTGTAAGTTTGACCTAAGTTGTTGGCATATAGAAACCCGCAATTGTAAAGTCAAACAAATGAATAAAAGCGAGATGAAAACAGCCTATATTAGCAGAGTATCACATGAGCTGACTGACCATAAAGATGATAGAAACAGCATGCAAAGTTGATAAAAGCGTTCAAAACGTTGGCGGAGTTGCATGTATATATAACATAAGTCATTGGAATGCCAACCCCGCAGTTAAATTTCGAAAACATTAAGTATATGTTTAGAAAATCTCCGATATGTAAGCAGATTATCGCAACTGCGAACCGAAAATCGAAGACAAACTGCTTACAAAGTTATGAAGAGCGATTGCAAAGTTTGTAGATTCGTTTGGCAATGTTACATATGATATTATATTGACGGGTTCCATAGTCAAAAGTTCGAAAACGTAAATACATATTTCGCACATTGCCGTTAAAGTAGCGTACTATCACTCGGAGCATGTAGAGGTCATAGGTCAATTCAAGAAGTTACTTGTACAAAAGCTATCAAGTTTAAAACAGTTTCAAAAATGAAATAGTCGCTAATTCGAATTACGTAAGCAGTAGTGTGGGTAGCTGAAGAGACAAAGTTTAAAGTTAAGCTCAATCGGGCATGGTTAGTTCTTGCATGGGAGACTGCCTGAGAAAACCAGCTGGGGATTTTTTTTGGATTCATCACATACATATCAAAGATATGAGACAACGTTCGTGCATCTTTTTTTCACTGTGATGTTAATCATTTTTAGTAGAAAGACATGGAAATTTAGGCTTGTTTTCAAATTCATGAACATTTTTTCAATTTCCTTATTATTTTCGGAGAACATGTTGGTGACGCTGTCGGTACATAGTGGAGTTTGACCAGTTAACTTACCGTGAAAAGTCGTACAAAGTGAACGCAAAGTTGTGCAAAGTGATTACAAAGTTTGTAGATGTATTTGTATGTTTGACCTAAGTTGTTGGCATATAGAAACCCGCAATTGTAAAGTCAAACAAATGAATAAAAGCGAGATGAAAACAGCCTATATTGGCAGAGTATCACATGAGCTGACTGACCATAAAGATGATAGAAACAGCATGCAAAGTTGATAAAAGCGTTCAAAACGTTGGCGGAGTTGCATGTATATATAACATAAGTCATTGGAATGCCAACCCCGCAGTTAAATTTCGAAAACATTAAGTATATGTTTAGAAAATCTCCGATATGTAAGCAGATTATCGCAACTGCGAACCGAAAATCGAAGACAAACTGCTTACAAAGTTATGAAAAGCGATTGCAAAGTTTGTAGATTCGTTTGGCAATGTTACATATGATATTATATTGACGGGTTCCATAGTCAAAAGTTCGAAAACGTAAATACATATTTCGCACATTGCCGTTAAAGTAGCGTACTATCACTCGGAGCATGTAGAGGTCATAGGTCAATTCAAGAAGTTACTTGTACAAAAGCTATCAAGTTTAAAACAGTTTCAAAAATGAAATAGTCGCTAATTCGAATTACGTAAGCAGTAGTGTGGGTAGCTGAAGAGACAAAGTTTAAAGTTAAGCTCAATCGGGCATGGTTAGTTCTTGCATGGGAGACTGCCTGAGAAAACCAGCTGGGGATTTTTTTTGGATTCATCACATACATATCAAAGATATGAGACAACGTTCGTGCATCTTTTTTTCACTGTGATGTTAATCATTTTTAGTAGAAAGACATGGAAATTTAGGCTTGTTTTCAAATTCATGAACATTTTTTCAATTTCCTTATTATTTTCGGAGAACATGTTGGTGACGCTGTCGGTACATAGTGGAGTTTGACCAGTTAACTTACCGTGAAAAGTCGTACAAAGTGAACGCAAAGTTGTGCAAAGTGATTACAAAGTTTGTAGATGTATTTGTATGTTTGACCTAAGTTGTTGGCATATAGAAACCCGCAATTGTAAAGTCAAACAAATGAATAAAAGCGAGATGAAAACAGCCTATATTGGCAGAGTATCACATGAGCTGACTGACCATAAAGATGATAGAAACAACATGCAAAGTTGATAAAAGCGTTCAAAACGTTGGCGGAGTTGCATGTATATATAACATAAGTCATTGGAATGCCAACCCCGCAGTTAAATTTCGAAAACATTAAGTATATGTTTAGAAAATCTCCGATATGTAAGCAGATTATCGCAACTGCGAACCGAAAATCGAAGACCAACTGCTTACAAAGTTATGAAAAGCGATTGCAAAGTTTGTAGATTCGTTTGGCAATGTTACATATGATATTATATTGACGGGTTCCATAGTCAAAAGTTCGAAAACGTAAATACATATTTCGCACATTGCCGTTAAAGTAGCGTACTATCACTCGGAGCATGTAGAGGTCATAGGTCAATTCAAGAAGTTACTTGTACAAAAGCTATCAAGTTTAAAACAGTTTCAAAAATGAAATAGTCGCTAATTCGTGTATATTTCGAATTACGTAAGCAGTAGTGTGGGTAGCTGAAGAGACAAAGTTTAAAGTTAAGCTCAATCGGGCATGGTTAGTTCTTGCATGGGAGACTGCCTGAGAAAACCAGCTGGGGATTTTTTTTGGATTCATCACATACATATCAAAGATATGAGACAACGTTCGTGCATCTTTTTTTCACTGTGATGTTAATCATTTTTAGTAGAAAGACATGGAAATTTAGGCTTGTTTTCAAATTCATGAACATTTTTTCAATTTCCTTATTATTTTCGGAGAACAAGTTGGTGACGCTGTCGGTACATAGTGGAGTTTGACCAGTTAACTTACCGTGAAAAGTCGTACAAAGTGAACGCAAAGTTGTGCAAAGTGATTACAAAGTTTGTAGATGTATTTGTATGTTTGACCTAAGTTGTTGGCATATAGAAACCCGCAATTGTAAAGTCAAACAAATGAATAAAAGCGAGATGAAAACAGCCTATATTAGCAGAGTATCACATGAGCTGACTGACCATAAAGATGATAGAAACAGCATGCAAAGTTGATAAAAGCGTTCAAAACGTTGGCGGAGTTGCATGTATATATAATCTAAGTCATTGGAATGCCAACCCCGCAGTTAAATTTCGAAAACATTAAGTATATGTTTAGAAAATTTCCGATATGTAAGCAGATTATCGCAACTGCGAACCGAAAATCGAAGACAAACTGCTTACAAAGTTATGAAAAGCGATTGCAAAGTTTGTAGATTCGTTTGGCAATGTTACATATGATATTATATTGACGGGTTCCATAGTCAAAAGTTCGAAAACGTAAATACATATTTCGCACATTGCCGTTAAAGTAGCGTACTATCACTCGGAGCATGTAGAGGTCATAGGTCAATTCAAGAAGTTACTTGTACAAAAGCTATCAAGTTTAAAACAGTTTCAAATATGAAATAGTCGCTAATTCGAGTATATTTCCAATTACGTAAGCAGTAGTGTGGGTAGGTGAAGAGACAAAGTTTAAAGTTAAACTCAATCTGGCATGGTTAGTTCTTGCATGGGAGACTGCCTGAGAAAACCAGCTGAGGATTTTTTTAGGTTTCATCACATATATATCAAAGATATGAGACAACGTTCGTGCATCTTTTTTTCACTGTGATGTTAATCATTTTTAGTAGAAAGACATGGAAATTTAGGCTTGTTTTCAAATTCATGAACATTTTTCAATTTCCTTATTATTTTCGGAGAACAAGTTGGTGACGCTGTCGGTACATAGTGGAGTTTGAGCAGTTAACTTACCGTGAAAAGTCGTACAAAGTGAACGCAAAGTTGTGCAAAGTGATTACAAAGTTTGTAGATGTATTTGTATGTTTGACCTAAGTTGTTGGCATATAGAAACCCGCAATTGTAAAGTCAAACAAATGAATAAAAGCGAGATGAAAACAGCCTATATTAGCAGAGTATCACATGAGCTGACTGACCATAAAGATGATAGAAACAGCATGCAAAGTTGATAAAAGCGTTCAAAACGTTGGCGGAGTTGCATGTATATATAATCTAAGTCATTGGAATGCCAACCCCGCAGTTAAATTTCGAAAACATTAAGTATATGTTTAGAAAATGTCCGATATGTAAGCAGATTATCGCAACTGCGAACCGAAAATCGAAGACAAACTGCTTACAAAGTTATGAAAAGCGATTGCAAAGTTTGTAGATTCGTTTGGCAATGTTACATATGATATTATATTGACGGGTTCCATAGTCAAAAGTTCGAAAACGTAAATACATATTTCGCACATTGCCGTTAAAGTAGCGTACTATCACTCGGAGCATGTAGAGGTCATAGGTCAATTCAAGAAGTTACTTGTACAAAAGCTATCAAGTTTAAAACAGTTTCAAATATGAAATAGTCGCTAATTCGAGTATATTTCCAATTACGTAAGCAGTAGTGTGGGTAGGTGAAGAGACAAAGTTTAAAGTTAAACTCAATCGGGCATGGTTAGTTCTTGCATGGGAGACTGCCTGAGAAAACCAGCTGAGGATTTTTTTAGGTTTCATCACATACATATCAAAGATATGAGACAACGTTCGTGCATCTTTTTTTCACTGTGATGTTAATCATTTTTAGTAGAAAGACATGGAAATTTAGGCTTGTTTTCAAATTCATGAACATTTTTCAATTTCCTTATAATTTTCGGAGAACAAGTTGGTGACGCTGTCGGTACATAGTGGAGTTTGACCAGTTAACTTACCGTGAAAAGTCGTACAAAGTGAACGCAAAGTTGTTTTAGGTTTCATCACATACATATCAAAGATATGAGACAACGTTCGTGCATCTTTTTTTCACTGTGATGTTAATCATTTTTAGTAGAAAGACATGGAAATTTAGGCTTGTTTTCAAATTCATGAACATTTTTCAATTTCCTTATTATTTTCGGAGAACAAGTTGGTGACGCTGTCGGTACATAGTGGAGTTTGACCAGTTAACTTACCGTGAAAAGTCGTACAAAGTGAACGCAAAGTTGTGCAAAGTGATTACAAAGTTTGTAGATGTATTTGTATGTTTGACCTAAGTTGTTGGCATATAGAAACCCGCAATTGTAAAATCAAACAAATGAATAAAAGCGAGATGAAAACAGCCTATATTAGCAGAGTATCACATGAGCTGACTGACCATAAAGATGATAGAAACAGCATGCAAAGTTGATAAAAGCGTTCAAAACGTTGGCGGAGTTGCATGTATATATAATATAAGTCATTGGAATGCCAACCCCGCAGTTAAATTTCGAAAACATTAAGTATATGTTTAGAAAATCTCCGATATGTAAGCAGATTATCGCAACTGCGAACCGAAAATCGAAGACAAACTGCTTACAAAGTTATGAAAAGCGATTGCAAAGTTTGTAGATTCGTTTGGCAATGTTACATATGATATTATATTGACGGGTTCCATAGTCAAAAGTTCGAAAACGTAAATACATATTTCGCACATTGCCGTTAAAGTAGCGTACTATCACTCGGAGCATGTAGAGGTCATAGGTCAATTCAAGAAGTTACTTGTACAAAAGCTATCAAGTTTAAAACAGTTTCAAATATGAAATAGTCGCTAATTCGAGTATATTTCTAATTACGTAAGCAGTAGTGTGGGTAGGTGAAGAGACAAAGTTTAAAGTTAAACTCAATCGGGCATGGTTAGTTCTTGCATGGGAGACTGCCTGAGAAAACCAGCTGAGGATTTTTTTAGGTTTCATCACATACATATCAAAGATATGAGACAACGTTCGTGCATCTTTTTTTCACTGTGATGTTAATCATTTTTAGTAGAAAGACATGGAAATTTAGGCTTGTTTTCAAATTCATGAGTATTTTTCAATTTCCTTATTATTTTCGGAGAACAAGTTGGTGACGCTGTCGGTACATAGTGGAGTTTGACCAGTTAACTTACCGTGAAAAGTCGTACAAAGTGAACGCAAAGTAGTGCAAAGTGATTACAAAGTTTGTAGATGTATTTGTATGTATGACCTAAGTTGTTGGCATATAGAAACCCGCAATTGTAAAGTCAAACAAATGAATAAAAGCGAGATGAAAACAGCCTATATTAGCAGAGTATCACATGAGCTGACTGACCATAAAGATGATAGAAACAGCATGCAAAGTTGATAAAAGCGTTCAAAACGTTGGCGGAGTTGCATGTATATATAATATAAGTCATTGGAATGCCAACCCCGCAGTTAAATTTCGAAAACATTAAGTATATGTCTAGAAAATTCCCGATATGTAAGCAGATTATCGCAACTGCGAACCGAAAATCGAAGACAAACTGCTTACAAAGTTATGAAAAGCGATTGCAAAGTTTGTAGATTCGTTTGGCAATGTTACATATGATATTATATTGACGGGTTCCATAGTCAAAAGTTCGAAAACGTAAATACATATTTCGCACATTGCCGTTAAAGTAGCGTACTATCACTCGGAGCATGTAGAGGTCATAGGTCAATTCTAGAAGTTACTTGTACAAAAGCTATCAAGTTTAAAACAGTTTCAAATATGAAATAGTCGCTAATTCGAGTATATTTCCAATTACGTAAGCAGTAGTGTGGGTAGGTGAAGAGACAAAATTTAAAGTTAAACTCAATCGGGCATGGTTAGTTCTTGCATGGGAGACTGCCTGAGAAAACCAGCTGAAGATTTTTTTAGGTTTCATCACATACATATCAAAGATATGAGACAACGTTCGTGCATCTTTTTTCACTGTGATGTTAATCATTTTTAGTAGAAAGACATGGAAATTTAGGCTTGTTTTCAAATTCATGAACATTTTTCAATTTCCTTATTATTTTCGGAGAACAAGTTGGTGACGCTGTCGGTACATAGTGGAGTTTGACCAGTTAACTTACCGTGAAAAGTCGTACAAAGTGAACGCAAAGTTGTGCAAAGTGATTACAAAGTTTGTAGATGTATTTGTATGTATGACCTAAGTTGTTGGCATATAGAAACCCGCAATTGTAAAGTCAAACAAATGAATAAAAGCGAGATGAAAACAGCCTATATTAGCAGAGTATCACATGAGCTGACTGACCATAAAGATGATAGAAACAGCATGCAAAGTTGATAAAAGCGTTCAAAACGTTGGCGGAGTTGCATGTATATATAATATAAGTCATTGGAATGCCAACCCCGCAGTTAAATTTCGAAAACATTAAGTATATGTTTAGAAAATCTCCGATATGTAAGCAGATTATCGCAACTGCGAACCGAAAATCGAAGACAAACTCCTTACAAAGTTATGAAAAGCGATTGCAAAGTTTGTAGATTCGTTTGGCAATGTTACATATGATATTATATTGACGGGTTCCATAGTCAAAAGTTCGAAAACGTAAATACATATTTCGCACATTGCCGTTAAAGTAGCGTACTATCACTCGGAGCATGTAGAGGTCATAGGTCAATTCAAGAAGTTACTTGTACAAAAGCTATCAAGTTTAAAACAGTTTCAAATATGAAATAGTCGCTAATTCGAGTATATTTCCAATTACGTAAGCAGTAGTGTGGGTAGGTGAAGAGACAAAGTTTAAAGTTAAACTCAATCGGGCATGGTTAGTTCTTGCATGGGAGACTGCCTGAGAAAACCAGCTGAGGATTTTTTTAGGTTTCATCACATACATATCAAAGATATGAGACAACGTTCGTGCATCTTTTTTTCACTGTGATGTTAATCATTTTTAGTAGAAAGACATGGAAATTTAGGCTTGTTTTCAAATTCATGAACATTTTTTCAATTTCCTTATTATTTTCGGAGAACAAGTTGGTGACGCTGTCGGTACATAGTGGAGTTTGACCAGTTAACTTACCGTGAAAAGTCGTACAAAGTGAACGCAAAGTTGTGCAAAGTGATTACAAAGTTTGTAGATGTATTTGTATGTTTGACCTAAGTTCTTGGCATATAGAAACCCGCAATTGTAAAGTCAAACAAATGAATAAAAGCGAGATGAAAACAGCCTATATTAGCAGAGTATCACATGAGCTGACTGACCATAAAGATGATAGAAACAGCATGCAAAGTTGATAAAAGCGTTCAAAACGTTGGCGGAGTTGCATGTATATATAACATAAGTCATTGGAATGCCAACCCCGCAATTAAATTTCGAAAACATTAAGTATATGTTTAGAAAATCTTCGATATGTAAGCAGATTATCGCAACTGCGAACCGAAAATCGAAGACAAACTGCTTACAAAGTTATGAAAAGCGATTGCAAAGTTTGTAGATTCGTTTGGCAATGTTACATATGATATTATATTGACGGGTTCCATAGTCAAAAGTTCGAAAACGTAAATACATATTTCGCACATTGCCGTTAAAGTAGCGTACTATCACTCGGAGCATGTAGAGGTCATAGGTCAATTCAAGAAGTTACTTGTACAAAAGCTATCAAGTTTAAAACAGTTTCAAATATGAAATAGTCGCTAATTCGAGTATATTTCCAATTACGTAAGTAGTAGTGTGGGTAGGTGAAGAGACAAAGTTTAAAGTTAAACTCAATCGGGCATGGTTAGTTCTTGCATGGGAGACTGCCTGAGAAAACCAGCTGAGGATTTTTTTAGGTTTCATCACATACATATCAAAGACATGAGACAACGTTCGTGCATCTATTTTTTCACTGTGATGTTAATCATTTTTAGTAGAAAGACATGGAAATCTAGGCTTGTTTTCAAATTCATGAACATTTTTCAATTTCCCTATTACTTTCGGAGAACAAGTTGGTGACGCTGTCGGCACATAGTGGAGTTTGACCAGTTAACTTACCGTGAAAAGTCGAACAAAGTGAACGCAAAGTTGTGCAAAGTGATTACAAAGTTTGTAGATGTATTTGTATGTTTGACCTAAGTTGTTGGCATATAGAAACCCGCAATTGTAAAGTCAAACAACTAAATAAAAGCGAGATGAAAACAGCCTATATTAACAGAGTATCACATGAGCTGACTGACCATAAAGATGATAGAAACAGCATGCAAAGTTGGTAAAAGCGTTCAAAACGATGGCGGAGTTGCATGTATATATAACATAAGTCATTGGAATGCCAACCCCGCAGTTAAATTTCGAAAACGTTAAGTATATGTCTAGAAAATTCCCGATATGTAAGCAGATTATCGCAACTGCGAACCGAAAATCGAAGACAAACTGCTTACAAAGTTATGAAAAGCGATTGCAAAGTTTGTAGATTCCTTTGGCAATGTTACATATGATATTATATTGACGGGTTCCATAGTCAAAAGTTCGAAAACGTAAATACATATTTCGCACATTGCCGTTAAAGTAGCGTACTATCACTCGGAGCATGTAGAGGTCATAGGTCAATTCAAGAAGTTACTTGTACAAAAGCTATCAAGTTTAAAACAGTTTCAAATATGAAATAGTCGCTAATTCGAGTATATTTCCAATTACGTAAGCAGTAGTGTGGGTAGGTGAAGAGGCAAAGTTTAAAGTTAAACTCAATCGGGCATGGTTAGTTCTTGCATGGGAGACTGCCTGAGAAAACCAGCTGAGGATTTTTTTAGGTTTCATCACATACATATCAAAGATATGAGACAACGTTCGTGCATCTATTTTTTCACTGTGATGTTAATCATTTTTAGTAGAAAGACATGGAAATCTAGGCTTGTTTTCAAATTCATGAACATTTTTCAATTTCCCTATTATTTTCGGAGAACAAGTTGGTGACGCTGTCGGCACATAGTGGAGTTTGACCAGTTAACTTACCGTGAAAAGTCGTACAAAGTGAACGCAAAGTTGTGCAAAGTGATTACAAAGTTTGTAGATGTATTTGTATGTTTGACCTAAGTTGTTGGCATATAGAAACCCGCAATTGTAAAGTCAAACAACTAAATAAAAGCGAGATGAAAACAGCCTATATTAGCAGAGTATCACATGAGCTGACTGACCATAAAGATGATAGAAACAGCATGCAAAGTTGATAAAAGCGTTCAAAACGATGGCGGAGTTGCATGTATATATAACATAAGTCATTGGAATGCCAACCCCGCAGTTAAATTTCGAAAACGTTCAGTATATGTCTAGAAAATTCCCGATATGTAAGCAGATTATCGCAACTGCGAACCGAAAATCGAAGACAAACTGCTTACAAAGTTATGAAAAGCGATTGCAAAGTTTGTATATTCGTTTGGCAATGTTACATATGATATTATATTGACGGGTTCCATAGTCAAAAGTTCGAAAACGTAAATACATATTTCGCACATTGCCGTTAAAGTAGCGTACTATCACTCGGAGCATGTAGAGGTCATAGGTCAATTCAAGAAGTTACTTGTACAAAAGCTATCAAGTTTAAAACAGTTTCAAATATGAAATAGTCGCTAATTCGAGTATATTTCTAATTACGTAAGCAGTAGTGTGGGTAGGTGAAGAGACAAAGTTTAAAGTTAAACTCAATCGGGCATGGTTAGTTCTTGCATGGGAGACTGCCTGAGAAAACCAGCTGAGGATTTTTTTAGGTTTCATCACATACATATCAAAGATATGAGACAACGTTCGTGCATCTATTTTTTCACTGTGATGTTAATCATTTTTAGTAGAAAGACATGGAAATCTAGGCTTGTTTTCAAATTCATGAACATTTTTCAATTTCCCTATTATTTTCGGAGAACAAGTTGGTGACGCTGTCGGCACATAGTGGAGTTTGACCAGTTAACTTACCGTGAAAAGTCGTACAAAGTGAACGCAAAGTTGTGCAAAGTGATTACAAAGTTTGTAGATGTATTTGTATGTTTGACCTAAGTTGTTGGCATATAGAAACCCGCAATTGTAAAGTCAAACAAATGAATAAAAGCGAGATGAAAACAGCCTATATTAGCAGAGTATCACATGAGCTGACTGACCATAAAGATGATAGAAACAGCATGCAAAGTTGATAAAAAGCGTTCAAAACGTTGGCGGAGTTGCATGTATATATAACATAAGTCATTGGAATGCCAACCCCGCAGTTAAATTTCGAAAACATTAAGGATATGTTTAGAAAATCTCCGATATGTAAGCAGATTATCGCAACTGCGAACCGAAAATCGAAGACAAACTGCTTACAAAGTTATGAAAAGCGATTGCAAAGTTTGTAGATTCGTTTGGCAATGTTACATATGATATTATATTGACGGGTTCCATAGTCAAAAGTTCGAAAACGTAAATACATATTTCGCACATTGCCGTTAAAGTAGCGTACTATCACTCGGAGCATGTAGAGGTCATAGGTCAATTCAAGAAGTTACTTGTACAAAAGCTATCAAGTTTAAAACAGTTTCAAATATGAAATAGTCGCTAATTCGAGTATATTTCCAATTACGTAAGTAGTAGTGTGGGTAGGTGAAGAGACAAAGTTTAAAGTTAAACTCAATCGGGCATGGTTAGTTCTTGCATGGGAGACTGCCTGAGAAAACCAGCTGAAGATTTTTTTAGGTTTCATCACATACATATCAAAGATATGAGACAACGTTCGTGCATCTATTTTTTCACTGTGATGTTAATCATTTTTAGTAGAAAGACATGGAAATCTAGGCTTGTTTTCAAATTCATGAACATTTTTCAATTTCCCTATTATTTTCGGAGAACAAGTTGGTGACGCTGTCGGCACATAGTGGAGTTTGACCAGTTAACTTACCGTGAAAAGTCGTACAAAGTGAACGCAAAGTTGTGCAAAGTGATTACAAAGTTTGTAGATGTATTTGTATGTTTGACCTAAGTTGTTGGCATATAGAAACCCGCAATTGTAAAGTCAAACAAATGAATTAAAGCGAGATGAAAACAGCCTATATTAGCAGAGTATCACATGAGCTTACTGACCATAAAGATGATAGAAACAGCATGCAAAGTTGATAAAAGCGTTCAAAACGTTGGCGGAGTTGCATGTATATATAACATAAGTCATTGGAATGCCAACCCCGCAGTTAAATTTCGAAAACATTAAGTATATGTTTAGAAAATCTCCGATATGTAAGCAGATTATCGCAACTGCGAACCGAAAATCGAAGACAAACTCCTTACAAAGTTATGAAAAGCGATTGCAAAGTTTGTAGATTCGTTTGGCAATGTTACATATGATATTATATTGACGGGTTCCATAGTCAAAACTTCGAAAACGTAAATACATATTTCGCACATTGCCGTTAAAGTAGCGTACTATCACTCGGAGCATGTAGAGGTCATAGGTCAATTCAAGAAGTTACTTGTACAAAAGCTATCAAGTTTAAAACAGTTTCAAATATGAAATAGTTGCTAATTCGAGTATATTTCCAATTACGTAAGCAGTAGTGTGGGTAGGTGAAGAGACAAAGTTTAAAGTTAAACTCAATCGGGCATGGTTAGTTCTTGCATGGGAGACTGCCTGAGAAAACCAGCTGAGGATTTTTTTAGGTTTCATCACATACATATCAAAGATATGAGACAACGTTCGTGCATCTTTTTTCACTGTAATGTTAATCATTTTTAGTAGAAAGACATGGAAATTTAGGCTTGTTTTCAAATTCATGAACATTTTTCAATTTCCTTATTATTTTCGGAGAACAAGTTGGTGACGCTGTCGGTACATAGTGGAGTTTGACCAGTTAACTTACCGTGAAAAGTCGTACAAAGTGAACGCAAAGTTGTGCAAAGTGATTACAAAGTTTGTAGATGTATTTGTATGTTTGACCTAAGTTGTTGGCATATAGAAACCCGCAATTGTAAAGTCAAACAAATGAATAAAAGCGAGATGAAAACAGCCTATATTAGCAGAGTATCACATGAGCTGACTGACCGTAAAGATGATAGAAACAGCATGCAAAGTTGATAAAAGCGTTCAAAACGATGGCGGAGTTGCATGTATATATAACATAAGTCATTGGAATGCCAACCCCGCAGTTAAATTTCGAAAACGTTCAGTATATGTCTAGAAAATTCCCGATATGTAAGCAGATTATCGCAACTGCGAACCGAAAATCGAAGACAAACTGCTTACAAAGTTATGAAAAGCGATTGCAAAGTTTGTATATTCGTTTGGCAATGTTACATATGATATTATATTGACGGGTTCCATAGTCAAAAGTTCGAAAACGTAAATACATATTTCGCACATTGCCGTTAAAGTAGCGTACTATCACTCGGAGCATGTAGAGGTCATAGGTCAATTCAAGAAGTTACTTGTACAAAAGCTATCAAGTTTAAAACAGTTTCAAATATGAAATAGTCGCTAATTCGAGTATATTTCTAATTACGTAAGCAGTAGTGTGGGTAGGTGAAGAGACAAAGTTTAAAGTTAAACTCAATCGGGCATGGTTAGTTCTTGCATGGGAGACTGCCTGAGAAAACCAGCTGAGGATTTTTTTAGGTTTCATCACATACATATCAAAGATATGAGACAACGTTCGTGCATCTATTTTTTCACTGTGATGTTAATCATTTTTAGTAGAAAGACATGGAAATCTAGGCTTGTTTTCAAATTCATGAACATTTTTCAATTTCCCTATTATTTTCGGAGAACAAGTTGGTGACGCTGTCGGCACATAGTGGAGTTTGACCAGTTAACTTACCGTGAAAAGTCGTACAAAGTGAACGCAAAGTTGTGCAAAGTGATTACAAAGTTTGTAGATGTATTTGTATGTTTGACCTAAGTTGTTGGCATATAGAAACCCGCAATTGTAAAGTCAAACAAATGAATAAAAGCGAGATGAAAACAGCCTATATTAGCAGAGTATCACATGAGCTGACTGACCATAAAGATGATAGAAACAGCATGCAAAGTTGATAAAAAGCGTTCAAAACGTTGGCGGAGTTGCATGTATATATAACATAAGTCATTGGAATGCCAACCCCGCAGTTAAATTTCGAAAACATTAAGGATATGTTTAGAAAATCTCCGATATGTAAGCAGATTATCGCAACTGCGAACCGAAAATCGAAGACAAACTCCTTACAAAGTTATGAAAAGCGATTGCAAAGTTTGTAGATTCGTTTGGCAATGTTACATATGATATTATATTGACGGGTTCCATAGTCAAAACTTCGAAAACGTAAATACATATTTCGCACATTGCCGTTAAAGTAGCGTACTATCACTCGGAGCATGTAGAGGTCATAGGTCAATTCAAGAAGTTACTTGTACAAAAGCTATCAAGTTTAAAACAGTTTCAAATATGAAATAGTCGCTAATTCGAGTATATTTCCAATTACGTAAGCAGTAGTGTGGGTAGGTGAAGAGACAAAGTTTAAAGTTAAACTCAATCGGGCATGGTTAGTTCTTGCATGGGAGACTGCCTGAGAAAACCAGCTGAGGATTTTTTTAGGTTTCATCACATACATATCAAAGATATGAGACAACGTTCGTGCATATTTTTTCACTGTAATGTTAATAATTTTTAGTAGAAAGACATGGAAATTTAGGCTTGTTTTCAAATTCATGAACATTTTTCAATTTCCTTATTATTTTCGGAGAACAAGTTGGTGACGCTGTCGGTACATAGTGGAGTTTGACCAGTTAACTTACCGTGAAAAGTCGTACAAAGTGAACGCAAAGTTGTGCAAAGTGATTACAAAGTTTGTAGATGTATTTGTATGTTTGACCTAAGTTGTTGGCATATAGAAACCCGCAATTGTAAAGACAAGCAAATGAATAAAAGCGAGATGAAAACACCCTATATTAGCAGAGTATCACATGAGCTGACTGACCATAAAGATGATAGAAACAGCATGCAAAGTTGATAAAAGCGTTCAAAACGTTGGCGGAGTTGCATGTATATATAACCTAAGTCATTGGAATGCCAACCCCGCAGTTAAATTTCGAAAACATTAAGTATATGTCTAGAAAATTCCCGATATGTAAGCAGATTATCGCAACTGCGAACCGAAAATCGAAGACAAACTGCTTACAAAGTTATGAAAAGCGATTGCAAAGTTTGTAGATTCGTTTGGCAATGTTACATATGATATTATATTGACGGGTTCCATAGTCAAAAGTTCGAAAACGTAAATACATATTTCGCACATTGCCGTTAAAGTAGCGTACTATCACTCGGAGCATGTAGAGGTCATAGGTCAATTCAAGAATTTACTTGTACAAAAGCTATCAAGTTTAAAACAGTTTCAAATATGAAATAGTCGTTAATTCGAGTATATTTCCAATTACGTAAGCAGTAGTGTGGGTAGGTGAAGAGACAAAGTTTAAAGTTAAACTCAATCGGGCATGGTTAGTTCTTGCATGGGAGACTGCCTGAGAAAACCAGCTGAGGATTTTTTTTAGGTTTCATCACATACATATCAAAGATATGAGACAACGTTCGTGCATCTTTTTTTCACTGTGATGTTAATCATTTTTAGTAGAAAGACATGCAAATTTAGGCTTGTTTTCAAATTCATGAACATTTTTCAATTTCCTTATTATTTTCGGAGAACAAGTTGGTGACGCTGTCGGTACATAGTGGAGTTTGACCAGTTAACTTACCGTGAAAAGTCGTACAAAGTGAACGCAAAGTTGTGCAAAGTGATTACAAAGTTTGTAGATGTATTTGTATGTTTGACCTAAGTTGTTGGCATATAGAAACCCGCAATTGTAAAGTCAAACAAATGAATAAAAGCGAGATGAAAACAGCCTATATTAGCAGAGTATCACATGAGCTGACTGACCATAAAGATGATAGAAATAGCATGCAAAGTTGATAAAAGCGTTCAAAACGTTGGCGGAGTTGCATGTATATATAACCTAAGTCATTGGAATGCCAACCCCGCAGTTAAATTTCGAAAACATTAAGTATATGTCTAGAAAATTCCCGATATGTAAGCAGATTATCGCAACTGCGAACCGAAAATCGAAGACAAACTGTTTACAAAGTTTTGAAAAGCGATTGCAAAGTTTGTAGATTCGTTTGGCAATGTTACATATGATATTATATTGACGGGTTCCATAGTCAAAAGTTCGAAAACGTAAATACATATTTCGCACATTGCCGTTAAAGTAGCGTACTATCACTCGGAGCATGTAGAGGTCATAGGTCAATTCAAGAAGTTACTTGTACAAAAGCTATCAAGTTTAAAACAGTTTCAAATATGAAATAGTCGCTAATTCGAGTATATTTCCAATTACGTAAGTAGTAGTGTGGGTAGGTGAAGAGATAAAGTTTAAAGTTAAACTCAATCGGGCATGGTTAGTTCTTGCATGGGAGACTGCCTGAGAAAACCAGCTGAAGATTTTTTTTAGGTTTCATCACATACATATCAAAGATATGAGACAACGTTCGTGCATCTATTTTTTCACTGTGATGTTAATCATTTTTAGTAGAAAGACATGGAAATTTAGGCTTGTTTTCAAATTCATGAACATTTTTCAATTTCCTTATTATTTTCGGAGAACAAGTTGGTGACGCTGTCGGTACATAGTGGAGTTTGACCAGTTAACTTACCGTGAAAAGTCGTACAAAGTGAACGCAAAGTTGTGCAAAGTGATTACAAAGTTTGTAGATGTATTTGTATGTTTGACCTAAGTTGTTGGCATATAGAAACCCGCAATTGAAAAGACAAACAAATGAATAAAAGCGAGATGAAAACACCCTATATTAGCAGAGTATCACATGAGCTGACTGACCATAAAATGATAGAAACAGCATGCAAAGTTGATAAAAGCGTTCAAAACGTTGGCGGAGTTGCATGTATATATAACCTAAGTCATTGGAATGCCAACCCCGCAGTTAAATTTCGAAAACATTAAGTATATGTCTAGAAAATTCCCGATATGTAAGCAGATTATCGCAACTGCGAACCGAAAATCGAAGACAAACTGCTTTCAAAGTTATGAAAAGCGATTGCAAAGTTTGTAGATTCGTTTGGCAATGTTACATATGATATTATATTGACGGGTTCCATAGTCAAAAGTTCGAAAACGTAAATACATATTTCGCACATTGCCGTTAAAGTAGCGTACTATCACTCGGAGCATGTAGAGGTCATAGGTCAATTCAAGAATTTACTTGTACAAAAGCTATCAAGTTTAATACAGTTTCAAATATGAAATAGTCGTTAATTCGAGTATATTTCCAATTACGTAAGCAGTAGTGTGGGTAGGTGAAGAGACAAAGTTTAAAGTTAAACTCAATCGGGCATGGTTAGTTCTTGCATGGGAGACTGCCTGCGAAAACCAGCTGAGGATTTTTTTTAGGTTTCATCACATACATATCAAAGATATGAGACAACGTTCGTGCATCTTTTTTTCACTGTGATGTTAATCATTTTTAGTAGAAAGACATGGAAATTTAGGCTTGTTTTCAAATTCATGAACATTTTTCAATTTCCTTATTATTTTCGGAGAACAAGTTGGTGACGCTGTCGGTACATAGTGGAGTTTGACCAGTTAACTTACCGTGAAAAGTCGTACAAAGTGAACGCAAAGTTGTGCAAAGTGATTACAAAGTTTGTAGATGTATTTGTATGTTTGACCTAAGTAGTTGGCATATAGAAACCCGCAATTGTAAAGTCAAACAAATGAATAAAAGCGAGATGAAAACAGCCTATATTAGCAGAGTATCACATGAGCTGACTGACCATAAAGATGATAGAAATAGCATGCAAAGTTGATAAAAGCGTTCAAAACGTTGGCGGAGTTGCATGTATATATAACCTAAGTCATTGGAATGCCAACCCCGCAGTTAAATTTCGAAAACATTAAGTATATGTCTAGAAAATTCCCGATATGTAAGCAGATTATCGCAACTGCGAACCGAAAATCGAAGACAAACTGCTTACAAAGTTATGAAAAGCGATTGCAAAGTTTGTAGATTCGTTTGGCAATGTTACATATGATATTATATTGACGGGTTCCATAGTCAAAAGTTCGAAAACGTAAATACATATTTCGCACATTGCCGTTAAAGTAGCATACTATCACTCGGAGCATGTAGAGGTCATAGGTCAATTCAAGAAGTTACTTGTACAAAAGCTATCAAGTTTAAAACAGTTTCAAATATGAAATAGTCGTTAATTCGAGTATATTTCCAATTACGTAAGCAGTAGTGTGGGTAGGTGAAGAGACAAAGTTTAAAGTTAAGCTCAATCGGGCATGGTTAGTTCTTGCATGGGAGACTGCCTGAGAAAACCAGCTGGGGATTTTTTTAGGTTTCATCACATACATATCAAAGATATGAGACAACGTTCGTGCATCTATTTTTTCACTGTGATGTTAATCATTTTTAGTAGAAAGACATGGAAATCTAGGCTTGTTTTCAAATTCATGAACATTTTTCAATTTCCCTATTATTTTCGGAGAACAAGTTGGTGACGCTGTCGGCACATAGTGGAGTTTGACCAGTTAACTTACCGTGAAAAGTCGTACAAAGTGAACGCAAAGTTGTGCAAAGTGATTACAAAGTTTGTAGATGTATTTGTATGTTTGACCTAAGTTGTTGGCATATAGAAACCCGCAATTGAAAAGACAAACAAATGAATAAAAGCGAGATGAAAACACCCTATATTAGCAGAGTATCACATGAGCTGACTGACCATAAAATGATAGAAACAGCATGCAAAGTTGATAAAAGCGTTCAAAACGTTGGCGGAGTTGCATGTATATATAACCTAAGTCATTGGAATGCCAACCCCGCAGTTAAATTTCGAAAACATTAAGTATATGTCTAGAAAATTCCCGATATGTAAGCAGATTATCGCAACTGCGAACCGAAAATCGAAGACAAACTGCTTTCAAAGTTATGAAAAGCGATTGCAAAGTTTGTAGATTCGTTTGGCAATGTTACATATGATATTATATTGACGGGTTCCATAGTCAAAAGTTCGAAAACGTAAATACATATTTCGCACATTGCCGTTAAAGTAGCGTACTATCACTCGGAGCATGTAGAGGTCATAGGTCAATTCAAGAATTTACTTGTACAAAAGCTATCAAGTTTAAAACAGTTTCAAATATGAAATAGTCGTTAATTCGAGTATATTTCCAATTACGTAAGCAGTAGTGTGGGTAGGTGAAGAGACAAAGTTTAAAGTTAAACTCAATCGGGCATGGTTAGTTCTTGCATGGGAGACTGCCTGAGAAAACCAGCTGAGGATTTTTTTTAGGTTTCATCACATACATATCAAAGATATGAGACAACGTTCGTGCATCTTTTTTTCACTGTGATGTTAATCATTTTTAGTAGAAAGACATGGAAATTTAGGCTTGTTTTCAAATTCATGAACATTTTTCAATTTCCTTATTATTTTCGGAGAACAAGTTGGTGACGCTGTCGGTACATAGTGGAGTTTGACCAGTTAACTTACCGTGAAAAGTCGTACAAAGTGAACGCAAAGTTGTGCAAAGTGATTACAAAGTTTGTAGATGTATTTGTATGTTTGACCTAAGTTGTTGGCATATAGAAACCCGCAATTGTAAAGTCAAACAAATGAATAAAAGCGAGATGAAAACAGCCTATATTAGCAGAGTATCACATGAGCTGACTGACCATAAAGATGATAGAAATAGCATGCAAAGTTGATAAAAGCGTTCAAAACGTTGGCGGAGTTGCATGTATATATAACCTAAGTCATTGGAATGCCAACCCCGCAGTTAAATTTCGAAAACATTAAGTATATGTCTAGAAAATTCCCGATATGTAAGCAGATTATCGCAACTGCGAACCGAAAATCGAAGACAAACTGCTTACAAAGTTATGAAAAGCGATTGCAAAGTTTGTAGATTCGTTTGGCAATGTTACATATGATATTATATTGACGGGTTCCATAGTCAAAAGTTCGAAAACGTAAATACATATTTCGCACTTTGCCGTTAAATTAGCGTACTATCACTCGGAGCATGTAGAGGTCATAGGTCAATTCAAGAAGTTACTTGTACAAAAGCTATCAAGTTTAAAACAGTTTCAAAAATGAAATAGTCGCTAATTCGAGTATATTTCAAATTACGTAAGCAGTAGTGTGGGTAGGTGAAGAGACAAAGTTTAAAGTTAAGCTCAATCGGGCATGGTTAGTTCTTGCATGGGAGACTGCCTGAGAAAACCAGCTGGGGACTTTTTTTGGATTCATCACATACATATCAAAGATATGAGACAACGTTCGTGCATCTTTTTTTTCACTGTGATGTTAATCATTTTTAGTAGAAAGACATGGAAATCTAGGCTTGTTTTCAAATTCATGAACATTTTTCAATTTCCCTATTATTTTCGGAGAACAAGTTGGTGACGCTGTCGGTACATAGTGGAGTTTGACCAGTTAACTTACCGTGAAAAGTCGTACAAAGTGAACGCAAAGTTGTGCAAAGTGATTACAAAGTTTGTAGATGTATTTGTATGTTTGACCTAAGTTGTTGGCATATAGAAACCCGCAATTGTAAAGTCAAACAAATGAATAAAAGCGAGATGAAAACAGCCAATATTAGCAGAGTATCACATGAGCTGACTGACCATAAAGATGATAGAAACAGCATGCAAAGTTGATAAATGCGTTCAAAACGTTGGCGGAGTTGCATGTATATATAACCTAAGTCATTGGAATGCCAACCCCGCAGTTAAATTTCGAAAACATTAAGTATATGTCTAGAAAATTCCCGATATGTAAGCAGATTATCGCAACTGCGAACCGAAAATCGAAGACAAACTGTTTACAAAGTTTTGAAAAGCGATTGCAAAGTTTGTAGATTCGTTTGGCAATGTTACATATGATATTATATTGACGGGTTCCATAGTCAAAAGTTCGAAAACGTAAATACATATTACGCACATTGCCGTTAAAGTAGCGTACTATCACTCGGAGCATGTAGAGGTCATAGGTCAATTCAAGAAGTTACTTGTACAATAGCTATCAAGTTTAAAACAGTTTCAAAAATGAAATAGTCGCTAATTCGAGTATATTTCAAATTAAGTAAGCAGTAGTGTGGGTAGGTGAAGAGACGATGTTTAAAGTTAAGCTCAATCGGGCATGGTTAGTTCTTGCATGGGAGACTGCCGGAGAAAACCAGCTGAGGATTTTTTTGGTTTCATCACATACATATCAAAGATATGAGACAACGTTCGTGCATCTTTTTTTTCACTGTGATGTTAATCATTTTTAGTAGAAAGATATGGAAATCTAGGCTTGTTTTCAAATTCATGAACATTTTTCAATTTCCTTATTATTTTCGGAGAACAAGTTGGTGACGCTGTCGGTACATAGTGGAGTTTGACCAGTTAACTTACCGTGAAAAGTCGTACAAAGTGAACGCAAAGTTGTGCAAAGTGATTACAAAGTTTGTAGATGTATTTGTATGTTTGACCTAAGTTGTTGGCATATAGAAACCCGCAATTGTAAAGTCAAACAAATGAATAAAAGCGAGATGAAAACAGCCTATATTAGCAGAGTATCACATGAGCTGACTGACCATAAAGATGATAGAAATAGCATGCAAAGTTGATAAAAGCGTTCAAAACGTTGGCGGAGTTGCATGTATATATAACCTAAGTCATTGGAATGCCAACCCCGCAGTTAAATTTCGAAAACATTAAGTATATGTCTAGAAAATTCCCGATATGTAAGCAGATTATCGCAACTGCGAACCGAAAATCGAAGACAAACTGCTTACAAAGTTATGAAAAGCGATTGCAAAGTTTGTAGATTCGTTTGGCAATGTTACATATGATATTATATTGACGGGTTCCATAGTCAAAAGTTCGAAAACGTAAATACATATTTCGCACATTGCCGTTAAAGTAGCATACTATCACTCGGAGCATGTAGAGGTCATAGGTCAATTCAAGAAGTTACTTGTACAAAAGCTATCAAGTTTAAAACAGTTTCAAATATGAAATAGTCGTTAATTCGAGTATATTTCCATTTACGTAAGCAGTAGTGTGGGTAGGTGAAGAGACAAAGTTTAAAGTTAAACTCAATCGGGCATGGTTAGTTCTTGCATGGGAGACTGCCTGAGAAAACCAGCTGAGGATTTTTTTTAGGTTTCATCACATACATATCAAAGATATGAGACAACGTTCGTGCATCTATTTTTTCACTGTGATGTTAATCATTTTTAGTAGAAAGACATGGAAATTTAGGCTTGTTTTCAAATTCATGAACATTTTTCAATTTCCTTATTATTTTCGGAGAACAAGTTGGTGACGCTGTCGGTACATAGTGGAGTTTGACCAGTTAACTTACCGTGAAAAGTCGTACAAAGTGAACGCAAAGTTGTGCAAAGTGATTACAAAGTTTGTAGATGTATTTGTATGTTTGACCTAAGTTGTTGGCATATAGAAACCCGCAATTGTAAAGTCAAACAAATGAATAAAAGCGAGATGAAAACAGCCTATATTAGCAGAGTATCACATGAGCTGACTGACCATAAAGATGATAGAAATAGCATGCAAAGTTGATAAAAGCGTTCAAAACGTTGGCGGAGTTGCATGTATATATAACCTAAGTCATTGGAATGCCAACCCCGCAGTTAAATTTCGAAAACATTAAGTATATGTCTAGAAAATTCCCGATATGTAAGCAGATTATCGCAACTGCGAACCGAAAATCGAAGACAAACTGCTTACAAAGTTATGAAAAGCGATTGCAAAGTTTGTAGATTCGTTTGGCAATGTTACATATGATATTATATTGACGGGTTCCATAGTCAAAAGTTCGAAAACGTAAATACATATTTCGCACATTGCCGTTAAAGTAGCGTACTATCACTCGGAGCATGTAGAGGTCATAGGTCAATTCAAGAATTTACTTGTACAAAAGCTATCAAGTTTAAAACAGTTTCAAATATGAAATAGTCGTTAATTCGAGTATATTTCCAATTACGTAAGCAGTAGTGTGGGTAGGTGAAGAGACAAAGTTTAAAGTTAAACTCAATCGGGCATGGTTAGTTCTTGCATGGGAGACTGCCTGAGAAAACCAGCTGAGGATTTTTTTTAGGTTTCATCACATACATATCAAAGATATGAGACAACGTTCGTGCATCTATTTTTTCACTGTGATGTTAATCATTTTTAGTAGAAAGACATGGAAATTTAGGCTTGTTTTCAAATTCATGAACATTTTTCAATTTCCTTATTATTTTCGGAGAACAAGTTGGTGACGCTGTCGGTACATAGTGGAGTTTGACCAGTTAACTTACCGTGAAAAGTCGTACAAAGTGAACGCAAAGTTGTGCAAAGTGATTACAAAGTTTGTAGATGTATTTGTATGTTTGACCTAAGTTGTTGGCATATAGAAACCCGCAATTGTAAAGTCAACCAAATGAATAAAAGCGAGATGAAAACAGCCTATATTAGCAGAGTATCACATGAGCTGACTGACCGTAAAGATGATAGAAACAGCATGCAAAGTTGATAAAAGCGTTCAAAACGTTGGCGGAGTTGCATGTATATATAACCTAAGTCATTGGAATGCCAACCCCGCAGTTAAATTTCGAAAACATTAAGTATATGTCTAGAAAATTCCCGATATGTAAGCAGATTATCGCAACTGCGAACCGAAAATCGAAGACAAACTGTTCACAAAGTTTTGAAAAGCGATTGCAAAGTTTGTAGATTCGTTTGGCAATGTTACATATGATATTATATTGACGGGTTCCATAGTCAAAAGTTCGAAAACGTAAATACATATTTCGCACATTGCCGTTAAAGTAGCGTACTATCACTCGGAGCATGTAGAGGTCATAGGTCAATTCAAGAAGTTACTTGTACAAAAGCTATCAAGTTTAAAACAGTTTCAAATATGAAATAGTCGCTAATTCGAGTATATTTCCAATTACGGAAGCAGTAGTGTGGGTAGGTGAAGAGACAAAGTTTAAAGTTAAACTCAATCGGGCATGGTTAGTTCTTGCATGGGAGACTGCCTGAGAAAACCAGCTGAAGATTTTTTTAGGTTTCATCACATACATATCAAAGATATGAGACAACGTTCGTGCATCTATTTTTTCACTGTGATGTTAATCATTTTTAGTAGAAAGACATGGAAATCTAGGCTTGTTTTCACATTCATGAACATTTTTCAATTTTCCTACTATTTTCGGAGAACAAGTTGGTGACGCTGTCGGCACATAGTGGAGTTTGACCAGTTAACTTACCGTGAAAAGTCGTACAAAGTGAACGCAAAGTTGTGCAAAGTGATTACAAAGTTTGTAGATGTATTTGTATGTTTGACCTAAGTTGTTGGCATATAGAAACCCGCAATTGTAAAGTCAAACAAATGAATAAAAGCGAGATGAAAACAGCCTATATTAGCAGAGTATCACATGAGCTGACTGACCATAAAGATGATAGAAACAGCATGCAAAGGTGATAAAAGCGTTCAAAACGTTGGCGGAGTTGCATGTATATATAACATAAGTCATTGGAATGCCAACCCCGCAGTTAAATTTCGAAAACATTAAGTATATGTTTAGAAAATCTCCGATATGTAAGCAGATTATCGCAACTGCGAACCGAAAATCGAAGACAAACTGCTTACAAAGTTATGAAAAGCGATTGCAAAGTTTGTAGATTCGTTTGGCAATGTTACATATGATATTATATTGACGGGTTCCATAGTCAAAAGTTCGAAAACGTAAATACATATTTCGCACATTGCCGTTAAAGCAGCGTACTATCACTCGGAGCATGTAGAGGTCATAGGTCAATTCAAGAAGTTACTTGTACAAAAGCTATCAAGTTTAAAACAGTTTCAAATATGAAATAGTCGCTAATTCGAGTATATTTCCAATTACGTAAGCAGTAGTGTTGGTAGGTTAAGAGACAAAGTTTAAAGTTAAACTCAATCGGGCATGGTTAGTTCTTGCATGGGAGACTGCCTGAGAAAACCAGCTGAGGATTTTTTTAGGTTTCATCACATACATATCAAAGATATGAGACAACGTTTGTGCATCTTTTTTTCACTGTGATGTTAATCATTTTTAGTAGAAAGACATGGAAATTTAGGCTTGTTTTCAAATTCATGTACATTTTTCAATTTCCTTATTATTTTCGGAGACAAGTTGGTGACGCTGTCGGTACATAGTGGAGTTTGACCAGTTAACTTACCGTGAAAAGTCGTACAAAGTGAACGCAAAGTTGTGCAAAGTGATTACAAAGTTTGTAGATGTATTTGTATGTTTGACCTAAGTTGTTGGCATATAGAAACCCGCAATTGTAAAGTCAAACAAATGAATAAAAGCGAGATGAAAACAGCCTATATTAGCAGAGTATCACATGAGCTGACTGACCATAAAGATGATAGAAACAGCATGCAAAGTTGATAAAAGCGTTCAAAACGTTGGCGGAGTTGCATGTATATATAACCTAAGTCATTGGAATGCCAACCCTGCAGTTAAATTTCGAAAACATTAAGTATATGTCTAGAAAATTCCCGATATGTAAGCAGATTATCGCAACTGCGAACCGAAAATCGAAGACAAACTGCTTACAAAGTTATGAAAAGCGATTGCAAAGTTTGTAGATTCGTTTGGCAATGTTACATATGATATTATATTGACGGGTTCCATAGTCAAAAGTTCGAAAACGTAAATACATATTTCGCACTTTGCCGTTAAAGTAGCGTACTATCACTCGGAGCATGTAGAGGTCATAGGTCAATTCAAGAAGTTACTTGTACAAAAGCTATCAAGTTTAAAACAGTTTCAAAAATGAAATAGTCGCTAATTCGAGTATATTTCAAATTACGTAAGCAGTAGTGTGGGTAGGTGAAGAGACAAAGTTTAAAGTTAAGCTCAATCGGGCATGGTTAGTTCTTGCATGGGAGACTGCCTGAGAAAACCAGCTGGGGACTTTTTTTGGATTCATCACATACATATCAAAGATATGAGACAACGTTCGTGCATCTTTTTTTTCACTGTGATGTTAATCATTTTTAGTAGAAAGACATGGAAATCTAGGCTTGTTTTCAAATTCATGAACATTTTTCAATTTCCCTATTATTTTCGGAGAACAAGTTGGTGACGCTGTCGGTACATAGTGGAGTTTGACCAGTTAACTTACCGTGAAAAGTCGTACAAAGTGAACGCAAAGTTGTGCAAAGTGATTACAAAGTTTGTAGATGTATTTGTATGTTTGACCTAAGTTGTTGGCATATAGAAACCCGCAATTGTAAAGTCAAACAAATGAATAAAAGCGAGATGAAAACAGCCAATATTAGCAGAGTATCACATGAGCTGACTGACCATAAAGATGATAGAAACAGCATGCAAAGTTGATAAATGCGTTCAAAACGTTGGCGGAGTTGCATGTATATATAACCTAAGTCATTGGAATGCCAACCCCGCAGTTAAATTTCGAAAACATTAAGTATATGTCTAGAAAATTCCCGATATGTAAGCAGATTATCGCAACTGCGAACCGAAAATCGAAGACAAACTGTTTACAAAGTTTTGAAAAGCGATTGCAAAGTTTGTAGATTCGTTTGGCAATGTTACATATGATATTATATTGACGGGTTCCATAGTCAAAAGTTCGAAAACGTAAATACATATTACGCACATTGCCGTTAAAGTAGCGTACTATCACTCGGAGCATGTAGAGGTCATAGGTCAATTCAAGAAGTTACTTGTACAATAGCTATCAAGTTTAAAACAGTTTCAAAAATGAAATAGTCGCTAATTCGAGTATATTTCAAATTAAGTAAGCAGTAGTGTGGGTAGGTGAAGAGACGATGTTTAAAGTTAAGCTCAATCGGGCATGGTTAGTTCTTGCATGGGAGACTGCCGGAGAAAACCAGCTGAGGATTTTTTTGGTTTCATCACATACATATCAAAGATATGAGACAACGTTCGTGCATCTTTTTTTTCACTGTGATGTTAATCATTTTTAGTAGAAAGATATGGAAATCTAGGCTTGTTTTCAAATTCATGAACATTTTTCAATTTCCTTATTATTTTCGGAGAACAAGTTGGTGACGCTGTCGGTACATAGTGGAGTTTGACCAGTTAACTTACCGTGAAAAGTCGTACAAAGTGAACGCAAAGTTGTGCAAAGTGATTACAAAGTTTGTAGATGTATTTGTATGTTTGACCTAAGTTGTTGGCATATAGAAACCCGCAATTGTAAAGTCAAACAAATGAATAAAAGCGAGATGAAAACAGCCTATATTAGCAGAGTATCACATGAGCTGACTGACCATAAAGATGATAGAAACAGCATGCAAAGTTGATAAAAGCGTTCAAAACGTTGGCGGAGTTGCATGTATATATAACCTAAGTCATTGGAATGCCAACCCTGCAGTTAAATTTCGAAAACATTAAGTATATGTCTAGAAAATTCCCGATATGTAAGCAGATTATCGCAACTGCGAACCGAAAATCGAAGACAAACTGCTTACAAAGTTATGAAAAGCGATTGCAAAGTTTGTAGATTCGTTTGGCAATGTTACATATGATATTATATTGACGGGTTCCATAGTCAAAAGTTCGAAAACGTAAATACATATTTCGCACTTTGCCGTTAAAGTAGCGTACTATCACTCGGAGCATGTAGAGGTCATAGGTCAATTCAAGAAGTTACTTGTACAAAAGCTATCAAGTTTAAAACAGTTTCAAAAATGAAATAGTCGCTAATTCGAGTATATTTCAAATTACGTAAGCAGTAGTGTGGGTAGGTGAAGAGACAAAGTTTAAAGTTAAGCTCAATCGGGCATGGTTAGTTCTTGCATGGGAGACTGCCTGAGAAAACCAGCTGGGGACTTTTTTTGGATTCATCACATACATATCAAAGATATGAGACAACGTTCGTGCATCTTTTTTTTCACTGTGATGTTAATCATTTTTAGTAGAAAGACATGGAAATCTAGGCTTGTTTTCAAATTCATGAACATTTTTCAATTTCCCTATTATTTTCGGAGAACAAGTTGGTGACGCTGTCGGTACATAGTGGAGTTTGACCAGTTAACTTACCGTGAAAAGTCGTACAAAGTGAACGCAAAGTTGTGCAAAGTGATTACAAAGTTTGTAGATGTATTTGTATGTTTGACCTAAGTTGTTGGCATATAGAAACCCGCAATTGTAAAGTCAAACAAATGAATAAAAGCGAGATGAAAACAGCCAATATTAGCAGAGTATCACATGAGCTGACTGACCATAAAGATGATAGAAACAGCATGCAAAGTTGATAAATGCGTTCAAAACGTTGGCGGAGTTGCATGTATATATAACCTAAGTCATTGGAATGCCAACCCCGCAGTTAAATTTCGAAAACATTAAGTATATGTCTAGAAAATTCCCGATATGTAAGCAGATTATCGCAACTGCGAACCGAAAATCGAAGACAAACTGTTTACAAAGTTTTGAAAAGCGATTGCAAAGTTTGTAGATTCGTTTGGCAATGTTACATATGATATTATATTGACGGGTTCCATAGTCAAAAGTTCGAAAACGTAAATACATATTACGCACATTGCCGTTAAAGTAGCGTACTATCACTCGGAGCATGTAGAGGTCATAGGTCAATTCAAGAAGTTACTTGTACAATAGCTATCAAGTTTAAAACAGTTTCAAAAATGAAATAGTCGCTAATTCGAGTATATTTCAAATTAAGTAAGCAGTAGTGTGGGTAGGTGAAGAGACGATGTTTAAAGTTAAGCTCAATCGGGCATGGTTAGTTCTTGCATGGGAGACTGCCGGAGAAAACCAGCTGAGGATTTTTTTGGTTTCATCACATACATATCAAAGATATGAGACAACGTTCGTGCATCTTTTTTTTCACTGTGATGTTAATCATTTTTAGTAGAAAGATATGGAAATCTAGGCTTGTTTTCAAATTCATGAACATTTTTCAATTTCCTTATTATTTTCGGAGAACAAGTTGGTGACGCTGTCGGTACATAGTGGAGTTTGACCAGTTAACTTACCGTGAAAAGTCGTACAAAGTGAACGCAAAGTTGTGCAAAGTGATTACAAAGTTTGTAGATGTATTTGTATGTTTGACCTAAGTTGTTGGCATATAGAAACCCGCAATTGTAAAGTCAAACAAATGAATAAAAGCGAGATGAAAACAGCCTATATTAGCAGAGTATCACATGAGCTGACTGACCATAAAGATGATAGAAACAGCATGCAAAGTTGATAAAAGCGTTCAAAACGTTGGCGGAGTTGCATGTATATATAACCTAAGTCATTGGAATGCCAACCCCGCAGTTAAATTTCGAAAACATTAAGTATATGTCTAGAAAATTCCCGATATGTAAGCAGATTATCGCAACTGCGAACCGAAAATCGAAGACAAACTGCTTACAAAGTTATGAAAAGCGATTGCAAAGTTTGTAGATTCGTTTGGCAATGTTACATATGATATTATATTGACGGGTTCCATAGTCAAAAGTTCGAAAACGTAAATACATATTTCGCACTTTGCCGTTAAAGTAGCGTACTATCACTCGGAGCATGTAGAGGTCATAGGTCAATTCAAGAAGTTACTTGTACAAAAGCTATCAAGTTTAAAACAGTTTCAAAAATGAAATAGTCGCTAATTCGAGTATATTTCAAATTACGTAAGCAGTAGTGTGGGTAGGTGAAGAGACAAAGTTTAAAGTTAAGCTCAATCGGGCATGGTTAGTTCTTGCATGGGAGACTGCCTGAGAAAACCAGCTGGGGACTTTTTTTGGATTCATCACATACATATCAAAGATATGAGACAACGTTCGTGCATCTTTTTTTTCACTGTGATGTTAATCATTTTTAGTAGAAAGACATGGAAATCTAGGCTTGTTTTCAAATTCATGAACATTTTTCAATTTCCCTATTATTTTCGGAGAACAAGTTGGTGACGCTGTCGGTACATAGTGGAGTTTGACCAGTTAACTTACCGTGAAAAGTCGTACAAAGTGAACGCAAAGTTGTGCAAAGTGATTACAAAGTTTGTAGATGTATTTGTATGTTTGACCTAAGTTGTTGGCATATAGAAACCCGCAATTGTAAAGTCAAACAAATGAATAAAAGCGAGATGAAAACAGCCTATATTAGCAGAGTATCACATGAGCTGACTGACCGTAATGATGATAGAAACAGCATGCAAAGTTGATAAAAGCGTTCAAAACGTTGGCGGAGTTGCATGTATATATAACCTAAGTCATTGGAATGCCAACCCCGCAGTTAAATTTCGAAAACATTAAGTATATGTCTAGAAAATTCCCGATATGTAAGCAGATTATCGCAACTGCGAACCGAAAATCGAAGACAAACTGCTTACAAAGTTATGAAAAGCGATTGCAAAGTTTGTAGATTCGTTTGGCAATGTTACATATGATATTATATTGACGGGTTCCATAGTCAAAAGTTCGAAAACGTAAATACATATTTCGCACTTTGCCGTTAAAGTAGCGTACTATCACTCGGAGCATGTAGAGGTCATAGGTCAATTCAAGAAGTTACTTGTACAAAAGCTATCAAGTTTAAAACAGTTTCAAAAATGAAATAGTCGCTAATTCGAGTATATTTCAAATTACGTAAGCAGTAGTGTGGGTAGGTGAAGAGACAAAGTTTAAAGTTAAGCTCAATCGGGCATGGTTAGTTCTTGCATGGGAGACTGCCTGAGAAAACCAGCTGGGGACTTTTTTTGGATTCATCACATACATATCAAAGATATGAGACAACGTTCGTGCATCTTTTTTTTCACTGTGATGTTAATCATTTTTAGTAGAAAGACATGGAAATCTAGGCTTGTTTTCAAATTCATGAACATTTTTCAATTTCCCTATTATTTTCGGAGAACAAGTTGGTGACGCTGTCGGTACATAGTGGAGTTTGACCAGTTAACTTACCGTGAAAAGTCGTACAAAGTGAACGCAAAGTTGTGCAAAGTGATTACAAAGTTTGTAGATGTATTTGTATGTTTGACCTAAGTTGTTGGCATATAGAAACCCGCAATTGTAAAGTCAAACAAATGAATAAAAGCGAGATGAAAACAGCCTATATTAGCAGAGTATCACATGAGCTGACTGACCGTAATGATGATAGAAACAGCATGCAAAGTTGATAAAAGCGTTCAAAACGTTGGCGGAGTTGCATGTATATATAACCTAAGTCATTGGAATGCCAACCCCGCAGTTAAATTTCGAAAACATTAAGTATATGTCTAGAAAATTCCCGATATGTAAGCAGATTATCGCAACTGCGAACCGAAAATCGAAGACAAACTGCTTACAAAGTTATGAAAAGCGATTGCAAAGTTTGTAGATTCGTTTGGCAATGTTACATATGATATTATATTGACGGGTTCCATAGTCAAAAGTTCGAAAACGTAAATACATATTTCGCACTTTGCCGTTAAAGTAGCGTACTATCACTCGGAGCATGTAGAGGTCATAGGTCAATTCAAGAAGTTACTTGTACAAAAGCTATCAAGTTTAAAACAGTTTCAAAAATGAAATAGTCGCTAATTCGAGTATATTTCAAATTACGTAAGCAGTAGTGTGGGTAGGTGAAGAGACAAAGTTTAAAGTTAAGCTCAATCGGGCATGGTTAGTTCTTGCATGGGAGACTGCCTGAGAAAACCAGCTGGGGACTTTTTTTGGATTCATCACATACATATCAAAGATATGAGACAACGTTCGTGCATCTTTTTTTTCACTGTGATGTTAATCATTTTTAGTAGAAAGACATGGAAATCTAGGCTTGTTTTCAAATTCATGAACATTTTTCAATTTCCCTATTATTTTCGGAGAACAAGTTGGTGACGCTGTCGGTACATAGTGGAGTTTGACCAGTTAACTTACCGTGAAAAGTCGTACAAAGTGAACGCAAAGTTGTGCAAAGTGATTACAAAGTTTGTAGATGTATTTGTATGTTTGACCTAAGTTGTTGGCATATAGAAACCCGCAATTGTAAAGTCAAACAAATGAATAAAAGCGAGATGAAAACAGCCAATATTAGCAGAGTATCACATGAGCTGACTGACCATAAAGATGATAGAAACAGCATGCAAAGTTGATAAAAGCGTTCAAAACGTTGGCGGAGTTGCATGTATATATAACCTAAGTCATTGGAATGCCAACCCCGCAGTTAAATTTCGAAAACATTAAGTATATGTCTAGAAAATTCCCGATATGTAAGCAGATTATCGCAACTGCGAACCGAAAATCGAAGACAAACTGTTTACAAAGTTTTGAAAAGCGATTGCAAAGTTTGTAGATTCGTTTGGCAATGTTACATATGATATTATATTGACGGGTTCCATAGTCAAAAGTTCGAAAACGTAAATACATATTACGCACATTGCCGTTAAAGTAGCGTACTATCACTCGGAGCATGTAGAGGTCATAGGTCAATTCAAGAAGTTACTTGTACAATAGCTATCAAGTTTAAAACAGTTTCAAAAATGAAATAGTCGCTAATTCGAGTATATTTCAAATTAAGTAAGCAGTAGTGTGGGTAGGTGAAGAGACGATGTTTAAAGTTAAGCTCAATCGGGCATGGTTAGTTCTTGCATGGGAGACTGCCGGAGAAAACCAGCTGAGGATTTTTTTGGTTTCATCACATACATATCAAAGATATGAGACAACGTTCGTGCATCTTTTTTTTCACTGTGATGTTAATCATTTTTAGTAGAAAGATATGGAAATCTAGGCTTGTTTTCAAATTCATGAACATTTTTCAATTTCCTTATTATTTTCGGAGAACAAGTTGGTGACGCTGTCGGTACATAGTGGAGTTTGACCAGTTAACTTACCGTGAAAAGTCGTACAAAGTGAACGCAAAGTTGTGCAAAGTGATTACAAAGTTTGTAGATGTATTTGTATGTTTGACCTAAGTTGTTGGCATATAGAAACCCGCAATTGTAAAGTCAAACAAATGAATAAAAGCGAGATGAAAACAGCCTATATTAGCAGAGTATCACATGAGCTGACTGACCATAAAGATGATAGAAACAGCATGCAAAGTTGATAAAAGCGTTCAAAACGTTGGCGGAGTTGCATGTATATATAACCTAAGTCATTGGAATGCCAACCCCGCAGTTAAATTTCGAAAACATTAAGTATATGTCTAGAAAATTCCCGATATGTAAGCAGATTATCGCAACTGCGAACCGAAAATCGAAGACAAACTGCTTACAAAGTTATGAAAAGCGATTGCAAAGTTTGTAGATTCGTTTGGCAATGTTACATGTGATATTATATTGACGGGTTCCATAGTCAAAAGTTCGAAAACGTAAATACATATTTCGCACTTTGCCGTTAAAGTAGCGTACTATCACTCGGAGCATGTAGAGGTCATAGGTCAATTCAAGAAGTTACTTGTACAAAAGCTATCAAGTTTAAAACAGTTTCAAAAATGAAATAGTCGCTAATTCGAGTATATTTCAAATTACGTAAGCAGTAGTGTGGGTAGGTGAAGAGACAAAGTTTAAAGTTAAGCTCAATCGGGCATGGTTAGTTCTTGCATGGGAGACTGCCTGAGAAAACCAGCTGGGGACTTTTTTTGGATTCATCACATACATATCAAAGATATGAGACAACGTTCGTGCATCTTTTTTTTCACTGTGATGTTAATCATTTTTAGTAGAAAGACATGGAAATCTAGGCTTGTTTTCAAATTCATGAACATTTTTCAATTTCCCTATTATTTTCGGAGAACAAGTTGGTGACGCTGTCGGTACATAGTGGAGTTTGACCAGTTAACTTACCGTGAAAAGTCGTACAAAGTGAACGCAAAGTTGTGCAAAGTGATTACAAAGTTTGTAGATGTATTTGTATGTTTGACCTAAGTTGTTGGCATATAGAAACCCGCAATTGTAAAGTCCAACAAATGAATAAAAGCGAGATGAAAACAGCCTATATTAGCAGAGTATCACATGAGCTGACTGACCGTAATGATGATAGAAACAGCATGCAAAGTTGATAAAAGCGTTCAAAACGTTGGCGGAGTTGCATGTATATATAACCTAAGTCATTGGAATGCCAACCCCGCAGTTAAATTTCGAAAACATTAAGTATATGTCTAGAAAATTCCCGATATGTAAGCAGATTATCGCAACTGCGAACCGAAAATCGAAGACAAACTGCTTACAAAGTTATGAAAAGCGATTGCAAAGTTTGTAGATTCGTTTGGCAATGTTACATATGATATTATATTGACGGGTTCCATAGTCAAAAGTTCGAAAACGTAAATACATATTTCGCACTTTGCCGTTAAAGTAGCGTACTATCACTCGGAGCATGTAGAGGTCATAGGTCAATTCAAGAAGTTACTTGTA
This sequence comes from Saccoglossus kowalevskii, assembly GCF_978046115.1. Taxonomy (NCBI): domain Eukaryota; kingdom Metazoa; phylum Hemichordata; class Enteropneusta; family Harrimaniidae; genus Saccoglossus; species Saccoglossus kowalevskii. The sequence continues at coordinate 7,258,853 of NC_140657.1, forward strand.
CAAAAGCTATCAAGTTTAAAACAGTTTCAAAAATGAAATAGTCGCTAATTCGAGTATATTTCAAATTACGTAAGCAGTAGTGTGGGTAGGTGAAGAGACAAAGTTTAAAGTTAAGCTCAATCGGGCATGGTTAGTTCTTGCATGGGAGACTGCCTGAGAAAACCAGCTGGGGACTTTTTTTGGATTCATCACATACATATCAAAGATATGAGACAACGTTCGTGCATCTTTTTTTTCACTGTGATGTTAATCATTTTTAGTAGAAAGACATGGAAATCTAGGCTTGTTTTCAAATTCATGAACATTTTTCAATTTCCCTATTATTTTCGGAGAACAAGTTGGTGACGCTGTCGGTACATAGTGGAGTTTGACCAGTTAACTTACCGTGAAAAGTCGTACAAAGTGAACGCAAAGTTGTGCAAAGTGATTACAAAGTTTGTAGATGTATTTGTATGTTTGACCTAAGTTGTTGGCATATAGAAACCCGCAATTGTAAAGTCAAACAAATGAATAAAAGCGAGATGAAAACAGCCAATATTAGCAGAGTATCACATGAGCTGACTGACCGTAAAGATGATAGAAACAGCATGCAAAGTTGATAAATGCGTTCAAAACGTTGGCGGAGTTGCATGTATATATAACCTAAGTCATTGGAATGCCAACCCCGCAGTTAAATTTCGAAAACATTAAGTATATGTCTAGAAAATTCCCGATATGTAAGCAGATTATCGCAACTGCGAACCGAAAATCGAAGACAAACTGTTTACAAAGTTTTGAAAAGCGATTGCAAAGTTTGTAGATTCGTTTGGCAATGTTACATATGATATTATATTGACGGGTTCCATAGTCAAAAGTTCGAAAACGTAAATACATATTACGCACATTGCCGTTAAAGTAGCGTACTATCACTCGGAGCATGTAGAGGTCATAGGTCAATTCAAGAAGTTACTTGTACAAAAGCTATCAAGTTTAAAACAGTTTCAAAAATGAAATAGTCGCTAATTCGAGTATATTTCAAATTAAGTAAGCAGTAGTGTGGGTAGGTGAAGAGACGAAGTTTAAAGTTAAGCTCAATCGGGCATGGTTAGTTCTTGCATGGGAGACTGCCTGAGAAAACCAGCTGGGGACTTTTTTTTGGATTCATCACATACATATCAAAGATATGAGACAACGTTCGTGCATCTTTTTTTCACTGTGATGTTAATCGTTTTTAGTAGAAAGACATGGAAATTTAGCCTTGTTTTCAAATTCATGAACATTTTTCAATTTCCTTATTATTTTCGGAGAACAAGTTGGTGATGCTGTCGGTACATAGTGGAGTTTGACCAGTTAACTTACCGTGAAAAGTCGTACAAAGTGAACGCAAAGTTGTGCAAAGTGATTACAAAGTTTGTAGATGTATTTGTATGTTTGACCTAAGTTGTTGGCATATAGAAATCCGCAATTGTAAAGTCAAACAAATGAATAAAAGCGAGATGAAAACAGCCTATATTAGCAGAGTATCACATGAGCTGACTGACCATAAAGATGATAGAAACAGCATGCAAAGTTGATAAAAGCGTTCAAAACGTTGGCGGAGTTGCATGTGTATATAACCTAAGTCATTGGAATGCCAACCCCGCCGTTAAATTTCGAAAACATTAAGTATATGTCTAGAAAATTCCCGATATGTAAGCAGATTATCGCAACTGCGAACCGAAAATCGAAGACAAACTGCTTACAAAGTTATGAAAAGCGATTGCAAAGTTTGTAGATTCGTTTGGCAATGTTACATATGATATTATATTGACGGGTTCCATAGTCAAAAGTTCGAAAACGTAAATACATATTTCGCACATTGCCGTTAAAGTAGCGTACTATCACTAGGAGCATGTAGAGGTCATAGGTCAATTCAAGAAGTTACTTGTACAAAAGCTATCAAGTTTAAAACAGTTTCAAATATGAAATAGTCGTTAATTCGAGTATATTTCCAATTACGTAAGCAGTAGTGTGGGTAGGTGAAGAGACAAAGTTTAAAGTTAAACTCAATCGGGCAAGGTTAGTTCTTGCATGGGAGACTGCCTGAGAAAACCAGCTGAGGATTTTTTTAGGTTTCATCACATACATATCAAAGATATGAGACAACGTTCGTGCATCTTTTTTTCACTGTGATGTTAATCATATTTAGTAGAAAGACATGGAAATTTAGGCTTGTTTTCAAATTCATGAACATTTTTCAATTTCCTTATTATTTTCGGAGAACAAGTTGGTGACGCTGTCGGTACATAGTGGAGTTTGACCAGTTAACTTACCTTGAAAAGTCGTACAAAGTGAACGCAAAGTTGTGCAAAGTGATTACAAAGTTTGTAGATGTATTTGTAAGTTTGACCTAAGTTGTTGGCATATAGAAACCCGCAATTGTAAAGTCAAACAAATGAATAAAAGCGAGATGAAAACAGCCTATATTAGCAGAGTATCACATGAGCTGACTGACCATAAAGATGATAGAAACAGCATGCAAAGTTGATAAAAGCGTTCAAAACGTTGGCGGAGTTGCGTGTATATATAACCTAAGTCATTGGAATGCCAGCCCCGCAGTTAAATTTCGAAAACATTAAGTATATGTCTGGAAAGTTCCCGATATGTAAGCTGATTATCGCAACTGCGAACCGAAAATCGAAGACAAACTGCTTACAAAGTTATGAAAAGCGATTGCAAAGTTTGTAGATTCGTTTGGCAATGTTACATATGATATTATATTGACGGGTTCCATAGTCAAAAGTTCGAAAACGTAAATACATATTTCGCAGATTGCCGTTAAAGTAGCGTACTATCACTCGGAGCATGTAGAGGTCATAGGTCAATTCAAGAAGTTACTTGTACAAAAGCTATCAAGTTTAAAACAGTTTCAAAAATGAAATAGTCGCTAATTCGAGTATATTTCAAATTACGTAAGCAGTAGTGTGTGTAGGTGAAGAGACAAAGTTTAAAGTTAAGCTCAATCGGGCATGGTTAGTTCTTGCATGGGAGACTGCCTGAGAAAACCAGCTGGGGATTTTTTTTGGTTTCATCACATACATATCAAAGATATGGGACAACGTTCGTGCATCTTTTTTTTCACTGTGATGTTAATCATTTTTAGTAGAAAGACATGGAAATCTAGGCTTGTTTTCAAATTCATGAACATTTTTCAATTTCCCTATTATTTTCGGAGAACAAGTTGGTGACGCTGTCGGCACATAGTGGAGTTTGACCAGTTAACTTACCGTGAAAAGTCGTACAAAGTGAACGCAAAGTTGTGCAAAGTGATTACAAAGTTTGTAGATGTATTTGTATGTTTGACCTAAGTTGTTGGCATATAGAAACCCGCAATTGTAAAGTCAAACAAATGAATAAAAGCGAGATGAAAACAGCCTATAATAGCAGAGTATCACATGAGCTGACTGACCATAAAGATGATAGAAACAGCATGCAAAGTTGATAAAAGCGTTCAAAACGTTGGTGGAGTTGCATGTATATATAACTTAAGTCATTGGAATGCCAACCCCGCAGTTAAATTTCGAAAACATTAAGTATATGTCTAGAAAATTCCCGATATGTAAGCAGATTATCGCAACTGCGAACCGAAAATCGAAGACAAACTGCTTACAAAGTTATGAAAAGCGATTGCAAAGTTTGTAGATTCGTTTGGCAATGCTACATATGATATTATATTGGCGGGTTCCATAGTCAAAAGTTCGAAAACGTAAATACATATTTCGCACATTGCCGTTAAAGTAGCGTACTATCACTCCGAGCATGTAGAAGTCATAGGTCAATTCAAGAAGTTACTTGTACAAAAGCTATCAAGTTTAAAACAGTTTCAAAAATGAAATAGTCGCTAATTCGAGTATATTTCCAATTACGTAAGCAGTAGTGTGGGTAGGTGAAGAGACAAAGTTTAAAGTTAAACTCAATCGGGCATGGTTAGTTCTTGCATGGGAGACTGCCTGAGAAAACCACTGAGGAATTTTTTAGGTTTCATCACATACATATCAAAGATATAAGACAACGTTCGTGCATCTTTTTTTTCACCGTGATGTTAATCATTTTTAGTAGAAAGACATGGAAATCTAGGCTTGTTTTCAAATTCATGAACATTTTTCAATTTCCCTATTATTTTCGGAGAACAAGTTGGTGACGCTGTCGGCATATAGAGGAGTTTGACCAGTTAACTTACCGTGAAAAGTCGTACAAAGTGAACGCAAAGTTGTGCAAAGTGATTACAAAGTTTGTAGATGTATTTGTATGTTTGACCTAAGTTGTTGGCATATAGAAACCCGCAATTGTAAAGTCAAACAAATGAATAAAAGCGAGATGAAAACAGCCTATAATAGCAGAGTATCACATGAGCTGACTGACCATAAAGATGATAGAAACAGCATGCAAAGTTGATAAAAGCGTTCAAAACGTTGGTGGAGTTGCATGTATATATAACTTAAGTCATTGGAATGCCAACCCCGCAGTTAAATTTCGAAAACATTAAGTATATGTCTAGAAAATTCCCGATATGTAAGCAGATTATCGCAACTGCGAACCGAAAATCGAAGACAAACTGCTTACAAAGTTATGAAAAGCGATTGCAAAGTTTGTAGATTCGTTTGGCAATGTTACATATGATATTATATTGACGGGTTCCATAGTCAAAAGTTCGAAAACGTAAATACATATTTCGCACATTGCCGTTAAAGTAGCGTACTATCACTCCGAGCATGTAGAAGTCATAGGTCAATTCAAGAAGTTACTTGTACAAAAGCTTTCAAGTTTAAAACAGTTTCAAAAATGAAATAGTCGCTAATTCGAGTATATTTCAAATTACGTAAGCAGTAGTGTGGGTAGGTAAAGAGACAAAGTTTAAAGTTAAGCTCAATCGGGCATGGTTAGTTCTAGCATGGGAGACTGCCTGAGAAAACCAGCTGGGGATTTTTTTTGGTTTCATCACATACATATCAAAGATATGAGACAACGTTCGTGCATCTTTTTTTTCACTGTGATGTTAATCATTTTTAGTAGAAAGACATGGAAATCTAGGCTTGTTTTCAAATTCATGAACATTTTTCAATTTCCCTATTATTTTCGGAGAACAAGTTGGTGACGCTGTCGGCACATAGTGGAGTTTGACCAGTTAACTTACCGTGAAAAGTCATACAAAGTGAACGCAAAGTTGTGCAAAGTGATTACAAAGTTTGTAGATGTATTTGTATGTTTGACCTAAGTTGTTGGCATATAGAAACACGCAATTGTAAAGTCAAACAAATGAATAAAAGCGAGATGAAAACAGCCTATAATAGCAGAGTATCACATGAGCTGACTGACCATAAAGATGATAGAAACAGCATGCAAAGTTGATGAAAGCGTTCAAAACGTTGGTGGAGTTGCATGTATATATAACTTAAGTCATTGGAATGCCAACCCCGCAGTTAAATTTCGAAAACATTAAGTATATGTCTAGAAAATTCCCGATATGTAAGCAGATTATCGCAACTGCGAACCGAAAATCGAAGACAAACTGCTTACAAAGTTATGAAAATCGATTGCAAAGTTTGTAGATTCGTTTGGCAATGTTACATATGATATTATATTGACGGGTTCCATAGTCAAAAGTTCGAAAACGTAAATACATATTTCGCACATTGCCGTTAAAGTAGCGTACTATCACTCGGAGCATGTAGAGGTCATAGGTCAATTCAAGAAGTTACTTGTACAAAAGCTATCAAGTTTAAAACAGTTTCAAAAATGAAATAGTCGCTAATTCGAGTATATTTCCAATTACGTAAGCAGTAGTGTGGGTAGGTGAAGAGACAAAGTTTAAAGTTAAACTCAATCGGGCATGGTTAGTTCTTGCATGGGAGACTGCCTGAGAAAACCAGCTGAGGATTTTTTTAGGTTTCATCACATACATATCAAAGATATAAGACAACGTTCGTGCATCTTTTTTTTCACAGTGATGTTAATCATTTTTAGTAGAAAGACATGGAAATCTAGGCTTGTTTTCAAATTCATGAACATTTTTCAATTTCCCTATTATTTTCGGAGAACAAGTTGGTGACGCTGTCGGCATATAGAGGAGTTTGTCCAGTTAACTTACCGTGAAAAGTCGTACAAAGTGAACGCAAAGTTGTGCAAAGTGATTACAAAGTTTGTAGATGTATTTGTATGTTTGACCTAAGTTGTTGGCATATAGAAACCCGCAATTGTAAAGTCAAACAAATGAATAAAAGCGAGATGAAAACAGCCTATAATAGCAGAGTATCACATGAGCTGACTGACCATAAAGATGATAGAAACAGCATGCAAAGTTGATAAAAGCGTTCAAAACGTTGGTGGAGTTGCATGTATATATAACTTAAGTCATTGCAATGCCAACCCCGCAGTTAAATTTCGAAAACATTAAGTATATGTCTAGAAAATTCCCGATATGTAAGCAGATTATCGCAACTGCGAACCGAAAATCGAAGACAAACTGCTTACAAAGTTATGAAAATCGATTGCAAAGTTTGTAGATTCGTTTGGCAATGTTACATATGATATTATATTGACGGGTTCCATAGTCAAAAGTTCGAAAACGTAAATACATATTTCGCACATTGCCGTTAAAGTAGCGTACTATCACTCGGAGCATGTAGAGGTCATAGGTCAATTCAAGAATTTACTTGTACAAAAGCTATCAAGTTTAAAACAGTTTCAAAAATGAAATAGTCGCTAATTCGAGTATATTTCAAATTACGTAAGCAGTAGTGTGGGTAGGTGAAGAGACAAAGTTTAAAGTTAAGCTCAATCGGGCATGGTTAGTTCTTGCATGGGAGACTGCCTGAGAAAACCAGCTGGGGATTTTTTTTGGTTTCATCACATACATATCAAAGATATGGGACAACGTTCGTGCATCTTTTTTTTGCACTGTGATGTTAATCATTTTTAGTAGAAAGACATGGAAATCTAGGCTTGTTTTCAAATTCATGAACATTTTTCAATTTCCCTATTATTTTCGGAGAACAAGTTGGTGACGCTGTCGGCACATAGTGGAGTTTGACCAGTTAACTTACCGTGAAAAGTCGTACAAAGTGAACGCAAAGTTGTGCAAAGTGATTACAAAGTTTGTAGATGTATTTGTATGTTTAACCTAAGTTGTTGGCATATAGAAACCCGCAATTGTAAAGTCAAACAAATGAATAAAAGCGAGATGAAAACAGCCTATAATAGCAGAGTATCACATGAGCTGACTGACCATAAAGATGATAGAAACAGCATGCAAAGTTGATAAAAGCGTTCAAAACGTTGGTGGAGTTGCATGTATATATAACTTAAGTCATTGGAATGCCAACCCCGCAGTTAAATTTCGAAAACATTAAGTATATGTCTAGAAAATTCCCGATATGTAAGCAGATTATCGCAACTGCGAACCGAAAATCGAAGACAAACTGCTTACAAAGTTATGAAAAGCGATTGCAAAGTTTGTAGATTCGTTTGGCAATGCTACATATGATATTATATTGACGGGTTCCATAGTCAAAAGTTCGAAAACGTAAATACATATTTCGCACATTGCCGTTAAAGTAGCGTACTATCACTCCGAGCATGTAGAAGTCATAGGTCAATTCAAGAAGTTACTTGTACAAAAGCTTTCAAGTTTAAAACAGTTTCAAAAATGAAATAGTCGCTAATTCGAGTATATTTCAAATTACGTAAGCAGTAGTGTGGGTAGGTGAAGAGACAAAGTTTAAAGTTAAGCTCAATCGGGCATGGTTAGTTCTAGCATGGGAGACTGCCTGAGAAAACCACTGAGGATTTTTTTAGGTTTCATCACATACATATCAAAGATATGAGACAACGTTCGTGCATCTTTTTTTTCACTGTGATGTTAATCATTTTTAGTAGAAAGACATGGAAATCTAGGCTTGTTTTCAAATTCATGAACATTTTTCAATTTCCCTATTATTTTCGGAGAACAAGTTGGTGACGCTGTCGGCATATAGAGGAGTTTGACCAGTTAACTTAACGTGAAAAGTCGTACAAAGTGAACGCAAAGTTGTGCAAAGTGATTACAAAGTTTGTAGATGTATTTGTATGTTTGACCTAAGTTGTTGGCATATAGAAACCCGCAATTGTAAAGTCAAACAAATGAATAAAAGCGAGATGAAAACAGCCTATAATAGAAGAGTATCACATGAGCTGACTGACCATAAAGATGATAGAAACAGCATGCAAAGTTGATAAAAGCGTTCAAAACGTTGGTGGAGTTGCATGTATATATAACTTAAGTCATTGGAATGCCAACCCCGCAGTTAAATTTCGAAAACATTAAGTATATGTCTAGAAAATTCCCGATATGTAAGCAGATTATCGCAACTGCGAACCGAAAATCGAAGACAAACTGCTTACAAAGTTATGAAAATCGATTGCAAAGTTTGTAGATTCGTTTGGCAATGTTACATATGATATTACATTGACGGGTTCCATAGTCAAAAGTTCGAAAACGTAAATACATATTTCGCACATTGCCGTTAAAGTAGCGTACTATCACTCGGAGCATGTAGAGGTCATAGGTCAATTCAAGAAGTTACTTGTACAAAAGCTATCAAGTTTAAAACAGTTTCAAAAATGAAATAGTCGCTAATTCGAGTATATTTCCAATTACGTAAGCAGTAGTGTGGGTAGGTGAAGAGACAAAGTTTAAAGTTAAACTCAATCGGGCATGGTTAGTTCTTGCATGGGAGACTGCCTGAGAAAACCACTGAGGATTTTTTTAGGTTTCATCACATACATATCAAAGATATAAGACAACGTTCGTGCATCTTTTTTTTCACTGTGATGTTAATCATTTTTAGTAGAAAGACATGGAAATCTAGGCTTGTTTTCAAATTCATGAACATTTTTCAATTTCCCTATTATTTTCGGAGAACTAGTTGGTGACGCTGTCGGCATATAGAGGAGTTTGACCAGTTAACTTACCGTGAAAAGTCGTACAAAGTGAACGCAAAGTTGTGCAAAGTGATTACAAAGTTTGTAGATGTATTTGTATGTTTGACCTAAGTTGTTGGCATATAGAAACCCGCAATTGTAAAGTCAAACAAATGAATAAAAGCGAGATGAAAACAGCCTATAATAGCAGAGTATCACATGAGCTGACTGACCATAAAGATGATAGAAACAGCATGCAAAGTTGATAAAAGCGTTCAAAACGTTGGTGGAGTTGCATGTATATATAACTTAAGTCATTGGAATGCCAACCCCGCAGTTAAATTTCGAAAACATTAAGTATATGTCTAGAAAATTCCCGATATGTAAGCAGATTATCGCAACTGCGAACCGAAAATCGAAGACAAACTGCTTACAAAGTTATGAAAATCGATTGCAAAGTTTGTAGATTCGTTTGGCAATGTTACATATGATATTATATTGACGGGTTCCATAGTCAAAAGTTCGAAAACGTAAATACATATTTCTCACATTGCCGTTAAGGTAGCGTACTATCACTCGGAGCATGTAGAGGTCATAGGTCAATTCAAGAAGTTACTTGTACAAAAGCTTTCAAGTTTAAATCAGTTTCAAAAATGAAATAGTCGCTAATTCGAGTATATTTCAAATTACGAAAGCAGTAGTGTGGGTAGGTGAAGAGACAAAGTGTAAAGTTAAGCTCAATCGGGCATGGTTAGTTCTAGCATGGGAGACTGCCTGAGAAAACCAGCTGGGGATTTTTTTTGGTTTCATCACATACATATCAAAGATATGAGACAACGTTCGTGCATCTTTTTTTTCACTGTGATGTTAATCATTTTTAGTAGAAAGACATGGAAATCTAGGCTTGTTTTCAAATTCATGAACATTTTTCAATTTCCCTATTATTTTCGGAGAACAAGTTGGTGACGCTGTCGGCATATAGAGGAGTTTGACCAGTTAACTTACCGTGAAAAGTCGTACAAAGTGAACGCAAAGTTGTGCAAAGTGATTACAAAGTTTGTAGATGTATTTGTATGTTTGACCTAAGTTGTTGGCATATAGAAACCCGCAATTGTAAAGTCAAACAAATGAATAAAAGCGAGATGAAAACAGCCTATAATAGCAGAGTATCACATGAGCTGACTGACCATAAAGATGATAGAAACAGCATGCAAAGTTGATAAAAGCGTTCAAAACGTTGGTGGAGTTGCATGTATATATAACTTAAGTCATTGGAATGCCAACCCCGCAGTTAAATTTCGAAAACATTAAGTATATGTCTAGAAAATTCCCGATATGTAAGCAGATTATCGCAACTGCGAACCGAAAATCGAAGACAAACTGCTTACAAAGTTATGAAAATCGATTGCAAAGTTTGTAGATTCGTTTGGCAATGTTACATATGATATTATATTGACGGGTTCCATAGTCAAAAGTTCGAAAACGTAAATACATATTTCTCACATTGCCGTTAAGGTAGCGTACTATCACTCGGAGCATGTAGAGGTCATAGGTCAATTCAAGAAGTTACTTGTACAAAAGCTTTCAAGTTTAAATCAGTTTCAAAAATGAAATAGTCGCTAATTCGAGTATATTTCAAATTACGAAAGCAGTAGTGTGGGTAGGTGAAGAGACAAAGTTTAAAGTTAAGCTCAATCGGGCATGGTTAGTTCTAGCATGGTAGACTGCCTGAGAAAACCAGCTGGGGATTTTTTTTGGTTTCATCACATACATATCAAAGATATGAGACAACGTTCGTGCATCTTTTTTTTCACTGTGATGTTAATCATTTTTAGTAGAAAGACATGGAAATCTAGGCTTGTTTTCAAATTCATGAACATTTTTCAATTTCCCTATTATTTTCGGAGAACAAGTTGGTGACGCTGTCGGCATATAGAGGAGTTTGACCAGTTAACTTACCGTGAAAAGTCGTACAAAGTGAACGCAAAGTTGTGCAAAGTGATTACAAAATTTGTAGATGTATTTGTATGTTTGACCTAAGTTGTTGGCATATAGAAACCCGCAATTGTAAAGTCAAACAAATGAATAAAAGCGAGATGAAAACAGCCTATAATAGCAGAGTATCACATGAGCTGACTGACCATAAAGATGATAGAAACAGCATGCAAAGTTGATAAAAGCGTTCAAAACGTTGGTGGAGTTGCATGTATATATAACTTAAGTCATTGGAATGCCAACCCCGCAGTTAAATTTCGAAAACATTAAGTATATGTCTAGAAAATTCCCGATATGTAAGCAGATTATCGCAACTGCGAAAAGAAAATCGAAGACAAACTGCTTACAAAGTTATGAAAATCGATTGCAAAGTTTGTAGATTCGTTTGGCAATGTTACATATGATATTACATTGACGGGTTCCATAGTCAAAAGTTCGAAAACGTAAATACATATTTCTCACATTGCCGTTAACGTAGCGTACTATCACTCGGAGCATGTAGAGGTCATAGGTCAATTCAAGAAGTTACTTGTACAAAAGCTTTCAAGTTTAAAACAGTTTCAAAAAGGAAATAGTCGCTAATTCGAGTATATTTCAAATTACGTAAGCAGTAGTGTGGGTAGGTGAAGAGACAAAGTTTAAAGTTAAACTCAATCGGGCATGGTTAGTTCTTGCATGGGAGACTGCCTGAGAAAACCACTGAGGATTTTTTTAGGTTTCATCACATACATATCAAAGATATAAGACAACGTTCGTGCATCTTTTTTTTCACTGTGATGTTAATCATTTTTAGTAGAAAGACATGGAAATCTAGGCTTGTTTTCAAATTCATGAACATTTTTCAATTTCCCTATTATTTTCGGAGAACTAGTTGGTGACGCTGTCGGCATATAGAGGAGTTTGACCAGTTAACTTACCGTGAAAAGTCGTACAAAGTGAACGCAAAGTTGTGCAAAGTGATTACAAAGTTTGTAGATGTATTTGTATGTTTGACCTAAGTTGTTGGCATATAGAAACCCGCAATTGTAAAGTCAAACAAATGAATAAAAGCGAGATGAAAACAGCCTATAATAGCAGAGTATCACATGAGCTGACTGACCATAAAGATGATAGAAACAGCATGCAAAGTTGATAAAAGCGTTCAAAACGTTGGTGGAGTTGCATGTATATATAACTTAAGTCATTGGAATGCCAACCCCGCAGTTAAATTTCGAAAACATTAAGTATATGTCTAGAAAATTCCCGATATGTAAGCAGATTATCGCAACTGCGAACCGAAAATCGAAGACAAACTGCTTACAAAGTTATGAAAATCGATTGCAAAGTTTGTAGATTCGTTTGGCAATGTTACATATGATATTATATTGACGGGTTCCATAGTCAAAAGTTCGAAAACGTAAATACATATTTCTCACATTGCCGTTAAGGTAGCGTACTATCACTCGGAGCATGTAGAGGTCATAGGTCAATTCAAGAAGTTACTTGTACAAAAGCTTTCAAGTTTAAATCAGTTTCAAAAATGAAATAGTCGCTAATTCGAGTATATTTCAAATTACGAAAGCAGTAGTGTGGGTAGGTGAAGAGACAAAGTGTAAAGTTAAGCTCAATCGGGCATGGTTAGTTCTAGCATGGGAGACTGCCTGAGAAAACCAGCTGGGGATTTTTTTTGGTTTCATCACATACATATCAAAGATATGAGACAACGTTCGTGCATCTTTTTTTTCACTGTGATGTTAATCATTTTTAGTAGAAAGACATGGAAATCTAGGCTTGTTTTCAAATTCATGAACATTTTTCAATTTCCCTATTATTTTCGGAGAACAAGTTGGTGACGCTGTCGGCATATAGAGGAGTTTGACCAGTTAACTTACCGTGAAAAGTCGTACAAAGTGAACGCAAAGTTGTGCAAAGTGATTACAAAGTTTGTAGATGTATTTGTATGTTTGACCTAAGTTGTTGGCATATAGAAACCCGCAATTGTAAAGTCAAACAAATGAATAAAAGCGAGATGAAAACAGCCTATAATAGCAGAGTATCACATGAGCTGACTGACCATAAAGATGATAGAAACAGCATGCAAAGTTGATAAAAGCGTTCAAAACGTTGGTGGAGTTGCATGTATATATAACTTAAGTCATTGGAATGCCAACCCCGCAGTTAAATTTCGAAAACATTAAGTATATGTCTAGAAAATTCCCGATATGTAAGCAGATTATCGCAACTGCGAACCGAAAATCGAAGACAAACTGCTTACAAAGTTATGAAAATCGATTGCAAAGTTTGTAGATTCGTTTGGCAATGTTACATATGATATTATATTGACGGGTTCCATAGTCAAAAGTTCGAAAACGTAAATACATATTTCTCACATTGCCGTTAAGGTAGCGTACTATCACTCGGAGCATGTAGAGGTCATAGGTCAATTCAAGAAGTTACTTGTACAAAAGCTTTCAAGTTTAAATCAGTTTCAAAAATGAAATAGTCGCTAATTCGAGTATATTTCAAATTACGAAAGCAGTAGTGTGGGTAGGTGAAGAGACAAAGTTTAAAGTTAAGCTCAATCGGGCATGGTTAGTTCTAGCATGGGAGACTGCCTGAGAAAACCAGCTGGGGATTTTTTTTGGTTTCATCACATACATATCAAAGATATGAGACAACGTTCGTGCATCTTTTTTTTCACTGTGATGTTAATCATTTTTAGTAGAAAGACATGGAAATCTAGGCTTGTTTTCAAATTCATGAACATTTTTCAATTTCCCTATTATTTTCGGAGAACAAGTTGGTGACGCTGTCGGCATATAGAGGAGTTTGACCAGTTAACTTACCGTGAAAAGTCGTACAAAGTGAACGCAAAGTTGTGCAAAGTGATTACAAAATTTGTAGATGTATTTGTATGTTTGACCTAAGTTGTTGGCATATAGAAACCCGCAATTGTAAAGTCAAACAAATGAATAAAAGCGAGATGAAAACAGCCTATAATAGCAGAGTATCACATGAGCTGACTGACCATAAAGATGATAGAAACAGCATGCAAAGTTGATAAAAGCGTTCAAAACGTTGGTGGAGTTGCATGTATATATAACTTAAGTCATTGGAATGCCAACCCCGCAGTTAAATTTCGAAAACATTAAGTATATGTCTAGAAAATTCCCGATATGTAAGCAGATTATCGCAACTGCGAAAAGAAAATCGAAGACAAACTGCTTACAAAGTTATGAAAATCGATTGCAAAGTTTGTAGATTCGTTTGGCAATGTTACATATGATATTACATTGACGGGTTCCATAGTCAAAAGTTCGAAAACGTAAATACATATTTCTCACATTGCCGTTAACGTAGCGTACTATCACTCGGAGCATGTAGAGGTCATAGGTCAATTCAAGAAGTTACTTGTACAAAAGCTTTCAAGTTTAAAACAGTTTCAAAAAGGAAATAGTCGCTAATTCGAGTATATTTCAAATTACGTAAGCAGTAGTGTGGGTAGGTGAAGAGACAAAGTTTAAAGTTAAGCTCAATCGGGCATGGTTAGTTCTTGCATGGGATACTGCCTGAGAAAACCAGCTGGGGATTTGTTTTGGTTTCATCACATACATATCAAAGATATGAGACAACGTTCGTGCATCTTTTTTTTCACTGTGATGTTAATCATTTTTATTAGAAAGACATGGAAATCTAGGCTTGTTTTCAAATTCATGAACATTTTTCAATTTCCCTATTATTTTCGGAGAACAAGTTGGTGACGCTGTCGGCACATAGTGGAGTTTGACCAGTTAACTTACCGTGAAAAGTCGTACAAAGTGAACGCAAAGTTGTGCAAAGTGATTACAAAGTTTGTAGATGTATTTGTATGTTTGACCTAAGTTGTTGGCATATAGAAACCCGCAATTGTAAAGTCAAACAAATGAATAAAAGCGAGATGAAAACAGCCTATAATAGCAGAGTATCACATGAGCTGACTGACCATAAAGATGATAGAAACAGCATGCAAAGTTGATAAAAGCGTTCAAAACGTTGGTGGAGTTGCATGTATATATAACTTAAGTCATTGCAATGCCAACCCCGCAGTTAAATTTCGAAAACATTAAGTATATGTCTAGAAAATTCCCGATATGTAAGCAGATTATCGCAACTGCGAACCGAAAATCGAAGACAAACTGCTTACAAAGTTATGAAAATCGATTGCAAAGTTTGTAGATTCGTTTGGCAATGTTACATATGATATTATATTGACGGGTTCCATAGTCAAAAGTTCGAAAACGTAAATACATATTTCTCACATTGCCGTTAAAGTAGCGTACTATCACTCGGAGCATGTAGAGGTCATAGGTCAATTCAAGAAGTTACTTGTACAAAAGCTTTCAAGTTTAAAACAGTTTCAAAAATGAAATAGTCGCTAATTCGATTATATTTCAAATTACGTAAGCAGTAGTGTGGGTAGGTGAAGAGACAAAGTTTAAAGTTAAGCTCAATCGGGCATGGTTAGTTCTTGCATGGGAGACTGCCTGAGAAAACCAGCTGGGGATTTTTTTTGGTTTCATCACATACATATCAAAGATATGAGACAACATTCGTGCATCTTTTTTTTCACTGTGATGTTAATCATTTTTAGTAGAAAGACATGGAAATCTAGGCTTGTTTTCAAATTCATGAACATTTTTCAATTTCCCTATTATTTTCGGAGAACAAGTTGGTGACGCTGTCGGCATATAGAGGAGTTTGACCAGTTAACTTACCGTGAAAAGTCGTACAAAGTGAACGCAAAGTTGTGCAAAGTGATTACAAAGTTTGTAGATGTATTTGTATGTTTGACCTAAGTTGTTGGCATATAGAAACCCGCAATTGTAAAGTCAAACAAATGAATAAAAGCGAGATGAAAACAGCCTATAATAGCAGAATATCACATGAGCTGACTGACCATAAAGATGATAGAAACAGCATGCAAAGTTGATAAAAGCGTTCAAAACGTTGGTGGAGTTGCATGTATATATAACTTAAGTCATTGGAATGCCAACCCCGCAGTTAAATTTCGAAAACATTAAGTATATGTCTAGAAAATTCCCGATATGTAAGCAGATTATCGCAACTGCGAACCGAAAATCGAAGACAAACTGCTTACAAAGTTATGAAAAGCGATTGCAAAGTTTTTAGATTCGTTTGGCAATGTTACATATGATATTATATTGACGGGTTCCATAGTAAAAAGTTCGAAAACGTAAATACATATTTCGCACATTGCCGTTAAAGTGGCGTACTATCACTCGGAGCATGTAGAGGTCATAGGTCAATTCAAGAATTTACTTGTACAAAAGCTTTCAAGTTTAAAACAGTTTCAAAAATGAAATAGTCGCTAATTCGATTATATTTCAAATTACGTAAGCAGTAGTGTGGGTAGGTGAAGAGACAAAGTTTAAAGTTAAGCTCAATCGGGCATGGTTAGTTCTTGCATGTGAGACTGCCTGAGAAAACCAGCTGGGGATTTTTTTTTGGTTTCATCACATACATATCAAAGATATGAGACAACGTTCGTGCATCTTTTTTTTCACTGTGATGTTAATCATTTTTATTAGAAAGACATGGAAATCTAGGCTTGTTTTCAAATTCATGAACATTTTTCAATTTCCCTATTATTTTCGGAGAACAAGTTGGTGACGCTGTCGGCACATAGTGGAGTTTGACCAGTTAACTTACCGTGAAAAGTCGTACAAAGTGAACGCAAAGTTGTGCAAAGTGATTACAAAGTTTGTAGATGTATTTGTATGTTTGACCTAAGTTGTTGGCATATAGAAACCCGCAATTGTAAAGTCAAACAAATGAATAAAAGCGAGATGAAAACAGCCTATAATAGCAGAGTATCACATGAGCTGACTGACCATAAAGATGATAGAAACAGCATGCAAAGTTGATAAAAGCGTTCAAAACGTTGGTGGAGTTGCATGTATATATAACTTAAGTCATTGCAATGCCAACCCCGCAGTTAAATTTCGAAAACATTAAGTATATGTCTAGAAAATTCCCGATATGTAAGCAGATTATCGCAACTGCGAACCGAAAATCGAAGACAAACTGCTTACAAAGTTATGAAAATCGATTGCGAAGTTTGTAGATTCGTTTGGCAATGTTACATATGATATTATATTGACGGGTTCCATAGTCAAAAGTTCGAAAACGTAAATACATATTTCTCACATTGCCGTTAACGTAGCGTACTATCACTCGGAGCATGTAGAGGTCATAGGTCAATTCAAGAAGTTACTTGTACAAAAGCTTTCAAGTTTAAAACAGTTTCAAAAATGAAATAGTCGCTAATTCGAGTATATTTCAAATTACGTAAGCAGTAGTGTGGGTAGGTGAAGAGACAAAGTTTAAAGTTAAGCTCAATCGGGCATGGTTAGTTCTAGCATGGGAGACTGCCTGAGAAAACCAGCTGGGGATTTTTTTTGGTTTCATCACATACATATCAAAGATATGAGACAACGTTCGTGCATCTTTTTTTTCACTGTGATGTTAATCATTTTTAGTAGAAAGACATGGAAATCTAGGCTTGTTTTCAAATTCATGAACATTTTTCAATTTCCCTATTATTTTCGGAGAACAAGTTGGTGACGCTGTCGGCACATAGTAGAGTTTGACCAGTTAACTTACCGTGAAAAGTCGTACAAAGTGAACGCAAAGTTGTGCAAAGTGATTACAAAGTTTGTAGATGTATTTGTATGTTTGACCTAAGTTGTTGGCATATAGAAACCCGCAATTGTAAAGCCAAACAAATGAATAAAAGCGAGATGAAAACAGCCTATATTAGCAGAGTATCACATGAGCTGACTGACCATAAAGATGATAGAAACAGCATGCAAAGTTGATAAAAGCGTTCAAAACGTTGGCGGAGTTGCATGTATATATAACCTAAGTCATTGGAATGCCAACCCCGCAGTTAAATTTCGAAAACATTAAGTATATGTCTAGAAAATTCCCGATATGTAAGCAGATTATCGCAACTGCGAACCGAAAATCGAAGACAAACTGCTTACAAAGTTATGAAAATCGATTGCAAAGTTTGTAGATTCGTTTGGCAATGTTACATATGATATTATATTGACGGTTTCCATAGTCAAAAGTTCGAAAACGTAAATACATATTTCTCACATTGCCGTTAACGTAGCGGTCTATCACTCGGAGCATGTAGAGGTCATAGGTCAATTCAAGAAGTTACTTGTACAAAAGCTTTCAAGTTTAAAACAGTTTCAAAAATGAAATAGTCGCTAATTCGAGTATATTTCAAATTACGTAAGCAGTAGTGTGGGTAGGTGAAGAGACAAAGTTTAAAGTTAAGCTCAATCGGGCATGGATAGTTCTAGCATGGGAGACTGCCTGAGAAAACCAGCTGGGGATTTTTTTTGGTTTCATCACATACATATCAAAGATATGAGACAACGTTCGTGCATCTTTTTTTTCACTGTGATGTTAATCATTTTTAGTAGGAAGACATGGAAATCTAGGCTTGTTTTCAAATTCATGAACATTTTTCAATTTCCCTATTATTTTCGGAGAACAAGTTGGTGACGCTGTCGGCACATAGTAGAGTTTGACCAGTTAACTTACCGTGAAAAGTCGTACAAAGTGAACGCAAAGTTGTGCAAAATGATTACAAAGTTTGTAGATGTATTTGTATGTTTGACCTAAGTTGTTGGCATATAGAAACCCGCAATTGTAAAGCCAAACAAATGAATAAAAGCGAGATGAAAACAGCCTATATTAGCAGAGTATCACATGAGCTGACTGACCATAAAGATGATAGAAACAGCATGCAAAGTTGATAAAAGCGTTCAAAACGTTGGCGGAGTTGCATGTATATATAACCTAAGTCATTGGAATGCCAACCCCGCAGTTAAATTTCGAAAACATTAAGTATATGTCTAGAAAATTCCCGATATGTAAGCAGATTATCGCAACTGCGAACCGAAAATCGAAGACAAACTGCTTACAAAGTTATGAAAAGCGATTGCAAAGTTTGTAGATTCGTTTGGCAATGTTACATATGATATTATATTGACGGGTTCCATAGTAAAAAGTTCGAAAACGTAAATACATATTTCGCACATTGCCGTTAAAGTAGCGTACTATCACTCGGAGCATGTAGAGGTCATAGGTCAATTCAAGAATTTACTTGTACAAAAGCTTTCAAGTTTAAAACAGTTTCAAAAATGAAATAGTCGCTAATTCGATTATATTTCAAATTACGTAAGCAGTAGTGTGGGTAGGTGAAGAGACAAAGTTTAAAGTTAAGCTCAATCGGGCATGGTTAGTTCTTGCATGGGAGACTGCCTGAGAAAACCAGCTGGGGATTTTTTTTTGGTTTCATCACATACATATCAAAGATATGAGACAACGTTCGTGCATCTTTTTTTTCACTGTGATGTTAATCATTTTTATTAGAAAGACATGGAAATCTAGGCTTGTTTTCAAATTCATGAACATTTTTCAATTTCCCTATTATTTTCGGAGAACAAGTTGGTGACGCTGTCGGCACATAGTGGAGTTTGACCAGTTAACTTACCGTGAAAAGTCGTACAAAGTGAACGCAAAGTTGTGCAAAGTGATTACAAAGTTTGTAGATGTATTTGTATGTTTGACCTAAGTTGTTGGCATATAGAAACCCGCAATTGTAAAGTCAAACAAATGAATAAAAGCGAGATGAAAACAGCCTATAATAGCAGAGTATCACATGAGCTGACTGACCATAAAGATGATAGAAACAGCATGCAAAGTTGATAAAAGCGTTCAAAACGTTGGTGGAGTTGCATGTATATATAACTTAAGTCATTGCAATGCCAACCCCGCAGTTAAATTTCGAAAACATTAAGTATATGTCTAGAAAATTCCCGATATGTAAGCAGATTATCGCAACTGCGAACCGAAAATCGAAGACAAACTGCTTACAAAGTTATGAAAATCGATTGCGAAGTTTGTAGATTCGTTTGGCAATGTTACATATGATATTATATTGACGGGTTCCATAGTCAAAAGTTCGAAAACGTAAATACATATTTCTCACATTGCCGTTAACGTAGCGTACTATCACTCGGAGCATGTAGAGGTCATAGGTCAATTCAAGAAGTTACTTGTACAAAAGCTTTCAAGTTTAAAACAGTTTCAAAAATGAAATAGTCGCTAATTCGAGTATATTTCAAATTACGTAAGCAGTAGTGTGGGTAGGTGAAGAGACAAAGTTTAAAGTTAAGCTCAATCGGGCATGGTTAGTTCTAGCATGGGAGACTGCCTGAGAAAACCAGCTGGGGATTTTTTTTGGTTTCATCACATACATATCAAAGATATGAGACAACGTTCGTGCATCTTTTTTTTCACTGTGATGTTAATCATTTTTAGTAGGAAGACATGGAAATCTAGGCTTGTTTTCAAATTCATGAACATTTTTCAATTTCCCTATTATTTTCGGAGAACAAGTTGGTGACGCTGTCGGCACATAGTAGAGTTTGACCAGTTAACTTACCGTGAAAAGTCGTACAAAGTGAACGCAAAGTTGTGCAAAATGATTACAAAGTTTGTAGATGTATTTGTATGTTTGACCTAAGTTGTTGGCATATAGAAACCCGCAATTGTAATGCCAAACAAATGAATAAAAGCGAGATGAAAACAGCCTATATTAGCAGAGTATCACATGAGCTGACTGACCATAAAGATGATAGAAACAGCATGCAAAGTTGATAAAAGCGTTCAAAACGTTGGCGGAGTTGCATGTATATATAACCTAAGTCATTGGAATGCCAACCCCGCAGTTAAATTTCGAAAACATTAAGTATATGTCTAGAAAATTCCCGATATGTAAGCAGATTATCGCAACTGCGAACCGAAAATCGAAGACAAACTGCTTACAAAGTTATGAAAAGCGATTGCAAAGTTTGTAGATTCGTTTGGCAATGTTACATATGATATTATATTGACGGGTTCCATAGTAAAAAGTTCGAAAACGTAAATACATATTTCGCACATTGCCGTTAAAGTAGCGTACTATCACTCGGAGCATGTAGAGGTCATAGGTCAATTCAAGAATTTACTTGTACAAAAGCTTTCAAGTTTAAAACAGTTTCAAAAATGAAATAGTCGCTAATTCGATTATATTTCAAATTACGTAAGCAGTAGTGTGGGTAGGTGAAGAGACAAAGTTTAAAGTTAAGCTCAATCGGGCATGGTTAGTTCTTGCATGGGAGACTGCCTGAGAAAACCAGCTGGGGATTTTTTTTTGGTTTCATCACATACATATCAAAGATATGAGACAACGTTCGTGCATCTTTTTTTTCACTGTGATGTTAATCATTTTTATTAGAAAGACATGGAAATCTAGGCTTGTTTTCAAATTCATGAACATTTTTCAATTTCCCTATTATTTTCGGAGAACAAGTTGGTGACGCTGTCGGCACATAGTGGAGTTTGACCAGTTAACTTACCGTGAAAAGTCGTACAAAGTGAACGCAAAGTTGTGCAAAGTGATTACAAAGTTTGTAGATGTATTTGTATGTTTGACCTAAGTTGTTGGCATATAGAAACCCGCAATTGTAAAGTCAAACAAATGAATAAAAGCGAGATGAAAACAGCCTATAATAGCAGAGTATCACATGAGCTGACTGACCATAAAGATGATAGAAACAGCATGCAAAGTTGATAAAAGCGTTCAAAACGTTGGTGGAGTTGCATGTATATATAACTTAAGTCATTGCAATGCCAACCCCGCAGTTAAATTTCGAAAACATTAAGTATATGTCTAGAAAATTCCCGATATGTAAGCAGATTATCGCAACTGCGAACCGAAAATCGAAGACAAACTGCTTACAAAGTTATGAAAATCGATTGCGAAGTTTGTAGATTCGTTTGGCAATGTTACATATGATATTATATTGACGGGTTCCATAGTCAAAAGTTCGAAAACGTAAATACATATTTCTCACATTGCCGTTAACGTAGCGTACTATCACTCGGAGCATGTAGAGGTCATAGGTCAATTCAAGAAGTTACTTGTACAAAAGCTTTCAAGTTTAAAACAGTTTCAAAAATGAAATAGTCGCTAATTCGAGTATATTTCAAATTACGTAAGCAGTAGTGTGGGTAGGTGAAGAGACAAAGTTTAAAGTTAAGCTCAATCGGGCATGGTTAGTTCTAGCATGGGAGACTGCCTGAGAAAACCAGCTGGGGATTTTTTTTGGTTTCATCACATACATATCAAAGATATGAGACAACGTTCGTGCATCTTTTTTTTCACTGTGATGTTAATCATTTTTAGTAGAAAGACATGGAAATCTAGGCTTGTTTTCAAATTCATGAACATTTTTCAATTTCCCTATTATTTTCGGAGAACAAGTTGGTGACGCTGTCGGCACATAGTAGAGTTTGACCAGTTAACTTACCGTGAAAAGTCGTACAAAGTGAACGCAAAGTTGTGCAAAGTGATTACAAAGTTTGTAGATGTATTTGTATGTTTGACCTAAGTTGTTGGCATATAGAAACCCGCAATTGTAAAGCCAAACAAATGAATAAAAGCGAGATGAAAACAGCCTATATTAGCAGAGTATCACATGAGCTGACTGACCATAAAGATGATAGAAACAGCATGCAAAGTTGATAAAAGCGTTCAAAACGTTGGCGGAGTTGCATGTATATATAACCTAAGTCATTGGAATGCCAACCCCGCAGTTAAATTTCGAAAACATTAAGTATATGTCTAGAAAATTCCCGATATGTAAGCAGATTATCGCAACTGCGAACCGAAAATCGAAGACAAACTGCTTACAAAGTTATGAAAAGCGATTGCAAAGTTTGTAGATTCGTTTGGCAATGTTACATATGATATTATATTGACGGGTTCCATAGTAAAAAGTTCGAAAACGTAAATACATATTTCGCACATTGCCGTTAAAGTAGCGTACTATCACTCGGAGCATGTAGAGGTCATAGGTCAATTCAAGAATTTACTTGTACAAAAGCTTTCAAGTTTAAAACAGTTTCAAAAATGAAATAGTCGCTAATTCGATTATATTTCAAATTACGTAAGCAGTAGTGTGGGTAGGTGAAGAGACAAAGTTTAAAGTTAAGCTCAATCGGGCATGGTTAGTTCTTGCATGGGAGACTGCCTGAGAAAACCAGCTGGGGATTTTTTTTTGGTTTCATCACATACATATCAAAGATATGAGACAACGTTCGTGCATCTTTTTTTTCACTGTGATGTTAATCATTTTTATTAGAAAGACATGGAAATCTAGGCTTGTTTTCAAATTCATGAACATTTTTCAATTTCCCTATTATTTTCGGAGAACAAGTTGGTGACGCTGTCGGCACATAGTGGAGTTTGACCAGTTAACTTACCGTGAAAAGTCGTACAAAGTGAACGCAAAGTTGTGCAAAGTGATTACAAAGTTTGTAGATGTATTTGTATGTTTGACCTAAGTTGTTGGCATATAGAAACCCGCAATTGTAAAGTCAAACAAATGAATAAAAGCGAGATGAAAACAGCCTATAATAGCAGAGTATCACATGAGCTGACTGACCATAAAGATGATAGAAACAGCATGCAAAGTTGATAAAAGCGTTCAAAACGTTGGTGGAGTTGCATGTATATATAACTTAAGTCATTGCAATGCCAACCCCGCAGTTAAATTTCGAAAACATTAAGTATATGTCTAGAAAATTCCCGATATGTAAGCAGATTATCGCAACTGCGAACCGAAAATCGAAGACAAACTGCTTACAAAGTTATGAAAATCGATTGCGAAGTTTGTAGATTCGTTTGGCAATGTTACATATGATATTATATTGACGGGTTCCATAGTCAAAAGTTCGAAAACGTAAATACATATTTCTCACATTGCCGTTAACGTAGCGTACTATCACTCGGAGCATGTAGAGGTCATAGGTCAATTCAAGAAGTTACTTGTACAAAAGCTTTCAAGTTTAAAACAGTTTCAAAAATGAAATAGTCGCTAATTCGAGTATATTTCAAATTACGTAAGCAGTAGTGTGGGTAGGTGAAGAGACAAAGTTTAAAGTTAAGCTCAATCGGGCATGGTTAGTTCTAGCATGGGAGACTGCCTGAGAAAACCAGCTGGGGATTTTTTTTGGTTTCATCACATACATATCAAAGATATGAGACAACGTTCGTGCATCTTTTTTTTCACTGTGATGTTAATCATTTTTAGTAGAAAGACATGGAAATCTAGGCTTGTTTTCAAATTCATGAACATTTTTCAATTTCCCTATTATTTTCGGAGAACAAGTTGGTGACGCTGTCGGCACATAGTAGAGTTTGACCAGTTAACTTACCGTGAAAAGTCGTACAAAGTGAACGCAAAGTTGTGCAAAGTGATTACAAAGTTTGTAGATGTATTTGTATGTTTGACCTAAGTTGTTGGCATATAGAAACCCGCAATTGTAAAGCCAAACAAATGAATAAAAGCGAGATGAAAACAGCCTATATTAGCAGAGTATCACATGAGCTGACTGACCATAAAGATGATAGAAACAGCATGCAAAGTTGATAAAAGCGTTCAAAACGTTGGCGGAGTTGCATGTATATATAACCTAAGTCATTGGAATGCCAACCCCGCAGTTAAATTTCGAAAACATTAAGTATATGTCTAGAAAATTCCCGATATGTAAGCAGATTATCGCAACTGCGAACCGAAAATCGAAGACAAACTGCTTACAAAGTTATGAAAAGCGATTGCAAAGTTTGTAGATTCGTTTGGCAATGTTACATATGATATTATATTGACGGGTTCCATAGTAAAAAGTTCGAAAACGTAAATACATATTTCGCACATTGCCGTTAAAGTAGCGTACTATCACTCGGAGCATGTAGAGGTCATAGGTCAATTCAAGAATTTACTTGTACAAAAGCTTTCAAGTTTAAAACAGTTTCAAAAATGAAATAGTCGCTAATTCGATTATATTTCAAATTACGTAAGCAGTAGTGTGGGTAGGTGAAGAGACAAAGTTTAAAGTTAAGCTCAATCGGGCATGGTTAGTTCTTGCATGGGAGACTGCCTGAGAAAACCAGCTGGGGATTTTTTTTTGGTTTCATCACATACATATCAAAGATATGAGACAACGTTCGTGCATCTTTTTTTTCACTGTGATGTTAATCATTTTTATTAGAAAGACATGGAAATCTAGGCTTGTTTTCAAATTCATGAACATTTTTCAATTTCCCTATTATTTTCGGAGAACAAGTTGGTGACGCTGTCGGCACATAGTGGAGTTTGACCAGTTAACTTACCGTGAAAAGTCGTACAAAGTGAACGCAAAGTTGTGCAAAGTGATTACAAAGTTTGTAGATGTATTTGTATGTTTGACCTAAGTTGTTGGCATATAGAAACCCGCAATTGTAAAGTCAAACAAATGAATAAAAGCGAGATGAAAACAGCCTATAATAGCAGAGTATCACATGAGCTGACTGACCATAAAGATGATAGAAACAGCATGCAAAGTTGATAAAAGCGTTCAAAACGTTGGTGGAGTTGCATGTATATATAACTTAAGTCATTGCAATGCCAACCCCGCAGTTAAATTTCGAAAACATTAAGTATATGTCTAGAAAATTCCCGATATGTAAGCAGATTATCGCAACTGCGAACCGAAAATCGAAGACAAACTGCTTACAAAGTTATGAAAATCGATTGCGAAGTTTGTAGATTCGTTTGGCAATGTTACATATGATATTATATTGACGGGTTCCATAGTCAAAAGTTCGAAAACGTAAATACATATTTCTCACATTGCCGTTAACGTAGCGTACTATCACTCGGAGCATGTAGAGGTCATAGGTCAATTCAAGAAGTTACTTGTACAAAAGCTTTCAAGTTTAAAACAGTTTCAAAAATGAAATAGTCGCTAATTCGAGTATATTTCAAATTACGTAAGCAGTAGTGTGGGTAGGTGAAGAGACAAAGTTTAAAGTTAAGCTCAATCGGGCATGGTTAGTTCTAGCATGGGAGACTGCCTGAGAAAACCAGCTGGGGATTTTTTTTGGTTTCATCACATACATATCAAAGATATGAGACAACGTTCGTGCATCTTTTTTTTCACTGTGATGTTAATCATTTTTAGTAGAAAGACATGGAAATCTAGGCTTGTTTTCAAATTCATGAACATTTTTCAATTTCCCTATTATTTTCGGAGAACAAGTTGGTGACGCTGTCGGCACATAGTGGAGTTTGACCAGTTAACTTACCGTGAAAAGTCGTACAAAGTGAACGCAAAGTTGTGCAAAGTGATTACAAAGTTTGTAGATGTATTTGTATGTTTGACCTAAGTTGTTGGCATATAGAAACCCGCAATTGTAAAGTCAAACAAATGAATAAAAGCGAGATGAAAACAGCCTATAATAGCAGAGTATCACATGAGCTGACTGACCATAAAGATGATAGAAACAGCATGCAAAGTTGATAAAAGCGTTCAAAACGTTGGTGGAGTTGCATGTATATATAACTTAAGTCATTGCAATGCCAACCCCGCAGTTAAATTTCGAAAACATTAAGTATATGTCTAGAAAATTCCCGATATGTAAGCAGATTATCGCAACTGCGAACCGAAAATCGAAGACAAACTGCTTACAAAGTTATGAAAATCGATTGCGAAGTTTGTAGATTCGTTTGGCAATGTTACATATGATATTATATTGACGGGTTCCATAGTCAAAAGTTCGAAAACGTAAATACATATTTCTCACATTGCCGTTAAAGTAGCGTACTATCACTCGGAGCATGTAGAGGTCATAGGTCAATTCAAGAAGTTACTTGTACAAAAGCTTTCAAGTTTAAAACAGTTTCAAAAATGAAATAGTCGCTAATTCGAGTATATTTCAAATTACGTAAGCAGTAGTGTGGGTAGGTGAAGAGACAAAGTTTAAAGTTAAGCTCAATCGGGCATGGTTAGTTCTAGCATGGGAGACTGCCTGAGAAAACCAGCTGGGGATTTTTTTTGGTTTCATCACATACATATCAAAGATATGAGACAACGTTCGTGCATCTTTTTTTTCACTGTGATGTTAATCATTTTTAGTAGAAAGACATGGAAATCTAGGCTTGTTTTCAAATTCATGAACATTTTTCAATTTCCCTATTATTTTCGGAGAACAAGTTGGTGACGCTGTCGGCACATAGTAGAGTTTGACCAGTTAACTTACCGTGAAAAGTCGTACAAAGTGAACGCAAAGTTGTGCAAAGTGATTACAAAGTTTGTAGATGTATTTGTATGTTTGACCTAAGTTGTTGGCATATAGAAACCCGCAATTGTAAAGCCAAACAAATGAATAAAAGCGAGATGAAAACAGCCTATATTAGCAGAGTATCACATGAGCTGACTGACCATAAAGATGATAGAAACAGCATGCAAAGTTGATAAAAGCGTTCAAAACGTTGGCGGAGTTGCATGTATATATAACCTAAGTCATTGGAATGCCAACCCCGCAGTTAAATTTCGAAAACATTAAGTATATGTCTAGAAAATTCCCGATATGTAAGCAGATTATCGCAACTGCGAACCGAAAATCGAAGACAAACTGCTTACAAAGTTATGAAAAGCGATTGCAAAGTTTGTAGATTCGTTTGGCAATGTTACATATGATATTATATTGACGGGTTCCATAGTAAAAAGTTCGAAAACGTAAATACATATTTCGCACATTGCCGTTAAAGTAGCGTACTATCACTCGGAGCATGTAGAGGTCATAGGTCAATTCAAGAATTTACTTGTACAAAAGCTTTCAAGTTTAAAACAGTTTCAAAAATGAAATAGTCGCTAATTCGATTATATTTCAAATTACGTAAGCAGTAGTGTGGGTAGGTGAAGAGACAAAGTTTAAAGTTAAGCTCAATCGGGCATGGTTAGTTCTTGCATGGGAGACTGCCTGAGAAAACCAGCTGGGGATTTTTTTTTTGGTTTCATCACATACATATCAAAGATATGAGACAACGTTCGTGCATCTTTTTTTTCACTGTGATGTTAATCATTTTTATTAGAAAGACATGGAAATCTAGGCTTGTTTTCAAATTCATGAACATTTTTCAATTTCCCTATTATTTTCGGAGAACAAGTTGGTGACGCTGTCGGCACATAGTGGAGTTTGACCAGTTAACTTACCGTGAAAAGTCGTACAAAGTGAACGCAAAGTTGTGCAAAGTGATTACAAAGTTTGTAGATGTATTTGTATGTTTGACCTAAGTTGTTGGCATATAGAAACCCGCAATTGTAAAGTCAAACAAATGAATAAAAGCGAGATGAAAACAGCCTATAATAGCAGAGTATCACATGAGCTGACTGACCATAAAGATGATAGAAACAGCATGCAAAGTTGATAAAAGCGTTCAAAACGTTGGTGGAGTTGCATGTATATATAACTTAAGTCATTGCAATGCCAACCCCGCAGTTAAATTTCGAAAACATTAAGTATATGTCTAGAAAATTCCCGATATGTAAGCAGATTATCGCAACTGCGAACCGAAAATCGAAGACAAACTGCTTACAAAGTTATGAAAATCGATTGCGAAGTTTGTAGATTCGTTTGGCAATGTTACATATGATATTATATTGACGGGTTCCATAGTCAAAAGTTCGAAAACGTAAATACATATTTCTCACATTGCCGTTAACGTAGCGTACTATCACTCGGAGCATGTAGATGTCATAGGTCAATTCAAGAAGTTACTTGTACAAAAGCTTTCAAGTTTAAAACAGTTTCAAAAATGAAATAGTCGCTAATTCGAGTATATTTCAAATTACGTAAGCAGTAGTGTGGGTAGGTGAAGAGACAAAGTTTAAAGTTAAGCTCAATCGGGCATGGTTAGTTCTAGCATGGGAGACTGCCTGAGAAAACCAACTGGGGATTTTTTTTGGTTTCATCACATACATATCAAAGATATGAGACAACGTTCGTGCATCTTTTTTTTCACTGTGATGTTAATCATTTTTAGTAGAAAGACATGGAAATCTAGGCTTGTTTTCAAATTCATGAACATTTTTCAATTTCCCTATTATTTTCGGAGAACAAGTTGGTGACGCTGTCGGCACATAGTAGAGTTTGACCAGTTAACTTACCGTGAAAAGTCGTACAAAGTGAACGCAAAGTTGTGCAAAGTGATTACAAAGTTTGTAGATGTATTTGTATGTTTGACCTAAGTTGTTGGCATATAGAAACCCGCAATTGTAAAGCCAAACAAATGAATAAAAGCGAGATGAAAACAGCCTATATTAGCAGAGTATCACATGAGCTGACTGACCATAAAGATGATAGAAACAGCATGCAAAGTTGATAAAAGCGTTCAAAACGTTGGCGGAGTTGCATGTATATATAACCTAAGTCATTGGAATGCCAACCCCGCAGTTAAATTTCGAAAATATTAAGTATATGTCTAGAAAATTCCCGATATGTAAGCAGATTATCTCAACTGCGAACCGAAAATCGAAGACAAACTGCTTACAAAGTTATGAAAAGCGATTGCAAAGTTTGTAGATTCGTTTGGCAATGTTACATATGATATTATATTGACGGGTTCCATAGTAAAAAGTTCGAAAACGTAAATACATATTTCGCACATTGCCGTTAAAGTAGCGTACTATCACTCGGAGCATGTAGAGGTCATAGGTCAATTCAAGAATTTACTTGTACAAAAGCTTTCAAGTTTAAAACAGTTTCAAAAATGAAATAGTCGCTAATTCGATTATATTTCAAATTACGTAAGCAGTAGTGTGGGTAGGTGAAGAGACAAAGTTTAAAGTTAAGCTCAATCGGGCATGGTTAGTTCTTGCATGGGAGACTGCCTGAGAAAACCAGCTGGGGATTTTTTTTGGTTTCATCACATACATATCAAAGATATGAGACAACGTTCGTGCATCTTTTTTTTCACTGTGATGTTAATCATTTTTATTAGAAAGACATGGAAATCTAGGCTTGTTTTCAAATTCATGAACATTTTTCAATTTCCCTATTATTTTCGGAGAACAAGTTGGTGACGCTGTCGGCACATAGTGGAGTTTGACCAGTTAACTTACCGTGAAAAGTCGTACAAAGTGAACGCAAAGTTGTGCAAAGTGATTACAAAGTTTGTAGATGTATTTGTATGTTTGACCTAAGTTGTTGGCATATAGAAACCCGCAATTGTAAAGTCAAACAAATGAATAAAAGCGAGATGAAAACAGCCTATAATAGCAGAGTATCACATGAGCTGACTGACCATAAAGATGATAGAAACAGCATGCAAAGTTGATAAAAGCGTTCAAAACGTTGGCGGAGTTGCATGTATATATAACCTAAGTCATTGGAATGCCAACCCCGCAGTTAAATTTCGAAAACATTAAGTATATGTCTAGAAAATTCCCGATATGTAAGCAGATTATCGCAACTGCGAACCGAAAATCGAAGACAAACTGCTTACAAAGTTATGAAAAGCGATTGCAAAGTTTGTAGATTCGTTTGGCAATGTTACATATGATATTATATTGACGGGTTCCATAGTAAAAAGTTCGAAAACGTAAATACATATTTCGCACATTGCCGTTAAAGTAGCGTACTATCACTCGGAGCATGTAGAGGTCATAGGTCAATTCAAGAATTTACTTGTACAAAAGCTTTCAAGTTTAAAACAGTTTCAAAAATGAAATAGTCGCTAATTCGATTATATTTCAAATTACGTAAGCAGTAGTGTGGGTAGGTGAAGAGACAAAGTTTAAAGTTAAGCTCAATCGGGCATGGTTAGTTCTTGCATGGGAGACTGCCTGAGAAAACCAGCTGGGGATTTTTTTTTGGTTTCATCACATACATATCAAAGATATGAGACAACGTTCGTGCATCTTTTTTTTCACTGTGATGTTAATCATTTTTATTAGAAAGACATGGAAATCTAGGCTTGTTTTCAAATTCATGAACATTTTTCAATTTCCCTATTATTTTCGGAGAACAAGTTGGTGACGCTGTCGGCACATAGTGGAGTTTGACCAGTTAACTTACCGTGAAAAGTCGTACAAAGTGAACGCAATGTTGTGCAAAGTGATTACAAAGTTTGTAGATGTATTTGTATGTTTGACCTAAGTTGTTGGCATATAGAAACCCGCAATTGTAAAGTCAAACAAATGAATAAAAGCGAGATGAAAACAGCCTATAATAGCAGAGTATCACATGAGCTGACTGACCATAAAGATGATAGAAACAGCATGCAAAGTTGATAAAAGCGTTCAAAACGTTGGTGGAGTTGCATGTATATATAACTTAAGTCATTGCAATGCCAACCCCGCAGTTAAATTTCGAAAACATTAAGTATATGTCTAGAAAATTCCCGATATGTAAGCAGATTATCGCAACTGCGAACCGAAAATCGAAGACAAACTGATTACAAAGTTATGAAAATCGATTGCGAAGTTTGTAGATTCGTTTGGCAATGTTACATATGATATTATATTGACGGGTTCCATAGTCAAAAGTTCGAAAACGTAAATACATATTTCTCACATTGCCGTTAACGTAGCGTACTATCACTCGGAGCATGTAGAGGTCATAGGTCAATTCAAGAAGTTACTTGTACAAAAGCTTTCAAGTTTAAAACAGTTTCAAAAATGAAATAGTCGCTAATTCGAGTATATTTCAAATTACGTAAGCAGTAGTGTGGGTAGGTGAAGAGACAAAGTTTAAAGTTAAGCTCAATCGGGCATGGTTAGTTCTAGCATGTGAGACTGCCTGAGAAAACCAGCTGGGGATTTTTTTTGGTTTCATCACATACATATCAAAGATATGAGACAACGTTCGTGCATCTTTTTTTTCACTGTGATGTTAATCATTTTTAGTAGAAAGACATGGAAATCTAGGCTTGTTTTCAAATTCATGAACATTTTTCAATTTCCCTATTATTTTCGGAGAACAAGTTGGTGACGCTGTCGGCACATAGTAGAGTTTGACCAGTTAACTTACCGTGAAAAGTCGTACAAAGTGAACGCAAAGTTGTGCAAAGTGATTACAAAGTTTGTAGATGTATTTGTATGTTTGACCTAAGTTGTTGGCATATAGAAACCCGCAATTGTAAAGCCAAACAAATGAATAAAAGCGAGATGAAAACAGCCTATATTAGCAGAGTATCACATGAGCTGACTGACCATAAAGATGATAGAAACAGCATGCAAAGTTGATAAAAGCGTTCAAAACGTTGGCGGAGTTGCATGTATATATAACCTAAGTCATTGGAATGCCAACCCCGCAGTTAAATTTCGAAAATATTAAGTATATGTCTAGAAAATTCCCGATATGTAAGCAGATTATCGCAACTGCGAACCGAAAATCGAAGACAAACTGCTTACAAAGTTATGAAAAGCGATTGCAAAGTTTGTAGATTCGTTTGGCAATGTTACATATGATATTATATTGACGGGTTCCATAGTAAAAAGTTCGAAAACGTAAATACATATTTCGCACATTGCCGTTAAAGTAGCGTACTATCACTCGGAGCATGTAGAGGTCATAGGTCAATTCAAGAATTTACTTGTACAAAAGCTTTCAAGTTTAAAACAGTTTCAAAAATGAAATAGTCGCTAATTCGATTATATTTCAAATTACGTAAGCAGTAGTGTGGGTAGGTGAAGAGACAAAGTTTAAAGTTAAGCTCAATCGGGCATGGTTAGTTCTTGCATGGGAGACTGCCTGAGAAAACCAGCTGGGGATTTTTTTTGGTTTCATCACATACATATCAAAGATATGAGACAACGTTCGTGCATCTCTTTTTTCACTGTGATGTTAATCATTTTTAGTAGAAAGACATGGAAATTTAGGCTTGTTTTCAAATTCATGAACATTTTTCAATTTCCTTATTATTTTCGGAGAACAAGTTGGTGACGCTGTCGGTACATAGTGGAGTTTGACCAGTTAACTTACCGTGAAAAGTCGTACAAAGTGAACGCAAAGTTGTGCAAAGTGATTACAAAGTTTGTAGATGTATTTGTATGTTTGACCTAAGTTGTTGGCATATAGAAACCCGCAATTGTAAAGTCAAACAAATGAATAAAAGCGAGATGAAAACAGCCTATAATAGCAGAGTATCACATGAGCTGACTGACCATAAAGATGATAGAAACAGCATGCAAAGTTGATAAAAGCGTTCAAAACGTTGGTGGAGTTGCATGTATATATAACTTAAGTCATTGCAATGCCAACCCCGCAGTTAAATTTCGAAAACATTAAGTATATGTCTAGAAAATTCCCGATATGTAAGCAGATTATCGCAATTGCGAACCGAAAATCGAAGACAAACTGCTTACAAAGTTATGAAAATCGATTGCAAAGTTTGTAGATTCGTTTGGCAATGTTACATATGATATTATATTGACGGGTTCCATAGTCAAAAGTTCGAAAACGTAAATACATATTTCTCACATTGCCGTTAACGTAGCGTACTATCACTCGGAGCATGTAGAGGTCATAGGTCAATTCAAGAAGTTACTTGTACAAAAGCTTTCAAGTTTAAAACAGTTTCAAAAATGAAATAGTCGCTAATTCGAGTATATTTCAAATTACGTAAGCAGTAGTGTGGGTAGGTGAAGAGACAAAGTTTAAAGTTAAGCTCAATCGGGCATGGTTAGTTCTAGCATGGGAGACTGCCTGAGAAAACCAGCTGGGGATTTTTTTTGGTTTCATCACATACATATCAAAGATATGAGACAACGTTCGTGCATCTTTTTTTTCACTGTGATGTTAATCATTTTTAGTGGAAAGACATGGAAATCTAGGCTTGTTTTCAAATTCATGAACATTTTTCAATTTCCCTATTATTTTCGGAGAACAAGTTGGTGACGCTGTCGGCACATAGTAGAGTTTGACCAGTTAACTTACCGTGAAAAGTCGTACAAAGTGAACGCAAAGTTGTGCAAAGTGATTACAAAGTTTGTAGATGTATTTGTATGTTTGACCTAAGTTGTTGGCATATAGAAACCCGCAATTGTAAACCCAAACAAATGAATAAAAGCGAGATGAAAACAGCCTATATTAGCAGAGTATCACATGAGCTGACTGACCATAAAGATGATAGAAACAGCATGCAAAGTTGATAAAAGCGTTCAAAACGTTGGCGGAGTTGCATGTATATATAACCTAAGTCATTGGAATGCCAACCCCGCAGTTAAATTTCGAAAACATTAAGTATATGTCTAGAAAATTCCCGATATGTAAGCAGATTATCGCAACTGCGAACCGAAAATCGAAGACAAACTGCTTACAAAGTTATGAAAAGCGATTGCAAAGTTTGTAGATTCGTTTGGCAATGTTACATATGATATTATATTGACGGGTTCCATAGTAAAAAGTTCGAAAACGTAAATACATATTTCGCACATTGCCGTTAAAGTAGCGTAACTATCACTCGGAGCATGTAGAGGTCATAGGTCAATTCAAGAATTTACTTGTACAAAAGCTTTCAAGTTTAAAACAGATTCAAAAATAAAATAGTCGCTAATTCGATTATATTTCAAATTACGTAAGCAGTAGTGTGGGTAGGTGAAGAGACAAAGTTTAAAGTTAAGCTCAATCGGGCATGGTTAGTTCTTGCATGGGAGACTGCCTGAGAAAACCAGCTGGGGATTTTTTTTTGGTTTCATCACATACATATCAAAGATATGAGACAACGTTCGTGCATCTTTTTTTTCACTGTGATGTTAATCATTTTTATTAGAAAGACATGGAAATCTAGGCTTGTTTTCAAATTCATGAACATTTTTCAATTTCCCTATTATTTTCGGAGAACAAGTTGGTGACGCTGTCGGCACATAGTGGAGTTTGACCAGTTAACTTACCGTGAAAAGTCGTACAAAGTGAACGCAAAGTTGTGCAAAGTGATTACAAAGTTTGTAGATGTATTTGTATGTTTGACCTAAGTTGTTGGCATATAGAAACCCGCAATTGTAAAGCCAAACAAATGAATAAAAGCGAGATGAAAACAGCCTATATTAGCAGAGTATCACATGAGCTGACTGACCATAAAGATGATAGAAACAGCATGCAAAGTTGATAAAAGCGTTCAAAACGTTGGCGGAGTTGCATGTATATATAACCTAAGTCATTGGAATGCCAACCCCGCAGTTAAATTTCGAAAACATTAAGTATATGTCTAGAAAATTCCCGATATGTAAGCAGATTATCGCAACTGCGAACCGAAAATCGAAGACAAACTGCTTACAAAGTTATGAAAAGCGATTGCAAAGTTTGTAGATTCGTTTGGCAATGTTACATATGATATTATATTGACGGGTTCCATAGTAAAAAGTTCGAAAACGTAAATACATATTTCGCACATTGCCGTTAAAGTAGCGTACTATCACTCGGAGCATGTAGAGGTCATAGGTCAATTCAAGAATTTACTTGTACAAAAGCTTTCAAGTTTAAAACAGTTTCAAAAATGAAATAGTCGCTAATTCGATTATATTTCAAATTACGTAAGCAGTAGTGTGGGTAGGTGAAGAGACAAAGTTTAAAGTTAAGCTCAATCGGGCATGGTTAGTTCTTGCATGGGAGACTGCCTGAGAAAACCAGCTGGGGATTTTTTTTTGGTTTCATCACATACATATCAAAGATATGAGACAACGTTCGTGCATCTTTTTTTTCACTGTGATGTTAATCATTTTTATTAGAAAGACATGGAAATCTAGGCTTGTTTTCAAATTCATGAACATTTTTCAATTTCCCTATTATTTTCGGAGAACAAGTTGGTGACGCTGTCGGCACATAGTGGAGTTTGACCAGTTAACTTACCGTGAAAAGTCGTACAAAGTGAACGCAAAGTTGTGCAAAGTGATTACAAAGTTTGTAGATGTATTTGTATGTTTGACCTAAGTTGTTGGCATATAGAAACCCGCAATTGTAAAGCCAAACAAATGAATAAAAGCGAGATGAAAACAGCCTATATTAGCAGAGTATCACATGAGCTGACTGACCATAAAGATGATAGAAACAGCATGCAAAGTTGATAAAAGCGTTCAAAACGTTGGCGGAGTTGCATGTATATATAACCTAAGTCATTGGAATGCCAACCCCGCAGTTAAATTTCGAAAACATTAAGTATATGTCTAGAAAATTCCCGATATGTAAGCAGATTATCGCAACTGCGAACCGAAAATCGAAGACAAACTGCTTACAAAGTTATGAAAAGCGATTGCAAAGTTTGTAGATTCGTTTGGCAATGTTACATATGATATTATATTGACGGGTTCCATAGTAAAAAGTTCGAAAACGTAAATACATATTTCGCACATTGCCGTTAAAGTAGCGTACTATCACTCGGAGCATGTAGAGGTCATAGGTCAATTCAAGAATTTACTTGTACAAAAGCTTTCAAGTTTAAAACAGTTTCAAAAATGAAATAGTCGCTAATTCGATTATATTTCAAATTACGTAAGCAGTAGTGTGGGTAGGTGAAGAGACAAAGTTTAAAGTTAAGCTCAATCGGGCATGGTTAGTTCTTGCATGGGAGACTGCCTGAGAAAACCAGCTGGGGATTTTTTTTGGTTTCATCACATACATATCAAAGATATGAGACAACGTTCGTGCATCTCTTTTTTCACTGTGATGTTAATCATTTTTAGTAGAAAGACATGGAAATTTAGGCTTGTTTTCAAATTCATGAACAATTTTCAATTTCCTTATTATTTTCGGAGAACAAGTTGGTGACGCTGTCGGTACATAGTGGAGTTTGACCAGTTAACTTACCGTGAAAAGTCGTACAAAGTGAACGCAAAGTTGTGCAAAGTGATTACAAAGTTTGTAGATGTATTTGTATGTTTGACCTAAGTTGTTGGCATATAGAAACCCGCAATTGTAAAGTCAAACAAATGAATAAAAGCGAGATGAAAACAGCCTATAATAGCAGAGTATCACATGAGCTGACTGACCATAAAGATGATAGAAACAGCATGCAAAGTTGATAAAAGCGTTCAAAACGTTGGTGGAGTTGCATGTATATATAACTTAAGTCATTGCAATGCCAACCCCGCAGTTAAATTTCGAAAACATTAAGTATATGTCTAGAAAATTCCCGATATGTAAGCAGATTATCGCAATTGCGAACCGAAAATCGAAGACAAACTGCTTACAAAGTTATGAAAATCGATTGCAAAGTTTGTAGATTCGTTTGGCAATGTTACATATGATATTATATTGACGGGTTCCATAGTCAAAAGTTCGAAAACGTAAATACATATTTCTCACATTGCCGTTAACGTAGCGTACTATCACTCGGAGCATGTAGAGGTCATAGGTCAATTCAAGAAGTTACTTGTACAAAAGCTTTCAAGTTTAAAACAGTTTCAAAAATGAAATAGTCGCTAATTCGAGTATATTTCAAATTACGTAAGCAGTAGTGTGGGTAGGTGAAGAGACAAAGTTTAAAGTTAAGCTCAATCGGGCATGGTTAGTTCTAGCATGGGAGACTGCCTGAGAAAACCAGCTGGGGATTTTTTTTGGTTTCATCACATACATATCAAAGATATGAGACAACGTTCGTGCATCTTTTTTTTCACTGTGATGTTAATCATTTTTAGTGGAAAGACATGGAAATCTAGGCTTGTTTTCAAATTCATGAACATTTTTCAATTTCCCTATTATTTTCGGAGAACAAGTTGGTGACGCTGTCGGCACATAGTAGAGTTTGACCAGTTAACTTACCGTGAAAAGTCGTACAAAGTGAACGCAAAGTTGTGCAAAGTGATTACAAAATTTGTAGATGTATTTGTATGTTTGACCTAAGTTGTTGGCATATAGAAACCCGCAATTGTAAAGTCAAACAAATGAATAAAAGCGAGATGAAAACAGCCTATATTAGCAGAGTATCACATGAGCTGACTGACCATAAAGATGATAGAAACAGCATGCAAAGTTGATAAAAGCGTTCAAAACGTTGGCGGAGTTGCATGTATATATAACCTAAGTCATTGGAATGCCAACCCCGCAGTTAAATTTCGAAAACATTAAGTATATGTCTAGAAAATTCCCGATATGTAAGCAGATTATCGCAACTGCGAACCGAAAATCGAAGACAAACTGCTTACAAAGTTATGAAAAGCGATTGCAAAGTTTGTAGATTCGTTTGGCAATGTTACATATGATATTATATTGACGGGTTCCATAGTAAAAAGTTCGAAAACGTAAATACATATTTCGCACATTGCCGTTAAAGTAGCGTACTATCACTCGGAGCATGTAGAGGTCATAGGTCAATTCAAGAATTTACTTGTACAAAAGCTTTCAAGTTTAAAACAGTTTCAAAAATAAAATAGTCGCTAATTCGATTATATTTCAAATTACGTAAGCAGTAGTGTGGGTAGGTGAAGAGACAAAGTTTAAAGTTAAGCTCAATCGGGCATGGTTAGTTCTTGCATGGGAGACTGCCTGAGAAAACTAGCTGGGGATTTTTTTTTGGTTTCATCACATACATATCAAAGATATGAGACAACGTTCGTGCATCTTTTTTTTCACTGTGATGTTAATCATTTTTATTAGAAAGACATGGAAATCTAGGCTTGTTTTCAAATTCATGAACATTTTTCAATTTCCCTATTATTTTCGGAGAACAAGTTGGTGACGCTGTCGGCACATAGTGGAGTTTGACCAGTTAACTTACCGTGAAAAGTCGTACAAAGTGAACGCAAAGTTGTGCAAAGTGATTACAAAGTTTGTAGATGTATTTGTATGTTTGACCTAAGTTGTTGGCATATAGAAACCCGCAATTGTAAAGCCAAACAAATGAATAAAAGCGAGATGAAAACAGCCTATATTAGCAGAGTATCACATGAGCTGACTGACCATAAAGATGATAGAAACAGCATGCAAAGTTGATAAAAGCGTTCAAAACGTTGGCGGAGTTGCATGTATATATAACCTAAGTCATTGGAATGCCAACCCCGCAGTTAAATTTCGAAAACATTAAGTATATGTCTAGAAAATTCCCGATATGTAAGCAGATTATCGCAACTGCGAACCGAAAATCGAAGACAAACTGCTTACAAAGTTATGAAAAGCGATTGCAAAGTTTGTAGATTCGTTT
Source organism: Saccoglossus kowalevskii (assembly GCF_978046115.1). Classification (NCBI taxonomy): domain Eukaryota; kingdom Metazoa; phylum Hemichordata; class Enteropneusta; family Harrimaniidae; genus Saccoglossus; species Saccoglossus kowalevskii. Next base: position 7,297,828 of record NC_140657.1, read on the forward strand.
GGCAATGTTACATATGATATTATATTGACGGGTTCCATAGTCAAAAGTTCGAAAACGTAAATACATATTTCGCACATTGCCGTTAAAGTAGCGTACTATCACTCGGAGCATGTAGAGGTCATAGGTCAATTCAAGAATTTACTTGTACAAAAGCTTTCAAGTTTAAAACAGTTTCAAAAATGAAATAGTCGCTAATTCGATTATATTTCAAATTACGTAAGCAGTAGTGTGGGTAGGTGAAGAGACAAAGTTTAAAGTTAAGCTCAATCGGGCATGGTTAGTTCTTGCATGGGAGACTGCCTGAGAAAACCAGCTGGGGATTTTTTTTGGTTTCATCACATACATATCAAAGATATGAGACAACGTTCGTGCATCTTTTTTTTCACTGTGATGTTAATCATTTTTATTAGAAAGACATGGAAATCTAGGCTTGTTTTCAAATTCATGAACATTTTTCAATTTCCCTATTATTTTCGGAGAACAAGTTGGTGACGCTGTCGGCACATAGTGGAGTTTGACCAGTTAACTTACCGTGAAAAGTCGTACAAAGTGAACGCAAAGTTGTGCAAAGTGATTACAAAGTTTGTAGATGTATTTGTATGTTTGACCTAAGTTGTTGGCATATAGAAACCCGCAATTGTAAAGCCAAACAAATGAATAAAAGCGAGATGAAAACAGCCTATAATAGCAGAGTATCACATGAGCTGACTGACCATAAAGATGATAGAAACAGCATGCAAAGTTGATAAAAGCGTTCAAAACGTTGGTGGAGTTGCATGTATATATAACTTAAGTCATTGCAATGCCAACCCCGCAGTTAAACTTCGAAAACATTAAGTATATGTCTAGAAAATTCCCGATATGTAAGCAGATTATCGCAACTGCGAACCGAAAATCGAAGACAAACTGCTTACAAAGTTATGAAAATCGATTGCAAAGTTTGTAGATTCGTTTGGCAATGTTACATATGATATTATATTGACGGGTTCCATAGTCAAAAGTTCGAAAACGTAAATACATATTTCTCACATTGCCGTTAACGTAGCGTACTATCACTCGGAGCATGTAGAGGTCATAGGTCAATTCAAGAAGTTACTTGTACAAAAGCTTTCAAGTTTAAAACAGTTTCAAAAATGAAATAGTCGCTAATTCGATTATATTTCAAATTACGTAAGCAGTAGTGTGGGTAGGTGAAGAGACAAAGTTTAAAGTTAAGCTCAATCGGGCATGGTTAGTTCTAGCATGGGAGACTGCCTGAGAAAACCAGCTGGGGATTTTTTTTGGTTTCATCACATACATATCAAAGATATGAGACAACGTTCGTGCATCTTTTTTTTCACTGTGATGTTAATCATTTTTAGTAGAAAGACATGGAAATCTAGGCTTGTTTTCAAATTCATGAACATTTTTCAATTTCCCTATTATTTTCGGAGAACAAGTTGGTGACGCTGTCGGCACATAGTAGAGTTTGACCAGTTAACTTACCGTGAAAAGTCGTACAAAGTGAACGCAAAGTTGTGCAAAGTGATTACAAAGTTTGTAGATGTATTTGTATGTTTGACCTAAGTTGTTGGCATATAGAAACCCGCAATTGTAAAGCCAAACAAATGAATAAAAGCGAGATGAAAACAGCCTATATTAGCAGAGTATCACATGAGCTGACTGACCATAAAGATGATAGAAACAGCATGCAAAGTTGATAAAAGCGTTCAAAACGTTGGCGGAGTTGCATGTATATATAACCTAAGTCATTGGAATGCCAACCCCGCAGTTAAATTTCGAAAACATTAAGTATATGTCTAGAAAATTCCCGATATGTAAGCAGATTATCGCAACTGCGAACCGAAAATCGAAGACAAACTGCTTACAAAGTTATGAAAAGCGATTGCAAAGTTTGTAGATTCGTTTGGCAATGTTACATATGATATTATATTGACGGGTTCCATAGTAAAAAGTTCGAAAACGTAAATACATATTTCGCACATTGCCGTTAAAGTAGCGTACTATCACTCGGAGCATGTAGAGGTCATAGGTCAATTCAAGAATTTACTTGTACAAAAGCTTTCAAGTTTAAAACAGTTTCAAAAATGAAATAGTCGCTAATTCGATTATATTTCAAATTACGTAAGCAGTAATGTGGGTAGGTGAAGAGACAAAGTTTAAAGTTAAGCTCAATCGGGCATGGTTAGTTCTTGCATGGGAGACTGCCTGAGAAAACCAGCTGGGGATTTTTTTTGGTTTCATCACATACATATCAAAGATATGAGACAACGTTCGTGCATCTTTTTTTTCACTGTGATGTTAATCATTTTTATTAGAAAGACATGGAAATCTAGGCTTGTTTTCAAATTCATGAACATTTTTCAATTTCCCTATTATTTTCGGAGAACAAGTTGGTGACGCTGTCGGCACATAGTGGAGTTTGACCAGTTACCTTACCGTGAAAAGTCGTACAAAGTGAACGCAAAGTTGTGCAAAGTGATTACAAAGTTTGTAGATGTATTTGTATGTTTGACCTAAGTTGTTGGCATATAGAAACCCGCAATTGTAAAGCCAAACAAATGAATAAAAGCGAGATGAAAACAGCCTATATTAGCAGAGTATCACATGAGCTGACTGACCATAAAGATGATAGAAACAGCATGCAAAGTTGATAAAAGCGTTCAAAACGTTGGCGGAGTTGCATGTATATATAACCTAAGTCATTGGAATGCCAACCCCGCAGTTAAATTTCGAAAACATTAAGTATATGTCTAGAAAATTCCCGATATGTAAGCAGATTATCGCAACTGCGAACCGAAAATCGAAGACAAACTGCTTAAAAAGTTATGAAAAGCGAATGCAAAGTTTGTAGATTCGTTTGGCAATGTTACATATGATATTATATTGACGGGTTCCATAGTAAAAAGTTCGAAAACGTAAATACATATTTCGCACATTGCCGTTAAAGTAGCGTACTATCACTCGGAGCATGTAGAGGTCATAGGTCAATTCAAGAATTTACTTGTACAAAAGCTTTCAAGTTTAAAACAGTTTCAAAAATGAAATAGTCGCTAATTCGATTATATTTCAAATTACGTAAGCAGTAGTGTGGGTAGGTGAAGAGACAAAGTTTAAAGTTAAGCTCAATCGGGCATGGTTAGTTCTAGCATGGGAGACTGCCTGAGAAAACCAGCTGGGGATTTTTTTTGGTTTCATCACATACATATCAAAGATATGAGACAACGTTCGTGCATCTTTTTTTTCACTGTGATGTTAATCATTTTTAGTAGAAAGACATGGAAATCTAGGCTTGTTTTCAAATTCATGAACATTTTTCAATTTCCCTATTATTTTCGGAGAACAAGTTGGTGACGCTGTCGGCACATAGTAGAGTTTGACCAGTTAACTTACCGTGAAAAGTCGTACAAAGTGAACGCAAAGTTGTGCAAAGTGATTACAAAGTTTGTAGATGTATTTGTATGTTTGACCTAAGTTGTTGGCATATAGAAACCCGCAATTGTAAAGCCAAACAAATGAATAAAAGCGAGATGAAAACAGCCTATATTAGCAGAGTATCACATGAGCTGACTGACCATAAAGATGATAGAAACAGCATGCAAAGTTGATAAAAGCGTTCAAAACGTTGGTGGAGTTGCATGTATATATAACTTAAGTCATTGCAATGCCAACCCCGCAGTTAAACTTCGAAAACATTAAGTATATGTCTAGAAAATTCCCGATATGTAAGCAGATTATCGCAACTGCGAACCGAAAATCGAAGACAAACTGCTTACAAAGTTATGAAAATCGATTGCAAAGTTTGTAGATTCGTTTGGCAATGTTACATATGATATTATATTGACGGGTTCCATAGTCAAAAGTTCGAAAACGTAAATACATATTTCTCACATTGCCGTTAACGTAGCGTACTATCACTCGGAGCATGTAGAGGTCATAGGTCAATTCAAGAAGTTACTTGTACAAAAGCTTTCAAGTTTAAAACAGTTTCAAAAATGAAATAGTCGCTAATTCGATTATATTTCAAATTACGTAAGCAGTAGTGTGGGTAGGTGAAGAGACAAAGTTTAAAGTTAAGCTCAATCGGGCATGGTTAGTTCTAGCATGGGAGACTGCCTGAGAAAACCAGCTGGGGATTTTTTTTGGTTTCATCACATACATATCAAAGATATGAGACAACGTTCGTGCATCTTTTTTTTCACTGTGATGTTAATCATTTTTAGTAGAAAGACATGGAAATCTAGGCTTGTTTTCAAATTCATGAACATTTTTCAATTTCCCTATTATTTTCGGAGAACAAGTTGGTGACGCTGTCGGCACATAGTAGAGTTTGACCAGTTAACTTACCGTGAAAAGTCGTACAAAGTGAACGCAAAGTTGTGCAAAGTGATTACAAAGTTTGTAGATGTATTTGTATGTTTGACCTAAGTTGTTGGCATATAGAAACCCGCAATTGTAAAGCCAAACAAATGAATAAAAGCGAGATGAAAACAGCCTATATTAGCAGAGTATCACATGAGCTGACTGACCATAAAGATGATAGAAACAGCATGCAAAGTTGATAAAAGCGTTCAAAACGTTGGCGGAGTTGCATGTATATATAACCTAAGTCATTGGAATGCCAACCCCGCAGTTAAATTTCGAAAACATTAAGTATATGTCTAGAAAATTCCCGATATGTAAGCAGATTATCGCAACTGCGAACCGAAAATCGAAGACAAACTGCTTACAAAGTTATGAAAAGCGATTGCAAAGTTTGTAGATTCGTTTGGCAATGTTACATATGATATTATATTGACGGGTTCCATAGTAAAAAGTTCGAAAACGTAAATACATATTTCGCACATTGCCGTTAAAGTAGCGTACTATCACTCGGAGCATGTAGAGGTCATAGGTCAATTCAAGAATTTACTTGTACAAAAGCTTTCAAGTTTAAAACAGTTTCAAAAATGAAATAGTCGCTAATTCGATTATATTTCAAATTACGTAAGCAGTAATGTGGGTAGGTGAAGAGACAAAGTTTAAAGTTAAGCTCAATCGGGCATGGTTAGTTCTTGCATGGGAGACTGCCTGAGAAAACCAGCTGGGGATTTTTTTTGGTTTCATCACATACATATCAAAGATATGAGACAACGTTCGTGCATCTTTTTTTTCACTGTGATGTTAATCATTTTTATTAGAAAGACATGGAAATCTAGGCTTGTTTTCAAATTCATGAACATTTTTCAATTTCCTTATTATTTTCGGAGAACAAGTTGGTGACGCTGTCGGCACATAGTGGAGTTTGACCAGTTACCTTACCGTGAAAAGTCGTACAAAGTGAACGCAAAGTTGTGCAAAGTGATTACAAAGTTTGTAGATGTATTTGTATGTTTGACCTAAGTTGTTGGCATATAGAAACCCGCAATTGTAAAGCCAAACAAATGAATAAAAGCGAGATGAAAACAGCCTATATTAGCAGAGTATCACATGAGCTGACTGACCATAAAGATGATAGAAACAGCATGCAAAGTTGATAAAAGCGTTCAAAACGTTGGCGGAGTTGCATGTATATATAACCTAAGTCATTGGAATGCCAACCCCGCAGTTAAATTTCGAAAACATTAAGTATATGTCTAGAAAATTCCCGATATGTAAGCAGATTATCGCAACTGCGAACCGAAAATCGAAGACAAACTGCTTAAAAAGTTATGAAAAGCGAATGCAAAGTTTGTAGATTCGTTTGGCAATGTTACATATGATATTATATTGACGGGTTCCATAGTAAAAAGTTCGAAAACGTAAATACATATTTCGCACATTGCCGTTAAAGTAGCGTACTATCACTCGGAGCATGTAGAGGTCATAGGTCAATTCAAGAATTTACTTGTACAAAAGCTTTCAAGTTTAAAACAGTTTCAAAAATGAAATAGTCGCTAATTCGATTATATTTCAAATTACGTAAGCAGTAGTGTGGGTAGGTGAAGAGACAAAGTTTAAAGTTAAGCTCAATCGGGCATGGTTAGTTCTAGCATGGGAGACTGCCTGAGAAAACCAGCTGGGGATTTTTTTTGGTTTCATCACATACATATCAAAGATATGAGACAACGTTCGTGCATCTTTTTTTTCACTGTGATGTTAATCATTTTTAGTAGAAAGACATGGAAATCTAGGCTTGTTTTCAAATTCATGAACATTTTTCAATTTCCCTATTATTTTCGGAGAACAAGTTGGTGACGCTGTCGGCACATAGTAGAGTTTGACCAGTTAACTTACCGTGAAAAGTCGTACAAAGTGAACGCAAAGTTGTGCAAAGTGATTACAAAGTTTGTAGATGTATTTGTATGTTTGACCTAAGTTGTTGGCATATAGAAACCCGCAATTGTAAAGCCAAACAAATGAATAAAAGCGAGATGAAAACAGCCTATATTAGCAGAGTATCACATGAGCTGACTGACCATAAAGATGATAGAAACAGCATGCAAAGTTGATAAAAGCGTTCAAAACGTTGGCGGAGTTGCATGTATATATAACCTAAGTCATTGGAATGCCAACCCCGCAGTTAAATTTCGAAAACATTAAGTATATGTCTAGAAAATTCCCGATATGTAAGCAGATTATCGCAACTGCGAACCGAAAATCGAAGACAAACTGCTTACAAAGTTATGAAAAGCGATTGCAAAGTTTGTAGATTCGTTTGGCAATGTTACATATGATATTATATTGACGGGTTCCATAGTAAAAAGTTCGAAAACGTAAATACATATTTCGCACATTGCCGTTAAAGTAGCGTACTATCACTCGGAGCATGTAGAGGTCATAGGTCAATTCAAGAATTTACTTGTACAAAAGCTTTCAAGTTTAAAACAGTTTCAAAAATGAAATAGTCGCTAATTCGATTATATTTCAAATTACGTAAGCAGTAGTGTGGGTAGGTGAAGAGACAAAGTTTAAAGTTAAGCTCAATCGGGCATGGTTAGTTCTTGCATGGGAGACTGCCTGAGAAAACCAGCTGGGGATTTTTTTTGGTTTCATCACATACATATCAAAGATATGAGACAACGTTCGTGCATCTTTTTTTTCACTGTGATGTTAATCATTTTTATTAGAAAGACATGGAAATCTAGGCTTGTTTTCAAATTCATGAACATTTTTCAATTTCCCTATTATTTTCGGAGAACAAGTTGGTGACGCTGTCGGCACATAGTGGAGTTTGACCAGTTACCTTACCGTGAAAAGTCGTACAAAGTGAACGCAAAGTTGTGCAAAGTGATTACAAAGTTTGTAGATGTATTTGTATGTTTGACCTAAGTTGTTGGCATATAGAAACCCGCAATTGTAAAGTCAAACAAATGAATAAAAGCGAGATGAAAACAGCCTATAATAGCAGAGTATCACATGAGCTGACTGACCATAAAGATGATAGAAACAGCATGCAAAGTTGATAAAAGCGTTCAAAACGTTGGTGGAGTTGCATGTATATATAACTTAAGTCATTGCAATGCCAACCCCGCAGTTAAATTTCGAAAACATTAAGTATATGTCTAGAAAATTCCCGATATGTAAGCAGATTATCGCAACTGCGAACCGAAAATCGAAGACAAACTGCTTACAAAGTTATGAAAATCGATTGCAAAGTTTGTAGATTCGTTTGGCAATGTTACATATGATATTATATTGACGGGTTCCATAGTCAAAAGTTCGAAAACGTAAATACATATTTCTCACATTGCCGTTAAAGTAGCGTAGTATCACTCGGAGCATGTAGAGGTCATAGGTCAATTCAAGAAGTTACTTGTACAAAAGCTTTCAAGTTTAAAACAGTTTCAAAAATGAAATAGTCGCTAATTCGATTATATTTCAAATTACGTAAGCAGTAGTGTGGGTAGGTGAAGAGACAAAGTTTAAAGTTAAACTCAATCGGGCATGGTTAGTTCTTGCATGGGAGACTGCCTGAGAAAACCAGCTGGGGATTTTTTTTGGTTTCATCACATACATATCAAAGATATGAGACAACGTTCGTGCATCTTTTTTTTCACTGTGATGTTAATCATTTTTATTAGAAAGACATGGAAATCTAGGCTTGTTTTCAAATTCATGAACATTTTTCAATTTCCCTATTATTTTCGGAGAACAAGTTGGTGACGCTGTCGGCACATAGTGGAGTTTGACCAGTTAACTTACCGTGAAAAGTCGTACAAAGTGAACGCAAAGTTGTGCAAAGTGATTACAAAGTTTGTAGATGTATTTGTATGTTTGACCTAAGTTGTTGGCATATAGAAACCCGCAATTGTAAAGTCAAACAAATGAATAAAAGCGAGATGAAAACAGCCTATATTAGCAGAGTATCACATGAGCTGACTGACCATAAAGATGATAGAAACAGCATGCAAAGTTGATAAAAGCGTTCAAAACGTTGGCGGAGTTGCATGTATATATAACCTAAGTCATTGGAATGCCAACCCCGCAGTTAAATTTCGAAAACATTAAGTATATGTCTAGAAAATTCCCGATATGTAAGCAGATTATCGCAACTGCGAACCGCAAAACGAAGACAAAATGCTTACAAAGTTATGAAAAGCGATTGCAAAGTTTGTAGATTCGTTTGGCAATGTTACATATGATATTATATTGACGGGTTCCATAGTAAAAAGTTCGAAAACGTAAATACATATTTCGCACATTGCCGTTAAAGTAGCGTACTATCACTCGGAGCATGTAGAGGTCATAGGTCAATTCAAGAATTTACTTGTACAAAAGCTTTCAAGTTTAAAACAGTTTCAAAAATGAAATAGTCGCTAATTCGATTATATTTCAAATTACGTAAGCAGTAGTGTGGGTAGGTGAAGAGACAAAGTTTAAAGTTAAGCTCAATCGGGCATGCTTAGTTCTTGCATGGGAGACTGCCTGAGAAAACCAGCTGGGGATTTTTTTTGGTTTCATCACATACATATCAAAGATATGAGACAACGTTCGTGCATCTTTTTTTTCACTGTGATGTTAATCATTTTTAGTAGAAAGACATGGAAATCTAGGCTTGTTTTCAAATTCATGAACATTTTTCAATTTCCCTATTATTTTCGGAGAACAAGTTGGTGACGCTGTCGGCATATAGAGGAGTTTGACCAGTTAACTTACCGTGAAAAGTCGTACAAAGTGAACGCAAAGTTGTGCAAAGTGATTACAAAGTTTGTAGATGTATTTGTATGTTTGACCTAAGTTGTTGGCATATAGAAACCCGCAATTGTAAAGTCAAACAAATGAATAAAAGCGAGATGAAAACAGCCTATAATAGCAGAGTATCACATGAGCTGACTGACCATAAAGATGATAGAAACAGCATGCAAAGTTGATAAAAGCGTTCAAAACGTTGGTGGAGTTGCATGTATATATAACTTAAGTCATTGGAATGCCATCCCCGCAGTTAAATTTCGAAAACATTAAGTATATGTCTAGAAAATTCCCGATATGTAAGCAGATTATCGCAACTGCGAACCGAAAATCGAAGACAAACTGCTTACAAAGTTATGAAAATCGATTGCAAAGTTTGTAGATTCGTTTGGCAATGTTACATATGATATTATATTGACGGGTTCCATAGTCAAAAGTTCGAAAACGTAAATACATATTTCTCACATTGCCGTTAAAGTAGCGTAGTATCACTCGGAGCATGTAGAGGTCATAGGTCAATTCAAGAAGTTACTTGTACAAAAGCTTTCAAGTTTAAAACAGTTTCAAAAATGAAATAGTCGCTAATTCGATTATATTTCAAATTACGTAAGCAGTAGTGTGGGTAGGTGAAGAGACAAAGTTTAAAGTTAAGCTCAATCGGGCATGGTTAGTTCTTGCATGGGAGACTGCCTGAGAAAACCAGCTGGGGATTTTTTTTGGTTTCATCACATACATATCAAAGATATGAGACAACGTTCGTGCATCTTTTTTTTCACTGTGATGTTAATCATTTTTATTAGAAAGACATGGAAATCTAGGCTTGTTTTCAAATTCATGAACATTTTTCAATTTCCCTATTATTTTCGGAGAACAAGTTGGTGACGCTGTCGGCACATAGTGGAGTTTGACCAGTTAACTTACCGTGAAAAGTCGTACAAAGTGAACGCAAAGTTGTGCAAAGTGATTACAAAGTTTGTAGATGTATTTGTATGTTTGACCTAAGTTGTTGGCATATAGAAACCCGCAATTGTAAAGTCAAACAAATGAATAAAAGCGAGATGAAAACTGCCTATATTAGCAGAGTATCACATGAGCTGACTGACCATAAAGATGATAGAAACAGCATGCAAAGTTGATAAAAGCGTTCAAAACGTTGGCGGAGTTGCATGTATATATAACCTAAGTCATTGGAATGCCAACCCCGCAGTTAAATTTCGAAAACATTAAGTATATGTCTAGAAAATTCCCGATATGTAAGCAGATTATCGCAACTGCGAACCGCAAAACGAAGACAAAATGCTTACAAAGTTATGAAAAGCGATTGCAAAGTTTGTAGATTCGTTTGGCAATGTTACATATGATATTATATTGACGGGTTCCATAGTAAAAAGTTCGAAAACGTAAATACATATTTCGCACATTGCCGTTAAAGTAGCGTACTATCACTCGGAGCATGTAGAGGTCATAGGTCAATTCAAGAATTTACTTGTACAAAAGCTTTCAAGTTTAAAACAGTTTCAAAAATGAAATAGTCGCTAATTCGATTATATTTCAAATTACGTAAGCAGTAGTGTGGGTAGGTGAAGAGACAAAGTTTAAAGTTAAGCTCAATCGGGCATGGTTAGTTCTTGCATGGGAGACTGCCTGAGAAAACCAGCTGGGGATTTTTTTTGGTTTCATCACATACATATCAAAGATATGAGACAACGTTCGTGCATCTTTTTTTTCACTGTGATGTTAATCATTTTTAGTAGAAAGACATGGAAATCTAGGCTTGTTTTCAAATTCATGAACATTTTTCAATTTCCCTATTATTTTCGGAGAACAAGTTGGTGACGCTGTCGGCATATAGAGGAGTTTGACCAGTTAACTTACCGTGAAAAGTCGTACAAAGTGAACGCAAAGTTGTGCAAAGTGATTACAAAGTTTGTAGATGTATTTGTATGTTTGACCTAAGTTGTTGGCATATAGAAACCCGCAATTGTAAAGTCAAACAAATGAATAAAAGCGAGATGAAAACAGCCTATAATAGCAGAGTATCACATGAGCTGACTGACCATAAAGATGATAGAAACAGCATGCAAAGTTGATAAAAGCGTTCAAAACGTTGGTGGAGTTGCATGTATATATAACTTAAGTCATTGGAATGCCATCCCCGCAGTTAAATTTCGAAAACATTAAGTATATGTCTAGAAAATTCCCGATATGTAAGCAGATTATCGCAACTGCGAACCGAAAATCGAAGACAAACTGCTTACAAAGTTATGAAAATCGATTGCAAAGTTTGTAGATTCGTTTGGCAATGTTACATATGATATTATATTGACGGGTTCCATAGTCAAAAGTTCGAAAACGTAAATACATATTTCTCACATTGCCGTTAACGTAGCGTACTATCACTCGGAGCATGTAGAGGTCATAGGTCAATTCAAGAAGTTACTTGTACAAAAGCTTTCAAGTTTAAAACAGTTTCAAAAATGAAATAGTCGCTAATTCGAGTATATTTCAAATTACGTAAGCAGTAGTGTGGGTAGGTGAAGAGACAAAGTTTAAAGTTAAGCTCAATCGGGCATGGTTAGTTCTAGCATGGGAGACTGCCTGAGAAAACCAGCTGGGGATTTTTTTTGGTTTCATCACATACATATCAAAGATATGAGACAACGTTCGTGCATCTTTTTTTTCACTGTGATGTTAATCATTTTTAGTAGAAAGACATGGAAATCTAGGCTTGTTTTCAAATTCATGAACATTTTTCAATTTCCCTATTATTTTCGGAGAACAAGTTGGTGACGCTGTCGGCATATAGAGGAGTTTGACCAGTTAACTTACCGTGAAAAGTCGTACAAAGTGAACGCAAAGTTGTGCAAAGTGATTACAAAGTTTGTAGATGTATTTGTATGTTTGACCTAAGTTGTTGGCATATAGAAACCCGCAATTGTAAAGTCAAACAAATGAATAAAAGCGAGATGAAAACAGCCTATAATAGCAGAGTATCACATGAGCTGACTGACCATAAAGATGATAGAAACAGCATGCAAAGTTGATAAAAGCGTTCAAAACGTTGGTGGAGTTGCATGTATATATAACTTAAGTCATTGGAATGCCAACCCCGCAGTTAAATTTCGAAAACATTAAGTATATGTCTAGAAAATTCCCGATATGTAAGCAGATTATCGCAACTGCGAACCGAAAATCGAAGACAAACTGCTTACAAAGTTATGAAAATCGATTGCAAAGTTTGTAGATTCGTTTGGCAATGTTACATATGATATTATATTGACGGGTTCCATAGTCAAAAGTTCGAAAACGTAAATACATATTTCTCACATTGCCGTTAACGTAGCGTACTATCACTCGGAGCATGTAGAGGTCATAGGTCAATTCAAGAAGTTACTTGTACAAAAGCTTTCAAGTTTAAAACAGTTTCAAAAATGAAATAGTCGCTAATTCGAGTATATTTCAAATTACGTAAGCAGTAGTGTGGGTAGGTGAAGAGACAAAGTTTAAAGTTAAGCTCAATCGGGCATGGTTAGTTCTAGCATGGGAGACTGCCTGAGAAAACCAGCTGGGGATTTTTTTTGGTTTCATCACATACATATCAAAGATATGAGACAACGTTCGTGCATCTTTTTTTTCACTGTGATGTTAATCATTTTTAGTAGAAAGACATGGAAATCTAGGCTTGTTTTCAAATTCATGAACATTTTTCAATTTCCCTATTATTTTCGGAGAACAAGTTGGTGACGCTGTCGGCACATAGTAGAGTTTGACCAGTTAACTTACCGTGAAAAGTCGTACAAAGTGAACGCAAAGTTGTGCAAAATGATTACAAAGTTTGTAGATGTATTTGTATGTTTGACCTAAGTTGTTGGCATATAGAAACCCGCAATTGTAAAGCCAAACAAATGAATAAAAGCGAGATGAAAACAGCCTATAATAGCAGAGTATCACATGAGCTGACTGACCATAAAGATGATAGAAACAGCATGCAAAGTTGATAAAAGCGTTCAAAACGTTGGTGGAGTTGCATGTATATATAACTTAAGTCATTGGAATGCCATCCCCGCAGTTAAATTTCGAAAACATTAAGTATATGTCTAGAAAATTCCCGATATGTAAGCAGATTATCGCAACTGCGAACCGAAAATCGAAGACAAACTGCTTACAAAGTTATGAAAATCGATTGCAAAGTTTGTAGATTCGTTTGGCAATGTTACATATGATATTATATTGACGGGTTCCATAGTCAAAAGTTCGAAAACGTAAATACATATTTCTCACATTGCCGTTAACGTAGCGTACTATCACTCGGAGCATGTAGAGGTCATAGGTCAATTCAAGAAGTTACTTGTACAAAAGCTTTCAAGTTTAAAACAGTTTCAAAAATGAAATAGTCGCTAATTCGAGTATATTTCAAATTACGTAAGCAGTAGTGTGGGTAGGTGAAGAGACAAAGTTTAAAGTTAAGCTCAATCGGGCATGGTTAGTTCTAGCATGGGAGACTGCCTGAGAAAACCAGCTGGGGATTTTTTTTGGTTTCATCACATACATATCAAAGATATGAGACAACGTTCGTGCATCTTTTTTTTCACTGTGATGTTAATCATTTTTAGTAGAAAGACATGGAAATCTAGGCTTGTTTTCAAATTCATGAACATTTTTCAATTTCCCTATTATTTTCGGAGAACAAGTTGGTGACGCTGTCGGCATATAGAGGAGTTTGACCAGTTAACTTACCGTGAAAAGTCGTACAAAGTGAACGCAAAGTTGTGCAAAGTGATTACAAAGTTTGTAGATGTATTTGTATGTTTGACCTAAGTTGTTGGCATATAGAAACCCGCAATTGTAAAGTCAAACAAATGAATAAAAGCGAGATGAAAACAGCCTATAATAGCAGAGTATCACATGAGCTGACTGACCATAAAGATGATAGAAACAGCATGCAAAGTTGATAAAAGCGTTCAAAACGTTGGTGGAGTTGCATGTATATATAACTTAAGTCATTGGAATGCCAACCCCGCAGTTAAATTTCGAAAACATTAAGTATATGTCTAGAAAATTCCCGATATGTAAGCAGATTATCGCAACTGCGAACCGAAAATCGAAGACAAACTGCTTACAAAGTTATGAAAATCGATTGCAAAGTTTGTAGATTCGTTTGGCAATGTTACATATGATATTATATTGACGGGTTCCATAGTCAAAAGTTCGAAAACGTAAATACATATTTCTCACATTGCCGTTAACGTAGCGTACTATCACTCGGAGCATGTAGAGGTCATAGGTCAATTCAAGAAGTTACTTGTACAAAAGCTTTCAAGTTTAAAACAGTTTCAAAAATGAAATAGTCGCTAATTCGAGTATATTTCAAATTACGTAAGCAGTAGTGTGGGTAGGTGAAGAGACAAAGTTTAAAGTTAAGCTCAATCGGGCATGGTTAGTTCTAGCATGGGAGACTGCCTGAGAAAACCAGCTGGGGATTTTTTTTGGTTTCATCACATACATATCAAAGATATGAGACAACGTTCGTGCATCTTTTTTTTCACTGTGATGTTAATCATTTTTAGTAGAAAGACATGGAAATCTAGGCTTGTTTTCAAATTCATGAACATTTTTCAATTTCCCTATTATTTTCGGAGAACAAGTTGGTGACGCTGTCGGCACATAGTAGAGTTTGACCAGTTAACTTACCGTGAAAAGTCGTACAAAGTGAACGCAAAGTTGTGCAAAATGATTACAAAGTTTGTAGATGTATTTGTATGTTTGACCTAAGTTGTTGGCATATAGAAACCCGCAATTGTAAAGCCAAACAAATGAATAAAAGCGAGATGAAAACAGCCTATATTAGCAGAGTATCACATGAGCTGACTGACCATAAAGATGATAGAAACAGCATGCAAAGTTGATAAAAGCGTTCAAAACGTTGGCGGAGTTGCATGTATATATAACCTAAGTCATTGGAATGCCAACCCCGCAGTTAAATTTCGAAAACATTAAGTATATGTCTAGAAAATTCCCGATATGTAAGCAGATTATCGCAACTGCGAACCGAAAATCGAAGACAAACTGCTTACAAAGTTATGAAAAGCGATTGCAAAGTTTGTAGATTCGTTTGGCAATGTTACATATGATATTATATTGACGGGTTCCATAGTAAAAAGTTCGAAAACGTAAATACATATTTCGCACATTGCCGTTAAAGTAGCGTACTATCACTCGGAGCATGTAGAGGTCATAGGTCAATTCAAGAATTTACTTGTACAAAAGCTTTCAAGTTTAAAACAGTTTCAAAAATGAAATAGTCGCTAATTCGATTATATTGTAAATTACGTAAGCAGTAGTGTGGGTAGGTGAAGAGACAAAGTTTAAAGTTATGCTCAATCGGGCATGGTTAGTTCTTGCATGGGAGACTGCCTGAGAAAACCAGCTGGGGATTTTTTTTGGTTTCATCACATACATATCAAAGATATGAGACAACGTTCGTGCATCTTTTTTTTCACTGTGATGTTAATCATTTTTAGTAGAAAGACATGGAAATCTAGGCTTGTTTTCAAATTCATGAACATTTTTCAATTTCCCTATTATTTTCGGAGAACAAGTTGGTGACGCTGTCGGCACATAGTAGAGTTTGACCAGTTAACTTACCGTGAAAAGTCGTACAAAGTGAACGCAAAGTTGTGCAAAATGATTACAAAGTTTGTAGATGTATTTGTATGTTTGACCTAAGTTGTTGGCATATAGAAACCCGCAATTGTAAAGCCAAACAAATGAATAAAAGCGAGATGAAAACAGCCTATATTAGCAGAGTATCACATGAGCTGACTGACCATAAAGATGATAGAAACAGCATGCACAGTTGATAAAAGCGTTCAAAACGTTGGCGGAGTTGCATGTATATATAACCTAAGTCATTGGAATGCCAACCCCGCAGTTAAATTTCGAAAACATTAAGTATATGTCTAGAAAATTCCCGATATGTAAGCAGATTATCGCAACTGCGAACCGAAAATCGAAGACAAACTGCTTACAAAGTTATGAAAAGCGATTGCAAAGTTTGTAGATTCGTTTGGCAATGTTACATATGATATTATATTGACGGGTTCCATAGTAAAAAGTTCGAAAACGTAAATACATATTTCGCACATTGCCGTTAAAGTAGCGTACTATCACTCGGAGCATGTAGAGGTCATAGGTCAATTCAAGAATTTACTTGTACAAAAGCTTTCAAGTTTAAAACAGTTTCAAAAATGAAATAGTCGCTAATTCGATTATATTGTAAATTACGTAAGCAGTAGTGTGGGTAGGTGAAGAGACAAAGTTTAAAGTTATGCTCAATCGGGCATGGTTAGTTCTTGCATGGGAGACTGCCTGAGAAAACCAGCTGGGGATTTTTTTTGGTTTCATCACATACATATCAAAGATATGAGACAACGTTCGTGCATCTTTTTTTTCACTGTGATGTTAATCATTTTTAGTAGAAAGACATGGAAATCTAGGCTTGTTTTCAAATTCATGAACATTTTTCAATTTCCCTATTATTTTCGGAGAACAAGTTGGTGACGCTGTCGGCATATAGAGGAGTTTGACCAGTTAACTTACCGTGAAAAGTCGTACAAAGTGAACGCAAAGTTGTGCAAAGTGATTACAAAGTTTGTAGATGTATTTGTATGTTTGACCTAAGTTGTTGGCATATAGAAACCCGCAATTGTAAAGCCAAACAAATGAATAAAAGCGAGATGAAAACAGCCTATATTAGCAGAGTATCACATGAGCTGACTGACCATAAAGATGATAGAAACAGCATGCAAAGTTGATAAAAGCGTTCAAAACGTTGGCGGAGTTGCATGTATATATAACCTAAGTCATTGGAATGCCAACCCCGCAGTTAAATTTCGAAAACATTAAGTATATGTCTAGAAAATTCCCGATATGTAAGCAGATTATCGCAACTGCGAACCGAAAATCGAAGACAAACTGCTTACAAAGTTATGAAAAGCGATTGCAAAGTTTGTAGATTCGTTTGGCAATGTTACATATGATATTATATTGACGGGTTCCATAGTAAAAAGTTCGAAAACGTAAATACATATTTCGCACATTGCCGTTAAAGTAGCGTACTATCACTCGGAGCATGTAGAGGTCATAGGTCAATTCAAGAATTTACTTGTACAAAAGCTTTCAAGTTTAAAACAGTTTCAAAAATGAAATAGTCGCTAATTCGATTATATTTCAAATTACGTAAGCAGTAGTGTGGGTAGGTGAAGAGACAAAGTTTAAAGTTAAGCTCAATCGGGCATGGTTAGTTCTTGCATGGGAGACTGCCTGAGAAAACCAGCTGGGGATTTTTTTTGGTTTCATCACATACATATCAAAGATATGAGACAACGTTCGTGCATCTTTTTTTTCACTGTGATGTTAATCATTTTTATTAGAAAGACATGGAAATCTAGGCTTGTTTTCAAATTCATGAACATTTTTCAATTTCCCTATTATTTTCGGAGAACAAGTTGGTGACGCTGTCGGCACATAGTGGAGTTTGACCAGTTAACTTACCGTGAAAAGTCGTACAAAGTGAACGCAAAGTTGTGCAAAGTGATTACAAAGTTTGTAGATGTATTTGTATGTTTGACCTAAGTTGTTGGCATATAGAAACCCGCAATTGTAAAGTCAAACAAATGAATAAAAGCGAGATGAAAACAGCCTATAATAGCAGAGTATCACATGAGCTGACTGACCATAAAGATGATAGAAACAGCATGCAAAGTTGATAAAAGCGTTCAAAACGTTGGTGGAGTTGCATGTATATATAACTTAAGTCATTGCAATGCCAACCCCGCAGTTAAATTTCGAAAACATTAAGTATATGTCTAGAAAATTCCCGATATGTAAGCAGATTATCGCAACTGCGAACCGCAAAACGAAGACAAAATGCTTACAAAGTTATGAAAAGCGATTGCAAAGTTTGTAGATTCGTTTGGCAATGTTACATATGATATTATATTGACGGGTTCCATAGTAAAAAGTTCGAAAACGTAAATACATATTTCGCACATTGCCGTTAAAGTAGCGTACTATCACTCGGAGCATGTAGAGGTCATAGGTCAATTCAAGAATTTACTTGTACAAAAGCTTTCAAGTTTAAAACAGTTTCAAAAATGAAATAGTCGCTAATTCGAGTATATTTCAAATTACGTAAGCAGTAGTGTGGGTAGGTGAAGAGACAAAGTTTAAAGTTAAGCTCAATCGGGCATGGTTAGTTCTAGCATGGGAGACTGCCTGAGAAAACCAGCTGGGGATTTTTTTTGGTTTCATCACATACATATCAAAGATATGAGACAACGTTCGTGCATCTTTTTTTTCACTGTGATGTTAATCATTTTTAGTAGAAAGACATGGAAATCTAGGCTTGTTTTCAAATTCATGAACATTTTTCAATTTCCCTATTATTTTCGGAGAACAAGTTGGTGACGCTGTCGGCATATAGAGGAGTTTGACCAGTTAACTTACCGTGAAAAGTCGTACAAAGTGAACGCAAAGTTGTGCAAAGTGATTACAAAGTTTGTAGATGTATTTGTATGTTTGACCTAAGTTGTTGGCATATAGAAACCCGCAATTGTAAAGTCAAACAAATGAATAAAAGCGAGATGAAAACAGCCTATAATAGCAGAGTATCACATGAGCTGACTGACCATAAAGATGATAGAAACAGCATGCAAAGTTGATAAAAGCGTTCAAAACGTTGGTGGAGTTGCATGTATATATAACTTAAGTCATTGGAATGCCATCCCCGCAGTTAAATTTCGAAAACATTAAGTATATGTCTAGAAAATTCCCGATATGTAAGCAGATTATCGCAACTGCGAACCGAAAATCGAAGACAAACTGCTTACAAAGTTATGAAAATCGATTGCAAAGTTTGTAGATTCGTTTGGCAATGTTACATATGATATTATATTGACGGGTTCCATAGTCAAAAGTTCGAAAACGTAAATACATATTTCTCACATTGCCGTTAACGTAGCGTACTATCACTCGGAGCATGTAGAGGTCATAGGTCAATTCAAGAAGTTACTTGTACAAAAGCTTTCAAGTTTAAAACAGTTTCAAAAATGAAATAGTCGCTAATTCGAGTATATTTCAAATTACGTAAGCAGTAGTGTGGGTAGGTGAAGAGACAAAGTTTAAAGTTAAGCTCAATCGGGCATGGTTAGTTCTAGCATGGGAGACTGCCTGAGAAAACCAGCTGGGGATTTTTTTTGGTTTCATCACATACATATCAAAGATATGAGACAACGTTCGTGCATCTTTTTTTTCACTGTGATGTTAATCATTTTTAGTAGAAAGACATGGAAATCTAGGCTTGTTTTCAAATTCATGAACATTTTTCAATTTCCCTATTATTTTCGGAGAACAAGTTGGTGACGCTGTCGGCATATAGAGGAGTTTGACCAGTTAACTTACCGTGAAAAGTCGTACAAAGTGAACGCAAAGTTGTGCAAAGTGATTACAAAGTTTGTAGATGTATTTGTATGTTTGACCTAAGTTGTTGGCATATAGAAACCCGCAATTGTAAAGTCAAACAAATGAATAAAAGCGAGATGAAAACAGCCTATAATAGCAGAGTATCACATGAGCTGACTGACCATAAAGATGATAGAAACAGCATGCAAAGTTGATAAAAGCGTTCAAAACGTTGGTGGAGTTGCATGTATATATAACTTAAGTCATTGGAATGCCAACCCCGCAGTTAAATTTCGAAAACATTAAGTATATGTCTAGAAAATTCCCGATATGTAAGCAGATTATCGCAACTGCGAACCGAAAATCGAAGACAAACTGCTTACAAAGTTATGAAAATCGATTGCAAAGTTTGTAGATTCGTTTGGCAATGTTACATATGATATTATATTGACGGGTTCCATAGTCAAAAGTTCGAAAACGTAAATACATATTTCTCACATTGCCGTTAACGTAGCGTACTATCACTCGGAGCATGTAGAGGTCATAGGTCAATTCAAGAAGTTACTTGTACAAAAGCTTTCAAGTTTAAAACAGTTTCAAAAATGAAATAGTCGCTAATTCGAGTATATTTCAAATTACGTAAGCAGTAGTGTGGGTAGGTGAAGAGACAAAGTTTAAAGTTAAGCTCAATCGGGCATGGTTAGTTCTAGCATGGGAGACTGCCTGAGAAAACCAGCTGGGGATTTTTTTTGGTTTCATCACATACATATCAAAGATATGAGACAACGTTCGTGCATCTTTTTTTTCACTGTGATGTTAATCATTTTTAGTAGAAAGACATGGAAATCTAGGCTTGTTTTCAAATTCATGAACATTTTTCAATTTCCCTATTATTTTCGGAGAACAAGTTGGTGACGCTGTCGGCACATAGTAGAGTTTGACCAGTTAACTTACCGTGAAAAGTCGTACAAAGTGAACGCAAAGTTGTGCAAAATGATTACAAAGTTTGTAGATGTATTTGTATGTTTGACCTAAGTTGTTGGCATATAGAAACCCGCAATTGTAAAGCCAAACAAATGAATAAAAGCGAGATGAAAACAGCCTATATTAGCAGAGTATCACATGAGCTGACTGACCATAAAGATGATAGAAACAGCATGCAAAGTTGATAAAAGCGTTCAAAACGTTGGCGGAGTTGCATGTATATATAACCTAAGTCATTGGAATGCCAACCCCGCAGTTAAATTTCGAAAACATTAAGTATATGTCTAGAAAATTCCCGATATGTAAGCAGATTATCGCAACTGCGAACCGAAAATCGAAGACAAACTGCTTACAAAGTTATGAAAAGCGATTGCAAAGTTTGTAGATTCGTTTGGCAATGTTACATATGATATTATATTGACGGGTTCCATAGTAAAAAGTTCGAAAACGTAAATACATATTTCGCACATTGCCGTTAAAGTAGCGTACTATCACTCGGAGCATGTAGAGGTCATAGGTCAATTCAAGAATTTACTTGTACAAAAGCTTTCAAGTTTAAAACAGTTTCAAAAATGAAATAGTCGCTAATTCGATTATATTGTAAATTACGTAAGCAGTAGTGTGGGTAGGTGAAGAGACAAAGTTTAAAGTTATGCTCAATCGGGCATGGTTAGTTCTTGCATGGGAGACTGCCTGAGAAAACCAGCTGGGGATTTTTTTTGGTTTCATCACATACATATCAAAGATATGAGACAACGTTCGTGCATCTTTTTTTTCACTGTGATGTTAATCATTTTTAGTAGAAAGACATGGAAATCTAGGCTTGTTTTCAAATTCATGAACATTTTTCAATTTCCCTATTATTTTCGGAGAACAAGTTGGTGACGCTGTCGGCATATAGAGGAGTTTGACCAGTTAACTTACCGTGAAAAGTCGTACAAAGTGAACGCAAAGTTGTGCAAAGTGATTACAAAGTTTGTAGATGTATTTGTATGTTTGACCTAAGTTGTTGGCATATAGAAACCCGCAATTGTAAAGCCAAACAAATGAATAAAAGCGAGATGAAAACAGCCTATATTAGCAGAGTATCACATGAGCTGACTGACCATAAAGATGATAGAAACAGCATGCAAAGTTGATAAAAGCGTTCAAAACGTTGGCGGAGTTGCATGTATATATAACCTAAGTCATTGGAATGCCAACCCCGCAGTTAAATTTCGAAAACATTAAGTATATGTCTAGAAAATTCCCGATATGTAAGCAGATTATCGCAACTGCGAACCGAAAATCGAAGACAAACTGCTTACAAAGTTATGAAAAGCGATTGCAAAGTTTGTAGATTCGTTTGGCAATGTTACATATGATATTATATTGACGGGTTCCATAGTAAAAAGTTCGAAAACGTAAATACATATTTCGCACATTGCCGTTAAAGTAGCGTACTATCACTCGGAGCATGTAGAGGTCATAGGTCAATTCAAGAATTTACTTGTACAAAAGCTTTCAAGTTTAAAACAGTTTCAAAAATGAAATAGTCGCTAATTCGATTATATTTCAAATTACGTAAGCAGTAGTGTGGGTAGGTGAAGAGACAAAGTTTAAAGTTAAGCTCAATCGGGCATGGTTAGTTCTTGCATGGGAGACTGCCTGAGAAAACCAGCTGGGGATTTTTTTTGGTTTCATCACATACATATCAAAGATATGAGACAACGTTCGTGCATCTTTTTTTTCACTGTGATGTTAATCATTTTTATTAGAAAGACATGGAAATCTAGGCTTGTTTTCAAATTCATGAACATTTTTCAATTTCCCTATTATTTTCGGAGAACAAGTTGGTGACGCTGTCGGCACATAGTGGAGTTTGACCAGTTAACTTACCGTGAAAAGTCGTACAAAGTGAACGCAAAGTTGTGCAAAGTGATTACAAAGTTTGTAGATGTATTTGTATGTTTGACCTAAGTTGTTGGCATATAGAAACCCGCAATTGTAAAGTCAAACAAATGAATAAAAGCGAGATGAAAACAGCCTATAATAGCAGAGTATCACATGAGCTGACTGACCATAAAGATGATAGAAACAGCATGCAAAGTTGATAAAAGCGTTCAAAACGTTGGTGGAGTTGCATGTATATATAACTTAAGTCATTGCAATGCCAACCCCGCAGTTAAATTTCGAAAACATTAAGTATATGTCTAGAAAATTCCCGATATGTAAGCAGATTATCGCAACTGCGAACCGAAAATCGAAGACAAACTGCTTACAAAGTTATGAAAATCGATTGCAAAGTTTGTAGATTCGTTTGGCAATGTTACATATGATATTATATTGACGGGTTCCATAGTCAAAAGTTCGAAAACGTAAATACATATTTCTCACATTGCCGTTAACGTAGCGTACTATCACTCGGAGCATGTAGAGGTCATAGGTCAATTCAAGAAGTTACTTGTACAAAAGCGTTCAAGTTTAAAACAGTTTCAAAAATGAAATAGTCGCTAATTCGAGTATATTTCAAATTACGTAAGCAGTAGTGTGGGTAGGTGAAGAGACAAAGTTTAAAGTTAAGCTCAATCGGGCATGGTTAGTTCTAGCATGGGAGACTGCCTGAGAAAACCAGCTGGGGATTTTTTTTGGTTTCATCACATACATATCAAAGATATGAGACAACGTTCGTGCATCTTTTTTTTCACTGTGATGTTAATCATTTTTAGTAGAAAGACATGGAAATCTAGGCTTGTTTTCAAATTCATGAACATTTTTCAATTTCCCTATTATTTTCGGAGAACAAGTTGGTGACGCTGTCGGCACATAGTAGAGTTTGACCAGTTAACTTACCGTGAAAAGTCGTACAAAGTGAACGCAAAGTTGTGCAAAGTGATTACAAAGTTTGTAGATGTATTTGTATGTTTGACCTAAGTTGTTGGCATATAGAAACCCGCAATTGTAAAGACAAACAAATGAATAAAAGCGAGATGAAAACAGCCTATATTAGCAGAGTATCACATGAGCTGACTGACCATAAAGATGATAGAAACAGCATGCAAAGTTGATAAAAGCGTTCAAAACGTTGGCGGAGTTTCATGTATATATAACCTAAGTCATTGGAATGCCAACCCCGCAGTTAAATTTCGAAAATATTAAGTATATGTCTAGAAAATTCCCGATATGTAAGCAGATTATCGCAACTGCGAACCAAAAATCGAAGACAAACTGCTTACAAAGTTATGAAAAGCGATTGCAAAGTTTGTAGATTCGTTTGGCAATGTTACATATGATATTATATTGACGGGTTCCATAGTAAAAAGTTCGAAAACGTAAATACATATTTCGCACATTGCCGTTAAAGTAGCGTACTATCACTCGGAGCATGTAGAGGTCATAGGTCAATTCAAGAATTTACTTGTACAAAAGCTTTCAAGTTTAAAACAGTTTCAAAAATGAAATAGTCGCTAATTCGATTATATTTCAAATTACGTAAGCAGTAGTGTGGGTAGGTGAAGAGACAAAGTTTAAAGTTAAGCTCAATCGGGCATGGTTAGTTCTTGCATGGGAGACTGCCTGAGAAAACCAGCTGGGGATTTTTTTTGGTTTCATCACATACATATCAAAGATATGAGACAACGTTCGTGCATCTTTTTTTTCACTGTGATGTTAATCATTTTTATTAGAAAGACATGGAAATCTAGGCTTGTTTTCAAATTCATGAACATTTTTCAATTTCCCTATTATTTTCAGAGAACAAGTTGGTGACGCTGTCGGCACATAGTGGAGTTTGACCAGTTAACTTACCGTGAAAAGTCGTACAAATTGAACGCAAAGTTGTGCAAAGTGATTACAAAGTTTGTAGATGTATTTGTATGTTTGACCTAAGTTGTTGGCATATAGAAACCCGCAATTGTAAAGTCAAACAAATGAATAAAAGCGAGATGAAAACAGCCTATAATAGCAGAGTATCACATGAGCTGACTGACCATAAAGATGATAGAAACAGCATGCAAAGTTGATAAAAGCGTTCAAAACGTTGGTGGAGTTGCATGTATATATAACTTAAGTCATTGCAATGCCAACCCCGCAGTTAAATTTCGAAAACATTAAGTATATGTCTAGAAAATTCCCGATATGTAAGCAGATTATCGCAACTGCGAACCGAAAATCGAAGACAAACTGCTTACAAAGTTATGAAAATCGATTGCAAAGTTTGTAGATTCGTTTGGCAATGTTACATATGATATTATATTGACGGGTTCCATAGTCAAAAGTTCGAAAACGTAAATACATATTTCTCACATTGCCGTTAACGTAGCGTACTATCACTCGGAGCATGTAGAGGTCATAGGTCAATTCAAGAATTTACTTGTACAAAAGCTTTCAAGTTTAAAACAGTTTCAAAAATGAAATAGTCGCTAATTCGAGTATATTTCAAATTACGTAAGCAGTAGTGTGGGTAGGTGAAGAGACAAAGTTTAAAGTTAAGCTCAATCGGGCATGGTTAGTTCTAGCATGGGAGACTGCCTGAGAAAACCAGCTGGGGATTTTTTTTGGTTTCATCACATACATATCAAAGATATGAGACAACGTTCGTGCATCTTTTTTTTCACTGTGATGTTAATCATTTTTAGTGGAAAGACATGGAAATCTAGGCTTGTTTTCAAATTCATGAACATTTTTCAATTTCCCTATTATTTTCGGAGAACAAGTTGGTGACGCTGTCGGCACATAGTAGAGTTTGACCAGTTACCTTACCGTGAAAAGTCGTACAAAGTGAACGCAAAGTTGTGCAAAGTGATTACAAAGTTTGTAGATGTATTTGTATGTTTGACCTAAGTTGTTGGCATATAGAAACCCGCAATTGTAAAGCCAAACAAATGAATAAAAGCGAGATGAAAACAGCCTATAATAGCAGAGTATCACATGAGCTGACTGACCATAAAGATGATAGAAACAGCATGCAAAGTTGATAAAAGCGTTCAAAACGTTGGCGGAGTTGCATGTACATATAACCTAAGTCATTGGAATGCCAACCCCGCAGTTAAATTTCGAAAACATTAAGTATATGTCTAGAAAATTCCCGATATGTAAGCAGATTATCGCAACTGCGAACCGAAAATCGAAGACAAACTGCTTACAAAGTTATGAAAAGCGATTGCAAAGTTTGTAGATTCGTTTGGCAATGTTACATATGATATTATATTGACGGGTTCCATAGTCAAAAGTTCGAAAACGTAAATACATATTTCGCACATTGCCGTTAAAGTAGCGTACTATCACTCCGAGCATGTAGAGGTCATAGGTCAATTCAAGAAGTTACTTGTACAAAAGCTATCAAGTTTAAAACAGTTTCAAAAATGAAATAGTCGCTAATTCGAGTATATTTCAAATTACGTAAGCAGTAGTGTGGGTAGGTGAAGAGACAAAGTTTGAACTTAAGCTCAATCGGGCATGGTTAGTTCTTGCATGGGAGACTGCCTGAGAAAACCAGCTGGGGATTTTTTTTGGTTTCATTACATACATATCAAAGATATGAGACAACGTTCGTGCATCTTTTTTTTCACTGTGATGTTAATCATTTTTAGTAGAAAGACATGGAAATCTAGGCTTGTTTTCAAATTCATGAACATTTTTCAATTTCCCTATTATTTTCGGAGAACAAGTTGGTGACGCTGTCGGCACATAGTGGAGTTTGACCAGTTAACTTACCGTGAAAAGTCGTACAAAGTGAACGCAAAGTTGTGCAAAGTGATTACAAAGTTTGTAGATGTATTTGTATGTTTGACCTAAGTTGTTGGCATATAGAAACCCGCAATTGTAAAGCCAAACAAATGAATAAAAGCGAGATGAAAACAGCCTATATTAGCAGAGTATCACATGAGCTGACTGACCATAAAGATGATAGAAACAGCATGCAAAGTTGATAAAAGCGTTCAAAACGTTGGTGGTGTTGCATGTATATATAACTTAAGTCATTGGAAGGCCAACCCTGCAGTTAAATTTCGAAAACATTAAGTATATGTCTAGAAAATTCCCGATATGTAAGCAGATTATCGCAACTGCGAACCGAAAATCGAAGACAAACTGCTTACAAAGTTATGAAAAGCGATTGCAAAGTTTGTAGATTCGTTTGGCAATGTTACATATGATATTATATTGACGGGTTCCATAGTCAAAAGTTCGAAAACGTAAATACATATTTCGCACATTGCCGTTAAAGTAGCGTACTATCACTCGGAGCATGTAGAGGTCATAGGTCAATTCAAGAAGTTACTTGTACAAAAGCTATCAAGTTTAAAACAGTTTCAAAAATAATATAGTCGCTAATTCGAGTATATTTCAAATTACGTAAGCAGTAGTGTGGGTAGGTGAAGAGACAAAGTTTGAACTTAAGCTCAATCGGGCATGGTTAGTTCTAGCATGGGAGACTGCCTGAGAAAACCAGCTGGGAATTTTTTTTGGTTTCATCACATACATATCAAAGATATGAGACAACGTTCGTGCATCTTTTTTTCACTGTGATGTTAATCATTTTTAGTAGAAAGACATGGAAATCTAGGCTTGTTTTCAAATTCATGAACATTTTTCAATTTCCCTATTATTTTCGGAGAACAAGTTGGTGACGCTGTCGGCATATAGAGGAGTTTGACCTGTTAACTTACCGTGAAAAGTCGTACAAAGTGAACGCAAAGTTGTGCAAAGTGATTACAAAAAGTTTGTAGATGTATTTGTATGTTTGACCTAAGTTGTTGGCATATAGAAACCCGCAATTGTAAAGTCAAACAAATGAATAAAAGCGAGATGAAAACAGCCTATAATAGCAGAGTATCACATGAGCTGACTGACCATAAAGATGATAGAAACAGCATGCAAAGTTGATAAAAGCGTTCAAAACGTTGGTGGAGTTGCATGTATATATAACTTAAGTCATTGGAAGGCCAACCCTGCAGTTAAATTTCGAAAACATTAAGTATATGTCTAGAAAATTCCCGATATGTAAGCAGATTATCGCAACTGCGAACCGAAAATCGAAGACAAACTGCTTACAAAGTTATGAAAAGCGATTGCAAAGTTTGTAGATTCGTTTGGCAATGTTACATATGATATTATATTGACGGGTTCCATAGTCAAAAGTTCGAAAACGTAAATACATATTTCGCACATTGCCGTTAAAGTAGCGTACTATCACTCCGAGCATGTAGAGGTCATAGGTCAATTCAAGAAGTTACTTGTACAAAAGCTATCAAGTTTAAAACAGTTTCAAAAATGAAATAGTCGCTAATTCGAGTATATTTCAAATTACGTAAGCAGTAGTGTGGGTAGGTGAAGAGACAAAGTTTAAACTTAAGCTCAATCGGGCATGGTTAGTTCTTGCATGGGAGACTGCCTGAGAAAACCAGTTGGGGATTTTTTTTGGTTTCATTACATACATATCAAAGATATGAGACAACGTTCGTGCATCTTTTTTTTCACTGTGATGTTAATCATTTTTAGTAGAAAGACATGGAAATCTAGGCTTGTTTTCAAATTCATGAACATTTTTCAATTTCCCTATTATTTTCGGAGAACAAGTTGGTGACGCTGTCGGCACATAGTGGAGTTTGACCAGTTAACTTACCGTGAAAAGTCGTACAAAGTGAACGCAAAGTTGTGCAAAGTGATTACAAAGTTTGTAGATGTATTTGTATGTTTGACCTAAGTTGTTGGCATATAGAAACCCGCAATTGTAAAGTCAAACAAATGAATAAAAGCGAGATGAAAACAGCCTAAATTAGCATAGTATCACATGAGCTGACTGACCATAAAGATGATAGAAACAGCATGCAAAGTTGATAAAAGCGTTCAAAACGTTGGTGGTGTTGCATGTATATATAACTTAAGTCATTGGAAGGCCAACCCTGCAGTTAAATTTCGAAAACATTAAGTATATGTCTAGAAAATTCCCGATATGTAAGCAGATTATCGCAACTGCGAACCGAAAATCGAAGACAAACTGCTTACAAAGTTATGAAAAGCGATTGCAAAGTTTGTAGATTCGTTTGGCAATGTTACATATGATATTATATTGACGGGTTCCATAGTCAAAAGTTCGAAAACGTAAATACATATTTCGCACATTGCCGTTAAAGTAGCGTACTATCACTCGGAGCATGTAGAGGTCATAGGTCAATTCAAGAAGTTACTTGTACAAAAGCTATCAAGTTTAAAACAGTTTCAAAAATAATATAGTCGCTAATTCGAGTATATTTCAAATTACGTAAGCAGTAGTGTGGGTAGGTGAAGAGACAAAGTTTGAACTTAAGCTCAATCGGGCATGGTTAGTTCTAGCATGGGAGACTGCCTGAGAAAACCAGCTGGGAATTTTTTTTGGTTTCATCACATACATATCAAAGATATGAGACAACGTTCGTGCATCTTTTTTTCACTGTGATGTTAATCATTTTTAGTAGAAAGACATGGAAATCTAGGCTTGTTTTCAAATTCATGAACATTTTTCAATTTCCCTATTATTTTCGGAGAACAAGTTGGTGACGCTGTCGGCATATAGAGGAGTTTGACCTGTTAACTTACCGTGAAAAGTCGTACAAAGTGAACGCAAAGTTGTGCAAAGTGATTACAAAAAGTTTGTAGATGTATTTGTATGTTTGACCTAAGTTGTTGGCATATAGAAACCCGCAATTGTAAAGTCAAACAAATGAATAAAAGCGAGATGAAAACAGCCTATAATAGCAGAGTATCACATGAGCTGACTGACCATAAAGATGATAGAAACAGCATGCAAAGTTGATAAAAGCGTTCAAAACGTTGGTGGAGTTGCATGTATATATAACTTAAGTCATTGGAAGGCCAACCCTGCAGTTAAATTTCGAAAACATTAAGTATATGTCTAGAAAATTCCCGATATGTAAGCAGATTATCGCAACTGCGAACCGAAAATCGAAGACAAACTGCTTACAAAGTTATGAAAAGCGATTGCAAAGTTTGTAGATTCGTTTGGCAATGTTACATATGATATTATATTGACGGGTTCCATAGTCAAAAGTTCGAAAACGTAAATACATATTTCGCACATTGCCGTTAAAGTAGCGTACTATCACTCCGAGCATGTAGAGGTCATAGGTCAATTCAAGAAGTTACTTGTACAAAAGCTATCAAGTTTAAAACAGTTTCAAAAATGAAATAGTCGCTAATTCGAGTATATTTCAAATTACGTAAGCAGTAGTGTGGGTAGGTGAAGAGACAAAGTTTAAACTTAAGCTCAATCGGGCATGGTTAGTTCTTGCATGGGAGACTGCCTGAGAAAACCAGTTGGGGATTTTTTTTGGTTTCATTACATACATATCAAAGATATGAGACAACGTTCGTGCATCTTTTTTTTCACTGTGATGTTAATCATTTTTAGTAGAAAGACATGGAAATCTAGGCTTGTTTTCAAATTCATGAACATTTTTCAATTTCCCTATTATTTTCGGAGAACAAGTTGGTGACGCTGTCGGCACATAGTGGAGTTTGACCAGTTAACTTACCGTGAAAAGTCGTACAAAGTGAACGCAAAGTTGTGCAAAGTGATTACAAAGTTTGTAGATGTATTTGTATGTTTGACCTAAGTTGTTGGCATATAGAAACCCGCAATTGTAAAGTCAAACAAATGAATAAAAGCGAGATGAAAACAGCCTAAATTAGCATAGTATCACATGAGCTGACTGACCATAAAGATGATAGAAACAGCATGCAAAGTTGATAAAAGCGTTCAAAACGTTGGCGGAGTTGCATGTATATATAACCTAAGTCATTGGAATGCCAACCCCGCAGTTAAATTTCGAAAACATTAAGTATATGTCTAGAAAATTCCCGATATGTAAGAAGATTATCGCAACTGCGAACCGAAAATCGAGGACAAACTGCTTACAAAGTTATGAAAATCGATTGCAAAGTTTGTAGATTCGTTTGGCAATGTTACATATGATATTATATTGACGGGTTCCATAGTCAAAAGTTCGAAAACGTAAATACATATTTCGCACATTGCCGTTAAAGTAGCGTACTATCACTCGGAGCATGTAGAGGTCATAGGTCAATTCAAGAAGTTACTTGTACAAAAGCTATCAAGTTTAAAACAGTTTCAAAAATGAAATAGTCGCTAATTCGAGTATATTTCAAATTACGTAAGTAGTAGTGTGGGTAGGTGAAGAGACAAAGTTTAAAGTTAAGCTCATTCGGGCATGGTTAGTTCTTGCATGGGAGACTGCCTGAGAAAACCAGCTGGGGATTTTTTTTGGTTTCATTACATACATATCAAAGATATGAGACAACGTTCGTGCATCTTTTTTTTCACTGTGATGTTAATCATTTTTAGTAGAAAGACATGGAAATCTAGGCTTGTTTTCAAATTCATGAACATTTTTCAATTTCCCTATTATTTTCGGAGAACAAGTTGGTGACGCTGTCGGCACATAGTGGAGTTTGACCAGTTAACTTACCGTGAAAAGTCGTACAAAGTGAACGCAAAGTTGTGCAAAGTGATTACAAAGTTTGTAGATGTATTTGTGTGTTTGACCTAAGTTGTTGGCATATAGAAACCCGCAATTGTAAAGTCAAACAAATGAATAAAAGCGAGATGAAAACAGCCTAAATTAGCATAGTATCACATGAGCTGACTGACCATAAAGATGATAGAAACAGCATGCAAAGTTGATAAAAGCGTTCAAAACGTTGGCGGAGTTGCATGTATATATAACCTAAGTCATTGGAATGCCAACCCCGCAGTTAAATTTCGAAAACATTAAGTATATGTCTAGAAAATTCCCGATATGTAAGAAGATTATCGCAACTGCGAACCGAAAATCGAGGACAAACTGCTTACAAAGTTATGAAAATCGATTGCAAAGTTTGTAGATTCGTTTGGCAATGTTACATATGATATTATATTGACGGGTTCCATAGTCAAAAGTTCGAAAACGTAAATACATATTTCGCACATTGCCGTTAAAGTAGCGTACTATCACTCGGAGCATGTAGAGGTCATAGGTCAATTCAAGAAGTTACTTGTACAAAAGCTATCAAGTTTAAAACAGTTTCAAAAATGAAATAGTCGCTAATTCGAGTATATTTCAAATTACGTAAGTAGTAGTGTGGGTAGGTGAAGAGACAAAGTTTAAAGTTAAGCTCATTCGGGCATGGTTAGTTCTTGCATGGGAGACTGCCTGAGAAAACCAGCTGGGGATTTTTTTTGGTTTCATTACATACATATCAAAGATATGAGACAACGTTCGTGCATCTTTTTTTTCACTGTGATGTTAATCATTTTTAGTAGAAAGACATGGAAATCTAGGCTTGTTTTCAAATTCATGAACATTTTTCAATTTCCCTATTATTTTCGGAGAACAAGTTGGTGACGCTGTCGGCATATAGAGGAGTTTGACCAGTTAACTTACCGTGAAAAGTCGTACAAAGTGAACGCAAAGTTGTGCAAAGTGATTACAAAGTTTGTAGATGTATTTGTATGTTTGACCTAAGTTGTTGGCATATAGAAACCCGCAATTGTAAAGCCAAACAAATGAATAAAAGCGAGATGAAAACAACCTATATTAGCAGAGTATCACATGAGCTGACTGACCATAAAGATGATAGAAACAGCATGCAAAGTTGATAAAAGCGTTCAAAACGTTGGCGGAGTTGCATGTATATATAACCTAAGTCATTGGAATGCCAACCCCGCAGTTAAATTTCGAAAACATTAAGTATATGTCTAGAAAATTCCCGATATGTAAGCAGATTATCGCAACTGCGAACCGAAAATCGAAGACAAACTGCTTACAAAGTTATGAAAATCGATTGCAAAGTTTGTAGATTCGTTTGGCAATGTTACATATGATATTATATTGACGGGTTCCATAGTCAAAAGTTCGAAAACGTAAATACATATTTCGCACATTGCCGTTAAAGTAGCGTACTATCACTCGGAGCATGTAGAGGTCATAGGTCAATTCAAGAAGTTACTTGTACAAAAGCTTTCAAGTTAAAAACAGTTTCAAAAATGAAATAGTCGTTAATTCGAGTATATTTCAAATTACGTAAGCAGTAGTGTGGGTAGGTGAAGAGACAAAGTTTAAAGTTAAGCTCAATCGGTCATGGTTAGTTCTAGCATGGGAGACTGCCTGAGAAAACCAGCTGCGAATTTTTTTTGGTTTCATCACATACATATCAAAGATATGAGACAACGTTCGTGCATCTTTTTTTCACTGTGATGTTAATCATTTTTAGTAGAAAGACATGGAAATCTAGGCTTGTTTTCAAATTCATGAACATTTTTCAATTTCCCTATTATTTTCGGAGAACAAGTTGGTGACGCTGTCGGCATATAGAGGAGTTTGACCTGTTAACTTACCGTGAAAAGTCGTACAAAGTGAACGCAAAGTTGTGCAAAGTGATTACAAAAAGTTTGTAGATGTATTTGTATGTTTGACCTAAGTTGTTGGCATATAGAAACCCGCAATTGTAAAGTCAAACAAATGAATAAAAGCGAGATGAAAACAGCCTATAATAGCAGAGTATCACATGAGCTGACTGACCATAAAGATGATAGAAACAGCATGCAAAGTTGATAAAAGCGTTCAAAACGTTGGTGGAGTTGCATGTATATATAACTTAAGTCATTGGAAGGCCAACCCTGCAGTTAAATTTCGAAAACATTAAGTATATGTCTAGAAAATTCCCGATATGTAAGCAGATTATCGCAACTGCGAACCGAAAATCGAAGACAAACTGCTTACAAAGTTATGAAAAGCGATTGCAAAGTTTGTAGATTCGTTTGGCAATGTTACATATGATATTATATTGACGGGTTCCATAGTCAAAAGTTCGAAAACGTAAATACATATTTCGCACATTGCCGTTAAAGTAGCGTACTATCACTCCGAGCATGTAGAGGTCATAGGTCAATTCAAGAAGTTACTTGTACAAAAGCTATCAAGTTTAAAACAGTTTCAAAAATGAAATAGTCGCTAATTCGAGTATATTTCAAATTACGTAAGCAGTAGTGTGGGTAGGTGAAGAGACAAAGTTTAAACTTAAGCTCAATCGGGCATGGTTAGTTCTTGCATGGGAGACTGCCTGAGAAAACCAGTTGGGGATTTTTTTTGGTTTCATTACATACATATCAAAGATATGAGACAACGTTCGTGCATCTTTTTTTTCACTGTGATGTTAATCATTTTTAGTAGAAAGACATGGAAATCTAGGCTTGTTTTCAAATTCATGAACATTTTTCAATTTCCCTATTATTTTCGGAGAACAAGTTGGTGACGCTGTCGGCACATAGTGGAGTTTGACCAGTTAACTTACCGTGAAAAGTCGTACAAAGTGAACGCAAAGTTGTGCAAAGTGATTACAAATTTTGTAGATGTATTTGTATGTTTGACCTAAGTTGTTGGCATATAGAAACAAGCAATTGTAAAGTCAAACAAATGAATAAAAGCGAGATGAAAACAGCCTATATTAGCATAGTATCTCATGAGCTGACTGACCATAAAGATGATAGAAACAGCATGCAAAGTTGATAAAAGCGTTCAAAACGTTGGCGGAGTTGCATGTATATATAACCTAAGTCATTGGAATGCCAACCCCGCAGTTAAATTTCGAAAACATTAAGTATATGTCTAGAAAATTCCCGATATGTAAGAAGATTATCGCAACTGCGAACCGAAAATCGAGGACAAACTGCTTACAAAGTTATGAAAATCGATTGCAAAGTTTGTAGATTCGTTTGGCAATGTTACATATGATATTATATTGACGGGTTCCATAGTCAAAAGTTCGAAAACGTAAATACATATTTCGCACATTGCCGTTAAAGTAGCGTACTATCACTCGGAGCATGTAGAGGTCATAGGTCAATTCAAGAAGTTACTTGTACAAAAGCTATCAAGTTTAAAACAGTTTCAAAAATGAAATAGTCGCTAATTCGAGTATATTTCAAATTACGTAAGTAGTAGTGTGGGTAGGTGAAGAGACAAAGTTTAAAGTTAAGCTCATTCGGGCATGGTTAGTTCTTGCATGGGAGACTGCCTGAGAAAACCAGCTGGGGATTTTTTTTGGTTTCATTACATACATATCAAAGATATGAGACAACGTTCGTGCATCTTTTTTTTCACTGTGATGTTAATCATTTTTAGTAGAAAGACATGGAAATCTAGGCTTGTTTTCAAATTCATGAACATTTTTCAATTTCCCTATTATTTTCGGAGAACAAGTTGGTGACGCTGTCGGCATATAGAGGAGTTTGACCAGTTAACTTACCGTGAAAAGTCGTACAAAGTGAACGCAAAGTTGTGCAAAGTGATTACAAAGTTTGTAGATGTATTTGTATGTTTGACCTAAGTTGTTGGCATATAGAAACCCGCAATTGTAAAGTCAAACAAATGAATAAAAGCGAGATGAAAACAGCCTATAATAGCAGAGTATCACATGAGCTGACTGACCATAAAGATGATAGAAACAGCATGCAAAGTTGATAAAAGCGTTCAAAACGTTGGTGGAGTTGCATGTATATATAACTTAAGTCATTGGAAGGCCAACCCCGCAGTTAAATTTCGAAAACATTAAGTATATGTCTAGAAAATTCCCGATATGTAAGCAGATTATCGCAACTGCGAACCGCAAATCGAAGACAAACTGCTTACAAAGTTATGAAAAGCGATTGCAAAGTTTGTAGATTCGTTTGGCAATGTTACATATGATATTATATTGACGGGTTCCATAGTCAAAAGTTCGAAAACGTAAATACATATTTCGCACATTGCCGTTAAAGTAGCGTACTATCACTCGGAGCATGTAGAGGTCATAGGTCAATTCAAGAAGTTACTTGTACAAAAGCTATCAAGTTTAAAACAGTTTCAAAAATGAAATAGTCGCTAATTCGAGTATATTTCAAATTACGTAAGCAGTAGTGTGGGTAGGTGAAGAGACAAAGTTTAAACTTAAGCTCAATCGGGCATGGTTAGTTCTTGCATGGGAGACTGCCTGAGAAAACCAGCTGGGGATTTTTTTTGGTTTCATTACATACATATCAAAGATATGAGACAACGTTCGTGCATCTTTTTTTCACTGTGATGTTAATCATTTTTACTAGAAAGACATGGAAATCTAGGCTTGTTTTCAAATTCATGAACATTTTTCAATTTCCCTATTATTTTCGGAGAACAAGTTGGTGACGCTGTCGGCACATAGTGGAGTTTGACCAGTTAACTTACCGTGAAAAGTCGTACAAAGTGAACGCAAAGTTGTGCAAAGTGATTACAAAGTTTGTAGATGTATTTGTATGTTTGACCTAAGTTGTTGGCATATAGAAACCCGCAATTGTAAAGTCAAACAAATGAATAAAAGCGAGATGAAAACAGCCTATAATAGCAGAGTATCACATGCGCTGACTGACCATAAAGATGATAGAAACAGCATGCAAAGTTGATAAAAGCGTTCAAAACGTTGGTGGTGTTGCATGTATATATAACTTAAGTCATTGGAAGGCCAACCCTGCAGTTAAATTTCGAAAACATTAAGTATATGTCTAGAAAATTCCCGATATGTAAGCAGATTATCGCAACTGCGAACCGAAAATCGAAGACAAACTGCTTACAAAGTTATGAAAAGCGATTGCAAAGTTTGTAGATTCGTTTGGCAATGTTACATATGATATTATATTGACGGGTTCCATAGTCAAAAGTTCGAAAACGTAAATACATATTTCGCACATTGCCGTTAAAGTAGCGTACTATCACTCGGAGCATGTAGAGGTCATAGGTCAATTCAAGAAGTTACTTGTACAAAAGTTATCAAGTTTAAAACAGTTTCAAAAATGAAATAGTCGCTAATTCGAGTATATTTCAAATTACGTAAGCAGTAGTGTGGGTAGGTGAAGAGACAAAGTTTAAACTTAAGCTCAATCGGGCATGGTTAGTTCTTGCATGGGAGACTGCCTGAGAAAACCAGCTGGGGATTTTTTTTGGTTTCATTACATACATATCAAAGATATGAGACAACGTTCGTGCATCATTTTTTTCACTGTGATGTTAATCATTTTTAGTAGAAAGACATGGAAATCTAGGCTTGTTTTCAAATTCATGAACATTTTTCAATTTCCCTATTATTTTCGGAGAACAAGTTGGTGACGCTGTCGGCACATAGTGGAGTTTGACCAGTTAACTTACCGTGAAAAGTCGTACAAAGTGAACGCAAAGTTGTGCAAAGTGATTACAAAGTTTGTAGATGTATTTGTATGTTTGACCTAAGTTGTTGGCATATAGAAACCCGCAATTGTAAAGTCAAACAAATGAATAAAAGCGAGATGAAAACAGCCTATAATAGCAGAGTATCACATGAGCTGACTGACCATAAAGATGATAGAAACAGCATGCAAAGTTGATAAAAGCGTTCAAAACGTTGGTGGAGTTGCATGTATATATAACTTAAGTCATTGGAAGGCCAACCCCGCAGTTAAATTTCGAAAACATTAAGTATATGTCTAGAAAATTCCCGATATGTAAGCAGATTATCGCAACTGCGAACCGAAAATCGAAGACAAACTGCTTACAAAGTTATGAAAAGCGATTGCAAAGTTTGTAGATTCGTTTGGCAATGTTACATATGATATTATATTGACGGGTTCCATAGTCAAAAGTTCGAAAACGTAAATACATATTTCGCACATTGCCGTTAAAGTAGCGTACTATCACTCGGAGCATGTAGAGGTCATAGGTCAATTCAAGAAGTTACTTGTACAAAAGCTATCAAGTTTAAAACAGTTTCAAAAATGAAATAGTCGCTAATTCGAGTATATTTCAAATTACGTAAGCAGTAGTGTGGGTAGGTGAAGAGACAAAGTTTAAACTTAAGCTCAATCGGGCATGGTTAGTTCTTGCATGGGAGACTGCCTGAGAAAACCAGCTGGGGATTTTTTTTGGTTTCATTACATACATATCAAAGATATGAGACAACGTTCGTGCATCTTTTTTTTCACTGTGATGTTAATCATTTTTAGTAGAAAGACATGGAAATCTAGGCTTGTTTTCAAATTCATGAACATTTTTCAATTTCCCTATTATTTTCGGAGAACAAGTTGGTGACGCTGTCGGTACATAGTGGAGTTTGACCAGTTAACTTACCGTGAAAAGTCGTACAAAGTGAACGCAAAGTTGTGCAAAGTGATTACAAAGTTTGTAGATGTATTTGTATGTTTGACCTAAGTTGTTGGCATATAGAAACCCGCAATTGTAAAGTCAAACAAATGAATAAAAGCGAGATGAAAACAGCCTATATTAGCATAGTATCACATGAGCTGACTGACCATAAAGATGATAGAAACAGCATGCAAAGTTGATAAAAGCGTTCAAAACGTTGGCGGAGTTGCATGTATATATAACCTAAGTCATTGGAATGCCAACCCCGCAGTTAAATTTCGAAAACATTAAGTATATGTCTAGAAAATTCCCGATATGTAAGAAGATTATCGCAACTGCGAACCGAAAATCGAGGTCAAACTGCTTACAAAGTTATGAAAATCGATTGCAAAGTTTGTAGATTCGTTTGGCAATGTTACATATGATATTATATTGACGGGTTCCATAGTCAAAAGTTCGAAAACGTAAATACATATTTCGCACATTGCCGTTAAAGTAGCGTACTATCACTCGGAGCATGTAGAGGTCAAAGGTCAATTCAAGAAGTTACTTGTACAAAAGCTATCAAGTTTAAAACAGTTTCAAAAATGAAATAGTCGCTAATTCGAGTATATTTCAAATTACGTAAGTAGTAGTGTGGGTAGGTGAAGAGACAAAGTTTAAAGTTAAGCTCATTCGGGCATGGTTAGTTCTTGCATGGGAGACTGCCTGAGAAAACCAGCTGGGGATTTTTTTTGGTTTCATTACATACATATCAAAGATATGAGACAACGTTCGTGCATCTTTTTTTTCACTGTGATGTTAATCATTTTTAGTAGAAAGACATGGAAATCTAGGCTTGTTTCAAATTCTTGAACATTTTTCAATTTCCCTATTATTTTCGGAGAACAAGTTGGTGACGCTGTCGGCACATAGTGGAGTTTGACCAGTTAACTTACCGTGAAAAGTCGTACAAAGTGAACGCAAAGTTGTGCAAAGTGATTACAAAGTTTGTAGATGTATTTGTATGTTTGACCTAAGTTGTTGGCATATAGAAACCCGCAATTGTAAAGTCAAACAAATGAATAAAAGCGAGATGAAAACAGCCTATATTAGCAGAGTATCACATGAGCTGACTGACCATAAAGATGATAGAAACAGCATGCAAAGTTGATAAAAGCGTTCAAAACGTTGGCGGAGTTGCATGTATATATAACCTAAGTCATTGGAATGCCAACCCCGCAGTTAAATTTCGAAAACATTAAGTATATGTCTAGAAAATTCCCGATATGTAAGCAGATTATCGCAACTGCAAACCGAAAACCGAAGACAAACTGCTTACAAAGTTATGAAAAGCGATTGCAAAGTTTGTAGATTCGTTTGGCAATGTTACATATGATATTATATTGACGGGTTCAATAGTCAAAAGTTCGAAAACGTAAATACATATTTCGCACATTGCAGTTAAAGTAGCGTACTATCACTCGGAGCATGTAGAGGTCGTAGGTCAATTCAAGAAGTTACTTGTACAAAAGCTATCAAGTTTAAAACAGTTTCAAAAATGAAATAGTCGCTAATTCGAGTATATTTCAAATTACGTAAGTAGTAGTGTGGGTAGGTGAAGAGACAAAGTTTAAAGTTAAGCTCATTCGGGCATGGTTAGTTCTTGCATGGGAGACTGCCTGAGAAAACCAGCTGGGGATTTTTTTTGGTTTCATTACATACATATCAAAGATATGAGACAACGTTCGTGCATCTTTTTTTTCACTGTGATGTTAATCATTTTTAGTAGAAAGACATGGAAATCTAGGCTTGTTTTCAAATTCATGAACATTTTTCAATTTCCCTATTATTTTCGGAGAACAAGTTGGTGACGCTGTCGGCATATAGAGGAGTTTGACCAGTTAACTTACCGTGAAAAGTCGTACAAAGTGAACGCAAAGTTGTGCAAAGTGATTACAAAGTTTGTAGATGTATTTGTATGTTTGACCTAAGTTGTTGGCATATAGAAACCCGCAATTGTAAAGTCAAACAAATGAATAAAAGCGAGATGAAAACAGCCTATATTAGCAGAGTATCACATGAGCTGACTGACCATAAAGATGATAGAAACAGCATGCAAAGTTGATAAAAGCGTTCAAAACGTTGGCGGAGTTGCATGTATATATAACCTAAGTCATTGGAATGCCAACCCCGCAGTTAAATTTCGAAAACATTAAGTATATGTCTAGAAAATTCCCGGTATGTAAGCAGATTATCGCAACTGCAAACCGAAAATCGAAGACAAACTGCTTACAAAGTTATGAAAAGCGATTGCAAAGTTTGTAGATTCGTTTGGCAATGTTACATATGATATTATATTGACGGGTTCCATAGTCAAAAGTTCGAAAACGTAAATACATATTTCGCACATTGCCGTTAAAGTAGCGTACTATCACTCGGAGCATGTAGAGGTCATAGGTCAATTCAAGAAGTTACTTGTACAAAAGCTATCAAGTTTAAAACAGTTTCAAAAATGAAATAGTCGCTAATTCGAGTATATTTCCAATTACGTAAGCAGTAGTGTGGGTAGGTGAAGAGACAAAGTTTAAAGTTAAACTCAATCGGGCATGGATAGTTCTTGCATGGGAGACTGCCTGAGAAAACCAGCTAAGGATTTTTTTTTGGTTTCATCACATACATATCAAAGATATGAGACAACGTTCGTGCATCTTTTTTTCACTGTGATGTTAATCATTTTTAGTAGAAAGACATGGAAATTTAGGCTTGTTTTCAAATTCATGAACATTTTTCAATTTCCTTATTATTTTCGGAGAACAAGTTGGTGACGCTGTCGGTACATTGTGGAGTTTGACCAGTTAACTTACCGTGAAAAGTCGTACAAAGTGAACGCAAAGTTGTGCAAAGTGATTACAAAGTTTGTAGATGTATTTGTATGTTTGACCTAAGTTGTTGGCATATAGAAACCCGCAATTGTATAGTCAAACAAATGAATAAAAGCGATATGAAAACAGCCTATATTAGCAGAGTATCACATGAGCTGACTGACCATAAAAATGATAGAACCAGCATGCAAAGTTGATAAAAGCGTTCAAAACGTTGGTGGAGTTGCATGTATATATAACTTAAGTCATTGGAATGCCAACCCCGCAGTTAAATTTCGAAAACATTAAGTATATGTCTAGAAAATTCCCGATATGTAAGCAGATTATCGCAACTGCGAACCGAAAATCGAAGACAAACTGCTTACAAAGTTATGAAAAGCGATTGCAAAGTTTGTAGATTCGTTTGGCAATGTTACATAT
Source organism: Saccoglossus kowalevskii (assembly GCF_978046115.1). Taxonomy (NCBI): domain Eukaryota; kingdom Metazoa; phylum Hemichordata; class Enteropneusta; family Harrimaniidae; genus Saccoglossus; species Saccoglossus kowalevskii. The sequence continues at coordinate 7,338,866 of NC_140657.1, forward strand.
GATATTATATTGACGGGTTCCATAGTCAAAAGTTCGAAAACGTAAATACATATTTCGCGCATTGCCGTTAAAGTTGCGTACTATCACTCGGAGCATGTATAGGTCATAGGTCAATTCAAGAAGTTACTTGTACTAAAGCTATTAAGTTTAAAACAGTTTCAAAAATGAAATAGTCGCTAATTCGAGTATATTTCAAATTACGTAAGCAGTAGTGTGGGTAGGTGAAGAGACAAAGTTTAAAGTTAAACTCAATCGGGCATGGTTAGTTCTTGCATGGGAGACTGCCTGAGAAAACCAGCTGAGGATTTTTTTTTGGTTTCATCACATACATATCAAAGATATGAGACAACGTTCGTGCATCTTTTTTTCACTGTGATGTTAATCATTTTAGTAGAAAGACATGGAAATTTAGGCTTGTTTTCAAATTCATGAACATTTTTCAATTTCCTTAATATTTTCGGAGAACAAGTTGGTGACGCTGTCGGTACATTGTGGAGTTTGACCAGTTAACTTACCGTGAAAAGTCGTACAAAGTGAACGCAAAGTTGTGCAAAGTGATTACAAAGTTTGTAGATGTATTTGTATGTTTGACCTAAGTTGTTGGCATATAGAAACCCGCAATTGTATAGTCAAACAAATGAATAAAAGCGATATGAAAACAGCCTATATTAGCAGAGTATCAAATGAGCTGACTGACCATAAAAATGATAGAACCAGCATGCAAAGTTGATAAAAGCGTTCAAAACGTTGGTGGAGTTGCATGTATATATAACTTAAGTCATTGGAAAGCCAACCCCGCTGTTAAATTTCGAAAACATTAAGTATATGTCTAGAAAATTCCCGATATGTAAGCAGATTATCGCAACTGCGAACCGAAAATCGAAGACAAACTGCTTACAAAGTTATGAAAAGCGATTGCAAAGTTTGTAGATTCGTTTGGCAATGTTACATATGATATTATATTGACGGGTTCCATAGTCAAAAGTTCGAAAACGTAAATACATATTTCGCGCATTGCCGTTAAAGTTGCGTACTATCACTCGGAGCATGTATAGGTCATAGGTCAATTCAAGAAGTTACTTGTACTAAAGCTATTAAGTTTAAAACAGTTTCAAAAATGAAATAGTCGCTAATTCGAGTATATTTCAAATTACGTAAGCAGTAGTGTGGGTAGGTGAATAGACAAAGTTTAAAGTTAAGCTCAATCGGGCATGGTTAGTTCTTGCATGGGAGACTGCCTGAGAAAACCAGCTGGGGATTTTTTTTTGGTTTCATCACATACATATCAAAGATATGAGACAACGTTCGTGCATCTTTTTTTCACTGTGATGTTAATCATTTTTAGTAGAAAGACATGGAAATTTAGGCTTGTTTTCAAATTCATGAACATTTTTCAATTTCCTTATTATTTTCGGAGAACAAGTTGGTGACGCTGTCGGTTCATTGTGGAGTTTGACCAGTTAACTTACCGTGAAAAGTCGTACAAAGTGAACGCAAAGTTGTGCAAAGTGATTACAAAGTTTGTAGATGTATTTGTATGTTTGACCTAAGTTGTTGGCATATAGAAACCCGCAATTGTAAAGTCAAACAAATGAATAAAAGCGAGATGAAAACAGCCTATATTAGCAGAGTATCACATGAGCTGACTGACCATAAAGATGATAGAAACAGCATGCAAAGTTGATAAAAGCGTTCAAAACGTTGGCGGAGTTGCATGTATATATAACCTACGTCATTGGAATGCCAACCCCGCAGTTAAATTTCGAAAACATTAAGTATATGTCTAGAAAATTCCCGATATGTAAGCAGATTATCGCAACTGCGAACCGAAAATCGAAGACAAACTGCTTACAAAGTTATGAAAAGCGATTGCAAAGTTTGTAGATTCGTTTGGCAATGTTACATATGATATTATATTGACGGGTTCCATAGTCAAAAGTTCGAAAACGTAAATACATATTTCGCACATTGCCGTTAAAGTAGCGTACAATCACTCGGAGCATGTAGAGGTCATAGGTCAATTCAAGAAGTTACTTGTACAAAAGCTATCAAGTTTAAAACAGTTTCAAAAATGAAATAGTCGCTAATTCGAGTATATTTCCAATTACGTAAGCAGTAGTGTGGGTAGGTGAAGAGACAAAGTTTAAAGTTAAACTCAATCGGGCATGGTTAGTTCTTGCATGGGAGACTGCCTGAGAAAACCAGCTGAGGATTTTTTTTGGTTTCATCACATACATATCAAAGATATGAGACAACGTTCGTGCATCTTTTTTTCACTGTGATGTTAATCATTTTTAGTAGAAAGACATGGAAATTTAGGCTTGTTTTCAAATTCATGAACATTTTTCAATTTCCTTATTATTTTCGGAGAACAAGTTGGTGACGCTGTCGGTTCATTGTGGAGTTTGACCAGTTAACTTACCGTGAAAAGTCGAACAAAGTGAACACAAAGTTGTGCAAAGTGTTTACAAAGTTTGTAGATGTATTTGTATGTTTGACCTAAGTTGTTGGCATATAGAAACCCGCAATTGTAAAGTCAAACAAATGAATAAAAGCGAGATGAAAACAGCCTATATTAGCAGAGTATCACATGAGCTGACTGACCATAAAGATGATAGAAACAGCATGCAAAGTTGATAAAAGCGTTCAAAACGTTGGCGGAGTTGCATGTATATATAACCTACGTCATTGGAATGCTAACCCCGCAGTTAAATTTCGAAAACATTAAGTATATGTCTAGAAAATTCCCGATATGTAAGCAGATTATCGCAACTGCGAACCGAAAATCGAAGACAAACTGCTTACAAAGTTATGAAAAGCGATTGCAAAGTTTGTAGATTCGTTTGGCAATGTTACATATGATATTATATTGACGGGTTCCATAGTCAAAAGTTCGAAAACGTAAATACATATTTCGCACATTGCCGTTAAAGTAGCGTACTATCACTCGGAGCATGTAGAGGTCATAGGTCAATTCAAGAAGTTACTTGTACAAAAGCTATCAAGTTTAAAACAGTTTCAAAAATGAAATAGTCGCTAATTCGAGTATATTTCCAATTACGTAAGCAGTAGTGTGGGTAGGTGAATAGACAAAGTTTGAAGTTAAGCTCAATCGGGCATGGTTAGTTCTTGCATGGGAGACTGCCTGAGAAAACCAGCTGGGGATTTTTTTTTGGTTTCATCACATACATATCAAAGATATGAGACAACGTTCGTGCATCTATTTTTCACTGTGATGTTAATCATTTTTAGTAGAAAGACATGGAAATTTAGGCTTGTTTTCAAATTCATGAACATTTTTCAATTTCCTTATTATTTTCGGAGAACAAGTTGGTGACGCTGTCGGTTCATTGTGGAGTTTGACCAGTTAACGTACCGTGAAAAGTCGTACAAAGTGAACGCAAAGTTGTGCAAAGTGATTACAAAGTTTGTAGATGTATTTGTATGTTTGACCTAAGTTGTTGGCATATAGAAACCCGCAATTGTAAAGTCAAACAAATGAATAAAAGCGAGATGAAAACAGCCTATATTAGCAGAGTATCACATGAGCTAACGGACCATAAAGATGATAGAAACAGCATGCAAAGTTGATAAAAGCGTTCAAAACGTTGGCGGAGTTGCATGTATATATAACCTAAGTCATTGGAATGCCAACCCCGCAGTTAAATTTCGAAAACATTAAGTATATGTCTAGAAAATTCCCGATATGTAAGCAGATTATCGCAACTGCGAACCGAAAATCGAAGACAAACTGCTTACAAAGTTATGAAAAGCGATTGCAAAGTTTGTAGATTCGTTTGGCAATGTTACATATGATATTATATTGACGGGTTCCATAGTCAAAAGTTCGAAAACGTAAATACATATTTCGCGCATTGCCGTTAAAGTTGCGTACTATCACTCGGAGCATGTATAGGTCATAGGTCAATTCAAGAAGTTACTTGTACTAAAGCTATTAAGTTTAAAACAGTTTCAAAAATGAAATAGTCGCTAATTCGAGTATATTTCAAATTACGTAAGCAGTAGTGTGGGTAGGTGAAGAGACAAAGTTTAAAGTTAAACTCAATCGGGCATGGTTAGTTCTTGCATGGGAGACTGCCTGAGAAAACCAGCTGAGGATTTTTTTTTGGTTTCATCACATACATATCAAAGATATGAGACAACGTTCGTGCATCTTTTTTTCACTGTGATGTTAATCATTTTAGTAGAAAGACATGGAAATTTAGGCTTGTTTTCAAATTCATGAACATTTTTCAATTTCCTTATTATTTTCGGAGAACAAGTTGGTGACGCTGTCGGTACATTGTGGAGTTTGACCAGTTAACTTACCGTGAAAAGTCGTACAAAGTGAACGCAAAGTTGTGCAAAGTGATTACAAAGTTTGTAGATGTATTTGTATGTTTGACCTAAGTTGTTGGCATATAGAAACCCGCAATTGTATAGTCAAACAAATGAATAAAAGCGATATGAAAACAGCCTATATTAGCAGAGTATCAAATGAGCTGACTGACCATAAAAATGATAGAACCAGCATGCAAAGTTGATAAAAGCGTTCAAAACGTTGGTGGAGTTGCATGTATATATAACTTAAGTCATTGGAATGCCAACCCCGCTGTTAAATTTCGAAAACATTAAGTATATGTCTAGAAAATTCCCGATATGTAAGCAGATTATCGCAACTGCGAACCGAAAATCGAAGACAAACTGCTTACAAAGTTATGAAAAGCGATTGCAAAGTTTGTAGATTCGTTTGGCAATGTTACATATGATATTATATTGACGGGTTCCATAGTCAAAAGTTCGAAAACGTAAATACATATTTCGCGCATTGCCGTTAAAGTTGCGTACTATCACTCGGAGCATGTATAGGTCATAGGTCAATTCAAGAAGTTACTTGTACTAAAGCTATTAAGTTTAAAACAGTTTCAAAAATGAAATAGTCGCTAATTCGAGTATATTTCAAATTACGTAAGCAGTAGTGTGGGTAGGTGAATAGACAAAGTTTAAAGTTAAGCTCAATCGGGCATGGTTAGTTCTTGCATGGGAGACTGCCTGAGAAAACCAGCTGGGGATTTTTTTTTGGTTTCATCACATACATATCAAAGATATGAGACAACGTTCGTGCATCTTTTTTTCACTGTGATGTTAATCATTTTTAGTAGAAAGACATGGAAATTTAGGCTTGTTTTCAAATTCATGAACATTTTTCAATTTCCTTATTATTTTCGGAGAACAAGTTGGTGACGCTGTCGGTTCATTGTGGAGTTTGACCAGTTAACTTACCGTGAAAAGTCGTACAAAGTGAACGCAAAGTTGTGCAAAGTGATTACAAAGTTTGTAGATGTATTTGTATGTTTGACCTAAGTTGTTGGCATATAGAAACCCGCAATTGTAAAGTCAAACAAATGAATAAAAGCGAGATGAAAACAGCCTATATTAGCAGAGTATCACATGAGCTGACTGACCATAAAGATGATAGAAACAGCATGCAAAGTTGATAAAAGCGTTCAAAACGTTGGCGGAGTTGCATGTATATATAACCTACGTCATTGGAATGCCAACCCCGCAGTTAAATTTCGAAAACATTAAGTATATGTCTAGAAAATTCCCGATATGTAAGCAGATTATCGCAACTGCGAACCGAAAATCGAAGACAAACTGCTTACAAAGTTATGAAAAGCGATTGCAAAGTTTGTAGATTCGTTTGGCAATGTTACATATGATATTATATTGACGGGTTCCATAGTCAAAAGTTCGAAAACGTAAATACATATTTCGCACATTGCCGTTAAAGTAGCGTACTATCACTCGGAGCATGTAGAGGTCATAGGTCAATTCAAGAAGTTACTTGTACAAAAGCTATCAAGTTTAAAACAGTTTCAAAAATGAAATAGTCGCTAATTCGAGTATATTTCCAATTACGTAAGCAGTAGTGTGGGTAGGTGAAGAGACAAAGTTTAAAGTTAAACTCAATCGGGCATGGTTAGTTCTTGCATGGGAGACTGCCTGAGAAAACCAGCTGAGGATTTTTTTTGGTTTCATCACATACATATCAAAGATATGAGACAACGTTCGTGCATCTTTTTTTCACTGTGATGTTAATCATTTTTAGTAGAAAGACATGGAAATTTAGGCTTGTTTTCAAATTCATGAACATTTTTCAATTTCCTTATTATTTTCGGAGAACAAGTTGGTGACGCTGTCGGTTCATTGTGGAGTTTGACCAGTTAACTTACCGTGAAAAGTCGAACAAAGTGAACACAAAGTTGTGCAAAGTGTTTACAAAGTTTGTAGATGTATTTGTATGTTTGACCTAAGTTGTTGGCATATAGAAACCCGCAATTGTAAAGTCAAACAAATGAATAAAAGCGAGATGAAAACAGCCTATATTAGCAGAGTATCACATGAGCTGACTGACCATAAAGATGATAGAAACAGCATGCAAAGTTGATAAAAGCGTTCAAAACGTTGGCGGAGTTGCATGTATATATAACCTACGTCATTGGAATGCTAACCCCGCAGTTAAATTTCGAAAACATTAAGTATATGTCTAGAAAATTCCCGATATGTAAGCAGATTATCGCAACTGCGAACCGAAAATCGAAGACAAACTGCTTACAAAGTTATGAAAAGCGATTGCAAAGTTTGTAGATTCGTTTGGCAATGTTACATATGATATTATATTGACGGGTTCCATAGTCAAAAGTTCGAAAACGTAAATACATATTTCGCACATTGCCGTTAAAGTAGCGTACTATCACTCGGAGCATGTAGAGGTCATAGGTCAATTCAAGAAGTTACTTGTACAAAAGCTATCAAGTTTAAAACAGTTTCAAAAATGAAATAGTCGCTAATTCGAGTATATTTCCAATTACGTAAGCAGTAGTGTGGGTAGGTGAATAGACAAAGTTTGAAGTTAAGCTCAATCGGGCATGGTTAGTTCTTGCATGGGAGACTGCCTGAGAAAACCAGCTGGGGATTTTTTTTTGGTTTCATCACATACATATCAAAGATATGAGACAACGTTCGTGCATCTATTTTTCACTGTGATGTTAATCATTTTTAGTAGAAAGACATGGAAATTTAGGCTTGTTTTCAAATTCATGAACATTTTTCAATTTCCTTATTATTTTCGGAGAACAAGTTGGTGACGCTGTCGGTTCATTGTGGAGTTTGACCAGTTAACGTACCGTGAAAAGTCGTACAAAGTGAACGCAAAGTTGTGCAAAGTGATTACAAAGTTTGTAGATGTATTTGTATGTTTGACCTAAGTTGTTGGCATATAGAAACCCGCAATTGTAAAGTCAAACAAATGAATAAAAGCGAGATGAAAACAGCCTATATTAGCAGAGTATCACATGAGCTAACGGACCATAAAGATGATAGAAACAGCATGCAAAGTTGATAAAAGCGTTCAAAACGTTGGCGGAGTTGCATGTATATATAACCTAAGTCATTGGAATGCCAACCCCGCAGTTAAATTTCGAAAACATTAAGTATATGTCTAGAAAATTCCCGATATGTAAGCAGATTATCGCAACTGCGAACCGAAAATCGAAGACAAACTGCTTACAAAGTTATGAAAAGCGATTGCAAAGTTTGTAGATTCGTTTGGCAATGTTACATATGATATTATATTGACGGGTTCCATAGTCAAAAGTTCGAAAACGTAAATACATATTTCGCACATTGCCGTTAAAGTAGCGTACTATCACTCGGAGCATGTAGAGGTCATAGGTCAATTCAAGAAGTTACTTGTACAAAAGCTATCAAGTTTAAAACAGTTTCAAAAATGAAATAGTCGCTAATTCGAGTATATTTCCAATTGCGTAAGCAGTAGTGTGGGTAGGTGAATAGACAAAGTTTGAAGTTAAGCTCAATCGGGCATGGTTAGTTCTTGCATGGGAGACTGCCTGAGAAAACCAGCTGGGGATTTTTTTTTGGTTTCATCACATACATATCAAAGATATGAGACAACGTTCGTGCATCTTTTTTTCACTGTGATGTTAATCATTTTTAGTAGAAAGACATGGAAATTTAGGCTTGTTTTCAAATTCATGAACATTTTTCAATTTCCTTATTATTTTCGGAGAACAAGTTGGTGACGCTGTCGGTTCATTGTGGAGTTTGACCAGTTAACTTACCGTGAAAAGTCGTACAAAGTGAACGCAAAGTTGTGCAAAGTGATTACAAAGTTTGTAGATGTATTTGTATGTTTGACCTAAGTTGTTGGCATATAGAAACCCGCAATTGTAAAGTCAAACAAATGAATAAAAGCGAGATGAAAACAGCCTATATTAGCAGAGTATCACATGAGCTAACGGACCATAAAGATGATAGAAACAGCATGCAAAGTTGATAAAAGCGTTCAAAACGTTGGCGGAGTTGCATGTATATATAACCTAAGTCATTGGAATGCCAACCCCGCAGTTAAATTTCGAAAACATTAAGTATATGTCTAGAAAATTCCCGATATGTAAGCAGATTATCGCAACTGCGAACCGAAAATCGAAGACAAACTGCTTACAAAGTTATGAAAAGCGATTGCAAAGTTTGTAGATTCGTTTGGCAATGTTACATATGATATTATATTGACGGGTTCCATAGTCAAAAGTTCGAAAACGTAAATACATATTTCGCACATTGCCGTTAAAGTAGCGTACTATCACTCGGAGCATGTAGAGGTCATAGGTCAATTCAAGAAGTTACTTGTACAAAAGCTATCAAGTTTAAAACAGTTTCAAAAATAATATAGTCGCTAATTCGAGTATATTTCAAATTACGTAAGCAGTAGTGTGGGTAGGTGAATAGACAAAGTTTAAAGTTAAGCTCAATCGGGCATGGTTAGTTCTTGCATGGGAGACTGCCTGAGAAAACCAGCTGGGCATTTTTTTTGGTTTCATCACATACATATCAAAGATATGAGACAACGTTCGTGCAACTTTTTTTCACTGTGATGTTAATCATTTTAGTAGAAAGACATGGAAATCTAGGCTTGTTTTTAAATTCATGAACATTTTTCAATTTCCCTATTATTTTCGGAGAACAAGTTGGTGACGCTGTCGGCATATAGTGGAGTTTGACCAGTTAACTTACCGTGAAAAGTCGTACAAAGTGAACGCAAAGTTGTGCAAAGTGATTACAAAGTTTGTAGATGTATTTGTATGTTTGACCTAAGTTGTTGGCATATAAAAACCCGCAATTGTATAGTCAAACAAATGAATAAAAGCGAGATGAAAACAGCCTATATTAGCAGAGTATCACATGAGCTGACTGACCATAAAAATGATAGAAACAGCATGCAAAGTTGATAAAAGCGTTCAAAACGTTGGTGGAGTTGCATGTATATATAACTTAAGTCATTGGAATGCCAACCCCGCAGTTAAATTTCGAAAACATTAAGTATATGTCTAGAAAATTCCCGATATGTAAGCAGATTATCGCAACTGCGAACCGAAAATCGAAGAAAAACTGCTTACAAAGTTATGAAAAGCGATTGCAAAGTTTGTAGATTCGTTTGGCAATGTTACATATGATATTATATTGACGGGTTCCATAGTCAAAAGTTCGAAAACGTAAATACATATTTCGCGCATTGCCGTTAAAGTTGAGTACTATCACTCGGAGCATGTATAGGTCATAGGTCAATTCAAGAAGTTACTTGTACTAAAGCTATTAAGTTTAAAACAGTTTCAAAAATGAAATAGTCGCTAATTCGAGTATATTTCAAATTACGTAAGCAGTAGTGTGGGTAGGTGAATAGACAAAGTTTAAAGTTAAGCTCAATCGGGCATGGTTAGTTCTTGCATGGGAGACTGCCTGAGAAAACCAGCTGGGGATTTTTTTTTGGTTTCATCACATACATATCAAAGATATGAGACAACGTTCGTGCATCTTTTTTTCACTGTGATGTTAATCATTTTTAGTAGAAAGACATGGAAATTTAGGCTTGTTTTCAAATTCATGAACATTTTTCAATTTCCTTATTATTTTCGGAGAACATGTTGGTGACGCTGTCGGTTCATTGTGGAGTTTGACCAGTTAACTTACCGTGAAAAGTCGTACAAAGTGAACGCAAAGTTGTGCAAAGTGATTACAAAGTTTGTAGATGTATTTGTATGTTTGACCTAAGTTGTTGGCATATAGAAACCCGCAATTGTATAGTCAAACAAATGAATAAAAGCGAGATGAAAACAGCCTATATTAGCAGAGTATCACATGAGCTGACTGACCATAAAAATGATAGAAACAGCATGCAAAGTTGATAAAAGCGTTCAAAACGTTGGTGGAGTTGCATGTATATATAACTTAAGTCATTGGAATGCCAACCCCGCAGTTAAATTTCGAAAACATTAAGTATATGTCTAGAAAATTCCCGATATGTAAGCAGATTATCGCAACTGCGAACCGAAAATCGAAGACAAACTGCTTACAAAGTTATGAAAAGCGATTGCAAAGTTTGTAGATTCGTTTGGCAATGTTACATATGATATTATATTGACGGGTTCCATAGTCAAAAGTTCGAAAACGTAAATACATATTTCGCGCATTGCCGTTAAAGTTGAGTACTATCACTCGGAGCATGTATAGGTCATAGGTCAATTCAAGAAGTTACTTGTACTAAAGCTATTAAGTTTAAAACAGTTTCAAAAATGAAATAGTCGCTAATTCGAGTATATTTCAAATTACGTAAGCAGTAGTGTGGGTAGGTGAATAGACAAAGTTTAAAGTTAAGCTCAATCGGGCATGGTTAGTTCTTGCATGGGAGACTGCCTGAGAAAACCAGCTGGGGATTTTTTTTTGGTTTCATCACATACATATCAAAGATATGAGACAACGTTCGTGCATCTTTTTTTCACTGTGATGTTAATCATTTTTAGTAGAAAGACATGGAAATTTAGACTTGTTTTCAAATTCATGAACATTTTTCAATTTCCTTATTATTTTCGGAGAACAAGTTGGTGACGCTGTCGGTTCATTGTGGAGTTTGACCAGTTAACTTACCGTGAAAAGTCGTACAAAGTGAACGCAAAGTTGTGCAAAGTGATTACAAAGTTTGTAGATGTATTTGTATGTTTGACCTAAGTTGTTGGCATATAGAAACCCGCAATTGTATAGTCAAACAAATGAATAAAAGCGAGATGAAAACAGCCTATATTAGCAGAGTATCACATGAGCTGACTGACCATAAAAATGATAGAAACAGCATGCAAAGTTGATAAAAGCGTTCAAAACGTTGGTGGAGTTGCATGTATATATAACTTAAGTCATTGGAATGCCAACCCCGCAGTTAAATTTCGAAAACATTAAGTATATGTCTAGAAAATTCCCGATATGTAAGCAGATTATCGCAACTGCGAACCGAAAATCGAAGACAAACTGCTTACAAAGTTATGAAAATCGATTGCAAAGTTTGTAGATTCGTTTGGCAATGTTACATATGATATTATATTGACGGGTTCCATAGTCAAAAGTTCGAAAACGTAAATACATATTTCGCGCATTGCCGTTAAAGTTGAGTACTATCACTCGGAGCATGTATAGGTCATAGGTCAATTCAAGAAGTTACTTGTACTAAAGCTATTAAGTTTAAAACAGTTTCAAAAATGAAATAGTCGCTAATTCGAGTATATTTCAAATTACGTAAGCAGTAGTGTGGGTAGGTGAATAGACAAAGTTTAAAGTTAAGCTCAATCGGGCATGGTTAGTTCTTGCATGGGAGACTGCCTGAGAAAACCAGCTGGGGATTTTTTTTTGGTTTCATCACATACATATCAAAGATATGAGACAACGTTCGTGCATCTTTTTTTCACTGTGATGTTAATCATTTTTAGTAGAAAGACATGGAAATTTAGGCTTGTTTTCAAATTCATGAACATTTTTCAATTTCCTTATTATTTTCGGAGAACAAGTTGGTGACGCTGTCGGTTCATTGTGGAGTTTGACCAGTTAACTTACCGTGAAAAGTCGTACAAAGTGAACGCAAAGTTGTGCAAAGTGATTACAAAGTTTGTAGATGTATTTGTATGTTTGACCAAAGTTGCTGGCATATAGAAATCCGCAATTGTAAAGTCAAACAAATGAATAAAAGCGAGATGAAAACAGCCTATATTAGCAGAGTATCACATGAGCTGACTGACCATAAAGATGATAGAAACAGCATGCAAAGTTGATAAAAGCGTTCAAAACGTTGGCGGAGTTGCATGTATATATAACCTACGTCATTGGAATGCCAACCCCGCAGTTAAATTTCGAAAACATTAAGTATATGTCTAGAAAATTCCCGATATGTAAGCAGATTATCGCAACTGCGAACCGAAAATCGAAGACAAACTTCTTACAAAGTTATGAAAAGCGATTGCAAAGTTTGTAGATTCGTTTGGCAATGTTACATATGATATTATATTGACGGGTTCCATAGTCAAAAGTTCGAAAACGTAAATACATATTTCGCACATTGCCGTTAAAGTAGCGTACTATCACTCGGAGCATGTAGAGGTCATAGGTCAATTCAAGAAGTTACTTGTACAAAAGCTATCAAGTTTAAAACAGTTTCAAAAATGAAATAGTCGCTAATTCGAGTATATTTCCAATTACGTAAGCAGTAGTGTGGGTAGGTGAATAGACAAAGTTTGAAGTTAAGCTCAATCGGGCATGGTTAGTTCTTGCATGGGAGACTGCCTGAGAAAACCAGCTGGGGATTTTTTTTTGGTTTCATCACATACATATCAAAGATATGAGACAACGTTCGTGCATCTTTTTTTCACTGTGATGTTAATCATTTTTAGTAGAAAGACATGGAAATTTAGGCTTGTTTTCAAATTCATGAACATTTTTCAATTTCCTTATTATTTTCGGAGAACAAGTTGGTGACGCTGTCGGTTCATTGTGGAGTTTGACCAGTTAACTTACCGTGAAAAGTCGTACAAAGTGAACGCAAAGTTGTGCAAAGTGATTACAAAGTTTGTAGATGTATTTGTATGTTTGACCTAAGTTGTTGGCATATAGAAATCCGCAATTGTAAAGTCAAACAAATGAATAAAAGCGAGATGAAAACAGCCTATATTAGCAGAGTATCACATGAGCTGACTGACCATAAAGATGATTGAAACAGCATGCAAAGTTGATAAAAGCGTTCAAAACGTTGGCGGAGTTGCATGTATATATAACCTAAGTCATTGGAATGCCAACCACGCAGTTAAATTTCAAAAACATTAAGTATATGTCTAGAAAATTCCCGATATGTAAGCAGATTATCGCAACTGCGAACCGAAAATCGAAGACAAACTGCTTACAAAGTTATGAAAAGCGATTGCAAAGTTTGTAGATTCGTTTGGCAATGTTACATATGATATTATATTGACGGGTTCCATAGTCAAAAGTTCGAAAACGTAAATACATATTTCGCACATTGCCGTTAAAGTTGCGTACTATCACTCGGAGCATGTATAGGTCATAGGTCAATTCAAGAAGTTACTTGTACTAAAGCTATTAAGTTTAAAACAGTTTCAAAAATGAAATAGTCGCTAATTCGTGTATATTTCAAATTACGTAAGCAGTAGTGTGGGTAGCTGAAGAGACAAAGTTTAAAGTTAAGCTCAATCGGGCATGGTTAGTGCTTGCATGGGAGACTGCCTGAGAAAACCAGCTTTGGATTTTTTTTGGTTTCATCACATACATATCAAAGATATGAGACAACGTTCGTGCATCTTTTTTTTCACTGTGATGTTAATCATTTTTAGTAGAAAGACATGGAAATCTAGGATTGTTTTCAAATTCATGAACATTTTTCAATTTCCCTATTATTTTCGGAGAACAAGTTGGTGACGCTGTCGGCACATAGAGGAGTTTGACCAGTTAACTTACCGTGAAAAGTCGTACAAAGTGAACGCTAAGTTGTGCAAAGTGATTACAAAGTTTGTAGATGTATTTGTATGTTTGACCTAAGTTGTTGGTATATAGAAACCCGCAATTGTAAAGTCAAACAAATGAATAAAAGCGAGATGAAAACAGCCTATATTAGCAGAGTATCACATGAGCTGACTGACCATAAAGATGATAGAAACAGCATGCAAAGTTGATAAAAGCGTTCAAAACGTTGGCGGAGTTGCATGTATATATAACATAAGTCATTGGAATGCCAACCCCGCAGTTAAATTTCGAAAACATTAAGTATATGTCTAGAAAATTCCCGATATGTAAGCAGATTATCGCAACTGCGAACCGAAAATCGAAGACAAACTGCTTACAAAGTTATGAAAAGCGATTGCAAAGTTTGTAGATTCGTTTGGCAATGTTACATATGATATTATATTGACGGGTTCCATAGTCAAAAGTTCGAAAACGTAAATACATATTTCGCACATTGCCGTTAAAGTAGCGTACTATCACTCGGAGCATGTAGAGGTCATAGGTCAATTCAAGAAGTTACTTGTACAAAAGCTATCAAGTTTAAAACAGTTTCAAAAATAATATAGTCGCTAATTCGAGTATATTTCAAATTACGTAAGCAGTAGTGTGGGTAGGTGAATAGACAAAGTTTAAAGTTAAGCTCAATCGGGCATGGTTAGTTCTTGCATGGGAGACTGCCTGAGAAAACCAGCTGGGCATTTTTTTTGGTTTCATCACATACATATCAAAGATATGAGACAACGTTCGTGCAACTTTTTTTCACTGTGATGTTAATCATTTTAGTAGAAAGACATGGAAATCTAGGCTTGTTTTTAAATTCATGAACATTTTTCAATTTCCCTATTATTTTCGGAGAACAAGTTGGTGACGCTGTCGGCATATAGTGGAGTTTGACCAGTTAACTTACCGTGAAAAGTCGTACAAAGTGAACGCTAAGTTGTGCAAAGTGATTACAAAGTTTGTAGATGTATTTGTATGTTTGACCTAAGTTGTTGGTATATAGAAACCCGCAATTGTAAAGTCAAACAAATGAATAAAAGCGAGATGAAAACAGCCTATATTAGCAGAGTATCACATGAGCTGACTGACCATAAAGATGATAGAAACAGCATGCAAAGTTGATAAAAGCGTTCAAAACGTTGGCGGAATTGCATGTATATATAACATAAGTCATTGGAATGCCAACCCCGCAGTTAAATTTCGAAAACATTAAGTATATGTCTAGAAAATTCCCGATATGTAAGCAGATTATCGCAACTGCGAACCGAAAATCGAAGACAAACTGCTTACAAAGTTATGAAAAGCGATTGCAAAGTTTGTAGATTCGTTTGGCAATGTTACATATGATATTATATTGACGGGTTCCATAGTCAAAAGTTCGAAAACGTAAATACATATTTCGCACATTGCCGTTAAAGTAGCGTACTATCACTCGGAGCATGTAGAGGTCATAGGTCAATTCAAGAAGTTACTTGTACAAAAGCTATCAAATTTAAAACAGTTTCAAAAATAATATAGTCGCTAATTCGAGTATATTTCAAATTACGTAAGCAGTAGTGTGGGTAGGTGAATAGACAAAGTTTAAAGTTAAGCTCAATCGGGCATGGTTAGTTCTTGCATGGGAGACTGCCTGAGAAAACCAGCTGGGCATTTTTTTTGGTTTCATCACATACATATCAAAGATATGAGACAACGTTCGTGCATCTTTTTTTCACTGTGATGTTAATCATTTTAGTAGAAAGACATGGAAATCTAGGCTTGTTTTTAAATTCATGAACATTTTTCAATTTCCCTATTATTTTCGGAGAACAAGTTGGTGACGCTGTCGGCATATAGTGGAGTTTGACCAGTTAACTTACCGTGAAAAGTCGTACAAAGTGAACGCAAAGTTGTGCAAAGTGATTACAAAGTTTGTAGATGTATTTGTATGTTTGACCTAAGTTGTTGGCATATAGAAACCCGCAATTGTATAGTCAAACAAATGAATAAAAGCGAGATGAAAACAGCCTATATTAGCAGAGTATCACATGAGCTGACTGACCATAAAAATGATAGAAACAGCATGCAAAGTTGATAAAAGCGTTCAAAACGTTGGTGGAGTTGCATGTATATATAACTGAAGTCATTGGAATGCCAACCCCGCAGTTAAATTTCGAAAACATTAAGTATATGTCTAGAAAATTCCCGATATGTAAGCAGATTATCGCAACTGCGAACCGAAAATCGAAGAAAAACTGCTTACAAAGTTATGAAAAGCGATTGCAAAGTTTGTAGATTCGTTTGGCAATGTTACATATGATATTATATTGACGGGTTCCATAGTCAAAAGTTCGAAAACGTAAATACATATTTCGCACATTGCCGTTAAAGTTGCGTACTATCACTCGGAGCATGTATAGGTCATAGGTCAATTCAAGAAGTTACTTGTACAAAAGCTATCAAGTTTAAAACAGTTTCAAAAATAATATAGTCGCTAATTCGAGTATATTTCAAATTACGTAAGCAGTAGTGTGGGTAGGTGAATAGACAAAGTTTAAAGTTAAGCTCAATCGGGCATGGTTAGTTCTTGCATGGGAGACTGCCTGAGAAAACCAGCTGGGCATTTTTTTTGGTTTCATCACATACATATCAAAGATATGAGACAACGTTCGTGCAACTTTTTTTCACTGTGATGTTAATCATTTTAGTAGAAAGACATGGAAATCTAGGCTTGTTTTTAAATTCATGAACATTTTTCAATTTCCCTATTATTTTCGGAGAACAAGTTGGTGACGTTTCGGCATATAGTGGAGTTTGACCAGTTAACTTACCGTGAAAAGTCGTACAAAGTGAACGCAAAGTTGTGCAAAGTGATTACAAAGTTTGTAGATGTATTTGTATGTTTGACCTAAGTTGTTGGCATATAAAAACCCGCAATTGTATAGTCAAACAAATGAATAAAAGCGAGATGAAAACAGCCTATATTAGCAGAGTATCACATGAGCTGACTGACCATAAAAATGATAGAAACAGCATGCAAAGTTGATAAAAGCGTTCAAAACGTTGGCGGAGTTGCATGTATATATAACCTAAGTCATTGGAATGCCAACCACGCAGTTAAATTTCGAAAACATTAAGTATATGTCTAGAAAATTCCCGATATGTAAGCAGATTATCGCAACTGCGAACAGAAATTGGAGACAAACTACTTACAAAGTTATGAAAAGCGATTGCAAAGTTTGTAGATTCGTTTGGCAATGTTACATATGATATTATATTGACGGGTTCCATAGTCAAAAGTTCGAAAACGTAAATACATATTTCGCACATTGCCGTTAAAGTTGCGTACTATCACTCGGAGCATGTATAGGTCATAGGTCAATTCAAGAAGTTACTTGTACTAAAGCTATTAAGTTTAAAACAGTTTCAAAAATGAAATAGTCGCTAATTCGTGTATATTTCAAATTACGTAAGCAGTAGTGTGGGTAGCTGAAGAGACAAAGTTTAAAGTTAAGCTCAATCGGGCATGGTTAGTGCTTGCATGGGAGACTGCCTGAGAAAACCAGCTTTGGATTTTTTTTGGTTTCATCACATACATATCAAAGATATGAGACAACATTCGTGCATCTTTTTTTTCACTGTGATGTTAATCATTTTTAGTAGAAAGACATGGAAATCTAGGATTGTTTTCAAATTCATGAACATTTTTCAATTTCCCTATTATTTTCGGAGAACAAGTTGGTGACGCTGTCGGCACATAGAGGAGTTTGACCAGTTAACTTACCGTGAAAAGTCGTACAAAGTGAACGCAAAGTTGTGCAAAGTGATTACAAAGCTTGTAGATGTATTTGTATGTTTGACCTAAGTTGTTGGTATATAGAAACCCGCAATTGTAAAGTCAAACAAATGAATAAAAGCGAGATGAAAACAGCCTATATTAGCAGAGTATCACATGAGCTGACTGACCATAAAGATGATAGAAACAGCATGCAAAGTTGATAAAAGCGTTCAAAACGTTGGCGGAGTTGCATGTATATATAACATAAGTCATTGGAATGCCAACCCCGCAGTTAAATTTCGAAAACATTAAGTATATGTCTAGAAAATTCCCGATATGTAAGCAGATTATCGCAACTGCGAACCGAAAATCGAAGACAAACTGCTTACAAAGTTATGAAAAGCGATTGCAAAGTTTGTAGATTCGTTTGGCAATGTTACATATGATATTATATTGACGGGTTCCATAGTCAAAAGTTCGAAAACGTAAATACATATTTCGCACATTGCCGTTAAAGTAGCGTACTATCACTCGGAGCATGTAGAGGTCATAGGTCAATTCAAGAAGTTACTTGTACAAAAGCTATCAAGTTTAAAACAGTTTCAAAAATAATATAGTCGCTAATTCGAGTATATTTCAAATTACGTAAGCAGTAGTGTGGGTAGGTGAATAGACAAAGTTTAAAGTTAAGCTCAATCGGGCATGGTTAGTTCTTGCATGGGAGACTGCCTGAGAAAACCAGCTGGGCATTTTTTTTGGTTTCATCACATACATATCAAAGATATGAGACAACGTTCGTGCAACTTTTTTTCACTGTGATGTTAATCATTTTAGTAGAAAGACATGGAAATCTAGGCTTGTTTTTAAATTCATGAACATTTTTCAATTTCCCTATTATTTTCGGAGAACAAGTTGGTGACGCTGTCGGCATATAGTGGAGTTTGACCAGTTAACTTACCGTGAAAAGTCGTACAAAGTGAACGCAAAGTTGTGCAAAGTGATTACAAAGTTTGTAGATGTATTTGTATGTTTGACCTAAGTTGTTGGCATATAGAAACCCGCAATTGTATAGTCAAACAAATGAATAAAAGCGAGATGAAAACAGCCTATATTAGCAGAGTATCACATGAGCTGACTGACCATAAAAATGATAGAAACAGCATGCAAAGTTGATAAAAGCGTTCAAAACGTTGGTGGAGTTGCATGTATATATAACTTAAGTCATTGGAATGCCAACCCCGCAGTTAAATTTCGAAAACATTAAGTATATGTCTAGAAAATTCCCGATATGTAAGCAGATTATCGCAACTGCGAACCGAAAATCGAAGAAAAACTGCTTACAAAGTTATGAAAAGCGATTGCAAAGTTTGTAGATTCGTTTGGCAATGTTACATATGATATTATATTGACGGGTTCCATAGTCAAAAGTTCGAAAACGTAAATACATATTTCGCGCATTGCCGTTAAAGTTGCGTACTATCACTCGGAGCATGTGTAGGTCATAGGTCAATTCAAGAAGTTACTTGTACTAAAGCTATTAAGTTTAAAACAGTTTCAAAAATGAAATAGTCGCTAATTCGAGTATATTTCAAATTGCGTAAGCAGTAGTGTGGGTAGGTGAATAGACAAAGTTTAAAGTTAAGCTCAATCGGGCATGGTTAGTTCTTGCATGGGAGACTGCCTGAGAAAACCAGCTGGGGATTTTTTTTGGTTTCATCACATACATATCAAAGATATGAGACAACGTTCGTGCATCTTTTTTTCACTGTGATGTTAATCATTTTTAGTAGAAAGACATGGAAATTTAGGCTTGTTTTCAAATTCATGAACATTTTTCAATTTCCCTATTATTTTCGGAGAACAAGTTGGTGACGCTGTCGGCATATAGTGGAGTTTGACCAGTTAACTTACCGTGAAAAGTCGTACAAAGTGAACGCAAAGTTGTGCAAAGTGATTACAAAGTTTGTAGATGTATTTGTATGTTTGACCTAAGTTGTTGGCATATAGAAACCCGCAATTGTATAGTCAAACAAATGAATAAAAGCGAGATGAAAACAGCCTATATTAGCAGAGTATCACATGAGCTGACTGACCATAAAAATGATAGAAACAGCATGCAAAGTTGATAAAAGCGTTCAAAACGTTGGTGGAGTTGCATGTATATATAACTTAAGTCATTGGAATTCCAACCCCGCAGTTAAATTTCGAAAACATTAAGTATATGTCTAGAAAATTCCCGATATGTAAGCAGATTATCGCAACTGCGAACCGAAAATCGAAGAAAAACTGCTTACAAAGTTATGAAAAGCGATTGCAAAGTTTGTAGATTCGTTTGGCAATGTTACATATGATATTATATTGACGGGTTCCATAGTCAAAAGTTCGAAAACGTAAATACATATTTCGCGCATTGCCGTTAAAGTTGCGTACTATCACTCGGAGCATGTGTAGGTCATAGGTCAATTCAAGAAGTTACTTGTACTAAAGCTATTAAGTTTAAAACAGTTTCAAAAATGAAATAGTCGCTAATTCGAGTATATTTCAAATTGCGTAAGCAGTAGTGTGGGTAGGTGAATAGACAAAGTTTAAAGTTAAGCTCAATCGGGCATGGTTAGTTCTTGCATGGGAGACTGCCTGAGAAAACCAGCTGGGGATTTTTTTTTGGTTTCATCACATACATATCAAAGATATGAGACAACGTTCGTGCATCTTTTTTTCACTGTGATGTTAATCATTTTTAGTAGAAAGACATGGAAATTTAGGCTTGTTTTCAAATTCATGAACATTTTTCAATTTCCTTATTATTTTCGGAGAACAAGTTGGTGACGCTGTCGGTTCATTGTGGAGTTTGACCAGTTAACTTACCGTGAAAAGTCGTACAAAGTGAACGCAAAGTTGTGCAAAGTGATTACACAGTTTGTAGATGTATTTGTATGTTTGACCTAAGTTGTTGGCATATAGAAACCCGCAATTGTATAGTCAAACAAATGAATAAAAGCGAGATGAAAACAGCCTATATTAGCAGAGTATCACATGAGCTGACTGACCATAAAAATGATAGAAACAGCATGCAAAGTTGATAAAAGCGTTCAAAACGTTGGTGGAGTTGCATGTATATATAACTTAAGTCATTGGAATTCCAACCCCGCAGTTAAATTTCGAAAACATTAAGTATATGTCTAGAAAATTCCCGATATGTAAGCAGATTATCGCAACTGCGAACCGAAAATCGAAGAAAAACTGCTTACAAAGTTATGAAAAGCGATTGCAAAGTTTGTAGATTCGTTTGGCAATGTTACATATGATATTATATTGACGGGTTCCATAGTCAAAAGTTCGAAAACGTAAATACATATTTCGCGCATTGCCGTTAAAGTTGCGTACTATCACTCGGAGCATGTGTAGGTCATAGGTCAATTCAAGAAGTTACTTGTACTAAAGCTATTAAGTTTAAAACAGTTTCAAAAATGAAATAGTCGCTAATTCGAGTATATTTCAAATTGCGTAAGCAGTAGTGTGGGTAGGTGAATAGACAAAGTTTAAAGTTAAGCTCAATCGGGCATGGTTAGTTCTTGCATGGGAGACTGCCTGAGAAAACCAGCTGGGGATTTTTTTTTGGTTTCATCACATACATATCAAAGATATGAGACAACGTTCGTGCATCTTTTTTTCACTGTGATGTTAATCATTTTTAGTAGAAAGACATGGAAATTTAGGCTTGTTTTCAAATTCATGAACATTTTTCAATTTCCTTATTATTTTCGGAGAACAAGTTGGTGACGCTGTCGGTTCATTGTGGAGTTTGACCAGTTAACTTACCGTGAAAAGTCGTACAAAGTGAACGCAAAGTTGTGCAAAGTGATTACACAGTTTGTAGATGTATTTGTATGTTTGACCTAAGTTGTTGGCATATAGAAACCCGCAATTGTAAAGTCAAACAAATGAATAAAAGCGAGATGAAAACAGCCTATATTAGCAGAGTATCACATGAGCTAACGGACCATAAAGATGATAGAAACAGCATGCAAAGTTGATAAAAGCGTTCAAAACGTTGGCGGAGTTGCATGTATATATAACCTAAGTCATTGGAATGCCAACCCCGCAGTTAAATTTCGAAAACATTAAGTATATGTCTAGAAAATTCCCGATATGTAAGCAGATTATCGCAACTGCGAACCGAAAATCGAAGACAAACTGCTTACAAAGTTATGAAAAGCGATTGCAAAGTTTGTAGATTCGTTTGGCAATGTTACATATGATATTATATTGACGGGTTCCATAGTCAAAAGTTCGAAAACGTAAATACATATTTCGCACATTGCCGTTAAAGTAGCGTACTATCACTCGGAGCATGTAGAGGTCATAGGTCAATTCAAGAAGTTACTTGTACAAAAGCTATCAAGTTTAAAACAGTTTCAAAAATAATATAGTCGCTAATTCGAGTATATTTCAAATTACGTAAGCAGTAGTGTGGGTAGGTGAATAGACAAAGTTTAAAGTTAAGCTCAATCGGGCATGGTTAGTTCTTGCATGGGAGACTGCCTGAGAAAACCAGCTGGGCATTTTTTTTGGTTTCATCACATACATATCAAAGATATGAGACAACGTTCGTGCAACTTTTTTTCACTGTGATGTTAATCATTTTAGTAGCAAGACATGGAAATCTAGGCTTGTTTTTAAATTCATGAACATTTTTCAATTTCCCTATTATTTTCGGAGAACAAGTTGGTGACGTTTCGGCATATAGTGGAGTTTGACCAGTTAACTTACCGTGAAAAGTCGTACAAAGTGAACGCAAAGTTGTGCAAAGTGATTACAAAGTTTGTAGATGTATTTGTATGTTTGACCTAAGTTGTTGGCATATAAAAACCCGCAATTGTATAGTCAAACAAATGAATAAAAGCGAGATGAAAACAGCCTATATTAGCAGAGTATCACATGAGCTGACTGACCATAAAAATGATAGAAACAGCATGCAAAGTTAATAAAAGCGTTCAAAACGTTGGTGGAGTTGCATGTATATATAACTTAAGTCATTGGAATGCCAACCCCGCAGTTAAATTTCGAAAACATTAAGTATATGTCTAGAAAATTCCCGATATGTAAGCAGATTATCGCAACTGCGAACCGAAAATCGAAGAAAAACTGCTTACAAAGTTATGAAAAGCGATTGCAAAGTTTGTAGATTCGTTTGGCAATGTTACATATGATATTATATTGACGGGTTCCATAGTCAAAAGTTCGAAAACGTAAATACATATTTCGCGCATTGCCGTTAAAGTTGCGTACTATCACTCGGAGCATGTATAGGTCATAGGTCAATTCAAGAAGTTACTTGTACTAAAGCTATTAAGTTTAAAACAGTTTCAAAAATGAAATAGTCGCTAATTCGAGTATATTTCAAATTGCGTAAGCAGTAGTGTGGGTAGGTGAATAGACAAAGTTTAAAGTTAAGCTCAATCGGGCATGGTTAGTTCTTGCATGGGAGACTGCCTGAGAAAACCAGCTGGGGATTTTTTTTTGGTTTCATCACATACATATCAAAGATATGAGACAACGTTCGTGCATCTTTTTTTCACTGTGATGTTAATCATTTTTAGTAGAAAGACATGGAAATTTAGGCTTGTTTTCAAATTCATGAACATTTTTCAATTTCCTTATTATTTTCCGAGAACAAGTTGGTGACGCTGTCGGTTCATTGTGGAGTTTGACCAGTTAACTTACCGTGAAAATTCGTACAAAGTGAACGCAAAGTTGTGCAAAGTGATTACAAAGTTTGTAGATGTATTTGTATGTTTGACCTAAGTTGTTGGCATATAGAAACCCGCAATTGTAAAGTCAAACAAATGAATAAAAGCGAGATGAAAACAGCCTATATTAGCAGAGTATCACATGAGCTAACGGACCATAAAGATGATAGAAACAGCATGCAAAGTTGATAAAAGCGTTCAAAACGTTGGCGGAGTTGCATGTATATATAACCTAAGTCATTGGAATGCCAACCCCGCAGTTAAATTTCGAAAACATTAAGTATATGTCTAGAAAATTCCCGATATGTAAGCAGATTATCGCAACTGCGAACCGAAAATCGAAGACAAACTGCTTACAAAGTTATGAAAAGCGATTGCAAAGTTTGTAGATTCGTTTGGCAATGTTACATATGATATTATATTGACGGGTTCCATAGTCAAAAGTTCGAAAACGTAAATACATATTTCGCACATTGCCGTTAAAGTAGCGTACTATCACTCGGAGCATGTAGAGGTCATAGGTCAATTCAAGAAGTTACTTGTACAAAAGCTATCAAGTTTAAAACAGTTTCAAAAATGAAATAGTCGCTAATTCGAGTATATTTCCAATTACGTAAGCAGTAGTGTGGGTAGGTGAAGAGACAAAGTTTAAAGTTAAATTCAATCGGGCATGGTTAGTTCTTGCATGGGAGACTGCCTGAGAAAACCAGCTGAGGATTTTTTTTGTTTCATCACATACATATCAAAGATATGAGACAACGTTCGTGCATCTTTTTTTCACTGTGATGTTAATCATTTTAGTAGAAAGACATGGAAATCTAGGCTTGTTTTTAAATTCATGAACATTTTTCAATTTCCCTATTATTTTCGGAGAACAAGTTGGTGACGCTGTCGGCATATAGTGGAGTTTGACCAGTTAACTTACCGTGAAAAGTCGTACAAAGTGAACGCAAAGTTGTGCAAAGTGATTACAAAGTTTGTAGATGTATTTGTATGTTTGACCTAAGTTGTTGGCATATAGAAACCCGCAATTGTATAGTCAAACAAATGAATAAAAGCGAGATGAAAACAGCCTATATTAGCAGAGTATCACATGAGCTGACTGACCATAAAAATGATAGAAACAGCATGCAAAGTTCATAAAAGCGTTCAAAACGTTGGTGGAGTTGCATGTATATATAACTTAAGTCATTGGAATGCCAACCCCGCAGTTAAATTTCGAAAACATTAAGTATATGTCTAGAAAATTCCCGATATGTAAGCAGATTATCGCAACTGCGAACCGAAAATCGAAGAAAAACTGCTTACAAAGTTATGAAAAGCGATTGCAAAGTTTGTAGATTCGTTTGGCAATGTTACATATGATATTATATTGACGGGTTCCATAGTCAAAAGTTCGAAAACGTAAATACATATTTCGCGCATTGCCGTTAAAGTTGCGTACTATCACTCGGAGCATGTATAGGTCATAGGTCAATTCAAGAAGTTACTTGTACTAAAGCTATTAAGTTTAAAACAGTTTCAAAAATGAAATAGTCGCTAATTCGAGTATATTTCAAATTACGTAAGCAGTAGTGTGGGTAGGTGAATAGACAAAGTTTAAAGTTAAGCTCAATCGGGCATGGTTAGTTCTTGCATGGGAGACTGCCTGAGAAAACCAGCTGGGGATTTTTTTTTGGTTTCATCACATACATATCAAAGATATGAGACAACGTTCGTGCATCTTTTTTCACTGTGATGTTAATCATTTTTAGTAGAAAGACATGGAAATTTAGGCTTGTTTTCAAATTCATGAACATTTTTCAATTTCCTTATTATTTTCGGAGAACAAGTTGGTGACGCTGTCGGTTCATTGTGGAGTTTGACCAGTTAACTTACCGTGAAAAGTCGTACAAAGTGAACGCAAAGTTGTGCAAAGTGATTACAAAGTTTGTAGATGTATTTGTATGTTTGACCTAAGTTGTTGGCATATAGAAACCCGCAATTGTAAAGTCAAACAAATGAATAAAAGCGAGATGAAAACAGCCTATATTAGCAGAGTATCACATGAGCTAACGGACCATAAAGATGATAGAAACAGCATGCAAAGTTGATAAAAGCGTTCAAAACGTTGGCGGAGTTGCATGTATATATAACCTAAGTCATTGGAATGCCAACCCCGCAGTTAAATTTCGAAAACATTAAGTATATGTCTAGAAAATTCCCGATATGTAAGCAGATTATCGCAACTGCGAACCGAAAATCGAAGACAAACTGCTTACAAAGTTATGAAAAGCGATTGCAAAGTTTGTAGATTCGTTTGGCAATGTTACATATGATATTATATTGACGGGTTCCATAGTCAAAAGTTCGAAAACGTAAATACATATTTCGCGCATTGCCGTTAAAGTTGCGTACTATCACTCGGAGCATGTATAGGTCATAGGTCAATTCAAGAAGTTACTTGTACTAAAGCTATTAAGTTTAAAACAGTTTCAAAAATGAAATAGTCGCTAATTCGAGTATATTTCAAATTACGTAAGCAGTAGTGTGGGTAGGTGAATAGACAAAGTTTAAAGTTAAGCTCAATCAGGCATGGTTAGTTCTTGCATAGGAGACTGCCTGAGAAAACCAGCTGGGGATTTTTTTTTTGGTTTCATCACATACATATCAAAGATATGAGACAACGTTCGTGCATCTTTTTTCACTGTGATGTTAATCATTTTTAGTAGAAAGACATGGAAATTTAGGCTTGTTTTCAAATTCATGAACATTTTTCAATTTCCTTATTATTTTCGGAGAACAAGTTGGTGACGCTGTCGGTTCATTGTGGAGTTTGACCAGTTAACTTACCGTGAAAAGTCGTACAAAGTGAACGCAAAGTTGTGCAAAGTGATTACAAAGTTTGTAGATGTATTTGTATGTTTGACCTAAGTTGTTGGCATATAGAAACCCGCAATTGTATAGTCAAACAAATGAATAAAAGCGAGATGAAAACAGCCTATATTAGCAGAGTATCACATGAGCTGACTGACCATAAAAATGATAGAAACAGCATGCAAAGTTGATAAAAGCGTTCAAAACGTTGGTGGAGTTGCATGTATATATAACTTAAGTCATTGGAATGCCAACCCCGCAGTTAAATTTCGAAAACATTAAGTATATGTCTAGAAAATTCCCGATATGTAAGCAGATTATCGCAACTGCGAACCGAAAATCGAAGAAAAACTGCTTACAAAGTTATGAAAAGCGATTGCAAAGTTTGTAGATTCGTTTGGCAATGTTACATATGATATTATATTGACGGGTTCCATAGTCAAAAGTTCGAAAACGTAAATACATATTTCGCGCATTGCCGTTAAAGTTGCGTACTATCACTCGGAGCATGTATAGGTCATAGGTCAATTCAAGAAGTTACTTGTACTAAAGCTATTAAGTTTAAAACAGTTTCAAAAATGAAATAGTCGCTAATTCGAGTATATTTCAAATTACGTAAGCAGTAGTGTGGGTAGGTGAATAGACAAAGTTTAAAGTTAAGCTCAATCGGGCATGGTTAGTTCTTGCATGGGAGACTGCCTGAGAAAACCAGCTGGGGATTTTTTTTTGGTTTCATCACATACATATCAAAGATATGAGACAACGTTCGTGCATCTTTTTTCACTGTGATGTTAATCATTTTTAGTAGAAAGACATGGAAATTTAGGCTTGTTTTCAAATTCATGAACATTTTTCAATTTCCTTATTATTTTCGGAGAACAAGTTGGTGACGCTGTCGGTTCATTGTGGAGTTTGACCAGTTAACTTACCGTGAAAAGTCGTACAAAGTGAACGCAAAGTTGTGCAAAGTGATTACAAAGTTTGTAGATGTATTTGTATGTTTGACCTAAGTTGTTGGCATATAGAAACCCGCAATTGTAAAGTCAAACAAATGAATAAAAGCGAGATGAAAACAGCCTATATTAGCAGAGTATCACATGAGCTAACGGACCATAAAGATGATAGAAACAGCATGCAAAGTTGATAAAAGCGTTCAAAACGTTGGCGGAGTTGCATGTATATATAACCTAAGTCATTGGAATGCCAACCCCGCAGTTAAATTTCGAAAACATTAAGTATATGTCTAGAAAATTCCCGATATGTAAGCAGATTATCGCAACTGCGAACCGAAAATCGAAGACAAACTGCTTACAAAGTTATGAAAAGCGATTGCAAAGTTTGTAGATTCGTTTGGCAATGTTACATATGATATTATATTGACGGGTTCCATAGTCAAAAGTTCGAAAACGTAAATACATATTTCGCACATTGCCGTTAAAGTAGCGTACTATCACTCGGAGCATGTAGAGGTCATAGGTCAATTCAAGAAGTTACTTGTACAAAAGCTATCAAGTTTAAAACAGTTTCAAAAATGAAATAGTCGCTAATTCGAGTATATTTCCAATTACGTAAGCAGTAGTGTGGGTAGGTGAAGAGACAAAGTTTAAAGTTAAATTCAATCGGGCATGGTTAGTTCTTGCATGGGAGACTGCCTGAGAAAACCAGCTGGGGATTTTTTTTTGGTTTCATCACATACATATCAAAGATATGAGACAACGTTCGTGCATCTTTTTTTCACTGTGATGTTAATCATTTTTAGTAGAAAGACATGGAAATTTAGGCTTGTTTTCAAATTCATGAACATTTTTCAATTTCCTTATTATTTTCGGAGAACATGTTGGTGACGCTGTCGGTACATAGTGGAGTTTGACCAGTTAACTTACAGTGAAAATTCGTACAAAGTGAACGCAAAGTTGTGCAAAGTGATTACAAAGTTTGTAGATGTATTTGTATGTTTGACCTAAGTTGTTGGTATATAGAAACCCGCAATTGTAAAGTCAAACAAATGAATAAAAGCGAGATGAAAACAGCCTATATTAGCAGAGTATCACATGAGCTGACTGACCATAAAGATGATAGAAACAGCATGCAAAGTTGATAAAAGCGTTCAAAACGTTGGCGGAGTTGCATGTATATATAACCTAAGTCATTGGAATGCCAATCCCGCAGTTAAATTTCGAAAACATTAAGTATATGTCTAGAAAATTCCCGATATGTAAGCAGATTATCGCAACTGCGAACCGAAAATCGAAGACAAACTGCTTACAAAGTTATGAAAAGCGATTGCAAAGTTTGTAGATTCGTTTGGCAATGTTACATATGATATTATATTGACGGGTTCCATAGTCAAAAGTTCGAAAACGTAAATACATATTTCGCACATTGCCGTTAAATTTGCGTACTATCACTCGGAGCATGTATAGGTCATAGGTCAATTCAAGAAGTTACTTGTACTAAAGCTATTAAGTTTAAAACAGTTTCAAAAATGAAATAGTCGCTAATTCGTGTATTTTTCAAATAGCGTAAGCAGTAGTGTGGGTAGCTGAATAGACAAAGTTTAAAGTTAAACTCAATCGTGCATGGTTAGTGCTTGCATGGGAGACTGCCTGAGAAAACCAGCTGTGGATTTTTTTTGGTTTCATCACATACATATCAAAGATATGAGACAACGTTCGTGCATCTTTTTTTTCACTGTGATGTTAATCATTTTTAGTAGAAAGACATGGAAATCTAGGATTGTTTTCAAATTCATGAACATTTTTCAATTTCCCTATTATTTTCGGAGAACAAGTCGGTGACGCTGTCGGCACATAGAGGAGTTTGACCAGTTAACTTACCGTGAAAAGTCGTACAAAGTGAACGCAAAGTTGTGCAAAGTGATTACAAAGTTTGTAGATGTATTTGTATGTTTGACCTAAGTTGTTGGCATATAGAAACCCGCAATTGTAAAGTCAAACAAATGAATAAAAGCGAGATGAAAACAGCCTATATTAGCAGAGTATCACATGAGCTAACGGACCATAAAGATGATAGAAACAGCATGCAAAGTTGATAAAAGCGTTCAAAACGTTGGCGGAGTTGCATGTATATATATCCTAAGTCATTGGAATGCCAACCCCGCAGTTAAATTTCGAAAACATTAAGTATATGTCTAGAAAATTTCCGATATGTAAGCAGATTATCGCAACTGCGAACCGAAAATCGAAGACAAACTGCTTACAAAGTTATGAAAAGCGATTGCAAAGTTTGTAGATTCGTTTGGCAATGTTACATATGATATTATATTGACGGGTTCCATAGTCAAAAGTTCGAAAACGTAAATACATATTTCGCACATTGCCGTTAAAGTAGCGTACTATCACTCGGAGCATGTAGAGGTCATAGGTCAATTCAATAAGTTACATGTACAAAAGCTATCAAGTTTAAAACAGTTTCAAAAATGAAATAGTCGCTAATTCGAGTATATTTCCAATTACGTAAGCAGTAGTGTGGGTAGGTGAAGAGACAAAGTTTAAAGTTAAATTCAATCGGGCATGGTTAGTTCTTGCATGGGAGACTGCCTGAGAAAACCAGCTGAGGATTTTTGTTGGTTTCATCACATACATATCAAAGATATGAGACAACGTTCGTGCATCTTTTTTTCACCGTGATGTTAATCATTTTAGTAGAAAGACATGGAAATCTAGGCTTGTTTTTAAATTCATGAACATTTTTCAATTTCCCTATTATTTTCGGAGAACAAGTTGGTGATGCTGTCGGCATATAGTGGAGTTTGACCAGTTAACTTACCGTGAAAAGTCGTACAAAGTGAACGCAAAGTTGTGCAAAGTGATTACAAAGTTTGTAGATGTATTTGTATGTTTGACCTAAGTTGTTGGCATATAGAAACCCGCAATTGTATAGTCAAACAAATGAATAAAAGCGAGATGAAAACAGCCTATATTAGCAGAGTATCACATGAGCTGACTGACCATAAAAATGATAGAAACAGCATGCAAAGTTGATAAAAGCGTTCAAAACGTTGGTGGAGTTGCATGTATATATAACTTAAGTCATTGGAATGCCAACCCCGCAGTTAAATTTCGAAAACATTAAGTATATGTCTAGAAAATTCCCGATATGTAAGCAGATTATCGCAACTGCGAACCGAAAATCGAAGACAAACTGCTTACAAAATTATGAAAAGCGATTGCAAAGTTTGTAGATTCGTTTGGCAATGTTACATATGATATTATATTGACGGGTTCCATAGTCAAAAGTTCGAAAACGTAAATACATATTTCGCGCATTGCCGTTAAACTTGCGTACTATCACTCGGAGCATGTATAGGTCATAGGTCAATTCAAGAAGTTACTTGTACTAAAGCTATTAAGTTTAAAACAGTTTCAAAAATGAAATAGTCGCTAATTCGAGTATATTTCAAATTACGTAAGCAGTAGTGTGGGTAGGTGAATAGACAAAGTTTGAAGTTAAGCTCAATCGGGCATGGTTAGTTCTTGCATGGGAGACTGCCTGAGAAAACCAGCTGGGGATTTTTTTTTGGTTTCATCACATACATATCAAAGATATGAGACAACGTTCGTGCATCTTTTTTTCACTGTGCTGTTAATCATTTTTAGTAGAAAGATATGGAAATTTAGGCTTGTTTTCAAATTCATGAACATTTTTCAATTTCCTTATTATTTTCGGAGAGCATGTTGGTGACGCTGTCGGTACATA
This sequence comes from Saccoglossus kowalevskii, assembly GCF_978046115.1. Lineage (NCBI taxonomy): Eukaryota > Metazoa > Hemichordata > Enteropneusta > Harrimaniidae > Saccoglossus > Saccoglossus kowalevskii. Next base: position 7,369,859 of record NC_140657.1, read on the forward strand.
GTGGAGTTTCACCAGTTAACTTACAGTGAAAATTCGTACAAAGTGAACGCAAAGTTGTGCAAAGTGATTACTAAGTTTGTAGATGTATTTGTATGTTTGACCTAAGTTGTTGGTATATAGAAACCCGCAATTGTAAAGTCAAACAAATGAATAAAAGCGAGATGAAAACAGCCTATATTAGCAGAGTATCACATGAGCTGACTGACCATAAAAATGATAGAAACAGCATGCAAAGTTGATAAAAGCGTTCAAAACGTTGGTGGAGTTGCATGTATATATAACTTAAGTCATTGGAATGCCAACCCCGCAGTTAAATTTCGAAAACATTAAGTATATGTCTAGAAAATTCCCGATATGTAAGCAGATTATCGCAACTGCGAACCGAAAATCGAAGACAAACTGCTTACAAAGTTATGAAAAGCGATTGCAAAGTTTGTAGATTCGTTTGGCAATGTTACATATGATATTATATTGACGGGTTCCATAGTCAAAAGTTCGAAAACGTAAATACATATTTCGCACATTGCCGTTAAAGTTGCGTACTATCACTCGGAGCATGTATAGGTCATAGGTCAATTCAAGAAGTTACTTGTACTAAAGCTATTAAGTTTAAAACAGTTTCAAAAATGAAATAGTCGCTAATTCGTGTATATTTCAAATAACGTAAGCAGTAGTGTGGGTAGCTGAAGAGACAAAGTTTAAAGATAAACTCAATCGTGCATGGTTAGTGCTTGCGTGGGAGACTGCCTGAGAAAACCAGCTGGGGATTTTTTTTTGGTTTCATCACATAGATATCAATGATATGAGACAACGTTCGTGCATCTTTTTTTCACTGTGATGTTAATCATTTTTAGTAGAAAGATATGGAAATTTAGGCTTGTTTTCAAATTCATGAACATTTTTCAATTTCCTTATTATTTTCGGAGAACATGTTGGTGACGCTGTCGGTACATAGTGGAGTTTGACCAGTTAACTTACAGTGAAAATTCGTACAAAGTGAACGCAAAGTTGTGCAAAGTGATTACAAAGTTTGTAGATGTATTTGTATGTTTGACCTAAGTTGTTGGTATATAGAAACCCGCAATTGTAAAGTCAAACAAATGAATAAAAGCGAGATGAAAACAGCCTATATTAGCAGAGTATCACATGAGCTGACTGACCATAAAGATGATAGAAACAGCATGCAAAGTTGATAAAAGCGTTCAAAACGTTGGCGGAGTTGCATGTATATATAACCTAAGTCATTGGAATGCCAACCCCGCAGTTAAATTTCGAAAACATTAAGTATATGTCTAGAAAATTCCCGATATGTAAGCAGATTATCGCAACTGCGAACCGAAAATCGAAGACAAACTGCTTACAAAGTTATGAAAAGCGATTGCAAAGTTTGTAGATTCGTTTGGCAATGTTACATATGATATTATATTGACGGGTTCCATAGTCAAAAGTTCGAAAACGTAAATACATATTTCGCGCATTGCCGTTAAAGTTGCGTACTATCACTCGGAGCATGTATAGGTCATAGGTCAATTCAAGAAGTTACTTGTACTAAAGCTATTAAGTTTAAAACAGTTTCAAAAATGAAATAGTCGCTAATTCGAGTATATTTCAAATTACGTAAGCAGTAGTGTGGGTAGGTGAATAGACAAAGTTTAAAGTTAAGCTCAATCGGGCATGGTTAGTTCTTGCATGGGAGACTGCCTGAGAAAACCAGCTGGGGCTTTTTTTTTGGTTTCATCACATACATATCAAAGATATGAGACAACGTTCGTGCATCTTTTTTTCACTGTGATGTTAATCATTTTTAGTAGAAAGACATGGAAATTTAGGCTTGTTTTCAAATTCATGAACATTTTTTAATTTCCTTATTATTTTCGGAGAACATGTTGGTGACGCTGTCGGTACATAGTGGAGTTTGACCAGTTAACTTACAGTGAAAATTCGTACAAAGTGAACGCAAAGTTGTGCAAAGTGATTACAAAGTTTGTAGATGTATTTGTATGTTTGACCTAAGTTGTTGGTATATAGAAACCCGCAATTGTAAAGTCAAACAAATGAATAAAAGCGAGATGAAAACAGCCTATATTAGCAGAGTATCACATGAGCTGACTGACCATAAAGATGATAGAAACAGCATGCAAAGTTGATAAAAGCGTTCAAAACGTTGGCGGAGTTGCATGTATATATAACCTAAGTCATTGGAATGCCAACCCCGCAGTTAAATTTCGAAAACATTAAGTATATGTCTAGAAAATTCCCGATATGTAAGCAGATTATCGCAACTGCGAACCGAAAATCGAAGACAAACTGCTTACAAAGTTATGAAAAGCGATTGCAAAGTTTGTAGATTCGTTTGGCAATGTTACATATGATATTATATTGACGGGTTCCATAGTCAAAAGTTCGAAAACGTAAATACATATTTCGCACATTGCCGTTAAAGTTGCGTACTATCACTCGGAGCATGTATAGGTCATAGGTCAATTCAAGAAGTTACTTGTACTAAAGCTATTAAGTTTAAAACAGTTTCAAAAATGAAATAGTCGCTAATTCGTGTATATTTCAAATAACGTAAGCAGTAGTGTGGGTAGCTGAAGAGACAAAGTTTAAAGATAAACTCAATCGTGCATGGTTAGTGCTTGCGTGGGAGACTGCCTGAGAAAACCAGCTGGGGATTTTTTTTTGGTTTCATCACATAGATATCAATGATATGAGACAACGTTCGTGCATCTTTTTTTCACTGTGATGTTAATCATTTTTAGTAGAAAGATATGGAAATTTAGGCTTGTTTTCAAATTCATGAACATTTTTCAATTTCCTTATTATTTTCGGAGAACATGTTGGTGACGCTGTCGGTACATAGTGGAGTTTGACCAGTTAACTTACAGTGAAAATTCGTACAAAGTGAACGCAAAGTTGTGCAAAGTGATTACAAAGTTTGTAGATGTATTTGTATGTTTGACCTAAGTTGTTGGTATATAGAAACCCGCAATTGTAAAGTCAAACAAATGAATAAAAGCGAGATGAAAACAGCCTATATTAGCAGAGTATCACATGAGCTGACTGACCATAAAGATGATAGAAACAGCATGCAAAGTTGATAAAAGCGTTCAAAACGTTGGCGGAGTTGCATGTATATATAACCTAAGTCATTGGAATGCCAACCCCGCAGTTAAATTTCGAAAACATTAAGTATATGTCTAGAAAATTCCCGATATGTAAGCAGATTATCGCAACTGCGAACCGAAAATCGAAGACAAACTGCTTACAAAGTTATGAAAAGCGATTGCAAAGTTTGTAGATTCGTTTGGCAATGTTACATATGATATTATATTGACGGGTTCCATAGTCAAAAGTTCGAAAACGTAAATACATATTTCGCGCATTGCCGTTAAAGTTGCGTACTATCACTCGGAGCATGTATAGGTCATAGGTCAATTCAAGAAGTTACTTGTACTAAAGCTATTAAGTTTAAAACAGTTTCAAAAATGAAATAGTCGCTAATTCGAGTATATTTCAAATTACGTAAGCAGTAGTGTGGGTAGGTGAATAGACAAAGTTTAAAGTTAAGCTCAATCGGGCATGGTTAGTTCTTGCATGGGAGACTGCCTGAGAAAACCAGCTGGGGATTTTTTTTTGGTTTCATCACATACATATCAAAGATATGAGACAACGTTCGTGCATCTTTTTTTCACTGTGATGTTAATCATTTTTAGTAGAAAGACATGGAAATTTAGGCTTGTTTTCAAATTCATGAACATTTTTTAATTTCCTTATTATTTTCGGAGAACATGTTGGTGACGCTGTCGGTACATAGTGGAGTTTGACCAGTTAACTTACAGTGAAAATTCGTACAAAGTGAACGCAAAGTTGTGCAAAGTGATTACAAAGTTTGTAGATGTATTTGTATGTTTGACCTAAGTTGTTGGTATATAGAAACCCGCAATTGTAAAGTCAAACAAATGAATAAAAGCGAGATGAAAACAGCCTATATTAGCAGAGTATCACATGAGCTGACTGACCATAAAGATGATAGAAACAGCATGCAAAGTTGATAAAAGCGTTCAAAACGTTGGCGGAGTTACATGTATATATAACCTAAGTCATTGGAATGCCAACCCCGCAGTTAAATTTCGAAAACATTAAGTATATGTCTAGATAATTCCCGATATGTAAGCAGATTATCGCAACTGCGAACCGAAAATCGAAGACAAACTGCTTACAAAGTTATGAAAAGCGATTGCAAAGTTTGTAGATTCGTTTGGCAATGTTACATATGATATTATATTGACGGGTTCCATAGTCAAAAGTTCGAAAACGTAAATACATATTTCGCGCATTGCCGTTAAAGTTGCGTACTATCACTCGGAGCATGTATAGGTCATAGGTCAATTCAAGAAGTTACTTGTACTAAAGCTATTAAGTTTAAAACAGTTTCAAAAATGAAATAGTCGCTAATTCGAGTATATTTCAAATTACGTAAGCAGTAGTGTGGGTAGGTGAATAGACAAAGCTTAATGTTAAGCTCAATCGGGCATGGTTAGTTCTTGCATGGGAGACTGCCTGAGAAAACCAGCTGGGGATTTTTTTTTGGTTTCATCACATACATATCAAAGATATGAGACAACGTTCGTGCATCTTTTTTTCACTGTGATGTTAATCATTTTTAGTAGAAAGATATGGAAATTTAGGCTTGTTTTCAAATTCATGAACATTTTTCAATTTCCTTATTATTTTCGGAGAACATGTTGGTGACGCTGTCGGTACATAGTGGAGTTTGACCAGTTAACTTACAGTGAAAATTCGTACAAAGTGAACGCAAAGTTGTGCAAAGTGATTACTAAGTTTGTAGATGTATTTGTATGTTTGACCTAAGTTGTTGGTATATAGAAACCCGCAATTGTAAAGTCAAACAAATGAATAAAAGCGAGATGAAAACAGCCTATATTAGCAGAGTATCACATGAGCTGACTGACCATAAAAATGATAGAAACAGCATGCAAAGTTGATAAAAGCGTTCAAAACGTTGGTGGAGTTGCATGTATATATAACTTAAGTCATTGGAATGCCAACCCCGCAGTTAAATTTCGAAAACATTAAGTATATGTCTAGAAAATTCCCGATATGTAAGCAGATTATCGCAACTGCGAACCGAAAATCGAAGACAAACTGCTTACAAAGTTATGAAAAGCGATTGCAAAGTTTGTAGATTCGTTTGGCAATGTTACATATGATATTATATTGACGGGTTCCACAGTCAAAAGTTCGAAAACGTAAATACATATTTCGCACATTGCCGTTAAAGTTGCGTACTATCACTCGGATCATGTATAGGTCATAGGTCAATTCAAGAAGTTACTTGTACTAAAGCTATTAAGTTTAAAACAGTTTCAAAAATGAAATAGTCGCTAATTCGTGTATATTTCAAATAACGTAAGCAGTAGTGTGGGTAGCTGAAGAGACAAAGTTTAAAGTTAAACTCAATCGTGCATGGTTAGTGCTTGCATGGGAGACTGCCTGAGAAAACCAGCTGGGGATTTTTTTTGGTTTCATCACATACATATCAAAGATATGAGACAACGTTCGTGCATCTTTTTTTCACTGTGATGTTAATCATTTTTAGTAGAAAGATATGGAAATTTAGGCTTGTTTTCAAATTCATGAACATTTTTCAATTTCCTTATTATTTTCGGAGAACATGTTGGTGACGCTGTCGGTACATAGTGGAGTTTGACCAGTTAACTTACAGTGAAAATTCGTACAAAGTGAACGCAAAGTTGTGCAAAGTGATTACTAAGTTTGTAGATGTATTTGTATGTTTGACCTAAGTTGTTGGTATATAGAAACCCGCAATTGTAAAGTCAAACAAATGAATAAAAGCGAGATGAAAACAGCCTATATTAGCAGAGTATCACATGAGCTGACTGACCATAAAAATGATAGAAACAGCATGCAAAGTTGATAAAAGCGTTCAAAACGTTGGTGGAGTTGCATGTATATATAACTTAAGTCATTGGAATGCCAACCCCGCAGTTAAATTTCGAAAACATTAAGTATATGTCTAGAAAATTCCCGATATGTAAGCAGATTATCGCAACTGCGAACCGAAAATCGAAGACAAACTGCTTACAAAGTTATGAAAAGCGATTGCAAAGTTTGTAGATTCGTTTGGCAATGTTACATATGATATTATATTGACGGGTTCCACAGTCAAAAGTTCGAAAACGTAAATACATATTTCGCACATTGCCGTTAAAGTTGCGTACTATCACTCGGATCATGTATAGGTCATAGGTCAATTCAAGAAGTTACTTGTACTAAAGCTATTAAGTTTAAAACAGTTTCAAAAATGAAATAGTCGCTAATTCGTGTATATTTCAAATAACGTAAGCAGTAGTGTGGGTAGCTGAAGAGACAAAGTTTAAAGTTAAACTCAATCGTGCATGGTTAGTGCTTGCATGGGAGACTGCCTGAGAAAACCAGCTGGGGATTTTTTTTGGTTTCATCACATACATATCAAAGATATGAGACTACGTTCGTGCATCTTTTTTTTCACTGTGATGTTAATCATTTTTAGTAGAAAGACATGGAAATCTAGGATTGTTTTCAAATTCATGAACATTTTTCAATTTCCCTATTATTTTCGGAGAACAAGTCGGTGACGCTGTCGGCACATAGAGGAGTTTGACCAGTTAACTTACCGTGAAAAGTCGTACAAAGTGAACGCAAAGTTGTGCAAAGTGATTACAAAGTTTGTAGATGTATTTGTATGTTTGACCTAAGTTGTTGGCATATAGAAACCCGCAATTGTAAAGTCAAACAAATGAATAAAAGCGAGATGAAAACAGCCTATATTAGCAGAGTATCACATGAGCTAACGGACCATAAAGATGATAGAAACAGCATGCAAAGTTGATAAAAGCGTTCAAAACGTTGGCGGAGTTGCATGTATATATAACCTAAGTCATTGGAATGCCAACCCCGCAGTTAAATTTCGAAAACATTAAGTATATGTCTAGAAAATTCCCGATATGTAAGCAGATTATCGCAACTGCGAACCGAAAATCGAAGACAAACTGCTTACAAAGTTATGAAAAGCGATTGCAAAGTTTGTAGATTCGTTTGGCAATGTTACATATGATATTATATTGACGGGTTCCATAGTCAAAAGTTCGAAAACGTAAATACATATTTCGCGCATTGCCGTTAAAGTTGCGTACTATCACTCGGAGCATGTATAGGTCATAGGTCAATTCAAGAAGTTACTTGTACTAAAGCTATTAAGTTTAAAACAGTTTCAAAAATGAAATAGTCGCTAATTCGAGTATATTTCAAATTACGTAAGCAGTAGTGTGGGTAGGTGAATAGACAAAGTTTAAAGTTAAGCTCAATCGGGCATGGTTAGTTCTTGCATGGGAGACTGCCTGAGAAAACCAGCTGGGGATTTTTTTTTTGGTTTCATCACATACATATCAAAGATATGAGACAACGTTCGTGCATCTTTTTTTCACTGTGATGTTAATCATTTTTAGTAGAAAGACATGGAAATTTAGGCTTGTTTTCAAATTCATGAACATTTTTTTAATTTCCTTATTATTTTCGGAGAACATGTTGGTGACGCTGTCGGTACATAGTGGAGTTTGACCAGTTAACTTACAGTGAAAATTCGTACAAAGTGAACGCAAAGTTGTGCAAAGTGATTACAAAGTTTGTAGATGTATTTGTATGTTTGACCTAAGTTGTTGGTATATAGAAACCCGCAATTGTAAAGTCAAACAAATGAATAAAAGCGAGATGAAAACAGCCTATATTAGCAGAGTATCACATGAGCTGACAGACCATAAAGATGATAGAAACAGCATGCAAAGTTGATAAAAGCGTTCAAAACTTTGGCGGAGTTGCATGTATATATAACCTAAGTCATTGGAATGCCAACCCCGCAGTTAAATTTCGAAAACATTAAGTATATGTCTAGAAAATTCCCGATATGTAAGCAGATTATCGCAACTGCGAACCGAAAATCGAAGACAAACTGCTTACAAAGTTATGAAAAGCGATTGCAAAGTTTGTAGATTCGTTTGGCAATGTTACATATGATATTATATTGACGGGTTCCATAGTCAAAAGTTCGAAAACGTAAATACATATTTCGCACATTGCCGTTAAAGTTGCGTACTATCACTCGGAGCATGTATAGGTCATAGGTCAATTCAAGAAGTTACTTGTACTAAAGCTATTAAGTTTAAAACAGTTTCAAAAATGAAATAGTCGCTAATTCGTGTATATTTCAAATAACGTAAGCAGTAGTGTGGGTAGCTGAAGAGACAAAGTTTAAAGTTAAACTCAATCGTGCATGGTTAGTGCTTGCATGGGAGACTGCCTGAGAAAACCAGCTGGGGATTTTTTTTTGGTTTCATCACATACATATCAAAGATATGAGACAACGTTCGTGCATCTTTTTATCACTGTGATGTTAATCATTTTAGTAGAAAGACATGGAAATCTAGGCTTGTTTTTAAATTCATGAACATTTTTCAATTTCCCTATTATTTTCGGAGAACAAGTTGGTGACGCTGTCGGCATATAGTGGAGTTTGACCAGTTAACTTACCGTGAAAAGTCGTACAAAGTGAACGCAAAGTTGTGCAAAGTGATTACAAAGTTTGTAGATGTATTTGTATGTTTGACCTAAGTTGTTGGCATATAGAAACCCGCAATTGTATAGTCAAACAAATGAATAAAAGCGAGATGAAAACAGCCTATATTAGCAGAGTATCACATGAGCTGACTGACCATAAAAATGATAGAAACAGCATGCAAAGTTGATAAAAGCGTTCAAAACGTTGGTGGAGTTGCATGTATATATAACTTAAGTCATTGGAATGCCAACCCCGCAGTTAAATTTCGAAAACATTAAGTATATGTCTAGAAAATTCCCGATATGTAAGCAGATTATCGCAACTGCGAACCGAAAATCGAAGACAAACTGCTTACAAAGTTATGAAAAGCGATTGCAAAGTTTGTAGATTCGTTTGGCAATGTTACATATGATATTATTTTGACGGGTTCCATAGTCAAAAGTTCGAAAACGTAAATACATATTTCGCACATTGCCGTTATAGTAGCGTACTCTCACTCGGAGCATGTAGAGGTCATAGGTCAATTCAAGAAGTTACTTGTACAAAAGCTATCAAGTTTAAAACAGTTTCAAAAATGAAATAGTCGCTAATTCGAGTATATTTCCAATTACGTAAGCAGTAGTGTGCGTAGGTGAAGAGACAAAGTTTAAAGTTAAACTCAATCGGGCATGGTTAGTTCTTGCATGGGAGGCTGCCTGAGAAAACAAGCTGAGGATTTTTCTTGGTTTCATCACATACATATCAAAGATATGAGACAACGTTCGTGCATCTTTTTTTCACTGTGATGTTAATCATTTTAGTAGAAAGACATGGAAATCTAGGCTTGTTTTTAAATTCATGAACATTTTTCAATTTCCCTATTATTTTCGGAGAACAAGTTGGTGACGCTGTCGGCATATAGTGGAGTTTGACCAGTTAACTTACCGTGAAAAGTCGTACAAAGTGAACGCAAAGTTGTGCAAAGTGATTACAAAGTTTGTAGATGTATTTGTATGTTTGACCTAAGTTGTTGGCATATAGAAACCCGCAATTGTATAGTCAAACAAATGAATAAAAGCGAGATGAAAACAGCCTATATTAGCAGAGTATCACATGAGCTGACTGACCATAAAAATGATAGAAACAGCATGCAAAGTTGATAAAAGCGTTCAAAACGTTGGTGGAGTTGAATGTATATATAACTTAAGTCATTGGAATGCCAACCCCGCAGTTAAATTTCGAAAACATTAAGTATATGTCTAGAAAATTCCCGATATGTAAGCAGATTATCGCAACTGCGAACCGAAAATCGAAGACAAACTGCTTACAAAGTTATGAAAAGCGATTGCAAAGTTTGTAGATTCGTTTGGCAATGTTACATATGATATTATTTTGACGGGTTCCATAGTCAAAAGTTCGAAAACGTAAATACATATTTCGCACATTGCCGTTAAAGTAGCGTACTATCACTCGTAGCATGTAGAGGTCATAGGTCAATTCAAGAAGTTACTTGTACAAAAGCTATCAAGTTTAAAACAGTTTCAAAAATGAAATAGTCGCTAATTCGTGTATATTTCAAATAACGTAAGCAGTAGTGTGGGTAGCTGAAGAGACAAAGTTTAAAGTTAAACTCAATCGTGCATGGTTAGTGCTTGCATGGGAGACTGCCTGAGAAAACCAGCTGGGGATTTTTTTTTGGTTTCATCACATACATATCAAAGATATGAGACAACGTTCGTGCATCTTTTTATCACTGTGATGTTAATCATTTTAGTAGAAAGACATGGAAATCTAGGCTTGTTTTTAAATTCATGAACATTTTTCAATTTCCCTATTATTTTCGGAGAACAAGTTGGTGACGCTGTCGGCATATAGTGGAGTTTGACCAGTTAACTTACCGTGAAAAGTCGTACAAAGTGAACGCAAAGTTGTGCAAAGTGATTACAAAGTTTGTAGATGTATTTGTATGTTTGACCTAAGTTGTTGGCATATAGAAACCCGCAATTGTATAGTCAAACAAATGAATAAAAGCGAGATGAAAACAGCCTATATTAGCAGAGTATCACATGAGCTGACTGACCATAAAAATGATAGAAACAGCATGCAAAGTTGATAAAAGCGTTCAAAACGTTGGTGGAGTTGCATGTATATATAACTTAAGTCATTGGAATGCCAACCCCGCAGTTAAATTTCGAAAACATTAAGTATATGTCTAGAAAATTCCCGATATGTAAGCAGATTATCGCAACTGCGAACCGAAAATCGAAGACAAACTGCTTACAAAGTTATGAAAAGCGATTGCAAAGTTTGTAGATTCGTTTGGCAATGTTACATATGATATTATTTTGACGGGTTCCATAGTCAAAAGTTCGAAAACGTAAATACATATTTCGCACATTGCCGTTATAGTAGCGTACTCTCACTCGGAGCATGTAGAGGTCATAGGTCAATTCAAGAAGTTACTTGTACAAAAGCTATCAAGTTTAAAACAGTTTCAAAAATGAAATAGTCGCTAATTCGAGTATATTTCCAATTACGTAAGCAGTAGTGTGCGTAGGTGAAGAGACAAAGTTTAAAGTTAAACTCAATCGGGCATGGTTAGTTCTTGCATGGGAGGCTGCCTGAGAAAACAAGCTGAGGATTTTTCTTGGTTTCATCACATACATATCAAAGATATGAGACAACGTTCGTGCATCTTTTTTTCACTGTGATGTTAATCATTTTAGTAGAAAGACATGGAAATCTAGGCTTGTTTTTAAATTCATGAACATTTTTCAATTTCCCTATTATTTTCGGAGAACAAGTTGGTGACGCTGTCGGCATATAGTGGAGTTTGACCAGTTAACTTACCGTGAAAAGTCGTACAAAGTGAACGCAAAGTTGTGCAAAGTGATTACAAAGTTTGTAGATGTATTTGTATGTTTGACCTAAGTTGTTGGCATATAGAAACCCGCAATTGTATAGTCAAACAAATGAATAAAAGCGAGATGAAACCAGCCTATATTAGCAGAGTATCACATGAGCTGACTGACCATAAAAATGATAGAAACAGCATGCAAAGTTGATAAAAGCGTTCAAAACGTTGGTGGAGTTGAATGTATATATAACTTAAGTCATTGGAATGCCAACCCCGCAGTTAAATTTCGAAAACATTAAGTATATGTCTAGAAAATTCCCGATATGTAAGCAGATTATCGCAACTGCGAACCGAAAATCGAAGACAAACTGCTTACAAAGTTATGAAAAGCGATTGCAAAGTTTGTAGATTCGTTTGGCAATGTTACATATGATATTATTTTGACGGGTTCCATAGTCAAAAGTTCGAAAACGTAAATACATATTTCGCACATTGCCGTTATAGTAGCGTACTCTCACTCGGAGCATGTAGAGGTCATAGGTCAATTCAAGAAGTTACTTGTACAAAAGCTATCAAGTTTAAAACAGTTTCAAAAATGAAATAGTCGCTAATTCGAGTATATTTCCAATTACGTAAGCAGTAGTGTGCGTAGGTGAAGAGACAAAGTTTAAAGTTAAACTCAATCGGGCATGGTTAGTTCTTGCATGGGAGGCTGCCTGAGAAAACAAGCTGAGGATTTTTCTTGGTTTCATCACATACATATCAAAGATATGAGACAACGTTCGTGCATCTTTTTTTCACTGTGATGTTAATCATTTTAGTAGAAAGACATGGAAATCTAGGCTTGTTTTTAAATTCATGAACATTTTTCAATTTCCCTATTATTTTCGGAGAACAAGTTGGTGACGCTGTCGGCATATAGTGGAGTTTGACCAGTTAACTTACCGTGAAAAGTCGTACAAAGTGAACGCAAAGTTGTGCAAAGTGATTACAAAGTTTGTAGATGTATTTGTATGTTTGACCTAAGTTGTTGGCATATAGAAACCCGCAATTGTATAGTCAAACAAATGAATAAAAGCGAGATGAAAACAGCCTATATTAGCAGAGTATCACATGAGCTGACTGACCATAAAAATGATAGAAACAGCATGCAAAGTTGATAAAAGCGTTCAAAACGTTGGTGGAGTTGAATGTATATATAACTTAAGTCATTGGAATGCCAACCCCGCAGTTAAATTTCGAAAACATTAAGTATATGTCTAGAAAATTCCCGATATGTAAGCAGATTATCGCAACTGCGAACCGAAAATCGAAGACAAACTGCTTACAAAGTTATGAAAAGCGATTGCAAAGTTTGTAGATTCGTTTGGCAATGTTACATATGATATTATTTTGACGGGTTCCATAGTCAAAAGTTCGAAAACGTAAATACATATTTCGCACATTGCCGTTATAGTAGCGTACTCTCACTCGGAGCATGTAGAGGTCATAGGTCAATTCAAGAAGTTACTTGTACAAAAGCTATCAAGTTTAAAACAGTTTCAAAAATGAAATAGTCGCTAATTCGAGTATATTTCCAATTACGTAAGCAGTAGTGTGCGTAGGTGAAGAGACAAAGTTTAAAGTTAAACTCAATCGGGCATGGTTAGTTCTTGCATGGGAGGCTGCCTGAGAAAACAAGCTGAGGATTTTTCTTGGTTTCATCACATACATATCAAAGATATGAGACAACGTTCGTGCATCTTTTTTTCACTGTGATGTTAATCATTTTAGTAGAAAGACATGGAAATCTAGGCTTGTTTTTAAATTCATGAACATTTTTCAATTTCCCTATTATTTTCGGAGAACAAGTTGGTGACGCTGTCGGCATATAGTGGAGTTTGACCAGTTAACTTACCGTGAAAAGTCGTACAAAGTGAACGCAAAGTTGTGCAAAGTGATTACAAAGTTTGTAGATGTATTTGTATGTTTGACCTAAGTTGTTGGCATATAGAAACCCGCAATTGTATAGTCAAACAAATGAATAAAAGCGAGATGAAAACAGCCTATATTAGCAGAGTATCACATGAGCTGACTGACCATAAAAATGATAGAAACAGCATGCAAAGTTGATAAAAGCGTTCAAAACGTTGGCGGAGTTGCATGTATATATAACCTAAGTCATTGGAATGCCAACCCCGCAGTTAAATTTCGAAAACATTAAGTATATGTCTAGAAAATTCCCGATATGTAAGCAGATTATCGCAACTGCGAACCGAAAATCGAAGACAAACTGCTTACAAAGTTATGAAAAGCGATTGCAAAGTTTGTAGATTCGTTTGGCAATGTTACATATGATATTATATTGACGGGTTCCATAGTCAAAAGTTCGAAAACGTAAATACATATTTCGCACATTGCCGTTAAAGTTGCGTACTATCACTCGGAGCATGTATAGGTCATAGGTCAATTCAAGAAGTTACTTGTACTAAAGCTATTAAGTTTAAAACAGTTTCAAAAATGAAATAGTCGCTAATTCGTGTATATTTCAAATAACGTAAGCAGTAGTGTGGGTAGCTGAAGAGACAAAGTTTAAAGTTAAACTCAATCGTGCATGGTTAGTGCTTGCATGGGAGACTGCCTGAGAAAACCAGCTGGGGATTTTTTTTTGGTTTCATCACATACATATCAAAGATATGAGACAACGTTCGTGCATCTTTTTATCACTGTGATGTTAATCATTTTAGTAGAAAGACATGGAAATCTAGGCTTGTTTTTAAATTCATGAACATTTTTCAATTTCCCTATTATTTTCGGAGAACAAGTTGGTGACGCTGTCGGCATATAGTGGAGTTTGACCAGTTAACTTACCGTGAAAAGTCGTACTAAGTGAACGCAAAGTTGTGCAAAGTGATTACAAAGTTTGTAGATGTATTTGTATGTTTGACCTAAGTTGTTGGCATATAGAAACCCGCAATTGTATAGTCAAACAAATGAATAAAAGCGAGATGAAAACAGCCTATATTAGCAGAGTATCACATGAGCTGACTGACCATAAAAATGATAGAAACAGCATGCAAAGTTGATAAAAGCGTTCAAAACGTTGGTGGAGTTGCATGTATATATAACTTAAGTCATTGGAATGCCAACCCCGCAGTTAAATTTCGAAAACATTAAGTATATGTCTAGAAAATTCCCGATATGTAAGCAGATTATCGCAACTGCGAACCGAAAATCGAAGACAAACTGCTTACAAAGTTATGAAAAGCGATTGCAAAGTTTGTAGATTCGTTTGGCAATGTTACATATGATATTATTTTGACGGGTTCCATAGTCAAAAGTTCGAAAACGTAAATACATATTTCGCACATTGCCGTTATAGTAGCGTACTCTCACTCGGAGCATGTAGAGGTCATAGGTCAATTCAAGAAGTTACTTGTACAAAAGCTATCAAGTTTAAAACAGTTTCAAAAATGAAATAGTCGCTAATTCGAGTATATTTCCAATTACGTAAGCAGTAGTGTGCGTAGGTGAAGAGACAAAGTTTAAAGTTAAACTCAATCGGGCATGGTTAGTTCTTGCATGGGAGGCTGCCTGAGAAAACAAGCTGAGGATTTTTTTTGGTTTCATCACATACATATCAAAGATATGAGACAACGTTCGTGCATCTTTTTTTCACTGTGATGTTAATCATTTTAGTAGAAAGACATGGAAATCTAGGCTTGTTTTTAAATTCATGAACATTTTTCAATTTCCCTATTATTTTCGGAGAACAAGTTGGTGACGCTGTCGGCATATAGTGGAGTTTGACCAGTTAACTTACCGTGAAAAGTCGTACAAAGTGAACGCAAAGTTGTGCAAAGTGATTACAAAGTTTGTAGATGTATTTGTATGTTTGACCTAAGTTGTTGGCATATAGAAACCCGCAATTGTATAGTCAAACAAATGAATAAAAGCGAGATGAAAACAGCCTATATTAGCAGAGTATCACATGAGCTGACTGACCATAAAAATGATAGAAACAGCATGCAAAGTTGATAAAAGGGTTCAAAACGTTGGTGGAGTTGCATGTATATATAACTTAAGTCATTGGAATGCCAACCCCGCAGTTAAATTTCGAAAACATTAAGTATATGTCTAGAAAATTCCCGATATGTAAGCAGATTATCGCAACAGCGAACCAAAAATCGAAGACAAACTGCTTACAAAGTTATGAAAAGCGATTGCAAAGTTTGTAGATTCGTTTGGCAATGTTACATATGATATTATATTGACGGGTTCCATAGTCAAAAGTTTGAAAACGTAAATACATATTTCGCGCATTGCCGTTAAAGTTGCGTACTATCACTCGGAGCATGTATAGGTCATAGGTCAATTCAAGAAGTTACTTGTACTAAAGCTATTAAGTTTAAAACAGTTTCAAAAATGAAATAGTCGCTAATTCGTGTATATTTCAAATAACGTAAGCAGTAGTGTGGGTAGCTGAAGAGACAAAGTTTAAAGTTAAACTCAATCGTGCATGGTTAGTGCTTGCATGGGAGACTGCCTGAGAAAACCAGCTGGGGATTTTTTTTTGGTTTCATCACATACATATCAAAGATATGAGACAACGTTCGTGCATCTTTTTTTTCACAGTGATGTTAATCATTTTTAGTAGAAAGACATGGAAATCTAGGATTGTTTTCAAATTCATGAACAATTTTCAATTTCCCTATTATTTTCGGAGAACAAGTTGGTGACGCTGTCGGCACATAGAGGAGTTTGACCAGTTAACTTACCGTGCAAATTCGTACAAAGTGAACGCAAAGTTGTGCAAAGTGATTACAATGTTTGTAGATGTATTTGTGTGTTTGACCTAAGTTGTTGGCATATAGAAACCCGCAATTGTAAAGTCAAACAAATGAATAAAAGCGAGATGAAAACAGCCTATATTAGCAGAGTATCACATGAGCTAACGGACCATCAAGATGATAGAAACAGCATGCAAAGTTGATAAAAGCGTTCAAAACGTTGGCGGAGTTGCATGTATATATAACCTAAGTCATTGGAATGCCAACCCCGAAGTTAAATTTCGAAAACATTAAGTATATGTCTAGAAAATTCCCGATATGTAAGCAGATTATCGCAACTGCGAACCGAAAATCGAAGACAAACTGCTTACAAAGTTATGAAAAGCGATTGCAAAGTTTGTAGATTCGTTTGGCAATGTTACATATGATATTATATTGACGAGTTCCATAGTCAAAAGTTCGAAAACGTAAATACATATTTCGCACATTGCCGTTAAAGTAGCGTACTATCACTCGGAGCATGTAGAGGTCATAGGTCAATTCAAGAAGTTACTTGTACAAAAGCTATCAAGTTTAAAACAGTTTCAAAAATAATATAGTCGCTAATTCGAGTATATTTCAAATTACGTAAGCAGTAGTGTGGGTAGGTGAATAGACAAAGTTTAAAGTTAAGCTCAATCGGGCATGGTTAGTTCTTGCATGGGAGACTGCCTGAGAAAACCAGCTGGGGATTTTTTTTTGGTTTCATCACATACATATCAAAGATATGAGACAACGTTCGTGCATCTTTTTTTCACTGTGATGTTAATCATTTTTAGTAGAAAGACATGGAAATTTAGGCTTGTTTTCAAATTCATGAACATTTTTCAATTTCCTTATTATTTTCGGAGAACAAGTTGGTGACGCTGTCGGCATATAGTGGAGTTTGACCAGTTAACTTACCGTGAAAAGTCGTACAAAGTGAACGCAAAGTTGTGCAAAGTGATTACAAAGTTTGTAGATGTATTTGTATGTTTGACCTAACTTGTTGGCATATAGAAACCCGCAATTGTATAGTCAAACAAATGAATAAAAGCGAGATGAAAACAGCCTATATTAGCAGAGTATCACATGAGCTGACTGACCATAAAAATGATAGAAACAGCATGCAAAGTTGATAAAAGCGTTCAAAACGTTGGTGGAGTTGCATGTATATATAACTTAAGTCATTGGAATGCCAACCCCGCAGTTAAATTTCGAAAACATTAAGAATATGTCTAGAAAATTCCCGATATGTAAGCAGATTATCGCAACTGCGAACCGAAAATCGAAGACAAACTGCTTACAAAGTTATGAAAAGCGATTGCAAAGTTTGTAGATTCGTTTGGCAATGTTACATATGATATTATATTGACGAGTTCCATAGTCAAAAGTTCGAAAACGTAAATACATATTTCGCACATTGCCGTTAAAGTAGCGTACTATCACTCGGAGCATGTAGAGGTCATAGGTCAATTCAAGAAGTTACTTGTACAAAAGCTATCAAGTTTAAAACAGTTTCAAAAATAATATAGTCGCTAATTCGAGTATATTTCAAATTACGTAAGCAGTAGTGTGGGTAGGTGAATAGACAAAGTTTAAAGTTAAGCTCAATCGGGCATGGTTAGTTCTTGCATGGGAGACTGCCTGAGAAAACCAGCTGGGGATTTTTTTTGGTTTCATCACATACATATCAAAGATATGAGACAACGTTCGTGCATCTTTTTTTCACTGTGATGTTAATCATTTTTAGTAGAAAGACATGGAAATTTAGGCTTGTTTTCAAATTCATGAACATTTTTCAATTTCCTTATTATTTTCGGAGAACAAGTTGGTGACGCTGTAGGTTCATTGTGGAGTTTGACCAGTTAACTTACCGTGAAAAGTCGTACAAAGTGAACGGAAAGTTGTGCAAAGTGATTACAAAGTTTGTAGATGTATTTGTATGTTTGACCTAAGTTGTTGGCATATAGAATCCCGCAATTGTAAAGTCAAACAAATGAATAAAAGCGAGATGAAAACAGCCTATATTAGCAGAGTATCACATGAGCTGACTGACCATAAAGATGATAGAAACAGCATGCAAAGTTGATAAAAGCGTTCAAAACGTTGGCGGAGTTGCATGTATATATAACCTAAGTCATTGGAATGCCAACCCCGCAGTTAAATTTCGAAAACATTAAGTATATGTCTAGAAAATTCCCGATATGTAAACAGATTATCGCAACTGCGAACCGAAAATCGAAGACAAACTGCTTACAAAGTTATGAAAAGCGATTGCAAAGTTTGTAGATTCGTTTGGCAATGTTACATATGATATTATATTGACGGGTTCCATAGTCAAAAGTTCGAAAACGTAAATACATATTTCGCACATTGCCGTTAAAGTTGCGTACTATCACTCGGAGCATGTATAGGTCATAGGTCAATTCAAGAAGTTACTTGTACTAAAGCTATTAAGTTTAAAACAGTTTCAAAAATGAAATAGTCGCTAATTCGTGTATATTTCAAATTACGTAAGCAGTAGTGTGGGTAGCTGAAGAGACAAAGTTTAAAGTGAAGCTCAATCGGGCATGGATAGTGCTTGTATGGGAGACTGCCTGAGAAAACCAGCTGAGGATTTTTTTGTTTTCATCACATACATATCAAAGATATGAGACAACGTTCGTGCATCTTTTTTTTCACTGTGATGTTAATCATTCTAGTAGAAAGACATGGAAATCTAGGCTTGTTTTTAAATTCATGAACATTTTTCAATTTCCCTATTATTTTCGGAGAACAAGTTGGTGACGCTGTCGGCATATAGTGGAGTTTGACCAGTTAACTTACCGTGAAAAGTCGTACAAAGTGAACGCAAAGTTGTGCAAAGTGATTACAAAGTTTGTAGATGTATTTGTATGTTTGACCTAAGTTGTTGGCATATAGAAACCCGCAATTGTATAGTCAAACAAATGAATAAAAGCGAGATGAAAACAGCCTATATTAGCAGAGTATCACATGAGCTGACTGACCATAAAAATGATAGAAACAGCATGCAAAGTTGATAAAAGCGTTCAAAACGTTGGTGGAGTTGCATGTATATATAACTTAAGTCATTGGAATGCCAACCCCGCAGTTAAATTTCGAAAACATTAAGTATATGTCTAGAAAATTCCCGATATGTAAGCAGATTATAATAATAATAATAATAATAACTTTATTTAATTAAGCGCAACAATTCCAACATATGAAGATCAAAGGCGCTGATACAATAAACAATCAGTCAAATATTAAAAGCACATTTAAATAAGTGCGTTTTCAGTCTGGATTTAAAAATGTCTACTGAAGGACTAGAACGAACAGACAGAGGTAATTCATTAAAAAGTTTAGGACCTAAATTTTCAAAAGCACGGTCTTTGTATAACACCTTGGACTTTTTACTACACACCTGACGAGTTTTAATAAGAAACTTTGATTCAGATCTTAAACTACGACTAGGTACATAAAATTCGATTAATTCACATAGATAATTTGGGGCAAAACCATACAAAGATTTATACACTAGTAAAAGTAATTTGAAATTGATTCTTTGTACAACTGGTAACCAATGAAGTTTAATAAAAATGTCTGTAATGTGGTCATATTTTCGAGCACGAGTGACAAGGCGGGCTGCTGCATTTTGTACACGAATAAGAGGTTTTATCTTAGTTACAGGGAGACCAGACAATAATGAATTACAGCTGTCTAAGCGAGAAGATATGAATGCATGTACCAACTCTTCAGTATCAGATTGGGATAATGATTTACGAATACGATTAATATTTCTTAGATGGGAATATCCAGATCTACAAATAGTAGAAATGTGTGTTTCCATAGATAGCTGCGAATCAAACAAGACACCTAAGTTTCTAGCACTTGACGAAGCACTAACCAATTCTTCACCAATTGCGATACTAGACAAAGGACACGAGTCTTGTGAGAATCTCCGAGACGACATGCACACAAATTCAGTTTTCGACACATTCAAAAGTAGGAAATTACAAGACATCCAATCGCTAACGTCTTGAATACATGTCTGAAGTATCACCCAGGCGCGAATTTGATCACCTTCAGAAACCGATAAATAAATCTGTGTGTCATCGGCGTAAAAATGACATTTTACGCCGTGACGTCGCAATAACTCGCCCAATGGACGCATGTACATTGAGAACAATAATGGCCCTAAGACGGAGCCCTGTGGAACACCGGTTTCTAATATAGACGTCATATCAGAAAATACATTTCCAATTTCCAATTATCGCAACTGCGAACCGAAAATCGAAGACAAACTGCTTACAAAGTTATGAAAAGCGATTGCAAAGTTTGTAGATTCGTTTGGCAATGTTACATATGATATTATATTGACGGGTTCCATAGTCAAAAGTTCGAAAACGTAAATACATATTTCGCGCATTGCCGTTAAAGTTGCGTACTATCACTCGGAGCATGTATAGGTCATAGGTCAATTCAAGAAGTTACTTGTACTAAAGCTATTAAGTTTAAAACAGTTTCAAAAATGAAATAGTCGCTAATTCGAGTATATTTCAAATTACGTAAGCAGTAGTGTGGGTAGGTGAATAGACAAAGTTTAAAGTTAAGCTCAATCGGGCATGGTTAGTTCTTGCATGGGAGACTGCCTGAGAAAACCAGCTGGGGATTTTTTTTTGGTTTCATCACATACATATCAAAGATATGAGACAACGTTCGTGCATCTTTTTTTCACTGTGATGTTAATCATTTTTAGTAGAAAGATATGGAAATTTAGGCTTGTTTTCAAATTCATGAACATTTTTCAATTTCCTTATTATTTTCGGCGAACATGTTGGTGACGCTGTCGGTACATAGTGGAGTTTGACCAGTTAACTTACAGTGAAAATTCGTACAAAGTGAACGCAAAGTTGTGCAAAGTGATTACTAAGTTTGTAGATGTATTTGTATGTTTGACCTAAGTTGTTGGTATATAGAAACCCGCAATTGTAAAGTCAAACAAATGAATAAAAGCGAGATGAAAACAGCCTATATTAGCAGAGTATCACATGAGCTGACTGACCATAAAAATGATAGAAACAGCATGCAAAGTTGATAAAAGCGTTCAAAACGTTGGTGGAGTTGCATGTATATATAACTTAAGTCATTGGAATGCCAACCCCGCAGTTAAATTTCGAAAACATTAAGTATATGTCTAGAAAATTCCCGATATGTAAGCAGATTATCGCAACTGCGAACCGAAAATCGAAGACAAACTGCTTACAAAGTTATGAAAAGCGATTGCAAAGTTTGTAGATTCGTTTGGCAATGTTACATATGATATTATATTGACGGGTTCCACAGTCAAAAGTTCGAAAACGTAAATACATATTTCGCACATTGCCGTTAAAGTTGCGTACTATCACTCGGAGCATGTATAGGTCATAGGTCAATTCAAGAAGTTACTTGTACTAAAGCTATTAAGTTTAAAACAGTTTCAAAAATGAAATAGTCGCTAATTCGTGTATATTTCAAATAACGTAAGCAGTAGTGTGGGTAGCTGAAGAGACAAAGTTTAAAGTTAAACTCAATCGTGCATGGTTAGTGCTTGCATGGGAGACTGCCTGAGAAAACCAGCTGGGGATTTTTTTTGGTTTCATCACATACATATCAAAGATATGAGACTACGTTCGTGCATCTTTTTTTTCACTGTGATGTAAATCATTTTTAGTAGAAAGACATGGAAATCTAGGATTGTTTTCAAATTCATGAACATTTTTCAATTTCCCTATTATTTTCGGAGAACAAGTCGGTGACGCTGTCGGCACATAGAGGAGTTTGACCAGTTAACTTACCGTGAAAAGTCGTACAAAGTGAACGCAAAGTTGTGCAAAGTGATTACAAAGTTTGTAGATGTATTTGTATGTTTGACCTAAGTTGTTGGCATATAGAAACCCGCAATTGTAAAGTCAAACAAATGAATAAAAGCGAGATGAAAACAGCCTATATTAGCAGAGTATCACATGAGCTAACGGACCATAAAGATGATAGAAACAGCATGCAAAGTTGATAAAAGCGTTCAAAACGTTGGCGGAGTTGCATGTATATATAACCTAAGTCATTGGAATGCCAACCCCGCAGTTAAATTTCGAAAACATTAAGTATATGTCTAGAAAATTCCTGATATGTAAGCAGATTATCGCAACTGCGAACCGAAAATCGAAGACAAACTGCTTACAAAGTTATGAAAAGCGATTGCAAAGTTTGTAGATTCGTTTGGCAATGTTACATATGATATTATATTGACGGGTTCCATAGTCAAAAGTTCGAAAACGTAAATACATATTTCGCGCATTGCCGTTAAAGTTGCGTACTATCACTCGGAGCATGTATAGGTCATAGGTCAATTCAAGAAGTTACTTGTACTAAAGCTATTAAGTTTAAAACAGTTTCAAAAATGAAATAGTCGCTAATTCGAGTATATTTCAAATTACGTAAGCAGTAGTGTGGGTAGGTGAATAGACAAAGTTTAAAGTTAAGCTCAATCGGGCATGGTTAGTTCTTGCATGGGAGACTGCCTGAGAAAACCAGCTGGGGATTTTTTTTTGGTTTCATCACATACATATCAAAGATATGAGACAACGTTCGTGCATCTTTTTTTCACTGTGATGTTAATCATTTTTAGTAGAAAGACATGGAAATTTAGGCTTGTTTTCAAATTCATGAACATTTTTTAATTTCCTTATTATTTTCGGAGAACATGTTGGTGACGCTGTCGGTACATAGTGGAGTTTGACCAGTTAACTTACAGTGAAAATTCGTACAAAGTGAACGCAAAGTTGTGCAAAGTGATTACAAAGTTTGTAGATGTATTTGTATGTTTGACCTAAGTTGTTGGTATATAGAAACCCGCAATTGTAAAGTCAAACAAATGAATAAAAGCGAGATGAAAACAGCCTATATTAGCAGAGTATCACATGAGCTGACTGACCATAAAGATGATAGAAACAGCATGCAAAGTTGATAAAAGCGTTCAAAACGTTGGCGGAGTTGCATGTATATATAACCTAAGTCATTGGAATGCCAACCCTGCAGTTAAATTTCGAAAACATTAAGTATATGTCTAGAAAATTCCCGATATGTAAGCAGATTATCGCAACTGCGAACCGAAAATCGAAGACAAACTGCTTACAAAGTTATGAAAAGCGATTGCAAAGTTTGTAGATTCGTTTGGCAATGTTACATATGATATTATATTGACGGGTTCCATAGTCAAAAGTTCGAAAACGTAAATACATATTTCGCGCATTGCCGTTAAAGTTGCGTACTATCACTCGGAGCATGTATAGGTCATAGGTCAATTCAAGAAGTTACTTGTACTAAAGCTATTAAGTTTAAAACAGTTTCAAAAATGAAATAGTCGCTAATTCGAGTATATTTCAAATTACGTAAGCAGTAGTGTGGGTAGGTGAATAGACAAAGTTTAAAGTTAAGCTCAATCGGGCATGGTTAGTTCTTGCATGGGAGACTGCCTGAGAAAACCAGCTGGGGATTTTTTTTTGGTTTCATCACATACATATCAAAGATATGAGACAACGTTCGTGCATCTTTTTTTCACTGTGATGTTAATCATTTTTAGTAGAAAGATATGGAAATTTAGGCTTGTTTTCAAATTCATGAACATTTTTCAATTTCCTTATTATTTTCGGAGAACATGTTGGTGACGCTGTCGGTACATAGTGGAGTTTGACCAGTTAACTTACAGTGAAAATTCGTACAAAGTGAACGCAAAGTTGTGCAAAGTGATTACTAAGTTTGTAGATGTATTTGTATGTTTGACCTAAGTTGTTGGTATATAGAAACCCGCAATTGTAAAGTCAAACAAATGAATAAAAGCGAGATGAAAACAGCCTATATTAGCAGAGTATCACATGAGCTGACTGACCATAAAAATGATAGAAACAGCATGCAAAGTTGATAAAAGCGTTCAAAACGTTGGTGGAGTTGCATGTATATATAACTTAAGTCATTGGAATGCCAACCCCGCAGTTAAATTTCGAAAACATTAAGTATATGTCTAGAAAATTCCCGATATGTAAGCAGATTATCGCAACTGCGAACCGAAAATCGAAGACAAACTGCTTACAAAGTTATGAAAAGCGATTGCAAAGTTTGTAGATTCGTTTGGCAATGTTACATATGATATTATATTGACGGGTTCCACAGTCAAAAGTTCGAAAACGTAAATACATATTTCGCACATTGCCGTTAAAGTTGCGTACTATCACTCGGAGCATGTATAGGTCATAGGTCAATTCAAGAAGTTACTTGTACTAAAGCTATTAAGTTTAAAACAGTTTCAAAAATGAAATAGTCGCTAATTCGTGTATATTTCAAATAACGTAAGCAGTAGTGTGGGTAGCTGAAGAGACAAAGTTTAAAGTTAAACTCAATCGTGCATGGTTAGTGCTTGCATGGGAGACTGCCTGAGAAAACCAGCTGGGGATTTTTTTTGGTTTCATCACATACATATCAAAGATATGAGACTACGTTCGTACATCTTTTTTTTCACTGTGATGTAAATCATTTTTAGTAGAAAGACATGGAAATCTAGGATTGTTTTCAAATTCATGAACATTTTTCAATTTCCCTATTATTTTCGGAGAACAAGTCGGTGACGCTGTCGGCACATAGAGGAGTTTGACCAGTTAACTTACCGTGAAAAGTCGTACAAAGTGAACGCAAAGTTGTGCAAAGTGATTACAAAGTTTGTAGATGTATTTGTATGTTTGACCTAAGTTGTTGGCATATAGAAACCCGCAATTGTAAAGTCAAACAAATGAATAAAAGCGAGATGAAAACAGCCTATATTAGCAGAGTATCACATGAGCTAACGGACCATAAAGATGATAGAAACAGCATGCAAAGTTGATAAAAGCGTTCAAAACGTTGGCGGAGTTGCATGTATATATAACCTAAGTCATTGGAATGCCAACCCCGCAGTTAAATTTCGAAAACATTAAGTATATGTCTAGAAAATTCCTGATATGTAAGCAGATTATCGCAACTGCGAACCGAAAATCGAAGACAAACTGCTTACAAAGTTATGAAAAGCGATTGCAAAGTTTGTAGATTCGTTTGGCAATGTTACATATGATATTATATTGACGGGTTCCATAGTCAAAAGTTCGAAAACGTAAATACATATTTCGCGCATTGCCGTTAAAGTTGCGTACTATCACTCGGAGCATGTATAGGTCATAGGTCAATTCAAGAAGTTACTTGTACTAAAGCTATTAAGTTTAAAACAGTTTCAAAAATGAAATAGTCGCTAATTCGAGTATATTTCAAATTACGTAAGCAGTAGTGTGGGTAGGTGAATAGACAAAGTTTAAAGTTAAGCTCAATCGGGCATGGTTAGTTCTTGCATGGGAGACTGCCTGAGAAAACCAGCTGGGGATTTTTTTTTGGTTTCATCACATACATATCAAAGATATGAGACAACGTTCGTGCATCTTTTTTTCACTGTGATGTTAATCATTTTTAGTAGAAAGACATGGAAATTTAGGCTTGTTTTCAAATTCATGAACATTTTTTAATTTCCTTATTATTTTCGGAGAACATGTTGGTGACGCTGTCGGTACATAGTGGAGTTTGACCAGTTAACTTACAGTGAAAATTCGTACAAAGTGAACGCAAAGTTGTGCAAAGTGATTACAAAGTTTGTAGATGTATTTGTATGTTTGACCTAAGTTGTTGGTATATAGAAACCCGCAATTGTAAAGTCAAACAAATGAATAAAAGCGAGATGAAAACAGCCTATATTAGCAGAGTATCACATGAGCTGACTGACCATAAAGATGATAGAAACAGCATGCAAAGTTGATAAAAGCGTTCAAAACGTTGGCGGAGTTGCATGTATATATAACCTAAGTCATTGGAATGCCAACCCTGCAGTTAAATTTCGAAAACATTAAGTATATGTCTAGAAAATTCCCGATATGTAAGCAGATTATCGCAACTGCGAACCGAAAATCGAAGACAAACTGCTTACAAAGTTATGAAAAGCGATTGCAAAGTTTGTAGATTCGTTTGGCAATGTTACATATGATATTATATTGACGGGTTCCATAGTCAAAAGTTCGAAAACGTAAATACATATTTCGCGCATTGCCGTTAAAGTTGCGTACTATCACTCGGAGCATGTATAGGTCATAGGTCAATTCAAGAAGTTACTTGTACTAAAGCTATTAAGTTTAAAACAGTTTCAAAAATGAAATAGTCGCTAATTCGAGTATATTTCAAATTACGTAAGCAGTAGTGTGGGTAGGTGAATAGACATAGTTTAAAGTTAAGCTCAATCGGGCATGGTTAGTTCTTGCATGGGAGACTGCCTGAGAAAACCAGCTGGGGATTTTTTTTTGGTTTCATCACATACATATCAAAGATATGAGACAACGTTCGTGCATCTTTTTTTCACTGTGATGTTAATCATTTTTAGTAGAAAGATATGGAAATTTAGGCTTGTTTTCAAATTCATGAACATTTTTCAATTTCCTTATTATTTTCGGAGAACATGTTGGTGACGCTGTCGGTACATAGTGGAGTTTGACCAGTTAACTTACAGTGAAAATTCGTACAAAGTGAACGCAAAGTTGTGCAAAGTGATTACTAAGTTTGTAGATGTATTTGTATGTTTGACCTAAGTTGTTGGTATATAGAAACCCGCAATTGTAAAGTCAAACAAATGAATAAAAGCGAGATGAAAACAGCCTATATTAGCAGAGTATCACATGAGCTGACTGACCATAAAAATGATAGAAACAGCATGCAAAGTTGATAAAAGCGTTCAAAACGTTGGTGGAGTTGCATGTATATATAACTTAAGTCATTGGAATGCCAACCCCGCAGTTAAATTTCGAAAACATTAAGTATATGTCTAGAAAATTCCCGATATGTAAGCAGATTATCGCAACTGCGAACCGAAAATCGAAGACAAACTGCTTACAAAGTTATGAAAAGCGATTGCAAAGTTTGTAGATTCGTTTGGCAATGTTACATATGATATTATATTGACGGGTTCCACAGTCAAAAGTTCGAAAACGTAAATACATATTTCGCACATTGCCGTTAAAGTTGCGTACTATCACTCGGAGCATGTATAGGTCATAGGTCAATTCAAGAAGTTACTTGTACTAAAGCTATTAAGTTTAAAACAGTTTCAAAAATGAAATAGTCGCTAATTCGTGTATATTTCAAATAACGTAAGCAGTAGTGTGGGTAGCTGAAGAGACAAAGTTTAAAGTTAAACTCAATCGTGCATGGTTAGTGCTTGCATGGGAGACTGCCTGAGAAAACCAGCTGGGGATTTTTTTTGGTTTCATCACATACATATCAAAGATATGAGACTACGTTCGTACATCTTTTTTTTCACTGTGATGTAAATCATTTTTAGTAGAAAGACATGGAAATCTAGGATTGTTTTCAAATTCATGAACATTTTTCAATTTCCCTATTATTTTCGGAGAACAAGTCGGTGACGCTGTCGGCACATAGAGGAGTTTGACCAGTTAACTTACCGTGAAAAGTCGTACAAAGTGAACGCAAAGTTGTGCAAAGTGATTACAAAGTTTGTAGATGTATTTGTATGTTTGACCTAAGTTGTTGGCATATAGAAACCCGCAATTGTAAAGTCAAACAAATGAATAAAAGCGAGATGAAAACAGCCTATATTAGCAGAGTATCACATGAGCTAACGGACCATAAAGATGATAGAAACAGCATGCAAAGTTGATAAAAGCGTTCAAAACGTTGGCGGAGTTGCATGTATATATAACCTAAGTCATTGGAATGCCAACCCCGCAGTTAAATTTCGAAAACATTAAGTATATGTCTAGAAAATTCCTGATATGTAAGCAGATTATCGCAACTGCGAACCGAAAATCGAAGACAAACTGCTTACAAAGTTATGAAAAGCGATTGCAAAGTTTGTAGATTCGTTTGGCAATGTTACATATGATATTATATTGACGGGTTCCATAGTCAAAAGTTCGAAAACGTAAATACATATTTCGCGCATTGCCGTTAAAGTTGCGTACTATCACTCGGAGCATGTATAGGTCATAGGTCAATTCAAGAAGTTACTTGTACTAAAGCTATTAAGTTTAAAACAGTTTCAAAAATGAAATAGTCGCTAATTCGAGTATATTTCAAATTACGTAAGCAGTAGTGTGGGTAGGTGAATAGACAAAGTTTAAAGTTAAGCTCAATCGGGCATGGTTAGTTCTTGCATGGGAGACTGCCTGAGAAAACACGCTGGGGATTTTTTTTTTGGTTTCATCACATACATATCAAAGATATGAGACAACGTTCGTGCATCTTTTTTTCACTGTGATGTTAATCATTTTTAGTAGAAAGACATGGAAATTTAGGCTTGTTTTCAAATTCATGAACATTTTTTAATTTCCTTATTATTTTCGGAGAACATGTTGGTGACGCTGTCGGTACATAGTGGAGTTTGACCAGTTAACTTACAGTGAAAATTCGTACAAAGTGAACGCAAAGTTGTGCAAAGTGATTACTAAGTTTGTAGATGTATTTGTATGTTTGACCTAAGTTGTTGGTATATAGAAACCCGCAATTGTAAAGTCAAACAAATGAATAAAAGCGAGATGAAAACAGCCTATATTAGCAGAGTATCACATGAGCTGACTGACCATAAAAATGATAGAAACAGCATGCAAAGTTGATAAAAGCGTTCAAAACGTTGGTGGAGTTGCATGTATATATAACTTAAGTCATTGGAATGCCAACCCCGCAGTTAAATTTCGAAAACATTAAGTATATGTCTAGAAAATTCCCGATATGTAAGCAGATTATCGCAACTGCGAACCGAAAATCGAAGACAAACTGCTTACAAAGTTATGAAAAGCGATTGCAAAGTTTGTAGATTCGTTTGGCAATGTTACATATGATATTATATTGACGGGTTCCACAGTCAAAAGTTCGAAAACGTAAATACATATTTCGCACATTGCCGTTAAAGTTGCGTACTATCACTCGGAGCATGTATAGGTCATAGGTCAATTCAAGAAGTTACTTGTACTAAAGCTATTAAGTTTAAAACAGTTTCAAAAATGAAATAGTCGCTAATTCGTGTATATTTCAAATAACGTAAGCAGTAGTGTGGGTAGCTGAAGAGACAAAGTTTAAAGTTAAACTCAATCGTGCATGGTTAGTGCTTGCATGGGAGACTGCCTGAGAAAACCAGCTGGGGATTTTTTTTGGTTTCATCACATACATATCAAAGATATGAGACTACGTTCGTGCATCTTTTTTTTCACTGTGATGTAAATCATTTTTAGTAGAAAGACATGGAAATCTAGGATTGTTTTCAAATTCATGAACATTTTTCAATTTCCCTATTATTTTCGGAGAACAAGTCGGTGACGCTGTCGGCACATAGAGGAGTTTGACCAGTTAACTTACCGTGAAAAGTCGTACAAAGTGAACGCAAAGTTGTGCAAAGTGATTACAAAGTTTGTAGATGTATTTGTATGTTTGACCTAAGTTGTTGGCATATAGAAACCCGCAATTGTAAAGTCAAACAAATGAATAAAAGCGAGATGAAAACAGCCTATATTAGCAGAGTATCACATGAGCTAACGGACCATAAAGATGATAGAAACAGCATGCAAAGTTGATAAAAGCGTTCAAAACGTTGGTGGAGTTGCATGTATATATAACTTAAGTCATTGGAATGCCAACCCCGCAGTTAAATTTCGAAAACATTAAGTATATGTCTAGAAAATTCCTGATATGTAAGCAGATTATCGCAACTGCGAACCGAAAATCGAAGACAAACTGCTTACAAAGTTATGAAAAGCGATTGCAAAGTTTGTAGATTCGTTTGGCAATGTTACATATGATATTATATTGACGGGTTCCATAGTCAAAAGTTCGAAAACGTAAATACATATTTCGCGCATTGCCGTTAAAGTTGCGTACTGTCACTCGGAGCATGTATAGGTCATAGGTCAATTCAAGAAGTTACTTGTACTAAAGCTATTAAGTTTAAAACAGTTTCAAAAATGAAATAGTCGCTAATTCGAGTATATTTCAAATTACGTAAGCAGTAGTGTGGGTAGGTGAATAGACAAAGTTTAAAGTTAAGCTCAATTGGGCATGGTTAGTTCTTGCATGGGAGACTGCCTGAGAAAACAAGCTGAGGATTTTTTTTGGTTTCATCACATACATATCAAAGATATGAGACAACGTTCGTGCATCTTTTTTTCACTGTGATGTTAATCATTTTAGTAGAAAGACATGGAAATTTAGGCTTGTTTTCAAATTCATGAACATTTTTTAATTTCCTTATTATTTTCGGAGAACATGTTGGTGACGCTGTCGGTACATAGTGGAGTTTGACCAGTTAACTTACAGTGAAAATTCGTACAAAGTGAACGCAAAGTTGTGCAAAGTGATTACAAAGTTTGTAGATGTATTTGTATGTTTGACCTAAGTTGTTGGCATATAGAAACCCGCAATTGTATAGTCAAACAAATGAATAAAAGCGAGATGAAAACAGCCTATATTAGCAGAGTATCACATGAGCTGACTGACCATAAAAATGATAGAAACAGCATGCAAAGTTGATAAAAGGGTTCAAAACGTTGGTGGAGTTGCATGTATATATAACTTAAGTCATTGGAATGCCAACCCCGCAGTTAAATTTCGAAAACATTAAGTATATGTCTAGAAAATTCCCGATATGTAAGCAGATTATCGCAACTGCGAACCGAAAATCGAAGACAAACTGCTTACAAAGTTATGAAAAGCGATTGCAAAGTTTGTAGATTCGTTTGGCAATGTTACATATGATATTATATTGACGGGTTCCACAGTCAAAAGTTCGAAAACGTAAATACATATTTCGCACATTGCCGTTAAAGTTGCGTACTATCACTCGGAGCATGTATAGGTCATAGGTCAATTCAAGAAGTTACTTGTACTAAAGCTATTAAGTTTAAAACAGTTTCAAAAATGAAATAGTCGCTAATTCGTGTATATTTCAAATAACGTAAGCAGTAGTGTGGGTAGCTGAAGAGACAAAGTTTAAAGTTAAACTCAATCGTGCATGGTTAGTGCTTGCATGGGAGACTGCCTGAGAAAACCAGCTGGGGATTTTTTTTGGTTTCATCACATACATATCAAAGATATGAGACTACGTTCGTGCATCTTTTTTTTCACTGTGATGTAAATCATTTTTAGTAGAAAGACATGGAAATCTAGGATTGTTTTCAAATTCATGAACATTTTTCAATTTCCCTATTATTTTCGGAGAACAAGTCGGTGACGCTGTCGGCACATAGAGGAGTTTGACCAGTTAACTTACCGTGAAAAGTCGTACAAAGTGAACGCAAAGTTGTGCAAAGTGATTACAAAGTTTGTAGATGTATTTGTATGTTTGACCTAAGTTGTTGGCATATAGAAACCCGCAATTGTAAAGTCAAACAAATGAATAAAAGCGAGATGAAAACAGCCTATATTAGCAGAGTATCACATGAGCTAACGGACCATAAAGATGATAGAAACAGCATGCAAAGTTGATAAAAGCGTTCAAAACGTTGGTGGAGTTGCATGTATATATAACTTAAGTCATTGGAATGCCAACCCCGCAGTTAAATTTCGAAAACATTAAGTATATGTCTAGAAAATTCCTGATATGTAAGCAGATTATCGCAACTGCGAACCGAAAATCGAAGACAAACTGCTTACAAAGTTATGAAAAGCGATTGCAAAGTTTGTAGATTCGTTTGGCAATGTTACATATGATATTATATTGACGGGTTCCATAGTCAAAAGTTCGAAAACGTAAATACATATTTCGCGCATTGCCGTTAAAGTTGCGTACTGTCACTCGGAGCATGTATAGGTCATAGGTCAATTCAAGAAGTTACTTGTACTAAAGCTATTAAGTTTAAAACAGTTTCAAAAATGAAATAGTCGCTAATTCGAGTATATTTCAAATTACGTAAGCAGTAGTGTGGGTAGGTGAATAGACAAAGTTTAAAGTTAAGCTCAATCGGGCATGGTTAGTTCTTGCATGGGAGACTGCCTGAGAAAACAAGCTGAGGATTTTTTTTGGTTTCATCACATACATATCAAAGATATGAGACAACGTTCGTGCATCTTTTTTTCACTGTGATGTTAATCATTTTAGTAGAAAGACATGGAAATTTAGGCTTGTTTTCAAATTCATGAACATTTTTTAATTTCCTTATTATTTTCGGAGAACATGTTGGTGACGCTGTCGGTACATAGTGGAGTTTGACCAGTTAACTTACAGTGAAAATTCGTACAAAGTGAACGCAAAGTTGTGCAAAGTGATTACAAAGTTTGTAGATGTATTTGTATGTTTGACCTAAGTTGTTGGCATATAGAAACCCGCAATTGTAAAGTCAAACAAATGAATAAAAGCGAGATGAAAACAGCCTATATTAGCAGAGTATCACATGAGCTAACGGACCATAAAGATGATAGAAACAGCATGCAAAGTTGATAAAAGCGTTCAAAACGTTGGCGGAGTTGCATGTATATATAACCTAAGTCATTGGAATGCCAACCCCGCAGTTAAATTTCGAAAACATTAAGTATATGTCTAGAAAATTCCCGATATGTAAGCAGATTATCGCAACTGCGAACCGAAAATCGAAGACAAACTGCTTACAAAGTTATGAAAAGCGATTGCAAAGTTTGTAGATTCGTTTGGCAATGTTACATATGATATTATATTGACGGGTTCCATAGTCAAAAGTTCGAAAACGTAAATACATATTTCGCACATTGCCGTTAAAGTAGCGTACTATCACTCGGAGCATGTAGAGGTCATAGGTCAATTCAAGAAGTTACTTGTACAAAAGCTATCAAGTTTAAAACAGTTTCAAAAATAATATAGTCGCTAATTCGAGTATATTTCAAATTACGTAAGCAGTAGTGTGGGTAGGTGAATAGACAAAGTTAAAAGTTAAGCTCAATCGGGTATGGTTAGTTCTTGCATGGGAGACTGCCTGAGAAAACCAGCTGGGGATTTTTTTTGGTTTCATCACATACATATCAAAGATATGAAACAACGTTCGTGCATCTTTTTTTCACTGTGATGTTAACCATTTTAGTAAAAAGACATGGAAATCTAGGCTTGTTTTTAAATTCATGAACATTTTTCAATTTCCCTATTATTTTCGGAGAACAAGTTGGTGACGCTGTCGGCATATAGTGGAGTTTGACCAGTTAACTTACCGTGAAAAGTCGTACAAAGTGAACGCAAAGTTGTGCTAAGTGATTACAAAGTTTGTAGATGTATTTGTATGTTTGACCTAAGTTGTTGGCATATAGAAACCCGCAATTGTATAGTCAAACAAATGAATAAAAGCGAGATGAAAACAGCCTATATTAGCAGAGTATCACATGAGCTGACTGACCATAAAAATGA
This sequence comes from Saccoglossus kowalevskii, assembly GCF_978046115.1. NCBI lineage: Eukaryota > Metazoa > Hemichordata > Enteropneusta > Harrimaniidae > Saccoglossus > Saccoglossus kowalevskii. Next base: position 7,403,596 of record NC_140657.1, read on the forward strand.
TAGAAACAGCATGCAAAGTTGATAAAAGCGTTCAAAACGTTGGTGGAGTTGCATGTATATATAACTTAAGTCATTGGAATGCCAACCCCGCAGTTAAATTTCGAAAACATTAAGTATATGTCTAGAAAATTCCCGATATGTAAGCAGATTATCGCAACTGCGAACCGAAAATCGAAGACAAACTGCTTACAAAGTTATGAAAAGCGATTGCAAAGTTTGTAGATTCGTTTGGCAATGTTACATATGATATTATATTGACGAGTTCCATAGTCAAAAGTTCGAAAACGTAAATACATATTTCGCACATTGCCGTTAAAGTAGCGTACTATCACTCGGAGCATGTAGAGGTCATAGGTCAATTCAAGAAGTTACTTGTACAAAAGCTATCAAGTTTAAAACAGTTTCAAAAATAATATAGTCGCTAATTCGAGTATATTTCAAATTACGTAAGCAGTAGTGTGGGTAGGTGAATAGACAAAGTTTAAAGTTAAGCTCAATCGGGCATGGTTAGTTCTTGCATGGGAGACTGCCTGAGAAAACCAGCTGGGGATTTTTTTTGGTTTCATCACATACATATCAAAGATATGAGACAACGTTCGTGCATCTTTTTTTCACTGTGATGTTAATCATTTTTAGTAGAAAGACATGGAAATTTAGGCTTGTTTTCAAATTCATGAACATTTTTCAATTTCCTTATTATTTTCGGAGAACAAGTTGGTGACGCTGTAGGTTCATTGTGGAGTTTGATCAGTTAACTTACCGTGAAAAGTCGTACAAAGCGAACGGAAAGTTGTGCAAAGTGATTACAAAGTTTGTAGATGTATTTGTATGTTTGACCTAAGTTGTTGGCATATAGAAACCCGCAATTGTAAAGTCAAACAAATGAATAAAAGCGAGATGAAAACAGCCTATATTAGCAGAGTATCACATGAGCTGACTGACCATAAAGATGATAGAAACAGCATGCAAAGTTGATAAAAGCGTTCAAAACGTTGGTGGAGTTGCATGTATATATAACTTAAGTCATTGGAATGCCAACCCCGCAGTTAAATTTCGAAAACATTAAGTATATGTCCAGAAAATTCCCGATATGTAAGCAGATTATCGCAACTGCGAACCGAAAATCGAAGACAAACTGCTTACAAAGTTATGAAAAGCGATTGCAAAGTTTGTAGATTCGTTTGGCAATGTTACATATGATATTATATTGACGAGTTCCATAGTCAAAAGTTCGAAAACGTAAATACATATTTCGCACATTGCCGTTAAAGTAGCGTACTATCACTCGGAGCATGTAGAGGTCATAGGTCAATTCAAGAAGTTACTTGTACAAAAGCTATCAAGTTTAAAACAGTTTCAAAAATAATATAGTCGCTAATTCGAGTATATTTCAAATTACGTAAGCAGTAGTGTGGGTAGGTGAATAGACAAAGTTTAAAGTTAAGCTCAATCGGGCATGGTTAGTTCTTGCATGGGAGACTGCCTGAGTATACCAGCTGGGGATTTTTTTTGGTTTCATCACATACATATCAAAGATATGAGACAACGTTCGTGCATCTTTTTTTCACTGTGATGTTAATCATTTTTAGTAGAAAGACATGGAAATTTAGGCTTGTTTTCAAATTCATGAACATTTTTCAATTTCCTTATTATTTTCGGAGAACAAGTTGGTGACGCTGTCGGCATATAGTGGAGTTTGACCAGTTAACTTACCGTGAAAAGTCGTACAAAGTGAACGCAAAGTTGTGCAAAGTGATTACAAAGTTTGTAGATGTATTTGTATGTTTGACCTAAGTTGTTGGCATATAGAAACCCGCAATTGTATAGTCAAACAAATGAATAAAAGCGAGATGAAAACAGCCTATATTAGCAGAGTATCACATGAGCTGACTGACCATAAAAATGATAGAAACAGCATGCAAAGTTGATAAAAGCGTTCAAAACGTTGGTGGAGTTGCATGTATATATAACTTAAGTCATTGGAATGCCAACCCCGCAGTTAAATTTCGAAAACATTAAGTATATGTCTAGAAAATTCCCGATATGTAAGCAGATTATCGCAACTGCGAACCGAAAATCGAAGACAAACTGCTTACAAAGTTATGAAAAGCGATTGCAAAGTTTGTAGATTCGTTTGGCAATGTTACATATGATATTATATTGACGAGTTCCATAGTCAAAAGTTCGAAAACGTAAATACATATTTCGCACATTGCCGTTAAAGTAGCGTACTATCACTCGGAGCATGTAGAGGTCATAGGTCAATTCAAGAAGTTACTTGTACAAAAGCTATCAAGTTTAAAACAGTTTCAAAAATAATATAGTCGCTAATTCGAGTATATTTCAAATTACGTAAGCAGTAGTGTGGGTAGGTGAATAGACAAAGTTTAAAGTTAAGCTCAATCGGGCATGGTTAGTTCTTGCATGGGAGACTGCCTGAGAAAACCAGCTGGGGATTTTTTTTGGTTTCATCACATACATATCAAAGATATGAGACAACGTTCGTGCATCTTTTTTTCACTGTGATGTTAATCATTTTTAGTAGAAAGACATGGAAATTTAGGCTTGTTTTCAAATTCATGAACATTTTTCAATTTCCTTATTATTTTCGGAGAACAAGTTGGTGACGCTGTAGGTTCATTGTGGAGTTTGACCAGTTAACTTACCGTGAAAAGTCGTACAAAGTGAACGGAAAGTTGTGCAAAGTGATTACAAAGTTTGTAGATGTATTTGTATGTTTGACCTAAGTTGTTGGCATATAGAAACCCGCAATTGTATAGTCAAACAAATGAATAAAAGCGAGATGAAAACAGCCTATATTAGCAGAGTATCACATGAGCTGACTGACCATAAAAATGATAGAAACAGCATGCAAAGTTGATAAAAGCGTTCAAAACGTTGGTGGAGTTGCATGTATATATAACTTAAGTCATTGGAATGCCAACCCCGCAGTTAAATTTCGAAAACATTAAGTATATGTCTAGAAAATTCCCGATATGTAAGCAGATTATCGCAACTGCGAACCGAAAATCGAAGACAAACTGCTTACAAAGTTATGAAAAGCGATTGCAAAGTTTGTAGATTCGTTTGGCAATGTTACATATGATATTATATTGACGAGTTCCATAGTCAAAAGTTCGAAAACGTAAATACATATTTCGCACATTGCCGTTAAAGTAGCGTACTATCACTCGGAGCATGTAGAGGTCATAGGTCAATTCAAGAAGTTACTTGTACAAAAGCTATCAAGTTTAAAACAGTTTCAAAAATAATATAGTCGCTAATTCGAGTATATTTCAAATTACGTAAGCAGTAGTGTGGGTAGGTGAATAGACAAAGTTTAAAGTTAAGCTCAATCGGGCATGGTTAGTTCTTGCATGGGAGACTGCCTGAGAAAACCAGCTGGGGATTTTTTTTGGTTTCATCACATACATATCAAAGATATGAGACAACGTTCGTGCATCTTTTTTTCACTGTGATGTTAATCATTTTTAGTAGAAAGACATGGAAATTTAGGCTTGTTTTCAAATTCATGAACATTTTTCAATTTCCTTATTATTTTCGGAGAACAAGTTGGTGACGCTGTAGGTTCATTGTGGAGTTTGACCAGTTAACTTACCGTGAAAAGTCGTACAAAGTGAACGGAAAGTTGTGCAAAGTGATTACAAAGTTTGTAGATGTATTTGTATGTTTGACCTAAATTGTTGGCATATAGAATCCCGCAATTGTAAAGTCAAACAAATGAATAAAAGCGAGATGAAAACAGCCTATATTAGCAGAGTATCACATGAGCTGACTGACCATAAAGATGATAGAAACAGCATGCAAAGTTGATAAAAGCGTTCAAAACGTTGGCGGAGTTGCATGTATATATAACCTAAGTCATTGGAATGCCAACCCCGCAGTTAAATTTCGAAAACATTAAGTATATGTCTAGAAAATTCCCGATATGTAAGCAGATTATCGCAACTGCGAACCGAAAATCGAAGACAAACTGCTTACAAAGTTATGAAAAGCGATTGCAAAGTTTGTAGATTCGTTTGGCAATGTTACATATGATATTATATTGACGGGTTCCATAGTCAAAAGTTCGAAAACGTAAATACATATTTCGCACATTGCCGTTAAAGTTGCGTACTATCACTCGGAGCATGTATAGGTCATAGGTCAATTCAAGAAGTTACTTGTACTAAAGCTATTAAGTTTAAAACAGTTTCAAAAATGAAATAGTCGCTAATTCGTGTATATTTCAAATTACGTAAGCAGTAGTGTGGGTAGCTGAAGAGACAAAGTTTAAAGTGAAGCTCAATCGGGCATGGATAGTGCTTGTATGGGAGACTGCCTGAGAAAACCAGCTGAGGATTTTTTTTGGTTTCATCACATACATATCAAAGATATGAGACAACGTTCGTGCATCTTTTTTTCACTGTGATGTTAATCATTTTTAGTAGAAAGACATGGAAATTTAGGCTTGTTTTCAAATTCATGAACATTTTTCAATTTGCTTATTATTTTCGGAGAACATGTTGGTGACGCTGTCGGTACATAGTGGAGTTTGACCAGTTAACTTACCGTGAAAATTCGTACAAAGTGAACGCAAAGTTGTGCAAAGTGATTACAAAGTTTGTAGATGTATTTGTATGTTTGACCTAAGTTGTTGGCATATAGAAACCCGCAATTGTAAAGTCAAACAAATGATGAATAAAAGCGAGATGAAAACAGCCTATATTAGCAGAGTATCACATGAGCTGACTGACCATAAAAATGATAGAAACAGCATGCAAAGTTGATAAAAGCGTTCAAAACGTTGGTGGAGTTGCATGTATATATAACTTAAGTCATTGGAATGCCAACCCCGCAGTTAAATTTCGAAAACATTAAGTATATGTCTAGAAAATTCCCGATATGTAAGCAGATTATCGCAACTGCGAACCGAAAATCGAAGACAAACTGCTTACAAAGTTATGAAAAGCGATTGCAAAGTTTGTAGATTCGTTTGGCAATGTTACATATGATATTATATTGACGAGTTCCATAGTCAAAAGTTCGAAAACGTAAATACATATTTCGCACATTGCCGTTAAAGTAGCGTACTATCACTCGGAGCATGTAGAGGTCATAGGTCAATTCAAGAAGTTACTTGTACAAAAGCTATCAAGTTTAAAACAGTTTCAAAAATAATATAGTCGCTAATTCGAGTATATTTCAAATTACGTAAGCAGTAGTGTGGGTAGGTGAATAGACAAAGTTTAAAGTTAAGCTCAATCGGGCATGGTTAGTTCTTGCATGGGAGACTGCCTGAGAAAACCAGCTGGGGATTTTTTTTGGTTTCATCACATACATATCAAAGATATGAGACAACGTTCGTGCATCTTTTTTTCACTGTGATGTTAATCATTTTTAGTAGAAAGACATGGAAATTTAGGCTTGTTTTCAAATTCATGAACATTTTTCAATTTCCTTATTATTTTCGGAGAACAAGTTGGTGACGCTGTAGGTTCATTGTGGAGTTTGACCAGTTAACTTACCGTGAAAAGTCGTACAAAGTGAACGGAAAGTTGTGCAAAGTGATTACAAAGTTTGTAGATGTATTTGTATGTTTGACCTAAATTGTTGGCATATAGAATCCCGCAATTGTAAAGTCAAACAAATGAATAAAAGCGAGATGAAAACAGCCTATATTAGCAGAGTATCACATGAGCTGACTGACCATAAAGATGATAGAAACAGCATGCAAAGTTGATAAAAGCGTTCAAAACGTTGGCGGAGTTGCATGTATATATAACCTAAGTCATTGGAATGCCAACCCCGCAGTTAAATTTCGAAAACATTAAGTATATGTCTAGAAAATTCCCGATATGTAAGCAGATTATCGCAACTGCGAACCGAAAATCGAAGACAAACTGCTTACAAAGTTATGAAAAGCGATTGCAAAGTTTGTAGATTCGTTTGGCAATGTTACATATGATATTATATTGACGGGTTCCATAGTCAAAAGTTCGAAAACGTAAATACATATTTCGCACATTGCCGTTAAAGTTGCGTACTATCACTCGGAGCATGTATAGGTCATAGGTCAATTCAAGAAGTTACTTGTACTAAAGCTATTAAGTTTAAAACAGTTTCAAAAATGAAATAGTCGCTAATTCGTGTATATTTCAAATTACGTAAGCAGTAGTGTGGGTAGCTGAAGAGACAAAGTTTAAAGTGAAGCTCAATCGGGCATGGATAGTGCTTGTATGGGAGACTGCCTGAGAAAACCAGCTGAGGATTTTTTTTGGTTTCATCACATACATATCAAAGATATGAGACAACGTTCGTGCATCTTTTTTTCACTGTGATGTTAATCATTTTTAGTAGAAAGACATGGAAATTTAGGCTTGTTTTCAAATTCATGAACATTTTTCAATTTCCTTATTATTTTCGGAGAACATGTTGGTGACGCTGTCGGTACATAGTGGAGTTTGACCAGTTAACTTACCGTGAAAATTCGTACAAAGTGAACGCAAAGTTGTGCAAAGTGATTACAAAGTTTGTAGATGTATTTGTATGTTTGACCTAAGTTGTTGGCATATAGAAACCCGCAATTGTAAAGTCAAACAAATGATGAATAAAAGCGAGATGAAAACAGCCTATATTAGCAGAGTATCACATGAGCTGACTGACCATAAAAATGATAGAAACAGCATGCAAAGTTGATAAAAGCGTTCAAAACGTTGGTGGAGTTGCATGTATATATAACTTAAGTCATTGGAATGCCAACCCCGCAGTTAAATTTCGAAAACATTAAGTATATGTCTAGAAAATTCCCGATATGTAAGCAGATTATCGCAACTGCGAACCGAAAATCGAAGACAAACTGCTTACAAAGTTATGAAAAGCGATTGCAAAGTTTGTAGATTCGTTTGGCAATGTTACATATGATATTATATTGACGGGTTCCATAGTCAAAAGTTCGAAAACGTAAATACATATTTCGCGCATTGCCGTTAAAGTTGCGTACTATCACTCGGAGCATGTATAGGTCATAGGTCAATTCAAGAAGTTACTTGTACAAAAGCTATCAAGTTTAAAACAGTTTCAAAAATAATATAGTCGCTAATTCGAGTATATTTCAAATTACGTAAGCAGTAGTGTGGGTAGGTGAATAGACAAAGTTTAAAGTTAAGCTCAATCGGGCATGGTTAGTTCTTGCATGGGAGACTGCCTGAGAAAACCAGCTGGGGATTCTTTTTAGTTTCATCACATACATATCAAAGATATGAGACAACGTTCGTGCATCTTTTTTTTCACTGTGATGTTAATCATTCTAGTAGAAAGACATGGAAATCTAGGCTTGTTTTTAAATTCATGAACATTTTTCAATTTCCCTGTTATTTTCGGAGAACAAGTTGGTGACGCTGTCGGCATATAGTGGAGTTTGACCAGTTAACTTACCGTGAAAAGTCGTACAAAATGAACGCAAAGTTGTGCAAAGTGATTACAAAGTTTGTAGATGTATTTGTATGTTTGACCTAAGTTGTTGGCATATAGAAACCCGCAATTGTATAGTCAAACAAATGAATAAAAGCGAGATGAAAACAGCCTATATTAGCAGAGTATCACATGAGCTGACTGACCATAAAAATGATAGAAACAGCATGCAAAGTTGATAAAAGCGTTCAAAAAGTTGGTGGAGTTGCATGTATATATAACTTAAGTCATTGGAATGCCAACCCCGCAGTTAAATTTCGAAAACATTAAGTATATGTCTAGAAAATTCCCGATATGTAAGCAGATTATAATAATAATAATAATAATAACTTTATTTAATTAAGCGCAACAATTCCAACATATGAAGATCAAAGGCGCTGATACAATAAACAATCAGTCAAATATTAAAAGCACATTTAAATAAGTGCGTTTTCAGTCTGGATTTAAAAATGTCTACTGAAGGACTAGAACGAACAGACAGAGGTAATTCATTAAAAAGTTTAGGACCTAAATTTTCAAAAGCACGGTCTTTGTATAACACCTTGGACTTTTTACTACACACCTGACGAGTTTTAATAAGAAACTTTGATTCTGATCTTAAACTACGACTAGGTACATAAAATTCGATTAATTCACATAGATAATTTGGGGCAAAACCATACAAAGATTTATACACTAGTAAAAGTAATTTGAAATTGATTCTTTGTACAACTGGTAACCAATGAAGTTTAATAAAAATGTCTGTAATGTGGTCATATTTTCGAGCACGAGTGACAAGGCGGGCTGCTGCATTTTGTACACGAATAAGAGGTTTTATCTTAGTTACAGGGAGACCAGACAATAATGAATTACAGCTGTCTAAGCGAGAAGATATGAATGCATGTACCAACTCTTCAGTATCAGATTGGGATAATGATTTACGAATACGATTAATATTTCTTAGATGGGAATATCCAGACCTACAAATAGTAGAAATGTGTGTTTCCATAGATAGCTGCGAATCAAACAAGACACCTAAGTTTCTAGCACTTGACGAAGCACTAACCAATTCTTCACCAATTGCGATACTAGACAAAGGACACGAGTCTTGTGAGAATCTCCGAGACGACATGCACACAAATTCAGTTTTCGACACATTCAAAAGTAGGAAATTACAAGACATCCAATCGCTAACGTCTTGAATACATGTCTGAAGTATCACCCGGGCGCGAATTTGATCATCTTCAGAAACCGATAAATAAATCTGTGTGTCATCGGCGTAAAAATGACATTTTACGCCGTGACGTCGCAATAACTCGCCCAATGGACGCATGTACATTGAGAACAATAATGGCCCTAAGACGGAGCCCTGTGGAACACCGGTTTCTAATATAGACGTCATATCAGAAAATACATTTCCAATTTCCAATTATCGCAACTGCGAACCGAAAATCGAAGACAAACTGCTTACAAAGTTAAAGAAAAGCGATTGCAAAGTTTGTAGATTCGTTTGGCAATGTTACATATGATATTATATTGACGGGTTCCATAGTCAAAAGTTCGAAAACGTAAATACATATTTCGCGCATTGCCGTTAAAGTTGCGTACTATCACTCGGAGCATGTATAGGTCATAGGTCAATTCAAGAAGTTACTTGTACTAAAGCTATTAAGTTTAAAACAGTTTCAAAAATGAAATAGTCGCTAATTCGAGTATATTTCAAATTACGTAAGCAGTAGTGTGGGTAGGTGAATAGACAAAGTTTAAAGTTAAGCTCAATCGGGCATGGTTAGTTCTTGCATGGGAGACTGCCTGAGAAAACCAGCTGGGGATTTTTTTTTGGTTTCATCACATACATATCAAAGATATGAGACAACGTTCGTGCATCTTTTTTTCACTGTGATGTTAATCATTTTTAGTAGAAAGACATGGAAATTTAGGCTTGTTTTCAAATTCATGAACATTTTTCAATTTCCTTATTATTTTCGGAGAACAAGTTGGTGACGCTGTAGGTTCATTGTGGAGTTTGACCAGTTAACTTACCGTGAAAAGTCGTACAAAGTGAACGGAAAGTTGTGCAAAGTGATTACAAAGTTTGTAGATGTATTTGTATGTTTGACCTAAGTTGTTGGCATATAGAAACCCGCAATTGCAAAGTCAAACAAATGAATAAAAGCGAGATGAAAACAGCCTATATTAGCAGAGTATCACATGAGCTGACTGACCATAAAGATGATAGAAACAGCATGCAAAGTTGATAAAAGCGTTCAAAACGTTGGCGGAGTTGCATGTATATATAACCTAAGTCATTGGAATGCCAACCCCGCAGTTAAATTTCGAAAACATTAAGTATATGTCTAGAAAATTCCCGATATGTAAGCAGATTATCGCAACTGCGAACCGAAAATCGAAGACAAACTGCTTACAAAGTTATGAAAAGCGATTGCAAAGTTTGTAGATTCGTTTGGCAATGTTACATATGATATTATATTGACGGGTTCCATAGTCAAAAGTTCGAAAACGTAAATACATATTTCGCACATTGCCGTTAAAGTAGCGTACTATCACTCGGAGCATGTAGAGGTCATAGGTCAATTCAAGAAGTTACTTGTACAAAAGCTATCAAGTTTAAAACAGTTTCAAAAATGAAATAGTCGCTAATTCGAGTATATTTCCAATTACGTAAGAAGTAGTGTGGGTAGGTGAAGAGACAAAGTTTAAAGTTAAACTCAATCGGGCAAGGTTAGTTCTTGCATGGGAGACTGCCTGAGAAAACCAGCTGAGGATTTTTTTTGGTTTCATCACATACATATCAAAGATATGAGACAACGTTCGTGCATCTTTTTTTCACTGTGATGTTAATCATTTTTACTAGAAAGACATGGAAATTTAGGCTTGTTTTCAAATTCATGAACATTTTTCAATTTCCTTATTATTTTCGGAGAACATGTTGGTGACGCTGTCGGTACATAGTGGAGTTTGACCAGTTAACTTACCGTGAAAATTCGTACAAAGTGAACGCAAAGTTGTGCAAAGTGATTACAAAGTTTGTAGATGTATTTGTATGTTTGACCTAAGTTGTTGGCATATAGAAACCCGCAATTGTAAAGTCAAACAAATGAATAAAAGCGAGATGAAAACAGCCTATATTAGCAGAGTATCACATGAGCTAACGGACCATAAAGATGATAGAAACAGCATGCAAAGTTGATAAAAGCGTTCAAAACGTTGGCGGAGTTGCATGTGTATATAACCTAAGTCATTGGAATGCCAACCCCGCAGTTAAATTTCGAAAACATTAAGTATATGTCTAGAAAATTCCCGATATGTAAGCAGATTATCGCAACTGCGAACCGCAAAACGAAGACAAAATGCTTACAAAGTTATGAAAATCGATTGCAAAGTTTGTAGATTCGTTTGGCAATGTTACATATGATATTATATTGACGGGTTCCATAGTCAAAAGTTCGAAAACGTAAATACATATTTCGCACATTGACGTTAAAGTTGCGTACTGTCACTCGGAGCATGTAGAGGTCATAGGTCAATTCAAGAAGTTACTTGTACTAAAGCTATTCAGTTTAAAACAGTTTCAAAAATGAAATAGTCGCTAATTCGAGTATATTTCAAATTACGTAAGCAGTAGTGTGGGTAGGTGAATAGACAAAGTTTAAAGTTAAGCTCAATCGGGCATGGTTAGTTCTTGCATGGGAGACTGCCTGAGAAAACCAGCTGGGGGATTTTTTTTGGTTTCATCACATACATATCAAAGATATGAGACAACGTTCGTGCATCTTTTTTTCACTGTGATGTTAATTATTTTTAGTAGAAAGACATGGAAATCTAGGATTGTTTTCAAATTCATGAACATTTTTCAATTTCCCTATTATTTTCGGAGAACAAGTTGGTGACGCTGTCGGCACATATAGGAGTTTGACCAGTTAACTTACCGTGAAAAGTCGTACAAAGTGAACGCAAAGTTGTGCAAAGTGATTACAAAGTTTGTAGATGTATTTGTATGTTTGACCTAAGTTGTTGGCATATAGAAACCCGCAATTGTAAAGTCAAACAAATGAATAAAAGCGAGATGAAAACAGCCTATATTAGCAGAGTATCACATGAGCTAACGGACCATAAAGATGATAGAAACAGCATGCAAAGTTGATAAAAGCGTTCAAAACGTTGGCGGAGTTGCATGTATATATAACTTAAGTCATTGGAATGCCAACCCCGCAGTTAAATTTCGAAAACATTAAGTATATGTCTAGAAAATTCCCGATATGTAAGCAGATTATCGCAACTGCGAACCGAAAATCGAAGACAAACTGCTTACAAAGTTATGAAAAGCGATTGCAAAGTTTGTAGATTCGTTTGGCAATGTTACATATGATATTATATTGACGGGTTCCATAGTCAAAAGTTCGAAAACGTAAATACATATTTCGCGCATTGCCGTTAAAGTTGCGTACTATCACTCGGAGCATGTATAGGTCATAGGTCAATTCAAGAAGTTACTTGTACAAAAGCTATCAAGTTTAAAACAGTTTCAAAAATAATATAGTCGCTAATTCGAGTATATTTCAAATTACGTAAGCAGTAGTGTGGGTAGGTGAATAGACAAAGTTTAAAGTTAAGCTCAATCGGGCATGGTTAGTTCTTGCATGGGAGACTGCCTGAGAAAACCAGCTGGGGATTTTTTTTAGTTTCATCACATACATATCAAAGATATGAGACAACGTTCGTGCATCTTTTTTTTCACTGTGATGTTAATCATTCTAGTAGAAAGACATGGAAATCTAGGCTTGTTTTTAAATTCATGAACATTTTTCAATTTCCCTATTATTTTCGGAGAACAAGTTGGTGACGCTGTCGGCATATAGTGGAGTTTGACCAGTTAACTTACCGTGAAAAGTCGTACAAAGTGAACGCAAAGTTGTGCAAAGTGATTACAAAGTTTGTAGATGTATTTGTATGTTTGACCTAAGTTGTTGGCATATAGAAACCCGCAATTGTATAGTCAAACAAATGAATAAAAGCGAGATGAAAACAGCCTATATTAGCAGAGTATCACATGAGCTGACTGACCATAAAAATGATAGAAACAGCATGCAAAGTTGATAAAAGCGTTCAAAACGTTGGTGGAGTTGCATGTATATATAACTTAAGTCATTGGAATGCCAACCCCGCAGTTAAATTTCGAAAACATTAAGTATATGTCTAGAAAATTCCCGATATGTAAGCAGATTATCGCAACTGCGAACCGCAAAACGAAGACAAAATGCTTACAAAGTTATGAAAATCGATTGCAAAGTTTGTAGATTCGTTTGGCAATGTTACATATGATATTATATTGACGGGTTCCATAGTCAAAAGTTCGAAAACGTAAATACATATTTCGCACATTGACGTTAAAGTTGCGTACTGTCACTCGGAGCATGTAGAGGTCATAGGTCAATTCAAGAAGTTACTTGTACTAAAGCTATTCAGTTTAAAACAGTTTCAAAAATGAAATAGTCGCTAATTCGAGTATATTTCAAATTACGTAAGCAGTAGTGTGGGTAGGTGAATAGACAAAGTTTAAAGTTAAGCTCAATCGGGCATGGTTAGTTCTTGCATGGGAGACTGCCTGAGAAAACCAGCTGGGGATTTTTTTTGGTTTCATCACATACATATCAAAGATATGAGACAACGTTCGTGCATCTTTTTTTCACTGTGATGTTAATTATTTTTAGTAGAAAGACATGGAAATCTAGGATTGTTTTCAAATTCATGAACATTTTTCAATTTCCCTATTATTTTCGGAGAACAAGTTGGTGACGCTGTCGGCACATATAGGAGTTTGACCAGTTAACTTACCGTGAAAAGTCGTACAAAGTGAACGCAAAGTTGTGCAAAGTGATTACAAAATTTGTAGATGTATTTGTATGTTTGACCTAAGTTGTTGGCATATAGAAACCCGCAATTGTAAAGTCAAACAAATGAATAAAAGCGAGATGAAAACAGCCTATATTAGCAGAGTATCACATGAGCTAACGGACCATAAAGATGATAGAAACAGCATGCAAAGTTGATAAAAGCGTTCAAAACGTTGGCGGAGTTGCATGTATATATAACTTAAGTCATTGGAATGCCAACCCCGCTGTTAAATTTCGAAAACATTAAGTATATGTCTAGAAAATTCCCGATATGTAAGCAGATTATCGCAACTGCGAACCGAAAATCGAAGACAAACTGCTTACAAAGTTATGAAAAGCGATTGCAAAGTTTGTAGATTCGTTTGGCAATGTTACATATGATATTATATTGACGGGTTCCATAGTCAAAAGTTCGAAAACGTAAATACATATTTCGCGCATTGCCGTTAAAGTTGCGTACTATCACTCGGAGCATGTATAGGTCATAGGTCAATTCAAGAAGTTACTTGTACAAAAGCTATCAAGTTTAAAACAGTTTCAAAAATAATATAGTCGCTAATTCGAGTATATTTCAAATTACGTAAGCAGTAGTGTGGGTAGGTGAATAGACAAAGTTTAAAGTTAAGCTCAATCGGGCATGGTTAGTTCTTGCATGGGAGACTGCCTGAGAAAACCAGCTGGGGATTTTTTTTAGTTTCATCACATACATATCAAAGATATGAGACAACGTTCGTGCATCTTTTTTTTCACTGTGATGTTAATCATTCTAGTAGAAAGACATGGAAATCTAGGCTTGTTTTTAAATTCATGAACATTTTTCAATTTCCCTATTATTTTCGGAGAACAAGTTGGTGACGCTGTCGGCATATAGTGGAGTTTGACCAGTTAACTTACCGTGAAAAGTCGTACAAAGTGAACGCAAAGTTGTGCAAAGTGATTACAAAGTTTGTAGATGTATTTGTATGTTTGACCTAAGTTGTTGGCATATAGAAACCCGCAATTGTATAGTCAAACAAATGAATAAAAGCGAGATGAAAACAGCCTATATTAGCAGAGTATCACATGAGCTGACTGACCATAAAAATGATAGAAACAGCATGCAAAGTTGATAAAAGCGTTCAAAACGTTGGTGGAGTTGCATGTATATATAACTTAAGTCATTGGAATGCCAACCCCGCAGTTAAATTTCGAAAACATTAAGTATATGTCTAGAAAATTCCCGATATGTAAGCAGATTATAATAATAATAATAATAATAACTTTATTTAATTAAGCGCAACAATTCCAACATATGAAGATCAAAGGCGCTGATACAATAAACAATCAGTCAAATATTAAAAGCACATTTAAATAAGTGCGTTTTCAGTCTGGATTTAAAAATGTCTACTGAAGGACTAGAACGAACAGACAGAGGTAATTCATTAAAAAGTTTAGGACCTAAATTTTCAAAAGCACGGTCTTTGTATAACACCTTGGACTTTTTACTACACACCTGACGAGTTTTAATAAGAAACTTTGATTCAGATCTTAAACTACGACTAGGTACATAAAATTCGATTAATTCACATAGATAATTTGGGGCAAAACCATACAAAGATTTATACACTAGTAAAAGTAATTTGAAATTGATTCTTTGTACAACTGGTAACCAATGAAGTTTAATAAAAATGTCTGTAATGTGGTCATATTTTCGAGCACGAGTGACAAGGCGGGCTGCTGCATTTTGTACACGAATAAGAGGTTTTATCTTAGTTACAGGGAGACCAGACAATAATGAATTACAGCTGTCTAAGCGAGAAGATATGAATGCATGTACCAACTTTTCAGTATCAGATTGGGATAATGATTTACGAATACGATTAATATTTCTTAGATGGGAATATCCAGATCTACAAATAGTAGAAATGTGTGTTTCCATAGATAGCTGCGAATCAAACAAGACACCTAAGTTTCTAGCACTTGACGAAGCACTAACCAATTCTTCACCAATTGCGATACTAGACAAAGGACACGAGTCTTGTGAGAATCTCCGAGACGACATGCACACAAATTCAGTTTTCGACACATTCAAAAGTAGGAAATTACAAGACATCCAATCGCTAACGTCTTGAATACATGTCTGAAGTATCACCCGGGCGCGAATTTGATCATCTTCAGAAACCGATAAATAAATCTGTGTGTCATCGGCGTAAAAATGACATTTTACGCCGTGACGTCGCAATAACTCGCCCAATGGACGCATGTACATTGAGAACAATAATGGCCCTAAGACGGAGCCCTGTGGAACACCGGTTTCTAATATAGACGTCATATCAGAAAATACATTTCCAATTTCCAATTATCGCAACTGCGAACCGAAAATCGAAGACAAACTGCTTACAAAGTTATGAAAAGCGATTGCAAAGTTTGTAGATTCGTTTGGCAATGTTACATATGATATTATATTGACGGGTTCCATAGTCAAAAGTTCGAAAACGTAAATACATATTTCGCGCATTGCCGTTAAAGTTGCGTACTATCACTCGGAGCATGTATAGGTCATAGGTCAATTCAAGAAGTTACTTGTACTAAAGCTATTAAGTTTAAAACAGTTTCAAAAATGAAATAGTCGCTAATTCGAGTATATTTCAAATTACGTAAGCAGTAGTGTGGGTAGGTGAATAGACAAAGTTTAAAGTTAAGCTCAATCGGGCATGGTTAGTTCTTGCATGGGAGACTGCCTGAGAAAACCAGCTGGGGATTTTTTTTTGGTTTCATCACATACATATCAAAGATATGAGACAACGTTCGTGCATCTTTTTTTCACTGTGATGTTAATCATTTTTAGTAGAAAGACATGGAAATTTAGGCTTGTTTTCAAATTCATGAACATTTTTCAATTTCCTTATTATTTTCGGAGAACAAGTTGGTGACGCTGTCGGCACATAGTGGAGTTTGACCAGTTAACTTACCGTGAAAAGTCGTACAAAGTGAACGCAAAGTTGTGCAAAGTGATTACAAAGTTTGTAGATGTATTTGTATGTTTGACCTAAGTTGTTGGCATATAGAAACCCGCAATTGCAAAGTCAAACAAATGAATAAAAGCGAGATGAAAACAGCCTATATTAGCAGAGTATCACATGAGCTGACTGACCATAAAGATGATAGAAACAGCATGCAAAGTTGATAAAAGCGTTCAAAACGTTGGCGGAGTTGCATGTATATATAACTTAAGTCATTGGAATGCCAACCCCGCAGTTAAATTTCGAAAACATTAAGTATATGTCTAGAAAATTCCCGATATGTAAGCAGATTATCGCAACTGCGAACCGAAAATCGAAGACAAACTGCTTACAAAGTTATGAAAAGCGATTGCAAAGTTTGTAGATTCGTTTGGCAATGTTACATATGATATTATATTGACGGGTTCCATAGTCAAAAGTTCGAAAACGTAAATACATATTTCGCGCATTGCCGTTAAAGTTGCGTACTATCACTCGGAGCATGTATAGGTCATAGGTCAATTCAAGAAGTTACTTGTACAAAAGCTATCAAGTTTAAAACAGTTTCAAAAATAATATAGTCGCTAATTCGAGTATATTTCAAATTACGTAAGCAGTAGTGTGGGTAGGTGAATAGACAAAGTTTAAAGTTAAGCTCAATCGGGCATGGTTAGTTCTTGCATGGGAGACTGCCTGAGAAAACCAGCTGGGGATTTTTTTTAGTTTCATCACATACATATCAAAGATATGAGACAACGTTCGTGCATCTTTTTTTTCACTGTGATGTTAATCATTCTAGTAGAAAGACATGGAAATCTAGGCTTGTTTTTAAATTCATGAACATTTTTCAATTTCCCTATTATTTTCGGAGAACAAGTTGGTGACGCTGTCGGCATATAGTGGAGTTTGACCAGTTAACTTACCGTGAAAAGTCGTACAAAGTGAACGCAAAGTTGTGCAAAGTGATTACAAAGTTTGTAGATGTATTTGTATGTTTGACCTAAGTTGTTGGCATATAGAAACCCGCAATTGTATAGTCAAACAAATGAATAAAAGCGAGATGAAAACAGCCTATATTAGCAGAGTATCACATGAGCTGACTGACCATAAAAATGATAGAAACAGCATGCAAAGTTGATAAAAGCGTTCAAAACGTTGGTGGAGTTGCATGTATATATAACTTAAGTCATTGGAATGCCAACCCCGCAGTTAAATTTCGAAAACATTAAGTATATGTCTAGAAAATTCCCGATATGTAAGCAGATTATCGCAACTGCGAACCGCAAAACGAAGACAAAATGCTTACAAAGTTATGAAAATCGATTGCAAAGTTTGTAGATTCGTTTGGCAATGTTACATATGATATTATATTGACGGGTTCCATAGTCAAAAGTTCGAAAACGTAAATACATATTTCGCACATTGACGTTAAAGTTGCGTACTGTCACTCGGAGCATGTAGAGGTCATAGGTCAATTCAAGAAGTTACTTGTACTAAAGCTATTCAGTTTAAAACAGTTTCAAAAATGAAATAGTCGCTAATTCGAGTATATTTCAAATTACGTAAGCAGTAGTGTGGGTAGGTGAATAGACAAAGTTTAAAGTTAAGCTCAATCGGGCATGGTTAGTTCTTGCATGGGAGACTGCCTGAGAAAACCAGCTGGGGATTTTTTTTGGTTTCATCACATACATATCAAAGATATGAGACAACGTTCGTGCATCTTTTTTTCACTGTGATGTTAATTATTTTTAGTAGAAAGACATGGAAATCTAGGATTGTTTTCAAATTCATGAACATTTTTCAATTTCCCTATTATTTTCGGAGAACAAGTTGGTGACGCTGTCGGCACATATAGGAGTTTGACCAGTTAACTTACCGTGAAAAGTCGTACAAAGTGAACGCAAAGTTGTGCAAAGTGATTACAAAATTTGTAGATGTATTTGTATGTTTGACCTAAGTTGTTGGCATATAGAAACCCGCAATTGTAAAGTCAAACAAATGAATAAAAGCGAGATGAAAACAGCCTATATTAGCAGAGTATCACATGAGCTAACGGACCATAAAGATGATAGAAACAGCATGCAAAGTTGATAAAAGCGTTCAAAACGTTGGCGGAGTTGCATGTATATATAACTTAAGTCATTGGAATGCCAACCCCGCTGTTAAATTTCGAAAACATTAAGTATATGTCTAGAAAATTCCCGATATGTAAGCAGATTATCGCAACTGCGAACCGAAAATCGAAGACAAACTGCTTACAAAGTTATGAAAAGCGATTGCAAAGTTTGTAGATTCGTTTGGCAATGTTACATATGATATTATATTGACGGGTTCCATAGTCAAAAGTTCGAAAACGTAAATACATATTTCGCGCATTGCCGTTAAAGTTGCGTACTATCACTCGGAGCATGTATAGGTCATAGGTCAATTCAAGAAGTTACTTGTACAAAAGCTATCAAGTTTAAAACAGTTTCAAAAATAATATAGTCGCTAATTCGAGTATATTTCAAATTACGTAAGCAGTAGTGTGGGTAGGTGAATAGACAAAGTTTAAAGTTAAGCTCAATCGGGCATGGTTAGTTCTTGCATGGGAGACTGCCTGAGAAAACCAGCTGGGGATTTTTTTTAGTTTCATCACATACATATCAAAGATATGAGACAACGTTCGTGCATCTTTTTTTTCACTGTGATGTTAATCATTCTAGTAGAAAGACATGGAAATCTAGGCTTGTTTTTAAATTCATGAACATTTTTCAATTTCCCTATTATTTTCGGAGAACAAGTTGGTGACGCTGTCGGCATATAGTGGAGTTTGACCAGTTAACTTACCGTGAAAAGTCGTACAAAGTGAACGCAAAGTTGTGCAAAGTGATTACAAAGTTTGTAGATGTATTTGTATGTTTGACCTAAGTTGTTGGCATATAGAAACCCGCAATTGTATAGTCAAACAAATGAATAAAAGCGAGATGAAAACAGCCTATATTAGCAGAGTATCACATGAGCTGACTGACCATAAAAATGATAGAAACAGCATGCAAAGTTGATAAAAGCGTTCAAAACGTTGGTGGAGTTGCATGTATATATAACTTAAGTCATTGGAATGCCAACCCCGCAGTTAAATTTCGAAAACATTAAGTATATGTCTAGAAAATTCCCGATATGTAAGCAGATTATAATAATAATAATAATAATAACTTTATTTAATTAAGCGCAACAATTCCAACATATGAAGATCAAAGGCGCTGATACAATAAACAATCAGTCAAATATTAAAAGCACATTTAAATAAGTGCGTTTTCAGTCTGGATTTAAAAATGTCTACTGAAGGACTAGAACGAACAGACAGAGGTAATTCATTAAAAAGTTTAGGACCTAAATTTTCAAAAGCACGGTCTTTGTATAACACCTTGGACTTTTTACTACACACCTGACGAGTTTTAATAAGAAACTTTGATTCAGATCTTAAACTACGACTAGGTACATAAAATTCGATTAATTCACATAGATAATTTGGGGCAAAACCATACAAAGATTTATACACTAGTAAAAGTAATTTGAAATTGATTCTTTGTACAACTGGTAACCAATGAAGTTTAATAAAAATGTCTGTAATGTGGTCATATTTTCGAGCACGAGTGACAAGGCGGGCTGCTGCATTTTGTACACGAATAAGAGGTTTTATCTTAGTTACAGGGAGACCAGACAATAATGAATTACAGCTGTCTAAGCGAGAAGATATGAATGCATGTACCAACTTTTCAGTATCAGATTGGGATAATGATTTACGAATACGATTAATATTTCTTAGATGGGAATATCCAGATCTACAAATAGTAGAAATGTGTGTTTCCATAGATAGCTGCGAATCAAACAAGACACCTAAGTTTCTAGCACTTGACGAAGCACTAACCAATTCTTCACCAATTGCGATACTAGACAAAGGACACGAGTCTTGTGAGAATCTCCGAGACGACATGCACACAAATTCAGTTTTCGACACATTCAAAAGTAGGAAATTACAAGACATCCAATCGCTAACGTCTTGAATACATGTCTGAAGTATCACCCGGGCGCGAATTTGATCATCTTCAGAAACCGATAAATAAATCTGTGTGTCATCGGCGTAAAAATGACATTTTACGCCGTGACGTCGCAATAACTCGCCCAATGGACGCATGTACATTGAGAACAATAATGGCCCTAAGACGGAGCCCTGTGGAACACCGGTTTCTAATATAGACGTCATATCAGAAAATACATTTCCAATTTCCAATTATCGCAACTGCGAACCGAAAATCGAAGACAAACTGCTTACAAAGTTATGAAAAGCGATTGCAAAGTTTGTAGATTCGTTTGGCAATGTTACATATGATATTATATTGACGGGTTCCATAGTCAAAAGTTCGAAAACGTAAATACATATTTCGCGCATTGCCGTTAAAGTTGCGTACTATCACTCGGAGCATGTATAGGTCATAGGTCAATTCAAGAAGTTACTTGTACTAAAGCTATTAAGTTTAAAACAGTTTCAAAAATGAAATAGTCGCTAATTCGAGTATATTTCAAATTACGTAAGCAGTAGTGTGGGTAGGTGAATAGACAAAGTTTAAAGTTAAGCTCAATCGGGCATGGTTAGTTCTTGCATGGGAGACTGCCTGAGAAAACCAGCTGGGGATTTTTTTTTGGTTTCATCACATACATATCAAAGATATGAGACAACGTTCGTGCATCTTTTTTTCACTGTGATGTTAATCATTTTTAGTAGAAAGACATGGAAATTTAGGCTTGTTTTCAAATTCATGAACATTTTTCAATTTCCTTATTATTTTCGGAGAACAAGTTGGTGACGCTGTCGGCACATAGTGGAGTTTGACCAGTTAACTTACCGAGAAAAGTCGTACAAAGTGAACGCAAAGTTGTGCAAAGTGATTACAAAGTTTGTAGATGTATTTGTATGTTTGACCTAAGTTGTTGGCATATAGAAACCCGCAATTGCAAAGTCAAACAAATGAATAAAAGCGAGATGAAAACAGCCTATATTAGCAGAGTATCACATGAGCTGACTGACCATAAAGATGATAGAAACAGCATGCAAAGTTGATAAAAGCGTTCAAAACGTTGGCGGAGTTGCATGTATATATAACCTAAGTCATTGGAATGCCAACCCCGCAGTTAAATTTCGAAAACATTAAGTATATGTCTAGAAAATTCCCGATATGTAAGCAGATTATCGCAACTGCGAACCGAAAATCGAAGACAAACTGCTTACAAAGTTATGAAAAGCGATTGCAAAGTTTGTAGATTCGTTTGGCAATGTTACATATGATATTATATTGACGGGTTCCATAGTCAAAAGTTCGAAAACGTAAATACATATTTCGCACATTGCCGTTAAAGTAGCGTACTATCACTCGGAGCATGTAGAGGTCATAGGTCAATTCAAGAAGTTACTTGTACAAAAGCTATCAAGTTTAAAACAGTTTCAAAAATGAAATAGTCGCTAATTCCAGTATATTTCCAATTACGTAAGCAGTAGTGTGGGTAGGTGAAGAGACAAAGTTTAAAGTTAAACTCAATCGGGCATGGTTAGTTCTTGCATGGGAGACTGCCTGAGAAAACCAGCTGAGGATTTTTTTTGGTTTCATCACATACATATCAAAGATATGAGACAACGTTCGTGCATCTTTTTTTCACTGTGATGTTAATCATTTTTACTAGAAAGACATGGAAATTTAGGCTTGTTTTCAAATTCATGAACATTTTTCAATTTCCTTATTATTTTCGGAGAACATGTTGGTGACGCTGTCGGTACATAGTGGAGTTTGACCAGTTAACTTACCGTGAAAATTCGTACAAAGTGAACGCAAAGTTGTGCAAAGTGATTACAAAGTTTGTAGATGTATTTGTATGTTTGACCTAAGTTGTTGGCATATAGAAACCCGCAATTGTAAAGTCAAACAAATGAATAAAAGCGAGATGAAAACAGCCTATATTAGCAGAGTATCACATGAGCTAACGGACCATAAAGATGATAGAAACAGCATGCAAAGTTGATAAAAGCGTTCAAAACGTTGGCGGAGTTGCATGTGTATATAACCTAAGTCATTGGAATGCCAACCCCGCAGTTAAATTTCGAAAACATTAAGTATATGTCTAGAAAATTCCCGATATGTAAGCAGATTATCGCAACTGCGAACCGCAAAACGAAGACAAAATGCTTACAAAGTTATGAAAATCGATTGCAAAGTTTGTAGATTCGTTTGGCAATGTTACATATGATATTATATTGACGGGTTCCATAGTCAAAAGTTCGAAAACGTAAATACATATTTCGCACATTGACGTTAAAGTTGCGTACTATCACTCGGAGCATGTAGAGGTCATAGGTCAATTCAAGAAGTTACTTGTACTAAAGCTATTCAGTTTAAAACAGTTTCAAAAATGAAATAGTCGCTAATTCGAGTATATTTCAAATTACGTAAGCAGTAGTGTGGGTAGGTGAATAGACAAAGTTTAAAGTTAAGCTCAATCGGGCATGGTTAGTTCTTGCATGGGAGACTGCCTGAGAAAACCAGCTGGGGATTTTTTTTGGTTTCATCACATACATATCAAAGATATGAGACAACGTTCGTGCATCTTTTTTTCACTGTGATGTTAATTATTTTTAGTAGAAAGACATGGAAATCTAGGATTGTTTTCAAATTCATGAACATTTTTCAATTTCCCTATTATTTTCGGAGAACAAGTTGGTGACGCTGTCGGCACATATAGGAGTTTGACCAGTTAACTTACCGTGAAAAGTCGTACAAAGTGAACGCAAAGTTGTGCAAAGTGATTACAAAGTTTGTAGATGTATTTGTATGTTTGACCTAAGTTGTTGGCATATAGAAACCCGCAATTGTAAAGTCAAACAAATGAATAAAAGCGAGATGAAAACAGCCTATATTAGCAGAGTATCACATGAGCTAACGGACCATAAAGATGATAGAAACAGCATGCAAAGTTGATAAAAGCGTTCAAAACGTTGGCGGAGTTGCATGTGTATATAACCTAAGTCATTGGAATGCCAACCCCGCAGTTAAATTTCGAAAACATTAAGTATATGTCTAGAAAATTCCCGATATGTAAGCAGACTATCGCAACTGCGAACCGCAAAACGAAGACAAAATGCTTACAAAGTTATGAAAATCGATTGCAAAGTTTGTAGATTCGTTTGGCAATGTTACATATGATATTATATTGACGGGTTCCATAGTCAAAAGTTCGAAAACGTAAATACATATTTCGCACATTGCCGTTAAAGTAGCGTACTATCACTCGGAGCATGTAGAGGTCATAGGTCAATTCAAGAAGTTACTTGTACTAAAGCTATTAAGTTTAAAACAGTTTCAAAAATGAAATAGTCGCTAATTCGAGTATATTTCCAATTACGTAAGCAGTAGTGTGGGTAGGTGAAGAGACAAAGTTTAAAGTTAAACTCAATCGGGCATGGTTAGTTCTTGCATGGGAGACTGCCTGAGAAAACCAGCTGAGGATTTTTTTTGGTTTCATCACATACATATCAAAGATATGAGACAACGTTCGTGCATCTTTTTTTCACTGTGATGTTAATCATTTTTAGTAGAAAGACATGGAAATTTAGGCTTGTTTTCAAATTCATGAACATTTTTCAATTTCCTTATTATTTTCGGAGAACAAGTTGGTGACGCTGTCGGTTCATTGTGGAGTTTGACCAGTTAACTTACCGTGAAAAGTCGTACAAAGTGAACGGAAAGTTGTGCAAAGTGATTACAAAGTTTGTAGATGTATTTGTATGTTTGACCTAAGTTGTTGGCATATAGAAACCCGCAATTGTAAAGTCAAACAAATGAATAAAAGCGAGATGAAAACAGCCTATATTAGCAGAGTATCACATGAGCTGACTGACCATAAAGATGATAGAAACAGCATGCAAAGTTGATAAAAGCGTTCAAAACGTTGGCGGAGTTGCATGTATATATAACCTAAGTCATTGGAATGCCAACCCCGCAGTTAAATTTCGAAAACATTAAGTATATGTCTAGAAAATTCCCGATATGTAAGCAGATTATCGCAACTGCGAACCGAAAATCGAAGACAAACTGCTTACAAAGTTATGAAAAGCGATTGCAAAGTTTGTAGATTCGTTTGGCAATGTTACATATCATATTATATTGACGGGTTCCATAGTCAAAAGTTCGAAAACGTAAATACATATTTCGCACATTGCCGTTAAAGTAGCGTACTATCACTCGGAGCATGTAGAGGTCATAGGTCAATTCAAGAAGTTACTTGTACAAAAGCTATCAAGTTTAAAACAGTTTCAAAAATGAAATAGTCGCTAATTCGAGTATATTTCCAATTACGTAAGCAGTAGTGTGGGTAGGTGAAGAGACAAAGTTTAAAGTTAAACTCAATTGGGCATGGTTAGTTCTTGCATGGGAGACTGCCTGAGAAAACCAGCTGAGGATTTTTTTTGGTTTCATCACATACATATCAAAGATATGAGACAACGTTCGTGCATCTTTTTTTCACTGTGATGTTAATCATTTTTACTAGAAAGACATGGAAATTTAGGCTTGTTTTCAAATTCATGAACATTTTTCAATTTCCTTATTATTTTCGGAGAACATGTTCGTGACGCTGTCGGTACATAGTGGAGTTTGACCAGTTAACTTACCGTGAAAATTCGTACAAAGTGAACGCAAAGTTGTGCAAAGTGATTACAAAGGTTGTAGATGTATTTGTATGTTTGACCTAAGTTGTTGGCATATAGAAACCCGCAATTGTAAAGTCAAACAAATGATGAATAAAAGCGAGATGAAAACAGCCTATATTAGCAGAGTATCACATGAGCTGACTGACCATAAAGATGATAGAAACAGCATGCAAAGTTGATAAAAGCGTTCAAAACGTTGGCGGAGTTGCATGTATATATAACCTAAGTCATTGGAATGCCAACCCCGCAGTTAAATTTCGAAAACATTAAGTATATGTCTAGAAAATTCCCGATATGTAAGCAGATTATCGCAACTGCGAACCGAAAATCGAAGACAAACTGCTTACAAAGTTATGAAAAGCGTTTGCAAAGTTTGTAGATTCGTTTGGCAATGTTACATATGATATTATGTTGACGGGTTCCATAGTCAAAAGTTCGAAAACGTAAATACATATTTCGCACATTGCCGTTAAAGTTGCGTACTATCACTCGGAGCATGTATAGGTCATAGGTCAATTCAAGAAGTTATTTGCACTAAAGCTATTAAGTTTAAAACAGTTTCAAAAATGAAATAGCCGCTAATTCGTGTATATTTCAAATTACGTAAGCAGTAGTGTGGGTAGCTGAAGAGACAAAGTTTAAAGTTAAGCTCAATCGGGCATGGATAGTGCTTGTATGGGAGACTGCCTGAGAAAACCAGCTGGGGATTTTTTTGGTTTCATCACATACATATCAAAGATATGAGACAACGTTCGTGCATCTTTTTTTCACTGTGATGTTAATTATTTTTAGTAGAAAGACATGGAAATCTAGGATTGTTTTCAAATTCATGAACATTTTTCAATTTCCCTATTATTTTCGGAGAACAAGTTGGTGACGCTGTCGGCACATATAGGAGTTTGACCAGTTAACTTACCGTGAAAAGTCGTACAAAGTGAACGCAAAGTTGTGCAACGTGATTACAAAGTTTGTAGATGTATTTGTATGTTTGACCTAAGTTGTTGGCATATAGAAACCCGCAATTGTAAAGTCAAACAAATGAATAAAAGCGAGATGAAAACAGCCTATATTAGCAGAGTATCACATGAGCTAACGGACCATAAAGATGATAGAAACAGCATGCAAAGTTGATAAAAGCGTTCAAAACGTTGGCGGAGTTGCATGTGTATATAACCTAAGTCATTGGAATGCCAACCCCGCTGTTAAATTTCGAAAACATTAAGTATATGTCTAGAAAATTCCCGATATGTAAGCAGATTATCGCAACTGCGAACCGCAAAACGAAGACAAACTGCTTACAAAGTTATTAAAATCGATTGCAAAGTTTGTAGATTCGTTTGGCAATGTTACATATGATATTATATTGACGGGTTCCATAGTCAAAAGTTCGAAAACGTAAATACATATTTCGCACATTGACGTTAAAGTTGCGTACTATCACTCGGAGCATGTAGAGGTCATAGGTCAATTCAAGAAGTTACTTGTACTAAAGCTATTAAGTTTAAAACAGTTTCAAAAATGAAATAGTCGCTAATTCGAGTATATTTCAAATTACGTAAGCAGTAGTGTGGGTAGGTGAATAGACAAAGTTTAAAGTTAAGCTCAATCGGGCATGGTTAGTTCTTGCATGGGAGACTGCCTGAGAAAACCAGCTGGAGATTTTTTTTTGGTTTCATCACATACATATCAAAGATATGAGACAACGTTCGTGCATCTTTTTTCACTGTGATGTTAATCATTTTTAGTAGAAAGACATGGAAATGTAGGCTTGTTTTCAAATTCATGAACATTTTTCAATTTCCTTATTATTTTCGGAGAACAAGTTGGTGACGCTGTCGGTTCATTGTGGAGTTTGGCCAGTTAACTTACCGTGAAAAGTCGTACAAAGTGAACGGAAAGTTGTGCAAAGTGATTACAAAGTTTGTAGATGTATTTGTATGTTTGACCTAAGTTGTTGGCATATAGAAACCCGCAATTGTAAAGTCAAACAAATGAATAAAAGCGAGATGAAAACAGCCTATATTAGCAGAGTATCACATGAGCTGACTGACCATAAAGATGATAGAAACAGCATGCAAAGTTGATAAAAGCGTTCAAAACGTTGGCGGAGTTGCATGTATATATAACCTAAGTCATTGGAATGCCAACCCCGCAGTTAAATTTCGAAAACATTAAGTATATGTCTAGAAAATTCCCGATATGTAAGCAGATTATCGCAACTGCGAACCGAAAATCGAAGACAAACTGCTTACAAAGTTATGAAAAGCGTTTGCAAAGTTTGTAGATTCGTTTGGCAATGTTACATATGATATTATATTGACGGGTTCCATAGTCAAAAGTTCGAAAACGTAAATACATATTTCGCACATTGCCGTTAAAGTTGCGTACTATCACTCGGAGCATGTATAGGTCATAGGTCAATTCAAGAAGTTATTTGCACTAAAGCTATTAAGTTTAAAACAGTTTCAAAAATGAAATAGCCGCTAATTCGTGTATATTTCAAATTACGTAAGCAGTAGTGTGGGTAGCTGAAGAGACAAAGTTTAAAGTTAAGCTCAATCGGGCATGGTTAGTTCTTGCATGGGAGACTGCCTGAGAAAACCAGCTGGGGATTTTTTTTTGGTTTCATCACATACATATCAAAGATATGAGACAACGTTCGTGCATCTTTTTTCACTGTGATGTTAATCATTTTTAGTAGAAAGACATGGAAATGTAGGCTTGTTTTCAAATTCATGAACATTTTTCAATTTCCTTATTATTTTCGGAGAACAAGTTGGTGACGCTGTCGGTTCATTGTGGAGTTTGGCCAGTTAACTTACCGTGAAAAGTCGTACAAAGTGAACGGAAAGTTGTGCAAAGTGATTACAAAGTTTGTAGATGTATTTGTATGTTTGACCTAAGTTGTTGGCATATAGAAACCCGCAATTGTAAAGTCAAACAAATGAATAAAAGCGAGATGAAAACAGCCTATATTAGCAGAGTATCACATGAGCTGACTGACCATAAAGATGATAGAAACAGCATGCAAAGTTGATAAAAGCGTTCAAAACGTTGGCGGAGTTGCATGTATATATAACCTAAGTCATTGGAATGCCAACCCCGCAGTTAAATTTCGAAAACATTAAGTATATGTCTAGAAAATTCCCGATATGTAAGCAGATTATCGCAACTGCGAACCGAAAATCGAAGACAAACTGCTTACAAAGTTATGAAAAGCGTTTGCAAAGTTTGTAGATTCGTTTGGCAATGTTACATATGATATTATATTGACGGGTTCCATAGTCAAAAGTTCGAAAACGTAAATACATATTTCGCACATTGCCGTTAAAGTTGCGTACTATCACTCGGAGCATGTATAGGTCATAGGTCAATTCAAGAAGTTATTTGCACTAAAGCTATTAAGTTTAAAACAGTTTCAAAAATGAAATAGCCGCTAATTCGTGTATATTTCAAATTACGTAAGCAGTAGTGTGGGTAGCTGAAGAGACAAAGTTTAAAGTTAAGCTCAATCGAGCATGGATAGTGCTTGTATGGGAGACTGCCTGAGAAAACCAGCTGGGGATTTTTTTGGTTTCATCACATACATATCAAAGATATGAGACAACGTTCGTGCATCTTTTTTTCACTGTGATGTTAATTATTTTTAGTAGAAAGACATGGAAATCTAGGATTGTTTTCAAATTCATGAACATTTTTCAATTTCCCTATTATTTTCGGAGAACAAGTTGGTGACGCTGTCGGCACATTATGGGGTTTGACCAGTTAACTTACCGTGAAAAGTCGTACAAAGTGAACGCAAAGTTGTGCAACGTGATTACAAAGTTTGTAGATGTATTTGTATGTTTGACCTAAGTTGTTGGCATATAGAAACCCGCAATTGTAAAGTCAAACAAATGAATAAAAGCGAGATGAAAACAGCCTATATTAGCAGAGTATCACATGAGCTGACTGACCATAAAGATGATAGAAACAGCATGCAAAGTTGATAAAAGCGTTCAAAACGTTGGCGGAGTTGCATGTATATATAACCTAAGTCATTGGAATGCCAACCCCGCAGTTAAATTTCGAAAACATTAAGTATATGTCTAGAAAATTCCCGATATGTAAGCAGATTATCGCAACTGCGAACCGCAAAACGAAGACAAACTGCTTACAAAGTTATGAAAATCGATTGCAAAGTTTGTAGATTCGTTTGGCAATGTTACATATGATATTATATTGACGGGTTCCATAGTCAAAAGTTCGAAAACGTAAATACATATTTCGCACATTGACGTTAAAGTTGCGTACTATCACTCGGAGCATGTAGAGGTCATAGGTCAATTCAAGAAGTTACTTGTACTAAAGCTATTAAGTTTAAAACAGTTTCAAAAATGAAATAGTCGCTAATTCGAGTATATTTCAAATTACGTAAGCAGTAGTGTGGGTAGGTGAATAGACAAAGTTTAAAGTTAAGCTCAATCGGGCATGGTTAGTTCTTGCATGGGAGACTGCCTGAGAAAACCAGCTGGGGATTTTTTTTTGGTTTCATCACATACATATCAAAGATATGAGACAACGTTCGTGCATCTTTTTTCACTGTGATGTTAATCATTTTTAGTAGAAAGACATGGAAATGTAGGCTTGTTTTCAAATTCATGAACATTTTTCAATTTCCTTATTATTTTCGGAGAACAAGTTGGTGACGCTGTCGGTTCATTGTGGAGTTTGACCAGTTAACTTACCGTGAAAAGTCGTACAAAGTGAACGGAAAGTTGTGCAAAGTGATTACAAAGTTTGTAGATGTATTTGTATGTTTGACCTAAGTTGTTGGCATATAGAAACCCGCAATTGTAAAGTCAAACAAATGAATAAAAGCGAGATGAAAACAGCCTATATTAGCAGAGTATCACATGAGCTGACTGACCATAAAGATGATAGAAACAGCATGCAAAGTTGATAAAAGCGTTCAAAACGTTGGCGGAGTTGCATGTATATATAACCTAAGTCATTGGAATGCCAACCCCGCAGTTAAATTTCGAAAACATTAAGTATATGTCTAGAAAATTCCCGATATGTAAGCAGATTATCGCAACTGCGAACCGAAAATCGAAGACAAACTGCTTACAAAGTTATGAAAAGCGATTGCAAAGTTTGTAGATTCGTTTGGCAATGTTACATATGATATTATATTGACGGGTTCCATAGTCAAAAGTTCGAAAACGTAAATACATATTTCGCACATTGCCGTTAAAGTAGCGTACTATCACTCGGAGCATGTAGAGGTCATAGGTCAATTCAAGAAGTTACTTGTACAAAAGCTATCAAGTTTAAAACAGTTTCAAAAATGAAATAGTCGCTCATTCGAGTATATTTCCAATTACGTAAGCAGTAGTGTGGGTAGGTGAAGAGACAAAGTTTAAAGTTAAACTCAATCGGGCATGGTTAGTTCTTGCATGGGAGACTGCCTGAGAAAACCAGCTGAGGATTTTTTTTGGTTTCATCACATACATATCAAAGATATGAGACAACGTTCGTGCATCTTTTTTTCACTGTGATGTTAATCATTTTAGTAGAAAGACATGGAAATCTAGGCTTGTTTTCAAATTCATGAACATTTTTCAATTTCCTTATTATTTTCGGAGAACAAGTTGGTGACGCTGTCGGTTCATTGTGGAGTTTGACCAGTTAACTTACCGTGAAAAGTCATACAAAGTGAACGGAAAGTTGTGCAAAGTGATTACAAAGGTTGTAGATGTATTTGTATGTTTGACCTAAGTTGTTGGCATATAGAAACCCGCAATTGTAAAGTCAAACAAATGAATAAAAGCGAGATGAAAACAGCCTATATTAGCAGAGTATCACATGAGCTGACTGACCATAAAGATGATAGAAACAGCATGCAAAGTTGATAAAAGCGTTCAAAACTTTGGCGGAGTTGCATGTATATATAACCTAAGTCATTGGAATGCCAACCCCGCAGTTAAATTTCGAAAACATTAAGTATATGTCTAGAAAATTCCCGATATGTAAGCAGATTATCGCAACTGCGAACCGAAAATCGAAGACAAACTGCTTACAAAGTTATGAAAAGCGATTGCAAAGTTTGTAGATTCGTTTGGCAATGTTACATATGATATTATATTGACGGGTTCCATAGTCAAAAGTTCGAAAACGTAAATACATATTTCGCACATTGCCGTTAAAGTAGCGTACTATCACTCGGAGCATGTAGAGGTCATAGGTCAATTCAAGAAGTTACTTGTACAAAAGCTATCAAGTTTAAACCAGTTTCAAAAATGAAATAGTCGCTAATTCGAGTATATTTCCAATTACGTAAGCAGTAGTGTGGGTAGGTGAAGAGACAAAGTTTAAAGTTAAACTCAATCGGGCATGGTTAGTTCTTGCATGGGAGACTGCCTGAGAAAACCAGCTGAGGATTTTTTTTGGTTTCATCACATACATATCAAAGATATGAGACAACGTTCGTGCATCTTTTTTTCACTGTGATGTTAATCATTTTTACTAGAAAGACATGGAAATTTAGGCTTGTTTTCAAATTCATGAACATTTTTCAATTTCCTTATTATTTTCGGAGAACATGTTGGTGACGCTGTCGGTACATAGTGGAGTTTGACCAGTTAACTTACCGTGAAAATTCGTACAAAGTGAACGCAAAGTTGTGCAAAGTGATTACAAAGTTTGTAGATGTATTTGTATGTTTGACCTAAGTTGTTGGCATATAGAAACCCGCAATTGTAAAGTCAAACAAATGATGAATAAAAGCGAGATGAAAACAAAGCCTATATTAGCAGAGTATCACATGAGCTGACTGACCATAAAGATGATAGAAACAGCATGCAAAGTTGATAAAAGCGTTCAAAACGTTGGCGGAGTTGCATGTATATATAACCTAAGTCATTGGAATGCCAACCCCGCAGTTAAATTTCGAAAACATTAAGTATATGTCTAGAAAATTCCCGATATGTAAGCAGATTATCGCAACTGCGAACCGAAAATCGAAGACAAACTGCTTACAAAGTTATGAAAAGCGATTGCAAAGTTTGTAGATTCGTTTGGCAATGTTACATATGATATTATATTGACGGGTTCCATAGTCAAAAGTTCGAAAACGTAAATACATATTTCGCACATTGCCGTTAAAGTAGCGTACTATCACTCGGAGCATGTAGAGGTCATAGGTCAATTCAAGAAGTTACTTGTACAAAAGCTATCAAGTTTAAAACAGTTTCAAAAATGAAATAGTCGCTCATTCGAGTATATTTCCAATTACGTAAGCAGTAGTGTGGGTAGGTGAAGAGACAAAGTTTAAAGTTAAACTCAATCGGGCATGGTTAGTTCTTGCATGGGAGACTGCCTGAGAAAACCAGCTGATGATTTTTTTTGGTTTCATCACATACATATCAAAGATATGAGACAACGTTCGTGCATCTTTTTTTCACTGTGATGTTAATCATTTTTACTAGAAAGACATGGAAATTTAGGCTTGTTTTCAAATTCATGAACATTTTTCAATTTCCTTATTATTTTCGGAGAACATGTTGGTGACGCTGTCGGTACATAGTGAAGTTTGACCAGTTAACTTACCGTGAAAATTCGTACAAAGTGAACGCAAAGTTGTGCAAAGTGATTACAAAGTTTGTAGATGTATTTGTATGTTTGACCTAAGTTGTTGGCATATAGAAACCCGCAATTGTAAAGTCAAACAAATGAATAAAAGCGAGATGAAAACAGCCTATATTAGCAGAGTATCACATGAGCTGACTGACCATAAAGATGATAGAAACAGCATGCAAAGTTGATAAAAGCGTTCAAAACGTTGGCGGAGTTGCATGTATATATAACCTAAGTCATTGGAATGCCAACCCCGCAGTTAAATTTCGAAAACATTAAGTATATGTCTAGAAAATTCCCGATATGTAAGCAGATTATCGCAACTGCGAACCGAAAATCGAAGACAAACTGCTTACAAAGTTATGAAAAGCGATTGCAAAGTTTGTAGATTCGTTTGGCAATGTTACATATGATATTATATTGACGGGTTCCATAGTCAAAAGTTCGAAAACGTAAATACATATTTCGCACATTGCCGTTAAAGTAGCGTACTATCACTCGGAGCATGTAGAGGTCATAGGTCAATTCAAGAAGTTACTTGTACAAAAGCTATCAAGTTTAAAACAGTTTCAAAAATGAAATAGTCGCTCATTCGAGTATATTTCCAATTACGTAAGCAGTAGTGTGGGTAGGTGAAGAGACAAAGTTTAAAGTTAAACTCAATCGGGCATGGTTAGTTCTTGCATGGGAGACTGCCTGAGAAAACCAGCTGAGGATTTTTTTTGGTTTCATCACATACATATCAAAGATATGAGACAACGTTCGTGCATCTTTTTTTCACTGTGATGTTAATCATTTTAGTAGAAAGACATGGAAATCTAGGCTTGTTTTCAAATTCATGAACATTTTTCAATTTCCTTATTATTTTCGGAGAACAAGTTGGTGACGCTGTCGGTTCATTGTGGAGTTTGACCAGTTAACTTACCGTGAAAAGTCGTACAAAGTGAACGGAAAGTTGTGCAAAGTGATTACAAAGTTTGTAGATGTATTTGTATGTTTGACCTAAGTTGTTGGCATATAGAAACCCGCAATTGTAAAGTCAAACAAATGAATAAAAGCGAGATGAAAACAGCCTATATTAGCAGAGTATCACATGAGCTGACTGACCATAAAGATGATAGAAACAGCATGCAAAGTTGATAAAAGCGTTCAAAACTTTGGCGGAGTTGCATGTATATATAACCTAAGTCATTGGAATGCCAACCTCGCAGTTAAATTTCGAAAACATTAAGTATATGTCTAGAAAATTCCCGATATGTAAGCAGATTATCGCAACTGCGAACCGAAAATCGAAGACAAACTGCTTACAAAGTTATGAAAAGCGATTGCAAAGTTTGTAGATTCGTTTGGCAATGTTACATATGATATTATATTGACGGGTTCCATAGTCAAAAGTTCGAAAACGTAAATACATATTTCGCACATTGCCGTTAAAGTAGCGTACTATCACTCGGAGCATGTAGAGGTCATAGGTCAATTCAAGAAGTTACTTGTACAAAAGCTATCAAGTTTAAAACAGTTTCAAAAATGAAATAGTCGCTCATTCGAGTATATTTCCAATTACGTAAGCAGTAGTGTGGGTAGGTGAAGAGACAAAGTTTAAAGTTAAACTCAATCGGGCATGGTTAGTTCTTGCATGGGAGACTGCCTGAGAAAACCAGCTGATGATTTTTTTTGGTTTCATCACATACATATCAAAGATATGAGACAACGTTCGTGCATCTTTTTTTCACTGTGATGTTAATCATTTTTACTAGAAAGACATGGAAATTTAGGCTTGTTTTCAAATTCATGAACATTTTTCAATTTCCTTATTATTTTCGGAGAACATGTTGGTGACGCTGTCGGTACATAGTGAAGTTTGACCAGTTAACTTACCGTGAAAATTCGTACAAAGTGAACGCAAAGTTGTGCAAAGTGATTACAAAGTTTGTAGATGTATTTGTATGTTTGACCTAAGTTGTTGGCATATAGAAACCCGCAATTGTAAAGTCAAACAAATGATGAATAAAAGCGAGATGAAAACAGCCTATATTAGCAGAGTATCACATGAGCTGACTGACCATAAAGATGATAGAAACAGCATGCAAAGTTGATAAAAGCGTTCAAAACGTTGGCGGAGTTGCATGTATATATAACCTAAGTCATTGGAATGCCAACCCCGCAGTTAAATTTCGAAAACATTAAGTATATGTCTAGAAAATTCGCGATATGTAAGCAGATTATCGCAACTGCGAACCGAAAATCGAAGACAAACTGCTTACAAAGTTATGAAAAGCGATTGCAAAGTTTGTAGATTCGTTTGGCAATGTTACATATGATATTATATTGACGGGTTCCATAGTCAAAAGTTCGAAAACGTAAATACATATTTCGCACATTGCCGTTAAAGTTGCGTACTATCACTCGGAGCATGTATAGGTCATAGGTCAATTCAAGAAGTTACTTGTACTAAAGCTATTAAGTTTAAAACAGTTTCAAAAATGAAATAGTCGCTAATTCGTGCATATTTCAAATTACGTAAGCAGTAGTGTGGGTAGCTGAAGAGACAAAGTTTAAAGTTAAGCTCAATCGGGCATGGATAGTGCTTGTATGGGAGACTGCCTGAGAAAACCAGCTGAGGATTTTTTTTGGTTTCATCACATACATATCAAAGATATGAGACAACGTTCGTGCATCTTTTTTTCACTGTGATGTTAATCATTTTTAGTAGAAAGACATGGAAATTTAGGCTTGTTTTCAAATTCATGAACATTTTTCAATTTCCTTATTATTTTCGGAGAACATGTTGGTGACGCTGTCGGTACATAGTGGAGTTTTACCAGTTAACTTACCGTGAAAATTCGTACAAAGTGAACGCAAAGTTGTGCAAAGTGATTACAAAGTTTGTAGATGTATTTGTATGTTTGACCTAAGTTGTTGGCATATAGAAACCCGCAATTGTAAAGTCAAACAAATGAATAAAAGCGAGATGAAAACAGCCTATATTAGCAGAGTATCACATGAGCTGACTGACCATAAAGATGATAGAAACAGCATGCAAAGTTGATAAAAGCGTTCAAAACGTTGGCGGAGTTGCATGTATATATAACCTAAGTCATTGGAATGCCAACCCCGCAGTTAAATTTCGAAAACATTAAGTATATGTCTAGAAAATTCCCGATATGTAAGCAGATTATCGCAACTGCGAACCGAAAATCGAAGACAAACTGCTTACAAAGTTATGAAAAGCGATTGCAAAGTTTGTAGATTCGTTTGGCAATGTTACATATGATATTATATTGACGGGTTCCATAGTCAAAAGTTCGAAAACGTAAATACATATTTCGCACATTGCCGTTAAAGTAGCGTACTATCACTCGGAGCATGTAGAGGTCATAGGTCAATTCAAGAAGTTACTTGTACAAAAGCTATCAAGTTTAAAACAGTTTCAAAAATGAAATAGTCGCTCATTCGAGTATATTTCCAATTACGTAAGCAGTAGTGTGGGTAGGTGAAGAGACAAAGTTTAAAGTTAAACTCAATCGGGCATGGTTAGTTCTTGCATGGGAGACTGCCTGAGAAAACCAGCTGAGGATTTTTTTTGGTTTCATCACATACATATCAAAGATATGAGACAACGTTCGTGCATCTTTTTTTCACTGTGATGTTAATCATTTTTACTAGAAAGACATGGAAATTTAGGCTTGTTTTCAAATTCATGAACATTTTTCAATTTCCTTATTATTTTCGGAGAACATGTTGGTGACGCTGTCGGTACATAGTGAAGTTTGACCAGTTAACTTACCGTGAAAATTCGTACAAAGTGAACGCAAAGTTGTGCAAAGTGATTACAAAGTTTGTAGATGTATTTGTATGTTTGACCTAAGTTGTTGGCATATAGAAACCCGCAATTGTATAGTCAAACAAATGAATAAAAGCGAGATGAAAACAGCCTATATTAGCAGAGTATCACATGAGCTGACTGACCATAAAAATGATAGAAACAGCATGCAAAGTTGATAAAAGCGTTCAAAACGTTGGTGGAGTTGCATGTATATATAACTTAAGTCATTGGAATGCCAACCCCGCAGTTAAATTTCGAAAACATTAAGTATATGTCTAGAAAATTCCCGATATGTAATCAGATTATCGCAACTGCGAACCGAAAATCGAAGACAAACTGCTTACAAAGTTATGAAAAGCGATAGCAAAGTTTGTAGATTCGTTTGGCAATGTTACATATGATATTATATTGACGGGTTCCATAGTCAAAAGTTCGAAAACGTAAATACATATTTCGCGCATTGCCGTTAAAGTTGCGTACTATCACTCGGAGCATATATAGGTCATAGGTCAATTCAAGAAGTTACTTGTACTAAAGCTATTAAGTTTAAAACAGTTTCAAAAATGAAATAGTCGCTAATTCGAGTATATTTCAAATTACGTAAGCAATAGTGTGGGTAGGTGAATAGACAAAGTTTAAAGTTACACTCAATCGGGCATGGTTAGTTCTTGCATGGGAGACTGCCTGAGAAAACCAGCTGGGGATTATTTTTGGTTTCATCACATACATATCAAAGATATGAGACAACGTTCGTGCATCTTTTTTTCACTGTGATGTTAATCATTTTTAGTAGAAAGACATGGATATTTAGGCTTGTTTTCAAATTCATGAACATTTTTCAATTTCCTTATTATTTTCGGAGAACAAGTTGGTGACGCTGTCGGCACATAGAGGAGTTTGACCAGTTAACTTACCGTGAAAAGTCGTACAAAGTGAACGCAAAGTTGTGCAAAGTGATTACAAAGTTTGTAGATGTATTTGTATGTTTGACCTAAGTTGTTGGCATATAGAAACCCGCAATTGTAAAGTCAAACAAATGAATAAAAGCGAGATGAAAACAGCCTATATTAGCAGAGTATCACATGAGCTAACTGACAATAAAGATGATAGAAACAGCATGCAAAGTTGATAAAAGCGTTCAAAACGTTGGCGGAGTTGCATGTATATATAACCTAAGTCATTGGAATGCCAACCCCGCAGTTAAATTTCGAAAACATTAAGTATATGTCTAGAAAATTCCAGATATGTAAGCAGATTATCGCAACTGCGAACCGAAAATCGAAGACAAACTGCTTACAAAGTTATGAAAAGCGATTGCAAAGTTTGTAGATTCGTTTGGCAATGTTACATATGATATTATATTGACGGGTTCCATAGTCAAAAGTTCGAAAACGTAAATACATATTTCGCGCATTGCCGTTAAAGTTGCGTACTATCACTCGGAGCATATATAGGTCATAGGTCAATTCAAGAAGTTACTTGTACTAAAGCTATTAAGTTTAAAACAGTTTCAAAAATGAAATAGTCGCTAATTCGAGTATATTTCAAATTACGTAAGCAATAGTGTGGGTAGGTGAATAGACAAAGTTTAAAGTTACACTCAATCGGGCATGGTTAGTTCTTGCATGGGAGACTGCCTGAGAAAACCAGCTGGGGATTATTTTTGGTTTCATCACATACATATCAAAGATATGAGACAACGTTCGTGCATCTTTTTTTCACTGTGATGTTAATCATTTTTAGTAGAAAGACATGGATATTTAGGCTTGTTTTCAAATTCATGAACATTTTTCAATTTCCTTATTATTTTCGGAGAACAAGTTGGTGACGCTGTCGGCACATAGAGGAGTTTGACCAGTTAACTTACCGTGAAAAGTCGTACAAAGTGAACGCAAAGTTGTGCAAAGTGATTACAAAGTTTGTAGATGTATTTGTATGTTTGACCTAAGTTGTTGGCATATAGAAACCCGCAATTGTAAAGTCAAACAAATGAATAAAAGCGAGATGAAAACAGCCTATATTAGCAGAGTATCACATGAGCTGACTGACCATAAAGATGATAGAAACAGCATGCAAAGTTGATAAAAGCGTTCAAAACGTTGGCGGAGTTGCATGTATATATAACCTAAGTCATTGGAATGCCAACCCCGCAGTTAAATTTCGAAAACATTAAGTATATGTCTAGAAAATTCCCGATATGTAAGCAGATTATCGCAACTGCGAACCGAAAATCGAAGACAAACTGCTTACAAAGTTATGAAAAGCGATTGCAAAGTTTGTAGATTCGTTTGGCAATGTTACATATGATATTATATTGACGGGTTCCATAGTCAAAAGTTCGAAAACGTAAATACATATTTCGCACATTGCCGTTAAAGTTGCGTACTATCACTCGGAGCATGTATAGGTCATAGGTCAATTCAAGAAGTTACTTGTACTAAAGCTATTAAGTTTAAAACAGTTTCAAAAATGAAATAGTCGCTAATTCGTGTATATTTCAAATTACGTAAGCAGTAGTGTGGGTAGCTGAAGAGACAAAGTTTAAAGTTAAGCTCAATCGGGCATGGATAGTGCTTGTATGGGAGACTGCCTGAGAAAACCAGCTGAGGATTTTTTTTGGTTTCATCACATACATATCAAAGATATGAGACAACGTTCGTGCATCTTTTTTTCACTGTGATGTTAATCATTTTTAGTACAAAGACATGGAAATTTAGGCTTGTTTTCAAATTCATGAACATTTTTCAATTTCCTTATTATTTTCGGAGAACATGTTGGTGACGCTGTCGGTACATAGTGGAGTTTGACCAGTTAACTTACCGTGAAAAGTCGTACAAAGTGAACGCAAAGTTGTGCAAAGTGATTACAAAGTTTGTAGATGTATTTGTATGTTTGACCTAAGTTGTTGGCATATAGAAACCCGCAATTGTAAAGTCAAACAAATGAATAAAAGCGAGATGAAAACAGCCTATATTAGCAGAGTATCACATGAGCTGACTGACCATAAAGATGATAGAAACAGCATGCAAAGTTGATAAAAGCGTTCAAAACGTTGGCGGAGTTGCATGTATATATAACCTAAGTCATTGGAATGCCAACCCCGCAGTTAAATTTCGAAAACATTAAGTATATGTCTAGAAAATTCCCGATATGTAAGCAGATTATCGCAACTGCGAACCGAAAATCGAAGACAAACTGCTTACAAAGTTATGAAAAGCGTTTGCAAAGTTTGTAGATTCGTTTGGCAATGTTACATATGATATTATATTGACGGGTTCCATAGTCAAAAGTTCGAAAACGTAAATACATATTTCGCACATTGCCGTTAAATTTGCGTACTATCACTCGGAGCATGTATAGGTCATAGGTCAATTCAAGAAGTTACTTGTACTAAAGCTATGAAGTTTAAAACAGTTTCAAAAATGAAATAGTCGCTAATTCGTGTATATTTCAAATTACGTAAGCAGTAGTGTGGGTAGCTGAAGAGACAAAGTTTAAAGTTAAGCTCAATCGGGCATGGATAGTGCTTGTATGGGAGACTGCCTGAGAAAACCAGCTGGGGATTTTTTTTGGTTTCATCACATACATATCAAAGATATGAGACAACGTTCGTGCATCTTTTTTTCACTGTGATGTTAATTATTTTTAGTAGAAAGACATGGAAGTCTAGGATTGTT
Organism: Saccoglossus kowalevskii; assembly: GCF_978046115.1. Lineage (NCBI taxonomy): Eukaryota > Metazoa > Hemichordata > Enteropneusta > Harrimaniidae > Saccoglossus > Saccoglossus kowalevskii. The sequence continues at coordinate 7,443,801 of NC_140657.1, forward strand.
TTCAAATTCATGAACATTTTTCAATTTCCCTATTATTTTCGGAAAACAAGTTGGTGACGCTGTCGGCACATATAGGAGTTTGACCAGTTAACTTACCGTGAAAAGTCGTACAAAGTGAACGCAAAGTTGTGCAAAGTGATTACAAAGTTTGTAGATGTATTTGTATGTTTGACCTAAGTTGTTGGCATATAGAAACCCGCAATTGTAAAGTCAAACAAATGAATAAAAGCGAGATGAAAACAGCCTATATTAGCAGAGTATCACATGAGCTGACTGACCATAAAGATGATAGAAACAGCATGCAAAGTTGATAAAAGCGTTCAAAACGTTGGCGGAGTTGCATGTATATATAACCTAAGTCATTGGAATGCCAACCCCGCAGTTAAATTTCGAAAACATTAAGTATATGTCTAGAAAATTCCCGATATGTAAGCAGATTATCGCAACTGCGAACCGAAAATCGAAGACAAACTGCTTACAAAGTTATGAAAAGCGATTGCAAAGTTTGTAGATTCGTTTGGCAATGTTACATATGATATTATATTGACGGGTTCCATAGTCAAAAGTTCGAAAACGTAAATACATATTTCGCACATTGCCGTTAAAGTTGCGTACTATCACTCGGAGCATGTATAGGTCATAGGTCAATTCAAGAAGTTACTTGTACTAAAGCTATTAAGTTTAAAACAGTTTCAAAAATGAAATAGTCGCTAATTCGTGTATATTTCAAATTACGTAAGCAGTAGTGTGGGTAGGTGAATAGACAAAGTTTAAAGTTAAGCTCAATCGGGCATGGTTAGTTCTTGCATGGGAGACTGCCTGAGAAAACCAGCTGGGGATTTTTTTTTGGTTTCATCACATACATATCAAAGATATGAGACAACGTTCGTGCATCTTTTTTTCACTGTGATGTTAATCATTTTTACTAGAAAGACATGGAAATTTAGGCTTGTTTTCAAATTCATGAACATTTTTCAATTTCCTTATTATTTTCGGAGAACATGTTGGTGACGCTGTCGGTACATAGTGGAGTTTGACCAGTTAACTTATCGTGAAAAGTCGTACAAAGTGAACGCAAAGTTGTGCAAAGTGATTACAAAGTTTGTAGATGTATTTGTATGTTTGACCTAAGTTGTTGGCATATAGAAACCCGCAATTGTAAAGTCAAACAAATGAATAAAAGCGAGATGAAAACAGCCTATATTAGCAGAGTATCACATGAGCTGACTGACCATAAAGATGATAGAAACAGCATGCAAAGTTGATAAAAGCGTTCAAAACGTTGGCGGAGTTGCATGTATATATAACCTAAGTCATTGGAATGCCAACCCCGCAGTTAAATTTCGAAAACATTAAGTATATGTCTAGAAAATTCCCGATATGTAAGCAGATTATCTCAACTGCGAACCGAAAATCGAAGACAAACTGCTTACAAAGTTATGAAAAGCGATTGCAAAGTTTGTAGATTCGTTTGGCAATGTTACATATGATATTATATTGACGGGTTCCATAGTCAAAAGTTCGAAAACGTAAATACATATTTCGCACATTGCCGTTAAAGTTGCGTACTATCACTCGGAGCATGTATAGGTCATAGGTCAATTCAAGAAGTTACTTGTACTAAAGCTATTAAGTTTAAAACAGTTTCAAAAATGAAATAGTCGCTAATTCGTGTATATTTCAAATTACGTAAGCAGTAGTGTGGGTAGCTGAAGAGACAAAGTTTAAAGTTAAGCTCAATCGGGCATGGATAGTGCTTGTATGGGAGACTGCCTGAGAAAACCAGCTGAGGATTTTTTTTGGTTTCATCACATACATATCAAAGATATGAGACAACGTTCGTGCATCTTTTTTTCACTGTGATGTTAATCATTTTTAGTACAAAGACATGGAAATTTAGGCTTGTTTTCAAATTCATGAACATTTTTCAATTTCCTTATTATTTTCGGAGAACATGTTGGTGACGCTGTCGGTACATAGTGGAGTTTGACCAGTTAACTTACCGTGAAAAGTCGTACAAAGTGAACGCAAAGTTGTGCAAAGTGATTACAAAGTTTGTAGATGTATTTGTATGTTTGATCTAAGTTGTTGGCATATAGAAACCCGCAATTGTAAAGTCAAACAAATGAATAAAAGCGAGATGAAAACAGCCTATATTAGCAGAGTATCACATGAGCTGACTGACCATAAAGATGATAGAAACAGCATGCAAAGTTGATAAAAGCGTTCAAAACGTTGGCGGAGTTGCATGTATATATAACCTAAGTCATTGGAATGCCAACCCCGCAGTTAAATTTCGAAAACATTAAGTATATGTCTAGAAAATTCCCGATATGTAAGCAGATTATCGCAACTGCGAACCGAAAATCGAAGACAAACTGCTTACAAAGTTATGAAAAGCGATTGCAAAGTTTGTAGATTCGTTTGGCAATGTTACATATGATATTATATTGACGGGTTCCATAGTCAAAAGTTCGAAAACGTAAATACATATTTCGCACATTGCCGTTAAAGTAGCGTACTATCACTCGTAGCATGTAGAGGTCATAGGTCAATTCAAGAAGTTACTTGTACAAAAGCTATCAAGTTTAAAACAGTTTCAAAAATGAAATAGTCGCTAATTCGAGTATATTTCCAATTACGTAAGCAGTAGTGTGGGTAGGTGAAGAGACAAAGTTTAAAGTTAAACTCAATCGGGCATGGTTAGTTCTTGCATGGGAGACTGCCTGAGAAAACCAGCTGAGGATTTTTTTGGTTTCATCACATATATATCAAAGATATGAGACAACGTTCGTGCATCTTTTTTTCACTGTGATGTTAATCATTTTTAGTAGAAAGACATGGAAATTTAGGCTTGTTTTCAAATTCATGAACATTTTTCAATTTCCTTATTATTTTCGGAGAACAAGTTGGTGACGCTGTCGGTTCATTGTGGAGTTTGACCAGTTAACTTACCGTGAAAAGTCGTACAAAGTGAACGGAAAGTTGTGAAAAGTGATTACAAAGTTTGTAGATGTATTTGTATGTTTGACCTAAGTTGTTGGCATATAGAAACCCGCAATTGTAAAGTCAAACAAATGAATAAAAGCGAGATGAAAACAGCCTATATTAGCAGAGTATCACATGAGCTGACTGACCATAAAGTTGATAGAAACAGCATGCAAAGTTGATAAAAGCGTTCAAAACGTTGGCGGAGTTGCATGTATATATAACCTAAGTCATTGGAATGCCAACCCCGCAGTTAAATTTCGAAAACATTAAGTATATGTCTAGAAAATTCCCGATATGTAAGCAGATTATCGCAACTGCGAACCGAAAATCGAAGACAAACTGCTTACAAAGTTATGAAAAGCGATTGCAAAGTTTGTAGATTCGTTTGGCAATGTTACATATGATATTATATTGACGGGTTCCATAGTCAAAAGTTCGAAAACGTAAATACATATTTCGCACATTGCCGTTAAAGTAGCGTACTATCACTCGGAGCATGTAGAGGTCAAAGGCAATTCAAGAAGTTACTTGTACAAAAGCTATCAAGTTTAAAACAGTTTCAAAAATGAAATAGTCGCTAATTCGAGTATATTTCCAATTACGTAAGCAGTAATGTGGGTAGGTGAAGAGACAAAGTTTAAAGTTAAACTCAATCGGGCATGGTTAGTTCTTGCATGGGAGACTGCCTGAGAAAACCAGCTGAGGATTTTTTTTGGTTTCATCACATACATATCAAAGATATGAGACAACGTTCGTGCATCTTTTTTTCACTGTGATGTTAATCATTTTTAGTACAAAGACATGGAAATTTAGGCTTGTTTTCAAATTCATGAACATTTTTCAATTTCCTTATTATTTTCGGAGAACATGTTGGTGACGCTGTCGGTACATAGTGGAGTTTGACCAGTTAACTTACCGTGAAAAGTCGTACAAAGTGAACGCAAAGTTGTGCAAAGTGATTACAAAGTTTGTAGATGTATTTGTATGTTTGACCTAAGTTGTTGGCATATAGAAACCCGCAATTGTAAAGTCAAACAAATGAATAAAAGCGAGATGAAAACAGCCTATATTAGCAGAGTATCACATGAGCTGACTGACCATAAAGATGATAGAAACAGCATGCAAAGTTGATAAAAGCGTTCAAAACGTTGGCGGAGTTGCATGTATATATAACCTAAGTCATTGGAATGCCAACCCCGCAGTTAAATTTCGAAAACATTAAGTATATGTCTAGAAAATTCCCGATATGTAAGCAGATTATCGCAACTGCGAACCGAAAATCGAAGACAAACTGCTTACAAAGTTATGAAAAGCGATTGCAAAGTTTGTAGATTCGTTTGGCAATGTTACATATGATATTATATTGACGGGTTCCATAGTCAAAAGTTCGAAAACGTAAATACATATTTCGCACATTGCCGTTAAAGTAGCGTACTATCACTCGTAGCATGTAGAGGTCATAGGTCAATTCAAGAAGTTACTTGTACAAAAGCTATCAAGTTTAAAACAGTTTCAAAAATGAAATAGTCGCTAATTCGAGTATATTTCCAATTACGTAAGCAGTAGTGTGGGTAGGTGAAGAGACAAAGTTTAAAGTTAAACTCAATCGGGCATGGTTAGTTCTTGCATGGGAGACTGCCTGAGAAAACCAGCTGAGGATTTTTTTGGTTTCATCACATATATATCAAAGATATGAGACAACGTTCGTGCATCTTTTTTTCACTGTGATGTTAATCATTTTTAGTAGAAAGACATGGAAATTTAGGCTTGTTTTCAAATTCATGAACATTTTTCAATTTCCTTATTATTTTCGGAGAACAAGTTGGTGACGCTGTCGGTTCATTGTGGAGTTTGACCAGTTAACTTACCGTGAAAAGTCGTACAAAGTGAACGGAAAGTTGTGAAAAGTGATTACAAAGTTTGTAGATGTATTTGTATGTTTGACCTAAGTTGTTGGCATATAGAAACCCGCAATTGTAAAGTCAAACAAATGAATAAAAGCGAGATGAAAACAGCCTATATTAGCAGAGTATCACATGAGCTGACTGACCATAAAGTTGATAGAAACAGCATGCAAAGTTGATAAAAGCGTTCAAAACGTTGGCGGAGTTGCATGTATATATAACCTAAGTCATTGGAATGCCAACCCCGCAGTTAAATTTCGAAAACATTAAGTATATGTCTAGAAAATTCCCGATATGTAAGCAGATTATCGCAACTGCGAACCGAAAATCGAAGACAAACTGCTTACAAAGTTATGAAAAGCGATTGCAAAGTTTGTAGATTCGTTTGGCAATGTTACATATGATATTATATTGACGGGTTCCATAGTCAAAAGTTCGAAAACGTAAATACATATTTCGCACATTGCCGTTAAAGTAGCGTACTATCACTCGGAGCATGTAGAGGTCAAAGGCAATTCAAGAAGTTACTTGTACAAAAGCTATCAAGTTTAAAACAGTTTCAAAAATGAAATAGTCGCTAATTCGAGTATATTTCCAATTACGTAAGCAGTAATGTGGGTAGGTGAAGAGACAAAGTTTAAAGTTAAACTCAATCGGGCATGGTTAGTTCTTGCATGGGAGACTGCCTGAGAAAACCAGCTGAGGATTTTTTTTGGTTTCATCACATACATATCAAAGATATGAGACAACGTTCGTGCATCTTTTTTTCACTGTGATGTTAATCATTTTTACTAGAAAGACATGGAAATTTAGGCTTGTTTTCAAATTCATGAACATTTTTCAATTTCCTTATTATTTTCGGAGAACATGTTGGTGACGCTGTCGGTACATAGTGGAGTTTGACCAGTTAACTTACCGTGAAAATTCGTACAAAGTGAACGCAAAGTTGTGCAAAGTGATTACAAAGTTTGTAGATGTATTTGTATGTTTGACCTAAGTTGTTGGCATATAGAAACCCGCAATTGTAAAGTCAAACAAATGAATAAAAGCGAGATGAAAACAGCCTATATTAGCAGAGTATCACATGAGCTGACTGACCATAAAGATGATAGAAACAGCATGCAAAGTTGATAAAAGCGTTCAAAACGTTGGCGGAGTTGCATGTATATATAACCTAAGTCATTGGAATGCCAACCCCGCAGTTAAATTTCGAAAACATTAAGTATATGTCTAGAAAATTTCCGATATGTAAGCAGATTATCGCAACTGCGAACCGAAAATCGAAGACAAACTGCTTACAAAGTTATGAAAAGCGATTGCAAAGTTTGTAGATTCGTTTGGCAATGTTACATATGATATTATATTGACGGGTTCCATAGTCAAAAGTTCGAAAACGTAAATACATATTTCGCACATTGCCGTTAAAGTAGCGTATTATCACTCGGAGCATGTAGAGGTCATAGGTCAATTCAAGAAGTTACTTGTACAAAAGCTATCAAGTTTAAAACAGTTTCAAAAATGAAATAGTCGCTAATTCGAGTATATTTCCAATTACGTAAGCAGTAGTGTGGGTAGGTGAAGAGACAAAGTTTAAAGTTAAGCTCAATCGGGCATGGTTAGTTCTTGCATGGGAGACTGCCTGAGAAAACCAGCTGGGGATTTCTTTTTTGGCTTCATCACATACATATCAAAGATATGAGACAACGTTCGTGCATCTTTTTTTTCACCGTGATGTTAATCATTTTTAGTAGAAAGACATGGAAATCTAGGCTTGTTTTCAAATTCATGAACATTTTTCAATTTCCCTATTATTTTCGGAGAACAAGTTGGTGACGCTGTCGGCACATAGTGGAGTTTGACCTGTTAACTTACCGTGAAAAGTCGTACAAAGTGAACGCAAAGTTGCGCAAAGTGATTACAAAGTTTGTAGATGTATTTGTATGGTTGACCTAAGTTGTTGGCATATAGAAACCCGCAATTGGAAAGTCAAACAAATGAATAAAAGCGAGATGAAAACAGCCTATATTAGCAGAGTATCACATGAGCTCACTGACCATAAAGATGATAGAAACAGCATGCAAAGTTGATAAAAGCGTTCAAAACGTTGGCGGAGTTGCATGTATATATAACCTAAGTCATTGGAATGCCAACCCCGCAGTTAAATTTCGAAAACATTAAGTATATGTCTAGAAAATTCCCGATATGTAAGCAGATTATCGCAACTGCGAACCGAAAATCGAACACAAACTGCTTACAAAGTTATGAAAAGCGATTGCAAAGTTTGTAGATTCGTTTGGCAATGTTACATATGATATTATATTGACGGGTTCTATAGTCAAAAGTTCGAAAACATAAATACATATTTCGCACATTGCCGTTAAAGTAGCGTACTATCACTCGGAGCATGTAGAGGTCATAGGTCAATTCAAGAAGTTACTTGTACAAAAGCTATCAAGTTTAAAACAGTTTCAAAAATGAAATAGTCGCTAATTCGAGTATATTTCAAATTACGTAAGCAGTAGTGTGGGTAGGTGAAGAGACAAAGTTTAAAGTTAAGATCAATCGGGCATGGTTAGTTCTTGCTTGGGAGACTGCCTGAGAAAACCAGCTGGGGATTTTTTTTTGGTTTCATCACATACATATCAAAGATATGAGACAACGTTCGTGCATCTTTTTTTCACTGTGATGTTAATCATTTTTAGTAGAAAGACATGGAAATCTAGGCTTGTTTTCAATTCATGAACATTTTTCAATTTCCCTATTATTTTCGGAGAACAAGTTGGTGACGCTGTCGGCACATAGTGGAGTTTGACCAGTTAACTTACCGTGAAAAGTCGTACAAAGTGAACGCAAAGTTGTGCAAAGTGATTACAAAGTTTGTAGATGTATTTGTATGTTTGACCTAAGTTGTTGGCATATAGAAACTCGCAATTGTAAAGTCAAACAAATGAATAATAGCGAGATGAAAACAGCCTATATTAGCAGAGTATCACATGAGCTGACTGACCATAAAGATGATAGAAACAGCATGCTAAGTTGATAAAAGCGTTCAAAACGTTGGTGGAGTTGCATGTATATATAACTTAAGTAATTGGAATGCCAACTCCGCAGTTAAATTTCGAAAACATTAAGTATATGTCTAGAAAATTCCCGATATGTAAGCAGATTATCGCAACTGCGAACCGAAAATCGAAGACAAACTGCTTACAAAATTATGAAAAGCGATTGCAAAGTTTGTAGATTCGTTTGGCAATGTTACATATGATATTATATTGACGGGTTCTATAGTCAAAAGTTCGAAAACGTAAAAATATTTCGCACATTGCCGTTAAAGTAGCGTACTATCACTCGGAGCATGTAGAGGTCATAGGTCAATTCAAGAAGTTACTTGTACAAAAGCTATCAAGTTTAAAACAGTTTCAAAAATGAAATAGTCGCTAATTCGAGTATATTTCAAATTACGTAAGCAGTAGTGTGGGTAGGTGAAGAGACAAAGTTTAAAGTTAAGATCAATCGGGCATGGTTAGTTCTTGCATGGGAGACTGCTTGAGAAAACCCAGCTGGGGATTTTTTTTGGTTTCATCACATACATATCAAAGATATGAGACAACATTCGTGCATCTGTTTTTTCACTGTGATGTTAATCATTTCTAGTAGAAAGACATGGAAATTTAGGCTTGTTTTCAAATTCATGAACATTTTTCAATTTCCCTATTATTTTCGGAGAACAAGTTGGTAACGCTGTCGGCACATAGTGGAGTTTGACCTGTTAACTTACCGTGAAAAGTCGTACAAAGTGAACGCAAAGTTGCGCAAAGTGATTACAAAGTTTGTAGATGTATTTGTATGGTTGACCTAAGTTGTTGGCATAAAGAAACCCGCAATTGGAAAGTCAAACAAATGAATGAAAGCGAGATGAAAACAGCCTATAATTGCTGAGTATCACATGAGCTGACTGACCATAAAGATGATAGAAACAGCATGCAAAGTTGATAAAAGCGTTCAAAACGTTGGTGGAGTTGCATGTATATATAACTTAAGTCATTGGAATGCCAACCCCGCAGTTAAATTTCGAAAACATTAAGTATATGTCTAGAAAATTTCCGATATGTAAGCAGATTATCGCAACTGCGAACCGAAAATCGAAGACAAACTGCTTACAAAGTTATGAAAAGCGATTGCAAAGTTTGTAGATTCGTTTGGCAATGTTACATATGATATTATATTAACGGGTTCCATAGTCAAAAGTTCGAAAACGTAAATACATATTTCGCACATTGCCGTTAAAGTAGCGTACTATCACTCGGAGCATGTAGAGGTCATAGGTCAATTCAAGAAGTTACTTGTACTAAAGCTATCAAGTTTAAAACAGTTTCGAAAATGAAATAGTCGCTAATTCGAGTATATTTCAAATTAAGTAAGCTGTAGTGTGGGTAGGTGAAGAGACAAAGTTTAAAGTTAAGCTCAATCGGGCATGGTTAGTTCTTGCATGGGAGACTGCCTGAGAAAACCAGCTGGGGATTTTTTTTGGCTTCATCACATACATATCAAAGATATGAGACAACGTTCGTGCATATTTTTTTTCACCATGATGTTAATCATTTTTAGTAGAAAGACATGGAAATCTAGGCTTGTTTTCAATTCATGAACATTTTTCAATTTCCCTGTTATTTTCGGAGAACAAGTTGGTGACGCTGTCGGCACATAGTGGAGTTTGACCAGTTAACTTACCGTGAAAAGTCGTACAAAGTGAACGCAAAGTTGTGCAAAGTGATTACAAAGTTTGTACATGTATTTGTATGTTTGACCTAAGTTGTTGGCATATAGAAACTCGCAATTGTAAAGTCAAACAAATGAATAATAGCGAGATGAAAACAGCCTATATTAGCAGAGTATCACATGAGCTGACTGACCATAAAGATGATAGAAATAGCATGCAAAGTTGATAAAAGCGTTCAAAACGATGGCGGAGTTGCATGTATATATAACCTAAGTCATTGGAATGCCAACCCCGCAGTTAAATTTCGAAAACATTAAGTATATGTCTAGAAAATTCCCGATATGTAAGCAGATTATCGCAACTGCGAACCGAAAATCGAACACAAACTGCTTACAAAGTTATGAAAAGCGATTGCAAAGTTTGTAGATTCGTTTGGCAATGTTACATATATTATATTGACGGGTTCTATAGTCAAAAGTTCGAAAACGTAAATACATATTTCGCGCATTGCCGTTAAAGTAGCGTACTATCACTCGGAGCATGTATAGGTCATAGGTCAATTCAAGAAGTTACTTGTACTAAAGCTATTAAGTTTAAAACAGTTTCAAAAATGAAATAGTCGCTAATTCGAGTATATTTGAAATTACGTAAGCAGTAGTGTGGGTAGGTGAAGAGACAAAGTTTAAAGTTAAGCTCAATCGGGCATGGTTAGTTCTTGCATGGGAGACTGCCTGAGAAAACCAGCTGGGGATTTTTTTTGGCTTCATCACATACATATCAAAGATATGAGACAACGTTCGTGCATATTTTTTTTCACCGTGATGTTAATAATTTTTAGTAGAAAGACATGGAAATCTAGGCTTGTTTTCAATTCATGAACATTTTTCAATTTCCCTATTATTTTCGGAGAACAAGTTGGTGACGCTGTCGGCACATAGTGGAGTTTGACTAGTTAACTTACCGTGAAAAGTCGTACAAAGTGAACGCAAAGTTGTGCAAAGTGATTACAAAGTTTGTAGATGTATTTGTATGTTTGACCTAAGTTGTTGGCATATAGAAACTCGCAATTGTAAAGTCAAACAAATGAATAATAGCGAGATGAAAACAGCCTATATTAGCAGAGTATCACATGAGCTGACTGACCATAAAGATGATAGAAACAGCATGCAAAGTTGATAAAAGCGTTCAAAACGTTGGCGGAGTTGCATGTATATATAACCTAAGTCATTGGAATGCCAACCCCGCAGTTAAATTTCGAAAACATTAAGTATATGTCTAGAAAATTCCCGATATGTAAGCAGATTATCGCAACTGCGAACCGAAAATCGAACACAAACTGCTTACAAAGTTATGAAAAGCGATTGCAAAGTTTGTAGATTCGTTTGGCAATGTTACATATATTATATTGACGGGTTCTATAGTCAAAAGTTCGAAAACGTAAATACATATTTCGCGCATTGCCGTTAAAGTAGCGTACTATCACTCGGAGCATGTAGAGGTCATAGGTCAATTCAAGAAGTAACTTGTACTAAAGCTATCAAGTTTAAAACAGTTTCAAAAATGAAATAGTCGCTAATTCGAGTATATTTCAAATTAAGTAAGCTGTAGTGTGGGTAGGTGAAGAGACAAAGTTTAAAGTTAAGCTCAATCGGGCATGGTTAGTTCTTGCATGGGAGACTGCCTGAGAAAACCAGCTGGGGATTTTTTTTGGCTTCATCACATACATATCAAAGATATGAGACAACGTTCGTGCATATTTTTTTTCACCGTGATGTTAATCATTTTTAGTAGAAAGACATGGAAATCTAGGCTTGTTTTCAATTCATGAACATTTTTCAATTTCCCTATTATTTTCGGAGAACAAGTTGGTGACGCTGTCGGCACATAGTGGAGTTTGACCAGTTAACTTACCGTGAAAAGTCGTACAAAGTGAACGCAAAGTTGTGCAAAGTGATTACAAAGTTTGTAGATGTATTTGTATGTTTGACCTAAGTTGTTGGCATATAGAAACTCGCAATTGTAAAGTCAAACAAATGAATAATAGCGAGATGAAAACAGCCTATATTAGCAGAGTATCACATGAGCTGACTGACCATAAAGATGATAGAAACAGCATGCAAAGTTGATAAAAGCGTTCAAAACGATGGCGGAGTTGCATGTATATATAACCTAAGTCATTGGAATGCCAACCCCGCAGTTAAATTTCGAAAACATTAAGTATATGTCTAGAAAATTCCCGATATGTAAGCAGATTATCGCAACTGCGAACCGAAAATCGAACACAAACTGCTTACAAAGTTATGAAAAGCGATTGCAAAGTTTGTAGATTCGTTTGGCAATGTTACATATATTATATTGACGGGTTCTATAGTCAAAAGTTGGAAAACGTAAATACATATTTCGCGCATTGCCGTTAAAGTAGCGTACTATCACTCGGAGCATGTATAGGTCATAGGTCAATTCAAGAAGTTACTTGTACTAAAGCTATTAAGTTTAAAACAGTTTCAAAAATGAAATAGTCGCTAATTCGAGTACATTTGAAATTACGTAAGCAGTAGTGTGGGTAGGTGAAGAGACAAAGTTTAAAGTTAAGCTCAATCGGGCATGGTTAGTTCTTGCATGGGAGACTGCCTGAGAAAACCAGCTGGAGATTTTTTTTGGCTTCATCACATACATATCAAAGATATGAGACAACGTTCGTGCATATTTTTTCACCGTGATGTTAATCATTTTTAGTAGAAAGACATGGAAATCTAGGCTTGTTTTCAATTCATGAACATTTTTCAATTTCCCTATTATTTTCGGAGAACAAGTTGGTGACGCTGTCGGCACATAGTGGAGTTTGACCAGTTAACTTACCGTGAAAAGTCGTACAAAGTGAACGCAAAGTTGTGCAAAGTGATTACAAAGTTTGTAGATGTATTTGTATGTTTGACCTAAGTTGTTGGCATATAGAAACTCGCAATTGTAAAGTCAAACAAATGAATAATAGCGAGATGAAAACAGCCTATATTAGCAGAGTATCACATGAGCTGACTGACCATAAAGATGATAGAAACAGCATGCAAAGTTGATAAAAGCGTTCAAAACGTTGGCGGAGTTGCATGTATATATAACCTAAGTCATTGGAATGCCAACCCCGCAGTTAAATTTCGAAAACATTAAGTATATGTCTAGAAAATTCCCGATATGTAAGCAGATTATCGCAACTGCGAAACGAAAATCGAACACAAACTGCTTACAAAGTTATGAAAAGCGATTGCAAAGTTTGTAGATTCGTTTGGCAATGTTACATATATTATATTGACGGGTTCTATAGTCAAAAGTTCGAAAACGTAAATACATATTTCGCGCATTGCCGTTAAAGTAGCGTACTATCACTCGGAGCATGTATAGGTCATAGGTCAATTCAAGAAGTTATTTGTACTAAAGCTATTAAGTTTAAAACAGTTTCAAAAATGAAATAGTCGCTAATTCGAGTATATTTGAAATTACGTAAGCAGTAGTGTGGGTAGGTGAAGAGAAAAAGTTTAAAGTTAAGCTCAATCGGGCATGGTTAGTTCTTGCATGGGAGACTGCCTGAGAAAACCAGCTGGGGATTTTTTTTGGTTTCATCACATACATATCAAAGATATGAGACAACGTTCGTGCATCTTTTTTTTCACTGTGATGTTAATCATTTTTAGTAGAAAGACCTGGAAATCTAGGCTTGTTTTCAAATTCATGAACATTTTTCAATTTCCCTATTATTTTCGGAGAACAAGTTGGTGACGCTGTCGGCACATAGAGGAGTTTGACCAGTTAACTTACCGTGAAAAGTCGTACAAAGTGAACGCAAAGTTGTGCAAAGTGATTACAAAGTTTGTAGATGTATTTGTATGTTTGACCTAAGTTGTTGGCATATAGAAACCCGCAATTGTAAAGTCAAACAAATGAATAAAAGCGAGATGAAAACAGCCTATATTAGCAGAGTACCACATAAGCTGACTGACCATAAAGATGATAGAAACAGAATGCAAAGTTGATAAAAGCGTTCAAAACGTTGGCGGAGTTGCATGTATATATAACCTAAGTCATTGGAATGCCAACCCCGCAGTTAAATTTCGAAAACATTAAGTATATGTCTAGAAAATTCCCGATATGTAAGCAGATTATCGCAACTGCGAACCGAAAATCGAACACAAACTGCTTACAAAGTTATGAAAAGCGATTGCAAAGTTTGTAGATTCGTTTGGCAATGTTACATATATTATATTGACGGGTTCTATAGTCAAAAGTTCGAAAACGTAAATACATATTTCGCGCATTGCCGTTAAAGTAGCGTACTATCACTCGGAGCATGTATAGGTCATAGGTCAATTCAAGAAGTTACTTGTACTAAAGCTATTCAGTTTAAAACAGTTTCAAAAATGAAATAGTCGCTAATTCGAGTATATTTGAAATTACGTAAGCAGTAGTGTGGGTAGGTGAAGAGACAAAGTTTAAAGTTAAGCTCAATCGGGCATGGTTAGTTCTTGCATGGGAGACTGCCTGAGAAAACCAGCTGGGGATTTTTTTTGGTTTCATCACATACATATCAAAGATATGAGACAACGTTCGTGCATCTTTTTTTTCACTGTGATGTTAATCATTTTTAGTAGAAAGACCTGGAAATCTAGGCTTGTTTTCAAATTCATGAACATTTTTCAATTTCCCTATTATTTTCGGAGAACAAGTTGGTGACGCTGTCGGCACATAGAGGAGTTTGACCAGTTAACTTACCGTGAAAAGTCGTACAAAGTGAACGCAAAGTTGTGCAAAGTGATTACAAAGTTTGTAGATGTATTTGTATGTTTGACCTAAGTTGTTGGCATATTGAAACCCGCAATTGTAAAGTCAAACAAATGAATAAAAGCGAGATGAAAACAGCCTATATTAGCAGAGTATCACATGAGCTGACTGACCGTAAAAATGATAGAAACAGCATGCAAATTTGATAAAAGCGTTCAAAACGTTGGCGGAGTTGCATGTATATATAACCTAAGTCATTGGAATGCCAACCCCGCAGTTAAATTTCGAAAACATTAAGTATATGTCTAGAAAATTCCAGATATGTAAGCAGATTATCGCAACTGCGAACCGAAAATCGAACACAAACTGCTTACAAAGTTATGAAAAGCGATTGCAAAATTAGTAGATTCGTTTGGCAATGTTACATATATTATATTGACGGGTTCTATAGTCAAAAGTTCGAAAACGTAAATACATATTTTGCACATTGCCGTTAAAGTAGCTTACTATCACTCGGAGCATGTATAGGTCATAGGTCAATTCAAGAAGTTACTTGTACTAAAGCTATTAAGTTTAAAACAGTTTCAAAGATGAAATAGTCGCTAATTCGAGTATTTTTGAATTTACGTAAGCAGAAGTGTGGGTAGGTGAAGAGACAAAGTTTAAAGTTAAGCTCAATCGGGCATGGTTAGTTATTGCATGGGAGACTGCCTGAGAAAACCAGCTGGGGATTTTTTTTGGTTTCATCACATACATATCAAAGATATGAGGCAACGTTCGTGCATCTTTTTTTTCACTGTGATGTTAATCATTTTTAGTAGAAAGACCTGGAAATCTAGGCTTGTTTTCAAATTCATGAACATTTTTCAATTTCCCTATTATTTTCGGAGAACAAGTTGGTGACGCTGTCGGCACATAGAGGAGTTTGACCAGTTAACTTACCGTGAAAAGTCGTACAAAGTGAACGCAAAGTTGTGCAAAGTGATTACAAAGTTTGTAGATGTATTTGTATGTTTGACCTAAGTTGTTGGCATATAGAAACCCGCAATTGTAAAGTCAAACAAATGAATAAAAGCGAGATGAAAACAGCCTATATTAGCAGAGTATCACATGAGCTGACTGACCATAAAGATGATAGAAACAGCATGCAAAGTTGATAAAAGCGTTCAAAACGTTGGTGGAGTTGCATGTATATATAACTTAAGTAATTGGAATGCCAACCCCGCAGTTAAATTTCGAAAACATTAAGTATATGTCTAGAAAATTCCCGATATGTAAGCAGATTATCGCAACTGCGAACCGAAAATCGAAGACAAACTGCTTACAAAGTTATGAAAAGCGATTGCAAAGTTTGTAGATTCGTTTGGCAATGTTACATATGATATTATATTGACGGGTTCCATAGTCAAAAGTTCGAAAACGTAAATACATATTTCGCACATTGCCGTTAAAGTTGCGTACTATCACTCGGAGCATGTATAGGTCATAGGTCAATTCAAGAAGTTACTTGTACTAAAGCTATTAAGTTTGAAACAGTTTCAAAAATGAAATAGTCGCTAATTCGAGTATATTTCAAATTACGTAAGCAGTAGTGTGGGTAGGTGAAGAGACAAAGTTTAAAGTTAAGCTCAATCGGGCATGGTTAGTTCTTGCATGGGAGACTGCCTAAGAAAACCAGCTGGCGTTTTTTTTGGTTTCATCACATACATATCAAAGATATGAGACAACGTTCGTGCATCTTTTTTTTCACTGTGATGTTAATTATTTTTAGTAGAAAGACATGGAAATTTAGGCTTGTTTTCAAATTCATGAACATTTTTCAATTTCCTTATTATTTTCGGAGAACAAGTTGGTGACGCTGTCGGCACATAGAGGAGTTTGACAAGTTAACTTACCGTGAAAAGTCGTACAATGTGAACGCAAAGTTGTGCAAAGTGATTACAAAGTTTGTAGATGTATTTGTATGTTTGACCTAAGTTGTTGGCATATAGAAACCCGCAATTGTAAAGTCAAACAAATGAATAAAAGCGAGATGAAAACAGCCTATATTAGCAGAGTATCACATGAGCTGACTGACCGTAAAGATGATAGAAACAGCATGCAAATTTGATAAAAGCGTTCAAAACTTTGGCGGAGTTGTATGTATATATAACCTAAGTCATTGGAATGCCAACCCCGCAGTTAAATTTCGAAAACATTCAGTATATGTCTAGATAATTCCCGATATGTAAGCAGATTATCGCAACTGCGAACCGAAAATCGAAGACAAACTGCTTACAAAGTTATGAAAAGCGATTGCAAAGTTTGTAGATTCGTTTGGCAATGTTACATATGATATTATATTGACGGGTTCCATAGTCAAAAGTTCGAAAACGTAAATACATATTTCGCACATTGCCGTTAAAGTAGCGTACTATCACTCGGAGCATGTAGAGGTCATAGGTCAATTCAAGAAGTTACTTGTACGAAAGCTATCAAGTTTAAAACAGTTTCAAAAATGAAATAGTCGCTAATTCGAGTATATTTCAAATTACGTAAGCAGTAGTGTGGGTAGGTGAAGAGACAAAGTTTAAAGTTAAGCTCAATCGGGCATGGTTAGTTCTTGCATGGGAGACTGCCTAAGAAAACCAGCTGGCGTTTTTTTTTGGTTTCATCACATACATATCAAAGATATGAGACAACGTTCGTGCATCTTTTTTTTCACTGTGATGTTAATTATTTTTAGTAGAAAGACATGGAAATTTAGGCTTGTTTTCAAATTCATGAACATTTTTCAATTTCCTTATTATTTTCGGAGAACAAGTTGGTGACGCTGTCGGCACATAGAGGAGTTTGACAAGTTAACTTACCGTGAAAAGTCGTACAATGTGAACGCAAAGTTGTGCAAAGTGATTACAAAGTTTGTAGATGTATTTGTATGTTTGACCTAAGTTGTTGGCATATAGAAACCCGCAATTGTAAAGTCAAACAAATGAATAAAAGCGAGATGAAAACAGCCTATATTAGCAGAGTATCACATGAGCTGACTGACCATAAAGATGATAGAAATAGCATGCAAAGTTGATAAAAGCGTTCAAAACGATGGCGGAGTTGCATGTATATATAACCTAAGTCATAGGAATGCCAACCCCGCAGTTAAATTTCGAAAACATTAAGTATATGTCTAGAAAATTCCCGATATGTAAGCAGATTATCGCAACTGCGAACCGAAAATCGAACACAAACTGCTTACAAAGTTATGAAAAGCGATTGCAAAGTTTGTAGATTCGTTTGGCAATGTTACATATATTATATTGACGGGTTCTATAGTCAAAAGTTCGAAAACGTAAATACATATTTCGCGCATTGCCGTTAAAGTAGCGTACTATCACTCGGAGCATGTATAGGTCATAGGTCAATTCAAGAAGTTACTTGTACTAAAGCTATTAAGTTTAAAACAGTTTCAAAAATGAAATAGTCGCTAATTCGAGTATATTTGAAATTACGTAAGCAGTAGTGTGGGTAGGTGAAGAGACAAAGTTTAAAGTTAAGCTCAATCGGGCATGGTTAGTTCTTGCATGGGAGACTGCCTGAGAAAACCAGCTGGGGATTTTTTTTGGCTTCATCACATACATATCAAAGATATGAGACAACGTTCGTGCATATTTTTTTTCACCGTGATGTTAATCATTTTTAGTAGAAAGACATGGAAATCTAGGCTTGTTTTCAATTCATGAACATTTTTCAATTTCCCTATTATTTTCGGAGAACAAGTTGGTGACGCTGTCGGCACATAGTGGAGTTTGACTAGTTAACTTACCGTGAAAAGTCGTACAAAGTGAACGCAAAGTTGTGCAAAGTGATTACAAAGTTTGTAGATGTATTTGTATGTTTGACCTAAGTTGTTGGCATATAGAAACTCGCAATTGTAAAGTCAAACAAATGAATAATAGCGAGATGAAAACAGCCTATATTAGCAGAGTATCACATGAGCTGACTGACCATAAAGATGATAGAAACAGCATGCAAAGTTGATAAAAGCGTTCAAAACGTTGGCGGAGTTGCATGTATATATAACCTAAGTCATTGGAATGCCAACCCCGCAGTTAAATTTCGAAAACATTAAGTATATGTCTAGAAAATTCCCGATATGTAAGCAGATTATCGCAACTGCGAACCGAAAATCGAACACAAACTGCTTACAAAGTTATGAAAAGCGATTGCAAAGTTTGTAGATTCGTTTGGCAATGTTACATATATTATATTGACGGGTTCTATAGTCAAAAGTTCGAAAACGTAAATACATATTTCGCGCATTGCCGTTAAAGTAGCGTACTATCACTCGGAGCATGTAGAGGTCATAGGTCAATTCAAGAAGTAACTTGTACTAAAGCTATCAAGTTTAAAACAGTTTCAAAAATGAAATAGTCGCTAATTCGAGTATATTTCAAATTAAGTAAGCTGTAGTGTGGGTAGGTGAAGAGACAAAGTTTAAAGTTAAGCTCAATCGGGCATGGTTAGTTCTTGCATGGGAGACTGCCTGAGAAAACCAGCTGGGGATTTTTTTTGGCTTCATCACATACATATCAAAGATATGAGACAACGTTCGTGCATATTTTTTTTCACCGTGATGTTAATCATTTTTAGTAGAAAGACATGGAAATCTAGGCTTGTTTTCAATTCATGAACATTTTTCAATTTCCCTATTATTTTCGGAGAACAAGTTGGTGACGCTGTCGGCACATAGTGGAGTTTGACCAGTTAACTTACCGTGAAAAGTCGTACAAAGTGAACGCAAAGTTGTGCAAAGTGATTACAAAGTTTGTAGATGTATTTGTATGTTTGACCTAAGTTGTTGGCATATAGAAACTCGCAATTGTAAAGTCAAACAAATGAATAATAGCGAGATGAAAACAGCCTATATTAGCAGAGTATCACATGAGCTGACTGACCATAAAGATGATAGAAACAGCATGCAAAGTTGATAAAAGCGTTCAAAACGATGGCGGAGTTGCATGTATATATAACCTAAGTCATTGGAATGCCAACCCCGCAGTTAAATTTCGAAAACATTAAGTATATGTCTAGAAAATTCCCGATATGTAAGCAGATTATCGCAACTGCGAACCGAAAATCGAACACAAACTGCTTACAAAGTTATGAAAAGCGATTGCAAAGTTTGTAGATTCGTTTGGCAATGTTACATATATTATATTGACGGGTTCTATAGTCAAAAGTTCGAAAACGTAAATACATATTTCGCGCATTGCCGTTAAAGTAGCGTACTATCACTCGGAGCATGTATAGGTCATAGGTCAATTCAAGAAGTTACTTGTACTAAAGCTATTAAGTTTAAAACAGTTTCAAAAATGAAATAGTCGCTAATTCGAGTATATTTGAAATTACGTAAGCAGTAGTGTGGGTAGGTGAAGAGACAAAGTTTAAAGTTAAGCTCAATCGGGCATGGTTAGTTCTTGCATGGGAGACTGCCTGAGAAAACCAGCTGGGGATTTTTTTTGGCTTCATCACATACATATCAAAGATATGAGACAACGTTCGTGCATATTTTTTCACCGTGATGTTAATCATTTTTAGTAGAAAGACATGGAAATCTAGGCTTGTTTTCAATTCATGAACATTTTTCAATTTCCCTATTATTTTCGGAGAACAAGTTGGTGACGTTGTCGGCACATAGTGGAGTTTGACCAGTTAACATACCGTGAAAAGTCGTACAAAGTGAACGCAAAGTTGTGCAAAGTGATTACAAAGTTTGTAGATGTATTTGTATGTTTGACCTAAGTTGTTGGCATATAGAAACTCGCAATTGTAAAGTAAACAAATGAATAATAGCGAGATGAAAACAGCCTATATTAGCAGAGTATCACATGAGCTGACTGACCATAAAGATGATAGAAACAGCATGCAAAGTTGATAAAAGCGTTCAAAACGTTGGCGGAGTTGCATGTATATATAACCTAAGTCATTGGAATGCCAACCCCGCAGTTAAATTTCGAAAACATTAAGTATATGTCTAGAAAATTCCCGATATGTAAGCAGATTATCGCAACTGCGAAACGAAAATCGAACACAAACTGCTTACAAAGTTATGAAAAGCGATTGCAAAGTTTGTAGATTCGTTTGGCAATGTTACATATATTATATTGACGGGTTCTATAGTCAAAAGTTCGAAAACGTAAATACATATTTCGCGCATTGCCGTTAAAGTAGCGTACTATCACTCGGAGCATGTATAGGTCATAGGTCAATTCAAGAAGTTATTTGTACTAAAGCTATTAAGTTTAAAACAGTTTCAAAAATGAAATAGTCGCTAATTCGAGTATATTTGAAATTACGTAAGCAGTAGTGTGGGTAGGTGAAGAGACAAAGTTTAAAGTTAAGCTCAATCGGGCATGGTTAGTTCTTGCATGGGAGACTGCCTGAGAAAACCAGCTGGGGATTTTTTTTGGTTTCATCACATACATATCAAAGATATGAGACAACGTTCGTGCATCTTTTTTTTCACTGTGATGTTAATCATTTTTAGTAGAAAGACCTGGAAATCTAGGCTTGTTTTCAAATTCATGAACATTTTTCAATTTCCCTATTATTTTCGGAGAACAAGTTGGTGACGCTGTCGGCACATAGAGGAGTTTGACCAGTTAACTTACCGTGAAAAGTCGTACAAAGTGAACGCAAAGTTGTGCAAAGTGATTACAAAGTTTGTAGATGTATTTGTATGTTTGACCTAAGTTGTTGGCATATAGAAACCCGCAATTGTAAAGTCAAACAAATGAATAAAAGCGAGATGAAAACAGCCTATATTAGCAGAGTACCACATAAGCTGACTGACCATAAAGATGATAGAAACAGAATGCAAAGTTGATAAAAGCGTTCAAAACGTTGGCGGAGTTGCATGTATATATAACCTAAGTCATTGGAATGCCAACCCCGCAGTTAAATTTCGAAAACATTAAGTATATGTCTAGAAAATTCCCGATATGTAAGCAGATTATCGCAACTGCGAACCGAAAATCGAACACAAACTGCTTACAAAGTTATGAAAAGCGATTGCAAAGTTTGTAGATTCGTTTGGCAATGTTACATATATTATATTGACGGGTTCTATAGTCAAAAGTTCGAAAACGTAAATACATATTTCGCGCATTGCCGTTAAAGTAGCGTACTATCACTCGGAGCATGTATAGGTCATAGGTCAATTCAAGAAGTTACTTGTACTAAAGCTATTAAGTTTAAAACAGTTTCAAAAATGAAATAGTCGCTAATTCGAGTATATTTGAAATTACGTAAGCAGTAGTGTGGGTAGGTGAAGAGACAAAGTTTAAAGTTAAGCTCAATCGGGCATGGTTAGTTCTTGCATGGGAGACTGCCTGAGAAAACCAGCTGGGGATTTTTTTTGGTTTCATCACATACATATCAAAGATATGAGACAACGTTCGTGCATCTTTTTTTTCACTGTGATGTTAATCATTTTTAGTAGAAAGACCTGGAAATCTAGGCTTGTTTTCAAATTCATGAACATTTTTCAATTTCCCTATTATTTTCGGAGAACAAGTTGGTGACGCTGTCGGCACATAGAGGAGTTTGACCAGTTAACTTACCGTGAAAAGTCGTACAAAGTGAACGCAAAGTTGTGCAAAGTGATTACAAAGTTTGTAGATGTATTTGTATGTTTGACCTAAGTTGTTGGCATATAGAAACCCGCAATTGTAAAGTCAAACAAATGAATAAAAGCGAGATGAATACAGCCTATATTAGCAGAGTATCACATGAGCTGACTGACCGTAAAAATGATAGAAACAGCATGCAAATTTGATAAAAGCGTTCAAAACGTTGGCGGAGTTGCATGTATATATAACCTAAGTCATTGGAATGCCAACCCCGCAGTTAAATTTCGAAAACATTAAGTATATGTCTAGAAAATTCCAGATATGTAAGCAGATTATCGCAACTGCGAACCGAAAATCGAACACAAACTGCTTACAAAGTTATGAAAAGCGATTGCAAAATTAGTAGATTCGTTTGGCAATGTTACATATATTATATTGACGGGTTCTATAGTCAAAAGTTCGAAAACGTAAATACATATTTTGCACATTGCCGTTAAAGTAGCTTACTATCACTCGGAGCATGTATAGGTCATAGGTCAATTCAAGAAGTTACTTGTACTAAAGCTATTAAGTTTAAAACAGTTTCAAAGATGAAATAGTCGCTAATTCGAGTATTTTTGAATTTACGTAAGCAGAAGTGTGGGTAGGTGAAGAGACAAAGTTTAAAGTTAAGCTCAATCGGGCATGGTTAGTTATTGCATGGGAGACTGCCTGAGAAAACCAGCTGGGGATTTTTTTTGGTTTCATCACATACATATCAAAGATATGAGGCAACGTTCGTGCATCTTTTTTTTCACTGTGATGTTAATCATTTTTAGTAGAAAGACCTGGAAATCTAGGCTTGTTTTCAAATTCATGAACATTTTTCAATTTCCCTATTATTTTCGGAGAACAAGTTGGTGACGCTGTCGGCACATAGAGGAGTTTGACCAGTTAACTTACCGTGAAAAGTCGTACAAAGTGAACGCAAAGTTGTGCAAAGTGATTACAAAGTTTGTAGATGTATTTGTATGTTTGACCTAAGTTGTTGGCATATAGAAACCCGCAATTGTAAAGTCAAACAAATGAATAAAAGCGAGATGAAAACAGCCTATATTAGCAGAGTATCACATGAGCTGACTGACCATAAAGATGATAGAAACAGCATGCAAAGTTGATAAAAGCGTTCAAAACGTTGGTGGAGTTGCATGTATATATAACTTAAGTAATTGGAATGCCAACCCCGCAGTTAAATTTCGAAAACATTAAGTATATGTCTAGAAAATTCCCGATATGTAAGCAGATTATCGCAACTGCGAACCGAAAATCGAAGACAAACTGCTTACAAAGTTATGAAAAGCGATTGCAAAGTTTGTAGATTCGTTTGGCAATGTTACATATGATATTATATTGACGGGTTCCATAGTCAAAAGTTCGAAAACGTAAATACATATTTCGCACATTGCCGTTAAAGTTGCGTACTATCACTCGGAGCATGTATAGGTCATAGGTCAATTCAAGAAGTTACTTGTACTAAAGCTATTAAGTTTGAAACAGTTTCAAAAATGAAATAGTCGCTAATTCGAGTATATTTCAAATTACGTAAGCAGTAGTGTGGGTAGGTGAAGAGACAAAGTTTAAAGTTAAGCTCAATCGGGCATGGTTAGTTCTTGCATGGGAGACTGCCTAAGAAAACCAGCTGGCGTTTTTTTTGGTTTCATCACATACATATCAAAGATATGAGACAACGTTCGTGCATCTTTTTTTTCACTGTGATGTTAATTATTTTTAGTAGAAAGACATGGAAATTTAGGCTTGTTTTCAAATTCATGAACATTTTTCAATTTCCTTATTATTTTCGGAGAACAAGTTGGTGACGCTGTCGGCACATAGAGGAGTTTGACAAGTTAACTTACCGTGAAAAGTCGTACAATGTGAACGCAAAGTTGTGCAAAGTGATTACAAAGTTTGTAGATGTATTTGTATGTTTGACCTAAGTTGTTGGCATATAGAAACCCGCAATTGTAAAGTCAAACAAATGAATAAAAGCGAGATGAAAACAGCCTATATTAGCAGAGTATCACATGAGCTGACTGACCGTAAAGATGATAGAAACAGCATGCAAATTTGATAAAAGCGTTCAAAACTTTGGCGGAGTTGTATGTATATATAACCTAAGTCATTGGAATGCCAACCCCGCAGTTAAATTTCGAAAACATTCAGTATATGTCTAGATAATTCCCGATATGTAAGCAGATTATCGCAACTGCGAACCGAAAATCGAAGACAAACTGCTTACAAAGTTATGAAAAGCGATTGCAAAGTTTGTAGATTCGTTTGGCAATGTTACATATGATATTATATTGACGGGTTCCATAGTCAAAAGTTCGAAAACGTAAATACATATTTCGCACATTGCCGTTAAAGTAGCGTACTATCACTCGGAGCATGTAGAGGTCATAGGTCAATTCAAGAAGTTACTTGTACGAAAGCTATCAAGTTTAAAACAGTTTCAAAAATGA
Organism: Saccoglossus kowalevskii; assembly: GCF_978046115.1. Taxonomy (NCBI): domain Eukaryota; kingdom Metazoa; phylum Hemichordata; class Enteropneusta; family Harrimaniidae; genus Saccoglossus; species Saccoglossus kowalevskii. The sequence continues at coordinate 7,468,294 of NC_140657.1, forward strand.
AATAGTCGCTAATTCGAGTATATTTCAAATTACGTAAGCAGTAGTGTGGGTAGGTGAAGAGACAAAGTTTAAAGTTAAGCTCAATCGGGCATGGTTAGTTCTTGCATGGGAGACTGCCTAAGAAAACCAGCTGGCGTTTTTTTTTGGTTTCATCACATACATATCAAAGATATGAGACAACGTTCGTGCATCTTTTTTTTCACTGTGATGTTAATTATTTTTAGTAGAAAGACATGGAAATCTAGGCTTGTTTTCAAATTCATGAACATTTTTCAATTTCCTTATTATTTTCGGAGAACAAGTTGGTGACGCTGTCGGCACATAGAGGAGTTTGACAAGTTAACTTACCGTGAAAAGTCGTACAATGTGAACGCAAAGTTGTGCAAAGTGATTACAAAGTTTGTAGATGTATTTGTATGTTTGACCTAAGTTGTTGGCATATAGAAACCCGCAATTGTAAAGTCAAACAAATGAATAAAAGCGAGATGAAAACAGCCTATATTAGCAGAGTATCACATGAGCTGACTGACCGTAAAGATGATAGAAACAGCATGCAAATTTGATAAAAGCGTTCAAAACTTTGGCGGAGTTGTATGTATATATAACCTAAGTCATTGGAATGCCAACCCCGCAGTTAAATTTCGAAAACATTCAGTATATGTCTAGATAATTCCCGATATGTAAGCAGATTATCGCAACTGCGAACCGAAAATCGAAGACAAACTGCTTACAAAGTTATGAAAAGCGATTGCAAAGTTTGTAGATTCGTTTGGCAATGTTACATATGATATTATATTGACGGGTTCCATAGTCAAAAGTTCGAAAACGTAAATACATATTTCGCACATTGCCGTTAAAGTAGCGTACTATCACTCGGAGCATGTAGAGGTCATAGGTCAATTCAAGAAGTTACTTGTACGAAAGCTATCAAGTTTAAAACAGTTTCAAAAATGAAATAGTCGCTAATTCGAGTATATTTCAAATTACGTAAGCAGTAGTGTGGGTAGGTGAAGAGACAAAGTTTAAAGTTAAGCTCAATCGGGCATGGTTAGTTCTTGCATGGGAGACTGCCTAAGAAAACCAGCTGGCGTTTTTTTTTGGTTTCATCACATACATATCAAAGATATGAGACAACGTTCGTGCATCTTTTTTTTCACTGTGATGTTAATTATTTTTAGTAGAAAGACATGGAAATTTAGGCTTGTTTTCAAATTCATGAACATTTTTCAATTTCCTTATTATTTTCGGAGAACAAGTTGGTGACGCTGTCGGCACATAGAGGAGTTTGACAAGTTAACTTACCGTGAAAAGTCGTACAATGTGAACGCAAAGTTGTGCAAAGTGATTACAAAGTTTGTAGATGTATTTGTATGTTTGACCTAAGTTGTTGGCATATAGAAACCCGCAATTGTAAAGTCAAACAAATGAATAAAAGCGAGATGAAAACAGCCTATATTAGCAGAGTATCACATGAGCTGACTGACCGTAAAGATGATAGAAACAGCATGCAAATTTGATAAAAGCGTTCAAAACGTTGGCGGAGTTGCATGTATATATAACCTAAGTCATAGGAATGCCAACCCCGCAGTTAAATTTCGAAAACATTCAGTATATGTCTAGATAATTCCCGATATGTAAGCAGATTATCGCAACTGCGAACCGAAAATCGAAGACAAACTGCTTACAAAGTTATGAAAAGCGATTGCAAAGTTTGTAGATTCGTTTGGCAATGTTACATATGATATTATATTGACGGGTTCCATAGTCAAAAGTTCGAAAACGTAAATACATATTTCGCACATTGCCGTTAAAGTAGCGTACTATCACTCGGAGCATGTAGAGGTCATAGGTCAATTCAAGAAGTTACTTGTACAAAAGCTATCAAGTTTAAAACAGTTTCAAAAATGAAATAGTCGCTAATTCGAGTATTTTTGAATTTACGTAAGCAGAAGTGTGGGTAGGTGAAGAGACAAAGTTTAAAGTTAAGCTCAATCGGGCATGGTTAGTTATTGCATGGGAGACTGCCTGAGAAAGCCAGCTGGGGATTTTTTTTGGTTTCATCACATACATATCAAAGATATGAGGCAACGTTCGTGCATCTTTTTTTTCACTGTGATGTTAATCATTTTTAGTAGAAAGACCTGGAAATCTAGGCTTGTTTTCAAATTCATGAACATTTTTCAATTTCTCTATTATTTTCGGAGAACAAGTTGGTGACGCTGTCGGCACATAGAGGAGTTTGACCAGTTAACTTACCGTGAAAAGTCGTACAAAGTGAACGCAAAGTTGTGCAAAGTGATTACAAAGTTTGTAGATGTATTTGTATGTTTGACCTAAGTTGTTGGCATATAGAAACCCGCAATTGTAAAGTCAAACAAATGAATAAAAGCGAGATGAAAACAGCCTATATTAGCAGAGTATCACATGAGCTGACTGACCGTAAAGATGATAGAAACAGCATGCAAATTTGATAAAAGCGTTCAAAACTTTGGCGGAGTTGTATGTATATATAACCTAAGTCATTGGAATGCCAACCCCGCAGTTAAATTTCGAAAACATTCAGTATATGTCTAGATAATTCCCGATATGTAAGCAGATTATCGCAACTGCGAACCGAAAATCGAAGACAAACTGCTTACAAAGTTATGAAAAGCGATTGCAAAGTTTGTAGATTCGTTTGGCAATGTTACATATGATATTATATTGACGGGTTCCATAGTCAAAAGTTCGAAAACGTAAATACATATTTCGCACATTGCCGTTAAAGTAGCGTACTATCACTCGGAGCATGTAGAGGTCATAGGTCAATTCAAGAAGTTACTTGTACGAAAGCTATCAAGTTTAAAACAGTTTCAAAAATGAAATAGTCGCTAATTCGAGTATATTTCAAATTACGTAAGCAGTAGTGTGGGTAGGTGAAGAGACAAAGTTTAAAGTTAAGCTCAATCGGGCATGGTTAGTTCTTGCATGGGAGACTGCCTAAGAAAACCAGCTGGCGTTTTTTTTTGGTTTCATCACATACATATCAAAGATATGAGACAACGTTCGTGCATCTTTTTTTTCACTGTGATGTTAATTATTTTTAGTAGAAAGACATGGAAATTTAGGCTTGTTTTCAAATTCATGAACATTTTTCAATTTCCTTATTATTTTCGGAGAACAAGTTGGTGACGCTGTCGGCACATAGAGGAGTTTGACAAGTTAACTTACCGTGAAAAGTCGTACAATGTGAACGCAAAGTTGTGCAAAGTGATTACAAAGTTTGTAGATGTATTTGTATGTTTGACCTAAGTTGTTGGCATATAGAAACCCGCAATTGTAAAGTCAAACAAATGAATAAAAGCGAGATGAAAACAGCCTATATTAGCAGAGTATCACATGAGCTGACTGACCGTAAAGATGATAGAAACAGCATGCAAATTTGATAAAAGCGTTCAAAACGTTGGCGGAGTTGCATGTATATATAACCTAAGTCATAGGAATGCCAACCCCGCAGTTAAATTTCGAAAACATTCAGTATATGTCTAGATAATTCCCGATATGTAAGCAGATTATCGCAACTGCGAACCGAAAATCGAAGACAAACTGCTTACAAAGTTATGAAAAGCGATTGCAAAGTTTGTAGATTCGTTTGGCAATGTTACATATGATATTATATTGACGGGTTCCATAGTCAAAAGTTCGAAAACGTAAATACATATTTCGCACATTGCCGTTAAAGTAGCGTACTATCACTCGGAGCATGTAGAGGTCATAGGTCAATTCAAGAAGTTACTTGTACAAAAGCTATCAAGTTTAAAACAGTTTCAAAAATGAAATAGTCGCTAATTCGAGTATTTTTGAATTTACGTAAGCAGAAGTGTGGGTAGGTGAAGAGACAAAGTTTAAAGTTAAGCTCAATCGGGCATGGTTAGTTATTGCATGGGAGACTGCCTGAGAAAGCCAGCTGGGGATTTTTTTTGGTTTCATCACATACATATCAAAGATATGAGGCAACGTTCGTGCATCTTTTTTTTCACTGTGATGTTAATCATTTTTAGTAGAAAGACCTGGAAATCTAGGCTTGTTTTCAAATTCATGAACATTTTTCAATTTCTCTATTATTTTCGGAGAACAAGTTGGTGACGCTGTCGGCACATAGAGGAGTTTGACCAGTTAACTTACCGTGAAAAGTCGTACAAAGTGAACGCAAAGTTGTGCAAAGTGATTACAAAGTTTGTAGATGTATTTGTATGTTTGACCTAAGTTGTTGGCATATAGAAACCCGCAATTGTAAAGTCAAACAAATGAATAAAAGCGAGATGAAAACAGCCTATATTAGCAGAGTATCACATGAGCTGACTGACCATAAAGATGATAGAAACAGCATGCAAAGTTGATAAAAGCGTTCAAAACGTTGGTGGAGTTGCATGTATATATAACTTAAGTAATTGGAATGCCAACCCCGCAGTTAAATTTCGAAAACATTAAGTATATGTCTAGAAAATTCCCGATATGTAAGCAGATTATCGCAACTGCGAACCGAAAATCGAAGACAAACTGCTTACAAAGTTATGAAAAGCGATTGCAAAGTTTGTAGATTCGTTTGGCAATGTTACATATGATATTATATTGACGGGTTCCATAGTCAAAAGTTCGAAAACGTAAATACATATTTCGCACATTGCCGTTAAAGTTGCGTACTATCACTCGGAGCATGTATAGGTCATAGGTCAATTCAAGAAGTTACTTGTACTAAAGCTATTAAGTTTGAAACAGTTTCAAAAATGAAATAGTCGCTAATTCGAGTATATTTCAAATTACGTAAGCAGTAGTGTGGGTAGGTGAAGAGACAAAGTTTAAAGTTAAGCTCAATCGGGCATGGTTAGTTCTTGCATGGGAGACTGCCTAAGAAAACCAGCTGGCGTTTTTTTTTGGTTTCATCACATACATATCAAAGATATGAGACAACGTTCGTGCATCTTTTTTTTCACTGTGATGTTAATTATTTTTAGTAGAAAGACATGGAAATTTAGGCTTGTTTTCAAATTCATGAACATTTTTCAATTTCCTTATTATTTTCGGAGAACAAGTTGGTGACGCTGTCGGCACATAGAGGAGTTTGACAAGTTAACTTACCGTGAAAAGTCGTACAATGTGAACGCAAAGTTGTGCAAAGTGATTACAAAGTTTGTAGATGTATTTGTATGTTTGACCTAAGTTGTTGGCATATAGAAACCCGCAATTGTAAAGTCAAACAAATGAATAAAAGCGAGATGAAAACAGCCTATATTAGCAGAGTATCACATGAGCTGACTGACCGTAAAGATGATAGAAACAGCATGCAAATTTGATAAAAGCGTTCAAAACGTTGGCGGAGTTGCATGTATATATAACCTAAGTCATTGGAATGCCAACCCCGCAGTTAAATTTCGAAAACATTCAGTATATGTCTAGATAATTCCCGATATGTAAGCAGATTATCGCAACTGCGAACCGAAAATCGAAGACAAACTGCTTACAAAGTTATGAAAAGCGATTGCAAAGTTTGTAGATTCGTTTGGCAATGTTACATATGATATTATATTGACGGGTTCCATAGTCAAAAGTTCGAAAACGTAAATACATATTTCGCACATTGCCGTTAAAGTAGCGTACTATCACTCGGAGCATGTAGAGGTCATAGGTCAATTCAAGAAGTTACTTGTACGAAAGCTATCAAGTTTAAAACAGTTTCAAAAATGAAATAGTCGCTAATTCGAGTATATTTCAAATTACGTAAGCAGTAGTGTGGGTAGGTGAAGAGACAAAGTTTAAAGTTAAGCTCAATCGGGCATGGTTAGTTCTTGCATGGGAGACTGCCTAAGAAAACCAGCTGGCGTTTTTTTTTGGTTTCATCACATACATATCAAAGATATGAGACAACGTTCGTGCATCTTTTTTTTCACTGTGATGTTAATTATTTTTAGTAGAAAGACATGGAAATTTAGGCTTGTTTTCAAATTCATGAACATTTTTCAATTTCCTTATTATTTTCGGAGAACAAGTTGGTGACGCTGTCGGCACATAGAGGAGTTTGACAAGTTAACTTACCGTGAAAAGTCGTACAATGTGAACGCAAAGTTGTGCAAAGTGATTACAAAGTTTGTAGATGTATTTGTATGTTTGACCTAAGTTGTTGGCATATAGAAACCCGCAATTGTAAAGTCAAACAAATGAATAAAAGCGAGATGAAAACAGCCTATATTAGCAGAGTATCACATGAGCTGACTGACCGTAAAGATGATAGAAACAGCATGCAAATTTGATAAAAGCGTTCAAAACGTTGGCGGAGTTGCATGTATATATAACCTAAGTCATAGGAATGCCAACCCCGCAGTTAAATTTCGAAAACATTCAGTATATGTCTAGATAATTCCCGATATGTAAGCAGATTATCGCAACTGCGAACCGAAAATCGAAGACAAACTGCTTACAAAGTTATGAAAAGCGATTGCAAAGTTTGTAGATTCGTTTGGCAATGTTACATATGATATTATATTGACGGGTTCCATAGTCAAAAGTTCGAAAACGTAAATACATATTTCGCACATTGCCGTTAAAGTAGCGTACTATCACTCGGAGCATGTAGAGGTCATAGGTCAATTCAAGAAGTTACTTGTACTAAAGCTATTAAGTTTGAAACAGTTTCAAAAATGAAATAGTCGCTAATTCGAGTATATTTCAAATTACGTAAGCAGTAGGGTGGGTAGGTGAAGAGACAAAGTTTAAAGTTAAGCTCAATCGGGCATGGTTAGTTCTTGCATGGGAGACTGCCTAAGAAAACCAGCTGGCGTTTTTTTTTGGTTTCATCACATACATATCAAAGATATGAGACAACGTTCGTGCATCTTTTTTTTCACTGTGATGTTAATTATTTTTAGTAGAAAGACATGGAAATTTAGGCTTGTTTTCAAATTCATGAACATTTTTCAATTTCCTTATTATTTTCGGAGAACAAGTTGGTGACGCTGTCGGCACATAGAGGAGTTTGACAAGTTAACTTACCGTGAAAAGTCGTACAATGTGAACGCAAAGTTGTGCAAAGTGATTACAAAGTTTGTAGATGTATTTGTATGGTTGACCTAAGTTGTTGGCATATAGAAACCCGCAATTGTAAAATCAAACAAATGAATAAAAGCGAGATGAAAACAGCCTATATTGGCAGAGTATCACATGAGCTGACTGACCATAAAGATGATAGAAACAGCATGCAAAGTTGATAAAAGCGTTCAAAACGTTGGCGGAGTTGCATGTATATATAACCAAAGTCATTGGAATGCCAACCCCGCAGTTACGTTTCGAAAACATTAAGTATATGTCTAGAAAATTTCCGATATGTAAGCAGATTATCGCAACTGCGAACCGAAAATCGAAGACAAACTGCTTACAAAGTTATGAAAAGCGATTGCAAAGTTTGTAGATTCGTTTGGCAATGTTACATATGATATTATATTGACGGGTTCCATAGTCAAAAGTTCGAAAACGTAAATACATATTTTGCACATTGCCGTTAAAGTAGCGTACTATCACTCGGAGCATGTAGAGGTCATAGATCAATTCAAGAAGTTACTTGTACAAAAGCTATCAAGTTTAAAACAGTTTCAAAAATGAAATAGTCGCTAATTCGAGTATATTTCAAATTACGTAAGCAGTAGTGTGGGTAGGTGAAGAAACAAAGTTTAAAGTTAAGCTCAATCGGGCATGGTTAGTTCTTGCATCGGAGACTGCCTGAGAAAACCAGCTGGGAATTTTTTGGGTTTCATCATCACATACATATCAAAGATATGAGACAACGTTCGTGCATCTTTTTTTTCACCGTGATGTTAATCATTTTTAGTAGAAAGACATGGAAATCTAGGCTTGTTTACAAATTCATGAACATTTTTCAATTTCCCTATTATTTTCGGAGAACAAGTTGGTGACGCTGTCGGCACATAGTGGAGTTTGACCAGTTAACTTACCGTGAAAAGTCGTACAAAGTGAACGCAAAGTTGTGCAAAGTGATTACAAAGTTTGTAGATGTATTTGTATGTTTGACCTAAGTTGTTGGCATATAGAAACCCGCAATTGTAAAGTCAAACAAATGAATAAAAGCGAGATGAAAACAGCCTATATTAGCGGAGTATCACATGAGCTGACTGACCATAAAGATGATAGAAACAGCATGGAAAGTTGATAAAAGCGTTCAAAACGTTGGCGGAGTTGCATGTATATATAACCTAAGTCATTGGAATGCCAACCCCGCAGTTAAATTTCGAAAACATTAAGTATATATCTAGAAAATTCCCGATATGTAAGCAGATTATCGCAACTGCGAACCGAAAATCGAAGACAAACTGCTTACAAAGTTATGAAAAGCGATTGCAAAGTTTGTAGATTCGTTTGGCAATGTTACATATGATATTATATTAACGGGTTCCATAGTCAAAAGTTCGAAAACGTAAATACATATTTCGCACATTGCCGTTAAAGTTGCGTACTATCACTCGGAGCATGTATAGGTCATAGGTCAATTCAAGAAGTTACTTGTACTAAAGCTATTAAGTTTAAAACAGTTTCAAAAATGAAATAGTCGCTAATTCGAGTATATTTCAAATTACGTAAGCAGTAGTGTGGGTAGGTGAAGAGACAAAGTTTAAAGTTAAGCTCAATCGGGCATGGTTAGTTATTGCATGGGAGACTGCCTTCGAAAACCAGCTGGGGATTTTTTTTGGCTTCATCACATACATATCTAAGATATGAGACAACATTCGTGCATATTTTTTTTCACTGTGATGTTAATCATTTTTAGTAGAAAGACATGGAAATCTAGGCTTGTTTTCAAATTCATGAACATTTGTCAATTTCCGTATTATTTTCGGAGAACAAGTTGGTGACGCTGTCGGCACATAGTGGAGTTTGACCAGTTAACTTACCGTGAAATGTCGTACAATGTGAACGCAAAGTTGTGCAAAGTGATTACAAAGTTTGTAGATGTATTTGTATGTTTGACCTAAGTTGTTGGCATATAGAAACCCGCAATTGTAAAGTCAAACAAATGAATAAAAGCGAGATGAAAACAGCCTATATTAGCAGAGTATCACATGCGCTGACTGACCATAAAGATGATAGAAACAGCATGCAAATTTGATAAAAGCGTTCAAAACGTTGGCGGAGTTGCATGTATATATAACCTAAGTCATTGGAATGCCAACCCCGCAGTTAAATTTCGAAAACATTAAGTATATGTCTAGAAAATTCCCGATATGTAAGCAGATTATCGCAACTGCGAACCGAAAATCGAAGACAAACTGCTTACACAGTTATGAAAAGCGATTGCAAAGTTTGTAGATTCGTTTGGCAATGTTACATATGATATTATATTGACGGGTTCCATAGTCAAAAGTTCGAAAACGTAAATACATATTTCGCACATTGCCGTTAAAGTAGCGTACTATCACTCGGAGCATGTAGAGGTCATAGGTCAATTCAAGAAGTTACTTGTACAAAAGCTATCAAGTTTAAAACAGTTTCAAAAATGAAATAGTCGCTAATTCGAGTATATTTCAAATTACGTAAGCAGTAGTGTGGGTAGGTGAAGAGACAAAGTTTAAAGTTAAACTCAATCGGGCATGGTTAGTTCTTGCATGGGAGACTGCCTGAGAAAACCAGCTGGTGATATTTTTTGGCTTCATCACATACATATCAAAGATATGAGACAACGTTCGTGCATATTTTTTTCACTTTGATGTTAATCATTTTTAGTAGAAAGACCTGGAAATCTAGGCTTGTTTTCAAATTCATGAACATTTTTCAATTTCCCTATTATTTTCGGAGAACAAGTTGGTGACGCTGTCGGCACATAGAAGAGTTTGACCAGTCAACTTACCGTGAAAAGTCGTACAAAGTGAACGCAAAGTTGTGCAAAGTGATTACAAAGTTTGTAGATGTATTTGTATGTTTGACCTAAGTTGTTGGCATATAGAAACCCGCAATTGTAAAGTCAAACAAATGAATAAAAGCGAGATAAAAACAGCCTATATTAGCAGAGTATCACATGAGCTGACTGACCATAAAGATGATAGAAACAGCATGCAAAGTTGATAAAAGCGATCAAAACGTTGGCGGAGTTGCATGTATATATAACCTAAGTCATTGGAATGCCAACCCCGCACTTAAATTTCGAAAACATTAAGTATATGTCTTGAAAATTCTCCATATGTAAGCAGATTATCGCAACTGCGAACCGAAAATCGAACACAAACTGCTTACAAAGTTATGAAAAGCGATTACAAAGTTTGTAGATTCGTTTGGCAATGTTACATATGATATTATATTGACGGGTTCCATAGTCAAAAGTTCGAAAACGTAAATACATATTTCGCACATTGCCGGTAAAGTTGCGTACTATCACTTGGAGTATGTAGAGGTCATAGGTCAATTCAAGAAGTTACTTGTACAAAAGCTATCAAGTTTAAAACAGTTTCAAAAATGAAATAGGCGCTAATTCAAATTACGTAAGCAGTAGTGTGGGTAGGTAAAGAGACAAAGTTTAAAGTTAAACTCAATCGGGCATGGTTAGTTCTTGCATGGGAGACTGCCTGAGAAAACCAGCTGGGGATTTTTTTTGGTTTCATCACATACATATCAAAGATATGAGACAACGTTCATGCATCTTTTTTTTCACTGTGATGTTAATCATTTTTAGTAGAAAGACCTGGAAATCTAGGCTTGTTTTCAAATTCATGAACATTTTTCAATTTCCGTATTATTTTCGGAGAACAAGTTGGTGACGCTGTCGGCACATAGAAGAGTTTGACCAGTTAACTTACCGTGAAAATTCGTACAAAGTGAACGCAAAGTTGTGCAAAGTGATTACAAAGTTTGTAGATGTATTTGTATATTTGACCTAAGTTGTTGGCATATAGAAACCCGCAATTGTAAAGTCAAACAAATGAATAAAAGCGAGATGAAAACAGCCTATATTAGCAGAGTATCACATGAGCTGACTGACCATAAAGATGATAGAAACAGCATGCAAAGTTGATAAAAGCGTTCAAAACGTTGGCGGAGTTGCATGTATATATAACCTAAGTCATTGGAATGCCAACCCCGCAGTTAAATTTCGAAAACATTAAGTATATGTCTAGAAAATTTCCGATATGTAAGCAGATTATCGCAACTGCGAACCGAAAATCGAAGACAAACTGCTTACAAAGTTATGAAATGCGATTGCAAAGTTTGTAGATTCGTTTGGCAATGTTACATATGATATTATATTGACGGGTTCCATAGTCAAAAGTTCGAAAACGTAAATACATATTTCGCACATTGCCGTTAAAGTAGCGTACTATCACTCGGAGCATGTAGAGGTCATAGGTCAATTCAAGAAGTTACTTGTACAAAAGCTATCAAGTTTAAAACAGTTTCAAAAATGAAATAGGCGCTAATTCGAGTATATTTCAAATTACGTAAGCAGTAGTGTGGGTAGGTAAAGAGACAAAGTTTAAAGTTAAACTCAATCGGGCATGGTTAGTTCTTGCATGGGAGACTGCCTGAGAAAACCAGCTGGGGATTTTTTTTGGTTTCATCACATACATATCAAAGATATGAGACAACGTTCATGCATCTTTTTTTTCACTGTGATGTTAATCATTTTTAGTAGAAAGACCTGGAAATCTAGGCTTGTTTTCAAATTCATGAACATTTTTCAATTTCCCTATTATTTTCGGAGAACAAGTTGGTGACGCTGTCGGCACATAGAAGAGTTTGACCAGTTAACTTACCGTGAAAAGTCGTACAAAGTGAACGCAAAGTTGTACAAAGTGATTACAAAGTTTGTAGATGTATTTGTATATTTGACCTAAGTTGTTGGCATATAGAAACCCGCAATTGTAAAGTCAAACAAATGAATACAAGCGAGATGAAAACAGCCTATATTAGCAGAGTATCACATGAGCTGACTGACCATAAAGATGATAGAAACAACATGCAAAGTTGATAAAAGCGTTCAAAACGTTGGCGGAGTTGCATGTATATATAACCTAAGTCATTGGAATGCCAACCCCGCAGTTAAATTTCAAAAACATTAAGTATATGTCTAGAAAATTCCCGATATGTAAGCAGATTATCGCAACTGCGAACCGAAAATCGAAGACAAACTGCTTACAATGTTATGAAAAGCGATTGCAAAGTTTGTAGATTCTTTGGCAATGTTACATATGATATTATATTGACGGGTTCCATAGTCAAAATTTCGAAAACGTAAATACATATTTCGCACATTGCCGTTAAAGTAGCGTACTATCACTCGGAGCATGTAGAGGTCATAGGTCAATTCAAGAAGTTACTTGTACAAAAGCTATCAAGTTTAAAACAGTTTCAAAAATGAAATAGTCGCTAATTCGAGTATATTTCAAATTACGTAAGCAGTAGTGTGGGTAGGTAAAGAGACAAAGTTTAAAGTTAAACTCAATCGGGCATGGTTAGTTCTTGCATGGGAGACTGCCTGAGAAAACCAGCTGGGGATTTTTTTTGGTTTCATCACATACATATCAAAGATATGAGACAACGTTCATGCATCTTTTTTTTCACTGTGATGTTAATCATTTTTAGTAGAAAGACCTGGAAATCTAGGCTTGTTTTCAAATTCATGAACATTTTTCAATTTCCCTATTATTTTCGGAGAACAAGTTGGTGACGCTGTCGGCACATAGAAGAGTTTGACCAGTTAATTTACCGTGAAAAGTCGTACAAAGTGAACGCAAAGTTGTGCAAAGTGATTACAAAGTTTGTAGATGTATTTGTATGTTTGACCTAAGCATATAGAAACCCGCAATTGTAAAGTCAAACAAATGAATAAAAGCGAGATGAAAACAGCCTATATTAGCAGAGTATCACATGAGCTGACTGACCATAAAGATGATAGAAACAGCATGCAAAGTTGATAAAATCGTTCAAAACGTTGGCGGAGTTGCATGTATATATAACCTAAGTCATTGGAATGCCAACCCCGCAGTTAAATTTCGAAAACATTAAGTATATGTCTAGAAAATTCCCGATATGTAAGCAGATTATCGCAACTGCGAACCGAAAATCGAACACAAACTGCTTACAAAGTTATGAAAAGCGATTACAAAGTTTGTAGATTCGTTTGGCAATGTTACATATGATATTATATTGATGGGTTCCATAGTCAAAAGTTCGAAAACGTAAATACATATTTCGCACATTGCCGGTAAAGTTGCGTACTATCACTTGGAGTATGTAGAGGTCATAGGTCAATTCAAGAAGTTACTTGTACAAAAGCTATCAAGTTTAAAACAGTTTCAAAAATGAAATAGTCGCTAATTCGAGTATATTTCAAATTACGTAAGCAGTAGTGTGGGTAGGTAAAGAGACAAAGTTTAAAGTTAAACTCAATCGGGCATGGTTAGTTCTTGCATGGGAGACTGCCTGAGAAAACCAGCTGGGGATTTTTTTTGGTTTCATCACATACATATCAAAGATATGAGACAACGTTCATGCATCTTTTTTTTCACTGTGATGTTAATCATTTTTAGTAGAAAGACCTGGAAATCTAGGCTTGTTTTCAAATTCATGAACATTTTTCAATTTCCCTATTATTTTCGGAGAACAAGTTGGTGACGCTGTCGGCACATAGAAGAGTTTGACCAGTTAATTTACCGTGAAAAGTCGTACAAAGTGAACGCAAAGTTGTGCAAAGTGATTACAAAGTTTGTAGATGTATTTGTATGTTTGACCTAAGCATATAGAAACCCGCAATTGTAAAGTCAAACAAATGAATAAAAGCGAGATGAAAACAGCCTATATTAGCAGAGTATCACATGAGCTGACTGACCATAAAGATGATAGAAACAGCATGCAAAGTTGATAAAATCGTTCAAAACGTTGGCGGAGTTGCATGTATATATAACCTAAGTCATTGGAATGCCAACCCCGCAGTTAAATTTCGAAAACATTAAGTATATGTCTAGAAAATTCCCGATATGTAAGCAGATTATCGCAACTGCGAACCGAAAATCGAACACAAACTGCTTACAAAGTTATGAAAAGCGATTACAAAGTTTGTAGATTCGTTTGGCAATGTTACATATGATATTATATTGATGGGTTCCATAGTCAAAAGTTCGAAAACGTAAATACATATTTCGCACATTGCCGGTAAAGTTGCGTACTATCACTTGGAGTATGTAGAGGTCATAGGTCAATTCAAGAAGTTACTTGTACAAAAACTATCAAGTTTAAAACAGTTTCAAAAATGAAATAGGCGCTAATTCAAATTACGTAAGCAGTAGTGTGGGTAGGTAAAGAGACAAAGTTTAAAGTTAAACTCAATCGGGCATTGTTAGTTCTTGCATGGGAGACTGCCTGAGAAAACCAGCTGGGGATTTTTTTTGGTTTCATCACATACATATCAAAGATATGAGACAACGTTCATGCATCTTTTTTTCACTGTGATGTTAATCATTTTTAGTAGAAAGACCTGGAAATCTAGGCTTGTTTTCAAATTCATGAACATTTTTCAATTTCCCTATTATTTTCGGAGAACAAGTTGGTGACGCTGTCGGCACATAGAAGAGTTTGACCAGTTAACTTACCGTGAAAAGTCGTACAAAGTGAACGCAAAGTTGTGCAAAGTGATTACAAAGTTTGTAGATGTATTTGTATATTTGACCTAAGTTGTTGGCATATAGAAACCCGCAATTGTAAAGTCAAACAAATGAATAAAAGCGAGATGAAAACAGCCTATATTAGCAGAGTATCACATGAGCTGACTGACCATAAAGATGATAGAAACAGCATGCAAAGTTGATAAAAGCGTTCAAAACGTTGGCGGAGTTGCATGTATATATAACCTAAGTCATTGGAATGCCAACCCCGCAGTTAAATTTCGAAAACATTAAGTATATGTCTAGAAAATTCCCGATATGTAAGCAGATTATCGCAACTGCGAACCGAAAATCGAAGACAAACTGCTTACAAAGTTATGAAAAGCGATTACAAAGTTTGTAGATTCGTTTGGCAATGTTACATATGATATTATATTGACGGGTTCCATAGTCAAAAGTTCGAAAACGTAAATACATATTTCGCACATTGCCGGTAAAGTTGCGTACTATCACTTGGAGTATGTAGAGGTCATAGGTCAATTCAAGAAGTTACTTGTACAAAAGCTATCAAGTTTAAAACAGTTTCAAAAATGAAATAGGCGCTAATTCGAGTATATTTCAAATTACGTAAGCAGTAGTGTGGGTAGGTAAAGAGACAAAGTTTAAAGTTAAACTCAATCGGGCATGGTTAGTTCTTGCATGGGAGACTGCCTGAGAAAACCAGCTGGGGATTTTTTTTGGTTTCATCACATACATATCAAAGATATGAGACAACGTTCATGCATCTTTTTTTCACTGTGATGTTAATCATTTTTAGTAGAAAGACCTGGAAATCTAGGCTTGTTTTTAAATTCATGAACATTTTTCAATTTCCCTATTATTTTCGGAGAACAAGTTGGTGACGCTGTCGGCACATAGAGCAGTTTGACCAGTTAACTTACCGTGAAAAGTCGTACAAAGTGAACGCAAAGTTGTGCAAAGTGATTACAAAGTTTGTAGATGTATTTGTATGTTTGACCTAAGTTGTTGGCATATAGAAACCCGCAATTGTAAAGTCAAACAAATGAATAAAAGCGAGATGAAAACAGCCTATATTAGCAGAGTATCACATGAGCTGACTGACCATAAAGATGATAGAAACAGCATGCAAAGTTGATAAAAGCGTTCAAAACGTTGGTGGAGTTGCATGTATATATAACTTAAGTCATTGGAATGCCAACCCCGCAGTTAAATTTCGAAAACATTAAGTATATGTCTAGAAAATTCCCGATATGTAAGCAGATTATCGCAACTGCCAACCGAAAATCGAAGACAAACTGCTAACAAACTTATGAAAAGCGATTGCAAAGTTTGTAGATTCGTTTGGCAATATTACATATGATATTATATTGACGGGTTCTATAGTCAAAAGTTCGGAAACGTAAATACATATTTCGCACATTGCCGTTAAAGTAGCGTACTATCACTCGGAGCATGTAGAGGTCATAGGTCAATTCAAGAAGTTACTTGTACAAAAGCTATCAAGTTTAAAACAATTTCAAAAATGAAATAGTCGCTAAGTCGCGTATATTTCAAATTACGTAAGCAGTAGTGTGGGTAGGTGAAGAGACAAAGTTTAAAGTTAAGCTCAATCGGGCATGGTTAGTTCTTGCATGGGAGACTGCCTGAGAAAACCAGCTGGGGATTTTTTTTTGGTTTCATCACATACATATCAAAGATATGAGACAACGTTCGTGCATCTTTTTTTCACCGTGATGTTAATCATTTTTAGTAGAAAGACATGGAAATCTAGGCTTGTTTTCAAATTCATGAACATTTTTCTATTTCCCTATTATTTTCGGAGAACAAGTTGGTGACGCTGTCGGCATATAGTGGAGTTTGACCAGTTAACTTACCGTGAAAAGTCGTACAAAGTGAACGCAAAGTTGTGCAAAGTGATTACAAAGTTTGTAGATGTATTTGTATGTTTGACCTAAGTTGTTGGCATATAGAAACCCGCAATTGTAAAGTCAAACAAATGAATAAAAGCGAGATGAAAACAGCCTATATTAGCAGAGTATCACATGAGCTGACTGACCATAAAGATGATAGAAACAGCATGCAAAGTTGATAAAAGCGTTCAAAACGTTGGTGGAGTTGCATGTATATATAACTTAAGTCATTGGAATGCCAACCCCGCAGTTAAATTTCGAAAACATTAAGTATATGTCTAGAAAATTCCCGATATGTAAGCAGATTATCGCAACTGCCAACCGAAAATCGAAGACAAACTGCTAACAAACTTATGAAAAGCGATTGCAAAGTTTGTAGATTCGTTTGGCAATGTTACATATGATATTATATTGACGGGTTCTATAGTCAAAAGTTCGGAAACGTAAATACATATTTCGCACATTGCCGTTAAAGTAGCCTACTATCACTCGGAGCATGTAGAGGTCATAGGTCAATTCAAGAAGTTACTTGTACAAAAGCTATCAAGTTTAAAACAGTTTCAGAAATGAAATAGTCGCTAATTCGAGTATATTTCAAATTACGTAAGCAGTAGTGTGGGTAGGTGAAGAGACAAAGTTTAAAGTTAAGCTCAATCGGGCATGGTTAGTTCTTGCATGGGAGACTGCCTGAGAAAACCAGCTGGGGATTTTTTTTGGTTTCATCACATACATATCAAAGATATGAGACAACGTTCGTGCATCTTTTTTTCACCGTGATGTTAATCATTTTTAGTAGAAAGACATGGAAATCTAGGCTTGTTTTCAAATTCATGAACATTTTTCAATTTCCCTATTATTTTCGGAGAACAAGTTGGTGACGCTGTCGGAATACAGTGGCGTTTGACCAGTTAACTTACCGTGAAAAGTCGTACAAAGTGAACGCAAAGTTGTGCAAAGTGATTACAAAGTTTGTAGATGTATTTGTATGTTTGACCTAAGTTGTTGGCATATAGAAACCCGCAATTGTAAAGTCAAACAAATGAATAAAAGCGAGATGAAAACAGCCTATATTAGCAGAGTATCACATGAGCTGACTGACCATAAAGATGATAGAAACAGCATGTTGTTGGTATATAGAAACCCGCAATTGTAAAGTCAAACAAATGAATAAAAGCGAGATGAAAACAGCCTATATTAGCAGAGTATCACATGAGCTGACTGACCATAAAGATGATAGAAACAGCATGCAAAGTTGATAAAAGCGTTCAAAACGTTGGCGGAGTTGCATGTATATATAACCTAAGTCATTGGAATGCCAACCCCGCAGTTAAATTTCGAAAACATTAAGTATATGTCTAGAAAATTCCCGATATGTAAGCAGATTATCGCAACTGCGAACCGAAAATCGAAGACAAACTGCTTACAAAGTTATGAAAAGCGATTGCAAAGTTAATAGATTCGTTTGGCAATGTTACATATGATATTATATTGACGGGTTCCATAGTCAAAAGTTCGAAAACGTAAATACATATTTCGCACATTGCCGTTAAAGTAGCGTACTATCACTCGGAGCATGTAGAGGTCATAGGTCAATTCAAGAAGTTACTTGTACAAAAGCTATCAAGTTTAAAACAGTTTCAAAAATAAAATAGTCGCTAATTCGAGTATATTTCAAATTACGTAAGCAGTAGTGTGGGTAGATAAAGAGACAAAGTTTAACGTTAAAATCAATCGGGCATGGTTAGTTCTTGCATGGGCGACTGCCTGAGAAAACCAGCTGGGGATTTTTTTTGGTTTCATCACATACATATCAAAGATATGAGACAACGTTCATGCATCTTTTTTTCACTGTGATGTTAATCATTTTAGTAGAAAGACATGGAAATTTAGGCTTGTTTTCAAATTCATGAACATTTTTCAATTTCCTTATTATTTTCGGAGAACAAGTTGGTGACGCTGTCGGTACATAGTGGAGTTTGACCAGTCAACTTACCATGAAAAGTCGTACAAAGTGAACGCAAACTTGTGCAAAGTGATTACAAAGTTTGTAGATGTATTTGTATGGTTGATCTAAGTTGTTGGCATATAGAAACCCGCAATTGTAAAGTCAAACAAATGAATAAAAGCGAGATGAAAACAGCCTATATTAGCAGAGTATCACATGAGCTGACTGACCATAAAGATGATAGAAACAGCATGCAAAGTTGATAAAAGCGTTCAAAACGTTGGCGGAGTTGCATGTATATATAACCTAAGTCATTGGAATGCCAACCCCGCAGTTAAATTTCGAAAACATTAAGTATATGTCTAGAAAATTCCCGATATGTAAGCAGATTATCGCAACTGCGAACCGAAAATCGAAGACAAACTGCTTACAAATTTATGAAAAGCGATTGCAAAGTTTGTAGATTCGTTTGGCAATGTTACATATGATATTATATTGACGGGTTCCATAGTCAAAAGTTCGAAAACGTAAATACATATTTCGCACATTGCCGTTAAAGTAGCGTACTATCACTCGGAGCATGTAGAGGTCATAGGTCAATTCAAGAAGTTACTTGTACAAAAGCTATCAAGTTTAAAACAGTTTCAAAAATAAAATAGTCGCTAATTCGAGTATATTTCAAATTACGTAAGCAGTAGTGTGGGTAGGTAAAGAGACAAAGTTTAACGTTAAAATCAATCGGGCATGGTTAGTTCTTGCATGGGCGACTGCCTGAGAAAACCAGCTGGGGATTTTTTTTGGTTTCATCACATACATATCAAAGATATGAGACAACGTTCATGCATCTTTTTTTCACTGTGATGTTAATCATTTTAGTAGAAAGACATGGAAATTTAGGCTTGTTTTCAAATTCATGAACATTTTTCAATTTCCTTATTATTTTCGGAGAACAAGTTGGTTACGCTGTCGGTACATAGTGGAGTTTGACCAGTCAACTTACCATGAAAAGTCGTACAAAGTGAACGCAAACTTGTGCAAAGTGATTACAAAGTTTGTAGATGTATTTGTATGGTTGATCTAAGTTGTTGGCATATAGAAACCCGCAATTGTAAAGTCAAACAAATGAATAAAAGCGAGATGAAAACAGCCTATATTAGCAGAGTATCACATGAGCTGACTGACCATAAAGATGATAGAAACAGCATGCAAAGTTGATAAAAGCGTTCAAAACGTTGGCGGAGTTGCATGTATATATAACCTAAGTCATTGGAATGCCAACCCCGCAGTTAAATTTCGAAAACATTAAGTATATGTCTAGAAAATTCCCGATATGTAAGCAGATTATCGCAACTGCGAACCGAAAATCGAAGACAAACTGCTTACAAAGTTATGAAAAGCGATTGCAAAGTTTGTAGATTCGTTTGGCAATGTTACATATGATATTATATTGACGGGTTCCATAGTCAAAAGTTCGAAAACGTAAATACATATTTCGCACATTGCCGGTAAAGTTGCGTACTATCACTCGGAGTATGTAGAGGTCATAGGTCAATTCAAGAAGTTACTTGTACAAAAGCTATCAAGTTTAAAACAGTTTCAAAAATGAAATATTCGCTAATTCGAGTATATTTCAAATTACGTAAGCAGTAGTGTGGGTAGGTAAAGAGACAAAGTTTAAAGTTAAACTCAATTGGGATTGGTTAGTTCTTGCACGGGAGACTGCCTGAGAAAACCAGCTGGGGATTTTTTTTGGTTTATCACATACATATCAAAGATATGAGACAACGTTCATGCATCTTTTTTTCACTGTGATGTTAATCATTTTAGTAGAAAGACATGGAAATTTAGGCTTGTTTTCAAATTCATGAACATTTTTCAATTTCCTTATTATTTTCGGAGAACAAGTTGGTGACGCTGTCGGTACATAGTGGAGTTTGACCAGTCAACTTACCATGAAAAGTCGTACAAAGTGAACGCAAACTTGTGCAAAGTGATTACAAAGTTTGTAGATGTATTTGTATGGTTGATCTAAGTTGTTGGCATATAGAAACCCGCAATTGTAAAGTCAAACAAATGAATAAAAGCGAGATGAAAACAGCCTATATTAGCAGAGTATCACATGAGCTGACTGACCATAAAGATGATAGAAACAGCATGCAAAGTTGATAAAAGCGTTCAAAACGTTGGCGGAGTTGCATGTATATATAACCTAAGTCATTGGAATGCCAACCCCGCAGTTAAATTTCGAAAACATTAAGTATATGTCTAGAAAATTCCCGATATGTAAGCAGATTATCGCAACTGCGAACCGAAAATCGAAGACAAACTGCTTACAAAGTTATGAAAAGCGATTGCAAAGTTTGTAGATTCGTTTGGCAATGTTACATATGATATTATATTGACGGGTTCCAAAGTCAAAAGTTCGAAAACGTAAATACATATTTCGCACATTGCCGTTAAATTAGCGTACTATCACTCTGAGCATGTAGAGGTCATAGATCAATTCAAGAAGTTACTTGTACAAAAGCTATCAAGTTTAAAACAGTTTCAAAAATGAAATAGTCGCTAATTCGAGTATATTTCAAATTAAGTAAGCAGTAGTGTAGGTAGGTGAAGAGACAAAGTTTAAAGTTAAGCTCAATCGGGCATGGTTAGTTCTTGCACGGGAGACTGCCTGAGAAAACCAGCTGGGGATTTTTTTTGGTTTATCACATACATATCAAAGATATGAGACAACGTTCATGCATCTTTTTTTTCACTGTGATGTTGATCATTTTTAGTAGAAAGACATGGAAATTTAGGCTTGTATTCGAATTCATGAACATTTTTCAATTTCCTTATTATTTTCGGAGAACAAGTTGGTGACGCTGTCGGTACATAGTGGAGTTTGACCAGTTAACTTACCGTGAAAAGTCGTACAAAGTGAACGCAAAGTTGTGCAAAGTGATTACAAAGTTTGTAGATGTATTTGTATGGTTGACCTAAGTTGTTGGCATATAGAAACCCGCAATTGTAAAGTCAAACAAATGAATAAAAGCGAGATGAAAACAGCCTATATTAGCAGAGTATCACATGAGCTGACTGACCATAAAGATGATAGAAACAGCAAGCAAAGTTGATAAAAGCGTTCAAAACGTTGGCGGAGTTGCATGTATATATAACCTAAGTCATTGGAATGCCAACCCCGCGGTTAAATTTCAAAAACATTAAGTATATGTCTAGAAAATTCCCGATATGTAAGCAGATTATCGCAACTGCGAACCGAAAATCGAAGACAAACTGCTTACAATGTTATGAAAAGCGATTGCAAAGTTTGTAGATTCTTTGGCAATGTTACATATGATATTATATTGACGGGTTCCATAGTCAAAATTTCGAAAACGTAAATACATATTTCGCACATTGCCGTTAAAGTAGCGTACTATCACTCGGAGCATGTAGAGGTCATAGGTCAATTCAAGAAGTTACTTGTACAAAAGCTATCAAGTTTAAAACAGTTTCAAAAATGAAATAGTCGCTAATTCGAGTATATTTCAAATTACGTAAGCAGTAGTGTGGGTAGGTAAAGAGACAAAGTTTAAAGTTAAACTCAATCGGGCATGGTTAGTTCTTGCATGGGAGACTGCCTGAGAAAACCAGCTGCAGATTTTTTTTGGTTTCATCACATACATATCAAAGATATGAGACAACGTTCATGCATCTTTTTTTTCACTGTGATGTTAATCATTTTTAGTAGAAAGACATGGAAATTTATGCTTGTTTTCAAATTCATGAACATTTTTCAATTTCCTTATTATTTTCGGAGAACAATTTGGTGACGCTGTCGGTACATAGTGGAGTTTGACCAGTTAACTTACCGTGAAAAGTCGTACAAAGTGAACGCAAAGTTGGGCAAAGTGATTACAAAGTTTGTAGATGTATTTGTATGGTTGATCTAAGTTGTTGGCATATAGAAACCCGCAATTGTAAAGTCAAACAAATGAATAAAAGCGAGATGAAAACAGCCTATATTAGCAGAGTATCACATGAGCTGACTGACCATAAAGATGATAGAAACAGCATGCAGAGTTGATAAAAGCGTTCAAAACGTTGGCGGAGTTGCATGTATATATAACCTAAGTCATTGGAATGCCAGCCCCGCAGTTAAATTTCGAAAACCTTAAGTATATGTCTAGAAAATTCCCGATATGTAAGCAGATTATCGCAACTGCGAACCGAAAATCGAAGACAAACTGCTTACAAAGTTATGAAAAGCGATTGCAAAGTTTGTAGATTCGTTTGGCAATGTTACATATGATATTATATTGACGGGTTCCATAGTCAAAAGTTCGAAAACGTAAATACATATTTCGCACATTGCCGTTAAAGTAGCGTACTATCACTCGGAGCATGTACAGGTCATAGGTCAATTCAAGAAGTTACTTGTACAAAAGCTATCAAGTTTAAAACAGTTTCAAAAATGAAATAGTCGCTAATTCGAGTATATTTCAAATTACGTAAGCAGTAGTGTGGGTAGGTAAAGAGACAAAGTTTAAAGTTAAACTCAATCGGGCATGGTTAGTTCTTGCATGGGAGACTGCCTGAGAAAACCAGCTGCAGATTTTTTTTGGTTTCATCACATACATATCAAAGATATGAGACAACGTTCATGCATCTTTTTTTTCACTGTGATGTTAATCATTTTTAGTAGAAAGACATGGAAATTTATGCTTGTTTTCAAATTCATGAACATTTTTCAATTTCCTTATTATTTTCGGAGAACAATTTGGTGACGCTGTCGGTACATAGTGGAGTTTGACCAGTTAACTTACCGTGAAAAGTCGTACAAAGTGAACGCAAAGTTGGGCAAAGTGATTACAAAGTTTGTAGATGTATTTGTATGGTTGATCTAAGTTGTTGGCATATAGAAACCCGCAATTGTAAAGTCAAACAAATGAATAAAAGCGAGATGAAAACAGCCTATATTAGCAGAGTATCACATGAGCTGACTGACCATAAAGATGATAGAAACAGCATGCAAAGTTGATAAAAGCGTTCAAAACGTTGGCGGAGTTGCATGTATATATAACCTAAGTCATTGGAATGCCAGCCCCGCAGTTAAATTTCGAAAACCTTAAGTATATGTCTAGAAAATTCCCGATATGTAAGCAGATTATCGCAACTGCGAACCGAAAATCGAAGACAAACTGCTTACAAAGTTATGAAAAGCGATTGCAAAGTTTGTAGATTCGTTTGGCAATGTTACATATGATATTATATTGACGGGTTCCATAGTCAAAAGTTCGAAAACGTAAATACATATTTCGCACATTGCCGTTAAAGTAGCGTACTATCACTCGGAGCATGTAGAGGTCATAGGTCAATTCAAGAAGTTACTTGTACAAAAGCTATCAAGTTTAAAACAGTTTCAAAAATGAAATAGTCGCTAATTCGAGTATATTTCAAATTACGTAAGCAGTAGTGTGGGTAGGTAAAGAGACAAAGTTTAAAGTTAAACTCAATTGGGCATGGTTAGTTCTTGCATGGGAGACTGCCTGAGAAAACCAGCTGGGGATTTTTTTTGGTTTCATCACATACATATCAAAGATATGAGACAACGTTCATGCATCTTTTTTTCACTGTGATGTTAATCATTTTAGTAGAAAGACATGGAAATTTAGGCTTGTTTTCAAATTCATGAACATTTTTCAATTTCCTTATTATTTTCGGAGAACAAGTTGGTGACGCTGTCGGTACATAGTGGAGTTTCACCAGTCAACTTACCATGAAAAGTCGTACAAAGTGAACGCAAACTTGTGCAAAGTGATTACAAAGTTTGTAGATGTATTTGTATGGTTGATCTAAGTTGTTGGCATATAGAAACCCGCAATTGTAAAGTCAAACAAATGAATAAAAGCGAGATGAAAACAGCCTATATTAGCAGAGTATCACATGAGCTGACTGACCATAAAGATGATAGAAACAGCATGCAAAGTTGATAAAAGCGTTCAAAACGTTGGCGGAGTTGCATGTATATATAACCTAAGTCATTGGAATGCCAACCCCGCAGTTAAATTTCGAAAACATTAAGTATATGTCTAGAAAATTCCCGATATGTAAGCAGATTATCGCAACTGCGAACCGAAAATCGAAGACAAACTGCTTACAAAGTTATGAAAAGCGATTGCAAAGTTTGTAGATTCGTTTGGCAATGTTACATATGATATTATATTGACGGGTTCCATAGTCAAAAGTTCGAAAACGTAAATACATATTTCGCACATTGCCGGTAAAGTTGCGTACTATCACTCGGAGTATGTAGAGGTCATAGGTCAATTCAAGATGTTACTTGTACAAAAGCTATCAAGTTTAAAACAGTTTCAAAAATGAAATAGTCGCTAATTCGAGTATATTTCAAATTACGTAAGCAGTAGTGTGGGTAGGTAAAGAGACAAAGTTTAAAGTTAAACTCAATTGGACATGGTTAGTTCTTGCATGGGAGACTGCCTGAGAAAACCAGCTGGGGATTTTTTTTAGTTTATCACATACATATCAAAGATATGAGACAACGTTCATGCATCTTTTTTTTCACTGTGATGTTGATCATTTTTAGTAGAAAGACATGGAAATTTAGGCTTGTATTCGAATTCATGAACATTTTTCAATTTCCTTATTATTTTCGGAGAACAAGTTGGTGACGCTGTCGGTACATAGTGGAGTTTGACCAGTTAACTTACCGTGAAAAGTCGTACAAAGTGAACGCAAAGTTGTGCAAAGTGATTACAAAGTTTGTAGATGTATTTGTATGGTTGACCTAAGTTGTTGGCATATAGAAACCCGCAATTGTAAAGTCAAACAAATGAATAAAAGCGAGATGAAAACAGCCTATATTAGCAGAGTATCACATGAGCTGACTGACCATAAAGATGATAGAAACAGCATGCAAAGTTGATAAAAGCGTTCAAAACGTTGGCGGAGTTGCATGTATATATAACCTAAGTCATTGGAATGCCAACCCCGCAGTTAAATTTCAAAAACATTAAGTATATGTCTAGAAAATTCCCGATATGTAAGCAGATTATCGCAACTGCGAACCGAAAATCGAAGACAAACTGCTTACAATGTTATGAAAAGCGATTGCAAAGTTTGTAGATTCTTTGGCAATGTTACATATGATATTATATTGACGGGTTCCATAGTCAAAATTTCGAAAACGTAAATACATATTTCGCACATTGCCGTTAAAGTAGCGTACTATCACTCGGAGCATGTAGAGGTCATAGGTCAATTCAAGAAGTTACTTGTACAAAAGCTATCAAGTTTAAAACAGTTTCAAAAATGAAATAGTCGCTAATTCGAGTATATTTCAAATTACGTAAGCAGTAGTGTGGGTAGGTAAAGAGACAAAGTTTAAAGTTAAACTCAATCGGGCATGGTTAGTTCTTGCATGGGAGACTGCCTGAGAAAACCAGCTGCAGATTTTTTTTGGTTTCATCACATACATATCAAAGATATGAGACAACGTTCATGCATCTTTTTTTTCACTGTGATGTTAATCATTTTTAGTAGAAAGACATGGAAATTTATGCTTGTTTTCAAATTCATGAACATTTTTCAATTTCCTTATTATTTTCGGAGAACAATTTGGTGACGCTGTCGGTACATAGTGGAGTTTGACCAGTTAACTTACCGTGAAAAGTCGTACAAAGTGAACGCAAAGTTGGGCAAAGTGATTACAAAGTTTGTAGATGTATTTGTATGGTTGATCTAAGTTGTTGGCATATAGAAACCCGCAATTGTAAAGTCAAACAAATGAATAAAAGCGAGATGAAAACAGCCTATATTAGCAGAGTATCACATGAGCTGACTGACCATAAAGATGATAGAAACAGCATGCAAAGTTGATAAAAGCGTTCAAAACGTTGGCGGAGTTGCATGTATATATAACCTAAGTCATTGGAATGCCAGCCCCGCAGTTAAATTTCGAAAACCTTAAGTATATGTCTAGAAAATTCCCGATATGTAAGCAGATTATCGCAACTGCGAACCGAAAATCGAAGACAAACTGCTTACAAAGTTATGAAAAGCGATTGCAAAGTTTGTAGATTCGTTTGGCAATGTTACATATGATATTATATTGACGGGTTCCATAGTCAAAAGTTCGAAAACGTAAATACATATTTCGCACATTGCCGTTAAAGTAGCGTACTATCACTCGGAGCATGTAGAGGTCATAGGTCAATTCAAGAAGTTACTTGTACAAAAGCTATCAAGTTTAAAACAGTTTCAAAAATGAAATAGTCGCTAATTCGAGTATATTTCAAATTACGTAAGCAGTAGTGTGGGTAGGTAAAGAGACAAAGTTTAAAGTTAAACTCAATTGGGCATGGTTAGTTTTTGCATGTGAGACTGCCTGAGAAAACCAGCTGGGGATTTTTTTTGGTTTCATCACATACATATCAAAGATATGAGACAACGTTCATGCATCTTTTTTTTCACTGTGATGTTAATCATTTTTAGTAGAAAGACATGAAATTTAGGCTTGTTTTCAAATTCATGAACATTTTTCAATTTCCTTATTATTTTCGGAGAACAAGTTGGTGACGCTGTCGGTACATAGTGGAGTTTGACCAGTTAACTTACCGTGAAAAGTCGTACAAAGTGAACGCAAAGTTGTGCAAAGTGATTACAAAGTTTGTAGAAGTATTTGTATGGTTGACCTAAGTTGTTGGCATATAGAAACCCGCAATTGTAAAGTCAAACAAATGAATAAAAGCGAGATGAAAACAGCCTATATTAGCAGAGTATTACATGAGCTGACTGACCATAAAGATGATAGAAACAGCATGCAAATTTGATAAAAGCGTTCAAAACGTTGGCGGAGTTGCATGTATATATAACCTAAGTCATTGGAATGCCAACCCCGCAGTTAAATTTCGAAAACATTAAGTATATGTCTAGAAAATTCCCGATATGTAAGCAGATTATCGCAACTGCGAACCGAAAATCGAAGACAAACTGCTTACAATGTTATGAAAAGCGATTGCAAAGTTTGTAGATTCGTTTGGCAATGTTACATATGATATTATATTGACGGGTTCCATAGTCAAAAGTTCGATAACGTAAATACATATTTCGCACATTGCCGTTAAAGTAGCGTACTATCACTCGGAGAATGTAGAGGTCATAGGTCAATTCAAGAAGTTACTTGTACAAAAGCTATCAAGTTTAAAACAGTTTCAAAAATGAAATAGTCGCTAATTCGAGTATATTTCAAATTACGTAAGCAGTAGTGTGGGTAGGTAAAGAGACAAAGTTTAAAGTTAAACTCAATCGGACATGGTTAGTTCTTGCATGGGAGACTGCCTGAGAAAACCAGCTGGGGATTTTTTTTGGTTTCATCACATACATATCAAAGATATGAGACAACGTTCATGCATTTTTTTTCACTGTGATGTTAATCATTTTTAGTAGAAAG
The DNA here is from genome assembly GCF_978046115.1 of Saccoglossus kowalevskii. NCBI lineage: Eukaryota > Metazoa > Hemichordata > Enteropneusta > Harrimaniidae > Saccoglossus > Saccoglossus kowalevskii. The sequence continues at coordinate 7,496,260 of NC_140657.1, forward strand.
ACATGGAAATTTAGGCTTGTTTTCAAATTCATGAACATTATTCAATTTCCTTATTATTTTCGGAGAACAAGTTGGTGACGCTGTAGTGGAGTTTGACCAGTTAACTTACCGTGAAAAGTCGTACAAAGTGAACGCAAAGTTGTGCAAAGTGATTACAAAGTTTGTAGATGTATTTGTATGGTTGACCTAAGTTGTTGGCATATAGATACCCGCAATTGCAAAGTCAAACAAATGAATAAAAGCGAGATGAAAACAGCCTATATTAGCAGAGTATCACATGAGCTGACTGACCATAAAGATGATAGAAACAGCATGCAAAGTTGATAAAAGCGTTCAAAACGTTGGCGGAGTTGCATGTATATATAACCTAAGTCATTGGAATGCCAATCCCGCAGTTAAATTTCGAAAATATTAAGTATATGTCAAGAAAATTCCCGATATGTAAGCAGATTATCGCAACTGCGAACCGAAAATCGAAGACAAACTGCTTACAAAGTTATGAAAAGCGATTGCAAAGTTAGTAGATTCGTTTGGCAATGTTACATATGATATTATATTGACGGGTTCCATAGTCAAAAGTTCGAAAACGTAAATACATATTTCGCACATTGCCGTTAAAGTAGCGTAATATCACTCGGAGCATGTAGAGGTCATAGGTCAATTCAAGAAGTTATTTGTACAAAAGCTATCAAGTTTAAAACAGTTTCAAAAATGAAATAGTCGCTAATTCGAGTATATTTCAAATTACGTAAGCAGTAGTGTGGGTAGGTAAAGAGACAAAGTTTAAAGTTAAACTCAATTGGGCATGGTTAGTTCTTGCATGGGAGACTGCCTGAGAAAACCAGCTGGGGATTTTTTTTGGTTTCATCACATACATATCAAAGATATGAGACAACGTTCATGCATCTTTTTTTTCACTGTGATGTTAATCATTTTTAGTAGAAAGACATGAAATTTAGGCTTGTTTTCAAATTCATGAACATTTTTCAATTTCCTTATTATTTTCGGAGAACAAGTTGGTGACGCTGTCGGTACATAGTGGAGTTTGACCAGTTAACTTACCGTGAAAAGTCGGACAAAGTGAACGCAAAGTTGTGCAAAGTGATTACAAAGTTTGTAGATGTATTTGTATGGTTGACCTAAGTTGTTGGCATATAGAAACCCGCAATTGTAAAGTCAAACAAATGAATAAAAGCGAGATGAAAACAGCCTATATTAGCAGAGTATTACATGAGCTGACTGACCATAAAGATGATAGAAACAGCATGCAAATTTGATAAAAGCGTTCAAAACGTTGGCGGAGTTGCATGTATATATAACCTAAGTCATTGGAATGCCCACCCCGCAGTTAAATTTCGAAAACATTAAGTATATGTCTAGAAAATTCCCGATATGTAAGCAGATTATCGCAACTGCGAACCGAAAATCGAAGACAAACTGCTTACAATGTTATGAAAAGCGATTGCAAAGTTTGTAGATTCGTTTGGCAATGTTACATATGATATTATATTGACGGGTTCCATAGTCAAAAGTTCGATAACGTAAATACATATTTCGCACATTGCCGTTAAAGTAGCGTACTATCACTCGGAGAATGTAGAGGTCATAGGTCAATTCAAGAAGTTACTTGTACAAAAGCTATCAAGTTTAAAACAGTTTCAAAAATGAAATAGTCGCTAATTCGAGTATATTTCAAATTACGTAAGCAGTAGTGTGGGTAGGTAAAGAGACAAAGTTTAAAGTTAAACTCAATCGGACATGGTTAGTTCTTGCATGGGAGACTGCCTGAGAAAACCAGCTGGGGATTTTTTTTGGTTTCATCACATACATATCAAAGATATGAGACAACGTTCATGCATTTTTTTTCACTGTGATGTTAATCATTTTTAGTAGAAAGACATGGAAATTTAGGCTTGTTTTCAAATTCATGAACATTATTCAATTTCCTTATTATTTTCGGAGAACAAGTTGGTGACGCTGTAGTGGAGTTTGACCAGTTAACTTACCGTGAAAAGTCGTACAAAGTGAACGCAAAGTTGTGCAAAGTGATTACAAAGTTTGTAGATGTATTTGTATGGTTGACCTAAGTTGTTGGCATATAGATACCCGCAATTGCAAAGTCAAACAAATGAATAAAAGCGAGATGAAAACAGCCTATATTAGCAGAGTATCACATGAGCTGACTGACCATAAAGATGATAGAAACAGCATGCAAAGTTGATAAAAGCGTTCAAAACGTTGGCGGAGTTGCATGTATATATAACCTAAGTCATTGGAATGCCAATCCCGCAGTTAAATTTCGAAAATATTAAGTATATGTCAAGAAAATTCCCGATATGTAAGCAGATTATCGCAACTGCGAACCGAAAATCGAAGACAAACTGCTTACAAAGTTATGAAAAGCGATTGCAAAGTTAGTAGATTCGTTTGGCAATGTTACATATGATATTATATTGACGGGTTCCATAGTCAAAAGTTCGAAAACGTAAATACATATTTCGCACATTGCCGTTAAAGTAGCGTAATATAACTCGGAGCATGTAGAGGTCATAGGTCAATTCAAGAAGTTACTTGTACAAAAGCTATCAAGTTTAAAACAGTTTCAAAAATGAAATAGTCGCTAATTCGAGTATATTTCAAATTACGTAAGCAGTAGTGTGGGTAGGTAAAGAGACAAAGTTTAAAGTTAAAATCAATCGGGCATGGTTAGTTCTTGCATGGGAGACTGCCTGAGAAAACCAGCTGGGGATTTTTTTTGGTTTCATCACATACATATCAAAGATATGAGACAACGTTCATGCATCTTTTTTTTCACTGTGATGTTAATCATTTTTAGTAGAAAGACATGGAAATTTAGGCTTGTTTTCAAATTCATGAACATTTTTCAATTTCCTTATTATTTTCGGAGAACAAGTTGGTGACGCTGTCGGTACATAGTGGAGTTTGACCAGTTAACTTACCGTGAAAAGTCGTACAAAGTGAACGCAAAGTTGTGCAAAGTGATTACAAAGTTTGTAGATGTATTTGTATGGTTGATCTAAGTTGTTGGCATATAGAAACCCGCAATTGTAAAGTCAAACAAATAAATAAAAGCGAGATGAAAACAGCCTATATTAGCAGAGTATCACATGAGCTGACAGACCATAAAGATGATAGAAACAGCATGCAAAGTTGATAAAAGCGTTCAAAACGTTGGCGGAGTTGCATGTATATATAACCTAAGTCATTGGAATGCCAACCCCGCAGTTAAATTTCGAAAACATTAAGTATATGTCTAGAAAATTCCCGATATGTAAGCAGATTATCGCAACTGCGAACCGAAAATCGAAGACAAACTGCTTACAAAGTTATGAAAAGCGATTGCAAAGTTTGTAGATTCGTTTGGCAATGTTACATATGATATTATATTGACGGGTTCCATAGTCAAAAGTTCGAAAACGTAAATACATATTTCGCACATTGCCGTTAAAGTAGCGTACTATCACTCGGAGCATGTAGAGGTCATAGGTCAATTCAAGAAGTTACTTGTACAAAAGCTATCAAGTTTAAAACAGTTTCAAAAATGAAATAGTCGCTAATTCGAGTATATTTCAAATTAGGTAAGCAGTAGTGTGGGTAGGTAAAGAGACAAAGTTTAAAGTTAAAATCAATCGGGCATGGTTAGTTCTTGCATGGGAGACTGCCTGAGAATACCAGCTGGGGATTTTTTTTGGTTTCATCACATACATAACAAAGATATGAGACAACGTTCATGCATCTTTTTTTCACTGTGATGTTAATCATTTTTAGTAGAAAGACATGGAATTTAGGCTTGTTTTCAAATTCATGAACATTTTTCAATTTCCTTATTATTTTCGGAGAACAAGTTGGTGACGCTGTCGGTACATAGTGGAGTTTGACCAGTTAACTTACCGTGAAAAGTCGTACAAAGTGAACGCAAAGTTGTGCAAAGTGATTACAAAGTTTGTAGATGTATTTGTATGGTTGATCTAAGTTGTTGGCATATAGAAACCCGCAATTGTAAAGTCAAACAAATGAATAAATGCGAGATGAAAACAGCCTATATTAGCAGAGTATCACATGAGCTGACTGACCATAAAGATGATAGAAACAGCATGCAAAGTTGATAAAAGCGTTCAAAACGTTGGCGGAGTTGCATGTATATATAACCTAAGTCATTGGAATGCCAACCCCGCAGTTAAATTTCGAAAACATTAAGTATATGTCTAGAAAATTCCCGATATGTAAGCAGATTATCGCAACTGCGAACCGAAAATTTAAGACAAACTGCTTACAAAGTTATGAAAAGCGATTGCAAAGTTTGTAGATTCGTTTGGCAATGTTACATATGATATTATATTGACGGGTTCCATAGTCAAAAGTTCGAAAACGTAAATACATATTTCGCACATTGCCGTTAAAGTAGCGTACTATCACTCGGAGAATGTAGAGGTCATAGGTCAATTCAAGAAGTTACTTGTACAAAAGCTATCAAGTTTAAAACAGTTTCAAAAATGAAATAGTCGCTAATTCGAGTATATTTCAAATTACGTAAGCAGTAGTGTGGGTAGGTAAAGAGACAACGTTTAAAGTTAAACTCAATTGGGCATGGTTAGTTCTTGCATGGGAGACTGCCTGAGAAAACCAGCTGGGGATTTTTTTTGGTTTCATCACATACATATCAAAGATATGAGACAACGTTCATGCATCTTTTTTTTCACTGTGATGTTAATCATTTTTAGTAGAAAGACATGGAAATTTAGGCTTGTATTCAAATTCATGAACATTTTTCAATTTCCTTATTATTTTCGGAGAACAAGTTGGTGACGCTGTCGGTACATAGTGGAGTTTGACCAGTTAACTTACCGTGAAAAGTCGTACAAAGTGAACGCAAAGTTGTGCAAAGTGATTACAAAGTTTGTAGATGTATTTGTATGGTTGACCTAAGTTGTTGGCATATAGAAACCCGCAATTGTAAAGTCAAACAAATGAATAAAAGCGAGATGAAAACAGCCTATATTAGCAGAGTATCACATGAGCTGACTGACCATAAAGATGATAGAAACAGCATGCAAAGTTGATAAAAGCGTTCAAAACGTTGGCGGAGTTGCATGTATATATAACCTAAGTCATTGGAATGCCAACCCCGCAGTTAAATTTCGAAAACATTAAGTATATGTCTAGAAAATTCCCGATATGTAAGCAGATTATCGCAACTGCGAACCGAAAATCGAAGACAAACTGTTTACAAAGTTATGAAAAGCGATTGCAAAGTTTGTAGATTCGTTTGGCAATGTTACATATGATATTATATTGACGGGTTCCATAGTCAAAAGTTCGAAAACGTAAATACATATTTCGCACATTGCCGTTAAAGTTGCGTACTATCACTCGGAGCATGTATAGGTCATAGGTCAATTCAAGAAGTTACTTGTACTAAAGCTATTAAGTTTAAAACAGTTTCAAAAATGAAATAGTCGCTAATTCGTGTATATTTCAAATTACGTAAGCAGTAGTGTGGGTAGCTGAAGAGACAAAGTTTAAAGTTAAGCTCAATCGGGCATGGATAGTGCTTGTATGGGTGACTGCCTGAGAAAACCAGCTGAGGATTTTTTTTGGTTTCATCACATACATATCAAAGATATGAGACAACGTTCGTGCATCTTTTTTTCACTGTGATGTTAATCATTTTTAGTAGAAAGACATGGAAATTTAGGCTTGTTTTCAAATTCATGAACATTTTTCAATTTCCTTATTATTTTCGGAGAACATGTTGGTGACGCTGTCGGTACATAGTGGAGTTTGACCAGTTAACTTACCGTGAAAATTCGTACAAAGTGAACGCAAAGTTGTGCAAAGTGATTACAAAGTTTGTAGATGTATTTGTATGTTTGACCTAAGTTGTTGGCATATAGAAACCCGCAATTGTAAAGTCAAACAAATGATGAATAAAAGCGAGATGAAAACAGCCTATATTAGCAGAGTATCACATGAGCTGACTGACCATAAAGATGATAGAAACAGCATGCAAAGTTGATAAAAGCGTTCAAAACGTTGGCGGAGTTGCATGTATATATAACCTAAGTCATTGGAATGCCAATCCCGCAGTTAAATTTCGAAAATATTAAGTATATGTCAAGAAAATTCCCGATATGTAAGCAGATTATCGCAACTGCGAACCAAAAATCGAAGACAAACTGCTTACAAAGTTATGAAAAGCGATTGCAAAGTTAGTAGATTCGTTTGGCAATGTTACATATGATATTATATTGACGGGTTCCATAGTCAAAAGTTCGAAAACGTAAATACATATTTCGCACATTGCCGTTAAAGTAGCGTAATATCACTCGGAGCATGTAGAGGTCATAGGTCAATTCAAGAAGTTACTTGTACAAAAGCTATCAAGTTTAAAACAGTTTCAAAAATGAAATAGTCGCTAATTCGAGTATATTTCAAATTACGTAAGCAGTAGTGTGGGTAGGTAAAGAGACAAAGTTTAAAGTTAAAATCAATCGGGCATGGTTAGTTCTTGCATGGGAGACTGCCTGAGAAAACCAGCTGGGGATTTTTTTTGGTTTCATCACATACATATTAAAGATATGAGACAACGTTCATGCATCTTTTTTTTCACTGTGATGTTAATCATTTTTAGTAGAAAGACATGGAAATTTAGGCTTGTTTTCAAATTCATGAACATTTTTCAATTTCCTTATTATTTTCGGAGAACAAGTTGGTGACGCTGTCGGTACATAGTGGAGTTTGACCAGTTAACTTACCGTGAAAAGTCGTACAAAGTGAACGCAAAGTTGTGCAAAGTGATTACAAAGTTTGTAGATGTATTTGTATGGTTGATCTAAGTTGTTGGCATATAGAAACCCGCAATTGTAAAGTCAAACAAATAAATAAAAGCGAGATGAAAACAGCCTATATTAGCAGAGTATCACATGAGCTGACTGACCATAAAGATGATAGAAACAGCATGCAAAGTTGATAAAAGCGTTCAAAACGTTGGCGGAGTTGCATGTATATATAACCTAAGTCATTGGAATGCCAACCCCGCAGTTAAATTTCGAAAACATTAAGTATATGTCTAGAAAATTCCCGATATGTAAGCAGATTATCGCAACTGCGAACCGAAAATCGAAGACAAACTGCTTACAAAGTTATGAAAAGCGATTGCAAAGTTTGTAGATTCGTTTGGCAATGTTACATATGATATTATATTGACGGGTTCCATAGTCAAAAGTTCGAAAACGTAAATACATATTTCGCACATTGCCGTTAAAGTAGCGTACTATCACTCGGAGCATGTAGAGGTCATAGGTCAATTCAAGAAGTTACTTGTACAAAAGCTATCAAGTTTAAAACAGTTTCAAAAATGAAATAGTCGCTAATTCGAGTATATTTCAAATTAGGTAAGCAGTAGTGTGGGTAGGTAAAGAGACAAAGTTTAAAGTTAAAATCAATCGGGCATGGTTAGTTCTTGCATGGGAGACTGCCTGAGAATACCAGCTGGGGATTTTTTTTGGTTTCATCACATACATAACAAAGATATGAGACAACGTTCATGCATCTTTTTTTCACTGTGATGTTAATCATTTTTAGTAGAAAGACATGGAATTTAGGCTTGTTTTCAAATTCATGAACATTTTTCAATTTCCTTATTATTTTCGGAGAACAAGTTGGTGACGCTGTCGGTACATAGTGGAGTTTGACCAGTTAACTTACCGTGAAAAGTCGTACAAAGTGAACGCAAAGTTGTGCAAAGTGATTACAAAGTTTGTAGATGTATTTGTATGGTTGATCTAAGTTGTTGGCATATAGAAACCCGCAATTGTAAAGTCAAACAAATGAATAAATGCGAGATGAAAACAGCCTATATTAGCAGAGTATCACATGAGCTGACTGACCATAAAGATGATAGAAACAGCATGCAAAGTTGATAAAAGCGTTCAAAACGTTGGCGGAGTTGCATGTATATATAACCTAAGTCATTGGAATGCCAACCCCGCAGTTAAATTTCGAAAACATTAAGTATATGTCTAGAAAATTCCCGATATGTAAGCAGATTATCGCAACTGCGAACCGAAAATTGAAGACAAACTGCTTACAAAGTTATGAAAAGCGATTGCAAAGTTTGTAGATTCGTTTGGCAATGTTACATATGATATTATATTGACGGGTTCCATAGTCAAAAGTTCGAAAACGTAAATACATATTTCGCACATTGCCGTTAAAGTTGCGTACTATCACTCGGAGCATGTATAGGTAATAGGTCAATACAAGAAGTTACTTGTACAAAAGCTATCAAGTTTAAAACAGTTTCAAAAATGAAATAGTCGCTAATTCGTGTATATTTCAAATTACGTAAGCAGTAGTGTGGGTAGCTGAAGAGACAAAGTTTAAAGTTAAGCTCAATCGGGCATGGATAGTGCTTGTATGGGAGACTGCCTGAGAAAACCAGCTGGGGTTTTTTTTTGGTTTCATCACATACATATCAAAGATATGAGACAACGTTCGTGCATCTTTTTTTTCACTGTGATGTTAATTATTTTTAGTAGAAAGACATGGAAATCTAGGATTGTTTTCAAATTCATGAACATTTTTCAATTTCCCTATTATTTTCGGAGAACAAGTTGGTGACGCTGTCGGCACATATAGGAGTTTGACCAGTTAACTTACCGTGAAAAGTCGTACAAAGTGAACGCAAAGTTGTGCAAAGTGATTACAAAGTTTGTAGATGTATTTGTATGTTTGACCTAAGTTGTTGGCATATAGAAACCCGCAATTGTAAAGTCAAACAAATGAATAAAAGCGAGATGAAAACAGCCTATATTAGCAGAGTATCACATGAGCTAACGGACCATAAAGATGATAGAAACAGCATGCAAAGTTGATAAAAGCGTTAAAAACGTTGGCGGAGTTGCATGTATATATAACTTAAGTCATTGGAATGCCAACCCCGCAGTTAAATTTCGAAAACATTAAGTATATGTCTAGAAAATTCCCAATATGTAAGCAGATTATCGCAACTGCGAACCGAAAATCGAAGACAAACTGTTTACAAAGTTATGAAAAGCGATTGCAAAGTTTGTAGATTCGTTTGGCAATGTTACATATGATATTATATTGACGGGTTCCATAGTCAAAAGTTCGAAAACGTAAATACATATTTCGCACATTGCCGTTAAAGTTGCGTACTATCACTCGGAGCATGTATAGGTCATAGGTCAATTCAAGAAGTTACTTGTACTAAAGCTATTAAGTTTAAAACAGTTTCAAAAATGAAATAGTCGCTAATTCGTGTATATTTCAAATTACGTAAGCAGTAGTGTGGGTAGCTGAAGAGACAAAGTTTAAAGTTAAGCTCAATCGGGCATGGATAGTGCTTGCATGGGAGACTGCCTGAGAATACCAGCTGGGGATTTTTTTTGGTTTCATCACATACATAACAAAGATATGAGACAACGTTCATGCATCTTTTTTTCACTGTGATGTTAATCATTTTTAGTAGAAAGACATGGAATTTAGGCTTGTTTTCAAATTCATGAACATTTTTCAATTTCCTTATTATTTTCGGAGAACAAGTTGGTGACGCTGTCGGTACATAGTGGAGTTTGACCAGTTAACTTACCGTGAAAAGTCGTACAAAGTGAACGCAAAGTTGTGCAAAGTGATTACAAAGTTTGTAGATGTATTTGTATGGTTGATCTAAGTTGTTGGCATATAGAAACCCGCAATTGTAAAGTCAAACAAATGAATAAATGCGAGATGAAAACAGCCTATATTAGCAGAGTATCACATGAGCTGACTGACCATAAAGATGATAGAAACAGCATGCAAAGTTGATAAAAGCGTTCAAAACGTTGGCGGAGTTGCATGTATATATAACCTAAGTCATTGGAATGCCAACCCCGCAGTTAAATTTCGAAAACATTAAGTATATGTCTAGAAAATTCCCGATATGTAAGCAGATTATCGCAACTGCGAACCGAAAATTGAAGACAAACTGCTTACAAAGTTATGAAAAGCGATTGCAAAGTTTGTAGATTCGTTTGGCAATGTTACATATGATATTATATTGACGGGTTCCATAGTCAAAAGTTCGAAAACGTAAATACATATTTCGCACATTGCCGTTAAAGTTGCGTACTATCACTCGGAGCATGTATAGGTAATAGGTCAATACAAGAAGTTACTTGTACAAAAGCTATCAAGTTTAAAACAGTTTCAAAAATGAAATAGTCGCTAATTCGTGTATATTTCAAATTACGTAAGCAGTAGTGTGGGTAGCTGAAGAGACAAAGTTTAAAGTTAAGCTCAATCGGGCATGGATAGTGCTTGTATGGGAGACTGCCTGAGAAAACCAGCTGGGGTTTTTTTTTGGTTTCATCACATACATATCAAAGATATGAGACAACGTTCGTGCATCTTTTTTTTCACTGTGATGTTAATTATTTTTAGTAGAAAGACATGGAAATCTAGGATTGTTTTCAAATTCATGAACATTTTTCAATTTCCCTATTATTTTCGGAGAACAAGTTGGTGACGCTGTCGGCACATATAGGAGTTTGACCAGTTAACTTACCGTGAAAAGTCGTACAAAGTGAACGCAAAGTTGTGCAAAGTGATTACAAAGTTTGTAGATGTATTTGTATGTTTGACCTAAGTTGTTGGCATATAGAAACCCGCAATTGTAAAGTCAAACAAATGAATAAAAGCGAGATGAAAACAGCCTATATTAGCAGAGTATCACATGAGCTAACGGACCATAAAGATGATAGAAACAGCATGCAAAGTTGATAAAAGCGTTAAAAACGTTGGCGGAGTTGCATGTATATATAACTTAAGTCATTGGAATGCCAACCCCGCAGTTAAATTTCGAAAACATTAAGTATATGTCTAGAAAATTCCCGATATGTAAGCAGATTATCGCAACTGCGAACCGAAAATCGAAGACAAACTGTTTACAAAGTTATGAAAAGCGATTGCAAAGTTTGTAGATTCGTTTGGCAATGTTACATATGATATTATATTGACGGGTTCCATAGTCAAAAGTTCGAAAACGTAAATACATATTTCGCACATTGCCGTTAAAGTTGCGTACTATCACTCGGAGCATGTATAGGTCATAGGTCAATTCAAGAAGTTACTTGTACTAAAGCTATTAAGTTTAAAACAGTTTCAAAAATGAAATAGTCGCTAATTCGTGTATATTTCAAATTACGTAAGCAGTAGTGTGGGTAGCTGAAGAGACAAAGTTTAAAGTTAAGCTCAATCGGGCATGGATAGTGCTTGTATGGGAGACTGCCTGAGAAAACCAGCTGGGGTTTTTTTTTGGTTTCATCACATACATATCAAAGATATGAGACAACGTTCGTGCATCTTTTTTTTCACTGTGATGTTAATTATTTTTAGTAGAAAGACATGGAAATCTAGGATTGTTTTCAAATTCATGAACATTTTTCAATTTCCCTATTATTTTCGGAGAACAAGTTGGTGACGCTGTCGGCACATATAGGAGTTTGACCAGTTAACTTACCGTGAAAAGTCGTACAAAGTGAACGCAAAGTTGTGCAAAGTGATTACAAAGTTTGTAGATGTATTTGTATGTTTGACCTAAGTTGTTGGCATATAGAAACCCGCAATTGTAAAGTCAAACAAATGAATAAAAGCGAGATGAAAACAGCCTATATTAGCAGAGTATCACATGAGCTAACGGACCATAAAGATGATAGAAACAGCATGCAAAGTTGATAAAAGCGTTCAAAACGTTGGCGGAGTTGCATGTATATATAACTTAAGTCATTGGAATGCCAACCCCGCAGTTAAATTTCGAAAACATTAAGTATATGTCTAGAAAATTCCCGATATGTAAGCAGATTATCGCAACTGCAAACCGAAAATCGAAGACAAACTGTTTACAAAGTTATGAAAAGCGATTGCAAAGTTTGTAGATTCGTTTGGCAATGTTACATATGATATTATATTGACGGGTTCCATAGTCAAAAGTTCGAAAACGTAAATACATATTTCGCACATTGCCGTTAAAGTTGCGTACTATCACTCGGAGCATGTATAGGTCATAGGTCAATTCAAGAAGTTACTTGTACTAAAGCTATTAAGTTTAAAACAGTTTCAAAAATGAAATAGTCGCTAATTCGTGTATATTTCAAATTACGTAAGCAGTAGTGTGGGTAGCTGAAGAGACAAAGTTTAAAGTTAAGCTCAATCGGGCATGGATAGTGCTTGTATGGGTGACTGCCTGAGAAAACCAGCTGAGGATTTTTTTTGGTTTCATCACATACATATCAAAGATATGAGACAACGTTCGTGCATCTTTTTTTCACTGTGATGTTAATCATTTTTAGTAGAAAGACATGGAAATTTAGGCTTGTTTTCAAATTCATGAACATTTTTCAATTTCCTTATTATTTTCGGAGAACATGTTGGTGACGCTGTCGGTACATAGTGGAGTTTGACCAGTTAACTTACCGTGAAAATTAGTACAAAGTGAACGCAAAGTTGTGCAAAGTGATTACAAAGTTTGTAGATGTATTTGTATGTTTGACCTAAGTTGTTGGCATATAGAAACCCGCAATTGTAAAGCCAAACAAATGATGAATAAAAGCGAGATGAAAACAGCCTATATTAGCAGAGTATCACATGAGCTGACTGACCATAAAGATGATAGAAACAGCATGCAAAGTTGATAAAAGCGTTCAAAACGTTGGCGGAGTTGCATGTATATATAACCTAAGTCATTGGAATGCCAACCCCGCAGTTAAATTTCGAAAACATTAAGTATATGTCTAGAAAATTCCCGATATGTAAGCAGATTATCGCAACTGCGAACCGAAAATCGAAGACAAACTGCTTACAAAGTTATGAAAAGCGATTGCAAAGTTTGTAGATTCGTTTGGCAATGTTACATATGATATTATATTGACGGGTTCCATAGTCAAAAGTTCGAAAACGTAAATACATATTTCGCACATTGCCGTTAAAGTAGCGTACTATCACTCGGAGCATGTAGAGGTCATAGGTCAATTCAAGAAGTTACTTGTACAAAAGCTATCAAGTTTAAAACAGTTTCAAAAATGAAATAGTCGCTAATTCGAGTATATTTCAAATTAGGTAAGCAGTAGTGTGGGTAGGTAAAGAGACAAAGTTTAAAGTTAAAATCAATCGGGCATGGTTAGTTCTTGCATGGGAGACTGCCTGAGAATACCAGCTGGGGATTTTTTTTGGTTTCATCACATACATAACAAAGATATGAGACAACGTTCATGCATCTTTTTTTCACTGTGATGTTAATCATTTTTAGTAGAAAGACATGGAATTTAGGCTTGTTTTCAAATTCATGAACATTTTTCAATTTCCTTATTATTTTCGGAGAACAAGTTGGTGACGCTGTCGGTACATAGTGGAGTTTGACCAGTTAACTTACCGTGAAAAGTCGTACAAAGTGAACGCAAAGTTGTGCAAAGTGATTACAAAGTTTGTAGATGTATTTGTATGGTTGATCTAAGTTGTTGGCATATAGAAACCCGCAATTGTAAAGTCAAACAAATGAATAAATGCGAGATGAAAACAGCCTATATTAGCAGAGTATCACATGAGCTGACTGACCATAAAGATGATAGAAACAGCATGCAAAGTTGATAAAAGCGTTCAAAACGTTGGCGGAGTTGCATGTATATATAACCTAAGTCATTGGAATGCCAACCCCGCAGTTAAATTTCGAAAACATTAAGTATATGTCTAGAAAATTCCCGATATGTAAGCAGATTATCGCAACTGCGAACCGAAAATTGAAGACAAACTGCTTACAAAGTTATGAAAAGCGATTGCAAAGTTTGTAGATTCGTTTGGCAATGTTACATATGATATTATATTGACGGGTTCCATAGTCAAAAGTTCGAAAACGTAAATACATATTTCGCACATTGCCGTTAAAGTTGCGTACTATCACTCGGAGCATGTATAGGTAATAGGTCAATACAAGAAGTTACTTGTACAAAAGCTATCAAGTTTAAAACAGTTTCAAAAATGAAATAGTCGCTAATTCGTGTATATTTCAAATTACGTAAGCAGTAGTGTGGGTAGCTGAAGAGACAAAGTTTAAAGTTAAGCTCAATCGGGCATGGATAGTGCTTGTATGGGAGACTGCCTGAGAAAACCAGCTGGGGTTTTTTTTTGGTTTCATCACATACATATCAAAGATATGAGACAACGTTCGTGCATCTTTTTTTTCACTGTGATGTTAATTATTTTTAGTAGAAAGACATGGAAATCTAGGATTGTTTTCAAATTCATGAACATTTTTCAATTTCCCTATTATTTTCGGAGAACAAGTTGGTGACGCTGTCGGCACATATAGGAGTTTGACCAGTTAACTTACCGTGAAAAGTCGTACAAAGTGAACGCAAAGTTGTGCAAAGTGATTACAAAGTTTGTAGATGTATTTGTATGTTTGACCTAAGTTGTTGGCATATAGAAACCCGCAATTGTAAAGTCAAACAAATGAATAAAAGCGAGATGAAAACAGCCTATATTAGCAGAGTATCACATGAGCTAACGGACCATAAAGATGATAGAAACAGCATGCAAAGTTGATAAAAGCGTTAAAAACGTTGGCGGAGTTGCATGTATATATAACTTAAGTCATTGGAATGCCAACCCCGCAGTTAAATTTCGAAAACATTAAGTATATGTCTAGAAAATTCCCGATATGTAAGCAGATTATCGCAACTGCGAACCGAAAATCGAAGACAAACTGTTTACAAAGTTATGAAAAGCGATTGCAAAGTTTGTAGATTCGTTTGGCAATGTTACATATGATATTATATTGACGGGTTCCATAGTCAAAAGTTCGAAAACGTAAATACATATTTCGCACATTGCCGTTAAAGTTGCGTACTATCACTCGGAGCATGTATAGGTCATAGGTCAATTCAAGAAGTTACTTGTACTAAAGCTATTAAGTTTAAAACAGTTTCAAAAATGAAATAGTCGCTAATTCGTGTATATTTCAAATTACGTAAGCAGTAGTGTGGGTAGCTGAAGAGACAAAGTTTAAAGTTAAGCTCAATCGGGCATGGATAGTGCTTGTATGGGAGACTGCCTGAGAAAACCAGCTGGGGTTTTTTTTTGGTTTCATCACATACATATCAAAGATATGAGACAACGTTCGTGCATCTTTTTTTTCACTGTGATGTTAATTATTTTTAGTAGAAAGACATGGAAATCTAGGATTGTTTTCAAATTCATGAACATTTTTCAATTTCCCTATTATTTTCGGAGAACAAGTTGGTGACGCTGTCGGCACATATAGGAGTTTGACCAGTTAACTTACCGTGAAAAGTCGTACAAAGTGAACGCAAAGTTGTGCAAAGTGATTACAAAGTTTGTAGATGTATTTGTATGTTTGACCTAAGTTGTTGGCATATAGAAACCCGCAATTGTAAAGTCAAACAAATGAATAAAAGCGAGATGAAAACAGCCTATATTAGCAGAGTATCACATGAGCTAACGGACCATAAAGATGATAGAAACAGCATGCAAAGTTGATAAAAGCGTTCAAAACGTTGGCGGAGTTGCATGTATATATAACTTAAGTCATTGGAATGCCAACCCCGCAGTTAAATTTCGAAAACATTAAGTATATGTCTAGAAAATTCCCGATATGTAAGCAGATTATCGCAACTGCAAACCGAAAATCGAAGACAAACTGTTTACAAAGTTATGAAAAGCGATTGCAAAGTTTGTAGATTCGTTTGGCAATGTTACATATGATATTATATTGACGGGTTCCATAGTCAAAAGTTCGAAAACGTAAATACATATTTCGCACATTGCCGTTAAAGTTGCGTACTATCACTCGGAGCATGTATAGGTCATAGGTCAATTCAAGAAGTTACTTGTACTAAAGCTATTAAGTTTAAAACAGTTTCAAAAATGAAATAGTCGCTAATTCGTGTATATTTCAAATTACGTAAGCAGTAGTGTGGGTAGCTGAAGAGACAAAGTTTAAAGTTAAGCTCAATCGGGCATGGATAGTGCTTGTATGGGTGACTGCCTGAGAAAACCAGCTGAGGATTTTTTTTGGTTTCATCACATACATATCAAAGATATGAGACAACGTTCGTGCATCTTTTTTTCACTGTGATGTTAATCATTTTTAGTAGAAAGACATGGAAATTTAGGCTTGTTTTCAAATTCATGAACATTTTTCAATTTCCTTATTATTTTCGGAGAACATGTTGGTGACGCTGTCGGTACATAGTGGAGTTTGACCAGTTAACTTACCGTGAAAATTAGTACAAAGTGAACGCAAAGTTGTGCAAAGTGATTACAAAGTTTGTAGATGTATTTGTATGTTTGACCTAAGTTGTTGGCATATAGAAACCCGCAATTGTAAAGTCAAACAAATGATGAATAAAAGCGAGATGAAAACAGCCTATATTAGCAGAGTATCACATGAGCTGACTGACCATAAAGATGATAGAAACAGCATGCAAAGTTGATAAAAGCGTTCAAAACGTTGGCGGAGTTGCATGTATATATAACCTAAGTCATTGGAATGCCAACCCCGCAGTTAAATTTCGAAAACATTAAGTATATGTCTAGAAAATTCCCGATATGTAAGCAGATTATCGCAACTGCGAACCGAAAATCGAAGACAAACTGCTTACAAAGTTATGAAAAGCGTTTGCAAAGTTTGTAGATTCGTTTGGCAATGTTACATATGATATTATATTGACGGGTTCCATAGTCAAAAGTTCGAAAACGTAAATACATATTTCGCACATTGCCGTTAAAGTTGCGTACTATCACTCGGAGCATGTATAGGTAAAAGGTCAATACAAGAAGTTACTTGTACTAAAGCTATTAAGTTTAAAACAGTTTCAAAAATGAAATAGTCGCTAATTCGTGTATATTTCAAATTACGTAAGCAGTAGTGTGGGTAGCTGAAGAGACAAAGTTTAAAGTTAAGCTCAATCGGGCATGGATAGTGCTTGTATGGGAGACTGCCTGAGAAAACCAGCTGGGGTTTTTTTTTGGTTTCATCACATACATATCAAAGATATGAGACAACGTTCGTGCATCTTTTTTTTCACTGTGATGTTAATTATTTTTAGTAGAAAGACATGGAAATCTAGGATTGTTTTCAAATTCATGAACATTTTTCAATTTCCCTATTATTTTCGGAGAACAAGTTGGTGACGCTGTCGGCACATATAGGAGTTTGACCAGTTAACTTACCGTGAAAAGTCGTACAAAGTGAACGCAAAGTTGTGCAAAGTGATTACAAAGTTTGTAGATGTATTTGTATGTTTGACCTAAGTTGTTGGCATATAGAAACCCGCAATTGTAAAGTCAAACAAATGAATAAAAGCGAGATGAAAACAGCCTATATTAGCAGAGTATCACATGAGCTAACGGACCATAAAGATGATAGAAACAGCATGCAAAGTTGATAAAAGCGTTCAAAACGTTGGCGGAGTTGCATGTATATATAACTTAAGTCATTGGAATGCCAACCCCGCAGTTAAATTTCGAAAACATTAAGTATATGTCTAGAAAATTCCCGATATGTAAGCAGATTATCGCAACTGCAAACCGAAAATCGAAGACAAACTGTTTACAAAGTTATGAAAAGCGATTGCAAAGTTTGTAGATTCGTTTGGCAATGTTACATATGATATTATATTGACGGGTTCCATAGTCAAAAGTTCGAAAACGTAAATACATATTTCGCACATTGCCGTTAAAGTTGCGTACTATCACTCGGAGCATGTATAGGTCATAGGTCAATTCAAGAAGTTACTTGTACTAAAGCTATTAAGTTTAAAACAGTTTCAAAAATGAAATAGTCGCTAATTCGTGTATATTTCAAATTACGTAAGCAGTAGTGTGGGTAGCTGAAGAGACAAAGTTTAAAGTTAAGCTCAATCGGGCATGGATAGTGCTTGTATGGGTGACTGCCTGAGAAAACCAGCTGAGGATTTTATTTGGTTTCATCACATACATATCAAAGATATGAGACAACGTTCGTGCATCTTTTTTTCACTGTGATGTTAATCATTTTTAGTAGAAAGACATGGAAATTTAGGCTTGTTTTCAAATTCATGAACATTTTTCAATTTCCTTATTATTTTCGGAGAACATGTTGGTGACGCTGTCGGTACATAGTGGAGTTTGACCAGTTAACTTACCGTGAAAATTAGTACAAAGTGAACGCAAAGTTGTGCAAAGTGATTACAAAGTTTGTAGATGTATTTGTATGTTTGACCTAAGTTGTTGGCATATAGAAACCCGCAATTGTAAAGTCAAACAAATGATGAATAAAAGCGAGATGAAAACAGCCTATATTAGCAGAGTATCACATGAGCTGACTGACCATAAAGATGATAGAAACAGCATGCAAAGTTGATAAAAGCGTTCAAAACGTTGGCGGAGTTGCATGTATATATAACCTAAGTCATTGGAATGCCAACCCCGCAGTTAAATTTCGAAAACATTAAGTATATGTCTAGAAAATTCCCGATATGTAAGCAGATTATCGCAACTGCGAACCGAAAATCGAAGACAAACTGCTTACAAAGTTATGAAAAGCGTTTGCAAAGTTTGTAGATTCGTTTGGCAATGTTACATATGATATTATATTGACGGGTTCCATAGTCAAAAGTTCGAAAACGTAAATACATATTTCGCACATTGCCGTTAAAGTTGCGTACTATCACTCGGAGCATGTATAGGTAATAGGTCAATACAAGAAGTTACTTGTACTAAAGCTATTAAGTTTAAAACAGTTTCAAAAATGAAATAGTCGCTAATTCGTGTATATTTCAAATTACGTAAGCAGTAGTGTGGGTAGCTGAAGAGACAAAGTTTAAAGTTAAGCTCAATCGGGCATGGATAGTGCTTGTATGGGAGACTGCCTGAGAAAACCAGCTGGGGTTTTTTTTTGGTTTCATCACATACATATCAAAGATATGAGACAACGTTCGTGCATCTTTTTTTTCACTGTGATGTTAATTATTTTTAGTAGAAAGACATGGAAATCTAGGATTGTTTTCAAATTCATGAACATTTTTCAATTTCCCTATTATTTTCGGAGAACAAGTTGGTGACGCTGTCGGCACATATAGGAGTTTGACCAGTTAACTTACCGTGAAAAGTCGTACAAAGTGAACGCAAAGTTGTGCAAAGTGATTACAAAGTTTGTAGATGTATTTGTATGTTTGACCTAAGTTGTTGGCATATAGAAACCCGCAATTGTAAAGTCAAACAAATGAATAAAAGCGAGATGAAAACAGCCTATATTAGCAGAGTATCACATGAGCTAACGGACCATAAAGATGATAGAAACAGCATGCAAAGTTGATAAAAGCGTTCAAAACGTTGGCGGAGTTGCATGTATATATAACTTAAGTCATTGGAATGCCAACCCCGCAGTTAAATTTCGAAAACATTAAGTATATGTCTAGAAAATTCCCGATATGTAAGCAGATTATCGCAACTGCGAACCGAAAATCGAAGACAAACTGTTTACAAAGTTATGAAAAGCGATTGCAAAGTTTGTAGATTCGTTTGGCAATGTTACATATGATATTATATTGACGGGTTCCATAGTCAAAAGTTCGAAAACGTAAATACATATTTCGCACATTGCCGTTAAAGTTGCGTACTATCACTCGGAGCATGTATAGGTAATAGGTCAATACAAGAAGTTACTTGTACTAAAGCTATTAAGTTTAAAACAGTTTCAAAAATGAAATAGTCGCTAATTCGTGTATATTTCAAATTACGTAAGCAGTAGTGTGGGTAGCTGAAGAGACAAAGTTTAAAGTTAAGCTCAATCGGGCATGGATAGTGCTTGTATGGGAGACTGCCTGAGAAAACCAGCTGGGGTTTTTTTTTGGTTTCATCACATACATATCAAAGATATGAGACAACGTTCGTGCATCTTTTTTTTCACTGTGATGTTAATTATTTTTAGTAGAAAGACATGGAAATCTAGGATTGTTTTCAAATTCATGAACATTTTTCAATTTCCCTATTATTTTCGGAGAACAAGTTGGTGACGCTGTCGGCACATATAGGAGTTTGACCAGTTAACTTACCGTGAAAAGTCGTACAAAGTGAACGCAAAGTTGTGCAAAGTGATTACAAAGTTTGTAGATGTATTTGTATGTTTGACCTAAGTTGTTGGCATATAGAAACCCGCAATTGTAAAGTCAAACAAATGAATAAAAGCGAGATGAAAACAGCCTATATTAGCAGAGTATCACATGAGCTAACGGACCATAAAGATGATAGAAACAGCATGCAAAGTTGATAAAAGCGTTCAAAACGTTGGCGGAGTTGCATGTATATATAACTTAAGTCATTGGAATGCCAACCCCGCAGTTAAATTTCGAAAACATTAAGTATATGTCTAGAAAATTCCCGATATGTAAGCAGATTATCGCAACTGCAAACCGAAAATCGAAGACAAACTGTTTACAAAGTTATGAAAAGCGATTGCAAAGTTTGTAGATTCGTTTGGCAATGTTACATATGATATTATATTGACGGGTTCCATAGTCAAAAGTTCGAAAACGTAAATACATATTTCGCACATTGCCGTTAAAGTTGCGTACTATCACTCGGAGCATGTATAGGTCATAGGTCAATTCAAGAAGTTACTTGTACTAAAGCTATTAAGTTTAAAACAGTTTCAAAAATGAAATAGTCGCTAATTCGTGTATATTTCAAATTACGTAAGCAGTAGTGTGGGTAGCTGAAGAGACAAAGTTTAAAGTTAAGCTCAATCGGGCATGGATAGTGCTTGTATGGGTGACTGCCTGAGAAAACCAGCTGAGGATTTTTTTTGGTTTCATCACATACATATCAAAGATATGAGACAACGTTCGTGCATCTTTTTTTCACTGTGATGTTAATCATTTTTAGTAGAAAGACATGGAAATTTAGGCTTGTTTTCAAATTCATGAACATTTTTCAATTTCCTTATTATTTTCGGAGAACATGTTGGTGACGCTGTCGGTACATAGTGGAGTTTGACCAGTTAACTTACCGTGAAAATTAGTACAAAGTGAACGCAAAGTTGTGCAAAGTGATTACAAAGTTTGTAGATGTATTTGTATGTTTGACCTAAGTTGTTGGCATATAGAAACCCGCAATTGAAAAGTCAAACAAATGAATAAAAGCGAGATGAAAACAGCCTATATTAGCAGAGTATCACATGAGCTAACGGACCATAAAGATGATAGAAACAGCATGCAAAGTTGATAAAAGCGTTCAAAACGTTGGCGGAGTTGCATGTATATATAACTTAAGTCATTGGAATGCCAACCCCGCAGTTAAATTTCGAAAACATTAAGTATATGTCTAGAAAATTCCCGATATGTAAGCAGATTATCGCAACTGCGAACCGAAAATCGAAGACAAACTGTTTACAAAGTTATGAAAAGCGATTGCAAAGTTTGTAGATTCGTTTGGCAATGTTACATATGATATTATATTGACGGGTTCCATAGTCAAAAGTTCGAAAACGTAAATACATATTTCGCACATTGCCGTTAAAGTTGCGTACTATCACTCGGAGCATGTATAGGTAATAGGTCAATACAAGAAGTT
Organism: Saccoglossus kowalevskii; assembly: GCF_978046115.1. Lineage (NCBI taxonomy): Eukaryota > Metazoa > Hemichordata > Enteropneusta > Harrimaniidae > Saccoglossus > Saccoglossus kowalevskii. The sequence continues at coordinate 7,517,908 of NC_140657.1, forward strand.
ACTTGTACTAAAGCTATTAAGTTTAAAACAGTTTCAAAAATGAAATAGTCGCTAATTCGTGTATATTTCAAATTACGTAAGCAGTAGTGTGGGTAGCTGAAGAGACAAAGTTTAAAGTTAAGCTCAATCGGGCATGGATAGTGCTTGTATGGGAGACTGCCTGAGAAAACCAGCTGGGGTTTTTTTTTGGTTTCATCACATACATATCAAAGATATGAGACAACGTTCGTGCATCTTTTTTTTCACTGTGATGTTAATTATTTTTAGTAGAAAGACATGGAAATCTAGGATTGTTTTCAAATTCATGAACATTTTTCAATTTCCCTATTATTTTCGGAGAACAAGTTGGTGACGCTGTCGGCACATATAGGAGTTTGACCAGTTAACTTACCGTGAAAAGTCGTACAAAGTGAACGCAAAGTTGTGCAAAGTGATTACAAAGTTTGTAGATGTATTTGTATGTTTGACCTAAGTTGTTGGCATATAGAAACCCGCAATTGTAAAGTCAAACAAATGATGAATAAAAGCGAGATGAAAACAGCCTATATTAGCAGAGTATCACATGAGCTGACTGACCATAAAGATGATAGAAACAGCATGCAAAGTTGATAAAAGCGTTCAAAACGTTGGCGGAGTTGCATGTATATATAACCTAAGTCATTGGAATGCCAACCCCGCAGTTAAATTTCGAAAACATTAAGTATATGTCTAGAAAATTCCCGATATGTAAGCAGATTATCGCAACTGCGAACCGAAAATCGAAGACAAACTGCTTACAAAGTTATGAAAAGCGTTTGCAAAGTTTGTAGATTCGTTTGGCAATGTTACATATGATATTATATTGACGGGTTCCATAGTCAAAAGTTCGAAAACGTAAATACATATTTCGCACATTGCCGTTAAAGTTGCGTACTATCACTCGGAGCATGTATAGGTAATAGGTCAATACAAGAAGTTACTTGTACTAAAGCTATTAAGTTTAAAACAGTTTCAAAAATGAAATAGTCGCTAATTCGTGTATATTTCAAATTACGTAAGCAGTAGTGTGGGTAGCTGAAGAGACAAAGTTTAAAGTTAAGCTCAATCGGGCATGGATAGTGCTTGTATGGGAGACTGCCTGAGAAAACCAGCTGGGGTTTTTTTTTGGTTTCATCACATACATATCAAAGATATGAGACAACGTTCGTGCATCTTTTTTTTCACTGTGATGTTAATTATTTTTAGTAGAAAGACATGGAAATCTAGGATTGTTTTCAAATTCATGAACATTTTTCAATTTCCCTATTATTTTCGGAGAACAAGTTGGTGACGCTGTCGGCACATATAGGAGTTTGACCAGTTAACTTACCGTGAAAAGTCGTACAAAGTGAACGCAAAGTTGTGCAAAGTGATTACAAAGTTTGTAGATGTATTTGTATGTTTGACCTAAGTTGTTGGCATATAGAAACCCGCAATTGTAAAGTCAAACAAATGATGAATAAAAGCGAGATGAAAACAGCCTATATTAGCAGAGTATCACATGAGCTGACTGACCATAAAGATGATAGAAACAGCATGCAAAGTTGATAAAAGCGTTCAAAACGTTGGCGGAGTTGCATGTATATATAACCTAAGTCATTGGAATGCCAACCCCGCAGTTAAATTTCGAAAACATTAAGTATATGTCTAGAAAATTCCCGATATGTAAGCAGATTATCGCAACTGCGAACCGAAAATCGAAGACAAACTGCTTACAAAGTTATGAAAAGCGTTTGCAAAGTTTGTAGATTCGTTTGGCAATGTTACATATGATATTATATTGACGGGTTCCATAGTCAAAAGTTCGAAAACGTAAATACATATTTCGCACATTGCCGTTAAAGTTGCGTACTATCACTCGGAGCATGTATAGGTCATAGGTCAATTCAAGAAGTTACTTGTACTAAAGCTATTAAGTTTAAAACAGTTTCAAAAATGAAATAGTCGCTAATTCGTGTATATTTCAAATTACGTAAGCAGTAGTGTGGGTAGCTGAAGAGACAAAGTTTAAAGTTAAGCTCAATCGGGCATGGATAGTGCTTGTATGGGTGACTGCCTGAGAAAACCAGCTGAGGATTTTTTTTGGTTTCATCACATACATATCAAAGATATGAGACAACGTTCGTGCATCTTTTTTTCACTGTGATGTTAATCATTTTTAGTAGAAAGACATGGAAATTTAGGCTTGTTTTCAAATTCATGAACATTTTTCAATTTCCTTATTATTTTCGGAGAACATGTTGGTGACGCTGTCGGTACATAGTGGAGTTTGACCAGTTAACTTACCGTGAAAATTAGTACAAAGTGAACGCAAAGTTGTGCAAAGTGATTACAAAGTTTGTAGATGTATTTGTATGTTTGACCTAAGTTGTTGGCATATAGAAACCCGCAATTGTAAAGTCAAACAAATGATGAATAAAAGCGAGATGAAAACAGCCTATATTAGCAGAGTATCACATGAGCTGACTGACCATAAAGATGATAGAAACAGCATGCAAAGTTGATAAAAGCGTTCAAAACGTTGGCGGAGTTGCATGTATATATAACCTAAGTCATTGGAATGCCAACCCCGCAGTTAAATTTCGAAAACATTAAGTATATGTCTAGAAAATTCCCGATATGTAAGCAGATTATCGCAACTGCGAACCGAAAATCGAAGACAAACTGCTTACAAAGTTATGAAAAGCGTTTGCAAAGTTTGTAGATTCGTTTGGCAATGTTACATATGATATTATATTGACGGGTTCCATAGTCAAAAGTTCGAAAACGTAAATACATATTTCGCACATTGCCGTTAAAGTTGCGTACTATCACTCGGAGCATGTATAGGTAATAGGTCAATACAAGAAGTTACTTGTACTAAAGCTATTAAGTTTAAAACAGTTTCAAAAATGAAATAGTCGCTAATTCGTGTATATTTCAAATTACGTAAGCAGTAGTGTGGGTAGCTGAAGAGACAAAGTTTAAAGTTAAGCTCAATCGGGCATGGATAGTGCTTGTATGGGAGACTGCCTGAGAAAACCAGCTGGGGTTTTTTTTTGGTTTCATCACATACATATCAAAGATATGAGACAACGTTCGTGCATCTTTTTTTTCACTGTGATGTTAATTATTTTTAGTAGAAAGACATGGAAATCTAGGATTGTTTTCAAATTCATGAACATTTTTCAATTTCCCTATTATTTTCGGAGAACAAGTTGGTGACGCTGTCGGCACATATAGGAGTTTGACCAGTTAACTTACCGTGAAAAGTCGTACAAAGTGAACGCAAAGTTGTGCAAAGTGATTACAAAGTTTGTAGATGTATTTGTATGTTTGACCTAAGTTGTTGGCATATAGAAACCCGCAATTGTAAAGTCAAACAAATGAATAAAAGCGAGATGAAAACAGCCTATATTAGCAGAGTATCACATGAGCTAACGGACCATAAAGATGATAGAAACAGCATGCAAAGTTGATAAAAGCGTTCAAAACGTTGGCGGAGTTGCATGTATATATAACTTAAGTCATTGGAATGCCAACCCCGCAGTTAAATTTCGAAAACATTAAGTATATGTCTAGAAAATTCCCGATATGTAAGCAGATTATCGCAACTGCGAACCGAAAATCGAAGACAAACTGTTTACAAAGTTATGAAAAGCGATTGCAAAGTTTGTAGATTCGTTTGGCAATGTTACATATGATATTATATTGACGGGTTCCATAGTCAAAAGTTCGAAAACGTAAATACATATTTCGCACATTGCCGTTAAAGTTGCGTACTATCACTCGGAGCATGTATAGGTAATAGGTCAATACAAGAAGTTACTTGTACTAAAGCTATTAAGTTTAAAACAGTTTCAAAAATGAAATAGTCGCTAATTCGTGTATATTTCAAATTACGTAAGCAGTAGTGTGGGTAGCTGAAGAGACAAAGTTTAAAGTTAAGCTCAATCGGGCATGGATAGTGCTTGTATGGGAGACTGCCTGAGAAAACCAGCTGGGGGTTTTTTTTGGTTTCATCACATACATATCAAAGATATGAGACAACGTTCGTGCATCTTTTTTTTCACTGTGATGTTAATTATTTTTAGTAGAAAGACATGGAAATCTAGGATTGTTTTCAAATTCATGAACATTTTTCAATTTCCCTATTATTTTCGGAGAACAAGTTGGTGACGCTGTCGGCACATATAGGAGTTTGACCAGTTAACTTACCGTGAAAAGTCGTACAAAGTGAACGCAAAGTTGTGCAAAGTGATTACAAAGTTTGTAGATGTATTTGTATGTTTGACCTAAGTTGTTGGCATATAGAAACCCGCAATTGTAAAGTCAAACAAATGATGAATAAAAGCGAGATGAAAACAGCCTATATTAGCAGAGTATCACATGAGCTGACTGACCATAAAGATGATAGAAACAGCATGCAAAGTTGATAAAAGCGTTCAAAACGTTGGCGGAGTTGCATGTATATATAACCTAAGTCATTGGAATGCCAACCCCGTAGTTAAATTTCGAAAACATTAAGTATATGTCTAGAAAATTCCCGATATGTAAGCAGATTATCGCAACTGCGAACCGAAAATCGAAGACAAACTGCTTACAAAGTTATGAAAAGCGTTTGCAAAGTTTGTAGATTCGTTTGGCAATGTTACATATGATATTATATTGACGGGTTCCATAGTCAAAAGTTCGAAAACGTAAATACATATTTCGCACATTGCCGTTAAAGTTGCGTACTATCACTCGGAGCATGTATAGGTAATAGGTCAATACAAGAAGTTACTTGTACTAAAGCTATTAAGTTTAAAACAGTTTCAAAAATGAAATAGTCGCTAATTCGTGTATATTTCAAATTACGTAAGCAGTAGTGTGGGTAGCTGAAGAGACAAAGTTTAAAGTTAAGCTCAATCGGGCATGGATAGTGCTTGTATGGGAGACTGCCTGAGAAAACCAGCTGGGTTTTTTTTTTGGTTTCATCACATACATATCAAAGATATGAGACAACGTTCGTGCATCTTTTTTTTCACTGTGATGTTAATTATTTTTAGTAGAAAGACATGGAAATCTAGGATTGTTTTCAAATTCATGAACATTTTTCAATTTCCCTATTATTTTCGGAGAACAAGTTGGTGACGCTGTCGGCACATATAGGAGTTTGACCAGTTAACTTACCGTGAAAAGTCGTACAAAGTGAACGCAAAGTTGTGCAAAGTGATTACAAAGTTTGTAGATGTATTTGTATGTTTGACCTAAGTTGTTGGCATATAGAAACCCGCAATTGTAAAGTCAAACAAATGATGAATAAAAGCGAGATGAAAACAGCCTATATTAGCAGAGTATCACATGAGCTGACTGACCATAAAGATGATAGAAACAGCATGCAAAGTTGATAAAAGCGTTCAAAACGTTGGCGGAGTTGCATGTATATATAACTTAAGTCATTGGAATGCCAACCCCGCAGTTAAATTTCGAAAACATTAAGTATATGTCTAGAAAATTCCCGATATGTAAGCAGATTATCGCAACTGCGAACCGAAAATCGAAGACAAACTGTTTACAAAGTTATGAAAAGCGATTGCAAAGTTTGTAGATTCGTTTGGCAATGTTACATATGATATTATATTGACGGGTTCCATAGTCAAAAGTTCGAAAACGTAAATACATATTTCGCACATTGCCGTTAAAGTAGCGTACTATCACTCGGAGCATGTATAGGTAATAGGTCAATACAAGAAGTTACTTGTACTAAAGCTATTAAGTTTAAAACAGTTTCAAAAATGAAATAGTCGCTAATTCGTGTATATTTCAAATTACGTAAGCAGTAGTGTGGGTAGCTGAAGAGACAAAGTTTAAAGTTAAGCTCAATCGGGCATGGATAGTGCTTGTATGGGAGACTGCCTGAGAAAACCAGCTGGGGCTTTTTTTTGGTTTCATCACATACATATCAAAGATATGAGACAACGTTCGTGCATCTTTTTTTTCACTGTGATGTTAATTATTTTTAGTAGAAAGACATGGAAATCTAGGATTGTTTTCAAATTCATGAACATTTTTCAATTTCCCTATTATTTTCGGAGAACAAGTTGGTGACGCTGTCGGCACATATAGGAGTTTGACCAGTTAACTTACCGTGAAAAGTCGTACAAAGTGAACGCAAAGTTGTGCAAAGTGATTACAAAGTTTGTAGATGTATTTGTATGTTTGACCTAAGTTGTTGGCATATAGAAACCCGCAATTGTAAAGTCAAACAAATGAATAAAAGCGAGATGAAAACAGCCTATATTAGCAGAGTATCACATGAGCTAACGGACCATAAAGATGATAGAAACAGCATGCAAAGTTGATAAAAGCGTTCAAAACGTTGGCGGAGTTGCATGTATATATAACTTAAGTCATTGGAATGCCAACCCCGCAGTTAAATTTCGAAAACATTAAGTATATGTCTAGAAAATTCCCGATATGTAAGCAGATTATCGCAACTGCGAACCGAAAATCGAAGACAAACTGTTTACAAAGTTATGAAAAGCGATTGCAAAGTTTGTAGATTCGTTTGGCAATGTTACATATGATATTATATTGACGGGTTCCATAGTCAAAAGTTCGAAAACGTAAATACATATTTCGCACATTGCCGTTAAAGTTGCGTACTATCACTCGGAGCATGTATAGGTAATAGGTCAATACAAGAAGTTACTTGTACTAAAGCTATTAAGTTTAAAACAGTTTCAAAAATGAAATAGTCGCTAATTCGTGTATATTTCAAATTACGTAAGCAGTAGTGTGGGTAGCTGAAGAGACAAAGTTTAAAGTTAAGCTCAATCGGGCATGGATAGTGCTTGTATGGGAGACTGCCTGAGAAAACCAGCTGGGGTTTTTTTTTGGTTTCATCACATACATATCAAAGATATGAGACAACGTTCGTGCATCTTTTTTTTCACTGTGATGTTAATTATTTTTAGTAGAAAGACATGGAAATCTAGGATTGTTTTCAAATTCATGAACATTTTTCAATTTCCCTATTATTTTCGGAGAACAAGTTGGTGACGCTGTCGGCACATATAGGAGTTTGACCAGTTAACTTACCGTGAAAAGTCGTACAAAGTGAACGCAAAGTTGTGCAAAGTGATTACAAAGTTTGTAGATGTATTTGTATGTTTGACCTAAGTTGTTGGCATATAGAAACCCGCAATTGTAAAGTCAAACAAATGATGAATAAAAGCGAGATGAAAACAGCCTATATTAGCAGAGTATCACATGAGCTGACTGACCATAAAGATGATAGAAACAGCATGCAAAGTTGATAAAAGCGTTCAAAACGTTGGCGGAGTTGCATGTATATATAACCTAAGTCATTGGAATGCCAACCCCGCAGTTAAATTTCGAAAACATTAAGTATATGTCTAGAAAATTCCCGATATGTAAGCAGATTATCGCAACTGCGAACCGAAAATCGAAGACAAACTGCTTACAAAGTTATGAAAAGCGTTTGCAAAGTTTGTAGATTCGTTTGGCAATGTTACATATGATATTATATTGACGGGTTCCATAGTCAAAAGTTCGAAAACGTAAATACATATTTCGCACATTGCCGTTAAAGTTGCGTACTATCACTCGGAGCATGTATAGGTAATAGGTCAATACAAGAAGTTACTTGTACTAAAGCTATTAAGTTTAAAACAGTTTCAAAAATGAAATAGTCGCTAATTCGTGTATATTTCAAATTACGTAAGCAGTAGTGTGGGTAGCTGAAGAGACAAAGTTTAAAGTTAAGCTCAATCGGGCATGGATAGTGCTTGTATGGGAGACTGCCTGAGAAAACCAGCTGGGGTTTTTTTTTGGTTTCATCACATACATATCAAAGATATGAGACAACGTTCGTGCATCTTTTTTTTCACTGTGATGTTAATTATTTTTAGTAGAAAGACATGGAAATCTAGGATTGTTTTCAAATTCATGAACATTTTTCAATTTCCCTATTATTTTCGGAGAACAAGTTGGTGACGCTGTCGGCACATATAGGAGTTTGACCAGTTAACTTACCGTGAAAAGTCGTACAAAGTGAACGCAAAGTTGTGCAAAGTGATTACAAAGTTTGTAGATGTATTTGTATGTTTGACCTAAGTTGTTGGCATATAGAAACCCGCAATTGTAAAGTCAAACAAATGAATAAAAGCGAGATGAAAACAGCCTATATTAGCAGAGTATCACATGAGCTAACGGACCATAAAGATGATAGAAACAGCATGCAAAGTTGATAAAAGCGTTCAAAACGTTGGCGGAGTTGCATGTATATATAACTTAAGTCATTGGAATGCCAACCCCGCAGTTAAATTTCGAAAACATTAAGTATATGTCTAGAAAATTCCCGATATGTAAGCAGATTATCGCAACTGCGAACCGATAATCGAAGACAAACTGTTTACAAAGTTATGAAAAGCGATTGCAAAGTTTGTAGATTCGTTTGGCAATGTTACATATGATATTATATTGACGGGTTCCATAGTCAAAAGTTCGAAAACGTAAATACATATTTCGCACATTGCCGTTAAAGTTGCGTACTATCACTCGGAGCATGTATAGGTCATAGGTCAATTCAAGAAGTTACTTGTACTAAAGCTATTAAGTTTAAAACAGTTTCAAAAATGAAATAGTCGCTAATTCGTGTATATTTCAAATTACGTAAGCAGTAGTGTGGGTAGCTGAAGAGACAAAGTTTAAAGTTAAGCTCAATCGGGCATGGATAGTGCTTGTATGGGTGACTGCCTGAGAAAACCAGCTGAGGATTTTTTTTGGTTTCATCACATACATATCAAAGATATGAGACAACGTTCGTGCATCTTTTTTTCACTGTGATGTTAATCATTTTTAGTAGAAAGACATGGAAATTTAGGCTTGTTTTCAAATTCATGAACATTTTTCAATTTCCTTATTATTTTCGGAGAACATGTTGGTGACGCTGTCGGTACATAGTGGAGTTTGACCAGTTAACTTACCGTGAAAATTAGTACAAAGTGAACGCAAAGTTGTGCAAAGTGATTACAAAGTTTGTAGATGTATTTGTATGTTTGACCTAAGTTGTTGGCATATAGAAACTCGCAATTGTAAAGTCAAACAAATGATGAATAAAAGCGAGATGAAAACAGCCTATATTAGCAGAGTATCACATGAGCTGACTGACCATAAAGATGATAGAAACAGCATGCAAAGTTGATAAAAGCGTTCAAATCGTTGGCGGAGTTGCATGTATATATAACCAAAGTCATTGGAATGCCAACCCCGCAGTTAAATTTCGAAAACATTAAGTATATGTCTAGAAAATTCCCGATATGTAAGCAGATTATCGCAACTGCGAACCGAAAATCGAAGACAAACTGCTTACAAAGTTATGAAAAGCGTTTGCAAAGTTTGTAGATTCGTTTGGCAATGTTACATATGATATTATATTGACGGGTTCCATAGTCAAAAGTTTGAAAACGTAAATACATGTTTCGCACATTGCCGTTAAAGTTGCGTACTATCACTCGGAGCATGTATAGGTAATAGGTCAATACAAGAAGTTACTTGTACTAAAGCTATTAAGTTTAAAACAGTTTCAAAAATGAAATAGTCGCTAATTCGTGTATATTTCAAATTACGTAAGCAGTAGTGTGGGTAGCTGAAGAGACAAAGTTTAAAGTTAAGCTCAATCGGGCATGGATAGTGCTTGTATGGGAGACTGCCTGAGAAAACCAGCTGGGGTTTTTTTTTGGTTTCATCACATACATATCAAAGATATGAGACAACGTTCGTGCATCTTTTTTTTCACTGTGATGTTAATTATTTTTAGTAGAAAGACATGGAAATCTAGGATTGTTTTCAAATTCATGAACATTTTTCAATTTCCCTATTATTTTCGGAGAACAAGTTGGTGACGCTGTCGGCACATATAGGAGTTTGACCAGTTAACTTACCGTGAAAAGTCGTACAAAGTGAACGCAAAGTTGTGCAAAGTGATTACAAAGTTTGTAGATGTATTTGTATGTTTGACCTAAGTTGTTGGCATATAGAAACCCGCAATTGTAAAGTCAAACAAATGAATAAAAGCGAGATGAAAACAGCCTATATTAGCAGAGTATCACATGAGCTAACGGACCATAAAGATGATAGAAACAGCATGCAAAGTTGATAAAAGCGTTCAAAACGTTGGCGGAGTTGCATGTATATATAACCTAAGTCATTGGAATGCCAACCCCGCAGTTAAATTTCGAAAACATTAAGTATATGTCTAAAAAATTCCCGATATGTAAGCAGATTATCGCAACTGCGAACCGAAAATCGAAGACAAACTGCTTACAAAGTTATGAAAAGCGATTGCAAAGTTTGTAGATTCGTTTGGCAATGTTACATATGATATTATATTGACGGGTTCCATAGTCAAAAGTTCGAAAACGTAAATACATATTTCGCACATTGCCGTTAAAGTTGCGTACTATCACTCGGAGCATGTATAGGTCATAGGTCAATTCAAGAAGTTACTTGTACTAAAGCTATTAAGTTTAAAACAGTTTCAAAAATGAAATAGTCGCTAATTCGTGTATATTTCAAATTACGTAAGCAGTAGTGTGGGTAGCTGAAGAGACAAAGTTTAAAGTTAAGCTCAATCGGGCATGGATAGTGCTTGTATGGGAGACTGCCTGAGAAAACCAGCTGAGGATTTTTTTTGGTTTCATCACATACATATCAAAGATATGAGACAACGTTCGTGCATCTTTTTTTCACTGTGATGTTAATCATTTTTAGTAGAAAGACATGGAAATTTAGGCTTGTTTTCAAATTCATGAACATTTTTCAATTTCCTTATTATTTTCGGAGAACATGTTGGTGACGCTGTCGGTACATAGTGGAGTTTGACCAGTTAACTTACCGTGAAAATTCGTACAAAGTGAACGCAAAGTTGTGCAAAGTGATTACAAAGTTTGTAGATGTATTTGTATGTTTGACCTAAGTTGTTGGCATATAGAAACCCGCAATTGTAAAGTCAAACAAATGATGAATAAAAGCGAGATGAAAACAGCCTATATTAGCAGAGTATCACATGAGCTGACTGACCATAAAGATGATAGAAACAGCATGCAAAGTTGATAAAAGCGTTCAAAACGTTGGCGGAGTTGCATGTATATATAACCTAAGTCATTGGAATGCCAACCCCGCAGTTAAATTTCGAAAACATTAAGTATATGTCTAGAAAATTCCCGATATGTAAGCAGATTATCGCAACTGCGAACCGAAAATCGAAGACAAACTGCTTACAAAGTTATGAAAAGCGTTTGCAAAGTTTGTAGATTCGTTTGGCAATGTTACATATGATATTATATTGACGGGTTCCATAGTCAAAAGTTCGAAAACGTAAATACATATTTCGCACATTGCCGTTAAAGTTGCGTACTATCACTCGGAGCATGTATAGGTAATAGGTCAATTCAAGAAGTTACTTGTACTAAAGCTATTAAGTTTAAAACAGTTTCAAAAATGAAATAGTCACTAATTCGTGTATATTTCAAATTACGTAAGCAGTAGTGTGGGTAGCTGAAGAGACAAAGTTTAAAGTTAAGCTCAATCGGGCATGGATAGTGCTTGTATGGGAGACTGCCTGAGAAAACCAGCTGGGGTTTTTTTTTGGTTTCATCACATACATATCAAAGATATGAGACAACGTTCGTGCATCTTTTTTTTCACTGTGATGTTAATTATTTTTAGTAGAAAGACATGGAAATCTAGGATTGTTTTCAAATTCATGAACATTTTTCAATTTCCCTATTATTTTCGGAGAACAAGTTGGTGACGCTGTCGGCACATATAGGAGTTTGACCAGTTAACTTACCGTGAAAAGTCGTACAAAGTGAACGCAAAGTTGTGCAAAGTGATTACAAAGTTTGTAGATGTATTTGTATGTTTGACCTAAGTTGTTGGCATATAGAAACCCGCAATTGTAAAGTCAAACAAATGAATAAAAGCGAGATGAAAACAGCCTATATTAGCAGAGTATCACATGAGCTAACGGACCATAAAGATGATAGAAACAGCATGCAAAGTTGATAAAAGCGTTCAAAACGTTGGCGGAGTTGCATGTATATATAACCTAAGTCATTGGAATGCCAACCCCGCAGTTAAATTTCGAAAACATTAAGTATATGTCTAGAAAATTCCCGATATGTAAGCAGATTATCGCAACTGCGAACCGAAAATCGAAGACAAACTGCTTACAAAGTTATGAAAAGCGATTGCAAAGTTTGTAGATTCGTTTGGCAATGTTACATATGATATTATATTGACGGGTTCCATAGTCAAAAGTTCGAAAACGTAAATACATATTTCGCACATTGCCGTTAAAGTAGCGTACTATCACTCGGAGCATGTAGAGGTCATAGGTCAATTCAAGAAGTTACTTGTACAAAAGCTATCAAGTTTAAAACAGTTTCAAAAATGATATAGTCGCTAATTCGAGTATAATTCAAATTACGTAAGCAGTAGTGTGGGTAGGTGAATAGACAAAGTTTAAAGTTAAGCTCAATCGGGCATGGTTAGTTCTTGCATGGGAGACTGCCTGAGAAAACCAGCTGGGGATTTTTTTTGGTTTCATCACATACATATCAAAGATATGAGACAACGTTCGTGCATCTTTTTTTCACTGTGATGTTAATCATTTTTAGTAGAAAGACATGGAAATTTAGGCTTGTATTCAAATTCATGAACATTTTTCAATTTCCTTATTATTTTCGGAGAACAAGTTGGTGACGCTGTCGGTACATAGTGGAGTTTGACCAGTTAACTTACCGTGAAAAGTCGTACAAAGTGAACGCAAAGTTGTGCAAAGTGATTACAAAGTTTGTAGATGTATTTGTATGGTTGACCTAACTTGTTGGCATATAGAAACCCGCAATTGTAAAGTCAAACAAATGAATAAAAGCGAGATGAAAACAGCCTATATTAGCAGAGTATCACATGAGCTGACTGACCATAAAGATGATAGAAACAGCATGCAAAGTTGATAAAAGCGTTCAAAACGTTGGCGGAGTTGCATGTATATATAACCTAAGTCATTGGAATGCCAACCCCGCAGTTAAATTTCGAAAACATTAAGTATATGTCTAGAAAATTCCCGATATGTAAGCAGATTATCGCAACTGCGAACCGAAAATCGAAGACAAACTGCTTACAAAGTTATGAAAAGCGATTGCAAAGTTTGTAGATTCGTTTGGCAATGTTACATATGATATTATATTGACGGGTTCCATAGTCAAAAGTTCGAAAACGTAAATACATATTTCGCACATTGCCGTTAAAGTAGCGTACTATCACTCGGAGCATGTAGAGGTCATAGGTCAATTCAAGAAGTTACTTGTACAAAAGCTATCAAGTTTAAAACAGTTTCAAAAATGAAATAGTCGCTAATTCGAGTATATTTCAAATTACGTAAGCAGTAGTGTGGGTAGGTAAAGAGACAATGTTTAACGTTAAAATCAATCGGGCAAGGTTAGTTCTTGCATGGGAGACTGCCTGAGAAAACCAGCTGGGGATTTTTTTTGGTTTCATCACATACATATCAAAGATATGAGACAACGTTCATGCATCTTTTTTTTCACTGTGATGTTAATCATTTTTAGTAGAAAGACATGGAATTTAGGCTTGTTTTCAAATTCATGAACATTTTTCAATTTCCTTATTATTTTCAGAGAACAAGTTGGTGACGCTGTCGGTACATAGTGGAGTTTGACCAGTTAACTTACCGTGAAAAGTCGTACAAAGTGAACGCAAAGTTGTGCAAAGTGATTACAAAGTTTGTAGATGTATTTGTATGGTTGACCTAAGTTGTTGGCATATAGATACCCGCAATTGCAAAGTCAAACAAATGAATAAAAGCGAGATGAAAACAGCCTATATTAGCAGAGTATCACATGAGCTGACTGACCATAAAGATGATAGAAACAGCATGCAAAGTTGATAAAAGCGTTCAAAACGTTGGCGGAGTTGCATGTATATATAACCTAAGTCATTGGAATGCCAATCCCGCAGTTAAATTTCGAAAATATTAAGTATATGTCAAGAAAATTCCCGATATGTAAGCAGATTATCGCAACTGCGAACCGAAAATCGAAGACAAACTGCTTACAAAGTTATGAAAAGCGATTGCAAAGTTTGTAGATTCGTTTGGCAATGTTACATATGATATTATATTGACGGGTTCCATAGTCAAAAGTTCGAAAACGTAAATACATATTTTGCACATTGCCGTTAAAGTAGCGTACTATCACTCGGAGCATGTAGAGGTCATAGGTCAATTCAAGAAGTTACTTGTACAAAAGCTATCAAGTTTAAAACAGTTTCAAAAATGAAATAGTCGCTAATTCGAGTATATTTCAAATTACGTAAGCAGTAGTGTGGGTAGGTAAAGAGACAAAGTTTAAAGTTAAACTCAATCGGGCATGGTTAGTTCTTGCATAGGAGACTGCCTGAGAAAACCAGCTGGGGATTTTTTTTGGTTTCATCACATACATATCAAAGATATGAGACAACGTTCATGCAATTTTTTTCACTGTGATGTTAATCATTTTTAGTAGAAAGACATGGAAATTTAGGCTTGTTTTCAAATTCATGAACATTATTCAATTTCCTTATTATTTTCGGAGAACAAGTTGGTGACGCTGTAGTGGAGTTTGACCAGTTAACTTACCGTGAAAAGTCGTACAAAGTGAACGCAAAGTTGTGCAAAGTGATTACAAAGTTTGTAGATGTATTTGTATGGTTGACCTAAGTTGTTGGCATATAGATACCCGCAATTGCAAAGTCAAACAAATGAATAAAAGCGAGATGAAAACAGCCTATATTAGCAGAGTATCACATGAGCTGACTGACCATAAAGATGATAGAAACAGCATGCAAAGTTGATAAAAGCGTTCAAAACGTTGGCGGAGTTGCATGTATATATAACCTAAGTCATTGGAATGCCAACCCCGCAGTTAAATTTCGAAAACATTAAGTATATGTCTAGAAAATTCCCGATATGTAAGCAGATTATCGCAACTGCGAACCGAAAATCGAAGACAAACTGCTTACAAAGTTATGAAAAGCGATTGCAAAGTTTGTAGATTCGTTTGGCAATGTTACATATGATATTATATTGACGGGTTCCATAGTCAAAAGTTCGAAAACGTAAATACATATTTCGCACATTGCGTTAAAGTAGCGTACTATCACTCGGAGCATGTAGAGGTCATAGGTCAATTCAAGAAGTTACTTGTACAAAAGCTATCAAGTTTAAAACAGTTTCAAAAATGAAATAGTCGCTAATTCGAGTATATTTCAAATTACGTAAGCAGTAGTGTGGGTAGGTAAAGAGACAAAGTTTAAAGTTAAACTCAATCGGGCATGGTTAGTTCTTGCATGGGAGACTGCCTGAGAAAACCAGCTGGGGATTTTTTTTGGTTTCATCACATACATATCAAAGATATGAGACAACGTTCATGCATTTTTTTTCACTGTGATGTTAATCATTTTTAGTAGAAAGACATGGAAATTTAGGCTTGTTTTCAAATTCATGAACATTATTCAATTTCCTTATTATTTTCGGAGAACAAGTTGGTGACGCTGTAGTGGAGTTTGACCAGTTAACTTACCGTGAAAAGTCGTACAAAGTGAACGCAAAGTTGTGCAAAGTGATTACAAAGTTTGTAGATGTATTTGTATGGTTGACCTAAGTTGTTGGCATATAGATACCCGCAATTGCAAAGTCAAACAAATGAATAAAAGCGAGATGAAAACAGCCTATATTAGCAGAGTATCACATGAGCTGACTGACCATAAAGATGATAGAAACAGCATGCAAAGTTGATAAAAGCGTTCAAAACGTTGGCGGAGTTGCATGTATATATAACCTAAGTCATTGGAATGCCAACCCCGCAGTTAAATTTCGAAAATATTAAGTATATGTCAAGAAAATTCCCGATATGTAAGCAGATTATCGCAACTGCGAACCGAAAATCGAAGACAAACTGCTTACAAAGTTATGAAAAGCGATTGCAAAGTTTGTAGATTCGTTTGGCAATGTTACATATGATATTATATTGACGGGTTCCATAGTCAAAAGTTCGAAAACGTAAATACATATTTTGCACATCGCCGTTAAAGTAGCGTACTATCACTCGGAGCATGTAGAGGTCATAGGTCAATTCAAGAAGTTACTTGTACAAAAGCTATCAAGTTTAAAACAGTTTCAAAAATGAAATAGTCGCTAATTCGAGTATATTTCAAATTACGTAAGCAGTAGTGTGGGTAGGTAAAGAGACAAAGTTTAAAGTTAAACTCAATTGGGCATGGTTAGTTCTTGCATAGGAGACTGCCTGAGAAAACCAGCTGGGGATTTTTTTGGTTTCATCACATACATATCAAAGATATGAGACAACGTTCATGCATCTTTTTTTTCACTGTGATGTTAATCATTTTTAGTAGAAAGACATGGAATTTAGGCTTGTTTTCAAATTCATGAACATTTTTCAATTTCCTTATTATTTTCAGAGAACAAGTTGGTGACGCTGTCGGTACATAGTGGAGTTTGACCAGTTAACTTACCGTGAAAAGTCGTACAAAGTGAACGCAAAGTTGTGCAAAGTGATTACAAAGTTTGTAGATGTATTTGTATGGTTGACCTAAGTTGTTGGCATATAGATACCCGCAATTGCAAAGTCAAACAAATGAATAAAAGCGAGATGAAAACAGCCTATATTAGCAGAGTATCACATGAGCTGACTGACCATAAAGATGATAGAAACAGCATGCAAAGTTGATAAAAGCGTTCAAAACGTTGGCGGAGTTGCATGTATATATAACCTAAGTCATTGGAATGCCAATCCCGCAGTTAAATTTCGAAAATATTAAGTATATGTCAAGAAAATTCCCGATATGTAAGCAGATTATCGCAACTGCGAACCGAAAATCGAAGACAAACTGCTTACAAAGTTATGAAAAGCGATTGCAAAGTTTGTAGATTCGTTTGGCAATGTTACATATGATATTATATTGACGGGTTCCATAGTCAAAAGTTCGAAAACGTAAATACATATTTTGCACATTGCCGTTAAAGTAGCGTACTATCACTCGGAGCATGTAGAGGTCATAGGTCAATTCAAGAAGTTACTTGTACAAAAGCTATCAAGTTTAAAACAGTTTCAAAAATGAAATAGTCGCTAATTCGAGTATATTTCAAATTACGTAAGCAGTAGTGTGGGTAGGTAAAGAGACAAAGTTTAAAGTTAAACTCAATCGGGCATGGTTAGTTCTTGCATAGGAGACTGCCTGAGAAAACCAGCTGGGGATTTTTTTTGGTTTCATCACATACATATCAAAGATATGAGACAACGTTCATGCAATTTTTTTCACTGTGATGTTAATCATTTTTAGTAGAAAGACATGGAAATTTAGGCTTGTTTTCAAATTCATGAACATTATTCAATTTCCTTATTATTTTCGGAGAACAAGTTGGTGACGCTGTAGTGGAGTTTGACCAGTTAACTTACCGTGAAAAGTCGTACAAAGTGAACGCAAAGTTGTGCAAAGTGATTACAAAGTTTGTAGATGTATTTGTATGGTTGACCTAAGTTGTTGGCATATAGATACCCGCAATTGCAAAGTCAAACAAATGAATAAAAGCGAGATGAAAACAGCCTATATTAGCAGAGTATCACATGAGCTGACTGACCATAAAGATGATAGAAACAGCATGCAAAGTTGATAAAAGCGTTCAAAACGTTGGCGGAGTTGCATGTATATATAACCTAAGTCATTGGAATGCCAACCCCGCAGTTAAATTTCGAAAACATTAAGTATATGTCTAGAAAATTCCCGATATGTAAGCAGATTATCGCAACTGCGAACCGAAAATCGAAGACAAACTGCTTACAAAGTTATGAAAAGCGATTGCAAAGTTTGTAGATTCGTTTGGCAATGTTACATATGATATTATATTGACGGGTTCCATAGTCAAAAGTTCGAAAACGTAAATACATATTTCGCACATTGCGTTAAAGTAGCGTACTATCACTCGGAGCATGTAGAGGTCATAGGTCAATTCAAGAAGTTACTTGTACAAAAGCTATCAAGTTTAAAACAGTTTCAAAAATGAAATAGTCGCTAATTCGAGTATATTTCAAATTACGTAAGCAGTAGTGTGGGTAGGTAAAGAGACAAAGTTTAAAGTTAAACTCAATCGGGCATGGTTAGTTCTTGCATGGGAGACTGCCTGAGAAAACCAGCTGGGGATTTTTTTTGGTTTCATCACATACATATCAAAGATATGAGACAACGTTCATGCATTTTTTTTCACTGTGATGTTAATCATTTTTAGTAGAAAGACATGGAAATTTAGGCTTGTTTTCAAATTCATGAACATTATTCAATTTCCTTATTATTTTCGGAGAACAAGTTGGTGACGCTGTAGTGGAGTTTGACCAGTTAACTTACCGTGAAAAGTCGTACAAAGTGAACGCAAAGTTGTGCAAAGTGATTACAAAGTTTGTAGATGTATTTGTATGGTTGACCTAAGTTGTTGGCATATAGATACCCGCAATTGCAAAGTCAAACAAATGAATAAAAGCGAGATGAAAACAGCCTATATTAGCAGAGTATCACATGAGCTGACTGACCATAAAGATGATAGAAACAGCATGCAAAGTTGATAAAAGCGTTCAAAACGTTGGCGGAGTTGCATGTATATATAACCTAAGTCATTGGAATGCCAACCCCGCAGTTAAATTTCGAAAATATTAAGTATATGTCAAGAAAATTCCCGATATGTAAGCAGATTATCGCAACTGCGAACCGAAAATCGAAGACAAACTGCTTACAAAGTTATGAAAAGCGATTGCAAAGTTTGTAGATTCGTTTGGCAATGTTACATATGATATTATATTGACGGGTTCCATAGTCAAAAGTTCGAAAACGTAAATACATATTTTGCACATCGCCGTTAAAGTAGCGTACTATCACTCGGAGCATGTAGAGGTCATAGGTCAATTCAAGAAGTTACTTGTACAAAAGCTATCAAGTTTAAAACAGTTTCAAAAATGAAATAGTCGCTAATTCGAGTATATTTCAAATTACGTAAGCAGTAGTGTGGGTAGGTAAAGAGACAAAGTTTAAAGTTAAACTCAATTGGGCATGGTTAGTTCTTGCATAGGAGACTGCCTGAGAAAACCAGCTGGGGATTTTTTTGGTTTCATCACATACATATCAAAGATATGAGACAACGTTCATGCATTTTTTTTCACTGTGATGTTAATCATTTTTAGTAGAAAGACATGGAAATTTAGGCTTGTTTTCAAATTCATGAACATTTTTCAATTTCCTTATTATTTTCGGAGAACAAGTTGGTGACGCTGTCGGTACATAGTGGAGTTTGACCAGTTAACTTACCGTGAAAAGTCGTACAAAGTGAACGCAGAGTTGTGCAAAGTGATTACAAAGTTTGTAGATGTATTTGTATGGTTGACCTAAGTTGTTGGCATATAGATACCCGCAATTGCAAAGTCAAACAAATGAATAAAAGCGAGATGAAAACAGCCTATATTAGCAGAGTATCACATGAGCTGACTGACCATAAAGATGATAGAAACAGCATGCAAAGTTGATAAAAGCGTTCAAAACGTTGGCGGAGTTGCATGTATATATAACCTAAGTCATTGGAATGCCAACCCCGCAGTTAAATTTCGAAAATATTAAGTATATGTCAAGAAAATTCCCGATATGTAAGCAGATTATCGCAACTGCGAACCGAAAATCGAAGACAAACTGCTTACAAAGTTATGAAAAGCGATTGCAAAGTTTGTAGATTCGTTTGGCAATGTTACATATGATATTATATTGACGGGTTCCATAGTCAAAAGTTCGAAAACGTAAATACATATTTTGCACATTGCCGTTAAAGTAGCGTACTATCACTCGGAGCATGTAGAGGTCATAGGTCAATTCAAGAAGTTACTTGTACAAAAGCTATCAAGTTTAAAACAGTTTCAAAAATGAAATAGTCGCTAATTCGAGTATATTTCAAATTACGTAAGCAGTAGTGTGGGTAGGTAAAGAGACAAAGTTTAAAGTTAAACTCAATTGGGCATGGTTAGTTCTTGCATAGGAGACTGCCTGAGAAAACCAGCTGGGGATTTTTTTTGGTTTCATCACATACATATCAAAGATATGAGACAACGTTCATGCATTTTTTTTCACTGTGATGTTAATCATTTTTAGTAGAAAGACATGGAAATTTAGGCTTGTTTTCAAATTCATGAACATTTTTCAATTTCCTTATTATTTTCGGAGAACAAGTTGGTGACGCTGTCGGTACATAGTGGAGTTTGACCAGTTAACTTACCGTGAAAAGTCGTACAAAGTGAACGCAAAGTTGTGCAAAGTGATTACAAAGTTTGTAGATGTATTTGTATGGTTGACCTAAGTTGTTGGCATATAGATACCCGCAATTGCAAAGTCAAACAAATGAATAAAAGCGAGATGAAAACAGCCTATATTAGCAGAGTATCACATGAGCTGACTGACCATAAAGATGATAGAAACAGCATGCAAAGTTGATAAAAGCGTTCAAAACGTTGGCGGAGTTGCATGTATATATAACCTAAGTCATTGGAATGCCAACCCCGCAGTTAAATTTCGAAAATATTAAGTATATGTCAAGAAAATTCCCGATATGTAAGCAGATTATCGCAACTGCGAACCGAAAATCGAAGACAAACTGCTTACAAAGTTATGAAAAGCGATTGCAAAGTTTGTAGATTCGTTTGGCAATGTTACATATGATATTATATTGACGGGTTCCATAGTCAAAAGTTCGAAAACGTAAATACATATTTTGCACATTGCCGTTAAAGTAGCGTACTATCACTCGGAGCATGTAGAGGTCATAGGTCAATTCAAGAAGTTACTTGTACAAAAGCTATCAAGTTTAAAACAGTTTCAAAAATGAAATAGTCGCTAATTCGAGTATATTTCAAATTACGTAAGCAGTAGTGTGGGTAGGTAAAGAGACAAAGTTTAAAGTTAAACTCAATTGGGCATGGTTAGTTCTTGCATAGGAGACTGCCTGAGAAAACCAGCTGGGGATTTTTTTTGGTTTCATCACATACATATCAAAGATATGAGACAACGTTCATGCATTTTTTTCACTGTGATGTTAATCATTTTTAGTAGAAAGACATGGAAATTTAGGCTTGTTTTCAAATTCATGAACATTTTTCAATTTCCTTATTATTTTCGGAGAACAAGTTGGTGACGCTGTCGGTACATAGTGGAGTTTGACCAGTTAACTTACCGTGAAAAGTCGTACAAAGTGAACGCAAAGTTGTGCAAAGTGATTACAAAGTTTGTAGATGTATTTGTATGGTTGACCTAAGTTGTTGGCATATAGATACCCGCAATTGCAAAGTCAAACAAATGAATAAAAGCGAGATGAAAACAGCCTATATTAGCAGAGTATCACATGAGCTGACTGACCATAAAGATGATAGAAACAGCATGCAAAGTTGATAAAAGCGTTCAAAACGTTGGCGGAGTTGCATGTATATATAACCTAAGTCATTGGAATGCCAACCCCGCAGTTAAATTTCGAAAATATTAAGTATATGTCAAGAAAATTCCCGATATGTAAGCAGATTATCGCAACTGCGAACCGAAAATCGAAGACAAACTGCTTACAAAGTTATGAAAAGCGATTGCAAAGTTTGTAGATTCGTTTGGCAATGTTACATATGATATTATATTGACGGGTTCCATAGTCAAAAGTTCGAAAACGTAAATACATATTTTGCACATTGCCGTTAAAGTAGCGTACTATCACTCGGAGCATGTAGAGGTCATAGGTCAATTCAAGAAGTTACTTGTACAAAAGCTATCAAGTTTAAAACAGTTTCAAAAATGAAATAGTCGCTAATTCGAGTATATTTCAAATTACGTAAGCAGTAGTGTGGGTAGGTAAAGAGACAAAGTTTAAAGTTAAACTCAATCGGGCATGGTTAGTTCTTGCATAGGAGACTGCCTGAGAAAACCAGCTGGGGATTTTTTTTGGTTTCATCACATACATATCAAAGATATGAGACAACGTTCATGCATTTTTTTTCACTGTGATGTTAATCATTTTTAGTAGAAAGACATGGAAATTTAGGCTTGTTTTCAAATTCATGAACATTTTTCAATTTCCTTATTATTTTCGGAGAACAAGTTGGTGACGCTGTCGGTACATAGTGGAGTTTGACCAGTTAACTTACCGTGAAAAGTCGTACAAAGTGAACGCAAAGTTGTGCAAAGTGATTACAAAGTTTGTAGATGTATTTGTATGGTTGACCTAAGTTGTTGGCATATAGATACCCGCAATTGCAAAGTCAAACAAATGAATAAAAGCGAGATGAAAACAGCCTATATTAGCAGAGTATCACATGAGCTGACTGACCATAAAGATGATAGAAACAGCATGCAAAGTTGATAAAAGCGTTCAAAACGTTGGCGGAGTTGCATGTATATATAACCTAAGTCATTGGAATGCCAACCCCGCAGTTAAATTTCGAAAATATTAAGTATATGTCAAGAAAATTCCCGATATGTAAGCAGATTATCGCAACTGCGAACCGAAAATCGAAGACAAACTGCTTACAAAGTTATGAAAAGCGATTGCAAAGTTTGTAGATTCGTTTGGCAATGTTACATATGATATTATATTGACGGGTTCCATAGTCAAAAGTTCGAAAACGTAAATACATATTTTGCACATTGCTGTTAAAGTAGCGTACTATCACTCGGAGCATGTAGAGGTCATAGGTCAATTCAAGAAGTTACTTGTACAAAAGCTATCAAGTTTAAAACAGTTTCAAAAATGAAATAGTCGCTAATTCGAGTATATTTCAAATTACGTAAGCAGTAGTGTGGGTAGGTAAAGAGACAAAGTTTAAAGTTAAACTCAATCGGGCATGGTTAGTTCTTGCATAGGAGACTGCCTGAGAAAACCAGCTGGGGATTTTTTTTGGTTTCATCACATACATATCAAAGATATGAGACAACGTTCATGCATTTTTTTTCACTGTGATGTTAATCATTTTTAGTAGAAAGACATGGAAATTTAGGCTTGTTTTCAAATTCATGAACATTTTTCAATTTCCTTATTATTTTCGGAGAACAAGTTGGTGACGCTGTCGGTACATAGTGGAGTTTGACCAGTTAACTTACCGTGAAAAGTCGTACAAAGTGAACGCAAAGTTGTGCAAAGTGATTACAAAGTTTGTAGATGTATTTGTATGTTTGATCTAAGTTGTTGGCATATAGAAACCCGCAATTGTAAAGTCAAACAAATGAATAAAAGCGAGATGAAAACAGCCTATATTAGCAGAGTATCACATGAGCTGACTGACCATAAAGATGATAGAAACAGCATGCAAAGTTGATAAAAGCGTTCAAAACGTTGGCGGAGTTGCATGTATATATAACCTAAGTCATTGGAATGCCCACCCCGCAGTTAAATTTCGAAAACATTAAGTATATGTCTAGAAAATTCCCGATATGTAAGCAGATTATCGCAACTGCGAACCGAAAATCGAAGACAAACTGCTTACAAAGTTATGAAAAGCGATTGCAAAGTTTGTAGATTCGTTTGGCATTGTTACATATGATATTACATTGACGGGTTCCATAGTCAAAAGTTCGAAAACGTAAATACATATTTCGCACATTGCCGTTAAAGTAGCGTACTATCACTCGGAGCATGTAGAGGTCATAGGTCAATTCAAGAAGTTACTTGTACAAAAGCTATCAAGTTTAAAACAGTTTCAAAAATGAAATAGTCGCTAATTCGAGTATACTTCAAATTACGTAAGCAGTAGTGTGGGTAGGTAAAGAGACAAAGTTTAAAGTTAAACTCAATCGGGCATGGTTAGTTCTTGCATGGGAGACTGCCTGAGAAAACCAGCTGGGGATTTTTTTTGGTTTCATCACATACATATCAAAGATATGAGACAACGTTCATGCATCTTTTTTTCACTGTGATGTTAATCATTTTTAGTAGAAAGACATGGAAATTTAGGCTTGTTTTCAAATTCATGAACATTTTTCAATTTCCTTATTATTTTCGGAGAACAAGTTGGTGACGCTGTCGGTACATAGTGGAGTTTGACCAGTTAACTTACCGTGAAAAGTCGTACAAAGTGAACGCAAAGTTGTGCAAAGTGATTACAAAGTTTGTAGATGTATTTGTATGTTTGATCTAAGTTGTTGGCATATAGAAACCCGCAATTGTAAAGTCAAACAAATGAATAAAAGCGAGATGAAAACAGCCTATATTAGCAGAGTATCACATGAGCTGACTGACCATAAAGATGATAGAAACAGCATGCAAAGTTGATAAAAGCGTTCAAAACGTTGGCGGAGTTGCATGTATATATAACCTAAGTCATTGGAATGCCAACCCCGCAGTTAAATTTCGAAAATATTAAGTATATGTCAAGAAAATTCCCGATATGTAAGCAGATTATCGCAACTGCGAACCGAAAATCGAAGACAAACTGCTTACAAAGTTATGAAAAGCGATTGCAAAGTTTGTAGATTCGTTTGGCAATGTTACATATGATATTATATTGACGGGTTCCATAGTCAAAAGTTCGAAAACGTAAATACATATTTTGCACATTGCCGTTAAAGTAGCGTACTATCACTCGGAGCATGTAGAGGTCATAGGTCAATTCAAGAAGTTACTTGTACAAAAGCTATCAAGTTTAAAACAGTTTCAAAAATGAAATAGTCGCTAATTCGAGTATATTTCAAATTACGTAAGCAGTAGTGTGGGTAGGTAAAGAGACAAAGTTTAAAGTTAAACTCAATCGGGCATGGTTAGTTCTTGCATGGGAGACTGCCTGAGAAAACCAGCTGGAGATTTTTTTTGGTTTCATCACATACATATCAAAGATATGAGACAACGTTCATGCATCTTTTTTTTCACTGTGATGTTAATCATTTTTAGTAGAAAGACATGGAAATTTAGGCTTGTTTTCAAATTCATGAACATTTTTCAATTTCCTTATTATTTTCGGAGAACAAGTTGGTGACGCTGTCGGTACATAGTGGAGTTTGACCAGTTAACTTACCGTGAAAAGTCGTACAAAGTGAACGCAAAGTTGTGCAAAGTGATTACAAAGTTTGTAGATGTATTTGTATGGTTGATCTAAGTTGTTGGCATATAGAAACCCGCAATTGTAAAGTCAAACAAATGAATAAAAGCGAGATGAAAACAGCCTATATTAGCAGAGTATCACATGAGCTGACTGACCATAAAGATGATAGAAACAGCATGCAAAGTTGATAAAAGCGTTCAAAACGTTGGCGGAGTTGCATGTATATATAACCTAAGTCATTGGAATGCCAACCCCGCAGTTAAATTTCGAAAACATTAAGTATATGTCTAGAAAATTCCCGATATGTAAGCAGATTATCGCAACTGCGAACCGAAAATCGAAGACAAACTGCTTACAAAGTTATGAAAAGCGATTGCAAAGTTTGTAGATTCGTTTGGCAATGTTACATATGATATTATATTGACGCGTTCCATAGTCAAGAGTTCGAAAACGTAAATACATATTTCGCACATTGCCGTTAAAGTAGCGTACTATCATAGGTCAATTCAAGAAGTTACTTGTACAAAAGCTATCAAGTTTAAACCAGTTTCAAAAATGAAATTGTCGCCAATTCGAGTATATTTCAAATTACGTAAGCAGTAGTGTGGGTAGGTAAAGAGACAAAGTTTAAAGTTAAACTCAATCGGGCATGGTTAGTTCTTGCATAGGAGACTGCCTGAGAAAACCAGCTGGGGATTTTTTTTGGTTTCATCACATACATATCATAGATATGAGACAACGTTCATGCATTTTTTTTTCACTGTGATGTTAATCATTTTTAGTAGAAAGACATGGAAATTTAGGCTTGTTTTCAAATTCATGAACATTTTTCAATTTCCTTATTATTTTCGGAGAACAAGTTGGTGACGCTGTCGGTACATAGTGGAGTTTGACCAGTTAACTTACCGTGAAAAGTCGTACAAAGTGAACGCAAAGTTGTGCAAAGTGATTACAAAGTTTGTAGATGTATTTGTATGGTTGACCTAAGTTGTTGGCATATAGAAACCCGCAATTGTAAAGTCAAACAAATGAATAAAAGCGAGATGAAAACAGCCTATATTAGCAGAGTATCACATGAGCTGACTGACCATAAAGATGATAGAAACAGCATGCAAAGTTGATAAAAGCGTTCAAAACGTTGGCGGAGTTGCATGTATATATAACCTAAGTCATTGGAATGCCAACCCCGCAGTTAAATTTCGAAAACATTAAGTATATGTCTAGAAAATTCCCGATATGTAAGCAGATTATCGCAACTGCGAACCGAAAATCGAAGACAAACTGCTTACAAAGTTATGAAAAGCGATTGCAAAGTTTGTAGATTCGTTTGGCAATGTTACATATGATATTATATTGACGGGTTCCATAGTCAAAAGTTCGAAAACGTAAATACATATTTCGCACATTGCCGTTAAAGTAGCGTACTATCACTCGGAGTATGTAGAGGTCATAGGTCAATTCAAGAAGTTACTTGTACAAAAGCTATCAAGTTTAAACCAGTTTCAAAAATGAAATAGTCGCTAATTCAAGTATATTTCATATTACGTAAGCAGTAGTGTGGGTAGGTAAAGAAACAAAGTTTAAAGTTAAACTCAATCGGGCATGGTTAGTTCTTGCATGGGAGACTGCCTGAGAAAACCAGCTGGGGATTTTTTTTGGTTTCATCACATACATATCAAAGATATGAGACAACGTTCATGCATCTTTTTTTCACTGTGATGTTAATCATTTTTAGTAGAAAGACATGGAAATTTAGGCTTGTTTTCAAATTCATGAACATTTTTCAATTTCCTTATTATTTTCGGAGAACAAGTTGGTGACGCTGTCGGTACATAGTGGAGTTTGACCAGTTAACTTACCGTGAAAAGTCGTACAAAGTGAACGCAAAGTTGTGCAAAGTGATTACAAAGTTTGTAGATGTATTTGTATGTTTGATCTAAGTTGTTGGCATATAGAAACCCGCAATTGTAAAGTCAAACAAATGAATAAAAGCGAGATGAAAACAGCCTATATTAGCAGAGTATCACATGAGCTGACTGACCATAAAGATGATAGAAACAGCATGCAAAGTTGATAAAAGCGTTCAAAACGTTGGCGGAGTTGCATGTATATATAACCTAAGTCATTGGAATGCCCACCCCGCAGTTAAATTTCGAAAACATTAAGTATATGTCTAGAAAATTCCCGATATATAAGCAGATTATCGCAACTGCGAACCGAAAATCGAAGACAAACTGCTTACAAAGTTATGAAAAGCGATTGCAAAGTTTGTAGATTCGTTTGGCATTGTTACATATAATATTACATTGACGGGTTCCATAGTCAAAAGTTCGAAAACGTAAATACATATTTCGCACATTGCCGTTAAAGTAGCGTACTATCACTCGGAGCATGTAGAGGTCATAGGTCAATTCAAGAAGTTACTTGTACAAAAGCCATCAAGTTTAAAACAGTTTCAAAAATGAAATAGTCGCTAATTCGAGTATATTTCAAATTACGTAAGCAGTAGTGTGGGTAGGTAAAGAGACAAAGTTTAAAGTTAAACTCAATCGGGCATGGTTAGTTCTTGCATGGGAGACTGCCTGAGAAAACCAGCTGGGGATTTTTTTTGGTTTCATCACATACATATCAAAGATATGAGACAACGTTCATGCATCTTTTTTTCACTGTGATGTTAATCATTTTTAGTAGAAAGACATGGAAATTTAGGCTTGTTTTCAAATTCATGAACATTTTTCAATTTCCTTATTATTTTCGGAGAACAAGTTGGTGACGCTGTCGGTACATAGTGGAGTTTGACCAGTTAACTTACCGTGAAAAGTCGTACAAAGTGAACGCAAAGTTGTGCAAAGTGATTACAAAGTTTGTAGATGTATTTGTATGGTTGACCTAAGTTGTTGGCATATAGAAACCCGCAATTGTAAAGTCAAACAAATGAATAAAAGCGAGATGAAAACAGCCTATATTAGCAGAGTATCACATGAGCTGACTGACCATAAAGATGATAGAAACAGCATGCAAAGTTGATAAAAGCGTTCAAAACGTTGGCGGAGTTGCATGTATATATAACCTAAGTCATTGGAATGCCAACCCCGCAGTTAAATTTCGAAAACATTAAGTATATGTCTAGAAAATTCCCGATATGTAAGCAGATTATCGCAACTGCGAACCGAAAATCGAAGACAAACTGCTTACAAAGTTATGAAAAGCGATTGCAAAGTTTGTAGATTCGTTTGGCAATGTTACATATGATATTATATTGACGGGTTCCATAGTCAAAAGTTCGAAAACGTAAATACATATTTCGCACATTGCCGTTAAAGTAGCGTACTATCACTCGGAGTATGTAGAGGTCATAGGTCAATTCAAGAAGTTACTTGTACAAAAGCTATCAAGTTTAAACCAGTTTCAAAAATGAAATAGTCGCTAATTCAAGTATATTTCATATTACGTAAGCAGTAGTGTGGGTAGGTAAAGAAACAAAGTTTAAAGTTAAACTCAATCGGGCATGGTTAGTTCTTGCATGGGAGACTGCCTGAGAAAACCAGCTGGGGATTTTTTTTGGTTTCATCACATACATATCAAAGATATGAGACAACGTTCATGCATCTTTTTTTCACTGTGATGTTAATCATTTTTAGTAGAAAGACATGGAAATTTAGGCTTGTTTTCAAATTCATGAACATTTTTCAATTTCCTTATTATTTTCGGAGAACAAGTTGGTGACGCTGTCGGTACATAGTGGAGTTTGACCAGTTAACTTACCGTGAAAAGTCGTACAAAGTGAACGCAAAGTTGTGCAAAGTGATTACAAAGTTTGTAGATGTATTTGTATGTTTGATCTAAGTTGTTGGCATATAGAAACCCGCAATTGTAAAGTCAAACAAATGAATAAAAGCGAGATGAAAACAGCCTATATTAGCAGAGTATCACATGAGCTGACTGACCATAAAGATGATAGAAACAGCATGCAAAGTTGATAAAAGCGTTCAAAACGTTGGCGGAGTTGCATGTATATATAACCTAAGTCATTGGAATGCCCACCCCGCAGTTAAATTTCGAAAACATTAAGTATATGTCTAGAAAATTCCCGATATATAAGCAGATTATCGCAACTGCGAACCGAAAATCGAAGACAAACTGCTTACAAAGTTATGAAAAGCGATTGCAAAGTTTGTAGATTCGTTTGGCATTGTTACATATAATATTACATTGACGGGTTCCATAGTCAAAAGTTCGAAAACGTAAATACATATTTCGCACATTGCCGTTAAAGTAGCGTACTATCACTCGGAGCATGTAGAGGTCATAGGTCAATTCAAGAAGTTACTTGTACAAAAGCCATCAAGTTTAAAACAGTTTCAAAAATGAAATAGTCGCTAATTCGAGTATATTTCAAATTACGTAAGCAGTAGTGTGGGTAGGTAAAGAGACAAAGTTTAAAGTTAAACTCAATCGGGCATGGTTAGTTCTTGCATGGGAGACTGCCTGAGAAAACCAGCTGGGGATTTTTTTTGGTTTCATCACATACATATCAAAGATATGAGACAACGTTCATGCATCTTTTTTTCACTGTGATGTTAATCATTTTTAGTAGAAAGACATGGAAATTTAGGCTTGTTTTCAAATTCATGAACATTTTTCAATTTCCTTATTATTTTCGGAGAACAAGTTGGTGACGCTGTCGGTACATAGTGGAGTTTGACCAGTTAACTTACCGTGAAAAGTCGTACAAAGTGAACGCAAAGTTGTGCAAAGTGATTACAAAGTTTGTAGATGTATTTGTATGTTTGATCTAAGTTGTTGGCATATAGAAACCCGCAATTGTAAAGTCAAACAAATGAATAAAAGCGAGATGAAAACAGCCTATATTAGCAGAGTATCACATGAGCTGACTGACCATAAAGATGATAGAAACAGCATGCAAAGTTGATAAAAGCGTTCAAAACGTTGGCGGAGTTGCATGTATATATAACCTAAGTCATTGGAATGCCAACCCCGCAGTTAAATTTCGAAAACATTAAGTATATGTCTAGAAAATTCCCGATATGTAAGCAGATTATCGCAACTGCGAACCGAAAATCGAAGACAAACTGCTTACAAAGTTATGAAAAGCGATTGCAAAGTTTGTAGATTCGTTTGGCAATGTTACATATGATATTATATTGACGGGTTCCATAGTCAAAAGTTCGAAAACGTAAATACATATTTCGCACATTGCCGTTAAAGTAGCGTACTATCACTCGGAGTATGTAGAGGTCATAGGTCAATTCAAGAAGTTACTTGTACAAAAGCTATCAAGTTTAAACCAGTTTCAAAAATGAAATAGTCGCTAATTCAAGTATATTTCATATTACGTAAGCAGTAGTGTGGGTAGGTAAAGAAACAAAGTTTAAAGTTAAACTCAATCGGGCATGGTTAGTTCTTGCATGGGAGACTGCCTGAGAAAACCAGCTGGGGATTTTTTTTGGTTTCATCACATACATATCAAAGATATGAGACAACGTTCATGCATCTTTTTTTCACTGTGATGTTAATCATTTTTAGTAGAAAGACATGGAAATTTAGGCTTGTTTTCAAATTCATGAACATTTTTCAATTTCCTTATTATTTTCGGAGAACAAGTTGGTGACGCTGTCGGTACATAGTGGAGTTTGACCAGTTAACTTACCGTGAAAAGTCGTACAAAGTGAACGCAAAGTTGTGCAAAGTGATTACAAAGTTTGTAGATGTATTTGTATGTTTGATCTAAGTTGTTGGCATATAGAAACCCGCAATTGTAAAGTCAAACAAATGAATAAAAGCGAGATGAAAACAGCCTATATTAGCAGAGTATCACATGAGCTGACTGACCATAAAGATGATAGAAACAGCATGCAAAGTTGATAAAAGCGTTCAAAACGTTGGCGGAGTTGCATGTATATATAACCTAAGTCATTGGAATGCCCACCCCGCAGTTAAATTTCGAAAACATTAAGTATATGTCTAGAAAATTCCCGATATATAAGCAGATTATCGCAACTGCGAACCGAAAATCGAAGACAAACTGCTTACAAAGTTATGAAAAGCGATTGCAAAGTTTGTAGATTCGTTTGGCATTGTTACATATAATATTACATTGACGGGTTCCATAGTCAAAAGTTCGAAAACGTAAATACATATTTCGCACATTGCCGTTAAAGTAGCGTACTATCACTCGGAGCATGTAGAGGTCATAGGTCAATTCAAGAAGTTACTTGTACAAAAGCCATCAAGTTTAAAACAGTTTCAAAAATGAAATAGTCGCTAATTCGAGTATATTTCAAATTACGTAAGCAGTAGTGTGGGTAGGTAAAGAGACAAAGTTTAAAGTTAAACTCAATCGGGCATGGTTAGTTCTTGCATGGGAGACTGCCTGAGAAAACCAGCTGGGGATTTTTTTTGGTTTCATCACATACATATCAAAGATATGAGACAACGTTCATGCATCTTTTTTTCACTGTGATGTTAATCATTTTTAGTAGAAAGACATGGAAATTTAGGCTTGTTTTCAAATTCATGAACATTTTTCAATTTCCTTATTATTTTCGGAGAACAAGTTGGTGACGCTGTCGGTACATAGTGGAGTTTGACCAGTTAACTTACCGTGAAAAGTCGTACAAAGTGAACGCAAAGTTGTGCAAAGTGATTACAAAGTTTGTAGATGTATTTGTATGTTTGATCTAAGTTGTTGGCATATAGAAACCCGCAATTGTAAAGTCAAACAAATGAATAAAAGCGAGATGAAAACAGCCTATATTAGCAGAGTATCACATGAGCTGACTGACCATAAAGATGATAGAAACAGCATGCAAAGTTGATAAAAGCGTTCAAAACGTTGGCGGAGTTGCATGTATATATAACCTAAGTCATTGGAATGCCCACCCCGCAGTTAAATTTCGAAAACATTAAGTATACGTCTAGAAAATTCCCGATATGTAAGCAGATTATCGCAACTGCGAACAGAAAATCGAAGACAAACTGCTTACAAAGTTATGAAAAGCGATTGCAAAGTTTGTAGATTCGTTTGGCATTGTTACATATGATATTACATAGACGGGTTCCATAGTCAAAAGTTCGAAAACGTAAATACATATTTCGCACATTGCCGTTAAAGTAGCGTACTATCACTCGGAGCATGTAGAGGTCATAGGTCAATTCAAGAAGTTACTTGTACAAAAGCTATCAAGTTTAAAACAGTTTCAAAAATGAAATAGTCGCTAATTCGAGTATATTTCAAATTACGTAAGCAGTAGTGTGGGTAGGTAAAGAGACAAAGTTTAAAGTTAAACTCAATCGGGCATGGTTAGTTTTTACATGGGAGACTGCCTGAGAAAACCAGCTGGGGATTTTTTTTGGTTTCATCACATACATATCAAAGATATGAGACAACGTTCATGCATCTTTTTTTCACTGTGATGTTAATCATTTTTAGTAGAAAGACATGGAAATTTAGGCTTGTTTTCAAATTCATGAACATTTTTCAATTTCCTTATTATTTTCGGAGAACAAGTTGGTGACGCTGTCGGTACATAGTGGAGTTTGACCAGTTAACTTACCGTGAAAAGTCGTACAAAGTGAACGCAAAGTTGTGCAAAGTGATTACAAAGTTTGTAGATGTATTTGTATGTTTGATCTAAGTTGTTGGCATATAGAAACCCGCAATTGTAAAGTCAAACAAATGAATAAAAGCGAGATGAAAACAACCTATATTAGCAGAGTATCACATGAGCTGACTGACCATAAAGATGATAGAAACAGCATGCAAAGTTGATAAAAGCGTTCAAAACGTTGGCGGAGTTGCATGTATATATAACCTAAGTCATTGGAATGCCCACCCCGCAGTTAAATTTCGAAAACATTAAGTATATGTCTAGAAAATTCCCGATATGTAAGCAGATTATCGCAACTGCGAACCGAAAATCGAAGACAAACTGCTTACAAAGTTATGAAAAGCGATTGCAAAGTTTGTAGATTCGTTTGGCATTGTTACATATAATATTACATTGACGGGTTCCATAGTCAAAAGTTCGAAAACGTAAATACATATTTCGCACATTGCCGTTAAAGTAGCGTACTATCACTCGGAGCATGTAGAGGTCATAGGTCAATTCAAGAAGTTACTTGTACAAAAGCTATCAAGTTTAAAACAGTTTCAAAAATGAAATAGTCGCTAATTCGAGTATATTTCAAATTACGTAAGCAGTAGTGTGGGTAGGTAAAGAGACAAAGTTTAAAGTTAAACTCAATCGGGCATGGTTAGTTCTTGCATGGAGACTGCCTGAGAAAACCAGCTGGGGATTTTTTTTGGTTTCATCACATACATATCAAAGATATGAGACAACGTTCATGCATCTTTTTTTCACTGTGATGTTAATCATTTTTAGTAGAAAGACATGGAAATTTAGGCTTGTTTTCAAATTCATGAACATTTTTCAATTTCCTTATTATTTTCGGAGAACAAGTTGGTGACGCTGTCGGTACATAGTGGAGTTTGACCAGTTAACTTACCGTGAAAAGTCGTACAAAGTGAACGCAAAGTTGTGCAAAGTGATTACAAAGTTTGTAGATGTATTTGTATGTTTGATCTAAGTTGTTGGCATATAGAAACCCGCAATTGTAAAGTCAAACAAATGAATAAAAGCGAGATGAAAACAACCTATATTAGCAGAGTATCACATGAGCTGACTGACCATAAAGATGATAGAAACAGCATGCAAAGTTGATAAAAGCGTTCAAAACGTTGGCGGAGTTGCATGTATATATAACCTAAGTCATTGGAATGCCCACCCCGCAGTTAAATTTCGAAAACATTAAGTATATGTCTAGAAAATTCCCGATATGTAAGCAGATTATCGCAACTGCGAACCGAAAATCGAAGACAAACTGCTTACAAAGTTATGAAAAGCGATTGCAAAGTTTGTAGATTCGTTTGGCATTGTTACATATAATATTACATTGACGGGTTCCATAGTCAAAAGTTCGAAAACGTAAATACATATTTCGCACATTGCCGTTAAAGTAGCGTACTATCACTCGGAGCATGTAGAGGTCATAGGTCAATTCAAGAAGTTACTTGTACAAAAGCTATCAAGTTTAAAACAGTTTCAAAAATGAAATAGTCGCTAATTCGAGTATATTTCAAATTACGTAAGCAGTAGTGTGGGTAGGTAAAGAGACAACGTTTAAAGTTAAACTCAATCGGGCATGGTTAGTTCTTGCATGGAGACTGCCTGAGAAAACCAGCTGGGGATTTTTTTTGGTTTCATCACATACATATCAAAGGTATGAGACAACGTTCATGCATCTTTTTTTCACTGTGATGTTAATCATTTTTAGTAGAAAGACATGGAAATTTAGGCTTGTTTTCAAATTCATGAACATTTTTCAATTTCCTTATTATTTTCGGAGAACAAGTTGGTGACGCTGTCGGTACATAGTGGAGTTTGACCAGTTAACTTACCGTGAAAAGTCGTACAAAGTGAACGCAAAGTTGTGCAAAGTGATTACAAAGTTTGTAGATGTATTTGTATGTTTGATCTAAGTTGTTGGCATATAGAAACCCGCAATTGTAAAGTCAAACAAATGAATAAAAGCGAGATGAAAACAGCCTATATTAGCAGAGTATCACATGAGCTGACTGACCATAAAGATGATAGAAACAGCATGCAAAGTTGATAAAAGCGTTCAAAACGTTGGCGGAGTTGCATGTATATATAACCTAAGTCATTGGAATGCCAACCCCGCAGTTAAATTTCGAAAACATTAAGTATATGTCTAGAAAATTCCCGATATGTAAGCAGATTATCGCAACTGCGAACCGAAAATCGAAGACAAACTGCTTACAAAGTTATGAAAAGCGATTGCAAAGTTTGTAGATTCGTTTGGCAATGTTACATATGATATTATATTGACGCGTTCCATAGTCAAAAGTTCGAAAACGTAAATACATATTTCGCACATTGCCGTTAAAGTAGCGTACTATCACTCGGAGCATGTAGAGGTCATAGGTCAATTCAAGAAGTTACTTGTACAAAAGCTATCAAGTTTAAAACAGTTTCAAAAATGAAATAGTCGCTAATTCAAGTATATTTCATATTACGTAAGCAGTAGTGTGGGTAGGTAAAGAAACAAAGTTTAAAGTTAAACTCAATCGGGCATGGTTAGTTCTTGCATGGGAGACTGCCTGAGAAAACCAGCTGGGGATTTTTTTTGGTTTCATCACATACATATCAAAGATATGAGACAAAGTTCATGCATCTTTTTTTCACTGTGATATTAATCATTTTTAGTAGAAAGACATGGAAATTTAGGCTTGTTTTCAAATTCATGAACATTTTTCAATTTCCTTATTATTTTCGGAGAACAAGTTGGTGACTCTGTCGGTACATAGTGGAGTTTGACCAGTTAACTTACCGTGAAAAGTCGTACAAAGTGAACGCAAAGTTGTGCAAAGTGATTACAAAGTTTGTAGATGTATTTGTATGTTTGATCTAAGTTGTTGGCATATAGAAACCCGCAATTGTAAAGTCAAACAAATGAATAAAAGCGAGATGAAAACAGCCTATATTAGCAGAGTATCACATGAGCTGACTGACCATAAAGATGATAGAAACAGCATGCAAAGTTGATAAAAGCGTTCAAAACGTTGGCGGAGTTGCATGTATATATAACCGAAGTCATTGGAATGCCCACCCCGCAGTTAAATTTCGAAAACATTAAGTATATGTCTAGAAAATTCCCGATATGTAAGCAGATTATCGCAACTGCGAACCGAAAATCGAAGACAAACTGCTTACAAAGTTATGAAAAGCGATTGCAAAGTTTGTAGATTCGTTTGGCATTGTTACATATAATATTACATTGACGGGTTCCATAATCAAAAGTTCGAAAACGTAAATACATATTTCGCACATTGCCGTTAAAGTAGCGTACTATCACTCGGAGCATGTAGAGGTCATAGGTCAATTCAAGAAGTTACTTGTACAAAAGCCATCAAGTTTAAAACAGTTTCAAAAATGAAATAATCGCTAATTCGAGTATATTTCAAATTACGTAAGCAGTAGTGTGGGTAGGTAAAGAGACAAAGTTTAAAGTTAAACTCAATCGGGCATGGTTAGTTCTTGCATGGGAGACTGCCTGAGAAAACCAGCTGTGGATTTTTTTTGGTTTCATCACATACATATCAAAGATATGAGACAACGTTCATGCATCTTTTTTTCACTGTGATGTTAATCATTTTTAGTAGAAAGACATGGAAATTTAGGCTTGTTTTCAAATTCATGAACATTTTTCAATTTCCTTATTATTTTCGGAGAACAAGTTGGTGACGCTGTCGGTACATAGTGGAGTTTGACCAGTTAACATACCGTGAAAAGTCGTACAAAGTGAACGCAAAGTTGTGCAAAGTGATTACAAAGTTTGTAGATGTATTTGTATGTTTGATCTAAGTTGTTGGCATATAGAAACCCGCAATTGTAAAGTCAAACAAATGAATAAAAGCGAGATGAAAACAGCCTATATTAGCAGAGTGTCACATGAGCTGACTGACCATAAAGATGATAGAAACAGCATGCAAAGTTGATAAAAGCGTTCAAAACGTTGGCGGAGTTGCATGTATATATAACCTAAGTCATTGGAATGCCAACCCCGCAGTTAAATTTCGAAAACATTAAGTATATGTCTAGAAAATTCCCGATATGTAAGCAGATTATCGCAACTGCGAACCGAAAATCGAAGACAAACTGCTTACAAAGTTATGAAAAGCGATTGCAAAGTTTGTAGATTCGTTTGGCATTGTTACATATGATATTACATTGACGGGTTCCATAGTCAAAAGTTCGAAAACGTAAATACATATTTCGCACATTGCCGTTAAAGTAGCGTACTATCACTCGGAGCATGTAGAGGTCATAGGTCAATTCAAGAAGTTACTTGTACAAAAGCTATCAAGTTTAAAACAGTTTCAAAAATGAAATAGTCGCTAATTCGAGTATATTTCAAATTACGTAAGCAGTAGTGTGGGTAGGTAAAGAGACAAAGTTTAAAGTTAAACTCAATCGGGCATGGTTAGTTCTTGCATGGGAGACTGCCTGAGAAAACCAGCTAGGAATTTTTTTGGTTTCATCACATACATATCAAAGATATGAGACAACGTTCATGCATCTTTTTTTCACTGTGATGTTAATCATTTTTAGTAGAAAGACATGGAAATTTAGGCTTGTTTTCAAATTCATGAACATTTTTCAATTTCCTTATTATTTTCGGAGAACAAGTTGGTGACGCTGTCGGTACATAGTGGAGTTTGACCAGTTAACTTACCGTGAAAAGTCGTACAAAGTGAACGCAAAGTTGTGCAAAGTGATTACAAAGTTTGTAGATGTATTTGTATGTTTGATCTAAGTTGTTGGCATATAGAAACCCGCAATTGTAAAGTCAAACAAATGAATAAAAGCGAGATGAAAACAGCCTATATTAGCAGAGTATCACATGAGCTGACTGACCATAAAGATGATAGAAACAGCATGCAAAGTTGATAAAAGCGTTCAAAACGTTGGCGGAGTTGCATGTATATATAACCGAAGTCATTGGAATGCCCACCCCGCAGTTAAATTTCGAAAACATTAAGTATATGTCTAGAAAATTCCCGATATGTAAGCAGATTATCGCAACTGCGAACCGAAAATCGAAGACAAACTGCTTACAAAGTTATGAAAAGCGATTGCAAAGTTTGTAGATTCGTTTGGCATTGTTACATATAATATTACATTGACGGGTTCCATAATCAAAAGTTCGAAAACGTAAATACATATTTCGCACATTGCCGTTAAAGTAGCGTACTATCACTCGGAGCATGTAGAGGTCATAGGTCAATTCAAGAAGTTACTTGTACAAAAGCCATCAAGTTTAAAACAGTTTCAAAAATGAAATAATCGCTAATTCGAGTATATTTCAAATTACGTAAGCAGTAGTGTGGGTAGGTAAAGAGACAAAGTTTAAAGTTAAACTCAATCGGGCATGGTTAGTTCTTGCATGGGAGACTGCCTGAGAAAACCAGCTGTGGATTTTTTTTGGTTTCATCACATACATATCAAAGATATGAGACAACGTTCATGCATCTTTTTTTCACTGTGATGTTAATCATTTTTAGTAGAAAGACATGGAAATTTAGGCTTGTTTTCAAATTCATGAACATTTTTCAATTTCCTTATTATTTTCGGAGAACAAGTTGGTGACGCTGTCGGTACATAGTGGAGTTTGACCAGTTAACATACCGTGAAAAGTCGTACAAAGTGAACGCAAAGTTGTGCAAAGTGATTACAAAGTTTGTAGATGTATTTGTATGTTTGATCTAAGTTGTTGGCATATAGAAACCCGCAATTGTAAAGTCAAACAAATGAATAAAAGCGAGATGAAAACAGCCTATATTAGCAGAGTGTCACATGAGCTGACTGACCATAAAGATGATAGAAACAGCATGCAAAGTTGATAAAAGCGTTCAAAACGTTGGCGGAGTTGCATGTATATATAACCTAAGTCATTGGAATGCCAACCCCGCAGTTAAATTTCGAAAACATTAAGTATATGTCTAGAAAATTCCCGATATGTAAGCAGATTATCGCAACTGCGAACCGAAAATCGAAGACAAACTGCTTACAAAGTTATGAAAAGCGATTGCAAAGTTTGTAGATTCGTTTGGCATTGTTACATATGATATTACATTGACGGGTTCCATAGTCAAAAGTTCGAAAACGTAAATACATATTTCGCACATTGCCGTTAAAGTAGCGTACTATCACTCGGAGCATGTAGAGGTCATAGGTCAATTCAAGAAGTTACTTGTACAAAAGCTATCAAGTTTAAAACAGTTTCAAAAATGAAATAGTCGCTAATTCGAGTATATTTCAAATTACGTAAGCAGTAGTGTGGGTAGGTAAAGAGACAAAGTTTAAAGTTAAACTCAATCGGGCATGGTTAGTTCTTGCATGGGAGACTGCCTGAGAAAACCAGCTAGGAATTTTTTTGGTTTCATCACATACATATCAAAGATATGAGACAACGTTCATGCATCTTTTTTTCACTGTGATGTTAATCATTTTTAGTAGAAAGACATGGAAATTTAGGCTTGTTTTCAAATTCATGAACATTTTTCAATTTCCTTATTATTTTCGGAGAACAAGTTGGTGACGCTGTCGGTACATAGTGGAGTTTGACCAGTTAACTTACCGTGAAAAGTCGTACAAAGTGAACGCAAAGTTGTGCAAAGTGATTACAAAGTTTGTAGATGTATTTGTATGTTTGATCTAAGTTGTTGGCATATAGAAACCCGCAATTGTAAAGTCAAACAAATGAATAAAAGCGAGATGAAAACAGCTTATATTAGCAGAGTATCACATGAGCTGACTGACCATAAAGATGATAGAAACAGCATGCAAAGTTGATAAAAGCGTTCAAAACGTTGGCGGAGTTGCATGTATATATAACCTAAGTCATTGGAATGCCCACCCCGCAGTTAAATTTCGAAAACATTAAGTATATGTCTAGAAAATTCCCGATATGTAAGCAGATTATCGCAACTGCGAACCGAAAATCGAAGACAAACTGCTTACAAAGTTATGAAAAGCGATTGCAAAGTTTGTAGATTCGTTTGGCATTGTTACATATGATATTACATTGACGG
Source organism: Saccoglossus kowalevskii (assembly GCF_978046115.1). NCBI lineage: Eukaryota > Metazoa > Hemichordata > Enteropneusta > Harrimaniidae > Saccoglossus > Saccoglossus kowalevskii. The sequence continues at coordinate 7,557,790 of NC_140657.1, forward strand.
GTTCCATAGTCAAAAGTTCGAAAACGTAAATACATATTTCGCACATTGCCGTTAAAGTAGCGTACTATCACTCGGAGCATGTAGAGGTCATAGGTCAATTCAAGAAGTTTCTTGTACAAAAGCTATCAAGTTTAAAACAGTAACAAAAATTAAATAGTCGCTAATTCGAGTATATTTCAAATTACGTAAGCAGTAGTGTGGGTAGGTAAAGAGACAAAGTTTAAAGTTAAACTCAATCGGGCATGGTTAGTTCTTGCATGGGAGACTGCCTGAGAAAACCAGCTGGGGATTTTTTTTGGTTTCATCACATACATATCAAAGATATGAGACAACGTTCATGCATTTTTTTTTCACTGTGATGTTAATCATTTTTAGTAGAAAGACATGGAAATTTAGGCTTGTTTTCAAATTCATGAACATTTTTCAATTTCCTTATTATTTTCGGAGAACAAGTTGGTGACGCTGTCGGTACATAGTGGAGTTTGACCAGTTAACTTACCGTGAAAAGTCGTACAAAGTGAACGCAAAGTTGTGCAAAGTGATCACAAAGTTTGTAGATGTATTTGTATGGTTGACCTAAGTTGTTGGCATATAGAAATCCGCAATTGTAAAGTCAAACAAATGAATAAAAGCGAGATGAAAACAGCCTATATTAGCAGAGTATCACATGAGCTGACTGACCATAAAGATGATAGAAACAGCATGCAAAGTTGATAAAAGCGTTCAAAACGTTGGCGGAGTTGCATGTATATATAACCTAAGTCATTGGAATGCCAACCCCGCAGTTAAATTTCAAAAACATTAAGTATATGTCTAGAAAATTCCCGATATGTAAGCAGATTTTCGCAACTGCGAACCGAAAATCGAAGACAAACTGCTTACAAAGTTAGGAAAAGCGATTGCAAAGTTTGTAGATTCGTTTGGCAATGTTACATATGATATTATATTGACGGGTTCCATAGTCAAAAGTTCGAAAACGTAAATACATATTTCGCACATTGCCGTTAAAGTAGCGTACTATCACTCGGAGCATGTAGAGGTCATAGGTCAATTCAAGAAGTTACTTGTACAAAAGCTATCAAGTTTAAAACAGTTTCAAAAATGAAATAGTCGCTAATTCGAGTATATTTCAAATTACGTAAGCAGTAGTGTGGGTAGGTAAAGAGACAAAGTTTAAAGTTAAACTCAATCGGGCATGGTTAGTTCTTGCATGGGAGACTGCCTGAGAAAACCAGCTGGGGATTTTTTTTTCATCACATACATATCAAAGATATGAGACAACGTTCATGCATCTTTTTTTTCACTGTGATGTTAATCATTTTTAGTAGAAAGACATGGAAATTTAGACTTGTTTTCAAATTCATGAACATTTTTCAATTTCCTTATTATTTTCGGAGAACAAGTTGGTGACGCTGTCGGTACATAGTGGAGTTTGACCAGTTAACTTACCGTGAAAAGTCGTACAAAGTGAACGCAAAGTTGTGCAAAGTGATCACAAAGTTTGTAGATGTATTTGTATGGTTGACCTAAGTTGTTGGCATATAGAAATCCGCAATTGTAAAGTCAAACAAATGAATAAAAGCGAGATGAAAACAGCCTATATTAGCAGAGTATCACATGAGCTGACTGACCATAAAGATGATAGAAACAGCATGCAAAGTTGATAAAAGCGTTCAAAACGTTGGCGGAGTTGCATGTATATATAACCTAAGTCATTGGAATGCCAACCCCGCAGTTAAATTTCAAAAACATTAAGTATATGTCTAGAAAATTCCCGATATGTAAGCAGATTTTCGCAACTGCGAACCGAAAATCGAAGACAAACTGCTTACAAAGTTATGAAAAGCGATTGCAAAGTTTGTAGATTCGTTTGGCAATGTTACATATGATATTATATTGACGGGTTCCATAGTCAAAAGTTCGAAAACGTAAATACATATTTCGCACATTGCCGTTAAAGTAGCGTACTATCACTCGGAGCATGTAGAGGTCATAGGTCAATTCAAGAAGTTACTTGTACAAAAGCTATCAAGTTTAAAACAGTTTCAAAAATGAAATAGTCGCTAATTCGAGTATATTTCAAATTACGTAAGCAGTAGTGTGGGTAGGTAAAGAGACAAAGTTTAAAGTTAAACTCAATCGGGCATGGTTAGTTCTTGCATGGGAGACTGCCTGAGAAAACCAGCTGGGGATTTTTTTTTCATCACATACATATCAAAGATATGAGACAACGTTCATGCATCTTTTTTTTCACTGTGATGTTAATCATTTTTAGTAGAAAGACATGGAAATTTAGGCTTGTTTTCAAATTCATGAACATTTTTCAATTTCCTTATTATTTTCGGAGAACAAGTTGGTGACGCTGTCGGTACATAGTGGAGTTTGACCTGTTAACTTACCGTGAAAAGTCGTACAAAGTGAACGCAAAGTTGTGGAAAGTGATTACAAAGTTTGTAGATGTATTTGTATGTTTGATCTAAGTTGTTGGCATATAGAAACCCGCAATTGTAAAGTCAAACAAATGAATAAAAGCGAGATGAAAACAGCCTATATTAGCAGAGTATCACATGAGCTGACTGACCATAAAGATGATAGAAACAGCATGCAAAGTTGATAAAAGCGTTCAAAACGTTGGCGGAGTTGCATGTATATATAACCTAAGTCATTGGAATGCCCACCCCGCAGTTAAATTTCGAAAACATTAAGTATATGTCTAGAAAATTCCCGATATGTAAGCAGATTATCGCAACTGCGAACCGAAAATCGAAGAAAAACTGCTTACAAAGTTATGAAAAGCGATTGCAAAGTTTGTATATTCGTTTGGCATTGTTACATATAATGTTACATTGACGAGTTCCATAGTCAAAAGTTCGAAAACGTAAATACATATTTCGCACATTGCCGTTAAAGTAGCGTACTATCACTCGGAGCATGTAGAGGTCATAGGTCAATTCAAGAAGTTACTTGTACAAAAGCCATCAAGTTTAAAACAGTTTCAAAAATGAAATAGTCGCTAATTCGAGTATATTTCAAATTACGTAAGCAGTAGTGTGGGTAGGTAAAGAGACAAAGTTTAAAGTTAAACTCAATCGGGCATGGTTAGTTCTTGCATGGGAGACTGCCTGAGAAAACCAGCTGGGGATTTTTTTTGGTTTCATCACATAAATATCAAATATATGAGACAACGTTCATGCATCTTTTTTTCACTGTGATGTTAATCATTTTTAGTAGAAAGACATGGAAATTTAGGCTTGTTTTCAAATTCATGAACATTTTTCAATTTCCTTATTATTTTCGGAGAACAAGTTGGTGACGCTGTCGGTACATAGTGGAGTTTGACCAGTTAACTTACCGTGAAAAGTCGTACAAAATGAACGCAAAGTTGTGCAAAGTGATTACAAAGTTTGTAGATGTATTTGTATGTTTGATCTAAGTTGTTGGCATATAGAAACCCGCAATTGTAAAGTCAAACAAATGAATAAAAGCGAGATGAAAACAGCCTATATTAGCAGAGTATCACATGAGCTGACTGACCATAAAGATGATAGAAACAGCATGGAAAGTTGATAAAAGCGTTCAAAACGTTGGCGGAGTTGCATTTATATACAACCTAAGTCATTGGAATGCCAACCCCGCAGTTAAATTTCGAAAACATTAAGTATATGTCTAGAAAATTCCCGATATGTAAGCAGATTATCGCAACTGCGAACCGAAAATCAAAGACAAACTGCTTACAAAGTTATGAAAAGCGATTGCAAAGTTTGTAGATTCGTTTGGCATTGTTACATATGATATTACATTGACGGGTTCCATAGTCAAAAGTTCGAAAACGTAAAAACATATTTCGCACATTGCCGTTAAAGTAGCGTACTATCACTCGGAGCATGTAGAGGTCATAGGTCAATTCAAGAAGTTACTTGTACAAAAGCTATCAAGTTTAAAACAGTTTCAAAAATGAAATAGTCGCTAATTCGAGTATATTTCAAATTACGTAAGCAGTAGTGTGGGTAGGTAAAGAGACAAAGTTTAAAGTTAAACTCAATCGGGCATGGTTAGTTCTTGCATTGGAGACTGCCTGAGAAAACCAGCTGGGGATTTTTTTTGGTTTCATCACATACATATCAAAGATATGAGACAACGTTCATGCATCTTTTTTTCACTGTGATGTTAATCATTTTTAGTAGAAAGACATGGAAATTTAGGCTTGTTTTCAAATTCATGAACATTTTTCAATTTCCTTATTATTTTCGGAGAACAAGTTGGTGACGCTGTCGGTACATAGTGGAGTTTGACCAGTTAACTTACCGTGAAAAGTCGTACAAAGTGAACGCTAAGTTGTGCAAAGTGATTACAAAGTTTGTAGATGTATTTGTATGTTTGATCTAAGTTGTTGGCATATAGAAACCCGCAATTGTAAAGTCAAACAAATGAATAAAAGCGAGATGAAAACAGCCTATATTAGCAGAGTATCACATGAGCTGACTGACCATAAAGATGATAGAAACAGCATGGAAAGTTGATAAAAGCGTTCAAAACGTTGGCGGAGTTGCATGTATATATAACCTAAGTCATTGGAATGCCAACCCTGCAGTTAAATTTCGAAAACATTAAGTATATGTCTAGAAAATTCCCGATATGTAAGCAGATTATCGCAACTGCGAACCGAAAATCGAAGACAAACTGCTTACAAAGTTATGAAAAGCGATTGCAAAGTTTGTAGATTCGTTTGGCAATGTTACATATGATATTATATTGACGCGTTCCATAGTCAAAAGTTCGAAAACGTAAATACATATTTCGCACATTGCCGTTAAAGTAGCGTACTATCATAGGTCAATTCAAGAAGTTACTTGTACAAAAGCTATCAAGTTTAAAACAGTTACAAAAATGAAATAGTCGCTAATTCGAGTATATTTCAAATTACGTAAGCAGTAGTGTGGGTAGGTAAAGAGACAAAGTTTAAAGTTAAACTCAATCGGGCATGGTTAGTTCTTGCATGGGAGACTGCCTGAGAAAACCAGCTGGGGATTTTTTTTTGTTTCATCACATACATATCAAAGATATGAGACAACGTTCATGCATTTTTTTTCACTGTGATGTTAATCATTTTTAGTAGAAAGACATGGAAATTTAGGCTTGTTTTCAAATTCATGAACATTTTTCAATTTCCTTATTATTTTCGGAGAACAAGTTGGTGACGCTGTCGGTACATAGTGGAGTTTGACCAGTTAACTTACCGTGAAAAGTCGTACAAAGTGAACGCAAAGTTGTGCAAAGTGATTACAAAGTTTGTAGATGTATTTGTATGGTTGACCTAAGTTGTTGGCATATAGAAATCCGCAATTGTAAAGTCAAACAAATGAATAAAAGCGAGATGAAAACAGCCTATATTAGCAGAGTATCACATGAGCTGACTGACCATAAAGATGAGAGAAACAGCATGCAAAGTTGATAAAAGCGTTCAAAACGTTGGCGGAGTTGCATGTATATATAACCTAAGTCATTGGAATGCCAACCCCGCAGTTAAATTTCAAAAACATTAAGTATATGTCTAGAAAATTCCCGATATGTAAGCAAATTATCGCAACTGCGAACCGAAAATCGAAGACAAACTGCTTACAAAGTTATGAAAAGCGATTGCAAAGTTTGTAGATTCGTTTGGCAATGTTACATATGATATTATATTGACGGGTTCCATAGTCAAAAGTTCGAAAACGTAAATACATATTTCGCACATTGCCGTTAAAGTAGCGTACTATCACTCGGAGCATGTAGAGGTCATAGGTCAATTCAAGAAGTTACTTGTACAAAAGCTATCAAGTTTAAAACAGTTTCAAAAATGAAATAGTCGCTAATTCGAGTATATTTCAAATTACGTAAGCAGTAGTGTGGGTAGGTAAAGAGACAAAGTTTAAAGTTAAACTCAATCGGGCATGGTTAGTTCTTGCATTGGAGACTGCCTGAGAAAACCAGCTGGGGATTTTTTTTTTGGTTTCATCACATACATATCAAAGATATGAGACAACGTTCATGCATCTTTTTTTTCACTGTGATGTTAATCATTTTTAGTAGAAAGACATGGAAATTTAGGCTTGTTTTCAAATTCATGAACATTTTTCAATTTCCTTATTATTTTCGGAGAACAAGTTGGTGACGCTGTCGGTACATAGTGGAGTTTGACCAGTTAACTTACCGTGAAAAGTCGTACAAAGTGAACGCAAAGTTGTGCAAAGTGATTACAAAGTTTGTAGATGTATTTGTATGTTTGATCTAAGTTGTTGGCATATAGAAACCCGCAATTGTAAAGTCAAACAAATGAATAAAAGCGAGATGAAAACAGCCTATATTAGCAGAGTATCACATGAGCTGACTGACCATAAAGATGATAGAAACAGCATGGAAAGTTGATAAAAGCGTTCAAAACGTTGGTGGAGTTGCATGTATATATAACCTAAGTCATTGGAATGCCAACCCCGCAGTTAAATTTCGAAAACATCAAGTATATGTCTAGAAAATTCCCGATATGTAAGCAGATTATCGCAACTGCGAACCGAAAATCGAAGACAAACTGCTTACAAAGTTATGAAAAGCGATTGCAAAGTTTGTAGATTCGTTTGGCAATGTTACATATGATATTATATTGACGGGTTCCATAGTCAAAAGTTCGAAAACGTAAATACATATTTCGCACATTGCCGTTAAAGTAGCGTACTATCACTCGGAGCATGTAGTGGTCATAGGTCAATTCAAGAAGTTACTTGTACAAAAGCTATCAAGTTTAAAACAGTTTCAAAAATGAAATAGACGCTAATTCGAGTATATTTCAAATTACGTAAGCAGTAGTGTGGGTAGGTAAAGAGACAAAGTTTAAAGTTAAACTCAATCGGGCATGGTTAGTTCTTGCATGGGAGACTGCCTGAGAAAACCAGCTGGGGATTTTTTTTGGTTTCATCACATACATATCAAAGATATGAGACAACGTTCATGCATCTTTTTTTCACTGTGATGTTAATCATTTTTAGTAGAAAGACATGGAAATTTAGGCTTGTTTTCAAATTCATGAACATTTTTCAATTTCCTTATTATTTTCGGAGAACAAGTTGGTGACGCTGTCGGTACATAGTGGAGTTTGACCAGTTAACTTACCGTGAAAAGTCGTACAAAGTGAACGCAAAGTTGTGCAAAGTGATTACAAAGTTTGTAGATGTATTTGTATGTTTGATCTAAGTTGTTGGCATATAGAAACCCGCAATTGTAAAGTCAAACAAATGAATAAAAGCGAGATGAAAACAGCCTATATTAGCAGAGTATCACATGAGCTGACTGACCATAAAGATGATAGAAACAGCATGCAAAGTTGATAAAAGCGTTCAAAACGTTGGCGGAGTTGCATGTATATATAACCTAAGTCATTGGAATGCCAACCCCGCAGTTAAATTTCGAAAACATTAAGTATATGTCTAGAAAATTCCCGATATGTAAGCAGATTATCGCAACTGCGAACCGAAAATCGAAGACAAACTGCTTACAAAGTTATGAAAAGCGATTGCAAAGTTTGTAGATTCGTTTGGCAATGTTACATATGATATTATATTGACGGGTTCCATAGTCAAAAGTTCGAAAACGTAAATACATATTTCGCACATTGCCGTTAAAGTAGCGTACTATCACTCGGAGCATGTAGTGGTCATAGGTCAATTCAAGAAGTTACTTGTACAAAAGCTATCAAGTTTAAAACAGTTTCAAAAATGAAATAGACGCTAATTCGAGTATATTTCAAATTACGTAAGCAGTAGTGTGGGTAGGTAAAGAGACAAAGTTTAAAGTTAAACTCAATCGGGCATGGTTAGTTCTTGCATGGGAGACTGCCTGAGAAAACCAGCTGGGGATTTTTTTTGGTTTCATCACATACATATCAAAGATATGAGACAACGTTCATGCATCTTTTTTTCACTGTGATGTTAATCATTTTTAGTAGAAAGACATGGAAATTTAGGCTTGTTTTCAAATTCATGAACATTTTTCAATTTCCTTATTATTTTCGGAGAACAAGTTGGTGACGCTGTCGGTATATAGTGGAGTTTGACCAGTTAACTTACCGTGAAAAGTCGTACAAAGTGAACGCAAAGTTGTGCAAAGTGATTACAAAGTTTGTAGATGTATTTGTATGTTTGATCTAAGTTGTTGGCATATAGAAACCCGCAATTGTAAACTCAAACAAATGAATAAAAGCGAGATGAAAACAGCCTATATTAGCAGAGTATCACATGAGCTGACTGACCATAAAGATGATAGAAACAGCATGCAAAGTTGATAAAAGCGTTCAAAACGTTGGCGGAGTTGCATGTATATATAACCTAAGTCATTGGAATGCCAACCCCGCAGTTAAATTTCGAAAACATTAAGTATATGTCTAGAAAATTCCCGATATGTAAGCAGATTATCGCAACTGCGAACCGAAAATCGAAGACAAACTGCTTACAAAGTTATGAAAAGCGATTGCAAAGTTTGTAGATTCGTTTGGCAATGTTACATATGATATTATATTGACGGGTTCCATAGTCAAAAGTTCGAAAACGTAAATACATATTTCGCACATTGCCGTTAAAGTAGCGTACTATCACTCGGAGCATGTAGTGGTCATAGGTCAATTCAAGAAGTTACTTGTACAAAAGCTATCAAGTTTAAAACAGTTTCAAAAATGAAATAGACGCTAATTCGAGTATATTTCAAATTACGTAAGCAGTAGTGTGGGTAGGTGAAGAGACAAAGTTTAAAGTTAAACTCAATCGGGCATGGTTAGTTCTTGCATGGGAGACTGCCTGAGAAAACCAGCTGGGGATTTTTTTTGGTTTCATCACATACATATCAAAGATATGAGACAACGTTCATGCATCTTTTTTTTTCACTGTGATGTTAATCATTTTTAGTAGAAAGACATGGAAATTTAGGCTTGTTTTCAAATTCATGAACATTTTTCAATTTCCTTATTATTTTCGGAGAACAAGTTGGTGACGCTGTCGGTACATAGTGGAGTTTGACCTGTTAACTTACCGTGAAAAGTCGTACAAAGTGAACGCAAAGTTGTGCAAAGTGATTACAAAGTTTGTAGATGTATTTGTATGTTTGATCTAAGTTGTTGGCATATAGAAACCCGCAATTGTAAAGTCAAACAAATGAATAAAAGCGAGATGAAAACAGCCTATATTAGCAGAGTATCACATGAGCTGACTGACCATAAAGATGATAGAAACAGCATGCAAAGTTGATAAAAGAGTTCAAAACGTTGGCGGAGTTGCATGTATATATAACCTAAGTCATTGGAATGCCAACCCCGCAGTTAAATTTCGAAAACATTAAGTATATGTCTAGAAAATTCCCGATATGTAAGCAGATTATCGCAACTGCGAACCGAAAATCGAAGACAAACTGCTTACAAAGTTATGAAAAGCGATTGCAAAGTTTGTAGATTCGTTTGGCAATGTTACATATGATATTATATTGACGCGTTCCATAGTCAAAAGTTCGAAAACGTAAATACATATTTCGCACATTGCCGTTAAAGTAGCGTACTATCATAGGTCAATTCAAGAAGTTACTTGTACAAAAGCTATCAAGTTTAAAACAGTTACAAAAATGAAATAGTCGCTAATTCGAGTATATTTCAAATTACGTAAGCAGTAGTGTGGGTAGGTAAAGAGACAAAGTTTAAAGTTAAACTCAATCGGGCATGGTTAGTTCTTGCATGGGAGACTGCCTGAGAAAACAAGCTGGGGATTTTTTTTGGTTTCATCACATACATATCAAAGATATGAGACAACGTGCATGCATCTTTTTTTTCACTGTGATGTTAATCATTTTTAGTAGAAAGACATGGAAATTTAGGCTTGTTTTCAAATTCATGAACATTTTTCAATTTCCTTATTATTTTCGGAGAACAAGTTGGTGACGCTGTCGGTACATAGTGGAGTTTGACCAGTTAACTTACCGTGAAAAGTCGTACAAAGTGAACGCAAAGTTGAGCAAAGTGATTGCAAAGTTTGTAGATGTATTTGTATGGTTGACCTAAGTTGTTGGCATATAGAAACCCGCAATTGTAAAGTCAAACAAATGAATAAAAGCGAGATGAAAACAGCCTATATTAGCAGAGTATCACATGAGCTGACTGACCATAAAGATGATAGAAACAGCATGCAAAGTTGATAAAAGCGTTCAAAACGTTGGCGGAGTTGCATGTAGATATAACCTAAGTCATTGGAATGCCAACCCCGCAGTTAAATTTCGAAAACATTAAGTATATGTCTAGAAAATTCCCGATATGTAAGCAGATTATCGCAACTGCGAACCGAAAATCGAAGACAAACTTCTTACAAAGTTATGAAAAGCGATTGCAAAATTTGTAGATTCGTTTGGCAATGTTACAAATGATATTATATTGACGGGTTCCATAGTCAAAAGTTCCTTGTACAAAAGCTATCAAGTTTAAAACAGTTTCAAAAATGAAATAGTCGCTAATTCGAGTATATATCAATTTACGTAAGCAGTAGTGTGGGTAGGTGAAGAGACAAAGTTTAAAGTTAAGCTCAATCGGGCATGGTTAGTTCTTGCATGGGAGACTGCCTGAAAAAACCAGCTTGGGAGTTTTTTTTGGTTTCATCACATACATATCAAAGATAAGAGACAACGTTCGTGCATCTTTTTTTTCACTGTGATGTTAATCATTTTTAGTAGAAAGACATGGAAATCTAGGCTTGTTTTCAAATTCATGAACGTTTTTCAATTTCCCTATTATTTTCGGAGAAGAAGTTGGTGACGCTGTCGGCACATAGTGGAGTTTGACAAGTTAACTTACCGTGAAAAGTCGTACAAAGTGAACGCAAAGTTGTGCAAAGTGATTACAAAGTTTGTAGATGTATTTGTATGTTTGACCTAAGTTGTTGGCATATAGAAACCCGCAATTGTAAAGTCAAACAAATGAATAAAAGCGAGATGAAAACAGCCTATATTAGCGGAGTATCACATGAGCTGACTGACCATAAAGATGATAGAAACAGCATGCAAAGTTGATAAAAGCGTTCAAAACGTTGGTGGAGTTGCATGTATATATAACCTAAGTCATTGGAATGCCAACCCCGCAGTTAAATTTCGAAAACATTAAGTATATGTCTAGAAAATTCCCGATATGTAAGCAGATTATCGCAACTGCGAACCGAAAATCGAAGACAAACTGCTTACAAAGTTATGAAAAGCGATTGCAAAGTTTGTAGATTCGTTTGGCAATGTTACATATGATATTATATTGACGGGTTCCAAAGTCAAAAGTTCGAAAACGTAAATACATATTTCGCACATTGCCGTTAAAGTAGCGTACTATCACTCGGAGCATGTAGAGGTCATAGGTCAATTCAAGAAGTTACTTGTACAAAAGCTATCAAGTTTAAAACAGTTTCAAAAATGAAATAGTCGCTAATTCGAGCATATTTCAAATTACGTAAGCAGTAGTGTGGGTAGGTAAAGAGACAAAGTTTAAAGTTAAACTCAATCGGGCATGGTTAGTTCTTGCATGGGAGACTGCCTGAGAAAACCAGCTGGGGATTTATTTTGGTTTCATCACATACATATCAAAGATATGAGACAACGTTCATGCATCTTTTTTTTCACTGTGATGTTAATCATTTTTAGTAGAAAGACATGGAAATCTAGGCTTGTTTTCAAATTCATGAACATATTTCAATTTCCCTATTATTTTCGGAGAACAAGTTGGTGACGCTGTCGGCACATAGTGGAGTTTGACCAGTTAACTTACCGTGAAAAGTCGTACAAAGTGAACGCAAAGTTGTGCAAAGTGATTGCAAAGTTTGTAGATGTATTTGTATGGTTGACCTAAGTTGTTGGCATATAGAAACCCGCAATTGTAAAGTCAAACAAATGAATAAAAGCGAGAGGAAAACAGCCTATATTAGCAGAGTATCACATGAGCTGACTGACCATAAAGATGATAGAAACAGCTTGCAAAGTTGATAAAAGCGTTCAAAACGTTGGCGGAGATGCATGTATATATAACCTAAGTCATTGGAATGCCAACCCCGCAGTTAAATTTCGAAAACATTAAGTATATGTCTAGAAAATTCCCGATATGTAAGCAGATTATCGCAACTGCGAACCGAAAATCGAAGACAAACTGCTTACAAAGTTATGAAAAGCGATTGCAAAGTTTGTAGATTCGTTTGGCAATGTTACATATGATATTATATTGACGGGTTCCATAGTCAAAAGTTCGAAAACGTAAATACGTATTTCGCACATTGCCGTTAAAGTAGCGTACTGTCACTCGGAGCATGTAGTGGTCATAGGTCAATTCAAGAAGTTACTTGTACAAAAGCTATCAAGTTTAAAACAGTTTCAAAAATGAAATAGTCGCTAATTCGAGTATATTTCAAATTACGTAAGCAGTAGTGTGGGTAGGTAAAGAGACAAAGTTTAAAGTTAAACTCAATCGGGCATGGTTAGTTCTTGCATGGGAGACTGCCTGAGAAAACCAGCTGGGGATTTTTTTTGGTTTCATCACATACATATCAAAGATATGAGACAACGTTCATGCATCTTTTTTTTCACTGTGATGTTAATCATTTTTAGTAGAAAGACATGGAAATTTAGGCTTGTTTTCAAATTCATGAACATTTGTCAATTTCCTTATTATTTTCGGAGAACAAGTTGGTGACGCTGTCGGTACATAGTGGAGTTTGACCAGTTAACTTACCGTGAAAAGTCGTACAAAGTGAACGCAAAGTTGTGCAAAGTGATTGCAAAGTTTGTAGATGTATTTGTATGGTTGACCTAAGTTGTTGGCATATAGAAACCCGCAATTGTAAAGTCAAACAAATGAATAAAAGCGAGATGAAAACAGCCTATATTAGCAGAGTATCACATGAGCTGACTGACCATAAAGATGATAGAAACAGCATGCAAAGTTGATAAAAGCGTTCAAAACGTTGGCGGAGATGCATGTATATATAACCTAAGTCATTGGAATGCCAACCCCGCAGTTAAATTTCGAAAACATTAAGTATATGTCTAGAAAATTCCCGATATGTAAGCAGATTATCGCAACTGCGAACCGAAAATCGAAGACAAACTGCTTACAAAGTTATGAAAAGCGATTGCAAAGTTTGTAGATTCGTTTGGCAATGTTACATATGATATTATATTGACGGGTTCCAAAGTCAAAAGTTCGAAAACGTAAATACATATTTCGCACATTGCCGTTAAAGTAGCGTACTATCACTCGGAGCATGTAGAGGTCATAGGTCAATTCAAGAAGTTACTTGTACAAAAGCTATCAAGTTTAAAACAGTTTCAAAAATGAAATAGTCGCTAATTCGAGCATATTTCAAATTACGTAAGCAGTAGTGTGGGTAGGTAAAGAGACAAAGTTTAAAGTTAAACTCAATCGGGCATGGTTAGTTCTTGCATGGGAGACTGCCTGAGAAAACCAGCTGGGGATTTATTTTGGTTTCATCACATACATATCAAAGATATGAGACAACGTTCATGCATCTTTTTTTTCACTGTGATGTTAATCATTTTTAGTAGAAAGACATGGAAATCTAGGCTTGTTTTCAAATTCATGAACATATTTCAATTTCCCTATTATTTTCGGAGAACAAGTTGGTGACGCTGTCGGCACATAGTGGAGTTTGACCAGTTAACTTACCGTGAAAAGTCGTACAAAGTGAACGCAAAGTTGTGCAAAGTGATTGCAAAGTTTGTAGATGTATTTGTATGGTTGACCTAAGTTGTTGGCATATAGAAACCCGCAATTGTAAAGTCAAACAAATGAATAAAAGCGAGAGGAAAACAGCCTATATTAGCAGAGTATCACATGAGCTGACTGACCATAAAGATGATAGAAACAGCTTGCAAAGTTGATAAAAGCGTTCAAAACGTTGGCGGAGATGCATGTATATATAACCTAAGTCATTGGAATGCCAACCCCGCAGTTAAATTTCGAAAACATTAAGTATATGTCTAGAAAATTCCCGATATGTAAGCAGATTATCGCAACTGCGAACCGAAAATCGAAGACAAACTGATTACAAAGTTATGAAAAGCGATTGCAAAGTTTGTAGATTCGTTTGGCAATGTTACATATGATATTATATTGACGGGTTCCATAGTCAAAAGTTCGAAAACGTAAATACGTATTTCGCACATTGCCGTTAAAGTAGCGTACTGTCACTCGGAGCATGTAGTGGTCATAGGTCAATTCAAGAAGTTACTTGTACAAAAGCTATCAAGTTTAAAACAGTTTCAAAAATGAAATAGTCGCTAATTCGAGTATATTTCAAATTACGTAAGCAGTAGTGTGGGTAGGTAAAGAGACAAAGTTTAAAGTTAAACTCAATCGGGCATGGTTAGTTCTTGCATGGGAGACTGCCTGAGAAAACCAGCTGGGGATTTTTTTTGGTTTCATCACATACATATCAAAGATATGAGACAACGTTCATGCATCTTTTTTTTCACTGTGATGTTAATCATTTTTAGTAGAAAGACATGGAAATTTAGGCTTGTTTTCAAATTCATGAACATTTGTCAATTTCCTTATTATTTTCGGAGAACAAGTTGGTGACGCTGTCGGTACATAGTGGAGTTTGACCAGTTAACTTACCGTGAAAAGTCGTACAAAGTGAACGCAAAGTTGTGCAAAGTGATTGCAAAGTTTGTAGATGTATTTGTATGGTTGACCTAAGTTGTTGGCATATAGAAACCCGCAATTGTAAAGTCAAACAAATGAATAAAAGCGAGATGAAAACAGCCTATATTAGCAGAGTATCACATGAGCTGACTGACCATAAAGATGATAGAAACAGCATGCAAAGTTGATAAAAGCGTTCAAAACGTTGGCGGAGATGCATGTATATATAACCTAAGTCATTGGAATGCCAACCCCGCAGTTAAATTTCGAAAACATTAAGTATATGTCTAGAAAATTCCCGATATGTAAGCAGATTATCGCAACTGCGAACCGAAAATCGAAGACAAACTGCTTACAAAGTTATGAAAAGCGATTGCAAAGTTTGTAGATTCGTTTGGCAATGTTACATATGATATTATATTGACGGGTTCCAAAGTCAAAAGTTCGAAAACGTAAATGCATATTTCGCACATTGCCGTTAAAGTAGCGTACTATCACTCGGAGCATGTAGAGGTCATAGGTCAATTCAAGAAGTTACTTGTACAAAAGCTATCAAGTTTAAAACAGTTTCAAAAATGAAATAGTCGCTAATTCGAGCATATTTCAAATTACGTAAGCAGTAGTGTGGGTAGGTAAAGAGACAAAGTTTAAAGTTAAACTCAATCGGGCATGGTTAGTTCTTGCATGGGAGACTGCCTGAGAAAACCAGCTGGGGATTTATTTTGGTTTCATCACATACATATCAAAGATATGAGACAACGTTCATGCATCTTTTTTTTCACTGTGATGTTAATCATTTTTAGTAGAAAGACATGGAAATCTAGGCTTGTTTTCAAATTCATGAACATATTTCAATTTCCCTATTATTTTCGGAGAACAAGTTGGTGACGCTGTCGGCACATAGTGGAGTTTGACCAGTTAACTTACCGTGAAAAGTCGTACAAAGTGAACGCAAAGTTGTGCAAAGTGATTGCAAAGTTTATAGATGTATTTGTATGGTTGACCTAAGTTGTTGGCATATAGAAACCCGCAATTGTAAAGTCAAACAAATGAATAAAAGCGAGATGAAAACAGCCTATATTAGCAGAGTATCACATGAGCTGACTGACCATAAAGATGATAGAAACAGCATGCAAAGTTGATAAAAGCGTTCAAAACGTTGGCGGAGATGCATGTATATATAACCTAAGTCATTGGAATGCCAACCCCGCAGTTAAATTTCGAAAACATTAAGTATATGTCTAGAAAATTCCCGATATGTAAGCAGATTATCGCAACTGCGAACCGAAAATCGAAGACAAACTGATTACAAAGTTATGAAAAGCGATTGCAAAGTTTGTAGATTCGTTTGGCAATGTTACATATGATATTATATTGACGGGTTCCATAGTCAAAAGTTCGAAAACGTAAATACATATTTCGCACATTGCCGTTAAAGTAGCGTACTGTCACTCGGAGCATGTAGTGGTCATAGGTCAATTCAAGAAGTTACTTGTACAAAAGCTATCAAGTTTAAAACAGTTCCAAAAATGAAATAGTCGCTAATTCGAGTATATTTCAAATTACGTAAGCAGTAGTGTGGGTAGGTAAAGAGACAAAGTTTAAAGTTAAACTCAATCGGGCATGGTTAGTTCTTGCATGGGAGACTGCCTGAGAAAACCAGCTGGGGATTTTTTTTGGTTTCATCACATACATATCAAAGATATGAGACAACGTTCATGCATCTTTTTTTTCACTGTGATGTTAATCATTTTTAGTAGAAAGACATGGAAATTTAGGCTTGTTTTCAAATTCATGAACATTTTTCAATTTCCTTATTATTTTCGGAGAACAAGTTGGTGACGCTGTCGGTACATAGTGGAGTTTGACCAGTTAACTTACCGTGAAAAGTCGTACAAAGTGAACGCAAAGTTGTGCAAAGTGATTGCAAAGTTTGTAGATGTATTTGTATGGTTGACCTAAGTTGTTGGCATATAGAAACCCGCAATTGTAAAGTCAAACAAATGAATAAAAGCGAGATGAAAACAGCCTATATTAGCAGAGTATCACATGAGCTGACTGACCATAAAGATGATAGAAACAGCATGCAAAGTTGATAAAAGCGTTCAAAACGTTGGCGGAGATGCATGTATATATAACCTAAGTCATTGGAATGCCAACCCCGCAGTTAAATTTCGAAAACATTAAGTATATGTCTAGAAAATTCCCGATATGTAAGCAGATTATCGCAACTGCGAACCGAAAATCGAAGACAAACTGCTTACAAAGTTATGAAAAGCGATTGCAAAGTTTGTAGATTCGTTTGGCAATGTTACATATGATATTATATTGACGGGTTCCAAAGTCAAAAGTTCGAAAACGTAAATGCATATTTCGCACATTGCCGTTAAAGTAGCGTACTATCACTCGGAGCATGTAGAGGTCATAGGTCAATTCAAGAAGTTACTTGTACAAAAGCTATCAAGTTTAAAACAGTTTCAAAAATGAAATAGTCGCTAATTCGAGCATATTTCAAATTACGTAAGCAGTAGTGTGGGTAGGTAAAGAGACAAAGTTTAAAGTTAAACTCAATCGGGCATGGTTAGTTCTTGCATGGGAGACTGCCTGAGAAAACCAGCTGGGGATTTATTTTGGTTTCATCACATACATATCAAAGATATGAGACAACGTTCATGCATCTTTTTTTTCACTGTGATGTTAATCATTTTTAGTAGAAAGACATGGAAATCTAGGCTTGTTTTCAAATTCATGAACATATTTCAATTTCCCTATTATTTTCGGAGAACAAGTTGGTGACGCTGTCGGCACATAGTGGAGTTTGACCAGTTAACTTACCGTGAAAAGTCGTACAAAGTGAACGCAAAGTTGTGCAAAGTGATTGCAAAGTTTGTAGATGTATTTGTATGGTTGACCTAAGTTGTTGGCATATAGAAACCCGCAATTGTAATGTCAAACAAATGAATAAAAGCGAGATGAAAACAGCCTATATTAGCAGAGTATCACATGAGCTGACTGACCATAAAGATGATAGAAACAGCATGCAAAGTTGATAAAAGCGTTCAAAACGTTGTCGGAGATGCATGTATATATAACCTAAGTCATTGGAATGCCAACCCCGCAGTTAAATTTCGAAAACATTAAGTATATGTCTAGAAAATTCCCGATATGTAAGCAGATTATCGCAACTGCGAACCGAAAATCGAAGACAAACTGATTACAAAGTTATGAAAAGCGATTGCAAAGTTTGTAGATTCGTTTGGCAATGTTACATATGATATTATATTGACGGATTCCATAGTCAAAAGTTCGAAAACGTAAATACATATTTCGCACATTGCCGTTAAAGTAGCGTACTGTCACTCGGAGCATGTAGTGGTCATAGGTCAATTCAAGAAGTTACTTGTACAAAAGCTATCAAGTTTAAAACAGTTTCAAAAATGAAATAGTCGCTAATTCGAGTATATTTCAAATTACGTAAGCAGTAGTGTGGGTAGGTAAACAGACAAAGTTTAAAGTTAAACTCAATCGGGCATGGTTAGTTCTTGCATGGGAGACTGCCTGAGAAAACCAGCTGGGGATTTTTTTTGGTTTCATCACATACATATCAAAGATATGAGACAACGTTCATGCATCTTTTTTTTCACTGTGATGTTAATCATTTTTAGTAGAAAGACATGGAGGAAATTTAGGCTTGTTTTCAAATTCATGAACATTTTTCAATTTCCTTATTATTTTCGGAGAACAAGTTGGTGACGCTGTCGGTACATAGTGGAGTTTGACCAGTTAACTTACCGTGAAAAGTCGTACAAAGTGAACGCAAAGTTGTGCAAAGTGATTGCAAAGTTTGTAGATGTATTTGTATGGTTGACCTAAGTTGTTGGCATATAGAAACCCGCAATTGTAAAGTCAAACAAATGAATAAAAGCGAGATGAAAACAGCCTATATTAGCAGAGTATCACATGAGCTGACTGACCATAAAGATGATAGAAACAGCATGCAAAGTTGATAAAAGCGTTCAAAACGTTGGCGGAGATGCATGTATATATAACCTAAGTCATTGGAATGCCAACCCCGCAGTTAAATTTCGAAAACATTAAGTATATGTCTAGAAAATTCCCGATATGTAAGCAAATTATCGCAACTGCGAACCGAAAATCGAAGACAAACTGCTTACAAAGTTATGAAAAGCGATTGCAAAGTTTGTAGATTCGTTTGGCAATGTTACATATGATATTATATTGACGGGTTCCATAGTCAAAAGTTCGAAAACGTAAATACATATTTCGCACATTGCCGTTAAAGTAGCGTACTATCACTCGGAGCATGTAGTGGTCATAGGTCAATTCAAGAAGTTACTTGTACAAAAGCTATCAAGTTTAAAACAGTTTCAAAAATGAAATAGTCGCTAATTCGAGTATATTTCAAATTACGTAAGCAGTAGTGTGGGTAGGTAAAGAGACGAAGTTTAAAGTTAAACTCAATCGGGCATGGTTAGTTCTTGCATGGGAGACTGCCTGAGAAAACCAGCTGGGGATTTTTTTTTGGTTTCATCACATACATATCAAAGATATGAGACAACGTTCATGCATCTTTTTTTTCACTGTGATGTTAATCATTTTTAGTAGAAAGACATGGAAATTTAGGCTTGTTTTCAAATTCATGAACATTTTTCAATTTCCTTATTATTTTCGGAGAACAAGTTGGTGACGCTCTCGGTACATAGTGGAGTTTGACCAGTTAACTTACCGTGAAAAGTCGTACAAAGTGAACGCAAAGTTGTGCAAAGTAATTACAAAGTTTGTAGATGTATTTGTATGTTTGACCTAAGTCGTTGGCATATAGAAACCCGCAATTGTAATGTCAAACAAATGAATAAAAGCGAGATGAAAACAGCCTATATTAGCAGAGTATCACATGAGCTGACTGACCATAAAGATGATAGAAACAGCATGCAAAGTTGATAAAAGCGTTCAAAACGTTGGCGGAGTTGCATGTATATATAACCTAAGTCATTGGAATGCCAACCCCGCAGTTAAATTTCGAAAACATTAAGTATATGTCTAGAAAATTCCCGATATGTAAGCAGATTATCGCAACTGCGAACCGAAAATCGAAGACAAAATGCTTACAAAGTTATGAAAAGCGATTGCAAAGTTTGTAGATTCGTTTGGCAATGTTACATATGATATTATATTGACGGCTTCCATAGTCAGAAGTTCGAAAACGTAAATACATATTTCGCACGTTGTCGTTAAAGTAGCGTACTATCACTCGGAGCATGTAGAGCTCATAGGTCAATTCAAGAAGTTACTTGTACAAAAGCTATCAAGTTTAAAACAGTTTCAAAAATGAAATAGTCGCTAATTCGAATATATTTCAAATTAAGTAAGCAGTAGTGTAGGTAGGTGAAGAGACAAAGTTTAAAGTTAAGCTCAATCGGGCATGGTTAGTTCTTGCATGGGAGACTGCCTGAGAAAACCAGCTGCGGATTTTTTTTGGTTTCATCACATACATATCAAAGATATGAGACAACGTTCGTGCATCTTTATTTTCACTGTGATGTTAATCATTTTTAGTAGAAAGACATGGAAATTTAGGCTTGTTTTCAAATTCATGAACATTTGTCAATTTCCTTATTATTTTCGGAGAACAAGTTGGTGACGCTGTCGGTACATAGTGGAGTTTGACCAGTTAACTTACCGTGAAAAGTCGTACAAAGTGAACGCAAAGTTGTGCAAAGTGATTACAAAGTTTGTAGATGTATTTGTATGGTTGACCTAAGTTGTTGGTATATAGAAACCCGCAATTGCAAAGTCAAACAAATGAATAAAAGCGAGATGAAAACAGCCTATATTATCAGAGTATCACATGAGCTGACTGACCGTAAAGATGAGAGAAACAGCATGCAATGTTGATAAAAGGGTTCAAAACGTTGGCGGAGTTGCATGTATATATAACCTAAGTCATTGGAATGCCAACCCCGCAGTTAAATTTCGAAAACATTAAGTATATGTCTAGAAAATTCCCGATATGTAAGCAAATTATCGCAACTGCGAACCGAAAATCGAAGACAAACTGCTTACAAAGTTATGAAAAGCGATTGCAAAGTTTGTAGATTCGTTTGGCAATATTACATATGATATTATATTGACGGGTTCCATAGTCAAATGTTCGAAAACGTAAATACATATTTCGCACATTGCCGTTAAAGTAGCGTACTATCACTCGGAGCATGTAGTGGTCATAGGTCAATTCAAGAAGTTACTTGTACAAAAGCTATCAAGTTTAAAACAGTTTCAAAAATGAAATAGTCGCTAATTCGAGTATATTTCAAATTACGTAAGCAGTAGTGTGGGTAGGTAAAGAGACAAAGTTTAAAGTTAAACTCAATCGGGCATGGTTAGTTCTTGCATGGGAGACTGCCTGAGAAAACCAGCTGGGGATTTTTTTTGGTTTTATCACATACATATCAAAGATATGAGACAACGTTCATGCATCTTTTTTTTCACTGTGATGTAAATCATTTTTAGTAGAAAGACATGGAAATTTAGGCTTGTTTTCAAATTCATGAACATTTTTCAATTTCCTTATTATTTTCGGAGAACAAGTTGGTGACGCTGTCGGTACATAGTGGAGTTTGACCAGTTAACTTACCGTGAAAAGTCGTACAAAGTGAACGCAAGGTTGTGCAAAGTGATTGCAAAGTTTGTAGATGTATTTGTATGGTTGACCTAAGTTGTTGGCATATAGAAACCCGCAATTGTAAAGTCAAACAAATGAATAAAAGCGAGATGAAAACAGCCTATATTAGCAGAGTATCACATGAGCTGACTGACCATAAAGATGATAGAAACAGCATGCAAAGTTGATAAAAGCGTTCAAAACGTTGGCGGAGTTGCATGTATATATAACCTAAGTCATTGGAATGCCAACCCCGCAGTTAAATTTCGAAAACATTAAGTATATGTCTAGAAAATTCCCGATATGTAAGCAGATTATCGCAACTGCGAACCGAAAATCGAAGACAAAATGCTTACAAAGTTATGAAAAGCGATTGCAAAGTTTGTAGATTCGTTTGGCAATGTTACATATGATATTATATTGACGGCTTCCATAGTCAGAAGTTCGAAAACGTAAATACATATTTCGCACGTTGTCGTTAAAGTAGCGTACTATCACTCGGAGCATGTAGAGCTCATAGGTCAATTCAAGAAGTTACTTGTACAAAAGCTATCAAGTTTAAAACAGTTTCAAAAATGAAATAGTCGCTAATTCGAATATATTTCAAATTAAGTAAGCAGTAGTGTAGGTAGGTGAAGAGACAAAGTTTAAAGTTAAGCTCAATCGGGCATGGTTAGTTCTTGCATGGGAGACTGCCTGAGAAAACCAGCTGCGGATTTTTTTTGGTTTCATCACATACATATCAAAGATATGAGACAACGTTCGTGCATCTTTATTTTCACTGTGATGTTAATCATTTTTAGTAGAAAGACATGGAAATTTAGGCTTGTTTTCAAATTCATGAACATTTGTCAATTTCCTTATTATTTTCGGAGAACAAGTTGGTGACGCTGTCGGTACATAGTGGAGTTTGACCAGTTAACTTACCGTGAAAAGTCGTACAAAGTGAACGCAAAGTTGTGCAAAGTGATTACAAAGTTTGTAGATGTATTTGTATGGTTGACCTAAGTTGTTGGTATATAGAAACCCGCAATTGCAAAGTCAAACAAATGAATAAAAGCGAGATGAAAACAGCCTATATTATCAGAGTATCACATGAGCTGACTGACCGTAAAGATGAGAGAAACAGCATGCAATGTTGATAAAAGGGTTCAAAACGTTGGCGGAGTTGCATGTATATATAACCTAAGTCATTGGAATGCCAACCCCGCAGTTAAATTTCGAAAACATTAAGTATATGTCTAGAAAATTCCCGATATGTAAGCAAATTATCGCAACTGCGAACCGAAAATCGAAGACAAACTGCTTACAAAGTTATGAAAAGCGATTGCAAAGTTTGTAGATTCGTTTGGCAATATTACATATGATATTATATTGACGGGTTCCATAGTCAAATGTTCGAAAACGTAAATACATATTTCGCACATTGCCGTTAAAGTAGCGTACTATCACTCGGAGCATGTAGTGGTCATAGGTCAATTCAAGAAGTTACTTGTACAAAAGCTATCAAGTTTAAAACAGTTTCAAAAATGAAATAGTCGCTAATTCGAGTATATTTCAAATTACGTAAGCAGTAGTGTGGGTAGGTAAAGAGACAAAGTTTAAAGTTAAACTCAATCGGGCATGGTTAGTTCTTGCATGGGAGACTGCCTGAGAAAACCAGCTGGGGATTTTTTTTGGTTTTATCACATACATATCAAAGATATGAGACAACGTTCATGCATCTTTTTTTTCACTGTGATGTTAATCATTTTTAGTAGAAAGACATGGAAATTTAGGCTTGTTTTCAAATTCATGAACATTTTTCAATTTCCTTATTATTTTCGGAGAACAAGTTGGTGACGCTGTCGGTACATAGTGGAGTTTGACCAGTTAACTTACCGTGAAAAGTCGTACAAAGTGAACGCAAGGTTGTGCAAAGTGATTGCAAAGTTTGTAGATGTATTTGTATGGTTGACCTAAGTTGTTGGCATATAGAAACCCGCAATTGTAAAGTCAAACAAATGAATAAAAGCGAGATGAAAACAGCCTATATTAGCAGAGTATCACATGAGCTGACTGACCATAAAGATGATAGAAACAGCATGCAAAGTT
This sequence comes from Saccoglossus kowalevskii, assembly GCF_978046115.1. Taxonomy (NCBI): domain Eukaryota; kingdom Metazoa; phylum Hemichordata; class Enteropneusta; family Harrimaniidae; genus Saccoglossus; species Saccoglossus kowalevskii. The sequence goes on from NC_140657.1 coordinate 7,581,261, forward strand.
GATAAAAGCGTTCAAAACGTTGGCGGAGTTGCATGTATATATAACCTAAGTCATTGGAATGCCAACCCCGCAGTTAAATTTCGAAAACATTAAGTATATGTCTAGAAAATTCCCGATATGTAAGCAGATTATCGCAACTGCGAACCGCAAATCGAAGACAAAATGCTTACAAAGTTATGAAAAGCGATTGCAAAGTTTGTAGATTCGTTTGGCAATGTTACATATGATATTATATTGACGGCTTCCATAGTCAGAAGTTCGAAAACGTAAATACATATTTCGCACGTTGTCGTTAAAGTAGCGTACTATCACTCGGAGCATGTAGAGCTCATAGGTCAATTCAAGAAGTTACTTGTACAAAAGCTATCAAGTTTAAAACAGTTTCAAAAATGAAATAGTCGTTAATTTGAGTATATTTCAAATTAAGTAAGCAGTAGTGTAGGTAGGTGAAGAGACAAAGTTTAAAGTTAAGCTCAATCGGGCATGGTTAGTTCTTGCATGGGAGACTGCCTGAGAAAACCAGCTGCGGATTTTTTTTGGTTTCATCACATACATATCAAAGATATGAGACAACGTTCGTGCATCTTTTTTTTTCACTGAGATGTTAATCATTTTTAGTAGAAAGACATGGAAATTTAGGCTTGTTTTCAAATTCATGAACATTTGTCAATTTCCTTATTATTTTCGGAGAACAAGTTGGTGACGCTGTCGGTACATAGTGGAGTTTGACCAGTTAACTTACCGTGAAAAGTCGTACAAAGTGAACGCAAAGTTGTGCAAAGTGATTACAAAGTTTGTAGATGTATTTGTATGGTTGACCTAAGTTGTTGGTATATAGAAACCCGCAATTGCAAAGTCAAACAAATGAATAAAAGCGAGATGAAAACAGCCTATATTATCAGAGTATCACATGAGCTGACTGACCGTAAAGATGAGAGAAACAGCATGCAATGTTGATAAAAGGGTTCAAAACGTTGGCGGAGTTGCATGTATATATAACCTAAGTCATTGGAATGCCAACCCCGCAGTTAAATTTCGAAAACATTAAGTATATGTCTAGAAAATTCCCGATATGTAAGCAAATTATCGCAACTGCGAACCGAAAATCGAAGACAAACTGCTTACAAAGTTATGAAAAGCGATTGCAAAGTTTGTAGATTCGTTTGGCAATATTACATATGATATTATATTGACGGGTTCCATAGTCAAAAGTTCGAAAACGTAAATACATATTTCGCACATTGCCGTTAAAGTAGCGTACTATCACTCGGAGCATGTAGTGGTCATAGGTCAATTCAAGAAGTTACTTGTACAAAAGCTATCAAGTTTAAAACAGTTTCAAAAATGAAATAGTCGCTAATTCGAGTATATTTCAAATTACGTAAGCAGTAGTGTGGGTAGGTAAAGAGACAAAGTTTAAAGTTAAACTCAATCGGGCATGGTTAGTTCTTGCATGGGAGACTGCCTGAGAAAACCAGCTGGGGATTTTTTTTGGTTTTATCACATACATATCAAAGATATGAGACAACGTTCATGCATCTTTTTTTTCACTGTGATGTTAATCATTTTTAGTAGAAAGACATGGAAATTTAGGCTTGTTTTCAAATTCATGAACATTTTTCAATTTCCTTATTATTTTCGGAGAACAAGTTGGTGACGCTGTCGGTACATAGTGGAGTTTGACCAGTTAACTTACCGTGAAAAGTCGTACAAAGTGAACGCAAAGTTGTGCAAAGTGATTGCAAAGTTTGTAGATGTATTTGTATGGTTGACCTAAGTTGTTGGCATATAGAAACCCGCAATTGTAAAGTCAAACAAATGAATAAAAGCGAGATGAAAACAGCCTATATTAGCAGAGTATCACATGAGCTGACTGACCATAAAGATGATAGAAACAGCATGCAAAGTTGATAAAAGCGTTCAAAACGTTGGCGGAGTTGCATGTATATATAACCTAAGTCATTGGAATGCCAACCCCGCAGTTAAATTTCGAAAACATTAAGTATATGTCTAGAAAATTCCCGATATGTAAGCAGATTATCGCAACTGCGAACCGCAAATCGAAGACAAAATGCTTACAAAGTTATGAAAAGCGATTGCAAAGTTTGTAGATTCGTTTGGCAATGTTACATATGATATTATATTGACGGCTTCCATAGTCAGAAGTTCGAAAACGTAAATACATATTTCGCACGTTGTCGTTAAAGTAGCGTACTATCACTCGGAGCATGTAGAGCTCATAGGTCAATTCAAGAAGTTACTTGTACAAAAGCTATCAAGTTTAAAACAGTTTCAAAAATGAAATAGTCGCTAATTCGAATATATTTCAAATTAAGTAAGCAGTAGTGTAGGTAGGTGAAGAGACAAAGTTTAAAGTTAAGCTCAATCGGGCATGGTTAGTTCTTGCATGGGAGACTGCCTGAGAAAACCAGCTGCGGATTTTTTTTGGTTTCATCACATACATATCAAAGATATGAGACAACGTTCGTGCATCTTTTTTTTCACTGTGATGTTAATCATTTTTAGTAGAAAGACATGGAAATTTAGGCTTGTTTTCAAATTCATGAACATTTGTCAATTTCCTTATTATTTTCGGAGAACAAGTTGGTGATGCTGTCGGTACATAGTGGAGTTTGACCAGTTAACTTACCGTGAAAAGTCGTACAAAGTGAACGCAAAGTTGTGCAAAGTGATTACAAAGTTTGTAGATGTATTTGTATGGTTGACCTAAGTTGTTGGTATATAGAAACCCGCAATTGCAAAGTCAAACAAATGAATAAAAGCGAGATGAAAACAGCCTATATTATCAGAGTATCACATGAGCTGACTGACCGTAAAGATGAGAGAAACAGCATGCAATGTTGATAAAAGGGTTCAAAACGTTGGCGGAGTTGCATGTATATATAACCTAAGTCATTGGAATGCCAACCCCGCAGTTAAATTTCGAAAACATTAAGTATATGTCTAGAAAATTCCCGATATGTAAGCAAATTATCGCAACTGCGAACCGAAAATCGAAGACAAACTGCTTACAAAGTTATGAAAAGCGATTGCAAAGTTTGTAGATTCGTTTGGCAATATTACATATGATATTATATTGACGGGTTCCATAGTCAAAAGTTCGAAAACGTAAATACATATTTCGCACATTGCCGTTAAAGTAGCGTACTATCACTCGGAGCATGTAGTGGTCATAGGTCAATTCAAGAAGTTACTTGTACAAAAGCTATCAAGTTTAAAACAGTTTCAAAAATGAAATAGTCGCTAATTCGAGTATATTTCAAATTACGTAAGCAGTAGTGTGGGTAGGTAAAGAGACAAAGTTTAAAGTTAAACTCAATCGGGCATGGTTAGTTCTTGCATGGGAGACTGCCTGAGAAAACCAGCTGGGGATTTTTTTTGGTTTCATCACATACATATCAAAGATATGAGACAACGTTCATGCATCTTTTTTTTCACTGTGATGTTAATCATTTTTAGTAGAAAGACATGGAAATTTAGGCTTGTTTTCAAATTCATGAACATTTTTCAATTTCCTTATTATTTTCGGAGAACAAGTTGGTGACGCTGTCGGTACATAGTGGAGTTTGACCAGTTAACTTACCGTGAAAAGTCGTACAAAGTGAACGCAAAGTTGTGCAAAGTGATTGCAAAGTTTGTAGATGTATTTGTATGGTTGACCTAAGTTGTTGGCATATAGAAACCCGCAATTGTAAAGTCAAACAAATGAATAAAAGCGAGATGAAAACAGCCTATATTAGCAGAGTATCACATGAGCTGACTGACCATAAAGATGATAGAAACAGCATGCAAAGTTGATAAAAGCGTTCAAAACGTTGGCGGAGATGCATGTATATATAACCTAAGTCATTGGAATGCCAACCCCGCAGTTAAATTTCGAAAACATTAAGTATATGTCTAGAAAATTCCCGATATGTAAGCAGATTATCGCAACTGCGAACCGCAAATCGAAGACAAAATGCTTACAAAGTTATGAAAAGCGATTGCAAAGTTTGTAGATTCGTTTGGCAATGTTACATATGATATTATATTGACGGCTTCCATAGTCAGAAGTTCGAAAACGTAAATACATATTTCGCACGTTGTCGTTAAAGTAGCGTACTATCACTCGGAGCATGTAGAGCTCATCTGTCAATTCAAGAAGTTACTTGTACAAAAGCTATCAAGTTTAAAACAGTTTCAAAAATGAAATAGTCGCTAATTCGAATATATTTCAAATTAAGTAAGCAGTAGTGTAGGTAGGTGAAGAGACAAAGTTTAAAGTTAAGCTCAATCGGGCATGGTTAGTTCTTGCATGGGAGACTGCATGAGAAAACCAGCTGCGGATTTTTTTTGGTTTCATCACATATATATCAAAGATATGAGACATCGTTCGTGCATCTTTTTTTTCACTGTGATGTTAATCATTTTTAGTAGAAAGACATGGAAATTTAGGCTTGTTTTCAAATTCATGAACATTTGTCAATTTCCTTATTATTTTCGGAGAACAAGTTGGTGACGCTGTCGGTACATAGTGGAGTTTGACCAGTTAACTTACCGTGAAAAGTCGTACAAAGTGAACGCAAAGTTGTGCAAAGTGATTACAAAGTTTGTAGATGTATTTGTATGGTTGACCTAAGTTGTTGGTATATAGAAACCCGCAATTGCAAAGTCAAACAAATGAATAAAAGCGAGATGAAAACAGCCTATATTATCAGAGTATCACATGAGCTGACTGACCGTAAAGATGAGAGAAACAGCATGCAATGTTGATAAAAGGGTTCAAAACGTTGGCGGAGTTGCATGTATATATAACCTAAGTCATTGAAATGCCAACCCCGCAGTTAAATTTCGAAAACATTAAGTATATGTCTAGAAAATTCCCGATATGTAAGCAAATTATCGCAACTGCGAACCGAAAATCGAAGACAAACTGCTTACAAAGTTATGAAAAGCGATTGCAAAGTTTGTAGATTCGTTTGGCAATATTACATATGATATTATATTGACGGGTTCCATAGTCAAAAGTTCGAAAACGTAAATACATATTTCGCACATTGCCGTTAAAGTAGCGTACTATCACTCGGAGCATGTAGTGGTCATAGGTCAATTCAAGAAGTTACTTGTACAAAAGCTATCAAGTTTAAAACAGTTTCAAAAATGAAATAGTCGCTAATTCGAGTATATTTCAAATTACGTAAGCAGTAGTGTGGGTAGGTAAAGACAAAGTTTAAAGTTAAACTCAATCGGGCATGGTTAGTTCTTGCATGGGAGACTGCCTGAGAAAACCAGCTGGGGATTTTTTTTGGTTTCATCACATACATATCAAAGATATGAGACAACGTTCATGCATCTTTTTTTTCACTGTGATGTTAATCATTTTTAGTAGAAAGACATGGAAATTTAGGCTTGTTTTCAAATTCATGAACATTTTTCAATTTCCTTATTATTTTCGGAGAACAAGTTGGTGACGCTGTCGGTACATAGTGGAGTTTGACCAGTTAACTTACCGTGAAAAGTCGTACAAAGTGAACGCAAAGTTGTGCAAAGTGATTGCAAAGTTTGTAGATGTATTTGTATGGTTGACCTAAGTTGTTGGCATATAGAAACCCGCAATTGTAAAGTCAAACAAATGAATAAAAGCGAGATGAAAACAGCCTATATTAGCAGAGTATCACATGAGCTGACTGACCATAAAGATGATAGAAACAGCATGCAAAGTTGATAAAAGCGTTCAAAACGTTGGCGGAGATGCATGTATATATAACCTAAGTCATTGGAATGCCAACCCCGCAGTTAAATTTCGAAAACATTAAGTATATGTCTAGAAAATTCCCGATATGTAAGCAAATTATCGCAACTGCGAACCGAAAATCGAAGACAAACTGCTTACAAAGTTATGAAAAGCGATTGCAAAGTTTGTAGATTCGTTTGGCAATGTTACATATGATATTATATTGACGGGTTCCATAGTCAAATGTTCGAAAACGTAAATACATATTTCGCACATTGCCGTTAAAGTAGCGTACTATCACTCGGAACATGTAGTGGTCATAGGTCAATTCAAGAAGTTACTTGTACAAAAGCTATCAAGTTTAAAACAGTTTCAAAAATGAAATAGTCGCTAATTCGAGTATATTTCAAATTACGTAAGCAGTAGTGTGGGTAGGTAAAGAGACAAAGTTTAAAGTTAAACTCAATCGGGCATGGTTAGTTCTTGCATGGGAGACTGCCTGAGAAAACCAGCTGGGGATTTTTTTTGGTTTCATCACATACATATCAAAGATATGAGACAACGTTCATGCATCTTTTTTTCACTGTGATGTTAATCATTTTTAGTAGAAAGACATGGAAATTTAGGCTTGTTTTCAAATTCATGAACATTTTTCAATTTCCTTATTATTTTCGGAGAACAAGTTGGTGACGCTGTCGGTACATAGTGGAGTTTGACCAGTTAACTTACCGTGAAAAGTCGTACAAAGTGAACGCAAAGTTGTGCAAAGTGATTGCAAAGTTTGTAGATGTATTTGTATGGTTGACCTAAGTTGTTGGCATATAGAAACCCGCAATTGTAAAGTCAAACAAATGAATAAAAGCGAGATGAAAACAGCCTATATTAGCAGAGTATCACATGAGCTGACTGACCATAAAGATGATAGAAACAGCATGCAAAGTTGATAACAGCGTTCAAAACGTTGGCGGAGATGCATGTATATATAACCTAAGTCATTGGAATGCCAACCCCGCAGTTAAATTTCGAAAACATTAAGTATATGTCTAGAAAATTCCCGATATGTAAGCAAATTATCGCAACTGCGAACCGAAAATCGAAGACAAACTGCTTACAAAGTTATGAAAAGCGATTGCAAAGTTTGTAGATTCGTTTGGCAATGTTACATATGATATTATATTGACGGGTTCCAAAGTCAAAAGTTCGAAAACGTAAATACATATTTCGCACATTACCGTTAAAGTAGCGTACTATCACTCGGAGCATGTAGAGGTCATAGGTCAATTCAAGAAGTTACTTGTACAAAAGCTATCAAGTTTAAAACAGTTTCAAAAATGAAATAGTCGCTAATTCGAGCATATTTCAAATTACGTAAGCAGTAGTGTGGGTAGGTAAAGAGACAAAGTTTAAAGTTAAACTCAATCGGGCATGGTTAGTTCTTGCATGGGAGACTGCCTGAGAAAACTACCGGGGGATTTATTTTGGTTTCATCACATACATATCAAAGATATGAGACAACGTTCATGCATCTTTTTTTTCACTGTGATGTTAATCATTTTTAGTAGAAAAACATGGAAATCTAGGCTTGTTTTCAAATTCATGAACATATTTCAATTTCCTTATTATTTTCGGAGAACAAGTTGGTGACGCTCTCGGTACATAGTGGAGTTTGACCAGTTAACTTACCGTGAAAAGTCGTACAAAGTGAACGCAAAGTTGTGCAAAGTAATTACAAAGTTTGTAGATGTATTTGTATGTTTGACCTAAGTTGTTGGCATATAGAAACCCGCAATTGTAAAGTCAAACAAATGAATAAAAGCGAGATGAAAACAGCCTATATTAGCAGAGTATCACATGAGCTGACTGACCATAAAGATGATAGAAACAGCATGCAAAGTTGATAAAAGCGTTCAAAACGTTGGCGGAGTTGCATGTATATATAACCTAAGTCATTGGAATGCCAACCCCGCAGTTAAATTTCGAAAACATTAAGTATATGTCTAGAAAATTCCCGATATGTAAGCAGATTATCGCAACTGCGAACCGAAAATCGAAGACAAAATGCTTACAAAGTTATGAAAAGCGATTGCAAAGTTTGTAGATTCGTTTGGCAATGTTACATATGATATTATATTGACGGCTTCCATAGTCAGAAGTTCGAAAACGTAAATACATATTTCGTACGTTGCCGTTAAAGTAGCGTACTATCACTCGGAGCATGTAGAACTCATAGGTCAATTCAAGAAGTTACTTGTACAAAAGCTATCAAGTTTAAAACAGTTTCAAAAATGAAATAGTCGCTAATTCGAGTATATTTCAAATTAAGTAAGCAGTAGTGTAGGTAGGTGAAGAGACAAAGTTTAAAGTTAAGCTCAATCGGGCAGGGTTAGTTCTTGCATGGGAGACTGCCTGAGAAAACCAGCTGCGGATTTTTTTTGGTTTCATCACATACATATCAAAGATATGAGACAACGTTCGTGCATCTTTTTTTTCACTGTGATGTTAATCATTTTTAGTAGAAAGACATGGAAATTTAGGCTTGTTTTCAAATTCATGAACATTTGTCAATTTCCTTATTATTTTCGGAGAACAAGTTGGTGACGCTGTCGGTACATAGTGGAGTTTGACCAGTTAACTTACCGTGAAAAGTCGTACAAAGTGAACGCAAAGTTGTGCAAAGTGATTACAAAGTTTGTAGATGTATTTGTATGGTTGACCTAAGTTGTTGGTATATAGAAACCCGCAATTGCAAAGTCAAACAAATGAATAAAAGCGAGATGAAAACAGCCTATATTATCAGAGTATCACATGAGCTGACTGACCGTAAAGATGAGAGAAACAGCATGCAATGTTGATAAAAGGGTTCAAAACGTTGGCGGAGTTGCATGTATATATAACCTAAGTCATTGGAATGCCAACCCCGCAGTTAAATTTCGAAAACATTAAGTATATGTCTAGAAAATTCCCGATATGTAAGCAGATTATCGCAACTGCGAACCGCAAATCGAAGACAAAATGCTTACAAAGTTATGAAAAGCGATTGCAAAGTTTGTAGATTCGTTTGGCAATGTTACATATGATATTATATTGACGGCTTCCATAGTCAGAAGTTCGAAAACGTAAATACATATTTCGCACGTTGTCGTTAAAGTAGCGTACTATCACTCGGAGCATGTAGAGCTCATAGGTCAATTCAAGAAGTTACTTGTACAAAAGCTATCAAGTTTAAAACAGTTTCAAAAATGAAATAGTCGCTAATTCGAATATATTTCAAATTAAGTAAGCAGTAGTGTAGGTAGGTGAAGAGACAAAGTTTAAAGTTAAGCTCAATCGGGCATGGTTAGTTCTTGCATGGGAGACTGCCTGAGAAAACCAGCTGCGGATTTTTTTTGGTTTCATCACATACATATCAAAGATATGAGACAACGTTCGTGCATCTTTTTTTTCACTGTGATGTTAATCATTTTTAGTAGAAAGACATGGAAATTTAGGCTTGTTTTCAAATTCATGAACATTTGTCAATTTCCTTATTATTTTCGGAGAACAAGTTGGTGATGCTGTCGGTACATAGTGGAGTTTGACCAGTTAACTTACCGTGAAAAGTCGTACAAAGTGAACGCAAAGTTGTGCAAAGTGATTACAAAGTTTGTAGATGTATTTGTATGGTTGACCTAAGTTGTTGGTATATAGAAACCCGCAATTGCAAAGTCAAACAAATGAATAAAAGCGAGATGAAAGCAGCCTATATTATCAGAGTATCACATGAGCTGACTGACCGTAAAGATGAGAGAAACAGCATGCAATGTTGATAAAAGGGTTCAAAACGTTGGCGGAGTTGCATGTATATATAACCTAAGTCATTGGAATGCCAACCCCGCAGTTAAATTTCGAAAACATTAAGTATATGTCTAGAAAATTCCCGATATGTAAGCAAATTATCGCAACTGCGAACCGAAAATCGAAGACAAACTGCTTACAAAGTTATGAAAAGCGATTGCAAAGTTTGTAGATTCGTTTGGCAATATTACATATGATATTATATTGACGGGTTCCATAGTCAAAAGTTCGAAAACGTAAATACATATTTCGCACATTGCCGTTAAAGTAGCGTACTATCACTCGGAGCATGTAGTGGTCATAGGTCAATTCAAGAAGTTACTTGTACAAAAGCTATCAAGTTTAAAACAGTTTCAAAAATGAAATAGTCGCTAATTCGAGTATATTTCAAATTACGTAAGCAGTAGTGTGGGTAGGTAAAGAGACAAAGTTTAAAGTTAAACTCAATCGGGCATGGTTAGTTCTTGCATGGGAGACTGCCTGAGAAAACCAGCTGGGGATTTTTTTTGGTTTCATCACATACATATCAAAGATATGAGACAACGTTCATGCATCTTTTTTTTCACTGTGATGTTAATCATTTTTAGTAGAAAGACATGGAAATTTAGGCTTGTTTTCAAATTCATGAACATTTTTCAATTTCCTTATTATTTTCGGAGAACAAGTTGGTGACGCTGTCGGTACATAGTGGAGTTTGACCAGTTAACTTACCGTGAAAAGTCGTACAAAGTGAACGCAAAGTTGTGCAAAGTGATTGCAAAGTTTGTAGATGTATTTGTATGGTTGACCTAAGTTGTTGGCATATAGAAACCCGCAATTGTAAAGTCAAACAAATGAATAAAAGCGAGATGAAAACAGCCTATATTAGCAGAGTATCACATGAGCTGACTGACCATAAAGATGATAGAAACAGCATGCAAAGTTGATAAAAGCGTTCAAAACGTTGGCGGAGATGCATGTATATATAACCTAAGTCATTGGAATGCCAACCCCGCAGTTAAATTTCGAAAACATTAAGTATATGTCTAGAAAATTCCCGATATGTAAGCAGATTATCGCAACTGCGAACCGCAAATCGAAGACAAAATGCTTACAAAGTTATGAAAAGCGATTGCAAAGTTTGTAGATTCGTTTGGCAATGTTACATATGATATTATATTGACGGCTTCCATAGTCAGAAGTTCGAAAACGTAAATACATATTTCGCACGTTGTCGTTAAAGTAGCGTACTATCACTCGGAGCATGTAGAGCTCATAGGTCAATTCAAGAAGTTACTTGTACAAAAGCTATCAAGTTTAAAACAGTTTCAAAAATGAAATAGTCGCTAATTCGAATATATTTCAAATTAAGTAAGCAGTAGTGTAGGTAGGTGAAGAGACAAAGTTTAAAGTTAAGCTCAATCGGGCATGGTTAGTTCTTGCATGGGAGACTGCATGAGAAAACCAGCTGCGGATTTTTTTTGGTTTCATCACATATATATCAAAGATATGAGACAACGTTCGTGCATCTTTTTTTTCACTGTGATGTTAATCATTTTTAGTAGAAAGACATGGAAATTTAGGCTTGTTTTCAAATTCATGAACATTTGTCAATTTCCTTATTATTTTCGGAGAACAAGTTGGTGACGCTGTCGGTACATAGTGGAGTTTGACCAGTTAACTTACCGTGAAAAGTCGTACAAAGTGAACGCAAAGTTGTGCAAAGTGATTACAAAGTTTGTAGATGTATTTGTATGGTTGACCTAAGTTGTTGGTATATAGAAACCCGCAATTGCAAAGTCAAACAAATGAATAAAAGCGAGATGAAAACAGCCTATATTATCAGAGTATCACATGAGCTGACTGACCGTAAAGATGAGAGAAACAGCATGCAATGTTGATAAAAGGGTTCAAAACGTTGGCGGAGTTGCATGTATATATAACCTAAGTCATTGAAATGCCAACCCCGCAGTTAAATTTCGAAAACATTAAGTATATGTCTAGAAAATTCCCGATATGTAAGCAAATTATCGCAACTGCGAACCGAAAATCGAAGACAAACTGCTTACAAAGTTATGAAAAGCGATTGCAAAGTTTGTAGATTCGTTTGGCAATATTACATATGATATTATATTGACGGGTTCCATAGTCAAAAGTTCGAAAACGTAAATACATATTTCGCACATTGCCGTTAAAGTAGCGTACTATCACTCGGAGCATGTAGTGGTCATAGGTCAATTCAAGAAGTTACTTGTACAAAAGCTATCAAGTTTAAAACAGTTTCAAAAATGAAATAGTCGCTAATTCGAGTATATTTCAAATTACGTAAGCAGTAGTGTGGGTAGGTAAAGACAAAGTTTAAAGTTAAACTCAATCGGGCATGGTTAGTTCTTGCATGGGAGACTGCCTGAGAAAACCAGCTGGGGATTTTTTTTGGTTTCATCACATACATATCAAAGATATGAGACAACGTTCATGCATCTTTTTTTTCACTGTGATGTTAATCATTTTTAGTAGAAAGACATGGAAATTTAGGCTTGTTTTCAAATTCATGAACATTTTTCAATTTCCTTATTATTTTCGGAGAACAAGTTGGTGACGCTGTCGGTACATAGTGGAGTTTGACCAGTTAACTTACCGTGAAAAGTCGTACAAAGTGAACGCAAAGTTGTGCAAAGTGATTGCAAAGTTTGTAGATGTATTTGTATGGTTGACCTAAGTTGTTGGCATATAGAAACCCGCAATTGTAAAGTCAAACAAATGAATAAAAGCGAGATGAAAACAGCCTATATTAGCAGAGTATCACATGAGCTGACTGACCATAAAGATGATAGAAACAGCATGCAAAGTTGATAAAAGCGTTCAAAACGTTGGCGGAGATGCATGTATATATAACCTAAGTCATTGGAATGCCAACCCCGCAGTTAAATTTCGAAAACATTAAGTATATGTCTAGAAAATTCCCGATATGTAAGCAAATTATCGCAACTGCGAACCGAAAATCGAAGACAAACTGCTTACAAAGTTATGAAAAGCGATTGCAAAGTTTGTAGATTCGTTTGGCAATGTTACATATGATATTATATTGACGGGTTCCATAGTCAAATGTTCGAAAACGTAAATACATATTTCGCACATTGCCGTTAAAGTAGCGTACTATCACTCGGAACATGTAGTGGTCATAGGTCAATTCAAGAAGTTACTTGTACAAAAGCTATCAAGTTTAAAACAGTTTCAAAAATGAAATAGTCGCTAATTCGAGTATATTTCAAATTACGTAAGCAGTAGTGTGGGTAGGTAAAGAGACAAAGTTTAAAGTTAAACTCAATCGGGCATGGTTAGTTCTTGCATGGGAGACTGCCTGAGAAAACCAGCTGGGGATTTTTTTTGGTTTCATCACATACATATCAAAGATATGAGACAACGTTCATGCATCTTTTTTTCACTGTGATGTTAATCATTTTTAGTAGAAAGACATGGAAATTTAGGCTTGTTTTCAAATTCATGAACATTTTTCAATTTCCTTATTATTTTCGGAGAACAAGTTGGTGACGCTGTCGGTACATAGTGGAGTTTGACCAGTTAACTTACCGTGAAAAGTCGTACAAAGTGAACGCAAAGTTGTGCAAAGTGATTGCAAAGTTTGTAGATGTATTTGTATGGTTGACCTAAGTTGTTGGCATATAGAAACCCGCAATTGTAAAGTCAAACAAATGAATAAAAGCGAGATGAAAACAGCCTATATTAGCAGAGTATCACATGAGCTGACTGACCATAAAGATGATAGAAACAGCATGCAAAGTTGATAACAGCGTTCAAAACGTTGGCGGAGATGCATGTATATATAACCTAAGTCATTGGAATGCCAACCCCGCAGTTAAATTTCGAAAACATTAAGTATATGTCTAGAAAATTCCCGATATGTAAGCAAATTATCGCAACTGCGAACCGAAAATCGAAGACAAACTGCTTACAAAGTTATGAAAAGCGATTGCAAAGTTTGTAGATTCGTTTGGCAATGTTACATATGATATTATATTGACGGGTTCCAAAGTCAAAAGTTCGAAAACGTAAATACATATTTCGCACATTACCGTTAAAGTAGCGTACTATCACTCGGAGCATGTAGAGGTCATAGGTCAATTCAAGAAGTTACTTGTACAAAAGCTATCAAGTTTAAAACAGTTTCAAAAATGAAATAGTCGCTAATTCGAGCATATTTCAAATTACGTAAGCAGTAGTGTGGGTAGGTAAAGAGACAAAGTTTAAAGTTAAACTCAATCGGGCATGGTTAGTTCTTGCATGGGAGACTGCCTGAGAAAACTACCGGGGGATTTATTTTGGTTTCATCACATACATATCAAAGATATGAGACAACGTTCATGCATCTTTTTTTTCACTGTGATGTTAATCATTTTTAGTAGAAAAACATGGAAATCTAGGCTTGTTTTCAAATTCATGAACATATTTCAATTTCCTTATTATTTTCGGAGAACAAGTTGGTGACGCTCTCGGTACATAGTGGAGTTTGACCAGTTAACTTACCGTGAAAAGTCGTACAAAGTGAACGCAAAGTTGTGCAAAGTAATTACAAAGTTTGTAGATGTATTTGTATGTTTGACCTAAGTTGTTGGCATATAGAAACCCGCAATTGTAAAGTCAAACAAATGAATAAAAGCGAGATGAAAACAGCCTATATTAGCAGAGTATCACATGAGCTGACTGACCATAAAGATGATAGAAACAGCATGCAAAGTTGATAAAAGCGTTCAAAACGTTGGCGGAGTTGCATGTATATATAACCTAAGTCATTGGAATGCCAACCCCGCAGTTAAATTTCGAAAACATTAAGTATATGTCTAGAAAATTCCCGATATGTAAGCAGATTATCGCAACTGCGAACCGAAAATCGAAGACAAAATGCTTACAAAGTTATGAAAAGCGATTGCAAAGTTTGTAGATTCGTTTGGCAATGTTACATATGATATTATATTGACGGCTTCCATAGTCAGAAGTTCGAAAACGTAAATACATATTTCGTACGTTGCCGTTAAAGTAGCGTACTATCACTCGGAGCATGTAGAACTCATAGGTCAATTCAAGAAGTTACTTGTACAAAAGCTATCAAGTTTAAAACAGTTTCAAAAATGAAATAGTCGCTAATTCGAGTATATTTCAAATTAAGTAAGCAGTAGTGTAGGTAGGTGAAGAGACAAAGTTTAAAGTTAAGCTCAATCGGGCAGGGTTAGTTCTTGCATGGGAGACTGCCTGAGAAAACCAGCTGCGGATTTTTTTTGGTTTCATCACATACATATCAAAGATATGAGACAACGTTCGTGCATCTTTTTTTTCACTGTGATGTTAATCATTTTTAGTAGAAAGACATGGAAATTTAGGCTTGTTTTCAAATTCATGAACATTTGTCAATTTCCTTATTATTTTCGGAGAACAAGTTGGTGACGCTGTCGGTACATAGTGGAGTTTGACCAGTTAACTTACCGTGAAAAGTCGTACAAAGTGAACGCAAAGTTGTGCAAAGTGATTACAAAGTTTGTAGATGTATTTGTATGGTTGACCTAAGTTGTTGGTATATAGAAACCCGCAATTGCAAAGTCAAACAAATGAATAAAAGCGAGATGAAAACAGCCTATATTATCAGAGTATCACATGAGCTGACTGACCGTAAAGATGAGAGAAACAGCATGCAATGTTGATAAAAGGGTTCAAAACGTTGGCGGAGTTGCATGTATATATAACCTAAGTCATTGGAATGCCAACCCCGCAGTTAAATTTCGAAAACATTAAGTATATGTCTAGAAAATTCCCGATATGTAAGCAGATTATCGCAACTGCGAACCGAAAATCGAAGACAAACTGCTTACAAAGTTATGAAAAGCGATTGCAAAGTTTGTAGATTCGTTTGGCAATGTTACATATGATATTATATTGACGGGTTCCAAAGTCAAAAGTTCGAAAACGTAAATACATATTTCGCACATTGCCGTTAAAGTAGCGTACTATCACTCGGAGCATGTAGAGGTCATAGGTCAATTCAAGAAGTTACTTGTACAAAAGCTATCAAGTTTAAAACAGTTTCAAAAATGAAATAGTCGCTAATTCGAGCATATTTCAAATTACGTAAGTAGTAGTGTGGGTAGGTAAAGAGACAAAGTTTAAAGTTAAACTCAATCGGGCATGGTTAGTTCTTGCATGGGAGACTGCCTGACAAAACCAGCGGGGGATTTATTTTGGTTTCATCACATACATATCAAAGATATGAGACAACGTTCATGCATCTTTTTTGTCACTGTGATGTTAATCATTTTTAGTAGAAAGACATGGAAATTTAGGCTTGTTTTCAAATTCATGAACATTTGTCAATTTCCTTATTATTTTCGGAGAACAAGTTGATGACGCTGTCGGTACATAGTGGAGTTTGACCAATTAACTTACCGTGAAAAGTCGTACAAAGTGAAGCAAAGTTGTG
This sequence comes from Saccoglossus kowalevskii, assembly GCF_978046115.1. Taxonomy (NCBI): domain Eukaryota; kingdom Metazoa; phylum Hemichordata; class Enteropneusta; family Harrimaniidae; genus Saccoglossus; species Saccoglossus kowalevskii. The sequence goes on from NC_140657.1 coordinate 7,597,295, forward strand.
CAAAGTGATTACAAAGTTTGTAGATGTATTTGTATGGTTGACCTAAGTTGTTGGTATATAGAAACCCGCAATTGCAAAGTCAAACAAATGAATAAAAGCGAGATGAAAACAGCCTATATTATCAGAGTATCACATGAGCTGACTGACCGTAAAGATGAGAGAAACAGCATGCAATGTTGATAAAAGGGTTCAAAACGTTGGCGGAGTTGCATGTATATATAACCTAAGTCATTGGAATGCCAACCCCGCAGTTAAATTTCGAAAACATTAAGTATATGTCTAGAAAATTCCCGATATGTAAGCAGATTATCGCAACTGCGAACCGAAAATCGAAGACAAAATGCTTACAAAGTTATGAAAGCGATTGCAAAGTTTATAGAATCGTTTGGCAATGTTACATATGATATTATATTGACGGGTTCCATAGTCAAAAGTTCGAAAACGTAAATACATATTTCGCACATTGCCGTTAAATTAGCGTACTATCACTCTGAGCATGTAGAGGTCATAGATCAATTCAAGAAGTTACTTGTACAAAAGCTATCAAGTTTAAAACAGTTTCCAAGATGAAATAGTCGCTAATTCGAGTATATTTCAAATTACGTAAGCAGTAGTGTGGGTAGTTGAAGAGACAAAGTTTAAAGTTAAGCTCAATCGGGCATGGTTAGTTCTTGCATGGGAGACTGCCTGAGAAAACCAGATAGGGATTTGTTTGGTTTCATCACATACATATCAAAGATATGAGACAACGTTCGTGCATCTTTTTTTTTCTCTGTGATGTTAATCATTTCTAGTAGAAAGACATGGAAATTTAGGCTTGTTTTCAAATTCATGAACATTTTTCAATTTCCCTATTATTTTCAGAGAACAAGTTGGTGACGCTGTCGGCACTTAGTGGAGTTTGACCAGTTAACTTACCGTGAAAAGTCGTACAAAGTGAACGCAAAATTGTGCAAAGTGATTACAAAGTTTGTAGATGTATTTGTATGTTTGACCTAAGTTGTTGGCCTATAGAAACCCGCAATTGCAAAGTCAAACAAATGAATAAAAGCGAGATGAAAACAGCCTATATTAGCAGAGTATCACATGAGCTGACTGACCGTAAAGATGATAGAAACAGCATGCAATGTTGATAAAAGGGTTCAAAACGTTGGCGGAGTTGCAAGTATATATAACCTAAGTCATTGGAATGCCAACCCCGCAGTTAAATTTCGAAAACATTAAGTATATGTCTAGAAAATTCCCGATATGTAAGCAGATTATCGCAACTGCGAACCGAAAATCGAAGACAAAATGCTTACAAAGTTATGAAAAGCGATTGCAAAGTTTGTAGATTCGTTTGGCAATGTTACATATGATATTATATTGACGGCTTCCATAGTCAGAAGTTCGAAAACGTAAATACATATTTCGTACGTTGCCGTTAAAGTAGCGTACTATCACTCGGAGCATGTAGAACTCATAGGTCAATTCAAGAAGTTACTTGTACAAAAGCTATCAAGTTTAAAACAGTTTCAAAAATGAAATAGTCGCTAATTCGAGTATATTTCAAATTAAGTAAGCAGTAGTGTAGGTAGGTGAAGAGACAAAGTTTAAAGTTAAGCTCAATCGGGCAGGGTTAGTTCTTGCATGGGAGACTGCCTGAGAAAACCAGCTGCGGATTTTTTTTGGTTTCATCACATACATATCAAAGATATGAGACAACGTTCGTGCATCTTTTTTTTCACTGTGATGTTAATCATTTTTAGTAGAAAGACATGGAAATTTAGGCTTGTTTTCAAATTCATGAACATTTTTCAATTTCCTTATTATTTTCGGAGAACAAGTTGGTGACGCTGTCGGTACATAGTGGAGTTTGACCAGTTAACTTACCGTGAAAAGTCGTACAAAGTGAACGCAAAGTTGTGCAAAGTGATTGCAAAGTTTGTAGATGTATTTGTATGGTTGACCTAAGTTGTTGGCATATAGAAACCCGCAATTGTAAAGTCAAACAAATGAATAAAAGCGAGATGAAAACAGCCTATATTAGCAGAGTATCACATGAGCTGACTGACCATAAAGATGATAGAAACAGCATGCAATGTTGATAAAAGGGTTCAAAACGTTGGCGGAGTTGCAAGTATATATAACCTAAGTCATTGGAATGCCAACCCCGCAGTTAAATTTCGAAAACATTAAGTATATGTCTAGAAAATTCCCGATATGTAAGCAGATTATCGCAACTGCGAACCGAAAATCGAAGACAAAATGCTTACAAAGTTATGAAAAGCGATTGCAAAGTTTGTAGATTCGTTTGGCAATGTTACATATGATATTATATTGACGGCTTCCATAGTCAGAAGTTCGAAAACGTAAATACATATTTCGTACGTTGCCGTTAAAGTAGCGTACTATCACTCGGAGCATGTAGAACTCATAGGTCAATTCAAGAAGTTACTTGTACAAAAGCTATCAAGTTTAAAACAGTTTCAAAAATGAAATAGTCGCTAATTCGAGTATATTTCAAATTAAGTAAGCAGTAGTGTAGGTAGGTGAAGAGACAAAGTTTAAAGTTAAGCTCAATCGGGCAGGGTTAGTTCTTGCATGGGAGACTGCCTGAGAAAACCAGCTGCGGATTTTTTTTGGTTTCATCACATACATATCAAAGATATGAGACAACGTTCGTGCATCTTTTTTTTCACTGTGATGTTAATCATTTTTAGTAGAAAGACATGGAAATTTAGGCTTGTTTTCAAATTCATGAACATTTTTCAATTTCCTTATTATTTTCGGAGAACAAGTTGGTGACGCTGTCGGTACATAGTGGAGTTTGACCAGTTAACTTACCGTGAAAAGTCGTACAAAGTGAACGCAAAGTTGTGCAAAGTGATTGCAAAGTTTGTAGATGTATTTGTATGGTTGACCTAAGTTGTTGGCATATAGAAACCCGCAATTGTAAAGTCAAACAAATGAATAAAAGCGAGATGAAAACAGCCTATATTAGCAGAGTATCACATGAGCTGACTGACCATAAAGATGATAGAAACAGCATGCAAAGTTGATAAAAGCGTTCAAAACGTTGGCGGAGATGCATGTATATATAACCTAAGTCATTGGAATGCCAACCCCGCAGTTAAATTTCGAAAACATTAAGTATATGTCTAGAAAATTCCCGATATGTAAGCAAATTATCGCAACTGCGAACCGAAAATCGAAGACAAACTGCTTACAAAGTTATGAAAAGCGATTGCAAAGTTTGTAGATTCGTTTGGCAATGTTACATATGATATTATATTGACGGGTTCCATAGTCAAATGTTCGAAAACGTAAATACATATTTCGCACATTGCCGTTAAAGTAGCGTACTATCACTCGGAACATGTAGTGGTCATAGGTCAATTCAAGAAGTTACTTGTACAAAAGCTATCAAGTTTAAAACAGTTTCAAAAATGAAATAGTCGCTAATTCGAGTATATTTCAAATTACGTAAGCAGTAGTGTGGGTAGGTAAAGAGACAAAGTTTAAAGTTAAACTCAATCGGGCATGGTTAGTTCTTGCATGGGAGACTGCCTGAGAAAACCAGCTGGGGATTTTTTTTGGTTTCATCACATACATATCAAAGATATGAGACAACGTTCATGCATCTTTTTTTCACTGTGATGTTAATCATTTTTAGTAGAAAGACATGGAAATTTAGGCTTGTTTTCAAATTCATGAACATTTTTCAATTTCCTTATTATTTTCGGAGAACAAGTTGGTGACGCTGTCGGTACATAGTGGAGTTTGACCAGTTAACTTACCGTGAAAAGTCGTACAAAGTGAACGCAAAGTTGTGCAAAGTGATTGCAAAGTTTGTAGATGTATTTGTATGGTTGACCTAAGTTGTTGGCATATAGAAACCCGCAATTGTAAAGTCAAACAAATGAATAAAAGCGAGATGAAAACAGCCTATATTAGCAGAGTATCACATGAGCTGACTGACCATAAAGATGATAGAAACAGCATGCAAAGTTGATAACAGCGTTCAAAACGTTGGCGGAGATGCATGTATATATAACCTAAGTCATTGGAATGCCAACCCCGCAGTTAAATTTCGAAAACATTAAGTATATGTCTAGAAAATTCCCGATATGTAAGCAAATTATCGCAACTGCGAACCGAAAATCGAAGACAAACTGCTTACAAAGTTATGAAAAGCGATTGCAAAGTTTGTAGATTCGTTTGGCAATGTTACATATGATATTATATTGACGGGTTCCAAAGTCAAAAGTTCGAAAACGTAAATACATATTTCGCACATTGCCGTTAAAGTAGCGTACTATCACTCGGAGCATGTAGAGGTCATAGGTCAATTCAAGAAGTTACTTGTACAAAAGCTATCAAGTTTAAAACAGTTTCAAAAATGAAATAGTCGCTAATTCGAGCATATTTCAAATTACGTAAGCAGTAGTGTGGGTAGGTGAAGAGACCAAGTTTAAAGTTAAACTCAATCGGGCATGGTTAGTTCTTGCATGGGAGACTGCCTGAGAAAACTAGCGGGGGATTTATTTTGGTTTCATCACATACATATCAAAGATATGAGACAACGTTCATGCATCTTTTTTTTCACTGTGATGTTAATCATTTTTAGTAGAAAAACATGGAAATCTAGGCTTGTTTTCAAATTCATGAACATATTTCAATTTCCTTATTATTTTCGGAGAACAAGTTGGTGACGCTCTCGGTACATAGTGGAGTTTGACCAGTTAACTTACCGTGAAAAGTCGTACAAAGTGAACGCAAAGTTGTGCAAAATAATTACAAAGTTTGTAGATGTATTTGTATGTTTGACCTAAGTTGTTGGCATATAGAAACCCGCAATTGTAAAGTCAAACAAATGAATAAAAGCGAGATGAAAACAGCCTATATTAGCAGAGTATCACATGAGCTGACTGACCATAAAGATGATAGAAACAGCATGCAAAGTTGATAAAAGCGTTCAAAACGTTGGCGGAGTTGCATGTATATATAACCTAAGTCATTGGAATGCCAACCCCGCAGTTAAATTTCGAAAACATTAAGTATATGTCTAGAAAATTCCCGATATGTAAGCAGATTATCGCAACTGCGAACCGAAAATCGAAGACAAAATGCTTACAAAGTTATGAAAAGCGATTGCAAAGTTTGTAGATTCGTTTGGCAATGTTACATATGATATTATATTGACGGCTTCCATAGTCAGAAGTTCGAAAACGTAAATACATATTTCGTACGTTGCCGTTAAAGTAGCGTACTATCACTCGGAGCATGTAGAACTCATAGGTCAATTCAAGAAGTTACTTGTACAAAAGCTATCAAGTTTAAAACAGTTTCAAAAATGAAATAGTCGCTAATTCGAGTATATTTCAAATTAAGTAAGCAGTAGTGTAGGTAGGTGAAGAGACAAAGTTTAAAGTTAAGCTCAATCGGGCAGGGTTAGTTCTTGCATGGGAGACTGCCTGAGAAAACCAGCTGCGGATTTTTTTTGGTTTCATCACATACATATCAAAGATATGAGACAACGTTCGTGCATCTTTTTTTTCACTGTGATGTTAATCATTTTTAGTAGAAAGACATGGAAATTTAGGCTTGTTTTCAAATTCATGAACATTTGTCAATTTCCTTATTATTTTCGGAGAACAAGTTGGTGACGCTGTCGGTACATAGTGGAGTTTGACCAGTTAACTTACCGTGAAAAGTCGTACAAAGTGAACGCAAAGTTGTGCAAAGTGATTACAAAGTTTGTAGATGTATTTGTATGGTTGACCTAAGTTGTTGGTATATAGAAACCCGCAATTGCAAAGTCAAACAAATGAATAAAAGCGAGATGAAAACAGCCTATATTATCAGAGTATCACATGAGCTGACTGACCGTAAAGATGAGAGAAACAGCATGCAATGTTGATAAAAGGGTTCAAAACGTTGGCGGAGTTGCATGTATATATAACCTAAGTCATTGGAATGCCAACCCCGCAGTTAAATTTCGAAAACATTAAGTATATGTCTAGAAAATTCCCGATATGTAAGCAGATTATCGCAACTGCGAACCGAAAATCGAAGACAAACTGCTTACAAAGTTATGAAAAGCGATTGCAAAGTTTGTAGATTCGTTTGGCAATGTTACATATGATATTATATTGACGGGTTCCAAAGTCAAAAGTTCGAAAACGTAAATACATATTTCGCACATTGCCGTTAAAGTAGCGTACTATCACTCGGAGCATGTAGAGGTCATAGGTCAATTCAAGAAGTTACTTGTACAAAAGCTATCAAGTTTAAAACAGTTTCAAAAATGAAATAGTCGCTAATTCGAGCATATTTCAAATTACGTAAGTAGTAGTGTGGGTAGGTAAAGAGACAAAGTTTAAAGTTAAACTCAATCGGGCATGGTTAGTTCTTGCATGGGAGACTGCCTGACAAAACCAGCGGGGGATTTATTTTGGTTTCATCACATACATATCAAAGATATGAGACAACGTTCATGCATCTTTTTTGTCACTGTGATGTTAATCATTTTTAGTAGAAAGACATGGAAATTTAGGCTTGTTTTCAAATTCATGAACATTTGTCAATTTCCTTATTATTTTCGGAGAACAAGTTGATGACGCTGTCGGTACATAGTGGAGTTTGACCAATTAACTTACCGTGAAAAGTCGTACAAAGTGAACGCAAAGTTGTGCAAAGTGATTACAAAGTTTGTAGATGTATTTGTATGGTTGACCTAAGTTGTTGGTATATAGAAACCCGCAATTGCAAAGTCAAACAAATGAATAAAAGCGAGATGAAAACAGCCTATATTATCAGAGTATCACATGAGCTGACTGACCGTAAAGATGAGAGAAACAGCATGCAATGTTGATAAAAGGGTTCAAAACGTTGGCGGAGTTGCATGTATATATAACCTAAGTCATTGGAATGCCAACCCCGCAGTTAAATTTCGAAAACATTAAGTATATGTCTAGAAAATTCCCGATATGTAAGCAGATTATCGCAACTGCGAACCGAAAATCGAAGACAAAATGCTTACAAAGTTATGAAAGCGATTGCAAAGTTTATAGAATCGTTTGGCAATGTTACATATGATATTATATTGACGGGTTCCATAGTCAAAAGTTCGAAAACGTAAATACATATTTCGCACATTGCCGTTAAATTAGCGTACTATCACTCTGAGCATGTAGAGGTCATAGATCAATTCAAGAAGTTACTTGTACAAAAGCTATCAAGTTTAAAACAGTTTCCAAAATGAAATAGTCGCTAATTCGAGTATATTTCAAATTACGTAAGCAGTAGTGTGGGTAGTTGAAGAGACAAAGTTTAAAGTTAAGCTCAATCGGGCATGGTTAGTTCTTGCATGGGAGACTGCCTGAGAAAACCAGATAGGGATTTGTTTGGTTTCATCACATACATATCAAAGATATGAGACAACGTTCGTGCATCTTTTTTTTTCTCTGTGATGTTAATCATTTCTAGTAGAAAGACATGGAAATTTAGGCTTGTTTTCAAATTCATGAACATTTTTCAATTTCCCTATTATTTTCAGAGAACAAGTTGGTGACGCTGTCGGCACTTAGTGGAGTTTGACCAGTTAACTTACCGTGAAAAGTCGTACAAAGTGAACGCAAAATTGTGCAAAGTGATTACAAAGTTTGTAGATGTATTTGTATGTTTGACCTAAGTTGTTGGCCTATAGAAACCCGCAATTGCAAAGTCAAACAAATGAATAAAAGCGAGATGAAAACAGCCTATATTAGCAGAGTATCACATGAGCTGACTGACCGTAAAGATGATAGAAACAGCATGCAATGTTGATAAAAGGGTTCAAAACGTTGGCGGAGTTGCAAGTATATATAACCTAAGTCATTGGAATGCCAACCCCGCAGTTAAATTTCGAAAACATTAAGTATATGTCTAGAAAATTCCCGATATGTAAGCAGATTATCGCAACTGCGAACCGAAAATCGAAGACAAAATGCTTACAAAGTTATGAAAAGCGATTGCAAAGTTTGTAGATTCGTTTGGCAATGTTACATATGATATTATATTGACGGCTTCCATAGTCAGAAGTTCGAAAACGTAAATACATATTTCGTACGTTGCCGTTAAAGTAGCGTACTATCACTCGGAGCATGTAGAACTCATAGGTCAATTCAAGAAGTTACTTGTACAAAAGCTATCAAGTTTAAAACAGTTTCAAAAATGAAATAGTCGCTAATTCGAGTATATTTCAAATTAAGTAAGCAGTAGTGTAGGTAGGTGAAGAGACAAAGTTTAAAGTTAAGCTCAATCGGGCAGGGTTAGTTCTTGCATGGGAGACTGCCTGAGAAAACCAGCTGCGGATTTTTTTTGGTTTCATCACATACATATCAAAGATATGAGACAACGTTCGTGCATCTTTTTTTTCACTGTGATGTTAATCATTTTTAGTAGAAAGACATGGAAATTTAGGCTTGTTTTCAAATTCATGAACATTTTTCAATTTCCTTATTATTTTCGGAGAACAAGTTGGTGACGCTGTCGGTACATAGTGGAGTTTGACCAGTTAACTTACCGTGAAAAGTCGTACAAAGTGAACGCAAAGTTGTGCAAAGTGATTGCAAAGTTTGTAGATGTATTTGTATGGTTGACCTAAGTTGTTGGCATATAGAAACCCGCAATTGTAAAGTCAAACAAATGAATAAAAGCGAGATGAAAACAGCCTATATTAGCAGAGTATCACATGAGCTGACTGACCATAAAGATGATAGAAACAGCATGCAAAGTTGATAAAAGCGTTCAAAACGTTGGCGGAGATGCATGTATATATAACCTAAGTCATTGGAATGCCAACCCCGCAGTTAAATTTCGAAAACATTAAGTATATGTCTAGAAAATTCCCGATATGTAAGCAAATTATCGCAACTGCGAACCGAAAATCGAAGACAAACTGCTTACAAAGTTATGAAAAGCGATTGCAAAGTTTGTAGATTCGTTTGGCAATGTTACATATGATATTATATTGACGGGTTCCATAGTCAAATGTTCGAAAACGTAAATACATATTTCGCACATTGCCGTTAAAGTAGCGTACTATCACTCGGAACATGTAGTGGTCATAGGTCAATTCAAGAAGTTACTTGTACAAAAGCTATCAAGTTTAAAACAGTTTCAAAAATGAAATAGTCGCTAATTCGAGTATATTTCAAATTACGTAAGCAGTAGTGTGGGTAGGTAAAGAGACAAAGTTTAAAGTTAAACTCAATCGGGCATGGTTAGTTCTTGCATGGGAGACTGCCTGAGAAAACCAGCTGGGGATTTTTTTTGGTTTCATCACATACATATCAAAGATATGAGACAACGTTCATGCATCTTTTTTTCACTGTGATGTTAATCATTTTTAGTAGAAAGACATGGAAATTTAGGCTTGTTTTCAAATTCATGAACATTTTTCAATTTCCTTATTATTTTCGGAGAACAAGTTGGTGACGCTGTCGGTACATAGTGGAGTTTGACCAGTTAACTTACCGTGAAAAGTCGTACAAAGTGAACGCAAAGTTGTGCAAAGTGATTGCAAAGTTTGTAGATGTATTTGTATGGTTGACCTAAGTTGTTGGCATATAGAAACCCGCAATTGTAAAGTCAAACAAATGAATAAAAGCGAGATGAAAACAGCCTATATTAGCAGAGTATCACATGAGCTGACTGACCATAAAGATGATAGAAACAGCATGCAAAGTTGATAACAGCGTTCAAAACGTTGGCGGAGATGCATGTATATATAACCTAAGTCATTGGAATGCCAACCCCGCAGTTAAATTTCGAAAACATTAAGTATATGTCTAGAAAATTCCCGATATATAAGCAAATTATCGCAACTGCGAACCGAAAATCGAAGACAAACTGCTTACAAAGTTATGAAAAGCGATTGCAAAGTTTGTAGATTCGTTTGGCAATGTTACATATGATATTATATTGACGGGTTCCAAAGTCAAAAGTTCGAAAACGTAAATACATATTTCGCACATTGCCGTTAAAGTAGCGTACTATCACTCGGAGCATGTAGAGGTCATAGGTCAATTCAAGAAGTTACTTGTACAAAAGCTATCAAGTTTAAAACAGTTTCAAAAATGAAATAGTCGCTAATTCGAGCATATTTCAAATTACGTAAGCAGTAGTGTGGGTAGGTGAAGAGACCAAGTTTAAAGTTAAACTCAATCGGGCATGGTTAGTTCTTGCATGGGAGACTGCCTGAGAAAACTAGCGGGGGATTTATTTTGGTTTCATCACATACATATCAAAGATATGAGACAACGTTCATGCATCTTTTTTTTCACTGTGATGTTAATCATTTTTAGTAGAAAAACATGGAAATCTAGGCTTGTTTTCAAATTCATGAACATATTTCAATTTCCTTATTATTTTCGGAGAACAAGTTGGTGACGCTCTCGGTACATAGTGGAGTTTGACCAGTTAACTTACCGTGAAAAGTCGTACAAAGTGAACGCAAAGTTGTGCAAAGTAATTACAAAGTTTGTAGATGTATTTGTATGTTTGACCTAAGTTGTTGGCATATAGAAACCCGCAATTGTAAAGTCAAACAAATGAATAAAAGCGAGATGAAAACAGCCTATATTAGCAGAGTATCACATGAGCTGACTGACCATAAAGATGATAGAAACAGCATGCAAAGTTGATAAAAGCGTTCAAAACGTTGGCGGAGTTGCATGTATATATAACCTAAGTCATTGGAATGCCAACCCCGCAGTTAAATTTCGAAAACATTAAGTATATGTCTAGAAAATTCCCGATATGTAAGCAGATTATCGCAACTGCGAACCGAAAATCGAAGACAAAATGCTTACAAAGTTATGAAAAGCGATTGCAAAGTTTGTAGATTCGTTTGGCAATGTTACATATGATATTATATTGACGGCTTCCATAGTCAGAAGTTCGAAAACGTAAATACATATTTCGTACGTTGCCGTTAAAGTAGCGTACTATCACTCGGAGCATGTAGAACTCATAGGTCAATTCAAGAAGTTACTTGTACAAAAGCTATCAAGTTTAAAACAGTTTCAAAAATGAAATAGTCGCTAATTCGAGTATATTTCAAATTAAGTAAGCAGTAGTGTAGGTAGGTGAAGAGACAAAGTTTAAAGTTAAGCTCAATCGGGCAGGGTTAGTTCTTGCATGGGAGACTGCCTGAGAAAACCAGCTGCGGATTTTTTTTGGTTTCATCACATACATATCAAAGATATGAGACAACGTTCGTGCATCTTTTTTTTCACTGTGATGTTAATCATTTTTAGTAGAAAGACATGGAAATTTAGGCTTGTTTTCAAATTCATGAACATTTGTCAATTTCCTTATTATTTTCGGAGAACAAGTTGGTGACGCTGTCGGTACATAGTGGAGTTTGACCAGTTAACTTACCGTGAAAAGTCGTACAAAGTGAACGCAAAGTTGTGCAAAGTGATTACAAAGTTTGTAGATGTATTTGTATGGTTGACCTAAGTTGTTGGTATATAGAAACCCGCAATTGCAAAGTCAAACAAATGAATAAAAGCGAGATGAAAACAGCCTATATTATCAGAGTATCACATGAGCTGACTGACCGTAAAGATGAGAGAAACAGCATGCAATGTTGATAAAAGGGTTCAAAACGTTGGCGGAGTTGCATGTATATATAACCTAAGTCATTGGAATGCCAACCCCGCAGTTAAATTTCGAAAACATTAAGTATATGTCTAGAAAATTCCCGATATGTAAGCAGATTATCGCAACTGCGAACCGAAAATCGAAGACAAACTGCTTACAAAGTTATGAAAAGCGATTGCAAAGTTTGTAGATTCGTTTGGCAATGTTACATATGATATTATATTGACGGGTTCCAAAGTCAAAAGTTCGAAAACGTAAATACATATTTCGCACATTGCCGTTAAAGTAGCGTACTATCACTCGGAGCATGTAGAGGTCATAGGTCAATTCAAGAAGTTACTTGTACAAAAGCTATCAAGTTTAAAACAGTTTCAAAAATGAAATAGTCGCTAATTCGAGCATATTTCAAATTACGTAAGTAGTAGTGTGGGTAGGTAAAGAGACAAAGTTTAAAGTTAAACTCAATCGGGCATGGTTAGTTCTTGCATGGGAGACTGCCTGACAAAACCAGCGGGGGATTTATTTTGGTTTCATCACATACATATCAAAGATATGAGACAACGTTCATGCATCTTTTTTGTCACTGTGATGTTAATCATTTTTAGTAGAAAGACATGGAAATTTAGGCTTGTTTTCAAATTCATGAACATTTGTCAATTTCCTTATTATTTTCGGAGAACAAGTTGATGACGCTGTCGGTACATAGTGGAGTTTGACCAATTAACTTACCGTGAAAAGTCGTACAAAGTGAACGCAAAGTTGTGCAAAGTGATTACAAAGTTTGTAGATGTATTTGTATGGTTGACCTAAGTTGTTGGTATATAGAAACCCGCAATTGCAAAGTCAAACAAATGAATAAAAGCGAGATGAAAACAGCCTATATTATCAGAGTATCACATGAGCTGACTGACCGTAAAGATGAGAGAAACAGCATGCAATGTTGATAAAAGGGTTCAAAACGTTGGCGGAGTTGCATGTATATATAACCTAAGTCATTGGAATGCCAACCCCGCAGTTAAATTTCGAAAACATTAAGTATATGTCTAGAAAATTCCCGATATGTAAGCAGATTATCGCAACTGCGAACCGAAAATCGAAGACAAAATGCTTACAAAGTTATGAAAGCGATTGCAAAGTTTATAGAATCGTTTGGCAATGTTACATATGATATTATATTGACGGGTTCCATAGTCAAAAGTTCGAAAACGTAAATACATATTTCGCACATTGCCGTTAAATTAGCGTACTATCACTCTGAGCATGTAGAGGTCATAGATCAATTCAAGAAGTTACTTGTACAAAAGCTATCAAGTTTAAAACAGTTTCCAAAATGAAAAAGTCGCTAATTCGAGTATATTTCAAATTACGTAAGCAGTAGTGTGGGTAGTTGAAGAGACAAAGTTTAAAGTTAAGCTCAATCGGGCATGGTTAGTTCTTGCATGGGAGACTGCCTGAGAAAACCAGATAGGGATTTGTTTGGTTTCATCACATACATATCAAAGATATGAGACAACGTTCGTGCATCTTTTTTTTTCTCTGTGATGTTAATCATTTCTAGTAGAAAGACATGGAAATTTAGGCTTGTTTTCAAATTCATGAACATTTTTCAATTTCCCTATTATTTTCAGAGAACAAGTTGGTGACGCTGTCGGCACTTAGTGGAGTTTGACCAGTTAACTTACCGTGAAAAGTCGTACAAAGTGAACGCAAAATTGTGCAAAGTGATTACAAAGTTTGTAGATGTATTTGTATGTTTGACCTAAGTTGTTGGCCTATAGAAACCCGCAATTGCAAAGTCAAACAAATGAATAAAAGCGAGATGAAAACAGCCTATATTAGCAGAGTATCACATGAGCTGACTGACCGTAAAGATGATAGAAACAGCATGCAATGTTGATAAAAGGGTTCAAAACGTTGGCGGAGTTGCAAGTATATATAACCTAAGTCATTGGAATGCCAACCCCGCAGTTAAATTTCGAAAACATTAAGTATATGTCTAGAAAATTCCCGATATGTAAGCAGATTATCGCAACTGCGAACCGAAAATCGAAGACAAAATGATTACAAAGTTATGAAAAGCGATTGCAAAGTTTGTAGATTCGTTTGGCAATGTTACATATGATATTATATTGACGGCTTCCATAGTCAGAAGTTCGAAAACGTAAATACATATTTCGTACGTTGCCGTTAAAGTAGCGTACTATCACTCGGAGCATGTAGAACTCATAGGTCAATTCAAGAAGTTACTTGTACAAAAGCTATCAAGTTTAAAACAGTTTCAAAAATGAAATAGTCGCTAATTCGAGTATATTTCAAATTAAGTAAGCAGTAGTGTAGGTAGGTGAAGAGACAAAGTTTAAAGTTAAGCTCAATCGGGCAGGGTTAGTTCTTGCATGGGAGACTGCCTGAGAAAACCAGCTGCGGATTTTTTTTGGTTTCATCACATACATATCAAAGATATGAGACAACGTTCGTGCATCTTTTTTTTCACTGTGATGTTAATCATTTTTAGTAGAAAGACATGGAAATTTAGGCTTGTTTTCAAATTCATGAACATTTGTCAATTTCCTTATTATTTTCGGAGAACAAGTTGGTGACGCTGTCGGTACATAGTGGAGTTTGACCAGTTAACTTACCGTGAAAAGTCGTACAAAGTGAACGCAAAGTTGTGCAAAGTGATTACAAAGTTTGTAGATGTATTTGTATGGTTGACCTAAGTTGTTGGTATATAGAAACCCGCAATTGCAAAGTCAAACAAATGAATAAAAGCGAGATGAAAACAGCCTATATTATCAGAGTATCACATGAGCTGACTGACCGTAAAGATGAGAGAAACAGCATGCAATGTTGATAAAAGGGTTCAAAACGTTGGCGGAGTTGCATGTATATATAACCTAAGTCATTGGAATGCCAACCCCGCAGTTAAATTTCGAAAACATTAAGTATATGTCTAGAAAATTCCCGATATGTAAGCAGATTATCGCAACTGCGAACCGAAAATCGAAGACAAACTGCTTACAAAGTTATGAAAAGCGATTGCAAAGTTTGTAGATTCGTTTGGCAATGTTACATATGATATTATATTGACGGGTTCCAAAGTCAAAAGTTCGAAAACGTAAATACATATTTCGCACATTGCCGTTAAAGTAGCGTACTATCACTCGGAGCATGTAGAGGTCATAGGTCAATTCAAGAAGTTACTTGTACAAAAGCTATCAAGTTTAAAACAGTTTCAAAAATGAAATAGTCGCTAATTCGAGCATATTTCAAATTACGTAAGTAGTAGTGTGGGTAGGTAAAGAGACAAAGTTTAAAGTTAAACTCAATCGGGCATGGTTAGTTCTTGCATGGGAGACTGCCTGACAAAACCAGCGGGGGATTTATTTTGGTTTCATCACATACATATCAAAGATATGAGACAACGTTCATGCATCTTTTTTGTCACTGTGATGTTAATCATTTTTAGTAGAAAGACATGGAAATTTAGGCTTGTTTTCAAATTCATGAACATTTGTCAATTTCCTTATTATTTTCGGAGAACAAGTTGATGACGCTGTCGGTACATAGTGGAGTTTGACCAATTAACTTACCGTGAAAAGTCGTACAAAGTGAACGCAAAGTTGTGCAAAGTGATTACAAAGTTTGTAGATGTATTTGTATGGTTGACCTAAGTTGTTGGTATATAGAAACCCGCAATTGCAAAGTCAAACAAATGAATAAAAGCGAGATGAAAACAGCCTATATTATCAGAGTATCACATGAGCTGACTGACCGTAAAGATGAGAGAAACAGCATGCAATGTTGATAAAAGGGTTCAAAACGTTGGCGGAGTTGCATGTATATATAACCTAAGTCATTGGAATGCCAACCCCGCAGTTAAATTTCGAAAACATTAAGTATATGTCTAGAAAATTCCCGATATGTAAGCAGATTATCGCAACTGCGAACCGAAAATCGAAGACAAAATGCTTACAAAGTTATGAAAGCGATTGCAAAGTTTATAGAATCGTTTGGCAATGTTACATATGATATTATATTGACGGGTTCCATAGTCAAAAGTTCGAAAACGTAAATACATATTTCGCACATTGCCGTTAAATTAGCGTACTATCACTCTGAGCATGTAGAGGTCATAGATCAATTCAAGAAGTTACTTGTACAAAAGCTATCAAGTTTAAAACAGTTTCCAAAATGAAAAAGTCGCTAATTCGAGTATATTTCAAATTACGTAAGCAGTAGTGTGGGTAGTTGAAGAGACAAAGTTTAAAGTTAAGCTCAATCGGGCATGGTTAGTTCTTGCATGGGAGACTGCCTGAGAAAACCAGATAGGGATTTGTTTGGTTTCATCACATACATATCAAAGATATGAGACAACGTTCGTGCATCTTTTTTTTTCTCTGTGATGTTAATCATTTCTAGTAGAAAGACATGGAAATTTAGGCTTGTTTTCAAATTCATGAACATTTTTCAATTTCCCTATTATTTTCAGAGAACAAGTTGGTGACGCTGTCGGCACTTAGTGGAGTTTGACCAGTTAACTTACCGTGAAAAGTCGTACAAAGTGAACGCAAAATTGTGCAAAGTGATTACAAAGTTTGTAGATGTATTTGTATGTTTGACCTAAGTTGTTGGCCTATAGAAACCCGCAATTGCAAAGTCAAACAAATGAATAAAAGCGAGATGAAAACAGCCTATATTAGCAGAGTATCACATGAGCTGACTGACCGTAAAGATGATAGAAACAGCATGCAATGTTGATAAAAGGGTTCAAAACGTTGGCGGAGTTGCAAGTATATATAACCTAAGTCATTGGAATGCCAACCCCGCAGTTAAATTTCGAAAACATTAAGTATATGTCTAGAAAATTCCCGATATGTAAGCAGATTATCGCAACTGCGAACCGAAAATCGAAGACAAAATGATTACAAAGTTATGAAAAGCGATTGCAAAGTTTGTAGATTCGTTTGGCAATGTTACATATGATATTATATTGACGGCTTCCATAGTCAGAAGTTCGAAAACGTAAATACATATTTCGTACGTTGCCGTTAAAGTAGCGTACTATCACTCGGAGCATGTAGAACTCATAGGTCAATTCAAGAAGTTACTTGTACAAAAGCTATCAAGTTTAAAACAGTTTCAAAAATGAAATAGTCGCTAATTCGAGTATATTTCAAATTAAGTAAGCAGTAGTGTAGGTAGGTGAAGAGACAAAGTTTAAAGTTAAGCTCAATCGGGCAGGGTTAGTTCTTGCATGGGAGACTGCCTGAGAAAACCAGCTGCGGATTTTTTTTGGTTTCATCACATACATATCAAAGATATGAGACAACGTTCGTGCATCTTTTTTTTCACTGTGATGTTAATCATTTTTAGTAGAAAGACATGGAAATTTAGGCTTGTTTTCAAATTCATGAACATTTGTTAATTTCCTTATTATTTTCGGAGAACAAGTTGGTGACGCTGTCGGTACATAGTGGAGTTTGACCAGTTAACTTACCGTGAAAAGTCGTACAAAGTGAACGCAAAGTTGTGCAAAGTGATTACAAAGTTTGTAGATGTATTTGTATGGTTGACCTAAGTTGTTGGTATATAGAAACCCGCAATTGCAAAGTCAAACAAATGAATAAAAGCGAGATGAAAACAGCCTATATTATCAGAGTATCACATGAGCTGACTGACCGTAAAGATGAGAGAAACAGCATGCAATGTTGATAAAAGGGTTCAAAACGTTGGCGGAGTTGCATGTATATATAACCTAAGTCATTGGAATGCCAACCCCGCAGTTAAATTTCGAAAACATTAAGTATATGTCTAGAAAATTCCCGATATGTAAGCAGATTATCGCAACTGCGAACCGAAAATCGAAGACAAACTGCTTACAAAGTTATGAAAAGCGATTGCAAAGTTTGTAGATTCGTTTGGCAATGTTACATATGATATTATATTGACGGGTTCCAAAGTCAAAAGTTCGAAAACGTAAATACATATTTCGCACATTGCCGTTAAAGTAGCGTACTATCACTCGGAGCATGTAGAGGTCATAGGTCAATTCAAGAAGTTACTTGTACAAAAGCTATCAAGTTTAAAACAGTTTCAAAAATGAAATAGTCGCTAATTCGAGCATATTTCAAATTACGTAAGTAGTAGTGTGGGTAGGTAAAGAGACAAAGTTTAAAGTTAAACTCAATCGGGCATGGTTAGTTCTTGCATGGGAGACTGCCTGACAAAACCAGCGGGGGATTTATTTTGGTTTCATCACATACATATCAAAGATATGAGACAACGTTCATGCATCTTTTTTGTCACTGTGATGTTAATCATTTTTAGTAGAAAGACATGGAAATTTAGGCTTGTTTTCAAATTCATGAACATTTGTCAATTTCCTTATTATTTTCGGAGAACAAGTTGATGACGCTGTCGGTACATAGTGGAGTTTGACCAATTAACTTACCGTGAAAAGTCGTACAAAGTGAACGCAAAGTTGTGCAAAGTGATTACAAAGTTTGTAGATGTATTTGTATGGTTGACCTAAGTTGTTGGTATATAGAAACCCGCAATTGCAAAGTCAAACAAATGAATAAAAGCGAGATGAAAACAGCCTATATTATCAGAGTATCACATGAGCTGACTGACCGTAAAGATGAGAGAAACAGCATGCAATGTTGATAAAAGGGTTCAAAACGTTGGCGGAGTTGCATGTATATATAACCTAAGTCATTGGAATGCCAACCCCGCAGTTAAATTTCGAAAACATTAAGTATATGTCTAGAAAATTCCCGATATGTAAGCAGATTATCGCAACTGCGAACCGAAAATCGAAGACAAAATGCTTACAAAGTTATGAAAGCGATTGCAAAGTTTATAGAATCGTTTGGCAATGTTACATATGATATTATATTGACGGGTTCCATAGTCAAAAGTTCGAAAACGTAAATACATATTTCGCACATTGCCGTTAAATTAGCGTACTATCACTCTGAGCATGTAGAGGTCATAGATCAATTCAAGAAGTTACTTGTACAAAAGCTATCAAGTTTAAAACAGTTTCCAAAATGAAATAGTCGCTAATTCGAGTATATTTCAAATTACGTAAGCAGTAGTGTGGGTAGTTGAAGAGACAAAGTTTAAAGTTAAGCTCAATCGGGCATGGTTAGTTCTTGCATGGGAGACTGCCTGAGAAAACCAGATAGGGATTTGTTTGGTTTCATCACATACATATCAAAGATATGAGACAACGTTCGTGCATCTTTTTTTTTTCTCTGTGATGTTAATCATTTCTAGTAGAAAGACATGGAAATTTAGGCTTGTTTTCAAATTCATGAACATTTTTCAATTTCCCTATTATTTTCAGAGAACAAGTTGGTGACGCTGTCGGCACTTAGTGGAGTTTGACCAGTTAACTTACCGTGAAAAGTCGTACAAAGTGAACGCAAAATTGTGCAAAGTGATTACAAAGTTTGTAGATGTATTTGTATGTTTGACCTAAGTTGTTGGCCTATAGAAACCCGCAATTGCAAAGTCAAACAAATGAATAAAAGCGAGATGAAAACAGCCTATATTAGCAGAGTATCACATGAGCTGACTGACCGTAAAGATGATAGAAACAGCATGCAATGTTGATAAAAGGGTTCAAAACGTTGGCGGAGTTGCAAGTATATATAACCTAAGTCATTGGAATGCCAACCCCGCAGTTAAATTTCGAAAACATTAAGTATATGTCTAGAAAATTCCCGATATGTAAGCAGATTATCGCAACTGCGAACCGAAAATCGAAGACAAAATGCTTACAAAGTTATGAAAGCGATTGCAAAGTTTATAGAATCGTTTGGCAATGTTACATATGATATTATATTGACGGGTTCCATAGTCAAAAGTTCGAAAACGTAAATACATGTTTCGCACATTGCCGTTAAAGTGGCGTACTATCTCTCGGAGCATGTAGAGGTCATAGGTCAATTAAAGAAGTTACTTGTACAAACGCTATCAAGTTTAAAACAGTTTCAAAAATGAAATAGTCGCTAATTCGAGTATATTTCAAATTACGTAAGCAGTAGTGTGGGTAGTTGAAGAGACAAAGTTTAAAGTTAAGCTCAATCGGGCATGGTTAGTTCTTGCATGGGAGACTGCCTGAGAAAACCAGCTGGGGAATTTTTTTGGTTTCATCACATACATATCAAAGATATGAGACAACGTTCGTGCATCTTTTTTTTCACTGTGATGTTAATCATTTTTAGTAGAAAGACATGGAAATTTAGGCTTGTTTTCAAATTCATGAACATTTTTCAATTTCCCTATTATTTTCAGAGAACAAGTTGGTGACGCTGTCGGCACTTAGTGGAGTTTGACCAGTTAACTTACCGTGAAAAGTCGTACAAAGTGAACGCAAAATTGTGCAAAGTGATTACAAAGTTTGTAGATGTATTTGTATGTTTGACCTAAGTTGTTGGCCTATAGAAACCCGCAATTGCAAAGTCAAACAAATGAATAAAAGCGAGATGAAAACAGCCTATATTAGCAGAGTATCACATGAGCTGACTGACCGTAAAGATGATAGAAACAGCATGCAATGTTGATAAAAGGGTTCAAAACGTTGGCGGAGTTGCAAGTATATATAACCTAAGTCATTGGAATGCCAACCCCGCAGTTAAATTTCGAAAACATTAAGTATATGTCTAGAAAATTCCCGATATGTAAGCAGATTATCGCAACTGCGAACCGAAAATCGAAGACAAAATGCTTACAAAGTTATGAAAGCGATTGCAAAGTTTATAGAATCGTTTGGCAATGTTACATATGATATTATATTGACGGGTTCCATAGTCAAAAGTTCGAAAACGTAAATACATGTTTCGCACATTGCCGTTAAAGTGGCGTACTATCTCTCGGAGCATGTAGAGGTCATAGGTCAATTAAAGAAGTTACTTGTACAAACGCTATCAAGTTTAAAACAGTTTCAAAAATGAAATAGTCGCTAATTCGAGTATATTTCAAATTACGTAAGCAGTAGTGTGGGTAGTTGAAGAGACAAAGTTTAAAGTTAAGCTCAATCGGGCATGGTTAGTTCTTGCATGGGAGACTGCCTGAGAAAACCAGCTGGGGAATTTTTTTGGTTTCATCACATACATATCAAAGATATGAGACAACGTTCGTGCATCTTTTTTTTCACTGTGATGTTAATCATTTTTAGTAGAAAGACATGGAAATTTAGGCTTGTTTTCAAATTCATGAACATTTTTCAATTTCCCTATTATTTTCAGAGAACAAGTTGGTGACGCTGTCGGCACATAGTGGAGTTTGACCAGTTAACTTACCGTGAAAAGTCGTACAAAGTGAACGCAATGTTGTGCAAAGTGATTACAAAGTTTGAAGATGTATTTGTATGGTTGACCTAAGTTGTTGGCATATAGAAACCCGCAATTGCAAAGTCAAACAAATGAATAAAAGCGAGATGAAAACAGCCTATATTAGCAGAGTATCACATGAGCTGACTGACCGTAAAGATGATAGAAACAGCATGCAAAGTTGATAAAAGCGTTCAAAACGTTGGCGGAGTTGCATGTATATATAACCTAAGTCATTGGAATGCCAACCATGCATTTAAATTTCGAAAACATTACGTATATGTCTAGAAAATTCCCGATATGTAAGCAGATTATCGCAACTGCGAAACAAAAATCGAAGACAGACTGCTTACAAAGTTATGAAAAGCGATTTCCAAGTTTGTAGATTCGTTTGGCAATGTTACATATGATATTATATTGACGGGTTCCATAGTCAAAAGTTCGAAAACGTAAATACATGTTTCGCACATTGCCGTTAAAGTGGCGTACTATCACTCGGAGCATGTAGAGGTCATAGGTCAATTAAAGAAGTTACTTGTACAAACGCTATCAAGTTTAAAACAGTTTCAAAAATGAAATAGTCGCTAATTCGAGTATATTTCAAATTTCTTAAGCAGTAGTGTGGGTAGTTGAAGAGACAAAGTTTAAAGTTAAGCTCAATCGGGCATGGTTAGTTCTTGCATGGGAGACTGCCTGAGAAAACCAGCTGGGGATTTTTTTTGGTTTCATCACATACATATCAAAGATATGAGACAACGTTCGTGCATCTTTTTTTTCACTGTGATGTTAATCATTTTTAGTAGAAAGACATGGAAATTTAGGCTTGTTTTCAAATTCATGAACATTTTTCAATTTCCTTATTATTTTCGGAGAACAAGTTGGTGACGCTGTCGGTACATAGTGGAGTTTGACCAGTTAACTTACCGTGAAAAGTCGTACAAAGTGAACGCAAAGTTGTGCAAAGTGATTACAAAGTTTGTAGATGTATTTGTATGGTTGACCTAAGTTGTTGGCATATAGAAACCCGCAATTGTAAAGTCAAACAAATGAATAAAAGCGAGATGAAAACAGCCTATATTAGCAGAGTATCACATGAGCTGACTGACCGTAAAGATGATAGAAACAGCATGCAAAGTTGATAAAAGCGTTCAAAACGTTGGCGGAGTTGCATGTATATATAACCTAAGTCATTGGAATGCCAACCATGCATTTAAATTTCGAAAACATTACGTATATGTCTAGAAAATTCCCGATATGTAAGCAGATTATCGCAACTGCGAACCGAAAATCGAAGACAGACTGCTTACAAAGTTATGGAAAGCGATTTCCAAGTTTGTAGATTCGTTTGGCAATGTTACATATGATATTATATTGACGGGTTCCATAGTCAAAAGTTCGAAAACGTAAATACATGTTTCGCACATTGCCGTTAAAGTGGCGTACTATCACTCGGAGCATGTAGAGGTCATAGGTCAATTAAAGAAGTTACTTGTACAAACGCTATCAAGTTTAAAACAGTTTCAAAAATGAAATAGTCGCTAATTCGAGTATATTTCAAATTACGTAAGCAGTAGTGTGGGTAGTTGAAGAGACAAAGTTTGAAGTTAAGCTCAATCGGGCATGGTTAGTTCTTGCATGGGAGACTGCCTGAGAAAACCAGCTGGGGATTTTTTTTGGTTTCATCACATACATATCAAAGATATGAGACAACGTTCGTGCATCTTTTTTTTCACTGTGATGTTAATCATTTTTAGTAGAAAGACATGGAAATTTAGGCTTGTTTTCAAATTCATGAACATTTTTCAATTTCCCTATTATTTTCAGAGAACAAGTTTGTGACGCTGTCGGCACATAGTGGAGTTTGACCAGTTAACTTACCGTGAAAAGTCGTACAAAGTGAACGCAAAGTTGTGCAAAGTGATTACAAAGTTTGTAGATGTATTTGTATGGTTGACCTAAGTTGTTGGCATATAGAAACCCGCAATTGTAAAGTCAAACAAATGAATAAAAGCGAGATGAAAACAGCCTATATTAGCAGAGTATCACATGAGCTGACTGACCGTAAAGATGATAGAAACAGCATGCAAATTTGATAAAAGCGTTCAAAACGTTGGCGGAGTTGCATGTATATATAACCTAAGTCATTGGAATGCCAACCATGCATTTAAATTTCGAAAACATTACGTATATGTCTAGAAAATTCCCGATATGTAAGCAGATTATCGCAACTGCGAACCGAAAATCGAAGACAGACTGCTTACAAAGTTATGAAAAGCGATTTCCAAGTTTGTAGATTCGTTTGGCAATGTTACATATGATATTATATTGACGGGTTCCATAGTCAAAAGTTCGAAAACGTAAATACATGTTTCGCACATTGCCGTTAAAGTGGCGTACTATCACTCGGAGCATGTAGAGGTCATAGGTCAATTAAAGAAGTTACTTGTACAAACGCTATCAAGTTTAAAACAGTTTAAAAAATGATATAGCCGCCAATTCGAGTATATTTCAAATTACGTAAGCAGTAGCATTCAAACAAATGAATAAAAGCGAGATGAAAACAGCCTATATTAGCAGAGTATCACATGAGCTGACTGACCGTAAAGATGATAGAAACAGCATGCAAAGTTGATAAAAGCGTTCAAAACGTTGGCGGAGTTGCATGTATATATAACCTAAGTCATTGGAATGCCAACCCCGCAGTTAAATTTAGAAAACATTAAGTATATGTCTAGAAAATTCCCGATATGTAAGCAGATTATCGCAAATGCGAACCGTGCATTCTTTCTTACCATGATGTCAATCATTTATTATTATAGTTATTCTTGGAGATTGTTGCATTATTTAAATATAGAGAAAGTTTTCAATTTTTCTCTTATTTTCAATGAACAAGTTGTTGATGCTATCGGTACATCATGGGTTTAGGCTCTGGACACACGTTTCAAAGTGGTGCAAAGTTGTGCAAAGTGATTGCAAATTTAGTAGATGTCTTTGTATATATGTCCTAAGTTATTGGCATACAGAACCCCACAGTTATAATGTCGAAAAATGAATAAAACCAGATGAAAGCAGCATATATTAGCACATTGTAACATAAGCTGTCTGTAAAATGTTAAAATACAGCGTGCAAAGTACAAAAAGCGATTGCAAAGTTGGCGAAGATACTTGTATGATTGTCCTAAGTTAATGTCAAGCCAACCTGCAGTTAAATTGCGAAGTCATAACACAATATATAGAGTATACCCAATATATAAGCAGATTATCCCATATCTATTTTAAAATATTTCCAAACATGAAATAGCCGTGAATTTGGAGAAAAACTAAATTATTCATATACCAGTGTGGTTAGGTGAACGACCGATGACTATAGTTAAGCTAAATCGAGCGTGGTTAGTTCTTGCATGGGAGACTGCCTGAGAAAACCAGCTGGTAATTGTTTTTTTCGTTTCATCACATACATAAAAACGATATGTGGCAATGTACGTGCATCCTTTCTTCCCATAATGTCAATCATTTATTATAGTTATTCGTGGAGATTGTTGTATTATTTAAATTTATAGAAAGTTTTCACATTTTCTCTAATTTGCAATGAACAAGTTGTTGATTCTATCGGTCCATCGTGGGTTTAGGCTGTGAACACATGTTACAAAGTTGTGCAAAGTTGTGCAAAGTGATTGCAAATTTAGTAGATGTCTTTGTATATATGTCCTAAGTTGTTGGCATACAGAACCCCACAGTTATAATGTCGAAAAATGAATAAAACCAGATAAAAGCAGCCTATCTTAGCACATTGTAACATAAGCAGTCTGTAAAATGTTAAAATACAGCGTGCAACGTACAAAACAGTGATTGGAAAGTTGGCGAAGTTGCTTGTATGATTGTCCTAAGTTATTGTCAAGCCAACCCTGCAGTTAAATTTCGAAATCATAACTAAATTCATGGAAAATACCCATTATTTAAGCAGATTATTCCATATCTATTTTAAAACATTTCCAAACATGAAATAGCCGCGAATTTGGATAAATTCTAAATTATTCATATAGCATTGTGGTTAGGTGAATGACCGATGACTATAGTTAAGCTAAATCGGGCGTGGTTAGTACTTGCATGGGAGACTGCCTGAGTAAACCAGCTGGTAATTGTTTTTTTCGTTTCATCACATACATAAAAACGATATGTGGCAATGTACGTGCATCCTTTCTTACCATGATGTTAATTATTTGTTATATTTATTCGTGGAGATTGTTGTATTATTTAAATTTATAGAAAGTTTTCAAATTGTCTCTTATTTTCAATAAATAAGTTGTTGATGCTATCGGTACATCGTGGGTTTAGGCTGTGGACACACGTTGCAAAGTTGTGCAAAGTGATTGCAAATTTAGTAGAAACAGCGTCCGGATTACTTTCGGAAATTTTGTTTATGTAGCAGGATAGTCTTTTGGGGCTTTCGTTTTTGTTTTTCAAAAATTATATAAATTAAAAAACTGTAGCACTTGCTTTATGTACTATCATACCTATTTTTTGGAAAAAAATAAATGTGCAATTTTTTGTTCAGTCATGGCTCACTGTGTAAGTACTGTTTCATTATCATTCATAATTGTCAAACAACAAGCTCACGTAGGTGTTAATGAGGATTAGCTCGTATGTTTGTTAATACAAGAAAAGTATAAACAAAGGTTATTTCCAACTCCTGAAATCTGCAAAAAACATCAACATAAATTTGTTTCCATTCATGGCAATGTTTTCAAATTATTAATATAATTTAACTGACTGCAAAATGTTTTGTTTTTTTTAAATTTTCAAAGATTATGCATATTGTTTGTTTTTTTTCTTCAGACAATACCAACAATAGTGTACTGTACATTGAGAAATCTAATTTAGTAACCATGTATGAACTACATATATTATGCCCATGACGTCAAATACCATACAGAATCCCTTTTCCTGTAAACTAGTATAAGATGATATATGCCCACAGTGTGCAACAGTTCATTTTCTTTGCGCACAAAAAAACTCCCATACTCAAAATAACTTTTAATTTAGCATGGATTTAAACTAAATTTCAATTAAATCTAATATTTGTTACCCATCTTTGAGTCCAATTTGATTTGAATGAGTTGTAGAGATCAATATAAAAGGGAAGTGAACCTAAATGTATGCGCCTAAGGAAAGAATAAACAGAAGACACGTATTAGTAGTATTCACGCAGAGCTCTTCAGCAAAGGCTAAGAGGTCCAATACCTTAGCCTGTGCTAGAAAAAATTTGCATGAACACAGGCTAAGAAATACTAAGTACAGAGTAAATCTGGTCAGTCCAGAGCCTTAGCACAGGCAAAACAAAACATGCATGAGCGCTTAGCTCGGCTAAAAAACCATTGTATTCAATGTTCATTTAGGAGATTTACTACTATATTCATAACTTTTTATTTCGATGTGCCATTTCCTGCATGACAATCAACGTTAACACTTATAGAGAAATTTACTCAAGAAAAAAATGAACTGATGACGAGACTCTGTGCTACTTCCTGTTATTCTGCAATTTGCACTTTCTGAATTTGCTTTGGTATTGTTTTATAGCTGTAGAACTAACCTTCCTAGTTACTCTAACTGAGCAATCATAATTAAAATTCCTGCAGATTTTGCCTATTCTTAATAAGTTTGGGCGTTCCTTACCCCGTGCTAACCATCGTTTCCTTCTGTGCATGTACTCAAACATATGAGATTAGCTGAAATCTTAGCCCGTACATTGTGTAGTATGAACACTACTATTGAAGATCCAGGGGGCAAATGGATGAAAATTAAATAAATTATAATGGCTCAACTTGGACAAAAAACTATTTAGTCTATATAACGGGAACAGGGGCATGCTACTGTGGTTATCCCTTTCAAGTAAGCTTAGTTATAATCCTCTACCAAATTAACACCTTATAGAAACTGATAATTAATCTATGTCAACACCACTGTTACATCCTCTCCTGTTTCATAAGCCAAACATGCCAGGGTGTAGCTACACAAAATGAGACAATTTTGTGGTTGGAATATAATCAGAAAAATTAAATTTGATCAAAATAGCCAAGTCCATTCTATTGATGCGAGTGAAACTAAAAATTAAGTTTTTATTTCACTATGAAATCAGGAAAGGGAAACAAAAATGGTTAGTTTTCTCTGCAAGGAAACAAAAATGGCTAAAAGTAAACAATGACCTGTGAAAATTTGTGTCATTATAACAAGTGGATTTTTCATCATATTTAGAACAGATATAGCATAGTGCACTCATTATACACTGACCAATGGAATACTAGTAAAAACTGTTTCAGATGTATAAATCTTCTAGGGAGGTTATAACCCACATTGCATGCACATAGGATACTGGATTTTCTTTTGTCTCAGACAGAAGTTGCATGTCCCTGTTTTCTAAGGTCTCTGCTTAAATCATAACCATCTGAATACCATTATATCATTTTTCAAATTAAACTGTTTTTATATTTTTAATATCATTTTCTTGATTTTGAAAAAAAATATAGAAACAATATTACACTTATTATAATTACTCTATTAGCAGCACATACGCTTAGGTAAATTACAGGGATCTTCAATGGTCGAAATAAGTAATATTTTCATGATTTAGTATCCACAAATGTAATTTTAGAGCAAATATGGTATTGTATTGGATCATAATTATAATACAATTATTTATTTTGTGAAAGTACCAGGGGATCAATGAAGTTGTACATTCATAGTGGCGCATTCCCATTGTGGAGGGACTCTATAATTTTGTATGTACACAGCTTCATATTTTGATAGACAAAATCATGCAGCTGCATTGTTACATAACATTCTTTTGTCTCTTGTCTTGTAGGAAGTTAAATCCCCCTATTGTTCTCAGAAATTGGGTTCCTAAGTACTGTCCTAGTCTCTCAAGAGACAAACAGTGTGTATATATTGCACAACCCCCTAATATATTCGGTTAGGAAACAATTTGATTTGATTTTATTCTGTTGTCTAGATGGATTTTTTGATATTTATATTTTTTCAATCAGAATGTACCGGGTATCATTTTTTGGAAGTATATCTGAGTTGCATAGGGGAGAAAATAACATATCACAAGATGTCATTTTATCGACATTGCTATTTGTGAGGACAGAAATATGCCAGCATACACAGACACCACAATTTTTTGTTTCCAAAATTGGTTACAAAGTGTATTAATTAAAAACTGGTCATTGTAAGCTAATAGCAAACTGAATTATTTTTGCAGATAATGACAATTTATAAAAAGGAAAAAACTATATATATGGGACATAAGAAGTTGAAGAACCAGGATTTATGAACGTTAAGGGAAGAAAAAAGTTTAACAGTATTGATGGTTGCAATGGTTTAGCATTTACATGTTTATCAGTTTTACACTTGCACACAGATTTTGAAAGTTCCAAGTGTGTAGAGTCACTGTACATTGCTTTCCATAATATTGAAAAAATCCTGCAGAGATCAACAATCGGAAAAAAATTGACATTCCTACATCTTGGAGAAAAAATATTTTACACTAGAAAAAGAATAGCACAAAAACAAAGAGGAGAAAAAACATTTTGCACTGCCCCCTCCTTAAGCTAATCACCTCTCAAGAAAACTTGATAAATATCTGGAGGAGTATGACATTGCAAACATAAAATACTATTATCCACTAAAACAGTCTCTATGGCTGTGCACTACATCAAAAACAAAACTTGGCATACTTTTAATATTGCTTACATATACTTGTTTTGTTTAATGTTTTCATTAATTATTCAATTTCTGTACTTCATGTGTTTGTACAAGCACTGAGCTGAATAATTAAGATGATGTTTTGAAGCAATGTTTTAACCCCCTCCCTCCCCCATATGACCTTTTTACTTTGCAAAGCTGTACCTCCCAGATCTTTAGTTGTTTATGCATAGACGGTCTTTGGTTATAAATTATTTACTTTCCAGTCATTTTTTGAAGCGTAAGCCTTTGTCGGCTGTGGTGACTTCCTGTCACTATGCTTTTGTTTCCCTTTGGTTAGCTAAACATAAACGCTTGTTAAAAAACACACTTGGAAGTAAGAGGTTCTAATAAAATAGCAAGCAATCTAATCTATTCCTGAAATTGTTAAATTATATATAGTGTTATCTGGAAATGTAAAAATAAACTTCTAGAAATGTGTTATTCAGTTCAAAAAATAAACTGGCTGCATGCAGAATCTCAGAGAAACAATTGCATGTACATGGAGGAATGGACGGATGTTGTAGCAGCAGAAGTTTGGGCCTGGACATTCCAGTCGCATTTTTAAAATGATTTTAAATAATGTACGTATTCTTAACAAACTGTTACATGAGAGGGGGCAGAGCATGAAATAATATTTTAGTTTTGGAAACTTTACAAAGATGTGTGTTACAGTTCAGTAATTCAATACCTTTGATGAGCCATTATTAATAGCACACTAAGGGTTAGATTTGAATAGATTCCTAGTGAGATTGGTGCATTCTTAATTAAAAAAAAAACTTAAAAAGTTTTACTGCTACTAAATTATACATATGTTTGGTATAATTTATTGTAAAACATTAATGTTGTTGTGAAAATAGTTTTATACAAAACAGTGAAAATTTGCCAAAATCCTTGTATGTGTTGCCAGTGATATGCTAGTTTCCATTGTTATTTAAATGTACTCATCAGGGAGGTAATCCATTACAAAACATCGCTGATCCACAGTAGTCTGGTTTCAGGCTACACCAAGTCACAGTCCTTAGAGGGACTTTGACCAAGTGCAGGCTAAGATTTAAGCTAATCCCAAATGTTTGCATATCAGCTATGCGCAATTGTGTTCACTCACAGGAGGGCCCAACAGTTATAGCACAGGCCACAGTGTTGAGGGTCTGTGCACTGGCTAAGAACACCCAAAGTTGTTTCCCAAGGGAAGCAGCAATTATGAACAAACAATTAAACAGCAATGGTACAGTGCCATAACTACGCTGTTAACCAAAATAAACCAAACACAAATTATCGAACCAACCACCATATATTTTTCTCCTTTAATATTTGTTTTTTCATTCCTTTTCCATGTTTTATAGATTTATAATGCTTATTTTTTTTTATTAATATCACCAGTTTTTTCAATTGTTTTTTTTTAAACCATTGTGGTGCTTCCGATACGAGTTTGCTGATAGTTGATAGAATGGAATTGTTGTGACGTTGATTGGTACACTCAGAAGCACAACATCACATGTGCAAATTTACTTTACACCCCAAAACGGCATGCGCACGCATGCGAAATACCATATCTTCGACTTCTGGAGAAGTCGTCTACTAGTATCCCACCAGTCATCACTCCGTACACGCTTCCACACTGATTGGTCGCTGTAGTAGAGCATACAACAACTCCAATTTGGTTCGCTGTCTACGACATGCACTAATAAAACTCTGCATCCTGTAACGCCGTTATATACTGTTTCTGTGCATCCAAATAAATCGGTCCGTCTTTGCTCGCTTTCTTGTGCACGTCGCTTCATAAATTTGAACGAAACATGTCAGCAGCAGAAATTTTGCGTTCGTAAACAGCTGCTTAACAAAGTCACCGACTGATGGCGCCCCTTAGCCCGTGCTAAGGACTGGCCCTCCCAATGCGTAGACGCAATTGGGTCTAGTCAAAATGTAAACACCAGCTTAAATCTTAGCCAGTACTTCATGTAGCATGAACATTACTATTGTCCAGCATTATAATACCGTGAACAAACATGCCATTCACTGTGAAGTCAGCTAGCTACACATATGAATCTCTATGCTAGACCCCCCCCCCCATATAACTTACTGAACCACCCAACACCGTTTTGTACACACGCAGTAGTCGTGGAATATTTTTACAGATATTTTTCATATCGCATTAAACCATTCATAATAGCAGAATATAAAAATGAAGCAGAGCATCATGGGTATTTTTTAGTTGATTGTGTCTAAGCCACTTTAAAATCCCCTTCCATCTACCCTTCCACATAAACTTCTACAGTTTATAACACACATTATGAAAAGTTACTGATTAAGTATTTCAATGTAAACTGTTATAGTTTGGGTGTATTTGAAGACTGAACTTTAGTTTTTTGTCATTATTAAAATGGGAATTTTGTTTATGTTTGAGCTTAACCCCACTCATAAAGACAGGTTCTTTTTTCGGATTAATAACTCGCTGTTTATGTGACTTTTTGGAGTAACTCCCTGTGACTTTTTGGAGTAACCAGCTGTTTATGTGACTTTTTTTGGTGGAAAGTCAGTTGCTGAGTATTTTGGGGGTTGCACACTGTTCGAATGTTCAGTAGTGAATGTCTTGCTTGTTTGTTCAAGGTATTATAATGATAGACATTGATGGCATACAGAACCCGCAGATACAAAGTCGAACACATGAATGAAAACCAAATGAAAGCAGCCCATATTAGCACATTGTAATATGGGCTGTTCGTAAAATGTTAAAATACTGTGAGCAATGTACGAAAAAGCAATTGCAAAGTTGGCGAATTTGCTTGTATGATTGACCAAAGTCATTGTCAAGCCAAACCCGCAGTTAAATTGCGAAAACATTAACTAAATGTATAGAAAATGCCCCATATATAGGCAGATTATACCATATCTATTTTAAAACATTTCTAAACTTGAAATAGCCACGAATTCGGATAAATTACAAATTATTATTACAGCAGTGTGTTTAGGTGATCGACCAATGTCTAAAGTTAAGCTAAATCGGGCGTGATTAGTACATGCATGGGATACTGCCTGAGTAAACCAGCTGTTGATTTTTTTTTTTCGTTTTATCACACACATAAAAAAGATATGTGGCAATCAACTTTGTAAGCAGTTTATAGTAGATTTGTCGTTTGACTGTTGTGATAATCTGCTTATATATGAGGCATTCTCGAAACATCTACTCAATGTTTTCGAAATTTAAATGCAGGATTGTCATGATAATAACTTTGGTTGAATATACAAAAAACTCCGCCAACATTTCGTTCGTTTTTTCCATCTTTGTACGCTGTTTTCTCACATTTTACAGTAAGCTCGCGTGAACATGTATAGGCTGCTTTCAACTGGCTTTTATTAAATTTGTCGACTTTAAAACTGCGCGTTTCTATATGCCAACAAATTAGGTCATATATACAAATACATATACCAACTTTGCAATAACTTTTCACAACTTTGCAATAACTTTTCACAACTCTGCACGGTTTGCTAACAACTTAAAACCACTATGTTCCGACAGCATCAACATCATGTTCTTGAAAATTAGAAGTACATGTAATTTGAAAACCTTCAATTAGTTAAAAAAATTACAAAAATGCAAAGATTTCCCACTATAAATGATTGACATAACAGTAAGAAAAATACAGGAACGGTGCGTTATATCTTTTCCATGTGTGTGATGAAACAAAAAAATATATTAAACAGTTAGTTTACTCATTAAATTAAATGGCCCGTTTACTCAGGGAGTCTTTTATGCAAGTACTAAGTACGCCCGATTGTGCTTTACTTTAAACATTTGTCGGTCACCTAACCCCACAGCTGCATGTATTATTTGAAATTATGCCGAATTGTCGGCTATTTCATATTTTTTGATGTTTTAAAATTGATATCGCTTGCACAAGTACCTTTTAGAATTGATATGACCTCTACATACGTGGAGTAACACTACGGTAATTTAACAGTAATTTACGAAATATTTATTCACATTTTCGAACTTTTAACTAAAGGACTTATTAATAATATATCACAGGTAACAATCCCAAATAAAACTACCAACTTTGCAATCGCTTTTCACAACTTTGTAAGCAGTTTGTTGTTGATTTTTCGGTTGACTGTTGTGATTATCTGCTTCTATTTAAGGCATTCTCGGAACATTTACTTCCGAATGAAGCATTTCAAAACACAATAATCCTAAATTTGAGCATGAGTTTCCCAACAGAATGTTCATTTTTCGGTTACACCACATAACAGCTTAAACTTTATTTTGATTGACACTTATCCTTCAATTTATCTTACTTTTCGTACTAATGTAATCATTATTTTTGAATATTTGCTTATACCTTCACCGATGACAAGTTTCTCCTGATGCTTGGCGCTCAGTTGCAGATTCTACAAAGTCACCGCCCTGAACACGTGACAAGGGTATATTTGGCTGCTGTATCTCCCCTCTCTACAGGTTTCAAGATTTGAAAGATTGCGAATTTTAAGATCCTAAAGACCCGAAGAGTGGTGTTTCTCAGTTCTGGTCCTAATTGCATCCATCAAGGCATTGCCTGATGCAGCCTGCTACAATTTATCTTTTATTTCTTCTTCGTTTTTTTCAATTTCAGTCCATGTGTTTTAGACAATTGACCTTTATTAAGCTGCCTACATTGAAGGATATCAGTCAACCATTTGCTGATCTAGTGTTTTACAATATAACGTAACTTTTTAATAATCTACAACTGATTATTCTGTTTTCACTTACACATTATTCGAAATTCATTTTTGGATTGAAGCATTTCAAAACATAATCCTAATTTTAAGCACGATTTCTCCAAAAGAATGTTCATTTTTTGGTTACACCACGTGACAAATTAAACTTGAGATCATGAAGCCCTGAGATCACAGGATATTCGGTCAGGCCAACTGCCCCACCAGAGCTCTTGATAGCTTCATTATTCTGTTCATGTGCCTGGTTTAGTGCCATGCCCGAAAATATTTTGGTTTTTTCGTGGATGACCCAATGACCATGATCTTGCCGAGAATGAGTTCTGGAATATTTTCCATGTCTCTGATGTGTAATTGAAACCATCAGGCACAATTGTGGTGGTCTAATGCGAAGAACTATAGGACCAGTGTCTTTAGGCTTTCCACATACAAAAGAAAATTTCCCGCACATTGTGATCTGATGAAAATGACACCCATGAGCTCCATGTTGAGAATTGTATTCCGGTTCTGAAATGTTGGGTTCTGAACCATTTATTTTTTTGCATAATTCTTTGGTTTTATCATCCTTGCATGTCTGGGTGAGTAAGTAAGAAATCATTTTGCTGGAGCTTTGATAGGGATAATGCAGTCACCTGGTGAGCATATTTTGTCCTTGTTACATGTGTGACCTTCAAACAAGAGTCATCAGTGCCTGATGATGCAATTTCAGCTTGTTTTAGAGCATTGGTCCACCCAGATCCCTCCAAATAATCGCCATAAACGTTTAACATGGCCATTTCTATGTGTAGACCACCCAACATTACGATGCATTTGTCCTACTCGTGTGTGTCAGGCCATAAAGTGGTGCATCTGCTGCTACAACAGGCATCTCCGGGCCCAACATATTTCATCATAGCTGATGTCGCTACCTTCTCATAAAACAGAGGAAAAGGTTGTATGAGTGTAGAAAGCATGTTAAGAAGCATGCAATGCTGAACAGAACGCATCATTTTCCACTTCTCCATTTTTCATTACTTGACCAGCATACTCCAGCCAGCTCTTCCCCTTCAGCTCTGCATCTGCAAATTCTCTATTCTTTTGAGCACAGGCATATGACTCATGATTCTTCCTGGCATTAGGTGAAGGCATCCTGAGATCGTCTTGTCTGCTACCCAAATTTAACAGAGTAGGAAACTGAAACATGCGGATACATGCGCCTTGAAAGAACACCTGGGCAGTTGTACTCGGAGGAATGTAATCCAACTTGTCAAGTACTCCAACAGTGACCAGCCAACATCAAAGTTGGACAGGAACCACCACCCCTTTCTTCGTATAACTCTCATTGACAGGCAAGCTGGTTCTCATGTTGAAGGCTTACACTAAGACCGAAGTCATAAAGCTTGGTAATCATGTTTTATACCGAGTCTCTCTGAGATTCTTCATTCCAATATATATAGCCAGTGGCGGCTCTCTTTTCATGAATAACGAGCATTTGCAGAAGCTGGTGATTGTTAAATTACAATATAATGACTCAGTATGCATCAAACATGAACTGCAAACGTAAGCGATTTTCAGCGTATACGCGTTTTGGAATGTACTAGACAATTAACGCATATGATCTATTCCGTATACATGTGATAAATAGATAATCCCATGAGTTATTTTTTGTATACTTTATGAGTGAATTCTGTCAGTGTGTGTATCAATCCGAGCTGCACTTTCAAATTTCATTTTCGACAGAAAAATAAGTATTTAATAATATTCTAACTAGCATAATTGTTTAATTTGCCCCAGAAAATGTATATTTAGACACCAGTATTTTGAGTAGCTTAGAAGCCGAAATATTGATTGTTACATGTTTTTACATAGTGTCCATTTTGGAA
Source organism: Saccoglossus kowalevskii (assembly GCF_978046115.1). NCBI lineage: Eukaryota > Metazoa > Hemichordata > Enteropneusta > Harrimaniidae > Saccoglossus > Saccoglossus kowalevskii. The sequence goes on from NC_140657.1 coordinate 7,632,582, forward strand.
TTCGAGACGGCTGCCACAACCTATTTTAAGAAGGTCGGTCCTATCAAAAATTGAAGGCTTAAGCAATGTGTAACATATGGACCAAAATTGGTACTTTTGTCCGAAATGTCCACATCATCCTCAGATATGGGCCTAAGCTACCTGACTACAAGAGTTTCAAAAGATTATCGGCACTACTTTGTCAGTACCCATGAGATCCCTAGTAGAGATGTATGTTCCCATTACGGTATACTCTCTAATGTGAAATCAAGTCTGCAATGAACGTATCATTGATAACTTACATCATAAGGTTATTTTAACCTTTTCACCACCAGACTTCTATCATGATTTATATTTCAGTCAGTTTGACAGTGGCTGTCATGACATATACTGATAAAGGTTAATGACAAGACCAGATGGCGAGCTGGTCGAAATCAACCAAAAACATCTTATGACTCTGCAGTTTTTAAGACACAAGACAGTAGCTGTAATTCTAAACCAATGTTGTTTGCGAGTTTAAATAAGGTAGTATGTTTGTGGAATGTTAGTGCGAGATTATTACCCCATCAATATTAGTTAGCGTTGACAATGTATAGAAATGTTTTCTCTAGACAGCTTGACGAGTAATTAATTGATTATGATGTGTAAAACTTTCATGTGATTGGTTGTTTGTTGGAAGGCAAGGCCTTGGAGTCTCTTATACTGATTGTAATTGGTTAAGGGGTGACAAGAAATAAAGATGGATTTAATGCTGTCTCGGGTGAAAACCAGGGACTTGGCAGAGAATCGTTTTGGGAACATGAACGAAGCTTGTGTGTGTCTTTTGTTAGCCTAGCGTGGAAACGACCGAATCCCGGTTACCTAAGTGAAAGGTTTTTAACCATCAAAAATACCTATCACACGTGGTGGAGAATCCGGGCATTGTGTTCAACACAAAAATCATCCTGGGAACACTGTATGATTACAAGACAAAAGACATACATGATGGAAGGAATTCGTGAAGTTTTAATGGAACATCTTGGACAAATGACACAAGCCATTGCTGGAGACCAAAGAATGACACAACAAGCGGTAGAAGGAATTCAGAAAGTGGTGGAAGATCTTCAAAATCGTCCAACGCCTGTCAACATGGGAATTGGGCCAGCTCCGTTTAAAGGTAAACAATCAGAGAACGCAACATCCTGGTTACAGAGATTTAATGCGTACGCAGACTTTAACCAACTGCCGAATGATAGAAAAGCGGCAGGATTCAGAATGTTGATGACTGGCCCAGCCGAGATGTGGGTAAATGAATTGCCAGCCAAAGTAAGAGATGATTATGAAGCTTTAACGGCGGCCTTTATTGCATATTTTGAAAACGCCGATTTGGACTGGATACTAGAACAAGAACTGTCTGAGCGAAAACAAGGGACCGACGAATCCGTAGAAGATTACGCGGCAAATATCAAGTCGCGTTGTGCCCGACTTCGTAAAACACCCGAAGAACAATTACGTTATTTTCGCGCCGGGCTACGGAATGACATCAAGAGTCAGGTGATTGTCCATCAACCTCAAACCATTGATGAAGCGAGACGAAGAACCAGACTGAGTGAGATAGCTTGTCAGATGCAGGAAGGCGAGAAAAAAAAGAATGGCGCAGATCTATCAGCGATTGAATTCAGCGTGGAAAGGTTAGCACAGAAAACTGAACAATTATTACAACAACATCGACCGCAGTACGTATACAGCCCGCAGCAGTTCCAGGGACCAGAGAGTCAGGTTGGTTCAAACCTAACTTACCAAGGTAGACAATTCAATACAATTCCGATATGTGGCATTTGTAATAAGAAGGGTCATTCAGCAGCCGGCTGTTACAGCCGTGGAAATTATTTCAGTGGAAATTGTTATAATTGTGGCAAAAGGGGTCATAGGGAAAGGGAGTATCGAAGAGAAGCACAAAAAGGAAATTCGAGAGCTATAATTTGTTATAGTTGTGGGGCGAAAGGCCATATTGCTAAAAATTGTGATAACGAAAAACAAGGGGGTAATTTAAACCCAAAAAGTCTATTTTAGTAAGGGCGGAGAATAGACTGACTAGCCATAAGAAAAGAATGGTAGACAGCCCTCTTTTGTGTTCAGTATCAACCGATATCTATAGAAATAATGTAATTAAAGTAAAATTAGATAATGATTATGTATGGGCATTGGTAGACACGGGAGCTGAGATTTCAGTTATTTCAAGAAGTTTCATACGAAACTTTCCAAACTTGAGAAATCGTAAAATATATCCCCCCCTTCGAAGTTCAGCACGTACTGTGAACGGTCAAATAGTTCCGCTCAGGGGTCGAATCTATGTTAGGGCAGAAATAGCGGATCAAAAAGTGACTATTCCTTTCCACATTGTCGACTATACAAAAAGTAATGTGATAATTGGAGCAGACTTTCTAGCGGAACATAAAGCAGTTATTGATTTCTCATCCCGAAAGTTTCATTTGAGACCGAAGTCGCCAATATGGACACAAAATAGTATTACAATTCCTCCCAAGACACAGCAAATTATGACTTGTAAAACTCGATATCATTATCCAAACGGGGTAATTGCAGAAAATAAGTGCGTGAATAATTTATCTAAGTACGGGTTATTGACTGCAAAAGGCATTTTTGAAATACATAAGAATAAGGTGCCAATTTAGAGTAATGAATCCGTTAGACACAGAAATTCAAATTCCTCGAGGCATTAAAGTTGGAATGATACAATGTTTGACCCCGGATACTGGCATAATTAACGTCGGCTCAGAGGGGGAGCACTTAAGTTTGAATGAGTTCAAGTACGATGATCACCCTAGTGAAACAGTAAACCCTTTCAATATTGACATGGCGAGGGCAGATTTAAACTCTGAACAAAAAGAAAGGTTAAGGAAATTCCTAAATATGAATGGAGATATATTTGCCGAAATTGCAGGACACATGGGTCACACAAAATTAATCCAACATAGAATAAGATTAGTAGGCGACCCCGACCCAATTAGTTGTCGGCCATACAGGGTCACTCCTCAAAAAAGATCAGAGATTGAAAACCAAATTAATGATATGTTATCTGAAGATATAATTTCACCTTCTGTTTCGGAATGGAGTTTTCCGGTTGTCTTGGTTACGAAACCTGGGGGTGCTTATCGATTCTGTGTCGACTATAGGAAGTTGAATGCAATCACAAAATTAGAACCATATCCCTTACCCTTAATAGTGGATTGTTTTGACTCCTTGGGAATAGCCAAACCCAAATATTTTTCGACGCTTGATCTAAAAAGTGGATATTTCCAATTAGACCTACATCCAGATAGTCGTGAACTCACTACGTTTACGACCCATGCTGGGAATTATCAATTTAACCGATGTCCGATGGGGGTCGCTGGGAGTGGACATTCATTTCAACGGCTCATGAATATTGTGCTTAGGGGATTGAATTGGAAAAGTTGTTTAGTTTATCTAGATGATATAATCGTATTTTCCGATACTTTTGAGAAACATTTGGGGGACCTGAATCAAATATTCCAAAGGTTAAGAAAGGCTAACTTAAAATTGAAGTTATCAAAATGTAATTTTGCGTGTAGAGAGGTTAAATATTTAGGTCACGTGATAAGTAAGGACGGTATCAGAGCAGATCCAGAAAAATGTGCAGCCATAAGGGATTTCCCCGTTCCACGTGATGTAAGAAGTTTGAGAGGATTCTTAGGTATTTGTAATTATTATAAAAAGTTAGTGTTCCAATATGCGAAAATAGCCAGGCCTTTGAATACAATGACTAGCAAAAATATTGCGTTTGAATGGACGAAAGAATGTCAACAGGCATTCGAACAGCTGAAAGAAGCGCTAACAAATCCGCCTATATTGGCATACCCCGATTTTGAGAAGCCATTTATATTAAGTTGCGACGCCTCTGGCCAAGCCATCGGTTTTATTTTATCGCAAATACAAGACGGACGTGAGAGAGTTATTGCGTATGGCGGGCGGGCGTTGACCCCAGCAGAGCGTAATTATCCTATAACACAATTAGAGGCTTTGGCCGTAGTGGTAGGAATTAAATATTTCGACCCGTATTTAGGGCACGCAAAGTTCAAGGTAATAACAGATCACTCAAGTTTAAAGTATATATTTGGGTTAGTAAGACCTAAGGGCCGAATCGGAAGGTGGGTCATTGCCCTACAACAGTATGATTTTGAAGTTGTACATAGGCCCGGTAAGGTTCACCAAAACGCGTACCTATGAGGGGCCCCAAACGATCACAGAATTAGAGGAGGACGATGATTTGATTGGAATAGTATCCTTAGTAACTGATAAAGTCCAACCGGAAATTAATAATGAAGGAACAGTAGACGTATATTGTGAAGAAAATGTAGTCGGTGGAACGCCTGCAGAAACAGGCTGGTGTAATGTTAGCGAAATGCAACGAGCCGACCCAGAGATAAGCCAAATAATAGATTATTTAATAAACGGGACCCTACCGCCTGAACCGCGCAAGGCGCGAATATTAGCATATACTAGAGACGAATATGTTATGGAGAATGGAAAATTATATCACCTCTGGTTCCCCAAGGGTAAATTTAGTAAAGAACAGGATTGCGTAAAACAGTTAGTCATTCCGCATAAATTAAGAAATCGCGTTTTAGAACAATTTCACAATGAAGTAACGGCAGGTCATTTTGGGTTTGCAAGAACTTATGCTTCAATCAGGCAGCGTTATTATTGGCCAAAAATGGCTTCTGAAATCCATAGTTGGGTGTCTACGTGTGTAGATTGCGCCACTAGGAAATCTCCTAAACTACGCTCCAAGGCCCCCTTGATACCGTTAAAAATAGAAGCCCCTTGGCATAGGGTCGGAGTTGATTTTATTGGGCCCATGCATAAAACTCGAGCGGGAAATCGGTATATTATTGTGTTTACTGATTATTTTACGAAATGGGCCGAGGCGTTCGCGACGGAAAACATGAATGCTCGAACAACAGCTAGGATTCTATTTAATGAAATTATATGCAGGTACGGAGCACCAAGATGTCTCTTGTCAGACAGGGGTCAAAATTTCTTGTCGGAAGTAATCAAAGCGACCTGCCAAATGTTTGGAATCAGAAAAGCAAACACGACGCCATATAACCCACAATGTAACGCGAATACGGAACGTTTTAATCAAACATTAATTCAAATATTAAGTATGTTTTGCGACTCTAGACAGGAAGATTGGGATGTATTTATACCGGCCGCGTTATTTGCGTATAGAGTAACTAAACAGGAAACGATTCAAGAAACACCGTTTTACTTAACATATGGGAGACGGGCGACGTTGCCAATAGACACAGTGTTATTAGAACCAGAACAAGAGAATAAAGTACCCCGAGATTATGCGGAATTACTGAAAGAAAAATTAAAGGTTGCCCATGAGACTGCTTTAAAATGCATTGAGGCTAATCAAGAAAAAATGAAATATTATTTTGACAGGAGAGCGAAAGAAAGTACGTTCCAAGTTGGGGATATTGTTTATTTGTACACGCCTAAAGCAACGTCGGGATTGAGTAAAAAACTAGAACATCGGTGGCACGGCCCATATCGCACGTTCGAAAAAGTATCTCCCGTGAACTTTCGATTGCAACGCGTATGCGATGGGAAAATATTTAAAAATATAGTTCATGTAAACAGACTGAAACGCGGAGCTTTACGCGAAGAACAAAATGAAGGAGATATATTTGAGGAAGCCCCTGAGTTTGAAATCGTGAATGCTGATGAGAGGGGTACGGAAATGCAAAGTGAACCCCCATCCACTCAAACGGAAATTCCTGGAGAAAATGTTCCTAATTTAGATGATATACCCGAAGGAGAAAATGATTCGGTAGGGCCCAGAGACACAGAGATGAATAGTAAGAATAGCGGATATTTTGGTATCGAAAAGATTATTAAGGGTAGGCTAAGGAACGGTAGAAAAGAGTATCTTATTAAATGGGTGGGGTACCCAAAAGATCAAAATTCTTGGGAATGTTATGAGAATTTAAACGAACAGGGGAGATTATTTTTAGAAGACCATCCGATACCCCTTATGGGATCGACGAAAGCAAACAAAAGAAGGCGGGAAAAGTTGATTAATGGTTTAGAAGTATATTAAAAAGAGATTAGTGTGTGACAAGACGAGTGTTATTTAGGCCCTGGGACGCACATCATTCATTACTAACGATAATACTTAACGAATTCATTCATACGAGATCATTTCTCAAGGAGCGTGGAAAGAATCCATGATAAAGCCTAAGTTTAAATTACATGGAGGTGTTATGTCCGCACTATAGCTACGTACGGGTTTGGTGTTGGGGGTCACACTTTCATGAAGACGCCGGGTGGTGACGCCATGGACAATTTGATGAGAACTTAGAAAACGCTTTAGATGGGTACTTAATTCTACCATTCGACCACGCAAATTGAGAATTGGCCACGAATTTTTCATTTATCATGTGTCATACCCCTTTCTTTTCATTTCATTACTAATTTATAGTGCGTCTCCCGAGAAATTGATGTCAAGATGAGAATAGCGTTGATATTTATTAGTGTATTACTGGTCGTACGATGGAAACCGTCTGTGCAGATGAGAGATTATGTTCTGCGCCCCAATTATGGAGTATTGTTTGAACGGGTAGCAAACATCGATAACAGCCTAACGTACTGGCATCATACGTTTGCAATACCTTATTTAGATATTCCTATGATGAATGTGAATGAGTCATTATGTTCGAACGAAACAGTTCACCTCATTCCGAAGTTTTGTGAGGAATACGGGGAAACTTTGAAGTTAGTCGAACAACAGAATAAGTTCTATATGTATCATATTTCGAGAGATGAACGAGCGATTCGTGTGTTATTTCCAAAGATAGAGAAAAAGAATTTGGGAAATGAACGGCAGAAAAGGGGATTATTAGACTTTGTAGGGAAGGTATCGAAATCTTTATTCGGAACGGCCACGTCGAACGACGTAAATATTTTGAGACGGCATGTAGCGGCATTGGAAAGTTCCACCGAGGTTATGACAGATCAAATTGTTGCGTACGAAGATGATTTAAACTCATATGTTTTCACAACGAATAAAAGAATAGGGAATGCTCTGAATGGGATTAGAGAAAATCATGAGGCCATTTATTCGATCGTATCTGATTTATCGCAGTGGAGAAAGCGCTTGAACAGAATGGAACTAAATCAAGAGGCGTTAGAAAAAGAATTAAAATATGAACGGCGATCCACACATTTAATGTTTCGATATGCTATTCAACGCCTACAAGCGTTACAGTTACTTGAAAGGGAGACACAACGTAGGGTGGGTTCGATTGACGTGTTATTACAAGAAAGGTTACCTTTGCAGTTGGTAGGACCGAGAGTGTTAGGGGATGCTTTAAGGGCAGTGCGAAAGAAACTACGAAAGAAATATCCTAATTTTGATATAGCATACACGAATTTGAATTATTATTACCATAATGCGAGAGTGACATTTCGGCGTACAGACAATAATGTGTACATAAAGATTGGAATCCCCATTACTATAAAAAAAAACGACATATTCGAAGTGTATAAAGTGATAGTCATGCCTATGCCCCTCCCTTATGATTTAGGTGATAAACCTCAGCATTTCGACAATAATACAGCAAAGAACGGGCGCACGAAGATAGCGTCAGTTGCAGAGTATTTTGGGGTTAATGAAGATGAAACTTACTACATTGAAATGAGTGCAGACCAAATTTCGTCTTGTACTGGTCTGACAGTAAAAGATTGTCCCTCTGTGATTACCATGATAAATATGCGTAAGTCGTCGTGTACGAAGGCCTTGTTCTATGATAATAAAGAGGAAATTCATAACACATGTAAAATAGATTTAATACTCAACCCAGTATACGACCCTAAGATTCTCGAAATCGGACAGGGGAATATTTTGGTGAATAGCAATGATACAAAATGGTTAATAGCATGCGGGGATAAAAGCCCTGAGCCTATTGAAGGTTGTACAATGTGTATAATTAAATTGCCCTGTGGATGCGCTATAAATTCCGACAATCTCTATATATCGCCATTGTTAACCAGTTGCACAGAAGACGAGGCCCCCACGTTTCTGCATCCGGTAAATTTGCCATTTTTAATACCCTTTTACGACCCAGATGATTTGACAGAAATTACGGGGGAATCGATGTTTGAAAACCCGTGGCGAGTACAACTCCCTAACATCACCATTAACAGAGGGAATTTCGAGGAAATTGTACGTTCTGATGCACGTTTGGTGGTAGATTTAAACAGAACGGCAGATTTATTAAGGAAAAATAAACCAATTTATTATTCTAAAGTAGACAAATTATTTAGCGACATTACGGATGAAACCCCTGCCTTACCGTTTTTGGAAGTCAAAACTATTACTATAATTGAAACCATTCTGGCTATTATAAGCACAGGGTCACTGATTTTGTCAGTATATACAGTTTGTAAGGTGAGAACTTTGAGCATATTGATTGCATCCCTTCCCAGGGTCCGGGCTAAAACGTTATATTTGCCAGTAGACGAGTTAATTACGGATCATCCCTTGCGAGATTTGAAGAGTTCCATGATCCAACTTCGAAATGAAACGTTAATTCTGATTTTAATGTGTTCAGGATTCTTATTAATATTGGCGGTTATTCGATTGTGCAAGTGTTATCGTAATCGCTCTATAATGTATCGTGCACCTAAATTGCCCCGTACTAAGTTAATTTTAGAGATATCCAATGACAAGCTGTATGTCTTGGTAAATGTTATGACCCTGTACGTGTCTCCGAGCCATTTGGCCTTTGCAAAGCGACCCGTGATCTAGAATTTAACAGTTGAACGTGGTATAATTTCGTCCGTGTTGAATATCGAATGGAGTGATTTAAAATACAAATTTCATGGTGTAGAACGTGTAATTCCTTTGCCCAAAGCCGTTAAGATACCAAAGTGGAAAGATAGTAAGTGCGTGGCTGTGGAAGGGTAGATGCCGTCTATGATCGCAAGACTTTGAAAGAATATGAATAATAGACCACAGGTATCCCAATGTTTGATACAATTCCTATTTAGTTTCATCACAAGGAGCCCAGGAACTATGATCAACTGTATGCAGTCTCTATGAGTGGGGGTATCGTTTATATTGTTAAATATTTATGTAAATTGCATTTGTGATGTTGACCCAGTGGACCTGAATGGTGTGAAATTTAACTGTATTTTTTATACAGGTGATCTTCTGTTGCTATCCACTAGTCATGATGGTCTACAGAAGGGCATTGATATCATTCAAAATTACTGCCAGAAATTGAAATTTAAGGTTAACATAAACAAATCTAAAATTGTAGTTTTTAACAACACTGGTAAAAACCTTGAAGACAAAATTTCAATTCTACATTAATGGAACACAACTTGAATGTGTGAATTATTATAACTACCTTGGCATCACTTTTCAATCAAATGGGAAATGTAGTACAGCCACAGCAAGGTTGTATGAAAAAGCTCACAAGCATCATTTAAAATGTACAAAATGCTTTGGGATTCAAGTGACTGCCATTCAGTGGGTCTAGCCTGTAAACTGTTTGATTCTGTTATTAAACCAGTTATCCTTTATGGGTCAGAGGTTTGGGGTAGTTTTCTGTATAATATATTTAGCAGAACTGGCAATAGCAAATCAGAGATTGATACTACTGTTCCTCTATGCACTATTTATATATTCACCTGATTATCAAACCTCACCAAATGGAGAATTTTTTATCAATGCTTTTTCAAGTGTAGACAAATATGTTTATAGTATTTTAGCTAATTTTGTATTTCAGATTCTAAAATTGATTTAGTTTAGTTGTGTTACTTTATTTTTCTTATATTGGACTTTACTCGAGCATTGTTTTTGTGTACGTTCCGAATAAAATCTCCTATCCTATCCTAGTTCCTGGGCTCCCTGTGGTTTCATGTTACAAGCGACTGTGAATTGAGTAGTGAATCAGTCTTGAGTGTCGAGGGCGGGCCTTGGGTACAAGCCAGTCTGCACATGCGTGTTCCCATGGCAATGTACTGTAGTCATGAAGACAGCCAATCAGTTACTACACATGATACGGCGCCGCCTTCGCAGTTACTTGGCGATTCGTCTTCTTGGGTGTACTCGGAATGGCTGGATTCTAGTCTAGGCCAATGCTTGCCAGTCGCGTTGACAAGGCATGACTTATATTATTCGAAAACAAGCGTCCTTCGATAAAAATAATACGACTTTACGCTCTGTAATCCAATCATACACAACACCCAAGTATTTTTGGTGTTAGTAATATCGCACAAATATCTGGTTTATATTTTCAAAAAATTAAATGTCGTTAAAATATCATACTGAGAACAGAAAATAAAATGTAATAATATAGTACTGAGAACATAAGATACAAATGTAATTACTAGCAAAATATTCAGCGAATTATGTTTTCGTATCAGAGTAAAAGGCACAGCAGCTGCCTTGTAATACTTGCTGCATTTATTTATTTTGTTTTTTAAAAAGTCATAAGTTCATTACAGATAGTCCAGCTTTATTCACACAGGCAGTCAGCCGAGGTGACCCCTCGTTGCATCTTTCTCTCGTTCTCTCCTCCCCTTTTACAAAAGTTTACAAACTCTATATAGAAAATAAAATATCTAAGGCGTGGCAGAGTAACCATGCGACCAGCCAATCGCTGCAGTCGTTGGCACGATCACGTGATTACCAGGGTTGTGTCTTATTGTTAAAGCCTTGCGAAGTCTCCACTACCAAATACAATAAGTAAACAACCTATTTATAAAATTCCTGTAATCTATGTTTATAATCTCCATCCTAAACATGCAAGTTGTTGATTCTAAACAATAGTCTAATGGCATGTGAACCGAATGTGCGAACGTGAAGTCGCTATCATAACAATAAAGTTAACAAAATTGTTAATAATTGTAATTGTTTACAAACAAGCGTCTACCCATGAGTCTTTGCGTTTTTAGCATGCGTTGTTGTCGTCGCTTGGGGCTCAATTCTCGCGCGTGCGCAGTTGACGACCCCTCCGCTTTAAACTTCATTCCATGTTGAAATGACAATAGAACAATATTTACGTCGACATCCTAACAACAAAATACAAATTAAATAAAAAAAATTGATTAACTTATGTTTAGTAGTAGTATACTTGTAAAGTTTGTTTTTCAAGTGAATTATATTTTTGGTGTTGACCTTTGCTGGTAGTATACGTACGTACGTACGTTTTTTTACTTAAAGGGGCACCTTCCAGTTAAGCCTAATCTCACAACAAATTTACTCTCTGGATTAAAATAACAATGGATAACACAAGATAGATTAACATTGTAAACAACATAAACAATAGTGTCCCATGATTCTTTGGTGCAATCCAAGGGATTGAGCGGTTCCCCTTTAAGATTGGCGGCTTAAAGTGTGCCCTCAAATTCGGATATTATTTATCTTTCGTTTGGATACAAGCTGTCGATGTAATATAATTATTTGTTTCTAATGAACTGAAAGCGGAAAATTTTAAGAATTAATAATGATTAATGACTAACACTACTAGTAAAGGACATTTTCATTTAAAACAATTTCGAGAAAAACATCATTTTTACTTGATATCATAATCGAAAAAACAAAGCTTATACGGTCATCGAAGAGGGCGTGCATTGTAAACTCCCTATGATACTGCTATTTAGCGACGTACCCTTCCGGTAAATGCTGGACATACGCCTTTACTGTTGTCTCTTGATTGTTCTCGTGGAAAATAATTTGGAGTGATGGACGAATAAACTAAGAGAGACAATTCGGTAAGTAAACTACGTAAAGTGACAATCTCTCGGTCGGTTTTATCACGTTTAGCATAGAGGCACGCATGTTACGCTCCCGTTTTCTCCGCAGCGTTGGCAGCACGGGGAGCCATACTGCAGTCGGCCGGAGTCAGGCGGACAAGCGAGGTATCTACTTATAAACAGGTATGTGGCATACAGAGCTGCTTTACTACCCCTATCAGTCAACACTGAGCCGTTTCCTCAGTAACGTTCGATGCTATGTTGTGCCTAAATTCCAGTGGTGCCGGTGTTATTGACGTTCTGACAATGGTTAGACATATTACAGACAGTGCATTTGTCTGAGTGTTTACTGTTGTACTGTGAATAGTCCGACGTCTGCGTACTTTCCAAAATCTGATATTGCTACTAACTACTGTCGGAAAACATCTGATTAAGCTTTTCCCCTAGAGTAGTTTTGATTTCATTGCAATTTTATCACTGCTTATATTACAAAATGTAAATTAATACAGCTATTGTTTAGACTAATCTTTCCCAAAATATCGCTATATTCTGTTGTGTGTGAGTCATAACAATTTCAATTCAAATCCTGTATATTATTTTAGTTCTAAAAATTTACAAACCATTATAAAAAAATACAGACAAATAAGAGAAAGTTATGTTGCAATTTTAGTAAATAAACTTCAGTAAATAAAATTCCAGTTTTTAACTTAATTCTGAATTTTTTTCACTGCAGTATACATGGAAATAATTTTTCAAGAGATTACATTTTGTACACTGTTGTTTTGTCGTCGTTATGGTACCCAAGTATGGTATATCGGTAAATCACATTTTCGTGAGAGACTTTGATAGTAATTGTGAATATGTGTAGCAGTGAATATTTAAATGTGACTTTCACGAAGTTTTGTTTTCTCGAATTATTAAAATATGATAAATGATAGTGGTGAAACTGTTTTTATTTTTATCTGATTATGTCTGGAATATACATTGATTTATTTTGATCACATGACATTTAGAATGTAATAACAGGTTTTACCCAGACAAGATTGTAATCTGTTTATTGTTCCAGCCAGACCTTCATCTCAGTTAGCATACATCTCAACAAAATATGTCAGTAAATAATTAAGTGTGAATTCATTCACAAATGTTTATATATGAAAATATTTTTCATTTTAGGGGTGAGAGGATCTCATAAAACCTTTCAGTAGACATTCTCCAATGTAAAAAGGCCTAAAATGGGCTATATCAAACTGTTCAACACATATATGTACATAACATATTTGTAGTTGTGTATTCCTGGAAAACTGAGAAAATAGTGCGTTTTTGGCAAGGTGAATACTAGTATGTGATAAATGGGAATCATGTTGGAAGATTGTGTGAATTATTTGTCTACATGTAATACTTGAAATAGAAAAAAGCAAAAAAACATTTACCAATTCTGAATGGTGTATTTGTCAGGTTTAAAAACTCTGGTGTACTTCTGCCATTCACACATTTTCATAGTGCTAAATATGGTAAATGCACTGTTTTTTAGACTAACTTCCTAAAAATAAAACTGATTAAAAAAAATCAGTACATATAATTAGTATCTGTCCCTCTTTGCATCCTACATACATGTATCTGCTATATCATGTTGCGTATACTGGACTACAGATGCTAATAAATCTAGTCTGAGTACAATTTAAATGAAAGTTTATAGTTAAACATCGTATGCTGAACATTATTTATTTAAACATATAGCCAATACAGCTGTCATCAAAGTAAAAAAAGTTTAAATAATTTATACAGAGTATGTGCCTATAGGGGTAAACTAGCAGAGAAGTAGGTCTTATGCAAGATCCCCCAAGGTGACAAATCATGGTAATTTTTATTAAACAGAAGATGTCATACATGTATATATATATATATTTCCCCAAATATTAATAGTTGCCAGTAAAGTTTAGAAACACTTTTTCAAAAATGGAAGTTGTGGGTTAATTATTATAATAAAGGAACAACTGTACCCAAGTATTGGGATGTGTGACCTTTGGAGTTGGTACATATTAGGCAAAAAATCAATGCAAAAATCATCTGGCAAACGTAAATTTTGCAAAGTTGTATGACTGCCGATAGGTAATTGACTGTTCATACAGCATAGCAAGCAATCCTGGTAACCAGCTTCCATTTGGAACTTTTCTGCTGACAGCCAGGTGCATATTGTAAGGCCTGTGACATTTCAATTAAATAACCCTTAAGTGAGGCCCTTGTAACCTGTGGTGTCTATACAACCTGCAGGGCTTTATAGACTCATGTGCATTAACACTGACTTCATGTGGAATTCATCCTTGGTGAAAGTGTCTATACACCTGCTATGTTTAATTATCACACTGTTAATTAACCTTTGTGTGCATTCCATGTTGATGTCATAATGGGTAGGGTTTACAGCGTTAATCACTTGTACAGTTATTTTAGACTGGACTCGACTTGAAATGCAAGCACACCTGTTTTGAGTGTCTGTTTGTATGTCTTGTATGCTTTTCACATATCTGAATGAATAGTAACATTAAGTATGAGTTAGGTATGATAATGTACGTGTACCTGCATGTAATCGTCAGCAGTTTGTCATCAGTATCACTCAAACATTTTATTTATTCATGAATTTAAGTTAAATGAAGAGTTGGTTGTTATAGACAAGTTTTCAGTTCCCTGGTTGCTATGATACTGAGTGTGCATAGTGTGGATGTCATAACAAGGGGTCTGATTATTGCCATTCAAGTCTGTTTGTTGTACTGTTTTAAAAATAATGGTGACACAATAGACACATAATTTGCAGTGCTTTTTTTGCAGAGTGTGAGAATAAAAATAATTTTTTTTTGTAAACCAGGATGCCGAGAATACGAATTCAACAAGTTTGGTTCAAAATTGAAACTGTACTAAAAAAAAATGTACTATTGATGAACAGATAAGCTTTATCATATACCTCGTATTGCCCGGCTTCGTAACGCTATGGGAATCCCGATGCGCAAGCCGTGCAATTATTCTCCATATCACGCCCGGGCCCCGTTTACCATATTTGGTAAACGCGTCTATATTTCCTGGAACTACTTTCTGTTTATAAACAATGCGCGTAATTTGTGTCTGTGCTTCGATAATGGCTGACGATATTATTCTGTGGATGGAAAATATACCGAAAACACAAGTTGGACTCATTATTACCTTGACGAAAGCCGGCATTCCACCACAACCAATCATAAATATAACTGGTCACAAAAACGTGTCAAGTTTACAGCACTATGATACTTACATTCAGCTGGCATCGGTGTCGCGGGATACACCCAGCGACATTGATGCCAGCTGACTGTCTGACGATACTGTCTCTCAACGGAAGATCGTCGGCGCATTTCAGATATTCTTGGTTACGCCAGAATCTGGAACTGTAAACCAAACTGCTTCTTGTCAAGCAATTGTTTCTCGTTCACCGACTAAGGTTTTAACAACTGTGAAATTAATGTGTCTTTACCCGTCTTTACCTGTGGCTACAACATCAGCTCCAAGAAATCGTCCGTTGTCGGACGGTCAGTAAATGACCAACTTAGCTGGACTGTAGTGTCTATTCATAAGAAAGAAAGTTTATAATGAGTTCGTATTTATTACCGTTAAAATATTGTAATAAACTTATGTTCATTTGCTGTTTCATTAAAACGTAATTTGTGGATATATTTGGTGACATTAGTTTGTCTGTAGATCCCTGTCATGCGGTACCGGTCTATTTTGTGAGAGATGTTGACGCGTTTGCGTCATTTAGAATCCTCCGTATAAATCCGCACCAGTAAAAAGGCCCGTATCGAAAGCCGAATGAAATCGAATAGGTTTTCTTTTGGGCCAGACGAGCAAAAAATAACATAACTAAAGACTTTTTTTTCATATAAGGTATAGTATAATCTCCTTTTTGCTTGCAAGATGAACACTCAGTGTTATGTGCATACTGTATATCACATATTGCACCTGATATTGCCTGATAATTTGATAAGCGGTTGAACATTTGAAATCAGTGGGGTGGCTGGAAGTTTTGTTTTAAAAAAAAAAGCTAGACACAGAGATAGAAAAAAAAATGCATGCAAAGTGTGGCAGAAAAAGAAAATGCTGGGACTTTAAAAAATAAAAAAAATAAAATAAGTCATCTTTAAAAAAAAATTGTGCTGGTTTTACTCTTCAAGTCAACCCCCAGAATTTTAAATAGTTGACACTTAATGATTTCAATTTCATTATTCCCAAGATTTAGCTGTTTCTTGCTAAAAGCTCTGCACTCGTATTTATTTTTCTCAAAAATGTTCATCAAGATCTGTATATCCAAAAGGTATTTTTGTCCATTTGGTGTTCAAACTTTAAAAAAAAGGTTGTAGAAGAATAAAATATTGCAAAGATTGGATTCTTTGTAATATCGATTTAAATAATCAATTATTCTCAGATTATGGACAAAACTTAGAGAATTATTTTGTCTGCAAACTATTGATCTATATATTCAATAACACTCCTACACTTACCAGAGAACGGATAAATGTCTGATGTCAATGATCTTTTATCTGTTAATGTATTTGATTAGGTTTTGTTCATGTTATGTCAGTCATAATTCATAATGTAATGTATACACACAAAGATGGGAACTACGCACATGTCTGTTTCCTCTATAGCTATATTGCACTCTAGTTTCCATAATTTTATGACATTTTCCAGCTACAGGAAAGCAATTTGGATTTATAGTGTGTGCATTGTATTTCCGATATTTGCATTTCTTACAATATGCGTGATTCATGCACGCTTGACGACTATGAATTCCTAAAATAAACAGTCTTTACCGTTATACAGTAACACTTTCAGTATGGTTATTTACACTTTTGCTATGTGGAAAGAAGCTGATAGGTACACAATGTAATTGCTTAATTAACCAATTCATTCACTCAGCCTATTAATGATTCAAGGTAACAGTAGATTACACAATCAGCCGAAAAAAACGAACAATGTTGAATGTGTTAACCTATTCCCCACCAGACTTTGTTCAAATTTTTCTGCACTTTTTTCTTATATTCTTCAATATTTCTGGAATTAAACATGTGTTTTGGAGCCAACATACAAAATTTGAGTTATTTTTCAGTTTTTATGCAAAAACTTTGGCTATTTTTGTCCCAGTCTTCTGAAGGAATGTACACAGGACTATTTTGTGAATTTGTGATGAAAAGAGGGAATTAATGGTGAAATGGTTAAAGCCAGAAACAGGTAATGTGATTTTTATTGTGAAATGAGAGTTTTAAAAAAATGTTGCCTCTCTGGTGATTTTCCCAAAAATATATGTGGCATTCTGTTTACTGTACATCACTCTAAATGACATCACTAAACATTGCGTAATGTGGTCATTTATCGGACAAACAAACAAATAAGTAAACAAATATAGTGACAGTAATTTAACAAGGGTATTTGGGCAATAAACCTGATTCACAACATATCATTGACAAGTCACAGTAATGTATACATAGCTCAGTTACATTAAATTGCCATTATCATCTGGTCTTGTTTGCCCCTGTTTGATCTGTTTCACATGTTGAATAGCACTGGTTATACAACTTCTGTTATTAGTTAGATCTTGATCATGACAAACACTAACTATTGCATGTAGCTTATGCTGAAGATGAATGTGGAGAAAATATGAAAACATATTTTGTTTTATTTTTTCAAAAGCTGAATGTTGTGAATATGCCTGCTTCTGCTGTTGTACCACGGTATGATACAATTGTTCTTCAATATAATAATATAATAATAATATAATAATAATATAATAATAATAATAATAACTGCATAATTGCATCTTCAGAAATACAATGCTTCTATTAGTTAATAAATATTAGTTGTGATAACTACAGTACTAATTATATGAAAGGAAATAAATTAGGCAATAGGATACAGCAAATGTAACTTATCAGACAGTATTTTCATTTTTTTATTAAAATGAGTTACGGTATATAATTAACTGTCTTTTTTTATTATGAAATCTTTTCAATATGATTGTTATACCTGTTTGGTGCATATACTTTACGGTATATTCTCCATATTAGTGTTGTATTACCCGCTATACCAAGTTATGTAATGTATGCCAACCATTTTTTATACCACACACGTAGTTGTGATATTTGATGCTAATATTTACATCATTAATAATTTACTCTTTAATATGATTTTTCTTTTACAGTCATAATCAATTTCAATCAAATTAGGTTGACAATAATCTACTTTAACAGTTTTTTTGTTCATGATTAGCCTGGTTACCAACAGATTTTCTCGCCCAAATTTGTCTGCACTTTTTTTTGTATATTCTTCAATATTTCTGGAAATGAATCCTGATTTGGGAGCCAACAGACAAAATTTGAGTAAATTTTCAGTTTTTACTCAAAACATTTGGTTATTTTGTCTCAATCTTCTGAAGGAATTGCAGACATAAACAGGACTATATTTTGAATTTGCAATGAAAAGAGGGAACTGGCGATGAAAAGGCTGATCACTAATCGTTTTCTGTTCAATAAAGGCCGATTTCACTACGAGTAGTGTCACATGATAGTTCCAAGTCTGGCCAATTCTCTGTAATTTGTATCTATATGTACATTAACCACGATAGGGGATAGGGAGTAGAAAACTCAGTGAAGACAAAAAAATAAGCCATATTCTAAAACTAGCCAACTATCTGATTTTGTTATTATTTCTTTTTCCCACATACATGTACCTGGTAGTTTACAGTGCCCTGAACTCCACATTTTTGTTGTAATCTACACAGTTTTCTTATTCTTTATTTATAAATTAATTAATTTTTAGCTTAAATCTAAAATTGTATATTTTTCATAACCAGCAAAAAGTTGCCATCCAAGAGGCCAGACCTACTTCTGAATTGAAGTGTCGACATCCTTGTTGGTTCGAGTATATTTTGTGCTCCAGTGACATGATTATTTTACTAACTTTTAAAGTAAAGTAATATACCACCAACTGCTTGAGTACATGTCCATTATAATGAAACCCAGTCTGACTGTGTGGGGTCATCAGAGGTCACTTGGCAAGGTATTGTTTAGTGTAAACACAACTTATATTGGCAGCCTTCCAGTCTATACAAACAACAATGGTATATCTTTATTATCGTCATTATTTCCATAAATTTATAAAATCTGATGCAAAGTCACATGATCAGCCATGCTGTCCTAGTCTGAGTGTTTGTTATTCTTTTCTCCAATGACAAACCACCTTTGACTTATTGACACGAGTAAAGAGTAAATTACCGGAACTTATATATTGAGTCATCGCAATTGAATTTCCTGCAACACCCAGATGATGAGCCAATATTCTCTGAATTTAGGAGTTACCCAACTTCCTCTGTAAATCCCAATATTGATTCATTTTATCTACTCCAGTAGGTATAATATTGTAACTTTGTGTGGTCTATATTGCTGCATGGTTGACTTTGCTATGAGACTCCATCCTTATCTTCAGTGGTATGTACATACTTTTTTGGTATTGTATATCATCTCATGGGTAAACTTGTTTTCACAATTTTGTCTGTGTGTAATAAGTTAATGTTTTTTTGTTTTTTTCTCAAAAACTTTTCATAGTTTGGAATGATTAGAATATGGATGGTAAAGCATTACCAGTGATATGCTATGTCAATTGATAACTTTCTGAAACACTGATAGGAAAGCCATTTTGAGAAATGTTTTCCGTTAATACTTGGGGAATTCTTGGTATATCTTAACTGCTTTCAGCCTGTATCAGTTCAAGGTGATAAGAATGTAGCACAATTATTTAATCTCACATGAAGGTTGCCGAAAGTATTCCATATCACGGTATCTTGAATGTACTCCAGTCTGCAAATATATCTAAATGGCACAGTGTCGAATTTTTGTGGACTGTTAAAAATTCTCACAATCTGATAAATTGGGAACATTCTATCTTTAAATGCTCTCTGCTACTGTACTGTGATTGTTCTTGTCTTGTGAAACTCATACAAAATTATCTTGTATGGTTTTAATCAGTTTACAGTCCGTAAAACTTTATTATTTCATTTTACATTTCACATGCGTTTAAATAATATATTATAAAAAAGAGGTAGTTGTCAATCCCTGGAATTGCCCCATGGACTCATGGGATGTCGTTGTTTATGTTGTTCACACTATTCAATCAGTCTTTCACATTCTTTTGTAACCTATCAGATCTTTGAAAGCTGAAGTCAACTATATCAGCTTCGCATCTGTGTTTTTATTATCCGCTGGGTTTCTATCCCGTGCTAATAAACATTTCTTAAAAGTTTGGATTAATTTTGACCGGCAGCCAATTGTAAATTTTTATTCATTTGGTGCAAAATTAACAGTTTTTGACGGGGGAAAAGTTGATTTGTTGCCCTTTAAAGTTCTTCATACTTGTTAGAAAGTTTATGATGTCTTGTTTTGTAAGGCCAGGAAAAAAAATTCTGTTTCTTGTTTCATGGAAATTTAAAAACTTTTTTTTTTTTTGAATACTGAGCTGAAATGGAAGAAATTTGAGACAGTGCGAGTACAAGGGCATTTTAGAATTCTTTAGAAGGAAAAAACTGTCTGAGGCGCATAGTTCAAAATGATGCGTGTGGAAACGAGAAACAGAAATATTTTTTTTCTCAGCCTTACTAGTATACATGTATGTGTATGTCGAGTGATCCTGAAAAAAAAACTTGCCTGGCCTTCAAGGAGTTGAGCAAGACTCATTTCAAAGTAAACTAAACTACATGAATCAGTGATGCACGAAGTGTATGCAATTAAGGTTACAACAATTTCGCTCATACATGTAAATATTATGAACAGACCTTATTTTGTCTTTTAAGTAAGTTTGTATACTTTTTATAAGTCCACAAAATAGTCTTGTGGATTATCACTTTATTTTTGTAAAAAAAGAAAATTTAATTTATTTTTTCAAATGTCAAATTGTATATTTCAAAAAAAGGTTAAGCTTAGATCCTGAAAAGCGGGCAGGGCTTTGCTTTAAATTTGTACATTTTATCCAAAATGTACATTGTATATTGCATATATAGTTACTATACAGTTTGTTACAATGTGTGGCAAGTGAGTTAATTACAATTCAGTTGTCGGCATGGCAATTTTTCTTTTCTCTCCTGAGTTGTACATATAGAACTACCCTTAGTGTCAATCCTTGTAGGTGGGTGTACATGTACTAATATGCAAGCCCTAATGTACATCTTAAGTTAAATTGTTTTAGTGTTAAGTTATGGCTACCCTCTGAGTTGGTCTATTAAAAAATGTCATGTTATATTATTAAACATTCCAGCTAGTGTTGAAAGTTATCCCTTCTATGTATGTCACCAATACTCTGCTGGTGTGAAATGAGTAATGCCTAGTAGCAGTCAGTTTTCTATTGGCTAATGTGGGTAAAAACATGCCTTTATTTATTCTGGTAGGTGTGTACCACCACCAGTACTAGACCAGTATGTTATCTTTATTACATCCACTCCTTTTGATTTACAAGTAGGAATTCCCAGTATATAAGTTTCTGAAACAAAAAGTAATAAAAAAAAAGTCAAAATCCCAACCAATTATTACATCTACTAATTAACAGCATTATTGGTCCATTCTTTATTTCATACTTGTTCAGATCATTTAAAATACAATTTTTACTGTAGACCCAACTCATTTGCAGAAGCACATGTTCTAGATGTACTTATCATATACCTTGTATTGTCCATCCTTGTGTAACCCGATGAGTAAGCCATGTAATAATTTTCCGTATCACGCCCAGCACTATTTGACGATATTTGGACAAACTTGTTCCTTTTATAAATTTACTCGTACACTAGTTACTTGTACATTGTATTGCCGGAGATTAGATTCTAATTGATCTTGACAATGCAGATTTGGCTAATATGTTTTGAGACTTACCTTTATAAATATTAATCTCATTATCACAACTATCCGCCAAACACAGGAAGATAATCTAACCACATTCAAGGGATTAATAACCAAGATAAATGAATCGTTAGTAGTTTGAAACGATGACATTTCTTTTTAAAAGACCCTATGTACCTTACATGTATTAATATAAAACCCTTATTGACTAGGTGCAGCTTTTGCATTTGTCAGTCGTGTGGCTAACACACCCATGCAAGCTTGCGTGTTTCTGCCATACGACAACTGGATGCCAAAGCCATATCCAGTCCATAGAGAATGCAATAAAACAAATATACATTTCTATTCAAGATAATAATTATAATAACACCATATTAATATAACGCCAAAATCCTCAATAGTGCACATTATTATCTTAATCTATTTGCTTATACTGTTTCAAAATTATTAGTGATCTTAACTCCCCAGGGTGCATACACTTTCAACTCAACTTTACTTACAGGTGCACATGGATTAGGTGCCAACAATTCCATTCGTGTACCAGGTTACATTTATTCCTATATTGAGAGAGACACTAGGAGTAAATCATTTTGCCAAAGTACAACACCATGGTATAGCCAGGGTACAAACTCATAACCTTGTGATTGCCAGTTCAGTGTGATAACCGTTTATCCATGGTGTTTCTGTAATTCTTAACAACCTCCAGGGATTCTCAATACCTGGCAACCATCAGTGGTGAAAACAAATGCAGAAAACTATCAGAAAATTGTAACATTAACCCTAAGCATGCATCAGATAAAAATTTGGTTGCTCAGAATTGTTTCGTAATTGAGTTTGTGTTAATTGTTGTCTCGACTAGATGTTTTCACTGTTACAGAGCGCATAGAACAGTGGTGCCAGTCTTAGAAACATGGAAATGTTCTGTGACATAGCTCTCCACTCCAGAGAATAAAGCAAATATCACATATACAGGTGCACTAAGCTATTTGACTGCCATTAAAATTGATCGCCAGATTTCCTTGAATTTTACACTATGGTTTTCAGTTTGTGCTGTTCACAAAACCCACATAAAAATATATGGTTACCCATTACTTTTCGCACAAAACATAGGTAGACACCAAAGACTAAAATGGCAAATTTTGAAGCAAAATGTTTCATTTGATTATACATGTATTGTGAAAAGACCACACATTACAAAGATTTGTAATATAATGGGTATTTATAGTTGTCATATATACATGTATTGAGGAGCTTTTGACAAATATTCTTTGTGAAATAATGCCTTAACATGGATTTTTATAAATATTGATCCAAAAATGTTCGTTTTTGCATTTTGGACAGTTTTTCCAAAAAAAAATATTTCCTGTTGGGTAAAAATAATGAAAAGTGAATAAACATTGGTTATTTGATATTTTAGCAAATATTTATTAGGGATGACTGCCTGCCAATGACCTTAGGTAAATAATTTAAATACACCTAACTAAATCACATAGGTGTTGTTATCACTGACTTCTTTATAGAATAAATTGTTTTGTGTAGAGACCACTTTTGTAGTTTTTACTATACATTTTTTTTTATAATGTTAAAAAAAATGGTTTTGTTTCCTAGATAGTGTTGTTGCTTTCTTGTGTATACAAGCTTTTTAGTCTGAAAACGGGGACTTATGTTTTGACCTCTGTGTGTCCGTGCGTGCGTGTGTGCGTCTGTGCGTGCGTCCGGACCTGTATCTTAGAAATGCCTGGACCAATCACAATCAAACTTCACACATACATCATACATGATATTATACATATGCACGTCAATTTGTTTCATGATCTGATTCAAGATGGCCGAATGGCGGCCATTTTTGTGCTAGAAATCATAAAAATCAAGCATTTCTCGGCTGTTTACAAATGGATTTTGTTCAAACTTGCTATATGCATTAGACATTATAGGACCTTGATGCACCTCATTTTGTTATACGATCTGATTCAAGATGGCCGAATGGCGGCCATTTTTGTGCTAAAAAATATTAAAAATCAAGCATTTCTCGGCTGTTTACAGATGGATTTTGTTCAAACTCGGTATATACATTAGACATTATGGGACCTTCATGCAAATAATTTTGTTTTTCAGATAAGATTCAAAATGGCCGACTGGCGATCATTTTGTATTAATGAATGTGGTTCTTGTGCCATATCTCTGACTTGCTTTCACTGATTATGTTCAAATTTTAAATATTCATTATACATCATGTCATAGATAGACAGATATATTGGTTTGACTATCCTATTCAAAATGGCGGAATGGTGGTAATTTTTGTGCTACATACATTGGACATTACGGGTTCCTGATGCTCGTCATTTTATTTTTCAGATTGGATTCAAAATGGCTGACTGGCGGCCTTTTTGTTTTAGTGATTGGGCTTCTAGAGCCGTATCTCTTAAATGCTTTGACTGATTATATTCAAATTTTATATATTCGTTATACATGTACATCGTGTTATATATATACATGTATTCAAAATGGCTGATTTTGAATGCTGTTCCAGAGCAATTTCTCTCAATATGGACAAGTACTTGTTTGACGATCAGATACAAATGTCAATCATTTTAATGTTAAAAAAATCCTGACATGGTTATATTCCAGCTATATTACTATAAACAAAACTATATATCTTAAATTTGATAACTAACTGGGACTGTGCCATGCATGGCTTGTTTTTTATATTCTACAATATCTCTGGAATTTAACTCAATTTTGGAACCAACAGACAAAATTTGAGTCAATTTCACAAACAATTTGTCTATTTTTTTTTATCTTCTGAAGAAAAATGCAGGCTATAAACAGGACTATTTTGTGATGAAAAGAAGGGTCTGGTTGTGAAAAGGTTAGACCAAAAATGTTAAAATCGCAGACACACACCCCGTCCCCCAATTTGGTGTACATTCCTTCTTTTTTTTTCTCTGTAAAGTGGCACATGCATGCAATGTAAGTGGATAGATCGCTGACAAGTGTGGTCAGTAGTCTGCCTTTACATGAATTCTTACTGTGAGGAGATGTAAGCCCTGTCAGATTCCAGTCTGTATGCGTCAAAGGTTATATATCTATTGATGCAACCCGCTGAACACAAGTTATTTACCAGTCAATTGACATGTATCTGGGCTTTTTACAGCTACCTCAGTGTGAAGGCCAAATGGTGTTGATCACTCAAAAATCCATAGTAAGTTAAATTTCTCACTATGATGTGATATAATACAGGACTGGAAATATTTGCTGTTTGATAATTTAATCACGTTTACAGGAACTAAAAATCACTGAGGCTTCCTTTCAAACCTTTCACAAAATTTTGTGACTTTTTCTGACCCATGAAAGTTGTCTCTTGCTGAACAAAAGCAGTTTGTGTAGTATTCTGCATAGCTCAAGGATTTTAGAAGGAGCTCTATTTTCTATGCTTTCCTCATCATAAGGGTTTTAATGAACCTTGCAAAACTAATAAAGAAAATCATCACATGAGAAAACAATCTCTTCCTATCAGTCACAGTTGTTTTTTCTCCACCAGACAGGAATCAATTAATTCCCACTTTAAATGCGAGCAATACTGTTTCCATGACGATAAACCCTTCAAAGTGGATGCAGAGACAGTTGTAATCTGAGAATTTATTTGTAGCGTAGGGAAAATTGATCGATATTCACAAATTTTTTTTTAATAAATTATTATTCTTGATGCATCCATTCATGCAGCAATGGTATACAATTTTTTTTTTAAATTATATTTTTTTTTTTCTATTTGACTGGGCATTTTTACTCCCTCAGAGTTTTATATGAATTGTACATGTATCAGTCAGAACAATGTTTCAGTCAAAGATTGTGAACTTTCAGTGTCTTGAGGTGATCGTATCTAGCATGTACATCTCCTGGCAAAAGTTAATCAGTGTCAGTGCATCAGTGTTCTCGCCAGACATGAGACATGAAACATTTATCTTATGGTTTAATTTTTTGTCCCAGGTTTTTTTTTTCTCTCATGAGACAAATTGTCTCACACAAATGTAAGAAAATACAAGTGACTATTCAAAAAATTCAAATATAATAAACATTTGAGTATACTGTCTCCACTATGAGGGGAACAAAATACTTCACATATGTCTGTAGTTCCACATGAATGGGTAATTGTCTTATACTTTCTAAAGTGATAGAACAATTTCACCCCAGTATTTAATTCTTGATAACACTGGATACTACATATAGTATATTGTGTATACACCAACTGTTGATTAATCACTTTATTAGATATTTACAAGTGTAAGCCATTCCCATGGGATTTACAATCCAAATATTTCCAAACATAAACCAGAGTAAATACTGTATTTGGATAACCCTAATCAAAGGTTAGAAACTGCAATCAAGGGTATATATTTGTAGCAAATGTGAGACATCTATGGTAAAATTATCATATTTGTAGCAAATGTGAGACATCTATGGTAAAATTAGCATATTTGTAGCAAATGTGAGACATCTATGGTAAAATTAGCATATTTGTAGCAAATGTGAGATATCTATGGTAAAATTAGCATATTTGTAGCAAATTTGAGACATCTATGGTAAAATTAGCATATTTGTAGCAAATGTGAGACATCTATGGTAAAATTAGCATATTTGTAGCAAATGTGAGACATCTATGGTAAAATTAGCATATTTGTAGCAAATGTGAGACATCTATGGTAAAATTAGCATATTTGTAGCAAATGTGAGACATCTATGGTAAAATTAGCATATTTGTAGCAAATGTGAGACATCTATGGTAAAATTAGCATATTTGTAGCAAATGTGAGACATCTATGGTAAAATTAGCATATTTGTTGGAAGATAATAACCGAGCATAATATGCTAATTTGCCATTAACATGCTCTTGTATTTTAGCAGTGAAAACCATGTCTTGCAATTTTGTTTTTACTATCTGCATATATATTCGATATCATATTTAATTTGGGTTTCAGGGATTTTGTATATGTGTAACTTAGTATGGTTATGTGTTAATAAGTGCTTCTGGCAAATTCTACTCCAAAGTTACTTTTGCATGGCCTTATTTTGTATTTTGCTGCCGTATCTGACCAATGTAACCATATGTACATGTATGTTATACAATTCCTTGTAAACCTCTGCACCTGTGTCTTTTGCACTCTGTGATGAACACCATGTGAATAATTTATCAGTATATGATGATTTTTGTTTTGGGTGTTATCATGCATAACCTGCATATCTCCACAGTGTGACATAATAGGACAGATCAGATATTTTCACATACTGACACAAATTTTTTCATTGTACACTGAATTCTGGAGAATTAGAGCAAATATTGCATGAATGAGAAGAATCACTCTGACATAGTGTTTGCATGAAAATTGAACGTTGTGATATCAACAATGTTACCATACTATGCATGTACAATAATATATTTGAATTTTGTGTTATTTCAGTAATAGTTATGCTCTGCCATTTCACTATTTTGTACTGTGGAAATATGTACATGTGATTAATATATAATCCCACAATATTTTCTCTAGTTTGACGTCAACAGACACAAGTGATTATCGCTTGAGTAGCATCAATCCTCACCTGCATCTCGGGGGGGGAAAACTCAGTAATCACTTGTGTCTGCTGACGTCAACCTGGGAACAAATATTGTGGGATAATTTATAACTTAATTTATTGTCCTTTGTGGAAATAGTTATAATTGTGAGAGTTGTATTAAACCTTTTCACCACCAGTTCCCTCTTTTCATCATCATCACAAATTCACAATCTAGTCGTGTTTATAGTCTGCACTGTCCTTCAGAAGATTGGGACAAAAATAGCCAAATTGTCTGAGTAAAAACTTAAAATTGGCTCAAATTTTGTCTGTTGACTACAAAATTAGGGTTCATTTACAGAAAAATTTAAGAGTATGAGGAAAAAGTGCAGAAAAATTTGGACAAGAAAGTCTGGTGCTGAAAGGGTTAAAACTGAAAGATTTTCAATTGTGTAAATATTTCTCTTACTTTATCACATTATCTGCTGTAAGCCTTCACAGACAAAGACAAAATACTGAGTCAGTAGGTAATAATTATTTCTAACTAACTATAAGATTACACAGTATGTCAAATTGGATAGATGTTTCCTCAAAACACAGTATTAAAAAGCCTCTCCCCCACCCCAATTTCAAATTGCCTGTCCCTTAGATGTCACTATTTCTAAATCATGGTATTATATTAATCTTTCCACCATTTAATCTTCGTCAGTTCACGGCATGTATCACCATATCAAAGTCGGACAGTATGCTAAAATCCATGTCAGTCTCTGATGTCTCGTTTTAAATAGACATTTACGCTGAATGTTAAATGCAATCTTATGAAACATTTTATAAAAGCTGTGATGTCTTTATTACTTCATATAAGTGACACAGATTATTGCTAATCCTAAATCTTTTTATAGTGCCAGACAGGGTTCTACAAGAATACATATGAATCATTATTGATGACATAGTCACCGTCTGGTTTGTTTATGAATTTTTGACAATTAAAAACAATAAGTATCTATACATGTATCTAATATCAAACTTATTTTCATTGAAATTTTTAAGTCAAAAAAATCAAACACAAAATTATAGACATCATATTAGGATTTGAAGAAAACTTTTCAAAATATTTTAGCAAAAATTGGCTGTGGTCATAATAAATAAAAAAAAGTGGCGACCTGTTGGCCATATTGTGTCTTGAATTATTTAAAAACAAAATGGGTTTTAAAAAGTGCCAAGAAGTGCATTCATGGTTAACCTTGTTCTATGAAATTGTGCTAAAAATAGCAATTTTTGAAAAATATTAGTTTCTCAAAATACGTCACTGTAACACACAAAAGAATACTATTTCATAGTGTCATAGGACAGTAGCTTCATGATTATACATAGTAAACAAATGAGCATAGTCATGCAGGTCATGACCAACTTTCTCAAAAATTATGAGTTTTTTCTTAGTCTTGCACAAAATAGTCGATTGTTATGCTAATTGTTATTCAAATTCATGGCATTATTACAAAATGATATTAATCTGAATACAAGATAGGTACAACTCACTGCCTGTACATAAATCAATATTGCTACATCGCTTTATTTGGTTTGAGCTGATACAGTGGCATCATGGGCTCTGTGGTTACATACTTCCTTATATGGATAATACAGTGTGCTAGTCTATGAGGCTTATCACATGTATCAATAAGCTCTCTAGAACAAGTGATATTGGGTGATAATGAGGTAACGTGCACTGAATAGAAACAAATTTATTCATTATTTTTAGAACTATGTCTGCCTCTGGGTTATCTTTGGAAATCTAGAAATCCAGTTTGTGTTACCATATGTTGGTTATTTTAGATTGCTTTCCATGGGTCCAGACCACCCGGCATGCATTTGTATGTATGTAATAATACGGGTATACCTTCCTGTTGTATGTAATGTATATTGGCAAGGTAGTGTAAAACACTGCTAACATGATAGACCTGAATGGCATTGGACTCAAAATTTTTTTATAATTTCTATTCAAAATCAATCTGATCAAAAAGTGATGTAGGTATAGGTTTTATTCTTATTTAAATCATTCAGTTATTTTTTGTTTAATTATGAATATTTTTAGGTTTTTAGCCATTAGTAACAAATATAGGTTTTTTGTATACCCCCTGATGAACAATTTGATAACTGTAAGACAAACAAAAAAAAGTCATAAATAAACAGAAATACCGGTAACATTACATTTGAATATAAAAATTAAAAATTACGAAAAAAATTGGAGCCTTTATCTACTTAAGATTTTAAACAGATTGGCACAATTATTTGTTATTATTTATATTCTATAAAAATATAGACACATTCTATTTTCAATAAAAATCAAAAAAGAAAAAGACCAATTTTTTTTGACAATTTGAAAAATAAAATGTCACACACTCATCATTTTTGGGAAACAAATTACCCCGGTAACCAAACTTTTGTTTTTGTCTTTGATATTTCTCTGATACCTGAGAAGATTCAGTGCATTCCAGCACCTAATTTATTTATTCAGTGAAATTCTTAAAATTCAACACATTGCCTATATTACCATAATATTTATATATTGATCATTGAACGCTGGGTATTTTATAAATAACACTTCACTCATTACAATCACTCGCTTACCGTAAACATCATTTTCCCGCCAAAATTTTTAGCGCTACATTTTGCCAATTTTTTCAAGTATTTTTCTGTATTTATTTTATTAATTTTGGTTCAAATGGATATAATTTCCTTTCAGCTGCAGTTCTTGATCAAAGTTGTTGAAAAAATATAGAAAAAATATCTGGTTTCATTATTTGGAAAGTTCGCATACTAAACATTTTTTTTTGATTTGACGTATTAGTTATGCCTTGCTACCACCACATGTTGTTTTCTTGTAATATTAATCTAGGGTCCTTCCTGATTTATTGCATGCATTTTTCATTCGGAAGAAGGATTAGACCCAGCTGCCCATGCGGACATGGCTACAAATTAAAAATAATTATTTTCCGTAAGGAATTTTAAATATATGTATCGTATTTATTCTATTACATATGTATGATCGCATCTCCAATAGAAACGCATATGCTGAATTGTTTAAAAATTATTGGACCATAAAAAAACTCATAAAATTCAACACTCGTAGAACAAATACAACATTTCTTGTATTTTGGTAATCTCTAATCAGTATTCCAAATATTCTTGCATTTTATGTGTTATATCCATCTTATACATGTATGCATGTTTTCTCAGATATTTATTGGTGAATTTGAAATATTGGAAAAATCACAATCTGATGAAAGATGGTTGTCTAGCAGCCATTTTGGTTTACAGATTTTGTTATTTTATCAGGTGTATTTAACATGTCCTCATAAAGCAGAACTTTTTTCTGGTTACTGTGTGTCATAGTATTTAATATTATTAAAAAAAAAACATTACAAACTCAAAAAACATTACCAAAAAATATTAGCCACAAATTTTTGTTTTGTTTTGTTTTGTTTGTTTGTTTGTTTTTTTTTTGGGGGGGGGGGGCGGCATTCTGCTAAAATTTGATGATTGTGGCTCCATTGCAAAACAGGGAAATACAACTTAACTTGATTTTGAATCAGTTTTTTTGTCCATTTTCACTCTTCATCCCTGCATTTTTGTCGTTAAAATATGAAGCCAGGCCCCCTCCAAAGTCTGGCCTTGTGTACAATATATGGATTGTTGAATACTGACTGACTACTGTAGGGTTGCCCTTTTAGTAAATCAAGTTCATTATTTTCTTCTCTAAATTGCTATGGACAAGCTAAAATTGAATTGATCAAATACACCCTAGGGAATGTGCATTGGTAATTTGTTCATGCTTGTCAGATTTACAGTCATCTACCCAATCTGTTGTCGCTCAGGGTGTTTAGCGCCGATAGGATATTTTTACATTCATATATTATCATATTAATGTTCATATAGTCGGAATTATGGAATCATCATTCAAATCATATCCTTTAAAATATACAGTACAGATAAAAATATACTATTATGAAAACTATAAAAAAAATTCCAAATTATATAATTTATGAAAGACTATAAATCATCTTGTATTAATTTTCCTCAATTTTTAGTGAAGATTTGATCAGCATTATCGATTCTGGGAGAGATGATGACTGAAAATGTTTCTTCCAAATTTTTGTTTCCATTCTTTTTTTTCTTCTAATTTTGAGATACATTGCTCAGTGTAGATGTTAATCCCTGATTAATGTTGCTGTCATTTTTCTTTTGAATAATTTTCTTTCTGTCCTTTTTTTTCTAAGGGACTTTTTTCTATTTTAATTTTTTTTTCCAGTTTTACCCCACCCCTCCACTCAAGTTTGTTCATCCCTTTTTGGTGTTATTACTCAATTTGTTCCTTAAATATGTATCAAGCAGTAACTTTATATACTGACTCAACAAACCACTGCCTAATATTATATCTAAATCATCTAGTTTTAATTAAAGTGTCTATATTTCAACTAAAGGTTGTCAGTGTCAGTTTAATTTCAAGTGACAATCTACCAGAGTATGTCTATGGTATTTGATTAATTCTGTAGCAGGTTGTTTCAGGGTCAAAGGTCATTTAAGTCATGTGATTCCATCATGTTTTATACATATTTTCAAAAGTCATTAGTCTCTAACAGATGTTACATACTATATACATGTATATGTCTGTAAAGATATATGACCTAGATAGATATTTGGTTAAGCATACTATATACATGTATATGTCTGTAAAGATATATGACCTAGATAGATATTTGGTTAAGCATACTATATTATATTATCAAAAGCATACACATGTAACTTGCATATCACCACCGTGTGGCACAAAACAGGGCAGATCAAAAACCATATCACCACAATGTGATGCCAAACAAGACAGATCAAAAAACCATATCACCACAGTGTAACCCAAAATGTATGTGCTGTCTAAACATTGTCTTGAGCTTCCATGGTTATACATGTACAATGTATAAGGTCTGATAACTACTGATTATCATTCAGTTCTTCCAAAAAATCTGTTGAATCAAAAAATCACCTTCAGATCAGATTGATACAATATTTATGGTTGTCACTCGCTGATGTCAATCTGAAAGAAAGTATTTGGGGATTATATATAGTTACTCCATATTATTATACATCTGTCACCGTAACGCCATAAGTTACAGCCGTGCCATAATTTTGCGGTATTTCACTAGGTAATTTCATCCTACCATATTATCTTTTTCACCCAATAGAATACATCACTATTGCCTCAAAAAATCTCCATAATTGGGAATTTCTATAATAATGGACTTTGTATATTCATTTAATACAGAATTGGAACTATACATTCTCAATGATTGTTCCATTAGCAGAGCTTGTGCTCACATGTATGTAAATTTAATACAGAGATGTTTCTATGATCAAAATAATGATTAGTGTGAGTTTTAGTTATATACACTTCTAATAGAACAATTACAGTACTGTAACATCCACTTCTAATAGAACATGCAATTACAGTACTGTAACATCCACTTCTAATAGAACAATTACAGTACTGTAACATCCACTTTAAACCTTTTCACTACTAGACTTTCTCGCCCAAATTTTTCTGCACTTTTTTTCTTATATTTTTCAATATTTCTCAAAATGAATTCTAATTTTGAAGCCAACAGACAAAATTTTAGTCAATTTTAAATTTTTACTAAAATTTGGCTATTTTTGTCCCAATCTTCTGAAGGAAAGTGCAGACTATAAACAGGAATATTTTGTGAATTTGTGATGAAAGGAAGGAACTGGTGCTGAAAAAGTTAAGGGGTACATTATTTTATTTTGATTATAAATGGGGGTACATTCAGTCGTGATTGTCACATACAAAACATATAACCCACCTTATAGTGTTTAGTGTCTTAAAATATTACTCATTTTTGGAAAGAGAATAAAAATGTAACAGTTGGTATATGTTTTGGTTCATTAACTGAAACTTTCTTGAAGTAAGCAGTCTGTATATTTTAGATGTGTTGTTTACGTCACATAGGACTTGTACTGACACTATTACCTTGGCACTTTAATGAATGTAATAATACAAAAAATAAAACAAATTTAAAACTGAATCCCACCAGGTAATACAATTCTCAAAATGCAATCTGACAATTAAAATAAAATATCTCTTTTTACAAATATGTAAATCATCACTCCAAAAACAAACTTAAAACATATAATGAGTTCAAATTACACTGTTTTAGCTAAAATATGATATATTAGATATCTTGGACAATTTGGTGAAATATATATAGCTGTAATTTTTTGAATAACACTTTTTAAGATATTATTTGCATACTTGTTTTCATCTTCTAATTGTGACTAAATGACTACAAATAGACGCAGGACTTCCAGCTTTTCAAAGGTGTGTTTGCCATGCCTGTATCTGCATTCTATGCTGCGTTACTTAATCAAAAGTGAAAAATATCTTTTTTTGTAAAAAAAATAATTACGCATATATGCTGGTGATAAGAAGTTATACCTTCTAAATATTGCACTATCATTCCATTCCTTATATGGGGCTTGCATTTCCAAATAAGGTAGGAGTCTGGTTATGGACCCCTCATGATTGAGGTTGTTCTATCCTTGGTGCCAAGTCTGATAATATAATAAGTTCACTACATGGATTTGCAACTGTATTAACTGTCTGAGTGCATACTTTGTGATATTTTCATAATAACTAAATTGTTATACATCTTCCTGAACTATCCACTTGGTGTAGGGATCAAATAGCTGAATGAAATGGTATAAATTATTGGAACTTTTTTCCTACGATCTTTGGGTTTTTTTAGTGTCCGCCATCTTGGAATTACTATGTAATTTCTTCATATTTGGAATTTACATTTCCTAATACTAGTATGATAGGATGCTGGATGTCATACCTCAAAATTACGACGTGCTGTAACTTATAGTGACAAATGACTAATAATATAAGGTTATTAACAAAATACCAGAATTTATGTTTGAGTTTATCATACAGCAAAGGTATTATTAGTACAAGAACATAAATCATGGTATTTTATTAATAACCTTATTATTATACATGTATATCCTTTTTAGAGATGTTAAAAATGTCATCTAAACTATCACTTTCGCTTTTAAAGTTTGCCAACAGGCGCAGGGAGAGACAATTTAAAAATTTGCATAATCAAAATGATGCAATTCTGAGGGTCTGTTTTTTATACACGATTGGTCCCTAAGATAGAGTGTAGCTTTTGTAAGCTTTCATAGAAGGTAGAAAGACTGTCTGGCACATGCGTGTGTGCAGTCACTTTAATAAATACTGACTGAGAGATGCGATCAAATTTGAAGATCAGTGGCCAGAATATTGCCACCTTGACGAAAATCATTGTTTAACATGCCAAAATTGTCTCACTCATACCAGGTAGATAGTCAACAAATTTGTTACTTTCAATCATTCATGTTTAATTAGATTACAAAAATTTTTGTTGAAAAGGGTATTTTTTTGTGTGTTAATGTTGATATACTGATGAGGTCTAGAGGTTCAATCCAATAACATATAAATTTGCATAATTATAAGGTTGTGCATGCTAATTTGCATATAATTATTGGATTCTGCATTCTAATTTGCATATAATTATTGGATTCTGCATTCTAATTTGCATATAATTATTGGATTCTGCATTCTAATTTGCATACAATTATTGGATTCTGCATTCTAATTTGCATATAATTATTGGATTCGGCATGCTAATTTGCATATAATTATTGGATTCTGCATTCTAATTTGCATATAATTATTGGATTCTGCATTCTAATTTGCATATAATTATTGGATTCGGCATGCTAATTTGCATATAATTATTGGATTCTGCATTCTAATTTGCATATAATTATTGGATTCTGCATTCTAATTTGCATAGTTATTGGATGCTGATTCCGGAACTTCATAGGTTACAGTTGTAGATGTTTAATAATACTTATTATTCAGGTTGTATCATAGTCTTGTTTGAAAATACAGTAACTGTGCGTACTGTTGAAGATCAGTAGACTGAAATAAATAGAGTTGTGTGAGTGAACTCCTTGTATTATTGAAAGACGTGTCCCATGAGAGTACTACAGACATCCTGCTTTATTATTACCTCCTGCTCTTTCAAGATTCGTGAGCAGTATTGTTGTACGGTCTCTGTCATTAAATTGTGTAAATTTACAATACTTTAAATGTCATGACTTATAACATTTATTTCACTCATTTCGTATGCAATTAGAGTAGAGTTATTTGATTCACAGGAAATGCTTTGAAGATTTAATTCTAAAGACTAGCAAGTTGAATGAAAAAGAAAAATATGTGTCAATGATCCATGATCACATGATTACGGCATATGTGTATACGATGTATTGTGAGCGGTCACGGTATTTGTGGTTATTAGAAACGCATCTTTAATTAGAAATGCACTTTTAAACTAATAATTGTAAAATACTTTATTTTCGCTTGGAATTAATGTTTGCTATTTTCGCTGATGGAAGGATTCAGCAAAAATAAAATCCAGCACATCAACCTTTTTTTCTATATTTTACATTCAACTTACCAATAATCAGTGAAAATTAAATTCCATACAAAACACTCAAAAAGTTATTTTCAGCAAAAATTAATTCCAGCCAAAATAAAGTATTTCACAGTATACAGTACAGTCATGGGGTGGCTTAACTTTCAAGTGGCTTTGCCTTTTCATAAACAAACTAGTGAGTATCAGTGTCATGAATAAATTCAACTTTACTTTGTAGTATTTACCCAACTTACTAAAATAAGTCATATTTAGGCAGATTAATTTGCTAGAGTTATATATATTCTAAAGCTAGCTAAACTATGCCTGCTAAAAGCTAGCTAAGTATTAAGGCTGTACTATACATGTACATGTATGACTTTGTTTGACTGTGCAAACACATCTGTCTCTTACGTAAGTGCATATACTGGTAGTACTAATAGAGCAAATACATACATGTATACCGTATGTGCCATAACTGTCAAATGGCCAATGTTAATCTAGCTATAACCTTGGTTGATGCTACATGTAACTGTGAGATGATCAGTCATTCATGACCATTTCAAGGTAAAATTTTATTAGATTTGTGAATTTGTATCATTAAGTCATCATTCCAGAATTTTTTAATTAATTATTTTTAATATTGCAGGTTATGATTTGATTCAAAACAAAATGGAAATCGCTAAAAATTTATCTCCGGAGAAGGTGAAGAAAGACTTGGAAGAGGAATTGAAGCTGGGAAGTGATGATATCCGCAGCCATGCCTGGTTTCATGGATCTATTAGTCGAAACTTGGGTGAACGCTTAGTAAAAGAAAACGGGGACTTTATTGTGCGTGACTGCATCTCTCAACCCGGGGACTATGTATTGACGATGCGATGGCATCAAAATGCACTGCATTTTATCATCAATAGAGTGGTGTTAAATCCAGACACTACGAAACGTAGAATTCAGTACCAGTTCGAACGAGAGAGTTTTGACAATATCCCATCTCTGATTCGGTATTATGTGGGTAATAAGAAAGTGATATCGGAAGCGACGCACGCTGTGATTTCTAAACCGGTAAATAGGACGATACCATTAAGTTACCTTGGAGATAGTAAATACGGTACTATCACAGCGTATCCGCAAGCAAAACACCACAGGTCTGGAAGTCAACCGAGTATACCAGCACAGCGTGTTTCAAGTTTCCCACAAACAATGTCAGAAAGATGTGAAAGCCAACCACAAATGCAGACTTTGATTAACAGTAAAGTGTCTGAAATCCGAAATGAACACGGTATGACACGATACGGTAGTGAACCGTTACTAAGTCCCAAAACTGAACGCAAATCAGGATCTGACTTTTTGGATAAAATGCAGTCATTTGGATCTGATAGCCAGTTGGAAGTTAAGCAAGCACCGCCCCCGAAACCAAGTCGAAACCAACCTTTCGATAGAGATAGTAGTGACTATTCACAACTGGTGCAACAAGAACCGATGCCGATTGAATTCACTAAGCTGAAAGAAGAAAACAAATTGCACTTCATCAGTCCAATTTTGAGAGCCAGGAAATCTTCTGACACTCGGAATTCAATAATAGACACAGACACAAAAGATAAATCTTATTATAAACTATACTCTGTTTCACCGCAAGTCATATCTGAATATGATATTGAACTGATCTCCCGACTGGGCACAGAATCTGTTTTTAAGCCATCAGAATTTACAAGTACTTTATTGAGTGAAAAGAACAAACCACTGGAAAGTGCAGCCATTATTAAAGTTAAGGACATACTCCTAAAAGGAGATGTTGTGACAATTGCGAAACATCTGACAAAACAAGATTTATTGGTAAGTGAGTCTGACTCTCTGTTCTCTCAAGCATTCTTCATAGTGAAAAGGCCTGTCCACTTGATGGGCAGATTTCAGCTCAGACAGGTAAATAAATAAACAAATTTCCTGTCCATACGAACAGGTGAATAAAATATCAAATTTTTACTAACTGACTAAATTGGATGTCCCAAATCCCAAGTTTCCAATGTTTTCTAGATTTCTAAGACTTATAAAATGATGATGAGCCAAGAATTGAAATTTTATTATGAATAATCTTGCTAGCGTCAGGTTAACTTTTATTCACCAACTCATCCAATAGACAGGCTACTTTAATTTCATCCTTTGCTTTTTGTTATTCTCTCTTAATATGAAATCAGATAGCTTATAATCCTATGAACTTATAATTGCTACATCTGACTAAACAGAGAGATAGATAACTTCCTTTAATGAGATTTGTCAACCAATTAAAGCATGGCCTTCTATTATTCGTTTGTCAATTTCTGATGGATTGGTGATCCTACTTCAATGTTAGGTTGTTGCTCAGATGTACACTGGCGGCCATAAACTGGTTGGTGGCCATGTATCAATTTAGAAAAATTTAAATAGATATTTGACAAGTTTGAATAGAACATTGACAGAAATTTGAATAAAATATTGACAAGAAAATTGATAAAAACACTATTGAAAATTTGAATAGAGCATTAACCAAAATTTGGTAATACCATTGGCAGAGATTTGAATAGACCATTGACAGGAATTTGATAAGACCATTGATAGGAATTTGATAAGACCATTGATAGGAATTTGATAAGACCATTGATAGGAATTTGAATAGAACATTAAAAACACTGCCAGGCATTCATATAAACCATTGGCAGAGATTTGAATGACCGCGCATAGGAATTTGAATAGAGCATTGACAGAAATTTGAATACCGGTAAAGCCAAAATTAGAATTGGGCATACCGGTAGTCAGAAATTTAAATATTGTAAGTTTAAATCGACTATTCTAAATACTATTGTTATTATTTCATTACTAGGTGACTCGTATATTGTATGAAAATGACACTCACTGTTTGTCAGGATTGGAACTATTAACGTTACCACATGCAGTTGTATTCAGACAAGATCTTCTAGAAAGGTGTGTAATGATTGGTTGATTTGGTGTGTTTGTAGGTTTCACACCACAATTAGATTCCACACATTGCAAACAATGTAAAAATCGCTGTGAAAGACTGTTTTTCCTAGTTTACAAAATCAAATAGTGAATATTGTCACAGACGAGAAAAAACTACAATGGTATCAACAATATTAGAAAAGTTTAATCAGCTGACTGCTCACTCTAAATGTATCAAATTGTCATATTTTACCTGTTGGTTTTTGCTAAAATTCCATTCAAAAGTTGCAGGCTTACTTTTCAGGTATCTTATTTCAAAAATAAACCTTGATACAAATTCTAATTTTGTGATGTCAAATCTATACATGCATGCATTTAGTAATTGTAAGTAATTTAATATTAAAAC
Organism: Saccoglossus kowalevskii; assembly: GCF_978046115.1. Lineage (NCBI taxonomy): Eukaryota > Metazoa > Hemichordata > Enteropneusta > Harrimaniidae > Saccoglossus > Saccoglossus kowalevskii. The sequence goes on from NC_140657.1 coordinate 7,671,662, forward strand.
ATTATTAAGATGTATCAAGCAATAGGTGTTACGGTAATCTATTGTATAACTATACATGTATATTCATCAGTTCCATCAGCTGTAATTTTTACATAGTTACATTTATAGGTACAAAAATAATGTATTATACATTATAAATGGAGATCCAATCAAATATGAGTCTTTGCGTTTTTAGCATGCGTTATTATTGTCGCTTGGAACTCAATTCCCGCACGGGCGCAGGGGACAACCGCTACGGTTTAATACGTTTCCTAAATGTACACTGTACACTCTAATATATGATCTATAGAGTACTTAATGTGAATGCGTTTGTTTCTCTTTTAGATTTTATTGTCTCAAGCTGTGGGTTGCAGTAACTATTATGACTTGTGTGCATTTAACAGAGCGTGTTGCTATGGTAACCAAATGGATAGAAATTGCGGAAATGTTAAAAAGTAAAATATGTAATTTGTATGGATTTGCAGCTGTTATGGAAGGACTGTGTTGTTCACAAGTAAGTAAGCTAAATTATTCTTGTCTGGGAATAACCATTATCTCCGGTATATGTTCTAAAGTAGGTTGTTGCTAGTAAATGTATCTGGGATATTAGACTCAACTATTATACCTTTTAGGGTAGATAGTGGAAGGAGGGCTAGTATGAGAGATAACCATTGTATGCCTAGAGACACATGTAGGGGCAGATATTAACACAAAGTATACGTGTTCAACCATTAAAGGGTGGTGTTTGCCACACAATGTGTGTATTCAAATTTTATATTTTGTATACATCGCTATGAGTCTCATAGTCCCATATCCAACACAATGTGGTGTGGTGACCATCATCCTTTAAATGATTGAGGGGTTTATAGATGATATCATTGACATTTGGTTTTTATGTTATGGGTATCAAAGATAGTGAATTGTTGTTGTATGTGTGCGTATTATGTGTATTCTAAGCATTCATGGGAGTGTTTGGATCCAGGGATAAAGAGAATCATTTATCAGTATATATTTGGATTATCCAAAGACAACAGCATTGGACAGTAATCACTACACTTGGAAATCGCGTAAACCGAGCTCCAGACATAATCTTAGACCAAGACAGGTTGCAGTTGAGATTAAATGTATGGTTTGATCTTGAATTTAGGAGTTTTGATGTGATCAGAAATTTGTGGAGCTGTTGTCTTGTTGTATTTGAACACGAGATGAAGTTGAGATAGTTTGACCAAAACCATAAGTGCAGACAATTAATTTCTCATTCAAGTTCATTATGTACAATGGGATTTGTTAATGGAAGAGATTACTACACTAAGGAATGTTCTAAAATTCAGTGGATTACATTAAACTACTGTATTTTTGATCATTCAGATATCTCAATCACTCTCTTGATGTAAATAGTCTCAGTTTGATGACTCTTTAAACGACTAAGGGTTTGTAGATTGACATTTGGTTCTTGTGTTATGGTATCGAGGCCAGCGAATTGTTGTTGTATTTGTGCGTATTATGTGTATTCTGACCATCCCCCATTAAGCTATAGCATAATTCATGGCAGTGTTTATCAGTATTTATTTGGATTATCCAGGGACAACAGCTGATGTTAATCACTACCCTGAGGAAATTGCGTAAACAAAGCTCTAGACATACTGCACCAGGGAGTTCTCTAAATTCAGCAGACCCAGCTTCTGTATTTTTGACAGTTCAGAAATCTCACTTTCTTTCTTGTTAACTTTGTTATATTTCAGGTATCTGGTTTGAAATTGACTTGGGATGGTTTACGAAGATCTCATACAAACCTTGCCATTAAATTTGACACAAAACTACGTCACGATTACAAATGTTTGAACATCGGTGATCATAAAAGTATTCCCCTAACAAGGACAACTATACCACATATAATCCCCTTACTGCAGCTGCTGCAAAGGGATCCCTCCTCTGTCCATAATCAAGAAATTTGGGAAAAGTCTACGGATAATCACGGTTTGGATTCGGTGCTGATACACTTAGATGCCGCAAGATGTTACGCACAACAAAGTAATTTGTATAAAATAAATGCAGAGACAGAACTCCGTGAACTGAACGTTAATGATGAGTTGCAAGACTGTCTGAAGACAGAGTTTCATCTGAGAATACTATGGGGCATCCAAGGTACTGACGTTTGCAAAGAGGAAAGGTACGGGAAATTTAACCGGATTTTAACTGTCATGGCTGATAGAATTGAACCATTGCAAACTTTGTAACTTTCCAATTTTGAGAGAGTAGCATTTATTAACTAAAGGCAGTTTGATAATGTAAATAATTATTTGTTCTTTGTAAGCAGAAATGCTCATTTCAACTGACTTTATAGATGTATCCACATTGTAAACATGATGTCTCTGACAAAAGCACACATGTCACGTTTTTCAATAAATTCCAACTTCTGACTGAAGACTGTTGAAATTTATATATTTATGTACTGGATGCTCTGCACTTGAACAATACATTACAATGACACATTATGACATAGTATAGCGACACATAACAATACACTTTGGTGACATGTAACGAGAACACCATCGCATACAATGTAACTACACAGTAACATTGCAAGGTGGTGTATTACTGGCTTGGTGAATAATTGCTATATTCATAGAGTGGCATTTCTCATGCATTTTTGTGTGTTGCTATGTACAGTATAGAACTCATTCGCTAACAGCAACGTGATTTTGTAATAAATTTACAAGTGGATTATCTGTAGACATAATTAAATATAGATCTGGCTATTACACAAATATACACTGCTATTACACAAATATACACTGCTATTACACAAATTATCACTGCTATTACACAAATATACACTGCTATAATACAAATATACACTGCTATTACACAAATATACACTGCTATAATACAAATATACACTGCTATTACACAAATATACACTGCTATTACACAAATATACACTGCTATTACACAAATTATCACTGCTATAACACAAATATACACTGCTATTACACAAATATACACTGCTATTACACAAATATACACTTCTATTACACAAATATACACTGCTATTACACAAATATACACTGCTATTACACAAATATACACTGCTATTACACAAATATACACTGCTATTACACAAATATACACTGCTATTACACAAATATACACTGCTATTACACAAATATACACTGCTATTACACAAATATACACTGCTATTACACAAATATACACTGCTATAATACAAATATACACTGCTATTACATAAATATACACTGCTATAATACAAATATACACTGCTATAACACAAATATACTGCCCTATGCATAATTTTCTATTTGAGGCTCAGTATTTCCAAGTTTTTGTTTATTTTTGAGTAGTAATGAATATTTGTTCAGAAATTTTAAAATTATTAATTCAAAAATTATGATTTTAACACACTACATTGGTATTCACTTGCTATAAAGTATAAAGTTACAAAATGGGAAATTATATTTGCAATAAAATTGAACCAGTAAACGTCAGATGCTCATTTGTGAATTGTTTTTCACTCCCAATTAACTTTTTTGTTTCTGTAATTTATAATTTAATTAGTTTGTATTTAAGTAGACATCAGTATAATTTATAGAGTAATGTATTTTTCATTAGATAAAGATGTTGTGTATACTTTCACTTTATGTAGAGTTATGTTAAATACCTAAATGTTTTATACAATAGGTGCTTTTGTTTTAATATGTAACATCTATTCTTATTGGAGATATTTAAATGCCTTAGCCAATGGCTGAGGTGCTTATATTTTTTTTGCTATGTAACATCCATCCTTATTGGAGGATTGATATATTTGTGTCTGATATTTAAATGTGTTAGCCAATGGGTGAGGTGCTTTTATTTTGCAGCTAGCATCACCAAAGATGAGTAAATATGGTGCTAAAATAAACATATTCTATTCATAAATTTTGTAAATAAAATAAACATATTGTAATTTGTAAACTTATTATATGCCAGTGTCCAAAGGACGACTTCTCAAAACCATAGAAATGCTTTATATAAATTTTAGTGTGTAGTAATTCGATTAAATGCGATATCTAAAAAAACAACCCTAAATGTACCTATAACGACATGTATAATATGAAAATTATATTCAGATTTATTTGGTCAGCAACCAATCATAACCTGTGTAACATGCTGTTCTCTAGTAAGATGCACTGTAATTGGTTAACAGTAACCTCAAAATTGAGTGCATAGGTACTTTGTGTGAAGCTCTACCATATTTGTTCATTTCATAAGAATAATTCTTGTTTCAATGAATATTTTGATAACTTTGGTGATTATTTTTGTCATAATTGGTGAAGATTGCAATGTTTGACTACTAAATGAAATCCCCATGAATTTTCCTTGTATCAAATTTGTAACAATACTTGAATATTACAACTTTCATTGCACTCAATAGTAATCACAACTGTTAAAATTAGGGAAAATATTTGAAGGATATCTCTGTATGTTACTCAAGAGAGAAAACAATTCTTGATAAAGTCCATTAATACAAAGTAGCAATTTGTTTATATAAATCCCCACAATGGCTAGTGAACAGGTATATCAACTTCTGAATTCATAATATGGTATTGTAGGTATGTGGTATGATTGTAAGCTACTATTGAATTGTGGGTATGTGGTATGATCAGATCCTACCATTGAATTGTGGGTATATGGTATGATTGCAAGCTACTATTGAATTGTGGGTATGTGGTATGATCAGATCCTACCATTGAATTGTGGGTATGTGGTATGATTGCAAGCTACTATTGAATTGTGGGTATGTGGTATGATCCGATCCTACCATTGAATTGTAGGTATGTGGTATGATTGCAAGCTACTATTGAATTGTGGGTATGTGGTATGATTGCAAGCTACTATTGAATTGTGGGTATGTGGTATGATCAGATCCTACCATTGAATTGTAGGTATGTGGTATGATTGCAAGCTACTATTGAATTGTGGGTATGTGGTATGATCAGATCCTACCATTGAATTGTAGGTATGTGGTATGATTGCAAGCTACTATTGAATTGTGGGTATGTGGTATGATCAGATCCTACCATTGAATTGTAGGTATGTGGTATGATTGTAAGCTACTATTGAATTGTGGGTTTGTGGTATGATCAGATCCTACCATTGAATTGTAGGTATGTGGTATGATTGCAAGTTACTATTGAATTGTGGGTATGTGGTATGATCAGATCCTACCATTGAATTGTAGGTATGTGGTATGATTGCAAGCTACTATTGAATTGTGGGTATGTGGTATGATCAGATCCTACCATTGAATTGTAGGTATGTGGTATGATTGTAAGCTACTATTGAATTGTGGGTTTGTGGTATGATCAGATCCTACCATTGAATTGTAGGTATGTGGTATGATTGCAAGTTACTATTGAATTGTGGGTATGTGGTATGATCAGATCCTACCATTGAATTGTAGGTATGTGGTATGATTGTAAGCTACTATTGAATTGTGGGTATGTGGTATGATCAGATCCTACCATTGAATTGTAGGTATGTGGTATGATTGTAAGCTACTATTGAATTGTGGGTATGTGGTATGATCAGATCCTACCATTGAATTGTAGGTATGTGGTATGATTGCAAGCTACTATTGAATTGTGGGTATGTGGTATGATCAGATCCTACCATTGAATTGTAGGTATGTGGTATGATTGTAAGCTACTATTGAATTGTGGGTATGTTTTATGATCAGATCCTACCATTGAATTGTAGGTATGTGGTATGATTGTAAGCTACTATTGAATTGTGGGTATGTGGTATGATCAGATCCTACCATTGAATTGTAGGTATGTGGTATGATTGTAAGCTACTATTGAATTGTGGGTATGTTTTATGACCAGATCCTACCATTGAATTGTAGGTATGTGGTATGATTGCAAGCTGCTATTGAATTGTGGGTATGTGGTATGATCAGATCCTACCATTGAATTGTAGGTATGTGGTATGATTGTAAGCTACTATTGAATTGTGGGTATGTGGTATGATCAGATCCTACCATTGAATTGTAGGTATGTGGTATGATTGTAAGCTACTATTGAATTGTGGGTATGTGGTATGATCAGATCCTACCATTGAATTGTAGGTATGTGGTATGATTGCAAGCTACTATTGAATTGTGGGTATGTGGTATGATCAGATCCTACCATTGAATTGTAGGTATGTGGTATGATTGTAAGCTACTATTGAATTGTGGGTATGTTTTATGACCAGATCCTACCATTGAATTGTAGGTATGTGGTATGATTGCAAGCTGCTATTGAATTGTGGGTATGTGGTATGATCAGATCCTACCATTGAATTGTAGGTATGTGGTATGATTGTAAGCTACTATTGAATTGTGGGTATGTTGTATGATCAGATCCTACCATTGAATTGTGGGTATGTGGTATGATTGTAAGCTACTATTGAATTGTGGGTATGTGGTATGATCAGATCCTACCATTGAATTGTGGGTATGTGGTATGATTGTAAGCTACTATTGAATTGTGGGTATGTGGTATGATCAGATCCTACCATTGAATTGTGGGTATGTGGTATGATTGCAAGCTACTATTGAATTGTGGGTATGTGGTATGATCAGATCCTACCATTGAATTGTAGGTATGTGGTATGATTGCAAGCTACTATTGAATTGTGGGTATGTGGTATGATCAGATCCTACCATTGAATTGTAGGTATGTGGTATGATTGTAAGCTACTATTGAATTGTGGGTATGTGGTATGATCAGATCCTACCATTGAATTGTAGGTATGTGGTATAATTGCAACTTACTATTGAATTGTGGGTGTGTGGTATGATCAGATCCTACCATTGAATTGTAGGTATGTGGTATGATTGTAAGCTACTATTGAATTGTGGGTATGTGGTATGATTGTAAGCTACTATTGAATTGTGGGTATGTGGTATGATCAGATCCTACCATTGAATTGTAGGTATGTGGTATGATTGCAAGCTACTATTGAATTGTGGGTACGTGGTATGATTGTAAGCTACTATTGAATTGTGGGTATGTGGTATGATCAGATCCTACCATTGAATTGTGGGTATGTGGTATGATCAGATCCTACCATTGAATTGTAGGTATGTGGTATGATTGCAAGCTACTATTGAATTGTGGGTATGTGGTATGATTGTAAGCTACTATTGAATTGTGGGTATGTGGTATGATTGTAAGCTACTATTGAATTGTAGGTATGTGGTATGATTACAAGCTACTATTGAATTGTGGGTATGTGGTATGATCAGATCCTACCATTGAATTGTAGGTATGTGGTATGATTGTAAGCTACTATTGAATTGTGGGTATGTGGTATGATCAGATCCTACCATTGAATTGTAGGTATGTGGTATGATTGCAAGCTACTATTGAATTGTGGGTATGTGGTATGATCAGATCCTACCATTGAATTGTAGGTATGTGGTATGATTGTAAGCTACTATTGAATTGTAGGTATGTGGTATGATTACAAGCTACTATTGAATTGTGGGTATGTGGTATGATCAGATCCTACCATTGAATTGTAGGTATGTGGTATGATTGTAAGCTACTATTGAATTGTGGGTATGTGGTATGATCAGATCCTACCATTGAATTGTGGGTATGTGGTATGATTGCAAGCTACTATTGAATTGTGGGTATGTGGTATGATCAGATCCTACCATTGAATTGTAGGTATAATAACAACCTTTATTGATATCGTATCCCTTCTGGGATCTAGATTAGAATACAATAAGGATATAAGGAACAATAAAATACATAAGTAATAATAATAAAAAAAAAGAAATAAATAGTACTGTAAAATCTGTATTAGAAACCGCGGCTTCTATTAAAATGGTACAATCCAATAGAGGGGGTGCGGCTTCTATTAGAGCATCTACACATATGAGAAATGATGATTTTTTGGTTCTCAATTGTTTAAAAAGAATGGGTGCGACTTCTATTAGGGATGCGGCTTCTAATACAGATTTTACGGTAATACTGTGAAAATATTATTATATAAATATTTTTTTGATGTTATTTTGAGGCAGCTGGTAAATTGCTTTTCATGAAATTCTCTCTTTTATTAAAACAGTCGCTGATAAACTTGGCAATTGCTTGGACAGTTTCAGAATTTTTGTTATTGAGAAGTGCTTTCAGATTACCGGATAAGTTTACGTTTTCAAACAAAGCATCTCTTTCAAATTTGTACTGGTTATGTAGGTATGTGGTATGGATATGTGGTATGATTGTAAGCTACTATTGAATTGTGGGTATGTGGTATGATCAGATCCTACCATTGAATTGTAGGTATGTGGTATGATTGCAAGCTACTATTGAATTGTGGGTATGTGGTATGATCAGATCCTACCATTGAATTGTGGGTATGTGGTATGATTGCAAGCTACTATTGAATTGTGGGTATGTGGTATGATCAGATCCTACCATTGAATTGTAGGTATGTGGTATGATTGCAAGCTACTATTGAATTGTGGGTATGTGGTATGATCAGATCCTACCATTGAATTGTAGGTATGTGGTATGATTGCAAGCTACTATTGAATTGTGGGTATGTGGTATGATCAGATCCTACCATTGAATTGTAGGTATGTGGTATGATTGCAAGCTACTATTGAATTGTGGGTATGTGGTATGATCAGATCCTACCATTGAATTGTAGGTATGTGGTATGATTGTAAGCTACTATTGAATTGTGGGTATGTGGTATGATCAGATCCTACCATTGAATTGTAGGTATGTGGTATAATTGCAACCTACTATTGAATTGTGGGTGTGTGGTATGATCAGATCCTACCATTGAATTGTAGGTATGTGGTATGATTGTAAGCTACTATTGAATTGTGGGTATGTGGTATGATTGTAAGCTACTATTGAATTGTGGGTATGTGGTATGATCAGATCCTACCATTGAATTGTAGGTATGTGGTATGATTGCAAGCTACTATTGAATTGTGGGTATGTGGTATGATTGTAAGCTACTATTGAATTGTGGGTATGTGGTATGATCAGATCCTACCATTGAATTGTAGGTATGTGGTATGATTGCAAGCTACTATTGAATTGTGGGTATGTGGTATGATTGTAAGCTACTATCGAATTGTGGGTATGTGGTATGATTGTAAGCTACTATTGAATTGTGGGTATGTGGTATGATCAGATCCTACCATTGAATTGTAGGTATGTGGTATGATTGTAAGCTACTATTGAATTGTAGGTATGTGGTATGATTGCAAGCTACTATTGAATTGTGGGTATGTGGTATGATCAGATCCTACCATTGAATTGTAGGTATGTGGTATGATTGTAAGCTACCATTGAATTGTAGGTATGTGGTATGATTGCAAGCTACTATTGAATTGTGGGTATGTGGTATGATCAGATTCTACCATTGAATTGTAGGTATGTGGTATGATTGCAAGCTACTATTGAATTGTGGGTATGTGGTATGATCAGATCCTACCATTGAATTGTAGGTATGTGGTATGATTGCAAGCTACTATTGAATTGTGGGTATGTGGTATGATCAGATCCTACCATTGAATTGTAGGTATGTGGTATGATTGCAAGCTACTATTGAATTGTGGGTATGTGGTATGATCAGATCCTACCATTGAATTGTAGGTATGTGGTATGATTGTAAGCTACCATTGAATTGTGGGTATGTGGTATGATCAGATATTACTATTGAATTGTATGTATGTGGTATGATTGTAAGCTACTATTGAATTGTGGGTATGTGGTATGATCAGATCCTACTATTGAATTGTAGGTATGTGGTATGATTGTAAGCTACTATTGAATTGTGGGTATGTGGTATGATCAGATCCTACCATTGAATTGTAGGTATGTGGTATGATTGCAAGCTACTATTGAATTTGTGCAACTCCATTATAGATATATTTCAGTTATTAGTGGTGCTAAGTATTCTAATTATTGGTACCTAAGAGATTCAGCCAATGAGTGTGATGATTTTTACCTTGCCCGTACTATCAAAGATGGAAGGGAAAGGTATATTCAGGGAAAAATTGTGTCCGGCGTTGTCGTCGTCGTTGTCGTCGTCGTTAATAATTGTTATTGTGTGCATAATAACTTTACTAATTCTATTCCAAACTTTATCAAACTTGGTCACCTTATTCATCAGTATAAAGTCTTCCCTGAGCTTGAACAACAGATGCCCTGTATGAAAATATCATGCAAAAATTGAGAAAATCTGATAAAATATTTTGACTGTTTTTACTTGACTGATCACTGGTGATACACATCAAAGGTCACTGATGTCAGTGGAAATATGCATTGTTGTACGTGTTCAATGAAGCAAATGATTTATCTTGTAATTTATCTCAGAATCCCATACTGGGTTTCAAAACCAACTCATGGAAAGATTGCACAGTCTGATACACATTTGCAAACCTACCAATAAAATCTTTACAGAAAACAAGATGTCAGAAAATCAATATAAGCACTCTTATGAACTGGGTGCCAAACTTTGATCAAGATCTGAATTTAATAGAAAATCTGTTTAGTTCAAAGTTATCAAATCAAAAACAATACATAAAAAATACATAAAAAGCAAAACATTTCATCCACATTTTAAAAAGAAAATTGTTCTAAAATATATGTATTTTGTATTTGACAAACAGTTCATTCGACAAATGAAAACTCACAGGAATATGTTTCAGCTATTAGGTAGAACAGAATGATAGAGTTTTTATAATATAGGTTTAAAAACGCACTTCAAAGATTGCAGTGTTTGAAGATGTAGATTTTCAGGAGGCAACAGTACTGTTGACTTCTCCCTCCACTGGACACCAACTAACTATTTAAGTTGATTTGCATACAAAGCAGAGCTTGCAACATAATAGCTATTCATAAAGGGTGATTTTTTTTTTACTTTTCATATAATACAGTAGTCACACAATGAGGCAGTTCATATTTGTCTCAGTGAATCATTAATTTTTGACAGACACCTGTACAAAATACTTGGACAAAAGCCAGCTAAGATTTTCTGTTATCTTGCATGTTTTATGAATCTATTCACGTCTAAATGCAGCCCTTTTTTTTTTGAGATGGGGCATTTGTTTTTATACTAAAATATCAGAATTACCTTGAATAAAGCTGGAAATTATGTCCCTTAAAATAATTAAACAAATAAGGCACCAATGTTTTTGTAAGATGTTTACATCTTTAATGACATTCGGTAGACTGATTCCCCACTGTTGGTTCAACCCCAAAACTTGTTTGTATTCAAAATTAATTATGACAATGCATATTTATATTGAAACAAACTATGATAAAGGGAATTATATTATATAACAAAGGGCAAGGTCACCAGAGTTCAACTATGTTATTCTACAGTCAGTACAATTTGTTTCTTAAATGCATTTTGTAATAAAAAATAACTTTGCAATAACATGCCTTGTTTTATTTCTGCATTTTTTTAAAATTCCTGTGCAAAATACAGAATAAGAATATGCAACTGATGTAGCGGATACATCAAGCACCACTGATCCAGAACGTCTGAGGTTGAAGAGAAGCTGATTGATAAGTGGACAAGGTTATGTCATGAAAGGTGCCAACAAAGTGTTTTTAAGTCAGGGTAAAGCTGACAACGTTGCCTATAAAATCGATAGAATAATTTTGTAAGTCGTAAAAGCTTTTCGAAAAGTCAATATAGCTGGTCGAAAAAATCAGTTTTAAAATCAACAAAGCTACAAAAGTAGGATCGAATGTTAACAAATTTAGATGGAAAGTAAGCAAAGTTGGATTGAAATTGGGTAGAGTTGAAATGTCAACAAAATTTCTTGGAAAGTCATGAAAGTTTGTTGAGAAGACTACATGTTTGAAAAGTTGCATGGAAAGTCATAAAACTAGGTTGTAAAGTTGACATTAATAAGGATAAAAAGTTTACAAAATTATTCACAAAGTAGTTGACATGTCAACAAAATTGGTTGAAAAGTCAAATAATAACATTAGAAATTCATAAAAAATGGCATGGAAATTTGTTAACGTTAGGCTGGAAAAATGACAACATTGGTTGGAAAAAAATTGCAAAATCTGTGTGTTGGTTTGGTTTGAAAGTCTTAAAAGTTTAGTTGAAAGTCGTAAGATTTGATAGAAAATCATAAATGTTGAGTAGAAAATCAACAAAATTAAATGGAAAGTAGTAGGTGCTTCATATATATATATATATATATATATATATCCTGTGTTCAAATCCGTGTCTATTTGAATACATAATTTGCTAATTAATTTAACAATTTGGAGCCTGGTAAATTTCAAGAAACACTTTTAAAAGCTAATTAATTATGGATTAAATATGCACATACTAATTATAATAATTGATTTACAAGAGTCGCCCTGGTAATTCATTACAACCCTGAGACGTACTAATACTAATCTTTGTGATTTAGAAAGCAAATTACCTGGTTTATATTTTTTTCATTGAACACTGCCCTCTCTGGTGGAGTATGTAAATTGCTTGCATCAGAGTTTATTTTGATCCAAGACTACACTGGTATTTCATTTGTGAATTATTTTTTCTTAGTTTTCAATCAAAGCAATATTTGTTAAATGCCATTATAATGTTAATTTTTACAAAGTTTGTGAACTTGCTCAAAATAGTGAAATTAAATGCCAGTGAAAATATATGGTTTTACAATATTTTCATTATATTATTACTATGTTACAACAGAGGTAACACGGATTACCGGTATAACATGAAAATATTGTCGTTCAGTAGAAATTATTTCTTTTAAATTATGTAGAATTCCCATCTATTATTATTTATCTGTCACCGTAACGCTACAGAGTTACAGAGTGCCGTAATTTTGTATTGCACTGTGTATTTTCATCCTACCACATTAGGAAACACAGATTCCAAATAAACGTCCTCTAATAATACAAAACAAACATGGCTGCCCCAGGGTTTGACCAGACCCCACACAAAAAAGTTTGCTCAATTTGTGCTAAACGTTCTGGATTTCGGCAATCCCATGTTGTATTCCTGGGAGGAAAAAATGTAAAAGAAGATTATAATTTCATATTATTGTGATCACCTGAAAAATGATCAGTTGTGACAACAAATCCTGAAATATTTAAGTACTGAAACTGAAAGTCATGGTGTTTATTCAAACATGCTTTTCATTTTTTGTAACAACTAAAGGTCACTTTACTATTTTATAAGGAAGTACTCCTAAATTCAATTGCAGGATTCTGTTGGATAACGATTTCTCATGACCAATACACAATCAAAAACCTGTATTACAGCGGTCAATGAAAGATTTTCTTTGAATCATACAATATCTTAACCTTTTCACTACCAGTTGGCCAAATTTTTTGAGTAAAAACTGAAAATTAACTCAAATTTTGTCTGTTGGCTCCAAAATTAGGGTTCATTTCTGGAAATATTGAAGAATATAAGAAAAAAAGTGCAAACACATTTTGAAGAGAAAACTCTGGTGGTGGAAAGGTTAAGGAGGTCTGGGTCAAATTAAAAACTATATTTTATTTTCTTCATGCTTTCATTAAAATTGGGTAATGCAATTGGGCGATCAGACAATTCTTCAATTACCAAGGGTCTGAAATGTCATGGAAAATGTTTTAAAACAGCATTTTTACACTGGTTTCTATAGTAACATTATTTCTTCATATCTTGAAACTCTGTGGTTTAGAATGAAAAAGACATTATTGATATGAATACTAATATTAAAACAATTTCAAAATTTAGTTTTCTCCCATAATGCATTGCAATACCCAATCCTATGCTTAGTATTGCAAAATTTGAATTCTGTCTGAACTGTTTAGAGTGGCAATGATTCATGTATACATACTTCCTCGAGTATGTTTTATTTACAGTGCATTCAGACTCGAAACTGATTGTGAAACTGGATGCCATCTTTTAAATCTGCAACATCCTGTTACCGATAGTTAAACAAATATTGAATTTGGGATAAATTACAGGAATTCACATTTTTAAGTAGGCTTCAATATTACCATATTCCACTCATATCAAAACTGTATTAGAGATAAAGGCAATACTGTAATGAGGTTATCCAAGTGTCTGTTTCCAGGAAAAAATAAATTATAAATAGGCTTTTATCTATCACTATTTTAAGAAGAATGAGATTAAAGACTTGTTTAAAATACACTGGTTATAGCAAAACATACTGTATCTGCTCCATTAGTAGTGAATTTGTTTACAGAAACGATAGGTGTGGATCTATGGTCAAACATTTTAAAAGGCAATGGTCATCACGCCACTTGTGTTGATAAACTGATTTTTTCACAACCCAATGTGTTCTCTCACTAGCAAGCAATGAATTAGAGTTTTCATCTGGCCATGAATTGCACTAATGACTTCCTAGATGCGTTCCAATTTTTAAATGATCTTGTTTGCTGCCATCTTTTGTACATGTTGGTCTTGACAAAAATTAAAGTCAACGTTGTGAAGAACAAATTATGTAGACATCTGGGCGCAAATCCGTATTTGTATTTTGTCAGACAATGTACAAAAAGCTTCAGCCATCCATCCACATTTCATGCATTGTGATATGCTGTACAAGTTCAGTGGGACAACATTGAAGACATTACGGAATAAAGATTGTAATACATGTACTGACTGCTGAAGTTCCGAGTAATTTCTTCTTACATTATATGTTCTTGACACAAACCCTTACAGACATAGAAACTAAAACCAATACCAGTTACTGTCACCTCCATATCAAACACCAAAACAGCAACATTGCCAGGTAAGTTGCTGAATTTCATTCAATCATATAAATTTCTAAATAATAAATGGAAAAGTTATTCAAACAAAATGTACGTATGAACTGATGTACTGACCGCATTCACCTGAACGGCACATCCTTGTAAAAGTGGTCTGAACTAAACACCTCTAATCGAATAACAATGTTAAGACTTCGTGACAAACCAGTCAACAACTTAGCTAGCAATGTTGCTGTTTTGATGTTCGAAACAAAATGGCGATGACAGTAAGAAACCACAGACAAGCAAATATTACGTTTCTTTATATTTATTTCTTTGCTATTATCTTGGAAGAGATCCAATAATGTGACAAGTAAAAATTAGTACAAATTAAATTTTACAACGCATAAAAAAAAAAAAAATGCACTATGGGCAAAATTCACTGATATAAACAGCACTCTTTTTATGGAAAAAAAAATACAATATTATGTAACAATAAGTTTAGTTAGAGTTTGATGACACATGGATGGGGTGGCAACCAAATTATTGACAAACGATGTAAGTAGCAATGTTTATATAAAAATGATATATGATAACAGTTTTTAATTTTCATCAACATTATTTGTCATGATTTGATGGAATTTGTTGGAATAAAATTTTGTGATAGTCGCTGTGAATTTAAAGATCCAAATGAAAATGTTCTTGGTAAATGTTCGCAGAACACACAAATTTTAAAACATGTTGTCTCTCATGCAATAAAAGCCTATACAACTCTCCTAGTAATTTTGCTCCTGTGACAAAAATGTTCATTATGAAAGAAAGTGCAGTTGTCTGTCAATGATAATTATGTTTGTTTTTAGATTTTACTATAATCTAAAAGATGAAACTATTAAAGTTGATTGTAATGCCATTGCCTAAACTCTTATACATTATTTTAACTTCACAGAAGAGCTCCGTCACTAGAGAGCTAGAATAATTTATGATGCTAGATTCATAGCATGTTGTAAAACCAAAATTGGTTACTGTAATTTTGAAAACTTTTAATTCATATTGTACAGGTGTTTTCTACACAAACAGAATTACAGCTACCGTACATTCCACATGTTTGCTATAATGCACACCCATCTATACTCCAAAATCAAAGTGTACAATGGACTCGCTGATTTTTTATTTTAATAATAGACAGATTTTGTTGATAATGTATACAACTATAACGACACTACATGATATTTATATGATGAAAACTAGTCTACTAGTAAATTTGATGAATTGTCTGCAAGTAGCAATGTGATTAAAGCCGAGTCTAATCTAGTAAAGTTGTACATATGACGTATACTAATAATGACGTGGTCTTCCACAGCTATTCGGTTATTACGCCAAGTAGGCATAACTAATTATACAGCCTCTTACTGCATCTTTGGCACTATGTACAACTACCACCAAAAAGCTGAAATCCTTGTACCTGTCAATGTCCTAACATATTACCCACGACTCTGGCTATATATACAGGAATCATAAGAGCTCACTGAAAGTATACAAAACATTTTTACAATGACTTCCCATAAACAACGCACACAGGATGCAGTTATATTTATAACGATATCAAAGCAAGCAAGTTTGCCATCTTTGAATATTTTCTAATGGTGTTGTGATAATCATCACAAACACAACGGTGACTTCATCTCAGCGAAGCGCAGTACATGCATGCATGGACATCAAGGTCAACTGTAGTACTGGAAAACCAGCAACTAAATACTAAATAGCATTACAGAACAGACCAAATTCCAAGATGGCTGAATGATTTTGCTACAATTCATGATTCATAAATTTCCAGAAGAAAAAACTCGACTGAAGATGCAGATTTAAAACTGATATTTAACTTCACTTAGTAATTTCCATTGAACATTGTGTCTAGAGATGATCCTAAGTTACTGGACGAATGTATTTTTGATGACAAAAACGAAAATAAGAAAAGAAATGACTGATATTTTGGCAGTTATAGAAGAGTATGGACATTTGTGTATAACACTTAATATACAATAATTATTATTTAAATTTGTAATAATAAAATAAATTTACACTTTACTCAAAATATTTGCAATTATTGGTCAATGTGATATTACTTGACCCTTGACCGTATAATAAAGACGACAAAAAGTTGAAAATGAAGGAGCAGTCATATCATTCAGGTCAGGTCAGGTCAGGTCAGGTCAGGTCAGGGTTCAAATGAAAACCAATAGTCTTGTTGATATAAATATAAACCAAGAGATATAAAGATAAGCCTTTTTACCACCAGTTCCCATTTTCATCTCACAAATTCACAAGATAGTCCTGTTTATAGTCTGCCCTTTCCTTCAGAAGGTTAGGACAAAAATATTCAAATTTTTAAGTCAAACTGACAATCGACTTAAATTTTGTTTGTTGGCTTCAAAATTAGGGTTCATTTCCAGAAATATTGAAGAATATATTAAAAAAAAAAAGTGCAGACAAATTTGGACGAGAAAGTGTGGTGGTAAAAAGGTTAACAGTAATAGTCGAAAAAAAAATACACTACTGGCATTTGACAAATTACAGTATAGGAAAAGCACTGCCAAACTGGTTAAGTGTGTTTTCAAAACATCCATGTGTGCTTAAGGTAATCAGAGCAAATGCGCAGTCAACATATTATTGTAAAAATATATCACTGGTATTTCCTTATTTTGACTTTTTCAGCAAATTCACTGGGTTTATATTTACAATTTTTTCGGTGTAAAACAGCAAGTGACATGTTCACATGGATTGTATTTAGCGAATTTCAGTAAATAGCGAAAATAAAACTCAGTGATTAATTAATACCATATTATATAAGTGAGTGTGATTCTAATGGGTCAAATATGATATGAAGACTGCATTTATTTTCTTGAAAATTACCTTCGCTTCTCGGCAAAATCAAACAATGGGAAAACTTGTTTTTTTATATTTTGCAGGCCACTCATAAACAAATAAAGCGAAAATAAATTACAAGTAAAATAAAGGTATAGGTTGTTAATTTGGCATATTTTTCTTCAGCAGGATGAACCTGTCTTAATTCAACCTGGTTGTGAGGTGGAGAGGGTGTGTGTGGGGGTGGTGGGTTATAGTGAAAGTGAAAGTTATGGTGACATCAGGCATGAACTTCACATACACATACTGTAAAATGACTAATTTTCACTGGGTTTAAATTTCACTGATTTACTATTTCAGGCATATTCACGGTTTTATCATTTAGATAATATGTTCTATGCTCAATTTTACATATTCACTGGGTTTTAATTTAGCGCATTTAGCAGTCAGCGAAATAAGCAAAATTAAAACCCAGTGAATACAAATGTAATTTATCCTTTTACAGTACAAGAAAACGTGTCTCGAGATAGGAAAGGCTCTGAGAAGGTTTGTCAGTTTACAGAGAAGTCTGGTTTTTATAGAAGTAAGTCTATTGGGAAAGGGGATGGTAATGCTTTATTTTGACATTTTAATATTAGTTTCAAAATAAATCAGTTTATACAGCACACAATTATTATCAATATATCAGCATAATCTTTGATTTCTATTAACTACAAGGTTTATGAAACTTTATTATATTACAGACATAATCTAAATCCCCTAAAAATCACTTGAATTTATAGCTTTTTTATCTGGTTAAAACACCAAACATCATCAACATTATAACATTCCCAACTAAAATACTTAAATTAACAATTTACATAATTGAAGCAGGAAGTGACACCTGACTAATTTACTTTTTTTTTAAACATTTCTACCAGACAGTTATGAATAATGAACTTATTTGGATGTAAATGAGACTTCTTTGCCATATATGTATTTATGCTAATTAGCATAGCCTTATTTGGAATGTGTGCCTTTCTTTAAATATACAAACCAGCATCAAATCAAATCAAATGTTGCCATTTAGTGTCCTCATTAAAAGTTAAAAAGTAGGTTATTCATGTCGGTATGAGTGTTTGTCCATTGCTTATTCTTGGGGCGGATCTATGTCACAGATTGTTCTGTGTGGCTAAGACACTCACACGCATCACTATACCATGTATTTCTATCAGCTCTGTACAAGCTGCTGTGAGACGCTGGTCGAAGAGCCGGTGAAAACGGCTAAAATTAAGAAAACAACATAAACTAAACTTTGAGGTAATTCTGAGCAACCAAATTTACACATGTTACACATGTAGGGGTAATCTTGTTACACTGTTCAGTGAAGTCTCGACAACTATCCCTAAGTACCGTTTTCTAAGGCTGGGAAAATGCCTGCTCCGAGAATAGGTTTTGATAATTTGTTTTTAAAGATGAAATAAATTATGAGGCACATTTTTTTTGTAAAACATGACTCAAAGTCAGGGAGCTTAAGTATAAATAAAAATGCAAATGCTGATATAAAAAAAAATTGATACAGCATTTCTAGACATATCTTTAGACGGTTGGGTGGTGTTGGGTGGGATGGGATGAGATGGGATGAGATGAGATGGGATGAGATGGGATGAGATGGGATGAGATGAGATGGAATGGAGCGGGTTGGGATGGAATTCAAATTACAGATATTAAGTACAAGACTGATAAATCAAACGTCAGTCGGATTTTTAAAAAAAAGGTTAATATCACAAAATTGACTGCAAATATGGTAAATTTGATAGTGTATATCAGAAACAGCATTTTTTTCCAAAACAAGGAGGCATGCATTGCAGTTTTCAATATAGTGAAAAAACACAGGGACTGACCAGTATGAAAAATACGGTTAGGTAGTTAATTTAAGAAACAGGAAATAAACAAAATTCCTGTGTATCATATTACAGCAAACATTGGCCAGACATTCTCATTCATAATAGCAACATTTGCAGTAATAGCGCCCTCTACAGATTTTATGAAAAATATTAACATGATTTTGCAAATAATATTTAATATTTAGAGGCATTATTAACATCGATGAAATTTTCATAATGTCATTCCGACTTCTTCGTCTAGAGTATCGCAGTGAAATATTCGCTGAGACAAAAATTCATGAAATTCACTGACTCACGAAATGTCAACTGCTTGACGAGTTCGGCACGACTTGACCTGATCCTGGGTGAGTGTTCTAGTTTCGGTCTATTAACTAAAAAATGTGTTAAAGTGGAGGAACAATGTTCAGAAACATTCTATGTAACTAGTTGGTACATAGCCTTCTTCCACGCCACCTTTGCGTATTTTAGTCCAACCGTCACCCCCATCTTTCTCTATCACATCTAGTATCTCGTTCTCTTCCATCGGTATTGCACCTTCACTTTGAGCTGAAATGCAACAAACACGCAAAGTTATTAAATATAGCATGGCACTGTATGTCATTTGTTGACTAATCAACATAAAAATGCTTTTACTGAATAATTTTATTTTTAAGAGTGTCTAACATTATTTTGATGCACTGTAACCATTTAACCATTAGTGTGTATGCTTTCAACTGCTGCAGAACAAGGTCTGACAGTCTATGTCTGTCAAACAAATATGTAACAAACAAATATAGCGTGTATTCCTTTGACTACCAAATGGCAAAACAACCTACTATGAGCATGCATTCAACTGATAAATTGGTACTTACCTTCAAAAGCATATAAGGCTTTACATCTGCATATAACAGGGTCTAACGCTGCAGTTTGTTGTGTATATGTGCCAGAAGTGTCATCATCGCTGTCAAACTCACCAGGTGGGTAAGATGAAGTACTGGTATTAACACTGACATCAGCTATACCCGTATCTGGACTGTATACAATATACAAATAATTATTAGTGGATTTATAATGCTACTCAAATACTGAAACATTGAAAGACTTTTTGAAGATTGTGATCTCAAGTCTAATTGACCAGATGATATTTTTCTTGAGGTAATGAAAAATGCAAAAGCCCTTTCACTATACCTTAAAGATACTATCTATAAATCCCCTGATTAAATGTTGCGAAAATAGTGAAGTTTTTATTTTGATATTTCTTTAGTTTTATTGTTTGTTTTTATTACACTTGTTTATTTTTCTCAGATGATTTAGTTGTGTAATAAAGTTATTATTGAAAGCCATGAAATAACTAAATAAACTGCATCAATCAAGTTGAGAGAGAACAATACAATACAACCTGTTGATTTATACAAATACTCACCTTGTAGGTGCCGTACTGGTGGCGTAATGCGATGATGTTATACTCGACCTTGGTGAGGCTGTAGAGGCTATTGTACTGGCTGGTGACGTCAAAGAACTGCTGTTGGCATTGGTCTCCATATTTGAGAGTCTATTCTGTTTTGGCGTTCCCTGTGGCGTACTAGTTTTACCATCTACATCACCGAGGTACATCTACAATAATTAAACATCACAATTATTCTACAGACATTGAGAGCTATGAAGCAATGTTACATGTGATTTCAGTAGGACTATCATCACAAATGTGCATAAGAATTAAGGAGTACATTCATACATTATCAACATGCCCCCCGTACACTTTCAGACAAAATAAGTGAAGTTACCCTCTAAAATAATAACAAGAATTCTTCGTTATCAAGATTCACATATATGAATGCCAGTATTATAAAAAAAGTAGCAACACACTAGCACAAAATACTCAATATAATGTAAAGTATTTTATTTTCACTTGAAAGTTATTTTTGATATTCTGGATGAAGGAATGATTCAGTGAAAATAAATCCAATAAATACATGTATACCTTTTTCTTTACATTCAACTTGTCAAAAATCAGTGAAAATAAACTCAATACAAAAAAAGCAGGGATATCTTGTCAGTTAGTTTCAGCTAAAATACTGGGTAAAGTATTTTACAATTTTTGAAACCATATATCACTTTATTGCGTAAGCAATGATGTGTAATAAATAGTTATTAAAGTCATAATGTATCATCTACAATTTCAGTATTACATGTTTGAAATTATTTTTCATGACAGTTCTAACTTACTTGGTATTTTTGTAATTCTGTCCGTACAATGTCGAGCTTCTTGCCATTTTCGGCTAATTGTGCATCTACACTGTTAGGATCTCCCAACGCCGGCGTCTTTGTATAAACTTCTTTCATTTTATTCAATGCATCTCTGTAAACATAAAATGAAATGATCTGTTACAACTGCACAATGTACATTCCACTGTTGTAAATAAACTCCACATAAACAGCACGCACAGAAAATATGGTTATTAAATTAAAATATTCATTATTAAAATATATGTTAATAGCGATTAATGTTGATCACAGTCCTTAAAAGGCCACTGACCACCAACAGTCTATAATATCCTTTTATTGATATTTCAATCAATAATTTTTTAATTAATTAAGTCATCAAGCAGAAATTCCAGACAGGAAATTAAAGGTTTACAATTGCATATGAGTTTATTTATTAATGTACTGTACATATCACTAATGAGTGATCAAGACATTGGTTTGAAAGATGCCCAGTGCTCCTCACAGTCTTAGATTTACTTCACAAGAAGACTGCTTTGCCTCCCCACAAACTTAATTGCTGTCATATTATTTTTTTTTCAGAATATTCATCTTTATACTATGATATGCTTTTTAAGATCTTCTTCTACTTCTTGCTAATTTTAGATAATAATAACTTTATTACACTACTAAAAACCTTCAGAAGGTTTTTGTATGGTAAGGATCATAAATACAAAGAAAATAAAAAAACATACAATACATAAGAGATAAAAATAAAATGTTAGTAAAATAAAAGAAAAAATAAATTAATTACTTTCTGTGGTTTTAAAAAATTGTGCTCTTTAAGTATTTTGCTAAAGCTATATTATTCTCCATAATCTTTTTAAATATGGAATTCACATCCATTGTGTAAATATTTATTGCACACTCATCAAACAGTTTTTTTCTTTGTTAGATAGCACCTTCACTATTTCCGCCTCAAACCTCACATGATTTTATATGAGAGTGACAGGAGTCATGGACACTGGTCATGTCAGTACTTACCTAGTTTTCAATTCTTGTGATTTTATATGAGAGTGACAGGAGTCATTGACACTGGTCATGTCAGTACTTACCTAGTTTTCAATTCTTGTAATTTTATATGAGAGTGACAGAAGTCATTGACACTGGTCATGACAGTACTTACCTAGTTTTCAATTCTTGTGATTTTATATGAGAGTGACAGGAGTCATTGACACTGGTCATGTCAGTACTTACCTAGTTTTCAATTCTTGTGATTTTATATGAGAGTGACAGGAGTCATTGACACTGGTCATGACAGTACTTACCTAGTTTTCAATTCTTGTGATTTTATATGAGAGTGACAGGAGTCATTGACACTGGTCATGTCAGTACTTACCTAGTTTTCAATTCTTGTGATTTTATATGAGAGTGACAGAAGTCATTGACACTGGTCATGTCAGTACTTACCTAGTTTTCAATTCTTGTGATTTTATATGAGAGTGACAGGAGTCATTGACACTGGTCATGACAGTACTTACCTAGTTTTCAATTCTTGTGATTTTATATGAGAGTGACAGGAGTCATTGACACTGGTCATGACAGTACTTACCTAGTTTTCAATTCTTGTGATTTTATATGAGAGTGACAGGAGTCATTGACACTGGTCATGACAGTACTTACCTAGTTTTCAATTCTTGTGATTTTATATGAGAGTGACAGGAGTCATTGACACTGGTCATGACAGTACTTACCTAGTTTTCAATTCTTGTGATTTTATATGAGAGTGACAGGAGTCATTGACACTGGTCATGACAGTACTTACCTAGTTTTCAATTCTTGTGATTTTATATGAGAGTGACAGGAGTCATTGACACTGGTCATGACAGTACTTACCTAGTTTTCAATTCTTGTGATTTTATATGAGAGTGACAGGAGTCATTGACACTGGTCATGACAGTACTTACCTAGTTTTCAATTCTTGTGATTTTATATGAGAGTGACAGGAGTCATTGACACTGGTCATGTCAGTACTTACCTAGTTTTCAATTCTTGTGATTTTATATGAGAGTGACAGGAGTCATTGACACTGGTCATGTCAGTACTTACCTAGTTTTCAATTCTTGTGATTTTATATGAGAGTGACAGGAGTCATTGACACTGGTCATGACAGTACTTACCTAGTTTTCAATTCTTGTGCTTCTTTCTCTGCAAACTCATCAACTTTTTGTTGTAATTTCTTTCGTCGTTGGTTTGGAGGAAGATCACTGTAATCTTCAGGTTTTTCATCCTGAAAAAAAACTCGCAAATTATTTTCAAGAAATGAAAGTAATGGGTATATCTATTTATAGTGGAGGGGGTTCAGTCAGAAAATACTAATGGTGCATATGTATTTCATTTGTCTGGTAACAATTCAGATTAACCTGGGGTGTCTGGATGTTACTGCCTACCAACCTAGGGTGTTGTATGTGTGCAGTCTCTAAAGAACATGTGTACAAGTGACTTTAAGCATTGGTCAGTATGCTCCGTATTCATACTGCCTTCTTTATCAGGAAACTATACCAAGTTAGAACTTTTTACGGGTCAGCAAAACATTCACATGCTCAAAGACAAAACAAACTTGGTTTCCATCAGTCAGAGAAAACATATATCCTTACACGGTAGATTGCACAGGCAACGTCAGATATCAGTATGCAAATGAGCTAATTACATATGCACAGTTCAATGAGTTAATGATATAGCAGCAAAAATAGCAAGCAAGCAAAGAGATACAACTTTTTTCATGACATAGAATGTTGCATACTGGCTGACAATTGTACAATATTGATGACTTTATACCGGTATTAAGTAAGAAATTAAACATTCAAACGATTTGAATATGCTAATCAGTAACATTCACAGAAACTAACCATGCCAAAACATAAAAACACTGTATAACTCATAGTTGTAAAAACACATTTTACAACAAAATATGTAAATATTATGTCACTTATGTTAAAATAATGTTTATTTTTTTTAACTACAGATATTTGTAATTAAACAAAGCACATTTCATCCAATAGTCGAGTTAGTGAGAAACCATGGTGTACATGAACATGGAATTTGAACAAAGACACAAAAGAAATAAATTTCATTCAAATTTGACCAAGATTTATTGGAGACTATGAATTGTACATAAGTCATCTAGAATGCAACAATATGTGTGGAAAGAGTTGAATGTTTTGCGTGTAGGATTAGTTGCTAGAATCTACTATTGAAATCCTGGCAACACTTACCCCACACCAACACACAAGAGTACAAGATTGCTGTAAGACAGATCAGATGAAGCGTTACAGCTACACAGCTTTTAAAACTAAAACTACTAACAATATAAACACACATGAATATCAGGACAACTCAAATATATTCTAACACAATAATATAAGGGGTTATTTTAATGGTTACAGCAGTGTTAAAGCCTAGTTGAAATGATCAATCAAATTCTCCATAAAGGGGAGGGGGGGCATTAGAAATTCTGAGTGCACGGATGGCATAAAAAATTTTTTTTTCCTTCACTTAGTTTTGCGCTATCCCCCATGATAAATTAGCTATAATTTGTTTGTTTTTTTATTTTGACTATGTGTAATATTATTCCCCCGATTCTGCTAGCACCTCCAAAGAGTTTCTAATATCCATATAGGTTTTGGTGCAAAAAATAAACATTGCAAAGTAGAAATTTAAAATAATCTCTTGGCTATATAATAAGCACATGCACTGTTAAAAATGTTATTTTAATTGCTATTAAATTTTGTAATGTTTGATAGTTTGACATTAGTTTATGATGACTCCTTAGGAACAGAGCAAAAGTTACTACAACTCCCTAGGACTCTAGTGAAAGTAGCCTTGACTCTCTAGGACTCCAGTGAAAGTAGCTATGACTCCCTAGGACTCCAGTGAAAGTAGCCTTGACTCTCTAGGACTCCAGTGAAAGTAGCTAGAACTCCTCAGGACTCCAGTAAAAGTATTTGTGACTCCCTAGGAATCCAGTGAAAGTATATGTGACTCCCTAGGACTCTAGTGGAAGTAGCTGTGAATCCCTAGAACTCTAGTTGAAGTAGCTACAACTTCCTAAGACCCCAGTGAAAGTAGCTATGACTCCCTAGGACTCCAGTGAAAGTATGTGACTCCCTAGGACTCCAGTGGAAGTAGCAGTGAATTCCTAGGACTCCAGTGGAAGTAGCAGTGAATCCCTAGAACTAGTGAAAGTAGCTGTGACTCCCTAGGACTCCAGTGAAAGTATATGCGACTCCCTAGGACTCCAATGGAAAAGCTGTGAATCCCTAGGACTCCAGTGCAAGTAGCTAGGACTCCCTAGGACCCCAGTGAAAGTAGCTGCGACTCCCTAGAACTAGTGAAAGTAGCTGTGACTCCCTAGGACTCCAGTGAAAGTATATGTGACTCCCTAAGACTCCAATGGAAAAGCTGTGAATCCCTAGGACTCCAGTGCAAGTAGCTAGGACTCCCTAGGACCCCAGTGAAAGTAGCTGTGACTCCCTAGAACTAGTGAAAGTAGCTGTGACTCCCTAGGACTCCAGTGAAAGTATATGCGACTCCATAGGACTCCAATGGAAAAGCTGTGAATCCCTAGGACTCCAGTGCAAGTAGCTAGGACTCCCTAGGACCCCAGTGAAAGTAGCTGTGACTCCCTAGAACTAGTGAAAGTAGCTGTGACTCCCTAGGACTCCAATGAAAGTATATGTGACTCCCTAGGGCTCCAATGGAAAAGCTGTGAATCCATAGGACTCCAGTGGAAGTAGCTACGACTCCGTAAGACTCCAGTGAAAGTAGCTATGACTCCCTAGGACTCCAGTGAAAGTATATGCAACTCCCTAGGACTCCAGTGGAAGCAGCAGTGGATCCCTAGGACTCCTGTGAAAGTAGCTAGGACTCCCTAGGACCCCAGTGAAAGTACCGTATTTGTCTTCAATTAGGCGCCACTTTGTTACACTTTCATGTCATGGTGGCGCTTATTTGTGGTTAAATTTGAGCAACTTTGTTTCAAATGGCGCTTATTTCAAGCACTTCAAGTTCTAGTACCGGTAACTGTGTTACAAGCCATTGTTTTTGCTCCATTCTGGTGATCGATTATTGGCAATATTTTACATTACAGTCTGATGCTTAGTCACTGTAGCCTTTATTTTAAATACTGAGTAAATGACCCGTTTTCAGACAGTTTAGAAAGTTATACAAAAAATATCATTCTTTAGAAAACATTCACAGTTTGCCGTACAATCAACAGAAAAATAAAACAAACACAAATTCAACGCTTAGTAGTCAATGATCACGGTAGCAAAATCCGGTCATGCTGCATTCCACGGTTACGATTATTACTCAGTAGTAGTTATAATAACGTACAAAAAATAAAATGCAAGTAAAATTCAACTTAATTTCATCGTAAGCGAATGATTCTGGTCCCGTGTAAACGCTCAGCGCGATTTGATGTCTGCCATGCTTCCTGTCTAGGACTTGACCTGGAACGCGTTTTTGACCTGATAGGTCAAGTCGTTAATTAACCAATCAAAATGCTGGATGATGCCAACGTGATCAAATTACCATAGGTCATTTAAATAATGTATGAACGCAATGCGGAAGTGATTTGCCGATGTTTGCGATATTTTGGCTTTGATTTTGGTGGGAAAAACAGCATGATTTTTTTTTCAAATCAAGAAATTAGTTATTTTTGGAAAGTAAACTGAGCATTTAAAGAATAATTTAACACTGTTTACTGTGACAACAGCGCATTTGAAACAGAACATTTTCGCGTTGTTTTAATTTCGTTTTTATGGACTTACTGCGAAATTAAAAACCACGCTGATATTTTCTACAGTAGACTAAAAAGACATGTTTCAAGAGATTATAGACCGATTTCTTAAAAATTGTTAGAAACAAAACCAATTTTTTTTTACATAAAAGCCATTCGAACAGTAACAGCGAGGGACTTCCGCGATCGCGTCCATCGCTACGAACCGGTAACCGGTAGTCGATCCGCCGGCGCCCAATTCACGATCTTTACGTGCCAAAATTTCAACTTTGTCTGGCGCTTAATTGAGGTGTAAAATACAAAGTTTTTGTGGCACTGGCGCCTAATTGAAGGTGGCGCTTAACTGAAGACAAATACGGTAGCTAGGATTCTCTAGGACCCCAGTGAAAGTAGCTAGGACTCTCTAGGACCCCAGTGAAAGTAGCTTTGACTCCCTAGAACTAGTGAAAGTAGCTGCGACTCCCTAGGACTCCAGTGAAAGTAGCTATGAATCCCTAGAACTCTAGTTGAAGAGCTGTGAATCCCTAGGACTCCAGTGAAAGAAGCTTTGACTCCCTAGGACCCCAGTGAAAGTAGCAGTGGCTCCCTAGAACCCCAGTGAAAGTAGCTATGACTCCTTAGGACTCCAGTGAAAGTAGCTATGACTCTCTTGGACTCAAGTGATAGTTGCTTAGAATCCTTAAATGACCAAACCAACAAAATTTCATCTTTTCCCCTAATTTCTCAAAATTCATCAAAATATAGCGACAATACATAATATACAAATTTTCGCATCGACCTCCGCTGCACGACGGCCAATACTCCCGCTATACTGTAGTTTTGCATACTTTGAGGTATCCTCGTAATAATCTTATTATCATACCGGGGGTATATCTTTTCATTCCAAGGATACACCATTAGAACGCTGAAACCCAAAAAGTTTGGAACAAAATCAGAGAACTTTGTGTGGAGTCTGGTCAAACGCCGGTGGCAGCCATGTTTGTTTTTATTATTAGAGGACACTGACGCGCATAATCATTTCATATTTGGAATCCGCATTTCCTTATATGGTAGGATGTAAATACCCCTTAAAATACCGCAAAATTACGGCACGCTGTAACTTATGGCGTTACAGTGACAGATGTATAATAATAATCATTATATCATTTTTACATTGCATGTGAGCAATAACATTCTAAATATTGCATCTGGTTTCATACTGTATTAAAACTCGTGATCAAATGACCCTGCCCGTTAATTATCAAGTCAATGTAAGACTGTTTGCTTTCAGAGATTTTGGTGATTTGCAGGCATTCACTAATCATTGTCCTATTTACAAAGTTGTCCTGATATTAAGTGAATGTGACAGTTTTAACTTCTATAAAAAATACAAAGCCTTGTAAAGATGAATAAAGCTTACTTGAATTATTAAACTGTGTAGTTGCTGCAGATTATATTAATCCAATAAAATGTGGAAGCAATGAGAGAAACATAGAAGACAATAAGATATTAGCAGCAAATAATATCCAATGTAATGTCTTGCACTTAATAATACCAAGAATATGTCTCATTTGTAATCCATGTTCAAAACCAAAGACGTAAACACAAGATTTAGTTGTCGCTCATGGCCAAAATGTCAATTTATTCAAGTCAGTGAAGTAAGTAGAGTAGTTTTAAAATTTATTTGAGGTTATTTTGTCATATTCAATTTAACTGTGAACAAATAAATGAATCACTGCATTAATTTAAGTGGAGGGGAATTAACAGAAACATTTGGGTGGGTGGAGGGGGGGTTACAATTTCAATTTTGTTTTGCGTAGTATTGCAATACAGCTATCAAATATAAGTAGGCAAGGCTGTGAATATGTAAAAACAGATTGTGAGACTTCAGATTTCATTGGTGCAAGACATTACAATGTTGTAGATGAAAGCCGTGCAGTTTACATGCTGATATTCAATTTTAACCTCTCGTAATGTAATTTATTATAATACAAAAGATTCCAACACAATTCATGGTAATTGCCTCAAGATTTGTGATATTGTCCTATTTAAAAATATCACACCAACCAGATTTTACACCAACACACAGGAAATGAAGTGTACATATTTATTAATTCACCCTGATATCTCTATAAGGTGGGTAAGAATTTTTAGTCCTAATAAGATTTTTTTTTAAATATTTGTTTGCGCCAGTCGACATTCAGAGACACCACCGCTGTCTCTCCTGATATTTTATGTGTCATATGCTAATTTGCAAAAGGTACATGTGTGAACCAGTCTCCCAAACCAAATACAGTGTCTTTGGAAGGCAGGGTAGATTGTACTCTGATTAATACTGTTCTGTAAACAGTCATCTTGGAAAATGACCCAACAACATTCCTTATAAACTAATAAGTTAGGGGGTCACAAAAATGCATAGATGATTTGCATAAATTTGCATGCATGGAGTTGCAAACTTGTTTCCTAAGTTATTTAAATTGCCGAAAAATGTGGCAACAGACATCACAGTGCCCAGTTAGAGATTTATTTTGAAACTTGCATGGTGGCTAGCAATGGCACAATCAGCCATGTGTTAATATGAAGATGAAGGCTTAACCTTTTTCACCACCAGACTTTCTCGCACAAATTTTTCTGCATTTTTTTCTTATATTTTCCAATATTTCTGGAAATGAAGCCTAATTTTGGAGCCGACAAACAAAATTTGAGTCAATTTTCAGTTTTGACTAAAAAATTTGACTATTTTTGTCCCAATCTTCTGAAGGAAAGTGCAGACTATAACAAACTATTTTGTGAATTTGTGATGAAGAGGGAACTGGAGGTGAAAAAGATAACACAACAAAACAGGCAGGAGAGCTTACCCAATCAGCATGCCAAGAAGAAGACTGAAAATAAAATTGTGTGACCCTACCTTTTGAAAGATATGAAATATGCCAGCCCTATTTTTTCCTTTCCGTCTTCCTGTTCCAGATAATGTTAGTGATCCACTTTTGTATCCAGCTGGAGTATTCCCGCTTCCCGTTGAAATGTTATCACCGTCGTTGTTTTTACTAATATCTTCAAATGGAAAGTCACCGGGTGGATCTAATCCTGATTTATATCTGTCAATCATCATATTAGTATCCTAGAAATGATTAATATACAACAAATTAGAGGGTTAACAATTGGCATAAATTTCTTTTTGAACATTTGAACACATTTTCACTACTGCCACCCTTCATAATTGTTTGTTTCCATAAAAGATGTAAATCAGAATTTGAAAACTTTCACAAAAATCAAAAAGTACTGTAATGTTTTGTCTGTGTTGAGAACGAATTTGGAAGAAAATTTACCTAGATTTGATTCAACATTTTGACAAGTGTTGTACCATGCATCTTTTTTAAAAGCACATATAAACCAGAAATTGTACTTGTTGTATACTGAATCATTAAAATATTCCCATAAAATCTGTATTAGAAGCAACATCCCTAAAAGAAGTCACACCCATTCCTTTAGAACAATTGGAAACTAAAAATTCACTATTACTAATATGTGTACATTTCTCTAATAGAAGCTGTATCACCTCTGTTGCATTGTACCATTTTAATAGAAGCAGCAGTTTCTAATACAGATTTAACAGTACTCATTTTTACCATAGAAACATCTTTGTAATTTGTATAGTACCACAAAATTATGATACTAATGGTGATATAGATGTAAAATAATAATCTGGATCAATTTATTTCATATTAGCACAAGGCCAAAAACTGCTCTTTTAATCACAATTAAATGACAAACCAACATACTCTTGTATGATCTACACTATTGCCAGCAGCGGTCATTCCATCCAAACATTTTCCAATAATAGGTAAGATTGTCCGGTGTTCATCCGCATATATTTTGTAAAATTCTCCTAGCATATCTATTCTGTGATTATTGAGTTCTTGAAGTTGCTGAAAGGAGGAAATTATTGATTTAGTAAAAATATCATGAATGTAACTGGGAATTAAGTAAGCACAGAGCTAGGTTTACTACAGAAAACACAGCTGGCAAGTGAGCAGGATACCTTAATAAAGTTCAAACTGTTAGCAATGCACATTTCAAACAGAGAATTTAAGATATCAACATGAAATGAAATGAACAAATCTTAGAGGTCCAGCCTGAGCTACCTATATCATGTATAATATCAAAGAAATCGGACTTGCGATTTTCAACCACTAGTCGATAATATCTAATTTTACCAAAAATGACAAAAATATTCATCATAATTTTAATAGAGAATTAAAGATACCATCACGAAAAGAACAAATCTGAGAGAGGTCCATCTGAGTAACTTATATGTATAATATAAGAGCAATCAGACTTGCGATTTCAAGAAGGCAAAAAAATAAAAAGTTGATGCAGATGCCAACGATGAACAATAACTAATAAAATAATAATCTTCGCTCAACGAAGTCAACAGCGAAGCTAAAGAAAACCAACACTCTGATACTTACCCTAGACCTTTCACAAAAGAGACATAACACTACTTGCATGATTACCACAGATAAACATATATACCGGTATACTAGTAAAATTATAGTCATGGTTTAGGTGGAGTAACCAACAAGTGGTCATGATTTAAATAATTTTTACCACGACTGTAGTGAATTTGGAAAGTTTCAACCAATCAAATCTTAGTGAATATACACTAACTTAATTAGTAATCAATTTGTTGTGTACTTGAAGTAGTCTAATATACCATAACCATGTTACCACATATAACCATGAAACTTCTAGAACGCCTATTGGCCAATTCAAGACAGCCATGGTGTAAACATTGTATTTTCAACGATACCTTGAATACATTAGGCATTTCAACGTTGTAATGTTTTCTCTGTGCTTGGTTCGTGTTTTCTAATTGTAACACGTATTCATTTTTACAATCTTCACAAGTCTGTTTTTTCTGATTCATAAGATTTCTTTGCTGTAGAGAAAAAAAATAAGATGAAATAAAATAATAAAATTCAAAGAATCTTTGGGTATCCAATCGAATATCATCAAAGGTCCTGCAAGTTGAAGACTGCATGATAAAAAAAGTTATTCCAAGTTCACAGGAAGTAAAATATAATGACAGAAATTAGAATGTGAATGTAGTTTGCAACAACGACAATTGAATTTTATCCAAATGCCATGTGTATTGTACAGCATGTAATTTTGATGGTAAATTACTGTCATATCATAGTATTACTGTAAATCACTGTCATATAGTATTACTGTAAATCACTGTCATATCATAGTATTACTGTAAATCACTGTCATATAGTATTACTGTAAATCACTGTCATATAGTATTACTGTAAATCACTGTCATATAGTATTACTGTAAATCACTGTCATATCATAGTATTACTGTAAATGCATTAATTACTCACTAGGTTTTTCATTTCACTGCATAGTCAGTTCAATTAAATTCATGTGAACATGTAAAATTACAATAAAACTCATTCTTTCCAAATTGTGAACTGAAAACCCAGTGACTATGCTCAAAAGCTGCATCCCACCTTATTAGGGAATAAAATTTCCAAATATGGAACAATTACTGGGTATTTCTAATATGGTGGACAATTTTGAAAACAAAGTTCACAGTGTGAAATTTCTAATAATTTCCTCTATTTTGCTTAGTTCCAGGCTTCCTACACCAAATGGTTGGATCAGGTAGATTTATAATAACACAATGTGGACACCATTTTTTCCAATTTTTATGGCTATTAGTGGAGGCATTCAGCGGGTGATACAACAATAAGGTTATTATGAGGATACCGCAAAGTATACACACAGACAGAACATGGCCACACTATCCTCCGCTATTACTGTCTATGTGCATACTTTGCGATATCCTCACAACAATCTCATATAATTATTATCATAGCGTGATTATCTTTACCTTTTCTACTTGTACTCGTGGCAGATTCATGTCGTCTTTCACTTTTTCATATTGTTGTGTTGCATTCACAGCTGATTTATACGAAGATTCATAATTTTTTTTCGCCTGAAATGATAGAATAATTCAATAATATAATTAGTAACTATACAAGTACTCGATAGTTGTATGTAAATTCACAAATATGATAACACAATTATTATAAACCTGTTATTTTAGTTATCATATTTTAGAAATCCTATAACACTAAATTCAAGACGCAGTTATTTCAAATTAAGTATATTCCCACATCGTCATACATGTAGTACGTGCTTTAAAGATCTACACTATTTCATAAAACAGAATAGGTTTATAATTGTTGTATTTTCCAGTTTTTGTTCAGTGCTAGTAAACTGGTCAAGGGGGCATCTTCTTTAAAGTGTCACAGTCGTTATGCACAGCTTATTTGATTACATTGTAAACCAAACAATTTGCATTTCTACATGCATTGTATATGTCACCATGGAAACTATATTCAATTTTTCTACAACACAACCATGAAGCTTCAACCTAATGTTTTTCACCAAAATATTGCTGCAACATTTTGCACATTCAGTTTTTTTATAAATTTTTCTATAATTTTATCGGTAATTTTAAACCAAAGTGATGTAGTGTTCAATTAAAGACAGATTTTGATCAATTTTTTTGTAATAATCTGAAAAAAATTTATGCTTATTTATTTTGTGAATGGTGATGAAAATCAACTGTGAGGTTCAGACGACAGAGACATAGTAGCGCACAATACAGGATTATTACAAAGATATCACAAAAGCAGTAAGATGTATAATGGAGGTTTACGCCATCCTTCACAGCCTCAATATTATTATTACACATCTTTTCCCGCTTCTAATCATAATTCAGTGTGAAATGCTGACAAAAATGAATGTATGCAAACAACCTTAAAGTGTACACTGAACGATAAATTCGTCAAAGATATTATATTTCAATAAATAAATTGGTGACAATACCAACAATTTCATCAAAATTCACGCACCATGAGCTTTGTTATGGGCGATCAATGTTAGCATTTTTACCGGTGTGTCGATGCTCATTTGTCTGTCAGGAACTCCGCGTCATTTATGGGCGTCAAATCTGTGACGTCACAAGTGTGACCCAAACATAACCCTAAGGAATAATGGCGTCGCCAACTCATAGTGCTGAAAGTTCGTCAACTCCAAGTGATGCGTCGTCGCAAAGCCGTGATTGCGAGCTTGAGTTGAATTACGAGTCTTCTGACTTCGATGTCGAGGGTTCATCGGTTGACGGAGGTATACGGCCCTACCAATTTGAGCCCGAATTTAACGACGACAGTCACAGTGATTCTGCTGAAGAAAACGATGTCGGTGATGCTTTGGGCGATCGCCTGAATACTACCGAGTGGTAAGTGGTCGAATCAGCTGGTTTTGATAACATTAACTTCCGGAGTTCCGCATATTTTGAATAATTATTAACCTGTATTTCGGAGTAGTTTAAGTCCCAGAACGAAATGTTCTGATTACGTTCAATCACGGAACTCAGACATGCATAGCCCACTAAGTTTAATTTCATTTTCTGTATCTGTTGACATTATATTTGCAAGTCAGTACAATACGATCGGTGAAACAACAGCTACCATTTAAGCTTCATATTATTGCCTTAGTAGTTAATTACAATTTATGATTAAATTGTATGCATAGGAGCTTATATTTGTGATGCATGTAATCACAGTCCCTCTATCCCCAACTGTGATGTAATTATAAATTATAAAGTCGAATTTAAGCAAGACATTTACTAATTAGCCAAATTGAAATTATCTTGTATATTGGACATCCAGCATTATATTATTAGACAGATCATGACAACCACAACACATACAATTAAATTGTAAGGGGCCAGAATGTTAGCATTTGGGAGGAGGCTTAAAAAACTTATTCCCAATAAGTTGCTGTGATGTTTTTGTTTTTTTATTTGAGACTTGGGGTGGGGTGGCGCTATATCGTAGAGGTAATGCCTAATGAATATTAAGGTGAAGACCGTATTTTCAAGTGTCAGGAATAAATGATTTTGAAAATATGCAAAATAAATCAATTTTAAGATTTTGACAACTTACCTTTGATAGTTCTGATATGGTAATAATTTGTTCTCACAAATAATTATACTGTATTTAGGAGGTAAATAACAAGATAGTAAATTTCATTTTTGCTGAGATACCTGCTTCAAGTATATGTTGTTTATATAATTTAGGTGTCAGTGTAACAGATGTCATGTCATGCCCTCTGCTGAGGAATGTAGATGCTGTTATGAAATAATGCAGGTGAAAGCTGTCTGTGATGAAGTTCCAAATACAGCATGCATCACAGAACATCCTGGATTTAAGCCAGTGTGTCTGGACAAGTATGTATTGCTAACAGCTTATCATGTATATAGACAGTACCATGGAACTATTCCAGAATCCTCTGAGTAAGTATTAAAAGTCGCACATACTGGTCTGGTATGAACACAATTTTATTAGGACAAAATATATCATGGTTTTTGTTACACTGAAAATGTATTATGGTAGATGTGCATAAATGTTAATGAATGTCAGACCAATTACAATTATGTTTTGCTAGAAATTTCTGAACTTTGTGAACTGAAAATGGTTGACACATAAATATGTACAACCAGAACCTCAGTAATATTGTTGAGGGCCATACCAACTACATTACATTTGTAATTGTGTACTAACAGTATTCTCTCATGTCCAATAGAAGTATAGGCATTTTATTAGGTTGGAATAAACTGTGTGCAGTAGACAGAATTTGTACATTCAATTTATTTTCCTTGCAGGAGATACAGGTATGTTGCCTACAGGCAACTTGTCCGATGGTGCTGGGGATATTTAGGCAAAGATGTCAGAGTTCCACTCCCATCATGTGCAGTTCATCTTATCAGAGAAACATATCCTTCACAGAATGGAGTTTATCAGGGATTTAATTATGTTGATTAAAAAACCTCGACTGAAAGTCAGAAACTGCCACTTCTTTATTCGGTCTTTTGAACTCACTGCAGAGTGCAGGAGGTACTTTGTTCAACACATCACCTTTTGCCTGTGACATGGTACATTTTACCACTCTTGCAGTGACATTAGTTGTCACATTTTGTACATAATCTGTAATAAAGAATATTTTATTTTTTTAATTATTGTTATTGTTTTATTTGTTGAAAAACTGAGCTGTGGTTGTGATTTTAAGTGGCTTCAGTCATGCAAATATATAAAGCTGCTAGTATACATGCATGTAGAACATTTTATACCGGTACTTACTGTAGGTAGGTTCTGTCTTTACTTGACGCACTGTGTAACTGCCTTTTTTAAATTTTGGATAAGTTATTTTATAGCAAGGATTTCCCTGCTTAGTAACAGCAGCATGTCGCCCACCATTTTCATTATAATGCATTGCTGCCAAGACAAGCCTATAAATAAAACAACCATGCATTATGATATACTGTATTTTACCACTAAGGACTTAATAGAATTACAAATTCTGAGTGTTAGAATACTTGTTACATACTACATCAATTGTGATTGCTAACTTTTGAAGTTAGAAGGCTCTATCACAGGGATAAGACCTGTCAGTAAATAATTAAAGTCAAAGACAGTAATGAGAACTTGTGTATTACACACGTCTCCAAACCTGTTGATTTGTAAACAATATGTTGTTCTCTGTTTGATTGTAGAATTTAATGTGATAAAACTTATATTTGTACTAATTTAATCTACTAATTTGTTAGCCAGAACTACCAGGGCCAATGTTTTTTCAAAAATGTTGAATTTCAGGTCGTCATTTCAATGTTAATATATTTTGCTGCTATTATTCAACTGTACCAGTTGGAAGGTAGTTTTTTGGGGGGTACACATTGTGAAATAATACAATGACAAGTTTCTTTTATGGTGCCAATCTTTATCAACATCACTCCAGCCTACGTTTCCAACTCACAGTATATTACAACTAAGCTCTTTTGACCGCAAAGTTACTTGTTTATTTTCAATGTTGATTAATACAAGTACGCAGTTACCTGCACATCATTCCATTGTATGAGAACCCATGCATCTTTGGGGCAAACTGATTCACCACAGAATGGTATCCTTCCAGTTCTGAAGTCTGTTGTATTGTTGACAACTTAGGTATATCTTTCTTCATTTGTCGAGAATTGAGGAGCGTTATCAATTTCTCTAAGGGTTTAGTTCCTGGAAATATATATATAATATTTAGGCATTATAATAACAGCATACATATACCATCCTAGTCAAAGTGTGTTAAAATGTGAATAAGAGAGAAATACCTGGTTTTAACCATCGCTTTCTTCTCTCTTGTCTTGTTAAATCCTCATGTTCACATCTAGGAAAGAAAGTTCCATGCCCCTCATGAATATTTTGGATGTGGTTTCCAACAGATGTCCATTTGTCCATCATCAAATCACCATTTCCATCAGGTGTTGAGGCAGCAGTCCAATAAAGATGATTGGTGACACTTTTGATCCAGTCTTGTAATATACCACACTCTTTCTCTTTAGAAAGAGCTAGCATTTTTTTCTGTAGACCTTAAGGAATAAATCCTATCATCAGTATTCTGTGTTTTCAGTCATGATTATAGTTGAACTGTTGCAAGGTAATTTGCTGGTCATGTTATAAAATTGCACTTAAATTGCTCTGAATATTGAATATTATCAATATCACTGATGCTGTATTTGACTAAAATAAATTGAAAATATCCTACAAGGATTAACAATTTCATCTAAAATAATCTGTTCTACCCTAGTACCCATCAATTTTTGATATCAATAGACCACGGATAACAGTGGATCATTTGCATACCAATAGAACAATGGAAAAATGTTTAAGCATGATAAAACAGCTGCTCTCAAAGATTGTGGGGGGAGAAAACTGCTTACCTTTAGCAACATGCCACACATCCACACAGTGTTGAGTATCTGTCATGTTCTCTCTGACCCATTTAATTATTTGAACATGACGGTCTGTGACTATTTTGTAGATATTAATACCTTGACCCTGTAAATATGCCACACTCCTTGCCAAACCTTCCTTCTCCATGTGGCAGCTACTTTTCACCTCGTTACTCTGAATATAAACAATAGATTCAATTTAATTATAAATTGTTACTAGATTGGTGTTTACATAAAACGAGGTACTTGGTAAGTAAAATGTATAAATACCTGCACAAGCTGTATGTCAATCATAGTACCATTATCAAGGTCCATGACTGAATATGAGCCAAATTTAGCACTATGGCCAGGGGTGTCACACCTCCCATCTCCACCTATGCAAAGTGACCTTCCATTTTGAAGTGCATCATCAATGTACTTTCCACGCATGTTTCCCCATACTTCCATTACTGCTGGTTGGAGGTAGTACCTTTGATGTTTCATGAAAGTATCCGTTGAAATACTTGGCATATTCATAAACTGTAGGACACGTAAAGTTTTTGATGCTAATGCCCCAGCTAACAAAATTCCACAAGAAAGTCTAAGATTTCCACTTGGAATGGAACCTATCATGGATTGGCTGTTCCATTTTGTGCTTAGTCCACAAAAAACACAATTCTGCTCCACTCTTACCATTGTGCCACATATGTGTGTGATTTCACCTAATGTAGGTGAAGAGCATCTGGTACATGTGTGGAATAGATTCATGAGTTGAGCTTCCCCAACAACAAAGAATCTATTTTTCTGCATACACCTATAATTAAGAGAAATAAACTAAACTATATTTATTGTATAACACATTTTATTTTTACCATAAACCGTGTGATGTGAAGCTACTCAATGCTCACCATGTTTACCTACTTTCATTCACAAATTTTCCCATTTATATTTTATAATTTTATTAAAACTTACCAATCATCAGCACTCGAACATGAAGCTTGTGATTCACATTCTGACTGTTCATATGTCTCATCAGAATCAGTTGTTGCATTGGACTCTAAACTTGACCAAGTTGTGTCAAGTTCATTGTCTGGGGGTGGTTCTTGTACTTGTATTGTTTGGTTTGGTTTCAGGAGATCACATTGTACTTGAACGCTTCTTCTTTCTGGAGGATGCAACATCTCTGTCTGGCAAACTGTAATGCAAATAACACAGTCAAGTTCAAATACAATACCAAATGTAATTGTCCCATCTGAAAACCTGGCAGTGTGATGGAGAACCTTTTAAAAAAAAAATCTGAGGGTAAGAGAAAAAAAAAATATTCATTGTCAAGATACGAGAAAAAAATATTTTCAACATAAAATATTCTCCTAGCCTCCCCACATACAATACATACCTTTATTTGATCCAAAGGGCCTTACTTGTACACGCACACTTCTCTTATTAGGCTGCTTGTAAGATATTTGAGTACCATATGTTCTAACAGTCTTAGCCTTGGTTAAAGTCTTAAATGTGAAACAAAATTTAGGAAGTGATTATTTATTTATTTATTTATTTATTTATTTATTTATTTATTTATTTATTTATTTATTTATTTATTTATTTATTTATTTATTTATTTATTTATTTATTTATTTATTTATTTATTTATTTATTTATTTATTTATTTATTTATTTATTTATTTATTTATTTATTTATTTATTTATTTATTTATTTATTTATTTATTTATTTATTTATTTATTTATTTATTTATTTATTTATTTATTTATTTATTTATTTATTTATTTATTTATTTATTTATTTATTTATTTATTTATTTATTTATTTATTTATTTATTTATTTATTTATTTATTTATTTATTTATTTATTTATTTATTTATTTATTTATTTATTTATTTATTTATTTATTTATTTATTTATTTATTTATTTATTTATTTATTTATTTATTTATTTATTTATTTATTTATTTATTTATTTATTTATTTATTTATTTATTTATTTATTTATTTATTTATTTATTTATTTATTTATTTATTTATTTATTTATTTATTTATTTATTTATTTATTTATTTATTTATTTATTTATTTATTTATTTATTTATAAACACACTAATATAAACACACCAAGACGCTGTTTATAGAATACATACATGTTTTTCATGCAAGTTTCTCGCAAATGTTCAGTACCTGAATAGAGCTGTCGGTAAGAGAATCAGTGTCCTGTACTTGGTGGCTTGTGTCCTCGTCATGGGTGTCCTCCGAATACTGCAGAGTTACCTGTATCAAACAATGATTACAAATAATAATGTATGAAAAAAACAGACAATTGAACGTACGTAATAGCATTACCGCCATAGCCAGTCGTTATGTGTAAACGTAAACATACTCGCGGTAAATTCAGTGCGCGGCACATAGTCGAACATGAACGAATACAAATACCTACCCTAGCATTTTCTCTTTTAAGAAAAGCAATCCTTGGCCTTTTAGGTGTTGAGACAGCCGGATACGCTGGACTTGTATCAGTCTTGTTACTAATACTCTCCGCCAGGACGCCGGTATGAATTGTTGGCACGGCATCTTTGTGCAAAGTTTTTCTTCCGGGAACTTGTCCCATCGCACGCATAAACTTGTATTTTGCCGGGTAGCACTCGTCTGTGAAATGCACTGAGCAAAGCACAGAATGCTTCGTAGGACCATGCCATTTAGCTCTCTTCACCCGAACAAACTTCGTCCAAAGTTTGCTCAAAGACGGTCTGTCGAGGGGGAATGCGTGAAGCGAAACACCGTCAAGGTTCGTGTTCCAGCACCCGAAAGCAACGCAGCGTTTACCTCGTCTGTCACAACCACTTGACATTACTAGTTTAAATACGAAGCTCAAATGAATAAAAAAAATTCCCAAACGCAACAGTTCGCGTCTTTGGTTGCAATATCACTAAAATAAAACCGTAGAACATACACGAAAATCAACAATAACACAGCTGATCACGAACGACATTTACATACGGTTTACATATCAATGGCGGCAAACTGAACAGGGCGGTCACACTTATGACGTCACATCCAAGAGGTCATGTAAACGAGGTCAAACGGGGGGAGCTTACGTGCGATTTTAACAGAATCCGCTATATTTCGTAAATGAGTCATCGGATTTTAAAACAGATTTCTGGTGTTTGATATTTAAATACAAGATAGCAGAAAATGAAATAAAATCTAGCGTTCAGTGTACACTTTAAAACAACCAATCATACTGTATATTGAATACAAACAGCACCCCAAACTTTGAAAATTCATGAACTAAGGCCTAAAAAAAGGTAAATTTTATGGTCTGTTAAATTTGTGTTCACTTATAGCATAGCGCCCTCTGTAGACATATTGATTAAATTTGTGCACTTTCAAAGAATTGTAATAAAACAGCCAATATTTATAACACACTGATTACTGGTTTTGATTTTTAGTTGTGCAAATTAATAGATTATTGATTAATCTGACCTGTTCAAGTGTCTGGATTGACACTGCTAACGTTGCTTTCACTTTATGTCCCTCTTTGAGGAATTTTTTTCTATCAGCTTTTAATTCTCTTATAAGTTCTTCGGAGGCTTTAACAACTTTTTCTGAAAGCGATTCAGCGACACTTTCGTGCTGCCCAGACATATCTGTCAGCTCCTTGAGAACATCAGCATAACCTTTAAGATAACTATAGCTGTGAATAATAATATAATATGCAAATTAGATTAATTAGCTAATTAATAACAATGAAGATGAGATATGCAAATGAGAAGACATGCACTGATGATTTCCCATAATTGAGTGTGTCCATGAAATAAACAGGGCTTGTTTGTTCTAGTGTCAGTACATATTGAAAGGACAGCAGCCCAAGACTACAGCAAATTATAATGATTTCGCCATTATTGGTTTAAGACCAACTTCAAACCATCTATAATCCAATCACATTTGTGATAGAGGTCATTTACATATCACATGATACTTCCCAACAATAACAATAAAGATAGAAGTCATTTACATATCACATGATACTTCCCAACAATAACAATAGAGATAGAAGTCATTTACATATCACATGATACTTCTCAACAATAACAATAGAGGTAAAAGTCATTTACATATCACATGATACTTCCCAACAATAACAATAGAGGTAGAGGTCATTTACATATCACATGATACTTCCCAACAATAACAATAGAGGTAGAAGTCATTTACATATCACATGATACTTCCCAACAATAACAATAGAGGTAGAAGTCATTTACATATCACTTGATACTTCCCAACAATAACAATAGAGATAGAGATAGAAGTCATTTACATATCACATGATACTTCTCAACAATAACAATAGAGATAGAAGTCATTTACATATCACATGATACTTCTCAACAATAACAATAGAGATAGAAGTCATTTACATATCACATGATACTTCTCAACAATAACAATAGAGATAGAAGTCATTTACATATCACATGATACTTCTCAACAATAACAATAGAGGTAGAAGTCATTTACATATCACATGATACTTTCCAACCAATCACATTATTGTTAAAAGTCATTTACATATCACATGACAGCCTCCCACCAATAACACACTCTTTATCACTCACTTACTTACTTGGATTCTTCCTCTTTCTTTTTAAGAGCACATGATTTCACAAGTCTCCTACAGAGAAAATATTAACATATTAAATCAATTATTTGTCCAGACTTCCCAAAAGATTAGTGACTTGACTTTCTAAGAACCTTTATCAATTCAATACAGATATATCTTGCGCATATGAAGAAACGCATGTATATGTGATTGGAGATGGTATGTGCAAATACTTTAATAGATTAAACTTGAACTAGATTAAAATACGAGTTAAAATTAAATTCACATATGGTTTCCACGAGGTACCATAATGAAATGATTTATCAAAACTGTCTAAATGTCATGTCTAATATTTTAGTTTGTTTTTCTACTATGCTTGAGACGTTTAGGTAAAATTTACATTTGTATGGAAGTTGTTTGTTATTTCCCTTTTTCTCTCTCATATTCTGAATTATAATTTACTACATTTTGAACAATCCAGTGAGTCTGCCCAGTCCTTTGAACAAATTTTCCAAAGATACTGAGTGATCATTAAATTTACTATTCATTTACCGAGGCCTAATTTGGAAAACGTCGTTAATGAATTATGCTCTATGTAACCATTGTGTCACTGTGTACATATATTAACCCCTAAACCCCACCCACCGTCTCATGGTATGGTATGTATATGTATACACTGGTACAACAAATGATATCCCCATGTTGATATACATACCAGTAACCTAATAGGTCATTTCAAACACTTTGAACATTTGACAAAGATGACAATACATTAACTTTGGTAAAATGACCATACATGTATACTAGTACCAGATTTGATCTACTAGAAGCATATTCAAATTAAGGTAGCCCGCTACAATTAAAACATGAAAAAAACTGATCACAGTAAATCATTCAGAAATTGTTGTGTAATGATTCACATACATGTACATGCAAGTCATTCATATTTAAAGTTTTTATGGAGGAAGAAGGATATGTTTCCACAAAAGTTAAGCAAATTAATCTAAAAAGCAACAATTTTGGAACATTTTCCATAGAATTCAATGTAAACACATCATTCCATTGGTAACTCTTACTAATATTGAGAATTCTCCCATTTTTCAGTCATATGCAGCCCTCATAACTCTACATATCATTTATTTAGCATAGGTCAACAAACAAAATTTTGAGATATGATGTAATGTTTCTGCCATAGGAACCAATTGTAAACTATTTTTGATCAAATTTTGAGTTTGTTTTGTGGAAAACTTAGTTCAGCGACCATATTTCAGAATATTGAACATTACA
This sequence comes from Saccoglossus kowalevskii, assembly GCF_978046115.1. Taxonomy (NCBI): domain Eukaryota; kingdom Metazoa; phylum Hemichordata; class Enteropneusta; family Harrimaniidae; genus Saccoglossus; species Saccoglossus kowalevskii. The sequence continues at coordinate 7,715,837 of NC_140657.1, forward strand.
GTAACCCAAACCCCTCTTGTTGAATTACAGGGATTTTGTGTATATGTTTTCAATGCTACCAAACTAAGTCATAATTTAATGAAACAGTATAAAACTATATGTGATTTTTGGTTTATGTGCACTTCTAATAGAACAAATATGGTACATGAACATGTAATTCTTAAATAATTGTGCCAACATTTTGTTTTGTTAATTTTCCTCCATGTCTTTTCAAAGTTGAGTTTGTGCTGTTTTCACTGGCTCTTTAACCAGTGTTCCATGGTACACGTCTCAGCAATGTAGAACGTTCTGTTTTCTATTTTCAATTATCACATTTATTAAAACTAAAAAAAAATCCAGGTGCTTCAAAGATCTTTTTTTATTTACATTCATTTTCAATAGTACCATGACTATCGTACATCGCCATGACTACATTTATACCTCCATCTCCGATTTTTTTATCATACCTTCTTTTGATTGGCTTAAATATTTCGTCAAGCTAGGAGCCCGCATAAACCGTGAATTCTACACCTCCATTCTACCCCTGATGGACGTTATAGTGTATTCCCCATTAAAATACCTAATAATAAATTAGCATTATAACAATAGTAACTGTAAATATGTATTTATTGTCAAATCTAGAGGGCCAGACCTCTATAAAGCTCTAGGGAATACCCTCAGATTGAGTCCTAAAAAGTAGGTCAGATAAAAGAGAGAGCACAGATAATCAAACGATAATAGATGTTCAAATAAATATACATGTAGGTTTAGTTTTAATACCAGCAATTCTATCAAGCAGACACCAATAAGAGACTGGAAACGTTATTTAGTTATATTATCACAAGTTTCCTGTTGAAATCGGGCTCAACTATCACTAGACGCATGGAGCCGGGAACAGCCACTGGTGGCGCTGTATACAATCAAGACCTATTGTGGCTTGCCTTTGCTCATGTAGATTTGAGTGTAAAACGCAGAAACAGTTGTTAAATTTGGTGACCAGTTTAGTAAGTAAGTAAGTAAGTAAGTAAACTTTATTGACATTGTACCCTCTTTAGGGTATTAAATTGATAACAATAAAGTAAATGTGTTTTAGAAAAAACAAACAATTAAAAATAAATGATCAGATAAAGTACAATACAGTTATTACTAAAATAGCTAAATAATAGAAACAAAATTAAAATCACTACTAGTATCAGAAATAAATATGTATAATGTAAATATTATGAGGCAGCTGGTATGGTAAGTTTCATGTTTTCTTCTCTCAAGTTAAAGCACTGATAAATGAATTTACCAAGTTTGATCAATGTGTTTTCATTTTTGCTTTCTAGAATTTTTATTAAACAAAATTGATCAATGTTTGTGTTGATAGTACGATAGAAAGCGTTTACAGTCTTCAAATAACCACAATAGAAAGAGTGGTTGTCAAGACCGAATATACGTGATTCCGACGTTTCATACTAAATGCTTTCTATTAATAATTTAACTTTCAAATAATATTCAAGAGATATGTCTATGTCATATTCTGTTAAAGGTTAGTAGCATATTGTGTACGCAGTGCGCATGCTTCAGGTTCTTTTTTCTGTATTCCACAATGCATGCATCATCACAGTAAGCTCAATTGAAATTTACGTTACATGCATCGTCACGTTCAGCACCATCAATGGGGTTTCACCACCATGATGGTACTGAACTTAGTTTTTTGTTTTCGAAGACCACACATAGGCGACACTACCAGATATATACAACAGCTAACAAGCCACACCAACCCTACGACTGCTGAGGATTTGTACACACTCCCACCATGTCTTACGCTGTAATAAGCAATTTACAATTCTGGTTTTCCCATATCTCTGGATTTTACAATAAGTGCAAGCCCTGCATGTTAAACATTATAATACTTAAAATACGACTGTAGACAGATGACTGACCCATAGTGTCAATAGTACAACAATTAATATACAAGTAGAAGCAATCAACATTAATCACGTAAGTGTTTGGGTTACAATGATGACATGTGAATGAGTCATGAGTGGGTTATGACGTAATTACATTATATGGATTATATTAAGGAGATAGTCACATTGCTTTACTGTCATGTGACTCTAATAATATTAATGCAATTTCTCAGCATGGATATTAATTAAAGAGTTATTGTCACTGTGTGTTCAATATGGGTCACATCAGGCATGGCATTTAAAAATGGCCTGGGAGTTTATAGTTGCTCTACAGAACAAGGTAATGCCAGTGATTAGGGGAGTTATGGTAATATAATCTCTTCAAAAGCAATCTTCTGCGACTTGATTTGGGCGAGCGCTAGGCGAGTGAAGGGATCACTCGCCTTAGAAAGTAAAGTCTGGTCTTATGTGATGTATACATTTTGTGTAGAACCAAAGATCAAAATTGTCCCAGACAAGTATTTGTCGCAACCAAATGTGGACGCTGGTTGCCCATTTTGACAACCATGACCGGTATACCAAAAACAGAAATCACATTATTACATAATCCATGACATTTTCACTTTTAACAATTTTTGAGCAGTTGCTTAATCAATGTCATAGCCACAACAAATTATTCATGCGCTACATGACAGATATTACTCTTTAATTTCGCAAAAGAACTAATACATGTACGTATAATTTCAATTTTTTTTAAATTAAATTATTTTTAGACAGGAAGATGTCAGTATCAACTCGTGAATATTTATGAGGAATTAACAGTTTGCAGTAAAGCCAGAGGCACCTTACATATGGTCAATGCAATGGACACAATAGTTGACACTTTGAAACAGGAATCAGATGTCTGTTTATCTAAAGATATCAGCCTTAACACAGTAACTGGTAAACCGTGGCCTGAAAGACATTATTTGAGATTCAGTTACCATGATGGAAGTAACTTCCGGAATATACAACAGAGATTTTGAAAATGTGTAAAGAACAAAGCGCCATGCATTCAAATTCAAATCTCTACATGTATGTATAAGTTTCCATGATGAATAGTGCATACTTACACAAAGGACAAGTATGGTCAAGAATCTATCTTGTTACAGGCTGCCACCTCCCCCAAGACACAAGTTCTCCACATCATTAAAATATTGTTGTTAAAAGTAGCACTCTTTTGAGAACTATTATGCATTCAGAAATATTTATAATCAAAAAACATGTGGTGTTCACAGAGACAAAATTTCAGTTCAGGCTCCCTATCGAAAGGTCGTCATACAAGACCAAAAACACAATCGGATGATTGAATGTGTGAACGGTGTGGTACTAATAAAGTTTAGAATGAATTTCACTTTCTGATTGATTGTCCACAACACAAAGAAGCAAGAATGAGACTATTTCAATCAGCACAAACCTCAAATCATCATTTCAATATATGTTAAATAACGAAGAAAAGTTTATATATATTATGGGCAACATACATATAGAACTAGCATTTTATATTAACGAAAGTGACATTTTCTAAACCAGTGTCAACAGTATATTTTATTTTCATCTCTTCTTCTTTTTTTTGTTTCTTAGAATAGTATTTGACTATGTTCTATTCAAAATTAATAATGTCAATAAAGTTATTATTATTAACTTTTTGAATGACAAAGTTAATTTTTGGTATCATTCACAAATCAAAGATGATAATTTTTTTTTCAACAATTTTGAATAAAATCTTGTCAATAGGTAATGCAAAATAATGTCCATAGGCAAAAAATTGAAAAAGAAATTGTTGACAAATATATACAAGATGTCCCAAAATTTTGAATGATAAAAAAATAGCCAGTATAAAGGTGGAGTGGAATCGTCAGAATTATAAAGTTGTTATGGAAACCATAGACATATCTATAATCCAAAAACAGAGTTATAAAAAATCAGGTCAGGGTTGGGATTAGTGATACCATAGTTAAAATTTGGTGTTTACGAGGTTTTCCTACAAAATTCATGAACATTTTTACATGTGAAATTAAAAATGATTTTACAGTAGTTTTCACACAATTTTGAGTGATTATACTTGTCTAATTTCACATGTTTGATTTTGTCTGTGTCTGTGAACAGGCTTCTCCATGGATCACTGGTGTATTAGGACATACACTGGGTCAGCATTCTGTGATGCAATGCGATTCAGAATGCTAATAGAAAAGGAATTCAGACTCAGCCAACAACCTGTCAGTAAACATTACAGACTAGTGTCCGTGTTTCAGTTAGTAACAGCCACACAGATACTGTTTCTACATACCGTAGTATAGAAATGTTTGCCATGTTTGTTTGTTTTTTGGCAAAAAAATTTAGATTGACATTTGTACAGTAACAGTTATGCTTTTACGGCTATAAGATATCATTAAATAATATTGATGCAAATCTCGAGTTCAGGGTTTCATGCCAAATTCATACATTTTTACATATTTTGTTAGTAATAATATCGTACCAAATGATCATAATTTCTCATTGCCAAACAGGTCTTGATAAATTTTTGATAAAAAAATAAGGAAAACATTTTATTTATGGAATGTGACTTATTTTTTTCAAAGACTGAATACTATCTGAATTATTCCAATTTGCAATATAGACTTGTACACTACAATATTATTTAACAAATATGGAATTTCAATAAATATACAAATACTAAAAAATGCTTGCCACATAAAATTATGACAATTTTAGGATCAAAACATGTATGTTCCATTTCCAACTGACATTTTAAACAAAGCTTAATAAGAAATTTATAAAAGCAGTATATTGCAAAATACAAGGTATGGCTTCTAATAAAATGGTACAATACAACAGAGGAAAGGCAGCTTCTATTAGAGAATCTAAACACATGAGAAATGGTGAATTTGAGTTTTCAATTGTTCAAAAAAAAATGGGTGCAAGCTTCTATTAGGGATGCGGCTTCTAGATTTTACAACAATTTGTTTGTGAAGAAGACAGTAAATAAATTCACAATTGGGACCTTGTTAATGTTACATGTTTGATTTTCTCACTGACATTTTTCATCATTTATATATTTTTTTTTTTTGTGAATACAAATTTGAAGATTTTGCATATTTGTAGGACTCAGGGGACATTACTAACTTTATACCAAGCCTACTGATTACGTTAACCTTTTCACCACCAGTTCCCTTCTTTCATCAAAATTAAATCCCAAAATAGTCCGGTTTATAGTCTGCACTTCCCTTCAGAAGATTCCAACAAAAAATAGCCAATTTTTTTGAGTAAAAACTGAAAATTGACTCAAATTTGGTCTGTTGGTTTCAAAATTAGGGTTAATTTCCAGTAATATTAAGAATATATAAAAAAATGAATACAAATTTAGGCGAGAATGTCTGGTAGTGAAAAGGTTAACACATAAGAACCTCAGAAGGAATGAAAAGGCAAACAATTGAAATGAATAAAAAAGAGGAAATACAGTTTTAAAATATGACAACTAAGCTGTGTGTTGCCGTCTATGTTGCATACATATTGAAATGAACTGAGCCAGTGGTATTGACATGTCATCACTTCCCATAGGAAATTCAAATTTATTTTTAACTAGTAGGAACCACACATTTTTTTTTTTATTCGGGCTAGGCTGGATCGCTTGTAAAAAAATGAATCTACATGCAAATTAACAACTATTACTGCATATTAAAATGCAAATTAGTAATTAAAACACTCTCCTAGAGTATTAATGAGCAAAGATCGATACAGCACATTCATGACATGATATTACTCTGCACTACTGCGTACATTGATAAATCAATCAAGTGTAACAGATTACAAATTGAAACATATTTAAATTGTTTTTATTATTTTTTCTGATTTATTTCACATAATCGGGTAACAATTGTCGACGACTCATATACGCTCAATGAAACCTGAATAAAATAATCCTGAGATACATATCGATATTTATTGTATTTCACCAAACACTTCAGCTTAGCAGGCCATTGTAACCAGATGGTACACAGGGAGCTTTAAATACAGCAAAACCTGTTCTGTCACAGCATATTGACACTGTGGTAGAATGAACGTAAATCTATTGGCACTGTGGCGGTCTAAGCAAAATGCTTCAAATAAACGACTTTTTCGTAATTTACATAAAATGGCACAGTGTAATACATTCAAATACATTTTCAGACCACAAACTACAGACATTTTAAATAATTTCTCAAACTTACCTCAATGCTGTGGCATATTCGTTTTCTATTCGACAACGTTCTTTCACAAATTTACAATATTTATCTACAAAGTCTATGCCATTTGCGGTGTGTTTCTCTGCTATCTCAAACTGGTCCTACAAGAATAGAAATGTAAACATTTAATTAATTACGTCAACAAAAATAACAATATCTTGTGTGTCCACATCAAGCATCTCCATCATTTTTAAATTACCATGGAATACTTTATTTTCCCTGGAATTAATTTTCGCTGAAAAGGCATTTTGGGCATTTTGTATGGAATTTATTTTCACTGATTTTTGATGAGTTTAATGTGAAATATAGGTAAAAAGTATATTCGCTGGATTTTATTTTCACGGAATCATCCCTTCAGTGAAAATGGCGAAAATAAATTCCAAGCGAAAATAAAGTATTCTACAGTATCTCCATACTCCATACATAAATCCATGTACACAAAACACATTTTTTTTTTCAAACCTATATACTTGCCCATAAAAAAGACCTCATTCAACTGAAAATCTTGGTAAATTGAACAACTTTCCACTGTACCAGGAAAGCAAAGAAGGACAGTATAATGTTATCATAACCCTTGACCTACATGTGGTCTGTAGTCCCACGATTTGTCTGACAATATAATTTAAATAACCCATATTTTGAGTGATCCCACCAAAAGTTTGAAAATTAATCTGGTGAGGTCTGTGCAGTACGTTGCGACTGTGATTTCCTAAAATCTTGGTAATTGCAATGTTAAAAGAAAGCTAAAATAAATATTGGCTTTTTCAAAAACATATACATGTAGGAAAGAATCTGTTACAATACTGAACACGTGACCCTTTGACTAAAAGTCAACTGAGCAGTCAATCTGGATTATTAAAATTATAACAGTAGTAATCTTTGAAGCATATCTCATAGATAATCCTTCTCATGACAATAGTGAGTTACTCATATATTTATTTGTTGATTTTATTTTTATAGAAGTCTTTGCTACAATAACAACGTTAAATAATGGCCTGCAGAGTTGTGCCTTTAAACATGACTTGCATAATGTAATTTGCAACCACATTTTCCAAAAAACAAGATGGATGCCATCAACACGTACTTGTATTCAGTATGATATAAGTACTAGACAAATGCAAAAAATGAACAGATTTGGTCCACAGGGTTCTGAAAAACGACTCTAGATGGGCGGACAGACAGACGGATGGATGGATGGACGGTCGGACAGACAGATGGATGGACGGATGGACAGAACCCAAATTACAAACTTTGTTCAAATGTGGACTGATAATGGGGGTATTAATTCTTATTGAATGTAAATGGGTACCCCCAGAAATACCAGGATTTAAAGGTCATGCATAAGGCCTTTAGTATATATATATGATGAAAGAAGGTGATGCTGGTCAAATATATTAATTACACTAATTACACTAATTACTATAGCAATGTTATAATAATAATAATACAATTAACTATTTATAACAATGACCAAACCCTTACAAATTTGATTATAAGCTATTCTAAGCACATTAATCTCGTAATCGACTTTGTATCTAAATACCACTGTTAATGTTAATATTAACCACACATCATAAAATCAAATTATATTTCAATGGTAAATATTTTTTTGTCAAATGTAAAAAGGATATGCCATATTCAAATCTCATTTTAGTCAGGTCATAGACCAACACAAGATTCCCATTCCCATCTTGTTTCCCTGTATGACACTATGACACTATTGTTTACATTTTGGTCAACCAGTATACGCAAGTCTGACAGAAAATGGCATGCGCGAATCCGTACACTATTTCGCATAGAATCTACTCATCCAAAATACACTGCATGGCATTAAGGTCATTCATTGTTATAAATATAATCTCCTGGGTTTTCGGAATGAATGCGATATCATCAAAAAACAAGTGTTTGCATATACTTGAAGACATCACTTGTTCCTGTAGAGATTATTTTTCTATTAAAAAGGTCTGATTTTGTCTATCGTTAATAAATGCAGAAAGGCTATGATTATTAATAATAATAACTTTATTACACAACCAAAAACCATAAGAGGGTTTAGTATGGTAAATAACAAAAGACTAATTAAAAAATAATGCGTAAATACGCATGCTCTAATTTCAGTGTGGAGTGCCATAAGAGATCACTGGTCTGTATTCTAAGAATCTAACACATCATGCACCCCATTACATATACTGTATATTCACAATACAATATATATGTAGATTAGATATAATTTAACTGAATTTTATAACTAATGACTCAATTTGCTGCTGATTTTTTTATGGGAGTTTTCACAAAGAATTGTCAGTTTTTATATACTTTTACATGCACAGATAATGAGCATCTTGTATACTATACAACACAATAGACAAGTCAGTCAATTTTGCGTATATATGTAGCATAATACACCCAGAGGAACACCAACTGCAGACAACTCTGACAATCAATGTAGATATAAATGCCCTTGATTAATTTTTATGCAAAATGCTCGCTTATGTGTTATTTTTAGGTTTTATGAGTGATATTTCTAATTACTTGATAAATGATATTCTGGTACCAATTGTTTCTGGCCTAATGGAACAGCATTAACATTTGTCAGTTTCAATCAAAATGAGTGATTATTTAGCAATCCAAATCATTGTAACTTGGTTTTTCATATTTCTACATTCTTCCATATTCTGAAGTATCATTCAAGCATGATGCCACACTGGAGTAATACAAGATTCATGTATGATGACAAACACCATCGATTGTGAATACAGGTTTCACACCTGTAATTGAAGTGGTGTCTTTGTGAATTAATTTCTGGGGTAGTAATAACTTGTATTTTTTCCTTTATGTCTTCAAAATTGATAGAGGGATAGCCAAAGTTGAAATTTTCGAAGCACTGACGGGTTGAGGCATGATACTTATTCTGGCACAGTGTTTGTGTGATTGGGTCAATAAAGTGTATCCTCATTCTGAGGTGTGAATAGCTGGCCAGTGTTACTATGGTATTGTATTGTATTGTATTGTATAGTGGTATTGTAAAAACAGCTGAGCATAAAATCTGATCGGATCGTGAAATTGACAACTGTAACTCCACTCAAGTACAAGAAATCATTAAGAATATGGTATGTTGAAATCGTGGCGTCCATTTCTTGTAAGCAATTTACATGGTTTTTAATGAAAGCTTCAATACAAGTGGTCTAAAACAAAGTAACCCTGTGTATGAACATACGGGTCACATCCTGGTACTACCCATACATCTCGGAAAGTTCATTATCGATGACACTTAAATAGCAAACAAATGAGGTATAAACATTTGAAATTATTGCTATTAAAGGAAATACCTCCCAGAAATGCCAGGATGTACGACCTTCGGGGGTTGTGTATAATGCCTATTTGTATGGAAAATCAGTCTCCATTTTCTGTGCACAGCAAATCATATATCTCTCACCCTACCCTAGTACTGAATTATGGCCCCTGGCGACGGTGGTTACCATGGGACTTTAGTGTAGATTATCATTTCTGACAGATGGTTTATTATACATACCTCTTGGGCTGATGAATTCAATGATGTACATAAAGAAATGAATATAAATTTTATTTCATTCAAGACAAGTTTATATTACAATACGGGGCTGGGGTAGAGGTGGGAGTGTTTATCAAGATTGTTTGATATTATGCACAGATACTGTCATACACAGTACACAATTTTTGCTTTGTTCATAAAGATTACATAATTAAATAACAGAGGTGTAACTATGGTCAGACTAATCCCGATTAAAATGAAATCTGTATTTTCAGTAACCCTATCTACCCATTTTCTTAAGGGAAATCAAAAAGTTTATTTTATTCATATGACTCAAAATTATTAATTCTGCCATGCAAATTAGCTTTAGTCATTCCACTATGTAGTGAATGACGAGCACTTAGTATTAAGAATTACAGGGGGGGGGGGGGGTTCAACATTTTATACAAGTGATAGATACATGTACACACCGTATTTGTTCTACTAAAAGTCTTCAATAAAAACGTACATTATCTAATATGACATTTATTATACACTGCACTATTAAAGCGAGAGGGTCGTCACTTGCGCATGCGCGAGAATTGAATCTAAAGCGATGATAACAACTAAAGATGCAAAGGCTCATGGGTAGATGCTTGTTTGTAAACAATGAAACCCTATGGCCATCTGACGCATGCGCAGGCGCCGACATCCCCACTTTAAAATACAACTTATTTTGACCATACACACACGTCTGACATTTACAAAGTGTATGTATGTATGCGCTATTAAATAAAGTAATGTAATTTTTTGCGTTTGAGTAAAGACTGAATACAATATTACATCAGTAAATATACCATAGGCATACATGGGAAATTAGAAATACCATATTTGCTCTATTAGTAACGCATGCACTTACATAAATTACAGAGCTATTTCTTAGTCAAAATTAGTACTGTAATATTTTACAGATTCAGTATACAACAATACGATTTTTTGTGTTACTATGAGATGTGCTTCTTATAGAGTAAATATGGTAGGTTTATATCATACAATCTGTCACATCCAACCCCCCCCCCCCCCGACTAAAAACAAAGGTATACATAATTAAGGGTGAAAGAGATTAATGTGTATGGTACTTCAGACAAGTTGTTATGTACGCTACATTAATATCTGTCACATTTTTATTCTGATGACTCATAGTAAAGTCGATGACCAAGTATTATGTGTACAGCAGTGTGTTTGTATGTGTGCACTAAATCAACTAAATATGAATATCAATCGTTCTTTAATTTTCTTGTCTGTTTTACCCTACCATGATTTCCCGCCAAAATGTTAGTGTCACATTCTGTCTACAGGTTTTGAATTTTTCTATATATTTTTTTATTTCAGACTAAAATGGAGATAATTTTCAACTGACACAGGTTTTGATGAAAAAATTTTTTAAAAAAATATTTAAAAAATTATGGGGGTTTTATTTTGTAATTGGTGAAGAAAGTTAACTGTGGTGCTCAAAAGATTGATGACGAAAAGTGATAAATTTATTTTGTGTTTCTTAAGCCAATAGTTTCTCAGTTTACATTCTTGTACAGGCTAAGATTAAAACTAATTCCATACGTTTGCATATCAACTAGACCATTAAGGCCTGTCCACCTGGCAGGCAGATTCCAGCTCGTACAGGTAGATAAACAAATTGCCCTTTTTGTGGACAGGTGAATAATATCAAATTTTGACTGTCTGACCGAATGCGGTAGTCCCAATTTTCTAATGTCAAGAAAATTGCTTGCAAAGTTTCTAAGATTTTATTTTGAATACTGTAAAATACTTTATTTTATAAAGTGGAAGTTGCATAATAACAGATAGTACAGTTGAGTCGTTGTCAATCTATTTTTTTTTAGAACAATATTGTCATGGCGGAAAGGATATTTATTATGGATATTTATTATGCTCATGAATACAATAGTAAATCTTTCTAACAACGAATACAATGGTGTTTTGTTGCCATGTTCCATATCCCAGTTCAGTCTGAGATAACCATACTTGTGATTTTTACATGTTGTGCCCATGATAAGGAACTGTACATGAACACAATTATTTTCATTCAAATAAGCAGCGAATTAGACTTTTGGAATTAGAAATTCAATTATTTGCAAAACAAAATATAAAGAATGCATAGATTCTATGGAAATAATAATACTGGGTAACATCTGGGGTTTGTGCGAAAAATAAAAAAATGTTCAATACTTGGGGTTGATTTTTAAACATTTTAATTTTTATTTGCATTAAAATAATTATGCAGAAAGTAAATGGAATGAACAAACTAATTCTTATATATTATTTATCAAAATTTGGTCTCACACCTACAAGTACATCCAATCTATCTGTACTGTATACATCTACTATTTTGTAATGAAAGCCACCCATCTCAAGCTTTTAATAAAATAGATGAAAAGACCATGTATACATAAATCATTCTTTTCTTAGTGGTTCATTTCCTCCACATTATTGCAGCTATTGCACACATTGTACAGCTAACAATTAAACATGTACTCCAAGACATTCACAAGTACATTCATTGGAGGTGTACGTGTTTAAAAGTATTTCCGGTGGATAGATTAAAGGGTGTGATCATTTGCTACATAATTGAAATATGAATTACGAATAGTCCACGTGAGCGCAAGAAATGTGATTACGGTGTTACGAGAAATACATGTGTGACATTATTATAGGCATAGCCAATGCTAGAAATACTAATTAAATAAAGTGATAAGTTTGAGTATTTTCAAATTTTTAACAATCATGAATCTTCAATAAAATCATTGTTTAGGCAGCAACCATAGCAGTATATTTCTTTGATGAAAAAACTTATAGAGATACTTATACATGTAATTAAAAGTGCATGCACATACATGTAAGTATATTCATTATTACACCAATCAATTAGTAAGATTTCTTTAAAAACAATGTAAATATTATCACAATTATACTTAACTGTTTCTATCAGGACATCAAAACATTTTTTAACCAATATACTATATTTGGTATTGTATAATTGTGCTGCTCTAATAAAAAAAATTGCTTTGATTGTATGTAAAGTCATTGAAATACTGTAGAATACTTTATTTTAGCTGGAATTAATTTTCACTGAAAAGACTTATTAGGTGTTTTGTATTGAATTTATTTTCACTGATTTTTGACGAGTTGATTAATTCCAAGCAAAAATAAAGTATTTTACAATATTACTTACTTTGACCATAGAAAAATCTATAATTAATCGTTGGTATATGTGGTACTAATAAAGTGAGTGGGGTATTTTTATATATAAAAAACAAAATTTTAAAATACTTATTATATGTAGTTGCTCTGAAGACATGGAACAAATGTGAAGTGATATTTTCTTGCCTTTGACCCTGGCGTAAGAAGGTATCCATTACAAATCAAATGACACATAAAGCCTATAACTGACTCTATAATCATGCTATGGATACCCCCCTACTGTTAGAGAGTTTTCTGAAGGCAAAAGATAAGATCCCATGTATAATGTGACATGAATCCATGTTGGTTGAAGTGTGCACCATAGACTGGTTTGCAGATGGAAATGCAGAGACAGACGGAGAAACGTTTTAAATGTCATGAATTTCCAAGTCCAAATATAGAATAGTCTTGAAAACATGATCCATGAAAACAAAGGTATACAAAAATCAGGTTTGTATTAGAGTCAGGTTCTGATGTTTCCATTTCTGGCAATTCCACCCAAGATGGATTCCTGCACCAAGCCATCTAGAGAAGCCCTCTCCTTAACGCACAAACACACACCCATACACCCACTCGATAGTTTAAGATAAAGAATACAGTTTAATAATCAAGATATTAAAGACCATAGAGATAATTAAGATATTATACATGTATTGTTAAACAAAGGATACGGTTTTCTTGGGAAGAAAACTGAGATTGGTGATATTTGTTATTAATTGGATACTGAATCTTCAAAATATTAATCTTGCTTCCAAAGCAAAACGTTGAGTGACGCAAATGTCTAACAAAAAAATAGTACATACTGCAAATCTTTCAATTATTGCGAATAAAATATGTTGTAATTTGATAGCGTTTGTGATGACGTAATTTCCCACAAGTCTCTGTACAACCCTGTCTTAAATAATAATAATAAATAAATAATAATAATAAAGATAATTTATTGCATCCTTAGAAATACAGTGTTTCCATCAGTTTATAGCAACAAAAGTAAGATATTAAAAAACAAAATAACAAAATAACTATAGCAAATAATAAATGATAGATTTTAGTGTTTTTGTTAAGTATCTTTCTCGTTTCTCATTAAGAACGAGCTGTGTATAAATTCTCCAACAAGTTTGATTACATTTGTGTTAGAATTTGTCATTAAGTATGTAAATTTCTGTTGGTCAGTTTTTGTTTCATCAGGAAACTGTATATTTGAGAATATATCCATTCGCAGTGTGGAAGCAAGTGACAACTTCAAAAGCTACAATAATTTTCCAAATTTGCAAAAATTTGTCTTATACGAAATATGCAGTTTAGAAGAAATATTTTGTACCTTTTGTATCTTTATGCTAGCCAGGTTGTATTAATACTACACTTACTGTATTTTTATACAATAGATACAGGCAAGGACACTTTCAGCAGTTCAAATTAAATTATTATTTTACAATTTCATTTTTAAAGTCCAATATACAATAGGGTTGCTGTTAACAGTAGTCAAATGGGCACAGACTACAAATCCTGTGCTGGGGCTACCATTTCCAAAAATTAGTAGACCAATTGGACCACTAGAAATTTCCAAAATATGACCGTACTACTCTATAGATGTCCTTCACAAATTGTAAATGACATGACTATTCACAATTTTCTGCATGGTTGTCACTACCTACTAAACCTGATAGACTAGCAAATAATATCAGGGGATTACCAGCTTTAAAACTAGTAGCCCAGCAGAGTTCATAAAGTTTTGGTAATTTCGAGCCTTGTGTACCCCAAAAAAATGATCCTATAGTTGTCTCATAAAGCTTTTGTGTTTAAAGCGGCGGAGACGTCCCTCTCGCTTTAAATGCCACATGAAGTTAATTAATAAAAAATACTTGCTAATAACAGCTACTATTAAAATTTAGCATTCTACGCAACTGCTCAAAACAAAGTTGAAATTCAATCATACTACATGTATGTGTACTATGTGATTTCTGTATTTATTTTTATGGTGACCCAATGCGTAGGCAACCACTTCTCAGGTTTTTATGGTGACCCAATGCGTAGGCAACCACTTCTCAGGTTTTTATGGTGACCCAATGCCTAGGCAACCACTTCTCAGGTTTTTATGGTGACCCAATGCATAGGCAACCACTTCTCAGATTTATTTGCCCGAGGATTAACCTATTTTCAACTGTTGGCACCATCTACATCTTTGAATACTGTTTGCCACCCCACTCCCACATGAAATGCAATACCAAAAAATGTCTGTATGGTCCAAAATGAACATAAAATTTAGTGAAAATTTCAAAAATGAGAAAATATTTGCACATAATTTTTGACAGTAAACAACCTGGGGACAAATGCCAATTTTGATGCCTGCATTATCGGACATCATTTTTCTTGGCGCTAGATTGCTGGTTAATTCACAAAACATATTTTTAATGATGTTAATTAACAGTAAATTCTTCCCAATTTGGCCAGAGCACTTGATACTAAAATCATTGAAATCATGTGTGATTTCATACCATTTTCAGATCTTTGAACAAAAGTAGGGCAGCTAATAAATTGTATGTACAGTTGTAGATGAGGGCCATCAGATCCACACATATTTGTTATTTGGCATTATGCCATTATTTTAACTTATTCAGATGTTGCATGGAAGAAAAACTATTTTGTCTGAAATGAGTGTAACTGCAGCCATGTTACAATGCATCAAAATCAACTATATTTGGTTCACAAGTCTCATTGATCAACAGAATGTATAAGTGTCATGAAGAAGAAATGTTATGAAGTGACAAGCTGGTACCAATAATCTGTTAAAAACAGACAATTTTCACCACTTCTCGCATGAATTATGTTTGGATTTTAAAACGAATTCCTTATTTATTAGTTTAATGTCAAAATCTTTTCTGAGATAACATGGTGTTGAGATACTGTTACTTCATCAATATCGCCCATTATCAAATCTGGCTAACATATTGTTCCAATTGAAAAAAACATCAATGTTTATTGAATCTCCTGTAAAGTTTTAACACCACTACAACACTATGACTTTTTGTTTGGCATGTTCTCCAATTACACTTTACACACAACACAGGATCTCAGAGTGAACGAAAGAAGGTATCTTGTATTTGTTACAACATACATGGCCAAAAAGCAATAATGAAATCGATAATGAAATTCTCAAAATCACAATGGCAACTTGCATGTTTGTTTGATAACTGAAGCCATTCTTAACATTCATAGATAACATCTGATTGGGTAATAAATCAGTGATCTACAGGGTCAGGGGTCAGATAAAAGTCAGCTCAGTCTCCTGGTCCCTTGACTTTAAAACACTGATTGATTGTTGAAGAGTCACCCGCTCGTAAAAGATATTTAATTCAGAATGTCTTTGTAGTACATGTAGATTGTATTTCAAACTAAAATTAATATTTATTATTGATTTAAAAACTGTACAAAGAATATTGGTCTTGATCTATATGGCTGCTATAATGTCATGCAGCAAATTCCTCAATGCATGTCTGCACAGCAGGTGCCTTGAATGAATGAACACACAGACAGATAGATCAGTAAACTATAAGGCTCATCCCACACCCCCTTACAATCTCTGAATAATGATCAAAAGCGTATACAAATAAACAAAACTATGAAAGGTTACAAACAGTACCATAATAGTATCATTCACGTTATAGATCATGGCACGTGAGAAGCCGAGATGAACAGGATTGACACAAGCTGAAATGTGTGTGTGGTTAATGGTCAGGACCGAGTTGGCAGACATCGAAAAAAACTTGGATCACGATCCCAATAGATGTCAAATCAAAACTTGGTTGAGGTTAGCTGTCACGAACCAAGATCACATCATCGGCGATGAACTTAAGAGACTATGACAGTTATGTTGTTCTGTGTTGGTAAAACTGCAGCATCTTATGAATAAATACTCTGTATATTATCACACTGTACAATTCATTGAATCATTGTGGTGGCTTGAATACCAGTCCCCGCCATGAACAAAATGAATGCAGAATATTGTCGGTGACACATATTTATACTGCAATCAGTTTCTTCCTGCAATGCTACATCTTCATGAAAATATTATCTGATAGAAGCAGTTCTAATAGAGTGTTAAAAAGGTAATCACAAGCCACTAGAAGCAAAAGCAAAACTTTAACTGACCAGCCCTTAAGTTTGTCATCAACAACGCCATCAAGCAACAGAAAGTAAAAAAATAAACAGCAATTGATTTGTTTCTGGTCATAGAACCATAATGCATCAGTGCCCAATTGAGTGTGGTGTGTAGTGCAATGTATTAAGTTAAGCCAAAGAAATTAGAATATTATATTCTCTAGTGTCTTTGGCTGAGTCAACCAATCGCTGCATTCTTGAGTGGGTTTAACACATCTACTGCAGAAAGGCTACACAGAGATGCAGACTGCTGATAAATACTGTACAAGTAAAGCTCCAACAGACGTTGTTGACATGTTAAGAGAATAGCAATCATCTTATCAGCACACACCAACTACTTCAAGGTGTTTACTCACATTACTTTAAGTAAAGTATAACAATGGAATTCCCGCCTGATTGGTTTTCATTATAGCCGGATATGTTCCGCAAAAGACACGCTGCAATGCACCAGGACAATACTGTGTATTGAAATTCAACATAGTATCCCTAATGAATCAAATTTCACTCCATACTTCCACATATACCAGTACAGTTCCTGCTCTAACTTTTAATCAACATCAATAACTTGACAATTTGTTCCAGATTCAGAATCATAAAAGCGGCTTTCAATCTGTCATATCTAAAACATGGGAGGGAGGGGTCACATAGTTGCTGCTGTGGGTATCATGAATTCCAATAAACTATTAAAAATCAAAACATTACAAACATGTGAATGGGGATTATGCTCACCCCAAATTAAAAAGAGACTCTAATTAAAAAACAAGGTGAGTGTCATATTTTAACAAGTCATTGTCAATGACATAGTCCCTGTCATGTTTTAGTGACTTTGTCAAACAATGAAAAGCAAAGTCAGATTATGTTTAAATATTATTAGTATTTAGCATATTACAAATGTGCATGAAACAGGTATAAAGACGAAGTTTGAATGAAATAGGTCAGAAACTGTTAATGACATGTCCAAATGTTGATTTATGATTAATGGCTGTCAGTTGAAGTTCAACAAAATAAAACAAAGCGATATTCACATGTAATGTGACTTGTGGTGTACCAAAAAAAAAACATGTAGCACATTATATTTTGTCTTTTTAACAAATTTAATCCAAATCTGTACAATCATCTCTGTGAAATGAGCAGAATACTCGTAAAAACAAAATGGCCATCAGACTGCCATTTTGAATCGAATCACCAAAAAAATTACGTGCATCAGTAACCCACCATGACTGATGTGAATGCCAAGTTTGAACGAAATCAGTCACGGCATGTCCGAAAAACGGTTGATGACATGTCCAAATCTTGATTTTTGAGTCAAAAATGGCCACTGCTCAGTCAAAGGTCAACCAAATAAAAATAAATCGATGTGCACATGTCTCCAATTATGACTTGTGTTTGTACCAGCTTTGAAGAAAATCTGTCCAAGCATCTCTGAGAAATGACGAAGAACGAATAGAAGCACGAACAGAACCCAAAACATAAGTCCTGGTTTTGGAATACGACTACGGAGACTAAAAATACACAGAATAACAATTCTTATGCATTTTCACATTGTGCCTAATGACACAGAAATCCAACTTGCATATGATTTTCTAAAATGCTAGATGATAATTTACCCGAAATATTTGCAGATGACATTATCTACCCCCAGCTTGGTTGAGTACATGATATTTATGGCGACATTGTACATAGAATAGACTGTAAACTTAAATATTTGTCATTAACAATTGACACATATATAAATAGTCGCCTATCACACTTATACTCAAGGCTTGAACTTTAGTTTCCTGAAGGCTCCAATTTTCAAGGTTAAAACAGCAGAAATATAAAATGCCTGACTGAAATATGAAATCATGAAGGAAATATGAAGACCAAGATAAGTCAGACAATGACCTTCATAGTTTCCATGCACTTTGAGATATGAGTCACATGACTACCAGTTAAAATATAAAATATTAAACGTTTTAGGAAACTGTATTAATTTATATATACAGTTAAATCCATGTCAGTGACCAACTCTGTATAAAGACCATCTGCCTATAGTAACTATATTAGGCAGTGCCAAGGAATAACCTACGAGCAATGTGTATAGACCACCTGTCTTTACAATATGTGACCACCCTTTCAACAATATTTCTGCAGATTCACTGTTGTTTACATACTAAAATAATCATTAGCATTTTGTTTATAACAAAATTGTTTATAAATTGGAATCAAATACTAAAAAAAGTAAAACTCAGACTATCTGAGATTTATATTCAAAGATGGAGAGAAGAACTAAATTTCAGTGAAACCAATGAAAATAGGGGAACAAAACTGAGAACATACAAACTATTCAAAGTAAGTTATAATATGGAAAATTATTTGCAAAACATTTCAAATTTCAGCCTCAGGAAAATGCTTTCAAAATTCCGTCTGAGTGACCACAACTTAGAAATAGAATCAGGTAGAAGAACAAAGCCCAAAATAGAATTAGAAAATAGACACTGTAATAAATGTAACACTAAAGCATTAGGAGATGAAAAACATTTCCTGCTATTTTGTACTGGCTATATAGAACAAAGAAAAAAACTGTTTGATGAGTGTGCAATAAATATTTACACAATGGATGTGAATTCCATATTTAAAAAGATTATGGAGAATATTATAGCTTTAGCAAAATACTTAAAGAGCACAATTTTTAAAACCACAGAAAGTAATTAATTTATTTTTTCTTTTATTTTACTAACATTTTATTTTTATCTCTTATGTATTGTATGTTTTTTTATTTTCTTTGTATTTATGTTCCTTACCATTCAAAAACCCTCTGAAGGTTTTTAGTAGTGTAATAAAGTTATTATTATTATTATTATAACAATTTCTTATTTCCTTATCATGACTTAAATAAATGTTGAATATTATGTCAAATATATGAGTTGGCAATCCATAAAAAAATAAATCCAACCTCCACATAAAGACCACCTGTCTATAAGGACCATTTTAATAAAGTCCTTCGAGTGATACACAGGTTTGACTGTATACATTGGAAGTTAATTTAAAGTACTGTTTCATAAATGTGGTCGGGTGCGATGTGGACTGACAGGATTATTAGCAGAGGGTAAACTAATAAAATTGTCATACCTTATGAATAGGTCTGTAGTCCCCCTCCCCTTTTTATTTATTTTTCAACATGCATTGATGACATGCACCTGTAACCAATATGTACGATTTTGATACAAAGTTTGAGTGAAATTACCCTGTTCATCTTTGAGAAATAGCCTGGACATATATCAGAATTTTGAGGACCAAAATGTCCGCCAGTCAGCCATACTTTATCAAATGATAATGAAAATTGATGTGCATATGTAAGTTATCATACATGGTCTGTGTAAAGTTTGAATGTGATCAAAGAATGTCTGAGAAATGGCTCCCGACACATGCACAAAACGATGGACAGAGGGAACCCAAATAGTCACCGATTTTGGACTTGGACTTGAAACATGAACTAAAAATACAGTTTCACATTGTTTCATGATCTCAAATTAAAACAAGCAGCCTATCGGCTGAGATAGCTCCGCTGTTAGCAATGCACATTTCAATTAAAGAACTGAAGACATCATTAGAAAATGAACAATATGTATAGTATCAAAGCAATCGAAGATATCATCACGAAATGAACAAATCTGAGAAAGGTCTACATGTAGTATCTAAATATATAATATCAAAGCAATTGAACTATTGGTTTTTAACAAGAAGTCGAAAATATCACTTTTTACCAAAAATTACAAAAATATTCACCAAAATTAGAGAATTGAAGACATCATCACAAAATAAACAAATCTGAGAGAGGTCCACGTGTAGTACGGTACCTATATATGTAATATCAAAGCAATCGGACTTGTGGTTTTTAACAAGAAGTCGAAAATATCACTTTTTACCAAAAATGATAAAAATATTCACCAAAATTAGAGAATTAAAGATATCATTACAAAATGAACAAATCTGAGAGAGGTCCACATGTAGTACCTATATATGTAATATCAAAGCAATTGCACTTGCGGTTTTTAACAAGAAGTCGAAAATATCACTTTTTACCAAAAATGACAAAAATATTCACCAAAATTAGAGAATTGAAGATATCAACATGAAATGAACAAACCTAAGAGAGGTCTACCCAAGGTACATATACACCAAGTATCAAAGCATTCAGGCTTGTAGTTTTCAAGAAGAAGTCGAAAAAGTAAAACATTGACACGGACGACGGACAATCACTCATATGATAAGCTCCGCTCGACAAAGTCGACAGCGGAGCTAAAAAAAGGGAAGAAATTTTCTAATTGTAGAGATTGTGTTTTACTTTTTTTTCCATAGTCTGAGTCTGATGTGTTTTTTTTTTTCTCAAAAATCAGTGTGAAGAAATATCACATTATTCATAAAAAATTTATTCATTACCCAATTCTTTTTTTTTACGGAACTGGAATGTCATTGATCTACGTTAATTTCATGGTCTAAGTCTTGCATGTAGTCATGCATTTATACATGTATCTTTTACACTACATGTGTACATACTAAACTTGTATAAAGATACTGTGACCTTACAAAGTTCAAGGTCATTAACATGTGGTATCAATACCTATTAAAGCAAACAGATTAGTCTTTGAGTAAACAATACACAAACTAACACTGAGAAAACTCCAAACAAATAAATTAGTTTGCATACAAAGAATAATTACATGTATATTAATTTAATATTTACAACAACAAAAATGTTTTACACAAATTCATGAGTGTTCTTGGGAACATTAGATAATGTATACATATATGTTGGAATGCTTTACTTCCTAGCTAGCAGTGTTTCTCAACATCAACACAAATAATAGTATATTAAATGTTTACAATATAAATTAATAAATAAGGTACATGTATGTTACTGTGGAATGTATTGTTGTAATGTGTTGGTATTAACGGGAAATATGAATGTTTAAATGATGAAAATTATGAGGAAACAAAATTTAAAAAAAAGTAAGAAATGCACTTTCTCAAATTCATTGTAATTCAATAAAATTCAAAAAATAATTCCTACAGAAGAGTATCTCCATAAAGAAAAAAATTGCATTTATTATTTGCTTGATCATTAGACTTGCATACATGTATAAGCAACCATGGACAAAAATGTGATTTACATAAGCACATGTGCTAATAATTGTAGATGAAACCTTCCTCAGACAAGCACATCACAAGGACTGACCCTGTCTTTAGTAAAGTGACATTTCAAATACGATAATGACAATAATGCTCTTAGTCATAATTATCGTTACTGTCAGGCCCTTTATTGAATTGATTTCAAAAATTATTACTTTTTGATATAAATATCAATATTTATATTATACATAATAATATCGTATATGTATATTGGTGTTTTACCTGAAGTTACCCCGGTACAAGTATATGACTATTATTTTTAGAAGAATAATTATTAATAGAATTAAAGTCTGTCTCTGACATGATGCAAGCATTGACACCCACCATACACGTCACCACACCCATCACCACACCCGCCACACCATCATCACCGTCACTACACCCATCACCACACTCGCCACACCATCACCACTGTCACCACACCCATCACCACACTCGCCACACCATCATCACCGTCACCACACCCATCACCACACCCGCCACACCATCATCACCGTCACCACATCCATCACCACACTCGCCACACCATCACCACTGTCACCACACCCATCACCACTGTCACCACACCCACTACACCCATCACCACTGTCACCACACCCACTACACCCATCACCACTGTCACCACACCCACTACACTCATCACCACTGTCACCACACCCACTACACTCATCACCACTGTCACCACACCCACTACACCCATCACCACTGTCACCACACCCACTACACCCATCACCACTGTCACCACACCCACTACACCCGTCACCTACTCCAGGACATACATGTATGTGTATTCATTACTGTATACAGCTTAATTACTAGGTGAGTTTTGTTTTTAAATTAGTAGTCTTAAATTTAAACTCAGCGAGTGTACAAAGTTAACAACAGAATATATTTTTTCCTTCACAAACCAGTGAATTAAAACCTAATTAGTGAATGTTCTTACAACATCAAATCCACTAAAATTGAACCCAGTGAATATTTCCTCCCATTACGATAACACAATATCCCTAGATACTGAAATACATGTGATTTAAGGTTGCCTTGTCATATAAGAAATGAATCATGAGCTTAGATGGATGCAGATATTGGTACATTATGATGGAAACACTCAATAACTTCAGCCAAATCAAACAACACAAACGATAACACAAATCTGGTGTTTCCAATAATGGTCTAAAATTTTTTTTTATTTTATTTATTTATTTATTTCATTAGGTTTTTGTGAGAAATCATTCCTTAATACAAGTAAGTGCTAGTCATTCATTACATTGAAGGAAGTACAAGAAATCAAACAATACAACATTGGTGGAATGACTATAGCTAATTTGCATAGAAATAAATAAATATGAGCTCATTTGCATCAAATGAATTTTCTGATTTCCTCCTTCAAAATGAGTGGGTAGGTTTACTAGAAACACAGGATATATTTTATTTGGCCTTATTTAAAACAGTTACAGTGGTTTCCCGTTACAAAAGAAATAGAGATTTCTAACATGCCATCAACATAGCAAAAATTCATACATTGAAACTAGTGATCATATAAATGAATCTAGCAGTAATTATTTTGATATTTAACACGAATCATGGAATCCACAATTTGCATAACTCAAAACAGTATAAAGACAATCATGGGATGTCACGATTTCTTTTATATGCCTCCATTTGAAGCCACCTACTGGTTTCCTATTGGACCAACCCAAACGTCCACTCACAACACCCCTATACATACAAATGTAAACACCTTATATACAGAACACTATAGTCCTATTACCAGTACCGTACAAAAGATTAGTTAATATCTTAATACCAGATTAATTAATAGTGTCAACAGTGTAACAATAGTTGTGTTCACATTATGCGAAGTACGGGCTAAGATTTAAGCTGATTTAGGCTTATCTAGCATATTTGCATTTCGGCTAGACCCAATTGCGTCCACGCACAGGGAGGGCCAGTCGTTAGCACGGGCTAAGGGGTGCCATTAGTCGGTGACCTTTGGTAAGCCGCTATTCACGAGCGAAAAATGGATAACAGGCGCGAGGTTCTATTTCTGCTGCTGACATGTTTCGTTCTAATTTTGAAGCGACGTGCACAGGAACGCGAGAGAAGACGGACCCAACTTATTTGGATGCACATAAACAGTATACAACGATCGTAACAGAATACAGAGTTTTATTAATGCATGTCGTAGACAGCGAACCAAATTTATTTTGTCTACGATTGGAGCTGGCTGCTGTACGCTCTACTACAGTGACCCGATTAGTGTGGAAGCGAGCGCGGAGTAATGACTGGTGGAATATTGTCGTTATACGAACATGGGACAATTTTCACACCCAAAGGTCGCCGCAGAGGGCGCTTAGCCCTGGGCTAAGCATTCGCGCATACTTCGTTAGCCCGTGCTAAGGTCTAGACCGCGTCTTAAATTCGGATCAGATTTAACCCGTACTTAGCATTCCTTAGCCCGTGCTAAGCGTTCACGCACGTTTTCTTAGCACGGGCTAAGGAATTTGACCTCTTAGCCCGTGCTAAGGAGCTGTGCGTGAACGCAACTAATCATATCCAACAATAGGACTGATCATGTACAACCCCTATATGAGGTCACACATTCTGCCACTTTCATTTCTATCGTTTTCCTGTGACAGTACGAAGTTCCCGAAAATATACTTCAATATTTGCCAAATAGTATTGTTTTTAAACGTTTCGACATGAAAATTAACTTTTGTCATCTTTTACAAATTAAGCCCACAAATTTTGGGTCCATATTTTTTCCAAAAATGTTGATCAAAAATTCTAGTAAATGAGGAATTATGTCTATTTGATGCAAAATTAACAAAAAAAATATTGGAAAATACTGAAAATTATGAAAAATGTAACAAATTTTGGTGACAGACTTCAATGACAACTTCTCATATTTTGTTGGAACAATAATCAAGAAATTGTTATTGATAGTAAGCACCCTTCCGTTTCCAACCCTCCCTAATTTCATGTGTATATTCAGTTAGTTGGAGAAGCATATACAATTACATTGAAGGGATGGACTGTTAGGGTTAATGTTTAGGATAGGAGTCAGGGGGGTTCTTTAAGGAACTCTTTCTGTGAACAATTATTTGAAACAGGAATCTGGGATCTAATTACAGATGGGTCACCATGTAAACACCCCAGTAAGGTCAAAGTACATATACATGTGGTTATTTTCATTTAAAAATGAAAACAAAAATATGTACACATCCACAGGTAAAGTGGGTCATGGACTTACAAGTACCTACAAATCAACACAGTGTCACAGTAGTCACAACATTCCCTCTGATAGAGGAACTGTATAGCAACAAACCAATACCAGAATTCCAGATTGCATCAATATATAGCTTTGTATGATTCAGTAAATATTTTATGGAAACATCAGTTTAGAAAATCAATATCAAAGATGTATACAGCATCCTTAAGTTGAACTGAGGCCTGAAAAACTCAAGGTTAACTAATCTACAATTCAGGATCTTTTAGTACATACTCTTACACAATTATAAGCACTCCTAACTCCAGTTGAAGGAGTGGGTGGGAAATAAATCTACAGACACATTTTACCTCAGTTATGTCATGGTTTTCCCACTTACTTTCACATTTCACCACAGCCTACCCACACTTTTGGTTTCAGTAACAAACATGGGAGGCTAGAGAATAATAAAATGAAATTCTTCGCCATCGATTCTCAATAAACCTACTCCAATATTTCAGAAAAGAACAATGATATGATATTTTGTATTTGTTGGTTGAGACTGCTGGTAATTTAAGATTTTGTCTTGTCTCATTCTGAAACAAGAGTGAATAAATTTTTATTATTTTTACATTTTAGCGCAACTTTGAGCATCCATTGTCGATCATAGAGTTGATTTTGCTAAAGTCAATATTTTTAAGCATGCGTTCTCAACTATCCTTGAAGAGGTTGCAAATTGAGAAGGAAATGTTTTTAATTTTTCATTTTCTCCATATTCTCAATGTAATAGACAGCAAACATAAATGCCAAAATGGATTCGTCAACCATCTTCCATTAATTATTCAAATGTACAATATTACAAGAGAATAGTAAAGAAACAAAACTTCCAAGTCAAGGTTGACACACCTGCCCAACCCAGCAGGAACATGCATCGTTACAAACAAAAACTACCGATATATACGGATAGTTGACTCATTTCATTTCACTTCCTTCCTCAAGCAATAACGTAACAAAACTACTTGCACGATTTGAACTGACGTTCACTGTTAAAACTTGTACGTTGTTGTGAATTAAGTTTATAGTAGGTACGATGGGGGATTAAAATGAGAGGAGTTATTTAGTTGTTATTGTCATTAGTGGTAATTGACACGGCACATCCAAGTGAATTTAATACGTAATAACTCACGATTATTATGACATATCGAACGCCATAGATAGGCTGAATCAAATTACAGACCGTCACTGACGCTGTCTTATCATGTCTCGGTTTAATGGCATTGATTCAATGGTGTCACTGTTATTGAAGGACGCCGAGAAGACCTGCAAATGCAACTTCAGTGATCAAGCACCCGGTTCGACGGGAACAAGCGATTTTCTAACCGCTTAAAAATACCGATAACTTGATTATAGTTTAAGTTCGTGTAGATGCGGTAGAATTATCGTTTACATTGAAACATGCACCAAGCACTGAGCTGGTTGTCTGCCATACCCTCATAACTTATGGAACAGTTTGATTTCGAATTGAAACACACGCGTCTAAGCAGCTTGCCCGAGCAGCTAAAATGCTCGAAAATTAGATCTCTCCTTTAAGTATTTTATTCGATAGTAGACTTACCCAAAGATCGATTCCCCAACTCATGTCTGATCTTCGTACGGGCAAAAAAACCCTGTCAGATTTTTAAAAAACACGAATATCCAGTTATCCGGAAGGAGGAACGGCACGGAAAACAAAATGGAGTACGCGAGTATATTGTAATTACAGTATCTTACCGCGTTGCATTGTGGTAGCACTACAGTTTGTTAACCTCAGTATTTAAATTTGAAGGTTTCCGTACAATTTCGAATAAAACAATGCATTAAATATATATATACCAGGTATGTATAGTTTTGTTTTTCGCCAGTGAACAGGGGTAAAAATATAACGCATATATTAATTTATTATTCACAAATTTAAATGAAAAGCATAATCGATAATGTGTCTAACAACTTGTACAACAACAGATGGTTGAGTGAATGTCGTCACGAGCTATTTGCCATTTCCAATGTTGTTGGAGAACAGGCGTGGTAGCTTTTTATTGCTATTGTTTACATGTCTATCTCTTATATTGTTTTATAATCAATTTGACAACGATACGCGCAGTTAGTCTCTAATAATATATTTTTTGCATTTACAAACACATTTAAAGGGCGGTGGTCGTCGCGCAGCGCGTGCTCGAATTTCATGTAAACAAACAATGTATTTTACACGCGTTGTGCACGTCGCTGTGAGTGGCATATCGAACAGAACGCGACGCGATGACCACCTCCCTTTAATTGGTTGAATATGTGGAGTGGTGGCAGATACACAGATAAATTCCGGATTTGAGGGGGGGTCGTATGTTTTCGTTTCGTATTCCTCACATATGGTAAACCGGCGATGATACGCCATGCGGGTGATGGGGCATAATGTCGTGAGGTATAAAGGTGAGGGTATAGTACAAGTTTTACCCACTGACATCACGCAATTGGAATCACTGAATTCGAAGAAACAAATTACGCGATATTATGATGACGTAGCAAAGTAACAACCAATAACAAGTCAGAATTTTGAAATGTCAACTTCAACAGAACCAGAATTTCGAGAGAGCGGAGCTGTAGAAACCCTCCATCCTTGTCAAGAAAGTCAAGCCATCTCTATATAATACATCGGTAGATTGGACATCAATGGTAACGACATGTCCCGTTCTGAATATTGTTGAAATAATCACAGTCTAGTATTAATATTTCATATTACAACGGAATGATGACAAATTCGTTTAGGTGTTTTACTTACAGTGCAGATGGGAGGTGAATGGCGGACGGTGTAGTCCAGAATCACGTCCGTTTTTGAAGAAGGTGGCATTTTATTATGCGGTACATCGTGATATTAGGAGATGAGCTCAGAGATGAGATGAGCAATCAATTGTTTTTATTTTCGTAATAATGTAATTTAAATAAATAAAAAATGTAAATTCGTAGACACGAGCAAGGTGTAAAATGTAATCTGCTATTTTATTCGTCCGTAATTTGTACAAAGATTTTTTTCTGTAAGCGTATTTTCCATTTTCCACGTTAAATGTTGTAATTCGTACGCAATTTCCAATTTTGATTCTTATCAAATATATTGAAAAATGTAATTAGGGTATTGCTTTATCTGTAAAATGTAAAAACCTAATTGTTACTGTAAATGGTACTTTCATTTTATTTCCTGTAAAAATGTAAAATGACCTTTTTTATTCTCTGTAACATGTACCAGCTACACCCCCCTTGCCCCCGAGTGGTTTTGCCCCGGGGGTTTTGCAACAGTAGGCGTGGTTTCTAGAACATGGGCGTGGTCATTGTTGTAACTCGAACAATTAAACATCTCGAACCTATTATTTCTTAAATAAAGGCAGCGAAATATCTCAGAAAAATGACTGTTCTGTTACCCACGAAACTTGTATGCGGCTATTATCGTGAATACACTTCCACGCAATCCACGAGGCGTGAACGGCACGAGGACGCCGCCAGCGACCGAATACGTTTGTCGATAAGTATTGAGACGAAAATATAATTGCCTTTTTATCTTTGTCTATTGTTATATAATTTATTAATTTAT
This sequence comes from Saccoglossus kowalevskii, assembly GCF_978046115.1. NCBI lineage: Eukaryota > Metazoa > Hemichordata > Enteropneusta > Harrimaniidae > Saccoglossus > Saccoglossus kowalevskii. The sequence continues at coordinate 7,744,872 of NC_140657.1, forward strand.
GATGGAAAGAAATGAATTTAACAAAGTACGTGTTCCTGTACCACCGAATCTATTACAGCCTGTTGATCTGTGAATGCATCATGTAAGCAAAAACAGACGCAGTCACGTGATCTTAGGCGTTATACATCTCTACATTCTAGTGTCTTGGAAAGTGTTGTCGTAGACTTGTATTTCAAATAATTATTTTATTTCAGGGTAAAATATATATTTTTTAGTCACAAATCAAAGCAAGAAAAAAAATGAAAGACTGCAGACAATGCTAAATTTAGACTGAATCTACTCATGTTTTGTCCGAATTTGACAAATATTTGGAAGTAGGCAATTTATTTTTTTCATACATCGATTTGGCTGTTATGGTAATAACTTCATTCCAATCGAACATTCCATGTGTAATGATGTTGAAGGATGTTGTGACCATGTAACATAAATTAATTCAAGACAGTAATAATGCATCAGTGTTTGAATGTTGAAATAACATGAAAGTTTAGGATCAAAATGATTTGTTTATGCATTGCAAAATTTATTTAGATTTTACAAAAAAGTACATTAACAATGTACAATGCGATACGTGAAAAGGAAGCATCTCCAAATGATTTTATTTACAGGTTGAACAAATTGAGAAGATAATGAGGTAAGTTTTTCAGTAACTTAGGGTATCAGAGCATAATGGAAAGTTTTTCAGTAATTTTGGGTCTACAGCATAATGGTAAGTTTTTCAGTAACTTAGGATCTCAGAGCATAATGGAAAGTGTTTCAGTAACTTAGGGTCTCAGAGCATAATGTTTTTCAGTAACTTAGGGTCTCAGAGCATAACGGCAAGTTTTTCAGTAACTTAAGGTCTCAGAGCATAATGTTTTTCAGTAACTTAGGATCTCAGAGCATAACGGTAAGTTTTTCAGTAACTTAGGGTCTCAGAGCATAATGGTGAGTTTTTCAGTAACTTAAGGTCTCAGAGCATAATGTTTTTCAGTAACTTAGGGTCTCAGAGCATGATGGTGAGTTTTTCAGTAACTTAGGGTCTCAGAGCATAATGGAAAGTTTTTCAGTAACTTAGGATCTCAGAGCATAACGGTAAGTTTTTCAGTAACTTAGGGTCTCAGAGCATAATGGTAAGTTTTTCAGTAACTTAGGGTCTCAGAGCATAATGGTAAGTTTTTCAGTAACTTAGGGTCTCAGAGCATGATGGTGAGTTTTTCAGTAACTTAGGGTCTTAGAGCATAATGGTGAGTTTTCAGTAACTTAGGGTCTCAGAGCATAATGCAAAGTTTTTCAGTAATTTTGGGTCTACAGCATAACGGCAAGTTTTTCAGTAACTTAGGGTCTCAGAGCATAACGGCAAGTTTTTCAGTAACTTAGGGTCTCAGAGCATAATGGCAAGTTTTTCAGTAACTTAGGGTCTCAGAGCATAATGGTAAGTTTTTCAGTAACTTAGGGTCTCAGAGCATAATGTTGAGTTTTTCAGTAACATGGTCTCCAAGTGTAAGGGTCAAGCTTTCCAGGAACTTGGAGGCCACAAAGTGTAAGTGGTAAGTTTCAGTAATTCAGAAATCACAATATAATCAGTAAGTTTTTGCAGTAACGTTGTGTCTTCAACACGTTAAGGTGGTCAGCTTTTCAGTAACTTTGTGGTTTCAAAAAACTATGACATCAATTGACTATCCTGAGGACAGCGAGTCACATATACTATCACTGAAGTCCTAGTGGGTAACAGTGACTACCATTTGGATCCTGGCAAGTCACAGTGACCAACAATGAAGTCCTAGGGAGTAACAGTGACTACCACTTGGATCCTGGCAAGTCACAGTGACTAACAATGAAGTCCTAGGGAGTAACAGTGACTACCATTTGGATCCTGGCAAGTCACAGTGACTAACAATGAAGTCCTAGGGAGTAACAGTGACTACCACTTGGATCCTGGCAAGTCACAGTGACTAACAATGAAGTCCTAGGGAGTAACAGTGACTACCATTTGGATCCTGGCAAGTCACAGTGACCAACAATGAAGTCCTAGGGAGTAACAGTGACTACCACTTGGATCCTGGCAAGTCACAGTGACTAACAATGAAGTCCTAGGGAGTAACAGTGACTACCATTTGGATCCTGGCAAGTCACAGTGACTAACAATGAAGTCCTAGGGAGTAACAGTGACTACCATTTGGATCCTGGCAAGTCACAGTGACTAACAATGAAGTCCTAGGGAGTAACAGTGACTACCACTTGGATCCTGGCAAGTCACAGTGACTAACAATGAAGTCCTAGGGAGTAACAGTGACTACCATTTGGATCCTGGCAAGTCACAGTGACTAACAATGAAGTCCTAGGGAGTAACAGTGACTACCACTTGGATTCTGGCAAGTCACAGTGACTAACAATGAAGTCCTAGGGAGTAACAGTGACTACCATTTGGATCCTGGCAAGTCACAGTGACTAACAATGAAGTCCTAGGGAGTAACAGTAACTACCACTTGGATCCTGGCAAGTCACAGTGACTAACAATGAAGTCCTAGGGAGTAACAGTGACTACCACTTGGATCCTGGCAAGTCACAGTGACTAACAATGAAGTCCTAGGGAGTAACAGTGACTACCACATGGATCCTGGCAAGTCACAGTGACTAACAATGAAGTCCTAGGGAGTAACAGTGACTACCACTTAGATCCTGGCAAGTCACAGTGACTAACAATGAAGTCCTAGGGAGTAACAGTGACTACCACATGGATCCTGGCAAGTCACAGTGACTAACAATGAAGTCCTAGGGAGTAACAGTGACTACCATTTGGATCCTGGCAAGTCACAGTGACTAACAAAGAAGTCCTAGGGAGTAACAGTGACTACCATTTGGATCCTGGCAAGTCACAGTGACTAACAATGAAGTCCTAGGGAGTAACAGTGACTACCACATGGATCCTGGCAAGTCACAGTGACCAACAATGAAGTCCTAGGGAGTAACAGTGACTACCACTTGGATCCTGGCAAGTCACAGTGACTAACAATGAAGTCCTAGGGAGTAACAGTGACTACCACATGGATCCTGGCAAGTCACAGTGACTAACAATGAAGTCCTAGGGAGTAACAGTGACTACCACATGGATCCTGGCAAGTCACAGTGACTAACAATGAAGTCCTAGGGAGTAACAGTGACTACCATTTGGATCCTGGCAAGTCACAGTGACCAACAATGAAGTCCTAGGGAGTAACAGTGACTACCACTTGGATCCTGGCAAGTCACAGTGACTAACAATGAAGTCCTAGGGAGTAACAGTAACTACCACTTGGATCCTGGCAAGTCACAGTGACCAACAATGAAGTCCTAGGGAGTAACAGTGACTACCACTTGGATCCTGGCAAGTCACAGTGACTAACAATGAAGTCCTAGGGAGTAACAGTGACTACCGCTTAGATCCTGGCAAGTCACAGTGACTAACAATGAAGTCCTAGGGAGTAACAGTGACTACCATTTGGATCCTGGCAAGTCACAGTGACTATTGCTGGCAACCTACGGAATCACAGTGATTGCCACTTGTACCCTAGAGAGTAAAAGTGACTACCACATGGATCCTGGCGAGTCACAGTGACTATCACTTGAGTCCTAGGAAGTAAAAGTGACTACCACTTGGATCCTGGGCAGTCACAGTGACTATCACTGACATCCTACGGAGTCACAGTGACTACCACAGGCATCCTATGGAGTCACAGTGACTATCACTGGCATCCTAGTGAGTCACAGTGACTTTTGTAATCTCTATAAATAACTCAAATAATTAAATCATCAACATATCGAGTAGAGAATAATAATTTACAAGATTAACATTTATTTTTTTTAGACATTTTCAAGATTCTGGGAATGTATTTTACAGATTTGTAAATTCAAAATGATGAATAAAATCACTTAACCAATCAAAAGAATCCAACAGATGCAAATAATCAATGTACAACAGCCAGTAAGTGAACTCTTGCCTTTGACCCCTCAATAACATAAATAAAATTAAGTTTCTAGTTGAATCAAAACTATAGAATTAAATTAAAACAGTTTGAACAGATTTAACTAGATCTATCTCCCCATAGAACATAACAGTAAAGTGATCATTATTGAGAAAATGATCCAAAAACAATGAGTATGATTGGGTAGATGGTGTGACTGTAGGTCTTCTGTACCCAATCATGCAAGTCGTCTCATCTAGACTTGATTGCCTAAATATTTATAAATCATTTGAAAAAGTCATTCAAAGTGTTTTAAAAATGATATCAATGTAAGATCATCTTTTGTCTTTTGATTTAATTTCTTCTATTCTAAGTTTAATATCATCATTTTTATCCAATAATAACTGTAATCTTTGAATTAAAACTTTTCGCTTCGTTCGTCCTGATTTTTGTTCCTCAGGAATATCCTGTAAAGTAAAAACATAAAAATGTAAAATCATCAATTCAGTGTCAAAACCCTTGCATAAACTTCAATTTTGTTTTCAGATCTGTGCATGTTATGTATGGTTTGGTCACAAATGTCATTTTCACCCTATTCATCCAATCAAAAATGACATGTGTTACCTCAAAAGACACTTTATAAACTATGATTGTGAAATTGAATTTCCTAATATAAGTAATGACCTATATGTGTATGACCTATATGTGAATTGAATTGATCAATGTGTTGTCGAGAACAAGGAAACGCATATTGTGACCCAGAAAAACATTCTTAATACACTTTGATTGTAAAATTGTGTCTATCAATATATGGAATGTATCGTGTATGACCTATATGTAAAGTTTGAATGATATTGGTCAATGCTTTGTCAAGAACAGGCAAAAACATTATTTTTATCTTATTTTTTGACCAAAAATTAGCACTCTTGAGTGTGAGTGCATGACAAGATTTAGTATTGTTAGTATGTACAAGAAATGGGCATGCTATTCTGTCTTCAGTTGTAGTAAGATTGTACCTTCTCAGATGTGCAGACACTTCTGTTTGTCACAACATTGGATTTATATAGTCTTGATACTCACCATTGCATCTAGTTTTTCTAAAGTTTTCATAAATTCTTCATGACATTGTGCATGTCTTTTCAATAACTGACCACAAGCCTGTCTAATTAAACCATCTTCTAAGAACCCCTGGGTGTCATAACAGATATACTAGTTGTTAGTGTCAAAGTAGTCTAAAAGTGAATGGTGTATCTACTCTATTATACTATTATTGGTGTACTGAAATTCAAATGTGATTCTAATAACATAAATACGGTATTCACTTGGCTAGATGTCAGTGATTTTGGGATAATAAATTGAGTTTGATGGTCTACAGTCAGCCGCAAATTTCATAGCAGCCACTATAACTCTCTGTAGAGGAATATTCACCAATGTAAAATGTAAAAAAAATGAATGCAATTGACATACAGTTTAAATTTAACCTTTTCAACACCAGACTTTCTCACCCAAATTTGTTTGCCCCTTTTTCTTAAATTTTTCAATATTTCTGGAAATGAACCCCAATTTTGGAGACGACAGACAAAATTTGAGTCAATTTTTTCAGTTTTTACACTGCAAACATTTGGCTATTTTTGTTCCAATCTTCTGAAGGAAAATGCAGACTATAAATGGGACTATTTTGTGAATTTGTGATGATAAGAAGGAACTGGTGGTGAAAAGGTAAACATACATGTGATGTCTAAACATTAATAAAACTCTGCTCTATTTAAATCACATTTTCAAAGGAAGCGTTCATAAACAAACATTGTATTTCTTGTTTAGTGAATAATTAAAACTTATTTTTAGCATAGAAATACATTTGACATTATGTGTAGAGAACGCTTATAAAAGTGAAATTTAAACACAAATACAGATGAGAAAGTTTGTTATTGGTAAAATTTCAAACTTGCCAGAGAAACGGTTAGAGCAACTGAACTTTGCCTCAATGGAAAAGTCGAAAATAAGCTTACCTAATAAAAACTATGGGACTTTTAAATGATCATTTTTTTCAATTACATATAGTGTAATAACAGACTCCTTCCCCTACGCACACATCAAGCAACCTACTAACACACCCACTCAACCTGCAATGTTTAAAATAATTTGCTATCTCCATTTGGCTATGGAATGTTAGGGAGAAAGTAATTGATGAGAAGGGTCATTGCAAACTAGGTCAAACTGCACAAAGTCATAGACAGCACTAGATTTGAAATTCCAGAAAATATTTTGTATTTTGTGTAATTTAATCGGTTTCATGTGCATTGTACCACAGTCTATTTTGTGTGTCCCATAGTGTATCTTGTGTACCATAGTGTATATTGTGACTACCATAGTGTATATTATGTGTTCCAGTGTATCTTGTGAGTACCACAGTCTATTTTGTGTGTCCCATAGTGTATCTTCTGTGTACCATGGTGTATCTTGTGAGTACCATAGTGTATATTATCTGTTCCAGTGTATCTTGTGAGTACCATAGTGTATCTTGTGAGTAACATAGTGTATCTTGTGAGTACCATAGTGTATCTTGTGAGTACCATAGTGTATCTTGTGAGTACCATAGTGTATCTTGTGAGTACCATAGTGTATCTTGTGAGTAACAGTGTATCTTGTGAGTACCATAGTGTATCTTGCGAGTACCTTAGTGTATCTTGCGAGTACCATAGTGTATCTTGTGTGACCATAGTGTATCTTGTGAGTATCATAGTGTATCTTGTGGGTACCATAGTGTATCTTGAGAGTACCACAGCCTCTTTTGTGTGTCCCATAGTGTATCTTGTGTGTACCATAGTGTATATTGTGAGTACCATAGTGTATATTATGTGTTCCAGTGTATCTTGTGAGTACCACAGTCTATTTTGTGTGTCCCATAGTGTATCTTCTGTGTACCATAGTGTATCTTGTGAGTACCATAGTGTATATTATCTGTTCCAGTGTATCTTGTGAGTACCATAGTGTATCTTGTGAGTACCATAGTGTATCTTGTGAGTACCATAGTGTATCTTTTGAGTACCATAGTGTATCTTGTGAGTACCATAGTGTATCTTGCGAGTACCATAGTGTATCTTGTGAATACCATAGTGTATATTGTGTGCCCATAGTGTATCTTGGGCACGAATCTAGAAGCCGTACCTACACACGAATTGGTGACGTCACAAAATACATGACCTTCAATCGGGGTCGTTTCCTCGATATATACGAATTGGTATATACAAATTACAATAAAGATACTTAAGACATTACACATAAGATAAAACAAATCATGTGACAATATAATGATAATAACGGTAATAAATCCTAGCTTAACAGTTGAACAGAACGATCATATAGTCAGTCGGGTGACGCCAAGGGTCACGCACTTGTTGCAAAATGGCCGTGTGGTTGAAACTGGGTCATGGCGTGACGGGCGAGGAAGACATCATTAAACACTCTCAAAATCACAATAAAACGGCGAAGTGGTTGCATATTACGGCGTAGCCAACATGGGAAATAAAAAAACGCTCAATACAAACGACATGGGTTCGAATCACACGAGATACACACTCACCAGAATCAAAGCAATCAGAAACGAGCAATCGTTTTGACTTTTCCGTTCAACTCATGGAAACACTGGAGTAGTTAGAAAAATGAACACCACTTAACGAACAATGTCGTGGCGTGGTACACAAGCGTGCCATCAAAATAAAACAAAATTAGCTTAAAAAGACAGTGGGTTCGAGTCCCGCTCGGAGCTACCGTAAAAACGTAAATCAAATAAACTGAAATCTCTCAAACCGTAAACAAGTAAGCAAAGAACGTCGCGAAAAAATAATAAACCTCACAAAACTCCACCATACAAAACTGAATGAATAAATAAATAATAAAATAACTTACGTCTTAAACTGGAAGACGAGCAATTTGTTCAACAGTTTCCAGTCACAAGAGATAAACAAGACCCAAGTCAAGGTAAGTTTTGTTAAAGTGTCGATGGCGTTCCCTATATTACTAAAACAATTCAGGCAACAGACGAATATCTTCTGTGGTGTTGTGGAATTTATACTGTGTCTGCGGAATTGTTGATTGAGGGTTCGAAGTCAGCAGTTAACATTTTGTTAGAAAGTTTCACAATTAAATCAAATATCCAATGATACCAGTATATTTATTTCATTATTTTAACAACTTGCAATGGTGTTAGTAAGTATCAGTATGGTACTCACAAGATACACTATGGTACTCACAAGATACACTATGATACTCACAATATACACTAAATGGTACTCACAAGATACACTATGGTACTCACAAGATACACTATGGTACTCACAAGATACACTATGGTACTCACAAGATACACTATGGTACTCACAAGATACACTATGATACTCACAAGATACACTGGTACTCACAAGATACACTATGGTACTTACAAGATACACTATGGTACTCACAAGATACACTATGGTACTCACAAGATACACTATGCCAATTTTTTGGACAATTGTAACTCAATAATAGAAATATGTTGTATATACTCTTATCAAATGCAAACACAACCAGTCAATCCATCATGGTCTTGTGGGTCAGTTCTCTACATAGTGATCAGGAGGAGCTGGGTTCAATTCCCTTGCCTGCCCATCTTTTTCTCGCAAACACTATTTGGCAATAAAGCTCAATATGACAACAAATTATTCAATTTGCATGACTACCCACATAGCTCAGTTGATTTGTACTATGTCAGCAATGTGAGCGATCGCTGGTTCGAATCCAGTATGTTTAGTTAGATTTTTGAATGCTAGTGAAGACAGTGCTCCTATGAATAGGACTTAAATCCTATCTCTTGTGTGAAGACACTCGTGGTACAGTGGACAAGACAGTGCGCTGGGAACTCAAAGATCGCAAGTTCGAATCACGAATTGGACACTCCTACAAAAGACATGAAAGATGTTAAAAACATAAACAGCGGATTCAAAAACTGAAGTCAGAAAAACAGAACACAAGAATACTACCTCACATGGAAGCCAGTCGAAGTCGACGAAGAACGAACACAGTTGACAGCTGTAGGTCAACAACAGACACAAGGAGCGTGACTGCTCTCCAAATGGGTCCCTTCTTTTGTATTGACCTCCTAATGATTACTGATCCCCCTTTCTAACTCTTCCCCCAAAAATAAAATATTGCCCCTTTTAAAATGTATTGACCCACAAATTAATGAATATTCATGAGCACAGAAACTGCTACGTCATGAATAAATTAGCATAATTAAAAAAAATTGCATAAAGTGTAGGTACGTCTTCTGGAGTCCTGCCGTATCTTATGAGTACCATAGTGTATATTGTGTGCCCATAATGTATCTTGTGAGTACCATAGTGTATCTTGTGAGTACCACAGTCTATTTTGTGTGTCCCATAGTGTATCTTGTGTGTACCATAGTGTATATTGTGAGTACCATAGTGTATATTATGTGTTCCAGTGTATCTTGTGAGTACCAGTCTATTTTGTGTGTCCCATAGTGTATCTTCTGTGTACCATAGTGTATCTTGTGAGTACCATAGTGTATCTTGTGAGTACCATAGTGTATCTTGCGAGTACCATAGTGTATCTTGCGAGTACCATAGTGTATCTTGCGAGTACCATAGTGTATCTTGTGAGTACCATAGTGTATCTTGCGAGTACCATAGTGTATCTTGTGAATACCATAGTGTATATTGTGTGCCCATAGTGTATCTTGTGAGTACCATAGTGTATATTGTGTGCCCATAATGTATCTTGTGAGTACCATAGTGTATCTTGTGAGTACCATAGTGTATCTTGTGAGTACCATAGTGTATATTGTGAGAACCATAGTGTATCTTGTGAGTACCATAGTGTATCTTGTGAGTACCATAGTGTATCTTGTGAGTACCATAGTGTATCTTGTGAGTACCATAATGTATCTTGCGAGTACCATAGTGTATCTTGTGAGTACCATAGTGTATCTTGTGTGACCATAGTGTATCTTGTGAGTACCATAGTGTATCTTGTGTGTACCACAGTCTATTGTGTGTGTCCCATAGTGTATCTTGTGAGTACCATAGTGTATCTTGTGTGACCATAGTGTATCTTGTGAGTACCATAGTGTATCTTGTGTGTACCACAGTCTATTGTGTGTGTCCCATAGTGTATCTTGTGTGTACCATAGTGTATCTTGTGAGTACCATAGTGTATCTTGTGAGTACCATAGTGTATCTTGTGAGTACCATAGTGTATCTTGCGAGTACCATAGTGTATCTTGTGAATACCATAGTGTATATTGTGTGCCCATAGTGTATCTTGTGAGTACCATAGTGTATCTTGTGAGTACCATAGTGTATATTGTGTGCCCATAATGTATCTTGTGAGTACCATGGTGTATCTTGTGAGTACCATAGTGTATCTTGCGAGCACCATAGTGTATCTTGTGAGTACCATAGTGTATCTTGCGAGTACCATAGTGTATCTTGTGAATACCATAGTGTATATTGTGTGCCCATAGTGTATCTTGTGTGCCCATAGTGTATCTTGTGAGAATCATAGTGTATCTTGTGAGTACCATAGTGTATCTTGTGAGTACCATAGTGTATCTTGTGTGTACCATAGTGTATCTTGTGAGTACATAGTGTATCTTGTGAGTACCATAGTGTATCTTGTGAGTACCATAGTGTATCTTGTGTGACCATAGTGTATCAAATGAGTACCATAGTGTATCTTGTGTGTACCATAGTGTATCTTGTGTGTACCATAGTGTATCTTGTGTGACCATAGTGTATCAAGTGAGTACCATAGCATATCTTGTTTGTATCAGTGCATTTTGTGAATACCATAGTGTATTTTGTGTGTAATATTATTATGATTTTTGTTCACAGCTCTTTTGTGTATTGTTTTGTGTGTGTATGTGAGTGTAGCCCAAACATAATGAAAAACAGTGAGAGTAGTGAAAATACATTCTGAGAAAACAAAGTAGAATCAATATAGTTGTTTGTAGAAAAAGGAAGAATAATCACAATAATAACAATAGCAACATTACCTTCTCTATCCCATCAACTTCAGATATGATTTCATTTTGATTTTTGTGATCTTGTGAGTACCACAGTCTATTTTGTGTGTCCCATAGTGTATCTTCTGTGTACCATAGTGTATCTTGTGAGTACCATAGTGTATATTATCTGTTCCAGTGTATCTTGTGAGTACCATAGTGTATCTTGTGAGTACCATAGTGTATCTTGTGAATACCATAGTGTATCTTGTGAGTACCATAGTGCATCTTGTGAGTACCATAGTGTATCTTGCGAGTACCATAGTGTATCTTGCGAGTACCATAGTGTATCTTGTGAATACCATAGTGTATATTGTGTGCCCATAGTGTATCTTGTGAGTACCATAGTGTATATTGTGTGCCCATAATGTATCTTGTGAGTACCATAGTGTATCTTGTGAGTAACATAGTGTATATTGTGAGAACCATAGTGTATCTTGTGAGTACCATAGTGTATCTTGTGAATACCATAGTGTATCTTGTGAGTACCATAGTGTATCTTGTGAGTACCATAGTGTATCTTGTGAGTACCATAGTGTATCTTGTGAGTACCATAGTGTATCTTGCGAGTACCATAGTGTATCTTGTGTGACCATAGTGTATCTTGTGAGTATCATAGTGTATCTTGTGTGTCCCATAGTGTATCTTGTGTGTCCCATAGTGTATCTTGTGTGTACCATAGTGTATCTTGTGAGTACCATAGTGTATCTTGTGAGTACCATAGTGTATCTTGTGTGACCATAGTGTATCTTGTGTGACCATAGTGTATCTTGTGAGTACTATAGTGTATCTTGTGTGTACCACAGTCTATTGTGTGTGTCCCATAGTGTATCTTGTGTGTACCATAGTGTATCTTGCGAGTACCATAGTGTATCTTGTGAGTACCATAGTGTATCTTGTGAGTACCATAGTGTATCTTGTGAGTACCATAGTGTATATTGTGAGTACCATAGTGTATATTGTGTGCCCATAGTGTATCTTGTGAGTACCATAGTGTATCTTGTGAGTACCATAGTGTATCTTGCGAGTACCATAGTGTATCTTGCGAGTACCATAGTGTATTTTGTGAATACCATAGTGTATATTGTGTGCCCATAGTGTATCTTGTGTGCCCATAGTGTATCTTGTGTGCCCATAGTGTATCTTGTGAGTACCATAGTGTATCTTGTGTGATCATAGTGTATCTTGTGTGACCATAGTGTATCAAGTGAGTACCATAGTGTATCTTGTGTGTACCAGTGTATCTTGTGTGTACCATAGTGTATCTTGTGTGACCATAGTGTATCAAGTGAGTACCATAGCATATCTTGTTTGTATCAGTGCATTTTGTGAATACCATAGTGTATATTGTGTGTAGTATTATTATGATTTTTGTTCACAGCTCTTTTGTGTATTGTTTTGTGTGTGTATGTGAGTGTAGCCCAAACATAATGAAAAACAGTGAGAGTAGTGAAAATGCATTCTGAGAAAACAAAGTAGAATCAATATAGTTGTTTGTAGAAAAAGGAAGAATAATCACAATAATAACAATAGCAACATTACCTTCTCTATCCCATCAACTTCAGATATGATTTCATTTTGATTTTTTTCAGAATTTCGTGTCTTCTTCTCTTCATCAGCAATCATTTTAATATTGGTTTCTTCTTCCGGGTTAGTCTGTCGAATAAAAATGTGCATTGGATTTGAACCAAAGTAATAATTATAAATACATAAAGCTTAAACCTTTTCACCACCAGACTTCCTTGTCCAAATTTTTCTGCACTCTTTTCTTACATTCTTCAATATTTCTGGAAATGAATCTTAATTTTGGAGGCAACAGACAAAAATTGAGTCAGTTTTACTAAAACATTTTGGATACTTTTGTCCCAATCTTCTAAAGAAAAGTGCAGACTATAAATGGGACTATTTTGTGAATTTGTGATGAAAAGAGGGAATTGGTGGTGAAAAGGCTATTATAGTGAATACACTACAGGAACAAAGCGTATTATATTATCATAGGTGAAAACAAATATTTTTTAATTCATTTTGTTCTGCTCAATTAAAACATAGAAACAGTGAAAAAAAATTTTCAAGCTTGCAAACAGGAATTTCCACGTCTTTTCACGCACAATTGAATGGAAATGTCAATTAATTACAGGGAATGAACACCAACACCATTGGCACAGTTAGTATTTAGGATTCTATATGTTTAAAGCACCACAGTAACCACACCAAATTTTGTGAAGCAAATAATGTATTTTACATCTTTTGTTATTGTCACATGGAACCCAGGGGTTTTTCCAGAAAAAACAGCAAGAGGAAGCACTGCAATTCAGCGGCGCCACCAAGTGGGGGAGATAGGGTTCTCCCTACCAGGGTGTAGAGTTTTTGATAATTCTAGGTTAAAATGAAGCATTCTATGGCTTCCTTCCAATGTGATCCCTGGTCAATCAGAGTTTTATGGTTGCCAGATGATCTGCTCCACAGGGTAAGGGGGCACATGGCCATGGCATGAGGGCACTGCGCCCCTGTTCCTGGAACCGATTTTGAACACACTATTGTCGCATAGGACCAATATGAACATGGTGTGGGACAAGCTTGACACTTTGAAACAAGTAAATTAAGTAGTAAACAAACAAACAAACCTTTTTTCCAATCATCATAACTTTACACCCTGCCTTAACTCCTGCATCTTTCAAAGTTTGGTGCGGATCAGACAAAGATTTCCCTGACAATAAATCAAAATATTAAATCTAAGACGTTACAAGTACAATGTAAAAGTGTCTATAATGAATACATTGATGGGCATTACATCAACATTTTAACACAGCTAGACACTCTGATCTACAAATGCATGATGTCCAGGTCTGAAGTTTAATTCTTACAAAAAATTACTGACATGAATGGACCATAATAACCACCAGATTCTAACATGCAATCACTGTAACTATTGAATTTTGTTCATAGTGCTATTTACTTCGTAAGTTACAAGAAAACTTTCCACAAAATGACAAGTTTCAGTATACCATACCTTTACAGATTAGTTTCTGTGCGTGTATCGGAACACCAGTCAATACTTTAGCAGACTCTAGAACATCCAAGACTATCAATTCATCACAAGACTCATCAAACTTAGTTACATCTAATTTATGTTTAACAGAACCTAGAAAATATGAAGAATTATATCATAGCTGCAACTTGACAAAACAATGCAGTGAAGTTCACTGAAAATGTCTCCATACTTTGACTAGATAAATGAAAATAGGGTGCAGTGGACTAATTACGAAGAGGAAATATTAACCTGTGATATTATGAGGTTATTATGAGAATATAGCGCAGTATGCATGAAGGAAGTAGTGATCGCTTCGAGCAATGCAGAGGTCAATGCAAACCCATACTGCCCGAGTGCTTACTTTGCTGTGTTCTTGTGACAGCTGTTATACATCTTTTTCCTGAAGACATAATTTAGTAAGAGATAACAGTCCCCTCCAAAAAATAAGATAAATAAAACACCTCACCATCTCGTTTTCAAATTTCAATGAATTAGATCTTTCAAGATATCAAAATGCCACCACCAACCAACTTGAAGTTTATCAAAGGCGCCCTCAGTCTGGGAGATGTCTGAAATAAACTTGTTCTTCAGCTGGCTCCATATTTGTTTTGACAGTGAAATTGACAACTCGAGGGTTCTAGCAGTCACATAGGACTCCTTGCCAGAGATTGTATTATTTGGTATGTCTGTATTCGTGTCGTAATTTACAGCATTGCAGCAGACTGTTTACAAGAGGTTTGGTAAAGTACCCAGGATAAATTATTGATTAAAATCAATGATACACTGGCATGAAACGAATATGTTGAAAATATTCAATGTAGTAATGTCCACATTTTCTGAATTTGTGTATTTTCATTACTCATGCATTTCTCAATACGCGTACTACTCACCGTGTATCAGAGTCACCGACAGCTTCTGCGTGGAAGCGTCCATTTTGAAAAATATCAATGAACAAAACAAGAGAAATCTGATTCATACTGACAGAGGGCGCCTTACAGATTTAACAAAACAAGATAATGTGATTCATACTGACGGAGGGCGCCTTGCTTGTTGAGATTATTATTTCAAAAAGAGGCTCGGAGACGAATATTGGTCTGCTATTAGAGAAGCACAACATAAAAAAAGTGTGATCCACAATATTCATTTTTAATACTTGTAGAAAATAAATTTGCAGTCTGATTTATTCCAAAGCACCTCTTCCACTAGTTCAATTTTGTTTTAACTAATATTATTAACATCAGAATCAAGCTATGTAATTTATTTAACAAGACTATATTTGTGTAGCTTCTATTCTTGGTAGATTAGTGAAGACAGCAATGAATTAATGAATGAATATAAATCTGATTTTTGAAATCAGAAATTTGCTACTAAAATTAGATAATATGCATAGTTGCTTTTCAATATTCACCTTGCTTATTGATTATCACAGAGCTTCTTCGTACCAAATGTCATTGAAATGTGATGATTATGCATATTATGCATTTAGGTAGATAGTGTGCATGAATTTCGATCTAAAATTAATTAAGTAGTCAGCATTGTTTCCTGGCTCTTATATATCAAGTCGTATTGAAATGTACGAATTCGTTTTTGAGATATAGGGGTGAATAGTTAATTATTATGCAAATTAGGGAATTACTATGCACAGATTTCAAACTAATTTTTTTTAAATAGGTCTGTGCATTGTTTGGGCAACTAGGCAAGTTTCATTAGAATATGAAGTTTAGTTCTTAAAAACTCAATGGAAAAATGAAAATAAAATCATTCAAAAAGTTAAAGCGTGGTAGTCGTCACACAGCACAGGTTCGAATTTCATGTAATTAAACAATGTATTTTGCACACGTTGTATACGTCGCTGTGAGTCCCATATAAAAAAGGTCGCGGCACGATGACTGCCGCCCTTGAAGTAATTTTATGGATATATTTGAACCCAAATATTGTTGTTGCATTGCCTTACAGCATTTATTTACCAAAATTTTTATTAAAATCAAATGATTGGTTTTTTTAGAGCACAATGGAAAAGCTCAACACTGACTAATTATTATGCATATTGTTATTTAGTATGCACAGATTTTAACATAAAACTAATGATTCTGCACAATGTTACAGAGCATCTCTGTACCAATTTTCACTGAAATGTTATTAGTGCTTGAAAAATTATTATGCATATTTGCTAATTAATATGCATGGAATGGAGCACATATGTGAGAAGTTTCATTAAAATGTGATGGTACTACTTGCGATATGATGACACCTTGATATACAATACGGTATAATGATTAATTCAATCAATTCTGATGATAAAAAAAATGAACAGTACACTTGTGTATAAAAAATGTTTTTTATTGGGGTAAGCCTATTGAATTCATACTTGTGATATACGGTTTGTAAAAATGAAGCATGTAACCATGTTTACCTCTTCCATTACATTCATATATTCATCAGTAAGTGAAGAATAAATGTTTGTTTTATTTCTTGTAAATGTTTACTTTCGAATAAATTTGTATTAATTACCTCATCCATTCAATATATACGATTACATACAGTAAAAGATTCAATTTCAATGTTCTTAACTTCAGCTTTCTCTGTATATATGAATAATTTGATTGTGTAATTTGAAGGACGGTATTACCAGTAAATATGAGTATTACAAGAACTTACCTATCAATACATGACCTAATTACTGAAAAATGTGACTACCAATATAGAACTAAACAAAATGGCTACTGATAGATTCGAAGTGTTTGTAATACTACCAATCAAAATGACTACTGGTAGGTTTGAATTGTAGGTAATACTACCAATCAAAATGGCTACTGGTAGGTTTGAATTGTGGGTAATATTACCAAACAAAATGGCTACTGACAGGTTGAATTGTGGGTAATTTCACCAAACAAAATGATGACCGGGAGGTTGAATTATATGTAAATACATTTAAATGTATCAATTTTTCAAAAAACACTTATTAAATTACAGTACAATTATTTCACAGTAATGTCCTCTGACTTATCCCATGTAGAAACGATTACAAAACTGACATATTTTAATGTCAAAAAGTGATTTTTGTAGTCATAGCTACTGCAATAATGAGAAAAAATAAAGTTGACCACATTACACAGCATATATTGGCAAGATATAAAATTGTTTAAAATCACTAAATTTTACATTAATTTGGTTAAAATTGCTTGTAGGAGTGTATTTTCGAAGAGACTAAAACTAAATGTTTGGGCACAACCAGAAACAGTTATTCTTCCTGGTATAAAACAACATTTGCATAAATAAGAAATATTGAAACAAAATATGAAAATAAACATAGCTACAATGCTATTTATACACAAAGATTGTTAACAAATTATTAGCCACATTTATATGAAAAAATAAGTACAAAAATACAATTATTTCTTCAAATTAATTGCATGATTTGGCTTAAAACAATCCAAGCTCATTAGTAAAATAGACAAATATTTGAAATAAAAAGTATTTTATATGTGCACACTGGATTTATGTATCACCGGTAAGTTATTGTCATTTTTACCAAAGATGCAAACAAACCAAATAAGTAAGACTTCAAAACTTTTTAGCTCTGAGAATCAGTTCCCTGATAGACATAGCAGACACAGTTAAAACACAAAAAGAATACAATAAGGTCAAACGTTACCGAACATATCAGTTATACATAATATCTTAATTTCTAATACTGAATTTATTAAAAACAATTCTCTAAAAATAATTTTGTTTAAAACTGTCAGATCAGAAGATAATCTACACATTGCCCTAGTAACAACATGTAGTACGAGATTGTAGAGGTAACCATGGCAACTTGGGCAAGTCTTAAAATTCATAAATATACGCTGTTGGGATAACACATACTTCAAGAGAGTTCTTAATAATTCACCACACCCGGTTCAACCAGGTCACAGGGCATGAAAAGTCAAAGGTCATTAACAATCAGTAAATTTTAATACAAAGAAGCTAGCTACTGAAGAATAATTCTTAAAAAAGTCAACTTAATTTGGTGCCGAACACGTGTTAAAGATCAAATTTAAAATAGACAATATATACACTATGAAAGGGGTAAATTGATATACATCATGTGAAACGTTAATACAAACTACTTAAGTCAGAGCTTAAAGAGAGAATTCATGCTCAAATGACAACATAAATAAATTTCAAAAAAGCTGTCAATATTTTTGTCATGGAAGTTTATACAGTAAGGTAAAAGTATGTCATATGTCGGTTATATACAGTAATGTGATTGGTAAAATCCAAGAAAACTACAGTAAGATGTCTGTTATATACAACTAGGTGAAATCCTAATAAAATATGAGGTGATCGCTGGAATCTAAATAAAATATGAGGTGATCGTTGAAATTCAAATACTAGATGATTGGGGAAATCCAAATAAAATACGAGATGATCGGGGAAATCCAAATAAAATACGAGATGATCGGGGGAAATCCAAATAAAACAATTTTGGAAATGTGAAATAATGCTAGTTATTACAAAAAAAAACAAAAAAACAAAAAAATACTGTGGATTATTTACATCTAATAAAAAATGTTTTTACTATTTAAGATACCGGTATTATACAAACTATTTGGTTTGTATGAGTGGCCTTTCAAAGTAAATTTCATGTTAATGATCAGAGTGATATGCTAATGAGGACAAACTGCAGATGAAACAAACACAATTAATATGACCAGTAGCTAAAAATTTCACATATTTTTTGACATTCAAATTTTTACGTACTTGTCATTAATATTCGATGAGAATTTTGACATACTTGTCACCGATATCTGATGGGAATTACACTAGTGTATCACTAAATTGAGACCACATACTTTTTTGTGTGTCCATAACAATAACATTGCTATCACTCATTAATTCAACATTGACCAATCAGAGTAACTCTATGATACACATTACTGAAATAACCAATCAGATGACAGTAAAAACACGTAGATTTTTACAAATTTGAAAGACATGTAGGGGTAAAAGCTTGCAGCTAAAATATGATTGACAAAAGAGCTTCTGGTAAATGTCTGTACAGCATCTTTATAGACCAATCACTGGTACCAACTGCTGGTTACCAATCACTGGGCCCAATTGCTAGTTACCAATAACTGGAACCAATTGCTAGTTACCAATCACTGGCAGCAATTGCTGGTAACCAATCACTGGGACCAATTGCTGGTTACCAATCACTGGAACCAATTGCTAGTTACCAATCACTGGGACCAATTGCTGGTTACCAATCACTGGAACCAATTGCTAGTTACCAATCACTGGGACCAATTGCTGGTTACCAATCACTGGAACCAATTGCTAGTTACCATTCACTGGGACCAATTGCTGGTAACCAATCACTGGGACCAATTGCTGGTTACCAATCACTGGGACCAATTGCTGGTAACCAATCACTGGGACCAATTGCTGGTTACCAATCACTGGGACCAATTGCTGGTAACCAATCACTGGGACCAAATTGCTGGTTACCAATCACTGGGACCAATTGCTGGTAACCAATCACTGGGACCAATTGCTGGTTACCAATCACTGGGACCAATTGCTGGTTACCAATCACTGGGACCAATTGCTGGTTACCAATCACTGGGACCAATTGCTGATAACCAATCACTGGGACCAATTGCTGGTTACCAATCACTGAGACCAACTGCTAGTTACCAATCACTGGAACCAATTGCTAGTTACCAATCACTGGAACCAATTGCTAGTTACCAATCACTGGAACCAATTGCTAGTTACCAATCACTGGGACCAATTTCTGGTAACCAATCACTGGGACCAATTTCTGGTAACCAATCACTGGGAACAATTGCTGGTAACCAATCACTGGAACCAATTGCTAGTTACCAATCACTGGAACCAATTGCTAGTTACCAATCACTGGGACCAATTGCTAGTTACCAATCACTGGGACCAATTGCTAGTTACCAATCACTGGGACCAATTGCTGGTTACCAATAACTGGGACCAATTGCTGATAACCAATCACTGGGACCAATTGCTGGTTACCAATCACTGGAACCAATTGCTAGTTACCAATCACTGGGACCAATTGCTGGTTACCAATCACTGGGACCAATTGCTGGTTACCAATCACTGGAACCAATTGCTGGAGATCTATAGATAAACTATTGCTTGTTTCAACAGAGCACATCTTTTTATAAGAAATCTTTATGCTTACTTCCTCTAGGTTTTATTTTTTCTGATAACTGCCACATCGCTTCTTCATCAAGAAAGTCATGAAAATCATTGAAGAAAGCTAATATTTTGCTATTTTCCTTCAGATTACTGTAATGACTGTAATAGAACATATACAAAAATCAGGTCTGTTAGGATAAACTTAATTTGTTCACTTTGTACACGTCATATAATACTAGATGTGATTTCTGATTGGCTGAGGAGATGATGTCATGTATAATTAATGAGTTGTACCACAATTCCTTGCGTTGTGTTCTTCAGTGTTATCTGTTAATAAAGTACTCGCATAGATCACTTCGATTCATTGTCTAGCCTTGTATTTTACAAGATGGATCAACGATGTCCAACAGGTTATGGGCCCAGGACGCGGTTGCTGTTTGACGGTGATGAATCGAAGTATGAACTTTGGGAGGTGAAATTCCTCGGGCATATGCGCCTACAAAAATTGGATGAAGTGATTGCACCAGCCCAAGATGGCGCCGAAGAACCAGAAGCGGGTAAAAATAAGGATGCGTATGCCGAGCTTGTGCAGTGCCTCGATGATAAGAGTTTATCGTTAGTTATAAGGGAAGCACACAACGACGGACGAAAGGCTCTCAAAGTTTTACGCGAACATTACGTTGGGCAAA
Source organism: Saccoglossus kowalevskii (assembly GCF_978046115.1). Taxonomy (NCBI): domain Eukaryota; kingdom Metazoa; phylum Hemichordata; class Enteropneusta; family Harrimaniidae; genus Saccoglossus; species Saccoglossus kowalevskii. Next base: position 7,765,740 of record NC_140657.1, read on the forward strand.
GCAAACCTCGAGTTATCGCTTTATACAATGAGCTGACGACACTGTTGATGAAAGACAGCGAGGATGTGACCGACTATATAATCAGAGCCGAAAGTGCCGCTACGTCACTCAAGGCTGCAGGTGAGGTGATCAGTGACAGTCTTTTAATCGCCATGATGTTGAAGGGACTCCCCCCGCAATTCAGAACATTTGTTGCCGTCATAACTCAGAGGGAGAAGCAGCAAACATTTTCAAATTTTAAAGTAGCGTTAAAGAGCTACGAGGAGACCGATAAATGCGGCCAGCAGCGGGAAAACGTACCCGTGCAAGATGGTGTGATGAAGGTCACGCAAAGCCAAAATTTTTCAAACAGAGAGCGGGCACGCCAGTTTCCTTCACAGACGGGAACAAAATGTTACCGATGTGGCAAGATGGGGCCAATTGAGCCTATTGCTAGAGATTGTTTTAAATATGCTATTTGTTTTACTGATGATTATTCAGGTGCTGTTTTTGTATATTTTCTTGTTAGTAAGAGCGATACTGTTGCAGCAACAGAAAGGTTTTTGGCTGATAGTGCACCCTATGGTGTAATTAAGAGGTTAAGATGTGATAATGGTACTGAATTTACCTCAGAGAAATTTAGGTCCTTAATGATCAAAAATAAAATTAGTCAAGAGTTTTCAGCTCCATACTCACCCCATCAAAATGGCACTGTTGAGCGCAGTTGGCGAACATTGTTTGAAATGGGCAGGTGTATTTTATTTGAGTCCAAACTACCTAAACAGTTTTGGACTTATGCAGTTATGGCTTCGGCTTACACTCGTAATAGATGTTATAATCCACGGACAAATCAGACTCCATTTCAATGTTTAACAGGGAAAAGACCCAACTTGAGTAACTTGAATATGTTTGGATCTGTGTGTTACGCCTATGTTCAGGTAAAGACAAAGCTTGACCCTCGGTGTACCAGGGGTATATTTGTAGGGTATGACAAGGAAAGTCCCGCCTATTTGGTGTATTTCAAGGAAATTAATAAGATCAGAAGGGTCAGATGTGTAAAATTTGTAAACGAGTTTGAACATGATGTAAACACTAGTGATGTACTTCATGATAACGATTTTCTCCTCAGAAAAAATGATATTATAAATGATAAAAATGAACCTCAAGCTGGTGAGCTTGAATGTGAGCAAAATGCCACGAAAAGTGAAGGGGAAGTGAGAGTTAGACCAAAACGATTGTATAGAAGGCCAGAGTATCTTAAGGACTATGTCACAGTCACTGATGACAATGAAAATAATTGTGTTGACTATTGTTATAGAGTCTGTAATGTACCAAACACTTATCAGGAAGCTATTGAATCGCCTGACAAATGCAAGTGGCAAAAGGCTATGAAAGAGGAAATGTCAGCTCTTGAGGAAAATGATACATTTGATTTGGTTACCTTACCTAAAGGCCAAAATGTAGTTGGTGGTAAATGGGTTTTTAATTTGAAGGTGAGCCCAGATGGTGTTGAGAAACATAAAGCCAGATATGTTGCTAGAGGTTTTTCCCAAAGGCAGGACATTGATTACCATGAGACTTTTGCCCCAACAGCACGTATGACGTCAGTGCGAATGTTAATGCAGTTAGCATTGTATGAGAATTTTATTATACATCAGATGGATGTAAAAACAGCATATTTACATGCCCCGCTTGATTGTGTTATTTATATGCAACAACCAGAGGGTTTTATTGTAACAGGTGAAAATAATGAAAATTTGGTGCTTAAGCTCAACAAGTCTATCTATGGCTTGAAACAAAGCGGGAGAATGTGGAATCAGATGTTGCATACATTTTTGATGAGTGAGGATTTTGAGCAATCTTTAGTCGATTATTGTGTGTATACAAAATGTATTGGTGATTGTAAAGTGGTAATGATTGTTTGGGTTGATGATATTATAATAGCAGCAAATAGTGAGACTGTTTTAATGAACATCAAACAATCACTCAGTCATAAGTTTAAAATGAAGGATTTAGGTGTTTTGTCATGGTTTCTGGGTATTGAATTTGATTGCCGTGAGGACACTATAACAATGAAACAAACAAAATATGTGGAAAACATGCTAGACAGATTTGACATGAGTGATTGTAAGCCAAAACCCACTCCATGTGATATGGGAGCTTGCAAAGCTATAAATGATCAGTCATCACCACTATCAAATGATAAAATTTACCGAGAGATAGTTGGCAGTTTAATTTATTTGATGACTGCAACTAGACCAGATATTTCATTTATTGTTACCAAGTTGTCTCAGTTTATGTCTAAGCCTTTACAGAAACACTTGTGTATGGCTAAACATGTATTAAGGTACTTAAAGGGAACACAGCATTTAGGGCTAAGGTACAGTCGTTTAGACTCTGAGCCAAGTTTATTTGGATACTGTGACTCAGACTGGGCAGGCTCTGATGACAGAAAAAGTATTTCTGGCTATGGGTTTTTGTTAAGTGAAAGCGGGCCACTCATTTCATGGAAAAGCTGTAAACAGCAGTGTGTTGCCTTATCCACCTGTGAAGCAGAATATATTGCATTGGCCAGTGCTGTTCAAGAAATAAAGTTCTTGAAACAGTTGTTTTCTGACATGGGTGGACAGTCAGTCGGAAGGCCGGTTTTGTTTGTTGATAACCAGAGTGCCATTGCTTTAGCTAAAAACCCAGTGTGTCATAAACGATCAAAGCACATAGACATAAAGTATCATTTTTTGAGATCTGAAGTTCAAAATGATAATGTTGAACTTATTTATGTTGAAACCAGTAATAATATAGCTGATGTATTTACTAAACCAGTATCAAAGGCCAAGTTGAATGTTTTGAACTTAGAGCCAATTTAAGTTTAAGAGGGGGTGTTAGGATAAACTTAATTTGTTCACTTTGTACACGTCATATAATACTAGATGTGATTTCTGATTGGCTGAGGAGATGATGTCATGTATAATTAATGAGTTGTACCACAATTCCTTGCGTTGTGTTCTTCAGTGTTATCTGTTAATAAAGTACTCGCATAGATCACTTCGATTCATTGTCTAGCCTTGTATTTTACAAGATGGATCAACGATGTCCAACAAGGTCAGCACCATATGGTGACATGCAAGTGACATTTGAGTGACACTGGACCACAATGGAAGTGACATGTGTGTGACACTGGAGCATCATGCTAGTGACATGTGTGACCTGTGTATGTAAATCCGTGATGCCTTGTAACCCAATGAAAGTGTTAAAATAACTGAATTAACTCACTGTGTTTTAAACCTCCTCATTTCATCTAGTATGTTATATTGCTGCCAACATTTGGAAAAGTTGATGTTCCCGTCATCATCCAGTTTATCTGGATTGCCAAGATTAATAAATGTAATATCTTGTAGAATAAGACCCCTAAAAAAATACAGAATGAACACATTAAGAAACATAGCAATCACCATGTAGCAATCAAGTAGTCACCATGTAGCAATCAAGTAGTCACCATGTAGCAATCAAGTAGTCACCATGTAGCAATCAAGTAGTCACCATGTAGCAATCAAGTAGTCACCATGTAGTAATCAAGTAGTCACCATGTAGCAATCAAGTAGTCACCATGTAGCAATCAAGTAGTCACCATGTAGCAATCAAGTAGTCATCATGTAGCAATCAAGTAGTCACCATGTAGCAATCAAGTAGTCACCATGTAGCAATCAAGTAGTCACCATGTAGCAATCAAGCAGTCACCATGTAGCAATCAAGTAGTCATCATGTAACAATCAAGTAGTCACCATGTAGCAATCAAGTAGTCATCATGTAGCAATCAAGTAGTCACCATGTAGCAATCAAGTAGTCACCATGTAGCAATCAAGTAGTCACCATGTAGCAATCAAGTAGTCATCATGTAGTAATCAAGTAGTCACCATGTAGCAATCAAGTAGTCACCATGTAGCAATCAAGTAGTCACCATGTAGCAATCAAGTAGTCACCATGTAGCAATCAAGTAGTCACCATGTAGCAAACAAGTAGTCACCATGTAGCAATCAAGTAGTCACCATGTAGCAATCAAGTAGTCATCATGTAGTAATCAAGTAGTCACCATGTAGCAATCAAGTAGTCACCATGTAGCAATCAAGTAGTCACCATGTAGCAATCAAGCAGTCACCATGTAGCAATCAAGTAGTCATCATGTAACAATCAAGTAGTCACCATGTAGCAATCAAGTAGTCATCATGTAGCAATCAAGTAGTCACCATGTAGCAATCAAGTAGTCACCATGTAGCAATCAAGTAGTCGCCATGTAGCAATCAAGTAGTCATCATGTAGTAATCAAGTAGTCACCATGTAGCAATCAAGTAGTCACCATGTAGCAATCAAGTAGTCACCATGTAGCAATCAAGTAGTCACCATGTAGCAATCAAGTAGTCACCATGTAGCAATCAAGTAGTCACCATGTAGCAATCAAGTAGTCATCATGTAGTAATCAAGTAGTCACCATGTAGCAATCAAGTAGTCACCATGTAGCAATCAAGTAGTCACCATGTAGCAATCAAGTAGTCACCATGTAGCAATCAAGTAGTCACCATGTAGAAGACATACTACACTCAGAAAATGAATTTCTAAGTGTTTAACATTTTTTTAAAGCATAATGGTATCGGTACTTACAAATAGGGGATACATGGTGGCTCGGCATCAGCCAATGCTGCTCTGTAGATTTTAAACGATGATGAACTGTCAATCAATGTACAGTATTCATGTAAATCCTAAACAAAGCATATGACACAAATCAATTAGTCACCCAACTGCTAACAGAAAGATTTATAACAATGTTGCTGCAAACATTTCTGGAGAAAGTTTACATTCAGAAACAGTCAACATTTCAATAAAAGTTAAATACACAACAAAGTGATATTTCGAAGAAAAAAATAATTTGAAAACAAAAATTTTAGAATTTAAAAGATAGCAACAAAAAAAGTTAAAAAAATTAGTTTCTAGCATAGAATTTGTACTCACTAACTTCTACTTGCAAAGCAAGGTCCTAACTACTACACTACAAAGTTTCCCAATAGACTCTATATACACTTCTAACAAAAAAAAATCACCAAAAATACAATTTTTGAAAGATCAACTTTGAAATCTATACAGGCCAACTAAATCTACAAATCAACCATATACATATAAGATTGATTGTGGTTAGCTGAATATTATTAGACTTATTGTGCCCACAAGAAAGTTTACGATGACGATGCAGGATGACGATGACACTGCAGGATGGAGATGACGCTGTCGCTGGACGACAGACATTTTGTCACTACTATGTTTTTTCCTTTACTTCATTACGTGCAAGCAAAATCAAAGAAAGCTTAGAAAGAACTCCCATGTGGTGAGAGTATTGGAGACGCATTAAATATAATTCGAAATTACTTAGCTGAAAACTAATTATGCAAATCAGATTTGAGTGTAAAACTAATGAGGTCTGCGCAATGTAACAGAAAATCTATGTTTCCAAGTTTAATTGAAATGTGATTAGAACCAAAAAATTATGAATTATTATGCTTATTAGGGAATTAATATGAACAGATTTTTACCCCAAACTAATTAGGTTTGTACATTGTCCTAGAGCATCTTTGTACTAAGTTTCATTGAAATGGAATAATTAGTACGTTAGATATTAGAGTGAAAGCATAAAATTGGTTAATTATGCAAATTAGGTAATTAATATGTACAGATTTTAACCCACAATTATCCAGGTCTGTCTATTGTCCTACAGCATCCATGTACATTCATTGGTATGTGATCCATGTACATTCATTGGTATGTGATGTTTAGTACCTGAGATATCAGAGTGAAAGTTGGTTAATTATGCAAATTAGGTAATTAATATGTACAGATTTTAACCCACAATTATTCAGGTCTGTCTATTGTCCTACAGCATCCATGTACATTCATTGATATGTGATGTATAGTACCTGAGATATCAGTGTGAAAATTGGTTAATTATGCAAATTAGGTGATTAATATGCACAAATATTTACCGGAAACTAATTGGGTCTGCATAACTCTAGATTCATTGAAATGTGATGATTAGTACTTTAGATATCAGTAGAAAAGCTGAAAATTAATTATGCAAATTAGTTAATTAATATGCACAATCATTTACCCTAAAACTAATCAGGTCTCTGCATAGTCCTAAAGGATCTATGTACCAAGTTATATTGAAATGCGATGATTAGTCCTTGAGATAGCTGTGGAAAAGCTGAAAATTAATTATGCAAATTAGGTGATTAATATGCACAAATATTTATCGGAAACAATCAATCTCTGCATAGTCCTTGAGTATGTAAATACCAAGTTTCATTGAAATGTAATGCTCACTACATATATCAAATGCTGAAAATGAATTAATTATGCAAATTAGGTAATTAATATGTACTGATATTACCATAAAAACTATCAGGTCTGTGCAGTGTCATAGGACATCTATGTACCAAGTTTCATTGAAATGTGATGATTAGTACTTATATCAAATGCTGAAAATTAACTAATTATGCAAATTAGGTAATTAATATGTACTGATATTACCATAAAAACTATCAGGTCTGTGCAGTGTCATATGATATCTATGTACCAAGTTTCATTGAAATGTGATGATTAGTACTTGAGATATCAGTGGAAAACCCGAAAATTGACTAATCATTATGCAAATTAGGTAATTAGTATCCACGGATTATTACCAAAAACTAATCAAAACCTAGCATTAGTTCAGAGCATGTATGTACCAAGTTTCATCAAAATCGAATGAGTGGTTCTTTAGATATCAGTGGAACAGTCATAGAACAGCTAAAAATTAGCTAATTATCATGCAAATTAGGTAATTAACGAGCATGGATTTTTACCAAAACCTAATCAAATCTGCGCATTGGCCCAGAGCATCTATGCACCAAGTTTCATCAAAAACCGATGTATGGTTCTTGAGATAGCAGTGGAACAGTCGGACACACATACACACACACACACACACATGCACACACACAGACACACACACAGACACACAAACTGCAAAGACTCCCGTTATGTGCTTCGCACATGGGAGTCAAAAAACGAATATTGTTCAAAAGACACTGAAGCGATATTTGTACAAGGTTTGCTTGGTGAATGGTTATTATATGTAAGAATCCTTATTCAGCATTCTGTAGACATAATAAACCCAAGACACAAATGCAATGTTAAACTCTTTGCGGTATGGATTCCAGGTGATAGTGGCATACAATGAGTGCATTATAGGCATTAATGGTAAAGAAAAGAGAACATTGTATACTCACAGCAGCAGTCTGTCGTTGCCATTCCAGTCGCCTGACTGGTGCCGAGTCTAATGCTGATAAAATGGCGAGATAGGAATTGAAATTATTTAAGCGGCGTAGATGCTGTAAATAAAAAAAAAAACCATGTAAAGATACACATTAAAGAATATGGTTGAGGTTATTATTAAATATATGACAAATTTCTAATGTAATATTTGTTAATCGTCCTACCACTGTAAAATACTTTATTTTCCCCCACAATCACCTATACCAACAGCTCTGTCTGACATCTTCGAAGTGTACAGGTCAAAGTTCAAATGTCACACTAATAGTTTTATGTTTTTTACGTGAAAAAATTAGGTTTCAACCAACTAAGCTCATACCTTCATTATCTTTATAAATTTGCCAACCAGTTTTTCTCTGTCCTGTGCTTTCTCTTGGATAAGAATAACTGACCGACACCTTAAACAAAATCAATAAAACAATATTCCTGTGATTCTAGTCGAGCAAGTGAAATCAAACAGATAATTTATTCATGTTTACCAATGCATCTTATAGAAGAATAGTATATAATGTGAACATTTCAAATTTATGCTACAAAATTTGTGATTTTGTTTTACTGAATAATATAAAATCATGACAAGTCATTGAAAATGACACAGTCCCCGTTAAGTTCTCTTTGTGCTCGTCATATAAAATGCGGAGGGGTTGTCGCGAGCGTGTCCTTGAAACTTGAGTTCCAAGTGGCGTATACAACAGATTGTTTATTTACATCAAAACATGTGTTTCATGTCATAGTAATATGGCCAAAATAAAAACAGCCGTTATTCAGCCATCTTTGATCTGATTATGAAACACACTGATATGTATGATGTATGTGCCAAATACGAATGAAAATGGTACATAAATTGTGGAAATATAGTAGTAAGGCCAAAAAGTCAGATGGCTGTCAATCGGCCATCCTTGACCAGATTTTGAAACAAATTGACATGGACATGCATCTTAACATGTATAAAGTACATGTATGTGCCAAATTTGAATGAAAACTGACAGAGCACGTCCAAGATAATGCATAAAAAAACAAAAACAAGATGCCTGCCAGTCGACCAACTTTGATCCAATTGCAAAATAAATCGTCATGGACATGTATCCTAACATGTATAATCTATGTACCAAGTTTGAATGACAACTGACAAAGCATGTCCAAAATACAACATTTTCAAAAAACAAGATGGCTACCAGTCGGCCATTTTGAATCGAATCGCTAAACCACTGCATGTGCATGTCCCACATAAGGTACTAGGCACATGCAAAGAATGAACGAAATCGGTCCACAGGATTCTGAAATATGACATTGGATAGACTGACGCACGGACAGACGGACGCACGGACAGACGGACACACGGACGGTCGGACGGACAGACTCAGGAACTCACGGACGGTCGGAGACATGTATCCTAACATGTATGATCTATGTACTAAATTTGAATGAAAACTGGCAAAGCATGTCCAAAATACAACATTTACAAAAAACAAGATGGCTGCCAGTCGGCCATCTTTGATCCAATTGTGAAATAAATCATCATGGACATGTATCCTAACATGTATAATCTATGTACCAAGTTTGAATGAAAACTGACAAAGCAAGTCCAAAATACAACATTTTCAAAAAACAAGATGGCTGCCAGTCGGCCATTTTGAATCGAATCGCTAAACCACTGCATGTGCATATGTCCCACATAAAGTACTAGGCACATGCAAAGAAAGAACGGAATCGGTCCAAGGGATTCTGAGATATGACTCCGGACGGACACACGGACGCATGGACGCACGGACGCGCGGACACACGGACACACGGACGGACGGAGACCGAATTATAAGTCCCCATTTTCGGACTTCGTTCGAACGAGGACTAATAAAGGGTTTTAACTCTGTGCTAAAAATTCACTTACCAATATGACATTTTATTAAAATGATCCGTAAATATGGTTAAATTAGGGCTCAGTTCTTCAGACTGTTCTTTGGCCCAAAGAAGTACTTCAGGAATCTGCAAATATAGGATGGAGCACATAGCTTACTTAATATATCACCATCTGAGCACACCTAGCTTACTAAACATATCATCATCTGAGCACACCTAGCTTACTAAACATATCACTATCTGAGCACACATAGCTTATTAAACATATCACCATCTGAGCACACCTAGCTTACTAAACATATCACCATCTGAGCACATCTAGCTTACTAAACATATCACCATCTGAGCACATCTAGCTTACTAAACATATCACCATCTGAGCACATCTAGCTTACTAAACATATCACCATCTGAGCACACCTAGCTTACTAAACATATCACCATCTGAGCACATCTAGCTTACTAATCATATCACCATCTGAGCACACCTAGCTTACTAAACCTATCACTATCCGAGCACATCTAGCTTACTAAAAATATCACCATCCGAGCACATCTAGCTTACTAAACATCACCATCTGAGCACACCTAGCTTACTAAACATATCACTATCTGAGCACATCTAGCTTATTAAACATATCACCATCTGAGCACATCTAGCTTACTAAACATATCACCAACATATCACCATCTGAGCACATCTAGCTTACTAAACGTATCATTATCTGAGCCCATTTAGCTTACTAAACATATTATCTGAGCCCATCTAGCTTACTGAGCATATAACCATTTCAGCCTATCTAGCTTACTAATCATATCACTATCTGAGCACATCTAGCTTACTAATCATATCACCATCTGAGCACATCTAGCTTACTAAACGTATCATTATCTGAGCCCATTTAGCTTACTAAACATATTATCTGAGCCCCTTCTAGCTTACTGAGCATATAACCATTTGAGCCCATCTAGCTTACTAAACATATCACTATTTGAGACCACTTAGCTCACTCAATATGGCATTTACAAAACATCATAAAGTATACATACCTCAATAGACTGAAATAACTTGGCATCCAGAATTGTCATCTGTTCAGCCAATTCAGGAGCAGAGAAATCAGTTAAACTGTCTCTCCTACAAACAAATACAAAATATTTGAACCTTTATTCTTCCAAGAACAAATTTCATCAACGATCACAAGGATACTGGTTTACAATTTAGTCAAACGAGTTTGAACAAGACAGTCAGTGGGGAATTATTGGTCATTAGCTTCAAAAATAATGAGAAAATAATAGTAAAATTTGTGAAAAATGTTGAAGTTATGGGGTAAATTTAATGGCATGCAAAAAAAAATCAAAGAAAGCTTAGAAAGAACTCCCATGTGCTGAGAGTATTGGAGACACATTAAATATAATTCGAAATTACTTAGCTGAAAACTAATTATGCAAATCAGAAAATTAATATGACCAGATTTGAGTGTAAAACTAATGAGGTCTGCGCAATGTAACAGAAAATCTATGTCTCCAAGTTTAATTGAAATGTGATTAGAACCAAAAAATTATGAATTATTATGCTTATTAGGGAATTAATATGAACAGATTTTTACCCCAAACTAATTAGGTTTGTACATTGTCCTAGAGCATCTTTGTACTAAGTTTCATTGAAATGGAATAATTAGCACCGTGAAAACTCCAAAATTTCGACCCCTCTAAAAATTTGACCGCCTATTTATTTGCCGGGTTTCGGTGTTTTATTCACCTCCAAATTTTCGACTCCACTAAAAATTGCCGACTCATTCTTATTCGAAAATTGCGACCAGTTTTAGTTTTCCCCCAAACGAAAAAAAAAACGATGTGAGCGTTCAAACGGGACCTTCCTCAAAGGCATGAATCCGGGTTTCTGATTGACTGAGAGATTTTTATTTTATTGGTAACGAAAATATATTCTAAATAAACGAAGTTTCAAATAAAAACGAACACAAAAATCTCGGCATGCTGCGTTTCTGAATTGTTGATTATTACTGTACTCAGTAGTGATTATAATAATGTACACAAAATAAATTTGTTGAATGGTTATGAAATACAAATAAAAGTCAACTTAGTTTCATCGTAAGCGAATGATTCCGATCTCGTATAAACGTTTGATGCTGTAGGATATCCGCCATGTTCTCTTAGGTCAAATAGGTCAAATCGCTAATTAACCAATCAAAAAGCTGGATGATGCGAAAACGGCATGATTTTTTTTAAATAAAAAAATTAGTTGTTTTTAAAAAATAAACTGGTCATCTGAAGAATAATTTAACATTGTTCACAGTGATAACAGCTCATTCTCGAAAGGAAGCTTACCCGCTCACGCTAGTCACGATAAAAATCATACACGTGTACTCTTGAATAGACAGACGTCAATGACTACGGTAAAACTTAGACTCTATTTTAGCCGGCAGGATTGATTGAAATGTCCGAAAAATGACGCCAAAATACACCTTAAAAGTCCCATTTTATTTTCTTAAATCCCATTATATTTTTTAATCCAAGGGCGAATTTACGGCAGAATTTGGTCCCTCAAATCACCGGTACGGTGCTCAAATAAGGGACACGTGAGCTTTGATTCTAACCGGATACATTGCACTGGGTCGGGGAGATCGTTTGCTAAACTTCCATGTATCTTTTGTCCAATGGGTACCTGTACTTCGAACATTCGCAAGTTTTCCTAGGTAGTGCGAGACAGCTTTGTCTTTTGACCTATTAGTTTTGTGCTGACCTCTTCTCCGCGTCTTGATGTTTTGTTTTGCTTGTCATAATACTCACTGATTGATGACTTTGTTTAGATTTTGAGTTACAACTCGGCCACGACCTTTGCTTTTACCGTGAAACATGAGGAAGTTTACGTCAATTGACGGACATTGCATTTTTTAAAAACTAATGAAGCACACTGTCTATCATCCCCATTTTTTTTTGCTGATTTCTATTCTGAAAAATTCGACCGTCCGAAAATGCACCTTAATTTTGACTCTAAAAACACGTCACATTTCTAACACAAATTATTTAAAACCAGTCGAAATTTTGGAGTTTTTACGGTACTTTAGATATCAGTGTGAAAGATTAAAATTGGTTAATTACGCAAATTAGGTAATTAATATGTACAGATTTTAACCCACAATTATTCAGGTCTGTCTATTGTCCTACAGCATCCATGTACATTCATTGATATGTGATGTATAGTACCTGAGATATCAGTGTGAAAGTTGGTTAATTATGCAAATTAGGTGATTAATATGCACAAATATTTACCGGAAACTAATTGGGTTTGCATAATTCTAGATTCATTGAAATATGATGATTAGTACTTTAGATATCATAGAAAAGCTGAAAATTAATTATGCAAATTAGGTAATTAATATGCACAATTATTTACCCTAAAACTAATCAGGTCTCTGCATAGTCCTAAAGGATCTATGTACCAAGTTTCATTGAAATGCGATGATTAGTACTTGAGATACATGTGGAAAAGCTGAAAATTAACTAATTATGCAAATTAGGTGATTAATATGCACAAATATTTATCGAAAACAATCAATCTCTGCATAGTCCTTGAGTATGTAAGTACCAAGTTTCATTGAAATGTAATGCTAACTACTTATATCAAATGCTAAAAATTAATTAATTATGCAAATTAGGTAATTAATATGTACTGATATTACCATAAAAACTATCAGGTCTGTGCAGTGTCGTATGACATCTATGTACCAAGTTTCATTGAAATGTGATGATTAGTACTTGAGATATCAGTGGAAAAACCGAAAATTGACTAATCATTATGCAAATTAGGTAATTAGTATCCACGGATTATTACCAAAAACTAATCAAAACCTAGCATTAGTTCAGAGCATCTATGTACCAAGTTTCATCAAAATCCAATGAGTGGTTGTTTAGATATCAGTGGAACAGTCATGGAACCACTAAAAAATAGCTAATTATCATGCAAATTAGGTAATTAATATGCACGGATTTTTACCAAAAATTAATCAAATCTGCGCATATGTTCAGAGCATCTATGTACCAAGTTTCATCAAAATCCAATGAGTGGTTCTTTAGATATCAGTGGAACAGTCATAGAACAGCTAAAAATTAGCTAATTATCATGCAAATTAGGTAATTAACGAGCATGGATTTTTACCAAAACCTAATCAAATCTGCGCATTGGCCCAGAGCATCTATGCACCAAGTTTCATCAAAAACCGATGTATGGTTCTTGAGATAGCAGTGGAACAGTCGGACACACATACACACATACACACATACACACATACACACATACACACATACACACATACAGACACACTAACTGCAAAGACTCCCATTTTGTGCTTCGCACATGGGAGTCAAAAAATGATTGCTTGTAAAAAATGAACAACAGAAAACCAGAAATATTGTTTTTAGGAAAGTCCTGTATTTCAGTGCATTCTGTACTATTTATATTTCATCTGTAACTGTTCAGTTGTTAGGGATACGCTAAAATCCGGTAGCACTTTCACATGCAAGTGTAGATGTAAACAATTGGCAATACTGTGAGTCATGCATACCCTAAGTTAAAAGATTCATTGTAGCGACCATGAGCAACTTTTATGTTTTGAACCTCATTATAAGGTGTGTGTGTGTGTGCGTGCGTGCGTGTGCTTGCGTGCGTTTGTGTGCGTGTGTGTGTGGAAGGGGGAGGTTAAGCTCCTATAGTTAAGGTATAAAAGGGATGCATCCCTGTTTTGATTGAGTGAATTTTTTGACAAAAAAGCATCATCAACACATGTTTTTTGATCCAGTTTTCAACTGGCTGCAGAGTACTTCAAAGCGAGTACATCTCCCACCTCTCTGTACTACACATGAAAAATAACAGAGCAGTTTAGTTCACACACTTTGTGGACAGTGTTAATTTACATTAACTTACTTTAAATGTACAACTAAACTTGACAATGGTTGTGATACTTTGACCTCATTCTTCTTATTCTTAATTCGTATCAGTAATTTATCACGTAATACCTTGGCCAAATAAAGCTCACCATCACATAACAGTTTAAAAACTAAGTCTGTTAATATTTCTATAATATCATCTTCAATCCGACCTCTGAAATTAAACAAACGTGAATGTTGAAATACAACTGACAATCTAGGTTCAAGGTAATTCAGAAAGTAACATCTGAACAGAATTATGAGTAACTGCATCAAATAGCAATCAAGGATTATGAACAATGACATAAAATCAAAATCTATTTTCAAGGTAATTCAGAAAGAAACAGATGACCTAGACAAAAAGTACAACATAGAAATTGTGGCTAATGTCGCAAACAGACAGACTAGCAAATATTGAACACATGTACTTACATCAGTTCATCCGCAACTCTCAGCAGCAAGAAAAAAGCATTTTTACTTGCTCTTTTATACTTGACATCGGCCATTGGACGGAACTTGTCATACTTGGAAACAGTTAACAAAAACATAGTGAAACTAAAGAAGCCTTGCCTCAGACATTATGCATTATTTTAACAACTTTCTCAAAATTATTAAACAATGAGTGTTACATTTGATGTCAATTTTGAATCTTCCTACATTTTAGGTCATCTTTGCCAGCCAAATTTTAACTATAATATATTCTCTTGAATATGCATTCGGGAAGAGTGAAAGGTCTTAATTTGGTTCTATAATAGGCGTCACGAAATGTTGAAAAATTAGTTAATCAAAAAAACTGTTCACATAGTAAAAAAAATACTATTAAATATATATATATATATATATAAATAAATAATGTAATATGCATTTATTTTTTCAATTTTGTTGGTAACGAAAATTAATTATAATTATAGAACCTCAATTAATGTGGGAATATGATTTCTAATTCTAACGTCTGGATATGCAATGAGATAAAACACTTAGAATGCAGACAAAGCTGATATGTCTTCAATTGCACAAACTAATTACGATATGATTTCTAATTCTCCCAACATCATAATATGCAAATGAATGACACAATTGGAACACACTGACAAAGTCAAAATATCTGGTATGTCACACAAGCTAAGGTGCAAAAAAACCAAAAAAAACAAATTGATAGAATCAATTAGATTTCAGGACTGAAAGTTGTATGAGACCAAATTTTAAAACAAACAAAAATATTATTGATGTAAAGATTCGAGTATACCCAGCACCTTCTCAACAACAAATTATCATTTGCCTCTAAGACTGGAAAGGATATCTATAAAGTAACTTGTTGATGAGTTCTTCGGGACTAATAAAAGTCCTGTAAGTCGTTAAAAAGGCTTCTCTGAACACAAAATCTGAAATTAAATATAAATTAAAATTACTTATGATTAAAATGTTTTACTTACTCTTGTTGACATTTACTAGTTTCCCTCAATATTGGACCCAGAAACCTAAACGTGTTTTGTTTATTCTCAACGTTTTCTATTTTTTTCAGAAAGAGAGGAATTAACAGAAAATTTAATTATTCTGATTTTTGAAGTATATTAAGTGTCACATGATATGATATGCCGTGAACCAGTACGGTTACTCAGCAGCAGCCATCTTGAATTTTAAACTGAAATAGTACTCTATTAAAGGAGGTGGTCAAAATCAAACCAGCGGTTTCTGGCCAAGTATCAGCGGAGCTCCAGGGAAAAGAGGAAAACAAAGAACCACACAGAATTTTCACAAATCTAGCTTCAAATTTTTAGAATTATCTTTTTTATTTATACTCTAAATAATTAATATCTCATCACCTAACCACAATCTTAAAATTAAATGCAAGTGAAAATAAATGGTTTTACAGTTATTATTGTTAGTGTACCGGTACCTTTTCCTGCACCAGCAGCATGTACAATAAGAGCTTCCACCGAACCACCACGTACATCTGGACCATCTTCTGTCTGAAACGTACACAAATATTAGCATTTCACTAAAACGATGTAATGAATATGTTTGGATCAATAAACAAGTCTCAGCAACAACAATGTTGGGGTACTGCCACAATAAAACTTGGAGCATTCAGAGAGGGAAGGGGGGGGGGGTAGGGGCATGCGCATGAGCTTGGGCTTGGGCTTGGGTTCACAATGTCTTTTCTGACCAACAACCATCATAATTTGAAATGTTGCATAGTGAAACCATACCTACCTTACACCCATTTTATAGAGAGATGTCTGCCTAAATTTTAAAGCAAGAACATGTTCAACCTGACTGGGAAGCCAGCGAGTTAGCCATAGCCTAGTCTGATGGACATGAGGGTTGGGCGAGCCTGTCTTTGGGTGTATGCTTGGGTGATTTACCCAATAGCTAATGATATTTAATGTTTAATACCTACACAGTGGTCTGACTGAGCAAGCAGTAATTCTTTCTGGTTTTCAATCATGAAATTATCACCATTTGAGCTTCCCACAAGGCCAGACTTGTAATCCTGTGTCAGTAGTGATAAGTCACCCTGTAAATTCACTGTCTTCACGACAAGAAGCATCAGGTGTACTGGATCTACACACTACTGAATGGTGCCAATTTAGAAGCACAGCTGACATATGTTATCAACAGAATTTTTTCTAGTACATCATGAACCACGGGGAATGGTGGGAACGTATATACATCCAGATTATATTTACAAATGCGAGATGGTCAAGATGAAATGACACATACCATTTGAGCTTAAAGTTTCTGGCAAAGGTGAATAGCTCTATCAGGGGTGTTGCCCACAGAGGAAACAGGCTGTTTACTAGTCCTGAGATACTGGTCAGTCATTCGTCAAGTACAGGTACCTCTCTAACATCTACCACAGGGGGAAGCATATACTTAATACTGGTTTCATGGAAATCAAAAGATGTCTAACATACACCACAGAGGGCAGCATATACTTACAGGTTTCATGGAAATAAATAGATGTCTAATATATACCATAGATGGCAGCACATACTTACTGGTTTCTTTGGAATTATTAGATGTGTAACATCTACCACAGAGGGCAGCACATACTTACTGGTTTCTTTGGAATCAATAGATGTCTAACATCCAACAGATCCAAGGTTTTCTCTTCTGTATCCGATTTACTTTCATTTCTGTCTGCATCACTGCCACTTAGCGCTGTATTCTCTTTACTGAAATCAAAACAAGTTTTTCAATGTGAAAAGAAAGAGAGGTAGAAAGAAGATTCAGAAGATGTCATAAGAGGCAAAAGCTTCACTGAAGGCATCAGACCGCCGAACGAAAAACAAAATCGATGTGAGCGTCCAAACGTGACTTTCCCTGAAGGCGTGAATCCGAGTTTCTGATTGACTGGGAGATTTTATTTTTAAATAATTGTTCTCAAAAACTAAAATGAGCATGTGAAAAATAATTTAACATTGTTTACAGTGATAACAGCTCATTGTCGAAACGAAGCTTACCCATTCACGCTAGTCACAATAAACATCATACTCTTGAATAGACGTCAATGACTACAGTAAACTTAGACTCTATTTTAGGCGTCAGGAATGATTGAAATGTCCAAAAATGACGCCAAAATACACCTTAAAAGTCCCATTTTATTTTTTTCTAAATCTCATTCCGAATTTACGGCAGAATCTGGTCCCTCAAATAAGGGACACGTGAGCTTTGATTCTAACTGGATATATTGCACTGGGTCGGGGAGATACAAACTTTCACGTATCTTTTGTACTTCGATCATTCGCAAGTTTTGCTAGGTGGTGCGAGACAGCTTTGTTCGTAACCGAACAAACTCCATTTACTTCAATGAAACAACTGACAATGCTAAAATAAATTGCAGAGGTACCCTAAATTTAATTGAAAACAAGCAAATAATTTTCATGAAAAATAAATCACAGGGAGAGGTAATTTGATACATTAACAACTCTTTTGACCTATCTATTAGTTTTGCGCTGACCGCTTCTCCGCATCTGATGTTTTGTTTTCCTTGTCATAATACTTACTGATTGATGACTTTGTTTTGATTTTGATTTTTTAGCCTACAACTCGGCCACAACCTTTGCTTTTACCGTGAAAAATAGGGAAGTTTACGTCAATTTGACGGACATTCCATTTTTTTAAAACTAACGAAGCACACTGTCTAGCATCCCCATTTTTCTCATTTGCTGATTTCTATCCAGAAAAATTCGACCGCTCGAAAATGCACGTTAGTTTTGCACTCTAAAAACATGTCAGATTTCTAAAACCAATTATTTAAAACCGGTCAAAATTTTATAACTTTTACGGTATGTGCTGGAGCTCTCTTCTTGCAGGTGACCGTCGCCGGTAGTACAACAGCATGTTTCGTACGTGCATCCATGTGACTGTCTTAGAAAATCCCTGAATAGCGCGCACCAAAATCAGTAAAAATAAAAAATTGCCTCCTTAAAAACAAACATAATTCAAATATTTCTTTTAACAAATATGTTGCAGAGGGAAAAATGGGATTGGAAACGCTGAACAAAACTTCTGTGCCTCGCGTTTCGATTCTAGGGTTACGCGATTATTCATTATTGTGCGTTCGCTTCCTGGAGTTGGTTCTCAATACTACATAAAAATCATCAAGGATAAATAATTTAATATCCCACTTTGTACTCTTCACGGTAAACCATAGGCTCTGAAATACATTGAAAATACATGGAAGAGAAGCCATGATGTTTTGGTCGTGATAAAAAGTCACCTTCTTAGGACCGCCCCCTGTTTAATAAATCATGAGATGACGTCATATTTACTGGGCATTGCCACGTGTTTTTACCGACCCCATCAAAACACTGGTATGAATGACGTGTTTCTGATTTATATATCCAAGAGCAGTTGTTCTGATTCAACGATTTTACATCAAATGTCTATGTCTATACGTTAATTTTCAATTTCAATAGTCTAGAAAGTATGACGAAGTATGACAATGCAGTAATTTCCTGTTGAACACGCAAATATGCAAATTAGCCTTTTTCTCGTCTTCTATTTTTGGTGAATTCTTGGGTTTTAAATTAAAATAGCTGATAGACGCTTTGGCATTTGAAATTTTCACATATTATTGACAAGGTGCTCCCCCTTCAAAATGCGTCCGGACAGTTTATTACGGCGAGTGGAACAAAAATAACAAGTCCGCAATTAATATAGATATATAAATTATGCAAAAATAGGAAAGAGTGAACTTTGAGGTGATGCTGTGCGACTTTGAAAGCCGTTAGAGAGATGAGTGGACACATTTGAATTAGTAGTATACCAAGGTATCCAGTGATGTAATTTTACCCACAAACAGACTTGAAGTTTTTAAGCTAATTTTTTTCAAACCACTTTTGCCCAAAAAAGCATATTTTTGACCCAAAATCAAAAACACATTCTGGATATTTAAAATAAAGACAAGTTTTACAAAGTTTGTATAATAAGCTTTCAGAAAATATATAACATGTTGGACATATAATACCATCTTCATTGTCTAATTACTCAATTTCAAAAGCAAGCCTAATAAACTGCATATCTACCTTAAGTTACCTGCATTAATAGAAAACTGTCCTAACATGACTTCTTAAGTCAACTGTTTAAATGAAAAAAAATCCATAAGATTCAAGAAGTAACTTGTCTCATGATCTATGGCAAACATTGTAACCTGACTCCATGAAGGGCACTGGTCAATGGGTCCCACACAAACAAAGATGAAGATTTTTTTTTCACATATCATCAAGATGCTTGATTACATTTTCTTGATTATAAAAACACAAAGGATGAAGCTAAACTTACTTGAATTGATGCGAAGAGATAGCTGGTAAATTAGCACATGCACCAGTTTCAATCATACTATGAGATTTGTGATCTGAATTGCCTGCCTCCCAGTATGTTGTTTTTTCAGGAGACGTTTTTGGTCTCAATCGTCCAATTTCCTGAAATAACGGTTAGGTTATTCAGAAGATGGTTAAAAAAATGTCATAGAATCACCTAATGACCAACATGAATACATCCCTAACTAAAATGAATACACCCCTAACTAAAATGAATACAACCCTGACTAACATGAATACATCCCTGACTATCATGAATACATCCCTGACTATCATGAATACATCACTGACTGTCATGAATACATCCCTGACTATCATGAATACATCCCTGACTATCATGAATACATCCCTGACTATCATGAATACATCCCTGACTATCATGAATACATCCCTGACTATCATGAATACATCCCTGACTATCATGAATACATCCCTAACTAAAATGAATACATCCCTAACTAAAATGAATACAACCCTGACTAACATGAATACATCCCTGACTAACATGAATACATCCCTGACTATCATGAATACATCCCTGACTGTCATGAATACATCCCTGACTATCATGAATACATCCCTGACTATCATGAATACATCCCTGACTATCATGAATACATCCCTGACTATCATGAATACATCCCTGACTATCATGAATACATCCCTGACTATCATGAATACATCCCTGACTATCATGAATACATCCCTGACTAACATGAATACATCCCTGACTATCATGAATACATCCCTGACTAATATGAATACATCCCTGACTATCATGAATACATCCCTGACTGTCATGAATACATCCCTGACTATCATGAATACATCCCTGACTATCATGAATACATCCCTGACTATCATGAATACATCCCTGACTGTCATGAATACATCCCTGACTATCATGAATACATCCCTGACTATCATGAATACATCCCTGACTAACATGAATACATCCCTGACTATCATGAATACATCCCTGACTAATATGAATACATCCCTGACTATCATGAATACATCCCTGACTATCATGAATACATCCCTGACTATCATGAATACATCCCTGACTATCATGAATACATCCCTGACTATCATGAATACATCCCTGACTAACATGAATACATCCCTGACTATCATGAATACATCCCTGACTATCATGAATACATCCCTGACTAACATGAATACATCCCTGACTATCATGAATACATCCCTGCCTGTCATGAATACATCCCTGACTATCATGAATACATCCCTGACTGTCATGAATACATCCCTGACTGTCATGAATACATCCCTGACTGTCATGAATACATCCCCGACTAATATGAATACATCCCCGACTAATATGAATACATCCCTGACTATCATGAATACATCCCTGACTATCATGAATACATCCCTGACTAAAATGAATACATCCCTGACTGTCATGAATACATCCCTGACTATCATGAATACAACCCTGACTATCATGAATACATCCCTGACTATCATGAATACATCCCTGACTATCATGAATACATCCCTGACTGTCATGAATACATCCCTGACTATCATGAATACATCCCTGACTATCATGAATACATCCCTGACTATCATGAATACATCCCTGACTAACATGAATACATCCCTGACTGTCATGAATACATCCCTGACTATCATGAATACATCCCTGACTATCATGAATACATCCCTGACTATCATGAATACATCCCTGACTATCATGAATACATCCCTGACTAACATGAATACATCCCTGACTGTCATGAATACATCCCTGACTATCATGAATACATCCCTGACTATCATGAATACATCCCTGACTATCACGAATACATCCCTGACTATCATGAATACATCCCTGACTATCATGAATACATCCCTGACTGTCATGAATACATCCCTGACTGTCATGAATACATCCCTGACTATCATGAATACATCCCTAACTAAAATGAATATATCCCTGACTAAATGAATACATCCCTATCATGAATATATCCCTGACTATCATGAATACATCCCTATCATGAATACATCCCTGACTATCATGAATACATCCCTGACTAATACGAATACATCCCTGACTATCATGAATACATCCCTGACTATCATGAATACATCCCTGACTATCATGAATACATCCCTGACTATCATGAATACATCCCTGACTATCATGAATACATCCCTGACTATCATGAATACATCCCTGACTAACATGAATACATCCCTGACTGTCATGAATACATCCCTGACTATCATGAATACATCCCTGACTAACATGAATACATCCCTGACTATCATGAATACATCCCTGACTGTCATGAATACATCCCTGACTATCATGAATACATCCCTGACTATCATGAATACATCCCTGACTATCACGAATACATCCCTGACTATCATGAATACATCCCTGACTATCATGAATACATCCCTGACTGTCATGAATACATCCCTGACTATCATGAATACATCCCTGACTAACATGAATACATCCCTGACTATCATAAATACATCCCTGACTATCATGAATACATCCCTGACTATAATGAATACATCCCTATCATGAATACATACCTGACTATCATGAATACATCCCTGACTGTCATGAATACATCCCTGACTGTCATGAATACATCCCTGACTATCACGAATACATCCCTGACTATCACGAATACATCCCTGACTATCACGAATACATCCCTGACTAACATGAATACATCCCTTACTATCATGAATACAATGATATTATAAGACCAAATCACCTGTGAATCTCTTTTTTTAGGCGGTATCGGTGGTGGTGATGGTGCAAAATACTCAATATAGTGAGCTTCCATCTCTGTTGTGTATGTTCTCTTCTGGCTAATTTGGATCTGTTCAGTAGCCGGTTCAGTATAACCTTTGAACACATTCAGGTACGTATTGACTGTGAATTGAAATATATGATATATATGAATGCAATCCTATGTCACTGTTTTCTCCCCACAGCTTGTGCCAAGATCAAGTGCAAAGTATACTCCTCAGTGTGCTACGGCTAATTTAGATAACAATGTGTTCTTTACCTATATTCTATTCATTGTTATGCTGAGTCAGCTTTTTTTTTTTAACAACAATCATACCGGCCTACTCCATAATGCTCCAGAAAAAATCCTACCTATAAGTACAGTGTATTTGAACACAGAAACCATAATCTATGTGTGGAACCATGTGACCATCCTATCATAATGCTATGTTAATGCACTATTCTGGCATCACTCTAAAGTCATGAAATAAACACAGCCTGTGTGTTTGCATTGTAGATAACAGCAAATATAATGTACATGTACAATTTTAAGTATGTACAACAAACATTCATTCATGCATGTGCTTGAGGTTTGGTCGAGAAATGAACATTTTCACAATGAAAACAGCTACAATCTTTAATCATGTCCCAAACAATGAACAAGTTATTTTTTTTTTTGTCACAGGAAAGGGTTTTGTACATGACTCCTGAAGTTAAGGATTTTGATAACAACTATCCTAACATGACTCCTTAAGTTTCTTGTTTTGATAGCAAACTGATTATCATGACTCCCTGAGTTGGGGGGGGGGGGCGATTGTGACCTACGCATGGGGCAGACGGCCATAGTGTATCATTGTTTGTCTACTATTTGTATTTTTAGCTTGTGTTGTTATCATCACTTAGAACTCAATTTCTGTATATGCACAGGTGACACCCCTCCGCTTTAATGATTTCAAAAATACCCTAATATGACTGGTTTTGATGGTAAACATTCTTAACAAGACTCCACAAATTAATGCTTCCAACATGTGACTTCTCTTGTTACTCGTTTTGACAGGAAACAGATAGAAAATTGTGGTACAGTATATGGATGGTATAGAACAGTTATAGCAAAGAAGTATTGATAATGAGTTCTTAACTTACTTGTGTGTTTCAGTGGTAATGGCGGAGGTTCACCGTCAACATCTAATTTATTTAAATTATCATAGTGGGATATTTGACGCACAATTGGTTTCCCAGTCTCCTTTGTAACATTATTATCTGGCTGCTGTGTACAATTATAAGAATTCGGATCCTGGCAAATGTTTTTGTTCATGGTTTGTGCCTGAACAACGCCATGCGACTGAAAACTACTATGTTGAACAGAATGCATTGTGCTCTGGTAACTACTACTCTGTTTTATCTGGCAACTACTACTCCTGTTCATTTGGCAACTACTGCTCTCTTTTATCTCGACACTACACTGGTTCATCTGGTATCTACTCTCTTCCACAACATGCATCTTACGGCTGCCGTGTTGAACACTTTGAGGACTGTAACTTGGATCAAGATCAGCGTAGTCCCCATCCACATTATCAAAACTAGTTGAATTAGGCACCACAGGTTGTCCAGTATTTATGGTCCTAACATGGGGACCATAATGCAGTCGTTGAATATTGTCATATGGTGATGGATAACCATTAATTTTGGTTAAATTTTGTGGACTATGTGGCGGTGTTAAGGATGCACTTGTTATAAGTGGCACAGAAAGTCTCTTCTTGCTTGGTAAATCTGGAGGTATAACCGCAATCGTATTCCTGTCATACCAACAACAAAAATTCGATAAAAATAAAACTAATTGTAATCAAAGACAAAATATCAATATTATTACACATGCAACATGACCTTGTTGTGCTAAGACCAAATGCCAATGGTTTTAGCGAAGTTATAAACATTTTTTCCCATAATCCTGATTAGTATATACATGTACATTGCGCTTGTGCTTCACACATGGAGTCAAAAATTAAAAAAAGAAAAAAACAGGTATATATGGACTATGAATACACTGTACACATTTTGTACATGTTTTTTGTTGTCAATTTGTTGTTTTGTTACCAATTTAATCCCTTCTGAGAAATTTTACGAGTTTCAAAAAACTATGAACATCAGCAAAGTGGACATAATAACATGTAATCACAGAGGAACAGAGGTCAGATGTAAAATAAGCCATTTTATAGTACTCTCAACCAACAACATATCCATTTCAACACTAGTAACCTGCGCATTCATAGGCCCATATAAAAAATGGAGACTTACCCATCAGAAAGAATATTAGGATGTGACCACCTATCGTTTGGTAAAGGTGGTTTAGGAGGCGGAGTGTCGTCAGTATGTACAACTAAATCGTCTGTAGACTGAGAGAGCGGGGCAGTGGATTCAAGAATTTCCTTTTCTTTGGGTGAGAGAGGTATTTCAGGAAGCGATGTACGATGTTGTCGGTTGCTGAAATATGAGCATGATGAAGCAATGATGTATGAAACGATACAATAGCAATATGCCAGCAGTGGTTAGTTGAATAGAAGGTGTGAAATTAATTCCAGTATCATTGAGATAGTGTGAAAAAAAATGAAAAGCAACGTAGAACTTGAATTTGTAATAAGCACTTTTGATAACATTATCGGCAACACAAATCAGGTGAAACGAGTCTTATTTATTAAACATAGCGGCCTCTTTTTGGCATTTCAATTGTTTACATTTTGCATATGAACTCGACAATAACCAAGGATAAAATAATGGCATTGCTTGCTTTCTGTTGTTGTTGTTGTTGTTAAATATACATGTACATGTTCCCGTTAATATTTGTTAAAACAAGTTAGGAGAAACATGGCCACTGCAAGTCAAGAGTATTCATCAATAAGTGACTATCCTAAAAGTACATACATTGTACATGTATGTAAAAAAATTTATTAATCAAAGAGTTGTGTTCAGTCTACACGAAGTAGGGCTAAAATTTAAACTAATCTCAAATGTTTGCATATGGCTAGACCCAATTGCAATCACGCATGGCCAAACTTAGAAATCTTCAATCATTTTCACTATGATTACATAGTACAGTAACTATAAATACATGTTAGTTCAATACCAAAGTGAATCCAGAAAATGCAGATTGCAGAATAACAGGAAGTAGTAGAAAGTTTCATCGTCAGTTCATTTTTTTCTTGAGAATAAAGTCCCAGAATGTGCTTGGCGTTGGTTGTCATGTCGGAAATGGTATACAGAAATGAACAGTTATGAATACAGTAAGTCTGTCTACGAAATGTCTGTGCAGATTTCCCCAGCATGGCAGTCAAGTTCATGCTGTTCAGATATTCAAGCTTGAACTTCTGAGAGGATCCAATTTCAAGGCCAAAATACCACGACAATACTAATTGAAATTTTGTCAGAATGAGCAAACTGTCACATCAAGCTTATAATCAGAGCATAGAACATTCTTAATCTGTTTTTACACCAAAATATTAAAAGTATGACATCTGAAAGAGGAAGGGCAGGTTAAAGGGGTGATATCAGATATGGAATTTCTATTTTATGATTGTATATTTTCAATAAACACAAAGGTTGTGATTTTTTTTGAATGAAGTTTTTGTTTACATATAATTTTTTAAGCTTGGTGAATTTCAACAGTTTGGTCAATCAAAGAAAATATCCTTAAGATCTTATTAACATGCTGAAAAAGTTGAATTCCCACAATGCAAATCTGTGAGATACTATCAACTGACCAATACACACCATGAAATGTTGAAATTGTGGATGAGTAATGAGAAATCAGGTCAAGAAAATGACATTAGGTTTTTTTTTTTAAATTATACTAGATGATTTTGCAATAGACACTGAGTTAGGAGGCCTTGTTTATTGTTGAAGGCTAGTTACATAGTAGATATGGTTGTTTAACCTTTTCACCAACCGACTTTCTCGCTCAAATTTGCGCTTTGTTCTTGAATATTCTTCAATATTTCAGGAAATGAAATCTAATTTTGGAGCCAACAGACAAAATTTGGGTCAATTTTCAGTTTTTACCCGAAAAATTTGGCTTTTTTTTTGTCTCAAACTTGTGAAGAAGACTATAACTGGACTATTTTGTGATGAAAAGCGGGATCTGGTGGTGAAAAAGTAAGAAATAAGAACCTCCAGTACTCTCAAAATTGAACAGGGAAGTGAGACAAGGATATTTATGTTTAATGTAAAATATCATATTTTCAGCTAAAACATCATCATTTTACCACACATTTTTTCCTTGCCTTGGAAGTGATGTTATACATATTTGCAAAGTACAATCTTGAATGCAATTTTAACTTAATATAAAACACCCCTCCCCCCTCCTCAAAATACAAACTCAAAGCTATTCTGCTGTCATGAAAGGTGGAGATATCTTGAGGAAGATGAAATATCATTCATCCATGGCAAACGTCAACAGTATAGGAAGATCCCTAAACAATTAACCATTCCAATTTGACAATAGGAATGTTCGTAATCATTCAAAAGAGTACATGCAGACATTTTGTGATTTTCACCGACTTGTGGAATTCAAGCAAATTTACATACCTGTTTTCAACTTTCAATGTGTTTGAGCTGTGTGGCCCTTTCTTGGACTCCTTATCTTTGTCTTTTAACTTCTGAATTGACAACTTCACCAGATTTTTAATGCCATTTTTGACAGCCTCTGTGATGTCATTAAGGCACGCTTTATCTTCGTTGATCTGATCGTGGATCAGTAGATAATCAGACCACCTTATGAGAGCGGCAAGACTTTGGTACACTTGATTATGACTTGACATCAATGTAGAACTGCCAAGGAAATACATTCAGTTACCATTTCCCGTTCATTGTGCGATGCAGCATTATACATAAAATCAAATGTAAAAGCAAGTGAAATAGGTTGGTTATACATGTAATGTCTAGGGGCGAACATAAAAACAGTTTTGGGATATTTCTATGCTGAATAATGTGCTATGAATATTTTAAAATGGTCAATTTTGATGAAGTAAGGCTATCTCAATGCCATATTCTCCTCTGAAAGATAGGCATTTTGACATTAAACTATAAAAAAAAAGAAAACATCCAAATTCAAAATACTTGATTTGCGTCTTTCACACAGAAAACAGAAAATCACTTCTTACTACAAAAGACCTTACTTTCTAAGGCATGTGATGACTCCACTCATCAATCCCACTCCAAAATCAAGAGCTAATCATCACTACCTCAAACCTAAAATCTTGAAAAAACTGTTCACATTACTGAGTTGAGGAGAGGCATTTTTAGCTCCACCGCCATTTTCAAAAGGAACTGCCTGTTTGCATATATAAAAGGCAAGTATTTTGAATGGCGCACAGATCCTGGAACTTTGAGATATTCTTATAATATAACAGCATATAATATAACATATTTCCATATTATATCACAAATTTTGGTCAAGACCTGTAAAGTCAGTAAACATGATGTCCATTCAGTTCAAAAACAACAAAGAAATTGTAGAAAATACATAGAAATATGCTAAACGTTGCATATGTAGATTGATATAGACACGATGAAAAAGTCGATTACAAAATATTCTATTCTATTCTATTCTATTCTATTCTATTCTATTCTATTCTATTCTATTCTATTCTATTCTATTGAACATATACATATAACGTGTTTTACCTTTGCTCACTGTATGGACATATGCTGAGGTGACTGAGCTCACTGAATAAATCTATAACTTCATTCAAGAGATCAGTGGCAGATCCAGCCAACATGCTCAGTATTTTCTTCTGAATAGTAGCTGTGATAAAAAAAAATCAGTCGTAAACAATCTCAGAGAACACAAACATTGATAACATTGAGGCATGGCTTCCAATTCTACATGTCCATCATCACTATTGGCTACAAAACATCACATATTTCTGTGAAGTATTACATTTATGGAAGGAGATAAAAACAGTGAAACTCTACCTAACAAGGTTGATTAGAATTAATAGGTAATATCATTTCAGTGCTATGTTCATTCATTCATGTACCCCAGACCATTCGTCCCGGTGTTATCGCTATCGCCACACGAGACTCCAGCTTGTCTCCTATACAATTTTCCTTCCGCCCACTTAATTTTAATATTCATATGACCTTTGCACTGACATCGATAGCCAATCGTATTCGACCGCGGACGTCACTCTAAATAAACAACTGAATAAATTAATATACCATATTTGGAAGATAGCGGGTAAATTCAACGTTGTTGGTGTGTTCCTTCGGGTTCCGAAGTCACACGAAACGAGTTCATGTTCCGTTATCTTTCGCAAGTAAAACAGGTCGATATGTATTAAACATGGCATTTGTTTTCTTGTTTTAACCCCCTTATTACGCAAGCTTCCGTCGAAGTGGTGTTTTTTTCGATGATTTGTGGCATGTTGCAAAACGAACGAAACATTGCGGCATTCTTAGCGGTGGATAAGGGATCGACTATGTCGTCACATTTATGTCTCGTTTGAAAGAGAATAAACAACCGCTCAGAAAAATATGTTGCTAATATTTAAGTGCGGTGCCTTGAAATCGCCTGCCCGACGTCCAAATTTCAAAAGGATGTTCGATTTGCAATGACGACGGTTCATAAGTACTAGGCGACGTTACTAATTACTACTAGGGTCGGTGTTTGCATTAAGAATTATAGAACAAAAGATCTGCAAAGCGGTGCTTTTGTCGGCGATTTTGTCAAAGGGAATATTGATAAAATGTTGCAAAACAGAATCGCGAGTTGGGTGAAAAATTGCGCCGGCGGCATTCTCAGCGATGGCGACACCCGAGAAACACCGTGTCACGGTGCATTCGTGCATCAGTACACCGAAGAAATACATACATATTGTTGCGGACGACTATTGTAGACTGTGTTCGTGTAGTCTTTGAGTTTGTGGACAGTTAAAGTCGTGTGTGAATTTATTCAAGCCAGGAAAAGCAGGAGGGATAACTTATGGAAATCGTCTTTCCAATTTGATCCAGTGCGACGTTGTGAAAGGAGCGACTCTGTCGTCTCATCTATGTCTAGTTTGTAAGAGAAAGATTGATAGCGCAGAAAAATCCGCCAATAATGTAAAACAGTGGCGTGAAATTGTCAGTCATTCTAATATCTCCCAACCTGTGAACGAAAGGGTTAAGCGTGCTGCCTTGAAATCGCCTGCCAAAACTAAAATGGCGCGTGTCACGTGACTTTGTTTACTAAAGATAGCGTGGGCGTTTGATTGACACTCAACTCATTAGTATTCCACCAATCACAGCTACATCTACTTTCTGGATGTGCGCAGTCAAATTGTATAGGAGACAAGCTGGAGTCTCGTGTGGCGATAGCGATAACACCGGGACGAATGGTCTGGGGTATCATTCATGGGGCAAATGCCGAGGTGACACCTTGCTGCACCCACCCTCCATGCCCTAACTCCTGCGGCCTTCTCCGAGCAAGTGTCCAAGCCTGGGCACAGTCTATGCCCCATAACTCGTTGAGAAACTTGCTCATCTGCCTCAGCCACGATGCTCTCGGTCTCTCCACAGGCCGTCCCCACAACCAGGATTCCGTGTAGACAGAATTTGGCTGGCAGGGTCATTCCCCTGGAAGCGAACAACATGCCCGAAGAAGCGCAGCTAACGGTCACGAATCAAGCAGGTGACCCTCACCATGCCGGCCTCCCTGACTACTCTGCCCAAGGATTCAACGCACGGAGGTTGTCACAAAGGTGTTTAGTCTTTGCCCCAGCCCCTTAGTAAGTGTTCAGGCCTCACAAGAATATAGTAAGACCGGGAGCGCAAGGGACTTGAAGACTCAGACCTTTACACCTCTACTCAGATATCGCGATTGCCACAAACCTTTGACCAATGATCTCATAACATTCTGTGCAAGGCCAAGACGTCTTGTGACCTCAGCCTCACAGCTGAGTGCTACCTAGAATAATAACACAAACGTTGAACTTTGACACCGATTTTTTCCATTCTTTTAGGTTATGTTATCCATGGAGGCCTTCAGACTGCAATGTTTTAACACTTTTATTTATTTATGAATTATTGATTTCAGATAATTTAAAGCATTATGTTATTTAAGTCATTATTCAAGAAGTCATTTGCATATGTAGGTACGCTAAGGAAGTGAAATTATCAGTTCAGTGAGTAGCCCTTAAATTGAGGATTCTAAGGACAGATAACCGTAACACTGGACATCTTATTAAACCATACACATACATACCAGGGTATTTAAATCAATCTATAAACTATTATCAATTTTTTGGAAGCATTATAAAGACTGACCTTCTACACCTAAACAAACACATCCCTACCCTACCAAGCACTTATTTACTCCAGGTTAGAGAAAAGCACAGGACTAGTACAAGACTTGCACAAACTCTCCTACATGTACTATTTGTACAAATGTACTATGATATATGGATATCTGGGTCTTGGATTTGTCAATAATTATTTACCGTAGCATTAAGACTGTACTTACTGTTAAAAAAGTTTAGAGATACAAACACTCGTTTCTCAGCAGACTGTAATTTAGCAATATTCTAAAAGAAAAAGAAATGAACACAATTTCATATCAAGATAAGAAATGTTAATCAATTCAATCAAAAAATATTTAATTAATTTAAATTTCAGGTGAAAAACAGAACAATAACACAATTGCTTTATTAGTATGGAATGACTGACTGTGTTGATTGTAAAAATAGTCATATTTTAATGATCCAGCATATACTAAATGCAACTAAGTTGTCTATATACACGCCCCATTTACTACAGGAGAATAGATCAATTATTCAAACCAATAGAAGCAGAAAAAAATCTCTTAACCAACCTCATCCAACGGTGATCGTTTTATACAAAAAGATAGATCCTCTTCTGGGTCACTTTCATGCGGCCATATGCGTGGTGCCGGCATTGTTTTATCAGCCTTTGGGGGAGTGAAAAACTTCTTAAATCTACGCCCCAGAGTTGCTGAACCCTTGTGGATGCTACCTAAAATAGAAAACAATCACTGGATTGTCAGACCCAATTAAAACCAGCAACATAATATTATGCAATAACTTTTATTCTTTTTACATTTGGTCATCCAACAGGGAAAATGTCAAACAGTGTTTATGTGTTAGTATACGCAAACATTTTACACCTGCAATGTTGTAAGTTTATGCTCCATTCTTGGTTTATTGATGTGTTGTCATCTCTCTTGGGTGGAGAATACAATATACCAAGGAAAAAATAAAATTTGTCTGTACTCCTCCTTCTTGTAGAAAACATTGATAGGCGCATCAGTAATTAAGATCAACAGTGTGCATTGTTGCATAATGGATAGTGATTTCAAAGCAGAAACTAACTGGAAGTCAAAATCATTGGTAATGTTCTGGCGGACTTGAAATCATTGAAGTTTTAACATTCAAGACATATTCCCCACAATTTATGCATATACAGCATTAAGTACATCCTAGAATAATTGAATACACCGCAGAATACAATTGTCAAACACATCACAGAAAATTCCAATACATCACACAATTGTCAAATTACAGCATAGTCCAATACATCACAGAATAGTCCAATACATCACAGAATAGTCCAATACATCACTTGATTGTCAAACACATCACAGAATAGTCCAATACATCACAGAATAGTTGAATACATCACAGAATAGTCCAATACATCACACACTCGTCAAACACATCACAGAATAGTTGAATACATCACACGATTGTCAAACACATCACAGAATAGTCCAATACATCACAGAATAGTCCAATACATCACAGAATAGTTGAATACATCACAGAATAGTCCAATACATCACACACTCGTCAAACACATCACAGAATAGTCCAATACATCACAGAATAGTCCAATACATCACAGAATAGTCCAATACATCACAGAATAGTTGAATACATCACAGAATAGTCCAATACATCACACACTCGTTAAACACATCACAGAATAGTCCAATACATCACACAATTGTCAAACACATCACAGAATAGTCCAATATATCACAGAATAGTCCAATACATCACAAAATAGTCCAATACATCACAGAATAGTCCAATACATCACACACTCGTCAAACACATCACAGAATAGTCCAATACATCACAGAATAGTCCAATACATCACACGATTGTCAAACACATCACAGAATAGTCCAATATATCACAGAATAGTCCAATACATCACAGAATAGTCCAATACATCACAGAATAGTCCAATACATCACACAATTGTCAAACACATCACAGAATAGTTGAATACATCACAGAATAGTCCAATACATCACAGAATAGTTGAATACATCACAGAATAGTCCAATACATCACACACTCGTCAAACACATCACAGAATAGTTGAATACATCACACACTTGTCAAACACATCACAGAATAGTTGAATACATCACAGAATAGTCCAATACATCACACACTCGTCAAACACATCACAGAATAGCTGAATACACAAAAAGGATATATTGCGATATTCAACATTAGAATGGAGATGCCAGTAGTTAAAACAAATCGACTGTCTATATGGATTAGAGTGCGAGATCAGTTTGCCAAAGAACATCACATCTTCATTTCTATCTCAATCTCTGCACAGTATAAAGTCCCCTGTCTTACTTGAAGTTAATACTGTTCGTGAAAGACTCAACCAAGTCAAACTGAGACACAAATCAAAAAGGATCTTTGAGCCAAATTGACGAAACTCAATTAAGTAATGCATTTTTTCTGACTTAAAGGAAGACAGCTATCACAGATTTAAATCAAATCGGGTTTCTGCAACAGTGTTCTTTTCAAATTAGCATGTACAGTAGATTGTAACCTCAGACAAATGTCCGGTGCATCCATTAAACCGAGACTATTATTTTTAACTGACTATGGTTCATCATTTTTTGAGATTTGGCTGAATAACTTGAATACTGTGATTTCTTGGCAAAATGATTAAGTTTTGAAGCTAGTTTGCATACTGATGAGGTGATAATTAATTTATTCTAATGGTCATCTAATTTATATAATATGAATAAAAAATAGAATGAAATAAAAAAATGAGTGATGAGTCATGTTTCCATGGAAACAAAATTTAGTTCTTTCCAATTCCGACTAAATATTGAATGAAATGAAGGATGGGTATCAGGGTATTTTTTTACAGGTTTTTAACAATTTTTTATATTTTACATAATTTATCTATCCAATATATATTTCAAACAAATATTAATATCAGAATTATTTATGGAATACTGCGAAAAATTCAGGACAGAACACTAAATTTTGTAGAGTGCTCTTCACTAAATGTTCACAAGTGTATAGCATATCATATTTATTTTGAACACTGTAGGCAATTTATTATTGTGATAAATACGACACAGTGTATTCTGTCATCAATTTACATCGTTAATTGTCTGCACTTAATTTAAGCTTTTTTACATTCAAAACAAGAGTGTTACGAAAATGCATGCCAAGCATGTACATAAACAATTCACATAACACATCAAGTCAAGTCATTAACGAAATAATCCAAAATTCTTATTTGTTCATTTGTATTAAGACAGGAAACCTTTAAATATCGCCACTGGAAATATTAATTTGATTCTATAAGAGGGTGTGTTATCTTCAAATACAATTTTGTGAAATTCACCGCAACTCCTTGTTACGGGAACTGCTACAAAATAGTACTTATATATTATATTTATATTTTTTTTGCTCAAAAATTAACAAAGTTTTGCACATTCATTATTATTACAACCAAAAATTTATGGCCAATGGAATATTAAAATAGGCAACATAGACAAGTCATGTGATAACCTTATTACCATCAGACTGCAGGACTGACAGTGTTTGTTTAATCGTTATTTTAAAACTCTCCCTCAAATATTATGGAAACTTCAGTAACTAACAATAATGTTTATATTCAACCAATGTTAAATTACACTCATAGAAAGTTGATACACTCTAGATTATGTTGTTTTAACATGTATTCAGTTGACATATCAATAATTTCATTTCATGTAAATCGTATTTTTTTTTATTCATTTTTAAAATACATTATTCTACAGTACTCTGGAATTTTAATTACTATCCAATCAAATTAATAAATGGTAAAACTGTTTATAATTGTTAAATAATGGAACATTTGTTTCATATGGGTCCTACATGTAATACCAAATTATAGAAAAGAGAATTTATTAAGACAAGCAAAAACGCATACAATAGTAAGCACAATTTAAAAATATGAAGGATAAGTCTGATTTAAATTTTTCCCCTTCACCATACATTATTTGCGCTAACTTGCTAATTACATCAATTAACAAATCTATGTTTAATGATGTTTACAGTTAAGTCATCCCAATTTGGCCTAAATTTAGGTGGATAATAAAAAAGTCAGGGACCGATGACAAAAAACATCTGTAGGAGATCTTCTAAATTTAGTCTTATTGCATAATTATGCAAAAAAAATTTTGTTATGTTTGGAAAAAATAGTATAGAGCAGACAATAACTTTTAGTAGGGTAGTGTAATGTAATATGAACTATACTTATTTTTTATTTGCTCTTTAGCTAGATTTTATTTTTACTTATTTTTCAAATGAAAAATATAAATGTGATAAATAGACTATTTTATGTTCACTGCAAGATCCCACATTATACATGAAATCAAACGTAAAAACGGCACGGTATAGCTTTGTAATAATGCCCAAACCTTGCATGAGATTCAACAAATGAAAGTATTTTTTTTATTTCAACGCTTATTAATCTGCTATACACATTTGATGATGGTCAATTTCACTGAATCTCCACATTCCCTTCTGAAAGCTGAGCATTTCAACATTGAAGTATGAAAAAATTGAGTGAGATCTTGCAGTGAGCGGAAAATCTCCGATTAAAACCCTGTAAAAATGCAGTGTCAACCCCAGAATGTTTCCTTCGCTATATGCGAGTTTATGACATAGTAAATATCACTACAAATTCACATTTTTATTTCTTTATGTACGGAAAATTATTCTGTTTAATGAATCTGTATTGAGTAAAGACTAACATTTAACCTTTTCACCACCAGTATCGTCTTTTTATCACAAATTTATAAAATAGTCCTGTTTATAGTCTTCATTTTTCCCCAGAAGATTTGGAAAAAAATAGCCAAATTTTTTGAGTAAAAACTGAAAATTGTATGTTGGCTCCAAAATTAAGGTTTATTTCCAAAATTATTGAAGAATACAGTATTAGAAAATGTGCAGAAAAAATTTGGCAAGAAATTCTGGTGGTGAAAAGGTTAATTTTCACTGCTAAAAATGTTTGCGATTTCGTGAACACAAAACTTTGCCAAAGTTGCAATGTAGGTGCTCGAAGAAAATATTATTGCTACAAAATTTTTACTGACATTGAAATCTCACATTTATAGATTAATTCTATTCTGGGGGCGGACATTTAGGCATAATCACCACCTGGCAACTATCATGGTGAAAACAAAGACTGAAAACTCTAAGAAAACTGTACTTTGGGATGATTGTTGAGACTCTCCTGAACAGTGTAACAAGATTACTTTCTTATGTGTTACATATATACATTTGGTTGCTCAAGGATTACTGGGTACTTCAAAGTTGAGTTTGTGTCACTTTCTCAACTATAGCTGTTTTCACAGGCTCCTCAACAGATGTTCCACAGCAGCTTGCACAGAGCCCATAGAAATACATGTCTTAGCAACATAGAACGTTTTGTTACATAACTCTGCCCCCAAGAATATCTGGTAGGGAAAGGGAGGAAACAACACCAGCGTTACAAAACACTTCAGTAAAGAAATGGTGGTATTTAAAGTTTGGTTGTTTTCGCTATCCCTGTAAATACTGATCTGTCACAAGTTAGAAATAAATTAGATTCAAAAATACCAAAAAAAAAGCCTAAAACAACAAAAATATAATATGTGGAGAATGAAATTAATTTTATTGCTTCCTGAAAATTTATAACACTGTATTCAAATTTCAATACCCAAATTCCAACTTTTAAGTGTGAAAACAAATTCAAAATTTTGTTCAGCTCCTAAAACCCAAAACTTGTTATTATCCATTTTCTAAAATTATTGTCTTAAACTCACAACACATGCAAGTGACTTTACCAACATGACAAGTTTATTTTATTCAGTATTCTATTTTATTCATTTTTTATTTGAACTCTCATTAATACACCATAGCTAAAACGAATTATTGATTTTCATTACAAATATTGTATTTTAATTGTATGTCGTTAAAGTCTATCATCTAATTAAACCATAAATCAATCACATAGAGGCACACATTTTCACGCAGACACATTTTCTTTCATCTTAAATTTATGTTTTGTTTTTGAAACATTTTTCCAATATTTATGGTTTCAAAAAAAATTTTAAATTAGTTTTTTTTTTGAGAATGCCAAATAATTATGAGGCTAAAATAAAAAAGCAGTTCTTTTATTGCATATGACCATGTATACAAACAAGCAATATTTTTACAAAATATGAGAAAATCCCACTACTATATCCAAAAATTTTAATCAACTTCACATTGCAGCCCTCTGTGTAAAGTAAAACAAGAGTTAAAGCTGTACCATTACGAATTGTGACGTCACAATGCGAATTTAAACAGTTTATTGCAGTATTTTTCACTCATCAAGGCTATTATTAATATCATGCATGACCTTGTTCCGATCACGATGCCCCCCCCCCCCGTGAACTTTGACATTAGAGATTTAGATTGTGTCCGAACAACTTCCTTTGCTAGTAACCGGGATATGAACCACGATCTCGAAACAATGGCATATCATTTTTCAGACATCCATCATTGACAGCGTATAGGGTAAAGATTAAAACAAAAAAAGTAAAACAGTAGCTTCCAAAACGTACGTCAACTCACATCTGTCCACTTGGCTGATCGATCTGTAAACACGCATGGGCTGATGAAATCACTCTAAAAAGTGGGTAAAACAGCCCCTCCCCTTAAAATAACACATGACTGGTAATTGAAAACACTGCTTGTTAATTAGGTCACAGGTTCAAAACGCGAACCGAGGTGTGGATGTCTAAAGCGATCGACCAAGAGAATGTCTTCTTCTGTCAAGACATTATTTCTTACCGTCTGGTTTCATGGACATCTTAGCCGATGTGATGGTTTATTTGATAACTTGGCAGATTCTGTACATCACATCTAATACACAGGTGGCCCTGGAAGATATCTTGACGTTAAGTATTCGGTCATCCAGTTTATTCATGTTCGCTTTTGCATCCAGTTATACGCCATGATGGTCCGTGACTTCCTCAATAAGGAGCGACCTCCATTGAAATCTCGTTAAGCTCTCGCCATGGCTTGACGCCGTAGGACACGAGACTTTGTGCGGTAGCCACACCCACGCCTAACTGTGCAAAGCGAGTGACGTACGGGCCCGTACGGATAACCCCATAAGCTGAAGATACGTGCTTGTGGTTACGAGTGTGCAGTTTTATTGGTACATCGTGACTTCAACAAACCAAAAGCACCCCGCAAGTTGGTTAACACCATGTAAATAATGGAAATTACCAACTTGGTAGGAGGCTAGAACCTCTAAACCCTCCATTTATCCATTTAGGGTTTGACAATTATTCACTCTGGGGGGAGGCTACTCTATCAATGTTGTGTATTAGTATTGTTTATATTGTATTAATATTTTCTATAATTTTCCCTGTAGATTTTTTTCTAAAAATTCTAGATTTTATAGATTTCCACGTTATATTCAAAATCCATCCCGCGTGCCCCCTACTTTATTTTTTTAGTAATTTGAATATGTTTACAACTAAAAATAATTGTATTATCAAAGTGAAACGTGACTCCAGGTGACACCAAGTATTGTTACCTTGAACATGGAAGGTACTAACGTTAGTACCTTCCATGCCATGAATAATCGACAAAAAGAATCGTTGTGTGACGCACGACAATAGAGGGCGCCATATAAATTGAAGAATGCTTGTACAAAACAAATCAGAGTAATTCCTAGCGGGTCAATTAGGATTATTTGAAATCATGCATGGCAAGAAAAAAATAATATATACAGTCATACAGACTTAGTTACAGCCTAGCATACCACAAGAAGTGCGTCCATAACTTGAAGCTCAAACACGACCTCTTAAACTGTCCTGGGGGGTCTACCGTGACTAGATCCTCAAATGTCTTTCATAGATTAAATGTTTTTCATACGGATATATGCACACGGAAATTCGTTGTCACTAAAACCCTACATAGAGCTTCGTTTAAAAATTGACACGAGATAAATAAGTGAAATCAATATCACTGCAAGTCCTGGTCGAACTACCACGCATCGCATACACGCCTTGTTCTTTATTTTAATTGTTTTCTTTTATTAGTGTAAATTATTTGTTGTTACGCCACTGGCCCAAGTACGTAAATAAATAATATATATGTACTGTAGAAATAATAAATCACATTATTGTAGTTGTTGTTTTGTTTTTCTTTATTTTAAAGGCATGACAACTGAACAATGCAACTATATACATGTATATATACATTTCATGTATTTTACACGCGTTGTATATGTCGCTGTGAGTTCCATATCGAACAAGGCGCGGCGCAACGACCACCACCCTTCTAAACAAAGATTTAAAGATGATTTTCAGGTAATTTTCGCACCTAAACCAAGTTTAAACGATTTCTCTAATAAGTGGCTTTCGCTAGAGAGCGCATCTCAACTGAAAAGTACTATTTTCTAAACCCCTGGATCGATTTGGAAATTTGGTTGTCCCACATCCAATCAAAGCCCAAATTTCCCCCAAATACACGCCTTACGGCAATTGAGACAAATTGATGGCGTTATTATGATATAACTTCCGTTACATGCTAATATAGGCATTTCTAAAACAAGGACTACCTGTCAATTATAGCAGTTAAAGCATGGGAGTCGTCACCCGCGCATGCGGCAAACGGACATAACGTGTAGTTGTTTACAAACAAGCGTATACCCATGAGCCTTTGCATTTTTAGCATGCGTTGTTATCGTCGCTTGGGACTCAATTCCCACGCATGCGTAGGTGACAACACTTCCGCTTTAATATACTCAGAAATAGAATTATAAAGTATACAAGACAACCGTAATTGCTAACACGCGATAAAAACTGTTGACATGATTAGAATACGTACCATTTACGCAGTCATCTCTGTCATCATAATACATTACAAACAGTCATGTAAAGTCCTCTCCCGTCATTAGATTCAGACCCGGTGAGT
Organism: Saccoglossus kowalevskii; assembly: GCF_978046115.1. Classification (NCBI taxonomy): domain Eukaryota; kingdom Metazoa; phylum Hemichordata; class Enteropneusta; family Harrimaniidae; genus Saccoglossus; species Saccoglossus kowalevskii. The sequence goes on from NC_140657.1 coordinate 7,805,753, forward strand.
ATCCACTCTCTGTCTGACTGCGTGTAACCAAGACTCGACAACTATAATTGTCTGCTGTGTCTGCCAGTCCCATATCAGACTGACCTGAACTATATTGCAACACACTCACTCTCTGTATATATATTTATAACCTTTGGGTGATAAGCAAGTAAAGTCTGGTTACATATCGCTAAAAATAACCATGACAACGTTGTTCACATTTCTCCAGCTTCACTGGCGCTATAAATAGAATGTCTGAACACGTCTGCTTGATTCATTGGTTGCAGGAGAACATAGACTTTCCATGATAGTTAATTATCTGGATATTTAGATAGTTCAAAAAAATATATACATAATTAAACTCAAATATTTATGATATTCGTATTTTACGTAGATTATTCAATGCATGAAACTTAAAAACTACTCTATGTTGTAATATGGTTTCATTTGTGCATGAAATTAATCAGGACTTTGTAACTTTGTTCAGAAGGGGTTTCATGAATAATACTCATGGATATATTTGTTTCTGTATTTTCTAAAAAGTGCAAAATCAATAAGAAATGTTCCTCAACCTAATTTGAAACACAAAAACGCTTCGCATACAATTTTAATCGAATACCGTAAATACTGTTTGTGAATATCTGAAATGCACATAAGTAACAGCAGTCAATTAAGAATCACATGACCAAGAAAGTATTATTAAAACTAAGAAGAAAAAAACACCAACGAAATGTGGATGGGTGGACTTTTAAGTATGTGTTTCCTGCTAACAATAATAAGGCAACAACAACAATATTTTGGCATATACGAAGAGTTGTCAAATGAAGTCGCTTCACGTGTTTACGTTAATAAATTATCACAATGTCAAATCGAGAATCCCATGACCAGTATGATTCAACAAATCGTCAGAGACTGTAAAAAATATGTATTTTACCCTGGGAAATGTTGATAAAGAAAATTCTCTCTCGGAGTCGCACTCTCCGAGTTTGACGAGTGATCTGTAACCTTTAGTGGCGTGTAGTATTTGTGATTGCACACACGGGGTCAGCGAACCTTCTAAGTACGTGGTTCTGAATAATTAACTTTATTTTAAGTCGATAACCTACATGGCCATCTTCTGCAGGGTTGACGTAATTAACATTACAAAATATAAATACATAATTAATAAATAACATAACAAGTTAAAGTTTTTAAAGTTTTAAAAATAATTACAGTTTATAACGGGAGGGTCGTCACCTGCGCGTGCGTCAGATGGCCATAGCATACCATTGTTTACAAACAAGCGTCTACCCATGACGTGTGTTGTTATCGTCGTTTGGGACTCAATTCCCGCGCGTGCGCAGGTGACGAACCTCCCGCTTTAAACACAAATTATCTCATGAGCATTTCACGTTAAACATCTGCGGACGCGTGCGTTTAAATAATGTTAATTTTATCAGTTTCTTCTTTCTCAATAAATATAATTATTATACATAACAATTAAACACAGACACAATAATTACATAACTGCTGAATAAATTAATCACTTTTCTAAACACATGATAGAAATTTTAATTTTTTTTTCAGAATAGTGCTGAGCCGCAATTTGACTAGTTCGGCGCTTCGTGTAAACACTTCCTTCAGAAAATGTTATTTGTGATATCAGAGTAGAGTACGTCACGGGGTCATAGTTCAATGACGTCATACAACAATGGTTATGTAAACATACGATGTAATGGTTTATTGCTTTACACAGTTTGGCAGAGGGGGCATTTTTGTGCATACACAGTATTTATTGCAGTTAAAAGGTTGCACTTCATAAAAGGATATCAAACACTTATAAGTGACAACGTAACAACTTGAAAAACACACAGAACCAATAAGTCAAGTAGCGAATATTTTACAAAATTAGAAAGAGTCATTTGTATGGTTTTTAAAATTAAAAGTGAAGAGTGTCGCAGCAGTGTTAACATTCCAAAATAAATGAAGCTAACTCAACTACAGAGATATTGACAATGTGTCATTCAACCATTTCAACATCGGTTGGTTTTTGCTCAAATTATATTCACAAATTTAAGACATGATTATTTTGGTATCATATTAAATAAAACAGTTTGGAATACGAAAACGCTATTCCTGGCAAAAGTTGTTTTCAAATTAGAGCGAATTACGTTGTAAAAGATAAACTATTATTTCATCTTTAGACCAAATTAAAGATATCCCCGCTGAGTATACCGTGTTTCGTGTTGAACATTTAATATCATGTATATTGCTATTTTTATTCAGACGCAACTTGATATAAGGTTTGATAGTTATAAGTAGGGCACGTATATTCCTATTTAAGTTGGCGATGATGTCATTTCCTGTAGCGCGCAAATCACTCGTTTCGTTTCTACGCAATGCTTTATACACACACCTGCACAAAAAAGTCACTTAGAAATGTTTATGTCGCCATTACAACGCAAAGATCAGAGTTTGCGACTCTTTTTTGGCTGTTTGTATCTTCAAATAATTAAAAACGAAAATAATTTTCCAATGTGATTGTGTCCAATTTTAGGTTGTGTCGATGAAGAACTAATTTGTAGTCTGTGATCAGATTTAAAAAAAAACCAAACAATTTGACCAAAATCGATTAATACACCTCCACTGGTTGCCAGATAATAAAGAGACCCACCCACATTGCGCTTGCATGGGCATGTTAGTCAACGCCGCCGCGACTGGCCACGCACGTATGACAGGGAAGCTATTAATCAAGAGTCCCTGGTCTAAAACGGAAACAAAACAAAATCGCGAAATCGTTTTAACAGATGCTGGCATTGGCAAACTTGTTGACTATATTATTGCAAGGGAGCGTACACCAGGCTATGATACCGCTTGAATGCCAAATTGATCGGCACGCGTGGCGGGTTTTTAAAGTAAATTACTGTACTTCCTACAATTCCTTCTTTGCTGGGCGTTTATCCTCAAAACATCGGGTCACTGCATTTTCTCATTATTTTCTCTCGTTTTTTTCAAGTCTAGAAAGAGGAACTGTCAAATTTGGTAATACTAAACAAAAACTTCGCAATGGGTCCCACGGAAGGATCATTCCTTATAAACTTATAATTGTATAACAATCCCAAAGTAAAGACTGAGAACGAAACATATACGACAAAAGCAAGTATCAGTATAGGTCTTACCGCTAGCGTATAACACACTGTTCAATTGACACAGAAGAAAAATATAGAAAAAAAAACACATACCAAAGAGCTTAGAAGTTTGCTCGTCCAATTGTCTCACAAGCACGGTAATCGAAGTTGTGAATACAGGTTCGTCATAAGTTAAAAATTTCAACCACCCCGGAAATGAGGGCGCACTACATTTGACCGAAGTACTTTGAACTACAATGTTCAAATCACTGGGCACTTAAAGCAGTTAGGCTTTCACCCAGAGTTTCTACAAAAAATAAACTTATAAATTTCTCTATTTAGTTTTGGACATCAAATATACTAGTGGTTTCTTGGCCGTAGTTCATTTACAAAGAGAATGTGGTGTTATATTCTTCTATTTCAAACGTGGATGGACACAATTTTGTTCATTTCGTGACGTAAAAGCCTTTACATGTACACGCTCTAAATATATTCATGGTCACGTGATCTATATCTAATTTTAACACTGTCGTCTTTTATCGTAGAAATGAAAAATGTATCTTTTGTTTTAATTTATTGCAGCACTTCCCTTTGCAACGGTGCAACGGTGCAACGTTGTTGGTTTATATTAATGGTTGAGTTGTATTTGCAGGGCCACTCAGAGTTTTGTTCATTAAATAAACTAAACTTAAACAAGGTTTATTGACGTTTGCTGTGGTCGTCAATATGTCCCATCATGCAATGTCTTGTCTGAGGAAAATATCACAGAAATGAGTTTATAATTACATATTTGTATATATTCTAGCTCGATATTCAGTATGATTGAACATACTATTGAAAAAAATGATATGTTTAATTGGTTTAAAAGTTTAAGTTACTAGCTTATAAAATATTCAATGACCAATCACCCATGAAGTCAGCATAATCAGTCTGTCTAAACATTTCATGTTAGATTCTGATGGCATTTTAATAGTAGTTGCCTTTGTTCTTTGACCTCAGATTCACTCCGTCACATTCCTACGTCATATGCATCTCATGGAAAATATAGTGTAAAACATGTTGAAAAAGCGACGTAATAGTTTAGCGAATTGTGGTAAAATGACGTATTAACGAAATGTTGATTTAGCCACAGTCCCTCTAGCGAATCTGTCTTGTCATTGTTGATTTACTGTTTTCACAATACTTGTCTGTTGTCTGTCAAAACTAATGCGCAGTCACGGTTATCACCTCCACAATCTGATTAAAATCTGATGTAGTGTACGGGCTTTAATTATTTTGGCTATAAACTTGTTTTAATTTTATTTTTTTTACTTTTGTTATTAATGCCCTTTTATTTTATTATTTTACTTTGATTTTGATTTTTTTTTAATTCCGCCCTACCTACATCATGTAGGTAGGGCGGAATTAAAAAAAATCACAAAATCAAAATCAAAGTAAAATAATAAAATACAAGGGCATTAATAACAAAAGTAATAAAAAATAAAATTAAAATAAGTTTATAGCCAAAATAATTAAAGCCCGTACACTACATCAGATTTTAATCAGATTGTCACCTCCATAATAACAAAGAAGAACTGTCAACTGTAATAAGGAAGCGTTCAAAAGTATTACGTTTTCTGTGTTGTTTACAAAGTGTGAGTGTGGAGAAAAAGACGTTGTTGGCCACCATTTTGATTTTATAATGAAGTCATTAGTGACATCTTAAATTAGCGAATTAGTTGCTAAATTCGCTAAAAAGACATGTTTTACAGTATGTTTATTTCTGGAATACTTGGAATATGTGTTCATTTCTGAAATACTCACATAAAGACATGGAATTGTCTGAGACAGTGCATTAACTTTATTACCACCTGTTCCCCATTTTCATTCATCAAAGAATCACAAACTAGTCCCGAGCAATGTTTTTTTTCCAGAAGATTGGAGGAATAGCCAAATGCTTTGAGTAAAAACTGAAAATTGACTAAAATTTTGTCTGCTGGCTCCAAAAGCAGGGTTCGTTTCCAGAAATATTAAGAATATAAATAAAAAGTGTAGAAAAATTTGGGTGAGGAAGTCTGGTGGTGGAAAGTACTTCCTGATACCATCTCCCTGAACCGACTCTCAGCATCGGTACATTGATGACCTGAACCGACTCTCAGCATCGGTACATTGATGACCTGAACCGACTCTCAGCATCGGTACATTGATGACCTGAACCGACTCTCAGCATCGGTACATTGATGACCTGAACCCACTCTCAGCATCGGTACATTGATGACCTGAACCCACTCTCAGCATCGGTACATTGATGACCTGAACCGACTCTCAGCATCGGTACATTGATGACCTGAACCCACTCTCAGCATCGGTACATTGATGACCTGAACCGACTCTCAGCATCGGTACATTGATGACCTGAACCCACTCTCAGCATCGGTACATTGATGACCTGAACCCACTCTCAGCATCGGTACATTGATGACCTGAACCCACTCTCAGCATCGGTACATTGATGACCTGAACCCACTCTCAGCATCGGTACATTGATGACCTGAACCCACTCTCAGCATCGGTACATTGATGACCTGAACCCACTCTCAGCATCGGTACATTGATGACCTGAACCGACTCTCAGCATCGGTACATTGATGACCTGAACCCACTCTCAGCATCGGTACATTGATGACCTGAATCCACTCTCAGCATCGGTACATTGATGACCTGAACCGACTCTCAGCATCGGTACATTGATGACCTGAACCCACTCTCAGCATCGGTACATTGATGACCTGAACCCACTCTCAGCATCGGTACATTGATGACCTGAACCGACTCTCAGCATCGGTACATTGATGACCTGAACCCACTCTCAGCATCGGTACATTGATGACCTGAACTCACTCTCAGCATCGGTACATTGATGACCTAAACCGACTCTCAGCATCGGTACATTGATGACCTGAACCCACTCTCAGCATCGGTACATTGATGACCTGAACCGACTCTCAGCATCGGTACATTGATGACCTGAACCCACTCTCAGCATCGGTACATTGATGACCTGAACCCACTCTCAGCATCGGTACATTGATGACCTGAACCCACTCTCAGCATCGGTACATTGATGACCTGAACCGACTCTCAGCATCGGTACATTGATGACCTGAACCCACTCTCAGCATCGGTACATTGATGACCTGAACCCACTCTCAGCATCGGTACATTGATGACAAAGGGAAATAACATACATACACGCCCTTAGGTCTTCAAACATAAAGCCGTATAGAGAAATGGGAAAGTCAAGAATTGCTGACAACATTTGACAAAAAAAAAACAATTGTGAAATTCTTTCGTTTTTTTGGGGGGGGGCCTAATAAATGTATTAAGAATATTACAAAATCAAATCCCATATGCACACCAATAATTATTTTTCATAATTACCGATTACACGTGAATATTATAAAACAAAACATAATTTGTTATATTCTTGATATTTTTGCATTTCATTTCACTTCACTTTCATTATGACTGAAAGCAAGTGAATAAAATCAGAAAATATGTAGCATGTTCAACAACTCATGTATGAACAATATCAAAAATATTTTTACTCCATAAAAATGAATGAGTTTTATAATGCTGCAAACGGAAAATCTAGCGTGGATGTATGTTTTCACTCAAAAAATCATGGCCACAAAAATGTTTGTTGCATTTATCTTTTATCGACTGACCAATTATGTAGAGCATTACTCTTCATCGTTATTCTCTATCAATTGTCTAACAGTTCCTCTTGGGGATTGTAAGTTTATATGTCAGACCAACTGTATCGCTACAGAATCTCAGAAACACAGATTCACGGATGATGAGTTTTGAATATTATATTAGTTGGATTATTCGACTTTGTTACCACTTTGTTTATTGACGATTTCTAGTACTATTCAATAAAGATAACTCTAAATGAACAATTTTCAAATTTGTGGAAGAAACCAGTTATTCTCATCAGTGTCCAAACAAAACAGTAATTATAATAACTTTTGAAACTGTCCCATCTCTCAAGTTAGAGAAAATCACAACTGAAACACAGTTTACAAACCATTTTTTTCTAGTGTTAATACATTACAAGACTGGGCTGTTTTTTTCGACACAAATGGCCGACAATTAGTTAAATTTCATCAAAATCACCGAATACCTGAAGAGAAAGGGCAATTCATTATTTTTTTCTTTGTCCCGATTTTAAACAGTACCTGTTAAAGCATATACGCTTGCGCGAGGTACATGGTCTCATATAAACAAAGATGGCGACTTTGACTGTTGCGCAGATCGACGAGTACAAACTGAGACGTTTCCAAGCTTTAATTAGGTAATTTGTAGGTGATTGGAAATTATCGAAGGAGTCACCGGCGGTAATCAGTGCAAGTCGCGCCCAAATCAAACCTCATACTTGTGATTTCCATTTGGATCAATGTTTATCAACACAAATGTCGCACATGCGCAGCGCGACGACCACTGCGCTTTAAGTTTTTTTTTTTTTGTATAAGATAAAGCCACCGTACGTGGACTATTCTGGGATATAAAATCATGCCATAGATACAATGTCCGAGACCGCAGGCATATGTGCGAGATCTGCATGATGATCAACTCATGAATATTCATGAGGTAGCTTGAAACATACCAGCAGGTCAAATATCAAAGACCTACACCGTGTTCCAGATATCTCAACAAGCAGCGTGCATGTTAATGAACTCTGAGTTCACACCAAAAATGCATAGACGATTTTGACATCTATTTTAGTATTTCTGATTGCTTTGCTACAGTATCTCAACTCTTGGCTAGATAGTGTTAAAATATTGGGGCATTGTCAATGCTGGAACATACTCAAAAATCGATTTTAAAATATAGGGAACCGAGACACGCGTATGTGATTAAAAGTCTCGAAATTTTGTTTACGTTGCTCTTTGATTGACAAGTCACTGTTGATGTTATATGCAAATTAGTTGCTGGCCTCAGTTATGGTGCGGCGATGTGTGATTTATTGTCATGGGCCCTATTTACTTACCTCAAGGGCTATTAACTAGCCTCGCAAACTTTAAAAAAAAACAGACAAGACGTAGACGTACGCTTCCAGCATGCAAGCGGGAAAAAAAATAAACATACAGTTATAAATGATAAGTAAACTTTTTCACCCTTATGTCGCAACATGTCGACAATTTCTAGCCTGGCAGCTTCCTGTGGTATACTGTTAACGGGGCACTTCCAGCTAAGCCTAATCTCACAACAAATTTACTTTTCGGTAAATAACAAATAACAATGGATAACAAAAGATTAACTTTGTAAACAATATAAACAATGTCCCACGATTCTTTGGTGCAATCCATGAGATTGTATTTTTCCCCCACGCATTTTTTTCTCCACAGGCATTTTAAACTGAAGTATATATTTTTCGTTTCGCTGTAACGATTGCCGTGCTAATGTCATTACGATGCAATGGATAAACACCATTGTTGTGCTGTCATCGATAACTAACTTTTCAGTGATAAAATACACAAACGTAAAATGTTCGGTTAATTAAAAATAAAGAAATACCCCGGAAATTTCAGAAAAATCGGCAACGAGATGCTGTTTTTAAACACCGCTGAAAAATCAAGCACTCTTTGATGCTATGGGGAAGTAAAAATGACAGGTTCTATTAGAAATCTTGGGATTTTTTTAAACTCGAGCTAATGAAACAACTTGAATGTTTCTGGAACTATTTTGAGAGTATGAAAAAGGAGAGACAGCAGTTTCATTAGTTTGCCACACACATGGGCGATAGAACGTGTTGACACGCCAACGTCGGGTTGATATAAATAAATTTTCCCCACATTTTCTTTATCGTAAACAAGTCATCTGAAATCTCTATAACCTGTACATATATCTTGTTCAAACGTTGGAAATACGTCGTTGTAGAGCCAGTGAGAATACCGGCATTTCGATTTCAACCACACATTTACCGAGAACGCGTGCGTAATTCTATATTAGGCCGACATGGCAGCCCTCTGTAGTTATGTCCGTGTTTTTAATACTAGTATACAATCCTAAATTGAGCAATGCTAGCCTGCCATGTCTCTTCAAACATTATTACGCCCAAGAAAACAACCTCGAAAATATATACATGTAAATGAAATTCTCCCACAAATCAAAATAAACTCTACTTGGTTCACACAGATTTAGAAATAGACCATTGTGGGGCCAGTGAGAACACCAATGTTCGCATTGGCTCTAAAACGGCGTTTGCGACCACACGGAATTAAAACGCCGTGTAAAAGGAACATTATTGAATAACACCGAATAAACGACAGGGTAAATACTATCGAGGTCCACTTAGAGTAAAGGGTACGCCGATTCTCCCACCTACATATAATAACTGTTCGTAGATTAGTTTTTCAGACATTAAAAAAAAAAAATACTTTGTCATTATAATTGGAGACAATTTAAAATATGGCACTGCCATTGCGCGCGTTTATGGACACATGACATGACAATGCCAAGACGAAAAAAAAATTGCTCAGAGAAATACATTGTGTGTGGTGTAAAGCAAATTGCTTGGAGTCGCCGTAGTAGATAAAGGCCAGACTTTTATTATCCCTTGTTTCGCGAACCCGCCGAATGAACAGGAGCCGAAAATGAAATAAAAATAAAATTTTATTTCAGCGTAATTTCTCGCGCCCGCCGACTTGTAAGCGCAAACAATTGCTAAAAAATATTATTTTTATCTTCACTTTTTTACCGCCCGCCGCATAACAAATCCAAGTTGCATTTTCGTGGGAGTATCATGATCAAAGTACCGAAGTCTCGCGCAGATGAGAAACAAGGTTATACATGGGATAACATTTTATTTCATTTCTTCTCTCCGATCAATGATCTCACTTACAATTCTTTGAGAATCACACAAATCTAATGGGAAAAAGAATGAATTTTATTTTTTCCGCCCTCCTCAAAAAAATTGCCTTATAAAAACTCGAGAAACAAGGAATAAAATAAGTCTGGCCTGAGTGTCCAACACGACGAGAAGGGTTATGCGCACGCCACATTGGGTCGTATCTGGGAGCTCTCAAATAGGACCTCACGAATACGACCTACTTTACATATTACCCATATTGCATTATACAAAATGGCTGGTAGGTTAGTTGTTAGTCTTTTTCGGTTTCTTCGCAGTGTGTACTCGATGTTTTGCGTTTACCAGTAATCGTACGTTTTCCTGACGCAGTATTTGAACCAATATCGCCTCGCGAGATAGCGATTCAGTTTGCATGTTTATTCATGTTTATGAACGTAGGATTTATTGACATTTATTGGAATATTTATTGGCATCGGACTCGTTGCGTTGACCCGAATCTTTGACAGCTTGTTAAACGGAAGAATAACAAATAGATTTCCATACTCTTCAGGAGTAAAACAGAGCTGTAACTTAAGCCCAACATTATTTAATCGTTTTTATTTTATAAATGCTCTCCAGACATTTTTGCTATGAACACTTGTGACCCTCCAACCAGTCGGAGCCCAGGAACTTTGATCAACTGTACGCAATCCCTATGAGCGCGGGGGGGGGGGGGTTATCGGCTGGTATCTAGTTTAAGAAATAAGGGATGAAGGCTCCAGCCAGCTCATATTTTTTAAACTCGAAAAAACAGTCAAACGGAATGAAAAAATAAAATCTAAAAAAAATACCAGCTTGAAGAATATTGGTTGCCGTTTAAAATTTCAAATTTGATCATAGTTCCTGTGCTCCAACACGGGGGGGGGGGGGCTCCTTTTACCAAAACCACCACCCCATACCACTCCTAGCCCAATTTAATTGCGTATGTCCCTTCTAAGGACGCCTATAGTTATCTAGAGGGGGTATAGGGAAGAAGGCTTATTACTGAAACAAACGTACACTAGTACAAGTTCGTACTAAAACAAACACTCAATTCTGTCTCAAACCTCAAAATAAGCATAGCTCTAAACCTATTTGATAAATTGATAGCACCCATCATTAGCTATGAGTGTGAAGTATGGGGAGAGGAAGTCACTAAAAATAGCGATATTATTGAAACTGTTAACTATTCTTTCTTCTGATTACTCCTGAGGGTTAAAAAGAATGCTACTAAGCTTGCAATCTTAGGGGAATTGGGAAGATACCCTCTTGCCATACAAATTATCACACAAATAATTAAATTCTGGCTCAGATCAAAACTTCCATAGACGCCCAAGTTAATAAAAAGCACCTTTGATGAGGTCAATACAGTAAAAACTAGGTGGACAAGAAATGTCGACAAAATAATCAGTGACAACAATCTTGATAAGGCAATAAAACAACAAATAAAAAAAAAGAAACCACACCAAACCAAGACTATCTCTGCTTTACTGAAAGAAAATTATAAAATAAAATGGAAAGAAGCTCTATTTGATGACAACAGAGCAAATGGTGGAACAAACAAATTGGAAAATTATAGAACATTCAAAACACAGTTTAAAATGGAAAAATGTTTAATAACAATGAGTAATATTAAACTGAGACACTCCCTATGCCAGTTCAGAATCTCTGATCACAAACTTCATATTGAAACTGGCAGGCATTGCAGAACTCCAAGGAATGAAAGGGTCTGTAAACACTGCTAAAAAGCAGATTGAAGATGAGATACATTTCCTTATGGACTGCAGTCTGTACAATACACACAGAATTGAATTATTCAAGTACTGTAAGGAAATTATACAAAATTTTAGGAAGTTAAATGAACTAGAAAAATTCAATGCAATCATGAAATATTGTTCAGGAATAAGAACTGCACAATACATACAAAAATGTATGCAAATGAGATGTGAGCAGCTCCACCAAAATTAAAAATATTCTTTCCACCATAATTATGACTCTAATGTGATTTTGTTACCTCTTAATAATATTAGCTAGTGTATTGTATTGTACCGTATAAGTTTATTATGATCTTTTGCGTGTTTGTAATATTATTTAGCTTTATTTAGCATTCTGTGTAGTTGATTAACATTACTGTATCTTAGTGTAGTTTATTTTATTTTATCTTATCTATTTTTATTGTTATATGACCATAGAACAACTCACTGTAGTTCGTTTTAGTGTTGAATAAATAAATTATTTGACAAATTAATTTATTTTTTAATTCAGCTAATCCTTGTTTGAGGTAGTGATGTCTGGGGGCATTGAAGCATGTACTGTTCCAATGTACTATTTAACATCTAGTATGTTAGCTTGTAGCATTTAACTGGTACAATTGTATAAAACCAGTTTAATTCTTCTCCAGGAATTTGACATGTTTCAATAAATGTAAGGTTATCCTGATATTACTTGTTCTAGACCTGAGTGTTTTTGGGTAAATTTTTTTTCTAAGATTGGGGAACACAGCATTAAAGAACTGGGTAATATTCTTTCCACATTAGGCGTAAACAAATTTCACTGGCTAACTCAGGTGACTGTGTATTATTGTTGTTGTTAAAACAGCACTTCATACCTTTGTAATTTTTAAACATTATTATCTTGGTATAAATTTGATATCTTAGAACATAACATGCTTCTGTTTTAGCATGTTTGGTCTTATATTGCTTCAGTGATCAAAACATTCAATCCCATTCCTATACACAAGACAGAACCTATATTTCAAAACTGTGATTGGAATAAACATCTTTCATGATGTTGAATAGTTCCTTAAAATAAAAGAAAGACAGTGATTGGTGTGCTTACTACAGGCTAATTACTGCAATGTATTTTACAACAACTTTCTTTTGGTAACCATCAGGTGCTACAATTTTTTTCTCAATAATGATCAATGTATGTTTCTAATTTGTGTTTATTGAAAATCAAATTATTTTACTAATAGATGTCATCTCTATTACTTATAATAAATAAAATGTGGCTAATGATTTTTATCAAATTTACCGCTGCATGTACATAAATCAGATTAAATTATTACCAGTAGCTGATTTGGATGGCTGATAGACAGTATGAACCTAATAAAATGGTCCATGATTTAACAGTAGAATGTATAGTTTCCTTTCTCAAACAAGTGAATTTTTAACCTAATGAATATTTCTATTTAGTATCCACTGGAATTCAAACCAGTGAATGTTTTTTAAATACACAGTGCCCTCTATGGGTTGCTTGGAGAAAGATACAAAATAATTTGAACTACCCCCGGTAATTGAAATTGAAGATTGCATAGCAATTGTTAGTTTTATAGAAGTTCAAGAAAGATTAATGTCTGATAATTGTAAATGTAGTTCCACCTTGTTCAAATTCTACCATTTAAAATCATGAAGTGAAGAATATCATTTTTCAGGCATGCCTTAATATATTGTGTGCACCATAGTTTTGGAATCAGCTGTCCTGAAAATTCATTTATTTAATATTTTAATCATTCATATTGTGAAAGGTGCAGCATTTGAATATTGCATAATATTGCATATATAAATACAATACTGTATCTTATTGTTCACATTTGTCTAGCCATCCCTTTGTACTAGGCAGCATTATTCAATTTTTGAGACTAATTGAATCCCACATCCCAAATGCCTGGGTTGAGATTTCTCATGGAAGGAATATTGTTTTGAAATAGAAAAGTGATTGTGTTTACAAATCATTAACATACCATTGTAGCTATATAAGGGGATTATTAGGTTTGGGCCAATTGATATTTAAGGTAGAGATGCAGTTTACCAGACAGGTATTTTAATTAGTTAATTAGGCAACCAAGATGACCTCCCTTGTCCACATAACTATATATTTTTAGAAAGCTTATTGTATGAATTTTAAAATTTTGTAAGTATTTTTTTTTATGGACATTGTAGTTTGAAATATGCACAAAAATGTTTTTTTTTTGGTCAAAAGTGATTTAAAACAAATTCGCTTCTAAACCATGTCTCTGTTTCCTGTCAAAATTGGTTTACGGGTACATCTGTTTACTATGAAGAAAGTTTCGTCTTGAAAACTGTCTACCTGGGCAGCAGCTCAAATTTCACTAATTCAAGTTTATGCATAAATTAACACCCAGGCTAGTTGTCTGTACGATTGTTGTAACACTGTTCAACCAAAAACAATGCCCCTACGGCGTTTTGAAGATAAACACATTGTCAATCATTTGTGAAAATTTCAAAACAAAAGGTCAAAGCGTAAAGTTTATAAGAGACAATTGCTAATTTGTATATTTTATAGTTAAGTAAAAATATATGCTGATTTACATTGCTATTGGATTTAACAGAGTTCCACTAAAAAATGCTCGGCACCATCTAAAAAAAAATTGTTATATATATATATCTGTCAGATTTGTTAAATTCATGTAAAAATATGGAAATTTAGATTTTAAGTGAATATTTTTGTCATTTTTGGTAAAAAATGTTATTTTCGACAACTAGTTCGAAACCGTAAGTCCAAATGCTTTCATATTTCCAGCAATGATACGTTGGATGGTCAGATTTGTTAAACTGGTGTCAAAATAAGCAAATTTGGATTTTTAGTGAACATTTTTCTCATTTTTGGTAAAAAATGTTATTTTTGACAACTGGTTCAAAACCGTAAGCCCTATTTACAGAGAGCTTTCAACTAAATATAAAACATAATACAGCTTTAAAGTATACTTTGAATATGTAATAGCACAAGTGAGTTAAGTAACTGGTATTTTTGATGAAAAATGCGATGATTATTCTGCTTATATCAGGTCCCTTAAATTGCACACATAATAATTTGGACGGTCATTATAAATAGAACATTGATACAGTCATTAGAAACAACTTTTAGATCTTCTCAGCTTATTTCAGAAGCCACCACATATATGGCACAACAATTGATCTTGCATTCAGCAATGTCTTATGTAAAACTGGAGTACATTTGTAATTGACTCTTTTATACCTGATCATAAGATTATTACTGCACAGATTTATTGAACATTTGTTCTTGGGTGTAACAAAACAATTACATATATGTACAACGTATCAGGAAAGATAACATTTCAAAAACATGACCACAATTTTCAAACAAAAACATATTTTTTTTTTCTCGACCATTTCTCAGGCTTTTGCACATCCATGATTTCTTAAGTTTAGCCTCAATGATGTTTGTCCAATGAAATGCACTATCCTTATGAACACTATAAAAGTTCATAATTGCAACTGCAAGAAACTGCAACTGCAATGTTTTCTAAATGACTGACTATGAATATTACAACCACAATGCCACTTCACTGATTCTTGTTCCATGGTAATGAAGACAGCGGACCTATTTCGACCGTCAGGTCGCTTGGTTTTCAGTAGATTAATGATTTATTTCACAGCACAAATCATCACTGTGTACATGGTATGCTATCAAATCACATACGCAATCTATAAACGACAACCATTACAAGTTCTGAATATTAGGGTAACATCCATGTGAAATATAGGAATCTGAGTCTTTGATTTGCACAGAAGATCTGAAGTTTGTGGACTCCTAGTGATACGTCACTCAAAATAGGGAATACTATATAATAGCTTGTGTTGCATGCTCGTTGAATTATGTTTCTTTATTATTTTACCTTTTGATCTTAAAAATTATATTATGTTGTTCCTGATAATAAAATCAACGAAGATCCCATAAATTTGCATGCACAAAGTTTCTTAAAAGTGGGAATAAATATAACCACAGTTTGGCAGTGCCATATTTACAATTAAATAATTGTATTTAATGTATTCATGGTCATTAAAGCGTTGCTGTGCATTCCCTGTAAACAAATGTGTATTTTACACGTATTGTGTATGTCATGAGTTCCATATTGATTAGGACAAGTAGTAGTTTGACCAATCATTTTCATAAACAGATTAAACAGCAAATACAGTGTTTATGTTAGCAACATATTTTTTAAGAACATTTCCCATCATTTCCAATGCTACTACCAGTACTGCAGAATTTACAGTTGATGGAAAATGTTACTGATATTAAAATATACAATCAATACAGTTTTTCTCTATTGGTGCATTAAAATTGTTGTTCTCTATTTCTTTTCTCTAATTTTTTTGGAGTATAAAGAAAACTGGTATTTTTTTTTTTACAAAATTGACCATCACATTAAATGTTTGCAGTTTTCCCCATAGACCACCATGTAAACTGAAAAAGGGTGTATAGTAATGAACCATTTTATTTAGCCATTTCTGAATACAGTCTTGAAAATGTATTGGTCACCCTTAATTTCTGTGCAAATGAATTTATTCACTGATTTCACCTCAAATTTGGTTGTTTTCCAGACTTTTACAAAATTGTTATATAGGCTTGTACATATGACTTACATATGAACATCCATTTGTGATACAGACTTATTTAACATGGACAAACAGTGGCAATTTTAGTGCTAAAAATACATCAAAATTCCCTGTTTTGGCCATTTCAGAAACAGATCTTGGTAATGCATAGACTGATTACATTCAAACTTGGTACAATGAAAACGAATGGGACCTTGATGCACGAGACATGCAGATATAATTAAAATGGCTTACTGGTGGCCATTTTGTTTTACCAAATACAGTTCCAGGTCTCTATATTGGAAACACTGGAATGGTCAAGTTCAAACTTTATACAAACACCATACAACATGTGCTACTACTTGATTCAAGATTTAGTACTAAAAATGCATTAAACTTATTTAAATTGGCCTTTCTGAACTAATATTGAACCTTGATGCGCGTCCTTTCCTTTTGATTTAACAAATATAATTCTGGTTCCATATCTTGAAAGTACTTGGATAGTTAACCTGAAACTTTAAACATGCACACAACTCCGGGATGCATATTTTTTATTCATATTTGTTTTTGATTTGTTTTTTATTTTTAGAATAGTGTGTTTTCTTTTTTGTTTTTTTTTAAATTATAGTTTTTAAATTTCTTTTTGTAAGACCCTTTTTATTCTTCCCTGAGGATTTTATGCATCTAATAAATATTATTAAGATGACTGCAGAAGGCCCCTTCTTGGATGGATTTTGTTTTTTATGCAATGACTTAAACTTCATAACCAATGAGGACTGTATAACTTGTTAATAGTATTTTTGGGCAGGCAATACAGTAAAACTTGGGTTTTATCTATTTATAGCAGTTTAATTGTACCACAATAAGTCAAAGGTGACATTGTACACTCTTTGCCCAAAAACAATGTTTCTGGCCAAATTATTTTTTCAAAATTGATGCATTTCTTTACTACCATGGCCAACTACAAAAAAAAAATTTGACATGTAATCTTTGAGTGATGTGCATGGTGATCTGAAACATTATTTTGTTTTGTTGAGCTTAAACTATATATAAATCTTAAAAAACATGGCTAAGAAAACAGAAATTCTGTGGAACCACAGATAAATCATCCTTGTATATATCATGTGTGTTTGACATTCTGAGTGCATGCTTTTCTAGTTTGTATGTTACATTAGTATAGGAAAATGCAGAAAGTATTTGGTGTCCCTTGATGCCCTATTTTCACAGGTTCGTACAGAGTCCTGTCAGGAGCACTAGTGCATATAGAGATAGTCACACAGTGTTATAATGAAGACATTGCACACTAGACCTGATTAACCTATTTATCAAGTTTATAATTCCATAGTTTGTAATAAAATGTTGAGATGACGATGACATAAGTATCCACCACATTCCAGTATATTACTTACATGCACTGTAGGCAACTTTAATACAATTATGAGGGTATTAGTGACAACTGATTTTCATTGATGTCAGTTCAAATTTAAATAGCTAATTATTGCTACTGCAGAACTGACACTTGCCATATTAGTCATCTAGAAGGCAGCACATTTCCAGTTTTCAATTTTTTTGGAAAATTATCTTTACCTACTTAAGATACTTGATGAAATTTGTGGTGCAAATTTTCACTGGCCCTTTAAATTAGTTGCTCATAATTGTGGATGTACAGTTATTTATATTTTGTGGACACAAATCTCAATTGTCACTTTTGCGCCTAAAATGTCACACAAATCATATGGACATTCAGAACCAAGTTTATTTAGTATGGAATAACACTGCAACAATTTACAATTATTATAAAACAAATTGTGTTTTATTAGAGAACCTGTATAATATAACTGAGGATGCTGATAAAGAATGCCATATTTTTTCCTTTATATTCTTTAGAACAAGCTGTATGGAAACCAACATTACTGCACTGTATACTGGATATAATATAAATTAATGCTGGCTAACCTGGAATTATCAACATTGTATAGATGTGGGTGCATTGTCAGGACAGATATTTTGCCAGATTATTTCAGTTTATAATGAAAATATTTTTTTGATAATCATCTTATAAGCTATTTTCATTTGTTAACTTGAGTCTCGAGTCCAGGAAATATCCCCCCCCCCTGGATGGGTTAAATCACAGTCCCTCTAGTGGTTAAATAAAGTGACACTGAAACATTACAATGAAAAGAAATTGTTTCAGATATTTAAATGTTTTTCATATTAAAAGTGCTGATAATACCATGAACTAACAAACATTCATTGTCAGCTGGCTACACATGAAACTCCATGCAATACATAACCCCCAAAATAGCTTACTGCGGAAGCACCCAACACTGTTCTAATACATTTGGAGTTATTGCTATATACCGGTACTTATAGAAAATTGCGTATTTCTAAAGATGCAATACAGTACAATTTATTAACTCATAACAACCTACTGAAGGAGGTTAAAGGTTACAACAACAACAAAAATTACAGAAAAAAAATTAATCAAATTACAATGGCTAATAGTTTAAAGACAACCAAAAACAGACTAAAAACAGAATAAAAGTTAGTAACGGAAATATATAATAAAGTAAAATAAAACACCAAAAAAAAAACTATAAACTGAATATAAAAACAAAAACCCAATGAATAGGTGTAAAAAAAAAATAAAAGAAAAAGTCAATGACTAAGTACCAGGGGTAGGTGCTGCTGTCTAATAGCAAAGCTGTATTTCAGATATTGTGCCAGAGGAATTGCTAAGTTATTATTTGACATTATTTTTATGAATTTATTTTCAGGTGTGAGATTAGTAAAGTCAGGAATAATCTTTTCAGCTTCATTGTATAAAACGACCCTCTCTTTACTATATACTGGGCATATTACGAGGAAGTGATGTTCATCTTCAATATCATTTTTATTACACAATTTGCAGATTCTGTCGCTACTTTTGATTCTGTTGTGTCTTTCTTTTTCAATTTCTAAACTGTGATTGCTCAGTCTGAATTTAGTTAGGGTACTTTTCAGTTCTTTATTTTTTAGCTTAATTAAGTAGTTTTCCAAAATGAAGTTTGTTTTAAATTTTTTGTAAGTCCTCAGTTTGTTTTTTGTATTAGTGTTTTGTCTGTTATCATCATTAATTGAGTTAATCCAATGCTTTATAAATACATTTTTTATTTTATCGTATATCCGTGACATTTGTGACGATTTTAGCTCATTATTGTCAATATCTGATAGTGTTGTATTTGTAGATTTAAATACAGTTATTATTATTATGCGTCTTATATCTACTTCAAACAAAAGTAGCCGCTATTCATGATGAGAACTGGAAAACCAACTGTAACTCGGGTAGCTGGTAAACTGACCTAGCTGATGACAAACCACTATCAAAAAAACTTTCGACCCCATGTAACCACGTACGGCCGTCAGCTATATGAACTGTACTCCGTCTACAAATGTTCATCTGCCGACACGTTATTGGACTTTCCCACCCACGATGACAACCAATAAATCATGTTTGTGACGTCTGGTCTGATTACACCCAGCAGCACAAGCTCTAAATCAGGGTCATATATTGCAGATTTGTATTTGAACAAATAATCGTGCATGGGCATCCTGTCTTCTAAGCTTTGTGAAAGCATAAGGTTTTGAAAGCATTGTGCATATTTACAACTTTCTAGCATTTCACACGTAATGCGCCATATACTGTAAAAGGATCAATTGTTCACCGGGTTTTAATTTGGCTTATTTCGCTGAATGAAAAATGCGCTAAATTAAAACCCAGTGAATATGTAAAATTTAGCATAGAATACATTATCTAAATGACAAAACCGTGAATTTAAAACCCACTTAATATACCTGAAATGGTAAATCAGCGAAATTTAAACCAAGTGAAAATTAGTCATTTTACAGTATGTGTATCGATGTCGCCATGCCAACGTTTCGTTTCGTCCTAGTTGTGATATGTATCTGTAAATGTCAGACCATTGGTCTGAGGTTCATCGCAGACTCTATTTGAAAGGCTGCGGTTGAGGTTTCATGTTGATCCGTCGAAAATGGCAGTTACTTATCACACAACAAAAACTTATTAGTTACGACAATATTTTCTTAAAATTTTATGGAAACAATTCGTAGTGTGCATAAACCTTAAAGAAACATAATAGACAAAACAGTAAATTTTAATATTACTTGTTCGTGCTGTTTTGCAGCACTGCGAAGGAAAATGAAAGATTACAACAATTAGCACATATGGCTGGAAGTTACATTTGCTCCGTTGTGTAGAAAGGTTTCAACATTTCATCAGATAATATAATTTATATCCAATCATCTAGAACAAACTTTTCTAGAGAACACACGCGCACAAAGATTTTGTGGTCTCGTATTGGGGGGGGGGGGGTCACAGTAATATAAACAAGGATACATTTTGCCGAGATATCCAAATCAGTCGCTATTATGATTTACAGAGGCGGCGGCACGAAATGTTCCATGGAGGGGGCGAGATCTGCTCATCACCCCTCGCTTACTAGGAGAACCCAGGGGCATACTCTTCCTTGAATTTTGAAATCTAGACCCTCTACAACCTAAGCTATTTCCTTCATTTTGAGGGGCAAATTGTGCTGACACAAAAGGTTTCAGCTTGATTTTCGAGTGGCGGCATATTTTACGTGCCCCTGAAGTGGTTCTCGTTTTTAGAATATTAGAAATAAGTATCGGTCTTATTTCTGATCAAGATAGGTATGAATATCGGTAGTATTTTCCCAATTTGGTGTATTTATGGTTCCGTATATGAGCGAATATCTCCACCTCAGATTCCGGCCTCATATCCCTAGGTAACTGTTTTATTCGAAATAAACAGTGAGGACAGAAATGGTACTTTGGTATAAATATGGGTATAGATTTTGCCACTATCCAGTTATAAAATTGGCCACACTTTTGAGCACTCAGGGGCACTTCCCTACCCAGCTATGTATCAACTGCCCCCCCCCCCCGCGTGCATGCCCGTGAATGTGGTTATGCAATGGAAAGTAATGTCTACACGTAGGTAGGGTTATTAAAATCGAGAAAACAAAATACGGGTATATTTTTTCCGACATATAAGATAAACGGAAAAGAGGTTACTAATCAATCTTCAAGTTTTACATTTTTGTAATTTCTTCTGTGAATCTCTCCGGCGAACCTACCAGCGAATCTCCGGTAAGGTATACTTAGTAGTACGTGACGTTCAGAATTCCCCCCGCCCCTGAATAATCGCGAAGAACAGACTGGCGTGTTAACTGCATAAATATGTATAATTTCCTTCCTGAATACAGAACTTAGTTGATCTAATCGTTAAGGCGTATGATACATTTTGATGTGAGTTAATTTGTAATGAATAGTTCAGCCAAACACTGAATTATATCATGATGGTGGTATGATGAATTATATTTTTTTTCAAAATGATATTTCTGGATTTCATAGAAGTATATTTTCATTTTTTGGCCGGCTAATGTTGGATGTGCAAACCTCATTCGGGAACATGTATATTCGGTGTTTAGAATAAAGATGGGCAAAATGCTAACAGGGCAATCGTTTTTATTGATGTGTTGAAATTACGCCAATAGGGTATGCTTTTGATGTTTTTGTTAATTGAATGTTTTTGTTGTTGTTGTTGTTGTTGTTGTTGTTTTTAAAAAATTGTGTACGTATTTGAAATTTATTTAAAAAGCTGAAGAACCCTTGTATCATCAGAGGGACTGTGCATCATCATAAGAATAGCGGATTTTGCAAGGAATAATGTTTACTTGCTCTCTTGACTGAACACTTAAAACCCAGAGTAAAGAATAAACTTTATAAAATAGTCGGATGGTTGAGGTTATATACTAGTATCACATGGATATGTGTAGTTGTAGTTGGATGGTTGAGGTGATATACTAGTATCACGTGGATATGTGTAGTTGTAGTCAGATGGTTGAGGTGATATACTAGTATCACATGGATGTGTGTAGTTGTAGTCGGATAGTTGGGTGATATACTAGTATCACATGGATATGTGTAGTTGTAGTCGGATAGTTGGGTGATATACTAGTATCACATGGATATGTGTAGTTGTAGTCGGATAGTTGGGTGATATACTAGTATCACATGGATATGTGTAGTATAGTCAGATGGTTGAGGTGATATACTGGTATCACATGAATATGTGTAGTTGTAGTCGAATGGTTGGGTGATATACTAGTATCACATTGATATGTGTAGTTGTAGTCGGATGGTTGAGGTGATATACTAGTATCACATGGATATATGTAGTTGTAGTTGGATGGTTGAGGTTATATACTAGTATCACATTGATATGTGTAGTTGTAGTCGGATGGTTGAGGTGATATACTAGTATCACATGGATATGTGTAGTGTAGTCAGATGGTTGAGGTTATATACTAGTATCACATGGATATGTGTAGTTGTAATTGGATGGTTGAGGTTATATACTAGTATCACATGTATATGTGTAGTTGTAGTCGGATAGTTGGGTGATATACTAGTATCACATGTATATGTGTAGTTGTAGTCGGATAGTTGGGTGATATACTAGTATCACATGGATATGTGTAGTTGTAGTCGGATAGTTGGGTGATATACTAGTATCACATGGATGTGTGTAGTTGTAGTCGGATAGTTGAGGTGATATACTAGTATCACATGAATATGTGTAGTATAGTCAGATGGTTGAGGTTATATACTAGTATCACATGGATATGTGCAGTTGTAGTTGGATGGTTGGGTGATATACTAGTATCACATGGATATGTGTAGTTGTAGTCGGATGGTTGGGTGATATACTAGTATCACATGGATATGTGTAGTTGTAGTCGGATGGTTGACGTGATATACTAGTATCACATGAATATGTGTAGTATAGTCAGATGGTTGAGGTGATATACTAGTATCACATGGATGTGTGTAGTTGTAGTCGGATAGTTGGGTGATATACTAGTATCACATGGATATGTGTAGTTGTAGTCGGATAGTTGGGTGATATACTAGTATCACATGGATATGTGTAGTTGTAGTCGGATGGTTGACGTGATATACTAGTATCACATGGATATGTGTAGTTGTAGTCGGATGGTTGACGTGATATACTAGTATCACATGGATATGTGTAGTTGTAGTCGGATGGTTGACGTGATATACTAGTATCACATGGATATGTGTAGTTGTAGTCGGATGGTTGACGTGATATACTAGTATCACATGGATATGTGTAGTTGTAGTCGGATAGTTGGGTGATATACTAGTATCACATGGATATGTGTAGTTGTAGTCGGATAGTTGGGTGATATACTAGTATCACATGGATATGTGTAGTTGTAGTCGGATGGTTGACGTGATATACTAGTATCACATGGATATGTGTAGTTGTAGTCGGATGGTTGACGTGATATACTAGTATCACATGGATATGTGTAGTTGTAGTCGGATGGTTGACGTGATATACTAGTATCACATGGATATGTGTAGTTGTAGTCGGATAGTTGGGTGATATACTAGTATCACATGGATGTGTGTAGTTGTAGTCGGATAGTTGGGTGATATACTAGTATCACATGGATATGTGTAGTTGTAGTCGGATGGTTGACGTGATATACTAGTATCACATGGATATGTGTAGTTGTAGTCGGATGGTTGACGTGATATACTAGTATCACATGGATATGTGTAGTTGTAGTCGGATAGTTGGGTGAGATACTAGTATCACATGGATATGTGTAGTTGTAGTCGGATAGTTGGGTGATATACTAGTATCACATGGATATGTGTAGTATAGTCAGATGGTTGAGGTGATATACTGGTATCACATGAATATGTGTAGTTGTAGTCGAATGGTTGGGTGATATACTAGTATCACATTGATATGTGTAGTTGTAGTCGGATGGTTGAGGTGATATACTAGTATCACATGGATATATGTAGTTGTAGTTGGATGGTTGAGGTTATATACTAGTATCACATTGATATGTGTAGTTGTAGTCGGATGGTTGAGGTGATATACTAGTATCACATGGATATGTGTAGTGTAGTCAGATGGTTGAGGTTATATACTAGTATCACATGGATATGTGTAGTTGTAATTGGATGGTTGAGGTTATATACTAGTATCACATGTATATGTGTAGTTGTAGTCGGATAGTTGGGTGATATACTAGTATCACATGTATATGTGTAGTTGTAGTCGGATAGTTGGGTGATATACTAGTATCACATGGATATGTGTAGTTGTAGTCGGATAGTTGGGTGATATACTAGTATCATATGGATATGTGTAGTTGTAGTCGGATGGTTGAGGTGATATACTGGTATCACATGAATATGTGTAGTGTAGTCAGATGGTTGAGGTTATATACTAGTATCACATGGATATGTGTAGTGTAGTCAGATGGTTGAGATCATATACTAGTATCACATGGATGTGTGTAGTTGTAGTCGGATAGTTGAGGTGATATACTAGTATCACATGGATGTGTGTAGTTGTAGTCGGATAGTTGAGGTGATATACTAGTATCACATGAATATGTGTAGTATAGTCAGATGGTTGAGGTTATATACTAGTATCACATGGATATGTGCAGTTGTAGTTGGATGGTTGGGTGATATACTAGTATCACATGGATATGTGTAGTTGTAGTCGGATGGTTGGGTGATATACTAGTATCACATGGATATGTGTAGTTGTAGTCGGATGGTTGAGATGATATACTAGTATCACATGGATGTATGTAGTTGTAGTCGGATGGTTGGTGATATACTATACTAGTATCACATGGATATGTGTAGTTGTAGTCGGATGGTTGAGATCATATACTAGTATCACATGGATATATGTAGTTGTAGTTGGATGGTTGGGTGATATACTAGTATCACATGGATATGTGTAGTTGTAGTCGGATGGTTGGGTGATATACTAGTATCACATGGATATGTGTAGTTGTAGTCGGATGGTTGAGATGATATACTAGTATCACATGGATGTATGTAGTTGTAGTCGGATGGTTGGTGATATACTAGTATCACATGGATATGTGTAGTTGTAGTCGGATGGTTGAGATCATATACTAGTATCACATGGATATATGTAGTTGTAGTCGGAAGGTTGAGACGATATACTAGTATCACATGGATATGTGTAGTCGTAGTCGGATGGTTGAGGTGATATACTAGTATCACGTGGATATGTGTAGTTGTAGTCGGATGGTTGAGGTGATATACTAGTATCACATGGATATGTGTAGTTGTAGTCGGATGGTTGAGGTGATATACTGGTATCACATGAATATGTGTAGTTGTAGTCGGATGGTTGAGGTGAAATACTAGTATCACGTGGATATGTGTAGTTGTAGTCGGATGGTTGAGGTGATATACTGGTATCACATGAATATGTGTAGTTGTAGTCGGATGGTTGAGGTGAAATACTAGTATCACGTGGATATGTGTAGTTGTAGTCGGATGGTTGAGGTGATATACTGGTATCACATGAATATGTGTAGTTGTAGTCGGATGGTTGAGGTGAAATACTAGTATCACGTGGATATGTGTAGTTGTAGTCGGATAGTTGGGTGATATACTAGTAACACATGGATATGTATAGTGTAGTCGGATGGTTGGGTCATATACTAGTATCACATGGATATGTGTATTATATGTACATGTCGGATATTTTGTCTTTTACGCCTTGATGAGTCTGTCACAGGGTTCACAAAGAATCACGTGTAACTGCCCCTTAAAAGAAAAATAACATTGCATACTCCGAGATTAGTATTAAAGCCAATCGGCGAATTTTGCAGGGGCTTATTGCCAGTAGCCCATATTCTCGAAACCGTGGCGAAATGAAACATTAAGCTCAGTGGTTAGTTTACGCATCTTTTAAATGTGTTTTGATTCACAGTGCATTCGGCAATCAACTGCAAGTCAGTTATGTGAATATGAATTGCATTCACTGGCAGCCGTACTAATGAACAAGTTGAAATCGCATTTAACGGTAGAAATATGATAATTCTTAAAACATCTACATTTCTATGAAAGGCCTCAGTACTCTATATTGTTTTAATTTTTATGTAGCTGTTGTTGTATTTTCTGATTTAGTAGTAAGTGCAATGTACATTTCATTAAATGAGTGAAACAAAGACGTGGAATTCATCACCTAAACTGAGTATAATAATTTGTCAAATTAGCAATAGAAAATAATATTTCTTTGGCATTACCCAATCTCATTTAATATACTTATTAGACAACAGAAAGACAGACAATATGCAGGGTTACATCCTTAAATGACGATTCACCGTGAATGGAAGGGGTTCACTGCCAAGTTGAAGCTCCTTGTGTTGGAGAGGTATAGGTACATTCTGCGCTACGGAGTTCTCATTTCAAACTGTTTAAGCCCTCTTTTCAGTGTAATGTAGAACTATGTCTTATTATGACAACACATCTTCATCAAAATGTCGAAATTTGAATATCCATTTTAGTACAATTTACCCAAAATGGAGCCTGAGTTTTAAGACCTTTTCTAATATAAATAAGAAGTGGAGTTTAGAACACCTATTAAAACATACCATCTTACATATTTCGACATTGATTTTGCAAATAAAACATTCGCTTGAATGGTATCATCACACTGCTGTCATTTGAAATAAAATTTGCACTCTGAGAGAATTTATAAAACGTTATTAGTGTACTGGAAAATACCATTCTCTGTAATAGCACGGACTGTGACAAAACGTGAAACCGTGAGTTCTATATAAGTTTGTTGAACGTAAATAATTCCATTACAGCATTAAAACATGAAACTTAGTGCTGATGGTCAATTCAAATAATGGGTCAAATATTTTTTTAGTCTATGAAGACGAATCATGTATATTTTATGTAATAGATTGAGAGTTTCCTGTCACCCAGATTATTTGGAAATCTGTTTTTCAAAGCTAAATTTAGATAGCACCGCAGTTCTATTCAACCCACACATTTATAATTATAAGCAAACGCTGTTTTATTTTAGAATTATCTTGCGAGCATCATTGTTTGTTGTCATCAGAGTACTTCGCTAGGACCTACAGGACTCTATAGTAAACGTGTCGCTCTCCATGACCAACTTCTACAAAGTACCGAAAAATCTAATTGTTGAAAACATCACTACCGGTAAGTTGAAGATTATGAACTGGAACTCGAAGGCCTCAAAACACATTCTGTGCCCAGGAATATAACGGCACACGGCGTTTGAATCAGTCACAGGACCGACCGTTACATCGCGAGTCATCGAATAGTAGCACCGCAAACCAAGGGTCATTCAATAACCAAACACTCCCTTGCTCCCTTGCTCTGTCCGACTGTGTGCGACCCGAGTCCACGTCGCGAGCTCAGTTTCTATTTACGAAATACCAAATATATTGATACTAATGGGCCCGGCAACGTTAAATTATAATGTGCCACAACGCCATTGAACAATCAATACGTCACTTCCTGAGTCCTATTCGTGAGGTCGTATCTGTGAGGTTCTATTCGTGAGGTATATAGCGTGCGCATACATCAATTGAACACGACAGGCTGTCAAAGAAAAACAAATATCACAATCGATTTCGTCAAAGGGGGCGCTACACGGTAATTTTTTTCCCAGTATGATAAAACTGAACTGCAAATAAGTTCCGTTTTTGTTTGATAACAGTATCTGTTTTTCCCTGTAGTGAAAAAGAATAGCACTTTTTTACGAGTAATCACCAATGTAACATTCTGCTGATGGGGAGGAGAAAATTATTTTTCCTTTCAGTGTTCAGCTGGTTTTGTTTTTCAAACTTATCTACCAGACACCTCCCATGATTTCAAATATGCTTCAGACAGAAATATTCAGACAAAACCAAACAAACAATTCATTGATCATATGCAACAACTTTTTGATTGGTACACATTTTTTTTGAATATCAAAATACCAGAAACAAGTGCCTTGGACAAAAATAAAATGCGATCATTCACAATGAATGTGATCATTCTTTCTTTTTTTATGAAAGGAAGGTAAATAGTCCATCACACAGGAGTGCACACATTTATCCAATTGAAGTTACTGACGGGCTGGCAAATTATAAGAACAACAACAGTAACTACAACGAGGTGCGCAATTTATTCCATTCCTTTTAATGTTACATGACTAAAAAAAAAAAACATTCCAACACACGCACTACCATCTATCCATGCTAACCAGTTCACTTTCATTCAAATCGCGAATGTCCTCTGAGTTTCACAAAAATCGTTCCAACACGGCCTTATTTGGAGTGTGTAGCTAACAATAAAGCCGATGGTATCATTATCATTCGATAATTCGCCGTGAAATGCAAACCGTTTTTGAGAAGCCTCATTATGAAATGTTTGTAGCAGTCAGTCTCGCAGACCGCGTCATTCATGCGATAAAAGATCACTCTCATTTCAAGGGAAACTGACAGGAAAAAAGAAGTTCACAACACCTGTTTATCACATACCTGCAAACATCTACAAAGCTCTTTGATTTCACAAAGTATATAACAAATAATTGACAGGACATGTAACTAGATGATAACTAGAAAAAAAATGACATTTGCATGTAGGTGGCTCATTTATTTTCTATGAACATCCCATAAATGACACCACAACAGTGATTATGTCTCGGTATTACTGGAATGAAAATGAAAAAAAACCACAGAATATTGACCTTTAACCCTTTGAGTGTCAAAAAAAGTCTGCTTCAGGCAACAATCCAAAAATGTTGCAAAAAATTTCAAATTGAAAACTTTTTAAAGTTAAAGAGATCACATTTTGTCTGTTTGAGCCAAAATTAAGATCAAATTCTGTGAAAATGACAGTAAATTTGAACAAATCTAAGCGAGAACTAAATTTGGTGTATAAATAGTTAATCTACCAAGCCAATTGTTTCATCAAATATTGATTTATATTCATTCAGATTTGTTTTCACTGTAACCATAGAAACCAGCTCGTCATCATAAAGGTTGATTGTAAATTCTGTTATCGAGGGCAGTGTGAATAACAATTGGAGGATTTTTCCGATGCAGTTGGTACACTAGTCAAGGAACAGCGGGCATTTCGTAGGAACCTAATGTGCATGTCAAAATAGTGCGTGTTTCTATTTTTATTACACCGTATTATTATAACAATGGGCGTTTTTGGCGGTCAGTAATATTTACGAAAATTTTTGTTCACTATTTTATAGACTGGCTTGGCAATTCCCACCAATTAGACAATTTCGGCTATTTTTTTTCCAACAAATCCAAAATCAGTCGATAATTGTGTAATTTTTACTATGATTAAATTTGAAGTTTTGACAATTTTAATGGGTATACATATTTTAATGCATACGTGTACACTCACAACCCCCCTCCAAATAAGAGAATTTAGTATATAGCCTTGACAAAAAAACATTATTTCCTTGTCTTAATAATGCATTTGTTTTTCAATCTGTGTAACTTCATGTGGAAATACTGAGATTTAACATTCAATTCACAACTGACGGTTTTGCAATATTATGGGTTTTCAACTTGTCCATAGAGGCAGCGAGACTGTTTTATAAATATTGTATTCATTGACATTTTGTATTTACATTTACCATGAGTTCAACAGTATCTTTTTCTTACTGATGTGACTACAGTGACTGTAGTGTAGGTGGTGTACTCTGCTGTTTTTTTTTATTTTTCGATTGTTGTCGGTTGTTTGTTTTATGTTCTAGTAATTTTGTACAAAAAAAACAACAATCATATACAGTACTTGTATACTTTGTTCTCCACCCTAAATATAGGATTGTTCGAAAGCATGATTGTAATGTCATTTTCGTTCATTAATGTTGTAAGATGACACTATCTCAGGGGCCTTCAGTCTCATGTTGACGATGTGTCGGCCCATTCACTTACTTGTTGTCAGTGTCTGATTGGTATATACAAAATGCGACCAAGTAAACTTCAGAATAGTAAAAAAAGAAAGTTAAAACCAGTTGTCTGTGCCAAGAAAGCTGCAGAACTACAACAATCTGTCAGCCGTCGCCGTCCACAGCAGCCATATGATTTTACACATAGAAATTAAGAATCACGAGTGTAGACATATTGCATAGAAATGAACACTAAATACAGCTATTCCGGCCAGCAATCAAATCAACAATCTTCATGAGTGATGTAACTGGTATTTCCATCTATTTCTATCTATCAAAGACGCACTGAACAGGAAGTCCATTCTGGGCTGGTACCATTGTCAATTTTTGGAGAGTAGAAGACTATTTATACAGGGGACGCTCCAGTGAGAAATTGTTAAAATTGCCCATATCAAAATCCTGTATTGAAACAAAACATATTCTATATTCACTAAAAGACAACGTTGTTATGTCTCTTGACTCACAACGAACTCGAAACAAAAGAAACAGTCCGATTCAAACAACCTGCGTCCTTGAAAATTGAGTCTTATTGCACATCAATGCCAGAAACGACCAATTTTCACCAAATCTTCTATGATTTTTTGATAATATCATTAATTCAGTCCAGTGATTAGATGGGAACAAAAATTGACAATGTAAATCACTCCAGTGACAAAATATTGATGATAATAGCCAAGAGGGTGAGGTACTGAATTTCAAAAACATATTTTATATATAGGGTATATAGTAAATGATTTTATGCACGACGTTGAATCATTTTTACACAAAAAATAATAAAATAATCAATCAGTGCTTTTTACTAAATATTTGGTTTATTTTCTCATACCAACAATTCATAAAAGAAATCACCAAATTTCTATTATGAGTCTGATAAACTGGCTAATAAATGATAGTTTCTATGGTTACAAGAGGACAGTAACAGAAAATAAGATTAATACAAAATATTTACAATCAGTTCTTTCACATTTGCTCATTTCTTGGATTCATAAAGGCATGAAATGATAAAGAAATAGTGTAATCAACGTAATGATGTCTACGTATCTACACACTACTAAAAGTAAAGCATAAATACTGCGTAACCAATATGATCTATTACAAATACAATTCAATTATTAAAATCACATGCTGAAAAATTTTGCATTAATACAATTTCACAATACAAAAACGTTTCTACGCGTAAGGAATGGTGAATTTGATTACTTTCTACAGACAAAGACTGAGGACAAATCTAGAACTTTCCATTAGGGTTTTTCAGACAAGAGTTCACACAGACTTTAAGAACAATGCCCCCAGGAATTAGAATAGAAAAAAATTACATTCAAAGAGTGTGTAGATTCAATCATTAATTTTTTTCTGAATCAAAAAGTGGTGTGATGCAAACATGCAAACATCACCATCTCCAAGACAACAGATATTAAGTTGCTCTACACTGCATAACAATCAATCGCAAAATCAATTGGCAACAGGAATGACCATTGCACAGCAATCATATTTGTATTTGAAATACCCTAGCAACAGATTTGATAGCTTCAAGCGAGTCTTCGGTCTCCTTCATTCTATTTGTGCTCAAATTCCAGGCAGGTTTAACGTTCAGATTATACGACGGCGCCACCATGAACGAATTGAACATCGACGAGTTCAGCGACTTCATTCTCTCGAACTCGACATTCCTTTTACGCTTCCTCATAGTCAATGTATACAAACTTTTTATCTTGTCGGTAAACTTCGGCATTGCTAGAATTTCCTGCAATTAAAAATAAAAATTTTGCTCTGAAGCGTAAAAAAATTACATGTATTGCTGTCGACTAATGCCAGCCTGTCCTTTCAGTTATACACTCGTTCACTAAGCAACTAATATTTTGAATTTTGTACAAAAAAAAAATGCAAAAAAGTATTGACTATCCATAATTTTAAACAATTGATTCATTGCTGTGGTGACAATATCGCTGAAATCGAAGAACGATGTGTGTCTGTCGCATTGCTGTGATTGTGGGGGTATGTGAGAGGACAAGGAGTGCTTTGTCATCAAACATCTCACCTCACGAATATGTTCATGTTGTCCGAGGATACTGAGCAATAAACAGGCTTTTGTAAAGATAGAACATCCTTTCTCTCGGAAATTCTGAATCTGTTCCATGATGATATTGATACTATTGATTTTATCACGAACATAGTAGACGGCACTGACGGTGGCTTCATACTAAAAAAACAAAACAATGAATAATAATAAAATATCAGTAGACAGAAAACACAAGTGTAGAAACAGTATTGAAATTCACAAGTATGACTACACAACCTTGTAAACACCATAACAAAAAACAAAATACTGTAGAATACTTTATTTTTGCTTGGAATTTATTTTCGCTATTTTCGCTGAAGGGATGATTCCTAAAATAAAATCGTGGCTTCTGTTAAAATGGTACAATGCAATAGAGGGGATGCGGTTTCTATTAGAGCATCTACACATATGAGAAATGATGAGTTTTTGGTTCTCAATTATTCAAAAAGAATAGGTGCGACTCCCATTAGGATGCGGCTTCTAATACAGATCTTACGATACTTAAAAGGCTTCAACGAAATGGTCTTATAGACAGGTGGTTTTTATATGATGGTAAACTGTTATTTGAGTTGATTATCAAGTAATTTCGACATATAAAATATGTGAAATAGAGTGAAAGTAACCAGAGCCTAGTTTGATGGTAGAGGGGTGAGAGTTACTGATCTCACGTCACCTACCTTGGCTAAATTCACTAGTATACTGATACTTCGTGATATTGCTTGCATATGTGGTAGACTGCGATTGAAACCATTTAATAACTCGTATATTGTTTGAATACCATTGTTAGTTGCCATTCGTTCACAGCAGACAGCTGATAATCGTGTTGCTACCTCTAAAATACAATACACAGAGAAATGAAGAGATTAATAATTGCAAAAGATTGTTTTCAAAATGCCTTCTAATAAAATTTTATTAGTATTTTAAAACCATTTAATGCTTCAATAAATGACACAAGACACAAGGTTTTGGCAAAAGTGGAAGGGGGAGCGAATTGCGGACGCAGGCGTCGCAGCGAACAGCTCCATGATGCGACTCGCCTGTGAATTGCATCATGACGCCGAGCGCGTGGTACCTGGTTGCAACCTTCCACCAGCAGAGACTGTACAGGCGGGCGTCATGGCTGGTGTACCCCTGGCGGGAGCCTGCAGATAGACTCACAACCCCAGGGGGATGGACAGCGTGGGTACCCGTGTAAAGTCTGCTTGGTCTGTGGTGGAAACCCCCTTACCTGTTTATTGCTAAGGTTGTTCATGAGCAGATAAACATGAGTTACACTTGAGTGAGATCGGTAATGGTATAGAAATTGGTATATAGAAACCTTTGCATGAATGGGTGGGTGGGAGGTCTGCTGAGACGATGTGTATCGTACGGTGCGGCAAAACGAACTGATGCTTGAAGAGGATGCGAGCATGGATAAGCGAATGAACAGTCTGGTGTTAATTAATGTAAATCCGACTGAAGGACAAAATGTGAGCAAATATTGCATGAAGTACAATGTGGCATGGGAGGTGTCAAAATATGAAAGGGGGATGCCAGCTTGGTCAATGCATGTCATAATTGAGCATTAACACAGATTATAAATTATATTCATAATCATACTATTAATGCTTCAATAAATGACACAAGACACAAGGTTTTGGCAAAAGTGGAAGGGGGAGCGAATTGCGGACGCAGGCGTCGCAGCGAACAGCTCCATGATGCGACTCGCCTGTGAATTGCATCATGACGCCGAGTGCGTGGTACCTGGTTGCAACCTTCCACCAGCAGAGACTGTACAGGCGGGCGTCATGGCTGGCGTCCCCCTGGCAGGAGCCTGCAGATAGACTCACAACCCCAGGGGGATGGACAGCGTGGGTACCCGTGTAAAGTCTGCTTGGTCTGTGGTGGAAACCCCCAAATTTAAAGGCAGGATGATGTGTTGCGGGAGATGGGGCTTTACATGAAGAGTAAAACAAACTGATAATTTACCAAAAAAAAAAAAAAAAACAAATTGAAAAAACTTGCACAGCAACATAACGAACATACTGTAAATAAGAAAAAGAAACAAACTAAAGAAACCGCTAAATTACAAAGTCTATCGCGATAAAATAAAACAAAGCATGGTTAGACCGATAAAACATTAAACTAAATACACTGCAAATACATGTAACGAAAACGAAATGAAATCTCAAAACAAATGTCTAAATTACAGTTAAAGAAGAGCAAGTGACAAGTGACCCGGAACTGAGCAGATGATGCTGAGGAGTGTGCGAATGTACGTCTGGTAGGCGTCGCTGCACCACCTGCCCAGTGCCTTGATCAACCAGTCCGGAAGATTTGCGTCGGCAGCTGTCGTGGCTGCACCACTGCGGAAACTGTGAGTAGTGTAATGGTTAACATCTGGTACAGATGCGCGAGTGAGAAGGTCTCGAATGTGGTTGCTAACAGCTTGCCGCGTGAGGAAATTACTGTTGGCGAACTGGAATGCAGGTAGGTGAGCGACGGAACTATGTAGTGCTTTGTACGCCTGGTATGCCTGCACAGTGCAGACCGATGACTGTGAGGGTGCGATGATGATGTTACATCCCCGGCGGAATGGGTCTGTCTTAGAAGCCTTGAGCGCAATGACGAGGTCTGTGTTGCAAAGGCAGTGTAAAGGCAGACCACAACATAGCTTTGTCATGGTCGCAAATAGTGGGATGGTTTGCGACGGTGTTCTTAAGCATTCGCATTAGTGCAATGGTGATTGGGAGTTTTACAGGATTTGGCACGTTGTGATGTCTTTTAATGCCTTGCATAGTGAAGTGAAGCAGGAGGTCGTCGCGTATTGATGAGGTGAAGCCAGCTTCGATGTGTGCACGGATGATATCTGCGAAGTAAACTTTTAGCGTACCATAGGTAAGTTACGATGTTGCGAGATGTGTCATAAACAGAATCGTTGAGCGTTGCGATAGTGGATAAGGATTCATTCCATACATGCGACAGAAGAGAAGATAGCGAGTTTGTCCCGCATGATATGTCCGTCGTGTACCTGGTGCAATGCTCAGGTTGATGTAGTGGCAGGCTTGTTTTGTGAGGTTGACGGGACTACGTCGCACATCGGAGCCGTTAAGAGGGTGCACAGGTTCGGAGTTTTGGTTGGAACCCTGTCTGCCTGAGGGGGTGTGTAACTGATTTTCGCACAATACTGTACCCGTAAACACCCTCTAGTTCACAAATCATAAATTGTAAGCAATTAAAATTTACAAAATTCTTCTGATTTTTTTTTTTTCAATCAAGAAAGTTTGTGATCAAGTTCACTCACAACATTCAACATATCATTCAGAACGCAAGAGATAACTTATTTAAAATGCGTCTTGCTCATACTTAAAACTAGAAAAATGTTACGATCCAGTGTTTGCTTCATGATTTAGATTTTTGTGTCAGGTTTTAACCTTTGTCTCACAAAAATACGAATGACAATTTAAAAATTTTAAATAAAAATGCATTTAAAAAAAATTTCTGCAATTTCTTTCTCAATTTTGAAATAAATGTAAACAATTTTTCAGTATCTGAATAAACTTACCAAGATGTTCCAATGCACTCAGTAAATCAGACATTTGTTTAATCTTTTTCAAATAGTCTAAAGCTGACGTTGTACGATTAGACAGTTTATCTTCTTCTTTAGCTTTCAGATTAGCAGCTGTAAGGTTTCGTCTTATGCGAATAATTTTCTTGCTTTTTAACTGTGATCTTAGTAGACGTCCCCTCCACATTGCCTGGTGAATAAACAAATAATATGAATAAATTTCATTGACGTATCAGAATAGCATAAATCAAGTCAGGACAAAATGCAGAAAACATCAGACCATTAAATTGTTAACCGCATTCTGATTATGAACAGCTTCCCTATTCGAGAGTTCTGAATAACAGTGTTTATAACAACAATTCAAAATATGCAAATGTCTTGGTTACACCACTAGATCTAATGTTTCGATTGTGAAATCCATTCAAACAAACCTGGTAATTAGTGTCATTTTGAATTAAGAACAAGCGCTAATCCACTTTGACACTGTTTTAGTAATTCATCAAAGAGCATGCTTTTTAAAAAATAAATACCAGTACAGCAAGTCTCAGAAGTATTGGGGCAGCCAATTTGTAAACTCGCTAGCGAATTGGCTAACTGCTTTGGTTTTGACTAAATAGTTGGCTTTCGAATCGCGCTGGCGCCAACTTGTGGTGAATCGCTAGAGACACTAGTGTCAGACATGTTGGTTTTGAAAATAGTGACCTCGGATGTCAATGGTGCTAAATGACCTAGGGTTATATAGGTACTACCCTAACTGCACCCCAATTTTGTGCAATATTGTAATAAAAAAAACGTGGCTAGTAAAAGGATCTAAACGATAACTAATATCTCGTCCAGGATTTGAAAAAAAAAGGAAAATTCCTTCATCCCTCTCAAAAAAGGTGGCTTGTCTTTCTTAGTGTTAGTAAAAGCGGCAGTTACCTGTAGTAATGTGATAGACTGACGCCTTTTGTCTGCATACTTCTTAGCTAAGTACATACGCACATAACTCTGTATCACAGTAACAGACCGCAGCCGCTTTTCCTGCTGTCGCCGTTCAATCTTCTTTCGGAAACATCTCTGAAAATTGTGAAAAATAAGAACAAGGTTTTGAAATTTTTCGCTTTACACATTTCATACATTTTTCTGAAACAGCTGATAATTTTGCGAAACTGATGCAAATTAGTATTACCCCGGTAAGTGGATATTATTACTCAAGAACAGCAAATGAACATTTACTATGAATAGACTAAAATTACATTATGCAAATAAGTGCTCAACAGAAAAAATCATATACTGTAGAAGTAGAAATTATTCGTGTGGTTTTAATTTAAAAAAATAAAAAAATACATATTAAATTAAATATGCTGAGTATTTGTTGTCATCAGGTGAATTTTTTTTTGATGCACCACTGATCTTTTCGTATGGCCAGAACGGCAAAAACGATGTTGGTTATATGGTCATTTTGCCTTTGAACGCTTATGTTTATTAAGGGATGATACTTTTTGTATAACTTTCTAGACCGTCTGGAAACACGTTATTTACCTATTATTTAAAATAAAGGATACAGTAAATAGGTGTCACACTGCAATGAGCTGCAAATAATTATAGCCAATAGGAAATTATGCTTATTTGGGTAAAAATTTTCAAATTACTCACAAAAAATTCAATATAAGCAAAATTTTACACCTAAATTACAGTGCACCAAAGTCTACATTCACAAAATTAAATTTGCTAAAATTATTCAAATTTTTTTGGTCCAAAATTAACAAAGTACATGTAGTTCTGAAAACATGTGCATCAACAATGAGTTGCAAAAAATATGGCTTTCAAAGGAACACGGTAGTAGTAGAAATTTTATACAGTTTGCTGGCTTGCAGATTGTAAATGCACTCAAATTTTACAGTTTACGACATACAATATCTAGATATACACATTACCTGAAGAGTAATAATAGAGTTCAACTGTTGTTTCGCAAGCTTGCGTGTTCTGGCATTGCGATAGGCTCTTTGTATTTTGATGGCACACATATGGAGGTATACAGCTGCCGAGAACTGCATCAATCTCGCCTTTTCTGCTTCTCTCAAAGCCTGAAATTAAAAAAGTGAAAAAGTTATGATGTAATAAATTATGACATACATGTACAAATATTTATGTCAAGTTCATTCAGAAATGGAAGTCTACTGAAAGTCAAACCTGTGTATAGCAGCCATCCAAGGGATAGTCAAACCTGTGTATAGTGACCACCCAAGGAAGTCAAACCTGTGTATAGCAACCACCCAAGGCACAGTCAAACCCGTTTATAGCAACCACCCAAGGGACAGTCAAACCTATGTCTAGCAACCACACAAAGGACAGTCAAACCTGTGTATAGTGACCACCCAAAGAAGTCAAACCTGTGTATAGCAACCACCCAAGGCACAGTCAAACCCGTTTATAGCAACCACCCAAGGGACAGTCAAACCTGTGTATAGTGACCACCCAAGGCAGTCAAACCCGTTTATAGCAACCACCCAAGGGACAGTCAAACCTATGTCTAGCAACCACACAAAGGACAGTCAAACCTGTGTATAGCAACCACCCAAGGGGCAGTCAAACCTGTGTATTGTGACCACCCAAGGCACAGTCAAACCTGTGTATTGTGACTACCCAAGGGACAGTCAAACCTGTGTATAGCAACCACCCAAAGGACAGTCAAACCTGTGTATTGTGACTACCCAAGGCACAATCAAACCTGTGTTTAGTGACCACCCAAGGCACAGTCAAACCTGTGTATAGCAACCACCCAAAGGACAGTCAAACCTGTGTATTGTGACTACCCAAGGCACAGTCAAACCTGTGTATAGCAACCACCCAAGGCACAGTCAAACCTATGTATTGTGACCACCCAAAGGACAGTTAAACCTGTGTATTGTGTCTACCCAAGGCACAATCAAACCTGTGTGTTGTGACCACCCAAGGTACAGTCAAACCTGTGTATAGCAACCACCCAAGGGATAGTCAAACCTATGTATAGTGACCATCCAAGGGACAGTCAAACCTGTGTATAGCAACCACCCAAAGTACAGTCAAACCTGTGTATAGCAACCACCCAAGGCACAGTCAAACCTGTGTATAGCAACCACCCAAGGGACAGTCAAACCTGTGTATAGCAACCACACAAAGGACAGTCAAACTTGTGTATTGTGACTACCCAAGGCACAGTCAAACCTGTGTATAGCAACCACCCAAGGGGCAGTCAAACCTGTGTATTGTGACCACCCAAGGCAGTCAAACCTGTGTATTGTGACTACCCAAGGCACAATCAAACCTGTGTTTAGTGACCACCCAAGGGACAGTCAAACCTGTGTATAGCAACCACACAAAGGACAGTCAAACCTGTGTATTGTGACTACCCAAGGCACAGTCAAACCTGTGTATAGCAACCACCCAAGGGACAGTCAAACCTGTGTATAGCAACCACACAAAGGACAGTCAAACCTGTGTATTGTGACTACCCAAGGCAGTCAAACCTGTGTATTGTGACTACCCAAGGCACAATCAAACCTGTGTTTAGTGACCACCCAAGGGACAGTCAAACCTGTGTATAGCAACCACACAAAGGACAGTCAAACCTGTGTATTGTGACTACCCAAGGCACAGTCAAACCTGTGTATAGCAACCACCCAAGGGACAGTCAAACCTGTGTATAGCAACCACACAAAGGACAGTCAAACCTGTGTATTGTGACTACCCAAGGCAGTCAAACCTGTGTATTGTGACTACCCAAGGCACAATCAAACCTGTGTTTAGTGACCACCCAAGGGACAGTCAAACCTGTGTATAGCAACCACACAAAGGACAGTCAAACCTGTGTATTGTGACTACCCAAGGCACAGTTAAACCTGTGTATAGCAACCACCCAAGGCACAGTCAAACCTGTGTATAGCAACCACCCAAGGGGCAGTCAAACCTGTGTATTGTGACTACCCAAGGCAGTCAAACCTGTGTATTGTGACTACCCAAGGCACAATCAAACCTGTGTTTAGTGACCACCAAAGGGACAGTCAAACCTGTGTATAGCAACCACACAAAGGACAGTCAAACCTGTGTATAGCAACCACACAAAGGACAGTCAAACCTGTGTATTGTGACTACCCAAGGCACAGTCAAACCTGTGTGTTGTGACTACCCAAGGCGCAATCAAACCTGTGTTTAGTGACCACTCAAGGTACAGTCAAACCTGTGTATAGCAACCACCCAAGGGATAGTCAAACCTGTGTATAGTGACCACCTAAGGCACAGTCAACCTGTGTACAGTGGTCACATAAGACAGGTTGTCTTTATATAGAGGTGGTCACTAACACAGGTTTGACTGTAATTTGAATGAAGCCCTCTAAGTTACTTGATATTGCACTATAAGAATGAAGTATTATTTGAATACAAGTAAAAGTAATAGGTTAATACTTGCCTTCAAATTCCTCCTGACCCAATATCCTCTGATTTGTTTCTGAATCATGATTGCTGAGTGTTGCTGTTGAATTCTCACTTTATATGGTTTCCATGCCAACCATGACCTCACATAGCTCTGAATCACAATTGCATGGTTTCTCTTCTCCAAGTAGTGCTTTCTGACGAGATAACCTCTCACACGTGATTGGATGAGAACACAAGACGTCTTCATCAATTTAAATCGTCGCCGACACTGCAATCTTCGCACCGCTGACTGTAAAACGATGGCGGACTTCTTCATTAGTTTAAACTTTTCTTCCATCTTCTTTTTCATCCTATAAGCCATGTAGTATTGCTGTATACGTACAACCGCAGTCTTCAATTTCTGGTATTTTTGCACATTTTGGTATCTTCGGAAGCTGCTCTGGATAATAATCGCAGACTGTTTGAATCGCCGATATTTCTGGAATAGTCTGTATCTCCTGTAAGAACTTTGGATCTTTATCGCCGCTTTTATTTTCTTTACATAAGTTCTGGTTGTGTTGCCACGGTGAAGACTCTGCATTTTGACCACAGCATCTTTTAGTCGTATATACTCGCATCTAATTCGTCTTGCACGAATCATAGCGGTGTATCTGACTTGAATCACAACAGCAGCATGAATAATCTTCTTGTAAGATTTCTTTGCGATATAACCTTTGACTGTTGCTTGGATTTTAATGGCTGCACTTTTTTGTTTCAAAAACTTGCTTCTTACTGAACACATTTTGATGAAACTTTTGATAA
Source organism: Saccoglossus kowalevskii (assembly GCF_978046115.1). Taxonomy (NCBI): domain Eukaryota; kingdom Metazoa; phylum Hemichordata; class Enteropneusta; family Harrimaniidae; genus Saccoglossus; species Saccoglossus kowalevskii. The sequence goes on from NC_140657.1 coordinate 7,846,771, forward strand.
TTGTTGCTGATCTGTGTTGCCATGCCAACTGTCTTGCTTTGAACCCTCTATAATAAGACTGAATTGTGATACAAGACGTCTTCACAACATGGAAACACTTCTGTTCTTGTTGGCATAGCAAATTTGCGCGGAAACGCCTTTGCACCACTATGGCAGCCTGTTTTGTTCTTTTGTACGTTTTCATAGCTTGTTTTCTTCTAACCAATGCTTGCATTTGAATTGTAACCCTTCTCAGTTCTCTGTATGTCTTTCTTGCTTGGTATCTTCGACAGTATGTCTGTATAGTCACACAAGATGTCTTGATTTCTTGGTATTTCTTCATTGCTTCATTTCTATGTGAATGAGCTCTGTAGTGTTCTTGTATTATCTTTGTGCTTTTCAAAATCTGTTTATACTTTCTTCTCTGAATACTCATCTTAACGTTACTTTGAATAGTGATGACTGCTTTTCGGAAGTCTTTATAGTTTTTAAATGCTACATAACCTCTGTAAGCTGATTGGATCTTGACAGCAGCTTGGATTCTTTGCACGTAAATCCGTGCAAGTCTTGCTCGATACAAACTTTGTGCTAAAATAACTGTTCCCTTTAATTTCAAATATGATTTTTTTTGTCTTCTTGCCAATAACGTAGCTTTCCACTTTTGTTGTATCTTGATTGCAGACTTCTTCAACGTTTGAAACTTCTTGTGGCTAAGGTGGGATTTAAAGGCAGCTTGCAGTACAATGGCAGACGATCTCATTTTTTGATACTTCGTCCTCAAACGATGCATTCTGAAAACAGACTGGATCAATCTTGCTGCTCTGTGTTGCCTTGACAACAGTCTTGCTTTGAACCCTCTATAATAAGACTGAATTGTGATACAAGACGTCTTCACAACATGGAAACACTTCTGTTCTTGTTTGCATAGCAGATTTGCACGGAAACACCTTTGCACCACTAAGGCAGCTTGTTTTGTTTTTTTGTACTTTTTCATAGCTTGTTTTCTTCTAACCAATGCTTGCATTTGAATTGTAACCCTTCTCAGTTCTCTGTATGTCTTTCTTGCTTGGTATCTTCGACAGTATGTCTGTATAGTCACACAAGATGTCTTGATTTCTTGGTATTTCTTCATTGCTTCAATTCTACGTGAATGAGCTCTGTAGTGTTCTTGTATTATCATTGTGCTTTTCAAAATCTGTTTATACTTTCTTTTCTGAATACTCATCTTAACGTTACTTTGAATAGTGATGACTGCTTTTCGGAAGTCTTTATAGTTTTTAAATGCTACATAACCTCTGTAAGCTGATTGGATCTTGACAGAAGCTTGGATTCTTTGCACGTAAATCCGTGCAAGTCTAGCTCGATACAAACTTTGTGCTAAAATAACTGTTCCCTTTAACTTCAAATATGATTTTCTTTGTCTTCTTGCCAATAATGTAGATTTCCACTTTTGTTGTATCTTGATTGCAGACTTCTTCAACATTTGAAACTTCTTGCAGCCAAGGTGGCATTTAAAGGCAGCTTGCAGTACAATGGCAGACGATCTCATTTTTTGATACTTCGTCCTCAAACGTTGCATTCTGAAAACAGACTGGATCAATCTTGCTGCTCTGTGTTGCCTTGACAACAGTCTTGCTTGATGTCCTCTAAAAATAGATTGGATACTAATACAGGCCATCTTCATCTTCTTGTATTCACATTGTTGTTGCTTAGCAACCGACCAAGCTCTGTATCTTGTTTGTATCACCATAGTCGCTTGTTTCAGCTTTTTGTACTTCACCTCTGAAATCACTCTCCTTATATTGGCCTGGATTTTAATGGCTGCACATTTTATTTTCAAGAACTCTTTTCTAATCAAACACATTTTGATGAAACTTTTGATAATTGTTGCTGATCTGTGTTGCCGTGCCAACTGTCTTGCTTTGAACCCTCTATAATAAGACTGAATTGTGATACAAGACGTCTTCACAACATGGAAACACTTCTGTTCTTGTTGGCATAGCAAATTTGCGCGGAAACGCCTTTGCACCACTATGGCAGCCTGTTTTGTTCTTTTGTACGTTTTCATAGCTTGTTTTCTTCTAACCAATGCTTGCATTTGAATTGTAACCCTTCTCAGTTCTCTGTATATCTTTCTTGCTTGGTATCTTCGACAGTATGTCTGTATAGTCACACAAGATGTCTTGATTTCTTGGTATTTCTTCATTGCTTCAATTCTACGTGAATGAGCTCTGTAGTGTTCTTGTATTATCTTTGTGCTTTTCAAAATCTGTTTATACTTTCTTCTCTGAATACTCATCTTAACGTTACTTTGAATAGCGATGACTGCTTTTCGGAAGTCTTTATAGTTTTTAAATGCTACATAACCTCTGTAAGCTGATTGGATCTTGACAGATGCTTGGATTCTTAGCACGTAAATCCGTGCAAGTCTAGCTCGATACAAACTTTGTGCTAAAATAACTGTTCCCTTCAATTTCAAATATAATTTTCTTTGTCTTCTTGCCAATAATGTAGATTTCCACTTTTGTTGTATCTTGATTGCAGACTTCTTCAACGTTTGAAACTTCTTGCAGCTAAGGTGGGATTTAAAGGCAGCTTGCAGTACAATGGCAGACGATCTCATTTGTTGATACTTCCTACTCAAACGATGCATTCTGAAAACAGACTGGATCAATCTTGCTGCTCTGTGTTGCCTTGACAACAGTCTTGCTTGATGTCCTCTAAAAACAGATTGGATACTAATACAGGCCATCTTCATCTTCTTGTATTCACATTGTTGTTGCTTAGCAACTGACCAAGCTCTGTATCTTGTTTGTATCACCATAGTCGCTTGTTTCAGCTTTTTGTACTTCACCTCTGAAATCACTCTCTTTATATTGGCCTGGATCTTAATGGTTGCACATTTTATTTTCAAGAACTCTTTTCTAATCAAACACATTTTGATGAAACTTTTGATAATTGTTGCTGATCTGTGCTGCCGTGCCAACTGTCTTGCTTTGAACCCTCTATAATAAGACTGAATTGTGATACAAGACGTCTTCACAACATGGAAACACTTCTGTTCTTGTTGGCATAGCAAATTTGCGCGGAAACGCCTTTGCACCACTAAGGCAGCTTGTTTTGTTTTTTTGTACTTTTTCATAGCTTGTTTTCTTCTAATCAATGCTTGCATTTGAATTGTAACCCTTCTCAGTTCTCTGTATGTCTTTCTTGCTTGGTATCTTCGACAGTATGTCTGAATAGTCACACAAGATGTCTTGATTTCTTGGTATTTCTTCATTGCTTCAATTCTACGTGAATGAGCTCTGTAGTGTTCTTGTATTATCTTTGTGCTTTTCAAAATCTGTTTATACTTTCTTCTCTGAATACTCATCTTAATGTTACTTTGAATAGTGATGACTGCTTTTCGGAAGTCTTTATAGTTTTTAAATGCTACATAACCTCTGTAAGCTGATTGGATCTTGACAGCAGCTTGGATTCTTTGCACGTAAATCCGTGCAAGTCTTGCTCGATACAAACTTTGTGCTAAAATAACTGTTCCCTTTAATTTCAAATATGATTTTTTTTGTCTTCTTGCCAATAACGTAGCTTTCCACTTTTGTTGTATCTTGATTGCAGACTTCTTCAACGTTTGAAACTTCTTGTGGCTAAGGTGGGATTTAAAGGCAGCTTGTAGTACAATGGCAGACGATCTCATTTTTTGATACTTCCTACTCAAACGATGCATTCTGAAAACACACTGGATCAATCTTGCTGCTCTGTGTTGCCTTGACAACAGTCTTGCTTGATGTCCTCTGAAAACAGATTGGATAGTAATACAGGCCATCTTCATCTTCTTGTATTCATGTTGTTGTTGCTTAGCAACTGACCAAGCTCTGTATCTTGCCTGTATCACTAAAGTGGATTTCAAAATCTTTTTATATTTCCTTCTCAGGATACTCATCTTCATGTTACTTTGAACGATGATGACTGCTTTTTTGAGGGTTTTATAACTTTTTCTTGCTACGTAACATCTGTAAGCTGATTGGATCTTCACAGCGGCTTTAAGCTCACGCACTAATTTTCTTGCCTTCACTGCTCTATAAGAACTCTGCAAAGTGATGGCTGCAAATCTCATTCTCAGAAATTCTTGTCTTACAGTCTTCCCAACTTTCTTCGCAAAATAAACTGATTCAACTCTCTTGACAGCTTCTCTCAGTTTTTGGATATGTTCACGTACAATATGACCACGTAGCGTAGACTGGATTCGAACAACAGCAGACATGACACGTGATCGGAGACGCTGAGCCAGAAATCTTCTAACAAAGGACTGTTGAAAAAAGAAAACAATATAGAAATGAATGGTACCATTATGTATGTAAATGAGCGATTCCTTTTATTGTATAGGTAAAACAAAAAAGTTTTGCTGATCACCGAGAATCAGTTAAATGTGTTTACTGTTTCAGAAAGATGTTTTGTCGATTTTAAACTTGGAACATGTATCTTGTTATGGTATAAATAATTTTAATACGAAAAAATAAATAAGTGCATAACTTATTAATTTTTCCATGGGACGAGAAGACTAATAAATGTTCAAGATTCAAGTTACTTCATGTGACTGAAAATTAAAAGTCTAATAAAAGAACTACACCAAACTACTTCATGATTTTGAGAAGCTCAGTCATGTTCACGTATTCTAACCAATATTGAATTCAAAATGGCTGCCAGATTATTATTTAATGAATAGAAAATTACCTGTATAATTACAGCTGCTTGCTCTTGTTTGATCATCAATTGTTGTTTTCTAATCTCTTTTACCTTCTTTCGAGCCAAATTACCTCGCCATATGGACTGCACTCTTATAGCAACGCAATGCAATTCTGCTTCACGTTTCCGCTGACAGTAATCACGGAAATGTCGCTGTATAATGATGGCTGCTGCAATCTTCAGCTGCAATAATGGCAGACAATGACATGTTATATATACTTGCTATGAAATATTTCTGAGAACTGAAGTAAAGTGAAGTTAACCTTTTCACCACCAGGTCCCTCTTTTCATCACAAATTCATAAAATAGTCCTTTTTGTAGTCTGCCCTTTCCTTCAAAAGATTCTGACAAAAACAGCCAAATTTTTTGAGTAAAAACTAAAAATTGACTAAAATTTTGTCTGTTTGCTTCAAAATTAAGGTTCATCTCCAGAAATAAAGAAACATACAAGAAAGTGCAGAAAAATATGGGCAAAAAAGTCTGGTGCTGAAACGGTTAAATTACATGTTGCGAGGACATATACTGTGGAATACTTTATTTTCGCTGAAAAGGCTTTCGGGGCGTTTTGTATGGAATTTATTTTCACTGATTTTTGATGAGTTTAATGTGAAATAAAGTAAAAAAAGTATATTCGCTGGATTTTATTTTCACGGAATCATTCTTTCAGCAAAAATAGCGAAAATAAATTCCAAGCGAAAATAAAGTATTCTACAGTACATCAAATATGTAGAGCAAATGTACGTCAAACATGAATGTATTACAATAACTTACTTTTTGTTCTTTGACTGTTTTTCTTAGTTTGTATTCTCTCCACACTGATTGGATGACTCTCGCAGCACGGCCCTCTTGGCATAGATCCAGTAGACGGTTACACAGATACGATAGAAATGTTATCACAACCTACCAGAAAGACAGAAAATGAGGGAAAAATAAAATAACTTTATTTGAAAAATTCTTATCACGACTCAGTAATTACAGTTTAGCATCATTTGTAACTTAGGTATGATAAACCATTCCATGTTTGTTAGTTATATAGAAACTGTAAAACTATTTTCTAAGCTTGTTGCAAAACCAACTCTACTACACAGAAGTGTATTGTGATATAGAGGGTTGTCTGGTATGCAACGTTATTTGGTTTGGCTGTGTTGCTGTGAGTTGCTTTGTGTGGTCTTTACAGCTAGTTTTGTGAGAGTGCACTAACCTGAGAGTGTGATTTAAAAACTACATTATCATCAAGCAGGTCAATACCTAATTGCACCCTTTGTTGTTGAATCGTGGCAAGTACATAATTTTGCCAAGATGGCGACAGTCACATTGCGTCATAGAGGGCGGTGTAAGGCAGGTTTTACAGATACAATCTGATTAAAATCTGATGTAGTGTACGGGCTTTAATTATTTTGGCTATAAACTTATTTTAATTTTATTTTTTATTACTTTTGTTATTAATGCCCTTTTATTTTATTATTTTACTTTGATTTTGATTTTGTGATTTTTTTTAATTCCGCCCTACCTACATCTGAACCGATGCCTATGTAACGAGATTTCAACGAGACCCACTATCGACGATTTTAGTCAACGAATCACAGACCTCCTTCTATAGCGCACATGATGGCGTCACCGGGCAGAGTCTGATGGCAAACACACTCAAATAAAATGGCGGATTATACCGACCGAGAAAAACACGGCTTTTCGGTAAGTTTATCATTGTCAAATGCAACGAAAGTCATTTTTATGTTAATATTGTGGCTCGAATGGTACGACTTTAGATCGTTATTTTGCATAGTTATTCTGGGAGTGTTGATTTTGTTTCCACCGGTTCGACCGAACACCAGTGTCTTTTTCCAGTCGCCTGCCCTGGAGACGGGTGATGTTTTGTTGACGATCGGGCCAAAATCGTCTACGGTATTGAAGCTGTAAATATTCATCAAATTGTATCAACATTTTGTACATTATACAATAACTCTTTATTAAAGTAATTGAGCTGATTTGGACTGGAATAAAATATTTTTTATTTGGAACACATCGCAATTGATCAGGAAATATTTGTTTGCTCCAATTTTCTGCGTCGATGCCGTGGGCCGGTGACCGTTATACAATTTAAAATCAGTTTGCATTGTTTACTATAGCTGTTTACAGTGTTCTAATCATTACGATTTACTTATTTTTTTGCTTCCATTCTAGATAATTATGCTCAGTGATGTAAAATTGAAGCGATGACTGAATGAACGAACCTTGGCTGGCGAAGATGTATCTGGAAGTGTACACATTTGTTGGAAGTGAAAAAAATATTCAATGTAATGACAAAAATTGTAAAATGCTGTGGAATTTCTTTTGCAAATAAAAATATACTAGCAATTTTCTATTAATGGTTTATTCAAGTGGGCAAAATATAATGTACAGAAAGATTGCCCGTATACACTGAAAAATAAGCAACCGACAGCCTGTATAAAAGGGGGGCTGTGATTGGCTGTTACTTACGCGAGATTTGAACGGGACTTACATAGGCGTCGGATCAGATGTAGGTAGGGCGGAATTAAAAAAATCACAAAATCAAAATCAAAGTAAAATAATGAGATAAAAGGGCATTAATAACAAAAGTATTAAAATAAGTTTATAGCCAAAATAATTAAAGCCCGTACACTACATCAGATTTTAATCAGATTGTGTGGTGACCAACTTTTTTTAAAATCAATATTCTTATATTACCCGTAAGTACAATTTATTAGAAAATGAATAAATTCTGGGTATTTGAATTCATGAGTAGGCTTCTCCCTTAAGGCAACAACAAGTTACAAAGCATGTTACTATAACAACCTAAGCATCTTAATTCTTGTTTGTCTATCAACTAGACCTATGTAATGTCCTGAATACAATAAATACCTTCTCATTAGGGATTGTATGGGACATCTCTGAAGACTTGATCATGACAGGAACACCACCAAGATGGCCGACAGCATCGTACACCATTTTGAAATTGTGTTTCTCATTAGTCAATAATTCATCGAGTTGTGTTGGCTTGCCAGTCGCTGTGAAGTAGAGTGTTATAAAATGAAAACCAATGATTTGAAAAGAGATCTTATATACAGCAAAATATGTTTTTTCATTTTTCTATCCAAAATATTGTACATTTTCTTTTTCTCTAAAATTTGTTTTTTAATTTTGTTTATCAAAATGTTGGGAAAAAAAAATTGGGGATTTGTTTTGTGAAAAGTAGCAAATACAGATTCTGGGAATTGAAAAAAGGGAAAATGACCAGTTGAAATTGCTGAACATTTAGAGAACATTTTTTGTAGATTTCATTGAACAATTTCTCCGGTGTCATGTCAGCAAAATTTTGTTTTTACAAATTCCATAAAAGTTTAACATATAATTTTGCAATTACATGCTTGTCAATTTGTTTATTTATTTTAAAATTGTTATAAAACTTATCCTTTATTTTGATTTTATAATGAAAATTACAGTTTTGTGAAATTCTGACAAAAACCTCCAAGAAGATTGTGACGTGACATACGTGATGATTAGAAAACTTGAATATTTTATTTTCGAGCCCTAACAAACAACTTTTATTTTTAAATCCTACTCAGAAATATACAGTAATGTCACTTACTTGGACTAAATGTATCACACCATGTTGAATTGCGGAATTCCTCACCATCAGACTCAGTTTCTTCGATTTGAAACTGAGATTGTGTGGTGTCATGACGAATGCCATTCCATGGCAACAGTGATGGATGATAGTGGTGCACCAAACAACACAGGACTCTTCCGTCACTGAATGACACAGTAAAATTCTCAACCTAAAAAATATATTATTTCTTATTTTTTGCTACGATCAAAACAAAAAATTACACAACAAGATGGTGAATTGCACCTTTCCAGGCCATAGCACAACCAGCTAGTGAATGACTAATGTCAAAGTCACTTACTGGCTTGTGATCTGCTGTGACATTCCCATAAGTTGTTTTATTAATTGCAAAACATACTGTAAATGCATTAATTATTCACTGGGTTTTAATTTTCGCTATTTTTGCTGATAAGTGAAATCCCCTAAATTAAATCTTTGTGAACATGTAAAATAACAATAAAACTCATTGTTTTCTTGACAAAGTCATGAAATGTAAACGATGAATATGCTCAAAATATCAAAATAGTGAAATTAAATGTTTTTACACTACATACATGTATATTTAATAACATCAGTGCACAACGCTATTATTTTATCTTTAAGTGTGAGTGACCGGTTCTTGTCAAATAGTCTCTGCGTACATGTACACATGCAAAACGTAAATAAGTGTGACAACCTATAAGTCAGCAACAAAACGTTTCCATGACGTAAATCAGTGTTCTCCCCAGGCCAAAACAGCGTCGCGGGCCGCGACACGATCGGATTTGCCCGCGACGCTATGTGTTAAATCTACAAATGCATTGTATTAACGCCAATTTCCCGGGATAATCCCCTGTTGTTTCTCATTGGTTGGATATAGTTTTAAAAAAACAAAGCAGTTCTATAAAGACAAAGCCGTAAGCCCCGGTGTCAAACGCTCTTTGCCAAACGTATATTCATATGCAAATGATATAGTCACATTTGGGGTCAAAAGCCACATGTTTCCGGTGTGTACGAAACGTATTTTCATTATTATTTTTAGAAATGTAGTCGTACCATTATTAAGTTTTGATTTTTGTCAGTATTTTTGATATTGTATTTATTTTTTGAGATCAAAATGTGAAAAAATATATATTTATGATGTAAACAATTTTGACCTCGTGATTGTGAATCCAAGATGGCGTCACCCACGTAAGATCCAGCGAGCGTGAACTTCCCACTCGGATCGCATATCGTGCTCAGATTCGGATGAATTAAGTGAAGCATAATTGAAAATAATATATTTATCAAGAAATCGGGCATTCTAATCAAGAAACGTGTGGAAATTGGAGTGACACTCGTGTTATTTCTTGGAAGAAAAGCCTCAATTTTACGTGGTATAACAATGGCGACAATTCGTAATTCAGACCTCCGTTGTCTCGAATTGTTCACAATTGTGTTGAACAGACAACATCGATGATTAAAAAAAAATACATAACACTGTAAATAGGTAACAAAATTACTATTCAAATCATTTTAATCTAATCATCCATCAATGAACAAGTTAATTAGAGATTTTACTTTCTTCCAGAAGATGAACAACTACACACAGTTTGTCAATTTTATAGGCAATGATGTCACATTTTCGGTCGTCACTGTTGATGTATATAAGTAAAAACAAAAACATGGGTGCTAGGGAAAGGAAGATAGTATTCAAAATTCCAAAATAGAATAAATATCGAATAAGCTCAAGAAAGAAATAATAAGGATTGTAGGAAAGTAAATTAGTTTTGATGTACTTACCTTTAAGTTATAATACGCACAGACAGCTTTACTCCATTCTAGTAACAGAGACAACTTGTGAGATTTGTAATAAAGGCCGGGTTCACTCAGTCGCTTTTCATCGCTGACCACATGGGTTTCATTCAAAAGTAGCAACTGCAGTTGACGGCGAGTTCTCAGATTCTTTTTCAGGAAAGTCACTTCCTCTTGTATTTGATTTTCATTTAAATTGATGCTTATCTGTTCAAAAATGATTGAAATGTTAGTTTCATAATGACGCTCATAACCCATTAAAGGCTGTCATGCAGCGCGTGTTCGAATTTTATGTAAATAAACAATGTGTTTCACATGTGTTGTATATGTCACTACATCAAACAGGCCGCAGCATGGCAGCCACCTGTCTTGAACCTTTTATATGTAATTCCAGTTCACATTTTGTATATTTTTATTTATTTTTTTATAATTTTTGTGTAAATTGAGCAAATAATTGAACATAATTTCCCCAGGGAAGTCGTCACCTGCACATGTGTCAAATGGCCATAGCGTGTCATTGTTTGCAAACAAGCGTCCACCAATGAGCCTTTGCGTTTTTAGCGTGTGTTTTTATCGTCACTTGAAACTCAATTCTTGTGTGTGAGCAGGTGACGACCCTCTCGTTTAAAAAAAGACATGCCCTACTAATACCACAAACATGGTATATACACCACACCAGTTAAATGTGTTGTTATTTAAGCAAAACTTGATCACATTTACAGTGTATGACATTACTAATCAGACCAGAAATGATCGAGGAACTCATCCATTCATTTGTTCTGATGCCGATAAAAAGCAAAACAAATTTAGTGTTTTCATTTACCACTAGGAGAAAATCAAGTTAATATAACTGCCCAATAAAAAAAGACATTTTTTGTGTGAACAAATGTTTCCAGTTGCTGCTTTATTACTATGTATTTTACAAAAAAAATACATTCTGGTAAAAAGATTTGTCAGAACAGATGAATAATTGATGATAAACGGTACCACTTTGTTATCAGAATCAAAATAGTGGTCATCAAGCGTAGAATGGGCAAACGTTTTTTAAAAGTTTTGTGTATGAAAAAGACCCATCACGAGTATAATATAATCATTGAAGAGAATATAGATGTATTGTATACAAATACTTGTGAATGGTTTATTATTCAAACAAATCTATAAAACTTGTACCTGAAAATGGAACACAAGTCTCCAAAGTAATTCTAATGTTTTCTCACGATGTCCATCAATAATATCTTTGCTAGACAGACCACCACCTGAAAACACAATCATAACATGTGACATTTAATAGCACAAACTAGTTAAAATAAGACGCCTAAAAGCAAGTAATGCAAGTGTGAATTGCAACTTTTTAGCATAAGCCTTTAATTATTTGTGCCATTAACAAACAAACATTTTATTATTTCAAGAAAAATTAGTATTTTAAGTCAATGCCAATATGAGATTATGTAATTAAATATTAAAATTTGTTCTTACTAGCTGATCATTTCAAAGAAATCTGTTTACAGTTACAAAAATTCATATATTTCTTGAGTCAACCATTATTTTCAGGTGCATGTAGATAGTATTGATGTCTTTACAGCATAGGGTTTTATACCAATCAGTGACAATTTTCATGTCATGTGATGCACATTTGTTTGTTTATTACTTACTTTCTATATCTATGCCAACTTCCTTCATAGCTTTCAAACACACGCCTACATTGTGTATCTTCTGTAGTCTGCTGATAGCTGGTGTTCGTAATTGACTCAGAAGCTTCCAGTTGTGGGTCAACAGTCCCATTATTCGTCTGAGTAAAGCAAAAAGTTACAATTGTTGAATGTACGATAATCATGACTAACTTAAGGGGCTGTGAATAGTTAATATATGGGAACACCAAACTTAAACCTATAAACAAAAGTTTGAAAGTGTGAAAAAAAATGAATAGGACAAAAACTAAAACAGAAACAAATATTAACCTTTTCACCACCCGTTCCCTCATTTTGTCACAAATTCACAAAATAGTTCTTTATCCATGTAGTCTGCAAGTCTGCACTGTCCTTCAGAAAATTGGGACAAAAATAGCCAAATTTTTTTGAGCAAAATCTGAAAATTGACTTAATTTTTTTTTAGCTGGTTCCAAAATTAGGGTTATTTCAGAAAATATTAAAGAATATAAAAAAGTGCAGAAAAATTTTAGCTGATGGTGAAAAGGGTAAAACAGTAAATGAAATCACTTTGACCCCTCCCCCACCCTTTTAACCTTGCAAAGAGATGATGTTGGTGTGCATATTTTAATTCTCCACAGAAGGTTTAAAATTGTGCATTTTCTTGTATCAGAACGATGCTGAAAACAGATTCAGTTTGAGGATATTCTAAATGCTACTTACGTCAAACGAATACCACAGCGTAAATCAACAGCAATATTAGACACAGCATAGTCAAATTCATCCAATGAGGTTTGAGTAGCAGTGATTGTGTAACCAAGGTAACCAAGATGGCGAGTGACATCACCTTCACCACTTAGAAAGTCGCGCGAGAAGATCAATAGCAAATTTCGACTTGACTAAAAAAAAAGATGAAATAGAAAATTAAAAACTGAAATTTGAGAATGAAAATAGTAAGTAAATTGTTATCAGATCATAAGAAGAAATGTTACACACAACAAGCACTGCACAGAACATCAAAGCAAGCTGAAACAAGATAAGGTTACTGATTTCTATGAATACAAAACGTCAAAGAAAATCACAAAATATTTGATAAATCAAAATCAACAAAGATTGTAGACTTACTTTGAATTCAGCATCTTTACAGAAGAGGCACGGATCATGGTCGATAAGTTTAGTTAATTTAGCACGGTCCAAAAACAGTACTAACAGTAAAAATTTCTTGAGAGTAAACTTTGCTAGAGCCTCCTCATATCCTAATGAAATATAAGTTGTATTTAAATCAATGACATCGTTTATAGATCATTACATCATTAGATTATAGATAATTACATCATTGGATTATAGATGACATCATCAGATTATAGATCATGACATCATTAGATTACAGATCACGAGACATCAGATTACAGATCACGACATCAGATTACAGATCACGACATCCGATTATAGATCATGACATCAGATTATAGATCACAACATCAGATTATAGATCATGACATAAGATTATATATCACATTGTCAGATTATAGATCACATTGTCAGATTATAGATCACATCGTAAGATTATAGATCATGACATCATCAGATCACAAATCATGACAACATCAGATTATAGATCACGACATCACCAGATCACAAATCAAAACATTAGATCATAGATCATGATATCAGATCATTTGACATGGCGAAATGTACTAGATCATACACCATGTCACATCACTTTGGTATCAGATCAATACATCATGACATACGACTTATCAAGGAAATACTGTGCATCAGTAAATACCCAACAAATGTATTCAAATTGAATGTGATATTGTATAAGTAAATACTTATATGACATCAGCTCAGATGTTAAATTACACAGCATGACATCATCTTAGTGAAATACTCACCATCTTTGAATAGATTTGGTACTGTAGGATGTGAATAATCACTAGCTATCATTGGATTATTTAATAACCGTGTGACAATAAATGTTGACAAGCCATGTACATCAGTATTACTCTTCAAATTCAGTACAACTCCGTAGATAGTCTAAAAAAATCCAAAAACAATATCATTTAAATGGTTTTTCACAAACACAAACACAAAGACAGGTTTCTTATTACCGAAAGATGAAATACATCTAAGTATCACTTGAAGTTACACTAAACGTGGCATGTCCATATTTCTACATATAAGGGTGGGACATTACTTCTCGGAGGGGACAGGGATTAGCAAAATAATTCACACAAAGTGACATAAACTCTAAGAACGAATGGAATATAACCCAGTGAATGAAAAAATCTAACACATCTCCCAACCCCTTTCATATCAGAACACTACCATTCACAACAGCAAATTTAGGGTCACGGTAAAAAGCAAAGCAAAACATTATTGATCGACTTACCTCCAGCCCAATTCGTAGCCATAATGGGTTATAACAAAGTATCATATTTAGTAATTGCTGTCTCACACCTGAAGATTATGATAAAATGTACATAATATTATTATACACATGTCACTGAAACACCACAAGTTACGGAGTGCCATAATTTTGCATTATTGCACTGGGGAGTTTACATCCTACCATATTAGAAAACACAAATTCCAAATATGGAACAATTAGGTGCGTAAGCGTCCTCTGATAATAAAACAAACTGCCAACAGGGTTTGACCCCACACAAAAAAGTTTGCTAAATCTGTTCTAAATGTTTTAGATTTCGGCATACCCATGATGTATTCCTGGGAGGATTGACCTCCGACATGCATGACAGTCGATACTCCCGCTGTCTTTGTGCATACTTTGCAGTATCCTCATAATAACTTTATATTATTATACATCCGCCGACTAAAACAATAGCATTCTGCACAAAGCCACATTTGCAAGTAATTGCAACCTTCACAATTATTTATGTGAATTACGTTACTAACATTAAACCGGTTCTCACCGTAGTCTTTGTTGATGTGTTTATCTGCTCTCACCAATAAACGTAAACTTTCTATTTCTTCCTCAATTTTGTGAACGACTCTAACAATGGATTCACTTTCAAATAACATACAAGCACTTCTGCGAAGTCTGTTCAATCTCCGAGTTGCAGTGTAAGATTTCAGAGACAATTCCTCTTTGGTTGGCGCTAATGTGATATCTTTCGTATCCATGCAAAGGATTTTACCAGCATCAACTACGGCAAAAATACAAAAAATGTAGGATAGTCATTAGATCATTATTCAACCTTTTCACCACCACTTCCCTCTTTACATCATATGTTTATAGTCTGCACGTTCTTTCAGAAGATTGGGACAAAAATAGCCAATTTCTCCAAGAAAGTCTGGTGGCGAAAAGGTTATTAAAGCTTGATTACCAGAAAGAAAAAACGGGCAAAGCACCACAGTTTGTCTAGTTTGGTATGGGGGGGTACCATTAAAAAAAAGCGATACATTAAAAATTAGCCTATTAAAAACAAGATCCCTTGCACTTAAAGATACACTAAGTAAAATGAGAAAGGAAGCAGTGGATCACCAGGCAGTTCTGTAATGTGTATCCTGGTTACTTTCATGGTTCATCACTGTCCATAATAGTTTGACCAGATTTCACTCATTAACCATGCAAATTTATTGCAACGCCAAGGAAAGAATTATAGCATCTTTTTTTCGAAGGCAACTACATGTATCAGCAGATACAGCACATGCATATAGACTATATAACTGTAAAATTCTTTATTTTTGCTGAGGTAATGATTCAGTGAAAATAAAATCCAGCGAATATACCTTTTTTCCTATATTTTACATTCAACTCGCCAAAAATCAGTGAAAATAAATTCTATGCAAAGTATCCAAAATGTTTTTTTTGCGAAAATTAATTCCAGCTAAAATAAAGTATTTCACAGTAACTGTCATCCAGTGTATAGAAAATTAGCATATTCAGATTAGCAACGTGCTATATTTATCAGCCAATCAAAGTAATGATCACCCAATGACCATACAAGCAAAACCAAGGCAACATGTCCAGACTAGTATGGGGACGGGCAAATAATGAGAAGGTAACCAGTCTATGTAAAATATTACCCTTTCTGAAGAGATATATAATTTTACATCAAGTTTGCAAGTAGAAAATTGGGAAATTGTTCAGCAGTCACTATATGGAGTGCATGAGATGGGAATCTCAGTTGATGTTTGTTAATTACTGTTGACAGCCATACTGCTATATGGTGTTGATAATGTATGAAGCCAAAATTTGTGTGAATGTGAAAGCGTTACAGTTACTGCGCAACTCGTATTTAAATTAAAAGTTAACAATTCATTTTATACACGCAGATGTATAGACACCGCCGAGGATGGATATCGAACACAACGACCATGTCCCTTTAACTAACACAATCCTCTAATCTACTTTAGTTCTGTAATAATTTAGATTCACCTCTATTCATTTTACAGCTTGGATCCTTCGGGCAGTCCAGCTCATCCGGCGTTAAAATAAAATTCAACCATCGTGTGAATCCTAGTTCTTGCTTCTTCATCCATTTCTCATCGTAGTACATATTTTGAGAAGCGTACATCATTGGACGACTTGATATACCTAAGTAGTAAAACATAAATGATTTATGTTCACTGGACTGCACTTCAAAACAAGCAAATTTTTGTAATACAGCATTTCTGTTTATTGTCTTTTCACCACCAGACATTTCCGCTCAAAATAGAAAAGAACCCTAATTTTGGAGCCAACTGACTAAATTTGAGTAAATTTTCAGATTCTACTCAAAAATATTGACTATATTTGTCTCAATAGTCTGAAAGAAAGTGCAGACTATAAACAGGAATATTTTGTGAATTTGTGATGAAAGGAAGGAACTGGTGGTGAAAAGGTTAACTCCTGAGTAATACAATTGTTTTGATTGGTCACTACATGGACACGTGATCCTATAACATTAATCTTGACCAATCAAGAAAGTGGATAATTAAAATGCAAATATTTAATTTTAATCATGCATAAATATCATCATTTTAATGCTTGGGTTACAGGCTAATTCATGCACACGTTATTCAACAGTTACAGACCAACTTGTGGGCGGCAATTACCAATAAAACATATTGCCATGTTGTTTGATTAGAATATAAATATACTCACTTTTACTTCTTGATTTCTGTAGACTTAGTTTTGACATAGCCAAACCCTTTACAGAGGATGTTGAACCAAGTCTTTTCTTTCCAGCAGTAGGCGGCTTTGAACACTTTTTATCATTTAGTTTATCTCTGTATGACTCTACCCTGGCTCGTTTTGGTTCTTGCTGTTTTCCTTGCGTTGTTCTCTTCTGAGATGTTCGAGAGTATGTATCTAGGCAACTATCAATTGTATTGTTGATTTGAGAATAGTCTAAATCACCCATTGGTGTCAACATTGACTCATCATTTTCCTCCACATGCTGCAGATTCTCGTTTGTAAAACTCTGACCATTAGCTGCTTTCTGCGATTCAGTCTTTGATACAATTCTAAATTCCCCGCAAGGTTTAGTGATTGTTGCAGATGCAGACGAAAGACGCCGCAAATCAACAGATGGCACATTATTTTCAGCTGATGACCGAGTACTCGATTTTCGTGGCGTCAGCGTTAATTTACCACACGGCTCTGTGGTTACAATTTGCGCTTGAATAAGTCTCCTTGATCGGTTTTCTGTTTCAACAATTACAGGTGGACCAGGAAAATGGGTTTGTGTTTCATTACAAGGTTCTCGAGGAGTAAGGAAGAGTTGCTTGGTTGCTTGACCACTTCTTGATATCACTTCTTGTGGTTCTTTCGTAATGGTAGTAGATAAGACTTTTGATTCTCCACAAGGTTTTGTAATAGTGGCTGATGCAGAGGAAAGATGTCTTGTATCAAGGGTTACAGTAGTAGACTCTTTAGGCGTCTCCGTGATGGAAGTCGATAATAACCTGGTCTCACCAGATGGTTTTGTGATGGTACCAGATAACAATCTTCTTGGTTCTGCTGTCATTCTTGAAATCGACTCATCGAAGGGTCCTGTAATAAACGCTGACTTTGACAGGGAATTGATAGAAGTTGAAACCACTTGTTCAGATTCAGTGGTTAAAGGACAAGTTAAAGGCAATGGTTCAGGGAGGAAAGCAGAAATAGGAGAAAGGTTTTTCACACAGGGACCCTGATCCATTGATTGAGACATTAATTTAGATTCACCAGAAGGTTCAGTGATCATGGCCGATACAGAAAGCAATCTTCTCGATTGGTCCAACACTGTGCATGCATCTGATATTAACGACTGATCATCAGGTTCCATGGCAACAGATGAAGATAGCATTTGTGATTCACCAAGAGGCTGTAAGGGCACAATTGGGGCTGAAACTAGTTTTCTTGTGAGGTTTTCTGGTTTTCTTTTTTCTTCATTTGGTTCTAGTATTGACGTTGACAGGGGTATATGTTCTCCAGATGGGTGTGTGATCGTACCAGACACAGATGAGAGTCGTTTGGTAATTCTTGGTGGCATAGCAAATGATTCAGTTTTAGGTTTTCCAGTTGTTATCACCCCTCTTCTTGGCACATCAGACTTGGTTATTCTATTAACCAATCGTTTAGAATCAAAAGAATTAGTGGTTTTGGCATCAGTTGACTGGGTAACTCGAATAGTGGATGGTTTTGTTGCTGTAGCAGAAAACTTCTTTTTTGGAATTGCTCCTGTATGATTCTTTCGCGAGTTAGCACTACTTGCACCAGATGATACAGAATTCTTTCGAGCAGGCTTATTTGTTGTTTCTGTATCAAGCGGTGCATTCACAGTGGTACTTTTGGGTTTTCTTTTCATAGGTAACATCTGTGGTTCTTTGAATAGCTCTTTGCGAGGAATTTCAGCTTTGCTGTCTTCCTCGCATTGCATGGCGTGTAGGAAGCCCTTCTTAGCATCTGTCAGAGGAGTACTGCTGCATTTACGACGACTAGGCTGTGTCGGGCTTTCAATGAGAAATGATCCCAAGATATCAGCAGTGTGGTTAGCTAGTAGTTCAGCTTCGCTGACAAGGATACTGGTGTTTAAAGATGTTCCATGGATGTCGCTGTAAGCTAAGCTATGGTCGACATCACCTTGATAAGATATCAAGTTGCATAGATCTGACAGAGGTTCCACAGGTGGTGCCACTGATGATGCATTCTGGCCAATACAGAATGTAAGTCGGCTATCCTCCTCTGCAACAAGTGGTTGTGATGGCAACATTGGATTGATGTCAGACCGATTTGGACTAATGCTAATATTTAAAGCTGAATTATTTAATGGTAGTCTAAAATCAGATTGACTGTCAATAGAAGCATTCAGAAATGATGGATTAGGTAACTTTTCAAAAGTTCTGGATCGCCTTATTGATGATGGAGTAGTGGGCATTGGAGTGATCAACATCCCTAATGGTGAAGTTTTTTCATTGGTAATAGCTGCTTCGTTGGGATGAATATTCTCCTCATCAAATCGTGAGACATTTGGACTGCGATGTTTTTTTCCATCTTTCAACAACTGCTTACATTGCTTTTTGAGTTTAGTTGAACGTAACTCTGATATAACAGATTTCTTCACGTTCCATTTACTTCTTTTTTTCTGAAGCAGAAAGAAAATGGAAACTTGAATAAATAAGAGTTAGCATGTTTACAGTAATATGATTTATTGTAAATTAAAAAATATTTTTGTGAAATGCAAATCCTGCACTGTTAATACACACTGGCATTTTCATTTAAGATTACATTAAATGATTACTGCTATGTCTAATACTCCAAAACATTTTTTTTTTTTTTTTTTTTTTGAGATAAATTATACCCTAGTGTTTTTCTTTGTATGCATTTTCAAACATGCTCAAAGAAATTAATAAATAAAACTTCACATTGTTCTCCCAATAAAGTTTTGTAAACATCATTTTACGTTTTTGTTTTAACTTTAACTAAACAAAAGAATTCTTGGCCGCACACTGTACATACATTGTACATCTTTTTCTAGGGTATAAATGCATATACTGTACTAATATTTAATTTTACTGATTCACGGTCGATATTCTATCAACTTACAGTTTTTTTGACTGGAGATGCTACCGATGTACCAACCATTATTACTTGCAAGCGATGAGCATTGTCAAATTTGAAGGTGACCAACTCCCGGACGTTCCCAGCTTCGGTTGGAGACCAACGTATGCTGACAATTTGTTCCTCTTGACTCTCTAGAACCCATCTATCCTCCGAAATAGTAAAACCTTTTTGTGACGGAAATCTTTCAACTACCAGTTGTACATCCAAGTCCGCAGGATTCACCAGTCGAAGTTTACATGACTTCGATCGGTTCACTTTGACTTTGCCGAAACTAATGATCGTTTTACCAGAGAAGAAGGCAAGCTTCAGGACTGGTATATCTTCATCAACCGGTGGTGATTTTCTGTGCGGTGTACGCGAAAACCATGATCCGCGCTTCTGTTTTGGTGTATTCGGGGAGCTCAGCCCGTTGAATGAAGGAGACACAGCAGCGGCCATGATGATCCACTGCACTACACAAATCAGATCAGCACAAATTAAGTAATAGTCAAATAAAAGATGAAAAAAGTAAAAGCATTAGCAACTTTCAATTGACGAATAGTTATACATCGTATTATTCTAAGTGCATGCGATCATAGCCACAAACATCTTCGACGTCAAACTTCCCTCAACTGAAAATTCGAACCCAAATTGACTGGCGGTCATTGGTCTGATGCTGACCAATTAGAAAGCTGGAACTAGAGATTTAAATTCTAAACGCTCCCTGTGTAAGGTCAAAGGGCAATCACATGACTCAACTTTGACCCGCCGTCGGCGACATGTTGTGATCGTGGCGAATGAATGGATCTCAAGTGATGATTTACCTTTTTTGTGGCATAACAATATGGATATGAAGGTTAGTGATTGTAAAATATGGAAAGATGTGTGATTACTGTTTGAATCCAAGTGTTTTCGATTTGCTGCGTGTGTCCATGTTCTAGTTACAGTGCAATTCAGATCAATACATTTGTTTCAATAAATGTTTCTGTTGGATTTTTGTTCATTGGTTGGGCGGCTCGAGAGTTAGGGTAAGGGGTGGGGTACATTGGAAAGTCATTCCGTCATACTGACTGATAGCTTCGAGCAAGTATTAGCCACAAAATGGAATATAAAGGCTCAGTCTATTTCAATTACAGGGTATTGATTGATTGATGAGATATTATTTGAAAAACAAGTTAAGCAGACACAAGTACACCCCTAAAATAATGGATTGTGCCTAGCTGCAGTTCTGTAGCTCGCTTGGTTTCGCTGTCGGTTATTTTGTTCGTCCACAGTCCCTCAGGACTGTGGTTCGTCGTGGTGTCGTGGTGTTTCGCGTTAACACCACGACGAACAAAATAACCGACAGCGAAACCAAGCGAGCTACAGAACTGCAGCTAGATTGTGCCAGACAAGTTGGTAGACATGATGAAAGAAATTTTGTTAAATATTGGGAAAATGATGACAGTAATGGTAAAATGATCTTGTAACTTTTTGATGTGCTTGAAACCTGGAAACACTATTCGTATTTCATCTGAGTTTGACATTCATATTCAGATCAAAATTAAACATTCTTTTAAATAGCATCGCCTTGAAACAGACATTTTGACAAATTTGCATGAACAAATTAAGGCACAACACACTCACATAATGTTTATAGTTTACTGCCTTCTCGTTAGTTGCTTGGCACTTGGCCAGCTGGCTGGCACCAGCAGTACCG
The DNA here is from genome assembly GCF_978046115.1 of Saccoglossus kowalevskii. NCBI lineage: Eukaryota > Metazoa > Hemichordata > Enteropneusta > Harrimaniidae > Saccoglossus > Saccoglossus kowalevskii. The sequence goes on from NC_140657.1 coordinate 7,868,274, forward strand.
GTAACTGTGAACCTTGTAGGAACAATCATTATGTCCAAAAGGGTTCAGTAATAAAGAAGTGTACATTCAATTTACGATATATCTGTTTTAATAGTTGCCCGACAGCAATCGGTTTAGTCAAATGTAAAACTAAGATCAATACTGCCAAATAATAAAATACTAGTGTACACAAATATTTGATATTATTTGCCTTACAGATGTACATCCGATTTTATGAGTGTATTGAGCACTTACTTTTTAAAGAATTGCATATTGAAAAATGGGCACGTAAGTATGAAATATACACTTATATTTACAAAATAAATCCTGTCAAATCATTTTGTAGTGATTTGGTATTTTGATGAGAAGTGAATCAACTTGTCAAAATAAGATCACGAGTGAAACAGCACCATATCACAAGGTTGTCATGTAATAACCTCTTAATCATACATGGTTTCATGATCGATAATTTCCTGTGAGACAAATAAAGATATCTTTTCACACAGACTCACACATGAAGTTCATGGAACACTTTATAGGGAAACTAATCAACCTTATGGACAAGTTTTAAATCAAACAAAATAGTTCCACACATCAGTCTGCAGTTTAGATAGTCCTGTGTGATTAATAGAATGGAATGAAATTTGTGCTTTTCAATTTTCAATCTTTGTAAACTGGTATGTGATTACTGATTCTCAGTCTCCCACTGAATGCCAGTTAGCACAAAAAATATACAGTTGTAAGAACAACTTAAAACACACAGTGGTTAAGTTTATAACATGTGTAGTGATAACAAAAAATAGTTCAGGCTTTACATGTTCCATGTTTGAAGATATTGTATTCTGTAAAATTTTATCGTCTTTGCTCTAACAGAAACATGGCTATGGTAAAATAGTTCAGTTTACAATAAATGTAAATTTTATGAGTCAGTGACAAAATGTCCAAATATGGGCAATGGTATATCATAATTGTTTGTATTTGAATATAAGAATGCCTGCTGAAATCTACCATAGACAAAGTGAATAGACAATGTGTTAATAATGTGTTACAATGAAAAGCACCGATATCTTGTCATTGAGATTTGTCTCTGAACAACTGATTACCTACTGGTGCTGTGTTTTCAAAATATTGTTTATAACCAACAGACTTTTGTGGACAGTTGAAATGTATTTACCTTATTTTTATGTGTAAATATGTCAAGACTGGAGATAAAGTCTGTCAGTGATAGAAAATATTTTTAAACAAATTATTTAATCAGTTGTTCTGATCTTACAACATCCAGAGCAGTTTCAATGGTAAAATCTCAGTGTTTTTTTAGTGTAAATATTGCTTTTTATAGACCTGGTAGGAGCTGTGCTGGTACTTTTTGTTTTTGCTATAATACTTGAATTATTGAAGACTCTGAGTCTGTATATTCAAAGTAAAGCTACAGCAAACCCTCTGCTGGAAGGAAACGAGAATAATTCTGTTAATGACACAGCAGCATTACTTGTCCCGCTGAGGATTCCTCCAACGGTGGAACACATTAAAAAAAGACGGTAAACTGTGGATTTGTTTGTTTTGTAAGCATAGATATAATGTTGGCCCTGCTTCAAAAACAAAAATTTTTTAAAGTGATGACCATATCTCGAATTTGAGCAAACAAATATGAAGAAATGTGATCCAGAAAGTGTTAGTTTATGAGCTTTGGGCTAAAACAAAATGTGCCACTAGACACCATTTTTTATTATATAAATTTATTTATATATAACAGATGATATGAAAATAACTTTCCATAAATAAAAAAAAAAATCCAAACAAAATACTGTATTTGCTCTAAGTGGAGTGCATATAAACCAAAAATTGAATACTGATATATTGTAAACAGAAATCATTACAATATGACATATTTTCCAAGAAAACATGCGTTAGCAATAAACCAAATACAGGAGGGTAATTCAAAATTTATCACATTTGAACATGTGGTTACCTACATTGAATGCATGCCAGATTATTTACTGTGAAATACTTTATTTTAGCTGGAATTCATTTTCACTGAAAAGACATTTTGGTTGTTTTGTATGGAATTTATTTTCACTGATTTTTGACGAGTTGAATGAAAAATATATGAAAAAAGGTATATTCGCTGGATTTTATTTTCACTGAAACATTTTTTGAGCAATAAATTAATCCAAAGCGAAAATAAATTATTTTACAGTATGTCATTTTCCACTGCTTTAATGTATATTTGATACATTATGAACCAATATTATTTTGTCTACTCCCTTGTTTTGTTCTTACATCATTCTGAATTCATTTTGTGAATGTTACACCACCGCATTTATTTATTTATTTTTTTTCAGATTGAAGCTTCATGTCGGTAATTCCATGGTGTACTTGTTGGACATAATAATTGGATACTTCTTAATGTTATCAGTAATGACATACAATGGATATTTACTGTTAGCAGTTGTATTGGGTTCGGGAGTTGGTTATTTCTTGTTCGGTGTGCAACGAGAAAAGTTGATCTCAAAGAAATCAGTGCCATTAACCAATCATGAAGAAGAGGTCACGGAATCTCAGCGATCAACTCAACCCCTTTCTTCAACAGCACATGGTTTTGGACCGGTTGATGTTTGAATCATCTATGCATCAAATGAATGACCTGTGTGTTAAAAAAAATGGCAGCTTTAACGAAAGTTCTCCAGTGCAAAAAAAAACAATTACCGTGACATTTGCATAACAATAAATTTGTCTCAACATGGGATAAGAAGATGGCTGATTTTGAGTGTAGTTAGCAATATAGATTTTATTTACAACTTCGTAACATTTTTTTATCACTTTTTCATAGTATTCAGTTTCTTTTTAAATCAGGATTTTGATATAAAAATATTTGTTTTTAAACTGGAACAGAAAAATGGAAAGAAAAAATATTATAGCACAATATTGCATGTGAGGGCGCTATAATCATGTCAGCATTCCTTGTTAGCGGCAGTATAATTATGTCTGGAGGCATATCCTGTGAGGGCAGTGTAATCATGTTAGCATACCCTGTGAGGGCAGTGTAATTATGTCTGGAGGCATACCCTGTGAGGGCAGTATAATCATGTTAGCATACCATGTAAGGGCAGTGTATATCCTCTAGAGCGGACATCTGGGCATTTTCACCGCCTGGCAACCCTCGCGGTGAAAACAAAGGCCAAAAACTCGCAGAAAACGGTACTCTGGGATGATTGTTGAGACTCCTCTGAACAGTTTAACAAGATTAGCCCTGCGTGTGTAACATATATAGATTTGGTTGTTCAGGATTATTTCACAAGTTGAGTTTGTGTTGTTTTCTCGAATTTTCATCGGCTCGACCGGCGTTCCACAGCAGCGCGCACAGAGCCCATAGAAATGCATGTACAGTGGTGCGCGTCTTAGCAACGTGGAACGTCTGGTGACGTAGCTCCGCCCCCGAGGATATGTCTGGAGGCATACCCTGTGAGGGCAGTATAATCATGTCTGGGCAGCATACCCTGTGAGGGCAGTATAATCATGTCTGAACCGCATACCAACTAAGGAATTAGAGACAAACATTGACATCAATTACAATAATTGCAGCTGCATAATGTGGCAATAAGTTTTGTGTTTGAGATTTGTATAATGTATTGCAAATAGAATAGCTTACATGCAGTGATACCGTAACTTATTTATCTTCTGCTTTGTAGATATTTTTAAGTGTCTTATCAATAAAATAGAAGCTAAGCTGGCTAATATGAATTGATTTATAAATTATCACAAAGAACGATATTTCATATGATCTTGTCATAAGGACAATGCTGGAAAAAATCTAGCATCAGTACAGTGATGATCCTACCAGACTTTTAACACTCACTTAGCTTACACATAACACGCATACCCACACTACTTTTACCAGACAATGTACACTTACTCAAGGCAGCCATAACTATACAATCACTATTGTTCCAACCATATGGTACATTCCTTATTTAGTAAACATCACCTTTTTCCAGAATCAGTCAGTTCTTTCATTTGAGACTGACCAGTTTAAACTGGTAAATCAGTTTCTTAGTTGCAAACGTTTACTTGGTCAATCAGGGCAGTTTGTGATGAATATGCAAAGATTGCAACTTTTTAAAAAGAAACTTTTTTTTCTTGTGGCAACACCTTGGATACAAACCATGTTTTTTTCTAAACAGCCAAGCTGTGGAAAGCCACTACAGACTGAGCTTAGCAGGTGATTGACGAGAGTGCAGCAAGTGACCTCTGATTACACATTCATTGTATTTGGTGGAACTTTGTACATCCAAACATTTTTTTCTGATCTGAGCAAAATCTGATGTAGGTATAGGTTTCAGGCTTGTTATATACATTTTGATTAGGACAGTTTTTTGGTTTTACTTGCTTGATACTGGAGCACATACATTGTGTACCTAGCAGTACATCAAATTTTATCAGATTGCATCTGCACAAAAAGGAATCACTTAACATTCACGGTTTCAGGGCGTGTAAACTTGCTCAATTCTTATTTTGCAGCGGCAACACAGTGCAGCTAGGTCAGTTACGAGAAGGGATTTCACCCTATTGTTGATAAAAAGACGAACCAAGCTGTGGGTACTGGCCTTGATTAGTTCATTGGCGAATGTGACAGGGCCTGGTTGGTCATGATAACATGATAATAGCAGGGTTTTTTACAGGGCTCGTCAAAAAATACACCCCCGACAATATGTCAAGTACATTTCTCAAATTTAATAAATGACATTATCGACAAAGTACAATTGTCTCGAAATAAATAGATTGAAAGATCCCGCCAAAAATGTTATGTACCCTGAAATATATACCATATGCACTGTTTCATGCAAGCACGGAACTAGACTGAGGAGCTCCATGAAAACTGCTTTCAAAATATTTCGTGGCCCCCCCATGAGCATTGAACAATGCTATTCAATGGGTCCTTTCAAATCGGATAATAGCATAATGCATGATGTTAGCTTACGGAATTAACACCTTTGGTTGAAATGATAACAGCTGTGTAGCAAGTAAACAACTGGGTGGGCCATGCAAATTACAATTCCCATAATGCACTGGTGTAATCCCTGGGATTACAAAGCCGCGTTCAATGATTGAACCAAAAAGTTTTTCTTTTTGTAAAGCTCCTGGGACCTGCACTTTTAGGTCGCACCATAGTTTTACTGTACCAACAAGGAGAGTTGCCAAACTCCGCACAGCCAATAAAACTCCTCCATACTATTACACCCAGTCAGTAAACTTACCACAGCTGTTACATCAACTACTCATACCCAGTCAGTAAACTTACCACAGCTGTTACATCAACTACTCGTACCCAATACATGCATAGCTGTGGGTTGATTAACTTGCCTTTCAATGAAGTATACGCAGTTCAAGAACTTGAACAATTACCCAAATTTATATTTATTTCTTGTGAAAACATTGTTAACTTCTTGGGTGATTCATTTTTGTTCTTCCTAATAGTATATGCGACGGTAAACCACATTCATTTTACCAATCGAGGGAAAACTATGAAACAATGTATAGAGGTAGGTCAGGTGGTTCTTGACAATTCAACATAATGCAAGAAAATCTGACCATATAGAAGCCAATTTCACGAATCTGCATAATCAACACTGATGAGGCCAAGAAAACCTAAATAATCCACCAGTCTGGTAGATAATTTACTACTCTGGATATAAACACGTCAAAAACCTAGTCAAATTCAAGGCAGAGAAATGTGAACGAGCCTGTGACCATCGGTACGCAACAGCAATGATGGTAAGAGTTTCTGCAGTTTTAGTAGACTGTCAACAGTCCTCCGGCCTAATGAATTTATGTATCCCAGACATTCAAAGGCGTTTGATGGGAAATGCAAAGCATTACACATGAGGGAGTCCATACTTCCTGTCTTGGCAATTCACACCTATACACAATAACATATTAATATTAGGTACGACGACTGTCGACAGTTTTAGCAAAAAGCAATTTGAATAGCCATATCCCATCTGCCCACAGAACTTCACAAAGGAATTTTCCAGAACTAGCAACTTCCTAGAAATTGTAAGGCACCCTGCTACAAATTTTAGGTTACAAGCAACTCGTACACCTCGCAGAGACAAATAAACAGAATACAATGTTGACAAAACACCAGATTTATTGAATATTAAGAAGTGTCATTTCCAATTCACCAGCGAGAACTGAAGAACCGGTCTATCAAGGTAAAAAAAAAAAAAACATTTATGAACCACAAAAAATGTCTAGTATTATATAAAAAAAAGAGGGGAGAAGCAAACTTTAGTAATTTAGCCAAGGAGACTAAAGAGGCTCCTCAGCAAAATAAAAAAGTAGCTGAATATTTTGCAGTTGTTGAAACCCCCTAAGCATAAGGGCATTTTTACAGGAGATTTCAAACTGAATCGTGTTTATAAATGATAAGCGATGAACAATGGTGGCTGTTCTAAAAGAATGATTGATTGACTGCATGGAATAATTATACTGTTACTCATAACAGAAATAACACTGGTGAGGACAATGGGCTGCACTGACAAATGTTTTATTAAAATGTCTGTGACATACACAAAGCATGTTGTATTGGTTAAAATCTTGATTAATCATAACACAAACCAATCACAATTAACATAATCCAGTGAATATGCCACCATATATGGAAAAGTTAATTTACATATGCATTGGATAAGCCTCCAAATATGGAAAGGATAATTTAAATATCCAGTGGATCAGCTGCCATATATGGGAACTATACTAGTCACCGAGAAAACAAGCCACAGCACGTGCCATATATGGAAAGGCTAATTTACATATTCAATAGATAACCACTGAACATGGACCAAGCTAGAAATTGAATTTGTGCAAGTAATTTGGCACGAAATGAATATTTTTAACAGGACCAAAAAATAATGAAAACAAATTTGTGGTCTGATGGGTATTTTCAGTAAAATCTATATGTAGTTGTATGATAAAGAAATAATTTGGAGACCCAAAATGGATAAATATTAAACCCACACTCACACAGATGAGGAATGTCTGAAAGTGTCTACACAATATAGCTAAATTACAAGGCAACTGTAACACTCTGGTATCATTTTACAATTTTTTTTTTTAAAATATCTAAATATGGTGGCTACTAAACATTAAGTTGACAAAACAAAACATTTTCCCATTACAATTGGTAACAAATTCTGTTAAATTGTCTCGGTGGAGATACAATAATTTCTAAAACGAATATAAGATGAATTTTTGGCATGGGAAAAAGTTGTATGTTCAAAAATCACAAGAGCGCACTTGCGACCCAGAAAAAAAAAATAGTAATTTTGTTGGTTTAAAGATTTAAATCAGTATTCTGTATTCTGAGTTGCGTCAAAATGAAAAGTTACCCCAACTTGTATCTATGACACTTACATTGGATAGGATGGTATGTTTGAGGTGTGGAATTCGCATCAGGCAAGCGAGAAGAGGTGGGACCAACTATTATCAGTTTGCGAAGTGAAAACATTATTACAGCCTCTTTCAAATGTGGTATGCGTTTCTATCCCAGTTTTGGCATTGTTTATTATTTGATAATAGAAAATACAGAAATTCATCTCAATGTAAAAAGACAGATGTGAAAAGTACTGGCATCTAATCTACATATTGAATCTATGAAACAAGGTTTCATGAAAATTGTATAAACATTATGTACGGTAACTTTTACTATCCTCATTGTGGGAGAAACCCCAAATCACAGAAAATGGAAAGTAGCGAATAGAAAGCACACTAGCTTGAAAGTGGCTGCAAAAACGTCAAGGGATCCACTGTTTGTATGAAAACAAAAAGAGTGCATAGTTGAATACATAAAAATACTACAAAAAATAGATACTTTTGTGTATGCCAGACAAATAAATGAGGTGGTATGTTCTGACACAAGATGGTGAAAAGTGTAGGGTAAATTAGGCCTCATCTTCTTCGTCATCATCGTCATCTCCCTCTCCTTCCTCGCCTTCTCCCTGAAAATAAATGTTTGTAACAGTTACTTTATGGTGGGTAGACGGTTAGAAAAAGAAGGTTCTAAGTAAAGAACCCATTATCTGCTTGTAAACCGTTCTGAATGGCGTTATCAAGGTCAGGCCAAAACTAGAGCCTTGTCGTCACAATTTCGTAAATGACCCTCCTGAGATGAAATGCTCACGATGCAATTATTTTACCTAATCAGCCATCAAAAGCAATTTTTTTGAGAAATCTGGGGTATTAGAAATGATGACTGACACTAATAAGTGAGGAAGATGTCGCCAAAAATGATGTACAGGAATGGCATATTAACTTTTACCATGTATTAATCATCTGCACAAGGACCGATTTAAAACATTAGAAACTATTACATTAAATGCAACTTGTATACTTAAGCTGAAATATGAGCAAGATAAGACATCTTCACACAAACTGCTCTACAGAGCATTGGTTTCACATCAATTGGTGGAAATTGCAGTTGCTATGCAACAACATCTTTGAGCAAGTTGCTTAAAAGAAGATTGGTCTTCCATGAATTGGTAGAAACAACTAACCTCTTCTAATTCATCTTCATCAATTCCTCCATCCAAGTCATCATCACTTTCTCCTTCATCATATTCCTCATCAATATCTTCAAGATCTTGGCCACCATCATCGCTGTCCCCCTCCCCTTCAACTTCCACTTCTGGAACCTAGGAAATACATTACAATGAGCAAAAAATAAAATTCATCACTCATTAAAACAAAATGTCTTCACAATATTTAAGATACCCAGTAAGCAAAACTAAGGCAGCCATGTTAATGCGCAAATTACGATACTGTAAAGTATTTTATTTTCATTTATATTTACTTTATTTTCACTATAACATTTTGGGTGTTTTTTATGGAATATATTTTCACTGAATTTTTAACGAGTTGAATGTAAAATATAGAAAAAAAGGTATATTTGCTGGATTTTATCTTCACTAAATCATTCCTTCATCGAAAATAGCAAGAATTTATTCTAAGCGAAAATAAAGTATTACAAGTGAGAGCACCTGGATCACATTGTTTCAAGCAAGCAGCACATGTTGCATAAAGGCTTTACAATTCACTGGCCTATTTTCTCTATTGTACATTTTCCTAATGAAACAATTTCATTATTTAAATAATATTATTTTGTTTTCTGATATAAACATACACTCACACACAAAAGATTACATTACATGTAGGTATCTGGAGGGGAAAAGCAAAATAAAAATAGTAAAAAAGGAAGAAATACAGATTTGATCTGGTATAACATTTGCATAATATCTAGCCAATTATCTAACGGCTAACATTTCTGGTAATGGATGAGCTCTTTTTTTGTTTATTGCAATTTCTCGTTCAATATTCTCATTTTTCCTGACCAAGCTTTCATAAACATTTTGATGAACCATCTGAACCAACCATCCAGGTAGAAACATTTTTGAATAGTAAAATATAATGATTTGGTAATATATTTTCAGGTTCACCTAGACCTATAATATTTTTGAGATTACAAATAATATTATCTATAAGTGTACAGTCGCTTTACAACATTACAATTGACTAAAAGGTGTTCTCTATAAATCTTATCTGTCATTTAAAACTGGTTTATCTCGAGCACCTATGCATCAAGTACAGGAGGTATTCATTGAAATACTAAAAATCAGTTTCAACCCTAAATTAATCTCAGGGGCAAAGAAATATACAGGTTTATTTTGAGGAAGAGTTAACAAATTTAATTTGGCATTTACGACTGAAAAGCCCTGAGAGTTCACTTTTCAGTTAACACAGGCCTTATTTGCCTAAAAAAAGAAATACAGTGTTCTCTCCAGGAATTAAATTATAGATCACAGCTAATTTGCATATTGATTAGTATATAGTTTGCATAATTTATTCACAGTTTTTTTCCCTTTTTTTTTAAAATTTTTACAGTTTTATTATTACTATGAGCAAGAAATGGAGCACCATGAAGTCATGTCAATCTATACAGAGCTACCCAGAGTGCAATATTACTGTTAACATGCGATAGCAGGTTATGATTAGAGTGCCCTAATTGGCAATAGGCTGCGGTCCGAATAAAGTAAATACAAATGTCACGAGAATGGCAAGTGGCCATAATGTACTTTTTTCGTACTGTGTGCAGCCGACCATGGGAGTCAAAGGAACAAACTCCCCGATGATGGTCAGACAGGCTAACCATTATGGCACACATCAGTTCAAATCTAAATAGCCACACCCACACAGCCCTTCACAAAAACCTTCAAAAGACTCTTATACCAATGATATTTCTGACCTACCAGGTAATACTGAAGAGGATTAGGCCAGATGTCATCTTTTATCACTTCACCCAGTTCATCAGCTCCCGCATCTACATGGTCTGTAAACCAACAAAAGAAACTTTCCGGTTCTTCATGCTGTCTTTTCCTTCCCTTAATCTGTTGTGCTGTATTTCTTTTTGTCAAATCCTAGGAATAATGTTAACACGTCAACATTATATATACAAGTATTATTATAATCTGGGCATCATACTATGTTTGGGGGATGATGATATCAAACACACAATTATATAATAAGCATTTTTGGTAATCTCCTCAGATGCTTGTAGATTGGCATCTAGTGAGAACAATACAAACACAATATTATAGCATAATTTCGTTATTTTTGCAGATAAATAAAAACTGATAAATTAAATCCATGTGAACATTTAAAATAACAATAGAACTCATTGTTTTCATGCCAACTTAGTGAACTTGAAACCAGGCGAAAACATCAAAATAGTGAAAATAAAAATCAGTGAAGATCCTGATTGGCAGGATAACTTACTTTATTTAGTTTCCACCTGATTGGCAGGATTACTTACTTTATTTAGTTTCCACCTGATTGGCAGGATAACTTACTTTATTTAGTTTCCACCTGATTGGCAGGATTACTTACTTTATTTAGTTTCCACCTGATTGGCAGGATTACTTACTTTATTTAGTTTCCACCTGATTGGCAGGATAACTTACTTTATTTAGTTTCCACCTGATTGGCAGGATAACTTACTTTATTTAGTTTCCACCTGATTGGCAAGATAACTTACTTTATTTAGTTTCCACCTGATTGGCAGGATTACTTACTTTATTTAGTTTCCACCTGATTGGCAGGATAACTTACTTTATTTAGTTTCCACCTGATTGGCAGGATAACTTACTTTATTTAGTTTCCACCTGATTGGCAGGATTACTTACTTTATTTAGTTTCCACCTGATTGGCAGGATTACTTACTTTATTTAGTTTCCACCTGATTGGCAGGATAACTTACTTTATTTAGTTTCCACCTGATTGGCAGGATTACTTACTTTATTTAGTTTCCACCTGATTGGCAGGATTACTTACTTTATTTAGTTTCCACCTGATTGGCAGGATAACTTACTTTATTTAGTTTCCACCTGATTGGCAGGATTACTTACTTTATTTAGTTTCCACCTGATTGGCAGGATTACTTACTTTATTTAGTTTCCACCTGATTGGCAGGATAACTTACTTTATTTAGTTTCCACCTGATTGGCAGGATTACTTACTTTATTTAGTTTCCACCTGATTGGCAGGATTACTTACTTTATTTAGTTTCCACCTGATTGGCAGGATTACTTACTTTATTTAGTTTCCACCTGATTGGCAGGATTACTTACTTTATTTAGTTTCCACCTGATTGGCAGGATTACTTACTTTATTTAGTTTCCACCTGATTGGCAGGATAACTTACTTTATTTAGTTTCCACCTGATTGGCAGGATTACTTACTTTATTTAGTTTCCACCTGATTGGCAGGATTACTTACTTTATTTAGTTTCCACCTGATTGGCAGGATTACTTACTTTATTTAGTTTCCACCTGATTGGCAGGATTACTTACTTTATTTAGTTTCCACCTGATTGGCAGGATTACTTACTTTATTTAGTTTCCACCTGATTGGCAGGATTACTTACTTTATTTAGTTTCCACCTGATTGGCAGGATTACTTACTTTATTTAGTTTCCACCTGATTGGCAGGATTACTTACTTTATTTAGTTTCCACCTGATTGGCAGGATTACTTACTTTATTTAGTTTCCACCTGATTGGCAGGATTACTTACTTTATTTAGTTTCCACCTGATTGGCAAGATAACTTACTTTATTTAGTTTCCACCTGATTGGCAGGATTACTTACTTTATTTAGTTTCCACCTGATTGGCAGGATTACTTACTTTATTTAGTTTCCACCTGATTGGCAGGATTACTTACTTTATTTTGTTTCCACCTGATTGGTGTTGATTTAGATGACGGATCTCCAGTGTCGTTTAAATGAAATTCCTTGGATATCACATCATTTTCAAAATAAGGATTTTCCTCAAAATGCTGAAAACAAACAAGACAAGATAATTTATGACACACCCCTGACATCAAGTAGGTCATACATTGTCATACATGTACATTCCTTCAACACACAAAGACGCAGTGTTCTCCCAAGAATTATTTTGCATATCAATTTTATATGTTAATCACCTATATTGTATTCGTTGTTATGCAAAATTGGCTCTATTGTTAGTTTCAAAGTAACCCCTACTCTTTAATGAGACGATTACACACTAGCTGCGTATGCTTACTAAAAAAAAATAGAAACTAGTTTACAGCTCAAAATAACCGTAAAATTGTAAAATCACTGATTTTGGAGTCAGGAAATATTGAAATGTTCGAAAAATGATGCCTAAATTAGAGATTTTTCGTTATCTACAAGCGGTACGATTATTAACTAAACAGCATTAATTCGTAAAAGGCAAATTTTCGCGAATTATCGCAAAGTCGGGGTGGATGTCATACAACATGGAGTCTTATCGACTTTCACAGAATTTTGTTTTCACAAATGCTGTACAATCCTAAAATTATTAGCAGTTAGAATTGTGCAATATATTAACACACGGTTGAGGCCAATGCAATCTTGCATCGTCCAAGTTAAAATTTGCAGTCTTGCTGCTGCTGCAAAAAACATCAAACAGCAAAACTGTCAATCATTTTATGTGATTTGCGCCAACAACTGTTTGTAACCATCGGTGTTGTTTTACAGAACTCACAAAGTTGATTTTGTATCCTGATTTTATATCTTCAAACTCTTCAACTTCTACTTTGGTCAAAAAATGAAGTGCTTCCTCGTCTTCTTCGTCCAACAATGCCGACACCTGAGGATGGTTGACGAACTGTACACAATAATTAAGGAATAATTAAAGATATGCGAGAGTCAACAGCATGACCTTTTTGCACGTTAATTACAATTCAAAGTGACTGAGCGGCATAATTTGTATATTACAAATTTGCTGCACAGACTGACAGAAGGACGGACAAACATACAGATAATTAAACTATAAACAAGAACTAAAAACAGAAATAAATAGTTGAGCGACTACTTTTCTGTTATACATGGGAAGAGCACTACAAGCCGTTTACAAACCATTTCAGTCGAATGCATCTAGGCGAGTCGCCTACCTAAAACCTCTCGTGGAGAACAGTGATACTTCCACAGAGATATTGATTCTGTTACTATATGACTAAAAATATTATTAAAATACTCAATTATTTGCTCCATTAGAGGCTTATCTCTGATGGAAGAACACATTACATTTGCTGTATAATGAATCAATACAACAAATAAGTATTTTTGGTGGGATTAATTTATGCTGAAAAAAACATTTTGTATGAAGTTTATTTTCCTTGATTTGAATGTAAAATATTTTCATTGATTCATTGAAAATAGTAAAAAATTAAAATTTTAAGTGAAAATACCTAAAGTATGAAGTATTGCTTATTTTTACCATAGAAACATGTTATTTATGCGCGTACTTAGACAAAAATTGGTAGTGTTCAAACAATTAGCCTGAAATCTTACTCAAGAATGGCCAGTCAGCAGAGAATTGTGTCATCACTGATTGGCTGTCTCCATGACTTCAGCATGTTACCACGGAAACAAGCATGCACAGACTAACACACATAAAAGCCATACAACGCTTTAGATCAATTCACTAGTCATTCATAGAAGTCTCATAAACTGCATCTAGTCTAGATGTATCATATCAATACAACAAACTCAATCAACATTTCACGTTTACATTTATTTCATTTCAAGCCAGCTATACTACAAGAAATAGAATTTTCTGGAACCCTCATTCACTTTCTAACATACAAACATAAAAGGATACAGCTGTAACCCAAAAGTTTGGAATCTTCTTGATAAGGTCTGCTCGTTTTTCAAAGAATGGCTTCCTTAATTTATTGTATTTTTGTTCAACACGTAAAATTTCTTCACTGGCTTTTTCATTGAGAGCATCTATTTGATTCTGGACCTCATCTATCTGTTCTATGGCTTCTTGCTGTTCTTTGTCTGTTGTGTTAAAAGATAAATGAGTGCGTAAATAGAAAAAAAAGGTCAAAAATGAAATGGAAATATTCTCATCATAGCAAAGCATTTTGTTGTAAAAAGTCTTACATGACGCATATTACCATATTTTTCTGAAACATTGCCTACCGCAAAACAACCAGGTGCCGAAACATTGATCATGGGCAATCTTATGTTTCAAAAACAAACACTGTAAAAATAAAATGTACAGTACTAAAAACAATTGTTTTTTCAAGAACACTTATTGTTTAATTAATTTTTGGTTTCTATATAGTGATTCATTTTTTTTTTTGAATCAAAGTAGATGAAGATAGAAGTAACATTTGCCATGTTCAGCATAGGCTGGTTTAGCAAGAATTCCTCGTCTATGCATTGCCTGAACCTATTCACCACCAGACTTTTGTCTGCAGTTTTTTCTTATATTCTTCATTATTTCTGGAAAAGAACCCTCATCTTGGAGCCAAGAAAAAGAAAAGAAAAAAAGTGCCAAAAACATTGCCTAGGGCCATGTGTCAATTCCAATTATTTTTTAAAAATGTAACCCATAATCCAAAGCATCATCCAGGGTAATGTTCTAGATAAATAGTCAATTGTCATTTAATAACATTGGTATTGTCTACTAATATGCAAATGAAATAAAATAATGTTTTCTGATGTTTGTTTTCTCTGCATTTAAGGCAGGGTTCTCTCCAGAAAAAATGCATAGCGCCGGGGCTAATTTGCATAATAATTTGCATATCATTTACATATCTTTTCTTCATTGATTAACAGAACTTATTTACAATTATGAATATTAGTGAGCTCAGTCACAGGGCAAATATTTTTTTTAATGGAATCAACACATTATGTTTCACAATTTAGAAGAGTTTGAAACATTCTCGAAATACAAATGCTGCAGACTAAAAACAAACACAAATACATTATTGTTGCAATTTAATTGTTTTGTAAAACGTTGAAGGAAACGCATTCAAAACGTTAAGCCAGATTTATGTTCACGAATCTCATAATTGTATTCACTCCAAAAACATTCTCCTTCAAAAAATCAATCACGTAATTAATTGACGTATTGTTGTAATTTATTATTCGTACCATCAACTTCTAAAACGTTTACAATTACAGTAATGAGCAAACAAAGCTTCAAAACGATCATCAAAGTTACGACGTGACATAACTTACTTGGCCATGTTATACACCAGTTATAGCAATAATTCCTCAACAAATTTTACTTCTTTTTTTTTGATATGAAATGTAAGTAAAATCCGACTTATTTTTATCGGGAGCGATTATTTTTGATCACTTGATCGCTTCGGTAAAAAAAAACAGACCCACCATGATGTTTGTGAAACATTAGCATGTGTCCTTTGACCCGATGGGTCAAGAATTCCATTAACCAATCAAAATGCCGCATGGTAAGGCCGGTAGAACCCGAAGTTTTCCGAATGGTAGTGATCATAAAAATTACATTGCGGAAGTAAAGCGATGTCGTAGCACGATGTGTTGGCATCGATTTCAATTGAAAACTGCATGACAGCTTTCGAAAGAGGTGATTTGCAATTTTTAAAAGGTAAATTAGGTCTTGAAAGAAGAGTTTTTACATGATTCGAAATGATAACAGTTCAAATGTATTTTACCAAATCAGGCAATAAACACGTTTTTTTCTTGAGTAGCGTGAACTGATCGTGAACTCCGATTTGACCATGTTATATCGAGGTGGAATTGATTTTGAAATAATTTTAGCTTTCAATCTAAAGACTGTGTCTATCGCAGAAAGTATTTACTTACAAACAAAGAGGTGCTAATTCCACAAATTTGACTAGCCGCTACGTATCGTGCGACTAGGTCTATTGTTTATAAATTATAATCCACGACTGGCAGGATGCGTGTCGGTCGGTACGTAATTACTAGTATACCAACAATCAGACAATAGTCCTCGTCGGAAGCATTTCCGTGTTGGACACTAATTTTGAGTGATGGTCGGGGCCGACCAGCGTGGCGAACAAAGCTTTTTCACATCTGATATTGGCATGTCAAATATGAAATCAAGCGCCGAGGTGGGAACACATAGCGCCGAGGTCCCATGTGAAGCGCCGAGATTCACAGGTATAGCGCCGCGGACCTCGGCGCTAAAAAGCCCTGGGGAGAACCCTGATTTAAGGCATAAATTGAACTGACAATTATTGTTGAATGTTATGATTGTGCAATTTGAATGAAAAGATTTTTGCCCACACAGAGTATCAAAAGCTATGAATAACTTATTAAACAACTTAGTCATTGTCAATGTAATTTTCACGGCGAATTCTGCTAATGGGGCAGCAAAAAACCATAAAATATAAAAACAAACGAATGCAAGGGTGTTGTGTCTCTGAAAAATAAATGTGTTGTTTATGTAAACCATCACGTTAAAACAAAGGCAATAAAAACGTTGATAAAAAAAGTGAATGAAAATGCTTGAAAGTTGTCATGGTAATAACAATCTAGATGTCAAGCCTTGGTCGGTCAAAGCTTCAGTGTCACATTTGTTACGTGATATTGATGTCAAAATATGTATGAAAAAAAGACTTGTGTCGCAAACATTCACAGGATGTATTAAATTGCATTGCATTTATATGGACAAAATCTTGAATATCTTGAGTATCGTGATGTTTTCTACATTTGCTGGGTCTGCATTGCGAATACAATGGCAAACACTACAACAAGCATAAATAGTAGCCTTATTCCCATTTAAATATATGAACAATTTATTACTACAAAAAAAATTGTAGATCTTACAGAAAATAAAACAAAATATAATGGGTAAATTACTGTAAATGTAAATTGTACATAGTTCTAGAGTTTTAATGTAACAAATGTTACAAATGATTGTAAATCAAATTTTTGAGCTATGATGTATGATCAATGTTTTTATGTTTGGTGTATATGAAAATCAAAGTATATTTTTCTTATCATTTAAGACACCAAACACTCTGAAAATTACAAAAAAATGTAGACACCAGATACTATTCATTGGCTACACCAAATTTTGCCTCTTCCCTAATTTTTTTTTTTTTTTTTTAAATATTTTTTGTGCCAGGCGACAGTTCCGGACATTGAGTGTCACTGTTGTCTCTCCTGACTTTTTTTTGTATGTGCAAATTGCAAGTGCTAGTGACAACACATAGTGCATTTTGCCACTGAAGTCATATTCATGTTTGGGACTACATGACAGGGCTGTGTGGCCATCTCTCTGTCAAATGGCAATTTGTAAAGCGCTATCCTGGCGTCAACCAGGCTCAGTCGAACACAAGCACCTGTGGACCTTAACCAAGGTTCCCCCAAAGTCGCATTCGTTAGTGAATGAATCTCGGCCAGTGGAATTGGCCTTCCCATTGAGTCTGTGGCACACTCACCCAGGGTAGGGGTCGACCTTTTTGACGTTCAGCCTATGGTAGGATTTGAACTTGGGTCTACCGATCATGAGTCTGATGCAATAACCACTATGCTACCAGTGACCAGTGATCCCTAATTAGTATTCATTCATCACAGAATATTCACAATAAGGTCGTTTTAAGTGTTCTAGTAATAAATGTTACTGAATAAGAGAGATAGTAGACTTGGTCAGATGCTCTCACAACAACGATAAGGTGACGATGTCGTACTCACGAATAACCAAAAGCACTCAAGGGCGCCCTCGTATACAATCCTTCTGTGTCTAATCTTTAATTTCATTAATTCAAGATGCATAAATGAGATTGTTAGTAAAAAATTAATATTCTGGTAATTTGCACATCATGCCAACTTTGCTAAAAACACATGTAGCTATTTCACATAGACTTGCATACAATCTCTTGTTTTTTTGGTGTTTTTTCAATAAAATAAAATATTATGGGAGAGTGTAATGGCGAAAGCCAGGTAATGCAAAATAATGAAGAGACTTGTGACCCTTGTAGACACTCTCTCTCGACTCTGGTCTGGGTTCAATGCATGATGTAATGATTGACGGGGTCATTAATATTTTACCAATCAGCGTTACGATCAAAATTGGAGTTAGATTTGTCTTGATAGTTCATAAGAAGCCAAGTCGAAACTTAAATTTTGCAAGCTTGCATTTCACATTCGGGGAGAGTACGAAATCAAACGGGCGGTGCACCGCGGTCATTACCGCGGTGGTGGTGGGTACTCGCCGGTCGACCACATTTTATGCAAATTTATGCATAGATTCCATGACGCCGGCTGACCGCTGTCTTCCACGGTGGGCTTGCACAGCAATTCACACTTATTGTCAAGACCATTAATGAACACAAAGAACTGGGAAATTAAAAGGATCACAAAGTTCTAATGAAAAATTAAACCAATTTGGCTGAGCCAAAAGCTAGGTCACTGGTCTATAATAGTTGACATTTTATTTGCCTGAGCCTTGGAATAAAATCACAAAACGATCCAGAAAGACGTAGAGATCAACATAATATAAAATATGATCGCATTATTTTGTGAATATATATCATGCATGGTCTCAGAAAATGTTTAGAAAGATTAATGTTTCGCGTAGACCAATTATAATCACGCATAAGTATAAATTCAAAGTGTTTTAATACATTGGTGAGAGGTCGTATTTACGTGAACAAGAACATGCACTAAGAAAGAAAAGCAAGCCAAAGTCGAAACGAGGTGTATCATGGACTTGGTACAACATGCGCTGCGACTGTTGAGTGATCGTCGACATCATTTGGGCAGTGTTCTCCCCAGGAATTTAAACCACTGTGGCGGCCTAATTTGCATATCATTTACATAATAATAGAAATTGACCAAAGCACATTTACACCCACACAATAAACAACATATATTTTCAAAAACAAAGTGGCAGATATTTATTTGCTTTACACAGTGTTATAAACACTTTTATTTTGGGCACTTTTGTAATATTAATGAGCTCCGTCACAGTGCAAATATTTTTGTTTGGAGTCAAAAAATTACGTTTCACAACTTAGAAGAGTTTGAATTTAAAAATGAAACATTCTCAAAATGCAAATACTGCAGACTAAAAAGAAACAAATAAATTGTGAAAGATTAAATGAAACTCATCTGAAACGTTCCAGCCAGGATTATGTTCAAGACTTTCATGATCTTATTTACTACAAAATTCTCCTCCAAAAAAATCGACCACGTAATTATTTGGCGGATTGTTGGTTATTATTCCGACCATCAGCTTCTACAACGTTTACATTTACAATAAATGAACGAACAAATAACACTTCCAAACAATCATCAAAGTTACGGCGTGACATAACTTACTTCGCGATGTTATACACCGGTTATACCAATAATTCCTCTTACTCGGTCATGATGCCATGCAAAAATTAAATACTTCTTTTTTTATATGAATAAAACGTAAAATTTTAACTAGTTTTATCGGGAGAAATTATTTTTGATCACTCGATCACTTCGTGAAAAACACAGACCCGCCATGATAGCTGTGACGCGTTAGTTGACCGCATATGTTCTTTGACCCGGTGGGTCAAAAACGCCATTAACCAATCAGAATGCCGCATGGTAATGCCGGTAGAACCCGAAGTTTTCCGAATGATCGTGATCATAAAAATTACATTGCGGAAGTAAAGCGATGTCGTAGCACGATGTGTTGGTATGGATTTTAGATGAAACCTGCATGATGGTATTCGAAAGAGGTGATTAGCAATTTTTGAAAGGTAAAAGAAGTCTTGAAAGAAGAATTTTTACATGATTCACGATGATAACAGTTCAAATGTATTTTACCCAATCACGCAATAAACACCTTGTTTTTTCTTGAGTAGCGTATTAAACTGATCGTGAACTCCGCTTTGCCCATGTTACATCGGGGTGGAATTGATTTTGAATGAATTTTAGCTATCAATCTAAAGACTGCATCTATCATCAGAAAATATTTACTTACAAACAAAGAGGTGCTAATTTTACAAAATTGACTTGTATTGTTTAAAGCCGATACCACATCGCACGACTATGTCTTTTGTTTACAAGTTATTATCCACGACTGGCAGGATGCTTGTCGGTCGGTACGTAAGTATAATAACAATATGACAATAGTCGGACGCGTTTCCGTGGTGGTCGCTATTTTTGAGTGCCGGTCGGGCCGACCAGCGTGACGAAATCCCCAATGAAAAAAGCACTGTGGCGGTCTTGCTAATCACCGTGGCGGTGTCAGACCGGTGTGGCGGCAAATCGAAGCACTGTGGCGGGACCGCCACGCTGTTTACATCCTGGGGAGAACACTGATTTGGGGCACAATTGAACTTCAAGTACGTTGCGAAACTTGCTACGCAGCGATGCTGACATCAAGTGTGTGTTGACCGAAGTTTGACCCCAAGACACGAACTAAACTGGCACGTTACCTTAGCAACCCTTTTCTTTCTTGGTCAGCGCTTCGATCTCGTAAATTTGTTATTATATCCGGTGGTACTGTAATAACACAACTTGTATCCAACTCTGTATTGGCTTTGAATATTTCAACATTGTTTACTTAGTGTGCTGCTTTTCTAATAACGCAAATATGTTTACAGTATTGCACGGGCTCCAAGTATTTCAACTTTGCAATGTATTGCTTTTATAATAATTACGCAAACTAAGTTATTTTCATTCTATTGTTGGGACACTAACCCAGGCTATTGGGTCTGTGAATATTTCAATATTACCGACTTGATAATGCGTTGCATTCGTAATTATTACGCAAATATAAACATGGGCGCATTTAAATCATTGAAAAAGATAGTCAGGTGTCTAACGAAAGTTGAGAAAATATTTTAAATACTTGCGACTCATCGGTAAATTATTTTATTCTAAATAAAGTGAATATGTAATATTAACCATACAATAACATACAATATCATGCGTAATGTTAAATTTTTTTATAATAAACTCGCAGCGCACTTCAATCGCATTATTCGTGTACATTTCGACTGAACTCTAATAACCACGTGTTTGAATTACGTGCGGCAATGGGCTATGACCTCAATGAGTTCACGCACTGACATTTAAATTCGGTCCACCCAGTTTGACGCAAAACGATATAGTTACTTAACATTTGTTCAAAAAATCGGTAAACTCTTGCGAAGAGTTAACTGAAAGGCAACGTCGTTTTTGACCAAAAAAAAAACGCGTCAATACAGGATTATGTGTGCGAGGTTAGATTCATAGAACGTACATGACTGCTTAACTCTGTTTTTTTTTTTTATAATCATGTCACACGTGAAACACAGGAGACATTTTAGTTCGTCCATTTCTTGTTTACCGATCTTGAACTTTTTGTCTGGAATGCGATACAGGCAAAGAATAAACATTAATGATACCCACCGTTGTCAAATCAACAAGAGGCTCGAATCAGGAAGGCTCGGCTATTTAAAACTTCGTAAATAACATTCTTTTCATGTGGTAGACTTTATTCAAGTGTAACAAACGTAAGTGAAATGTATGGGCGAGTCATAATACTCGTACCTTCGAAAGTTACGACTTTTACTCTTGGAATCGGTGATAAATACATGCATACTATACAACATTGTTTCACGCAACAATTCCTATACAGCATTGGACTTATGGATTTTTATATTAATAAAATACGTGGGCCGATAATAATACCATATGCTTAGTATTTCCATGCCAGCGATGCTCGTAACCTGCTAGATTTAAAAACAGGTATTTGAAACAAAGACTCATGGAATCACAAAGGAAACTGTTAAATACGTATTTCACATCTTTCCTACGACCGCGGTTGCAACCGGTACCGGTGGCCACCGCAATAGAGACCCCTAATTATAAGCAGTCCGCAGCTCTCCCTGGTGTATTGCTGAGAGCCGCGGTGATTACCGCGGTGAACCGCCCGTTTGATTTCCTACTTTCCTCTTATTCTTTTTTATGATGGCATTGCAAGACTACTAAGATACTGGGCTATACATCCCTTAAAGAATACCAACTTCTGGTCGCGATGTTTGTTCAAGTGTTTTGTAACTGTTGGTCTATCAAATCACTGACTTTCAACACAATTTCTTGACACGCGGGCGTCTACTGGTCAGCTTTGAAATCTTCTAGAGTTATCCAATCTTTGGCCCAACATACAATACAAATGTATCCCAGAGTTCTTAGTGATACAATAGTTGTGAAGCTTATTTTTTGTCAGCATGCTAACGTTCGCTTGCCCGATATTCATGGCTATCATGAAAGAATGTAAACTTGTACATAATGTATGTTCCACCCATCAAATTTGTGAAGTCGTCGAAATGCTCATTAATATCCAGGGTAACATGTGTATATTTCACGGTAGCCAAGCTTTTGCCATTTATAGACTTCCCACATTCTAATTTATTGAAAAACACCAACAAATTATCACAAGACTTATGCAAGTCTATTTCAAATTGTTTTACAGTATAGTGTTCACAAGCTTCGAAAATACGGTTGGAGTATACACCCTACATCATTCACGAAAATTAATTTCAAATGTCAGAGACTATATACCCATAATTTAAATTTCACTACCTTCATCATATAATTATACCAAATTGCACATTTGTTTCATGTACAGTGTTTAGCATGAGGAATTTCAGATAGGAATATCTTCCATCCCTTTTGTTATGCTCATCATTTGCAAATTAATCCACATATCAAACATTGCAACTGCACATGTACTACCACAATCACATGTCCCAACAAATAAATGTGCCCATCCCCCAATTATAATTGCATATGCCACTCTTCAAGACACAGTTTCTCCTAGGAACATATGCAATTACATTAGGGGGATGGAGTGTTAAGGTTAAGGTTCAGGTTAGGGCGTATTATTTTCTATAATTATTTGCACTTTGAACTGTCAAACTAAATAATTTTTTTTTTTAATTTAAATATGAAACAAGTGATATGGATTGAAGGATTTTATGGAGGGATTTTCTCCATATGTGAAGTCCATTTCACAGACACATGTACGATCACATGCAATAAGTTAGTATAAGTAGATATAAGATTCCTACAATTTAAGGTCACATGACACTTCATTCATTCATTCCAAGAAAACTGAAATCATTAACTTTTCAATCAGTAGTTATACGCTTCACGCAAAGCGGTTGCACAAATATTTCACGTTGACCTACTTTGAAAAGATTAACACTGACAGTTAAACGCCTTATAGCACATCCTTCGTTGGAGGAAATAAACGGTTCATGGCACAGGAGTAAACAAAGAAAATGGCGGGGTCCATTCAAATACCAAGGACACATCCATTAATTCGTTGGAAGACAGATTAGTTGAACCCCAAATGTTTGGACAATCCACTAAAAATTGAGAAATTATCTAGGGGATGATGACAGAGTTTATAAAATTTGAAAGTTTCAGACAAACACGTTGAATTACATTGTCTATGAAAGGAGGGCACAGACGCTTACGTCGGGCCACATGATGACAATAGAACATGGGGAACACATGCGACTCTTGGATGTATACTGCCAAACTACGGATCGCAGTGCCGCTAAATTTGGAAGGTGGGCGCTATAGATCACATTTGTCCGAAAATAGCCTACCTGCAACTTCCTCGGCGTTTTCACCGTTGTTTTTTGTCTCGTCTTTACGAACTTTGGCCGGCGGAGAAGACATGTTGGATTCACGAGGTGCGCGACATCAATTTGGGCATGCGCACAGCAAATATCAGACTCAACGCATGCGTATTCGAGTTCACTTGGAGGATTGTGGGAAAGTACAACATCCGGAACAGGACCGGGAAGTCAGGAAAGAATAAACATCTTTCACAAATTCAATTTTGTTCTTCTTCCCGTGGGAAAGTAAACTGTTAAATTTCGATTTGTATTCACATTGAAAACTACTCTGGATTTTTGTTGTTTGAAATTTGCTTCTATCAATAAAACGACAAAAATAACATATTGTTATGTAACTAGAAATGTAAGTTTACGCACCTTTACAAAACTTATTTTGTACTTTTTCTATGTCAGCTATTACACCCCGCATACCCCACACACAACTACCATATAACAAAATTGACAATATTTCAGTCAAATACTTTGCATGCAAGATCAGGCTGCAGCCCCCCCCCCCAACCCCATAAGGTTTTTCCCAAACAAAATAGTGCTTTGTTAGCTCGCTTCGAGATATCTTTCTGTGTTTAAAAACCATTTTCCCGAACTCGAAAAAACTATGCCCAAATAATTATATTTTGCTACAATTTCAATTCTTTACCCCTCAGAAACCATTTTTCATTTTTTTTCGGAAAACAATTATTTTTGATTTTTTCAGATTAACATTCAGTCTCAATTTTAGACAATAATCCACTAAGTTATTAAGTAATCTTTGTAATCCAACAGGTGTGCTGCTGAACAACACCAAATCATCCGCATATAACAAATAAAAAAGTTTTAAAGTATTTATATACACAACTGATTCCCGTCCTTGTTGGAGGGCACTCTTAAGGTCATTTATATAAAAGCAAAACAGTAAAGGTGATATAACAGAACCCTGCTGCAGCCCAACATTAATATGGAAAAATTCAGTAACTCCCTTTTGGTTTTTAACAGCAGCCTTAATATTTTTATACATAGAATAAAGTGATTTAAACAGTTTCCCCTTAATCCCACTTTGTTCCTCAATTATTTTATTATATCGATTCAACCAATTACTTAACCTATCACTGAGAATACTTGTGATACTTTACTTATAGTATTCAAAAACATTATACTTCGATAGTTTGCTGGGTGATCCCTGCAACCCTTTTTGAACACTGGGGAAATTAATCCCCTACTCCATTTTATAGGAAACACCCCTTAATCAAAAACTTTGTTATATAGACTGTACAACAGATCACAGATGTCTAAAGGTGCAAATTTCCAAAACTCAGAAGGAATTCCATCTGGGCCAGGTAATTTATTAGCCTTCAGTTCAAAGTTTATCCAAATTTTTCTTCACCTCTGTCATAGTACCTTTAGTTTAAATAATGAACTCTGGTCATAAGAAATAAATGAAATTACATTTGAATCATGGTGTAATAGATGTTCTATGAAATTATATAAAAATAGTTCCATTGACCCAAGCTACACTCCCTGTACGTAGTTATGTACCACAAAGGGACTCGACCACTTATATGTGAATGTTGAGGTAAAAATAATAGTAGCGGTAAATACTGACATTTATAGCGCCACAAAGCCGCGTCCTGTTCGTTATAGGACTCATAGCGACGTATACAACGCGTGTAAATTACATTGTTTATTTACATGAAATTCGAACACGCGCTGCGCTTTAACCATCATGATGCGTTTATTGTTGTGTGGTTTGTTCCGCACAAATAAGGAGTAAATTCGTAAATTGAAGTGGTATGTGGTCATGATATGTATATTTTTGAGTTGGTAAATTTTTGTATCACGTAATTTTGCGGTCTCCCATAGACGTACTTGCAGAATGAATGGGTCACTATAAACGTCACTTTATATACGAATATTTAAAGTCGTCGAACCCCTGTGGTGTACCAGTATAGAACTTTGTTACATCACTTCTCATCTCACCTTGAATATTGTTCTTATGTGTAATCTCCGGATCCTGGTTTTATGTATTCAGCAGAAATTTATAAGCATTTTATACACCAAATGTTGTCACATCTCATCAATTTACCATAATAATAATAATAATAATAATAATAATAATAATAATAATAATAATAATAATAATAATAATAATAATAATAATAATAATAATAACAATAATAATAATAATAATAATGATAATAATAATGCGTGGTTTCAGTGACATGTTCACCAGCCTCCCTCCCTCCTTCCCTCCCCGTTACCCACGAAAGTGTATACAGTAAATAGTCATTGCATGCCAGACAACCCAATATACCCAATGGTGAGGGGCTGGCCGCAAAATGATTGTGATGGATCACGAAAATAATACCACATACCAAGTTTGATTGAAATCAGTTCAATATTATGACAGAAGGTTTGTGCACGTAAGGGACCCCTTTTTATTTAATCTTTTGTATGTTTTAAATAATTACACTAAGCTACAACGAAATGTTGCAAGGCAATGTGAATAACTTAGTTATGATTCCAGATTTGACGGTCACGTTTCGCATTTTATCGGTAGCCGCTAAACATCTTTATAACCACTTTAAACGTAAATATTGACATATACTTTTTCTAACAAGAAAGGCAACAAATCGTTATCGTGGGATATGCATACGTTTTCCTGCTATATTATCTTCACAATACTACATTATCACACATTCCGTGCATAAATGAAATGAACATGGACAAAATAATTCCATTTTGAAAAAAATAAAGTGTTAGGAAAAGCGTTTTTCGCATTTATAATTTCCTTGAATATGTTAATATATTTCTGCGACACTCTCGCATTCATCATTTTGTTCAACTCTTCCGGACACCGACATAATTTCAAATTGTCCAAACCGTCTTAACTATCTGCCAAGGCATAGCCAAGCCACGGACTGACTCATCGTCTGACACATGACAATATTAATTATAAACACTTCCATTTACCAGAAGTTGACCGGGCGGGGCCCTTACCAAAACATTGAGCTAACAGCACAGGTGTCTGAACATCTATCCCCCGGCCCGTGATAAAGCTTGGTGTTTTCGGGTAGCTATTCACAATACGTTGTGTTTTCAGCTATCTTTTTCACGGTGAGTGTTTTATAAAGTTGAATATAACTCGCTGGTTTCCCTGTATTCACACACAGTCCCTCCACACCGTGTTGAGGGACTGTGATTCACACCATTCCATGGTCTTGTTGTATACACATTATATTTCAAATAGGCGCAAATCTTTTGAATATAGACCCCAGAGTCGGTTGACACAACGTGAGAGTTGACGGTTCGTCACTGTGACTTGGACAACGCAAAAAACAACCAGCGCCGGGGGTGTATTCACAAGCCGAGTGTTCGGCAGCCAGTTAAAAATTGGTCCCCAAAATACCGACGTTGAGGGCACTTTGACTAAAAATTGCAGTTCCCTAAAAAATTTTGCTAAAATTTCCGAAAATCTTTAAAATGGGGGGAGGGGGGCAAAAGATCAGCTCTACCGTCAAAACAGCGGATCATACCTGTATATTTCAACTATAAGAGAGGGAGAGAGAGGGGGGATGCGGGGGGGGGGGTTGGGGTTACCCAATTGAATAAGCCTGCCACCATTCGCCTCGCTCTCGTTCGTACGGAATTTTACTTACGTATTGACCTGTAGCAGTCACTTTGTGTTTATTTCAGAAGTCTTCCTTACCCAACACTTCAATACTCAATACTTCCGAAGCACTGGTACTGACACCCCACTTACATAATAATAATTTTATTAGCACATAACATCTATCCATTCAAAATAAAAGAAAGTGTATAAAAATATGAATAATTAAAAACGTATTTAAAAAAATGAGTGACAAAAATAAAGCCCAAACTTGAAATTTATTTCAATCAGCCTGAGATTGAGAGTGTACATGACGTCACAAAATTTCGCCACTCTTCGGGTTCATTGACAGGTACATAAAAGTAGCAACCACGGTCAATTGTTGGTGAGTGGTTAGCTTATTCTGAATCGCATGTAGGAAATACACACGGACAAATACTATTTCCATAACTCGTACAGCTTGTATTTCGTATCTGACGCATGCGCATATAATTTTAGTTTACATCATGAATATTAATGTTGTGAAACATGAATACATAATATTACATCCATAATAGGAAGGTGCATACAATTGTATTATGAATGAAAGTATAGAAATTGTACAATATGAATGTATGCTGACCGAATAGAATAAGTTGAATAAGATTTGCTAATGACATAGATCTTATGGCCAACAGTAGCCAAGAACTAGCGGAAATATCAAGGAAATTGGACAGAACATTTCAAAAATATGGAATGGAGATCAGTGCTGAAAAAAGTAAAGTAATGGTC
Organism: Saccoglossus kowalevskii; assembly: GCF_978046115.1. Taxonomy (NCBI): domain Eukaryota; kingdom Metazoa; phylum Hemichordata; class Enteropneusta; family Harrimaniidae; genus Saccoglossus; species Saccoglossus kowalevskii. The sequence continues at coordinate 7,896,583 of NC_140657.1, forward strand.
AGCGGAAAAGTCATATAGGAAAATGTTACAGTTCATGTAAACGGAGAGCAGCTGAAACAAGTCAAAGAATTCAAATATATTGGTGCAACTTTGACAGAGAATGGAATAAGTGAGATTGAAGTCAAGCGACGCATAGGAATGGCTAACAGTGCTAATAGTTACCCGGTTCGGATAGATCACTTTGCATATTCATGAGTCATGCATATTCATGTATATAATTTGCATATATTACCATATAATTTGGGTAATAATATATAGATATTAATAATGTTATAATATATTCATAAACTGTATCATTATGAATAATTTAATATTAAAAACGATATCATAATTAATTATATATTCATATTTATATGTTTATTATACGGTAATATATGCAAATTATATTCATGAATATACATGACTCATGAATATGCAAAGTGGTCTATCCTAACCGGGTAACTACTAGTGCTTTAGCCAAACTGGAAAGAATTTGGAAGATTATTAAGGAAACTTAATAGGAAAACGAAAATAAGGCTGTTGAACTCCATTGTAAAAAGTATTCTCATGTATGGCTGCGAAAATTGGACAATAACGGACAAGGTCTGGAGGAAGATAGAAGCACTTGAAATAAAATGTTATCGAAGGCTGCTGGGAATAACATGGAAAGAAAAAAGAAGTAATGTCTATGTATGGACTAAGGTCACAGAAAACTTTCAAGAGAGCGAACAAAAACCAGAACCCAACACATGCAGACAGAAACAAAATGAAAGTTGACTATTTTGGGCACCAAATTCGCGGACATATGCGAAGGTAAAAGACCGTGAGGAAGGCCAAAAAGAACATGACAGAAAGAGTGGACGAACCTCAGTTTGCAGAATGCATGTCACCGAACACATGACAGAAAGACTTGGTACAAGGATGTTAAGTCATGTGTGCAACAACGACCTAACCGGCTAGGGTCCTGATATATTCAGAAAATAAGTTTCCCTAATACCAGGAATTGTTCTACTTAGTCAAAAGTTCTGTTTTTGAGAGTTCATATCAGGTAAACTTGATCGATCATTCCTTGTATTGTTCTATAGATGAGGTAAAATATGGGTTAAAGTTCATCCATAATTCTAATGTTATATTTCTAACAACTTTTAAAATTTCAAACCAGTAGCATATCAATCACATTAAATTAGGCCATCACATAATCACAAGAGTTTGGGACTACCCAGTGACTCAGGTAGGTTAGATGAGATTATTCTACCCATTTCACGATTACCTGCTAATATCTAATAATTTCACTTCTTTGATATTTAGGAATGGGTTTAACAATTCTGCCAAGTGCCACTCCTGGTGGTTATGATGGGCTGTGTGTGTAGGGGCACTTTCGCGCTCATCTGTTCGCGAGTTGACGGTGGTTCGAGAAATTGTGTCCTCGGGCATATCATCGGAAGTGGTTAATGGACGTTCGCTGTTTGGTGATGTGTGAGCGATCGTGTCTCAGTAGTTGTCTTTCACGAGTTGCAATATTCTATGATTTGGGATACGATGTCTCGCTGATGACTTTAGCCTGTATTAATTCTTTATTTTTTCTATAGATTCTGTTCCTTGACCTTGGTGCAAGAGATCTGTGCAGATCGGAGTTGATTTCGCGTGTGTATCATGATAGTATTTTGCAGTTTGTTTATATTTCATCAACGCGTCGTGTTAGAATTTTTGATCTTGTACTTTAGGCTCTAGCACTTTGGGGTTTACTTTACTAGTAATTGCACATCATAGTCTGCCGTATAATAATTGTACTGACGACTGTATTCTATCAGCACGTGGATTATCACAATATACGAGTAGAGCTAGATACGGATCTTTTCCATTTTCTTTAGCTTTTTTAGAATGTTTTTAACCGTCTGAATGGTTCTTTCTCCTAAACCATTTGACTGTTGATAACGTGGACTTGATGTTTATGGCTAAAACTTATTAGCAAAATGTCGGAAATGTGGATACATTTGAAACAGTGTTCATAGATGTGCCAACAGAAGTGAAAACCAAATAGATTACAAAAACATCTCTTCAGGTAGATAATTATTTTTTATTCAATTCAGTCTGACGTCAGTGTCAGTGCTGATTGTTCAGTGAACGCCACCCAGCTAAAGGACGCCCTCTATGATCAGTTCTGGGAAAAGGCCTTCATAAACGAAAGAAACCGTAAGAGCGGCTTTCATAGGGTCAGATATTATAATCATGAGTGCAAACACGCATTGAAACAATAATAATAACTTTATTACACAACTAAATCATCAGAGGATTTAGTAAGGTAAAGAGAATAACAAGACAAGAATAAACAAATGTAATAAAAACAAACAAACAATAAAAAAAAACTTAAAAGATATAGACTAAAGAAATATCAATATAAAAACTTCACCATTTTCGCAACTTTTAAACAGGGGATTTATAGATAGTATCCTAAAGGTATAGTGAAAGGGCTTTTGCATTTTTCATTACCTCAAGAAAAATATCATCTGGTAAAATAGACTTGAGATCACAATTTTCAAAAAGTCTTTTTCTTTCACTTTTAAAGGAAGGACTTTGAAGGATAAAATGCTTCTCATCATCAAGAGAATTTATGTTACCTCTTTTACATGTTCTGTCATCTAACAAGATTTTTGGTTTGTTCCTTCTCCCAAGTTCAATCTCTAGATTGTGATCACTAAGTCTAAATTTACTTAACATTTTTCTAAGGTTGAAATTACAAAATGTATTTATATTTTTCAGATAATTTTCAAACTCAAAATTTTCTTTAAATAAATAGTTAAGTCCTCAATTTATTCCTTTCACCATTCTTACTATTTGCTTTTGTTAATTGATTTTTCTAAGACAACACATAATTATTTGTCAGTTTTAATTTAATTACTTTTGATTACTGTTACTCACACTAAATTTTTCTTCAATTTTGCTTACATCATGTTCCCCTAATATGTTGTGTACATGCTTAATCCATGTTGACTGTGATTTTACTGAATGCACAGTACCCGTTATATATTTAATGCCAAATCCAATCACTAGCAGGGATCCAGGAGTGTAGTTATACATATAGCTATATCGTGCTGAGGTAATAATTTATTTTAATGGGCCGAGAATATTTGATACAGGCGATATATCAGTGGGGAATCAAAATGAGAATAAAATAAATAAGAAAAAATGGCCAGTCAGCAATTATTGTTCAGATCTTGAAAAAAATATGACAAGCACTTGTAAGCCAATATGTAGTGATTCTGATACAAAGTTTGAATGAAAGTTTTTCAGAGGAGGCCCAGACAAGTTCAAGTAACAGAATTTAGTAATTTTGAGGATAAAAAGGACTGCCAATCAGCCATACTTTACCAAATGGTAATGAAAATAGACATGCATATACAAGTCACCATACATAGTCTGTGTGTTAAGTTTGAATGTGATCAAATGTATGAGAAATGGCACAGATTGCAAATAATCATTGATTTTGGACTTCATCTAAATGTATCTACATAAGTTGATTTTGATAATTTCAAATAAAAATTATACTCCTTTCCTGTTGTGGTTTTAATATTTCAAAGCCCGTAAAAGTATATATAGCAAAGCGCTGCAGTGGAAAAGAGAATTAACAAACCAACATACACTTGAAACATGAAGCAGACTGTTTATTGAAGCAAGTCATCTAGTAGCAATTAATAAAAAGTATCAAAGTTACTGAATAAGAAAAATAATATACAAATCAATGATAAATAAAGTATTATTACATATCTTTCAAGAGTCGTGAGATCACAGTGAAAAGACCGACACCGATAGCATTGAACTCGTAGTGTATAGAAATATATAATGCTCAAAGAAGGTTATATTAAAACTATTTGTAAATTCTATAATACCAGTATTTTGTTTTAAAACCCTGTTAACGGCAATACACTTAATCATAGCAGTGTTACACGCATACGCACAGTGACTTAATTAAATTATATAAATGCATATTCTGATGACCGATTACTAATGAGTTGAAATGGCTTGGATACACAAGACTATTTTTCAGTTTCCGAATAAATAATGTCTTTATATCATGTTTTTTTCTGTTCAAATACAACTATGTTATTTGACAATGGAGCTTCAAAATTTGACTATGGAGCTTCAGAAACAACTGATCGTTTGACAAACACAAGTTTGCATAATTTTCAGTCGAGAAAAAGTAAAAATAAAAGAAACACTCCTGAACTGCAGGCATGTATGCATGTCACTTTGGATCTAGACACATTTTGTATACGATCCACCGATATCCGATATTTCAAGTTACTGAAAGAGTTCCATTTACATTGTAAATTTAGTTTTTTTTGAAAGGTTACTGTTGTATGGTGACACACACATTAAACATGCTTGTAATGGTAACAGTGCACACACATTGGTGAGCAGTAACTCTGCATGTGTACATGGACAGCTGGCTGGTAGATACCTGAAATTATAGCCCATTCAATGCGTGTATGCAAGTGAATAAAAATGATATTATCAAGCATGTCTAAGTGACCAAATCAGACAAAACAGTTTCAATAGCGATGAGAAGTGAGATCAGTCAAGGGGGAGGGGCTGTTTCCGATTCTGTTATCAGTAATGCTGTTATCAGTATTCCCATGTGAATAAGATAAAATTGACATTTACTTAAGTTTTTCATGAAATTTGATCTCGAGATTTTTTGTCATAAATATAATTATACAAGATACTAATTTGTTACCACTTGACACACATACAGGTGTCAGCGTAGATCATGTATTACTTTTTACGAGTATATTGTTTAGTATATATTACCACAAGTTACTGAGCAATCAACCGTGTTCAATCATGTCAGTGTTGACTCAGAAAACTACACAGATTAGGTGCTGGTTTATACTTTTACATATCTGACACAAAATCACAACAAAATGAGCATTTGGTCTTGTCAAAACATAAATGGGAATATAACACATCATCTAGCTCTGAAACCAACGATCTAGAAATCAGCTCTAAAAAAAATACACTGATACGAGAAGCAATATTAATTTCAAGACAAGGCTGGATATATTCTCAGAATGTAGAATGAGACAAGACCAATCACATCAATTAATTTTACAACCAGAAAATGACAAAAATAAAATATTAAAGTGAAATGAAAATATCAATACAAGGTAAAGAATCAATAACCATTAAATAAATGTAAATATTCAGAAACTGGTTTTTACCATCACCGATAAAAATGTTCAAAATCATTAAATAAACTTGCATCTCATTTTTTTTAATTTTATTGTCAAACCAAATTAAGAGCAATTGATCCCAGTACCGGTTAATTGTAGAATACAAATGAAAAGTGAAATTTAAAAATACATGTGAAATGTATCTTGAATAAATTGAAAAATAAACAACAATGATACATAAATATTGAATTCAAGTAAACCCTAATACCATTTCTATATGCAGGTTCAATGTGGACTCGCATAGACATGTGTCTGAAACAATACAAACAAAACTGGCCAAACTAATCGGAAAAGATAGCACAAAATAAACTTGAAAGCTAAAACTCACTCCGTGCACAACTAAATATTAAAATACATACAATTTCAGTTAAATTGTGGACCTGAAATTGACTACTCAGAAATGGGAAGACCGGAGTATGTTCATACTCTTCAATAACAGACGCTTATAATGCATCTATATTTTTATATTATCAAATATGTACAAATATTCGCACCACAGACTAATTAGCATAATAAACAACTTCCAATATATTTCTGATATTAAGTTCTGTTGTGTGTACTTTAAGTACATTAGCTAGATACTGAATCAAGCTGTATAAAATCATTTTACAAATCTATCATAAAGTGTAGTTTGTGTGGCACACTTCAAAAATAGTACCTAATAGAAGTGCGTGCATTAAAAAAAAATATAAATCAACTTGTTATTTTAAGCGTGATTCCAAACAAAATTCGGTGACATGAAGTTTACCGAGGCTAAAGTTGGATCACTGTCCCTCAACGTGGTTGGATGCACGGCAGTTCCAAAAAAGCATGCTGAACAAGTGCATACGTTAGATTTAAACGTCTGAGACTTCTAACTTAATTCATGTTAAATACATGAATATATTGAGTGTATAAATTACCAATAGAGAAAATACAAGTATACTGATAAATACATGCATTGGGACAATATTCTAAATACTGCCTCAGTATGTACTGGTTTGCTGTGGGTGACCAATTTGCCATTTTATTTTGAGGCATGATGTCACACTACTAACAGGAATCTATTTTATTGAAGGTGTAATTGAAAATATGAGAAATGTACATTACGATATATATACAGAGAACTGCTTGTGTAGTCGTACACTTTACAATAATGTGGTTTCACATATTAATCAATATATGAATATGTACAACATTAAATATATCATTCAAAATTTGTAACATGACATAAAGCAAAAATGATATACAGAGATAAATTAACCTTTCTTAAATAAAAAAAAATGCAAGGGTACAATTAAACAAGAAAATATAGGACTTGATGCATTTTTTTTGACATTAAAAAAGACTATTTCATTGGCTTTCTAGTTGTCACTATTTTATTAGTTGTTTTTTTGCTAAAAAGTCACAATATACAACATTTCTGTACTTGTCATTAATTCTTTGGTCCGACATTTTTGCCCAATAGTGAAATAACTAAAATGTAAAAGTTTACAAAAATTAAAAAAAATGTCTGAAAAGTGAATGTGTACTGGAGAATGAAACACTATTTAGTATTGGCAAGCCAAAGATAATAACTGTTATATTATATTGAAAAAAAAAATAGCAACACACAAAATGATGCATGTTGAAAGGGGCCAATATTAATATCTATAAAGCAATCATGTGACTACTTTTGACCAATAGCATTGACTGTCTCACATTTTTTTTAATTTTTTGACCATCTGAATACACTAAATAACACTTGATAATAAACTCTTTTCCATTCTTGTTTTGTCTGATTACAATGACCATTCAAGTGATAACACTGGTCACGCTATTCAAATCGAGTGATTAGACATCAATTGACCTTTAACCTATTGAATGCAATCGTTTTGCTTACAAAAATATTGATGCAACATTTTGTGCAATTTTATGCAATTCTCAATAAATATTTTGTTAGACCAAAAAAACATGATTTGATGACAATTTGATCACCATTTTTAAAAAAAAAAATAATGTGGAGCGCACTAATAATTATTTTTCAGTTTTGTCACTACATGTACTAAAGAAAGATATTAGACCTGTTTGATCTTTCAGCAACTAGGCATAATGAAATGCAGTAGTAAATAGTCATAATTTTTAAGAAAGCTATTAGGTTAGGGGGTCTGAAATGTCACTCCCTGGGCATAGTGAGAATATTTATATAGTAGTTTGCTGCAATAGACAGACCAGAATATCGAACTGTCCTTGCATTATTCGTAAATAATTTGAAATTAATAGAAACATTGCTGCTGATGTTGAATTGTAAAAATACCTATGTGAAAGCCCACCTAACTTTCCCTAGAAATGTTCAAGGTGATAATTTTGAGCACACCTAGCTTTCATAAGTTTCTGAAACACCAGAAAATGCGCATCTCACAATCTCTGCTTCAGCCCAATTGTAAAAGCCCACCTAAATTCCAAGTAAATATTCTAAATCATCTGTAAAAGCATGCTTAAATTTCCATTGAATATTTTCGACATCTGAAAAAGCACACCCAAGTTCCCCATTAAAGATTCTAGACCACCTATAAAAGCATGCTCAACTTTCCCATTAAATATTTTAGATACATGCAAAAGCACACCTAACTTCCTAGTAAATATTTTATATCATCTGTAAAAACATGCCTAACTTTTCATTGAATACTTTAAGACATCTGAAAAAGCACACCCAAGTTTTCCATTAAATATTCTAGATGACCCGTAAAAGCATGCCTAACTTTCCCATTAAATATTTTGAACCATCAGTAAGAAGCACACTCAACTTTCACATCTTTCTAATTAAATATTTTAGACTGCACAGCACAAAGCAAACAAACTGAACTTATACCTTGTTTGAATTGTTTTTTTACAAACTCTATTTTTCCAACCTGAAATCTTTGAAACATAATTATCACTACGACAATGTTTTAGGTGGCACTAAAAGAGAAACATTTTTGTCTTTCATCTTTTTTGTAACTGCATTGAGATTAGAGGCTTGTACAATTTTTTTGTTGACCTTTTTTACAATGCCTTAAATTATGACAGTACATATTTGTTGCATACACTTGTGCAAATACTACCATATTATCAAACTTTATTGGAGGCTTGTGACTATGTGACATATTTGATTCTATGAATGTGTGGGAATAACTGAGGATTTGACCACTTATTACATAATACATGCATATTCAAACCATCAAAAATTTATATAATAATCCCAAATCACCAATACGGCTATAGCAACAAAGTGACTTTTAGGAGCAACTGCAAGTTGAACACACATGTAACTTTTGTGACAGATAAATGTTACCACTAGTATTAACACCATCAAGAACATTTCATAGCAAGAAAACTGTTAATTTAGGTTAGAGAATCGAATCAGCCCACCAATGAAAACAAGTAAGGGGTTCCCTGATTGGCTAAACAGTTAGGTATTAGGTTAGAGAATCGAATCAGCCCACCAATGAAAACAAGTAAGTGGTTCCCTGATTGGCTAAACAGTTAGGTATTAGGTTTGAGTGTCCAATCAGGGGCAATGAAAACAAGTAGGGGGGTTCCCTGATTGGCTAAACAGTTAGGTATTAGGTTTGAGTGTCCAATCAGGGACAATAAAAACAAGTGAGGGGTTCCCTGATTGACTAAACAGTTAGGTATTAGGTTCGAGTGTCCAATCAGGGGCAATGAAAACAAGTAAGGGGTTCTCTGATTGGCTAAACAGTTAGGTATTAGGTTTGAGTGTCCAATCAGGGGCAATAAAAACAAGTAAGGGGTTCTCTGATTGGCTAAACAGTTAGGTATTAGGTTTGAGTGTCCAATCAGAAGCAATAAAAACAAGTAGGGGGGGTTCCCTGATTGGCTAAACAGTTAGGTATTAGGTTTGAGTGTCCAATCAGGGGCAATGAAAACAAGTAGGGGGGTTCCCTGATTGGCTAAACAGGTATTAGGTTTGAGTGTCCAATCAGGGGCAATAAAAACATGTAAGGGGTTCCCTGATTGGCTAAACAGTTAGGTATTAGGTTTGAGTGTCCAATCAGGGGCAATGAAAACAAGTAAAGGGTTCCCTGATTGGGTAGTTTTTGGTCTTGCAATTTTAAAAGTATACTTGTACTAAAGAGGTTGACAATTATGTAGATAATTGTACCACGTCATTTTATAATAGGGGTGTTAGAAGAGCAATGCAGAAGATGATGATGATGTAGAGAAATAATCTGCATCGTTGTCATCAAGGGGCTTGACTTCAACATCATTAAAATCAACTTCTTCTTTTGGTTTTTCTGGCTCTGCGTCTTGTATATTCGTTCGTTTTTCCAAACTGCTTTGGTAAGCGTCTTGTAAATAAGTTGGGGTGTAGTTTTGTAGGCCTCCTGAAAAGAGATGAAACAATCCGTTAACAAATCTGGAATAGATTCAGATGTGAACAAATTTAATAAATGACTAAATGTTACAGTCCCCTTGTTTGAAAAAGAAATACAAGAAAGCCATCAGAGATGGCAGATCCTGGGGCGTAATTTTACAAGCATACATGTAGAATGAATATCTTTGCAATAATGTTCACCATAGTTATGCATTTTTAATGAGGTCACATGACCATATATGGTCTAGTGTGCAATGTCTTCAATAAAGTTCTGGCTGAATGGTTCTGTCTGCAATAGTGTCCAGATAGGTTAATTTATGAATTTTAATGGGGTCACATAACCATATATATGTCATTGATTATGTTGATCAGATCTAGTGTGCAATATAACTGTGTCATATCTGCAACTATTGCTTCTGATACGACTTCGTATGGATGTACGCTGGTAACTACTATATCGGCCACCCCACCATACATGCCCATGGATAATAATTGAATATGTTCAATTGTAATCACTGGAATAATAATACAGTCATTTGAAACATGGTCAAAAGTAGCACTATCTTCTTATTTTTGAATTTCCAATTCATTGCTGATATTTATCATGATCCGAAAAAGTTGTTTTCACATTTATTGATTCTATTACAAACTGTTATGCTCTGTTGGGCAAAAATGTGATGATGATTTCCCCAAAGACTACTCCAGTAATAATTGCAAAATAAATGAATTTGATAGAAACTTTTCAAGGTCAAAATGTCAAACTAAAGATATTATATGCATTATCCAGCTTGACATTCATAATAACAGAACGAGGGTATTTTGTTTTTTCATGCATGTTTAAAATCAACTGTAGAAAAACGTGATGTATTATTTAAATATGAACACATTCGAATGTAATTGGTCAAGATGAACTCTGCCAACTAACCATAAAACTAAGCAACTGTCGCGTAATTACCTGAACTGTGCAGAACCGTGTTTGATTTCAATGGTGCTTTGGCCATTAGTGTATCATCGGTTGCCTTAGGCGCCGGTCTGATTTGATCAAAATCGTAATCAGTGTCAAATTCATCATCAGCCTCGTCATCTTCAAGAAGCGACTCTTCGGATGGATAAACATGTTTCACTGTCCCCGAATCATTGAAGGAGATTGAAAGCTGTGAAAAGAAATAAAAAGCATCATGAGAGAGGCCTTGCAGTGACAAATCTTGATCTGGGTGATGAGTATTTAGAATAATAAATACCCCCTCCCCATATATCCATTGAATATCTAAGACCCTTAGAATGAGATGAGCACAGTCTGTAACTTTATTACTTTTATTTGTCCTTTATTACTTCTCAGTTTGATAATATGAAATCAAGACTAAAATTTATGATTAATTTAAATTTTCTATTTCAATATTGAAACTAAGGTAACATATTTTGTGTATTTTAATGTCAAATTAATATCTTAAAATGCAGGCTGGACACATTTGATAACTTAGACATTGTCTGTGACGCAATGCGTTCCAGACAATACCTTTACTGTAAGATGTACTCAGACATACATTCTAGCATTTTGTTATTGACAGAATTGGAAAGAAAAGTTCAACTAAACTATATCGCTTTTAGAGTTTGCCACCAGGCACCGCCAGTGACACATTCAAAATTTGCATAATTGAATCTGCCACATGCACGCACAAACCACTGACGAAAATTCTGTGCATTCGGTTTATACTCGATCTGATGTTGAAAAACAAATGTAACTGCCAGCTTATGTTCTTAAGCTAGAAGTACTGTCTGTCTGTTAAAATCAGCGCTGGAATACTGATTCGTATTGATGGACCTCATTGATAAGACTACTGAAGAAATTTCCTTGTTCTTCCATAGTTAAGTGATAGAGTCAGGCAGAAATTTTTGGAGTTTGAGTCATCCATACTTTATTTTGAATACGCTATATTTGAGAAAACTAAAATGTGCCACATTTAAAAAAAATTCAAAACTTTGCAAAAACAAATTTGTAAACAACTTTAAACATGATTTATAAAATTTCATCTGTAAAAACAGTCCTTGTATCCAAGAAAACAAGCAGCCTGTCGGCTGAGATAGCTCCGCTGTTAGCAATGCACATTGTAATTAAAGAACAGAAGATATCATTTGAAAATGAACAATAAGCATAGTATCAAAGCAATGATCGGTCTTGCTGTTTTCAACAAGAATTAAAAAATATCACTTTTCACCAAAAATTACAATTAATATTAATTGAAGATATCACCACAAAATGAACAAATCTGAGAAAGGACTACATGTAGTATCTATATATGTAATATCAAAGCAATTGGACTTGCGGTTTTTAACAGAAGTCAAAAATATCACTTTTTACCAAAAATGACAAAAATATTCACCAAAATTAGAGAATTAAAGATATCACCACAAAATGAACAAATCTGAGAGAGGTCTACATGTAGTATCTATATATGTAATATCAAAGTAATTGGACTTGCAGTTTTTAACAGAAGTCAAAAATATCACTTTTTACCAAAAATGACAAAAATATTCACCAAAATTAGAGAATTAAAGATATCATCACGAAATGAACAAATCTGAGAGAGATTCACATGTAGTACCTATATATGTAATATCAAAGCAATCAGACTTGCGATTTATAACAAGAAGTCAAAAATATCACTTTTTACCAAAAATGACAAAAATATTCACCAAAATTAGAGAATTGAAGATATCATTACAAAATGAACAAATCTGAGAAAGGTCCACGTGTAGTATCTATATATGTAATATCAAAGCAATTGGAATTTTGGTTTTTAACAAGAAGTCGAAAATATCACTTTCTACCAAAAATGACAAAAATATTTACCAAAATTAGAGAATTGAAGATATCATCACAAAATGAACAAATCTGAGAGAGGTCTACATGTAGTACCTATATATGTAATATCAAAGCAAGTGGGCTTGCGGTTTTTAACAAGAAGTCAAAAATATCACTTTTTACCAAAAATTACAAAAATATTCACCAAAAATAGAGAATTTGAGATTTTGACATGAAATGAACAAATCTGAGAAAAAAACATCCAAGGTACTTGCATATCAAATTTGAAAACGTTCTGACTTGCGGTTTCGAAGAAGAAGATGAAATTGTAAAGTTGACGACGACGACGGACAATCAGTAATATGAACAGCTCCGCTGTGTCGACTTTGTCGACAGTGGAGCTAAAAATGAAACAGTTATAACCTCACAAAAACATAGAAAAACAAACAAGAACTACTCTGCCTACTCTATTTTCGAAAAGCATGTTATAGGAATCACAACATTTATTTAGCTTCAAAGAATGTTTTTGTCAGGTAGGAAGGTCAAAAATTGAGTCATATTAAGTAATTAACAGTGTGAATTTGCATGATTATTAGATTTTGCATCCTAATTTGCATAGTTGTATGAGGATACCAAAAATTATTGTATTCTGAAAGTCCACAGTAGTAGATGTATAATTTTAGAATAATTACTGTACTGTATACATGTATGAGGAGCTGATTTAGTATAGCAGATTACCAACATTTATTGCAAAATATATTCAGTATTTATTTGAAATGCATCTATTACTACTGACGAGTCATTTAAAAATGACAGAGAATATCAAAATTTATGTAAACAAGAAAAATGAACACAGCTTACATTCATACCAATATGTAAAGCATGATATGACGTAGTTGTAAAATGGGGAACTATTATGATTTTTAACTATCTAATAGTGATTCTAGGTCATATAATGAGAGAAGCACTTGCACTCATAATTTATATATTTTATATAAGCACGATATTTCGTCATATCTAAAAAACAAGATGCTAATGACCCCCAGTGTATTCATCATCGTGATTTCCGTTTTAGCACCATCTGGTACGATTTAGACGTATTGTAAGATTATTGTTATGATATAATATAATACAAAGATGGTGCGTTTATTTTGAACATATGTATGAGAATCACTCAGGGCTAGATTTAAACTCCATCCACAGACAAAGTGCAGTGATTTTTTATTTTTTAAACAAATAAAAAGGTAATATTTATATATGAATATCATATGCACTACAAACTATAATGTCGACATAACTATGTTTGTTCTATTTGTTATTTACACGTCACACAAAATACTGTAAAATACTTTATTTTAGCTGTAATCAACTTTTGATAAAAACTTAGCGAAAATAAAATATACAACAGTAGTACCCAGTTTTTACTGTCACTAATTCTAGAAGTTCATTGACACTGAAAGCCTTAATATCAAACAGGTGATAGATACTTGTACAAATTTTGTATTTCAGCTAGCCTATCAATATACATCATCATTTGAGCAGCGATATGAAATTTGTTGCCATGACTACATGCACATTTGCATTGGATATGAGAGACTAACACGCCTATTATCTAACACTTGTGCATCAGTTTTTGTGATAACAATCAATCCAGGCATCTTCAAATTATAGAAATCTGGGCAGATACAGCTAAGATATAAAATTCAGGTTTCTGGTCATCATGCTAGTTAGTTGAAACTGTGCGTGTCACATATTTTTTTTTAGAATTTCTGTTTTTTATAAAAAATTTAAATGTAAATTTAAAAACTGAAAATAAAAAAGCAGCATGCATATTTTGGAAAATACTAGTACAATGACCAAGAAACCTTTTAACTTGGAGGGTCTAATAATACATAAAAAACAAAATAGAATTGCGTGACGTGGCCATGCTTTTATAGAGTTAGTTTCACTGGGGGTCACTGTACTGTACTGTAACGTAGACATAACACTATACAATGTATAGCACATAAAAAAATAAAACTAGAGTGAACTGTTCAAATCTCTCACTAATTCCTGCTATAGATATACAGAGAAAGACAACCTGTCCAGCATATCAAGTAAAAGAGTGATCTCACAAATACTCTTAAATTATAGACTGACTAAAGTACGTTTATAGTTGACTAGACTGGAATAAACTGCCATTATAATTTCATGCGTATCCAATGAGTGATTATTTTCCAATTTATCATCAGTTCATCTTTATTCCATCTGTGTTATCAAAAGCAAATCCCTCTCAGGACAGTTCGCATCAAATTCAAATTTTGCACTACTGAGCATGTTACTGCATATATTTTCAGTGCATTATGGGAGTGAACTATTCATTATATAAAATGGAAATCAATTATCATATTGAAAATGAATTAAATAATATACAACGTTTTTATACCAGGACACAGAAAAAAACTTTGGAATACGAAGAAGTAATATCACCATAGAAACCAGTGCAGAAATGAAAACAATTTTTCATGACATTTTAGATTCTTGAAAAATTGTCATGTGATTCAAATTTGTTTTTATTTTCAGTATCCTAATGGCATTAACTTGTAACAATACTGTAAAAACATGAAGAAGATGTGGAAATTGTTATTACAACATTTCTTTTAAAACTACAAATATTAAGTTTAGAATTTTATTGTTCAGAATGAAAAAATATTAATAACCTTTTGACTTTTAACAAGTACAGCAAACTAGCATTTATATTTATATCATTTACTTTTATTTTTAGATACAAAGCAAAGGAGAAGGCAAGTCAGTCTTGTTTTTTTTGCAGGAGAGGTGATTTTAATGATTACACAAATCACTGTTTGTGATGGTATATCCATATCATTAATAGAATCTCTAGTTCAGTAAAGTGAAAATTTCTCAATAGTTTTAATATCTTCTAGTTGGGCTAACAAATTATTTCAATTGTTTGTACATACTATTCTTATTTAAACTTTTGACTTTTTAAACGGGTCTGAGGGGTGAAAAATACAGTGTTAAAGTGAAATGAAAAATTATTATAATCTCCTCACCAACCTAAAAGTACAAATAAATATTTACAAGTTTTGAAAATTAAAACAAAAGTAAGCCGGATGCTGTTTTTTGTAATCAAGCAATATACTGTAAAATACTTTATATTTCACTATTTTGATATTTTGAGCATATTAACTGGTTTTAAGTTCACAAATTTTGGCTGTGAAACAATGAGCTCTCTGTTATTTTACTTTGTTCACATAGATTTAAAATTAGCAGATTATATTTATTAAAAAAAATAGCGAAATTAAAACCCAAGGTATCTACAGTATTCTGCACTGTGTACATTTACATCACATGAAATCCACATAGAACATGGAATAAAAGAAAGATTTCTATTAAATGACAAGTTGGAATCATTTCATCATACTATTACCATATATCCAGATATTCACCGACTTTTCACCCTATACCATAAAGCTCATACCCCTATTCCTATAATGGTAGAACCCAAGTCACAGAACATTAAAAGTAGGCAATAACCCTTTTATCTGATTTCCTCTTATTTCAACCAATCTATTATTCCTAGCAAGTGAAATAGCTGAAGCCAGATTTATAATAATTTGATATTAATACACAGCTTATACCAACTAGTTACATTAATAACAGAGTAGCCATCGACGCTGCAGGTCAGCGTCCTCTCCTACACCGATCTGATGCGCAAGGAGTGCCAGGAGTTTGTTTGTAAACTTCAAACGTTTTGAAGTCAATTTTTGGTTGGCATGTATTTTATAGATATAGATTTTTTTTTCACTAATTAATGATAAATGAAACTATGAAAACTGAAAATATTGTAGTAATGAACTGTTCCTGAAATCAAGGACGTTCTATTTCATCAAGCTAGTTGAAATCTGGAATTATGCAGGGATGAAAATGAGGATTTTAATTTTCAGCTGAAAGTCAAGTAACCATGGTCCGAGAACAGTAGTTGATCAAATCGTTACAATACAGACACTGCGCCTTTCCCGGGAACTCGCACTTGCCAATGAAGTCACTCAATTTTTCAGTTACCACTTCATCTTTCTTCCCTATTTGCACGGTCAAAGTCACTTCCTTGTCAAGTCATGCCCAACAACATTTGTTCCTAATGTCTTTATCGATCTCTCGCACAGCTGACTCGTTGTCTTTTGTAACCAATTTCATCATTATAGCTGCATGAAACTTGTAAACAACGATCCAACGCAGCTAACAATTGAAACAATAAAATGGCGCAATTGGTGAAAAGAAAAATGAAAGCTCTTCACTGATTGGCCCACAGAGCAAACTCAGTCAATCATGTTAATCGTTACACATTACTTCGAACACTTCGAATCCACTTTGGATTTTACGATTGCGCTGATGACAAGAGTCGCGAACATTCCGCATTGGAGATACCGCGAGTTGTCTCCCTTCGACCATACACTAATACAGGTCTCTTGCAGCAACAATGACGCCTGTTTACTACTTCCGGTGAATGAACAAGATTTGTATTCTTTGTAATACCCCCCCCCCCCTAAAATTTTCTCTTCGGATTTAGACGTTTCAGAAAATCCCTGATTATGGGTGAAAATTGTGAACTTCAAACACAAAATTTTATTATTATTATTACAATTAGTGTTCCAAAGATTGAATTATGTTTAACATTAATATTTTACTCACAAAACAATTTAGTTGTAAAAGGAAGTTCTGTGTAGTGTGAAAAAGGCAGTAAACCACTGTATCGGCTTGTAAAGCATCATATTATACAGGTCCGTTCTGAGACGGTGTTTCTTGTGACGACTCAACGTAGCTGGTTTAAAGTTCTCCAAAAGCAAAACAGGACAATGCACACCATAATGTTTAATTTGTATTGCAGATTTGAAGCTGATTTTTAAAAGAAAGAGTTTGTAGTAGTCTTATTTAAAAAAGTGTTTTCAAAATCCATCATATGGCCACATATATTAACATATTGAGTGTAATTATGTATTTTTTTTTTTTTTAAATTTGGGTCAAGTGTACGCAATTGCTGAGTATCTTGATGTAAAGTTTCAGAAAAATCTGAAAGAAATTCTGTAATTAAAGAGTTTAGCTATGCTCTGAACATTTTGTGTGTAATATTCCGTGGTACCAGCTTTCTGAACCATTGTATGGGTGATTTTAAAAAGAGATGGTCATTTCTCTGGACTGTGTTTCATTTCCCATGCAACATTTTCAATGCATGTCATTCTCCCTCATAAGAATAATTCTGTGGTAATATTCCAATAGAGTTGCATGGTGATGATTATAGGATCTAACTAAAAATAGAATATAAAACGTCGTTCAGGACGTGAAGCTAATCAAATGCAGACAGCATGTACAGACGATAAAAGTCTGTTTAACCACAACTGTGGTACTTCGTTTCGACTTTTCAGTGATTTCTTATATAATTCTAAGGAAATTTCACTACTTGAACAAAGACATTGCAACATTATTTCAATACTACAACAGTTATAAATATGCTTATCGTATTCATTTAGTTTTCGACTACCGAGTCGTTTGTCCAATTCAAACCATTTCAATTACCAAAGAAGTTCACAGTGGCTAACACTACCACTTACCAGTGAGTGTACGTCATTACTGGTACATGCTTCAGACAACTCGTAAAATAACCACAAATGTAACATGGTTTGGAGAATGGCATCATTCATGTATTGCATCATATATTTTTATAACGGTAATATTAAAATGAGATCTGTAGTGCTTAATCTACATATTATCAATATGGTTTGTATCATGTAAGACTGTCCTAGATTTACTCTCCTGGAGTTAAATTTAAATATTAAAGTTTTCTGTTCATTGGAATGGTTGGAGAATAAAAGTGTCAATGGTGTACCTGTTCCTAGCAAGATATTTTCTAAATGTTTACACATCAAAAGAATTTTTTTTTTACAAAAATAAAATACATAATAGTGTTGAATCAACAGGTGGTTATGGTTGCCTCACTTGAATAAAAACAAGATTTTTGTACAATTTACTCAATTTCATAGCATCAATAATATTTGTGTCAAGTTTCTGATTTGAAATAACATTAGCAATCCTACTCAATTGAGGGTGTTTTTGTTTTCTTTTCAGTGGAGAGATTTTCATCCAAACATAAAACAGCTGGCTACACTGCTGCAATACGTCTATCCCAGTAATACAGAACATGTATAATTATAAAAAAAAAAAGATCTGTAAAAAGAAAAAGGTACTACCGTATTTGATCTATTTAAATCACATCTCTAAATAGAAGTGTTTGTAAACCAACAGTTGCATCAAATACTGGATCATTAAAAATATTACGATTATGGACATGCGTGTGTCATTTATGTTCAATGTATGTGCTACTAAATACAGTTTGGCTTTTATACCAAAAATTAAGCCAACTGGAGAATTCAGATTACTACTAGACATACTGTACTCCAGGAAGGTTATAAATTGTGATTTAACAGTGACAGGCATACAAAGGTATTACAAAGGTATTACAAAGCTAATCATTATTAAAATGATATACCATATGGAGACTATTAACAAGACAGGATGTGAAAATAATAAAACACAAACATATAAGTGTTTTCTACATTGAAGTGCTTTACCCATTTAACAACACTTAAGCCTAGTAATAGTCTAGTATTTGTAAAATAATGTCAAAATTTTAGAACGCACTGGGGGTAGCTGTTGGGTTGTCAGTCATTAACAATACAAAAAGCTTGTTGATTAAGAATTATGACAAAGAACTTAATACTAGTATTCTTTAAAGTCAAAGCCATCTCGTAAATAACAAGCCATGCATGGCACAGTCCCCGTTAGTTATCAAATTTAGGATATATAGTTTTGTTTATAGTAATATAGCTGGAATATAACCATGTCAGGAATATGATTTTTTAACATTAAAATGATTGACATTTGTATCTGAAAAATAAAATGACGTGCATCAAGAACTCATAATGTCTAATGTATGTACCAAGTTTGGATGAAATCCATCCATAAATGCCAGAAATGCTTGATATTTGATGATTTTTTAGTACAAAAATGACCACCATTCGGCCATTTTGAATATAATCATCAAACCAATATATCTGTTTATCTATGACATGATGTATAATGAATATTTCAAATTTGAATATAATCAGTCAAAACAAGTCGGAGATATGGGTCTAGAAGCCCATTCATTAAAACAAAATGGTCGCCAGACAGTCATTTTGAATCTGATCTGAAAAATAAATGATGTGCATCAGGAACCTGTAATGTCTAATATATGTACCAATTTTTAACGAAATCCATCCATAAATGCCAGAAATGCTTGATATTTGATGATTTGTTAGCACCAAAATGGCCACCATTCGGCCATTTTGAATAGGATCGTCAAACCAATTTGTCTATCTATGATATGATGTATAATAAATATTTAAAATTTGAACATAATCAGTGAAAGTAAGTCAGAGATATGGCACGAGAACCACATTCATTAAAACAAAATGGCCGCCAGTCGACCATTTTGAATCTTATCTGAAAAACAAAATTATTTGCATCAAGGTCCCATAATGTCTAATGTATATACCAAGTTTGAACAAAATCCATCTGTAAACAGCAGAGAAATGCTTGATTATTAGGATTTTTTAGCACAAAAATGGCCGCCATTCGGCCATCTTGAATCAGATCGTAAAACAAAATGATGTGCATCAAGGTCCTATAATGTCTAATGTATATACAAGTTAGAACAAAATTCATCTGTAAACAGCCGAGAAATGCTTGATTTCGATGATTTTTAACACAAAAATGGCCGCCATTCGGCCATCTTGAATCAGATCGTGAAACAAATTGACGCGCATATGTATAATATCATGTATGATGTATGTGTGCAGTTTGATTGTGATTGGTCCAGGCATTTCTAAGATACAGGTCCGGACGGACACACACACAAACGGACACACGGAGGTCACGACTGCGTCCGAACGGGGACTAAAAAATATCCTGAATGCGTCCAAATTTGGGATTTAAGTGTGAAAAAGGTTCACCAAACAAAACTACTTTTTGAGGAAATGACATTTTAGTACTGGCGACCATTTTGTCAGTTTTGGAAACCCCTTTTCATTGGTTCCTATGGTGAATAATATAACATAATAACTATATCATATTTTTAAATCTAGATTAAAAAGAAGCTAATAATTTTAACAATGTTTTATGGAAAGTGGCCAAATTCTCTATACAAATCAAAAACAAATATAATTTTGTATTACATAAAAGAATGTTGTTCCTTGGCGACTCATACATGTGTACCATATTGCCAAGCCAAATTATCAAAGAATTATTACTTCATGTTAATTTATAATTTAAATCTTTTAAACAGTGAATATTACAGACACACACTGATAAAGGATACATGTAGTAGTGTAAACGCATTAATTATTCACTAGATTCACTATTTTTGCTGATCGTAAAATCCACTATTAAATTAAATCTACGTGAACATACAAAATTACAATAAAATTCATTGTTTTTTGGACAAATTCGTGAAATTAAAACACAGTGAATATGCTCAAAACATCAAAATAGTGAAATTAATGTCAGTGAAAATAAATGGTTTTACAGTACATCACAGGCCTAGTCAAAATGGCTGTAACAGATTGCATAATTGCTCGGCGTCACTTGATTAAATTGATAATTATTATATGACAATAATAGAATGATGGCATAGATATACCACACTAAATCATGAATACAGGTGTCAACTTATATTGGCAATTAGAAAATACATTAAAGCACAATATGATATTTCCACCATTAGTTTAGCTATATATAGCTGGCTGGCTTGCAAATCAAATGTTATGGGCTAAATATGTGATGGAGTATCAAACGTTACTGGTGTGCTGGAACTTAGAATTGACAAGCAAGGCTACATACTCTTTGTATAGCATATAGCACAGTCAGGAAATCTGACAAACCCCGTCAGAAATTGTGTACATTTGGATTTTTTGAGGATGTGTGTGAAAACTTTCCTGAAACTCACTTTGATTCCTCAAAACAGTCCCAACGATACTTTTCACTGTTACAAGATTATGTGATATTCTTTGACTCGCTGCTTAGCAGAAACAAATGCAGATTAATATAACATCAGGAACTAATCTTCTGTTGCAAACCACTAAAAATGTCATCAATCTGACATCAATTACTAATTTAATTCATTTATGATCAGACCAATGTGGCTACAAGTACAGACAACACACGATGGACTTTCCAATATTATTCTGGGACTACCATTACTGTAAAATTTGTAATAGAAGCCGTGACTTCTATTAAAATGGTACAATGCAACAGAGGGGATATCACAGCATCTACACACATGAGAAATTGTGAATTTTGGGTTTTCAATTCATTCAAAAAGAGTGGGTGCAACTTCTGATACGGATTTTACGCTACTCTTGAAAATGCTGGTTCAGCTCAACTTTCAATGAAAGCCTTAATTACTATCATTGATTGTTCTTGTCTAAGCTCCATACATTATCCAGAGTAATGAAATATGTAAGAATGATAATTAAAATCAAAATTGGACTCCAGAGACTTTGAATATTCTATTAGCCGACATACTGAACTCTTGGGGTCTGCTGATTTGTCAGTCTTAGATGTTGGACCAATAACAACACTGACGTCAGAGACTAATGACACACCAGTGATGCTAATATGAACAACTGACAGCCAACATTAAAATCAACAATCATATAACTTTGTTTTGAGCAATATTATTTTTGAGAAAGATATAATGTGTTCCATAACATCCATACTTCATCTACTACTGATTAATAATATTTATATCTTTTATATTTTGATTAAAAATTATTGCACAATTAATGTTACTTAATAAATTTACCTATTTTGTTTATTCAAATCTGTTTATTTTTTTATTTTAGCTGATTTACACTTCCTAGAACCACCATCTTCCTATCATTAATTCATACATTAACATTTCAAAAGTTAAACCTGCAGATTTTTTTCTCACAATATAGATTGTGGACCTCTTCAATAATTATGTGTTACTTTTGAAAAAAAAAATTGTTGAAGTTTTTGCTGATATTTATTGGGAATAAATCTCTGGGAACGATCTAAATTGCTTTTTTAAATACTTTCGGCAATAGTCTAATTACTTATATAATTTTTTTAATTAATTATATTGTCTTTTTAATTCATAATTTTTAAAGGGCCATGCATTTTGTTTATTTCAGAGAGGAAAGAACAAATATTTCATAAACCATGAGCAGTTTTACAATGGACCTAGCAGCAAAACCATTAAAACCATTGCCATTATAACTACCGTACCTCCTGAGTCATGACACAATTTAATTTAAAAATATTAAACTACCTGTATGTGCATTCTGTGCAGTTTAGGGTATTACAACCTGAGTTGTCAAGGCGACACAATATGATGTTTGTGATTCATATATTGTCCCAATCAACATGAACCAATAATATTCTATAATAGATAATGGTTTTATTAAATTGACAATAACATCAACAGAGCGGCATGTGCCATTGTTGGTGTTATATACAACATTCCTCATGCCCACTGGTGACTGAGTGTGTCTGTGACGTCAAAATGACGAAAAACGATAAATATAATGTCACTTAAATTGATAAATTGTGTTTGGTTAGTAGTCGTTCATTATCTAAAAGAAAGTAAAATCTCTCAAAAACGTAATCTCCATTGATGAACGACGAGAGATCAAAACAATGCCGACACTTTAAATGGCCTTTGTGCCACCCATTTACGTCACAGGAACGCTTTGTCCATAGACACTCTCACAATTTGGTCACATTAAACAAGATTTTATTTTTGTATTTGTTATTTCAATTCAACAGGCCATGAGGTCTTCTGGAGTGCTAACCCAAGAAAAAGAAGCCAATTATTTACCATTTCTGCGAAGAGGATGCATGGGTCACTGTGTCGTCACAGGAAGCCTTCCCTTAGCACTAAGCAGTGAAATGATGCATATATTGTACATGTACTAGCTAGCTGATTTCAGCTAAAATATATCTCCACTGCCTATTTACATTTACCGGTAGTATTTAAAAACAGTATTTTTTTTTTTTTTACAAATTATGTTTTTGCTCTCATATATGAAATAAATACAGTTTAGTTATGGAAATATTAATGTTATTCAGAACAGCAGTAACTGACCCAGGGTAAAGCTCATGAAATAAATGTTAGAATTCCTGGCTCCAAAAATTCATTCTATTTGGTCTAGATTATATGTAGTCTATAATTGCGAGTGGAATCTACAACTAGTGAATCGGTGAAAAGTTGTGGGCAAGTATTACTCACAGGTCATTCTGTAGATGCGTATTGCCATGACAACAGACTAAAATTTATGGACATAGCCAATCAGGGATGGTACAGAATTCTTTACAGACTATTTTGTTATATAGCAATTCATTCTTTGAATGGTATAGATTAAATTCTAACTACACTCAAGAAAGTAGCGAAATGAACTGTTGCATGATTATACAATTTAGGACCTGTTTTTTTCTATGTAAGTTTTATTTATCATTGTTTAGTAAAAAAAAAAAGGCTGAAATGATTTGATCTGTTTGTAAACGTTGCAATTGACAGGTTATAGATGATTGACCAGAGAACATAATATTATCCAAATGCCATCCAGACTCCTCGCACTCTGAGCCAGTTCAGAGTAGAAGACGTTGACCTACAGAGTTGATGCGTTATGTACACCAACATTTTTTTGTTTTGGCATTTGGGCAAAAATGCAATTAATTTTGATGAAAAAAAAAAAATAATGCAGTTTTTTAATGTGCTTCCCGAAAGACGAAAAACATCGACAAGTTTGGAATTCAAGGTACATATGACAGAAACAACGAATATACAACTGATAATTTCTACCATCCCATCTGACAGGACACTCAATTCAAAACAGTATGTTTTGTGGTTTTGGTAGAATTCATTTTTCAATATGCAAACTGAAAAGTTGCCAATTAACAAGGTCGAACAAATAGCTTCCCTGCGATGCCGAGCAAACACCTAAGACCTGAGGGTTAGTTGGGACAAATCTATTATTCCATTGATATCAAGTCATTACATGGTAATTATACTAACTTTATATGAACTACAATGCTAGGTTAGGGTTAAGGTATACTTTTCAATTTAGAGTGACAGCAGAATACAATACAAAATATGCATTAGGTTACTGCAAAGCAGGCTTGTATATTTCATGACGCGAGTCAGTTCAACTGAGAAGTCTTAGACTGTGCCTAGTCTGTATTTATAAATAATTCAACGTTGCATACCAAACAATACGCTTTTCATGAAAGCGCGAGTAAAAAAAGAATCAATATTGTATTATTTTCAATACTGAATGACGTGGGCTATGAGCCACTTTTTTGTGGTATATTTTTAATTCATTTAAAATCAAAAAATGATCATTAATCTATGAATTTAAAAATTCTTTTTGAATTAAAATTTAATAAAATAAAAATCTTGTTGTGCATAGCCAGCTTTCTATCTACATGTAGGTGCTGTTTATATGTGTATATATATATTTTTAATTAGCCAGCTGGGTAGATACTGTTTACATCGACCTAGCAAGCTGTCTATTATTATTGTTATCAATGCTTATTTTATACAAATTCATAATTTTCTAAATGTTCTGAGCATGAAAATTCATATGAAAATAAAGAAAGTAGGACACTGAACAAATCATCGATTATGAGGGGAATACGTCATTACCATTTCAATTCTTACCATTTATTAAATATGCCACTTGCAATAAAGGAACAAAGATAGAAATGAAAAAAATCAGAAAATGTCATTCATCTTTGTGACGGCTAATTTACCTGCAGTTACAAATTTTAACTACCGGTAATATAAAATAGAATTTTAAAATTAAAACGACAATACAATGTAGCTGTAACAATCGTTTTTCTGATTTTTATTTATAATATAACATTCCATGCATCATTTGTGTATGTAATGGCCAACACAGAAATGTGGACACTGAAAGCATAGCATATACGCTATGTTCCAACGTTGTACCTTGAATCACTAGGAAGCGGAAAAAGATGGCAGCAGGGTCTCTCAAGAGCACCATCTTTACATTGTAGCTAATAAATGTATACCCAATTTTGACAAATTTAGTTATGAAAATAAATTCATATCATTACTAAGTAACAAGAAAATGTCAATTCCTTTAGCACAATATTTAAAAAACTGTTTTAATACAAGACAGCAGCACCTAGATAAACTAAGCCAGTAACACATTCCTCGTATACAAATTTATCTTTCTTTTTTTTAATGCTTTTTTGTTCCCTTACTTTTTATGTAATTATTTTTCTTTTACTAATATTTGATTTGTAACCCTTTTCATCCCCTCCGGGGGATGTTGTGTGTTAATAAATAAATAAATCTATTGAAATTCATACTTTTTTTTTCTATAAAGGCATTCTGATATTATTTACCTGGTTCATTACAGCAAGTTTGCATATTGATACTGACATGAGCTACAATAATACTACATACAGTTGAAATCAAATTTTCTATGTGTCTGAATTCATGCAAGAAAAATGTATTGGGTGGTTTTATTTTAACTCTTATGTGGTCAAGTCAATATAAAAACACATAGGGCTGACAAGATTAGGGTTAAATATAATTTATGACTGGTATACATGCAGTTTAAAATCACTGGACCATTCATGGTATGTTCTGAAACAATATTTAACTTGTCTGTGGAAAAGTCATGGTTTATTTGTTCATGATTGTTGCATTATGGTCACTTATGACATTGGCAATGAATAAGTCGGCAAATATACACCCTCCCCTTCCTCCCTCTTTCCCTCCTTCCTAAACAGTGGCATTCTTGATTTTATAATGAGTGCAGGTAAGGAGCATCACACTTCTCAGTTTACTCGAGTGTGACTGAATGTGACACATGTGCTAAGAAGTACGAGAAACAAAGAGATGATGCACCCAGTGCCAAGGTGTGGAATGCAGGCTACCAGCATAAGTCATTTACATGTGAATAATATCAATGCTTAATTTCCACATGTAGAATAAAGTACATACAAGATGGCAACTCATTTGTTGCTCATTGGTAACATCTAACAATTGAGCCAATCAAAAAATTTTTTTTTTATTTTTTGACTATTAGAGACCTAGAAAATACTGCAAGTCAAGTTCACCTCAGTAAGAAATCAGAATTAGTATCGACACCTTGATAGTAAGTGCACCTCTAACAAGTGCAATGTAGTAGAAATTAACGCATCAATAAACCACAGTAATGCCAGTGTCAGGCCCAATGGTGAAAGTATGCAAATTATATAGAAATATTCAAACCAGTGTTCATGTTCTCTTCTAAATCAACACAATACTTGCTAACTATAAAAACAACATGTTTTTGCCATTAGTTCCTATAGGATTTCCCAGCCAACAAAAACAAAGTTGAAGTAAAAGTTTTCATTTAGTCTACTCAAGAAACCCCATATTTATAGCGTCTATCAATGTTACAACTCCTTGAAGGGAATATGAAGAACATTTAGTACTGTAGTAAAATGGTAACCGATTGTCATTTTTGTGTATAACATTTACATATATAAAGTTGGCAACATTGGTATGCACTACAGTCAAATTTATTTAGTTTGATTTTAATCAACTCAAATAAATGTGAGTATTGTCTCATTATTTTCTTGACAAATATGCCAATTGTAGGAGTCGATGATCTACCATACAAATAATCTTCTATATATATACTTCCCTCCTCCGCCTGTCTATGAAGACAAATTTTAATGAACTTGACCTTTGATTGATCGCTACATTCAAAAACTAATCCACATAATTATTTCATTAAATTTTTCAAAACTTAAAATACAAAAAAGTGTTCAAAATGTTGTACCAAATTTTAGCGGTAAAAATGAAGCATTCAAATGGTAAACAGTAAAACCTGCAGAATTGTTTCAAAAAATGCAACCAAGATGTGTAGACAATGACACAATAGTAAAAAAATAAACAATAGAAAGATACATAAAAATACACAAAATGTCTGAATATCCTTGAATACTTTGGAATGCAGAACTTAATATAGGGACACTAAAAATAGTTCAACTTCAAGTGAACAACATTTTTATTGTGAATAATAATGTGCAATGAACAGTACTCTAAAGCAGTGAATAAAGCTCACATATGTAACAAAAAAATTACATAATAATATGAATGCATACAAAATTAAAGCTATTAATATTAAACTGATGGCCTAGATTCAGTTGGTGAAGTGACCTACATTTGAAACTATATAGTACCCCGGTACTCATGATGTATTAAATAATATTGAGCACCAAAGTCAATTTTACAAAATAAAACTATGATAACATAATTTTATGTAGACAATGGGAAAATAGATGTAATTATCAAAAACTAACAATTATAGAATATATGCAGAATTGTGCAAAATGTTACTGGGGAAATTGACAGCGTTCAATGGGGTTAAACAATTTGTTTTCACTTACATTTTAAATATAAAGGTAAGTAAAAGAAACCCAAATTCAAATCGGACCAATAGAAAGCGTAATTTTACTACCGGTATTATCTTTGCCACTACCATTGAGGAGCAACTAACCGATTCAAAACATTCTACATTCCTGCATATAAACTACGTCAGCAAAGCTATAATGAATGTCAACCATAATGTACTATCTTTTGTCTCCAAGGTATGAAGGTATTCACTGACTTTAATACAAAGTGAAGGTTGCCTAGAGGATAAAACAACACCACACCTCAAAGCTTAGTTAGGAGAGGACAGTACAACTTATAACAATCACAATTATGACAAGACCAGACTGGCTTTAACTAATTAAATATTATATTTTAATAAATGAGAAAACAATTTAAACATGAAAATGACAAATCAAAATAATTTGTCATTTTGTCATTGCAGGGTTGGTATTTAATGTCAAATAATTGAATTAATAGTTTTATGGACTGGATGATATCAAAGTGGCCGTAAGCACTGTTATTCAATAATGTGCTGCTGTGAATTAAGGGGTCGATGGAAATGATGGAAATTCTGACCATTCTACAGGGAAATTTTTTTTTTAAACTACACATGTGGGACAGTCTATTAAGAGGGTTATAGTACTTATACAAACTTGTTGTATCATACAACACAATGCAATACTTGACTAGAGATCAAAGGTCCAATACTTGACTAGAGGTCAAAGGTCACATTTTTATGATTCAATTCCAAAGAATCCACTGAGCCATAATATGAATATTAAGTGAAGATAATCTGAATTACAGTATGAAGGGCTGTTGAAGAGGGGCGTTTCCTGCACTTATGATTCACACTGTTTTTTTTTTTAGATAAAATCACAGAGAGAAGGAAAGATTGTATACTTTATACCAGACAACTAGACCACATCAGTTTGTATATGCTGTAGTACAATACTATAAAAGTGTTGAATTTTTTTTTTTATGCATATAAATCTGTTTAATGTGAATTTGAGCAGACCGAAATAAATTATAATTTTAAAATTATATAAACTACATGTAATTGGTAAGTAAACAGGCTTTTATGTTTGCAATGATACCTCAGATACTGTAAACCATTTATTTTTACTGGTATCTAATTTAGCTATTTTGATCCTAATCACTGGGTTTTTACTTCATGAATTTGGCAAGGAAACAAATTATTATTCTACATGTTGATGTGGATTCAATTTAGAAAATTTTATTTATAAGAAAAAATGCTAAAATTAACTTGTGAATAATTAATGCATTTATAGTAGACCCAGAGATCAAAGTTGTTTTCAATTGAAAAATTGTAGTTACCACATCACAATACAAACAATTCTTCGTAGAGGACTGTCACTGGTACATACATGAAAAATATGAATTGAGACTGGCTAGAAATTTATGTTTTTTGGAAGAGCTGTCAAAAGCCTTTGATGCCTCTATGAAGTTCAAGCCCGGTTTAATATCAGTATTAATATCAATAGTAAAGATAATGAAGAGGCTGTGCAATGTCAAACATGTAATCCATTCAAAATATGGTGTTAATAAATAATTCTAATCTGATACCAAATATTAGTGTCACAGTTGTTATACCACGTCAGTCATAGTCTAAAAATATGTGTGTAAACAAAAACTTCTGAGCTATCGATATGGTTATAAATACAACTTGGTCAATATGCAAATTGGCAACTTAGTATGCATTCATTAATTCCAAATGACACATTTAAACTCCCACATCTACATGAATGAATCAGGGTTATTTTTATGCTAATTGCACACAGCTGTTTCCATGGCATCAGGATCATGTGGCAGTTTCCATGGCATCCACTAAACCATAACATTGAGCAGAACCAGCACAAACAGCAATACATCTATCTTCTTTTGTACAGGACAAGCATTAAATAAAACTAAAAATAGATATTGAGATCTGCTTCCAAACCGAGCAATTACTTATAATTATTTTCTATTGCAACATTACTACTTTGCACAAGACAAATAAAAATGTCAGTCTAAAAAGTACTTTAATACTATTTAAATATTTTACTATCAAAACAGGTGTCCTTAACTACAATTTTGCTTAAATCACATTTTATTCATACAAATCCAGAATGAAACCAAAATTGGTCCACCAGTAATTACCGAAAATCACTCAAAGGTCTAAATAAGACAGGTTTTAATTAATATTTTAATTAAGAATCGAGCATACAATGCATCTCAATAGAGAAACTACTGTATCTGTTATATGGTACTGCTTAATTTGATTACCTTGAATACTTTTGCTCTGCTCAAAATAACTTTAAATATTGGGATATTCAGTTTAACCTTTTTACCCAAATTTGTTCTGCACTTTTTTTCTTATATTCTTCAATATTTTTGGAAATGAACGCTAATTTTGGAGCCAACAGACATAATTTGTGTCAATTCTCTGTTTTTACTAAAAAAAATTATTTCTATTATTCCAATCTTCGCAGACTATAAACAAGACTATTTTGTGAATTTGTGATGAAAAGAGGGAACTGGCGGTAAAACAGTTAATCATTACATATATCACACATAAAATGAAGTCAAAAATTGACTATAAGCAGGATCATTAAGTATTATACATTATTCTGATTTATCATCTGTCATTTATATAGGCGCATATGTGCGACTAAATATGGTAAACCATTTTTGTTAGAGACACAATGTAAAAATCGCATCAAAAACTTTTTTTTTTAAAAAGAGACAAAGTATTATTATTCCAATCCAATCCAATTATAATTATTGATCAATCAATCTGTAGTTGTCGTACATTTGTACATATTAATCCACCCACTGCCACCCCCTTTAAGCATGAATGCATAAATTATGTATAAACCATTAAAGCACATGTCCAAAGTACTTACCTTATTATTTTTGGATTTGATGAGCATAGAAGGTTTACCAGTTGCAGCATTCTCTCCAGTGAATGAGTAAGTCAGAACTTTCTTGACTTTTCCACCGGCTAACCTCCGAAGAGGAGTTTTCACAACCTCAACTGGGCTTTCTTTTTCCTTCACAGGAGATTCTATTTTTCCAGTGTTAGCGTCAATAGTAATTGTGTTACCATTTTCAAAAGGTTTTGTCACATGGTTTTTATTGCTATTTCCACTATTTACAACAGAGACTGGCATCTTCTTAGGCGATGATGGTGGAGTCAACAAATCGTCAATATTACTGACAGGAATAGAGTCAGTATCATCATTTTTATACAAGTCTATGTGGTTTTGTTTACTACCCACCGACAGAGAAATCGGTTTTTGAGATTCTGGCACTGGTGGTGCCGAGGATTTAGGTTTAAATTTGTGTATTTTTGGCGTAACATGAAAAGTAGTACCTACAGATTTGAGCTCCTCGACAGCCTTTCTTACTTCAGATGTTGAACTATTACTTTCAGTTTGTTTTTCAGTTTTAATTTGTTTATCAACATGTGTCATAGTAATCGTTTGTTTTCTGACGTCAGCCAGCTCTGATGTTGATCCCACGCTGTCATTATTTGTTTTAGCAGCTTCATTGGTTCCATTCCATGATATTTGTCCAGGAGATGCCGATTCCTTCGCAACTATAGTTATGTTGGCACTTGCATTCTGTGATGGCTGATCATGCGTTTCAAACGTAATCTGTGTTGGAGGAGGGGGTGCTTGTCTTTTACTGATAGCTGGAATTGTAACACTTTCAGCATTTTGTTGCTGATCAAACTGTGACATGGATATAGTACCAGACTTGTTCAATTTAACTGACCGGACATCTTGACTTTCCTCCTTTTTTTTCTCATTCTCCTTTTTTCTTGCTAAAGAAAGTACTCGCGGATGTGCATAGTTGGCAGGCTCTTCATCATCCAGTCTAATTATTGTACTGGCATCTAATTTAGTCTTTTTTTTCCTAGGTTTGGGAGTTGGTTCAAGTTGGGATTTATTGGGTTCTTGCTTTAAAGGCACAATAGTTTTATCGTTCTGTTCATTAACACAAGGTGGTTTTGGAGCATCAGCTTTTGGTGGATCAACAGGTTTCTCATATCCAGCTGTTGTATTTACAACTACAGTTTCTTTATACTGATTAACTGAAATTGGAAGCTTTTCTGACTGTTCCTGGTTTTTTGTTTGTTTTGACCCTTTGCTAACAATATTGCTATATGCTGCTGGTTTCATTATTTTATGATTCCTATCTAGGCTATTTTTCCGCATCCTGGTCACAACCAGATCATCTTGCGAAGCTGGCTTTCCAAAAAGACCCAGTAATTTATTCACTCGTCCATGTTCAAATTGCTCATTGTCAGGACTTGTCAGTGTTTCAGCATTCAACTCAGGTTCTGCATCTTTAAATACGAACTGTCTTTTTTCTTTTGGACTTGGTGAAAGACTTCTTCTGTCCATGGTAAGTTTCTGTGCTGTTGGTTGTTTTGCCGGCACAACACGAGGTTGTTCGGGCCTGTGCTTGGGAATGATAATAACTTCGGGCTTATGTGTTTTGTTTAGACTGGAATAGTTATTGTGCACAGTTGTTGACGATTCTGTTTTATTCAGTATTGTATTATTATTTGCATTATTTGCAGCCTTTGTATTGATACTAGGCTTCATGTTGACGGCAATGACCTCGCTGTGTATTTCTGCACTGTCTCGTTTTGAAGCGAGCGAGTCTTCGCCGACAGAACTCAATCGTTTACGTTCCTGCCGCAGAAATGGGTTATCGTGCACTGACGAACAATGTTCCTCGGAAACGCCATCGTCTTTTGGCATTCCGACAGTAGGTTTTTTTTCTTGGGTGGTTGCATGATCAACGACTGTAACATTGCTAACAACGCCGACACCGATACTGGGGCCGGGCTTTACGTTCACAGCTGAGTTTCGTACAGTCTTGTTACCTAGATCGTGCGTTGTACTTACATTTCCGGCTTTTGGCGTAACCCTCCAACTATTTACCTGTGCTCCCGAACGCTTCCTAAGTAATAAATCCCGTTTCCATGCCGGTATAATTTCTAGTTTGGCTTCTTCCTCCTCTTGTCGCTTTCGTTCTTCCTCTTCGCGTTGGTGTTTCTTTTCGAGCAACGCCAATTTCCACGCCGGTACAGTCATTTTGCTGACTTCTCTTACGTATCCTAATCACAAATGGGTAGAAACACTTGTCGTAGTTAATAATTAAACGACACAAATCAAACTTTTCGGCGTGAAATAGACATAAGTCACTTCGTCAATAATCTCCAGGTACACAGGTTTGAAAATTAACTCGGATCGACCTGGGTGACGTCAACCCGGAACGACCAACCCAACTCACGTAGATTCCCGCGAGAAAACGCGTGATGTGCGGCTACATTGCCGTGGTTTCTTTTTTGAGGCCCACTTGAGGTATTTTGCAAACAGTTACAATTTAACGGCTATAATTAATTCCCATCAAATTTTGAAAATAACTTTGAAGACTCAGACATGCTGAAAACGTGCATATAACGTATTTCTTCGACGTAGTGTAAAAAATGAAACGTACGTTGCTATTGGTTGATTGAATTGTTTGTTTTGTCAAATTTTCACATGATATCTTGTTAAATAAGTAAATGTATAATTAAATAATATGTTTAAATAACAGTTTACTGCCCAAAAGTAAACTCAATTCTTAACAATATTTTATATAACTGTTGACAAAAGTATGGTATATAATCTCTCATCTCGGCCAATCACAAAGTTTCTTACAAACGTAGTTTGTCATCTCACCGACACGCAGATCGCCGCGATCGATCGCCGCGCTGCAAACCAACCGAATAGCGCCACCTGTGTTGACACAATGCACCATCGCCGGTGATTGTATCCGCGAAGTAAAGTTGCTAAGCAACAAGTGTTACGTACTGACGCTCAGGGACATACAGTCACAATCGAGCAGTACAGTCTGAGTCTGACATTTGGTTCGGTGCACTTGTTATATTAATTTCTACATTTTATTTTATCATTCTGCACGAGCCAATGTTGTGAAATGGCAACCCTTATGAAAAGCCGACCACAAGTACCGCTTTCGACAGCGGTAATCGGTCCTCAAAGCTGGCGGGACGCTTCTCTGAAGACCATCAAAGTATCACAGGAAGTGGTGAGAAAGAGCGACAAGGGCTGCGATCTTGGTCGTACATTGGACCCACTACCATCTCTCAGAGACAATTGTGCACAACAGAGTAACGAAGTCGTCCACTGCTATGTCAGAGAAGCCAGAGCGGTTGTTGTTAAACTGCGGGAAAGTTTGGTTGAAACTAATGAAGAAATTAAGCTATTAATACGAAAGAAAGAATCCCTCGAAAAAGCATTGGAACACAAACGCAAAGACATCGCACTTAACAAGTTGTCAATGGAAGTACGTCTCACTCGGCCATCAAGAGAAAAGGTAATGTCATTTATTATTTTACATGATATAGATATCCTTTTAAATTGCCGAAGAAAACCATCCATCCATGCATAAAATAACTGTACAATGTGTACACAACAATGTAATTGGAAATATGGACGTCCCCGCTCTGGTAGTTGAGAACTATATTTTCGTTTAGACGACCAGCACAACAATGTCATAACGGTAACAATGCAAATACCTTTCTTCCAAGGTTTGTCACCAAACAACAAGTTTAGAATATTAGGTTGAACGTAGTTGACACATTTTCAGCCATGTTCACTGTTGTTCCATGACAGTCAAGCTTGAATAACAAATAAAAGAGAATCAAGTTTATTTTGTCATTAAATCGTTATTATTTATAGAGTGAAAGTTATATGGTTTCTTTAAGTGATTGCAATCCGCCAAGTGACCATAAACTTGAGCTTTCATAGCAACAAGTCCTATTAATGCTATATCATAATGCAAATATTGTTTCTAAAGATAGATAAATTAAAATAATAAATAATAAATCCAGTTCAAAAGGAGGACAACCACGTACAAAAGTGCAAGGCCATTACTTGTTGGTAGATAATAGGATTTCCATTTAGGGTGCTTTCTTGAACAAATAATCAATAGACTTCATTTTGGCGGTCTCTTTATACTGTAAATCATGATTTCAGGATTTTATGGTTTACATAAAGGCAAAATTTTCTAAGGGTCACTAAGACTTTGTTTTGTAAAACCCCAAAGAAATTTTCGCTGTTATAAAATTCTGTGACTTTCACTAACTCGTGGAACTCGTGAATATTTGTCTCTCGTGAAAATTAAAGTGACTATCATGTTGATGGGTTTCCTGTTTACACCTAGCTTAGCCAGTATAATAACCTCAAAACATTGAACATATAATGACGCTATATGTAACTGCAGCTGCGAACAACTTTCACAATTTTAATTTCAAATTGTAGCAAACAATTTCAAATTGTGGAAATCTTTGACAGCAAAAATTAATTAGTACTGTCGTTGTGGCCAAAAAAAATAAGAATAAAGTTTTTCGTCAATTTATTTATCATATCTGATGCAGATGTATTTTTTATTATCATAAAACATTAATATTCATTTCGATTTTTTTTCTTTTTTTTTTTTTCAATTCGGACAACATACAAAGTTTTGAATAATGCACATGATGGCCAGATACATGAGTTTGTTCTAAGGCACATTTTTTTTATCTGTGCTAAGGCTAGAATTTCATAATCAAGAAGGATCCCAATTTTGAAGGACACTAAGGCCTTTGGTGTCTTAGGGAATTTCAGACTCGTAGTGCTTGTGAGAATACTCGTAATTTCTGTTTAAAGTGCTACAGTCGTCATGCAGCATATTGTATTTTACACTAGTTAATAATAATAATTTATTTTGAAACTGTATCCTGATGTGGGATTTTGGTAGATAGAATAATAAAATAACAACAACAGAGTAAAAAAAAACATCACTGATAAGATGAAAACAAAACAAACAGAAATGAGGAAAACAAAGATGAATGATTTAATTTTGTTATGTCTTGGTTGGTTGAGGCAGCTGACATTTTAGGATTTTGTCTTGTCTCATTCTCAAACAAGTGTTGTAAACATTGATATGGATCCCATATCAAACAGGATATGATTATTCATATGTAACATATACATGTTATAAAAATAGCAGTTTATGTATGTGTGGTAGAAATTTAATCTACTTTTCATAATGCAACCATGGTAACATGGCTGTTATTATAACGACATAATTGTTATTTACTATGTAAAACTAGGGGGGAAAAAGTCAATACAAATTTGTCATGGTGTACCTGTAAGTAAAGTATTTAAAAAAAAAAACGAATTCTTTCCCATCAGTTATCAAATGGGTAACCCTTCACATTACTAGGAGGAAGGGAACCAGCCCGGAAAAGTCTAAGCAATGTGTCTTTGCTGGGACAATTACAAAATTTAAATAATCACAATGTCTCTTATATTTATTTTGTAGGATCAAGATGGTGCTGATAGTTTATTGGACCTGGAACGCAAGCAGTTATTACAGTTAAAACGAATGTTAGAAGCCCAACTGAGAGCTGTTCAGAAACAGTTGCAGGTAAGTTGTCATAGTAACCCATTGTAAACAATTTAATGCAGGTGTAATGTTTTCCTCTCCCATCCTGTAGTGTGAGCTTCATATCCTGCTCTCAAATTTCTTATCAGTAGATATAAATAATTCATTAAACAATGAATATGTAACATGTAAATTTTATCCTATCTGAAATCTGCTACAAAATCGTTCCAAATTATTAGTAGAATTTTACTGACAACATAAGTACGGTAATGATGAACTTCAGGGACATGTTGATCACCTGAAGTATCCAGACTAGAAGTATTTTTCACTGAACTGAATCACAGTTCTTATTACATTCATGTGATTTTTAATATTATTATATGTTTTTCATTGTTAGGTTTTGGATGAAGCACGCAAACGACTAGGATCTGTTATACAAGAGCGTTCTCGTGTACTTGACCTTCTGTGTCATGCAGCCTCATCAGTAACCAATGGCAGAAACTCACGTAACATGCACCATGCTATTAAACCTACATTTGGATCCAATGGACTTGGCTATTCAAGACAGGTTCATTTCAATATGCGAAACGACGGTCGTAGAAGTAGCACTCCACTGCCAGAGGATGCTATGGAATATGAACCAACAAGATCGTATACACCAACTTTAGATCCACTTGGCCCGTACACGCCAGAGTCGGCTGCTGCTATTGCTCAAGCACATGACGCACGGAATAAGTCATCTACGCTGAGGAGGGACGTGGAAGACGCAATAGCAAGAACAGAGCAGCTACAGAGATCTGCACACAAATCTGTCAATGATGGCTTGACACAGAAACTAGCAGAGACAATAGCACTTAAGGTATTGCAAAATGATCAGTTGTTCACTTCCACCTCTTGTGGTCTCAATATTGACAAATTGTATTCAGTCTATTTAAATGTTGAAATTGGGACAAAAATAGCCACATTTTCTGAGTAAAAAAATTGATTCATATTTCCAGAAATATTGAAAAATATGAGAAGAAAATAGCTGAAAAATTTGGGCGAGAAAGTCTAGTGGTCAAAAGGTTAAACAAAATTGGAGTTACGAAAAATATAGCAATTATGGCATTATAATAATCAAATACATGTGTTCATTACAGCAACATCTCCAAGTGCAGTCTGGGGAAAACCGTGCTGCTGTTCACCGTGCCCAGCGTTGGTTTGACGCCACAGAGAAAGCTAAAGGCTACACACTAGGACCTGAGTCTCATGCTGACTTGACAACAAGGGAACGACTGGATCGACCTGCAGTGCGCGTATTTCAGCGTCATCCTGGTACTAACTTGCCTGAGCCACAAGATATTATTCGGGTAAGCCACTACTCACACAATCAATATCACAGTCAAATTGTCATGCAGTTGTCACTTATTCCAACACATCCCCCCTATCCACGGTTGAGTTATATGTTCAAATTTAATTAGGCCCAAATTTAATCGAAGCTCGACATCTGTCAGTTTGAAACATGCGCCGCATGCTTTTTTTTTGGGCAATTTTGTGTACCAGTGAGGTGTGGACTGTAGAATGGAGAAATGTTTGTTTTCTGTTTCAGAGGATATTGTGTCGATACATTTCCACCTCTAATGCATGTACTCAAAAACAATATTTAATAAATGATATATCTTCTTGTGGTATCAAACAATCTTAATATAAACAAAAACAAAAACACCACTTTTCAATTTTTTCTGAGATGAGCAGCAACAACTTGTTGTTGTTGACAAAACAATTGGACTATTTGTTGATGTTCATGGACTTTATTGAGAATACATCTATCCTGTTGTTCCTTTGTTGTCATAACAACTCTGATATCACTATTATGCTACTTCTCGTTACAGGGTGCAGCTGGTCTGGACGCATCATTATTGGCAACTAGTCGTAACATTGGGATGTTACATCTAGCTAGAATGAGACTGGATGATGATAAGAGAGATAAACATGGAGCAGCATCAGTGGATGCTGCCATCATCAGACTACGTCGCCGCCGTGCCAACCATCGCTGGCTGATGGGTAGTGCTTAAAACAGTTTTCTTTTTACACTCAGCTGTGAGAATTTATCTAAATCGTGTGTCATGCATGTACTTTGAGTGTCCCACCAGAGTGTTACTTCCAGAAAATATTTGGAATATTCAATAAAATCACTTAAATCTATGCAAAAACTATAGTAATAATAAACCATTATACTAGTAGGGATTTGAAAATAGTGCCCCCTTTAGGGAGCTTGTGTTGTGTTCCACAGAGTAGCCTAGATTAGGTTGGTAGTTATGAAGACAATAATCTATGATAGGTAGAGGGGTATTTCTCTGTTACCTGAACTGTTTTTAACCCCCTCAGAGTAGCCCTGATTAGGCCAGCCTGGGATAGGTAGGGTGGTACATGTTTAAATTTAATAGATAATTTACTTTTTGATAAGAGTAATAATTTTTTTAACAAAGAGTGGTGCATTTTGTTTGTTTGCACATTACACATCATTTTCATAAAACAAAGATGTTTGGAAATCGCAATTATGGTATGAAAATTTGAAACTTTGCTTTTACATTCCAGTAATCACTGATTATCTACTATAAAATACTTTATTTTAGCTGGAATTAATTTTCGCTGAAAAGACTTATTAGACTTATAAAGACTGAATTCCTTCAGGGAAAATAGCCAAAATTCCAAGCAAAAATAAAGTATTTTACATTATTTGCAATTAGGGCATACATGTGTCTGACCCGGAAATGTTAGTTTTGATGTGTTTTTTTTAAACACACTGAAGTCACACTGATCAATTACACTATTGCATTCACTTCTAATAGAACAAATACAATTTATTTCTATGCTTATAATTTAGATTGTTGGTCTCTTTTGAAGTAACCAAGTTATGTTTGTGCAATTTAGCAAAGTTGAAATTGAACAAAAATGGACAAACAAAATTAAAATGTTTTCAGTAATTGGTAACAAGACATAGGTTTACAATTTGTGATAGTACGATATGAGTTTCTAATACAGGAAATACAGTTACTATGTTTGCTTTAAGTGCACCACAAATGGACACACAGACACACCTCTCTTCTTATACCGGTAAGCTCATATGTTACTAATAACAAAAATATGCTATTAAATGTAGCCAGAAAGGAAGAAACCATTTTTGGCGGGTAAATCTAAAGAAGAGGGTGTCAATTTGATTAATTGATAAATCATGTATAGACTAATTAACAGTGAAATTTATCCGTACCCTCCTAAGATTAGCCCCCTCCCCCATAAAATAATGCATGTTGAGAACTTTAGACTGTAAATATAGAGATGTGTAAATTGTATATATTATAATGCTCGTTATACTTCAACCAAAGATTCAGTCACTGATATTTACACTTGCTGTTAAAACTTAGTTTTTATTCTTAATTTCTGTGAAGTTTGTTATAATTTTTCTTCACTGTCATACTGTGATTATATTCTGTTGTAACAAAACAAACTCAGTGTTCAAGTGTCACCCTGTTATACTACTGTAATTGCGAGTTGATTATTTGAAGGGCGCTAGTCATCAGGTTCAATATGGGTTCCATAAAAACGTATACAAATGTTTATATATGTACACAGTCCCTGTTTAGACTCTGTGATATGTAAAATACATTGATTACATGAAAACACACACTTTGTGGCAACCTCAGGATTGCATGAAAGTCACTGCTTTCCTTTTTCGAGGCAAAACATAAAAAATTTGATGAGTTCTGAGCGACAACTCATTATGGACATTGCTGCAACATTTCATGAATTTTAAAGCGATTTAAAGTATATTTGAGATGTTTAAGTTGCCATAAGCACTGATCTGGTGATAGTGGTAGATCTGGAATACGTATTAACAATGCGTATTTACAGTGTGAAATCTTGCATTTGTGAAGAATGTTGTTTTGTTTTTTATACAGAAAGAAAGTCGAATTTTTTCAATTCTATAAAAATGATGACATTTTCTAGTCATGGACATTCCATCGAGGTGCTTTAGACTGTGAATCACAGTGACAAAAAGCATGACTGTCGTGCATGCGTCAGATGACCATAGCGTGTCATTGTTTACAAACAAGCATCTACCCATGAGCTTTTGTATTTTTAGCGCGTGTTGTTATGATCACTTGGGACTCAATTCCTGCACGTGCCCAGGTGACGACCCTCTCGCTTTAATACTACCGAGCAAGGCGACATTAGTTTATAATGTGTTCAACTTTAAAACAATTGGTCAACAACAGAATGATGCCACAATCACACCCACCATCTAGTCACATTAATACGGTAATAGGGGCAAGTAGTAGCAACATCACAGCACTGGTCATCATGCCAGAAAACACTGCGGCATGTTGGCATGACGACTGCAAGCTCATTTGCTGTTTAGCAAGAGTATTTCTAAATTTTATGTATGAGCAACAAGACTTGATCAAATCAAACAATTTTTTTTTCTATCACGTTTCTTTATAATGCGTGCATTGTAACATGTTCAGTATTACTTTTTAATATTTAATTTTGCAAAAATAGCTGAGGTATGTGCACTGAGAGAGTCGATGGCTTAGTTTGAGAGCATTGGCCATTTATTTGACATATCAGCCATGGTATGATGTATGCAAAACCATTGTTTAGATGTCAGATATATAAAATATTCTCGCTATGTTAAAAGTGAGAATTTTATTGACTGTTATCAAAGATGTTTGTTAACAACTGTAGTATAGAAAGATTTTGCATTTTAAATATTACCCAAAACTAATATATGTACACAAATTGACATGTGTTGGACATACAAATATCAGTATGCCTCAAGCCTAAGTCATATGACAGAGTAAAATACAGCCATGGTGTTACTATAATTACTAAGTTATACTAGCAATGTATAAACCGATGACAACACCCATTTTTTATTTACATTAATGAGAGTACTTTGCGATGAAATACTCTCAGCACAACAAAGGCATTCCCTTCATCTTCATAAATATTTATGAATTCAAATTGAAACAAGAGGTTATTATTGGCCAATTTGTTAACATTTGAAGATTTCCAATTGGCATAGTTACACACTGTGCTTGTTGATTGGCTGGTTGGATTCAATTGCCATTTTAAAATGTAAAAACGTTTATAAAAACACCTTTGTTACACTGAGAGTAGCATATTCAAATTTGTACCAGGGTATCTTTTCTGTGAGGTATAATGTTATTCAGTTGTAAGCACTTGACATCAAGTAACCAATCAGCTGTGGGGCATTTGCAACAGTATTATGGAATAAGTTGGACAAGATCTCATTACTACTTGACAGTGATGCAGATAGATATTGACTTTCCTGCACCATATCTTAGTTGTTTTTGATCAACACAGTTTTATGTGAACAAAAAGTATTACCGGTATTAATTAGTATTGAATCCTTTGATTGAACCTTATGCTGGGGGGTCATGTGTAGCTGCTTTGATAGCTACTAATCCGTCCACACCCCCTATCTTCCTATCACTTTGTTCACTATTTACTATCATGTTTGAAATATCAAATTATTTTCTGTCTTTTTTATTGATTGTGTATATATTTGATTAAATTGAGTTTGATTTCGTAACATATGCGTGTATTTGTTTTTTCTGTTGAATGTTGTCTAATATCGAGGAATTGTGTTCTAGTTTCCTCTGTCTTTCCAACATCATTTCTCTGACATGCAGCGACCATTTTTGTTCAAAACTAAACAAGTTATAATGGTATACATATGCACATCAATTTGTTTTGTTGAATTTTGATCGACTGGCTGCCATTTTTGTTCCAAAACACACCAAAAATGCAAGCATGCTGGGACTGATTTTATTCAAACTTGGTATTGACATCACCCATGGTGGGTTACTGTTGCCATTTAATTTTTGTGTGTGTTTTGATTCAAAATGGCTGACTCGTGGCCATGTTGTTTCTATTTTGATGTGTTCTTGACCATTTCTTGTTCTACCGGTAGCTCCTTGTGTCCATCTAACATCATTTCTCTGACATGCAGCAACCAATTTTGTAATGGTATACGTATGCATGTGGATTTTATGTTTCAGTGACCTTAAAGAGACTGACTGTTGTTTTGGAATATAAATGGCTATTTATGTTCCAAAACAACATTTGAACATGTCATTATTATCATTTCCCAGGTCCATGGTTCTGCCGATTTCATTCAAACTTGGTATTGAAATCCCACATTTTGGATTACTGAGGTAATTTTGTTTTGTGGCCCTACATTTTTTCATGCATTCTACCCGTTTCTCAGATACATTTTCACTGGTTTTCTAATTGAAATAAAGGACAACACATGGCCCATTATTCTGAGAACAAGGACTGGGATGTGCACAATAATGGTTGAGACATAGTTGATCAGATTCACAGTGTTGGATCCACACATTACACTGACTGTCTTCATGGATATGTTGCAGTACCGGTATGTTTAAAATATAGGTATATTGCTACATAATCTCAGGAGCAAACATCCGGGCATTTCCACCACCTGGCAAAAACAATGATCAAAACTGTCAAAAAACTGGGATAGTTGTTGAAACTCTCCTGAATAGTGTAACAAGATTAGCCCTACATGTGCAACATATATAAATTTGGTTGTTCCAGATTGCCTCAAAGTTGAGTTTGTGTTGTTTTCTCGACTATAGCCGTTTTCACTGACTCTTCAACCAGTCTTCCACAGAAGCTCGTACAGAGCCCATAGTAATACATGGTACATGTTTTATAACATTAAGTCATATAACATTCTGTGATATAGCTCCGCCTTCGTGAATAGGTAGGATGGAAGGGTTAGATAAACTCAGTCTGGTTACCTTGTTGTTTCATGGGTCCTCCAAACAGAAACGTAAACAGGCTGAGATAAACAGCAATATGGATCTCCATCTATACACATCAGATTACCTCTCACTAATAGTCTAACCTAATAGGAGTAGTAATCATATCAGCATTCCTCAACCCATTAGGTGGCATAGTGGTTAGCGAGTCTGTAAACTGTTAGACAAAGTTAGAGACTAGAAAAGTAATGTGAACCAGATTGTCAATCTGGTTGGACCATGAAAGAACGTAGATGTCAGTAGTTTTCATTAAAATCTGATCATTGGTTCTTGAGATATCAGTGGGACAGACACAGATACACACACAGAATCACTAAACGCAAAGAATGCCAGTGTAAGAAAAATAAAATTCTGTGACTGTAGAAGTGACTTGAAGCACTGACAAAAACATTGTTACCCTCCATTTCCTCTATAAAATTTCATTTTACCCCAAATACAAGTTCAGTGACTATAATATAACTTTCTTCATCCATGTATGATTTTCTGTTACGTCAATTCAAATTTGTGTGGGTCACTGCACTACATATTGGCTTAGAGGGCGCACTGACTGTACGTCAATTGTCATATATGTAGACTACGCTGATGAATAAAGTTCGTTATATTCACATGCTAAACAAAGACAATAAGATAATAGGCATGAAACACAAAATCCTTTATTCCTTTATACTTTGTTTTTACATTCATTCTAGTCTCTCATTTAGACACCTTTCAACAGACATAAATCGTAAATAAATATCAATAAATCAAG
Organism: Saccoglossus kowalevskii; assembly: GCF_978046115.1. Classification (NCBI taxonomy): domain Eukaryota; kingdom Metazoa; phylum Hemichordata; class Enteropneusta; family Harrimaniidae; genus Saccoglossus; species Saccoglossus kowalevskii. Next base: position 7,940,496 of record NC_140657.1, read on the forward strand.
CGGGGTATACTAAGTATAGATAATTGTCAGACGATGGTTAAAAACAAATCTGTTGTAAGGATTCAATTTTAATTCCACATAAGATAAATAATGACATTCAATTAAAAATATTGGCTACAGTATCAATCACCCAGGCCATGCGTGCAGCCTTATATTTCACCTATTCACAATAAACACATGGCCAAAAACTAAGAAATATACATAGATAGCCAAGTTGAAAAGTCTGATGTTGTTCCTCTCCACTAATCACATGTCTACACAAAACATTTTTTTTTTTTTTTACTAATTTTTACTAAGGGAGTTTACATTGCACGCCTGTCAAAAAAGCTGCATAAATATATACAGACGCTTTGCAGAAATTAACCTTGTAGCTTATAACCTGACATTGGACTGATTATGAAGAACATATCCCACTGTTATGAAAAATGAAAGTATATTACGTAGCAGCCTTTAGGAAAAAAACTGTGTTTGATATAAAGTTGCCCTTCCCCCATGATTTTCTCTAACCCAGTATGAAATCGGCATTGAGTTAAAGCTGATACACCAACTTGCAACAAACTCAGGAAGCAATTCAGATATAACACTATTCACAACTACTATGTCAACAAACATGACTACTCGCATATGATTTAATTCATTCGGGAGTCATTCTAAAAATATTGCAACAAATCACAGGATGGTTTATGAAGAATGTTAAAAACGATAAATACATGTTGATGTTTAACATCTTTACAATACTGTACTTATGGAACCTATTTTTGAATACAACATCCATATTTCAATAGTTCTACATCTACTCTTACTTTGAATCCCCGGGGCTTAGAACAGTTGTGGACTGAACTTTAAGTGTGGGTATATGAACATAATTGTTCTTTAATACTAAATCAGTAAGTACCTGTATAAAATAAAAAAGCAAAACAAAGTTTTGACTTTCAGACTGGGTGACATGGTAGTATAATATCCCAAAATGTACAGAAGCAAAAAAACAAAAAAAACACAGATGTACAAAACAGATGAGCCAAGCAGTGACAACATACTATTATATCCCTGCTCACAACTAAATCTCATACCAACCATGGAGTGAATGTATCTCAATATGTTCTCAGCCACACTCTTGTAAATGACATATTACATAATTCATATTATAACCCTTAGGATGGACTGACTACATTATTCATATATGATAAGCTAATAAAAGAAACTGAGAATCCAGCGGTAAGACATTACGACCGCTGAATGTATCATTAGTGTACAAAGACTTCTCTATAGTAATACTTGCAGTTACACCCAAATGGAAAGTGATGATTATTTAAAAAAAAAAAGTTGGAATGAGACCATCTGTGGATTGTAGCTACAAACACATTTGGAATCAGGCTAAATAATTGATAAACCCTTGACTGCATGGTTTTATTAGCACATATCCAGACATGACGTGGGTTGATGTGCACACAAATATTGAAATCTGTGTGTTGGCACTCAAAATCTGCATACAGAAACAGTTTGAATGTAACATAAAGACAAGCTTTTTGACATTTTCCTTGCACATATCATTAATAGGATGTACAGAGATGTTCACGGGTTGTAGTTAGTGACAAATACAGCCTTGTACAAATATCAGACGCCAACAAATTTTTTGGTACTTTTGTTCTTATATTCTTCAATATTTTTAGTAATAAATCTTAATTTTTGAGCCAACAGACAAAATTTGAGTCAATTTTCAGTTTTTACTACAAAAATGTTGCTATTTTTGTCCCAATCTTCTGAAGGAAAGTGCAGGCTATAAAGGGGACTATTTGGTGATGAAAAGAGGGAACTGGTGGTGAAAAAGTTAAACCGACTTGGAAAATTGAAGACTTTTGAAATTGTATGCAAATCAAATTAATATATTTGCCACAAAGAATTGGGTTTTTAAAGCTATATACAACAGAAATGAAGGCATTTGTAGTAGATTTATGCATGGGATGGCAAAATTTGGATCTTAACTTGGCAGATATTTCCAAATTACCAGTAACTAAAGCACAGAATTTGAATTGTCACAGCTTGCCTTAAAAGTAGCACTATGGGAGCATTTATAGGTGTCTTAGGGCAATGTGAAATATTTGATGTTCAGAAAATGTGCGAAATGAGCAACAATTTACTTTAGCTTCATTCCATCGCAATTCAAAACAAAAGGATATTGGAATAGATAGCAAGAAAAAATTGAATACGCAATCCAATCATCAAAAACAACATTGAAAGTTGAATATCACTTAATTCAGACCCTTAAAGTACTTCACATACTAGTTATAAGACCTAATGATCTCAGAGTGCAACTTCAAACTATTTATTTATTTAATAAATTGCAACTGACTCTAAAAGAACATATAATAATGCATCCTTCCAGAAAATAACTTGTGAGGGAAGGTTGGACACGAGATATGGCTATGCAGCAATGACTACATGAGCAACAGTACTGTTAGAGAGATATCCATTATATCAGGTTACAATGTTTTTTTTGATAAACTTGTCTAATTAATCTCTTGAATATCTAATTTTAGACTGCTGAACAGTTAAAATTACTGTATAATTTGATCAAATGCGAGTACTTCAATAGAATCACCTTGCGTTAATGAGTCCTAGCTAGACAGGTCAGTTTACTATTCAGCAACCTTTCCACATTAGATATTGTAAGATATTATCAGCGCCTCCGTAGGACAATTATAAATATTTTTATTATTATTAAATACACCTTATCATGCAATTGTCAACTGATACGTAAAACTGGTCAATGAAACATAAAATAAGTAAAATAAAAATAATTTCCAAAATTCTGGTCACTGGTCTTACAAAGTGTGGAGTTTCTATTACGGTAGGAATCACCCTGACCCCCCCTCTATTCACTGTGGATTTCTGCAAATATTTAATGGATGCATCAAGTAAGATGTAGAACCCACATGAATACATTTGTATTTTGCTTACAATTACTGCAAATATAATAATAAAAAAAAAACTTTCATCTGGATTCTATAATATCAGATACCCAACCAGTTGCCAGACACTTTGGTAACAACCGTGCAACTGACTATACAATACGTGGTCAGCATGACATACATGATTTCTTCACTGTATTGTCTCTAGCAGAAGTGGCTGTACAATGAAATTGTCATATCTTTAGTGGATATTGCAAAAAAGAATTGAATTGTCTTTCATCCGCCCATACCTTGACAATTTTCATGTGCACTTCTAATAGAGATAATACTGTAACTTTGATAACCCAGCCAATACATGTGCCTACCGTTTGTGCTTCAAAAAACGCAGTGCAAGATATAGGGTAAAGCACAATTGTGAAGCTAACTCAAGTCACATCAGTGTCAATGCTTAAGACACCATGGTTACGCTAGTAGGTCTTTTAACTGCCGATAAGCACTGTTCACAGGATAGGCACGCATTGCTTAGGTGTTCGTCTTCTGGCTGGCTGGCTGGCTGATGGTTGGCTGGCTGGCTGATGGTTGGCTGGCTGGCTGGCTGATGGTTGGTTCCTAGTTAGGTTGGCTATTTTATAGACTATGTTTATAAGATTGTATTGTACAGTGTTCAAAAGTCATGTTAACATCGACATCCTTCATTACTTGGTTGTTGGTCTGTGTTAAGTGGATTAGGTCTACCACCTGTTGATGGTTTATGTTGAACACCCGACTCGGCGGCATTTAAATCCAAACTACAAATAAATATACAATTCGCTCGATTAGAAATCCAAGCTTCCATCAAACCACCCAATGTAATCATGGGCACAGCGGGATGCATTGATTTTGGGGACACAGTGAGCGTATATCACAAAATTAAATAATTGATATGGAGAGTTTTTTAGTAAGATAAGTCTGCAATGCACACCAAATTGTTTTCTGTACCAGTCCTTCCGAATTTATGACTATTTTGCAGGTTAGAACTGCATCAAAGCCTATTTGAAACATTGTACTTTTTGATTAGTTGTTTTTAGTGTGCATCCGAGTAAGAATTGAAACAGCAATGCATGATGGGAATGATTGTAGTGATGATGATAGCTGGGATAGCTCATGAGTGCTGTAAATTTTCAGTTCTTGATTTTTGGTCAGTTATTCAAAATATGATGAGCTCTCAACAAAATACTGCCAAAATAAAACTTTTAGAAACTAAACAGCCATTAATCAGCTATCTTTGATCAGATTGTGAAACAAAATAAAATGACAGCATTTGTGCCCATTCTGTAATGAATTCACCAGGTGGTTCCAAGTCATGACAAGGAATGCAGGCCAAATTTGTGATAGTCATAGAGCAGAGCACCACCACTGGCTAAAGTGGTGGATTACTTTGTTTTTATCCCTACCACTTAAAACCCCTTCTGGGTTTAAAATTTCATGAATGAAATGAAACACGATGAAAATTCTTGTATTTGTAAACAAAGCTTTGAGAGAACACTGGATTACCGGTAACATTAATCTACATCCATGAAGGTGTTCAGATAGCCAGGTATATAGCATCTGAGAACAATGCATTGACATTACTGCAGGTGTATAAATGCATGATGACAGGCAGTTTTGTGATGATCTGATTATCAAAACATACTGTGCCTTATCTTTGAGTCAGGGTTGAATCAAATAAGAAAGAGAAATGGAGACAGACAACTGTGAACTCACCTTCCATCTTGAATATTTTGGTAAATTTTTCTAGCAGTTTCCAAAAAAGCATCTTCCACATTATCACCACTAAAAAAAAAAAAAAAAATTGCAAAATGTAAGACAGGTTATGATCACAGAAATAGCACATGAATTTCACTGTGGCTGTGAATTTGTTTTGTACACCTAATCAGCAATATTATCAGTTAATAGGCTGACAATACAGCTGTATTGCAAGATGTGTTGCTTCAAGAAGCCAGTAAATTGTTATCACATTTGGAGGCAACAATGCTTGCAACCAGGGATTTTTTTAAACAACAGGGGTGCAGCGACCTCATGCCATGGCCATGCGCCCCTTATCCTGGGGAGCAGATCCTCTGGCAACCATAAAATTTTGATTGACCAGGGATCACATGTGGCCACAATCTTCAACTGTGACCTGTCTGATAGTAATTTTGGCCCCAAGGAAGCCATAAAATGCTCCATTTTAACTTATATTATTAAAAACTCCACATCCTGGTAGGGAGAACTCTATCTCCCCCACTTGGTGGCGTCGCTGAATTGCAGTGCTCCCTCTTGCAGTTTTTTTCTAGAAAAACCCCTGCTTGCAACACATCAGTATTGATAACCAATTCACTGACTCATTTCTGTTTTGTTGTATTGAAGAAATTTATGGCCACAGTAGTGAACCACCACCAAAGAACAAATGAACATTTTTGACATTTCAAACATTACCTAGATATATCTGTATAGAAGCCAGGTTTGAATAAACAACATATTAACACATATTCCACAAGCAGTATAATTGTTTGACAGTTCACGTGAACATATCATATCACATTTGTCTGCATGAACAAATCACACGCTCTGAAAACACATTAAAATTTGTGACATGCAAGTATTAAGTCTCCTTACGTTTTTGCACTGGCTTCTAAAAACATTAGACCATTTTCATCTGCAAATTGTTTAGCTTCTTCATATGTAACATCTCTCTGTGCTTCTAAATCTGATTTATTGCCGATCAAAAATATAACCTGACAAAGGAAAAATGGAATTGTCAATCAACACTAATTAAATTAAACTGAGTGAACATGAATTTTGAGGCAATATAAAAACTATGTATACATATTCTCAGGGCGGACATTCAAGCATTTTCACCACATAGCAACCATAACGGTGAAAACAAAGGCCGAAAACTCTCAGAAAATGGTACTTTGGGATAGTTGTTGTTGAGACTCCCCTGAACAGTGTAACAAGATTACCCCTGCGTGTGTAAAGCATATAAATTTGATTGTTCAGAATTACATCAAAGTTGAGTTCCTGTTCCGTGCACAGAGCCCATAGAAATACGTGGTACAGTGGTGCGCGTCTTAGCAACGTGGAACATCTTGTGACGTAGCTCCGCCCCGAGAATACGTATAAAATACTTATTTTTGACATGCTACTTAAAAACTATTCACATGAGAAAAAGAAGGTCCTGGTATTCTGTTAACATACTGGCCTTGACCGTGGATGATATGAAGAATTATAACGAAAGTGACTTTAAAATATAAATGCCATTTGCAAAAGCAAAGACCATTATCAAAGATTCAATATTATCCTCGATGAAAATAAAGCTTAAAGCATATACAGTTGCCACACAGCACATGTTCAAATTTTGTGTAAATAACCAATGTATTTAAACAAATTGCATAAGCTGCATATGACCCATATCAAAAATGACATGTGTGCATTATGTCAAGAAAACAATTATATCTATCAACAACAATCATGTGTTCATCACTTGCCAAAAAAAAAATCAATACCTGACTGAAAATATTTGGAAATGTTGCTTTATCAGATCATTCCTATTGGTTCATATGTGCTAAGCAACAAGTGCAAATAGGAAAACCAACAAATATTTTCAGTAATTCAAGCCACTCAATGTTTTAGACCCCAATCAAGCTTTCGGGGTTCCTTTAGAGCACAACTCTAAAGTATGACTGGATTCTGATTAGTTTTAAGACCTGAAATAGTAATGGTTGATAATTTGAGATCATTTGCATGGACTCCATTGCCTGAAGAAACCAAAGTAACTTTTCACTGCTAATAAATCCCGCATTTATTTTCCATAAAAGCAATTTACATCAGATGATACTCACTGTATTAGGATTGGTTAGATTTCTTGCATCTGTTAACCAGCTACTTAAATGATTATATGTACTTCTTCTTGTAATGTCATAGACCATCAATGCACCAGCAGCACCTCGATAGTAACTCCGTGTAACAGCCCTAGAAATTACAAACTTGTATTTAATAATTTGTGCTTGCAACTGTGTTTTCACGGCATTGACTAGCATCAAAAACATCTGACAACAGTATTCCCTCTGAATTCTTTTTTTAGAAAATGTTTTCAAGGAGGAGCCCAAATTAATCTGAAAATATGCCTATTTTTTTTTATAATTTCAAGCATTTTGTATTCAAATACACATGATTCATGGTGCATTTACAGCAAGTCTCAGAAATATTGGGGCAGCCAATTTGCAAACTCGCTAGCGAATTGGCTAACTGCTTTGGTTTTGACTAAATGGTTGGCTTTTGAATCTCGCAGACGCAGTCTTGTGGACCCAGGTAGTAACGGTCGTCATACTTTAGAAGCTAGTCAGCGACGGTCTTACAGTTGGATGGCGATTTCGCTTTCAAATATACCAGGGAAAGTGTTCTTCGTGTAATGAAGTGATGTCGAATCATGTTCGTTTGGATGTGAAAGTATGTTTTCTCCCTGATTTATAGAAACCTGTTTCTCAACTTGTCTCTTTATTTAGTTTCAATCCATGTTCAAGATGGCTACCCCCATATATATAGTAAACTCACAGACTCACCAGGAAAACTACTTATACATTATTATGCCTCGCAAAGCAAACGATTCAGGGGAATCCAAACATGTACCTGGCTACGTACGTAAAAGCATTATATGTCCCCTATTTAAATGCAATATAGGCTCACCCAGAGTGTACGCGACCACGAGTCGGCGCCAGCGAGATTGGAAAGCCAACTGTTTAGTCAAAACCCAAGCAGTTAGCCAATTCGCTAGCAAGTTTGCATATTGGCTGCCCCAATACTTCCGAGACTTGCTGTTATGGAAAAGAATAATATTTTTTGATGCCAAATTTGCATAACATCGCCTGCTGAAAGCCTTGTTCTTGCAAAGTGACAACTCACCTAAACCTTTCTTGTCCAGCAGTATCCCATATTTGAAGTTTAATTTTTTGTCCTGAGACTTCTATGATTCTAGTTCCAAATTCTACTCCAATTGTGTGTGGACAATCTGCCATAACTGTAAATAAAAATAATTGTTGTGAACACAGTGATTAAAATTTTGTTTTTTATCAAGAAATTCTTCTCTTCTTCTTTTCTTGTAGGTTGTTACCTAAAAAGGACATTTACTTTAAGCATATTCTAACAACAGATACACCTTTATTTATTCGCAAAGGAAAACAGATCAATTCCATAATCCTAATTTCTGATTTTCAAATTAACGCCAGACATGATGTAATTCTATTTGCGTATGCGAGGGTAGGACAAAAATATATAAAGTCAAAAGAGTATTGGTAGACATGCAACCCGGAAGGAGTCAGCGGCATATTTTAAATAGGGCAGCTAGGTAACACTATTTAAGACAGCTGAGAAACAGGGATTTCCAGTTGAAAAAGATGATTTTTCAAAGAAAATGGACTGAAATAGAAATGGTACGTGTGTGTTTCACAGAGTAAAATATAACCGTGACATAGTTTTTCAACTCTCAAAATAGCTGCAAAACATACTAAATATTACGCTATAGCCAAAGATAATTTGCATGCTGGTTATTCTTTCTTAAGCAGAATAGTGTGTAAATTGTCAGAGGCTTGTACGAGTTAGTTGAAAGATGATGGCAGTTTTATTTCAGGACATTTTTACGTTGCGAGTTGGAAACTGTTATGTTCGGTACACTGCGTTCGAGACGTTCAAAATCTGTCCTACCTTCCGATTTGTTGACCCCAGGTCCGGCGATATGCGCAAGCGCATAAATGATGAATGCGCAAACGCTATCAATTCGGTAACCCTTAATTAGACCACATCAATTTGATTACTTTCCAGCAGAAATGCACCCCCTTTGCAGGAAATAACCATATTTAGATGATCTATCAATTCACTTTGATGTTCACTCTTATTGACAGAAATAAAACTAGTCACTAGTCTCTCTGTGTTTTGTTCCTATATATTTCACAATTTTACTGTTTAATAAAATTAAATTACATTCTACAATCATGTAATCATAGATGAAAACTCAAAAAAAATAATAATTTGTTCATGTTTAAATAAATGGGAGGATTAAAGTACTGCACAGAATGTTGACAATGGTTTGTTGTCATAGCGACTGACAGCTTTCTCTTTCATACATTTAATCCTTTTGCTTATGAACCATAATGCATTTTCTCACCCATATAGTATACCTGATTTATCACATTTTTCACACTTACATTTTTTTTCTGTAAACTGATGCAGGAGACATGATTTCCCAACTCCCATATCACCAATGATAATGTACTTAAAAATATAAGAATAATTGTATGGTCCTGCCGCCATGATGAAAACTGATTAATTTCCTGAAAAATAAAAAAAAATAATAAGGTATGAAGGTAACATGACATTAACTACACCCTAATCTACATGTTTAGTCCACAGTTGTGGTCCGTCAAAAAATGTTGGAAACTGTGAAATACTAATGTGATGATAAAGCCAGGAATTGATATACCAACTAAAAAAGAAAAAGCAAACTTTGTGGCTAGCTGTGCATAGACATGCTTTCAAAACTAATAGTAATAGTGGGTATTAATCAGGTGTTTTCTATGGCATGTATGGTTTCAAAATCTCTTGACATGCTGTTTTTTTTTACAATAATACTCATATAAGTGCAAGGATGTGTGACCTTAGGTCATGTGTATGTGACCCATGTAAAATGTTCAGTGCTACAATATGTAGTGATGTTCCCTGATTATAAAAATATGTCTTGGGCAAAATTAATGCAGTTAACAGTAATATTTTTATAGTTTAATTGTTCTATAATAAATAAAATTAACACATTGACACTATGCTTCACCGACATTTACAATATCTGCTTTTCAAATTCTAAAAAGCCAAACAAATCCAAGATCATTAATGAAATAGGACAACTAAAGACGTCCTACCACGCCCCCTATATTTACACAGATGACGTCATTTAGGACGGAACATCAGGAAATAAATAACGATTAGATAATTTTGAGAAACAGTATTTCGCAATAACCAAGTTGTATCGAACAGGTAAACTGCGTCGTGGTAGAATTTACTTCAATAAAATATGAGCGAAATTGTTGATATTGGAACGCCTTAAAATCGACTGATCGCTCAGTCTCGCCACACCGGCATTTTAATCGTGCAACGCACTCACAACTATAATAGCTTTTTTTATGCGATTACCACTGGGTAATGAAATAACAAAATGAAATGAAAAACACACATGCGGTGTTTTCGAAGTGTCATCCATTAACGCAGATCACAGACGCATAAAACAACAATAACATTTTTGATCGTCATCACATGACACTGACATCTTACGGCGAACGAATGAGGGTCACTCAATGAATGCATTAGCGGAAATCGTGCACTTATTTACAAACGAAGATAATACAGCCAATTCAGTTTATCTTTTCGCTAAACATGAAATGTTGTTATTCGCTTAATTACAGTCAAGTGCCAGACATGTATCTTGAAAAAATGTAACCCACCTATTTCTGGCTTACCTGTCTATGTTTACAATCGTCGATGACCCTCTCAATCCAAAATGGCGGAAACATGTAAAAACGGGTTTCACACACCGTTCTACACGGGTACGTGTTAGTATGTATTGTATTCCTTTGTTTTTTTTTGGAATGTACCTCTAGCAACACTACAGTTCAGAAAGAACTGTTACGAATATTATAAAATAAATGTTACATTCTTTAGAGTAAAAATAATAAAATGCGCGATTTTGTAGATAAATGTATAGTATAAAGCGGCACAATACGTTTTGCACATTTAAGCGCAGACATCTTCAATCAATACAGGCATTTGAGAAACAATAATTACTTCGCTCAGTTTTTCGCATATTTTTAACTGACGCGCTATGACCCAACAAATAAGTATTTATCGTATTAGTCACCAGCAAAAAGAGCTTTGTTTTTTGTTTGTTTTATTAATAATCGTTTATGAAATAGATAAGGTATAGGACAGGAAGGGGGGTACTCACATATGAAGGTACATATGATTTGCCCCCAACGTGGGTTACTTTTCTCCCAAAAATTCTTAGATATGAGACTACTTTTTCGGGGAAAAATCGCTAAATATGTTGCAGATGTCAAAAATTTTGAAAATCTTATTTAGACCAAATTTGGACAAATATTTCTTGAAATGATTGCAATTTCACCAAAGGCTTGTTTCTCTCGCCCGGGAAATGGCGTTTTCATTTTGTAACTTTTCACACCAAAATGTCTAGTCTAACGATTTCTGTACGCAGAAGCACTGAAACGGTATTTATGAAAACACTTGTACATCTGTTTGGGGTTTGTGCATTCATTCTTTGTGTAGATTTTAATTAGTTTAAAAGCTATCCAGTCCAATAAATACGGCTGGAAGATTTTATTGGTTAAAAAAAAATGGATTTACCTTTTGCTCTTATGGCTTCCTATATTGAATTTTGAAAGACAATATGTAACAAAGTTACAGCAACAATGCACAAAACTAGATGCTTAAAGCGCGATGGTCGTCGCGCAGCGCGTGCTCGAATTTCATGTAAATAAACAATGTATTTTACACGCGTTGTATACGTCGCTATGAGTCCCATATCGAACAGGACGCGACACGACGACTGTCGTCCTTTAATGTTGAATGATGCTTGATTGCGTTTTTTTTTCTTATGAACATTAGAGTGAGACTTATACTTGCAAGCATATACAATAGATAAAGCTGGGATAACTAAGGTTTACATAGTCGCCTAAGGATGAAATCACCAATAATTACGACCGAAAGATGGATTGACAGAAGTTACACAGCTTCTCCAATATATATACTGTGTCCCGATGAATTTTAGCCAAAGTTAAAATTCAGTTTTCATAGAAGAGATCCGTGCGACACGAGGGACATGCGCCCTCTGGTGTCACAGAAGGGTAATTAGATTGTTTTTGTTTCATTTCTAACATGACAGGACAGTATTTCAGGTTAGTTTGATATTACTTTGTATGTCTAATAGAAAGTTGTTTTTATCATATATTTTATTGTTCTTGTTGTAACGAATGTTTGACATCATTTTTTGTATAAGTTTCATTTAATTTTTTTTCTTTTGCCAATGTCTAATTCTTGGAATAAAGTCCAATTTTTGGTACATCGTCTTACTTCTTTACGTGCGGTATCAGTAATTGTTATAGTTGGGCGCCCTCTTACACCGTTGGCGTTTATCTGATCAGTGGTCATTTGACTGAACTTTGTGATGTTATCTTACTTCGTCCATCCCAGTACCAGGTCGCACCAGATAAACAAGTGAATTAAATTTAAAAACGTTGAATACTGTTCTGTTGAGGCGCTAGGGGATTCGGACCTTGTTAAATTGGGTGTGTCTGTATATCTGTATTTACTTTTGGCATTTTACATGTGTTTCAATGGGAAATACTTACACTCAGGTGAAGAACGAACCGAATACGAAAATATTATTGAATTTTTGTTCAAAGAAATAAAGAAAAACTCAACAAAAAGTATTTTTATATCTTTTTACAATATTATATTATATTATATTATATAAGAAATTCGGAAATTGTGTTTTTTAAATACACCACAATTCGGTAATTTCCTCAGTGTCCAGTGTTTACTCGTAAGCACATGGTTTGATAATAAAACTTACAACATCGATTATCTTGCTAGTAAAGCAAAAAACGATCGAACTTTTAATAAATTTGCAGGGGCGTCGATCCATTCTGAAAAGTGAGGGGGACACTTTTGTGTCCGCGTAAGCGGCCAATGTCCGCGCTTGCGCGAACAGGGGGTGTCTGAGAAGGGGGGGACTGCCCTACGTTCCGACATCTCTATGTTCCGACACCCCTATGTTCCGACACACAGTATACTTGTGTCAAACTTAATCTGACGCATTTAGCCGTGCGTGACCTTTTACTACCTTGATATAACCAGGATGTCCTGTGGGTTAATACTGGAAATCCAACTGTAGTGTAGTCCGGCCATGATGCTCGAAAGTCCGTGAAGGCGGGATCTTGCATACTGTTATCGGATAATTATCAGAGAATTATCAAACAATGTTGCCCATTGTATCATTCTAATAGTTCGACAATTATTTGACAATATCCGTGTCAGTTGGATGTGGTTCCAACCTTAAATCCTCCGATTGCTTAACTATCGAAGTTTTAGATCGATAATTATCGGAGAATTATTTTACCTTTTTTATGAAAGTTGTACTTCGATATTCATCAGTCGCGGAATTGCAATGTTGCCGTTTACATCCGGTAGCACCTTTCCAAGTTTATCTACATATTAATTAAAATCATTTATATATTTATTTATTATGCGAGAGATGAATAGGCACTGCATTTAGCATTCCGTAGTGTTTGCATAAGTTTTTGAGATTGCCAAAAAATACAAAGGTTTCACACTATCTCTTTCCATTCCTATATTGTGTGTTTTCGGCCAACATTCCTTGTTTACCTCCACACGTTATACGTTTTCCTATCAATCTAAGACATTGATAGGTCTCAGAGAATTCCATGTTTAAAAAAATTAAACCACCACCCACCCTGTCTAATATCAATCTAAAACATCGAAAATTATCAGATATTTATCCGATAATTCAAATGTACAATAGGCCGGTTTCCTCTAACGCGAGGATATTGCACAAGTTTATACTACCTGCAAATTTGATGCATAATTCATCGTTTAAGGTTAAGGTCCATATTAGACAGATTTCCTTAAGGAAGTCAGAAAGCACTATTATATTCCATTCTTCGTTGTTCCATTGCATTGTTCTGATATTCCTCTTTATTCTGAAAATATTCCCATATGTTACACTTATAAATTACAGTTGGTATAATACACAATTTAAATACTTATCCTTATATCTGCCAAAACATGTACATCCCGTATTTATACTTTACATTATTTCTTCAATATCCTTCGTGTTCTGCAGATGTATTTGAAACTGCCTATTCGCTCAATTGTGCAGTCGTCGATTTTGTATTTTACGTTTGTGTAAATTACCCAAACTTCTTTGCTACATATGTTTAATTTACTTATGTAAATCTTAGGTCAGGCAACGTCTCGCCATCTATTTGAATTCCATTTTTATCTATATGTAATTTCTTGGCAGTGTAATAGCGTTCTCTTAAATAAATAAATATATAAATAAGTAAATAAAATATTGAGAAAGCATAAAAAGACTTATTTTCAAATACATGAATATGTCATGACTAATTCATTTTATCATAGACAGGATTTGCCCAGAAAATGCCATTTGATGATTTTGAATAACGTATAATAAAGTTAATGAATTTATAATGTCAATAAGTAATGGATTATACGATGTAATATCCAACGTAATACTTGTACGCTACTCAAATATAGCTTTAATTTGATATATAACATGATGGTGTTTGTCTGAGGTATTCCTATTTAACATATGACAGGCTATTACGTGATTATATCTTTGTATATGTATAAGGTTGACCCCATAAAATTCCCTTTTTATTTGACGCTGTGTATAATTTTGTAAAGCTAACATATTTACCCTGATTTTCGGGGGCAAAACGGCTCAGATTCTACAGCCAAAATTGACCAAATTAATTCCCATGTTTCTGTCTATTTTATGGCATGTAAATTTGACAGCCTTGTCTTAATTTTAATTGTACAGTCAATATTCTGTAACTAGACTGATCACGCTGAACAGAGAAAAAACATGTTGCTTTGTTCTACCATGGGAAGGGGTATTTATCCAATTTTGGCTTCCGACCACTAACGTACATATTTACATTGAAAATATGGCACATTCTGGCCGGCTCAGAATTTATTGGATGATCGTCGAACATAAAAGTACTAAACAATGTAATTTAGGTCTTCCCGAGTACAAGTTGTCAGGGGCCCACATGAAGACTGTCAGGTACATAGTTTATTGTTGATCTGAACGTTTGGCAATAATTAAAAAAAAAAATATTTTGCGTCTGAAGCTTGATAGGATACATCGCATCTGAGAATATTGCCGACGATGATCACAAAAACACCTCCATGAAAGCCCATGGCCAGAAGAGTGGCAAGTATTATAATCCGGCATAGTTATTTTATAATGTAAAGAAATGTAACATTGTGTTACAAAAGGTGAGCGTAGAATAATATTTGAAGAAGAATAATGATATTTTTTCTTATAGTAAAGAGATAAAAACGCAGTGAAATGTCAAAAACGTTTCTAAAATTTCGTAGGTGTCAGAACCTATTAGCATCTCAACATAGGGTTGTCGGAATATAGGAATGTCGGAACATAGGGGTGTCGGAATATATGGATGTCGGAACATAGGGGTGTCGGAATATAGGTGTGTAACCCCGAGGAGGGATGTGCCCCCCTCAGAAGGTAGAAATCTTTTAAAAATGCAACCAAAATGAAGTCATTTGGTGCATACTTGGGGATTTTCATTCTTGATCATTAAGAATACAGTACATGTACACAGAACCAAAGGCCTTACACAAACGCAGGCTTTGATATAAGCCTATTATTGATATTTGGGTAAGTCTGGAAAGTGGAGGGGACAGTTGATATTGTGTCCCCCACCCTTCAGAAAGTGGGGGGGGGGGACGTGTCCCCCCTGTCCCCCCATGATCGACGCCCCTGTAAATTTGCAACGCGTTGCATTCTGTGTATATTTTCTGCATATTACATGCGTTAAAATTGGCTACATGTCATAAAAACTACTTGGAAAGTAACAAAGACTAGTAAATGTTAGAAGAATGACGCGATTGTGCATATCAATAATATCAAAATTAATGAATTTAAGTAACTAATTGTCTAGCTCTGTCTCTTCTTTGGGTTTTTTTTTTTGATAAATTCATTTATTGTACAAAGCAGGTACATAAATTTATAGATTGTTTTAAATACAAAATATATATGTTTATACCATGTTTTACAATAATTAGACTAATATAATATTCAAAAAATGAATATGTATAATATGCAAACCATGGACTGTTTGATGGCTCACCGTCGATACACCCCGTGTTTTTGAATTCGCACAAACAAAACAAAATATGGTTATAACGAATCTGTTGTGTTGCCGCTTCCTGTGTCTGAGAATCCTGCTGTGTTCCATTGCTTGTCCGCTGGGATTCCTGCTTGCGAGTCACAAGTCCATGGGAGTGTGTTCTCTGTGTCCGTTGCTGGGGAGGCTTATGTGTTCCTGAACTGTCCATATAAACTCTTTGTTTTTCTGAGATGAGAATGAGGTGTGACTCGATCATGTTAAATGATTCAATCATACCTGTTAAAAAAGCTCACAGATAATGATGTTGACGATCTTTGCTCTATTCAATCTCTTCCTGGTAAAATGTATAACATTACTTTCGTCAACACAAGTAAGCGTATTGAATGTGGACAGAACATAATGGCATGTTTAATTGTGAGTAAAATCGTATATAGTTGTTACTGTCTTCATTGAAAATAATGACTATGAGGTTATATATGTAGTCAATAAGGTGAGGTTCTGGCCTAACTAATCACTTTGCGTCCAAAGTATTTAATACAGTATTCAAATATTCCTACTTCTCAATTTCTATTTGAGGCACATGTCATTATGAGGGTCAAGAAAATCGTCCAATAGATGCCAGGGAATATGTAAATGATGATCCTATGGTCGCATCTCAAATTAATACACGATACTGTTCACTATATAATTATGCCACAGGTCAATTTCATGTCCTCCAAATGCAAATACAGTACCATCATCCTTACGTAAGTTTCTTCCCACAAGACCTGTAATAGCAGCTCAATACCAACCCTTATCCCAGCGTCTTATTCATATTGTATCAACATTGAGCACCCCTCCCCCAAATAAAGAAAATCCACTTGTCTCTCAATTCTTTCTCCCAAGTGATGTGCCGAGTAATTCAGACCAGGTTCTTTTTCATCCTTTATCTTTATGCCCGACAGTTTCTGGGATTGAATGTCAATATTGTCTTACCTGGCCTTTTAATGTGCAATTTGCAGGTGCGAGTGCTGACATATAGTGAATTTGGCACTACGTGACAGAGCTGTGTGACCATCACAAGCACCTTTGGGGGTCTTGAGGTCAGTGATTTCAGTGTCATTGTACTAACACAAAATAATTCTCAATCTTTGTCACATCCTACCCAGGTAGATAGATCTTACTCTCAGACCACCCCACATGCAAGCACAGGGAATAAATGGCAGACATCTGGCGCCGAGAAGAGTGCATAAATGACAAATATAACTCTAACCAACTGATGTCATATAAATGCACTCTACAAAAACGCCAATTATACCTGTGTAACACCTATGCCATATTTTATTGCGATTGGTTTAGCTTCCCCTTTCAAAATCTATGCATAATGCCATTGTAAATATAAACATTATAAAAAGGGTATATTCACAACAAAGCACCCCAAAAACCACTGAACACTTGTGCCATTATTACTTACTTTCATGTCATCATTGAGTTCTCCAGTTTGTAACCTCGTGTAGCTAGACCCAGTGTGGTTGGTCCGCCTGGGCGCACATCTTAGTTAAAACATTGAAATCGCTTGCTGAGTGTTGAATGTTGTGAATGTTTGTTTGTCTGTAATTATTTGAAAAGCTGTAAAACAGTTGTGTGCAAAGTGACAAAAGTCGAAAATTGGTGGAAAGTCTAATAATACCGTGCAAATTTGCAAAAGTTCTGCGATAAATCAATAATTGGTTGAAAAATTATCTGAAACATCACAAATTGGTTGGTTCAAGATTGCAGGATTTATTTCAAAAAAAGTTGGGCAAAAGATTTCAATTGGTTTCAAAGTTGTAGAAGTTAGCTATAAAAGGTTGACGAAATAGTCGCACAAATGGGATGCAATGTAAAAGAATTTAGTCAAAGAAGGTGTGTAAAGTTTTTCTGTTGTAGATGTTAGCTGGAGAGTTAGAATATTGGTTGCAAAATTATGTTGAAAAATAGAATGGAATGTCGAAAAATGCTTGCAAAGTTACAGAAGTTAACTGATTAGAAGTTAGACAAATTGAAAACATTGGGTGGAAGATCGAAAAATAGTAAGAGATGGTTTCAAAGTTGCAGAAGTTAGCTGGGAAGTCAAAAATGTTGGATGGAGAGTCAAACATTACTGTGATATTGCAAAGTGTCAAAAGCTATCTGAAAAAGTGTGTGAAAGGTTGAAAAATTGGTTTTTAAGTTAGTTGGGTAGTCAAAATTGTTTGAAAAATTGCAGAAGTCTGTTTGTACAATTTTATTATCAAAACAGAATTGTCCTGAAAGTAGAGCTGTTGATTTCCGCAAGGGCAGGACCTTATATATAAAAAAGATATATACTTATATGCACTCTGGAGATTAATCCTGGCTGATCTATTTGCAAATGTTGTAACCGACCAGAAAGTGTTGATCCACAGTTATACCAGTCAACATCAGCATAGTCAAATAGTTGTAACACCATCACATTATAAAACATTATTTTGACATATGGTGTGACCTATATTCATATTATGTACAAAAAAATTCCAATAATTCAATGCGCATACAGTGGGAAGGTGTGGAACCAGATTCAGAAAGTCCATTCTTCCTGAAAGCGCACACATATAACTGCCTATGAATAACTTTTCAAAAACATTCATAATTACTGACAATACTGTGCTAGGATGGTAGTTTGATGAGTCAATTGTTTCACCTTCTTCATACTGATCCGTCATAATGCTGTTTTTCATCGGCCAATTAAAAATGAAACGCAAAGGTGAAACAATGGCAGCAGCAGCCATTCGACAGAGCCTGCTAAGCTGGAAAGTTAGATGGAAAGTAAAATTATATGGGTATAATGTCGAAGAAATAGTTATAAAGTTGCAGAAGTTTACTGTACAGTCAAACAATTTGAATGCAAACTAGTAATAATGACTGGAAACATATAAAAAATTATGATTGTGGTCCGGTCCATCTAGTTATTATGGAAAAAGTGAATGCCATACTGGATTATTCAAGAGCTTTTAGTTTGTACCACCAAAGCTACGATTACCAGATTCGTTTCCTTGTTGATGAAGGTGATTTTGTTGGATTTATTACAATTTAGCTATAAATCGCGCCCTCTTGTTGCTTCTATGACATGGATGAGATGGATGCCGCTCAAAGCATCAATATTGCTTTGTTCTGTAAGTATATACTTGGATTGAAATGATATATTATCAAACAGATCAGTGAATGACAGTTTGTCTAGAAAATCTTTGCAGAAATTATTTACAAGAGCAATAATACGTTGCAGGTGCATAATACATTCATTATGGACCAATACAAAACGTCTTTCCATATCTTGAATTCAAAAGTACCTTACTACTAGAAAAACAATTAAGCATTATGAGAATTTATTAGCTAAAAAAGCTAACACCATTTCTTATAACTTTGTTAGATAAATATCACTAGTTAAATCCCAAGCCTACCTCGCCGGGCAAAGTTTTTTGTTAGTGATAGTGTTAGTGTTTACTGTTGGAGACATGATTATACCCATTGTGTTTATCTGCGGTACTTAATAATATAACAATTATTAGAGAACACAATGTTTAAACACTCATAGAATACATATATATATGTTATCTATTTAATTTATTTATATCTGTTTAATTTTTTTAAAAGATTCTTCTCATTAGTAAACAGCGCCCTCAATCAACAATATTTAGAATGAGTGGTTGGTTAAAAGTTTGATGAGTCAATTGCATCTATTGGTTAAGCTTGTTGCACATAGATGCAAATGAGTATAGGAACCATTAATGCTGTAGAATGTACTGGGAGGGGTGGAGGATTTCATCTTTGCAATGAACTGGTTGTGATGCGCTATCTCGATGTTTTCAGGATGCAGCCTGATATTTGTTGCTTTCTTGGTTGTTCAATTATTTTAGAATTTCTTTTATTTGGGAAGGTTCTTCTATAAAAATAGAACTTGAGTCAAGTTTGCGAAGCTTAGGTTTAGTAAAGGGGGAAGGTATGGTTCAGTTTATATTAATATTAATACAATTGTACCATACCTTACCCCGATACTAAACCTAAGCTTCGCAAATATTTCTATGTCCAGTCACGGGATATTCAAGTTTTGTTTAATTAAACTTAATTAAAACGCAATTCTACATTGTATTGCATTCTAATTGAGTTTAATTAAACTCAAATTAAAACGCAACCCTATATAGGAACGCGTTTTAATCGAGTTCATATCGTAACTATATTAAAAGATAGTTCAACTATATTAAAAGTTAATTCAACTATATTAAATGTTAATTCAATGTGTGGCTTCACAACTAAGGTTACACCAGTATGTATGTGCTGTAAGACAATCTCTTTTGTTTTTCAGGCTATTGGTTATCACATGTTGTACCATAGACAACTTCTAACCACAAGAAATGTGGACAGACATTCAGGAAGTAGTCATTGCATTGACACCATATATTTTGACTTTCAGAATGCTATTGAATCTGCTTCTTACATACGTCCTGTGATTAAACAATAAATAATATATGATATATTGGCACTTTATTGGATTACTGCTTATATGAGTGTATCTCAACAAAAGGTTGTGTTCAATGTTTTTTTTCTGATTGGTCAAATTTAAATAGTGCCGTCCCACAAGGCATTGTGGTGGGCTATATTTTGTTTTTGGCGTAAATTAAAGATTGAGCCGAGGTTATCAGTAGTTATGTTAAAGTGGTAACACTAAACTCTTCTGATCCATTTGTAATAAATGTGTAATCAGTAATCTGGAGAAATGAACACAACTCAAAACAGCTTAAATATCACATTAGGTATTGGTCATATAGATTTTGTTTATAGCATGGTCGCAGAGGGCGGTTTTAAACAGATCTAGACGTTGTTGGTGTGACCAAACATTTTAGGAATTTACATCAACTTAAATGAGCTGTTGCTAAGACATTCAGCATGGTTAAACGATGTTTTCGATAATGGACAAAGACTTTTTCGAAATAATTACATATTATTAAATTATATTGTTGTAATCGAGAATGCGTGCCACTGTGATGGGACCCGGCAACTGATTGTTTACAACACCGCCCTCTATAAAATATCGGCGTTGAGACAAAAGAGTATTTTTATAGAGTTAAACTGAATTTCAGTGTTCACATATTAATAACTTTAGTATCAGTAATGAGAGTCAGGCTTATTGGTGAATTATAGTTACATGTGAATATAGATATTTTTCAAAATTGAAGCACAAAGAACGGGAAGCACGCTCACACTGAGTATTTAGCATCTAGGAAATTGACATGGGCAATGAATCTATGCTGAACCATACAATGACAAATAACCACGAAGACAAATGATTCCCCATTCTAACCTAAACTTTATTGATAACCCAATTAAGCCTAACCCTGATAAGTATTTCTTAATTCCGAAAACATAATTTACTAATGAACAATACACAACATTGTCAACATATTTAATTAAATAATATAAACTAGAGACGAGGGATTCTCTTGGTACAATGGCTCAATAACGAAAATCGACATTCATTGGCATGCTTCTATTACAATTAATCTGTAAATGTGTTCGGTAGATTCCCTGCACCATTCCAATTAATACTCTAATAGTGCTTCATTGCAGCTAAAAGGAAAAGAAAAAGAAATACGTGTCAGCGTCCAATAAATCAAAATCAGAACAAATAATGTGTACCGACACATATTGATGTTTTGTGCGGGATCTCGATGTAAGCATTTTAATCTCAATTATTTCTTTATCATATATCATAGTTTTTTGTTACACATTTAGTGATTTCTGGACAATTCCCAAAATATTTCTGTGACTAATTTATCTTTGTCGACACCAGATATGTAACAGTGTTAAGTGGTGTGTCTATCTTATTAAGGCCCTTCATTGGCAAGGCCTAAAAAGTAAAGGATAAAAATGACTGAACAATCCAAAATAATGTTTAATAATGTGTGACTATAAATACCAAACTTATAATTATAATTTGTAAATGGAAACATTTTGCAAAAGTCGAGGAAGTATGATCATCTGTTTTAATGGTAGGAAATTGTTGTATGTGCAGGAATCAGGCTATAGAAGAAAGAAGATTTACAGCCTCAATTTTCACGGTTAATAGATGAGTTGCAACAAAAGATTAGAGCTGGGTGTTTTTAGTTGTTTGGCGTTGGGAGTGAACATTACCTGATACACATCTATGCAGTTTGTTAGTTGTATGTCAGGCAACCAGACTCAGAGGTTCCCAGCCAAATCTCGCTTTTTTAATTAAGAGATTTGACTAGATAGGTTGTTTTCTGACACTTGGGTGTTCGAGTTGGGTAGCCAGTTTTTTGCTGACATTTGCGTGTTAGAGTTGGGTGGCCATTTTCTTCTGACATTTGGGTGTTAGAGTTGAGTAGCCAGGTTTTTTGTCTGACATCTGGGTGTTGGAGTTGGGTAGCCGATTTTTTTGCTGACATTTGCGTGTTAGAGTTGGGTGGCCATTTTTTTTCTGACATTTGGGTGTTAGAGTTGGGTAGATAGGTTTGTTTCTGACATTTGGGTGTTAGAGTTGGGTAGCTGTAGTGATCTCAACATGAATGGTCTGTTAGACCAGGTGTCATTATTATGTAACAATGGTGCAAGTATATAAAGCCTGGACTTGAATAAACACGTGTCAGTATTATCAGCACTCAGTGTGTGTCGTGTCTCATCTCTTGTATCGCCCTGCCAAATGCTATACGGACGTTTCAAGATATTACATTAGCCAGTTTTTTTTCTGACATTTGGGTGTTAAAGTTTTGTAGCCAAACAAGCTAAGCATTCTCCAATACCCAGAGTGTCGCAAAAGAGATTTGACCATCTCTGGTAACAAGAACCAGAAGAAAGCAGGAAGTGACGCACGCCTAAATGCATAAAGCAAGACAATTGATATGTGTAGTTCAGTGGTTTGAGTCCATAGGTAAACTTACTCAGGGTCGCCAGTCAATTTCCAGGTGTACCCGAATTCTGCAATAACTTCCCTTGGTATCTCCGTTAAGTCGAACAGAGGAATGAGCTCCAGGCCCCATGGTGTCCATTTTTGGAAGTCATCGTATGGGTCACCATTTCCATTTCCCAGTAGTCCGCAAACTTTAATGGAATCAGGGTTAATATTGACATCAACACGCCCAATTCCATTATACCACACATCAAATACATTCTTCTTCGAAACGCACACCTTGGTTCCATCTCTATACACCCTTATATCGTTATCGTAGTCTTCAAATGTCGTGAAGTTTTCAAAAGATTCTCTCGGTTTTTTGTTTATCTGTTTAAAATGTATGTATGTGTCAGTGGACACTATTGACCATATCATCTGAATAACAATAACGTTACGTAACTCGATGTTCAATTAACAGTTAATAAAACTTTGAGTTACTGGCAACATACATTTTGGTTTTTGTTGACAATATATATATTTTGTTTTGTTTACCTTTCAAACAAGCAATCTTATTGCGCGGTCAAAAATGAAAGACGCTATGTGGATGTTCGAACGACAATCTACGTTGCTGTAACTCGAATTTAGGTTAACTGTTTCGAGTTATTAACCAGAAGTTTGAATAACTGCTAATTAACGTTCGGGTTACAAAATTTGAAAGTTAAACAAAACAAAAAAATATATGTTGTCCGTTACTGTTATTCAATGTTCGAATTATTGAAATGGACATTTAACAAAAACTCAAAGTTCTGTTGACTGCTAACTGAACATCAAGTTGCAATTTGGGCGTGGTTCCACAAAAGTGGGCGTGGTTTCAAAAATATGGGCGTGGTCACTTTTATATCTCGATGTCCGTAACTCGAACAATACAGCATCTCATAAAGTGATGGCATAAAAAGGGGAAAACAACTTTTGACAGAGTTGACGCCTTGATCACTGTTTCAGGAATTTCAGAAAATTATTTGGAACAAACTGTAATAAATTCATCCAGAAAACATGGTAATGATAATATTCTTACCGAAATTTCTTTGCCAATAAACAGTTCAATTTCGTGTTCCCCTCCTCCTATTTTATCTGCGAAGATAGATAAGGCATGCACCATTGTTGTAAATGCTCCAGTTCGGTCCTTGGCAGCAATATGCTGGGATATCACTTTGAACGCTGCATGGCCATTCGGGTTACTGCACTCTCTAACCAAAACGTACGAACATTGACCATCAAACCTATAAATCAAGTGATCCAATGTTTCTAGTACAGGGTCCCCTCTTACACCCGCACCTGCAATGAGAATTGAATGACATACCACTGTAAGATTGGCATAGCAACAGAAACAGGTCCCGCAATTCAAAGAAACAAACAAACAAACAATGCATTATAGCTGGAAGATGGCAGCCGGAATTAATATGCTAATCAGAGCCAAGGCGGCTGCACTGATTATGGTGGGGGTGCCTACCGCTGGAATATGTTCTTAGAGTAAATCAAAATCAGCCATGGAGAGAGCTTGAATCAATAATGCCTCTCTTGGCCACATGCTACTAGAACACCGCCACTACTAAGATAATATGATAGAGCAACGGAAAACAACAAGGTCCTGTAGCCTCCCCATTTTTTTCCGCCGCGCACTTCTTTATTAATGCGAATATTTTCACATTTTGTAAAATTGTCACTAAATTTAATAAATTTTATAAAAAAATGTCAATTGTTATCAACATTTTATACGGACAGAAATAGTCTGTACAAAACCATTTTACAGATGGTGCCAACAGATGATAATGGCGCTCAACGCATTACCGAGACGGCAGAACGAAATTTTGGAGGCGGGATCTGCTTTGAAATCTAGACCCTCTGAGACGCTATTTTCTGCATTTTGAGGTGCAAGACAGGCATTTCTTTTCAACTGTGTCGCATCGACACACAGGATTTCAGCTTGATTGGGGGGGGGGGGGCACCGCCACTGATTTACACGGTTCTAATCTACATTTTGGTGTCATACCTGGTTTTGCTCCTTCGCCCGTTCCAGTTCCCGTAATCGTGTTAACCATACTGCCAGTTGGAATGTCAGTGCCATTCAATTTTGTCATACCTAAAATAATAATGGTATGCGATATATGGTTGTCATTTTACACCTACATTCATTTCATCGAATCATTTAACTTGTTACATCACAGGGAGCCCAGGAACTATAATCAACTGTAATACGCAGTCTCTATGAGCGCGCGGGGGGGGGGGGGGGTATCGGCTGGTATCTTGTGTAAGAAATAGACAAGGGATGAAGGCTCCAGCCAGCTCACATTTTTTAAACTCGAAAAAACAGACGAAAAAAATAAAAAATAAAATCTAAAAAAAATACCAGGTTGAAGAATATTAGTTGCTCCTTCGAATTTCGCCAAAGCCTTGCCTACATTTTACCGATATCTGCAGAATAAATCAAGAAAACTACTAGTACACAAATTGACTCCATTTAGGAATTCCTAACGGTTAGTCCGAACGCACGACACCGTTGGAGGCGTGGCCTGTTCAGCATTTATCAACAACCAATCACAAGATTGGTTACGAACCAGTTGAGCAAGACTAACCGAGTCGTGACCTCGATGTGGTTCGTTGGTTGTTGACAAATGCTGAACAGGCCACGCCCCCAACTGTGCCGTGCGTTCGGGCAAACCGTTAGGAATTCCTAAATGGAGTCAATTTGTGTAGTTTTCTTGATTTATTCTGCAGATATCGGTAAAATGTAGATAGGGCTTTGGCGAAATTTGAAGAAGCAACTAATATTCTTCAACCTGATATTTTTTTTATATTTTATTTTTCGTTCTTTTCGTCTGTTTTTTCGAGTTTAAAAAATGTGAGCTGGCTGGAGCCTTCATCCCTTGTCTATTTCTTACACTGGATACCAGCCGATACCCCCCCCCCCGCTCATAGAGACTGCGTATTACAGTTGATTATAGTTCCTGGGCTCCCTGTGGTTACATGAAGCCAACCAAGAAGCAGTCTGTGGGTTGGTATAATGCACACAGTTTAAAGGGCGGTGGTCATCGCGCAGCGCTTGTTCGAGTTTTATGTCAATCAAATAACGAGTCAATCAAAAGCATAATACGACACTATAGATGTATTATGACAATAGAAATACATTTGATTGTATTCCACAAGTACCATTCATGCGAAACAGAACCTCAACTGAAAATTGGACAGTTGATCATATGATTTCACTCTACAATACAGTTTGTCAAACATTTGTCAAACATTCACCCACAGGGCGTAGCTCAGTGCATGGGGTGTGTTATACTGGGTAAACTATGATTGGGTATGTTTGGTTAGACATGATGTGTGTTATGTTTTGCAATGAATGTGTAAGCTATATTCGACATAAAGATGTGTAATTTATGTTCGACATGTAATTATTAATCGATTTGTGTTTAATATTAATAATGTATAATTTATGTTCGACATGTAATTATTAATCGATTTGTGTTTAATATTAATAATGTCTAATTTATGTTCGACATGTAATTATTATTCGATTTATGTTCGTTATGTCAAGTTCAATACGAAATGATGTGTAATCTATGTGCAATGTTTAAGTATATTTTGTGTTTGATATAATGTGTAATTTATCTTGTACATATTTACCTTTACAACATTTACAGTGTTTTAGACCCCCGCAACATTCCGGATCTTCTCTCGCAACGTAACCGGCTGGACACGTAACTGGTTTGCATAGTCCTTGAAACACCAAGCGACATGTATCGTTCACTGTTAGCAAAAATAGAAAACGTACAATTTTTAAACCTGTATACGTATTTATATTTATAAATAGATGTAGCTTAATTAGTCACGAAGTAAAACTTCTATAATCAAATTTATACTTCGTTAATATCCCGAGGTAGTTGATTTCAGTATCATGTGACATTTTTTGTCGAAGCACCTCATTAAATGCGCCATTTTGTTCATGCTAGTTCATAGCCGGTTATGACCACTAAACGTGTCTTTACTCATCTTTTAACCAACGATTTGTTAGTTAAATGTTTCATTTGAGAAAATATTGAGTCATATTCATCACGTAACATCAAAATCAAGATACAATCGCCTAATGTGACGTCATTCGAA
Organism: Saccoglossus kowalevskii; assembly: GCF_978046115.1. NCBI lineage: Eukaryota > Metazoa > Hemichordata > Enteropneusta > Harrimaniidae > Saccoglossus > Saccoglossus kowalevskii. The sequence continues at coordinate 7,967,447 of NC_140657.1, forward strand.
ACAATTGCGCGCGTTTCCAGACCCAGTCCATTTATCCGCCAAAGTGCACACTTAATGTTACTTACAGGCAGTTTCACAGTCAACTGAAAAAAAGAAAGAAATCAATTGTAGCAATTAATGTATTAAAAAAACAACACATTTTTGATTTGGAAACAGTTGGTACGTTTGTGGTACCATATTTCAATGAATATTGACATTGACATGGACTACGCATTACAGTGTCAGTAAATAAAATATTAATGAGACAGAACACTGATTTATAGTTTTACTTTCTGATCCATAGTGTCACTGATAACCAATATTTGTAGATGATATTCATGCAATATCAATATCACATCTTCAAACAATGACAATGACCTGATTTTTTTTTGAAGAAAAGGAAATAAAATATGACATAAAATGTTTGATTTTACCTGTACAACAAATCTTCCCTGCATCTGAACATTTACAGTTTTTACCGGGGTAAACGATTTTTCCGGGTGGGCAGAGATGGTCGCCATGGCTGTAAGGAGTCTCACACGATCCACAACCACTCAGGTCATCATTACAATCGTCTAAGGACAATGATATTATTTAAAGAAATTGGTTAAACTTTATACAATTGCAATATATTTCAAAACCTATTGAATATGTAATGAGGGTCTTGAACTAGTTTTTGAACTTACAAACCAGAATTGTTGTGGTTTCACCATTTTCAAATAAAAATGGCCACCACGGTTGGATTTAAACGCTATGGAGAAAACACAAAGTCATTGTTTTCTACTAATTTGTATTTGTATTCCCGAATATGTATTTAATACAAGTCAAAAAACAAACTTACGAACACAGCATGATGCACCCGTATTACATACACCTGTGGAATCCTCCATCTCGTACTGCATACAGTTGTCTCCACTAGGTTTGATTTGGCGACAATTTCCGCCATGGTCTTTGCAATCAACTATAAATATAACATGTATTTACTTCAATACTCAGATTGTATTGGCGCCATTATTAAGAATCGACAATTTACACATGTTAAGGGCTTATTTACGTGTTACAAGTTAATACTGATCATATCACTGCATCTTCCTTCTATCTACGTATTTACTCTAGGCCCGCCTTTATTTCCCGTTATTTCTTCCGTCTGTTGAAGACGAAACCTTATTGTGATTACTTTGTTTAGTATTTTTCATTTGATAACCGTTGCACCGATTGACTCCATATTTGAAATGTTAGCAAAAGTTGTAGTACATGTCCTCAAATGAGGAACAAAGGTCACATGATCTAGCCACCATCTTGGATTAACATTTTCTTTTGCATTTCATTTGCATAATTGTTATTAAAACAATTTAAGAAAAATCATTTCGTCGGCCATCGCACAGGGACTATACGTATTCTCCACGTTTCACATCACAGCAACAACTGTTCCAGAGTAGAGAATTTGTGAATGTTTTTTTCACATGTTTTCACATTGCTATAATGAAGGCGTCATAACGACTAACATAACGAATGACCATTTATGTTAATGCAACCTCATTATTATGCAGGACTGTAATATCTCAATTACTGTTGTAGAAAAGCACATGCAGTCATTGCTATAATGAAGTCACCGGGCAAGAAATGTGATTAACATATTAGATAACCATATATGGTCATGCGACCTCATGATTATGCAAGACTGTAATATCTCAAGCACATGCAGTCATTGCTATAATGAAGTCACCGAGCAAGAAATGTGATTAACATATTAGATAACCATATATGGTCATGCGACCTCATGATAACATAATATCTCAGGCAGTAGTGAAAATTGTGACATGCAACCAGCGCTCGCCCTTCTGAAATTTAAATTACTTTAAAGGTGCAATCTGATACTTTATTGGTGTGTTTATTGATGGTGGTCAGAAACCAGAGCGGATGCACACATATGACAGCAGCTGTTAGTTAGTGTGTCCGCCTCAAATCGGGAAAATTATAGGTTCAACTCTCATGGTCGACTGCCCATTCAGCAGTTAAATTAAAGGAGAACATGCTGCCACGTGCCAGGCTCGCGGTGGTCAGGTTTGGAATCATGGTGCAAAGTCGGGGCGTTTGTAAAACTGTCGGTTCTGTGTTCAGTTCCTGTTCTCAGTGCACATAAATAAATCATCATGTAGCGAGCAGCGGATTGCTGCGGGATATTTGGAATTTACTCTGAAAATGCAGGACTCCATTGGAAATGATAGAACCCCATTTGAAAAAAATGAATGACCAAGCTTATGTAAATTAAATGAATAACTAACATGGTTAAAGGGCATTAGAACATTAAATTCAAACTAAATACTGAAAATAGTTTGTGACGTATGTCTTACAATTTACATATTTTCGTACATAAACAGGACATAAAACTAATAATAAACGTGAACGTGTCATCTGTATTTTTTATAAGATAGAACAGATTGTTGATATTGTTTAAAATCACAACTCAAATTCGCCTGCATAAACAACATAGTATAGGCTCAGCGAAGCTTTGATCAAAACCAATGAACCTATCACGCAGAAACAGGGGCCACCCCCTTTGTAATGTCTGTCCAGCCCCTGAATCCAAAAGTATGTTGCTATCTTGATAAAGCCCAACAAATATGCAGATTGCTACGTGGGAAGGGTTTTATATGCAAGGAGAGTGCGAGTAGGTGGGTTGTACCTGACTTAACACCCTTCGCCCAATATATGTATATTTTGTAGAAATTCTCATACTTTTGAAGGCCTCCATTGAGTCTTAATATGCACTAATTTGTACGAATTTCATAACGGGAAATGGACATATTTCTATTTTTGAATCGAACATTTACTACTCAATGCGTGAATCGTATTTGTGAGTGTTGACATTTCGGAAATTGTGGTTATTGTTCTCATGTTTTTACATACTGAAATTAAAGCAGGTTGGCTGTATACACACAATCTGCATAAAGACTAACTTTTAAATATTCTTCATCTAAACACGAAAAATCATAGAATAAAATACTGCAAAAGCTAATGATACTGAGTTCAAGATGGACCAGTGTGTCTGTCTCATCGACCACTATGTGAGCTCCGAGTTCGATTCCAAATTTGTGGTCACATTATGTATTTGATATCACTTAAGTTGACTTAGCTCAGTACAGGGACGGATACAGGATTTTTTTTATAGGGGGTCCAAACTTTAAAATCGCCAGACTAAGTTAGTATTTTTTTTTATATTATACAAAAACAAATTGAATAAATTGTTCAAGGGGGTCCGGGCCCCAAGAACTCTCCCCTAGATCCGCCACTGCAGTACTCCCTCTAAATGCCATTTGAAACACGGTTGGTGTTCGTTGATATTGAACCGACATGTTTACGCGTTTTGCTATTCTGGTTTTATATTGAACGAACCAGCTCGCAGTAGTAACCCTTGCAAAAAAAATTGTTTTTTTTATAAAGTAAAGCATATTTTATTCACATTCGTTATAAATACTGTATAGAGTGGCAGCCTGCACAGATTGCTATGAACAGCGGATGAACATTGCATGTCATAGGTAATGAAAAGCTCGGTGTCACTGCGTGAAAATAGTATACAATTACAGAATCGGACACCGTAACTAATGTGTTACCATATGGGACGTATGGAACAATAAACTGTTCATATCGGCACGTACATTTATTCCTTTTACGGTATTACGAATCTTCTCGATTCTATTCTTTTCACCATGGGATTAACCGGTATCAGATGTGTTTATGGGGTAAAAAGAGAACGTGAAACCGCTGTCATCGTTAATACACCACCTTTTATGCGTGTTTTTTTGGGTGAAATTCACAACGCGTAATTGCTACAGAGCAACAAGTGACAGTATCTTACCAGTCACGACTTACCAATGTTCAAAGTTTGTATGCCTGTCTATGATCAGTTACAAATTGTCCTACACGTGAACTTTTGTAAGACAATGAACGTGGACATACAGCCTGCATTTCTCACGACGGCTCAAATAGGTGAAATCATTCAAACCCGAGCAGCACAAAGATTTGAAACAATGTTTTGTGAGAATAAGTTATTGTAGACATTTGGGGATACCATAAGTCGACATTTTTTAATCAAATTGTGCCCGGGTATAAATGTTTCTAGAAGTAATTATAACATACATTTAAAAATGATAAAAAAAAACATACGAAAATATGATATTTTGTGTTTTTAGTTCAAATTGTTATAAAACGAAAATGAAAGTTTCCAATCATATGTAGTTCTACAAACTAAAAAAATAATTTGCAAGTATGTGACAATTTTTTTCTTAGTTGCAGTTCTTGAACGACTTTTGATTAGTTATTTTAACTCCCTGTCTACCGATTTGCTTGTGGTTGGCAGTACCCATATGAACAAAATGGTAGCTGTGAATATGTACTCGAATAACACAATAACCTTGCCAAACACAACTTATGTATCGCAAAACCTTCAAATACAACAATTATTTCAAATTATGGGGCGAAAAATCCAAACTTTCGAATATTCTCGCCAATTAACTATGTCACACATACAATTTTAAATTAGTCCCAGTAAGCTATTAATAACATTCACGTGAACGTTATTTTGAAAGTGTTATACTCCTGTTATGTCGCATTTCACGAATGTAGAACATCTTGCTATTAACACATCTTCAACATACGTTAAAAGTAATTCCTACCATCGCAATAGGGGCGAACTCACAATTCAGCCCATGTTGTTCAGCAAAATAATTTACTGTTTCAACAAAAATAACGAAAAAGTATAAATTCCCCATTTCCACATAGTGTTGTTCATTTGCTATATTCTACTTCATTAACCCATGTTAAACTATAGGGAAATTTACAAATAATTTTCAAAAAAGGGTTAGGTTAACTCACATGTACTTGGCAAGTCATCCTGTCGTTTGTCCGGGGCATCTAGACCTTTATATGCTCGTTTCATCTGGAAATACATCAGAGATAGATACATTATGAATAGCTTACATTTACGGTTACTGTAAACACATTAAATATTCGCTGATTTCCAATTTCTCTATTTTGACCGATAAGTGAAACCCACGTGAACATGTCAATGACATTGAATTCTTTGTTTTTCTGCCAAGTTTGTGAACCCAGTAAAATGGTTTGAAGAATCAAAATAATTAAATACTGATGTAAATGAATGGTTTTACACTACTTCAGTTATTAGGCAAGGGATGTTTTTACCCCATTTTATTGAAACTCGGGATGGTATAATTTAATCTCTTTACTTAATAACATTACAGTTATCAGTCTGAAATTCTAATTTGTCAAGCGAGCTCTTATAAAAAAAAAAGACATAAAGCGGCCATTCGAAATACACGCAATCAAATTAAGTTTGCCTTTGATGATGAAATCTGATTAATTGAGAAGTTTGCTGTTCATTGGATAATTATGTGTGTCACATGGCATTGGATCGTCGGAGTGTTCCACACATGTGTACATTTTATTCCGTCGTTATTCACATTCGAAAATTAGAAACATTTAAGTTCTTAATAATAGGTTCTACCCGCCCTCTAGCGACAAAGTGCGTCTATGACGTAAATGATAGAAAAGAAGGCCGCTCACATCATCGCAGCTATTTGTATTAGTAATCGTTTATTATTAACAACACTACTTAGTAATGAATTCCATATATTATAATTGACAAGTACGCTACAAAGAGATGAATTGATTTGAAAAACATTACTTATAGCCGACTTCTTTATTTTGTATAGGAATTGGTACATTGCGCCACGGTACGACTTGCTGAATGTGTAGTATTGAGTATAAGTTATAAGTTTTAAAACAATTACATTTATAACTTACGAAATGTGATATTTCGATCGATTGAACGGTCACGGCCAAAAACAAGACACACATAAACTGCGTGGTCTTCATCTTTGTACTGAAAAACAAACATGCAGGTTATCACATTACACAATGGTTTATTTATGTTTAAAATATTTAAATACTATATTATAGTTACACATCTAAATATTAATAGTGGGTTATAAATATAACATAGTGTTCTTCTGGTAGTCTGATGAACTTGTGCGGTCACTAATTGGTGTATTGTACTGTACGTCATTGGTGTACTGTGCAGTACGTCATTTGTGTATTGTGCAGTACGACATTTGTGTATTGTGCAGTACGTCATTTGTGTATCGTGCAGTACGTCATTTGTGTATTGTGCAGTGCGTCATTTGTGTACTGTGCAGTACGTCATTTGTGTATTGTGCAGAACGACATTTGTGTATTGTGCAGTACGTCATTTGTGTATTGTGCAGTACGTCATTTGTGTATTGTGCAGTACGTAACTCAGTAACGTAAATCATTAGTATAACATACCGTAAATCATTTGCGTGTTGTACGTTAGTGTACAATAACCCACTTTTGTATTTCACAATAACTAATTAGTAAACTACACAGCGTGTCATTGGTGTATTATACAGTGACTCATTTGAGTATTGTACAGTAAGTCATTGATGTACAGTAAGTCACCTCACTGGTGTAATGCAATGTTACTCATTGGTGTATTGTATAATTCATTGTATAATGTATTGTAACGTATCCCGTTGGTGTATTGTAGAGAAATGTTTTATTGTACAGTGACACATTGGTAACAGTACAGTGAGTGGTTGTTGTATTGTGCAGGTATATCGTAGTACGTGCTATATTACAGGGTCAGTTCTGTGAGTCCCACCTGTCAGTGGTTAATGTCCATTGTTTATATATCAACTCTAATATTTCCATTCTAAATGAATGGTGACTTTACCAAGATCGACATATTTCGACACGAGCATAAACGAAATCAACGTCCCGAGACAGAACATGTTGTTTTTTGATTACCAATGTTTGCAAATTGGTATATTTGAATATTTACTATAATTTCGATACTTTTCGTCCAGAATTGTGATACCACGAATGCACATCACATTAATTACAGTATTATAAATCCCTACAAATAGTGTGGTTGACACATGGGCTACCAACTCTTAAAAGTTAGTGTCCCTGATGAAAAATTGGGGGACCAAGTTGCCAGCGCTATTAAAACCAGTATAAGCAGTATATGTATATAACACTGTCAGTGATAATATTTGATGTACTAAGGATGTAGTAGAGGTTTTCGTGAAGTAATATTCACACCATATACTTCGCGAGAGTTCATAATTCACACTATTAGAAATCCATATTATATTAGATGCAACTTTCATGTAGCCCTTATGCGTATTTTTTTAAACTGTAGAAAAACATGAAAAACATATATATAACAGGTAAGCATCTAAAGTTGTTCTAGAACTTGTTCATACTTGACTGTGTGATTTATTATTTATTTAAAGTACATAGGAATGTGCCAACCGTTTAACAGTGTTAAAAATATAACAATTATATAAAGAAAAACAATATATATATAATATATAAAACATTAATTTGGATTTTATGTACCAAAAAAAGATGGACACTAGATAGCTTATTACTTTACTGACGGTCATTATATAATTTACTGCTCCAAAAAGAGGGCGGAAACGTTACCCGGCCCGGCAGAAAACTTGACGGACTCTGGCGACCGGTAATGTTTAAACACTGTTAATTACATTTTATTTTGTGGAAAATTTATAATTCTTTTTTAAATCGTAGACTATACCACGACTGGTATATTCAGTGGCGTGTACATTGCTATTAATTATTCCAGTGGTATTATGGAACCCGGGAGTCGAAAACTTACAAAAAAGGTAAGTAAGCGTGCGTTTGCGCCAGGCTTGTGTCAGGCCACACGTGCGTTATATTTCCGTAGAACAGGTCAGACCAAAAGCAGCCTTTCTTATTGGTTGGAAGCTTTCAATTAATGCTAACGTGGTGACAACTATGGAGGGCGCGGCAGAACAGTCCCGTCGTAGAAATTTCGCGTCAGCGCGATAGATTACACAAGCTCGTTTTGTTTAATTATCATATAAAGCAATAATATTTCCACAACTGGGACAGTCTAATAAATGGTATGTGGTAGATTAGACACCACGTCATAACCCAGGATACACAGAGTAATGATAAATTGGATAAATAAATGACGCATTTAATGTAATTCATCTGATATATATCGAACATTCTAGAAATAACACAACTGGACATGAATAAATACATATATAATGAGTATGGTCTCAAACAATTAAGGGTACTTTTGTTGGGTTATGAAATCATGGGGCATGGCTATATTATAATATTGGTATTTAGGTGTTGGGGAGTTAGGGTCTAGATTGTGCGATAATATTGGTTATGGGGACACGGGAATCGATGTATGTGTAGATAGTGATAGTGGGAATAAGGAATTGATGAATGGATAAGGATATTTCATTGGTGCAAGAGGATTTTGGGAATATCTGTGTATGTGTAGGAAGATGGTATTGGTCCTGGAGAATTGGGGATGATTGGGTCTATGTAAGAAGATACTATTAGTACCGGATTATTGGGCAGGGTAAACGTCTCTTGATGCTATTGGTCCTGGAGAATTAGGATGATTGTGAAATGATCTGGGTCTGTGTAGGATACACTGGCCATGGAGGGTCTCTGTAGGGGGATAATATTGGTGGGATGGGGAGAGGGGTTATGATATAGATGTAACTTCATGGACACTCGTACTTATAGTGTAATTTCAACGTCAAGTGATACAGGTTTCGGGAGCTCTTCAGGTTTGACCCCCTCGCCTCACATAAACAATTATGTATACGGTAGTGTTTTTATATTATTAAATCGTTTTTTTGTAATATGGTCTACTTGTGGTAGAGCTCCAAACTTATTACTGTGTGTATGTTCACAACACTGTCTAAATATATAAAGGAACATAGTTTGATGGCTCCGAGGAAATCTACATATCTACTTAAAGATATAGATAGTGAGATTGTTAGGGTGTTGGTGTTCTATGTAATCAGAGGAAAGCAGTCTAAACAATTGGGGTGTAGGTGTATAAATGACAGACATTTGACAGTTGAGTATGAAGATGTATTATTGGTCTAATGACAATCGTGGAAAGATGGAGATGACTGTAAATTTTGAACATATTTTGTCTGATTTCATGATTTATGTTTGAGTTCTTAGTATTTTAAAAGAATCAGATCGTGTGCATGCAAGGGATCGCTAATACTTTGCTACCGTTTAAAAGACAAATATGTTTATCCATGGCTTGGTGTAATAACGACCATCCAACGAACCATTCAAACGTATAACATTAAAGAAGCAGTCAGTCTACATAGAAATATAAAGTTTCACGGTTGAAACAAATCCAGTGACTACAATCTACGCAATATTTCCAGCACACCACGTCAGCGTTAACAAATGTGTATCGAAGACCAACCAACACCCAATAAAACCCGTCTATAAAATATCACGCAAGTAAAACTATATACCTTCTAGATGCTGAGACGAACACAGAAAAAGAAGAGACGAGATAAAATAATGTCAAACTCACCAATGTCTTGATTCAGCAGATATAATGCTGCCTACTGATGAGCACTCTGTGAACTGATATATGCGTTTGTGGGAGTCTTATAAAAACAATTGCATTTGGCCGTCCGCTGATGTTTTCTGAAGGATTTAAATCCAAAACAGCTGTGTCCACACCCAGCCCATCAGTTGTGTGAAGTCATATGACTACATATGGTGCCACATTTTATGACAGTGTGACGGTAGTTCAATCTAGTATAACCAGTCCCGACAAGATAAATTAGAAGAAACTGGGAACAATTAACTTAGTGCGGGGTAAGGTTTGCACTGGGAATATACATGAATTTGTATAGCTATTTTTATTTCATTTAAAATCGTATTTCATTTGTGGAAATTGAATTATGAATATTATTTGCATGAATTTTAATTGTATCTTCTAGTTTGATAAATTTGCCTAAATGTCTCATAACAGAATTAGTTTTAATACCGAATCGTCGTTCATGATCGAAATAATGATAGGCGCGATTGTAATGTTTACGTTTATAAAGTTGAAATGTCTAATTACGTTGTCTGAAAGTGACGTAAAGTACACGCAGTTATATTCAAGAGCACGCAAAGAAATTACGATGCAGTTAATAATAAATCTTATATACATATATATGATAAATAATTTTGTCAATAACATGGTTTAACTGTGGGACTCATTTTACTAAGCATGACAGTCACGTGACAATGGGACGATGAGGTCAGTCGTGACTTCAAATAGAGAGATTAGTCTTCAACGTCAATGTCAATCGGCATGAACGACAAAAATAAAAAACATCCCCTCTCCCACCTCCCCTGAGTTTCGAGTGCACGTTCCTGCCCGTACTTAAAATTGTTAAAATCCAGGTGGTTTTTACAGATGATCGTTTTCTCTGGCGACCGAACCCAGTCTTTTTTCTCTATAGAACGAATAGTTGTATGCGAATATCATTAATTTTCATAATGGGATTACAACGTAAATGTCCTCATTTACAACGCCTGTTCAAAATCTATTCATTACAACTAGAAGCTTATCGATAAATTGTAATAAATTTGTTATCTCCGACGGTTTCTGTGAGGGCAGAGCCCGAGCAACAAACACATGAACCCGGCGAGAGCCGTATAAATACAAACACATAGAACGTTTCCTTGAAGTACAAACGTGTAGCAAGATCATATATATACAAAGCCAAGCTTTTATTTTGCTATTTTAGGTATTAAAAATACTAACATAAATGGGTATTTAATTATTTATACCTGCTCAACGCTATGATGTGTTATTTGTTGATTTTCTAGTAATTTTGCTTTCATAAAACCCTAGCACTAATATATTCACAAGGTTTCAGTAAAAATGATTCATTCAATAACCATGTAATTTGAATACACGTGTAGTGACGTGAAACAAAACTATAAAATGTATGCTTGCTTGGTAAATGCGATTTTTGTTGTATTCCGTAAGAAATGTCTAGGCATGGTGTAATGTCACCAGTCCGTGCATACTCAGATTTACCAAAAACAGCGATATCGTTTTTTTCTAGATGCCATGGTACTTTAAATTTAGCAAAATTGCTTTTTGGTAGGTATGTATATCAGACAGTCGTATTGCTCATACCACGATTAACTATTCACAATACGGCGAACTAAGTGACATTTTGGACTAAATTATTACGTCACCTGACACGATTCCATAAATAAAATGTGTGACTGTCTGTATGTCAGTAGTTTGACCTTTCCACCCTCGCTTCATACAAATTGAAAATAACTACCGGAGCACACAGCGACAACATGACAACCAGCCATGCGGATATATAATATTGGGAACAGACGTGCTGATAACATCGTGACGTCAGAATGATAATACGTCAGAGTTTGCTGTTCACACGGTCAGATTGTGTCTGACCAAATGAAACTGAAAAATATTAACCTTACCATGCAAATCTTCTTTACTGCAACATGCGTAATTAATTACAGCAATTTGCGATAAACGTGCGTAAGTTTATTGTTTAATAATTATACAGGCGGATGAAAAAGAATGGTGGCGAAATAACAGGTGATAATATGCATGTAATAATATGGCTGTAGTTCCAACCACATTAAATTCGTCTCAATCTCAGACAACTTAAATTACAAAACAAATGCTCTGTGTCAAGAGTCAGAAACAATGTCGGATGAACGAACAAATACAACATCGACTATATTTTATTATGAGAACATTCTATATGAGTTCATTACTCTTATATTAGTTTTTTTACATTTTTGTATAAGGAGAAATTACCAGAGGTTATTATTTTGGTATATCGCCTGGTTATTTCCGCCTTGAACCATACATGTCCTGAAATAATCAGGCTTTTCTTACAAACAATTTAGAGACTTGTTTGAATATGATTTATCACCAAAACTCCATTCCATAGAGATTTGTACACGACAAGCTGCGAACGAGGCTGAATAAAATGGGAGATTTGATAACATACTCGGTCAAAAAACACACATGACACTGACATAGTTAACTGGGCTCGTGTGCAGGAAGCTGCGTAGGTACATTTTGAACCAAATTACTCCGATCCCCGCGATAAATGTATAATTTGAGCTGAACATAGTTCAAACATCTTTATTACCCGATAAAAATAGAATACAACAATTAATATAATACAGTAGATACACTTGCCGGAAACAACTAATAGTTCATATTTTAGTGTAATAAAGACATATTTTCAATATGGATGATAATAGGTAATTTTTAAAATTGTTGCTGTATTACGATAAATAAATTTGATTATGATTTATCATATACATAGATAATTAATAATTTTGATTATGATTTATCATATACATAGATAATTAATATTTTTGATTATGATTTATCGTTGTCTCTATGAAGAATTACATTTAGTGCTGTGTCAAATTTACGAAAAATCGCAGGAAATGGATAATTTGTCGGATAAATTAACTATCAGTTGTAAGGGATATATGTTTATTGTCTGCGTCACATGTTGATATCAAGCCAAACTCAATGTACGCCATTCTCCCATAAACACCACGTGGAAATAAACAAACGCAACTGAGAATAGTTCGATGCGCCCTGCGTTATTGACCTCACAGTTATCGTGTATAGGTGGAGACATTGGGGCATCACTCATCTTAATATCACGCATAAACATGAAAGGCCAATCGTTTTCAAGATATGGCACAGAGACGTTAATTATATTATTGTTATCATCAGCCTTAAAATAGACGGGCCATCCATAAGGAAAAGACGTGGAATAGAAGTATTCCCTATACGCTACGGGGTCATCAACTCTCATATACAGAGTTAAGTCGGAATCCTCCGAAGCGGACAACGTGCCTTGTAACTGGAACCCAAACTCGTACCGCAGCTGGTTATTCATTTCATCGTATAGCACAGTGAAGTTGCCGAAAGCGTAGTGCCCATACTGACCCACGTAGTCATCGAAAGGTCGTAATAGAGGATGAGGTGAATTCGTCATTGGTGGCATCGGTGCGTAGGATGCATCTGTCCAAGGACTAGGAAAAGTGCAGCCGGTACTTGTGTTCAACCACGGCTCATAGCCTGTAGTGGTAATAATACATGGGAAAGGCGTTTAGCATTTATAACTGTAATCCGGTGGAGAACTCATTGTTCATTTGAGTCGATACTATGCATGTATGGTTGACTATATTAGTTTGTTTGGTTTCCATTAATGACAATATCGGATGACAGAATGAATGGTACAACCTCTTTTCAGCTAATTGTTACCTGCTCTGTAGATCACGCATTGTGGTATGTAGGGAGTGAATATCGGTGAGACATGAGTCTATTCGTAAAAAACAACAACTTATATTGCCCATTGCCAATTTGAAGCCAAAACAATATGTACCAAAATATTCTAACCTAATCACCACCAATATATAATGGCCCAGCCCCTCAACATTGTCACTTCTAATAAATAATTTTACAACTACCACCCATCCATATACTATCACCCCTATACATTTAATACTTAGCCCATTCTTTAAACATTGCAACCCCAACATGTACAATGGATCACCCCTTGAATATTGCCACCCTACATAACTAATACGCAATTAATTCAATATTGCTACCCCTACATATATATATTGACCAACTCTTTAATTATTGCCATCTTTCAACATTGCCACCCCAATATATACAATGGTTCATTCCTTAAACATTATCCCAATATGGGTAATGACTTACCCCTTAAAAATTTCTCCCCTTCAAATGTATTGGTCCATCAAAATTGACACGTATGCATATATAATTTCCACCCCTACATATATAATGACTATCCCTCACCCACTGTCAGCTCACACATACAATTGCCATCTCTTCAACACTGTCACCTCTACATATATAATGGCCAGCTCTTGAACATTGCCATATATAGCGGCCAATGTCACCTCTACATATATAATGGTCCACCCCTTAAACATTGTCATATGTAGTGGTTAATGTCACCTCTACATATATAATGGCCCACCCCTTAAACATTGTCATATGTAGTGGACCATGTCACCTCCACATATATAATGGGCCACCTCTTAAACATTGCCATATGTAGTGGCCCATATCACCTCTACATATATAATAGTCCACCCCTTAAACATTGCCATATATAGTGGCCCGTGTCACCTCCACATATATAATGGCCCACCCCTTAAACATTGCATATGTAGTGGCCCATATCACCTCTACATATATAATGGTCCACCCCTTAAACATTGCCATATGTAGTGGCCCGTGTCACCTCCACATATATAATGGCCCACCCCTTAAACATTGCCATATGTAGTGGCCCGTATCATCTCCACATATATAATGGTACACCCCTTAAACATTGCCATATGTAGTGGCCCATATCACCTCTACATATATATTGGTACACCCCTTAAACATTGCCATATATAGTGACCCGTGTCACCTCTACATATATAATGGCCCACCCCTTAAACATTGCCATATGCAGTGGACCATATCACTTCTACATATATAATGGCCCACCTTTTAAACATTGCCATATGTATTGGCCCATATCACCTCTACATATATAATGGTCCACCCCTTAAACATTGCCATATGTAGTGGCTCATATCACCTCTACATATATATTGGTACACCCCTTAAACATTGCCATATATAGTGTCCCATATCACCTCTACATATATAATGGCCCACCCCTTAAACATTGCCATATGCAGTGGCCCATATCACCTCTACATATATAATGGCCCACCTTTTAAACATTGCCATATGTATTGGCCCATATCACCACTACATATATAATGGTCCACCCCTTAAACATTGCCACATGTAGAGGCCCATATCACCTCTACATATATAATGGTCCACCCCTTAAACATTGCCACGTGTAGAGGCCCATATCACCTCTACATATATAATGGTACACCCCTGAAACATTGCCATATGTAGTGGTCCATATCACTTCTACATATATAATGGTCCACCCCTTAAACATTCCATATATAGTGGCCCATATCACCTCTACATATATAATGGTACATTCCTTAAACATTGCCATATGTAGTGGCCCATATCACCTCTACATATATAATGGTACACCCCTTAAACATTGTCATATGTAGTGGCCCATATCACCTCTACATATATAATGGTACACCCCTTAAACATTGCCATATGTAGTGGCCCATATCACCTCTACATATATAATGGTACATCCCTTAAACATTGCCATATGTGGTGGCCCATATCACATCTACATATATAATGGTCCACCCCTTAAACATTGCCACATGTAGAGGCCCATATCACCTCTACATATATAATGGTACACCCCTTAAACATTGCCATATGTGGTGGCCCATATCACCTCTACATATATAATGGTCCACCCCTTAAACATTGCCACGTGTAGAGGCCCATATCACCTCTACATATATAATGGCCCACCCCTTAAACATTGCCATATGTAGAGGCCCATATCACCTCTACATATATAATCGCCCACCTTTTAAACATTGCCATATGTATTGGCCCATATCACCTCTACATATATAATGGTCCACCCCTTAAACATTGCCACATGTAGTGGCCCATATCACCTCTACATATATAATGGTACACCCCTTAAACATTGCCATATGTAGTGGTCCATATCACCTCTACATAATCATTTGTCATCCTACATATATAATGACCTACCCCTTAAACATTGTCATATGTAGTGGACCATGTCACCTCCACATATATAATGGGCCACCTCTTAAACATTGCCATATGTATATATATATATAAACATGGCCCACCCTATTTATTTAATGGCCCATCCCTTCAACGTTGCCACTCCTACATATATAATTACCCACCCTTTATACATATAATGGCTATCCCTTACACATGGCCCACACTACTTATTTAATGGCCTATCCCTTCATTATTGCCACCCCTACATATATAATGACCCACTCCTTACCGAGCAAGTAATCATAAGCCTGCATACTGACTTCGTGCACAGTATCATACCCCCGATCGTCGCCTGGACTGTTGACACAGACAAATACTCCCGCGTTCATGGAATGAAACAATGAAATTCGGCAATAATAGGCACTGTAAGAACCAGTATGATAATTCTTCTCGTATCCTATACAGATAAACAACATACAAATGATATATATGATAAAACCCCTTACCATATTTGGACATTGTGTTACGTCACGGCTATACATTATCAGAAATAAAGAATTGCTCTATTGTGTTTCATTTGCCATGAATCTGTATTACATTTTCACGTTGAATTCGGTAACAATAAATCATGCAACTATTCGGTGTTGTGGGGTTTGTGACGTAAAAATGAAAGCATAATAATAACTAACTAAACTCAAGAACCACAGGGAGCATGTGTCATTCTCAGGCAAGTGTGTCGTTCGCGTGTTTTAGTGTAGAACGATGCGCGCATTCACGTTCCGAGCCAAAAAGGTCAGAAATTATGGGAAAACAGATCAGGAAATGCTCTTAAAGTGTTAGATAATGTCATATAATGAGTGAAAACAAATGGTGAAAAAAATAATCTTTGGCGGGGATCTCACCCGTCCTTTTACTGACTGGATTAACGTACCCTAGACGTTCATCAAAATACAGTAAGACAACACGTGAGAGCTCATATTAATAATTAGTATAATTATCTTGACGACACACCTTCAAATATAACCAACGTCAGAAACATTTGTGTTTTGTTTGTTATGCTTGTAAAAGAACACCGGAATTCAACCAGCGTTTAATATTGATTGCTGCGTAATCACTCCTGTTTGGTGGTACTGCACATGCGCAATTACGACAATAATGTCTTGTTAACTTACCTCGGTAGGATCCTTTGTACCACCCCATCCCATACATAGTTCTTGTATCGTCAATTGGATAGGTCGGTTTATACAAACAACACGTGCTGCTCTGTGTGAATGTCGGCGTGTAAGTATCACGTAAAGCGCCCTCATCTACAATCTGATCACCATCTTTGTTTTTTCCATATCTTAAATGAAACTTCATAAATTCTGCCATGTCGACTGCATTAGAAAAGATGCCCGCCGCAGGTGCAATCTCATCAAGGATTCTATACATTACAGAGGATATCAGATTATGGTGCGTGTCAGCATGCAACAGAACTTATGATATGAGATTCAGTATTTAAGTAAAATGTATAAGTGTCTTACATATTACGCAATCATTACTAGTGGGGCACATGCAACTTTTTCTGTATTTGTTCAGAACTCTAAATTCATGTATAACGCTGCTGCCTTAATAACAATTGTAACACTAAATGAACACACACCGGGTTCATGCTTCTCATAAACACAAATCATTGAATCAGTTGAAAATAATATTACTATGTTTATTTGATCATTATGTAAAAAGGCTACTGTACTTTATATGTAATACAGTGGAAACTATAGCAATACAGTGGGAACAATAGCGGACACAATAGTGGAAAACACTAATATAAAGTGCTATTTGCATTACGCCTATGATGTCCAAGGTTACACGGCATATCACGATGTGTTTACGTTTTAGTACTATATCGGTAACCTTGACAAGACTTAAAAGTTATGAAAATATAAAACGCAGTTAAGCCGCTTTATTTATTAGTATATTTGTATTATGCATATATAGGCGTATGCCGACAAGCTTTAGGAGGTGTTCGTTGGTTCGAATCATAATGTATATATGCGCAATGCAAGGGAACTGCTCTTAATCATATTTTGTGAAAATTACAATCTGGAACTGAAAAAACAAAACATAACCAATATGTGGTAAAGTTATATTACCGTGCGCTGCCCGTTATTGAAACGCCACATTCTCATTGGTCAATCGGTACCACCTGTATCCCTTCATTAAACAATAATGAATCCCAAACAGCGCCATATTGGGTGAGGAGAAGGCCGGGGTCGATGGCAATTGCACATTATCGCGTCTAAAACTATTTCGAATCCAGTGTGACACCGTAGGGAATACATTATTGCTGTTATAAATCACTTCCACCAGAATTGGACAGGTTTATTTAAATTTGTGGGCTTTTTTGTTTAAATGAATTTACTTGCGATGAGAAGTGTATCATGTGATAACGTAACACTATCAGGGGAAATTCTTCTCCTCGGGGTTCTCCACACTTGCCAGGGGGGAATCTCGTCTCGTCTCTCTATCGCGTCCCCTTGAGGTACGGGATCGGGAAAGTCACTTATACTTTACAGTCAAATAAGACGCACACAACGAAACACGTTTCAACTCTCGTCTTAGTCGGTCTTTCGAGCACTCTATAAGACACGGCGCCCTGGGGGAAAATCCCCAAGACTATCGCAAGACTGACCCAAGACTCTCTTAGACTGCGTCAACACTCGTCCCAAGGCTCTCCAGGACTGGACTCGACTGCATCTATCGTGCTGTGCTCCCCAAGACCAACTCAAACTCTCTTTATTCATTTTCAAAACTCTAACCAATTACAAAACAGTAAAAAGACTCTAGGGCGTAACCTTCAATCATAAAGCCAATCACACTAAGTACTGAATACGTCATATCTTTTGATTAATCGTTCACTACATTAATAACTACGGATACCAACTGTCAGAAATCGTAGTCAGAATAGCGACGGTTATCTCGTAATTAGTTCCAAATCACTGAGCCAAGTTCCGTCCAAAACTTCAAATAGGCCTAAACGATGACAGACATAACACAGCAATTCGCTAATAATCAGCTAATTAAGTCGGTCAACAGATACGCGAAAACTAATTCATGACAACACCACAGACGACATAAAAACTTCTAATTCTGATAGTGGTGGTTAACACACAAGAATGGGCTTGGCGTCGTCATTTGTTACCAAAACAATACACGCCAAATCATACTTTACATTTAAAAATGATTTCGCAGTTGGACTGGGGAAAAAGAATACAAGGAAACATCAACGTAACTTGAAGTCTATGGGAGCCTTGTAGGCCAATCAGATTGGTTCTCGTCACAAGCAGTTAGGATTCCTGGGTCTCAAAAAAGTAACACAACACCTAACAGTTAAAGCGGTGAGGTCGTCATCTGCGCACGAGCGAGAATTCACTCCCAAGCGACGATATCAACGCACGCTCAAAACGCAAAGGCTGTTTGTTTGTAAACAACGATACGTTCAGGCCGTCTGACGCATGCGCAGATGACGACTCTCCTGCTTTAAGTAAAGTTTATTTTCACAGTGTGATTCTATTTTGTATGTATTACTATGTTAAAATGTGTTTCACGTGTGAAATACTTCTTTTATAAAATACACTTGAAATGTGAAGATACAGCAATATAAACGTGGAGTTACCTGACCTGCGCTGCTTCATCAACCTCTATCCAATCACCCAGTGAATCGATTCTAGAGTAGCATGTCTTTGACCAATCAGAAGACGACATATCAGCACTGACCCGCGACGACACCATACCTAATGACGACGTCAGAAATTATATCAAAACCGGTGTGTACATTTCATGAATACGTTTCTGATTGGGCCACATATCTGACGCATATCATATATTGCAGACTCATTGGATCCTCGTTCATGACGCGCACTGTCGCTGACTCGCCCAAAATGTGAATAAAATGACGAATTGCATAATGTACTCGCCCATCAAATTGTGTATTGGAACCATGCTCACATTGTTAAAATATTGATATGCTACGATTTTAAAGGGCGGTGGTCGTTGCGCCACCCATGCGCGTAATATATAGGCCTCATATACACGAAGATGGTGACTTTGACTGTTGCGCAGATAAACGAGTACAAGCCGAGACGCTACCTAAGCTTTAATCAGATATGTTTAGGTGATTGGAAGGTATCGAAGGAGTCACCGGCGGTAATCAGTGAAAGTCGCGCCCAGGTAAAACCTCATACACGTGATTTCCATTTGAAGAGCGCATTGGATTGTGGGAAAATCAATGTTTATCAACACAAATGTCGTACATGCGCAGCGCAACAACCATATTAGAAAGTATACTAAAACATGTGCGTCTTCTTTGGTTTATGTGCCCTGACGTCGGCAAAACGCACATCACAAAACAGGAAGGTAATGTTATACCGATGTCTATCTGTGTGGTTTTATGTGTCGTAACCATTCAATGACAACGATTTAAAGGGGGGGGGGGTGGTCGTCGCACCGCGTCTTGTTCGATATGGAACTCATAGCGACGTACACAACGCGCGTAAAATAAATTGTTTGTTTACTTGAAATTCGAACACGCGCTGTGTGACGACCATCGCCCTTTAAATCGTTGTCACTGAATGGTTACGGTACATAAAACCACACAGATAGACATCGGTTTAACCACAGGCTGTAACGACCATTTAAATTGCTGTTGTGAATACACGTAGCTGTTTGGTTGTACATTCGGAGATGTGGGTACTTTGATCGCATGTACTATGTCATGATCAAGTTACGGTATACAACCACGGAGCTCTGGAATGCTCATTGGTTCAATGAAGACAGCCGTGGTACTAACAATGAAATACACTCGTATGTTTGTTACAGTGATTCTAATGTGGATACCTATCAAGTCATTTGACACACCATTTTTAGCCCACGAGAAATCGATTTCTTATTCTATCATAGACATTAAAAATGTTTTCTAAGAACTATGATTTTATTACGAAATGTGAGCATTGGTTATGTTTTGGCTTTAGCCCCAATCACTGATACTGGCTGTATAACAAGTCGGTGCTTTCACTGGTTGTTTGATCGTCCTGCGTATTTTATAGCGTGTGGGTATACAGGGCGAGGTTAAAGCGGGTGTGTCGTCACCCGCGCATGCGTCAAACGCGTTGTTATCGTCGATAATGACTCAATTCCCGCGCGTGCGCAGGTAACGACCCCTCCGCTTTAAATTAACTTATTTCGTGAACTTACCCAGTGAATCAAATAATTTACTCACTGATGTTTCCCATGATTCTCCAGTTAATACTTCAGTGACGTAACCAGCCAAAGTATACATATAATTACTGTACAACCAGCGTGATCGAAACTCGCGGGAATCCTCGAAAAATCGCATTCTCCTGAAAAGAATCAGTGTTTTATTCATAAACATCATTTTAAAATATGCGACTAAATGTTTACATTGTCGGTTACCAATAGATCCTTTGTGGCGTTCCACTCCCCGATACCTCTAACGCCCAGATACGACCCTAATACTGCTAGGATTTATGCAAACGTCATGGAATGTCAAATGCGTCTTTTTATCCGTTGGCCGGTTTAACCGCCGAGCGCGGAAGTCTCCATAATCAAATTATCTTCAGTATTTATGACTAACGTGACACGGCGATGAAATGGTGTTTCTTTGTATATACGCAAAACGTTGTTCGGTGGTATTGTCATGAATTTGTTTACGCGTATCTGTTGACCGACTTATTTAATTGATTATTAGCGAATGGCTGTGTTATGTCTGTTATCGTTTAGGCAGGCGAGGTCCTGGACGGAACTCGACTCAGTGGTTTGGAACTAATTACGAGATAACCGTCGCTATTCGGACTACTATTTCTGACAGTTGGTATTCGTAGTTATTAATGTAGTGAACGATTAATCAAAAGATGTGACATATTCAGTACTTAGTGTCATTGGCTTTATGAATAAAGGTCACGCCCTAGAGTCTTTTTACTGCTTTGTAATTGGTTAGAGTTTTGAAAATGAATAAAGTTGTTTTAGTTGGTCTTGGCTAGTACAGCACGACAGACGCAGTCCAGTCCTAGAGAGCCTTGAGGCAGTCCAGTCTTGGGCTAGTCTTGGGTCAGTCTTGCGATAGTCTTGGGGGCTTTTCCCCAGGGCGCTGTGTCTTATAGAGTACTCGACTGTCCGACTGTAAGGCTTAAGTGACTTCCCCGATCCCATACCTCAAGGGGACGTGACATAGAGCCGAGACGAGATTCCCCCCGGACACGTGTGGAGAACCCAGAGAGAAGAACTACCCCCCTGATAGTATCACACACGTTCCAGGTAGCCCTTGAAACATATGCCCCGTTCAAGAAAGAACTTGTATTTCAATCTATATTTAATGTGCCTGTGGACAATCGCCTGCTCGGACAGCCTCTCAGTATTTAGAACTTCAGGGTAATCTCGAAACAATATAATAAAAGGGCGTTGGTCGTCGTGCCGCGTCCTGTTCGATATGGGACTCGTATACAACGCGACGTATACAACGCGTGTAAATTACATTGTTTATTTACATGAAATTTAACACGCGCTGCGTGACGACCACCGCGCTTTAATATCAGAATCGGTCCCTGGAATAACATATTCAGACCAAATGAAAAATGTGCGTTATGTAACGTAAACTGTGTTGAAAATTAGTTTCATTTCCCACTAGTCTGCACTACTTTAAATCGCCCTTTGTTAATAAATTCTGTAGACTTCTGTATAATAACTGGGTCACCCGGCGATCCGAGCTTCAATGACGGGTGAGCATTTAAATTAAGCTACTAGCAGAGGGGATCTTTCATTTTTTTGCAAATTCATTAATTTTACATATGTGCTATAAACGTCAAAATGATTAAGTCAAAATAGCCTAGAATGTTATTCAAGTTGTTTAAAATGGGGTTTTCTTGAGACACAGGGAGCAAACTTGTCAAGTACTGACACAAATCACAGTCCGTCTATCTATGTACACTAATCAACATCATAAGTACATATGTGTTAATGCAAGACACTATAATAAAAGCATTCTTATTATCTTTGAATATATATATTCATAAATTTCACAGTTCAAACAAAAACAAGAGTTGTTTGGCTGATGAAATATAACATTGGACGTCTCTAAGTGACGTCAATGTTTATTGGTCGATCGGCTGGTTGGAGTCAACTACAATTGACATTTATAAATATTTATACAGAGGAAGGGAATGCCTTTGCTGTGCCGAGAATAACATGGCCACAAAATGAGAACCGATTTTCTTATTTACCTCACTAACTCTTCTCTGTTGAGACCAAGGGCAGCGGTACTAACACCCCAGTAATTCGCTATGCCAGATTTATGGGCTAAAACATCACGTAGATTCACCAATTCAGTTCGGAACAGCCCCTGCATCCAAAAGCTATCACCTAAAATCGACCTCAAAGGAGTATCCCAAGTACTTAGCTTTCTTCCAATCGCGTCCGCCGCAACAGTCGACGTGAACGTCTTACTGACAGAGCCAATGTTGAACAAAGTGGTGTTAGTGACTGCGTCTAAACCATCCAAGCGAACAGATCCAAAACCCTCGGCAAATACGGTATCGTCACCCCGTACCAAAGATACCGTCAGGCCTGTTACGTTCTTACAATTCATAGTGGTTTTGATGAATTCATTCAAAGATTCCACAGTCTGTTCCGTCAGAGGTTGGCAGAATGTGCTCGACAATAAACAGTATAACAACGCGATTATACCCACGGACGACATTGTTATGTGTACCTTAATCAACATTGTATGGGTTATATGGCCACTATATCGTGATTAACTGATACGACATGACATGCATGGTCACTACATTGATATGTTGGACAGTTTAGGGTCAATATTTCACGATTACAAACACACTAATAATGATTGTGACAAGTGATTAATAAGTGACCAAATATTTTAAATTAATACACAAGAACATTTACTTAATGTTTTCTGAATGTACGTCAAACCTCAAGTAATGTCCCTCTGTTGGCATATGTTATGGAGGGTTACCATACTCGTTGCCATGACAACTCCAATTGTGCGTGCTCCATAACGTTATATCCAAATTCACGGCTATTGTGTGAACATTTAAAAAAAATATTTAAAATCACTTGTTTTGTGAGATAACGAAGATATAATTAATCTAATCTAATCTAATCTAATCTAATCTAATCTAATCTAATCTAATCTAATCTAATCTAATCTAATATCTATGTTACTACCATCTTTGAAATAAAAAGAAAAAAATATCAGAAAAGATGTCCTGTGAGTTTGTATGTGTGTGTTTGGGGTGGAACTGAATCCGCTAATGCGAAGTTACGTAAAGTAAGTTAAATTTATTATCCCTTTGTCAAAGGTTGGTGTTATTTTGGTCAATATAACCTCACTTCTAGTTCCCCTCTTTTCATCTCAAATTCATAAAATAGTCCCATAGCAAAATTTTCTGAGTAAAACTGAAAATTTGACTCGAATTTTGTCTGTTGGCTCAAAAATTAGGGTTTGTTTCCAGAAATATTGAAGATTATAGGAAACAAATGCAGAAAGATTTACGCGAGAAAGTCTGGCGGGGAATGGAATAAACAAGCGTAAATGACATGTATTACACTATAACACTATAAACTAACCACATGAATACATGAAATAAATGACAGTTCTCAAACGTCAGGTTTCATCATTGTAAAAAATGGAAATATTTGGATCATAGACAAACATCTAAAAAAAACACACTAAATGAAACACAAAAAACACAATCTCAGACACAAACCAAAGTGCATTGCATATTCTAAAACATCATATAGCAAATTACAAACTATTAAACAACGTTCTAAAAATTCTGGGTAGTACAAGGTTTTCTTTTTAATAGAAAAACAATAATTTGGTTTTAAATTAACACATATTCTCCATAATGATGGATGCTCTGACCCTCCTCTTACAGAAAGTACGAACTAGACAAAATAATTGGTCACATTGAGCGTATCTAGATGGCAAAAATATAATTATCACAATCACAAAAATAAATTTGCATATTCTTTGTCTGCTGCAATTGCAGTTTTTTTATTATAAAAGTATGACGGGAACCAATAAAGATAAAATTAATAAAAGCAACATTTTTAATAAGATCTGTATAAGTTGTAGTATTGCATGATAGCATCAATTTTACTTTGTAACCGAGAGATCTTCTTGCGGATTTTTGCTGTGCTTTTGAAAAGGATGAATTGGATCGTACAAGAACATCATGAATTATTGTCGTCACTTCCGGTATCACAAACTGCATGACTCACACAACCTATTTGCACTATATCATCACATTATCTCAACATAAAACAATATTCAAAATGATAATGATTAAAATCAATATTTTTTATTTAGTCTGAGGCACATTAATCATATGTTATGTTAACACAGTTGGCATAGGTCAAACCGAGTCTGTGTCAAAACTACATAATCAAATACCCTCCTGATGATATCCCGCCCACCCGTTATTGAAACGTCTCCTTTTCATTGGCCAATTGGTTCTACATACAAGATTCTAATGATTTCACCTGGACATTTACTTTAAAGCTATGTCTTCACTCGTGGATTGTCTATGCATACCTGCAACAAAGCACTGTGACCTGCAATACCAAATGTTTAATGTGTTTCTGTTGCACCATTACTGCGTTTTATAAATCACCACTTACAGAATCGGAGGTGTTTATGACATCATAGCTTGACATTATCATTACATTGTCTAAATGAACGATATTTGTTCAATTCTGAATGTTGCGATTCAAAACAAATTCCCACAGCGCTATATTGGAGTTCGGTGAAAAGTATAGATGCGATACTGTATTTGGCTGTCACTCACGCATTCTCTTTGCCGTAGAACATTTTCTTTATCCAATATAGCACTGTGGGAAATTCATTATTGTTTAAATAATCAGACTTGGATGGGATGTTATTGAGCACAACCACATACTTGCCCCGTTATCACGAAATACTGAGCGGTGCAAATAACTGCATTGTTATACGCCAGGCGTGCAGCCCCCCTACTCAATACATCCCAAGAAACAAAAAAATAAAAGATCTACAAATTGGCATTTGGACATGAACAATATGCACAATGTATAAATGATATAAATACAGCTTGAAATGCACGATAGCATACTAATTCAGGTCCACAAAGAAGCAACTATAAATAATGAAAGTGGAGCATCCCCCCTCTCACCAATGTGGGAGCGAGATAATTGATGCTCCACTCACTGTCAAACATGTACACTCAATGATACGTTATTAGACTATGTATCGGAGATGATACCATAAGAATCTACATGTAACAAATCCAATTAGGACTACTGAATTTAATTTAAATATATGTTGTGCAACACATTTCGGTTCCTTATTAGATATGGTTTGATGTAGCCCTGAATGTAGCAAACATATCTTACTCATTGGCGGATTTAGAGGGTGGCCGAGGGGGCCGCGGCCCCCCATATTTTTAACAACCAACAGGGCTTTAGGCCATCGGCGCTCGCGAACTTGGCCTTTGGCAAACTTATCGCCCCCCTAATCCAGAATCCTAGATCCGCCCCTGCTGCTGTCACATTCTGCTGACCGATCCCCCTGAGACAACAGACTTTCCAGAGTGACTGGCACTGCTATGTCATTACCAGAATTCATTGCACAGCTTTCTTATTGTCACCAAACAGACCATCGACAAAAGGTGATTCAGAAATATCATGATTGCCCTAGATTTGAAGGATATTTACCTGCACTTTTCATCGTACACAGTTAGTCAATTCCTGTTGAGGTTTGAGGTCAAGAAGATACTGTCCATTGTACTGTCGGTACTCACAAACAAGTCTACATTTTCGTTTATTGATATTGCTAGTTTCTTTTCATCAATCAGAGGAAGAGTTGGCTCATTATTTTGATTGTTGACTAGCGTTCCATCACTTGCTGTGTTTCCTGGTCAACTTGGAGAAGTTCCAACTAATCAACATGTCTATTTTGGATGGAATTAGACACATTGCTACATTGATCTATCCCTCGGAGATATGCAGTGAAAAAATTATTCAATATGCTTAAATTGCTACTACTATCACAGAAGAAAGGCAAACAGAGGCCAACCCATAGTGGACCAACCCTAATCATATTGATAATTGTTGGTTCAGGGTAGAAACATTTCAATGAAACTCAGTACTTTAAGAGAGGGTCTTATTCTTACTTATACCTGTACTTACTTACTTAGGATCCTTAGCACATGGGGTCACTAGGGTACTCCAGGAGTTCTGGTATGCTGCCTTCCGTCTTGCAGTCGCCCAGGCGAGGCCTCCAGGTAAGGGCCATTCTGGGCATCGGGGCATTCTTAGGACATGTCCTAACCAGCGCCATCTCCTCTCCCTAACAACTTCTAAAGGTCTTGTCTGCTCAGCCAATTCCAGCAAGTCCATATTGCTGATGGTGTACACCTATATACACCTTTAATCCTCCTCAGACACTTTGTTTGGAAAGTGTCCAATTTTTTGGAGATCCTCTGGGTCATCTTCCAAGACTCACACCCATAAAGCAGCACACTCAGGTAATTGCTTCTGAAGATCCATAGCATAGTAATGTGGCTCAGCTTTCTGGACCTTCAGACACTCAAGAGCATTCCAAATACTTGGTTGGCCTTGGTCACCTTGGCGTTGACCTCACTGTCTCCATCAGTAGATGAACTCACATACCTCTTCCACTGGCTGGTTGTTGACAGTGAGTGGCTGGGTGTTTTTTGGATTTAGCTCCATTAGTTTCGTCTTTGAGATGTTGATGCAGAGTCCCAACTTGCCTGCAATTGGTGTGTGCCTGTTTGCCTTCTCCTGCTGGTCGATGTGTCGGCAGGCGAGAAGTCCCACATCATCAGCTAAGTTAAGGTCCTCTAGCGTTGATGTTGGCGTCAATTTGATTCCAGTTCTCTGCCCATCTGTTGTTACCTTCATTAGCCAATCCATCGCCAGTATAAACAGGAATGGTGACAGGATGTAGCCTTGCTTGACACCAGTTTCCACAGGGAAATCTTCTGTCACAGGCTCCACAGATCACCCGACACTATGAGGCCTGTTTTTCACTCCTCTGGTTGCTCTTCTCGATTCAAGATTCTTTGGAGGATACGGCAAAGGTGTCTAGGTGTGTCCTGCTCATCGGCTTTCAGCATTTCTGCACACACAGTCATCCTGTCCAGGAGTTTTTCTATTGTTGAGCTTCTTTATGGATCCTCTAACATCTTCAACTGTGATGTGGTTGGTGTTGATGTCGAGAGTTTCTATGGCTTCTGGGATGTCTACTGCTTCTACAGGCGCTGGTCTATTCAGGGTCTCTTGGAAGGGTTCCTTCCACTCTCCATCTTTTCCTTCTCGCCCGAGATGATGGTCCCATCTTTGGCTTTCACCCCTGGCTCTTGACTGCCAAGTTACCTTTCATCTTTTTTGCTACCTTATACAAGGTCCTCAAGTTGTTTCTCCGGGCGGCAATCTCAGCTTCATTGGCAGCTTCTCTTGACTTCCCTGTCTTTTAATGAGTATTCCCCACAGAGATGCATGCATTCAACCTCCATGTTTCTGGTTGTATCCATTCTCCCTTCTTGGCTTTTTTTGTAACCGAGCATCTCTTTTCCAGTTTCCCCGATGGTCTTGTTGAAATCCAAGATGGACATTTCTTGAATCTGTTCTTTCCACAGAGCCTGTCCACCGGGCTTCCGGTATTGCTAGAACCTGTATTCCATGTGTTCATCGTCTGAGCAAGCTTCCCTGTCTGGAACAATGTTTGGACATTCCAAAATCCTTCTTTCGTTGTTAGTTTTGGCATTAGAAGATCAGATGTCAGGATGAAGGCTTCCACTTCCATCCGTCATATCACCAGTTTTCTGGTTGTCTCCTCTCCTAAACCTGTTGTTGTTTTAGATTTTCCTAGCTTCAGTTTTTGTGGCAATTTTGTGTTTTACAGGGTGAGGTTGCTAGCCTCACGCGCAACAACCCTCCCACCCCCCCGAGCCTGGTTTTTCACTTCCTACCTGTCTGGCATGGTTGGACCTGCTGGAAATTTGCAAATCCTGCCCACAAAAAAATGTTAACGACAACAATGATCATGAAAACACTCCCTCTCCAGCCACCACTAAACCATGATTTAGAATTTACAATTCACAATTTTAAATTAAACAGCAATCTAAATTGAATTGCAATCTTGCAATTTAATTCAAACTAATTAAACTCAAATTGCAACTCTATAAAACTGAATTGAATGTAGTATAAATATAACATCATACAAATTGTCATGTGATTTATATTGACTTGTGTAACATCAGGTTAAGGAAAGGGGATACCATACCTTACCTTTTTCTATGAGCCAAATGTACCAAGCTTGGATTAAATATTAATTGATTACAAATCTAAAATCATGAATTGCTGTACAGTGGTGGCCTACCTATCCATCTCAGCATCATTACTAGCAAGGTAAAAAGATGTCATGGTAACAGATAACCCTTATACAATACAACACCAGGTAAAAACATAGCTTTGTTGCCATGGCTTTACTAATAAACATAAAATAATAAATAAAAAAGCACCCACTTTTATAAATATCACAAATTAAACATAGTTTTACACTGAGCAGACAAAGTGTATGAGTGTATATCACACATAGAGTGCAATGCTGTTTTCACCATACACAAAGCATGTAATGCATTCATGATGGATTTAATATTATTATTGAATATTCAATGTTATTTAGAGCAGAGGAACCTGACAGATGTTACATAATCCACTAGTCAAGTGAAACAATGAAACAAAAGGACAGAAGTCACAGCATCTGCTCTGCCATTGTCAATTATGTTAAGGTAGTTCACTACAAATAAAACATGTACAAAATTATCACAATAAATCATTCAAAAATTGTTATGTGATGATTCAAATACATGTACGTCATTACGTCATTCATATTTAAAGTTTTTACAAAGAATGGTGGAAATGTTTCCAAGAAAGCAAATGCAGAACAATAAAAAAAGCGGCCATTTTGGAACATTTTCTATAGGATTCCATGTAAATGGATTATTCCATGGATAACTTACCGGTATATTCAAAATTTTTAAATTTATCAAGACAGCCTTACCTAACACTACATATTATTTTTTTTGTATAGGTCACCAAACAAAATTTCAAGATATGATGCTCAATTTTTAAAAATTCTGTGCATTTCTTTTAATGGTAGTGAACAACATTAATAATATTACAGGTATTAAAAAAAAAAAAAATTTCCTCTGGTCTTGAGAATTGGATTGACACAATTTTAATTTTTTTGTATTGAGATTATTTAATACCAGAACAATATATACCAGTATGTGCAACATTTGAAAACATACATTAAAGGTGCAAAATGACAAACATCAACACAGCTACACAGATGAGCTACAAACTGGCTTTGGCAGCACCTAAATTACCAGCTAGTGTCTTCTGTTGGTAAAATGCTAAACTAAATATCACATATAACTTATTGGGTAGCTTAAGGGTGTAGAAAAAGGGAAAGTATAGTACAGTTAATAAATATTAAATTATAATGTGTGCTATACTTTACCTATTTCTATAAATCTAAGTTTAATTTGAGTACCAGTACATATTAATGTAAATTATGAAAAATAGTGAGCGTCGTCATTTGGATGAGCTGTCGTCACTTGATGTGTGTGGTATTAAATGAAATTCATCACAATGTTGATTCCACACACGCACACGTACAGTCTCCTATGAAAAGTGATGCCATTATCTTAAAAATCAGTTAAATTACAGTTCATTTGCAACCATATACAGAAATGCTATTCAATTACTATTTAATGAAATTCAATTCATTTAAATGTAATCCCAAATCAGGATTGCTATTTAATAATAGTTTAATCAAATTATATCTTGATAAAGTAACTTTTCTGAATTGAGCATTCACACACACTATCTCTATGTAGTATCATGGTAGACCATCTAATTTAGGGTTTGCATGGCATTGCTAAGTTCAGCTTCCACATGCATGGCATTATCTCTATGTAATGTCAAGGTAGACCATCTAATTAAGGGTTTGCATGGCTTTGCTAAGTTCAGCTTCCACATGCATGGCATTATCTCTATGTAGTATCAGTGTAGACCATCTAATTTAGAGTTTGCATGGCTTTGCTAAGTTCAGCTTCCACATGTATGGCATTATCTCTATGTAGTAACAGGGTAGACCATCTAATTTAGCGTTTGCATGGCTTTGCTAAGTTCAGCTTCCACATGCATGGCATTATCTCTATGTAGTATTAGGGTAGACCATCTAATTTAGAGTTTGCATGGCTTTGCTAAGTTCAGCTTCCACATGTATGGCATTATCTCTATGTAGTGTCAGGGTAGACCATCTAATTTAGAGTTTGCATGGCTTTGCTAAGTTCAGCTTCCACATGCATGGCATTATCTCTATGTAGTATCAGGGTAGACCATCTAATTTAGGGTTTGCATGGCTTTGCTAAGTTCAGCTTCCACATGCATGGCATTATCTCTATGTAGTATCAGGGTAGACCATCTAATTTAGGGTTTGCATGGCTTTGCTAAGTTCAGCTTCCACATGCATGGCATTATCTCTGATAGTAGCAAGTATATCTTCTGCTAATTCTTCTTTAGTACTGTAACGACATACTGATAAATCAAACATATTACGTAGCACCTTTATCACTTGATCCTACAGAGAAAAAAAAACACTGTAAAGCAGTAGAAGTCACATGAAGTTGAAAATGTAGGAATTAATGTGAGGTTGGCTGTAATGTGGAGTTGGAACGGTGGGTCGTCATGTGAAGTTGAAGTTAATTATTTTCACTATAAAACATTATACAGATAATGATATACAAATGAAAAATAAATTAATTTGATATATAAAAACAAATGAGTAAATAAAATTGAGTAAATGAGTGGAGTTGAAGTGGTGGGCAGTAGTATGAAGTTGGAATGGTGGGCAGTCACGTTGAGTTAGAATGGTGGGCAGTCACGTGGAGTTGAAATGGTGGGCAGTCACGTGGAGTTGGAATGGCGGGCAGTCATGTGGAGTTGAAATGGTGGGCAGTCATGCGGAGTTGGAGTGGTGGGCAGTAGTATGAAGTTGGAATGGTTGGTAGTCATGTGGAGTTGAAATGGTGGGCAGTCATGTGGAGTTGAAATGGTGGGCAGTCATGTGGAGTTGGAGTGGTGGGCAGTAGTATGAAGTTGGAATGGTTGGTAATCATGTGGAGTTGGAATGGTGGGCAATCATGTGGAGTTGAAATGGTGGGCAGTCATGTGGAGTTGAAATGGTGGGCAGTCATGTGGAGTTGGAATGGTGGGCAGTCATGTAGCGTTGGAATGTTGGGCAGTCATGTGGAGTTGGAATGGTGGGCAGTCATGTGGAGTTGAAATGGTG
The DNA here is from genome assembly GCF_978046115.1 of Saccoglossus kowalevskii. NCBI lineage: Eukaryota > Metazoa > Hemichordata > Enteropneusta > Harrimaniidae > Saccoglossus > Saccoglossus kowalevskii. Next base: position 7,999,501 of record NC_140657.1, read on the forward strand.
GGCAGTCATGTAGCGTTGGAATGGTGGGCAGTCATGTGGAGTTGGAGTGGTGGGCAGTAGTATGAAGTTGGAATGGTTGGTAGTCATGTGGAGTTGAAATGGTTGGTAGTTATGTAGAGTTGGAATGGTGGGCAGTCATGTGGAGTTGGAATGGTGGGCAGTCATGTAGCGTTGGAATGTTGGGCAGTCATGTGGAGTTTGAATGGTGGGCAGTCATGTGGAGTTGAAATGGTGGGCAGTCATGTGGAGTTGGAATGGTGGGCAGTCGTGTGGAGTTTGAATGGTGGGCAGTCGTGTGGAGTTTGAATGGTGGGCAGTCGTGTGGAGTTGAAATGGTGGGCAGTCATGTAGAGTTGAAATGGTGGGCAGTCATGTGGAGTTGAAATGGTTGGTAGTTATGTGGAGTTGGAATGGCGGGCAGTCATGTGGAGTTGGAATGGCGGGCAATCATGTGGAGTTGAAATGGTTGGTAGTTATGTGGAGTTGGAATGGCGGGCAGTCATGTGGAGTTGGAATGGTTGGTAGTCATGTAGAGTTGGAATGGTTGGTAGTCATGTAGAGTTGGAATGGTTGGTAGTCATGTAGAGTTGGAATGGTGGGCAGTCATGTGGAGTTGGATCAGAATGCAGTCAGAAGGTGGTGTTGGAACAGTCACAAGGATTTGAGGGCAAACTGGTTAATTACATTCTTGCACAAACTATGATTTATTTTAGTCAGTAGTTTTACAGATGTCAAAACATAACTCAAATGTATATAAATAAGCTGATTATTATGAGCAAAACTTGAAGATACGGTCACAGTAGAAACACACAGACAGAAAAATGTAAAAATAGAAACAGCTCCGTCATGTAGCACTTTATGTATGGGAGCAGATAAAGGAATCTTGTCACACCTCACCAACATATAGGAACACACACCGAGTAACCAATTAAACATGTAAATATTCGGATTCATTTATAAGTCAACTTTTGTCATCTTTAATAAAATTAAATATTTTTCCCATATTCGTTCATACATTTTGTGCAGGACAAATATATTCAAATGGTCTAAGGAAGGACAAGGACATTTTAGAAAAAAACACGAAAATGTACAAAATGGTGCCCCAATTAAAATTTTGGTAGACAAATAATTGTGTAAAAGGGACAGTGAAAGCAAATAATGTACTGTACACACTTTGTACAGTGTACACGATGTGTCACAACAATGACTGCCTGATTAAACCACATTGTATGCAATGTACTACAGAAAATATTACAGCAACAATAGATCTCATACTGAAATAACAAAATACTACAGCTGATACACTGCTATATATTTGATATCATGATATTATTTCAAGATTAGGTTTAGAAGAAGTATTTTGATCATCTTATTTAGTTTTTTTGAGTTGAATTACCAAAGATTACACAGCTGTATCCTCTAGTGTACTTACCATGCTGTAACAATACTTTTCTCCAATGTAATAACTAGCTATATTATTATTATAGGATATATATTATTGGATTTCAGAAACAGAAATTACAACTTTTCCCATAAACATTTGCATACATTTATATGAATAGATAAAAAAATGTGTGATAAAGGAAAATGCAATGCTTGATATAACTATATTTCAACATTTTAGTTACCGGCTATTAATCCTAACAAATGTCAAGTATTTTTTGTCATTTTCACAAAAAAAACAAAAAAACAGCAGAATTATTTCTATATTAAAATTATGGTCCAAGTTAAAAAAACAAAAATGCACGAGTAAACAAAACTGAAAAATATATTTTGAATCAGAATTAAAATGAATGTATGTCATAACTATTCCCCCCATTTTAAAATAAAATATTCCCCTATGGGATAAATATTCCCCCATGGGATAAATATTCCCCCATTCCTTGAAATATTCTCCTATGGAATAAATATTCCCCCATTCCTTGAAATATTACGCTATCAGATAAATATCACCCCCCACCTAAAAATATTCCCCTATGGAATAAATATTCCCCCATTCTTTGAAATATCACCCTATGGAATAAATATTCCCCCATTCTTTGAAATATCACCCTATGGGATAAATATTCCTGCATTCCTTGAAATATCACCCTATGGGATAAATATTCCTGCATTCCTTGAAATATCACCCTATGGGATAAATATCTCCTCATACCTTAAAATAGTAGCACACATTACGAAGTTCTTCATTTGGTCCCAAAAATCCCCAACACAAAGCTGGACTCATGGAAGCAGATAAAGTGTAGAATCGGGAGAGAAATCCATCAGAATTCTAAAAACAAAAAAACAAACAAACAAATTCTCATTTATGCAATGTACATATAGTATGAGTTATAAAAAGAACACAAAGTACAAAGACCTCTTATGTGAATGGAGATTACAAGATATGAAGACCCCTTATGCGGATGTAGAATACAGTGTATAAAGACCCCCTATGTAAGTGTATAAATGTACAGCACAGTCTTAACTCAACACTTAGACATCCTTAAGCTGGTTTATAGGTAGCCTAGCTTGCTTTCAAAACAATTATCATCTTTGTGTAGAATAATCTACCTAATAATAAGTGATTTTGATCAAATTTTACAACACAAACAACGAATGTAATGTACATTGCTATATGAATGAGCTCAACACAATTCATTTGAATGGTCAGCAATCTGTAGTCATTGATTGTGATGTTGTATACTTACAGATAACATTTTTCTTTTCAGTGCAATTAATGACCAGATGGCATTAGACATTGCCTGTATAAAATAAAGAAACATAATCACTAAAAGTAACAAAACAGTAAGAGATGGTACTTATTCATTGCAGAATTACTAGTGTATGAGTACAGGATTGATGTGCGGATGATATTAATTCTACTCACTGTTGCAACACTGTGATAAATAGATACCCTATGGCACAGTGTATAGGAAATTATGTCCATTTTGTCCACAATTATCAAAAAATTATAGAAAAATACATAAAAATGGGCAAAAAGTTGTATTCAAGATCAGTTTTTGGCTGTTGGCATGGCAGCCAGGATTTTTTTTCCAAATAGTGATGGTACAAGCCACCTGTCAAGTATGAACAAAATCAGCCAAGCCAAAAAAGGGAATTAATGAATGATTTCTGAGTACAACTTCAATACATAATGAGCTAGGAAAACATGCAAAGAAATTCAGAAAAGTAGTAAATATATAAACGCTGCTCAGACCAATAAATACAATATAATAATAAGATAATATTTCATAATTTTTGTCCTATTGTGGAATATTTTAGTCATTCCATTTTACAGTTGTTGTGTTCTTACATTTTTATGTTCAACCTATACATTTAAATTTTTTCTATTTTGAATAGTTCCCTAGGAAACGATTACCAAATATTATATACTATATATCAGTTTTTGTATGAGAAAAAATACTAGGACTAAGTTCAGTTGACACCCTCACAGCTATAAGCAATTAGTACAATTGAGTACAATTAGAATTGCCTTCATTGTGTTAACTTTGTATTGTACTTTTATGTTCCAATCCCTACATTCATATCACAAAATATTCAATGGTTGTGATCAATAGAATTAAAAACTCAATTTTGAGAATTAGTTACAGAGAATGACTGAGGGCAGAATTAGCAGGAAACAGTTCAGGAAGATACCGTATTTGTTCTATTAAAAGCGCATCTCTTATAAATTGATGTGCAATAATGAAAATAGACCATAGTCAGTGAAACTAAAAGCCAAAAACTCACTTGAAACGGTACTTTGGGTACTTTTTCACTCTCCTGAGCACAATTATATAAATTTAGTTTATATTAATTTAATTCAGGATTGCCCCAAATTAGAGTTATTTTGTGCTGTTTTTTGACTCAAGCTGTTTTCACCGACTCTTTCGACCGGTGTTCCGCAGCAGCTCACACATAGCCAAGCAACAGAGACTGTTCTGTGACATAGCTTTGTCCCAAGAATAGAAGTTTTTTCACTGAATTTCATGACAAAATTTACAAACTTAAATCTGTTTACATCACTTACTGTATGTTTAACTGAATTACTCAACCATCTGTTCTGGGCAATGGCCGCCACAGATGCCGGCAGTTTATCCATGTCATCAAATGCATCCATCAACGTAAAGTCAAGAACAACGTCATAAAAATTCAGACACTGCACCTGCAAGTGAAAATTACAACAATTTGTGATTCAATCCATTAACATCAACTTCAATCTTTGATTTGTAAGATGCAAATTCACCCAGTTATTTTGAAAATAACATGTAGGTGTTACTTTGTAAAAGGAGTTTAAAGTGGCTCTACTGAAGAGTGAGTGATTAGGGGATCTGTGCTATAGAGATTATTTCAAGATTTTAAGTTTGAGGGAGTGATAATTAGATGGGTCTTTATTTGGGTGATAAATAGCTGAGTGGAGTCTTCATTCATTCACCTTAGAAAGTAAAGTTAATGATAACCAATTATGTCAACAATTTTAACTTCTTTGGTAGGATTTAGGCGTTAAATACATGAAACACTAAGCATTTGATGAAATCTTTTCTGAATTGGTACAGTCTTCACAGCAATTGTCTAATTTTGTGTAAACAATGTATTTACACAAATTTTGTATATGTGCCATGGGACCATCATTAAACACAACATATCTGATTTAATACATGATACCAGTTGTTACTGAAGCAGGTATTCATAAAGCAGTGCACGTACATGTGTAGTTTCCCAATTCACTGTCAAAAACTTGAAATAGCTAACATACCTTACGACTGGTCAGCTCTTCCATTACGACACCCCAATTGTCCTCGTCTCTCACATAATCAATCACATTAAAATATGCGCTGCAGTATTCCTCTGTATCCTAGATAAATCACAATAATTGGTGAGTACACACATATGACTATGTGGAAATGAACAAGAAAACAATGGGGAACATAGCAATAATTGGTGAGTACACATAGGACTATGTGGAAATGAACAAGAAAACAATGGGGAACATAGCAATAATTGGTGAGTACTCATATGACTATGTGGAAATGAACAAGAAAACAATGGGGAACAGCAATAATTGGTGAGTACACATAGGACTATGTGGAAATGAACAAGAAAACAATGGGGAACATAGCAATAATTGGTGACTACACATAGGACTATGTGGAAATGAACAAGAAAACAATGGGGAACAGCAATAATTGGTGAGTACACATAGGACTATGTGGAAATGAACAAGAAAACAATGGGGAACATAGCAATAATTGGTGAGTACACATAGGACTATGTGGAAATGAACAAGAAAACAATGGGGAACAACAATAATTGATGAGTACACATAGGACTATGTGGAAATGAACAAGAAAACAATGGGGAACATAGCAATAATTGATGAGTACACATAGAACTATGTGGAAATGAACAAGAAAACAATGGGGAACAGCAATAATTGGTGAGTACACACAGGACTATGTGGAAATGAACAAGAAAACAATGGGGAACATAGCAATAATTGGTGAGTACTCATTGGACTATGTGGAAATGAACAAGAAAACAATGGGGAACATAGCAATAATTGGTGAGTACACATAGGACTATGTGGAAATGAACAAGAAAACAATGGGGAACATAGCAATAAATGGTGAGTACTCATTGGACTATGTGGAAATGAACAAGAAAACATTGGGGAACATAGCAATAATTGGTGAGTACTCATTGGACTATGTGGAAATGAACAAGAAAACAATGGGGAACATAGCAATAATTGGTGACAACACATAGGACTATGTGGAAATGAACAAGAAAACAATGGGGAACATAGCAATAATTGGTGAGTACACATAGGACTATGTGGAAATGAACAAGAAAACAATGGGGAACATAGCAATAATTGGTGAGTACTCATATGACTATGTGGAAATTAACAAGAAAACAATGGGGAACATAGCAATAATTGGTGAGTACTCATATGACTATGTGGAAATGAACAAGAAAACAATAGGGAACATAGCAATAATTGGTGACTACACATAGGACTATGTGGAAAGGAACAATAAAACAATGGGGAACATAGCAATAATTGGTGACTACACATTTGACTATGTGGAAATGAACAAGAAAACAATGGGGAACATAGCAATAATTAATGAGTACACATAGGACTATGTGGAAATGAACAAGAAAACAATGGGGAACATAGCAATAATTGATGAGTACACATAGGACTATGTGGAAATGAACAATAAAACAATGGGGAACATAGCAATAATTGGTGAGTACACATAGGACTATGTGGAAATGAACAAGAAAACAATGGGGAACATAGCAATAATTGGTGAGTACTCATTGGACTATGTGGAAATGAACAAGAAAACAATGGGGAACATAGCAATAATTGGTGACTACACATAGGACTATGTGGAAATGAACAAGAAAACAATGGGGAACATAGCAATAATTGATGAGTACACATAGGACTATGTGGAATTGAACAAGAAAACAATGGGGAACATAGCAATAATTGGTGAGTACTCATAGGACTATGTGGAAATGAACAAGAAAACAATGGGGAACATAGCAATAATTGGTGAGTACACATAGGACTATGTGGAAATGAACAAGAAAACAATGGGGAACATAGCAATAATTGGTGAGTACTCATATGACTATGTGGAAATTAACAAGAAAACAATGGGGAACATAGCAATAATTGGTGACTACACATAGGACTATGTGGAAATGAACAAGAAAACAATGGGGAACAGCAATAATTGATGAGTACACATAGGACTATGTGGAAATGAACAAGAAAACAATGGGGAACATAGCAATAATTGGTGAGTACACATAGGACTATGTGGAAATTAACAAGAAAACAACGGGGAATAGCAATAATTGCTGAGTACACATAGGACTATGTGGAAATGAACAAGAAAACAATGGGGAACATAGCAATAATTGGTGAGTACACATAGGACTATGTGGAAATGAACAAGAAAACAATGGGGAACATAGCAATAATTGATGAGTACACATAGGACTATGTGGAAATGAACAAGAAAACAATGGGGAACATAGCAATAATTGGTGACAATACATAGGACTATGTGGAAATGAACAAGAAAACAATGGGGAACATAGCAATAATTGGTGAGTACACATAGGACTATGTGGAAATGAACAAGAAAACAATGGGGAACATAGCAATAATTGGTGAGTACTCATATGACTATGTGGAAATTAACAAGAAAACAATGGGGAACATAGCAATAATTGGTGACTACACATAGGACTATGTGGAAATGAACAAGAAAACAATGGGGAACAGCAATAATTGATGAGTACACATAGGACTATGTGGAAATGAACAAGAAAACAATGGGGAACATAGCAATAATTGGTGAGTACACATATGACTATGTGGAAATTAACAAGAAAACAATGGGGAACATAGCAATAATTGGTGAGTACACATAGGACTATGTGGAAATGAACAAGAAAACAATGGGGAACAGCAATAATTGATGAGTACACATAGGACTATGTGGAAATGAACAAGAAAACAATGGGGAACATAGCAATAATTGGTGACTACACATATGACTATGTGGAAATGAACAAGAAAACAATGGGGAACATAGCAATAATTGGTGAGTACTCATTGGACTATGTGGAAATGAACAAGAAAACAATGGGGAACATAGCAATAATTGGTGAGTACACATAGGACTATGTGGAAATGAACAAGAAAACAATGGGGAACATAGCAATAATTGGTGAGTACTCATATGACTATGTGGAAATGAACAAGAAAACAATGGGGAACATAGCAATAATTGGTGACTACACATATGACAATGTGGAAATGAACAAGAAAACAATGGGGAACATAGCAATAATTGGTGACTACACATAGGACAATGTGGAAATGAACAAGAAAACAATGGGGAACATAGCAATAATTGGTGACTACACATAGGACTATGTGGAAATGAACAAGAAAACAATGGGGAACATAGCAATAATTGGTGACAACACATAGGACTATGTGGAAATGAACAAGAAAACAATGGGGAACATACCAATAATTGGTGACTACACATAGGACTATGTGGAAATTAACAAGAAAACAATGGGGAACATAGCAATAATTGGTGAGTACTCATATGACTATGTGGAAATGAACAAGAAAACAATGGGGAACATAGCAATAATTGGTGAGTACTCATATGACTATGTGGAAATGAACAAGAAAACAATGGGGAACATAGCAATAATTGGTGACTACACATAGGACTAGACTGTATGTGGAAATGAACAAGAAAACAATGGGGAACATAGCAATAATTGGTGACTACACATAGGACTATGTGGAAATTAACAAGAAAACAATGGGGAACATAGCAATAATTGGTGAGTACTCATATGACTATGTGGAAATGAACAAGAAAACAATGGGGAACATAGCAATAATTGGTGAGTACTCATATGACTATGTGGAAATGAACAAGAAAACAATAGGGAACATAGCAATAATTGGTGACTACACATAGGACTATGTGGAAATGAACAAAAAAACAATGGGGAACATAGCAACAATTGGTGACAACACATAGGACTATGTGGAAATGAACAAGAAAACAATGGGGAACATAGCAATAATTGGTGAGTACTCATATGACTATGTGGAAATTAACAAGAAAACAATGGGGAACATAGCAATAATTGGTGACTACACATAGGACTATGTGGAAATGAACAAGAAAACAATGGGGAACAGCAATAATTGATGAGTACACATAGGACTATGTGGAAATGAACAAGAAAACAATGGGGAACATAGCAATAATTGGTGAGTACACATATGACTATGTGGAAATTAACAAGAAAACAATGGGGAACATAGCAATAATTGGTGAGTACACATAGGACTATGTGGAAATGAACAAGAAAACAATGGGGAACAGCAATAATTGATGAGTACACATAGGACTATGTGGAAATGAACAAGAAAACAATGGGGAACATAGCAATAATTGGTGACTACACATATGACTATGTGGAAATGAACAAGAAAACAATGGGGAACATAGCAATAATTGGTGAGTACTCATTGGACTATGTGGAAATGAACAAGAAAACAATGGGGAACATAGCAATAATTGGTGAGTACACATATGACTATGTGGAAATGAACAAGAAAACAATGGGGAACATAACAATAATTGGTGAGTACTCATATGATTATGTGGAAATGAACAAGAAAACAATGGGGAACATAGCAATAATTGGTGACTACACATATGACAATGTGGAAATGAACAAGAAAACAATGGGGAACATAGCAATAATTGGTGACTACACATAGGACAATGTGGAAATGAACAAGAAAACAATGGGGAACATAGCAATAATTGGTGACTACACATAGGACTATGTGGAAATGAACAAGAAAACAATGGGGAACATAGCAATAATTGGTGACAACACATAGGACTATGTGGAAATGAACAAGAAAACAATGGGGAACATAGCAATAATTGGTGACTACACATATGACTATGTGGAAATGAACAAGAAAACAATGGGGAACATAGCAATAATTGGTGACTACACATAGGACAATGTGGAAATGAACAAGAAAACAATGGGGAACATAGCAATAATTGGTGACTACACATAGGACTATGTGGAAATGAACAAGAAAACAATGGGGTACATAGCAATAATTGGTGAGTACACATAGGACTATGTGGAAATGAACAAGAAAACAATGGGGAACAGCAATAATTGATGAGTACACATAGGACTATGTGGAAATGAACAAGAAAACAATGGGGAACATAGCAATAATTGGTGACTACACATATGACTATGTGGAAATGAACAAGAAAACAATGGGGAACATAGCAATAATTGGTGAGTACTCATTGGACTATGTGGAAATGAACAAGAAAACAATGGGGAACATAGCAATAATTGGTGAGTACACATAGGACTATGTGGAAATGAACAAGAAAACAATGGGGAACATAGCAATAATTGGTGAGTACTCATATGATTATGTGGAAATGAACAAGAAAACAATGGGGAACATAGCAATAATTGGTGACTACACATATGACAATGTGGAAATGAACAAGAAAACAATGGGGAACATAGCAATAATTGGTGACTACACATAGGACAATGTGGAAATGAACAAGAAAACAATGGGGAACATAGCAATAATTGGTGACTACACATAGGACTATGTGGAAATGAACAAGAAAACAATGGGGAACATAGCAATAATTGGTGACAACACATAGGACTATGTGGAAATGAACAAGAAAACAATGGGGAACATAGCAATAATTGGTGACTACACATATGACTATGTGGAAATGAACAAGAAAACAATGGGGAACATAGCAATAATTGGTGACTACACATAGGACAATGTGGAAATGAACAAGAAAACAATGGGGAACATAGCAATAATTGGTGACTACACATAGGACTATGTGGAAATGAACAAGAAAACAATGGGGAACATAGCAATAATTGGTGACAACACATAGGACTATGTGGAAATGAACAAGAAAACAATGGGGAACATAGCAATAATTGGTGACTACACATAGGACTATGTGGAAATGAACAAGAAAACAATGGGGAACATAGCAATAATTGGTGAGTACTCATATGACTATGTGGAAATGAACAAGAAAACAATGGGGAACATAGCAATAATTGGTGACTACACATAGGACTAGACTGTATGTGGAAATGAACAAGAAAACAATGGGGAACATAGCAATAATTGGTGACTACACATAGGACTATGTGGAAATTAACAAGAAAACAATGGGGAACATAGCAATAATTGGTGAGTACTCATATGACTATGTGGAAATGAACAAGAAAACAATGGGGAACATAGCAATAATTGGTGAGTACTCATATGACTATGTGGAAATGAACAAGAAAACAATAGGGAACATAGCAATAATTGGTGACTACACATAGGACTATGTGGAAATGAACAAAAAAACAATGGGGAACATAGCAATAATTGGTGACAACACATAGGACTATGTGGAAATGAACAAGAAAACAATGGGGAACATAGCAATAATTGGTGACTACACATAGGACTATGTGGAAATTAACAAGAAAACAATGGGGAACATAGCAATAATTGGTGAGTACTCATATGACTATGTGGAAATGAACAAGAAAACAATGGGGAACATAGCAATAATTGGTGAGTACTCATATGACTATGTGGAAATGAACAAGAAAACAATGGGGAACATAGCAATAATTGGTGACTACACATAGGACAATGTGGAAATGAACAAGAAAACAATGGGGAACATAGCAATAATTGGTGACTACACATAGGACTATGTGGAAATGAACAAGAAAACAATGGGGAACATAGCAATAATTGGTGAGTACTCATATGACTATGTGGAAATGAACAAGAAAACAATGGGGAACATAGCAATAATTGGTGACTACACATAGGACTAGACTGTATGTGGAAATGAACAAGAAAACAATGGGGAACATAGCAATAATTGGTGACTACACATAGGACTATGTGGAAATTAACAAGAAAACAATGGGGAACATAGCAATAATTGGTGAGTACTCATATGACTATGTGGAAATGAACAAGAAAACAATGGGGAACATAGCAATAATTGGTGAGTACTCATATGACTATGTGGAAATGAACAAGAAAACAATAGGGAACATAGCAATAATTGGTGACTACACATAGGACTATGTGGAAATGAACAAAAAAACAATGGGGAACATAGCAATAATTGGTGACAACACATAGGACTATGTGGAAATGAACAAGAAAACAATGGGGAACATAGCAATAATTGGTGACTACACATAGGACTATGTGGAAATTAACAAGAAAACAATGGGGAACATAGCAATAATTGGTGAGTACTCATATGACTATGTGGAAATGAACAAGAAAACAATGGGGAACATAGCAATAATTGGTGAGTACTCATATGACTATGTGGAAATGAACAAGAAAACAATGGGGAACATAGCAATAATTGGTGACTACACATAGGACAATGTGGAAATGAACAAGAAAACAATCGGGAACATAGCAATAATTGGTGACTACACATAGGACAATGTGGAAATGAACAAGAAAACAATCGGGAACATAGCAATAATTGGTGACTACACATAGGACTATTATCAGTAATATCATAAATTAAAAAAAAATGGTTGTAATTATTAAAAGTCCTAGCGAATTAGAAAGATATCATGAATAAGCATGAATTGTCACACTAAGTATGCACAATGTTTTTGTGCAATAAAACAACATCAACAAATTTTGCATACTCTGCACAAACATCAATAAATTTGGTGTTACTTTAGTAACTGTTTCACTTTCAACACTGTGATTTCACTGTGAAAATAAATACACAATGTGTGTATGTAATGTAATAAATATACAATATAGTTCCATGATGCAATCATCAACACACAAGACTTACCTGTGTTATGGCAAACACAAGGTCTCCCATTGTATTCTTCCCTAAATCAATAAACCAGTCTACTTTATCATCTTGTTCAAAAAGCACATCAAAGGCTTGCCGTACACAGTGTAACTTTGCTAGGAAATCAATATCATTTTTACAATGTAGTAAATTTGTCCTAGAAAAAAAATACAAAAAAATTCTTAATATAAGTTTGAAGGCGTTGATTGACAAGGATGTGATAGAGTGTGTATGTGTGTCTAATGAATGACTTTCATTCAATTTCAGACCTACCAAGTGATGACAACTTGACCAAGTGACGACCTTCACTGTTTTTGATAATTTATATTAATATTCAATCAATTTTAACTTAATTTTGTGTAGCTTAGGGTTAATAAAGGGGTAAGGTATGGTAATGTTTAAATTAAATTTAATATAACTGTACCATATACCTACTCTTTACTACCCCTAAGCTTCGCAAACAGCGATGTATGATGTTATTTCTACTTTTTTGCATTTTTATTTATTATATTAAATTTCAATAGAAACGCAATCCTATATAGAATTGCAATGTAATTGGGTTTAATTAAACTCCAATTAAATAGCAACCCTATAAAGAGTTAAGGTTTAATATAACATAAAATTAAATCATTAATGAAATTTAAGGTGTTGTTAATGATATGTTATCGCAATGTAAGTGCATGTATGTGTATGTATGTGTGTGTGTGATAAAGCCAGGATGGATAAAAAGTCTTGGGGTGATGCATAAAGAATACAGTAGCTTCTAACCTGTATTTGCGACAATGCACTAAGTCTTCAGATACAGCATTCATAGCATCAATGTACAAAGCTCTACTCTGCGGTAATTTCAACTCTGTGATGTCATCAAGCTCAGCTAACTGTGTGATGTAAGAGTACAGATAACATAATTACTATAAAAATACACGTATTGTAGATGAAATGGTTGAGTGATTATGATATTGTAGATGATTGTATATTGAATTATCATCATTAGTCTCCCGTTAGTCTTCTCTCACTCCCACTTAGTGTTATGGAAACCGTCTCCCACTTACCTCTGATGCAGAAACAAAAGAGTCGTCATCATCACTGAAGTCCCAGTTAGTGTTCTCTCACTCCCACTTAGTGTTATGGAAACCGTCTCCCACTTACCCCTGATGCAGAAACAAAAGATTCATCATCATCACTGAAGTCCCAGTTAGTGTTCTCTCACTCCCACTTAGTGTTTTGGAAACTGTCTCTCACTTACCTCTGATGCAGAAACAAAAGATTCATCATCATCACTGAAGTCCCAGTTAGTGTTCTCTCACTCCCACTCAGTGTTATGGAAACCGTCTCCCACTTACCTCTGATGCAGAAACAAAAGAGTCATCATCACTGAAGTCCCCAGTTAGTGTTCTCTCACTCCCACTTAGCGTTATGGTAACCGTCTCTGATGATGATGCTAGAGACTGCATTGAGAGTGTTCTCTCACATTCTGACTGCACACCATAAGCACTATGTAACAGTCTCTCCAGTCTGAACGTCAACTCTGCATTAGAGCGCTGAACAGCCTGTAATATTTCAAGAAATAAAAGTTAGCATTTGGTTTTCATGATGACCAGAAAAGATTTACAGAATATTGTGAGGCAATATCTGACAGCATATTAACTTGTGCATGGAACTTATGTACCAGTACTACTTGTGTTATACGGTACAGATAAAACATAGCATTATATGTACAACAGTATAGCACCAAAACTTACATCATCTGTTTCTGTGTTGTTTCCTTGTGGTGTCAGATGAATAGCTTCCTGCCAGTGTTGAACGGCATCTCCCAAAGAATCCATACCTGCAGAGATCATAGTTAAAAAAAAGTTAATCTATAAGTCAATCACTTCAACGAAATAGGAAAAGCAAGATTTTGTACTTTCTGTCCATCTCATCAATAAAAAGCTGCTATGGACATGATCCTTTTGATACATACTGTGGAATACTTTATTTTCGCTGGAATTAATTTTCGCTGAAAAGGCTTTTTGGGCGTTTTGCTTGGAATTTATTTTCACTGATTTTTGATGAGTTTAATATGAAATATAGGGAAAAAAAGTATATTCGCTGGATTTTATTTTCACGGAATCATCCCTTCAGCGAAAATAGCGAAAATAAATTAAAAGCGAAAATAAAGTATTCTACAGTATCTCCATACTCCATACATTACTCTAAGTATTCTACAGTAATATACTAAGCACGCTGAAAATGTTGCAAGGTACATGCCCAATATAAATGTTTATTCTCAGTATGACTGGGCTACCTGTATATTCACATGGTTAGAGAATTATCAAGTTGTAAACTGATTGAAATGAAAAGTATCCAAAAGTATCCCTTTTACAGATATGATGATGTTTCTGGCAAAATGATATTTTCCATGTTGATATGGGAATCTAGTTGCTCGGAACATTTATGCTCACAAAAAACAACGTACAGATTTATTATACTGTCAACCATGTGGTTTTGAACTGGTTACTATGGACATGGTCATAATTGCTAGGGCAACAATACACGGTTTAAATATATTGTCAATTATGTTGTTCTAAACTGGTTACTGTGGACATAGTCGCTAGAGGCAAACAATATACGGTTTAAATATATTGTCAATTACGTTGTTTTATACTGGTTACTATGGACACGGTCATGGTTGCTGGGGGCAACAATATACAGTTTAAATATATTACAATTATGTTGTTTTAAACTGGTTACTATAGCCATAGTCATGGTTGCTAGGGGTAACAATATATGGTTTACATATACTGTCAATTATGTTGTTTTAAATTGGTTACTATGGATATGCTCATGGTCATGGTTGCTAGGGGCAACAATATATGGTTTACATATACTGTCAATGTTGTTTTAAACTGGTTACTATGGCCATGGTCATGGTCGCTAGGGGCAACAATATAATTATATATGGTTTAAATATGCTTTCAATTATGTTGTTTTAAACTGGTTTCTATGGCCATGGTTATGGTTGCTAGGGGCAACAATATATGGTTCAAATTTACTGTCAATTATGTTGTTTTAAACTGGTCACTATGGCCATGGTCATCGTTGCTGAGGGTAACAATATATGGTTTAAATATACTGTCAATTATGTTGTTTTAAACTTGTTACTACGGCCATGGTCATGGTCGCTAGGGGCAACAATATAATTATATATGGTTTAAATATGCTTTCAATTATGTTGTTTTAAACTGGTTTCTTTGGCCATGGTTATGGTTGCTAGGGGCAACAATATATGGTTCAAATTTACTGTCAATTATGTTGTTTTAAACTGGTTACTATGGCTATGGTTGCTTGAGGTAACAATATATGGATTACATATACTGTCAATTATGTTGTTTTAAATTGGTTACTATAACATGGTCATGGTCACTAGGGGCAACAATATGTGGTTTAAATATGCTGTCAATTATGTTGTTTTAAATTGGTTACTATGGCCATGGTTGCTAGAGATAACAATATATGGATTACATATACTGTCAATTATGTTGTTTTAAATTGGTTACTATGGCCATGGTTGCTAGAGATAACAATATATGGTTTAAATATGCTGTCAATTATGTTGTTTTAAATTGGTTACTATGGCCATGGTCGCTAGGGGCAACAATATATGGTTTAAATATACTGTCAATTATGTTGTTTTAAATTGGTTACTATGGCCATGGTCATGGTCACTTGGGGCAACAATATAAGGTTTAAATATGCTGTCAATTATGTTGTTTTAAACTAGTTACTATGGCCATGGTTGCTAGAGATAACAATATATGGATTATACTGTCAATTATGTTGTTTTAAACTGGTTACTATGACCATGGTCATGGTTGTTAGGGGCAACAATATATGGTTTATATATACTGTCAATTAAGTTGTTTTAAATTGGTTACTATGGCATGGTTGCTAGGAGCAACAATATATAGTTCACATATACTAAACAAACTGGTTACTATAGACATTGTCATGGTTGCTAGGGGCAACAATATATAGTTCACATATACTGTCAATTATGTTGTTTTAAACTGGATGCTGTGGACATTGGCGTGGTTGCTAGGAGCAACAATATATAGTTCACATATGGTGTCAATTACTAGTATTTTGTTTTAAACTGGTTACTATAGCCATGGTTGCTGGGGCAACAATATATGGTTTAAATATACTGTCAATTAAGTTGTTTTAAACTGGTTACTATGGCCATGGTCATGGTTGCTAGGGGTAAACAATATATGGTATAATATATTGTCAACCATGTTGTTTTTTAACTGGTTACTATGGTCATGGTTGTGAAACATTGCTATTATTGCAAGGTGGAGTTTTTTATACAAAAGATATCTGTGACTACCCATGGAGACTTTCAGTAGTTAATGTGTTAGATATAAACTATGCTATACTATAGCTTTAAAAACAGAATTTTCCCCAAGAAGGATTCTTACAAATGTTTTGTCAACATTTCATAAATATTCAGTAACTGTGATTGAATATTCAAAATCTTGACAGGAATTTGTTTTTGGACTTTGACATCTTTTTTTTCTCTTTACACAATTTTATTTCATTTAATTACATACATTACAGTAAACATTAATTACATAATACAAAACGACAAAGACAAGCAAACAAGAGTAACAGAAATAAAACAAAACAAGATAATTGCTAATTCACTGAAATCAAAAAAAATTACACACTATCAGAGATAATAGACCACCTCCGTAAATGTAATTCCAATTTGTTTTTAGATATAGCTATATGCTTTTCAATCTCGCATGCTTCAGTTACCACTTTATGAAAATATACATCACTCGGTATACTCTTACTCATTTTACAATTATAAATATATTGCTTCCCTAAAAGTACCAAATAATTTGCCAACACTGAAAAATCAGTACAGCCTAAAATTATCTGCCTGAGGGAAAGAGCATCTGGACCAAAGATGTTTTTAAATACATCACTAAAGGCAAACCAAAATTTTTTTGTATATTTACAATAATAAAAAAGATGGTAAGTAGTTTCCGTTTCCTGATGACAGAACGAACAATTCGGACTACTAACCTTTGATGATTTCATTTTAAAAAGATCATAATTAGTAAACAAAATTTTATGTAGTAACTAAAATTGAAATTCTCTTGATTTCATGTCCTAAATGGTAAAACGTAATATTTAGACATTGTAGCAAAGTTGAGTTTAAAATCTTTTATAAAATACTCTGAACTATTTGGCTGAATAGTCTTTGCACGAAGAAAGTTATTTTTTATACAATTTTTACTAAGCACAGATGCCAGTATATTACCATCAATACAAATATTTGGCACTGAATCGTACGAAAACCTTCGGATAGGATAAAAAACATGTGACCAAGCTTCCCTCTTGTTTTTTGTAATTGCATTAAAAACACAACTCACAAGATATATTTCAAGTCTGGCTAGGTTATGTTTAGCAGATAAGACAGCAATACTAATGGGTGTATTATTTGGAAATAAATCACCAATGCAACTGATACCCTTATTGGCTATTGTAGGGAAAAACACAGATTTGTTATCAATTAGGATATCCTTGTTGTTCCAAATTATATGATGTGATATTTTATTTTTAATATCTAAATTTTTAAGAGTAGACCAAGCTACCAAGACTTCACGATAAAATTCGGACAGGTTGATTTTCAAATATTCAAGTCCGTAGTTACAACTAAATATTAAGTTGCCTCCAACAGGCTTTAACCTTTTTAAGAATAAGTTTTTCCATGCATGGGTCACTGAAGGGTCAAAGTACCTTTTCAACCACATTATGCGAAATGTACCATACACTGTAAAGATATCAGGGGCTTTCAGACCACCTTCTCCTATGTCTGCAATCATAACATTGCGGGCCACCCGGTCATGATGACCTTGCCAAATAAAATTGAAACACTTTCTATTTACCTCAAGTAAAACATAAACACCAACAATCTTGATTGGCTCCTTAGGCCATTTAATACCAAAAGGTGAGTCTTTTCGACTTTTCCAGGGCCCAAGCCAAAGGGCTTCAGTTTTTTCTGTGTTTACTTTTAACCCTGATACTTTTTGGAAGCAACTCAAAAGCTTAAAAAAATGTAATACAGAACATTCATCTTGCAAGAAACATGATAGGTCATCAGCAAATGTTACATCTGTTACAAGTTCATCACCCAACTTAATACCTTGAATATTTGGATTTGCCCGCATGGAGATTAACAAGACATGACATGTCATGTCATAGCCCCCGCTCAGAAAAAAATTTAAAAACTTATATTGAACTTAGTTTGTGTCAGAGTGAATTAATTCATTATGAGCTGTATTAAAATTCAGTTATTAAATGTTCAGAATTGATGTGTTACAATTTTAGGGGGTGGGGTAAAAATTTATTCATTTGGCTTTTCTGAGACAATTTATAACTTGTTAAACATATAATGCGATGTGCACTTGTAAACAATTATTACCTGTCCCTGTACCAACTTTGAACAAAACTGGATGACACATATCTGAGAAAAAGCTGTTAACAGCTAGAAAAAGCTTGTTTTTTTTAGATTTTTGAGGGAAAAAATGACCTCCAAGTCGTAAAACTTTATCCAATCAAACAGGTCATGAATGACAATCCTTGGTGTACATTACCTGTGTCAACAACTTTACTTCCCATGTACTTCATGTACAGATCTACATGTAGTTTGTGGCCCTGAATTAGTTTCAATATCTCTAAATAAGGACAAGAGTACTTCTCATATGACAATGATACAAATAAAGTGCAAGAATCCAGAAAAATATTATCAAGTTTTTATTATCATACATTAATATTAACAAATCGTGTGAAATTGAACTTTTATGTACAGAGAAACACATATTTATGCTTTGGTTGACAGCACTTCTCAAAAAAAAAAAAGACGACCTGCAAAACTTTATACAATTGTCAGACATGCAGCGAATAGTAGGCTTTTGTAATATATGCAGTTTCAGTGGCTTTGCTTTCCAAGAAAAAAAATCTGGCTCTGCACCTGAAAAAAACAAAAAAACATTTAGTCAAAAGTAAGCAGAGGTTGTAGCATATATGCTCCCATTAGCTGTTAAATTTAATTAAAAAAGATATTTGTGTACTGTCTTTTCAGTACGAAAACATATTACTTAATATATTTATACCAGCCAGAAAGAAATTGCAAGTTTTCACTGAGCAATTAGGAATATACATGGACAACAATTGATGCATGTGTAGCAATATACTGTTTGAAAGGCTGCAAGATGTAATGAAGTAGCAAACCAATCACTACTCGAGTCTGACTGGCTGGGAAACTGCACAATACATACAAAAATGTATGCAGATGATATATGAGCAGCTCCACCAAATATAAAAATATTCTTTCCATAGTTATGACTCTAATGTGATCGTACAAGTTTATTGTGAATCTATATGTGTTTGTAATATTATTTAGCTTTATTTAGCATTCTGTTTAGTTGGTTAACTTTACTGTATCTTAATGTAGTTTATTTTATTTTTATACGACCATAGAACAACTCACTGTAGTTTGTTTTAATGTTGAATAAAAATTAAATCAGTCACTGTATAGTGGTGACGTATTGCACGAAATTGTTGCAAGGACAATACTTTTCTCGATTTGCGTGTCGTCGTGCGTTGATAAAAAATGCATGGAATGGTCGGCAGTATCGATCAAGTTCGTCTAGTGTGACATTCGTGGCTGGCGACAAGATGCCGTATAATCGTTTAAATAGACGTCAAGGAGGAGTGAAAGGCCATAATTTGGTGCTACAATAGACGTCATGAAATGTTGGAAAATTACAGTCAATCAAAAAAACTGTTCACATGACAACAAAAAATATTCACTATATTTATTATGCATTATTTTTTTGTTGGTAGCAAATGATCACGGTACGGTAGCTTACTTGTTTTCGAAGTGTTGTAATTGTTGATTAGTACTCAGTAGTGATTATATTAACGTACAAAAAATAAATTCGTTGAATTGTTATGAAATGCAAGTAAAATTCAACTTAGTTTTATCGTAAGCAAATGTTTTCGGTTACATGTTAACGCTCGATGAGACAATATCCGCCATGTTATCCATGCCCACGACGCGTGTTTTTTGACCAGATAGGTCAAGTCGCTAATCAACCAATCAAAATGCTGGATGGTTCCCATGTGCTCAAGTTACCATAAAGCATTTAAATATGACAGTTCAGCGACCTCATGGTGAAAGCAACACGAAAGACCAGATTTACCGATGTTTTAGTGCGATCTTTTGGCTTCGTTTCTCATGGGGAAAAAGGCATGATTTTTTTAATCGGATTTAGAAAAATAAATAAACGTACCGTCCCAAATAAAAATGTGCCGGGTGGAATTTTTCTGTGGAAAAAATAAACGTACCGGTACGTTTATATTGGGACATTTAGCTTTGTGGGCAAGCTCTCCTGAGTAGCGACATATTTTTAACTTCGCCTATTGCGTGATCAGTGGATTACGTAAATAAACCAACACTTTCAATGAGTACATGCCAACCCAACTAAACTTGTTTATGGCTGTTTATGAACAGCGAGGACGCATCTCATAGAACAATAGCTGTGGAAATCATAAACAAATGTAAATGTTGCAAAAATCAAGCATGGCGATAATGATTTTGAGCGAGGCAGAGTCTGGCAAGCATCTCAGAGCAGCATTGCGCCGACACGGTCACCACCACGACGTTTGAATCCCGGTGAGAGCACTGCAAACCTCTTAAGTCACGAGGTAAACTTTCAATTTACACAATACATAATCAGTTCCTACAACCATAATAAAAAGGCAGTTTTTCTGGCGAAACTCTCAACAGGTTAGCAATAGTTTCTCACGATCACCAAACCCGAGACACAAACGATAATACAAAGTGTATAAATACCATAACAAGCACAGTTCCTTACCTTTGAAATTGACGAGACACAATTTTGTCCATAGAAGCGTTGCGCAAATAAAGATACAATTCCGGGATACAATATCCTCACAAAATTGACTGATTTCCACCGAGACGAGAACTGCGTAAGCGTCATCAAAACTCGGATTAAACTCGGGTAATTTTGGGAAAAGTCGGATTTTGAAGGAAAAATGTTAAAAATCAAGGAAAAACACAGTGAAACTTTGAAGACTCGAAAAAATAACTTGATGTGCACCATAGCACCATCAATTTCTGTCTCTGTACCAACTCTGAACTGAATTGGATCACACATGTGTGAGAAAAAGCTGGTAACATGAAAATGTGCACACACATTGCACAGACACGACCCAAATTAAACCCCCCGCCCGGAACGCAGATCCGGCGGGGGCTAAAAACACTTCCAGCGCCAGAATAAACAATGTAGGGGACAAAGGGTCCCCCTGTCTGACCCCCTTCTGAACTTTAAAATAACCCGTGGTAAAACCATTATTGATAATCGAACTTTCCACGTTACAGTAATACGATTTCACCCAACGAATCAATGATGGACCAAAATTAAAAGTTTTCAGGCAATCAAACAAAAAAGGCCACTCTAAAGAATCAAAAGCCTTCTCAAAATCAATGGCAACTAATATACCTGGGATATTATTCTCATCAGTACTAAGGAGTACCTCCTCAATTAACCTAATTAAATCCGTGACGTCCCTCCCCTTAACGAAAGCTGATTGCGTTATAGTGAATAAGTTTTGATAAAAACTTTTCCATCCGCTTTGCAATACAAAGAGAACCAATTTTAGCATCTACATTGATTAGCGACTTTGACTTTGACATCTTTAAATTTTTAAGATTTATTGAAGAAACGATAAGTACGATACTTGTGTTATAGTTTTTTTGAATCTAATCTACAACGTTTAGTTTTTGTTTTTGATGATTTTCGCCTGGCACATTACAAACACCGATTTCTTTTGCAATTTCCTTTCCGATAAAATACTTTATAATAATCTATGACCAAACTATGCTATTCCTGCTGTGGTGCCTGTGTCATAGTACAGACTGAAGCAGATTGAAGACATTTTTAAACAGATTTTCCCCAAAATTTTATGTTTCCACAGAAATAAATTTATTTGTTTACTGTGGGATCTTGCATAATTTGCTCCAATTATAAACCGCTTCAATTTTTAGCAAAATATTGTTGCAGGAAAGATTTAGTGGCGTCCTTAAACCATGGCACTGGATGTATACAAAGAAACCTGGACAAACTACGAAACCAAAATTACAGTCTTGTATGCAAATCATGCTTGATAAATGAAGTACTGGTGCAATCTGTGGATAGCGAAGCCGGAGTTTAAGCCCTCCAGTTTGAGTAGATTTCACAGATTACTTGAACATACCATGTACCGTACACAAATAAGTATTAACAATTTTGTGTATGATCAGAGCTTTGAGATATTTGTAGCTGTCAATTTAAAAAAAAAAGTTGTTGATCTCTTAACAGTGAAACAGTTGTTTTAACGATATCTTGTCAAAGTAGTTGTTATGGTCTTCCTAATAACATGAGTATCAAATTGCACAGCCTGACAGAAATAGGAGGTCATTCCTGAATTCATTTGCATGCAATTTGAATATAAATCCGGTCATTATCTCACAGATATATCTTACTATTAAAGTACGTATGGATACCCATGTTATAAATTGTATCACGTTGAGCTTTATTGTGTTTGTGTGTGCGCGAATGTAAAGTACTTTTTTCTGCCTTTTTTAATGTACTGTAAAATACTTTATTTTAGCTGGAATTAAGTTTCGCTGAATAACTTTGTGCGTGTTTTGTATGGAATTTATTTTCACTGATTTTTGACGAATGTAAAATATAGAAAATATGTATATTTGCTGGATTTTATTTTCACTGAATTATTCCTTCAGCGAAAATTAAGTATCTGCCTAAAATTGTATATTCAAGATGGCTGAATTTAATATTACCTTAGATATTCCCCCTCCTACACACGGTAGCTAAGCAACCAATCAACCCAAACTCGTCTATCAGATGTTTATATCCTGATATCTTTCATTAGTGCTGTCAGTGTTAGTATGAGTCGTTTATTTTTTACAGAGACCAGTCTGCGTCATTCGAACATTTATATTCTGATTGATAGCAAGGCAGAAGCTCATCTAAAACTCCGACACAATACATTTGGCTGGTGCAGACAGAAATGGTGTTGAATTATGTGCACCTAGAACGTGAAATATTCTGTAAGAAAGAATTGCATCATTTTATACCATTCCCAAGTTGAAAATGCGATCCAAAATCAAAAGTAAATAGAAAACCATGTGACTTTGACTGCTTAGAGTTTTTTAATGCGCTCCAAACACCCAAGAAATATCTGCTAGTAGCGTTTGTTTGTTGTTTTTTGTTCTTGTTGATCTGTACAAGAAGCAAAGTCATCTTCTTTGCTTATATGGGACCCATATCTCGAGTACGCTTGTTACGAAGAACATCGTCCTTTGATGGGCACAGCATCAATATTGTAATGCATTTTTGTGACATCATAGAACTTTGGCACAGCAACCCAAAGAGTGGACCACAGAACAATCAATGCTTGAGCAATTTTTTTTTCAAATTGTCATTAAAATTGATGAATATTTGATAACAATTTAATTTTTCTTTAATTTTTTTTGTTTGTTAATTTGATAAAAAAAATTGTACATATTTTGAACTGATGCACATGATGACAAGAAGCTTAAAAAAATTTTCTGGGCATAACATAAACTAGAACAAAAAAATGCGTTAACATTTTAGTTTATTTGTAATTACAATCAGAACCTTAATAATACCAAAGTAGTATTAAATTAATAAAATTAATAAAATGTAGTGGCAGTAGAATAAATACTGCAGGACTGGGTGCATAGTAGCTGTAGTAGAAATAAATGTACCATCTATGGCTCTCATGGGTTCACAATGGGTATCACAGGGTTGCAGAAAAAATGTAGTGGCTTTTTAAAATGGCAGTTTACAGGTATCACAGAGGCTGCCGGATTTTTAGACATCATTAAATAGCTGCATCCAGAATATTCAAACAACTGTAGAACATGTTGACACTTTTATCTCTAGCCCACTGCAAAGTTCCTTCTAACGTGGGTTGGTATTCCAGTGCATCAACATATTGAAAACTGCAGTCATCTTCTATTTCATCAGTTTGCGTTTCCACAGTTTGTTTTTCACATCTAGTTTTAATAATTCCAGTGGTTCCGAAGTTACTTTCCACTGGGGGACAGTATGATAGATCAGTGTTTATAGATTTTTTATCAGCTTGTATCGCAACATCTCGGTACATGTAGCATTTATATTCTCGTGGAATAGGTTTACCATCCTCTCCAGTCCATGGAAAGGTTTTCCATATAAATGACTTTTCATAGTCAATGACAGGATGTAAATTGTTATTTAGATCTGGTTCAAGTTTTATTCCTATGTGTCCGTCACAACTGACGTTTCGTTGCTTGTTCTGACGGCAAGGTGGTATGGCTTCTATCAAGCTTGTTGTATGGGATAAGGCATTTTTTGTCATTTCAGCTCGTAAGCTGATTGGTCCATCTGGTACAGCTGTCTCTTTTGAGTGTGAGCTGATTGGTGGATCATGTACAGCTTTCATCTTTGAGTGAGAGCTGATTGGTTGTTCATGTGCAGATGCCTTCTTTGAGGGTGAGCTGATTGGTTGTTCATGTACAGCTGTCTCCTTTGAGGGTGAGCAGTTTGGCCCACCAATTTTACTTGATCTCGATACACTGTCAGTTGCATGATTGATTTTTGTTTGAGAGCTATCAGATTTGTGGGTAAGTATTTGAGAGGAGCCAATTGGTTGAATAGATCCGGATACTGAGGATGTAATATCTTTTCCCTTCTTTGATTCAGCAGACTTACTTTTCACTGACCTGGTGTCAGTTTTGGCTGAGTTTTCTATATGTGGTGTACTGATATGCCAATCATACATTGATGGTCTTCTGGAAGATTGAGTACTAGGAGAAAACTTTGCCTGACTCGCAGGACAAGGACAGTCAACTTCAGATTTTATTGTAATGGTGGGAATGATACATTTGTGTAGACTATTTGTTTTGCTGACTTCTGCTAATTCATTTGTTAAGTTTTCATCACCATGAGCGCCGTTGATAATATTCGCTCCTTTTTCAGTTGAGAGTTGTCTCAAAGTATTTCTGAAATTATGATTGCCAGCAATACTCAGAGTGTCATTTTCACTTTTGGTTCCTTGAGTATTATTCATAACTGTGATAATATCTGTTTTGTTTTCACTTTTGGTTCCTTGAGCGTTAATCATAACTGTGATAATATCTGTTTTGTTTTCACTTTTGGTTCCTTGAGCGTTAATCATAACTGTGATAATATCTGTTTGGTTTTCACTTTTGGTTCCTTGAGCGTTAATCATAACTGTGATAATATCTGTTTGGTTTTCACTTTTGGTTCCTTGAGCGTTAATCATAACTGTGATAATATCTGTTTGGTTTTCACTTTTGGTTCCTTGAGCGTTAATCATAACTGTGATAATATCTGTTTGGTTTTCACTTTTGGTTCCTTGAGCGTTAATCATAACTGTGATAATATCTGTTTTGTTTTCACTTTTGGTTCCTTGAGCGTTAATCATAACTGTGATAATATCTGTTTGGTTTTCACTTTTGGTTCCTTGAGCGTTAATCATAACTGTGATAATATCTGTTTGGTTTTCACTTTTGGTTCCTTGAGCGTTAATCATAACTGTGATAATATCTGTTTGGTTTTCACTTTTGGTTCCTTGAGCGTTAATCATAACTGTGATAATATCTGTTTGGTTTTCACTTTTGGTTCCTTGAGCGTTAATCATAACTGTGATAATATCTGTTTGGTTTTCACTTTTGGTTCCTTGCGCTTTGCTTGTAACAGTGATATCTGTTTTGTTCTCACTTTTGGTTCCTTGAGCATTGCTAGTAACAGTGATATCTGTTTTGTTTTTATTTTTGATTTGTTCAGCATTGGTCGTAACAATGGTTTCTTGAGTGTTAATCAAAACAGCGACATCCTCGTTTACATTGTTATTTTTGGTGTCTTTAGCATTGGTTTTGGCCGCATTACTCTCTGTATTGTTTTCACTTTGTGTTCTTTGATAATTGGTCATAACAGCAACATTCTCGTTTACATTGTTATTTTGGGTTTCTTTAGCATTGGTCTCGTTTTCACTTTGGGTTCTTTGAGCATTGGTCATAATTTTTTGAACATCTTGAAATGATTCAGATGAACTTTTCTTTTCACGTAGTTTTGTAGAACATTCTTTACCATATTGAAAGACTTCACCATCAACTTGCTGTAGATCTGGAACAGATATTGTTTCTATGGTAACATAGAGCGGTTCTTGATCAGCATCTGCCACTCTTTCCTCATCTTCCAACACCTTGAGATTAGCTACGTTATTTTCACACTCATTGAACATCAAAACATTTGAACTATTTTTCGCTAAGCCACAACACATATGTGAGAGCAGGACCTTACTGACGTAGATGGGTATACCAAGACCAGTTGCTTTTGTTTTCTTGAAGCCGTAACCAGTATCTTTATAAAATTCCAAAGATTTGAGAAGATCATTTTGACAAAGAGGCTCTGGTGAGAATCGGTAATCGTCAAACACTAACATCAGATTGCTTTCTTTCCCACCATGCTGGAACTGCACATACTGATGCCCGGCTGTCCAGATGCATATTGCTGGTTGCCGATGATAGTTAGTATAGAGTCCCATCATGACTTCATCGTCGTTCAAATCAGTGTCGTACAAATACTTCAATGAATCTATCATATGTCTACCTTCGAAGAGAGCATATGCTAATCTATCTAGTCTATAATCTGCAGTCGCTTTCTTCAATTCACAAATTTCATTTACTAAAAACAAAATAAATGAAAATGAAATTAAAAAAAATAATAATTAAAAAGTAATGTAACATACAATTAAAAAGAAATCATAAAAATATGAATAGCAGTTGCCAATTTGTTTAATCTTGGGCTAAAACAGTAATTTAAAAATATAATACAATAAAATGAAATAAATAATGAATTTTACAAACAAGAATTACTATAATTGGCTCTCCTGTAAAATCCTATGAATAAATAAATGAATAAATGAATAAATGAATAAATAAATAAATGAATAAATAAATAAATAAATAAATAAATAAATAAATAAATAAATAAATAAATAAATTCTGCCCTAATACATATATTGTTTAGCTAAAAAAAAATATAACTTGAAAATCTGAAGTCATTCTCGTGCCATATGCAGCAAAGAAAAATGTAAAATAAAAGTAACAGAACAGTAAGAGAATAAAAACAAAATAATAGAAAAAAGTGAGGAATGTCATTAAAATGCTGATAAATTGTTGAAGTGCTTGTCACAACAACCACAATCTTAATAGCACGATTGTACAACAGTCTGCTTTTGTCACCTTTCACAAAATAGTTCTAGATACCGACTGTGCATATTAATTAGGTAATTTGCATATCATTAACTATTTGAGCACCAAAGTCAATTTTGTCACCATTCACAAAATAGTTCTATATACCATCTGTGCATATTAATTAGGTAATTTGCATATCATTAACCCTTTGAGTATCAAAGTCAACTTTTGTTACCATTCACAAAATAGTTCTATACCATCTATGCATATTAATTACGTAATTTGCATATCATTAACCCTTTGAGTACCAAACTCAACTTTTGTCACCATTCACAAAATAGTTCTATACCATCTATGCATATTAATTAGGTAATTTGCATATCCTTAACCATTTGAGCACCAAAGTCAACTTTTGTCACCATTCACAAAATAGTTCTATACCATCTATGCATATTAATTAGGTAATTTGCATATCATTAACCATTTGAGCACCAAAGTTAACTTTTGTCACCTTTCACAAAATAAATTGATTTAGATCTATTATGTTGAGTTGGTCTAAAATTAACAAAGACATTAACCTTTGTACAGTCTGCTCCTCCCCACATGGAATGTTGATAAAAATTGACAAACCTTTTGGATAAAACCTAAATGCAATATCTGAAACTGTCTGTATGTTCCAAAATTATGATTAAATTTAGTGAAAATTTTACAAAATGTGAAAATATTCGCAATGAACTTTGGGTAAGAAAAATATCTGGTAGTTGAAGGGTTAAGGAAAATGCATAAAAATGTAGAAACTGATCAAATTTTGATGGAATAAATTATCCCAAGCAAGATAATTCACCAATTTCAATTAAATTAGATAAGAATAAGAAATGGTTTTATTGGTTAAATTACTTTTTATTGAAGTTTGAAGTTGTACAAAATTATCATTTTGACATGTCATGGCATGTCTGAATTGATTTCATTCAAATTCTGTGGGACTCCATAGTCAGTCAGCAATAGATGTAGGACATACATTGTAGCAATGGATGAGACAGCAAATACACAGCAGGGTTATGTTAATTCACAGTACACATGTAAGTACTGTAAGGGTGACTGAAACCAGTATTTGTGTACTGCTACAAATCGTCTACAAAGAAGCTACGCATCATGTCACATTTTTCCCTGAACCACCGAGCATTCCTAAAAATGGATGCTTAATAACCAAGCTTATTAATATGAGCAGATACTGTGTAACCACGGCGATCTATATGTCCCATAGTGTAGCCAGACGTAACAAAGACACTCAGGTCTGGCTGTACAGATGTGAAACTTGTGGAAACAGTCGTGATGTCAATTACAGTAAAAATTCTCATAGCAACTACCAACATCAGATTGACATTACCAGGTAGCAGTTATTTGCTTCTCTGAGAGTTGTTCTGTCACTCAGTGCTATTTCATTTTCAGTCAAAAATGTGAAATAAAACTGATAGTCACCAATTTTTTTTCTGGATAGTCTATGCTTACATTCTGCTCATGTGTATTGAACCACAGTTGTTCACATTCAGAAATAAAATAACAGTGTTTGCTGTTGTTGTTATTAAATTATATACACGTATGTGTTTCTGTTAATAAAACAACTTATGGGCAATGTTAGCGCAGCAGGTCATGAGCCTGTGTTGATGAGCAAGTAACATTCGTTAGCGCACTGCTGGTGAGTATCATACATCATCACAGTGAGGCTGCCTATTGAATGCATCAAAAGACTGGAATTCATGATAGATAGATTATTGTTGACACATTACTGTTTTTAATCTGCATAAAGATGTCCATTTACCACAAATTCTAAACAAGAACACAATGTGGAGCCAGCAGACAAATATTTCATGCTATAAAGTACACAAGGCACAGTCTAGCATGTTCTTGTTGTTCATGCTGCTGTGACAAAGCCAGTCAGTCAGGATCACCATTAATAAGCTTGATCCTTCGATTATAGTGGCTGATCATGTACAGCAGCATTCACTAAACAAGTGTGTGGATGTGAGCTGCTGCTAAACTACAATAACGAGGTAAACAAATACCTAGTTCCAATAGCTGCTGTGCTGTAAGGTTTTCGTGACTCTTTGGTGACATTTGACCCACTGGTGACCCTAGTCCAAATGACCCAGTCAGGCTCCGTCTGGCACTTCCGGGAACATGTACTCGCCTATCTGATGGTTTGTTTCCTTAAAAAACAAACTTTATTAGTTAGACAAAAAGAAAAAAATAGATTTCTGTTCTTGTAGAAATTGCAGCAACTACTGGAATGCAGGAGTTTAATTGATGATGTCCTTAAGAAAAATACAAAGATGGAAGTTAAATAAAAAGATGTGAATACACGATGGGATACTTAAGGAGCAACGGATGGTTGTCATGGTTGCCATATTCACCTATGTGGGTGATATACATTGTTCATTTGCATTTGCACAAAGACAGGTGGGGTTTAAAGATAATCTTGTCTAACATAATTTTAGGCAGGAATTTCCTGAAATTTTGATAAATTAATCTTAGATTGGCTGTTTTAAATTCCAAAGAAAAAATTCAATTGTATGTATTTTGTCAATTTTCCAATCCAAAATGGACAGTTTTCCAATCCAAAATGGACACTGTTTTCCAATCCAAAATAGACACTGTTTTCCAATCCAAAATGGACACTGTTTTCCAATCCAAAATGGACACTGTTTTCCAATCCAAATTGGCCACCATTTCCCCACCAAAAGATGGTTTAACGCTATAGGGAATATGGCAAGTATTGTTTCCATGGAAACTCTCAATTTTATTTACTTTTTGTCATTTATTTTATGCAATCTTTCACTCAGCATATCAAAAAATAAACTTTCCACATTATTAATCGAGGAGCATGTGATAAAGATGTTCTTGCAAATCTTGCACACAAAAAACATCGTTAGAAATAATATATCATCTCCAATTTTTCTTGGGATAAATAGAATTCAGATCAGATTGAAATATTTTTATATTGAGAGCTGTGATACACATGTGATGTGACTGTGTAATGTGGCTATGGCAATCTTTCTGGTATGCCAAATTATACAGTGTGTTATTCTTTGAATGTGTATCGGTGTGTTCTCTAACAAGACTGAAATCAACTTTTGGGTCAGCTGATTGCTAAAAAAAGAAGTATAAAAAAAAATGTGGCTGTGGGTATATTGTAGCTTCTGACTGAAATTTTGCGGCTCTTGATTTTCTTTTTTACACTTATATATCAACCATGGCTTTTCAAATTCTATAACTATAGTGAGATGGTGTAATGTGTTGGTTAATTAACATATTAATTAGTTGCATTAAGTAAATCTCTGTGCATCTGTGACACATCAAATCAACATAGAGGACACACTTCATGCAATTAACCAATATGTTATAAACTATTGATGAATAGATACTAGACTACGGTAACCTGACAGCTGTTATAGTCTCAATGAATGTTCTGGATTTGTGACATTTATCCATACATTAGTATTGCCCTCAATGGGAAACCAATTCGTGATCTAATGCCAATTCAGATTTAAAATTTTGAGCAGAACAAAAGTTCAACTGTAAAAAAAAAAGATGGTTAAATTACACTGTACAACTCTGTCTAACCTTTTCACCACCAGGTCCCTCTTTTCATCACAAATTCACAAAATAATCCTGTTTATAATCTGCACTTTCCTTCAGAGAAGATTGGGACAAAAACAGCCATATTTTTTTGAGCAAAAACTTAAAATTGACTCAAATTTTGTCTGTTGGCTCTAAAATTAGAGTTCATTTCCAGAAATATTGAAGAATATAAGAAAAAAATGCAGACAAATTTGGGCGAGAAACTCTAGTGGTGAAAATGCTAAACTGAACACTGGAGGGAAGGACTGAGAAAATGATTATACAAAGATGTTTGGATTATAGACATATCGTGGAAGAATTATGGCATAAGAAAAAAAAAATTTACTCAGGCAAAATGGCTAGTCCAGTCATAACACTTATTTTATAAAAACTAACTTTCAGAATTAAAAAAGTAACTTACGAGGATTTGGAACTCGTCGATGAGTTCTCAAAGTTGATGGATCAGTACCAGGCGGTAAAGCCTGACGGGGTATAACCTCTTTCAAAGGTTTCTGCCTCTTATTCGCAGAGTGTTTCCGTCTTCGTCTAAAATAATTGGCAGCAACAAAGAAGATGGCGACACCACTAAGAGCAATAGCAACTGCCAGTCTGGTTTTTGATAACATCATGATTATCAAGTCGCTACCAGCACCTGTGAAAATTGTAGGAGAAAAATAACCAACAGGTATATTTTGTAACATTTGCAGATTTTGTTTTCAAATCTCTGCACTCTACTTTTATTCGAACACTAATAGACATGGTATCAGTAATGTATGCACACCATGCCAACTTCTTTAATTTTGCAGACTATTTTCGCAAGTTAGCGAAAATGACAAAATTTTATAGCTGTGACTGTTGTTATACTACATAGAAGGAGATACTGTGGAATACTTTGTTTTAGCTGGAATAAATTTTCGCTGAAAAGGCATTTTGGGTGTTTTGTATGGAATTTATTTTCACTGATTTTTGACGAGTTGAATGTGAAATATAGGGAAAAATGTATATTCGCTGGATTTTATTTTCACGGAACCATCCTTTCAGCGAAAATAGCGAAAATAAATTCCATGCGAAAATAAAGTATTCTACAGTACATAAAATCCAAAAATACATTGGTGGAATGCCCATAGCTAATTTGGCCAAAATAATTGTTACCGGTATTTTACATATTGGCAGCAACAAGGAATTGTAATAAATTGCCTTCAGTTTTTGTTGCTGTTAAAATTTCAAAATTAATCAACACTCAGCATTAACTACGGCAAGTTTTAATAATTATAATATTTCCAAGATATGATCATTTTAATATACATTCAATAATCTCAATAAAGGAATCATTATTATTATAATATGCATAATGCCTGCCATGTTTGACCCAAAAATGTATTGAATTAAAAAAGTTTTGAACTAGTGGCAACCATTTTGGTCGCCATGGAGCTTAAATTTAATCACTGGTGTCCCCAATTGCCGGCCTTGAACAAAATTTGATTATATAGCTCGTCAACTCTTGGTGGCACACTACTACTGTAAAATCTGTATTAGAAACCGCGGCTTCTATTAAAATGGTACAATGCAACAGAAGGGATGCGGCTTCTATTAGAGCATCTACACATATGAGAAATGGTGAATTTTTGGTTCGGTTTCTATTAGGGATGCGGCTTCTAATACAGATTTTACTGTATCCACAATTAAACACTTTGCACATATGCATGTCATTATTGGCCATATTCAATTATTGTTATGAAATTATGTACAAGAATTGTGCATATTTTGTTTGAGTGATAAACCATACAGTTTGCAGCAGAATAATGTGATTGAAAGTGGATATCATTCTGTCAGTGAATCAGTTGATAATAATACAAGACACTTAAATCTGAAATATCTGTATTTTATAACATAATTGGTGTTTTTGTGTAGTTTCTGGCAATTTGAACTTCGCTACTAACTATTTGTTGGCCATCAACTTGTTTGCCAATGGCCACTAGGATAAGTGCAACAAAGGCATTCCCTTCATCTTTATAAATATTTATAAATAAAACTGAAATTAGATGTTTCTATTGTTCGATTGAATAACGCTGAAACACTTTCAAATGACGTTGTGCACTGTGCTTGACAAATTGGCATAGGTCTGGACTGCTGCGAACCCCACCCATTAAATTGATATGTATTAATGTATTTGATAATATTATTATTCATTATGTATCAATATATTTATTAATGTATGTATTAATATTCATTGTGTATTATGTATTAATGTATGTATTAATGGGTGGGGTTCGCAGCAGTCCAGGGCGCCACCTATGCCAACTTGTCAGGCTAATCAACACTATGCTCATTGATTGGCTGGTTTGATTCAACTGCTATTGTGCACTATGCTCATTGATTGGCTGGTTTGATTCAACTGCTATTGTGCACTATGCTCATTGATTGGCTGGTTTGATTCAACTGCTATTGTGCACTATGCTCATTGATTGGCTGATTTGATTCAACTGCTATTGAAATTTATAAATATTTAAAAAGTGGAAGCAATTTTTTGTTAACTGTAGTTAAAGCGAGAGGGTTGTCAAATGCACAGGAATTGAGTCCCAACACACGCTGAAAACACAAAGGCTCAAGGGTAAACGTTTGTTTGTAAACAATGACACGCTATGGCCATCTGATGCATGCGCATGTGATGACTCTCCGCTTTAAGAGCTAAGAGTAGAAACATTATAGGGTGCAATAAAGTTATATTATTATTATTTTATTATTATATATCTCCATTCTTCTGTGTTTGAGTATCATACTCAAAGCTGTAAGCACATAAACAATACAATGACAATGATTACTCAATTGAGTAGACAAGTATAT
Organism: Saccoglossus kowalevskii; assembly: GCF_978046115.1. Classification (NCBI taxonomy): domain Eukaryota; kingdom Metazoa; phylum Hemichordata; class Enteropneusta; family Harrimaniidae; genus Saccoglossus; species Saccoglossus kowalevskii. The sequence continues at coordinate 8,033,824 of NC_140657.1, forward strand.
TATATACTGAAGTAAGCTTGTTCTGAATCTATATTCAGGTAAGGTTATACGTATACATGTATTTTATATTGAGATAATTTTATTTATTGCAAATATGAAATTTTAAAGAATAATCACCATGATGTAGACAGACACCTTCAAATTACGTGTCTTCGGTAACAGAAAGACAAAAGTTATTTTTGATATCATTATTCCAGAAGAATTGAAAAGTGATGTCCAGATATTTAAATATATTATGAGTTCAAGATAAGACGTACTAATAAGACAAGTTGGTGAATACTTATACAAAATATTTGAAATCAGAAATAACAATAACTGACATTTTACTTCTACTTTAGTTTTATATGTTTTGTACTTCATATAACTAACTAACACTATTTCTAAGGATGCAATAAATTCAATATTAATAAATGGCGTGAATTAGATCAAAGTCATTAGAAAATACACTCTCCTTTATTTAATACATAATTATTATTTTAGTGAGACAATTTGTTTCTATTAGATATGAATTTTCTAAATCGATACAAAAATTTGAATAAACATTCACTCATGGTAAAATAAGTTGACAAATAATAGTTCTGCTAGTCTTACCTGCAAGTTGTCACCTATGACGAAAGTCTCTGTCAATATTGCCGCTGTTTGAATTTGACTATTTGGACTTCTAGGTATCGAAAAATATCATCGACGCCATCGCAAGAAGGATAAATCGCGAAATGATCTTTAACGCTGTACAAGTGTTGATTATTCCATTACGTAACAATCACGTTTCCATAGCTTCTGAAATAGGAGTCTACGCATGTGACTGTTCTTTAACGACGAACAGACAAACACCGGGCTACCGACTTCTGATACAACCCTTTACGCTATTGGCTAATATCACGGCGTTGTCAAGCAATAAGCCAATCACAATATTCGTTGTTTATTGTTTCTGAGGTCAAAGAAGGACATCTGCAACTTCCGGAAAAAAGAAAGATGGCGAGCGGGAGCATGGATTTTAGCTTCCACGGTCCTGTTCACACGTCAGAGGTAGTGTCAAACATTTCACTTTGAGCTTGTTTGTATTATGCATTGTATATTTAAATCATATCATGAGTTAGATCAACAGCCTAATTATTCTCTTCGTAGATAAAGCGCCTCGGAACTTGCGTGTCAACTTCAACATTATAAAAACAACAACAACAACAACAACAACAGCAACAACAACCGGTCTCATAATAAAAACCACCACTATATGTTTGCAATCATCGTTTACAAAAAAAAATCTTTTTTCCTTTTTCTTATTTTACCCTTTCTCGAGAAAATTGTGCACTTTACAAAGTCTCAACAAAATCTCATCCAACTCCAATCCCATTTATTGAAACCTCACCAAACTATGTGTTGGCTTCAACAAGCTGAACCATGGGAACTAATTTTTCATTGGCCAGTTTAATTGCTACGCAGACCCCCCCCCCCCCCATCACAGGATCATCTACAGCATATTGGATTAAAGCAGGGGAGTCTTAATATGCGCATGCATGCATCAGATGGCCATAGCGTGTCATTGTTTACAAACAAGCGTCTACCTGTGACCTTTGCGTTTTTAGCATGTGTTGTTATCATCACTTGGGACTCAATTCCAGCATGTACGCAGGTGATGACCCTCTTGATTTAACAAATTAAATTGATGGTCAATATAGGTCACTATAATGATCGTGCATCGATTCTAGGCTATATACAAGTAACTATTTTGACTTTGCATGACTAAAATGCATAGGTGTACGTTATGTACAGTTTAATATACTGTAAATACAGTAATTATTCACTGCGTTTAAAAATCTGCTGAATTAAAATTACATAAAGATAACAATAAAACTCATTGGTTTCTTGACAAATTTGTGAAATCAAAACATCAAAATAGTGAGTTTGAATGAATTCCGAAATCAATCTAAGTTATATATTTAAGTTTGAATGAATGCTGAGACAATCAAAGTTACATATTTGAGTTTGAATGAATGCTGAGCCAATCAAAGTTACATATTTGAGTTTGAATGAATGCTGAGCCAATCAAAGTTACATATTTAAGTTTGAATGAATGCTGAGCCAATCAAAGTTACATATTTGAGTTTGAATGAATGCTGAGCCAATCAAAGTTACATATTTAAGTTTGAATGAATGCTGAGCCAATCAAGTTAGATGCGAAATATGTTCGTTCTGGTGTAGCTGGTCACCGTGATCGTCAGCGGCGCACGTTTGTACACTGTCGCTGGACAAAATAGAATTTGATGTCGGAATTATCTCGTTATTTAGCAGGTTACTAGGCACGTCACTACACTGTTTTAATTCATCGATAGTCTGAGTAAAACTTTCAAAATTAAAATAAAAGAGAACATATTTTGACATTCTAAACATTAGACCATAGTGATCACTATAAAATAATTTAAAAACAAACAAATCACAGTTACTAAATAAATGACAGTCGCGTGGAAATAAATTGAAATTTTGTTGAAAATAGGTGAACGCATCGGGTCACGACGAGGGCAAGTGCGTTAAAAGCGGTGTTTAATTGGATAACAAAAATAATCGAGAACGACACACATACAGATAAATTCAGAGTGGATTCGAGTTAGCGTGATCCATGGCGTGATTGTCATAATTATAACATCATATTAAAACTTTATTTGGTGGAAACACATTGACCAAGCCCGGATTCTTATTTCATAAATTATTACGCAGATCAAGCTGTAAGCATAGAGGTAAAAAAAGAACAGAGGTGTGAATTCGACATTCAACACCAATCACCAAACAATTCAGAAACTTTTAGCCTTCGAAAATGAAAACAGTTAGCAGTGTGTAAGGGGGGCTAATCTGCACTGGCTCGGAAGGTTGTAAATGATTAGCTAGTTTGAATTTGCATAACAATACTGACAATGAACGTGCATTCAACGCCACAAGTTTTTTTGTTTTTTTAGCCAATCAGAATTCATCTTCCGAGCCAGTGCAGATCAGCCGTGTAAGGGCTGTGTAATTTCCTGTTTGTCCGACGCTTCGTTTTCGTGTCACTGTCAAAATTATTGCTACCTTTTACTTAACAGGAACTAAATGGTCTCTATAAAACGATAATCAGGATCGCAAAAAAGTCAACTCATTTGAAACACTTGTCGGACGTCTCTCTCTCTTCTGAAATCCGCCTCGGTGATCATGGTCCGGAATCTATTTCTTTCAAAAGTGTTGCGCCAGGTTTATGTTGTCGGCGTTTCTCTTTAAACCTAGTTGTTTTTTTCATGGACGAGGACAGTCTTTCCAAAAAATGAATCTTTCGTCCACTGATGTCGCACCTTCGGATCGATTAGAAACGTGTGAATACTTACACTATGACTATACGTTTCATTGCAACTGCCCACAACACAACAGCTAAAAACTCTCTCTCTCTCTCAAAAAAAAGAAGAAAATAGACAAAAAAAAAAGAAAAAAAACGCCGACTGAAAAATGTATATCGTTTAAAAGTACCGGTATACTGAATGACCTGTGTTATTACGGTTCAGGGGTATGACTTCCTCTCACATTTTGGCATTTGGTGGTGCACTTTCGGCGAGAGTCGGAAATCCGGAAACAGTCGACCGTTTCAGGATAGGTGGGCGTGGCTACAACACGAGAAATATGGATACGAGTAATCATTTTCAGCAAAAAAATCAATAACTGCCCATTTCAGTGGGATACAGATCTAAAATGGGAAACGTGAGGGTGGGCATTGCACAGGCACTTTAAGTTTGAATGAATGCTGAGCCAATCAATGTTACATATTTGAGTTTGAATGAATGCTGAGCCAATCAAAGTTACGTATTTGAGTTTGAATGAATGCTGAGCCAATCAAAGTTACATATTTGAGTTTGAATGAATGCTGAGCCAATCAAAGTTACATATTTGAGTTTGAATGAATGCTGAGCCAATCAAAGTTACATATTTGAGTTTGAATGAATGCTGAGCCAATCAAAGTTACGTATTTGAGTTTGAATGAATGTTGAGCCAATCAAAGTTACATATTTGAGTTTGAATGAATGCTGAGCCAATCAAAGTTACGTATTTGAGTTTGAATGAATGCTGAGCCAATCAAAGTTACATATTTGAGTTTGAATGAATGCTGAGCCAATCAAAGTTACATATTTGAGTTTGAATGAATGCTGAGCCAATCAAAGTTACATATTTGAGTTTGAATGAATGCTGGGGGCTAGTGTCTATAAATATATAGAAACTTATTTATAATATAAGACACAGGTTTCTGCCACACAATGTACAGTCACTGTACTGTACAATATACAGTCTTAGTTGAACTGTATAAAATTATACAAATCTGAACTACCCGGTATAGTTCTGTGACTATTACATTGTGAGATTTGGTTATATTTATTTTGGTTGCTGAATACCCACTCAAACTTATTAACTTTTTCATCCCCAGTTCCCTCAAATTCACAAAATAGTCCCGATTATAGTCTGCACTTTTCTTCGCAGAGGGTTGCGACAAAAAAAAAACAAACTCTTTTTTGACTAAAAAATAAAAATTTACCCAAATTTAGTCTGTTGGTTCTAAAAATATAGAAAAAAAGTACAGACAAATTTGGACGAGAAAGTCTGGTGGTGAAAAAGGTTAATGCATGGATCTTTCTGAAATTTGACAATTTTTTTTTATTTTGTAAGGAAATTCTCAATGAAGTTCGTTCCTTTGTTCATGGATCACACCCAATACATGGGCACAAATTGACAAGTGAGGAACATGCCAAGTCAGCCATATTTCTGTTACGTACATTACCATCAGCGAGGTCCGCAGTATTGGAACATCTTTGCCATGTATTTGATGAGAGTGTGAATTCACATGTAGTAGAGTTAGAAGGACAAGGTAAGTCAGTTATTATAGCTTAAACAGCCAATAAGTACAAGGAGTGTCTTGACCTTATCTCATATAATCATGTGATGAAAGATGCCAGTTTTTTGAAAAATGGTATACACACCTGAAAATCACCAGGCCACAGGAATTTAACTATATAACTATTTTGACTTTAATTAAATTTCTAATTTTATTTTACCCTTCTCTAGAAATTATGCACTTTACAAAACCTCATCCAACATTTAAACAGGGTAGCAGTTTATTTCATATATGGTCTATGATTGTACAACTGTATGATGAAACCAGGGATCTGCCCACGCTGGTCGGTGCCGGTCACTACGAAAATAAAGTGTATATATTTTTTCGCCTTTATCAAAGCAGATTAATTTTACAGTCAAAAATTTAAAATAAAAGTTAAAATAATTAAAGTAGTTAAATCGTAGCTAGGAGAATAGAAAAATGAATATTAATTATCTCATGAATATTAATGATCTCATGAATATTAATGATCTCATGAATATTAAATAGCGACTGGCACTCAAATCAGGCTGGGCAGAACCCTGGATGAAACATAAACTGAAAAAATACTTATGCTTTATATTTCAAACAAAAACAAGTCTATGTCCCACAGTATATGAACAGCAGTATCTAAACTATTCTATTGTGAACTTAATTAATACCGCATGTTTTCAAAAACAAGTTACGTGAACTGGCTGGAGGAATGATATGGCAGTAGTGTATGTGTTACCTGCACAGGGATGATCACGCAATAGAATGTAATGCACCTAGAGGCCTCGCCTCGCATTGAAAATCGTTCTATTTTCTTTGATGTTCTCTGTAATTTTTCTAGCATCTTTACTCAAACTCAGTCCTGAACCATCCTGTCAATTAACAGTGTAGAATGTACATGATCACTGTACTCTACTTAACTTGACCTGAATAGTGTAAAGGCATTAATTATTTTGTCATTTTTACTTTTTAGTATTTCTGTTAGGTGTTCATCATTCGTCATAAAGTTGCTTTTATTGTATTTAATATTTTTAATCATGGTTTCTCGTTTTTCTTTGTATAGATTACAATTGAAAAAAAAAATGTTTTTTGTTTTCAATTTTCTGGTTGTCACAAACTGGGCAAATTCTATATATTATGTACCTTCTCCACCCCCATCCTCGACCCTTGAAAAAAAACAAAAACAAAAAAAACTCAGATAGCGATTTGTTTTATTTTACAGGAAGTCTAGGCCCAGATCTCAACAATATGATTGAAGATATTAACATGGTGCTGCTTGGTTTTGTTAAAAGTAATTCAGAGGCTTGGGCTCCGCTAATTTTTACTGTGAGTGTATGCTGACTACTAAAAAATATTAATGGTCTTATAAATATGCACTATTTATGCAAAAAAAAATTGTAGAAACTGATGCAGAAAAGATGACTAGATAAGATGTCTCCACATTTTAATTGAATTCTTGTATGTCAATGACACTTTTATTAGTCCCCGTTCGGACGCAGTCCGAAAACGGGGACTTATGTTTTGCCCTGTGTGCGTCCGTCCGTCCGTGCGTCCGTGCGTCCGTGCGTCCGTGCGTCCGTGATCACCTGTATCTCGAACATGCATGGACCGATTAAGTTCAAACTTCACTCATACATCACACATTATATGGGACATATGCACATGCATTTTTTTCATGATCCGATTAACGATAGCCGAATAGCAGCCATTTTAAGGCCGAAAATGCATCAAAATCGCACATTTTCACCATTCCGGACCCGGATCTCAGTTATGCATGGACGGATTTTGTTCAAATTTGGTACATACATTAAACATAATAGGACCTTGATGCACGTCATTTTTTTTTTTGGATCGGGTTCGAAATGGCCGACTGGCGGCCATTTTGTTTTAAAGAATTCAGTTCTGGATCCGTATCTGAGACATGCTTGGATTGATCGAGTTCAAACTTCACACACACAAGGTACATCATGTCACAAATATGTACGTGCATTTGTTTCATGATCTCATTAACGATAGCCAAATGGCGGCCGCTTTAAGGCCGAAAATGCATTGAAATCGCACATTTTCACCATTCCGGACCCGGATCTCAGTTATGCATGGACGGATTTCATTCAAATTTGGTACATACATTAAACATAATAGGACCTTGATGCACGTCTTTTTTTTTTTCGGATCAAGTTCGAAATGGCCGACTGGCGGCCATTTTGTTAAAGAATTCAGTTCTGGATCCGTATCCAAGACATGTCTGGATTGATCAAGTTCAAACTTCACACACACATGGTACATCATGTCACAAATAGATATGTGCATTTGTTTCATGATCTGCTTAACAATAGCGGAATGATGGCCATTTTAAGGCCGAAAATGCATCAAAATCACGTATTTTCACAATTCCAGAACCAGATCTCAGTCATGCATGGATGGATTTTGTTCAGATTTAGCACAATGTGTTGTACATATGCAGGTGCATTTCGGTCATGATCTGCTTTGAATGTATATGTCACTCAAATATGAACGGAACAGGGACGTGTCATTGACAATGACTTGTTGAACATGACAGAGCGTAGCTGTTCATATAGATGATTGTCTGTCTTCGTTAATTGTCTATTTTTGGTAAAATTGTTATTTTCGACCTTTTCTTGAAAACTACTAGCTCAAGAGACCATTTTCCGTTCACTGCGAGAATCACGCGTTATGCGTGAAATCGAACGTAAAAACAGGACAAACAAAGGTCATAGCGTCGTAGTGGCGTCAAACATCGCGTGGGATTCGACAAACGCAAAAGTATTTTGGGGGACATTTCCATGCTTAATAATGTGCTGTCCACATTTGATGAAAGGCAATTTCAATAAAATAAGGGTATTTGGAAGCAATATTCCTCTGTCGAAGATTGGCCGGTCGATGTGAGCTACGAAATAAAAAAATTCGAGTTCAAAATCAAATCGTTCGATTTTTGCGGCAGACGTTCGACGCGCGTCTTTCATGCATCTCGCGAGATTAGTTTTGGGTAAAAATCTGTTAATATTATTAATTACCTAATTTACATAATGATTAATCAATTTTCTGCTTTTCCACTGATATCTCAAGTACTAATCATAACATTTCAATAAAACTTGGTACATAGATGTCATATGACACTGCACAGACCTGGTAGTGTTTAGGGTAATATCAGTACATATTAATTACCTAATTTGCATAATTAATTAATTTTCAGCTTTTGATATTTTGAGTAGTAATGATCACATTTCAATGAAACTTGGTACATAGTTACTTGAGGACTGTGCAGAGACCTAATTAGTTTTTGGGTAAATATTTGTGCATATTAATCACCTTATTAGCATAATTAGTTAATTTTCAGCTTTTCACCTGATATCTCAAGTACTAATCATCACATTTCAATGAGACTTGCAACATTTTCTAGGACTATGCAGAGACCTGATTAATTTTGGAATAAATAATTGTGCCTATTAATTACCTAATTTGCATAATTAGTTAATTTTTTGCTGTTCTATGGCTGTTGCACTGATGTCTACAAACCACTCATTGAATTTCAATGAAACTTTTAAAGAGTACCCATCACATTTCAATGAACCTAGAACTATACACCATATTAGTTTTTGGTAAATATGTATGCTTCTTAATCACTTAATTAATATAATTAATTAATACTGATATCTCAAGTATTGATCATCACATTTGAATAAAACTTGGTACATAAATGCTCTAGGACAATAGACAGCCTGATTAATTTTGGGTTAAAATCTGTTCATATTAACTCTCTAATTAGCATAATAATTAATATTTTTTGGGTTCTAATCACATTTCAATGAAATTAGGTACATTGTGCAGACCTTATTAGTTTTACACTTAAATCTGTTCATATCAGTTACCTGATTTACATAATTAGTTTTCAGCTATTCCATCAATATCTCAAGTACAAGTAATTTTGAATTAATTTTTACTGTGTCTTCAATACTTTCAGCACACGGGAGTTCTTTCTAAGCTTTCTTTGATTATGCGTTTGACGTCGCTGTTGAGATCATTGAGAAAATTACTTCTCACTGGTTTAATCTGATAATGTTAATCATGCCATCCTTGAATTCTTTTAGTTCGTCTATGGGTGGAGGGTTTTTTGTTGAATTGAAGCCGTAGTTCTGCTTGGTGGTTGAGGCCTTGTTCAGGTGTAGGAAGAAGTAAGCTTTCCATCGCATTCTTCGTATGAAGTGTGCTGTTTTCTCTGTAAGGCGGTGTAGATAATCTTTCTGGGTAGGTATTGGTATGTTCTTCGTGGAGTAGCCAAGATTTAATTCCTCCATGTCGGATGATCGTAGAGTGCTCGACGAGTATATACAATGACTTACGCAAAGCTTTTGATAGTGTTTGGCGTGAAGGGCTATTATTTAAATTAGGGAAAGCAGGAGTGACAGGAAAATGTATAAATTTGATTCAATCAATGTATTCAAATACTAGCTATGCTATTAAGACTGGTCAGGGGTGCACCAAACCATTTGTATCATCTAGTGGTGTTAAACAAGGATGCAACTTAAGCCCATTATTATTTAACATATACATCAATGACCTATCTGACAGTCTTAAAAAATCTGAGTCTGTCAGTCTTAATGGCACCAATATTAATTGCCTACTTTTTGCAGATGACATTGTCATTTTTTCAAACACAAGTACAGGACTACAAGATAATCTTAATTTGTTTAAAAGCTACTGTATCAAATGGAGACTTGGAGTTAATATTAACAAAACTAAAATTATTATTTTTAATAACAGGGGAAGAAAGATAGATGGCAAATTTTACTTAGGAGACCAACAGGTAAAAGTTGTCCCAACATATACCTACTTAGGTATCACTTTTCAAAGTAGTGGTAATTTTACAATTGCTATCGATAATCTAGTCAAAAAAGCAATGCGTGCAATAGGTGCATTAAAACAAACAATTAGCCTACACAATTATATAGTTTCGCCAAAAAATGCTATTCAGTTATATCGCAGTACAATCCTACCCATTTTATTATATGGATCTGAGATATGGGGGGCTTTTACTTTCAAACTTGTTAAAACAAAAAATAACGAAATAACTGAAGACAATTTTATACAAAGTCTGTTTAATGACAAAACATACTTTGAACAACTCCACATTAAACTTTGCAAACAGATTTTAGGTGTTAATAATAAGGCTAGCAATGCAGCAACTAGAGCTGAACTTGGTAGCTATCCTCTCATTATTGACATTAGTTCACAAACATTGAAGTATTATGAAAGGCTAAAATCAATTAAACATAATCATCTTCTGGACTGTGCTTTTAATACTGACAATAAAATGAATGGTAATTCATGGACAGCATTTGTTAAAAGATTATTCACATTAACTAAAATTAGCGATGAATCTAACACTATAGAATTCAAAACCAAATTCAAACAAGTTTACTATAATAAAGTCTGGTTGCCAACGGTATTTAAACCAGAAAAGAATAAGCTACGTACTTTTAACAAGTTTAAACAAAATTTTGAATTTGAACCATATTTTAAATAGAACAAATCAAAAATGTGCAACACAGGGTCAGCTTCACTAAGTTTCGCATTTCTTCTCACGCGTTGCCAATTGAAAAACTTAGATATAATAAAACACCTCCAGAGCAAAGGTTTTGTTTTCTATGTAATGAACAGGCTATTGGGGATGAAATTCATGTATTACTCACATGTAAAAATAGTCAGATTGTACAAGCTCGTACTAAATTTGAAGCTGAATTAGCAATTTATGATGATAACATTTGCAAGTTATCAACTCATGAGAAATTCAAGTGCTTGCTAGGCACTAAAGATAGCTTCATTGTCAATTGCTTGGGAAAATTTATTGATTTTATTTCTAAGCTTTAGTTTAGTCTATTGTTTTATTTGTGTTTTTCTTGACCATTGATTTATTGTATGTTTTTTTCATTCATGCTAAATTTTGTGTCAAATAAAATATCTATCTATCTATCTACAAGGAGCGTACTTAGGAAGGTAGTCGATTATTCCAGGTGAGAGTGCTCGATACTAAACGATGAGTTTGTAGAGCAGATTTACATATGTGGACAGAGAAATTAAAACACGACTACATGAGTAAAGTTCACTCTACAGTACTGTTTTGTAAGGTACATGGAGTACCTCACTCATCAGGAGTTAAGACTTTATTATATAAACTACCGAAATAGACTACGTTATAAGTGCTACAGATTTGCATAACAATGGAGTGTGTTTACGATATTAAAACTAGTTGTTGCATAGCAACGATTTGGCTCTGTGTCTACAGGAAGAAAAAAGCTCATTTCTTTTATTTAAACTACAGTAATGTGGTTGGAAAATTATAATATATTTCTCTCTAATACATAAGTTGCAACGTTTGCTTGAAGTATTGTATGGTGCAGCACGCGATAACACTCTCCATTTGATGTCGTAATCGATGTTATTGTCTTCTAATTATATGTGTATATATACACATACACACACATATACAACTCATCTATTGGAGAACTCACACTAACAAATTATTTCTAATCTGAAAAGCTGTGTATACAAATCTTGCAATAATTTGGATGATTTCATGGTTATCCTGAGAAAAAATGTATGTATATATGTGTACCTTGAATTGACCACATTAGATTAGTTTCCTCTGTGATATTAGGGAAAAACTTAAGACTCTGCTGAAACAGCGGAGCTATTCTGTCTAACTGGTCGCTTTTTGATTGAAAGCATTATGCAAAAGACATTTAATTTTTAATTCTGCTGTTATTGTAGACGACAGAGCAGAGCTGTTCAATAAAGTGATTGTATGTCGCGGCCCGTCATCCATCAACAATTGCATTTTCGACTTCTTTTTGAAAATTACCATCTCAATTCCTTTGTGATCTTTGACATCTTGAATTCTCAATTTTTAGCGAATATTAGGACTTCCTATTCTCTAGTATTAATTATGCATGTATTCTGCTTCTGATAGAGGAAAACATAACTATGGCATTGTACCTAGAGGGAATAATGTCAACATTTTGTGTAAGATGATCATATTGTGTACATGTACATAGCTGGAAATACCAAAAAAGAGTATTTTTGCATTTGTTGAATTCTACACGATTTGTTGATGTCACTACCATGCTATAACCTTTGTTTGCTCTGTTTTTGCATTTGATTTCATAACACAGATCTCGCAATGAGTGGAAAATGGTTGAGTGAAATATGACTCGCTATTCTCTACAGATAACAGTACTATAGCATTGTACATAGAGAGACTAATGTCAGAATTTTATGTTTTTTTTACATGAAAAGATGTTTGCAAGACTTGTTTTTGGTGAATTTCAACTACTCTAATTTATTCTGTGATCTGATTTATAGTGTCAATTTTTTTTCTAGTGGTCAATTGATTTATTGGGTCAAATAAGCAGCAAATATGCTGGTAGACGAGGAGTTCCACATTCGTCAAGTCTTAACGAATTATTACAACTATGGATGACATGTAAAGGTAAGATATTCTTTCTACTCTGTGAAGTCTACACCACTTTAATTAAAATTGGCTATCACTCATAGAAAAGCAGTGATTTGTGCATTTATAACAGTTCTGAAAAAAAATTATCCACCTTGCAAGTCGTTTGAGAGTTCACCAGTTGTTGTATACAGTACAGTCCGAGCATAACTTCATCTGTCTCAAAGCTATCATAGCTTGTTGTCATTATCTAACTAATCTAATCACATTAAAAATTGTATTTTTTTATAAAAAGACTAAGCAAGCTATAAGAGCCAGCATGGGAGTTAATAATTTTTGCTCAAGCTGTTGTTTTGTACCTGATTTGTGTGATGAAAACTCAGATTTTATTTATTAAATGTTTGATGATGACAACCTTGGGTAACTGATACCACTTTGTATTGCAAACCAGTATGGCCACCTGGTGGCCATTGTTGCTTAGTTTTTTGCTTTATTTTTGTGTTTGACGTTGATCATTTTATTATGTTCATTAAAAACACATGCACCAAATGTACACTCCTGTGATTGTTATGATGTACACTTATTAGATGACTGCATGCGTGACTGACATCCATCATTAACTGTGATCTTAATGACTAGACACAACAAAGGAAGTTCATTGCCAAATTTAAACTCTGTCACCAGAGACACATTTTCATAATCAGCTGTTTATTTACTTCCTGATTATGACTAGAATACAGTTGAAATGTCTACCAAGCTCAATAAACTTGCGTTTTAAGGGAGGAGAATAAATCATAAACAGACTTGGACTGAAATGGAATGTTCCTATGGCTGCCATGTTTTTTTTTACTGTTGACATGTGGTATGGAAATTAATAGCATATATGCAAAAACTTACCTTTTTAATAATTGTAACAAATTATTAATATTGAATAATATTACCCGGTACTCTTTACTGTATTTTAAGGGGGGTTTAAAATTGTAACCACCTTCCCACCCACGAAAAATTATCCAAATTACATCTTTCGTTCACAGCGGGGAAAACAGTCGAAGGCAAGATCTTTATCATTTTTTTTTTTTTTTTTTTTTTTTAAATATTTTTGGATATCACTGTTGTCTCTCCTGACTTTTTTTTTGTATGTGCAAATTGCAAGTGCTAGTGACGACACATAGTGCATTTTGTCACAGAAGTCATAATCATGTTTGGGACTACATGACAGGGCTGTGTGGCCATCTCTCTGTCAAATGGCAATTTGTAATGCGCTATCCTGGCGTCAATCAGGCCTGGTCGAACACAAGCACCTGCGGACCTTAACTAAGGTTCCCCCAAAGTTGCATTCGTTAGTGAATGAATCTCGGCCAGTGGAATTGGCCTTCCCATTGAGTCTGTGGCACACTCACCCAGGGTAGGGATCGACCCTTTGATGTTCAACCTAAGGTAGGATTTGAACTTGGGTCTACCGATCATGAGCCTTTATCATTGTTTTCGTTGTGGACACAAATCAATTTCTGCCATGATGTTTTTCATCATAATTTGATCTGAAACAACTTCCTTTGACCTAATATAGGTCACGTTTTTTCGTTAGCCAATAAAAATGCTGTGTTGTACAGACAAAGTTTACTGATTATTGACGAAATAATTTTTTCAACGCAATGCGGAAGTGTGTTACCGCGATGTTAATATGCGATCTGTTAACACTGATTTCAACGAAAAAACATAGATTTTTTTCCCTAAAACCTGTTGATTTGCAATTTTCGAAAAGTAAATTGAAAGTAGAGGAAGTATTAAACCTTTCACTGTCGAAGAATAGTTTGCTCAATTACATCCCATTCATGATAGTCTCAATGGACACGATTATTCGGAAAAGTAAAATGATGTTCAGTGACCAGGTTTTACGACTTAACGATCACATTTTCCAAAACTACCGATACTGCTCAAAAGAAATATGGATAACTTCAGTATTGCAACATTGGGGTTTATCCTGAATAAATAACAGAATAGAAAAGGTCTGAACCATTTTCCGTACGTTCGTCCGCCATGCACTCTGAAATTAATGCGAGTACTAATCATGATTTTTATGGAATGAAATACACTTTTTACATGCACATTTTAATAAATGTCACCCTGGGCTTATACTCATGGATGCCCCCAATTCATTAAATGTCTAAAAACAGAGGGGTGGGCTTATACTCAGGGAGGGGCTTATGATCGGGGAAGTACGGTATCTTTATGTGTCTAATATATAAATACAGTATGCCTATTTTTTTAATTTCAGCTACGAGATGCTTAATGGAGATATCCACGCAATGTATTGCAATGTTGATAAGTAGCTGTCCAGATCACTGTGTAGATGCCTTGTTGGATACATCTGTGTTGCACTCACCACACTTTGATTGGGTTGTAGCACATATTGGGTAAGTGATATGGTTGATAAGTGTAGGTATGTAATAGCTGTCCAGATCACTGTGAAGATGCCTTGTTGGATACATCTGTGTTGCACTCACCACACTTTGATTGGGTTGTAGCACATATTGGGTAAGTGGTATGGTTGACAAGTGTAGGTATGTGATAGCTGTCCAGATCACTGTGTAGATGCCTTGTTGGATACATCTGTGTTGCACTCACCACACTTTGATTGGGTTGTAGCACATATTGGGTAAGTGGTATGGTTGATAAGTGTAGGTATGTGATAGCTGTCCAGATCACTGTGAAGATGTCTTGTTGGATACATCCGTGTTGCACTCACCACACTTTGATTGGGTTGTAGCACATATTGGGTAAGTGGTATGGTTGATAAGTGTAGGTATGTAATAGCTGTCCAGATCACTGTGAAGATGCCTTGTTGGATATATCTGTGTTGCACTCACCACACTTTGATTGGGTTGTAGCACTTATTGAGTAAGTGGTATGGTTGACAAGTGTAGGTATGTGATAGCTGTCCAGATCACTGTGTAGATGCCTTGTTGGATACATCCGTGTTGCACTCACCACACTTTGATTGGGTTGTAGCACATATTGGGTAAGTGGTATGGTTGATAAGTGTAGGTATGTAATAGCTGTCCAGATCACTGTGAAGATGCCTTGTTGGATACATCTGTGTTGCACTCACCACACTTTGATTGGGTTGTAGCACATATTGGGTAAGTGGTATGGTTGATAAGTGTAGGTATGTAATAGCTGTCCAGATCACTGTGAAGATGTCTTGTTGGATACATCTGTGTTGCACTCACCACACTTTGATTGGGTTGTAGCACATATTGGGTAAGTGGTATGGTTGATAAGTGTAGGTATGTAATAGCTGTCCAGATAACTGTGAAGATGCCTTGTTGGATACATCTGTGTTGCACTCACCACACTTTGATTGGGTTGTAGCACATATTGGGTAAGTGGTATGGTTGATAAGTGTAGGTATGTAATAGCTGTCCAGATTACTGTGAAGATGTCTTGTTGGATACATCCGTGTTGCACTCACCACACATTTCATTAAACCCTAATGATACCATTACTGTATTTACTCTTTAAAACACATTTCCAATAAGCAAACAATTGTTGTTGTTTTTATAAAAAACTTTTTCTTTCCTCCAGATCATGTTTTCCAGAAACTATTATCACTAGAGTTCTCTCATGTGGTTTGAAAGATTTCTGTAGCCATGGAAACCAGAGTGATAGTATGAGCAGAAGTGAGAAGAAGGTTCCAAAGATGGCATCTGTGGTTGGCATTTTGGGACATTTAGCATCACAACATTCAAAGGATATTAGAAAAGCATTATTGGAGCTGTTCCAGGTAAGTGAGTTGTTATGTATTCCAGGTGAGTTGTGATGTATTCCTAGTGAGTTGTGATGTATTCCTAGTGAGTTGTGATGTATTCCTAGTGAGTTGTGATGTATTCCTAGTGAGTTGTGATGTATTCCTAGTGAGTTGTGATGTATTCCTACTGAGTTGTGTTGTATTTCTGTTGAGTTGTAATGTGTTCAGGTGAGTTGTGATGTATTCCTAGTGAGTTGTGATGTATTCCTAGTGAGTTGTGATGTATTCCTGTTGAGTTATAATGTATTCCTGGTAAGTTGGGATTTATTCAACCTTCTGTAAAACATGTCTTACTTTGCTAACAGGCTATTTAGCCACGCTGTATTTTCACTAGACCATGAATTCTTATTATGGAGTTGTTGTCATTTTAGTCAAATTATAAATCTAATCTTTAAATGCATTTTACCATATTGAGGGCAGTTCTGGAGATTGATGATGTTCCCATGCACAAAACATGACCAATCTACTTTCAATTTGATTAACACATGCACCGGCGTTTGTGTAAATCTGAATTTGATATTATGGCATGTCAATATATTACAAATATCCATCTAGAACATTTGTTTTGAAAAACCAATTATGTGTCATGTTACAAATAAACAAATAAATACAGTGAGTGATAATATAATTAATAATAATATCTTTATTGAAATCAAATCCACTTTGGAATATTGATGTGAAAGAACAATAAAATTTAATGATGTATATTATATGTAACTTTCCAAAACTCATACAGCAATATACTGAGAGAATTGTTTTTGAGAAATTCTGCAAACATGACCACCTGTTAAATATATAACTTTCCTCATCTGGTCTTGCTGTACATAAAGTAGGCAGTCATGATTACTTATCCTATTTATCTTTCATGTAACCTTAATTATTGCAGGTGAGTTTAGAGAGTAATGATGAGCAGCAGTTATCCACAGTTCCATTCCTACTACAGCTGGCTTCTATGTCACCAATGTTATTAAAAGTCATCACAACGGACCTGGTAGATTGCTGTAAGTAAATAAGTTAACAATCCTATTACTGGTAGCGTAGTAAGTTTTGTTCAAATCCTAACTGCACTGGGTTGAATACAGAAATGGGTCGACCCTCAACCCTAGGTGAGTGTGTCACAGACCTACTGGTAATGACAAAGCCAATGTATGCTCAATGAGGGTGTTACAGACTCAATGGGGAGGCCAAATCCAATGTCCCCTATGTAAGTGTACTGCAGACTCAATGAGGAGGCCAAAGCCCACTGTACCATGTGTGAGTGTGCCACTGACTCATTGGGAAAGGTGAATCCACTGTCTCCTGTGTGAGTGTGCCACTGACTCATTGGGAAAGGTGAATCCACTGTCTCCTGTGTGAGTGTGCCACTGAGTCATTGGGAAGGGTGGATCCACTGTCTCCTGTGTGAGTGTGCCACTGACTCATTGGGAAAGGTGAATCCACTGTCTCCTGTGTGAGTGTGCCACATACTTAATGGGAAGATTAAAGCCACTGTACCATGGGTAAGTATGCTACATACTCAATGAGGAGGCCAAAGACCACTGTACTTTGGATAAGTACAATGTATGTCACAGATTCAATGGGGAGGCAAAAGCCACTGCACTGTCACCTTGCACAAGAATTTAATAATTGAACACATTGAGGTCACTGACTGATTGTCCATGCATATAGTTTACCCTGTTAGCCAGTGTTGACATAACTAAGACTTTTGTTAGTGTTGTATACATGTTAGTTTCTAAAAATAAAATATCATTCAATATTAATGCTAACAACCCTGAAAATGAATCCCATGTGACCAGGGATTGTGTTTTGTGAGTTAGAACACAACATTTTGCTGGAGTGAAGATTGCAAGTCTGTGGACTAGTCACATTCAATCCTCATAAACATAATGTCTCACATGTGTGTGCATTTGTTTTTGCCACCTGGATCAGGATGGCTGAATGGCGATCATTTCCAAAATGGCTGGTTTACAGTATATACAGTGTGTCCTTGTCAGCTGATTTGTTGTTCTCTGTTTTCAGTAACTCCTGACATTCTGAATAGACTGTCCTGCCAGTTTGCGAGAAGTTCCACAATTTTACAAGAAGCCGATGGTCTGATCACTTTGGTTGTTCACCTGATATGTAAATCTGGTAGCGGTGCATTCAAATTGTTTCAGTTTGTTCTGGAGACAGCAGCACCAAATTTAGAAGAAAGGGATTCACAGAGCTATGTTGTTACACTGCCTCATGTACAACAATGTGCAGCACTTATATTGGTAAGATAAGAGGTCATCCATGAATCTTATAAATGTTATGTGTACTTTCACATGTAACTGTCACATGTCCACCATGTAACTGTCACATGTCCACCATGTAACTGTCACATGTCCACCATGTAACTGTCACATGTCAGCCATGTAACTCACATGTCAACCATATAACTGTCACATGTCCACCACATAACCACCACGTGTCCCCTATATAACTATCACATGTCCATCATTTAAGTTTGTAACTATTCCGTTCACCATATAACTGTCACATGTTCACCATATGTATGTAACTGTCACATGTCCACAATAAAACTCTCACATGTCAACCATATAACTGTCACATTCCACCATATAACTCTCACATTCCACCATATAACTCACATGTCAACCATATAACTCACATGTCAACCATATAACTCTCACATGTTCACCATATGTATGTAACTGTCACATGTCCACAATAAAACTCTCACATGTCAACTATATAACTGTCACATTCCACCACATAACTGTCACATTCCACCATATAACTGTCACATGTCCACCATATAACTTTCACATGTCCACCATATAACTCTCACATGTCAACCATATAACTCTCACATGTCCACCATATAACTGTCACATAATATAACTTGTGTGAATTATTTCTAGGATTTATTGCTACTAGATCTACAAAGAAACGTGTATTCCAAGTCATTTGGAAAGACAGAAGTGACAGAGATACCATTTTTGATGGAATTACAAAGGCATTCTAATGATTTATGTAGATTCATATTAACTGCCACAAATAAACGGTAATGTTTGGTTCCCATTCCTTAATCATTGTCTTGTCTTTATTCTGTACACAGTTGTTCTATGTGAGTGTATGGGTCTGCATATAGCATGGTATCAAAAAATAAATGTCATTTTAATAGTGTTTGACATTATCCAAAACCATAACTAAATCTTCAATTTATTAGAGGTTTGGGGAAATACATATCAATGTCACAATGTGCAAAACATTTTACGTATACAAAAACGCATTGTTCGCATTATCGCCTTTAAAAATTACACTACACCCTCAGCACTTTTGTTTAAACAATTATGCATTTTAGATATTTATAAACAACATTCTCAACAAATTGGAACCTTAGTGCATGATGCAATTTATGATAGATTACCACCAATTTTCCACAACTACTTCCCTCAGATTGAACATAATTATAACACAAGACAAAACTACAAATGTAATCTTTCTCTCCCCAAAGTTAAGAAAAGATGTGGTCAATTTTCTATAAAATATATTGGCCTGAAAATATGGAACACAATTCCGACTCATATTAGATCCATACAGTCGAGAAACATATTCAAAAAAGAATACAAAAAATATCTTTTGTATACTTAGTGAACTTAGTGTTTTCTTGTACATAAAATGTATATACATATCTATATATATATATATATATATATTTGTTTTCGCTATTTCTTTAACTAGCCCTAATACTTAATTATTATGAATATTTATTTAAGATGGGAACGGACTAGATTAGCAGTCACTTGACTGCTATTTTCCAATCCTATTCTCACTTATGTTCTTGCATTGTCTTTAGTTTTTGATTCTATTATTGTATTGGTTATAATAAGGAGAATAAACTTATTTATTATTACCAGTAGTTGCAATGGATCCTGACACGACATGTATTTTATGCGCATTTGAAGTCAACATTGTGAAGTTGGTATTTGTAATTTTATATCATTTTATATTATATTAATAGTTTTCTATATTTCAGGTTATACTGGATTGAAAGATTACTGTCAGTTATTGGTGTTCATTGCGGTGAAAGTTGTGCTTCAGATATACTCTGTTATCTACTCATTAATGCTTCCTCACAAGACAAGGTGAGCAGCCATGGCAACCACATTATGCTCTTCCTGAAAATGATTAATAATACAGTGCCCTCTGGTGGCCAGGAAGCCAACAATTTTTCTATCAATTTACTATTTGAATTCAATTTAAATGGCTGACTGGTGGCCAATTTTGACTTATAATTTTTCTAAATCCTAATAATTGTTTTAATAACGTTGTCAAAACCAGTTCTCAGTGATATTTAGCTATGATGACAATACCAGTATCATTCCAGGATGCATATATAGCTAATTAATTCCAGATTCTGGGAATCCTCCACCATTTATTGTTATATGTGCCACTTTTGTTGCAATTCTAAGGAATCACCATTTACATAAATTGCAACTATGTGATAACAATACATGTGTTTCAAGTGTGCATTATTTTTGTTTTTTTCTTTCAGGCCAGCCAAGTAAAATTATTTTTAAATCTTCAAGCAGACTTTGAAAGTTGTTTGCCAGATGTGATGCAAACTGCTGTACAGAATTCACTTTATTCATTACAACACATAACAGATAAACAGGTAACTCAGTTTCTAGATTAAGTATATCTAGACATGTCACCTGATTTACAATAATTTATACCCTATATATCTAACCCATCCTGATATCCTATTCAACTTTTCCTGATATCCTATCCAACCCGTCATGATACCCTATCCCAAGCATCCTGATATCCTAATCAACCCATCTTGATATCCTATTAAACCCATCCTGATATCCTATTCAACCCATTCTGATATCCTATTCAACCTTTCCTGATATCCTGTCTAACCCATCCTGATATCCTATTAAACCCATCCTGATATCCTGTCTAACCCATCCTGATATCCTATTAAACCCATCCTGATATCCTGTCTAACCCATCCTGATATCCTGTCTAACCCATCCTGATATCCTGTCTAACCCATCCTGATATCCTATTAAACCCATCCTGATATCCTATTAAACCCATCCTGATATCCTATTAAACCCATCCTGATATCCTATTCAACCCATTCTGATATCCTATTCAACCTTTCCCGGTATCCTGTCTAACCCATCCTGATATCCTTCAACCCATCCTGATATCCTGTCTAACCCATCCTGATATCCTTCAACCCATCCTGATATCCTGTCTAACCCA
Source organism: Saccoglossus kowalevskii (assembly GCF_978046115.1). Lineage (NCBI taxonomy): Eukaryota > Metazoa > Hemichordata > Enteropneusta > Harrimaniidae > Saccoglossus > Saccoglossus kowalevskii. Next base: position 8,055,232 of record NC_140657.1, read on the forward strand.
TCTTGATATCCTATTAAACCCATCCTGATATCCTATTCAACCCATTCTGATATCCTATTCAACCTTTCCCAATATCCTGTCTAACCCATCCTGATATCCTTCAACCCATCCTGATATCCTGTCTAACCCATCCTGATATCCTATTAAACCCATCCTGATATCCTATTAAACCCATTCTGATATCCTATTCAACCTTTCCCGATATCCTGTCTAACCCATCCTGATATCCTTCAACCCATCCTGATATCCTGTCAAACCCATCCTGATATCCTGTCAAACCCATCCTGATATCCTGCCAAACCCATCCTGATATCCTGTCAAACCCATCCTGATACCACTCATTTCAATATCTATGTTTTATCTTATCCTGATGCAATATTGCATCCCACTGCATAATAATGGTTGGTACACACATTGTCTTTGTGACCCTATGCATATATTTGAAATTCCTCCCTTGTTACAAGCTGTAAAATGCAAGAAACTGTGCACACATGTGGCATTTTGAATTAGCACCACCAGAAATGATATTTCAAAAAGGTATGACTCAATCCTTGCCTGATGAACTTCTGTGAATGTTTCACTTTTATATATAGTGAATTTCATGATTTTCTGTCTTGTGTATCTAACAGGAAATTAAAGCATATAATAGAGGGGTTATTCGACTAGTATTTATAAGTCATATATTGAATTTATTTCAGACTTTACAACTACTGAACAACTTTACTTTGCTCATCAAATGGGAGAGTAGTAGCTCTGGCACCAACACTGCAAGAACAACCTTGAAATCCACGTTACAGAAATCTGTTCAGATATTGTCATCGTTATTACATCATGATTGTCCAATCATAGCATACCAAGCAGTACAGTTGTTGTACCTAGTTGGCCTGTCCCATAATATCCAGGCAAATACATTGATGAATGTTTTACAGAGTACAGTCAGTTATTTTTTTAATCTTCTTCATATGCCAGGTACGTGAGGCGCAATTATTTATGGATGATATATTAGTTTAAGGGCGCTCTTGACGACGAAACATCACGAAAGTCACTGCTAGAATTTACTCACATGCCAAATACGGGTTTTTATGACCTAGTAGGTGATTTTATCAACCCTGGAAAGAAAAATGTTCTCCTTGTGCAACTTCTCAAAAGCCCATAATCATAATATGCACAGTATGGCCTATTTCTCAAGTGTAATACAGCTGATTAGTCTTGTGCAGTGGGGTTAATTGCCCATACGCAGTATGGTCTATTCAGAAGGTGCAATGTAATATTTTTATTCCGAGATGATATACTTAATTTTCACTCTCGCAGCTGAACATTTGTGAGCAATACGATCCTGAATAAGTGTCCTCTGAATAGCAACCCATGCGATACAAGTGCTAATTAGTCCCCGTTCGGACGCAGTCCGAAAACGGGGACTTATGTTTTGACGTCCGTGCGTGCATGCATGTGTGTGTGCGTGTGTGCGTCCGAACCTGTATCTTAGAAATGCCTGAACCAATCACAATCAAACTTCACACATACATCATACATGATATCATACATATGCACGTCAATTTGTTTCATGATCTGATTCAAGATGGGCGAATGGCGGCCATTTTTGTGCTAAAAAATCATAAAAATCAAGCATTTCTCGGCTGTTTACAGATGGATTTTGTTCAAACTTGATATATACATTAGACATTATGGGACCTTGTTTTCAATACTTTCTTCACTTGGCCACAGAATACCCATTATTATACATCTGTCACCGTAACGCCATAAGTTACAGCGTGCCATAATTTTGCAGTGTTGCACTGGGTATTTTCATCCTACCATAATAGAAAATGCGAATTCCAAATATGGAGTGTTCAAGCACGTGAGCATTCTCTAATAATAAAAACAAACATGGCAGCCCCCAGGGTTTGACCAGATTCAACACAAAGAAGTTCGCTAAATCTGTTCTAAACCTTTCGACATTCCCATGATGTATCATTGGGAGGAAAAGATGTATAATAAGGTTATTACGAGGATACCGCAAAGTATGCACTCAGACAGTACGTCCTTGCATCGATCTCTGCTGCATGTCGGTCGTTACTTTCATTGTTTTGTCTTCGTGCATACTTATCGGTATCCTCATAATAACCTCATATTGTCATATTTTAAGCCATGAAAATAAAGGCATGTAATAATATCTAAAAGAACTCTGTGAAATTGTCACTGCTATCAGACTTTGTGATTTTGAACCTGACCCTTGCTTGCTTAAAATGGTTTTCAGTATTTGTTTGGTTTTATTTTACTAGATTCCATGACTGATCAAATTGTGACTACGAAAAATTATTTAAAATCTTTATCTCGGAGTGATCCTGGTCAGACAATGGTTATCCGATTTATAATACAGGGCATCATGAACAAGGTAAGTATAGACCATAGTGAATTAGTTATCCCATTTATAATACAGAGCATCATGAACAAGGTACAGTATAGACCACGGTGGATTAGTTATCCAATTTATAATACAGTGCATCATGAACAAGGTACAGTATTGACAACAGTGGATTAGTTATCCCATTTATAATACAGAGCATTATGAACAAGGTACAGTATAGACCACAGTGGATTAGTTATCCCATTTATAATACAGTGCATCATGAACAAGGTACAGTATAGACCATAGTGAATTAGTTATCCCATTTATATTACAGTGCATCATGAACAAGGTACAGTATTGACAACAGTGGATTAGTTATCCCATTTATAATACAGTGCATCATGGACAAGGTACAGTATAGACAACAGTGGATTAGTTATCCCATTTATAATACAGGGCATCATGAACAAGGTACAGTATAGACCACAGTGGATTAGTTATCCCATTTATAATACAGTGCATCATGAACAAGGTACAGTATAGACAACAGTGGATTAGTTATCCAATTTATAATACAGAGCATCATGAACAAGGTACAGTATTGACAACAGTGAATTAGTTATCCCATTTATAATACAGAGTATCATGAACAAGGTACAGTATAGACCACAGTAAATTAGTTATCCCATTTATAATACAGTGCATCATGAACAAGGTACAGTATAAACCACAGTGAATTAGTTATCCCATTTATATTACAGTGCATCATGAACAAGGTACAGTATAGACAACAGTGAATTAGTTATTCCGTTTATGATACAGAGCATCATGAACAAGGTACAGTATTGACAACAGTGGATTAGGTATCCAATTTATAATACAGAGTATCATGAACAAGGTACAGTATTGACAACAGTGGATTAGTTATCCCATTTATAATACAGAGCATCATGAACAAGGTACAGTATAGACAACAGTGGATTAGTTATCCCATTTATATTACAGTGCATCATGAACAAGGTACAGTATAGACCACAGTGGATTAGTTATCCAATTTATAATACAGGGCATCATGAACAAGGTACAGTATTGACAACAGTGAATTAGTTATCCCATTTATAATACAGAGTATCATGAACAAGGTACAGTATAGACCACAGTAAATTAGTTATCCCATTTATAATACAGTGCATCATGAACAAGGTACAGTATAAACCACAGTGAATTAGTTATCCCATTTATATTACAGTGCATCATGAACAAGGTACAGTATAGACAACAGTGAATTAGTTATCCCGTTTATAATACAGAGCATCATGAACAAGGTACAGTATAGACAACAGTGGATTAGTTATCCCATTTATAATACAGAGTATCATGAACAAGGTACAGTATAGACCACAGTGAATTAGTTATCCAATTTATAATACAGGGCATCGTGAACAAGGCACAGTATAGCCCACGGTGGATTAGTTATCCAATTTATAATACAGAGCATCATGAACAAGGTACAGTATTGGCCACAGTGGATTAGTTATCCAATTTATAATACAGAGTATCATGAACAAGGTACAGTATAGACCACAGTGAATTAGTTATCCAATTTATAATACAGAGTATCATGAACAAGGTACAGTATTGACAACAGTGAATTAGTTATCCCATTTATAATACAGAGTATCATGAACAAGGTACAGTATAGACCACGGTGGATTAGTTATCCAATGTTTAATACAGTGCATCATGAACAAGGTACAGTATAGACCACAGTGGATGGATTAGTTATCCAATTTATAATACAGTGCATCATGAACAAGGTACAGTATAGACCACGGTGGATTAGTTATCCCATTTATAATACAATGCATCATGAACAAGGTACAGTATAGACCACGATGGATTAGTTATCCAATTTATAATACAGAGCATCATGAACAAGGTACAGTATAGACCACGGTGGATTAGTTATCCAATGTTTAATACAGTGCATCATGAACAAGGTACAGTATAGACCATGGTGGATTAGTTATCCAATGTTTAATACAGTGCATCATGAACAAGGTACAGTATAGACCACAGTGGATTAGTTATCCAATTTATAATACAGTGCATCATGAACAAGGTACAGTATAGACCACGATGGATTAGTTATCCAATTTATAATACAGAGCATCATGAACAAGGTACAGTATAGACCACGATGGATTAGTTATCCAATTTATAATACAGAGCATCATGAACAAGGTACAGTATAGACCACGGTTGATTAGTTATCTGATGCTTATAAATCATGCCTAGCAGATTTGAACATTTATGTTCAACACATTCATTCATTTTTTTATTATTGATGATACTTTTATTTGCATGCCTTGTAGGGGAATGGTTTCCTGTTTGGAGGAAAGTTAGATGCGAATGAGCTGACCATGAAGGTACCTGAACCCAAGGTATCATTGCAGAAAGAGAATGAAAAGCATGCATTGTCTGTGACATTGCCTGCTACAGCTTCCACTGTATTCCATGCTGGCATCATTGGTCAAGGATTGAAACCCAAAGTAGTGAATAAAATCCCACCACAGGTGAGATATGAAAAGCAATTATTGTGACTTGACTTGTGTCTTGCATGTGGGTGACTTGTGTCTTGCATGTGGGTGACTTGTGTCTTGCATGTGTCTTGCATGTGGGTGTCATGTGTCTTGCATGTGGGTGACATGTGTCTTGCATGTGGTTGCCTTGCATATATTTTTAAATCATTTCCATATAAGCATTATTGTGTTTATTGCTTCTCTCTCAAAACAGCCAAGATTGATGCAGAATATCCAGTCTGTGTTAGATGTTTTATATTTGTGTGGTTGTGATGACAGATGTGTAGATGGAGAAATATCAGAGTCATCTGCTACAACCATGGCTGAGTTATTAGTTGATTCAATCTGTCCTGATGTAACGCATGCTGGTGTAATATGGCCAGACGAAGAATTCATGAAATATACAGTAGAAAGGTAACATCAATATTGCCATTTATACCTTCAACTAACTGACACAGAAGGGTGGGGCAAAGATGTGCTGCAAAAATCAACATAGAGTGTGTTCACAAACCAGATTGTCAAAATAGTAGCATTAAGTCTGTTCTATATGAAACTGTCATGTGCTGCTTCTCTACATACATATGTACTTGCCAATTCTCAACAATTTTGATATTTTTTACTCTCTCATTTTCTTTAATCTCTAGTTTATAACTCCAAATTGTACCCAGTATTGTGATGCAAAATACACCAAGGTCCAACAGCAAACATTACTAACGGAGACCCACAGACACAATATCAATGCCCCTTCTCTGCATTTTTAAAAATCCAATTGCCAAGTTTGCAGTGAATTTGCATTTTAATGGACGTACTCCTCAGACATACATTGTATATTGATCTCTATAGTTGCAATCAATGTCTATTGTTTATTTAATCTATGTTTATTTCATGACAGAGATTTACATATCAAGAGAAGTTTTGAGGATAATCCAATTTTAATGCATATTTTGAAAATTATTGCTAAAGGTAAATAACAATTTCTATTTATTTGATATGTATCTAGACACAAGACTAGCTTGTGGGCAGTATTCCCTCTACACTGAGACTATTTGTTTTTTCATTCCTAAAACACAGTCAGGTATGCATGAAATAAAAAATGAATAAATATTGCTGTGTCTTGCATGTGTCTTGCATGTGGGTGCCATGTGTCTTGCATGTGGGTGCCATGTGTCTTGCATGTGGGTGCTATGTGTCTTGCATGTGGGTGCTATGTGTCTTGCATGTGGGTGCCATGTGTCTTGCATGTGGGTGCTATGTGTCTTACACATGGGTGTCATATGTCATGTGTCTTGCACGTGGGTGCCATGTGTCTTGCATGTGGGTGCTATGTGTCTTGCATGTAGGTGCCATGTGTCTTGCATGTGGGTACCATACGTGTCTTGCATGTGGGTGCCATGTGTCTTGCATGTGGGTGCCATGTGTCTTGCATGTGGGTGCCATGTGTCTTGCATGTGGGTACCATGTGTCTTGCATGTGGGTGCTATGTGTCTTACACGTGGGTGTCATATGTCTTATATATGAGTGTCATGTGTCTTGCATGTGGGTACCATACGTGTCTTGCATGTGGGTGCCATGTGTCTTGCATGTGGGTTTATTGTGTTTTGCGTATGAACAAATATTACATACTATAAATAATTGTGTTAGCCCAACTAATGCGATATATATTGAAGTGCAAAGTTTTCCATTGGAAAAAAAAAACAGTTATCATTGTAGAATGGTGAACTTGTTAAATCTTGTTTTGTTTTTATTTCTTTTCAGCTAAACCAATACTATGTAAATGTACAGTGTTAGTCTATGGTTTATTAGCTACTTTAATAAATTACTGGGAAGCAAATCGAGAGAAAAAATCCAGTCTGTCACCAAAAAAACTGCACATATCAAGTGAACTTGTGCATTGTATGGCATTGGTGAGTTACTTAAAGAAATACTACACATACCGAGTTGAACTAATTTGCAACAATATTACTCATTCACAAGTTGTTGTTGCAATCATTTTCATCAATTTTTTACAACACAGTGACTTTGATGTCATACTTTTCTCATAATTCTTTGCTGGAGATTCAAGATGGTGGAAAGTTGAATACTTAGAGAATAAAAATTGTTATAAAAATACTGCATGAATTTGCATTCTCCTACAAATCGGAAAATCTTTCATCCGGCAGCATTATGTTGTTTTCCCAGACTTCTCCTTTACAACTTCTGAGTAACCCTTAGTGAGTTTGTGCATTTCATGGTTATTTTTAATTACTAACTATTATTTGTTTCAGGCTGATTTTTTACCGCCGTCACTTGGCTTAGTATGTGAATTGTTTTACATGCTCACTCCATATGAAGTGTTTCTATTACTTATGAACATATGGACATTTATGAAAGTGAGTATTTACTGTTGAACAAGAAAAAAAGAAACAATTTTCATTTGTGTGCTAATAATTTGTGTGCTTGAAAAACAACAATTATTTTTGCTACCACCATTGAATTAGAATTACTTGTCAATGAATGAGTTTGTATGGTAGATGCTAAACCTAGTAATAATGCTTGCCCCCTACTGTACTTTTCTTCATTTATGTTTACCAGTGAAAACACACACACTTTTGATGCAAGAATTTCAAGTTATTGCCGTGACTGACTATTTGAAAATCCGAAGCTAAAATTTGGGCTAAGCAAACCTAGTGTTATGAATGAATCTAGTGCTTAAAGCTGGAGTGTCGTCACCTTTGCACACGCAGGAATTTAATCCCAAGCGACGATAACAACACACGCTAGAAACGCAAAGGCTCATGGGTAGACGCTTGTTTGTAAACAATGACACGCTATGGCCATCTGACGCATGCGACTCCCCCGCTTTAATGCTGTGGGAAAATCACAGTCAATGTTTCCATGGAAGCAAGTTTTGGTACTTCAGTTATTACCGGGGGTATTTGCTCTTTTTCATTAATTTGATTCGCTCAGCAAAATATAACAAGCAGTTTCTCGGCTGAGATAGCAATGCACGTTTCCAATTAGAGAATTGATATATCATCACAAAATGAATAAATCAGAGAGAGGTCTACATGTAGTACCTATATGTATAATATTAAAGTGATCAGAATTACAGTTTTCAACAAGGAGTTGAAAATATCACTTTTTAGTAAAAAGTTGATGTGGACGAAGACAAACAATCACTCATATGATAAACTCTGCTTGACAAAGTTGACAGTTAAGATATAAATTGGTACTGCTTTTAAAATTTCAATATTGTATACTTGTTAGTGACAGCTATGCTTGAAGGGAACAATCAAAATCTTTTCAATCATTGAAAGTCAAAGTCAACTTTCCAACCAAATAAACCCACATCATCTCGTTAAATTTCTTGTTCAAGAATTGTAATAAAAAATGATGTCCAGTTGGTTCAAATTTAATGATTAAAAAAAATTATGATCAAAAAATTGAACAGAAACATAAATAGTGCGATATTTGATTTTTTTTTTAGGAAAATCCTCCAGCAGAGGATTGTTACCTCACAAAGGACAAATATGGTAGAAGATCAAGAGTGTTTGAAGCTGGTGAGTACTTTTACTGTTTTTAAAGGAATGGCTACCAATCCCTGGGACTGCACCAAGGAATTATGGGATACCATCATCTTATGTTGTCAATCCAAATTTTTTATTGAGTGAATTTTTGTTTTATTTCAGTTGATGCGAAGTACACCAAATTATTACACTCAGTGCTGCATCACAATATTGAAATGTGTGGACATTTTTACTCAAGGATATTTCCAGTAAGCCAAACATGATGTCATTTCCTGTTTCCTCACACATAATGATGTAATTTCCTGTGCCCCCCTAAGGATCAGGTCATTTTCTATGATCCTCCAAGATGATGTCATTTCTTGTGACATGGAGATGATGATGCTATCAATGGTGATGTCACATTCAATGAACTAAATGTGATGTAAATTCCTGTTACTTCACACATGATGATGTAATTTCCTGTGACCCCCTAAGGATCAGATGATTTTCTATGACCCTCCAAGATAATGCTGTTTTTTGTGACATCAGTGGTGATGACACATTCTGTGAACTTAAGTGACGTAATTTTCTTTGACATTACTCAGCAAGTGTACATCAATTGAAATGGACATAGCGTTGTTTGACATGTACTAAGCAGTACCAACATCACATCCATGGAGCTACAATTTTGTGCCACAACATAATGCTATCATGATGTACTAATATTCCCATCAACAGTATCAAATTCCCACCTAGTAGCTTGTAATGTGGAATAAAGAAATAATTATGCTGAACTTTGAAATCAATAAAATTCTTATGCCACAATAGTTTCCAAATACTTTTACTATTCACTGTTGTCTCTCCAAAAAAAGGGCACAAGCTGTGTTTTTCACGTAAAATTGGACTTAATTTCCTTGTGAAATCAAATAGGATTACTGTAAATTTGTAGCAATGTGACATGGCATGTATAGACTTTTTGTCCAAATTTTTCTGCACTTTTTTTCTTATATTCTTCAATATTTCTGGAAATGAATCCTAATTTTGGAGCTAACAGAACAAATTTGAGTTAATTTTCAGTTTTTACTCCAAAAATTTGGCTATTTTTGTCCCAATCTTCTGAAGGAAAGTTCAAACTATGAATGGGACTATTTTATGATGAAAAGAGGTGGTAAAAAGAAATATGAAAAAAAATGTACTACAATAAATAAAAGAAAACAAATAAAGCTTAGAAAGAACTCCCATGTGCTAGGGGGTATTGGAGACATGAAGTACATACTTCCTGGAACATCTATGTACCAAGTTTTCTTGAGGTATCAGTCGAACAGACACACACACACGATAACCATCAAGACTACCAATACACAAAAGTCAAAAAGTCTCCAAACCAGGCAACACATACATTAGGGGTGTAGCAGTATGTGCTGTAAACACAAAGATGTGCAGATTCAATTTCTCTTCATTTGAAAAATGCACACTCTACCAATCATGCTAGTTTAACCTGACCAATGTAGTCGGGTATCAGGGTTTAGATACATCTGTGAGACAAGAGTAATTTCAGTTTAACCCTTATCTGGTCAAGTCAATGTTAAAATAGGGCTTGCAGGATGAAGACACAATCAAAGGGTCCCACTGCTATAAATGACCAAACAAAAACCAATTTGCATACAATGTTTTATTCATAACGATCCCTTCACCCATTCATAACCACCAACACAGCTTCATAAATATGAATAATAAAGCTTTATCTAAATATATATTTTATCTTTTCTGAAAATATTTTATTCCTCATTATTTCCTCAGAGTTTCCTTACAGTTTTAGCGTAGACGAGAATTAAAAATAGAATTAATATAACACAAACAGTTGCTACAACAACATGTTTTGAATCATATTTTTGATATAATTTTTACATCACAAAACATTTGTATTAATACCTGCACAACATGAATACATAAATAATTTCTGGAAAAAAAAATGTTATTCAATTCTGGCAGACCTGGATTGAAAAACAAAAATGTTTCAGTAGAAAAAAACAAATTATCCTGGCTAGCAGACTTGTAGAATTTGTTTCCTCAGAAAAAATTGAATTATCTGGATAGTGAACACCTTGTACATGCAGTTGAAAAATAGATAAATTATTTGTTGAAATTTACAAATTTTGTGAAGTATCTATAATAAAAATATATTGCACAAACCACACCGATATAACCATCTCAGTAGTGAGATAAAATAAAACAAAACAAACCATATATAGTATTACATCCGTTAACATTGTTAATATGTAAAAATAAGACTTAATTAAATTTTGGCAGATTTACAAAACTGAAGTAAGTGTGACCTCTATTGACAAAAAAACAAAGTAATGAACAGCATACAACTATAGATGGCGCACTTACACTGTGTGATATGTTTCATTGCCAGAATTGTTCATGATTTTTTCTTAAGAACTATAGAAAAGTTACTGTAAAACTTCTGCCTAAAGTACTACAGTAAGATTTCATGGCTACAAAATTTTGAATTTCTTTCCCTGATACTTGCCGAACGAGGTAAAATGGAATAATGTAACTAGAAATTATAAACTATTCTAGATTCTATGTGGGTTTTCAACACCTTGCGCACCACACCATGGTACTAGGCACAGTACTAGTAATATATCGTGACAGTCAGCTATTGTTTGTAGCTAAATGAAAACTTGCAATTGATATTAAGATATTACTAGCATCATAGCTAGGCATTGGAAGCAGCATATAAACAAGTGGAACACCACCACATTGATATCAAAGACAATCACTGAATAAATGTAATTCCTTAAAATTTGCATATTTTGTCACCTGATTAATTAGTATGTTCCTGATAGGTAAAATATAAGTGTGAATAGTATTAATGTGTAATTACAGGTTTTTAAAAAAATTTCTAAAGTATAAAGTTTTTAATACAACAACGTAGGAGCGACACAGGCATGCATTAAAGTAACAGCCTTATTTTCTAATTAAAATGAAAGCTTTTAATCAAAATGCTCAACTTAGAGTCGGTGGTAGTTGTCAAACAGCTCACACTTAAAGCGAGAGGGTCGTCACCTGTGCACATATGGGAATTGAGTTCCAAGCGATGATAACACACGCTAAAAACGCAAAGGCTCACAGGTAGAGGCTTGTTTGTAAACAATGACACGCAATGGCCATCTGAAACATGCGCAGGTGATGACTCCCCCGGTTTAATTTCTACTATAAATACAATGTAATTGACAGCACAATGTTTGGGACCCATATCGAATATGCCCCCCCGCCCCCAAGTAGTGATGACTCTGTAAAATGTTTCTGACATGCAAACAAAATTTAAGTGCATGTTTCACATTCACTTGCTAGTGATTTCTAGCCTATTCACTCAATATAAAGTAGTTCCTTAGTGATGACCTTGTCTGACTTTTACAATCATTAACATTAATGGGTCACATTTTTTTACATGCATGAGAAGTCTAAATTATTTATTAGTTTCCTGCTCCTTTCAAAAGGAAGTCACAAAGGCCAATTAGAATTAAATCTGTGTTTGCTGGCTCGCTGTAACGGTAGTGTGGTTTATGTGATCCATCCTATAGTATATCACTGCAACCTATCAGCTCTATTCTGAGTTTTTCCTGGCTTGTATTTGCATATCTGGCCCTGTAATGTGTGTAATTTTGAATGGAGTAACTCAAAAGAAAACAAAAATTAAACAATTTTTTGACATCCAAATAGTCACCAGAAACTGAACGCTTCAAAAATTGTTTTCAGAAACATAATATATAAAAAAACACAATCGTGTTAACTAATGGAATAATATGAATGGCAATCACAATTTTGAAAGAGAAAATTGCAGAATGTTGTAGCAGTGAATATTTTTGTATTAAACATTAAGTGATGTTTTAAATCTATTGATTTAAGTTGTCTAGGTCCTGTTTACATGTACATATCTAGCTGTCTAGGTGTTGTTTGCATGTACATACATACATGTATCCAGTTCCAGTTGTCTAGGTGTTGTTTGCATGTACATATCTAGCTGTCTAGGTGTTGTTTGCATGTACATATTTAGCTGTCTAGGTGTTGTTTGCATGTACATATCTAGCTGTCTAGGTGTTATTTGCATGTACATACATGTATGCAGTTGTCTAGGTGTTGTTTGCATGTACATATCTAGCTGTCTAGGTGTTGTTTACATGTACATATCTAGCTGTTGTTTGCATGTACATACATGTATCCAGTTGTCTAGGTGTTGTTTGCATGTACATATTTAGTTGTCTAGGTGTTGTTTACATGTACATACATGTATCCAGTTGTCTAGGTGTTGTTTACATGTACATATCTAGCTGTTGTTTGCATGTATCCAGTTGTCTAGGTGTTGTTTGCATGTACATATTTAGCTGTCTAGGTGTTGTTTACATGTACATATCTAGCTGTTATTTGCATGTACATATTTAGCTGTCTAGGTGTTGTTTACATGTACATATCTAGCTGTCTAGGTGTTATTTGCATGTACATATCTAGCTGTCTAGGTGTTGTTTACATGTACATACATGTATCCAGTTGTCTAGGTGTTGTTTACATGTACATATCTAGCTGTTGTTTGCATGTACATACATGTATCCAGTTGTTTAGGTGTTGTTTGCATGTACATATCTAGCTGTCTAGGTGTTGTTTGCATGTACATATCTAGCTGTCTAGGTGTTGTTTGCATGTACATATCTAGCTGTCTAGGTGTTGTTTACATGTACATACATGTATCCAGTTGTCTAGGTGTTGTTTGCATGTACATATTTAGCTGTCTAGGTGTTGTTTACATGTACATACATGTATCCAGTTGTCTAGGTGTTGTTTACATGTACATATCTAGCTGTTGTTTGCATGTACATACATGTATCCAGTTGTCTAGGTGTTGTTTGCATGTACATATTTAGCTGTCTAGGTGCTGTTTGCATGTACATACATGTATCCAGTTGTCTAGGTGTTGTTTGCATGTACATATCTAGCTGTCTAGGTGTTGTTTACATGTACATACATGTATCCAGTTGTCTAGGTCCTGTTTACATGTGCATATCCAGTTGTCTAGGTCCTGTTTACATGTGTGTATCCAGTTGTCTAGGTGTTGTTTACATGTACATATCTAGCTGTCTAGGTGTTGTTTGCATGTACATATCTAGCTGTCTAGGTGTTGTTTACATGTACATATCTAGCTGTCTAGGTGTTGTTTGCATGTACACATCTAGCTGTCTAGGTGTTGTTTGCATGTACATATCTAGCTGTCTAGGTGTTGTTTACATGTACATATCTAGCTGTCTAGGTGTTGTTTGCATGTACATATCTAGCTGTCTAGGTGTTGTTTACATGTACATATCTAGCTGTTGTTTGCATGTACATACATGTATCCAGTTGTCTAGGTGTTGTTTGCATGTACATATTTAGTTGTCTAGGTGTTGTTTACATGTACATACATGTATCCAGTTGTCTAGGTGTTGTTTACATGTACATATCTAGCTGTCTAGGTGTTGTTTACATGTACATATGTGCATATTTCCCTTTTGTATATTATTTTGGTATCACAAAGGTCATTTTGGGTCGGTACAAAGAAAATATCAAAACTGTAGCTGATATTGACTCCTTCACTGTCTACAGTATGTTTTAATATTACTAACAGCCAATATACAAAAATCTTTGTTTAAAAGCTAATATATACACTATTAATAAGTAACCACCTTATTAATGTTTCAATTTAAAAATGGGTCATTATTGTTTTAATTTCAAACTCTATCTACTTATATCAATATATGCGTTTATTTTCATATTTGTATAGAAATTACATTCAGAAATGTTAGTATAGTATGTTTAGTTGCATAACAGATGCAAAATGTGTTTACTATTTATTATAATTGTACAAAGGATGTTGTTTTTACTATTTTAGCCAATATGAGGATTCCAGCGGTAGATCCAAGCATATGCACACAATTGTGTGATTGTCAGATTTAATAAAAACCAAACCGAACAAGCTTCTAATTTCAGGAGCAAATAAGTGCCATTCTCGTAAAATGTATCGGAGATGGAATGTTTGAATTTGCATTTTTTACAGTTAAGATATAAAAAAAATATGGATTATACTTTCATTCTAGGTCCATAGACCCTGAGTCTATGCTAGGTCTTAACTATTGTTATTAGTACGCACATCGTAAAATTAACTATTTTGATGGCATCTCTCTCTCTGCTGCATGGGCTACTTATTATACCTGAAAACTTTGTGCATACAAATTTCCACTCAAAGTAGAAAAAATGAAAGGATAGCACGTACATGGCTGACCAACTGATAAGTTTAAACTCGTTTAAAAGAATAATACAAATTAGTAATATTGGTTTGTATTAGTGGTGTTTAGTATTTTGATTAGTTGCTATGTGACATTGTCGTAAGTGTCAGAAATGAGGTGATGACACTTTTTGCCGTTTTCAATCCTCTACCGTGTTATTTTACCATGGAACGTGACTCTAGACCATTGCCGATCCAATAAACCTTCGCGTTACGTCACATGAAATTTCACTGAAAAAATAGGCAGGAAAATTCTGGCAATGATCAAATTTAAATAATTGTAAATATTCAGTGAATCTATAATGAGATATGACCGATACACTCAATTTCATGAAGGCATAAATAGCTTTTATGAAAATTTATAAAATATTTCAAGGCTTCACTGGCGATGGCTATAATTACCCATGATTCCTTGTGGTTTTCGGTTCAATCATTGGACAATTTACTGCCATGTAAGCGTAAGATATTATATAGAGATGATATGTATCTGCTAAATCGTGATTGGTCAATTTTTTTTCAATTGTCATTTGAAATATATAAATATTTCCCATATTAAACATTCATGAAACAAAATATTTCTTAACAAAAAGTGGTTTACAATATTCTGATAAGAATTCATTTTTCTGGGTTATTGAAGGAGACATTGCTTGGACCTATATAAATGTAGATTGTGAAAAACAAACCTGAAACCACAAAATGATGCTCAATAATATCAATGAATACATGGAATGTTTTTATTCCCAGCTACTATTAATTCTCCAGACCTTGCATCTGCTTACGTACTTTCAAGTATTCATTGCTGTCTTGTACACGAGGCAGTCTGCGTACACGCGGTCTACGTTGCGGTGGCCAGACAATGCCGGCATTAAGGTGACACTCGCACAGATCGAGCAGAGATACCACCTTTTCCTGCAGAGTGATGCCGCGAAATTTGCGGTAGGCGATAACAGAGAAGGCTTCAACAAATCCATCAAAGCAGAGTCCTGATATTCCATCAGGGTTCATGGCATTCCATTTCCTAACCATGTCTATAAATAGAATGTCTACAGAAGCAGTGCTTAATCCAAACGTACACAGTTTACATCTCCTGCAAATAAAAGTGCAATCATGGTTGTAAAAATAACTTTTATTTAATTAACAATGAGGAGATATAAATTTAAGCTCTATGAAGTTTATTGAAACTTTGAGGTTTGAAAACTAGACAACCATTTGAGTTTCCTCTTCAGATTAAAAACACACACCTGAGTTTATCACTTTCTGATCCCCCACACCCCTGTCCTGACAGCATACAGATTTGCAATCGCTTACATCGTGACTCATACTAGTGTCAGGCTACGTGACAAGTAAAAATCCTCAAAGCTAGAGAAAGTTTGAGACTTAGTAATTAGTTTTGCATCTAGCTGCGCAATACATTGTTTGAGATGAATTCTATAAATATAAATATAAATAAAATTAATAAATTATCTTATTTAAAACTTGTTAAACAAAATGACTGACATTCAGTCATCTTCTATCTGATAGTACTTGTCCATATTGAGAGATATTGCTCCGGAAAATAATTAATTAAAACAAAATGGCCATCGGGCAACCATTTTTTTTATCGGATAGTCAAACCAATACAACTAATGACATAATTTATAATGAATATATAAAATTTGAACATAATCAGTCAATGCATGTAAGAACCGCATTCATTAAAACAAAATGGCCACCAATCAGCTATTTTGAATCTGATTTGAAAAACAAAATCAAGTGTATCAGGAACCCATAATGCCTGATGTATGTACCAAATTTGAACAAAATCCATCCATAAAAGACCAAGATATGGTTCTAGAATGCCAGAAATGCTTAATTTTTTGATGATTTTTTAGCACAAAAATGCCTACCATTCGGCCATTTTTAATTGGATCATTAAATCAATACATCTGTATATCTATGTCATGATGTATAATGACTATATAAAATTTAAACATAATCAGTCAAAACATTGCAGAGATAGCACTAGAAACGCATTCATTAAAACAAAATGGCTGCCAGTCAGTCAATTTGATGCGATTTGAAAAACAAAATGACAGGCGCATCATCGTCCTATAATGTCAAATGTATGTACCAAGTTTGAACAAAATCCATCTGTAAACAGCCGAGATCCGGTTCCGAAATGCTTGAATTCATAGCTATTCCAGTAACTCAACTTTTCATAAATGAACCATTTTAAAAGTTTTGTGTGCACCTTCTTGATACATCATAGTGAAGAGTGGTCCAGACTCAGTATGAGTACTGTAAAACCATTTATTTTCACTATTTTGTTATCTTGAGCATATTCACCGTGTTTTAATTTGACAAATTTGTTAGAAAAACAATGAGTTTTATTGTTATTTTACATATTCAACTTTTCATAAATGAACCATTTAATGAGTTTTATTGTTATTTTACATATTTAGCATATTTTACTTATCAGCGAAAATTACAAAATGTACAAGCACATCAGAGTACTCCTGGTTCCTAGAAAACTTTTTCTCGCTGGATCTACGCTTCACTTGAAATGTATGCATCATGTAAGTGTAAGTGCTTTTGATACTTTCAGATCTGCCACGTTATGAAGTTTGGAGGATTTTTTATTTTGTGTGCCAGAATACATACTTTTATAATGATATAACTCACACACGATAAACATAGCGAGAAAATAGACCCCTCGTATCAGAATTCCTGATATTCTCATATTAACCCTTTAAGATATTTTCCCTGTCCAAAACTCAGAGAATTTTTTTTCACATTTTGTGATCAAAAAGTTCTTTTCATCAACATATTTTGTGGAAGGAGCAGACTTTACAAAATCGTTTTGTTGATAGTGCCAAAAGTTGACAATGGCACTCACAAAGGTAACCTCAAATTACAAACCTTGTAAATGTTCTGAAACCTGTCGCTCCCATTCTCAATCCTCCTCGTACTCCCAAGAAGTGATTAAAAAGAAACGCGATCCTCTCCAGGATCCTCACAAATTCGTATTGTTCTCCATATTTGGCAGGGAATAACTCTTCCAGACAGGATTCCTTTTGTTTCCGATGCCTCGGTGATTTATTTTCATCTAAATCCAGTTGTGACACTTCAACTGTGATTTCATCGGGGTCAGTACTGTTTGGTCTTGCTGATATAGAGGCACTCCTAAATAATCAGAGACAACAAAACAAAATATAGTATTTACAAAACAAAAAGTTTGAATCAATGAAACAACAACCAACGATGGTAAATGAATTTTTCTTTTTTCGATTTTAATATCCACAAATATAGTGTCCTCTTAGTCGATATATGATGCATCACTGCAGAGATTTGTTGTGACGCACAAAACTATGCTATTAACCTGGTAGGAAGTCATTAATTAATTACATTAATTAAATATTAATTAATCAATTAATTAAATTAAGTCAATATGGGAAATTTGAAGACGCACTGTGCGACGACCACCACCCTTTAATATAGAAATATTAGAATTTGTAATTTGGATAACTGATATTTAAACAAAATAATTGTAAAAACATAGGAAGTCTGCTACTAAAAGAGTTTACTTTTTCAAATTAGTTTGATGACACTCCGTGCTTTAGTTGATGACACTCCGTGCTTTAGTTGATGACACTCCGTGCTTTAGTTGATGACACTCCGTGTTGTATGTAGGAACCCATAGAAATTTTCAGCGCTGCCAAATTTTATGATTTTCTCAGATTTGTGAAAATTTGTTTCTTCAATAATTAAAGCAGTTTAGAGTAGTTACCGGGACATGGACTTGTTAATCTTAGACTTAGTCAGTACAGAAGTAATAATTATAGCTAATGATTGAATGAAATAAACTACCAGTGAATCTCAATGAGTGAATTATTGAACATTGTGGTTTCAACACCAAATTCAATCAAGGTAAACCCAAAGATATAGATCATCAAGATTTCATAAAAAATATGTGAATATATAAAAAATAATATTGACTATTTGATGTATTTTTGCTGTTTTTCTATTACTGAATTTTGTTTACATACATATTTCAATGTTTTTTTTATTATTATTATTTGTTCTGTATTGTGAAGTCATTGGACTATGTTAGGACCCACTGTGAAATCAGACCTGGCCAGAATGTGCTGTTCTTGTTTTGAATACTGTTAAAACACTTCATTTTAACTGAATCAATGAAATTAGCGAAAAATAAATTCCAAGCAAAAGTATTTTACAGTTTAATAAATAAATAAAATAAATATTTTCCAACAGTGTATGATATTATTAACAAAGAGTTTCTGCACTTACTTTGTAGTAATTCTTCTCACTGGTTTAACTAGTCGCAAAGTATCTTTGACGAGTGGTATCTTGATCTCTTCATCTACTGGACTGATCAAGTTCTCGTATACACCGGGAGCAACTTCGTGATCGTAGTCTAATCTGTAGCTCGGATTAGCATTGATCTCCAGTAGATATGGCTTTAAATCTGAGCTTAATAATATATCTAAACCTAAAATCTGAATAACAGAAATGATATGATATTATTATAAATATGTTTTTTTAAATTTTTATTTTAAAATTCGATTTGATTTGAAAACTTAATCAAGCTGAGAGATCCTAATTTCAGCTAATTTCTATCTGGTTCATTTGAGAAACCAATAACAGTTTTCAATATGAAAAGCTTATAATATTAATAATAAAAGCATTCTTGTGTTTACATAATATGTTTTTATTTTATGTTAAAATGTTATGATACATGTATCCACATGCAAACACATGTTCGGATTTTGTGAGAACAAGCAATTGTTGTTTACACATACTATATGTAGCATGGACCGACAGTTTCTGGAAATGAACCCTAATTTTTGAGCCAACAGACAAAATTTAAGTAAATTTTCAGTTTTTACTAAAAAATTTGGCTATTTTTGCCCCAATCTTCTGAATGAAAATGCAGACTATAAACAGGACTATTTTGTGAATTTGTGATGAAAAGGGGGAACTGGTGGTGAAACGATTAAATAATTAGTTGAAATGCAATATTTAGCAATTTAATTATTTAACGACAGATAGCCGAAATGATGGGCAAAAAAAAGTGTCAACTCACTGGTTTAATATTACAATTTAATTAATGTGAATAAGATTTGTGAAAAAGTTTTCCCCCTTACAATTAGTAATTTATGAATGAACCCTTGAAAAAAACAAAACAAATAAAGACAAAATATGTCATTAAGTTTTGTCTTTAAATAAAGAAATAAAAGGTAGTAAATTTGAATTTTAATACCTGAAAACACGATGGCATTGACTTTCCTGACGACAGCTCTGCATGCATTTGTACCTTCAACTCTGGTATTAACGCAAGGATTGTTTTACAGATGACCTTCTCAATATCTTTACATAACTGGGAAATATCGACTCCTTTCTCCTGGAGCAAAGCCCACATACTGGTCATGGTTCGTTTGCTACCTTTGGCAACGTTATCAGCATGAATGAAATTATCGCTATGTTTGTTCAAACTATAGTTCGTTAAATGCATATACGTATGATGTAAATTCTTCATGGACGGAGCTTGGTATTGTTCAGTACAGAACCTGGCCATTCCCTCTTTGCATAGGTAGAATTTCAATGGATCTAGACTCGTCAGCACCACATAGATTCTCAAATCAAATTTCTTGCGCTCCACTAGCAATGGATTTGAGATATATTCCTGTACGACTGCCGAACGAACCATCCCAATTGATGTAATCGACTGAGGATTGTTTAGTAAATAGATTCCTTCTCCTTGTGCCCCGTCATCTGGTTTGACGATGAAAAAACGTTTCTGTTTCGGGGTTTCTTTGGCCATGCTCGCAACTTCTGCTGCAAAGTGGTGGTACTGGTCGGGTAGAATCCATGATCGAGGATAAAAATCATACTCATCAGGAAACAGATTTCTCATTTGACCCATGATTCTCGTTAATGATACTTTTCGAACAATTTCCACCATTCCTAAGATTGAAAAAAAATTGAAAAACGTACATTATCTTGTGATAAGTAATAAGATGCAAAGTCATTTCAACTCATGACTTTTTGGGAGATTTTGTGTACCATTGAAGTACAGCATATATTTGTACAATACATCACTGATCCAAAGCTTCGTCCACATACGATGAATCGGCATACGGGCAATCTTGTAGTTGCGAAAAATGTTGTCAATTTATTTGAGTCACAGAAAATACCTAGTGCATATCAATGTTATGTTTCATAAGTTTTCGACTCCCGTGTGCAAAGCACAAAAGGGAGTCCTTGCAGTTACCCTGTCTGTATGTCTGTATGTATGTATGTAACTTATTTTGTTCCACCGTTATCTCAAGAACCACTAATCAAATTTTGGTGAAACCTGGTACATAGATGCTCTGAACTAGTGCGCAGATTTGATTAGTTTTGGGTAAAAATCTATGAATATTAATTATCTAATTTGAATGATAATTAACTGTTTTCAAGCTGTTCCATGACTGTTCCACTGATATTTGAAGAACCACTCACTGGATTTCAATGAAACTTGGCACATGGATGCTCTGAACTAATGTGCAGATTTGATTAGTTTTGGGTAAAAATCTGTTAATATTATTAATAACCTAATTTACATAATGATTAATCAATTTTCGGCTTTTCCACTGATATCTCAAGTACTAGTCATAACATTTCAATAAAACTTGGTACATAGATGTCATATGACACTGCACAGACCTGGTAGTGTTTAGGGTAATATCAGTACATATTAATTACCTAATTTGCATAATTAATTAAATTTCAGCTTTTGATATTTCGAGTAGTAATGATCACATTTCAATGAAACTTGGTACATAGTTACTTGAGGACTGTGCAGAGACCTAATTAGTTTTTGGGTAAATATTTGTGCATATTAATCACCTTATTAGCATAATTAGTTAATTTTCAGCTTTTCACCTGATATCTCAAGTACTAATCATCTAATCATCACATTTCAATGAGACTTGCTACATTTTCTAGGACTATGCAGAGACCTGATTAATTTTGGGATAAATAATTGTGCCTATTAATTACCTAATTTGCATAATTAGTTAATTTTTTGCTGTTCTATGGCTGTTGCACTGATGTCTACAAACCACTCATTGGATTTCAATGAAACTTTTAAAGAGTACCCATCACATTTCAATGAACCTAGGACTATACACCATATTAGTTTTTGGTAAATATGTATATTTTTAATCAATTAATTAACATAATTAATACTGATATCTCAAGTATTGATCATCACATTTGAATAAAACTTGGTACATAAATGCTCTAGGACAATAGACAGTCTGATTAATTTTGGGTAAAAATCTGTTCATATTAACTCTCTAATTAGCATAATAATTAATATTTTTTGGGTTCTAATCACATTTCAATGAAACTTGGTACATTGTGCAGACCTTATTAGTTTTACACTTAAATCTGTTCATATCAGTTACCTGATTTACATAATTGGTTTTCAGCTATTCCATCAATATCTCAAGTACAAGTAATTTTGAATTCATTTTTAATGTGTCTTCAATACTCTCAGGACACAGGAGTTCTTTCTAAGCTTTCTTTGATCTGATTTAAAATTCATTTTCGGAATGTTTCAGTCTTACCAGTCACCTGAATCAAATTAAGTTTTCCAAAATCGCTGATGCCTATTCATGAACATAATGTAAAATTGAGAAGATAGTGTGAATCAGTAAACTTTGTTTCACTGAATGGTGGAAATGCATGATTTTGAATCCTAATAAAAAACCAAAATGTCATTCACAAATGTATACACCAGGATTGAATACTACGTTGTCATTGTCATACCAAGATCATTTTTAAGGTTTAAAATGAATGGCATCTGGCTACTGTAAAATACTTTATTTTAGGTGGAATTAATTTTCACTGAAAAGACTTTCTGGTTGTTTTGTATGGAATTTATTTTCACTGATTTCACTGATCAAATATAGGAACAACTGTATATCCGCTGGATTCTATTTTCACTGGATCATTCCCGCAGTGAAAATTAATTCCAATAGAAAATAAAGTATTCTACAGTATCTTTAATTGGATAATAAAACAAAGGCATGTGCATACATGTGACATGATGTATGAAGTTTGTGTGAAAGTTCAAGGCATTCAAGGGACAGGCTCCGAAATAGCATTCAGTAAAATAAAACAACCATCACTAGGCCATTTTGAATCCAATATGCAAAATAAAGATCATCAAGATTCCATGTGCCATTGTGAATACGTACATGACAGATTTGTTATGATTAAAAGGTACTGCCATATGTCCAGCTTAAATCAGCCGCGATGCGATCGCTATGAAAACAGCCACGATGCGATTGCTATGAAAATCAGCCACGATATATAATATATAATATATATATAATAAGTTAATATTTCTAGAGATTTTGACTTTTGCCAGATGCATTTTCCAACTTTTTCCTTGAAGGTTTGTACACCGACAATGTTTACTTGTTTGGCAACTTTGTTGTTTCTGTGGTAGTTTTGAATGAACATCGGATACCCACATGAAAGAAAACGTTCATTTCTATTTCTGGTTCTGATTGCCAGATGATGATTGGTATATAAGGCAAATATATTGAAAATATACACAAGTTGATGCCTAGACAACTGTGACCTCTCATGCATCACTAGTAATGTCTCAGAGGAATCTTTTGCAGCATGCATCCCACAAGAATATGTTAAAGTATATTGTATATCTCAAGATCTTCCATAAGTGTGCAACTTCATTGAATTATTCATGTGATTAAAAAGTTAATAACTAAAAACAAACGTGGCATGCATTATATGAAAGTCAATGCCACATTGCTAGTCTGTCTATTACTATTCATAGTTTTAAACAAGCTAAATGCACGCATGTCTGAGATACACGTGTGGATGTACATATAAGCATAGCAGCCAAATTTTCGGAAGAATTGTTATTAAACGTAGACTGCATGTCCCAAGTAGGTGTAATAAATACTGAAGAGTTCACATGAATTTGAAGTTCATTAAGTAAACATCCACAAGAATTGGACTTGCATGATAATGGCAACTATTTAGTAGATTTGTAACAATGTACACTGTGCTGTGCTGGTACTTATACCTTGTAGCAAATTAAGAGATAATACATGACAACAATCAGTCATGACTACATACAATGTGTATTACTAGTATTCAGGAGTAATTCCCAGCAATCACTGCTATTGTTGATATATAACAATGCAACTTATCCCCTAAAGTAGTAATTCCAATCAATAACCTCACTTACGTTCTGATACAACAGAGTGTCCATAATAAGAACCTTTGTGTTTACCATAGCAACCGAGAGACATGTCTCGAGGCAGTTTTTTATGTTCGAGGGTGAGGGTATGTGCATGCTCAATAAACTACATGACGTGACATACAAGCTGTCACGATAATTATCTATCAAACAAAGTTAACCTCATGCTTTAATTTATTTCAGAAACATAAACATTATGATGAATAGTCGTTAGAGTAATGAACTCAAAATCAATTGACCACATGACCAACAATATTTGATTTGGTGTCAATATTGGTATTGTATTAATTATCCATAAAATAAGTTTAATTAATTGCCAATACATAAACATCACAGTGAATAGCTGTTATAATAATGGACTCAAAATTAATTGACCACATGACCACCAATATTTGATTTTGGTGTCAATATTGGTATTGTATTAATTATCCATAAAATAAGTTTAATTAATTGCCAATACATAAACATCACAGTGAATAGCTGTTATAATAATGGACTCAAAATTAATTGACTACATGACCACCAATATTTTATTTTGGTGTCAATTCTGTTCGTTGTCTTAAATTCCTTTTCAACCAAGATGTCTGCATTGCTACTGAACAATGCATTATTTACGGCCGAGTGCCTTTGTGTTATTTTTAATGGTGTCTGTACCTGTCTGCATATGCAGTTCACACCTATAGTTGTTTTTATTCCTGATAGAACTAACCACAATGCTTTCTCGTTCAGCACACCCTATTCAAAAATTTCATGTTTTGTTAACAATACATTGACTTGCCTGACAAATACCGGTAGTCAAATTATTATTGCTGTAGGGCGTAACCTGGTTTCTAACATATTTCATTTCAAAATGCTTTCGGCTTGTATCTTAATATATTTGGATTGGTGCCAAGGAGTTGAACAACAGTCCTTGCCTTACAGTGAAATAAATCGAACTGTATTTCTTGGTGAACTTGATTCCAGTAAAAGTCTTTCTATTTGTCACATTGATTTGAATAATTGGGTCAAAAAAAAGTTGAAATCTTGCTAGATGATTCTTTGCAAGTGTTGTAGTGTTTCTTTCATTCCTCAAGGTAAAGTATTTGTCATAATTAAAGCTGAAATTAACGTTGAACCATCAATCTGAATTACATATTCCAAGTTTAAGCAAGATGATTGTTATGAACAATATTTATCGACTGGCATAAATACTAAATAAAAAATAAGTTTAACCAAATTCAGGATGATTGGTATAAGAAACAGGCAGATACAGAGGCCCCAAAACAACATTACAAGATCTAATTTGTCTACATTGTAATACGCATAAAGTAGAAAATGAAGAAGATTTACTCAAAGTTTGTTCAAAATACATGACATTATGACAAGATTTGTTCTCACATATGATACTCCCAAAAGAAATTAAAACAAATATTGACAAATTTCAATTTTTAATGAAAATAACACAAAAAAACAATTAAGCATGTCGCACATTTCATCTTCATGGCATTCCAACAACACAAAAAAAACACTTGATTTTAACTTCTTTTAAAAATCTTCTTACTAACTTGATATATTATATTTGCATTGATATGCTATATACTGAAAGAAATATCAATTTCCAAAGATGCAATAAACAAAATAAGAAAATTATTTATGGCAATGTTACTGACTTAAAATATTATAAGTTTTTATGAAAAGTCAGCTTGGGAGCTAGGTTACGACCAAACTGTACAATAATATACTCAAGTTTGATAGTCTTGGAATTAAAATTACTCAAATTATTGCACATGTATCAGTAATCATCACTGACAGACAAAGATCCCTCATATCTCACCTTTAATTTTAACATTATGAGCAAGACATTGAGCAAAACAATAATTGGTTTGAAGAGATTATTTTTATGGTAAATCAATTTTGATGTTAACTCCTTAAATGTAGTGTTGTACTACACATTGGCAACCATTTCAAAATTTTAACTGGTAATTTCTGGCATTTTGCAAAGATTATAAGGCGGTAGTCGACACGCCGCGTCCTGTTCGATATGGGACTTATAGCGACGTATACAACACGTGTACAATACATTGTTTATTTACATGAAATTCGAACACGCGCTGTGTGAGGATCACCGCATTTTAAGTTGAATAAATATATCAATGGCATCCATTTTTCTTCAGGTCTTTTGAAAATATAGTTACTGGTATACACACCAAATGTGATACCAATCTTTAAAACTTTGAAAAATCATCACTATAACTTTTTGGTAATGTTATTATCAGATGCATCCAAGTGTTGCAGTGTTCTCACCGGGGTCTAACTCTTGTAATGTTATGATCAGATGCATTCAAGTGTTGCAGTGTTCTCACCGGGGTCTAACTCTGGTAATGTTATGATCAGATGCATCCAAGTATTGCAGTGTTCTCACCGGGGTCTAACTCTGGTAATGTTATGATCAGATGCATTCAAGTGTTGCAGTGTTCTCACCGGGGTCTAACTCTGGTAATGTTATGATCAGATGCATTCAAGTGTTGCAGTGTTCTCACTGGGGTCTAACTCTGGTAATGTTATGATCAGATGCATCCAAGTGTTGCAGTGTTCTCACCGGGGTCTAACTCTGGTAATGTTATGATCAGATGCATCCAAGTATTGCAGTGTTCTCACCGGGGTCTAACTCTGGTAATGTTATGATCAGATGCATCCAATTATTGCAGTGTTCTCACCAGGGTCTAACTCTGGTAATGTTATGATCAGATGCATCCAAGTATTGCAGTGTTCTCACCGGGGTCTAACTCAGGTAATGTTATGATCAGATGCATCCAAGTATTGCAGTGTTCTCACCGGGGTCTAACTCTGGTAATGTTATGATCAGATGCATCCAAGTGTTGCAGTGTTCTCACTGGGGTCTAACTCTGGTAATGTTATGATCAACTGCATCCAAGTATTGCAGCGTTCTCACCGGGGTCTAACTCTGGTAATGTTATGATCAGATGCATCCAAGTATTGCAGTGTTCTCACCGGGGTCTAACTCTGGTAATGTTATGATCAGATGCATCCAAGTATTGCAGTGTTCTCACCGGGGTCTAACTCTGGTAATGTTATGATCAGATGCATCCAAGTATTGCAGTGTTCTCACCGGGGTCTAACTCAGATAATGTTATGATCAGATGCATCCAAGTGTTGCAGTGTTCTCACCGGGGTCTAACTCTGGTAATGTTATGATCAGATGCATTCAAGTGTTGCAGTGTTCTCACTGGGGTCTAACTCTGGTAATGTTATGATCAGATGCATCCAAGTGTTGCAGTGTTCTCACCGGGGTCTAACTCTGGTAATGTTATGATCAGATGCATCCAAGTATTGCAGTGTTCTCACCGGGGTCTAACTCTGGTAATGTTATGATCAGATGCATCCAATTATTGCAGTGTTCTCACCAGGGTCTAACTCTGGTAATGTTATGATCAGATGCATCCAAGTATTGCAGTGTTCTCACCGGGGTCTAACTCTGGTAATGTTATGATCAGATGCATCCAAGTATTGCAGTGTTCTCACCGGGGTCTAACTCTGGTAATGTTATGATCAGATGCATCCAAGTGTTGCAGTGTTCTCACTGGGGTCTAACTCTGGTAATGTTATGATCAACTGCATCCAAGTATTGCAGCGTTCTCACCGGGGTCTAACTCTGGTAATGTTATGATCAGATGCATCCAAGTATTGCAGTGTTCTCACCGGGGTCTAACTCTGGTAATGTTATGATCAGATGCATCCAAGTATTGCAGTGTTCTCACCGGGGTCTAACTCTGGTATTGTTAAGATCAGATGCATCCAAGTATTGCAGTGTTCTCACCGGGGTCTAACTCTGATAATGTTATGATCAGATGCATCCAAGTGTTGCAGTGTTCTCACTGGGGTCTAACTCTGGTAATGTTATGATCAGATGCATCCAAGTGTTGCAGTGTTCTCACTGGGGTCTAACTCTGGTAATGTTATGATCAGATGCATCCAAGTGTTGCAGTGTTCTCACTGGGGTCTAACTCTGGTAATGTTATGATCAGATGCATCCAAGTGTTGCAGTGTTCTCACTGGGGTCTAACTCTGGTAATGTTATGATCAGATGCATCCAAGTATTGCAGTGTTCTCACTGGGGTCTAACTCTGGTAATGTTATGATCAGATGCATCCAAGTATTGCAGTGTTCTCACTGGGGTCTAACTCTGGTAATGTTATGATCAGATGCATCCAAGTGTTGCAGTGTTCTCACTGGGGTCTAACTCTGGTAATGTTATGATCAGATGCATCCAAGTATTGCAGTGTTCTCACCGGGGTCTAACTCTGGTAATGTTATGATCAGATGCATCCAAGTGTTGCAGTGTTCTCACTGGGGTCTAACTCTGGTAATGTTATGATCAGATGCATCCAAGTATTGCAGTGTTCTCACTGGGGTCTAACTCTGGTAATGTTATGATCAGATGCATCCAAGTGTTGCAGTGTTCTCACTGGGGTCTAACTCTGGTAATGTTATGTGTATATAGTAAGACCCAGAAAAACATATACATGTTAATTTGCATATCAGTTAAAATCTCATTTTTCAGATTAATAAATAAAATATATGCTCACATTGATTTCAAAAATCAAATTGACCTCCAACTTTTTTTAAAATATATTCTTACCTGGGAATTTATTAACTTTGGCATTATATAATCCAGGTTCATCTGAATCATGGAAATATGCTGAATGCCAATAGATATCACAACCAGACTTGCGTCCATATGGAACCTGCAAATCATAAGTAGTAAAGTTTCATACAAGTAATAATATAAAGAATATTATGTTTTTGGAAGACTAAGTATGTTACTAGGAGAGTTAGTTTAAAATCTATTGCTGAGTCGGCAAACGAGCAATGCATGGTGTCTTAGCAGTGATCAAAATTGGTGACTGTCTTGGACAACCACTTTTGTCATTTGGGCAACCAAATATAAAAACTGATTGACAACTACGATAACTATGAACATAAGCACAAAAATTACAATTTGACAAATATTATCACAGTACAATTACATTTTTGCTGAAAAAATCCTAAAAATACAATTTCTCCATTTTTTTGAGAAGTTGTTGGAACCAAGATTCTAGCATAACTAACTGACATTGTAAAATATGAAGATTGACTTTGGTATTCAAAGGGATGAAAACTGTATTATTTGTTCATGTGAATAATCCCTGACCGTCGGTCTCAAATTGAGTGCAAGAATTGTTTTCTAGTCACATAGTTTGTCAGATATGTACCTTCACAGCAACAATCAAAATATACTGCCTACTATTTCACCTATGCAGTGATACCAATGGCTATTAATGTCAGCTTGCCTTAAAGATCATGACATCTCAGCCTTGCTTCATTCCTCTGTCGTTGTGATTTACAACAAATAGTATACAGTCTATGGTCACTATTTTTGATAATGCCTATAGTGTCACTTGCTTTTAAAACTCATTTATGGCTTACATGTAGAATAAGTATATTTTAGATCAAATATTGAATGTTTTATGAACTTCAAATGATGATCAATAAAAAATAATTGAGGAATGCATTGGTAGGTGATTGAAAGAAAACTGCAATGACTCATGGGTAATAGACGTTATGAAATAATCTTTGGATTCAAATGAAGCACAAGGGTTTCCAGGATGAATGGTTAGTGGGTATCGATGGTTAGTGGATATAACCTACTATTTCCACTAGGTGAAATATAATGGGTACATATAATCCTACTATTTCCACTAGGTGAAATATAATGGGTACATATAAACCTACTATTTCCACTAGGTGAAATATAATGGGTACATATAAACCTACTATTTCCACTAGGTGAAATATAATGGGTACATATAGACCTACTATTTCCACTGGGTGAAATATAATGGGTACATATAAACCTACTATCTCCACTAGGTGAAAAATAATGGGTACATATAAATCTACTATTTCCACTAGGTGAAATATAATGGGTACATATAAACCTACTATTTCCACTAGGTGAAAAATAATGGGTACATATAAATCTACTATTTCCACTAGGTGAAATATAATGGGTACATGTAAACCTACTATTTCCACTAGGTGAAATATAATGGGTACATGTAAACCTACTATTTCCACTAGGTGAAATATAATGGGTACATATAATCCTACTATTTCCACTAGGTGAAATATAATGGGTACATGTAAACCTACTATTTCCACTAGGTGAAATATAATGGGTACATGTAAACCTACTATTTCCACTAGGTGAAATATAATGGGTACATATAAACCTACTATTTCCACTAGGTGAAAAATAATGGGTACATATAAACCTACTATTTCCACTAGGTGAAATATAATGGGTACATATAAACCTACTATTTCCACTAGGTGAAAAATAATGGGTACATATAAACCTACTATTTCCACTAGGTGAAATATAATGGGTACATGTAAACCTACTATTTCCACTAGGTGAAATATAATGGGTACATATAAACCTACTATCTCCACTAGGTGAAATATAATGGGTACATATAAACCTACTATTTCCACTAGGTGAAATATAATGGGTACATATAAACATACTATTTCCACTAGGTGAAATATAATGGGTACATGTAAACCTACTATTTCCACTAGGTGAAATATAATGGGTACATATAAACCTACTATTTCCACTAGGTGAAATATAATGAGTACATATAAACCTACTATTTCCCCCTAGGTGAAATATAATGGGTACATATGAACCTACTATTTCAACTAGGTGAAATATAATGGGTACATATAAACCTACTATTTCCACTAGGTGAAATATAATGGGTACATATAAACCTACTATTTCCACTAGGTGAAATATAATGGGTACATATGAACCTACTATTTCAACTAGGTGAAATATAATGGGTACATATAAACCTACTATTTCCACTAGGTGAAATATAATGGGTACATATAAACCTACTATTTCCACTAGGTGAAATATAATGGGTACATATGAACCTACTATTTCAACTAGGTGAAATATAATGGGTACATATAAACCTACTATTTCCACTAGGTGAAATATAATGGGTACATATAAACATACTATTTCCACTAGGTGAAATATAATGGGTACATATAACCCCTCCCCTATGAAATAATGGGTATATTTGGGCACTTAGAGACGTACAAACCCCCAACTCACCAAATAAAATTGAAATATGAAGGTACATACTGTAAATACATTTAATTATTCAGTGCGTTTTATTTTTGCTGATAAGGGAATTCTTGAAAATTGATAGGTAAAATAACAATTAAGCTTTTTTTTTGGAACAAATTCATGAAATTAAAACCTAGTGAATACACGCTCAAAACATCAGTGAAAATAAATAGTTTTACAATAAATACCATTTTCCTGGGTAAACAACTGAGCACATAGTGTGTGTAATAATACATATAAACCTACATTATTACTATGATCCCAGGTAAAATATTGGACACATACACTTTTTGTATATGTACCAAATTATATTTGTAGTTATAATCCTGGCAAAATATTTTGCACAAATATATACCTCAAATATGAATATTTGATATGGAATAGTAAGATATTGACCTTACAGGTTGTTACAAGGTTAAACTAACAGGTGTAAATGTAGTAGACTGTAAACAGATTGTAATGTTCTGAGTGGTTTATGTGTGCTTAAGATGCTTCATTAACTATAGATTGAACTTTGACCTGCACGGTTACCAAGCTAAAAAAAACTATTATTTTTCAGATGACTTTATACAGATCAACGTGAACAAATTACATTGGGAGACAGACATAGGGGAGTGAAAATTTAAAGGGCGTAAAGGGGAGGGGGGGATAATGATTGGTGACAGGAATGTAGATTGGCGGTGGGGGGGTGTGTTAGGTTGGTGTTCTTAGTACATCCATGGTGAAGAGGAACAGATTATGCATCTCTCTAACCAAATATGACAACCCCTTCAATTTTGTTCATTAAATCACACCAAAGAAAAGTCTCTATTCTGACCTTCTGCATCTTTTTTTTTTTGGGGGGGGGGGGGGTCACTCCACTTCTAAAATACCAGGCTGGCTTTGTCACCATAGTTACAGTTGCTGTGTTTGTCAAGTGAATTCTGCAGCACATTGATTTCCACTTAAGTCAAATTAAATGAGCCAGAAATGCATTAAAAGTATACCAAAAGTTACTCAATTTTTTTTTTTTAAATTTGAATCTTGAATCTCAGAGAAATTACAAGATGCATATTTTGTGAGAATGACTATTTTTTTTCCTCTTTGCTATTTCAGTCAACATAAACACATTTTTGAACCATTACTTCGATAATAACTTCTGTAAGGTATATGATACAAACTGCTGGTGTATCAAGGACGCAGACATCAATGCTGGTGAGCCAAGAATCTATTTTGATCAGTTGAATATGTTCTTTTGTTCAGTTTTACTTCTAAGACCCTAAATTGCTTGCAATACACTTGTCCAATCTGATATGATACCACTTGCATTGACAGTCACATCTCTATTGCTTTAGGATAAAAGGTCATTGTAGCATAAGGTCAAAATGCCACAATGCCTATGGACAAAAAGTCACCATTGTTGGGAGACAAAAGAAACTTTTATTTTGCGTTGAAAAAAAATGTCCAAAATTTCAGGAGGGTGTACATTTAACTGTGGGTTATGTAGAAAGCAACCTTTAAGCAACTCAGTCTCCATTGAATGCAATCAATTCAGTTATCTCACAGATACCCTTCACAATATTCAAACTATGGTTGTTAGGTGTAGTGTTTGCTATTAAAACAAAGCTAGTAACTTGGCCAAACACTTGACAAATTATTTGTGGGAGGACATTTTGAAGACCACTAAACACTCATTTGTTGCCAATACAGATGTTCAATATTCCATAATCGGTGAGCGGTTGCAAAGAAAAAAATTTGCAAAACTATGTCAGAGTGATTCCCCTGAATAAATTTCACTGAAAAATATTCCATTTAGCAAAATGCTGTTTTCCTATTTTCGCTCTCACTGACTTGAACTAATTCAGTACTATGTAGGAGTCATTTGCAATCCCCTCCTTTCCCTGCTCAAGACATTGCGGAAATAAAACAGCCACACAATCCTCAAGACTTCGCAGGAATAGAACAGCCACAAAAAACAATACAATAATTTACATCTAGCACAAAAATCAAATATATCGTTCCAACTTGTTCTAATGTTTGAATTTCCCTTTGGTAAACTACACTGAATGCATTCTAAGTTTTTGACGTCACATTCAAAAACTTTGCTTTGTTTTCATTAGTTGCATCAGTACCTTAGCATGTGATGGAAACCTTGCTACTGCATCAGCATTTTTTTTTTGGCAGTTACCTCTCATTTATCTAATACTATAAGTGGTGAAAAGATGTATAATAAAAAGGTTATCACACAAATACTGCAAAGTACGCAGTCAGGCACTATGTGTTTGCAGGGCCCTCCATTATAGTATAGTATAGTATAGTATATTTTATTTGGCACGAAATAATGCATTGAATTACATTATCTATGGTCAATAAACATACAACAACAAGTAACAAACATCAATAACAAATAAAATAATAAGTAAGCAAAGAAATATAAAATATCAGTAGTACATGTAATAAGAAACAAAAATAAAATTTAGATATTGTTAGACATTATAATTTGATGAACAAATTTTTCGAGACTGTTAACAATGAAACTATCATTTGAGGTAAATAATTTTTTAAGTAAGTTATCCTTGGATAATTCTTGAATTTTTTCATCATAAACTGAAACCATATTTAGAAATTGTATACGACTATTCTTAATTTCAATATTTTCACAGTCCATGAATGCATGAGTTTCACTGCCCCTAGATCACATAGTGTACAAATTCTTTCTTCTGGAGGTATTCCTTGATATCTCAACTTTTCAATTGGAAGTGAATGAGCTGAAATTCTAAACCTAGTTAAGCTGGTTTGATGTATTATATGTTAATCAATATACAATGTACCACATTGCCAAATGTCAGTTTTTTTCATGCTGTCTTTGTGTGAAAACCTCATATTCTGGTTTCCTGCTTATAAATAGCAATAAATTCTATTTCAATGTCCATGAGGAATTTGGACATGTAGCAATTTCAGTTCATGAAGGCCTGATGTTGTATTTAAAGAGCGGTACTCGTTGTGCCACACATGTATATTTATGCAGTCTCATCAAGTAACCTAAAATTTGCATAATAACAAACCTTAAACTCATTCTCCACTGTATTGCACAGAATTGCATAAATTTTCCCTCCTATGCCGGAAAATATTTCTGATTACATTCTTTATCTGTCTGGCATGATTAAGAAAAAGGCTTTGTAAATTACTATAAGCCATTTTGTTATCTAGAACTTAAATAAAGCTACATGTATTTACTGGAGTTAGCAAGGATATGTCCAACCAACGAACATATTCAGAGTTACATATATAATATACTGTAACACCATTTATTTTCACTGGCATTTTTATTATTTTGATGATTTTAGCATATTCACTGGGTTTTAAGTTAATTTGGCAGAGAACAAATGATTTCTATTGTTATTTTACATGCTCACAGGATTTTTTTTTAGCGAATTTCACTTACTAACGAACATAGTGCAATTAAAAACTAGTGAATAATTAATTTGTTACAGTAATTGAAGATATGTTGCTAACTGGGCCCTACTTTGGAAATCCACTGATTAAACGAACATTTATTTTGATTAATATCAATAGTTTAATCATTCAAACTATAAGGCTATATCAAATGCACTTTCAACATATCACTTTAAAATATTAATGACATTAATCACGCTAAGTTAATTTTTTTTGTTGGCGCCAATGTATAAACCGATTAAATAAACGGCATTTGTCATTTGTATCCGTAAGAATATAAACTGCGATTATTAGTGGAAATCAAACGAATTAAACCGGAAATCAGAGGAAATAAATGCCTTTGGCGATTGATTTGTAGTACGCACCTCTTTCCAGCTCCATCCTAACTCTTTCAAAGCAAGACGTACGACTTCCAGTGACGATTTGGCTTTACACGTATCGACAGTGATCGGATTCTTTGGCCTCCGTCGTCTTCTCGATCTATGCGGGCTATGCATACACCGGTCGCCGCCGCCGTCGTCGGGTGTGTGTGATTTCGGAGTTTTCGACCGCCGTGGAATGATCGGTTCTAGTTTCCCACCAGCTTTCATAGCAAACGTGGCGTTCATCTTTCTTCCTTCGATGTTGACTCGCTGATCCGCGTGTCATTTCTTTGATTTTTGAAGATTAATAGCACCAATTTCCATTAACCGTGGTGCTGCAGACGAGAAACCGCCATGTTGTTTTGTCAACAGTGTTTAGACTTGTCCACTCTGTCAAGGGGAGGGGAGGGATAACCGCCATAAAATACAAGATTTTTCTAAATTTACGCGTTAATTGACCAATTTTTTTAATTATTGTGTATTAAACTTGTCCAAAATTACAATAATTTGACGTTATTGACATTTATATTACCGACGCAGAACATTTTACATAAGATTTAATTTTCGTTTCTCTCACAAAGTGAAATAAGTAATGTGTAAAATCACTGTAAAACGCGCATCGCTCATGAGCCCAGGTAACCCTGCAAGAGTAGGCAAATCGTTTCGTCCGTTCCATATCCCGGCGACAAAAAAACTAAACAAAACAACAGGTTATTTCTGAACAGATTGACTTCTGGTGAGTCAGAAGATCAAATATCTGTTCGGAGCTGAGTGGTAACAATAAATATTTGCCCGCCATGAATGGAGGGAGAAAGTGGAATTGTTGACAATGTAATTAGTGCAGTTCAGTCGGTCAGTGTTTGTTTGTTTGGTTTTCCCCTGAGGGCAACATTGTACTGGTTAATTATGGCACCTTACAACACCATATTTACTATAAATTAGTGACGCGTAACACATTCATTAAATAAAATGTCCCGAATTGACCTTCACCTACCTATCTGGAGTGTCGTGGTTATTCCGCCCTATAGCCAATCTGGATGTAACCGTTGCCATGGGGATATCCCGATTAAAATACTCGGAGTGTCGTCAACTGAGACCATTGATCAATGATAATACGGGGCATGGTGACATTGTCAATTGACAAAACTACAAAATCCACCACAAATTCAGTAATTTTATTTTAACTTGCACCACTACAAAATATGCTGACAAAATTTCATTGATATCGAGTTGTTATTCAAGAATACGTCGTATTGAAGAGAAAGTCATTTGTCGTCGGTATAATCCACAGGACAACAACACAGGACCGCAAAGTAGCCCAATTTGCAGGTCAGTTATGTCAGACGAGAAAGCACGTCTTTATTTCTTCTCGTGTTTAGTTCTCGTACTCGGGACTCCGACGGCGCAATGTGTCATAGAGCGCCTCCATAGTCTGAACACATGTGATATTTTGTTTTTAATCAGAGCGCCTTGGAACATTCATGCTATTGCTTTGCCTATCATGAAATGAAATGTATAAGAACGAAAAGGCATCCCAGCCAGCAATATTGCAATTTATCATATATGTGTGAAAATGTTTTCAACTGATTATTATTGTTATAGGAGTGAAAATATCACGCGTTATTGCAGAGTTCCAAATGAAAATGCCAGTCATGTGATTGGCGTTATTTTATGATATTTTCACACTTTGGCCAGCACTACTTTTACGTTTGACATGAAAACAGCTGGGAATTCATTGAGGACGAAACTTATCAAACATGTGCAAGTATTTCAGATGTTTTTCCATAAAAACTATGTATTTCCGTGTAATTTATGCGAGTGCGTCGATGTCGGCTAAGTAGAAAAACTATTCCTTGTGGCTTTCTCTGAAAGGCAATAGCAATGGAGGCCGAGCAAAGTCGAGGTTTTGTTTTCATTGTCCCGGGGTCCGGTGAAAGGCTCTACTTTTCCCTCTTCAATTCCCATCCCTATTTCCAACACGACAGTGCCACATGATACCAAATCACTCTGGCACATTAAAAGGTATAGCGGAAGGTTGATAATTTATGTGGAAAGTCTGATTTGCGGAAAGTTGATTAAGTGATGTGAAGAGTCGACAAATTTGTCTACAAAAAGTTGGTTATGTCCAGTACAAAGTCTGCAAAAATACGTGCAAAGATGGCAAAGAAAAGTCTACAAACTTACGTGGAATATCTGTAAAGTTTCGTACAAAAAATGGAAATTTACATGAAAATTTGCGGTAACGTTAAGTTTACAAAATATAGTGCAAAGTCTGCTAAAGTTACATTACTAGTCTGTAAGGTTGTAAAGCTTGCAACGTTGCGTGTGAAGTTGGTAATATAACAAAGAAAGTCTACAAACGTCTTTTCAAAATTGGTAATGTTACTAGGAAAGTTTGCGAAGTTGCATGCAAATTTGAAAAAAGTTGTGTAAAAAAGCCTGCCAAGTTGTGTGCATAGTTGGTGAAGCTACGTGGAATGTCTGCACATGTGAGTACAAAGTTAATAAACATTGAAAATGGCATAGAAAGTTGATAATTTACGTTGCATGCAAAGTTGAGAAAGTGATGTGGAAAGCTTGCAGAGTTGCTTGCAACTTTGGCAAAATTACGTGTAATATCTGCAACGTGCAAAGCTGTAAAAGTTTTGTGGTGAACCAGCAATCTTGCGTGGAAAATGGTAAAGTTATGTGGAAGGTCTGCAAATACGAGTGCAGAGATAGTTAAGTCATGACATTAAAAGACTATAAATTTGTGTACAAAGTAACTAAAGTTATGTGGAATGTCCGCAAAGTTGCTAGCAAATTTAATAAATTTATGTGGAAAGCATGTAAAATGGCGTAGAAGGTTTCATGTGACATGTATTATGATAGCGACTTCACGTACAAATTATGATTACAATAAAGATGAAAATCTGAGGAAGTAACAACATGGATATATTGCAGGAATTTGATGAATAGATTGTTTACTTATTGTATTTAGTAGTGGCAACTTTGCAAGGCTTTAACCGTGATACACATCCCTAGTAATCACGTGATCGTGGAAAGCGTGTAAAATTGCATGGAAGGTTGATAATTTAAGTTTGCGAGAAAAATTGATGAACTAATGCCTGCAAAGTTTCGTGTAAAGTTGGCAAAATGACGTGGAATTCCTTCGAAGTTACATGAAAAGTTGTTTTAGTTACATGGGAAGTAGGCAAACTTACGTAAAACGTCTGCAAATTTGTAATTTACGTGAAAACCTGAGATGGGTGCGAAGTTGATAAAGTGATGTGAAGAGTTAATTTGCATACAAAGTTGGCAAAATTACGTGGAAATTCTTCAATATTGCGTGCGAGCCTGCGAAAGTTACGTGGCGAGTCTACGAAGTTGCATGGGGAGTTTGACAGTTCCGTGAAAAGTTGGTAAAGTTACATCGAAAGTCTACAAATTTGCGTGCAAAGATGGCAACGTTATGTGGAAAATGTGCAAATTTGCGTTCAATATTTTCTTTATCATAGTTTGTTTCAATATAAATATGCATTGTCATAATTAATTTTGAATACAAACAAGTTTTAGGATTAAAACAGCAGTGGGAAAGCAGTCTACTGAATGTAAATATCTTACAAAACATTGGTGCCTAATTTCCAGCTTTATTCAAATTAATTTAGATATTTTAGTATAAATACAAATGCCTCATCTTAGAAAACAACGTGTTGCATTTAGACCGAAAATCTTAGCTGGCTTTTGTTCAATTATTTTATACAGGTGTCTGTCAAAAATAAATGATTCACTGAGGAAAATATGAACTGCCTTATTGTCATGAATTTGTTTTCGCGTATCTGTTGACCGACTTAATTAACTGATTATTAGCTGAATTGCTGTGTTACGTCTGTCATCGTTTAGGTCTATTTGAAGTTTTGGACGGAACTTGGCTCAGTGGTTTGGAACTAATTACAAGATACCGTCGCTATTCTGATATTCATAGTTATTAATGTAGTGAACGATTAATCAAAAGATATAACGTATTCAGTACTTAGTATGATTGGCTTTATGATTGAAGGTTACGCCCTAGAGTCTTTTTACTGTTTTGTAATTGGTTAGAGTTTTGAAAATGAATAAAGAGAGTTTGAGTTGGTCTTGGCGAATACTCCACGACAGACGCAGTCGAGTCGAGTCGAGAGTCCGAGAGAGTCCAGGGGCGAGCCTTGAGGCAGTCCAGTCTTGGGCGAGTCTTGGTTCAGCCTTGTGAGAGTCTTGGGAACTTTTCCCCAGGGCGCTGTGTCTTATAGAGTGCTCCGATTGACCGACTAAGACGAGAGTTGAAACGTATTTCGTTGTATGTGTCTTATTTGACTGTAAAGTTAAAGTGACTTTCCCGATCCCGTACCTCAAGGGGACGAGATATAGAGACGAGACGAGTTTCCCCCTGCAAGTGTGGAGACCCCGAGAGAAAGAGATTTTTACCCCTGATATTATTATAACCTTATGTGACTTCTGTATGATTTGAAAAGTAAAAAAAAAAAAAAAAAACCTCTAGGTATAGCTATCATGCTGCGAGCTCTGTTTTTTCTGCAAATCAACTCAAATAGTTATAGTGATTGGAATACATGTAATACATACAGCTAATCAAAGTTGACATAGCAGATGACAATGGAAAGATGTTGAAGTGCCAAAGAATGCAAATAGTTAGATGATGTGCAGTGGAGAGACAAGTCAATAGCACTGCTCCCCTTGAGATTCTACATCTTCAAACACTGCAATCATTTTTGTTGAAGTGTGTTTTTAAATAGTATTATAAAAGCTCTATAATTCTGTTCTAATAGCTGAAACAAATTCGTGTGAATTATTTTCAAAATTTATATACTTCAACAAAAAATGTTTTGTCAAATGAACTGTTTGTCAAATACAGAATACATATTTTTTAGTACAATTTTCCTTTCAAAATGTGGATGCAACGTTTTGCTTTTTATGCATGTTTGCATTGTATTTGATTTGATAAGTTTGGACTAAACAGATTTTCTATTGGCTTCAGATCTTGATCGAAGTTTGGCACTCAATTCAGAGCAGTGCTTATATCTATTATCTGACATCTTGTTTTCTGTTAAGATTTTATTTTATTTCGACCAATTGTCAGTTTTCAGGAAAGACATTTTCCCCTTGATATGCCTTTCCCTTCCATCTTTGTTGACACGGGCAAGGTAAAATTACGTGGAAAGCATGTATAATTGCATGAACAGTTGGTAAATTATGGGAAATACATTGAGTGCAAATTTGATGTAGTGGAAAAAGTGGAAAGTCTGCAAAGTTCCTTGCAAAGAAAGTAAATCTACGTAAAAAGTTGACAAACTTACTAAAGTTACGTGCTAAGTCTACAAACGTGTGTACAAAATTGTAATGCGGAATGCTTTCAAAGTTGATAATGTTACGTTAAATATCTGCAACGTTGTGAGCAAAGTGGGTAAAGTTACATGGAATGTCTTCAAAGTTACGTGACAAGTCTACCAAGTTGCGTGACATGTATACCAAGTTACGTGACAAGTCTACCAAGTTACGTGACAAGTCTACCAAGTTTCGTGACATGTCTACCAAGTTACGTGACAAGTCTACCAAGTTACGTGACATGTCTACCAAGTTGCGTGACAAGTCTACCAAGTTGCGTGACAAGTCTACCAAGTTGCGTGACAAGTCTACCAAGTTACGTGACAAGTCTACCAAGTTGCGTGACAAGTCTACCAAGTTACGTGACAAGTCTACCAAGTTACGTGACATGTCTACCAAGTTACGTGACAAGTCTACCAAGTTACGTGACAAGTCTACCAAGTTACGTGACATGTCTACCAAGTTACGTGACAAGTCTACCAAGTTACGTGACAAGTCTACCAAGTTACGTGACAAGTCTACCAAGTTACGTGACAAATGAAATTATGCCAGCTGATACAGGGAGTTGCCGGATTTCTTATCTGAAAATAGAAGTGTATCCTCGGAACGGACTAACACACTTCTTTCTTAGTGAATTGAGCTCTGGTTAAAACAACACACGTTTATTTTCAAATATTTCCCAAAGTGTTTTCTTACTAATGTTGGGATTGAAACGTGATGCAGCGATTCAGCAATTTCTGTACACAGTTATTCCTGGATTAGCAGTATCATTAGAGCATTAAGCTACCAAACTTCTGAGCAATTTGGTATTTGTTAAATTCTACACTATATAGCAAAACAAAATGCATGCCATAAATGATAGTGGAAAAGTCCAAGTGATGACTCTGTTGTATTTAATTTGAGAGCACATGTACATCTCATTATATGTGCATGCAATCTCGCAAAATGTATTACATTTCAACAGCTTGGGCATTGGGTTTTCGCAGTCCGAAAACGGGGACTTATGTTTTGACCTCCGTGAGTGCGTGCGTCCGGACCTGTATCTTAGAAATGCCTGGACCAATCACAATTAAACTTCACACACATATCATACATGATATTATACATAAGCACCCCAATTTGTTTCACGGTCTGATTCAAGATGGCCGAATGGCGGCCATTTTTGTTCTAAAAATCAACAAAATCAAACATTTCTCGGCTGTTTACAGGTGGTTTTTGTTCAAACTTGGTATATAAGTTGGAAATTATAGAACCTTGATGCACATCATTTTGTTTTCAGATAAGATTTAAAATGGCCGACTGGCGGTCATTTTGTTTTAATAAATGTGGTTCTAGTGCCATATCTCTGACTTGCTGTGACTGATTATGTTCAAATGTTAAATATTCATTATACACCATGTCATAGATATACAGATATATTGGTTTGACGATCCTATAAAAAATGGCTGAATGGTGGCCATTTTTGTGCTAAAAAATCATCAAAATCAAGCATTTCTCGGCTGTTTACAGATGGATTTTGTTCAAACTTGGTATATACATTTGTACGTTAGACATTATAGGACCTTGATGCACATCATTTTGTTTTCAGATAAGATTCAAAATGGCCGACTGACGGCCATTTTGTTTTAATGAATGTGGTTCTAGTGCCATACTCTGACTTGCTGTGACTGATTATGTTCAAATTTGAAATATTCATTATACATCATGTCATAAATATACAGGTTTGACGATCCTATAAAAATGGCTAAATGGTGGACATTTTTGTGTTAACAAATCATCAAATATCAAGCATTTCTGGATGGATTTTGTTCAAACTTGGTACATACATTAGACATTACGGGTTCCTGATGCACATTATTTTATTTTTTAGATCGGATTCAGAATGGCTGACTAGTGGCCATTTTGTTTTAATGAATGGGCTTCCAGAGCCTATCTCTGACATGCTTTGACTGACTATGTTCAAATTTTATATATTCATTATACATGTATTCCAAATGGCTGATTTTGTTTTAATTAATGTTGTTCCAGAGCAATATCTCTCAATACTTGTTTGACGATCAGATAAAAATGTCAATCATTTTAATGTTAAACAATCATCATAATCATATTCCTGACATGTTTATATTCCAGCTATATTACTATAAACAAAACTTTATATCTTAAATT
Organism: Saccoglossus kowalevskii; assembly: GCF_978046115.1. Taxonomy (NCBI): domain Eukaryota; kingdom Metazoa; phylum Hemichordata; class Enteropneusta; family Harrimaniidae; genus Saccoglossus; species Saccoglossus kowalevskii. The sequence continues at coordinate 8,097,761 of NC_140657.1, forward strand.
TGATAACTAATGGGGACTGTGCCATGCATGGCTTGTTTTTTTTTGTTATGCAACAGATATGAACCAAATCCATCAATAAATACCTGAAATATGGTTCCATAAAGATTTGATATTGTTACATTATTTATTTATTCTGATTGACACCTGTATGCAGGCACGATACATACTGGAGTCAGTTGTACAATTCATTCCATTAATAATCTTTACATGATCATGTCTGTATTATTTATTCTGATTGACACCTGTATGCAGGCACGATACATACTGGAGTCAGTTGTACAATTCATTCCATTAATAATCTTTACATGATCATGTCTGTATTATTTATTCTGTTACACTTGTGTTACAGACCACATACAAACTAGAGTCACTTGCGGCCATTATGAAATGGGTATGAAAATTAATGACAAAAATGCCATGTACATGTAGGACATGTCTGATGCAGGTGTGAAGTTAGAACTTCGTCGTCCAGCTACTCGGAGATATGGATTTCAGTTGATCATTTTAGGACCTATCTAAATAATAACATGAATTGTATCAAGGACCCATCATGTGCGGTATGCCTATGCAATTTACTTACCTCTGACCAAAACAGTGTAATCTGTAAACCCACACTATCTCTGTGTGGTGAAATTGTTAATAAAGATGTACAAAAAAAACTAGTTAACATCCAATCCGAAATAAAAGTATTGATTTCGCAAGCTTTTATACTGAATACATGTACAACCACCACAATCACAAGAGGTTCCAATGTATTGCTTTTATTAAGAGTAATTTGTTCTGAAATAAAATGTGTATTACAGTCAAATATATGTACAATGGTTAACCATGGCAACAAGTCTAATACATAATATTTCACAGAGCAAGTTGCTTCCAAATAAGTAATTCTTGAAATAAATGTACCCGGGTATATATTCTAACTGATTAAAACAATTGTAATTAAATGGTAGATTGGACAAGTTTCCCATTTAGCAAAATCACATTATTTACTCTACTGGTTGCACTTGCAATAACTACTGGGATGTTTCCATGGTCAAAGTAATATTTTATTGATTCTGTGTACAATAAATTTGATTATTAGATTTTATGCACTTCTAATAGAGCAAATATGGTAGTCAACCTAGCGCCCTCTATCCATGGATAACAACATGTATTCTTTAATAATCTTGTGTAATACTGTGTGATGAAGAAAACTTCGTTTATCATGAATATACACAAATTAATATTTTTGTTTTTACAACCATGTTTAAAAAACTGATACTATATAAAACAGGTAATTACAACAGAATATTCATTATTAGATTAAATATAGTACCTGACAACCATGGGGGAAGATAAGTGAAAACTTGCTACATTACCCTCTTTAATAAAGTTTATTATTATTAAGTGGAAACAAGTTGTTTACTCGACTGGTTGTACTCTTAAGATCATAATTTTCAGGTAGATAGTTCTTTTGCAACTACCATGTGTCGAATACCACTCTTGGTCATGTGACCCATTATTATGGCAGTGTTTATTTAAGTAAACCCACACTAGGTTCTATCTTTATGCAAATTGTAAACCACTACTGTTATATTCATATGTATAAATCACCACAGTGAGCTGTAAACCAGCACTGTATTAGCCAGATAGCTGTACATAACTTGGATGACTGTACAACTTTAGTCAAGTGTTCTTCCTTAACTATTGAAAAAGTTGGAGGTTCTCTGCAAATACATGCGTTTGAATAGTCCTTTCAGTGTCACATGATATGCACTGAATTCTTAATGAGAATATAGCACAGTATACAATAGACCTTTGTATATATATAAATTACTTTTGTACAGTACTAGTATGCAAGGTAATTACTTGCTGAATTGTTCAATTTTAGCACTTTCATCATGCTGAAATTTTCAAGTAAGAAATTAAGACTAGTGTTTATTTATCATGAAACCATTATCCAGATAATTCTATATGTATTTAATGGTATGAATCAGTTGAATTGTCAGATACTTGTCCTTAATGTAACCAATTATTCATATTCAATATTTCATTTGGGAATAGTTTATGGGCCATACTAACAAAGGAAGCTGATAACACACAGGATTCATAAAATATGTGCATATTCACACCATTACAGCGAGCGCAAAGAAGATTTGTACAGGTAACTTGCAGCTTCCCTGGGCAAGTCAATGTTCCAATAACCCCATCAACTTAGCACAGACACAGATTTGTAAGGATAATTTACTGACTTCTGACCTGAAGTTATGATGCAGATACTTCATGTAAGTCCTTCAATAGACACTCATTATTAAAAGACATGTACCGGTACTTCAGAGAGTAATGGCAGTTGATTGCACTGTGCATGAGTGATTCCATACAACTCATATATGCGAGGATAAAAATGCATTCAATTTGTTCATTTACATAAAATTAAAATATTCGTGGTGCGATGAGTACTGCTCTGTATAATTAATATCTCATAGAAGGCCTACAATATGGCTCTGTAATCGCAAACATGTCAAGTCAAATAAGGTTGCCTTTTTGACATCACCATAAATGCGGTTCACAGTGCGGTAACCTCACAACGCCCACACCACCGCCTAATCTTCGGTAGTTCATACCACCATACATTTTCCAACAATTGCCGTCAGAATCATAAACTTCTACAGTTTTCAGGTAAGTGGTACCATCAAATCCACCCACAGCCATCAACTGACCATTCACTACCGCTAAGCCAACCTAAAAGAAATAAGAAAGAAAATAATTTTTAGTTTATACCCATATTTACATATTGTTACAGGCAAGTCTAGCATTATCAAAACAGTACATATTTCGTGCTATAAGACATGCTATAATTTGAAAGCCAAGTTTAAGCACAGAAAAAAAAACATGACATGAAAAATATTACATGACACAGTCCTTGTCGTTTTAAATGTATATTTGAGTAGATGTGTCCATATTTGTACATTGTACATCTTGTGATATTTGCTTGAAATTGTCAAAATTTTACGGAATTAAATTAACAGAAACCCTAGATTTGGTATTTTAGAACTAAAATGGACAACAGGAAATTGGCTTTTAACAGTGTTACATTAGTGTCATAAAAAAAATGTAAATTTGATATAATATGTGGAATAACAAGTCAGAATTATATGCTATCTTTGAGGAGTGAACACCTTGGCATGTTCACCACCTGGCAACCACAACCGGTGAAAAAAACGTTCAAACCCTTCAAAATATGACCTCCTCTTTGATGTATATGTGAAGTTGATTGGTCCACCCAAGTATGTATCAAGTTTAAATAAAATCCATCCGCGCAATGGATATAAGTTTCAGGAATGGTGAAAATGTGTGATTTTGAGGCATTAAAAAGGATGCCATTGGAACATGGAACAATCCATGTATACATGTCCAATAAAATGATGCAAGTTTCAAGTTTTAACTTAATGCATGAGATACAGTTAAATACGATAACACAGTCAATAAGTCTCAGTTTTCCAACTGCATACATAATAAACTTAATAAAATGTTTTGAACTAATACTCATGATGAATAAAAACTATCATTCACAACGTAGTACTGTAAAATACTTTATTTTAGCTGCAATTAATTTCCGCTGAAGGGACATGTTGGCTATTTTCTTTGGACTTTATTTTCACTGATTCATTCCTTCAGAGATAATAGTGAAAAAAAATTCTCAGTGAAATTTACAGTAATTATGATCAGTACTTACCCCACTCCGTCTTGAGTTCATAGCTACTACAGGTTGCCATGTATTCGTAGCAGGATTGTATCTCTCAGCACTGCTCAGTTCAGTTTGATCATCACGCCCGCCAACCGCATAAATCATATCATTAAAGACGGCACATCCAAGATGTTTTCGTCTTGTTCCCATTGGAGCAACTGATGCCCAGCGATTTGTTCTTGGGTCGTATCTTTCGACTATGTGATAATAATAGTAATATTTTATTGTATCTTTAGAAAAAGAACATTTCTATCAGTAAAAAGTAGTTCAAGTGCAAATAGAATTAAAAGAAAATTATGCATATTCATTTTGTGTTGTGAAGCACCTGTTTTTAAAACTTCCAATGCTTTTGCTTTTTAAGTAGATATAAGTTTTTGGAACGAATTGGTGATTTTACCTGAGAATTATCTGTCAGCGTTTGTTGTCGGCCTAAATAATATATTATGGCAAAGTGGTAAAAAATTGTAGTTCATGTTCAATCTCATTGTATACAAATTCTACTTTCTGGCTGGGTATGCCTTTCTTGTCCAATTGCTAAATTGTGGATATTTGTTCTAAATTTAGACATATTAATTATTGTCTGTATGAAATCAGACAATATCATATCATGGCTTGGAATGGTAATGTGGCGATAGGGTCCTGCTTTGTGCTTTGACAAATGATGAAGACCCAACTTTGCGAAAACAGATATTAAATCAAGTGAGGTAAAAATGTTCACTTTGACAAATGATGAAGACCCAACATTGCAAAAACAGATATTAAATCAAGCATCATGAACAGTGAGGTAAAAATGTTCACTTTGACAAATGATGAAGACCCAACTTTGCAAAAACAGATATTAAATCAAGCATCATGAACAGTGAGGTAAAAATGTTCACTTTGACAAATGATGAAGACCCAACTTTGCAAAAACAGATATTAAATCAAGCATCATGAACAGTGAGGTAAAAATGTTCACTTTAACAAATGATGAAGACCCAACTTTGCAAAAACAGATATTAAATCAAGCATCATGAACAGTGAGGTAAAAATGTTCACTTTGACAAATGATGAAGACCCAACTTTGCAAAAACAGATATTAAATCAAGCATCATGAACAGTGAGGTAAAAATGTTCACTTTGACAAATGATGAAGACCCAACTTTGCAAAAACAGATATTAAATCAAGCATCATGAACAGTGAGGTAAAAATGTTCACTTTGACAAATGATGAAGACCTAACTTTGCAAAAACAGATATTAAATCAAGCATCATGAACAGTGAGGTAAAAATGTTCACTTTGACAAATGATGAAGACCTAACTTTGCAAAAACAGATATTAAATCAAGCTTCATGAATAGTGAGGTAAAAATGTTCACTTTGACAAATGATGAAGACCCAACTTTGCAAAAACAGATATTAAATCAAGCTTCATGAACAGTGAGGTAAAAATGTTCACTTTGACAAATGATGAAGACCCAACTTTGCAAAAACAGATATTAAATCAAGCATCATGAACAGTGAGGTAAAAATGTTCACTTTGACAAATGATGAAGACCCAACTTTGCAAAAACAGATATTAAATCAAGCATCATGAACAGTGAGGTCAAAATGTTCACTTTGACAAATGATGAAGACCCAACTTTGCAAAAACAGATATTAAATCAAGCATCATGAACAGTGAGGTAAAAATGTTCACTTTGACAAATGACGAAGACCCAACTTTGCAAAAACAGATATTAAATCAAGCTTCATGAACAGTGAGGTAAAAATGTTCACTTTGACAAATGATGAAGACCCAACTTTGCAAAAACAGATATTAAATCAAGCTTCATGAACAGTGAGGTAAAAATGTTCACTTTGACAAATGATGAAGACCCAACTTTGCAAAAACAGATATTAAATCAAGCTTCATGAACAGTGAGGTAAAAATGTTCACTTTGACAAATGATGAAGACCCAACTTTGCAAAAACAGATATTAAATCAAGCTTCATGAACAGTGAGATAAAAATGTTCACTTTGACAAATGATGAAGGCCCAACTTTGCAAAAACAGATATTAAATCAAGCTTCATCAACAGTGAGTTAAAAATGTTCACTTTGACAAATGATGAAGACCCAACTTTGCAAAAACAGATATTAAATCAAGCTTCATGAACAGTGAGGTAAAAATGTTCACTTTGACAAATGATGAAGACCCAACTTTGCAAAAACAGATATTAAATCAAGCTTCATGAACAGTGAGGTAAAAATGTTCACTTTGACAAATGATGAAGGCCCAACTTTGCAAAAACAGATATTAAATCAAGCTTCATGAACAGTGAGGTAAAAATGTTCACTTTGACAAATGATGAAGACCCAACTTTGCAAAAACAGATATTAAATCAAGCTTCATGAACAGTGAGGTAAAAATGTTCACTTTGACAAATGATGAAGGCCCAACTTTGCAAAAACAGATATTAAATCAAGCTTCATGAACAGTGAGGTAAAAATGTTCACTTTGACAAATGATGAAGACCCAACTTTGCAAAAACAGATATTAAATCAAGCATCATGAACAGTGAGGTAAAAATGTTCACTTTGACAAATGATGAAGACCCAACTTTGCAAAAACAGATATTAAATCAAGCATCATGAACAGTGAGGTCAAAATGTTCACTTTGACAAATGATGAAGGCCCAACTTTGCAAAAACAGATATTAAATCAAGCTTCATGAACAGTGAGGTAAAAATGTTCACTTTGACAAATGATGAAGACCCAACTTTGCAAAAACAGATATTAAATCAAGCTTCATGAACAGTGAGGTAAAAATGTTCACTTTGACAAATGATGAAGGCCCAACTTTGCAAAAACAGATATTAAATCAAGCTTCATGAACAGTGAGATAAAAATGTTCACTTTGACAAATGATGAAGGCCCAACTTTGCAAAAACAGATATTAAATCAAGCTTCATGAACAGTGAGGTAAAAATGTTCACTTTGACAAATGATGAAGACCCAACTTTGCAAAAACAGATATTAAATCAAGCATCATGAACAGTGAGATAAAAATGTTCACTTTGACAAATGATGAAGGCCCAACTTTGCAAAAACAGATATTAAATCAAGCTTCATGAACAGTGAGGTAAAAATGTTCACTTTGACAAATGATGAAGGCCCAACTTTGCAAAAACAGATATTAAATCAAGCTTCATGAACAGTGAGATAAAAATGTTCACTTTGACAAATGATGAAGACCCAACTTTCTAAAAACAGATATTTAATCAAGCTTCATAAACAGTGAGGTAAAAATGTTCACTTTGACAAATGATGAAGACCCAACTTTGCAAAAACAGATATTAAATCAAGCATCATGAACAGTGAGGTCAAAATGTTCACTTTGACAAATGATGAAGACCCAACTTTGCAAAAACAGATATTAAATCAAGCATCATGAACAGTGAGGTAAAAATGTTCACTTTGACAAATGATGAAGGCCCAACTTTGCAAAAACAGATATTAAATCAAGCGTCATGAACAGTGAGATAAAAATGTTCACTTTGACAAATGATGAAGGCCCAACTTTGCAAAAACAGATATTAAATCAAGCTTCATGAACAGTGAGGTAAAAATGTTCACTTTGACAAATGACGAAGACCCAACTTTGCAAAAACAGATATTAAATCAAGCTTCATGAACAGTGAGGTAAAAATGTTCACTTTGACAAATGATGAAGACCCAACTTTGCAAAAACAGATACTAAATCAAGCATCATGAACAGTGAGATAAAAATGTTCACTTTGACAAATGATGAAGACCCAACTTTGCAAAAACAGATATTAAATCAAGCATCATGAACAGTGAGATAAAAATGTTCACTTTGACAAATGATGAAGACCCAACTTTGCAAAAACAGATATTAAATCAAGCTTCATGAACAGTGAGGTAAAAATGTTCACTTTGACAAATGATGAAGGCCCAACTTTGCAAAAACAGATATTAAATCAAGCTTCATGAACAGTGAGGTAAAAATGTTCACTTTGACAAATGATGAAGACCCAACTTTGCAAAAACAGATATTAAATCAAGCATCATGAACAGTGAGATAAAAATGTTCACTTTGACAAATGATGAAGACCCAACTTTGCAAAAACAGATATTAAATCAAGCTTCATGAACAGTGAGGTAAAAATGTTCACTTTGACAAATGATGAAGGCCCAACTTTGCAAAAACAGATATTAAATCAAGCATCATGAACAGTGAGATAAAAATGTTCACTTTGACAAATGATGAAGACCCAACTTTCCAAAAACAGATATTTAATCAAGCTTCATGAACAGTGAGGTAAAAATGTTCACTTTGACAAATGATGAAGACCCAACTTTGCAAAAACAGATATTAAATCAAGCATCATGAACAGTGAGGTCAAAATGTTCACTTTGACAAATGATGAAGACCCAAGTTTGCAAAAACAGATATTAAATCAAGCATCATGAACAGTGAGGTAAAAATGTTCACTTTGACAAATGATGAAGGCCCAACTTTGCAAAAACAGATATTAAATCAAGCGTCATGAACAGTGAGATAAAAATGTTCACTTTGACAAATGATGAAGGCCCAACTTTGCAAAAACAGATATTAAATCAAGCTTCATGAACAGTGAGGTAAAAATGTTCACTTTGACAAATGACGAAGACCCAACTTTGCAAAAACAGATATTAAATCAAGCTTCATGAACAGTGAGGTAAAAATGTTCACTTTGACAAATGATGAAGACCCAACTTTGCAAAAACAGATACTAAATCAAGCATCATGAACAGTGAGATAAAAATGTTCACTTTGACAAATGATGAAGACCCAACTTTGCAAAAACAGATATTAAATCAAGCTTCATGAACAGTGAGGTAAAAATGTTCACTTTGACAAATGACGAAGACCCAACTTTGCAAAAACAGATATTAAATCAAGCTTCATGAACAGTGAGGTAAAAATGTTCACTTTGACAAATGATGAAGACCCAACTTTGCAAAAACAGATATTAAATCAAGCTTCATGAACAGTGAGGTAAAAATGTTCACTTTGACAAATGATGAAGACCCAACTTTGCAAAAACAGATATTAAATCAAGCTTCATGAACAGTGAGATAAAAATGTTCACTTTGACAAATGATGAAGGCCCAACTTTGCAAAAACAGATATTAAATCAAGCTTCATGAACAGTGAGGTAAAAATGTTCACTTTGAAAAATGATGAAGACCCAACTTTGCAAAAACAGATATTAAATCAAGCTTCATGAACAATGAGGTAAAAATGTTCACTTTGACAAATGATGAAGACCCAACTTTGCAAAAACAGATATTAAATCAAGCTTCATGAACAGTGAGGTAAAAATGTTCACTTTGACAAATGATGAAGACCCAACTTTGCAAAAACAGATATTAAATCAAGCTTCATGAACAGTGAGATAAAAATGTTCACTTTGACAAATGATGAAGGCCCAACTTTGCAAAAACAGATATTAAATCAAGCTTCATGAACAGTGAGGTAAAAATGTTCACTTTGACAAATGATGAAGACCCAACTTTGCAAAAACAGATATTAAATCAAGCTTCATGAACAATGAGGTAAAAATGTTCACTTTGACAAATGATGAAGACCCAACTTTGCAAAAACAGATATTAAATCAAGCTTCATGAACAGTGAGGTAAAAATGTTCACTTTGACAAATGATGAAGGCCCAACTTTGCAAAAACAGATATTAAATCAAGCTTCATGAACAATGAGGTAAAAATGTTCACTTTGACAAATGATGAAGACCCAACTTTGCAAAAACAGATATTAAATCAAGCTTCATGAACAGTGAGGTAAAAATGTTCACTTTGACAAATGATGAAGACCCAACTTTGCAAAAACAGATATTAAATCAAGCTTCATGAACAGTGAGGTAAAAATGTTCACTTTGACAAATGATGAAGGCCCAACTTTGCAAAAACAGATATTAAATCAAGCTTCATGAACAGTGAGGTAAAAATGTTCACTTTGACAAATGATGAAGGCCCAACTTTGCAAAAACAGATATTAAATCAAGCTTCATGAACAGTGAGGTAAAAATGTTCACTTTGACAAATGATGAAGACCCAACTTTGCAAAAACAGATATTAAATCAAGCTTCATGAACAGTGAGATAAAAATGTTCACTTTGACAAATGATGAAGACCCAACTTTGCAAAAACAGATATTAAATCAAGCTTCATGAACAGTGAGGTAAAAATGTTCACTTTGACAAATGACGAAGACCCAACTTTGCAAAAACAGATATTAAATCAAGCTTCATGAACAGTGAGGTAAAAATGTTCACTTTGACAAATGATGAAGACCCAACTTTGCAAAAACAGATACTAAATCAAGCTTCATGAACAGTGAGATAAAAATGTTCACTTTGACAAATGATGAAGACCCAACTTTGCAAAAACAGATATTAAATCAAGCTTCATGAACAGTGAGGTAAAAATGTTCACTTTGACAAATGACGAAGACCCAACTTTGCAAAAACAGATATTAAATTAAGCTTCATGAACAGTGAGGTAAAAATGTTCACTTTGACAAATGATGAAGGCCCAACTTTGCAAAAACAGATATTAAATCAAGCTTCATGAACAGTGAGGTAAAAATGTTCACTTTGACAAATGATGAAGACCCAACTTTGCAAAAACAGATATTGAATCAAGCTTCATGAACAGTGAGGTAAAAATGTTCACTGACAAATGATGAAGACCCAACTTTGCAAAAACAGATATTAAATCAAGCTTCATGAACAGTGAGATAAAAATGTTCACTTTCAGGGTATCTCAGGGACAACACAGTGGGTCTATAAAGTGTGCTAAAGCTACTGCATGATATCCACCCACAAATGCTACGTCTTCTTATAATCATTGGTACAATAGTCCCTCAGAACCTAAGCTATCATACCTGTATTTAGTGGAGAACTCCCATCAGAACGCCCAACTGCATAAAGATAACCACCCACAACTGCTACAGAGACTCCCAATCTTCTTATAATCATTGGTACAATAGTCCCTCAGAACCTAAGCTATCATACCTGTATTTAGTGGAGAACTCCCATCAGAACGCCCAACTGCATAAAGATAACCACCCACAACTGCTACAGAGACTTCCAATCTTCTTATAATCATTGGTACAATAGTCCCTCAGAACCTAAGCTATCATACCTGTATTCAGTGGAGAACCACCCTCAGAACCCCTAAGTGCATAAACTGCGAGTTAGGGAGATACCTTTTGTATATATTTATTAAAAATCAATAAATAAAATATTAAAACCGTATCAAGAATACTAAAAATGTTTTTCTTAAAGAAGCTTTTTCAGTTAATAAAAGCCTAAAAACTAAGTGGTATTTAGAAATTACAGACTTGCTGATTAATGTTTAATAGAAATGTTTAATGAATAAAAGTGATAAATTAACTTCAACAGACATAAATATCATCAAGTCCAACCTCAAACATAAATTTACATCCCATTGGAAAGAAGAAATTCATAGTGATATTCGTGACAAGTCTGCGGGAAAAAACAAACTCAGAACATTTAAATTCAATATCAGTATGAAACCATATCTCATCAATATCAAAAACATTGATTTGAGAACTAGTCTGGCTAAGTTCCGTCTGAGTGACCATGCCCTTAGGATTGAGACTGGCAGACACAACTGTACTCCACTCAATAACAGGGTTTGTGACATGTGTAACCAAGGTACCATTGAAAATGAATTTCATTTTATGGTGGAGTGTCCCAAATACAGTAATAGACGCAGTGTTTTGTTTGATACAGCGGCTGATGTGATTGACTCCTTTCACAACCTGCCTCCTGAAGAACAGTTCACTGCACTGTTAAATAATGATAGTATTGTCATCCAGGTAGCAAAGGTAGCACAGTTTTTGTAGATTAGTTTATTTTTTATTACTTCCTTATTAGTGTATTAAGGATGCTGTACACCTTTTTTTGTTTTGAAACCCAAAATTCTACTTTTTTGTATTTTTCAATGCTGGACTACAAGGAGCAAACACTCAGTAGGAAAACAAGTGAATTGGATGTTTTTATAGGGTGTAAAAATCAATTTTTGTTAATTAAAAACAAAAGCACATGTCATTGTTTTGAAAGCCATGTTTTAATTAATCAGCCAAAGACATAATAGACAGATAATTTGCATAATAGTCACCACCCATAGCAAATATAAACAGTCTCTTGCAATCAGTACAAGCTCAGACTAGTAATACAAGTATTTGTAGTCCGAGGTACAAGTTACACGCATTCCATTTACGATCGTCCACAAATTTAATTTCGTTGAATTTCTCGCTCTTCAAGCAGTCGACTATGAAACCGTCTTGGAGTCAACTATGACAGTGACGAAAGAAAACGAATGCAAGGAAATTTGGAGAAGAACGTCGACAGTATGTAAAGCGATTATTATGAAAATTTAATCATGGAAGGTACCTTCCACAATTTAATTGATCAGACCATGGAGGTATAAACAGAAGGTAGAAAATTTGAGCACATGGCAGACTTAGTTTTCGTGACCAAATTACGTGTCATGGACTCCGACCACAATGAGTCAGAAGTGAAACACTTGGGCCCGGACTTGGCTACACCATGGCTACACGTAAAGCACGAGTCAAGTAGCAGTAAAAGCGTGTGTGTGAGCATCCTTGTTTTACCTGTTTTATTTTTCTTAATCTTCACATTCTCAATAAATAATTTGATGGATTCAATGAAGTTAGATTTGTTATACATGATATAGAAAGTGAACTGAATGTAAGATACCGGCAGTAGTCCCCGCCAGCAGTTGTTCCGTTACTATGTATTACGCATTGAAGATGGAAAAAGAATCATCACACTAATTTTGTCACAACAGTTTTGGGAACTAAAAAACGGAAAACACGATTTATGGCGAACAGGTTATTTTACAAATCAACAAAATAATAACGGAGCAAACAAACTGAAAATTCACCGCCCGATCGACAGACAACTTTAAACCTAAGCGATCGCATCTCCCGATTCAGTTCAGCACTCGCTGTGACTTCTCTCCCCCTCATTGCCATTCAAATCAGATAATACAGATCTTCATCGAGACATCTCGCGCAGTAAAAAAAAATCTTGGAAAGAAAACTACATGTAGTTGACTCTGGTGGTGCGTTCAGCCACGGTTATTGGTTCAGCAGCTGAGCAAGAGAATGACCTTCCATGGAGGGCAATGTATGGTAATGAGTCTTCCAGAAAAGGAGTATCTCCTCCCACAACGTATTAATGAATATGTAAATCATGACGTCATTTTGGCGCGGCTTTGTCACGCCGTGAAAAAGTGTTTCCTATTGAATTCGGGAGCATAATTTCGTACTTTATAACCAATTGCGACCACGCATATCCACACATCTGCCTGATTATGACAGACAGATACCATGACTATTCATTATGAGTTTGTTTTGATCCATGGGACAAACGGATTTTGAATTAGCCGACGATACGTTGCTGCTAAGTTGTTTTTTGCCATTTTCTCGGTTAAACAAAACAGCGATTTACGGCAACTACAGGCCTTTGATCTCGAGTTTTAGTGGACACATTATACTAATTTTTCGCACAGACACTCTTCGATATGTTCCCTCTCAAGCCGCGCTGGGATTTTTCTATTTTCCTATTTGTTTCGAAATTACATTCTAATTTCTGAATACCGGAAAGAACCAGATCGCATTGTTTTTTCAAGATAGCTAAATTATTATTTCTTCTCCAACTATCATGTAGATATATATCTCAATTAACACGGAATGGTGGTGAGCGTTGTCTGAAAAACTGTTTTGTTGCCAATGTTCCACTAAATTTGTTTATTTATTGGTTCAATTATTTTTTACCGAAAATGGCTTTCTGTGTTTACACAGAGATCACGTGACTATACACGTCCATACACACACTATCTTGTCGACTTCATATCCAGTGTGAAATAAGCTTTCCATCAATATATAGCTTTGTGTTGTTCAGTAAATATTTTATATGAAAATATCAGTTTAGAAAATCAATACCAAAAACGTGTACAGCATCCTTAATACTGTATTCTTTTACTATTATCTGTAACCATTGTCACTCTCTCCGGGGAGTGAGTAAGTGTTAATAAATAAATAAATAAAGATAACCACCCAAAACTGCTACAGAGACTCCCAATATTCTTGTACTCATTGGTAAAATAGTCCCTCAGAACCTAAGCTATCATACCTGTATTCAGTGGAGAACTCCCATCAGAACCCCCAACTGCATAAAGATAACCACCCACAACAGCTACAGAAACTCCCAATATTCTTGTACTCATTGGTAAAATAGTCCCTCAGAACCTAAGCTATCATACCTGTATTCAGTGGAGAACTCCCATCAGAACCCCCAACTGCATAAAGATAACCACCCACAACAGCTACAGAAACTCACAATCTTCTTGTACTCATTGGTAAAATAGTCCCTCAGAACCTAAGCTATCATACCTGTATTTAGTGGAGAACTCCCATCAGAACCCCCAACTGCATAAAGATAACCACCCACAACAGCTACAGAGACTCCCAATCTTCTTGTACTCATTGGTAAAATAGTCCCTCAGAACCTAAGCTATCATACCTGTATTCAGTGGAGAACTCCCATCAGAACCCCCAACTGCATAAAGATAACCACCCACAACAGCTACAGAGACTCCCAATCTTCTTGTACTCATTGGTGCTATTTTGCTCCATTTATTTGCCTGAGGTTCATACCTAAATAACAAGGAAAAAAATGTACATAAGATCACAAAATACAGACTGATTGTTACATACACATCATGTGCACCAATTATCAGTTCTTTATTGCTATGGAAACAAGTGATGACAGTGGTCTTAAAACCTGTAACCATAATCCATTTCAAAAGTTGTTTTTCTGAGGTAATGTCAAACTAAATGTCACAACTGCGAATGATATATTGCTCCATGTTTATGTGATAAATAACAAATACAGTGTTACTGCGTCTTACCTTTCAACAATATTAAGACATGATACACCATCTTGTCCTCCTACTGCATACATGTAATTGTCTAACACCGCCACACCTACACTGGTTCTACAAGTACTGGTGGGAGCTACATCACTACTCCACTGGTTTGTCTGTGGGTCATATCTGTACAGTTAACAATGATATACAATTACAACAAACATTGAATTACATAAAACTAAAATTCAAGGCGAAAGTATGAATAAGTGATTGGCAATAATGGCCAAGAAAAAAGTTTCTGGTTAAATGATTTTTTCAAAATTTATGTGTGGTCGAGCCTGACATGTGGGCGTGAGTGGCGCTCTCGTCGACTGAACGGCATCAGACTCTACTAATGCCAGACAAAATAGTGCATGTCTCGTTGGCAAGATCAATACTGCGAATTCACCAAGTTCATGCCTTATATTTATTTTGGTGGTCATGGTAACACCACGCGGAGAACGCCAGCTCCTCATGTCTACAAATGAACTCTGCTGTGAATGGTTACTCTTTGATGGCTGTCACTATCTGACGTTCCTGCAATTTGATTGGTATCAACAATGAATTGTCAGGGGAAGTGAAAAACATTGTTTTGTCAGGCGTGTGTTGGGTTTGGGGCACAGCGGAAGGCACAACTCACGCGATCTTGTCAGGCTAATGTGTGCCTCTATTTGTTATTTTTAATATAAATTTTATTAAAAAACCTTTATTGCATAAATTTGTACTTGATGTGCCTAATGAAACCAAAAACAGAATGAGAAATTTGATTAAAAAGAAATCATTAGCCTCAAAGTTCGAATGTCTACTTGGAAGAACACTATGACTATCCTACCATCTATATTCTCACTAAAAGCAGCTTAGGCGTGATACAATGTTTGCAAAAAATATTTGATAGTGCAAAAATTCTGCAGATTTAATCAGTTCATCGTTATGCAGTGTTGAAAGAAGTGAAAAAACAATCGCCTTGTATTTTTTTGTTGGTGTGCACACTGACCAGAATTATTTTTTTCAAGTCTAATTCCAACTGCTCAGTTATGCTACTAGAAATGTGTACAATTGAATAATTCAACATTTGCTGGGAAGACTTTTCACTACAATTCACTGTCTAGACACCCAAATAAAATTTTAAGTGTGAAAGGAAACGTTTTCCAGAAACCCAAAATTCAGCTTTCCAAAATTTAAGCAGTATATTGTAGCATATTCCACAGTTCAATACAGAGTTGTACACAAATGAAGAACATCACAATGTACTTACTGTGAAGAAAAGATGAGATCACATGTTATTATAAGCAACCTTTGCTCTTACGAACTTACCTCTCAATACTGTTGAGATATGATGAACCATCATGTCCGCCGACAGCATATAAGAGATCATCAACAACGGCAACCCCCACGCCACAACGTCGTTTACTCATGGGTGCAACCATCCGCCATTCATGCGTTTGCGGGTCAAATCTTTCAACGCTGGAGATAGCATCACCACTGCACCAACCCCCAACTATTCAGAATAATTAAAATAAATATTCAATAATTGTAAAATTAAAATCTTCAGAAAGACACCAAGAGTTTATTATTAAACAAGAATCTTAGTTTCAGACAGTGGCAAAGATGGTTGACATGACAACCTATATCGGTACAATGTACCAAGAAAACTAACTTGCTGAATAAACGAACAAAACAATGGCCTTGATGTGTGAAATGATCGATTGAAGGGTCTGCTTAGTAGAGTATTGCTTTGATCCTATACGTGCTCCAGTTGAAATGAATTCTAGTATCTTCACATTTTTTAATTTCCTCAGCTTCTTAAGGAGTACTCGGTATATGATGAATACATGGATGAACAGCAAATTATTAACACAACTGCTTTATACTTAGATAAAAAAAAACTGTTAAAATACACCAATGCATAAGTACAACTGAAAGTGGTAGTAGGTAAACATACTGTAAAACATGTTGAAATAGCTACATACTATTTTAGCAAATTGGGTTAAATGACGTATTAGCGAAATGTTGATTTAGCGAATCCCTCTTGTCTTGTTTATTTTAAGGAAGTGCTCCAGATTATTACGTTTCCTGTGTTGTTTACAAAGTGTGTGGAGAAAAAGACGTTGTTTGGCGGCCATTTTAAATTTATTATGTCATCAGCGACATCTTAGCGAATTAGTTCTCTCGCTAAATTTGCTAAAAAGACATGCTCGCGAAAAAGACATGTTTTACAGTAGTCCTAGGTAATTAGTATATAATAATAATGAGATGTTTTTGACAAACTATTCATATCTGTCATTGAAGAACGTCTGGTTATATATAGAATAACTACTAGGGACTACAATTACCTAATACCATTCAGTGATTGCATATTTTGCTTCCCGCACCCCAATTATTGAAGAGGGAAAGCTGGTGTCCAATCTCTGATAAAGTTATCGAGGGTCAAATTTCAATTTCTTAAAATTTTATAAGTGGGACTTGCCAAGACACTAGCACTAACCATGACCATTTTCTGTATATAATATATATCTGTCTATGCAGCCTTTACTAATTTCATGAATACAACTGCATTGACTGAAATACTTGACAGGAATTTTAGAAGACTGAATGTGAGAGTAGAATTGTGAAATTTGTCTTTTTTAATTCAAAATTACTTCAAATTGCAAACTCTGTGGATTCTTCAAACACTGAGGGCACTTTTGCAGTATAAAGTACTTATTAATCGAGTCACCCAAATTTTCCTTCACCAATTCAACCATTGATAAATGAATGTATAATTTTAATAATTAACATTATATGCTTACAAAGTGAAAATCGATGCATTTGAAGTCATCCACAAGGATAATAGTCACTGAAATTTCATATCTACTACAGAATTTTGACTGCCATAAAAGTTTTTTCCTGGCTGTATAAAATAAAAAGGCGAGTACAAATATACCCCTTACCAGCAAATAAAACTTCACCGCATCTGATAGGTTTCCTGGGTCGTGTTCTTGGTCCTTGCATCAACGGTCTTTCTTGGGGTAATAGTAAATAGTTCTTGGCTTCATCAACAAGATCTCGGCATGATTCATCACTCTTTATGAGTAGATCCGAACCAACTGTACCAACTAGAAATTTAGGATTTAGTAGCGGCAGTCGAACATGTTCAAGGACCTATGAAGATAAAGTGTGTTTTACGCATTGTTTTGCAAAGGTTGAACTCACTTGAGAACTTAGAAAAAGCAAAGATATACCAACAGCACTATTAAACTAGTCATCTGTCAGCGTAAACAACGTAACTGAGCTGTCTATAAAATGTTATATGAATTGTTACAGACACATTTCAAATATGTTACAGACGTCTCCCTCCAAAATGTGCATCATATTTACGCATAATTGTATGTTTACAAATCAGATGCAGCAACGCAGTGTATGGTGGAAATAAGAATACAACCGATGGTGCATACACTCCAATGCAAATCCTTATAAAATGCATTTGCATGTTTTAAATCACAAAATTACGACTAAAAGCATCGATGCTATGTGTCAATCAAAATTTGTTCATAACCGCTGTGACATCTTGTCTAAAGGATCCCATACACCTGATGATTTTTAAAAAGAAAGTCGAAAATGTAAAGTTGCCGCAGACGATCCATCAATAATATGAACAGCTCCGCTGTTGATGAGGTCTAGCAGAGCTAGCAATTTGATTTTAAAGATGGTACCTGTGGTAACAAACATCGCCTGTCTCCTATAATGTACTTGACCCATGCCATTACAGCACTATACACTTGTTCTTCAGTTCGGACGTTCAATTCATCACTGCCAATGATTTCTATGAGTTGATTGACAGGAAGCAGCATGAATTCCTCACTTTCCATTACCTGAAACATACAAGTTATCAAAGATGTTTCATGCAAGGACAAAAAAACTTGTGCGTATTCAGGTGGCACAGAGTGTTGATTTCAATCTCCACACATACATTTGTACCTCTGTTAGGAATAGAATCTTTATTGCTATTATATCCTATATTTGAGGTTTTGATGAAATATACAATAGAGTAAAACATAGAAAATAACGAACACTAACAATACAGGAAAAAACAAGACAGTAAAATTTCTAGACATAGAAAAACTGGTTACCGGGGTAATTTGTATTTTCTGAAGCAGATGGTTTATGCATTTCCCATTTAATTGAATTTTCTTGTACTGGTATATTAAAACAGTTATAGATGTGTTTTGCCATATCATTTATAATGTTTTCATCTTTATAGTTTAAAATATTAATTTATAATCATTCATTGTGTTATTCAGTTTAGTCATGCTTACAAATTGAAAATATTGAAAAAACAAACAAAACAGCCATGACATAGTTTGAACAAATTTCCATTTTTGGCAAATTTCGGCATATTTATTTTCCGTCTTGTTTACATCAGTCACAGCAACAGCGCGACATGTGATCAATGACTGTTGCCAATTATGCAGACAAATAAGATGAAGGTATGAAAGAGGAAAAAGTTGTTACAATAAGGTTATTTGGGAATACTCCAAAGTATGCACCCAGGCAATACAAGATTGCATCTCAGTGCAGATCGTATCAACACCTGCTACACATCAATTTCAAATAAAAAAATGCTCCTCAGAAAGAATGAAAATGGTAACATAACAAAGAAAAACACATACACTAACAAAAGTCACAATAATACACGAACAATAATTACAAAAAATAAAATACAGAATTGACAATGGGCCATTCCAGTTTATATCTGCACCCCCCTGTTGATGAGTTTGTGTGTTTAGTTCATACAGGGTATAATTTCCATGGGTGTATAAGTCATACAAAGTTGTATTTCCAAATCACCATTCACCATACAGTAATGGAAATCCAAAACTATAGTTCCTACTTATGGTGTTGATGAGTTCCTTTGTGCCACCATACAGAGTATGATTTCCAAATATAACTCTCATCATATGCTAATTTACCAAGTTCAAAATTTTATATTTGATAATGGAAATCCAAACTAGTCCTGATTCATGGTGTTGATGAGCTCATTCATGCCACCATACAGAGCAGGATTTCCAAATATAACTCTCGTCATATGATGCCAATTTTCCAAGTTCAAACTCCAACTGCGGTAAAGGGGAGGGACATCATATTAGTCACAGAATTAGCATTTTAAAACAAGTGGCCTGTCAGCTGAGATAGCTCTGCTGTTAGCAATACACATTTCAATTGAAGAACTGAAGATACATGTATCATTAGAAAATGAACAATATGTATAGTATCAAAGCAATCGGACTTGACAAGAAGACGAAAATATCACTTTTTACAAAAAATGACAAAAATATTCACCAAAATTAGAGAATTGAAGGTATCATCATGAAATGAACAAATCTGAGAGAGGTTCACATATAGTACCTATATATGTAATATCAAAGAAATCGAGCTTGCGGATTTTAACAAGAAGTCGAAAATATTACTTTTTACCAAAAATGACAAAAATATTCACCAAAATAAGAAAATTAAAGATATCATCATGAAATGAATAATCTAAGAGAGGTCTACCCAAGACTACATATACATATACACCAAGTATCAATGCATTCAGGCTTGTAGTTTTCAAGAAGACACGAACGACACTGACGAACAATCACTCATATGATAAGCTCCACTCACATCACCCACAAATTAAAACGTGAGTGCGCGGGGGACTATCAGATTGTCTGTAAGTTAGGCAAGCTTGACAAGGCCAGGGGTACATCACCAGTGGCGGATCTAAGGAGGTTCTTGGGGTCCGGGGGACCCCCCCCCCCCATTGAAAAATCTATTCAATTTGTTTTTATAATATAAAAAAATCATTAACTTAGTCTGGCGATTTTAAAGTTTGGACACCCCCCCCCCCCCCCCCGCCCCATAAAATAATCCTGTATCCGCCCCTGATCACATAACGTTACACAAATACAATATACAGGGTTGCCATTCAAAATATTCCATAAATTTGTGATTGTTGAACCTAATAAACAATGACTGCTGAAACATTTGTAATCACGCTGTCCTCATGTTTAAAAATAATCCTCGCAGATAGGCAAAATTAAACATCAGATACGACTCAAACTTTAATTTCAATATGACTGGGAGTCAAACATATATTAATCGTAATATTTTTGCACATTAAATTTTGTTGAAAAAAGTTTTTTGTTTGAGAGGATGTTTTATCAATCAAAACAACCTTTAATGAATGTATTCAAAAGAAATATTTAATAAATTCTTTCATATTCACAGCAAAGATACTTGGGGTGGTCTCTGTTAGATTTTGTCAAAATATGCAAATCTGGATTTTTAGTGAATATTTTTGGGGAAAAATGTTATTTTTGACATCTAGTCCAAACCTGCAAGTCCAATCGCTTTCATATTTGCGGCAAATATACTTGAAGTAGTCTTCTGTCAGATTTATTAAAAAATAGAGATAGCTTCACCAAATGAACAACTTTGAGAGAACTTTGTACATGTGTCTACATTTTTTCTACATGTCTGACTTTTTGGAGAAGAAGTCGAAAAGATGAATTTTACAAACAAATTCACTAAAAATAGAGTTTTGCATACAATGTCATTTTGACACAAATTTTACTTTGATTAAGAATCAGCCCAAGTACCTTTGGTGCAAATATGAAAGCATTTGGTCAAGCGGTTCTGGAAAAGAAGATGAACAGTAAAGTTGGATGTGGATGGTCAGTCATACCATGAGCTCTGCTAAGTCATCTTCGATGACAATAGAGCTAAAAATTGTCTACAGGACTATCGAAATCAGAAAGGAAATCAAACGGGCGGTTCACCACGTTCATCTGCGGCCACTACCCAAGTTTCAAATAAACGTACCGGTACTTTCTTATTTTGGATTGTATATTTATTTATTTTTTTAAATTAAAAAAAAAAAAATTTGTTTTAAATAAAAAATCGTGCAGTTTCCCCATCGACATCAAAGCCAATTTGTGGAAATCGTATCGCAATTACTACTGAGTAATAATCAACAATTGCAACACTTAATAAGTAAGGTATTCACTTGTGAAATTCATGACCGGCTTGCGTACCATGATTATTTGCTACTAAGCAATGCATTCATGTTTAGTGATTGTCCGTCGTCGTCTGTCGTCCGTGTCAATGTTTTACTTTTTCGACTTCTTCTTGAAAACTACAAGCCTGAATGCTTTGAAACTTGGTGTTTATGTACCTTGGGTAGACCTTTCTCAGATTTGTTCATTTCATGATCATATCTTCAATTCTCTAATTTTGGTGAATATTTTTGTCATTTTTGGTAAAAAGTGATATTTTTGACTTCTTGTTAAAAATCGCAAGTCCAATTGCTTTGATATTACATATATATGTACTACATGTGGACCTCTCTCAGATTTGTTCATTTTGTAATGATATCTTTAATTCTCTAATTTTGGTGAATGTTTTTGGCATTTTTGGTAAAAAGTGATATTTTCAACTTCTTGTTAAAAACCGCAAGTCCAATTGCTTTGATATTACATATATAGGTACTACATGCGGACCACTCTCAGATTTGTTCATTTTGTAATGATATCTTTAATTCTCTAATTTTGGTGAATATTTTTGTCATTTTTGGTAAAAAGTGATATTTTTTTCTTGTTAAAAACCACAATCATTTATGGTGAAAAATGATATTTTTGAATTCTTGTTGAAAACAGCAAGTCCCATTGCATTGATACTATCCATATTATTCATTTTCTAATGATATCTTCTGTTCTTTAATTGAAATGTGCATCGCTAACAGCGGAGCTATCTCAGCCGAGAGGCTGCTTGTTTATTCAAAACTTTACCAACAAAACTAAAAAAATTAATGTATATTATATATTTTTTTTATAATGTGAAGTTTTTTTGATTGACTGTAATTTTTCAAAATTTCATGACGCCTATTGTAAAACCTAATTAAGGCCTTTCACTCCCGTGACGTCTTAATTAGAGTGCGCCTATTTAAAAGATTATACGGTATCTTGCTTTTCGTCAGCCACGAATGTCACACTAGAGGAACTTTATCGATGAAGCCGACCAGCCCGTGCATTTTTATCAACACACAGTGACATGCAAATCGAGAAAACTTTTGTCCTTACAACTGATCAAATTTTGTGAAATACATCATCATTGTAGTGATTGGTTTGCTGTTTGACTATATCTCGCGGCCTGACAAACAAAAATTTGTATATTTCTAGAAATGCATCATTTGTTATATACTTGTATTCCTATTACAGGGAACAGTAAAAAGTTTGCATATACACCAGTAAGAGCACATTCATTTTGGAAATTTTTCGGGGGATATGTTTATTCCGTGGGGTATGTTTATTTGGGTTTGAAGATTTGTCCGTGGGGTATGTTTATTTGGGACTTGAGAGTGTAGATGCGCGTGGAAAAGGTGAGGCGCAGTGTTGTATATATGCCACTCTGCATGTACGTGCAAATTTGACTAGCACGTGGCATTCTAATCATAACTTGCGCGCAAACCAGAAGTTCGCTGAGTTGGAACAAAAGAAATGTACGCGCAAATATCAGACTTGTGGGTGTGTGGGCTTGCATGTGGCTATCTAATTATAAATGCCTATGAAATATGGAAGTATTAAGTATATTGAGAATACAGCGAAATCATTGCAAGAAGTTGCACTAGTCTTCACTCCATATTGATTAACATGCACCACCCATTTGGTTAAAGATCCTTATTGATACAATATTATACATAAGAGATTGGTCAGTAACTTCGGCCTAGGGGGGATCGGCAGATTCCATTTTGCCAGCTGTAAATCTCAGTTGACCCACCCCCTATCAAATAAAAAAAAGTGGGTGACACCGCCAAAACATATTTTAAAACTTAAAACATGCTGACCCCCCCTAAAAAAAAACAAAGAAACATTAACAGTTTTGACTCTGACATGATTACAAAATGTATTATATGTGCATTGAAAATATCATGGTTTGCCATAATTTTGACATAATTTTTAGCGTTTGCATTTAATAGACCTTAGTAGGGGAGGGGAAGCATAAAGCCAAAAAACAACTACAGAAAAGGCTGCAGGAAGGAGGGAAATCTATGTTGCTAAAGATAGTAAATAAAAGCAAAGCTGTGGAGTACTCACTCGATATACGCCCTTATATTTTAATTTATATATCAGCATTTTCACAAATTTAACTTTTTTGACTTGCTGAACAAAAACTGTCACTGCTCTTTGTACTAATTGCTGTGTTGTCTTTCCGTCTCCTGTTATAATTGGATAAATCCAGTAAATATCTTATACAATGGTGAGTGACTACAGACTTTAAATAAAATAATCTGATATCAGCAGCACATGGACTTGGGATGTGTTTAAAACTTAACTGTATAATTGGGGTTCTAGCCGCATTGCATAATCTGTTAGTTATTTGGCAACTTTAACCTCAAAATATTTAGTCTATAAAATTTTTTGCATCAACAAATTTATAGGCAATATAGGTAATAGTTATTATTAAGAATACATTTGTACGGCTAACTTTTTTATCGTTTGTTCTGAAATAATTTTTTTATAAATATATGCATGAGCACGTGTTAATTCTGGAAAACATATCAAAAACACGGTGACCCCCTATTCGCACAATCAAAAACAGGGTAAACCCCCCCCCCCCCCCCACTGATCCACCGACCCCCCTAGGCCGAAGTAACTGACCAATCCCTAAGCTTTGGTAAGCTTCCAATTATTATTTCAGTCAATCACGAAATACAACACAGTGGTCCGCTTTACTCATTCTTAATTGTGGAGATGAATGAATTTCAGCTGTACGTAAAATGTATGTGTATCAAATATGATACACATCCACTCGTTTGATTTGACAGTGTTTCATGCCTGTCATTCGCAGAAACATTTATCACCGCGCCACTTTTTTGCCTTCCAGTATTAACATTACTAGTTCGAGTGGCCTGTGAATTATTTACAACTGATTTGTTTCAGGCTTGTTGGCGAAACAAGACTTGTTAAAATAAACAACTTCGGTCCTATAGCAACCGGGCTGGTATAGCGCGAACAAGCATGTGGGGAAAGCTGGCGCAAAACACTTGTAGTTGCAAACGCTGAGAACTTCAAAACACCGGACGCGGTATGCCTTTGATGTGAGGTCGTTTGAGACGGCGTAGTTGGACTATTCCATTGCTTTTATGGGTATACGAAACATTGCTTTAACACTGAAATGGATATTAAAAAGCAACAGTAATTAGCAGTTTGTTGATATTTGATGTTGTCATTTACTTTGTATTAGTAATATCATTAAGGTCTATGGTAATATTAGTTTGCGAGTGTCAGGTACTCAGTTTCCCGTTTAATGGCATGTCCCATTGCCAGTCAATTTTTCCTATTAATATCTTACTTTTAGTTTCACCTCTATACCATCGCGATGTACCCTCCGATATCACGTTTTGCAACAACGACATTTTGAATGCATAACAAAATACAGTTAATTCGAAAATTTTATAATAAGGCTAGCTGACGTCGGCCGCTGCTCTTGCTGGGACGTAACCAAACCAGCCTAGGACGGAAGTGTTGCACAATGCCTTGGCGATTCCATTATATTTTAGATGTCTTCCTTAAAAATAAACGAGTTTATTATTTTTATAAAACGTTCAAAATGAAATTAATTTATTAAAATGTGGAGTATATGCGTCCATGAAATAATAAAGTGTACGATAACAATGAATAAAACGTTGTTTGATAAACTCGGCGAATAGAGGAATGTATATTTATCGCAACAACAATAGTATTCCACGACTTCCACGATATCGAATATAAAAACTTTTCAACAATGCAAACAGATGATTGCTGAAATAAAATAATCATTATCAAATCTATGTCAAAAGGTCAAGTTGCGTGAATACAATTTTAACGAAGGACGCGCTCCCTGGACGCGCTGATAAGAGAAGTGACTCCTGAAAACTGAATGTTCTTTGCGAACTATCACTGGGAGAACGCAACATCAGTGCATTGGGCAAATGAATCAACAGCCATCTCTGCATGTTTTCGGGATTGTTTACTTATTTATTTTTTTACGATGCAGGCAGCTATTTTGCACCTCTTTGCGATTTTTCCCAGATTTTCGGTGTTGGCAAATACGTTGACAACTCCGAAAAGTTCGACTGCCGATACTTATTTATACGGACGCAACTTAGAATAAAGAATAAACCAATGTGTTGGGGCAAATAAGTCATGTGTATACTCTTGATTCATTCCTTTCAAAGAGTCTGACTTGTACCTTTCAGTTTTTCTCAACTTTTATTGGCACCCATGAACTGGAATAGTTCACATTCAAATTTAAAACTCAACTCAACATCTAGCTATTACACCGAACATTACAACACTTGTATATATTTTATTATAATATTTTATATCTTTATATGTTATTGGCATTAAATGCTCCATGTTTAAGTTTGCGTAATTGTTACGAATGCAACGCATTGTCAAGTCAGTAATATATCAATATTCACAGACCCAATACGTTGAGTTTGCGTAATTATTATGAAAGCAATTAGAATGTTGAACTATTCAGAGCCGGTACAATATTGTAAACAAATTTGCCTAAATAGAAAAGCAGCGCACTAAGAAAACGATTTTGAAATATTCAAAGCCAGTACAGAGTTGCGTAATTACAGTGCTGTGAGATATAATAACAATTTCAATAGATCGACGCGCGGAACACGAAAGAAAAAGGTTGCTAAGGTAACGCGCCAGTTCAGCGCGTGACTTGGAGGTCAAACTTCGGCCAACACACACTTGATGTCAACATCGCCTGAAGCAAGTTTCGCTAAGACGTACTTGAAGTTCATTTGCGCTCCAAAATGATGTCGCAGCATATTTTGTAATCCATGATACACCCCGTTTCGACTTTGGCTTGCTTTTCCTTCTTAGTGCATGTTCTTGTTCACGTAAAATGCGATCTCTCACCAATGTATTAAAACACTTTGAATTTATACTTTGCGTGATTATTGTCTACGCGAAACATTAATCTTTGTAAACATTTTCTTAGAGTATGCATGATGTATATTCACATAATCATGCGATCATATTTTATATTATGTTGATTTCTATGTCTTTCTGGATCCTTTGTGCTTTCATTTCATTTTCGCGTACATTTCCTTTGTTCTAACTTGTATTTTATTGCCGCACGCAAGTCTGGTTTGCGCGATGATTATGATTAGAATGCCATGCGAAAGTCTGACTTGCGCGTACGCGCTGAGAGGCATATATAAAACTGCGCCTCACCTTTTCCACGCGCAACTAACATACAAGACGACTGTGGTCAACTGGCATCATGGAATCTATGCATACATTTGCATAAAATGTGATCACCATTCGTTTGATTTCCTACTCTCCCCTAAAGCTAATATATAAAACATGGTATGTAAAAAGTGTTATTTTGGCCAGTGAGCACACAAGAAAATTCTTATTTTATGTGCAGTGGTATAATATTCTAAATATTTGAGCAACCTGTCTTACAACATGCAGTGGTTTTGCTAAGGTAGGGAAACATAAGTAACAATTTGGAGGAAACACGTAAAATATTCATATCCTATCCTTACATCTATTTCGGGGGGGGGGGTGAAATGGCTGGAGAACTGCGGTAACATTTACCTGCTTACTGCCCTTAAAAAAACACTGGTCTGGTGCATATACCGTACTAGTATTGAAGTCATGAAATTGTTTACTTCCTTAGTCTTTGTGATGTTATAATGATTTCAGAGTGTCTACAATGTCAATAAAATGTTTAAAAGTCTTACTATGAAGACTATAACATTATATGACATTAGTAACATCACAAACGAAGCAATATAACAATGATATTAATATTATATGCACAGACTATTTCATATACCACTCTTAAACCAAAAGGCGGTGCATATTATTACCCATGCTTGCCACAAATTAAGTGTGTTAACTAGTTACAAATATTTCATCAAATACAATGTAGTATCATTTATGTGTTTTATAACAGTCTTAATTAAACACAGTTACGATAACCATGGAGTATTTGATGTGTGGCTACCCTGTGGCTCCTGCAGGAGATAGTTTGCAATTTATTTCATGATACATGTAACAAATTGGTGGATTAAAAAATGTACCTGTCAGACAGATTCAATCATCTTTTCCTTCATTGTTTTCCTAAGTTTAAACTTAAAAACAGATTCCCATTTGATATAGTGGCAGCTAAACTTGAGTTCAAAGATATAGCTTAAATACTGCAATAGCTTGCCTTTTTGCCATACAATGTTGGAAAGCTAACCTCATCAACTGCTATGTAAAGATAATTATTAGACCCATTCTGTTGAGTGGCCATCCTTATCTAATTTCAGTAATAAATATTTCATACTGGCCAAATTGTGTTACCATATACAATCAGAATTCCAAGTTTTTTTAGTCATACAGTGTTGGAAATCCAACCTCATCAACCGGTATGTGGCGAGATAAACAAGGCCACATTTAATTTAGTAGCCATAACTGCCTGGATTTCCAGGAAAAAAATTTCCATACACGTCTGGATTTCCAGATTCTGTTTCTCCATATACAGTTGGAATTCCGGGGTATTTTCCCCATCATACAGTGCTGGAAATCCGACCTCATCAACAGGGGGGGTGCAGATATAAACTGGAATGGCCCAATTAAGGAGGTACTGCTATCTTCGAAGAAAATTGTTTTTAATAAACTTTGCCAGTGATATATGGATCATAGTGTTTTTGCTTTTCATTAAAATTAGGAACATTTTAAGATTGTTTAGGCAATATGATAAGTGCCTCTAACATATTTGAGGTATATTGTGTAGTAATAACATCATTTTGTCTACAGTAAACAGATAAATGTTTATCTCATAGTCAGTTTGAGTTTGCAGATGAAAAAATTATTAACTATAATCGAGAACCACATCTCTAAAGTGCACATAAAATTGCCTGTATTTATACTTTATTAATAACAAACCAAAAATTGGATGGACCATTAATATACGACTTATTTGACTACTACACACATTTGTAATCAATGTTAATGCATGAGCTACTAATAGAGCAAATACTGCATTTGACTTACCTCTTGAAAATTATGTTGTGTAAATTTATCAGCAATTCTCAGCAAATCTCGGCACGCGTGGGTATCGGCAAATGCACGTATTCCTAAACAATTGGAAGGATCTAATTGTCTTTTCAGAAATTCACAACAAGCATCTTGTATTTCCTGTAGCTGTAATAAACAAGCTGCTGGTAAGAGTGTCTGAACATTGCCTTCCTCGACTGTGATGGAGGATGTGTATGCAAAGTCTATTAACAATTCCATGGCATTCTCATCAATGTCTCTTATTGTCACTTCAGTTTGTCTACTCTCTGCAAGTTCACCAGTAAACATGGCATGGAAGTACAGACTACATGCTGACAATATAACCCTGTGTGCGTATATCCGTTTCTGTCCAACAATAATGACAACATCGCAAAGTTCCCTGTGTTTTCGTAAGTTGTTGGTTGCTTCAAGGGTCTGTCGAGGATGTTTATCTGAATTATAGACCAGTCTTGCAGGCTGCATTTGAGGGTCTAAACATCCTTGCTCCCCCATCATGGTTTAAAGGAAAGTTTTTTTTCCTGAGGAACTGAAAAAAATATATATTGAGTATAAAAATTATTCAAGATATACACAACCATTAGGATAGTGAGTCACTAAATTTTATTTTTTGGACGACTCGCATTCTTTCTTGGGATGTTATTACCTACAGCCACATTACATGTACAAGGTGGAAGCAGTCAATAAATTTGTCTTTATTACATTTAAATATGAATGTAAATAGAGTGATTGCACATAACAGAAGACATTACTGATCTGAATTAATTTTTCCAGCTTAAACAATTTACAGCAAGTCTTGTAAGTAGAGTATTTGTTCACTAATTTGCTGACAACTTTTGTTTTGACTCATACAGAAGACGTACAATTAGAAATACCCTTCATTCTGTCACCATCAAATGGTAGTCATCTCTAAAAAAAAAACCAGTATTTTAAATAAGTTTAAGATGTTTTACAGAGCGGAAAAGTATGCAAAATTGTTTGTGATAGTAAATTCAGTGTTATCTAAACCAAAGTTTTTACTAGCCCCAATACTTCTAAAACTTAATTAATAAGTTATATTTTCACCACTAATTTGAGAAAAGTCATGCAAAACGCCAATTTCCAGTTACTTGAACACAGTAGGAAGCCATACCGTCGGCTATTAAGCGCAAAATCTCATAAAAAGTGCAAACCCAGAAGTTGACAACCAACCCACGGCTGATGAGCACAGCTATTTCGAGAATGGCCATTTGGGGAAGTCGTTTTGTGGACAACAACAACACACGTACCTTGCCGATTGTAAACACATAGAATGCCTACAAAGTTTGGTAATAATGTTATTATATGAGTAGTAGGGAAATTTACCGGCGACTGACTATAACTATGCCGATCCCACTTTAGGTCATTTTTTATTATCCAGGAAACGTTCCGAGCGCCTGTGGTTTGGACCCCTCGCCCTTTCGACCCCTGGACGATTAGACCCCTCATGTGTTTTGCGATTGTACTATACTGTCTTTTATAGAACAAAGCATTTACAAAGCAAAGCATCATTGGAAGTTCAATGTTGAAAAGACGTGCTTTGTTTCAGTGGTCTAAAGTTTCACGTTCGTCCACTCGATCGGCATCATGAAAAATACGAAATAAGCTTAGCATATGCAACTTTGTATATGTTTGCTAGTGTGTTTATTGAACATTGTAGTCTATTCCCTACTTGAATTCGAATTTCTACAAGTTGTCTTGGCCCCGGAAATGAACCCGACAGAATATAATTCAAATGAACATTCGCATTTTCCTGTTTGATGAAATAATGACAGCCATGTACCGGCTGTAAATATGTTTCTCGTATTTTCACCTAACTACTAGTATTTTGATTGGGGTAATCACAGCTTTACATGGAAAAGAACATTGACTTTTTCCTGAAAACAAAACAAAAAAGAAATGTGTTAATTGACTATATTGCTGTCCCTAAGAATCGAATGGTATAGTCCTATTGCTAAACAATAGCCTTGCGATAGTAAACAACATGGCGGACTGAACTCTCTCCAACGCCCAGGCATCGATCAGAAAAGATATCCGCTGTAATTTGCGACTCTGTTGCCAATTTTTTTTATTATCAACTAATTTTATACAGTGAAGTGGTTGTTGCTTTTGATCGGGCAGTATTCATATTCGTAATAAGAGTGGGTTCAAACGTTTGGGGTTGTGACGACAAGGGGTTCAACCGTCGAGGGAACGCCGTAATTCGCGATTCTGTTGCCAAAGTCAGGTATCTAGTTTTATCCAGTAAAATGTTGCAACTTTTGACAAATAATGCTGGGTGCAAATGTTGAGAAGTGTGACGTCAAGCGGTTATACCGTCGAGGGGTCGAAACGTCCTGGGGTCTAATCGTCCTGGGGTCCAAACGGCGAGGGGTCCAAACGACTTGTACGGCGAAAACAAGATTGATTGGCGTTAGATAACACATTTACTTAGCATATTATTGGAAGATGTAGGCTAACCAAACTAACACGAAAATGTTAATGAACCCTTACCGGTAGAACTGAATGTCGCCGTTACTCACACAGATCAACAGAACAGTCAAATATAGACAACACTTTCTTCTACTTCCGGGCTTTTTTACGTATCCCCTCAAAATGGCGTCACTGTCACTGACATCTCGCGTGATCGAGACCGTATTTTTGTTAATTTTCATCTTACGACAAAACTGTATTGATTGTAAACACAATTTCTATACAACATATGTGCTATACTGTACACCATGTCACAATATGTCATATTTCAAAAAGTATTTCAATGTTTAAACCGACATTCCCTTGAAATTCTGAACACGAGATTTTGTCGGGATCGTGACGTCATATATGTTGTAGGAAACCATTTTACCGGGGAATCACAGAAGTTGCTAACCTACATTTGAGCTTGAGTTGAGGACTAAACATTTTCTTTGAAATGACTACGGGGGACGACCAGCAACCAGCAGAAGACGTGCGCTCAGAAAGTGGGTCTGTTGAACCTCCATGCATTGAAAATATTCTCATAGAATGTATAAAAAAGGACGACGTTGAACGATTACAGCAATGTTATGACAACGAGGAAGACCCGCACTACGGGAAAGTCGATGAACTTTTGAACAAACGAGACGACGATGATGACAGAGCTCCGGTGGATTTGGCATGCACCATGGGCAGGTTGGAAATTCTGAGGTTTATGATAGAGAAAGGTGTTAACACAAATATACGAGACCATGAAGGAAAGTCGCCACTGGATTTTGCCTGCGTCCTCGGTAGACCTGAGATAGTGAGAGAACTTTTGGAGAATGGTTCAACTGAGGTCGACACAGCTACTGCCAGAGGTGAGTATGTGGGCATTTTATCACGGAGGTTGGGGAGGGAGAGTTTAGAGCTGGAGGTGAATTTAGTAAATATGTACTGTAATCAAACCCCATGATTAGATTTAGAGTACAACTACAAGGGTTTTGACCTCGTTCTTATTTTTTTTAAATAAGGGTTTGTATGTACCTTCATTGATTTATGAACTTATTGTGGTGCTGAATTTAGGTAATCTTAATACAGTAATATCAATTTGGCATCGCAAATAAAAGTCTACAAAAGTAGAATATTTCTTGTATTTCATCATCAAAAATATATATATTGTTTATTAAACTCTCATCAAAGCAAAACCATGACACAAAACACTAAGTTAGATGTTCTTAACTGAAGTAGTATACCGATAGTACGTAAGATACATGTACTTAAGGTGTCTGTCGGTACACTGATATATTAAAAAGTCATTGTGGATGTTGTTTTGCAGGGTATACAGCACTACATAGAGCAGCAGCGTGGGATAAATTAGATTGTATTAAATGTTTAGTCGAGTTTGGAGCTAACATGAAAATGAAAACAACTCACGGAGAACGAGCCAAGGAAATAGCATTGAGATACAACAGGACAGAGTGTGCCTTTTACCTTGACTGGGCAGGTAAGACAAATAGATATTATGAAAATACCACAAAATATGCAAGAAGGCATTATGGAAATCATATTGACCAACAAGTAGCATACTGCCTGATTGTATACTTTGCCAGTTTCTTGTGATTTTTGTAGTAATAATTTATTAAGAGATAACGACTAAAAATGCAAACAAAAAACATCATGTGCTGTACAAGCATTTGCTTTTAATAAAGGGATTCTATTTCATCTCATGCTACAGTGCTTCTGCATCTAATGTATCAAAAGAAAGTGTTTGAATGTAAAAGAAGTACGGTATACGCAGTTGATGTATCTCTGTGTAGAAGATGCAAATGCCGAATGTACTGAAATTTCATTGCCACTGACTGAGTTTCACTAAATGGAAAATAATTTGTAAGTTTTGGTTACTCAGTGAAGTCGTAATTAATTCATCACATTCACTTAATTGTATCTGCATTTCTTTGTTTGTGTGACATCAGAGGCAAGGTATGAATTACAACATCTTTGCAAGGAAACAAAAGAAACCATTGAAGATCCACAGAAAGTCTTGGGAAGACTGACTAAAGACGATAAGGTAAGTTAAACATTGCAGGGTTTTTCTGGAGATTTGATCATTATGCATCAAAGCGTTAATCTCACCGTGCTCTTACATATACAGATCACGTGTGACCAGGCTTTCTGCCAGCCACATGTCTACCTGCCATTTTAGCTACCACTTCCCGTTTTAGAAATGTACAAAATTTCATTTGACAAGCACAATTTATACAAACCTGTTCAATTTTCATTGGAAATTACCTGTAATTTACAAAATGACCACTGAAATTGGAAACATGTACATGTGTTTTCACAGTTTTTCCTTTGAATTATGTTATGTATGTTAACTTTTAAGCCGTTTCAAAACCCAATAAAATATTATTATTAGTATCGTAAAATCTGTAATAGAAGCTGCATTCCCAGTACATTTTTTTTTGAACAATTGAGAACCAGAAATTCATCATTTCTCATATGTGTAGATGCTCTAATAGCTAGAATAAGCACCCCTCTGTTGCATTATTGGTATATCACTTTCTGTACTTCTAGATTACTGCTCTAAATGCATGTAGTGAGAAGCAAGAATGGCTGGAAACGACAGAAAATCCAACTATTGAAGATTTTGTACAACAGAAGAAGGAATTTGAGGAGATATTACAACCTATACAAATCAAACTATCAGAACCACGTAAGTATCTTGAAGCATGCTTATAGCTTGTCATTTACATCATCTTCATTCTTTGTTTATAAAGATGCATCATATTTAGTAAATGCAGCTGAGATATAAACAAGACACACTCAAGATTTGAATTACAGATAAATGCTGCCTAGCAGTAAATTTTCAACATGTTCCCATGGAAACAATTATGATTTTTGGATATCATTGAACCTTACTCTGGTAGCCATTTTGAATTGAAAACTAGTTAGAGCACACTCTTGCATTACAAAATGCAATACCCCGAACATATTCTTCCAATATTATATATTCCTTTCTGAAATGCAAGGATGCATGCCATATACAGTTAGGTATTTTTCAGGAAGTATAACAACACTTGCATATTTCTTTAATAATGAATTTTTGTGTATTTTTTGCTCAGAATCAACCAATGATTAGTGGAGTAACATTACAGCTTGTCAGTCGGCTTAGATGAGGGCATAATTTATGCACAACCAGTTTTACAATCACTTTTAGTAGATTCTTTCATTTCTCATTTTATTTGTGACTCTATATTCAGAGTTGTTAGAATAGTGTTCAAGGTCAGTATGTTTAATAACACAGCCAAGTATAACACCAATTTGAACATAATCAAATTTAAAAACTCTAGTAAAAGTTATTAAACTAATTTATTCATAGTTTCTTATTTTTAATATCTAAATAATGCATGGTAAGTTATTTGAAAATCAATTATATTAAGTTATAAATATGTTTAATAGAGTAAACATTTTTACAGTATAGATTAAATGTTTTCTTCGGCATGATTTTGTTATATCACAGTTTTGATGCACGCTATAATAGTGTTTAGTTCTGTAATGTTTTGATATCCAGGGGGTGAGCACTCCTATTGTATTAGCTTGTGTGTGTAGCTGATTGGACTAAGTGATCTTTTTAAGTATTGATCTG
Source organism: Saccoglossus kowalevskii (assembly GCF_978046115.1). NCBI lineage: Eukaryota > Metazoa > Hemichordata > Enteropneusta > Harrimaniidae > Saccoglossus > Saccoglossus kowalevskii. The sequence continues at coordinate 8,132,686 of NC_140657.1, forward strand.
ATTAGAATGAGATGTAGGAAACGGCTCAGCTCTGGTCACTTTCGATTATACTAACATACACAATCTCTAACTATGATTTGACCTTACAAGTCTCAAATGTTCAACAGTTAATCAGACCTTTTGTTCCAAATTATTTTCTTTTCATGTTTCAGGCTTTTCTCTTGTGGCCACTTTCTTATTAATTGACAAATCCTGTCAGAGGAGAGGTGTCTGAACAATGTACTCTGGCATTCATTAAAATTATCCAGAGCCTCTATTTACTTCAAATTAAACACTGATTTGCTCAGCGTTTGCAATGTGGAGGTTTTAGCATATGAAATTTAAGACTAACTTTTCATAAAAATTCATGCATTTAGTAAAAGACGCTCATGTTCAGATAAGTAGAGCCCCCATGCTATAGTCGATAGATAGCATGTAACTTTTGCACTATTTTGAAATTCCTCGCACATTTGAGACATTTTAAGACCTCTGCAAAGTCATTTTTAAGGCCCTAAAAATGTAAAAATACAAATTCATTTTTGAAGATCAAACCCTGTATAGCTACAAGAAATTCAGCAAATTTGACTCAATGCATGAATTTACATATATTTTAAATCAACAACATCTTTACCGGTAATTAGTGAAATCACAGATAAGCTAATTAGCTAATTGGTCAAAAATATCTCACAATGTGTGAATTTGGTCCAACACAAACAATTTATTGAAAAAAAAAGAAGAAGCCTAGTCATAATTTTTGACAAAATTGGTAATAAATCGCATGGCAATGTTCATTAGTTTATTACGTACAATGATGAAGCTAATGTCCTACGGTACAATGAAATATCATTATTTTTTGTGTTACAGTTAAGCTTTTTGGGAAATGTGCCGTAATATTTTTTGAAAATTGCTATTTTTAGAACAATTCTAGAACACGATGTTAAAGAAAAATTGCATTTTTTGACACTTTTTAAAACCCAGATTTTTTAAATAATTCAGAATAACAAAAAGTACTCCATCATTAACAATTTATGTTTTTTTTCATCCTATGTAACCAGGCTAGATTTTGAGATATTGCATAATATCTCTGGCATAGGAACCTATGGTAAAAGTGTTATAATAGTGTCAAAATGGTGACTTTCCACTAAAATACAACCATCAATTTCTTGAAAAAAAAAGGCTGGTGACCACAAACTTTTTTTTTAGGTCAATACATATCCTTATATTGCCTTGGAGTACATTTTATTGGAAAATGAATAAATTCTGGGTTTTTAAATTTATGAATAGGCTTCTACCTTAATGTTGGAAAAATTTTGGTGGACAAAATTATAGTGTTGAAAAAGAATGGTTTTATTGTTCATTCAGCATAATTGTCATTTTTTTTCTTTATTTCTCTTTTCTTAACTGCTGAAATGTTACCCAAGATTCAAATATATTTTATGTTGCTTTCAACCACACACAAAGTCCAATCATCTCCACTCACAAAACTATAAAAATGGTGTAGACTGAACATAAAACTGCTAAAACTCTCAATTTTTATATTCTGAAGTGAATTTTCATGACAAAATAAACCTCTTAATTTGTTTCCATTTTACAAAATTCTGAACAACAAATAAATATATATAATGTAAGTGCATTAATTTATTACTGGGTTGAAATTTTGCTGTTTTCACTGATAAGTGAAATCTGCTAAATTAGAATCATGTGAACCTGTTAAATTACTGTAGAACTTGTTTAAACTAGCAAATTATTGAATTTTTAAAAAACAGTGGGTATGCTCAAAATAAAGAATTTATATCCCAGTAGAAATTAATGCTTTTGCAGTATTTTCAAAATTACACAGTGTGACACAAATATTTAGCTGTAGAAATAGGTCATATCAAATTGATAAACGTTTTTGTGCATGATCATTGATTTGTAAATTTGGGAAATGAGAAACATTTTTAATTTTTCTGTTATTCTGATTTTCACAGCTCCTGAAAAACCACATCGACGATAAACTTGAGTTTCCGCATGTTGTGTATATACTGAATTTTCTTCTCTGCTGCTGTTGCTGTTGTTGCTTCAACTACTAAGGATATCTCTTATCAGTACCACTTGGTTCCAACCACTGAACCTGTTAATAGAAGGCTCTTTGGATAAGTCTGGGGGTTCCATTCCATTCATTCTACCTCTACCGCTCATCACTTTATTCCCGGTGGAATTGATTGTTCTCAATAATGAAGAAATTGTTTTTTTACTGAATTGTGATATGTTAGATATAAAACTATTTTCACTAGTTTTTATCAAATGTGCGATTCAAATAAACTGACCTGATTTTTTATGTATATATATATTGTTCAAAATATGTTATTGAACTTTTTGATATTGTTTATCTTGAGATTTTTTATCAAAAATTGAGATTTGTGTATTAGATATATTTAATGAACCTGCCTTTTTATTGATTTATAACTCCTAATATGTCAGATCATATATTCAATATTTTGTTTGGACCAAATTAAACACTGTTTGTAAATTTTGATGAATATGTTAATGTCTTCTTAAAAGTAAACTAATGTATTCAAGTCATCCTTCATAAAAGCTGATAAAAGGTATCAGTTGTAATTATTATTCATACTTCTGACCTTTGGCCCTGCAATGTGAATAATTCTAGCCTCTTATTTATCCTTTTTAATGTTGAATTTGCCTTTCAGATGATAAACTCCAATAATTTTTTAATATTTGTTTTCAGAAAATTTGATGAACAACTGTGGCCAATGGGAAATTGTTTTTGTTCTAAAATATAGAATTATGCACAAAATGTGATACCAAATTAATTCAAAAGTTGGATTATCAGTTTTATCTTATTCACACCAATCTGATGTCATGTACCATACTTTGATTAATATGTACTGAAAAGATTATATTTTGAATCCATATCTTCCAAATAGATAAATGTGAATTTTATTTTGTCACAGTATAATGCAAATTGGGCGACACTCTATCACAGAACATCACAAGTTTTAATGAATGATATGCAATGAATTTTGGACATTTATTCTAATGAGGGTTAATAACTATAGTGTTTTCCTTTGAAAATTTGCTGCAACGTTTTTCACAATTTTATTTATTTTGATCATTGTTAATTTTTGGACCTGATGGATGCAATTTTCATTGGCTACAGGTTGTGATAGGTATTTTTGAAAAAATTATATTTAATATGCAGACTTAATTTGTAAATGGCAAAACTAAACTTGGGTGTTTCAAAGGTTAAAAAGTGAAGTTCATCAAAGGGTTAAGGCTAAAATCCTTTGAAATATTCATTTCATAATAAGCTAAATTAATATCATAATTTTAAATTATGTTTCCCACTCTAAAGATGGTTTGGAGGGGCTTGCAGGAAACTGAAAAATCATGTGAATAAGTTTGTGTAAAATAGTTTTGTTGACATGGCTATTCAGTATTGACTGGATTAATTGCATCACATGAATTACCTTTGTGTATTTGTATTGTATATTGGTTATTACAGAATATAATCAGTTTTATTACAAAAAAAATGTGTGCTTTAGTCATTTTATAGAAACATGTGAAAATGCATACAGTTATCATTGCGTCAAATTCATACGGTTCAATTCACCACGTTAAATTACCTACCATAGACTCCAGTCAGTCAAAATTACTATTTTGAACTGTACCCTAGGCATTAATCTGCAATTCAGCCAATGACAGAGAGAGAAATCTAGGTCAGGGGAAGCCCCATGACTTCAACACTGACCAAGGTCAAGAGGTCAGCACTATCTTGCCTTATGTTAACTCTTTGTTTTCTCTGCACTGAGTGTGCATCGTAGCAAAACAGTCGGTCAGTCAGCAGTTTTCCAACTGAATTTTCTGTACACCTCTACTGTGCTTCTGTACTCTAGTTTCACACTATTCCACTACTTTGTACTCCAGTTTCACACTTTACACCACTATTCTAAAATTTACACATTAGTTCCACATATTGCATCACTATTCTACTACTTTGCATGTTAGTTTCACACTTTACACCACTATTCTAAAATGTACACATTAGTTTCACATTTTGCATCACTATTCTAAAATTTACACATTAGTTTCACACTTTACACCACTATTCTAAAATTTACACATTAGTTTCACATTTTGCATCACTATTCTACTACTTTGCATGTTAGTTTCACACTTTACACCACTATTTCAAAATTTACACATTAGTTTCACATATTGCATCACTATTCTACTACTTTGCATGTTAGTTTCACACTTTACACTACTATTCCAAAATTTACACATTAGTTTCACACTTTGCATCACTATTTCTCTACTTTGCATGTTAGTTTCAAACTTTACACCACTATTCTAAAATGTACACATTAGTTTCACATATTGCATCACTATTCAACTACTTTGCATGTTAGTTTCACACTTTACACCACTATTCTAAAATTTACACATTACTAGTACCGTAAAATCTGTATTAGAAGCCGCATCCCTAATAGAAGTCGCACCCATTCTTTTTGAATAATTGAGAACCAAAAATTCATCATTTCTCATATGTGTAGATGCTCTAATATAAGCCTCATCCCCTCTATTGCATTGTACCATTTTAATAGAAGCCGCGGTTTCTAATACAGATTTTACAGTAGTTTCACACTTTACACCACTATTCTACTACTTTGCATGTTAGTTTCACACTTTACACCACTATTCTAAAATTTACACATTAGTTTCACATTTTACACCACTATTCTACTACTTTGCATGTTAGTTTCACATTTTACACCACTATTCTAAAATTTACACATTAGTTTCACATTTTACACCACTATTCTAAAATTTACACATTAGTTTCACATATTGCATCACTATTCTACTACTTTGCATGTTAGTTTCACACTTTACACCACTATTCTAAAATTTACACATTAGTTTCACACTTTACACCACTATTCTAAAATTTACACATTAGTTTCACACTTTACACCACTATTCTAAAATTTACACATTAGTTCCACATATTGCATCACTATTCTACTACTTTGCATGCTAGTTTCACACTTTACACCACTATTCTAAAATGTACACATTAGTTTCACATTTTGCATCACTATTCTAAAATTTACACATTAGCTTCACACTTTACACCACTATTCTAAAATTTACACATTAGTTTCACATTTTGCATCACTATTCTACTACTTTGCATGTTAGTTTCACACTTTACACCACTATTTCAAAATTTACACATTAGTTTCATATATTGCATCACTATTCTACTACTTTGCATGTTAGTTTCACACTTTACACTACTATTCTAAAATTTACACATTAGTTTCACACTTTGCATCACTATTCCACTACTTTGCATGTTAGTTTCAAACTTTACACCACTATTCTAAAATTTACACATTAGTTTCACATATTGCACCACTATTCCACTACTTTGCATGTTAGTTTCACACTTTACACTACTATTCCAAAATTTACACATTAGTTTCACATTTTGCATCACTATTCCACTACTTTGCATGTTAGTTTCAAACTTTACACCACTATTCTAAAATTTACACATTAGTTTCACATATTGCATCACTATTCTACTACTTTGCATGTTAGTTTCACACTTTACACTACTATTCCAAAATTTACACATTAGTTTCACACTTTGCATCACTATTCCACTACTTTGCATGTTAGTTTCACAATTTACACCACTATTCTAAAATTTACACATTAGTTTCACATATTGCATCACTATTCTACTATTTTGCATGTTAGTTTCACACTTTACACCACTATTCTAAAATTTACACATTAGTTTCACATATTGCATCACTATTCTACTACTTTGCATGTTAGTTTCACACTTTACACTACTATTCCAAAATTTACACATTAGTTTCACATTTTGCATCACTATTCCACTACTTTGCATGTTAGTTTCACACTTTACACCACTATTCTAAAATTTGCACATTAATTTCACATTTTGCATCACTATTCCACTACTTTGCATGCTATTTTCACACTTTACACCACCACTATTCCAAAATTTACACATTAGTTTCACACTTTGCATCACTATTCCACTACTTTGCATGTTAGTTTGAAACTTTACACCACTATTCCAAAATGTACACATTAGTTTCACATTTTGCATCACTATTCCACTACTTTGCACATTAGTTCCACACTTCACACCACCACTATTCCAAAATTTACACATTAGCTTCACACTTTGCATCACTATTCCACTACTTTGCATGTTAGTTTCAAACTTTACACCACTATTCCAAAATGTACACATTAGTTTCACATTTTGCATCACTATTCCACTACTTTGCACATTAGTTCCACACTTCACACCACCACTATTCCAAAATTTACACATTAGTTTCACATATTGCATCACTCTTCTACTACTTTGCATGTTAGTTTCACACTTTACACCACTATTCTGAAATTTACACATTAGTTTCACATTTTGCATCACTATTCCACTACTTTGCATGTTAGTTTCACACTTTACACCACTATTCTAAAATTTACACATTAGTTTCACATATTGCATCACTATTCTACTACTTTGCACATTAGTTTCACACTTTACAGCACTATTCCAAAATTTACACATTAGTTTCACATATTGCATCACTATTCTACTACTTTGCATGTTAGTTTCACAATTTACACCACTATTCCAAAATTTACACATTAGTTTCACATTTTGCATCGCTATTCTACTAATTTGCACATTAGTTTCACATTTTACACCACTATTCTACTACTTTGCATGTTAGTTTCACATTTTACACCACTATTCTAAAATTTACACATTAGTTTCACATTTTACACCACTATTCTAAAATTTACACATTAGTTTCACATATTGCATCACTATTCTACTACTTTGCATGTTAGTTTCACACTTTACACCACTATTCTAAAATTTACACATTAGTTTCACACTTTACACCACTATTCTAAAATTTACACATTAGTTTCACACTTTACACCACTATTCTAAAATTTACACATTAGTTCCACATATTGCATCACTATTCTACTACTTTGCATGCTAGTTTCACACTTTACACCACTATTCTAAAATGTACACATTAGTTTCACATTTTGCATCACTATTCTAAAATTTACACATTAGCTTCACACTTTACACCACTATTCTAAAATTTACACATTAGTTTCACATTTTGCATCACTATTCTACTACTTTGCATGTTAGTTTCACACTTTACACCACTATTTCAAAATTTACACATTAGTTTCATATATTGCATCACTATTCTACTACTTTGCATGTTAGTTTCACACTTTACACTACTATTCTAAAATTTACACATTAGTTTCACACTTTGCATCACTATTCCACTACTATGCATGTTAGTTTCAAACTTTACACCACTATTCTAAAATTTACACATTAGTTTCACATATTGCATCACTATTCTACTACTTTGCATGTTAGTTTCACACTTTACACTACTATTCCAAAATTTACACATTAGTTTCACATTTTGCATCACTATTCCACTACTTTGCACGTTAGTTTCAAACTTTACACCACTATTCTAAAATTTACACATTAGTTTCACATATTGCATCACTATTCTACTACTTTGCATGTTAGTTTCACACTTTACACTACTATTCCAAAATTTACACATTAGTTTCACATTTTGCATCACTATTCCACTACTTTGCATGTTAGTTTCAAACTTTACACCACTATTCTAAAATTTACACATTAGTTTCACATATTGCATCACTATTCTACTACTTTGCATGTTAGTTTCACACTTTACACTACTATTCCAAAATTTACACATTAGTTTCACACTTTGCATCACTATTCCACTACTTTGCATGTTAGTTTCACAATTTACACCACTATTCTAAAATTTACACATTAGTTTCACATATTGCATCACTATTCTACTACTTTGCATGTTAGTTTCACACTTTACACCACTATTCTAAAATTTACACATTAGTTTCACATATTGCATCACTATTCTACTACTTTGCATGTTAGTTTCACACTTTACACTACTATTCCAAAATTTACACATTAGTTTCACATTTTGCATCACTATTCCACTACTTTGCATGTTAGTTTCACACTTTACACCACTATTCTAAAATTTGCACATTAATTTCACATTTTGCATCACTATTCCACTACTTTGCATGCTATTTTCACACTTTACACCACCACTATTCCAAAATTTACACTTTAGTTTCACACTTTGCATCACTATTCCACTACTTTGCATGTTAGTTTGAAACTTTACACCACTATTCCAAAATGTACACATTAGTTTCACATTTTGCATCACTATTCCACTACTTTGCACATTAGTTCCACACTTCACACCACCACTATTCCAAAATTTACACATTAGCTTCACACTTTGCATCACTATTCCACTACTTTGCATGTTAGTTTCAAACTTTACACCACTATTCCAAAATGTACACATTAGTTTCACATTTTGCATCACTATTCCACTACTTTGCACATTAGTTCCACACTTCACACCACCACTATTCCAAAATTTACACATTAGTTTCACATATTGCATCACTCTTCTACTACTTTGCATGTTAGTTTCACACTTTACACCACTATTCTGAAATTTACACATTAGTTTCACATTTTGCATCACTATTCCACTACTTTGCATGTTAGTTTCACACTTTACACCACTATTCTAAAATTTACACATTAGTTTCACATATTGCATCACTATTCTACTACTTTGCACATTAGTTTCACACTTTACAGCACTATTCCAAAATTTACACATTAGTTTCACATATTGCATCACTATTCTACTACTTTGCATGTTAGTTTCACAATTTACACCACTATTCCAAAATTTACACATTAGTTTCACATTTTGCATCGCTATTCTACTAATTTGCACATTAGTTCCACACTTCACACCACCACTATTTCAAAATTTACACATTAGTTTCACATTTTGCATCACTATTCCACTACTTTGCACTTTAGTTTCACACTTTACACTATTCCAAAATTTACACATTAATTTCACATTTTGCATCACTATTCCACTACTTTGCACTTTAGTTTCACACTTTACACTATTCCAAAATTTACACATTAGTTTCACACTTTACACCACTATTCCAAAATTTACACATTAGTTTCACATTTTGCATCACTATTCTACTAATGTGCACATTAGTTCCACACTTCACACCACCACTATTTCAAAATTTACACATTAGTTTCACATATTGCATCACTATTCCACTACTTTGCATGTTAGTTTCACACTTTACACCACTATTCTAAAATTTACACATTACTAGTAGTTTCACATATTGCATCACTATTCCACTACTTTGCACGTTAGTTTCACACGTTACACCACTATTCTAAAATTTACACATTAGTTTCACATTTTGCATCACTATTCTACTACATGTACTTTGCACGTTCGTTTCACACTTTACACCACCATTCCAAAATGTACACATTAGTTTCACATTTTGCATCACTATTCCACTACTTTGCACTTTAGTTTCACACTTTACACTATTCCAAAATTTACACATTAATTTCACATTTTGCATCACTATTCTACTACTTTGCATGTTAGTTTCACACTTTACACCACTATTCCAAAATTTACACATTAGTTTCACATTTTGCATCACTATTCTACTAATTTTCACATTAGTTCCACACTTCACACCACCACTATTTCAAAATTTACACATTAGTTTCACATATTGCATCACTATTCCACTACTTTGCATGCTAGTTTCACACTTTACACCATTATTCCAAAATGTACACATTAGTTTCACATTTTGCATCACTATTCTACTACTTTGCACATTAGTTCCACACTTCACACCACCACTATTTCAAAATTTACACATTAGTTTCACATTTTGCATCACTATTCCACTACTTTGCACTTTAGTTTCACACTTTACACTATTCCAAAATTTACACATTAATTTCACATTTTGCATCACTATTCTACTACTTTGCATGTTAGTTACACACTTTACACCACTATTCCAAAATTTACACATTAGTTTCACATTTTGCATCACTATTCTACTAATTTTCACATTAGTTCCACACTTCACACCACCACTATTTCTAAATTTACACATTAGTTTCACATATTGCATCACTATTCTACTACTTTGCATGTTAGTTTCACACTTTACACCACTATTCCAAAATGTACACATTAGTTTCACATTTTGCCTCACTATTCCACTACTTTGCACTTTAGTTTCACACTTTACACTATTCCAAAATTTACACATTAATTTCACATTTTGCATCACTATTCTACTACTTTGCATGTTAGTTTCACACTTTACACCACTATTCCAAAATGTACACATTAGTTTCACATTTTGCATCACTATTCCACTACTTTGCACATTAGTTCCACACTTCACACCACCACTATTCCAAAATTTACACATTAGTTTCACACTTTGCATCACTATTCCACTACTTTGCATGTTAGTTTCAAACTTTACACCACTATTCCAAAATTTACACATTAGTTTCACATTTTGCATCGCTATTCTACTAATTTGCACATTAGTTCCACACTTCACACCACCACTATTTCAAAATTTACACATTAGTTTCACATATTGCATCACTACTCCACTACTTTGCATGTTAGTTTCACACTTTACACCACTATTCCAAAATGTACACATTAGTTTCACATTTTGCATCACTATTCCACTACTTTGCATGTTAGTTTCACACTTTACACCACTATTCCAAAATGTACACATTAATTTCACATTTTGCATCACTATTCCACTACTTTGCACATTAGTTCCACACTTCACACCACCATTATTCCAAAATTTACACATTAGTTTCACACTTTGCATCACTATTCCACTACTTTGCATGTTAGTTTCAAACTTTATACCACTATTCCAAAATGTACACATTAGTTCCACATTTTGCATCACTATTCCACTACTTTGCACATTAGTTCCACACTTCACACCACCACTATTCCAAAATTTACACATTAGTTTCACATATTGCATCACTATTCCACTACTTTGCATGTTAGTTTCACACTTTACACCACTATTCCAAAATGTACACATTAATTTCACATTTTGCATCACTATTCCACTACTTTGCACATTAGTTCCACACTTCACACCACCATTATTCCAAAATTTACACATTAGTTTCACACTTTGCATCACTATTCCACTACTTTGCATGTTAGTTTCAAACTTTATACCACTATTCCAAAATGTACACATTAGTTCCACATTTTGCATCACTATTCCACTACTTTGCACATTAGTTCCACACTTCACACCACCACTATTCCAAAATTTACACATTAGTTTCACACTTTGCATCACTATTCCACTACTTTGCATGTTAGTTTCAAACTTTACACCACTATTCCAAAATGTACACATTAGTTTCACATTTTGCATCACTATTCCACTACTTTGCACATTAGTTCCACACTTCACACCACCACTATTCCAAAATTTACACATTAGTTTCACATATTGCATCACTCTTCTACTACTTTGCATGTTAGTTTCACACTTTACACCACTATTCTGAAATTTACACATTAGTTTCACATTTTGCATCACTATTCCACTACTTTGCACTTTAGTTTCACACTTTACACTATTCCAAAATTTACACATTAATTTCACATTTTGCATCACTATTCTACTACTTTGCATGTTAGTTTCACACTTTACACCACTATTCCAAAATTTACACATTAGTTTCACACTTTGCATCACTATTCCACTACTTTGCATGTTAGTTTCACAATTTACACCACTATTCTAAAATTTACACATTAGTTTCACATATTGCATCACTATTCTACTACTTTGCATGTTAGTTTCACACTTTACACCACTATTCTAAACTTTACACATTAGTTTCACATATTGCATCACTATTCTACTACTTTGCATGTTAGTTTCACACTTTACACTACTATTCCAAAATTTACACATTAGTTTCACATATTGCATCACTATTCTACTACTTTGCATGTTAGTTTCACACTTTACACTACTATTCCAAAATTTACACATTAGTTTCACATTTTGCATCACTATTCCACTACTTTGCATGTTAGTTTCACACTTTACACCACTATTCCAAAATTTACACATTAGTTTCACATTTTGCATCACTATTCCACTACTTTGCATGTTAGTTTCAAACTTTACACCACTATTCCAAAATGTACACATTAGTTTCACATTTTGCATCACTATTCCACTACTTTGCACATTAGTTCCACACTTCACACCACCACTATTCCAAAATTTACACATTAGCTTCACACTTTGCATCACTATTCCACTACTTTACATGTTAGTTTCAAACTTTACACCACTATTCCAAAATGTACACATTAGTTTCACATTTTGCATCACTATTCCACTACTTTGCACATTAGTTCCACACTTCACACCACCACTATTCAAAAATTTACACATTAGTTTCACATATTGCATCACTATTCTACTACTTTGCATGTTAGTTTCACACTTTACACCACTATTCTGAAATTTACACATTAGTTTCACATTTTGCATCACTATTCCACTACTTTGCATGTTAGTTTCACACTTTACACCACTATTCTAAAATTTACACATTAGTTTCACATATTGCATCACTATTCTACTACTTTGCATGTTAGTTTCACACTTTACACCACTATTCTAAAATTTACACATTAGTTTCACATATTGCATCACTATTCTACTACTTTGCATGTTAGTTTCACACTTTACACTACTATTCCAAAATTTACACATTAGTTTCACACTTTGCATCACTATTCCACTACTTTGCATGTTAGTTTCACAATTTACACCACTATTCTAAAATTTACACATTAGTTTCACATATTGCATCACTATTCTACTACTTTGCATGTTAGTTTCACACTTTACACCACTATTCTAAAATTTACACATTAGTTTCACATATTGCATCACTATTCTACTACTTTGCATGTTAGTTTCACACTTTACACTACTATTCCAAAATTTACACATTAGTTTCACATTTTGCATCACTATTCCACTACTTTGCATGTTAGTTTCACACTTTACACCACTATTCTAAAATTTACACATTAATTTCACATTTTGCATCACTATTCCACTACTTTGCATGCTATTTTCACACTTTACACCACCACTATTCCAAAATTTACACATTAGTTTCACACTTTGCATCACTATTCCACTACTTTGCATGTTAGTTTGAAACTTTACACCACTATTCCAAAATGTACACATTAGTTTCACATTTTGCATCATTATTCCACTACTTTGCACATTAGTTCCACACTTCACACCACCACTATTCCAAAATTTACACATTAGCTTCACACTTTGCATCACTATTCCACTACTTTGCATGTTAGTTTCAAACTTTACACCACTATTCCAAAATGTACACATTAGTTTCACATTTTGCATCACTATTCCACTACTTTGCACATTAGTTCCACACTTCACACCACCACTATTCCAAAATTTACACATTAGTTTCACATATTGCATCACTCTTCTACTACTTTGCATGTTAGTTTCACACTTTACACCACTATTCTGAAATTTACACATTAGTTTCACATTTTGCATCACTATTCCACTACTTTGCATGTTAGTTTCACACTTTACACCACTATTCTAAAATTTACACATTAGTTTCACATATTGCATCACTATTCTACTACTTTGCACATTAGTTTCACACTTTACAGCACTATTCCAAAATTTACACATTAGTTTCACATATTGCATCACTATTCTACTACTTTGCATGTTAGTTTCACAATTTACACCACTATTCCAAAATTTACACATTAGTTTCACATTTTGCATCGCTATTCTACTAATTTGCACATTAGTTCCACACTTCACACCACCACTATTTCAAAATTTACACATTAGTTTCACATTTTGCATCACTATTCCACTACTTTGCACTTTAGTTTCACACTTTACATTTTTCCAAAATTTACACATTAATTTCACATTTTGCATCACTATTCCACTACTTTGCACTTTAGTTTCACACTTTACACTATTCCAAAATTTACACATTAGTTTCACACTTTACACCACTATTCCAAAATTTACACATTAATTTCACATTTTGCATCACTATTCTATTACTTTGCATGTTAGTTTCACACTTTACACCACTATTCCAAAATTTACACATTAGTTTCACATATTGCATCACTATTCTACTAATGTGCACATTAGTTCCACACTTCACACCACCACTATTTCAAAATTTACACATTAGTTTCACATATTGCATCACTATTCCACTACTTTGCATGTTAGTTTCACACTTTACACCACTATTCTAAAATTTACACATTACTAGTAGTTTCACATATTGCATCACTATTCCACTACTTTGCACGTTAGTTTCACACGTTACACCACTATTCTAAAATTTACACATTAGTTTCACATTTTGCATCACTATTCTACTACATGTACTTTGCACGTTCGTTTCACACTTTACACCACCATTCCAAAATGTACACATTAGTTTCACATTTTGCATCACTATTCCACTACTTTGCACTTTAGTTTCACACTTTACACTATTCCAAAATTTACACATTAATTTCACATTTTGCATCACTATTCTACTACTTTGCATGTTAGTTTCACACTTTACACCACTATTCTAAAATTTACACATTAGTTTCACATTTTGCATCACTATTCTACTACATGTACTTTGCACGTTCGTTTCACACTTTACACCACCATTCCAAAATGTACACATTAGTTTCACATTTTGCATCACTATTCCACTACTTTGCACTTTAGTTTCACACTTTACACTATTCCAAAATTTACACATTAGTTTCACATTTTGCATCACTATTCTACTAATTTTCACATTAGTTCCACACTTCACACCACCACTATTTCAAAATTTACACATTAGTTTCACATATTGCATCACTATTCCACTACTTTGCATGTTAGTTTCACACTTTACACCATTATTCCAAAATGTACACATTAGTTTCACATATTGCATCACTATTCTACTAATGTGCACATTAGTTCCACACTTCACACCACCACTATTTCAAAATTTACACATTAGTTTCACATATTGCATCACTATTCCACTACTTTGCATGTTAGTTTCACACTTTACACCACTATTCTAAAATTTACACATTAGTTTCACATATTACATCACTATTCTACTACTTTGCACATTAGTTTCACACTTTACACCACTATTCCAAAATTTACACATTAGTTTCACATATTGCATCACTATTCTACTACTTTGCATGTTAGTTTCACAATTTACACCACTATTCCAAAATTTACACATTAGTTTCACATTTTGCATCGCTATTCTACTAATTTGCACATTAGTTCCACACTTCACACCACCACTATTTCAAAATTTACACATTAGTTTCACATATTGCATCACTATTCCACTACTTTGCACGTTAGTTTCACACTTTACACCACTATTCTAAAATTTACACATTAGTTTCACATTTTGCATCACTATTCTACTACATGTACTTTGCACGTTCGTTTCACACTTTACACCACTATTCCAAAATGTACACATTAGTTTCACATTTTGCATCACTATTCCACTACTTTGCACTTTAGTTTCACACTTTACACTATTCCAAAATTTACACATTAATTTCACATTTTGCATCACTATTCTACTACTTTGCATGTTAGTTTCACACTTTACACCACTATTCCAAAATTTACACATTAGTTTCACATTTTGCATCACTATTCTACTAATTTGCACATTAGTTCCACACTTCACACCACCACTATTCCAAAATTTACACATTAGTTTCACACTTTGCATCACTATTCCACTACTTTGCATGTTAGTTTCACAATTTACACCACTATTCTAAAATTTACACATTAGTTTCACATATTGCATCACTATTCTACTACTTTGCATGTTAGTTTCACACTTTACACCACTATTCTAAACTTTACACATTAGTTTCACATATTGCATCACTATTCTACTACTTTGCATGTTAGTTTCACAGTTTACACTACTATTCCAAAATTTACACATTAGTTTCACATATTGCATCACTATTCTACTACTTTGCATGTTAGTTTCACACTTTACACTACTATTCCAAAATTTACACATTAGTTTCACATTTTGCATCACTATTCCACTACTTTGCATGTTAGTTTCACACTTTACACCACTATTCTAAAATTTACACATTAATTTCACATTTTGCATCACTATTCCACTACTTTGCATGCTATTTTCACACTTTACACCACCACTATTCCAAAATTTACACATTAGTTTCACACTTTGCATCACTATTCCACTACTTTGCATGTTAGTTTCAAACTTTACACCACTATTCCAAAATGTACACATTAGTTTCACATTTTGCATCACTATTCCACTACTTTGCACATTAGTTCCACACTTCACACCACCACTATTCCAAAATTTACACATTAGCTTCACACTTTGCATCACTATTCCACTACTTTACATGTTAGTTTCAAACTTTACACCACTATTCCAAAATGTACACATTAGTTTCACATTTTGCATCACTATTCCACTACTTTGCACATTAGTTCCACACTTCACACCACCACTATTCAAAAAATTACACATTAGTTTCACATATTGCATCACTATTCTACTACTTTGCATGTTAGTTTCACACTTTACACCACTATTCTGAAATTTACACATTAGTTTCACATTTTGCATCACTATTCCACTACTTTGCATGTTAGTTTCACACTTTACACCACTATTCTAAAATTTACACATTAGTTTCACATATTGCATCACTATTCTACTACTTTGCATGTTAGTTTCACACTTTACACCACTATTCTAAAATTTACACATTAGTTTCACATATTGCATCACTATTCCACTACTTTGCATGTTAGTTTCACACTTTACACTACTATTCCAAAATTTACACATTAGTTTCACACTTTGCATCACTATTCCACTACTTTGCATGTTAGTTTCACAATTTACACCACTATTCTAAAATTTACACATTAGTTTCACATATTGCATCACTATTCTACTACTTTGCATGTTAGTTTCACACTTTACACCACTATTTTAAAATTTACACATTAGTTTCACATATTGCATCACTATTCTACTACTTTGCATGTTAGTTTCACACTTTACACTACTATTCCAAAATTTACACATTAGTTTCACATTTTGCATCACTATTCCACTACTTTGCATGTTAGTTTCACACTTTACACCACTATTCTAAAATTTACACATTAATTTCACATTTTGCATCACTATTCCACTACTTTGCATGCTATTTTGACACTTTACACCACCACTATTCCAAAATTTACACATTAGTTTCACACTTTGCATCACTATTCCACTACTTTGCATGTTAGTTTCAAACTTTACACCACTATTCCAAAATGTACACATTAGTTTCACATTTTGCATCACTATTCCACTACTTTGCACATTAGTTCCACACTTCACACCACCACTATTCCAAAATTTACACATTAGTTTCACATATTGCATCACTCTTCTACTACTTTGCATGTTAGTTTCACACTTTACACCACTATTCTGAAATTTACACATTAGTTTCACATTTTGCATCACTATTCCACTACTTTGCATGTTAGTTTCACACTTTACACCACTATTCTAAAATTTACACATTAGTTTCACATATTGCATCACTATTCTACTACTTTGCACATTAGTTTCACACTTTACAGCACTATTCCAAAATTTACACATTAGTTTCACATATTGCATCACTATTCTACTACTTTGCATGTTAGTTTCACAATTTACACCACTATTCCAAAATTTACACATTAGTTTCACATTTTGCATCGCTATTCTACTAATTTGCACATTAGTTCCACACTTCACACCACCACTATTTCAAAATTTACACATTAGTTTCACATTTTGCATCACTATTCCACTACTTTGCACTTTAGTTTCACACTTTACATTTTTCCAAAATTTACACATTAATTTCACATTTTGCATCACTATTCCACTACTTTGCACTTTAGTTTCACACTTTACACTATTCCAAAATTTACACATTAGTTCCACACTTCACACCACCACTATTCCAAAATGTACACATTAGTTTCACATTTTGCATCACTATTCCACTACTTTGCACTTTAGTTTCACACTTTACACTATTCCAAAATTTACACATTAGTTTCACATTTTGCATCACTATTCTACTAATTTTCACATTAGTTCCACACTTCACACCACCACTATTTCAAAATTTACACATTAGTTTCACATATTGCATCACTATTCCACTACTTTGCATGTTAGTTTCACACTTTACACCATTATTCCAAAATGTACACATTAGTTTCACATATTGCATCACTATTCTACTAATGTGCACATTAGTTCCACACTTCACACCACCACTATTTCAAAATTTACACATTAGTTTCACATATTGCATCACTATTCCACTACTTTGCATGTTAGTTTCACACTTTACACCACTATTCTAAAATTTACACATTAGTTTCACATATTACATCACTATTCTACTACTTTGCACATTAGTTTCACACTTTACACCACTATTCCAAAATTTACACATTAGTTTCACATATTGCATCACTATTCTACTACTTTGCATGTTAGTTTCACAATTTACACCACTATTCCAAAATTTACACATTAGTTTCACATTTTGCATCGCTATTCTACTAATTTGCACATTAGTTCCACACTTCACACCACCACTATTTCAAAATTTACACATTAGTTTCACATATTGCATCACTATTCCACTACTTTGCACGTTAGTTTCACACTTTACACCACTATTCTAAAATTTACACATTAGTTTCACATTTTGCATCACTATTCTACTACATGTACTTTGCACGTTCGTTTCACACTTTACACCACTATTCCAAAATGTACACATTAGTTTCACATTTTGCATCACTATTCCACTACTTTGCACTTTAGTTTCACACTTTACACTATTCCAAAATTTACACATTAATTTCACATTTTGCATCACTATTCTACTACTTTGCATGTTAGTTTCACACTTTACACCACTATTCCAAAATTTACACATTAGTTTCACATTTTGCATCACTATTCTACTAATTTGCACATTAGTTCCACACTTCACACCACCACTATTCCAAAATTTACACATTAGTTTCACACTTTGCATCACTATTCCACTACTTTGCATGTTAGTTTCACAATTTACACCACTATTCTAAAATTTACACATTAGTTTCACATATTGCATC
This sequence comes from Saccoglossus kowalevskii, assembly GCF_978046115.1. NCBI lineage: Eukaryota > Metazoa > Hemichordata > Enteropneusta > Harrimaniidae > Saccoglossus > Saccoglossus kowalevskii. Next base: position 8,152,093 of record NC_140657.1, read on the forward strand.
ACTATTCTACTACTTTGCATGTTAGTTTCACACTTTACACCACTATTCTAAACTTTACACATTAGTTTCACATATTGCATCACTATTCTACTACTTTGCATGTTAGTTTCACACTTTACACTACTATTCCAAAATTTACACATTAGTTTCACATATTGCATCACTATTCTACTACTTTGCATGTTAGTTTCACACTTTACACTACTATTCCAAAATTTACACATTAGTTTCACATTTTGCATCACTATTCCACTACTTTGCATGTTAGTTTCACACTTTACACCACTATTCTAAAATTTACACATTAATTTCACATTTTGCATCACTATTCCACTACTTTGCATGCTATTTTCACACTTTACACCACCACTATTCCAAAATTTACACATTAGTTTCACACTTTGCATCACTATTCCACTACTTTGCATGTTAGTTTCAAACTTTACACCACTATTCCAAAATGTACACATTAGTTTCACATTTTGCATCACTATTCCACTACTTTGCACATTAGTTCCACACTTCACACCACCACTATTCCAAAATTTACACATTAGCTTCACACTTTGCATCACTATTCCACTACTTTACATGTTAGTTTCAAACTTTACACCACTATTCCAAAATGTACACATTAGTTTCACATTTTGCATCACTATTCCACTACTTTGCACATTAGTTCCACACTTCACACCACCACTATTCAAAAAATTACACATTAGTTTCACATATTGCATCACTATTCTACTACTTTGCATGTTAGTTTCACACTTTACACCACTATTCTGAAATTTACACATTAGTTTCACATTTTGCATCACTATTCCACTACTTTGCATGTTAGTTTCACACTTTACACCACTATTCTAAAATTTACACATTAGTTTCACATATTGCATCACTATTCTACTACTTTGCATGTTAGTTTCACACTTTACACCACTATTCTAAAATTTACACATTAGTTTCACATATTGCATCACTATTCCACTACTTTGCATGTTAGTTTCACACTTTACACTACTATTCCAAAATTTACACATTAGTTTCACACTTTGCATCACTATTCCACTACTTTGCATGTTAGTTTCACAATTTACACCACTATTCTAAAATTTACACATTAGTTTCACATATTGCATCACTATTCTACTACTTTGCATGTTAGTTTCACACTTTACACCACTATTTTAAAATTTACACATTAGTTTCACATATTGCATCACTATTCTACTACTTTGCATGTTAGTTTCACACTTTACACTACTATTCCAAAATTTACACATTAGTTTCACATTTTGCATCACTATTCCACTACTTTGCATGTTAGTTTCACACTTTACACCACTATTCTAAAATTTACACATTAATTTCACATTTTGCATCACTATTCCACTACTTTGCATGCTATTTTGACACTTTACACCACCACTATTCCAAAATTTACACATTAGTTTCACACTTTGCATCACTATTCCACTACTTTGCATGTTAGTTTCAAACTTTACACCACTATTCCAAAATGTACACATTAGTTTCACATTTTGCATCACTATTCCACTACTTTGCACATTAGTTCCACACTTCACACCACCACTATTCCAAAATTTACACATTAGCTTCACACTTTGCATCACTATTCCACTACTTTGCATGTTAGTTTCAAACTTTACACCACTATTCCAAAATGTACACATTAGTTTCACATTTTGCATCACTATTCCACTACTTTGCACATTAGTTCCACACTTCACACCACCACTATTCCAAAATTTACACATTAGTTTCACATATTGCATCACTCTTCTACTACTTTGCATGTTAGTTTCACACTTTACACCACTATTCTGAAATTTACACATTAGTTTCACATTTTGCATCACTATTCCACTACTTTGCATGTTAGTTTCACACTTTACACCACTATTCTAAAATTTACACATTAGTTTCACATATTGCATCACTATTCTACTACTTTGCACATTAGTTTCACACTTTACAGCACTATTCCAAAATTTACACATTAGTTTCACATATTGCATCACTGTTCTACTACTTTGCATGTTAGTTTCACAATTTACACCACTATTCCAAAATTTACACATTAGTTTCACATTTTGCATCGCTATTCTACTAATTTGCACATTAGTTCCACACTTCACACCACCACTATTTCAAAATTTACACATTAGTTTCACATTTTGCATCACTATTCCACTACTTTGCACTTTAGTTTCACACTTTACATTTTTCCAAAATTTACACATTAATTTCACATTTTGCATCACTATTCCACTACTTTGCACTTTAGTTTCACACTTTACACTATTCCAAAATTTACACATTAGTTCCACACTTCACACCACCACTATTTCAAAATTTACACATTAGTTTCACATATTGCATCACTATTCCACTACTTTGCATGTTAGTTTCACACTTTACACCACTATTCTAAAATTTACACATTACTAGTAGTTTCACATATTGCATCACTATTCCACTACTTTGCACGTTAGTTTCACACGTTACACCACTATTCTAAAATTTACACATTAGTTTCACATTTTGCATCACTATTCTACTACATGTACTTTGCACGTTCGTTTCACACTTTACACCACCATTCCAAAATGTATACATTAGTTTCACATTTTGCATCACTATTCCACTACTTTGCACTTTAGTTTCACACTTTACACTATTCCAAAATTTACACATTAATTTCACATTTTGCATCACTATTCTACTACTTTGCATGTTAGTTTCACACTTTACACCACTATTCCAAAATTTACACATTAGTTTCACATTTTGCATCACTATTATACTAATTTTCACATTAGTTCCACACTTAACACCACCACTATTTCAAAATTTACACATTAGTTTCACATATTGCATCACTATTCCACTACTTTGCATGTTAGTTTCACACTTTACACCATTATTCCAAAATGTACACATTAGTTTCACATTTTGCATCACTATTCTACTACTTTGCACATTAGTTCCACACTTCACACCATCACTATTTCAAAATTTACACATTAGTTTCACATTTTGCATCACTATTCCACTACTTTGCACTTTAGTTTCACACTTTACACTATTCCAAAATTTACACATTAATTTCACATTTTGCATCACTATTCTACTACTTTGCATGTTAGTTTCACACTTTACACCACTATTCCAAAATTTACACATTAGTTTCACATTTTGCATCACTATTCTACTAATTTTCACATTAGTTCCACACTTCACACCACCACTATTTCAAAATTTACACATTAGTTTCACATATTGCATCACTATTCTACTACTTTGCATGTTAGTTTCACACTTTACACCACTATTCCAAAATGTACACATTAATTTCACATTTTGCATCACTATTCCACTACTTTGCACTTTAGTTTCACACTTTACACTATTCCAAAATTTACACATTAATTTCACATTTTGCATCACTATTCTACTACTTTGCATGTTAGTTTCACACTTTACAACACTATTCCAAAATGTACACATTAGTTTCACATTTTGCATCACTATTCCACTACTTTGCACATTAGTTCCACACTTCACACCACCACTATTCCAAAATTTACACATTAGTTTCACACTTTGCATCACTATTCCACTACTTTGCATGTTAGTTTCAAACTTTATACCACTATTCCAAAATTTACACATTAGTTTCACATTTTGCATCGCTATTCTACTAATTTGCACATTAGTTCCACACTTCACACCACCACTATTTCAAAATTTACACATTAGTTTCACATATTGCATCACTATTCCACTACTTTGCATGTTAGTTTCACACTTTACACCACTATTCCAAAATGTACACATTAGTTTCACATTTTGCATCACTATTCCACTACTTTGCATGTTAGTTTCACACTTTACACCACTATTCCAAAATGTACACATTAATTTCACATTTTGCATCACTATTCCACTACTTTGCATGCTATTTTCACACTTTACACCACCACTATTCCAAAATTTACACATTAGTTTCACACTTTGCATCACTATTCCACTACTTTGCATGTTAGTTTCAAACTTTACACCACTATTCCAAAATGTACACATTAGTTTCACATTTTGCATCACTATTCCACTACTTTGCACATTAGTTCCACACTTCACACCACCACTATTCCAAAATTTACACATTAGCTTCACACTTTGCATCACTATTCCACTACTTTACATGTTAGTTTCAAACTTTACACCACTATTCCAAAATGTACACATTAGTTTCACATTTTGCATCACTATTCCACTACTTTGCACATTAGTTCCACACTTCACACCACCACTATTCAAAAATTTACACATTAGTTTCACATATTGCATCACTATTCTACTACTTTGCATGTTAGTTTCACACTTTACACCACTATTCTGAAATTTACACATTAGTTTCACATTTTGCATCACTATTCTACTACTTTGCATGTTAGTTTCACACTTTACACTATTATTCCAAAATTTACACATTAGTTTCACATTTTGCATCACTATTCCACTACTTTGCATGTTAGTTTCACACTTTACACCACTATTCTAAAATTTACACATTAATTTCACATTTTGCATCACTATTCCACTACTTTGCATGCTATTTTCACATTTTACACCACCACTATTCCAAAATTTACACATTAGTTTCACACTTTGCATCACTATTCCACTACTTTGCATGTTAGTTTCAAACTTTACACCACTATTCCAAAATGTACACATTAGTTTCACATTTTGCATCACTATTCCACTACTTTGCACATTAGTTCCACACTTCACACCACCACTATTCCAAAATTTACACATTAGCTTCACACTTTGCATCACTATTCCACTACTTTGCATGTTAGTTTCAAACTTTACACCACTATTCCAAAATGTACACATTAGTTTCACATTTTGCATCACTATTCCACTACTTTGCACATTAGTTCCACACTTCACACCACCACTATTCCAAAATTTACACATTAGTTTCACATATTGCATCACTCTTCTACTACTTTGCATGTTAGTTTCACACTTTACACCACTATTCTGAAATTTACACATTAGTTTCACATTTTGCATCACTATTCCACTACTTTGCATGTTAGTTTCACACTTTACACCACTATTCTAAAATTTACACATTAGTTTCACATATTGCATCACTATTCTACTACTTTGCACATTAGTTTCACACTTTACAGCACTATTCCAAAATTTACACATTAGTTTCACATATTGCATCACTATTCTACTACTTTGCATGTTAGTTTCACAATTTACACCACTATTCCAAAATTTACACATTAGTTTCACATTTTGCATCGCTATTCTACTAATTTGCACATTAGTTCCACACTTCACACCACCACTATTTCAAAATTTACACATTAGTTTCACATTTTGCATCACTATTCCACTACTTTGCACTTTAGTTTCACACTTTACACTATTCCAAAATTTACACATTAATTTCACATTTTGCATCACTATTCTATTACTTTGCATGTTAGTTTCACACTTTACACCACTATTCCAAAATTTACACATTAGTTTCACATTTTGCATCACTATTCTACTAATTTGCACATTAGTTCCACACTTCACACCACCACTATTTCAAAATTTACACATTAGTTTCACATATTGCATCACTATTCCACTACTTTGCATGTTAGTTTCACACTTTACACCACTATTCTAAAATTTACACATTACTAGTAGTTTCACATATTGCATCACTATTCCACTACTTTGCACGTTAGTTTCACACGTTACACCACTATTCTAAAATTTACACATTAGTTTCACATTTTGCATCACTATTCTACTACATGTACTTTGCACGTTCGTTTCACACTTTACACCACCATTCCAAAATGTACACATTAGTTTCACATTTTGCATCACTATTCCACTACTTTGCACTTTAGTTTCACACTTTACACTATTCCAAAATTTACACATTAATTTCACATTTTGCATCACTATTCTACTACTTTGCATGTTAGTTTCACAATTTACACCACTATTCCAAAATTTACACATTAGTTTCACATTTTGCATCGCTATTCTACTAATTTGCACATTAGTTCCACACTTCACACCACCACTATTCCAAAATTTACACATTAGTTTCACATTTTGCATCACTATTCTACTAATTTGCATGTTAGTTTCACACTTTACACCACTATTCTAAAATTTACACATTAGTTTCACATATTGCATCACTATTCCACTACTTTGCATGTTAGTTTCACACTTTACACCACTATTCTAAAATGTACACATTACTAGTAGTTTCACATATTGCATCACTATTCCACTACTTTGCACGTTAGTTTCACACGTTACACCACTATTCTAAAATTTACACATTAGTTTCACATTTTGCATCACTATTCTACTACATGTACTTTGCACGTTCGTTTCACACTTTACACCACCATTCCAAAATGTACACATTAGTTTCACATTTTGCATCACTATTCCACTACTTTGCACTTTAGTTTCACACTTTACACCACTATTCCAAAATTTACACATTAGTTTCACATTTTGCATCACTATTCTACTAATTTTCACATTAGTTCCACACTTCACACCACCACTATTTCAAAATTTACACATTAGTTTCACATATTGCATCACTATTCCACTACTTTGCATGTTAGTTTCACACTTTACACCACTATTCCAAAATGTACACATTAGTTTCACATTTTGCATCACTATTCCACTACTTTGCACATTAGTTCCACACTTCACACCACCACTATTTCAAAATTTACACATTAGTTTCACGTATTGCATCACTATTCTACTACATGTACTTTGCACGTTCGTGTCACACTTTACACCACTATTCCAAAATGTACACATTAGTTTCACATTTTGCATCACTATTCCACTACTTTGCACATTAGTTCCACACTTCACACCACCACTATTCCAAAATTTACACATTAGTTTCACATATTGCATCACTCTTCTACTACTTTGCATGTTAGTTTCACACTTTACACCACTATTCTGAAATTTACACATTAGTTTCACATTTTGCATCACTATTCCACTACTTTGCATGTTAGTTTCACACTTTACACCACTATTCTAAAATTTACACATTAGTTTCACATATTGCATCACTATTCTACTACTTTGCACATTAGTTTCACACTTTACAGCACTATTCCAAAATTTACACATTAGTTTCACATATTGCATCACTATTCTACTACTTTGCATGTTAGTTTCACAATTTACACCACTATTCCAAAATTTACACATTAGTTTCACATTTTGCATCGCTATTCTACTAATTTGCACATTAGTTCCACACTTCACACCACCACTATTTCAAAATTTACACATTAGTTTCACATTTTGCATCACTATTCCACTACTTTGCACTTTAGTTTCACACTTTACACTATTCCAAAATTTACACATTAATTTCACATTTTGCATCACTATTCTATTACTTTGCATGTTAGTTTCACACTTTACACCACTATTCCAAAATTTACACATTAGTTTCACATTTTGCATCACTATTCTACTAATTTGCACATTAGTTCCACACTTCACACCACCACTATTTCAAAATTTACACATTAGTTTCACATATTGCATCACTATTCCACTACTTTGCATGTTAGTTTCACACTTTACACCACTATTCTAAAATTTACACATTACTAGTAGTTTCACATATTGCATCACTATTCCACTACTTTGCACGTTAGTTTCACACGTTACACCACTATTCTAAAATTTACACATTAGTTTCACATTTTGCATCACTATTCTACTGCATGTACTTTGCACGTTCGTTTCACACTTTACACCACCATTCCAAAATGTACACATTAGTTTCACATTTTGCATCACTATTCCACTACTTTGCATGTTAGTTTCACAATTTACACCACTATTCCAAAATTTACACATTAGTTTCACATTTTGCATCGCTATTCTACTAATTTGCACATTAGTTCCACACTTCACACCACCACTATTCCAAAATTTACACATTAGTTTCACATTTTGCATCACTATTCTACTAATTTGCATGTTAGTTTCACACTTTACACCACTATTCTAAAATTTACACATTAGTTTCACATATTGCATCACTATTCCACTACTTTGCATGTTAGTTTCACACTTTACACCACTATTCTAAAATTTACACATTACTAGTAGTTTCACATATTGCATCACTATTCCACTACTTTGCACGTTAGTTTCACACGTTACACCACTATTCTAAAATTTACACATTAGTTTCACATTTTGCATCACTATTCTACTACATGTACTTTGCACTTTCGTTTCACACTTTACACCACCATTCCAAAATGTACACATTAGTTTCACATTTTGCATCACTATTCCACTACTTTGCACTTTAGTTTCACACTTTACACCACTATTCCAAAATTTACACATTAGTTTCACATTTTGCATCACTATTCTACTAATTTTCACATTAGTTCCACACTTCACACCACCACTATTTCAAAATTTACACATTAGTTTCACATATTGCATCACTATTCCACTACTTTGCATGTTAGTTTCACACTTTACACCACTATTCCAAAATGTACACATTAGTTTCACATTTTGCATCACTATTCCACTACTTTGCACATTAGTTCCACACTTCACACCACCACTATTTCAAAATTTACACATTAGTTTCACGTATTGCATCACTATTCTACTACATGTACTTTGCACGTTCGTGTCACACTTTACACCACTATTCTAAAATTTACACATTACTAGTAGTTTCACATATTGCATCACTATTCCACTACTTTGCACGTTAGTTTCACACGTTACACCACTATTCTAAAATTTACACATTAGTTTCACATTTTGCATCACTATTCTACTACATGTACTTTGCACGTTCGTTTCACACTTTACACCACCATTCCAAAATGTACACATTAGTTTCACATTTTGCATCACTATTCCACTACTTTGCACTTTAGTTTCACACTTTACACTATTCCAAAATTTACACATTAATTTCACATTTTGCATCACTATTCTACTACTTTGCATGTTAGTTTCACAATTTACACCACTATTCCAAAATTTACACATTAGTTTCACATTTTGCATCGCTATTCTACTAATTTGCACATTAGTTCCACACTTCACACCACCACTATTCCAAAATTTACACATTAGTTTCACATTTTGCATCACTATTCTACTAATTTGCATGTTAGTTTCACACTTTACACCACTATTCTAAAATTTACACATTAGTTTCACATATTGCATCACTATTCCACTACTTTGCATGTTAGTTTCACACTTTACACCACTATTCTAAAATTTACACATTACTAGTAGTTTCACATATTGCATCACTATTCCACTACTTTGCACGTTAGTTTCACACGTTACACCACTATTCTAAAATTTACACATTAGTTTCACATTTTGCATCACTATTCTACTACATGTACTTTGCACGTTCGTTTCACACTTTACACCACCATTCCAAAATGTACACATTAGTTTCACATTTTGCATCACTATTCCACTACTTTGCACTTTAGTTTCACACTTTACACCACTATTCCAAAATTTACACATTAGTTTCACATTTTGCATCACTATTCTACTAATTTTCACATTAGTTCCACACTTCACACCACCACTATTTCAAAATTTACACATTAGTTTCACATATTGCATCACTATTCCACTACTTTGCATGTTAGTTTCACACTTTACACCACTATTCCAAAATGTACACATTAGTTTCACATTTTGCATCACTATTCCACTACTTTGCACATTAGTTCCACACTTCACACCACCACTATTTCAAAATTTACACATTAGTTTCACGTATTGCATCACTATTCTACTACATGTACTTTGCACGTTCGTGTCACACTTTACACCACTATTCCAAAATGTACACATTAGTTTCACATTTTGCATCACTATTCCACTACTTTGCATGTTAGTTTCACACTTTACACTATTCCAAAATTTACACATTAATTTCACATTTTGCATCACTACTCTACTACTTTGCATGTTAGTTTCACACTTTACACCACTATTCCAAAATTTACACATTAGTCTCACACTTTGCATCACTATTCCACTACTTTGCATGTTAGTTTCAAACTTTACACCACTATTCCAAAATGTACACATTAGTTTCACATTTTGCATCACTATTCCACTACTTTGCACATTAGTTCCACACTTCACACCACCACTATTCCAAAATTTACACATTAGTTTCACACTTTGCATCACTATTCCACTACTTTGCATGTTAGTTTCAAACTTTACACCACTATTCCAAAATGTACACATTAGTTTCACATTTTGCATCACTATTCCACTACTTTGCACATTAGTTCCACACTTCACACCACCACTATTCCAAAATTTACACATTAGTTTCACATATTGCATCACTCTTCTACTACTTTGCATGTTAGTTTCACACTTTACACCTCTATTCTGAAATTTACACATTAGTTTCACATTTTGCATCAGTATTCCACTACTTTGCATGTTAGTTTCACACTTTACACCACTATTCTAAAATTTACACATTAGTTTCACATATTGCATCACTATTCTACTAATTTGCACATTAGTTTCACACTTTACACCACTATTCCAAAATTTACACATTAGTTTCACATATTGCATCACTATTCTACTACTTTGCATGTTAGTTTCACAATTTACACCACTATTCCAAAATTTACACATTAGTTTCACATTTTGCATCGCTATTCTACTAATTTGCACATTAGTTCCACACTTCACACCACCACTATTTCAAAATTTACACATTAGTTTCACGTATTGCATCACTATTCTACTACATGTACTTTGCACGTTCGTTTCACACTTTACACCACTATTCCAAAATGTACACATTAGTTTCACATTTTGCATCACTATTCCACTACTTTGCATGTTAGTTTCACACTTTACACCACTATTCCAAAATGTACACATTAATTTCACATTTTGCATCACTATTCCACTACTTTGCACATTAGTTCCACACTTCACACCACCATTATTCCAAAATTTACACATTAGTTTCACACTTTGCATCACTATTCCACTACTTTGCATGTTAGTTTCAAACTTTATACCACTATTCCAAAATGTACACATTAGTTCCACATTTTGCATCACTATTCCACTACTTTGCACATTAGTCCCACACTTCACACCACCACTATTCCAAAATTTACACATTAGTTTCACACTTTGCATCACTATTCCACTACTTTGCATGTTAGTTTCAAACTTTACACCACTATTCCAAAATGTACACATTAGTTTCACATTTTGCATCACTATTCCACTACTTTGCACATTAGTTCCACACTTCACACCACCACTATTCCAAAATTTACACATTAGTTTCACATATTGCATCACTCTTCTACTACTTTGCATGTTAGTTTCACACTTTACACCACTATTCTGAAATTTACACATTAGTTTCACATATTACATCACTATTCTACTACTTTGCACATTAGTTTCACACTTTACACCACTATTCCAAAATTTACACATTAGTTTCACATATTGCATCACTATTCTACTACTTTGCATGTTAGTTTCACAATTTACACCACTATTCCAAAATTTACACATTAGTTTCACATTTTGCATCGCTATTCTACTAATTTGCACATTAGTTCCACACTTCACACCACTACTATTTCAAAATTTACACATTAGTTTCACATATTGCATCACTATTCCACTACTTTGCACGTTAGTTTCACACTTTACACCACTATTCTAAAATTTACACATTAGTTTCACATTTTGCATCACTATTCTACTACATGTACTTTGCACGTTCGTTTCACACTTTACACCACTATTCCAAAATGTACACATTAGTTTCACATTTTGCATCACTATTCCACTACTTTGCACTTTAGTTTCACACTTTACACTATTCCAAAATTTACACATTAATTTCACATTTTGCATCACTATTCTACTACTTTGCATGTTAGTTTCACACTTTACACCACTATTCTGAAATTTACACATTAGTTTCACATTTTGCATCAGTATTCCACTACTTTGCATGTTAGTTTCACACTTTACACCACTATTCTAAAATTTACACATTAGTTTCACATATTGCATCACTATTCTACTACTTTGCACATTAGTTTCACACTTTACACCACTATTCCAAAATTTACACATTAGTTTCACATATTGCATCACTATTCTACTACTTTGCATGTTAGTTTCACAATTTACACCACTATTCCAAAATTTACACATTAGTTTCACATTTTGCATCGCTATTCTACTAATTTGCACATTAGTTCCACACTTCACACCACCACTATTTCAAAATTTACACATTAGTTTCACGTATTGCATCACTATTCTACTACATGTACTTTGCACGTTCGTTTCACACTTTACACCACTATTCCAAAATGTACACATTAGTTTCACATTTTGCATCACTATTCCACTACTTTGCATGTTAGTTTCACACTTTACACCACTATTCCAAAATGTACACATTAATTTCACATTTTGCATCACTATTCCACTACTTTGCACATTAGTTCCACACTTCACACCACCACTATTCCAAAATTTACACATTAGTTTCACACTTTGCATCACTATTCCACTACTTTGCATGTTAGTTTCAAACTTTACACCACTATTCCAAAATGTACACATTAGTTTCACATTTTGCATCACTATTCCACTACTTTGCACATTAGTTCCACACTTCACACCACCACTATTCCAAAATTTACACATTAGTTTCACATATTGCATCACTCTTCTACTACTTTGCATGTTAGTTTCACACTTTACACCACTATTCTGAAATTTACACATTAGTTTCACATTTTGCATCAGTATTCCACTACTTTGCATGTTAGTTTCACACTTTACACCACTATTCTAAAATTTACACATTAGTTTCACATATTACATCACTATTCTACTACTTTGCACATTAGTTTCACACTTTACACCACTATTCCAAAATTTACACATTAGTTTCACATATTGCATCACTATTCTACTACTTTGCATGTTAGTTTCACAATTTACACCACTATTCCAAAATTTACACATTAGTTTCACATTTTGCATCGCTATTCTACTAATTTGCACATTAGTTCCACACTTCACACCACCACTATTTCAAAATTTACACATTAGTTTCACATATTGCATCACTATTCCACTACTTTGCACGTTAGTTTCACACTTTACACCACTATTCTAAAATTTACACATTAGTTTCACATTTTGCATCACTATTCTACTACATGTACTTTGCACGTTCGTTTCACACTTTACACCACTATTCCAAAATGTACACATTAGTTTCACATTTTGCATCACTATTCCACTACTTTGCACTTTAGTTTCACACTTTACACTATTCCAAAATTTACACATTAATTTCACATTTTGCATCACTATTCTACTACTTTGCATGTTAGTTTCACACTTTACACCACTATTCCAAAATTTACACATTAGTTTCACATTTTGCATCACTATTCTACTAATTTGCACATTAGTTCCACACTTCACACCACCACTATTTTAAAATTTACACATTAGTTTCACATATTGCATCACTATTCCACTACTTTGCATGTTAGTTTCACACTTTACACCACTATTCCAAAATGTACACATTAGTTTCACATTTTGCATCACTATTCCACTACTTTGCACATTAGTTCCACACTTCACACCACCACTATTTCAAAATTTACACATTAGTTTCACATATTGCATCACTATTCCACTACTTTGCACTTTAGTTTCACACTTTACACTATTCCAAAATTTACACATTAGTTTCACATTTTGCATCACTATTCCACTTCTTTGCACTGTACTTTCACACTTTACAGCACTATTCCAAAATTTACACCTTAGTTTCACATTTTGCATCACTATTCCACTACTTTGCATGTTAGTTTTACACTTTAAACCACTATTCCAAAATTTACACCTTAGTTTCACATTTTGCATCACTATTCCACTACTTTGCATGTTAGTTTCACACTTTACAGCACTATTCCAAAATTTACACCTTAGTTTCACATTTTGCATCACTATTCCACTACTTTGCATGTTAGTTTCACACTTTAAACCACTATTCCAAAATTTACACCTTAGTTTCACATTTTGCACCACTATTCCACTACTTTGCACTCTAGTTTCACACTTTGCAGCACTATTCCAAAACTTTACACCTTAGTTTCACATTTTGCACCACGATTCCACTATTTTGCACTATGGCTTTACACTGTGCACCACTATTCCACTACATTGCACTGATTTTTCACATTTTGCATCACTATTCTATTACTTTGCGCCATATTTCACTAATTGTCACTATAGTTTAACACTTTGCACCAATATTCCACTACTTTGCTTTCTATTTTCACACTTTGCACCAATATTCAATACTTTGCACTCTATTTTCGTACTTTGCAGAACTTTTCCAAAACTTTATACTCTATTTTTTGCACTTTGCACCACTATTCCAATACTTTGCAATCTAGTTTCACACTTCCCACCACTATTACACTACTTCATGCTTGTACTCTATTTTCACACTTTGCACCAATATTCAACCACTTTGCACTGTAATTTCGCATTTCCCCTCACTTTTCCACTTCTTTGTACATTAGGTTTGCATTTTGCCCAACTTTTTCACCATATTACTTTCTAGTTCCACTCTGTGCACGACTATTACGCTGCTTTGCAATCACGTTTCAAACTGTGCACCATTATTCCACTGCTTTGCAATCAAGTTTCACACTGTGCACCATTATTCCACTGCTTTGCACCTTTGCATCCCTATTCTATTACTTTGCACTGCAGTTTCACACTTTGCATCACTATTCCATTACTTTGCACAGTATTTTCACACTTTACAGCACTATTCCAAAACTATAAACTCTATGTTTGCACTTTGCACCACTATTCCACTGCTTAGCACACAAGTTTCACACGTTTCCCCACTGTTGTACTACTTTGCTTTCTAGTTCCACATTTTGCACCACTATTCCATTACTTGCACTGTATGTTCACAATTTGCACCACTAGTCAACCACTTTGCACTGTAGTTTCGCATTTTGCCCCACTTTTCCACTACTATGTACTCTAGTTTCAAACTTTACACCACTATTACACTACTTGCACTCTATTTTCACACTTTGCACCACTATTCCAGTACTTTGCTTTCTAGTTTCACACTTTGCACCACTATTCCAGTAATTGCACACAAGTTTCACACTTTACACCACTATTGCACTACTTGGCTTCCTAGTTTCACACTTTGCACCACCATCAACCACTTTGCACTGTAGTTCCGCATTTTGCCCCACTTTTCTACTACTTTGTACTCTAGTTTTGCATTTTACCCAACTTCTTCACTACATTACACTCTAGTTGCACACTCTGTCCCAACTATTCCACCATTTGCTTTCTATTTTCACACTTTAGAGCACTGTTCTAAAACTTTACACTGTTTTTGCACTTTCACCACTATTCCATTGCTTTGCACAACAATTTTGTACTTGAGTTACTCACTTTGCTCCACTATTTCACTGCTCTGCACTGCAGTATCACATTTTTCACCACTATTACACTACTTTGCACTCTTGTTGCGCACTTTGCACCATTATTTCACTAATTTACACTCTAGTTTCACACTTTACACCACCATTCCACTGCTTTGCATTCTAGTTTCACACTTTACACCACTATTCCACTACTTTGCAATCATGTTTTACACTTTACAGCACTATTCCAAAAACTTTATACTCTATTTTAGCACTTTGCACCACTATTCAACCACTTTGCACTGTAGTTTCGCATTTTGACCCACTTTACCGCTACTTTTTACTCTAGTTTTGCATTTTGCCCAAACTTTTTCACTACGTTACTCTGTAGTTGCATACTTTTCTCCACTGTTCCGCACTCTAGTTTCACACTTTGCACCAGTATTCCATCACTTTGCATTCTAGTTTCACGCTTCACTCCACTATTCAAACCTTGGTACTTTAATTACCGACTTTGCACCACTATTACACTGCTTTGCACTTTTGTTGCTCACTTTGCACCATTATTTCACTAATTTACACTTTTGTTTTACATTTTACACCACTATTCCACTACTTTGCATTCAAGTTTCACACTTTACACCGTTATTCTACCACTTTGCTTTCTAGTTCCATACTGTGCACCACTATTCCACTACTTGCACTCTAGTTTCAAACTTTACGCCACTACTGCACTACTTTGCTTTCTAGTTTCACACTTTGCACCACTATTCCATTACTTTGCATTCTAGTTTCACGCTTCACACCACTTTTCAAAGAATTTGTACTTTAGTTTCACACTTTGCACCTCTATTACACTGATTGTACTCTATATTCACACTTTGCACCAATATTCAACCACTATGCACTGTAGTTTCGCATTTTGCCCCACTTTTCCACTGTGTTACTCTGTAGTTGCACACTTTGCTCCACTATTCCTCTACTTTGCAATGAAGTTTCACACTTGCACCACAATTCCACTGTTTTACACCTAAGTTTTTCACTATCACTATTTCACTATTCAACTATTTTGCTCTCTAGTTTTACACTTTGCACAACTGTTCAAGTACTTCGCACTCTAGTTGTACACATTGCACCACTATTCCAATACTTTGCACTCTATTTTTCCACGTTGCACCACCTTTCCATTGCTTTGCACTCTAGTTTCACACTTTGCGCCACTATTTCTTTACTTGCATTCTAGTTTCAAACTTTGCACCACTATTACACTACTTTGCATTCTAGTTTCACACTTTGCTACTGTTCCAACCCTTGCACTCCAGTTTCACACTTTGCACCACTATTACAGTGCTATGCACTCCACTTTCAAACTTTGCTCCAATATTATACTACTTTGCACTGTAGTTTCACACTTTACACTATTCCAAAATTTTACGCCTTAGTTTCACATTTTGCACCACTATTCCACTATTTTGCTCTATTGTTTTTACACTATGTCCACTACTTTGCGCTTGAGTTTCACACTTTGCACCACCGGTTTACTGATTTGCACTCTAGTTTCACACTTTGTGCCACTCTTCTTTTACTTTGAATTCTAGTTTCACGCTTCACACCACTGTTCAAGCACTTTGTACTTTAGTTATTCAATTTGCACCACTATTTCACTGCTCTGCAATGCAGTTTTACATTTTGCACCACTATTCCACTACTTTAATTTTGAACTCTAGTTTTGCATTTTGCCAACTTCTTCACAAATTACTCTCTAGTTGTACACTTTGCACCACTATTCCACTACTTTTCAATCAAGTTTGACACTTCGCACCACTTCTTCACTCCATCACTTACAACTTCTTCACTACATCACTCTCTAGTTGTACATTTTGCACCACTATTCCACTGCTTTGCACCCCAGTTTCACACTTTGCACCACTATTCCATGATCTTGCACTCTAGTTTCACACTTCACACCACTATTCCAAAACTTTACACTCTGTTTTTGCACTTTGCACTACTATTCCACTACTTTGCTTTAAGGTTTCACACTTTGTACCACTATTCAACCATTTTGCACTGTAGTTTTGCATTTTGCCCAACTTCTTCACTACATTACTCTCTAGTTGCACACTTCGCACCATCATTCCACTGCTTAACACCCCAGTTTCACACTTTGCGCCACCATTCTGCTACTTGCCCTCTGTGTTCTCACTTTGGAACAATAGTCAACCACTTTGCACTGTAGTTTCGCATTTTGCCCAACCTTTCCACTACTCTGTATTCTAGTTTTGCATTTTGCACAACTTCTTCACTACACTACTCTCTAGTTGCACACTTTGCACCACTATTCCACTACTTTGCAATCATGTTTCACACTTTGTATAATTTTTCAACCACTTTGCGCTGTAGTTTCGCATTTCCACTACATTGTACTCTAGTTTCACACTTTACATAACTATTTTAAAACTTTACACTCTATTTTTGCACTTCGCACCACTATTCCACTGCTTAGCACCCGAGTTTCACACTTTGCACCACCATCCCGCTACTTGCCCTTTGTGTTCACACTTTGTAGCACTATTCAACCACTTTGCGCTGTAGTTTCGCATTTCGCCCTACATTTCCACTACATTGTACTCTAGTTTCACATTTTACATCACTATTCCAAAACTTTACACTCTATTTATGCACTTTGCAGCACTATTCCACTGCTTTGCACACAAGTTTGACCCTTTACACCACTATTGCACCAGTTTGCTTTCTAGTTTCACACTTTGCACCACTATTCCATTATTTTACATCGCAGTTTCACGCTTCACACCATTGTTCAAACACTTTGTACTTTGCATCACTATTTCACTGTTCTGCACTTTCACACTGAAATACGGTGTAATTCGAGCAATTTTGAGTCATACCAAATATGTTTTTGTTTTTTGTTTTTTCAAAGTGGGATGGTCGTCACCTGGGCACGCACGAGAATTGAGTTCCAAGTGATGATAACAACACACGCTGAAACGCAAAAGCTCACGGGTAGACGCTTGTTTGTAAACAATGAAACGCTATGGCCATCTGGCGCATGCGCAGGTGACGACTCCCCCTGCTTTAATTAGACATGTATTTCAAGTCGTTACAGCATGTAAGTAAGTCACGGTGTATCGAGTATAATATTACATGTAATTGAAAAAGCGATCACAAGCAGACCATACGTTTAGGCAGACAGGCAGCTTGCTTTTGTACCTGTTACCTGTACACAATTTCATTTTAAAGGAAACATTTCTACAACCTGTCCAATTTTCTTTGAAAATTACCTGTAAATTACAAAAGAACCACAAATAATCAATACAAATATACTATAAACCTTGAATCCAGGCTGGCGTCCGTTATTAATCATTTCGATAAAGTTTTTAGAAAGGCGCTTCCAATGTGCTGGCTATAACCCTGATGCAGTTATGATTTAGTCTTTCTTTAAACTCAGGTTATTGTACGAGTGTCTATCGGGATCACACTTAAAATATTTGAACATGGAATAATGCATATGTTACGTAGTTAGTCATCTTCCGCCTGCACGATGTTGTTCCGTTCGAACATAGTGGAGTGCTTCGCCGGAACCTCCACCTTGAAAATTCAAGATGTTAGTTAGTTAGCTAATACAATACTGCCCTCAATTGGCACGATGTTCGTCAATCCACCACCCCCATCGATAATCTATAAATACAATACTGGACTCAAATTTCAACTGCAAATCAAGTAGAAGCAAAATAAATCATATAAATAAATTTAAAGGGCGGTGGTCGTCGCGCCGCACATGTGCGAAATTTTAGTTGATAAACGCTGATTTTACCAAAATCTAATCCAATGGAAATCACGAGTACGAGTTTTGACCTGGGCATGATATGCAGTAATTGCCACCGGCGACTTGTTCGGTACCTGGTCACAAAAGAAAATACGTAGTTAAAAACGTAGTTAGAAATGTATCAGTTTCCACCCGTTCGTCTGCCCAGTCAAAGACGCCATCTTTGTTCACCTCACGCATGCGTTGCGCGATGACCACCGCTCGTTAATAACATCACAGGGAACCAAACACGGAAGTGAATGTAATAGGATGGACGTATCGACATACCAGCATCAGAAGTATATGATGAGCTCCACTAATGGAGATGAAAACAACGCTGACTTTTACAATTATTGGGTCCCATTATCCGGCGAAAAAGCATCCGGAAGCATTTCAAGGAAACCATTAATATCACTAGCGTTTTAAGATGAGTCTACACTGTCTATATGCATAATTACTTTTATAATAACGCGTCAAATAATAATACATCAAAAATATACATTGTTGTGTTTAGTTTATGCGCCGTTTTTAGAGCGTGTGAATAACCCCCGAGTAGAGGTGCAATCCGTGTTTACCATGAATGCATTTTATGATTTCGTCATGATAGTAAATAACCTCTGGTAAAGAAAATCCTTATTCGTTATACAAACCGTCGTTCTTACAATTCCGTGCCTAGATGCACACGATTCACTCAAAATAGTTCAATATTGTTCAAATTTATACACTCACGGACCTGTTAAATGTTATCAAAACGTGAAAAAACATCTAATTTCGAGAAAACAGCGAAAACTCAACTATGAGTCATTCCTGAACAACCAAATTTATATATGTTGCACATGTAGGGAAAATCTTGTTACACTATTCTAGCAACTATCCTATTGCACTTTTTTTCCCGACAGTTGTTCTCACGGTTGTGGTTACCAGGCGATGAAAATACCCGGAACATGAGTCAACAATGTATTGATTTCATCCCGCTCATAAGTATGATTTATGATTTCCAATAATTCAAAAAAAATGTGCACATCGTCCTTCTTCAAACGTAAATAACATTTTGTTATTCATGCATATTTCGGTGCGAATTGTGCATACGGATACAGATACGGATTGTATATTATTTTACATTCCTTAATGGTCCAACATAAGATCACATGTCTGTGTATTAACAAACTAGATATTCACACTACACGTGGTGCAGTAACGTTTAGATATATTTCGAATGTGTACTGAAAATTTGCTGGTCGACCAATTTTGACCAGGATTCCCCTAACACATTTTGCTTGTATATAATATTTTTACATTTTTTTTCTTTTTTGAAAACTAGGAGGATATATGAAGCAAACACATGTTGTTGTTGTTGTTGTTATCATCCCACTTTGATATGGTAAAAAGAGAGTACATGTACCGTACTTCCCCGAGTATAAGCCTAGGGGTCTGAACATGTAAAATCGGAAAAAAATAAGGGGTGGGCTTAATTTGTTGGTGCCTTTAAAACTGTAACCATCTTCCCAGCCTCGAAACATTATTCAAATTACATTTTTCGTTCACAGTGCCGGTCAGGTCTTGGAGGAATATTACGTCTTTTTAAGAAAACAATGCGAAACGACCCGTCATTGATTATAACGACGCTTTTTACAATGAAGAAACAAATATGAACAAAAACAACTTTTATTACAATACTGTTCACATACCGTCTGAATTTACAGTGCAACAATGGGTAGGGTCTGTGGGAAAACGGTCAAAGGCAATATCGTACGCAAACTCTTGATACAAAGCTATTCCCGCAATGGTTTCATCATAATTTGAACTGAACAACTTCCTTTGATCTAACAGGTTACGTCTTTCGTTAACCAATGAAAATGCTCTGTCATACAGTCGAAGTTTACCGATTATCGACGAAGTATTTTTTATCAACGCAATGCGGAAGTGTGTTACCGCAATGTTAAAATGCGCTCTGTTGACACTGATTTCGACAAAAAAAACGGTGACTTTTTCCCCTTAAAGCTGTTGATTCGCAATTTTCGAAAGATAAACTGAGGGTGAGGGAAGTATTTAAACCTTTCACGGTCGCTAACAAGTCACGTCGAAAAATAGTTTGCTCGTTCACACCCTATTCACGATAGTCTCAATGGACAAGGTTATTCGGAAAAGTAAAACGATGATAGTGATCAGGTTTCACGATTTGACGTTCATAGTTTTGCTATTTGGAAAACTACTACTCAAAAGGAGTATGGATTATTTCAGTATTGCAACATCGGGGTTCATCCCGAGTAAATAACAGAATAGAAAACTTGCGAACTATGTACGTTCGCCCGCCATGCACTCTGAAATTAATGCGAGTTTCGTAAAAGCTGGAACCAAACTACCGTACCAATCATGATTATTATGCAATGAAATACACTTTTTACATGCATATTTTAATAAATGTCATCGACGCCAGGTAAAAAAAAAACACCCTGGGCCTATACTCGGGGATGCCCTCAACTCATTAAATGTCCAAAAACAGAGAGGTTGGCTTATACTCGGGGAGGGGCTTATACTCGGGAAAGTACGGTACTGTGATTTGGACGTAAGATTTATGCTAAAACAAACACGTTGAACATAATCAGGCTTTTTAATTATATACTGCTACTGTAACAATATGATACTAGGATGAACACAAATCACGAATAACACGGCTGAAATAAACAACATTTAAATGTGTCTACAAAAAGACAAATCAATAATTATAATTAATACCAAATTGTTTTATTACACAATAGCAAATAAAAACAAAGATTGGTTATACATTTAACTTGAAAAAAAAGAAACGAAAAAGAAATGAATATTGACAACTTACAATATGTTTATAAATGAAGAAAATGTACTATAAACTTATAGCGCTATAGTCGTCGTGCTGCGTTCTGTTCGATATGGGACTCATAACGACGTACACAACGCGTGGAAAGTGCACTGTTTGTTTACATGAAATTCGAACACGCGCTGCGCGACCACTGTAGCGCTTTATACAAAATTAAAACGTAGAGAAGTCAAATTCGATATACTATTAGATGAGTTAATAACTTCGTACGAAACAATAAATGGATTTGGTTGACAATAACAAAACACAATTCGTGTAATAACGCTACAATACTGATCAACTACAATGTACTAGAAATGGTAGAATCTCCAAAATACTGACTACATTTGACAAAGGAGAAATCTTCTAACAAACAATTGAAAGGTTAATAACAAATAAAAAAAACCTACAAACCATAATTCGTTGGTAATAATACTAGATTCAGTATTTCCTTTTTGTCAAGATTTATTTTGTAATAGTACAGTGGCCATACTACAACACTGCTGGGCCATATCTTTGCCAATAAACGACATTGGTGATAATTTAACTTCGTTCACCGACATTCGACCAACCCAGTGCTAATGGTTTTCATGATTTCTTTCAAAAAGTAATAGATATTCGTTTGATTCACACATTGCGAAATACTGTTAGAGGAAATCAGTCTAGATAATTTGGAACAAAATTCATAATGTCAAAGCATTATTCTATATAAAATAAATCTTATTCGGAGGAATTTCCTAGTAATTCGTTATAGCCATAACTACATATTTTTTACATACACAATGTTGTGATATTATTTTATTTTAGTCTTTTCACCACCAGTGTCCTTTTCATAACAAATCCCTTCAGAAGATTGGGACAAAACTAGTAAAAACTGAAAATTGATTCACATTGTGTCTGTTGACTCCAAAATTAGGGTTTATATCGAATAAATAAAAGAAAAAAGTGCAGAAAAATTTGAGTGAAACAGTCTGATGGTAAAAAGGTTAATAACATTATTTACTGAAAATTTTTTATATTTTATGAACATCCACATAAAATAAAACGCTATACAAATCAATACAGTCCGTTGATCTTTTCTAATAGAAACTAGTCACACAAATACACGTTCTACGACGATTGAGAAACCATAAATTCACATTAAAACTATGAAATCGATTATAATTTAATATATGTTTCATTCATTGATTCTGTCACAATAATTCTTATTATATAAAATCGTGGATATTAAAAATAAATCATCTGAATAATTTGCATGGAAATTAATGCCATCAGGCCACATTAAATAACAAAACAATACTTTAAAGGCATACAGTGTGATCTATATTTAAGTCGCAACAGAATAACAAAATATTGTCTTGACTTTACTGATGAATATCGGTTACTTCTTATGAATATAAATTTTAAAGATGATCGGTTCGAATTGAATATTATATTTCATCTTCTTTTATTGTTATGCGTTAATGCTATTAGGTTATCAAAAAAGAAAACAATACAATATGACCTTTTCTCCCATAATACATTGCACATGTGTGCCTTAATATGCAAATTATAAATTGCAAATTACAATGATAGCAAGGCCGTTTTATAATGTATTTTTTCAGATGTTAACATCATGCCCCTTGATAATTAGTTGTTATGCATCTTTGACATTTAATGCGTCTGAGACATACACGTTTCGCATTGTTTCGTCGGAATTACTGAATCTGTGCCAAAGGTATTGCAGGTTTGGCATTTGGAAATACATGGTTTGATTCACGTTCCGCGTGTTTGTTGCAGATTTTAGTTTGGACGCCCAGTGGGGAAGCTTTTTGTCGTGTTTGGAACGCCAGCCTGGTACATTTACTCCCGACTTAGGCTTACATTGAGTATTTTCACGTTCACAAATTGTATGGGCTTGACAAGATAGTGATTTTTATGGTGTGCCGGAAGCCATGTTAAGACCCCCTATTTGCCCAAAGGATACAAAGACTGATGAAGCTCGTCAAAGGTTCGCCGCAGCTGTCCAACGGGGGTTTTTAATATACGTGTCACACAAACCACACCGTATGAACTATCAAAATAAATATATAGAAACATAGAAATAGATTATTTTCTACAAAAAACAACGTGAGTTTCCTTTCAATGCGCAGTTGAAATTGACAAGGGACAGTTGTTTACATTTACAAGTATTGCAATAGAACAATTCGGATAACACAGACGGTCAAGGGGTAACTACTATCTTTTAATGGATTTGTGACTTGAAATGCCATCAGCTCAACTATGATTTCCCCGTATTACAGCTTCCTGAATATATTTACTCAGCCATCGGTGCCTGTTCAGTAAGTTACAGATAAAAAATCATATTATTATTTATTTGGAAAACCCCCGCCTACATATGTGGCTATATTTACTTAAGACGTAAGTTTTAACAAATGAAGTGTTTATGTTCTGAATACTACTTCATGTTGAATTATTTATGTATTCAATAGATTCAACCAACTTACTCACATGAGCTGCAATCAGTACACATTGCTTTATGAAAATAAGTTAAATTGCACATTTTTCCATTAATAGCACCATTAATTCAGAACTACAAATGTTTGCGGCTGGAGACACCGGCGTGACAATTTATCAATGTTAAGAAAATAATTACTGTGAGTCATTCGTTGTAGCGTTACTGCATAAGAGAACCTCCTGCTTGTTAGGATATTGATCGCTCCGTGAACCAAAACGTTCTGCACAGACACGAATACTGTTTTGCACGGAACTGTATTAGAATATTCTGTCATACCAAGCGACTTGATTGAAGATTTCGCATAAGTATGTCATAAATGACGTCATTGAAAACAGCTTGTATGTTCTCCGTGTTCGTTGCCACCGTGAAATGAGTGTAGACTGTCCTCTCCGTGGGGAATTCATTCAATGATTCAAACCTTCCTTTTATGTACAGCCCAGCGTCTCGGCAAGTGTTGGCTCCTGTGTGGGTGAAAAAAAACGTAAGCAACGTTACGTAACAAAAAAGTGTTTAACTTTCATTGAATCGATGTAGGCAAATTGTGGGCAGCGCACGCTATTATAATGCACGTCATTGCACGTCACATTCAAGATCGTCACGTCGATTAGTCAGAACGCAGTCATGTGCCGGAGGATAAAAATTCATGATTGACTATGAAAACCCAGTGACCTCGATTACTTTAATGACCCTCTGAATAACCGGAAAGCAGATACTCAGGCGGAAATAATACTTTTATCCTATGAAAAGCAGATATTCGGGGTAAATATTATTTTTACACACTGGAAATCTGATATATAGAGTTATTATTACCTTTATACGCTGGAAAACAGACACTCAGAGGCGAATATTTAACTTTCTTCTTAAATATGTCCAATTTATTAAGAAACAAAATGACACTGATATTTTGTAACCATTTATTATTGCACGTACTGTGAAATAATTCTAAATTATCGCACATTTGATTCTAGGAGAAATAAGAAATATGTGTTATTGTTTGCATGAGTCTGGTTAAACAAAGACACGAATTGTTATTCATTACATCTCAGGGATGTTTTGCGAACCTAACACTAGACATGTGGAAAGATCCTCTTTGATGCGAGATACTCAGACCTACTAACCCGCTACCAACGCATATGATATTAACAAATTCGAAAACAACTAAATACCCGTTTTTCGTCTCCCCATACGTTCATGTCATAACAACTCAGTGCAACTAAAAATATCAACGAAGTACAATCTTCAAAACAATGAATCCATTTTCGCCGTTCTGTCTTCTGGCCTCCAACATCCACCAGGCTAAAAACAAAACAAATGAAATACGTATCATCTTAAGATAATTTGTTTAAAGGGCGGTAGTCGTCGCGTTACGCATGCGCGTGATATATGGGTCTCATATGAACAAAGATGGCGACTTTGACTATTGCGCACATCAACGAGTACAAACTGAGACGTTACCATGCTTTAATCAAGCATTTTTTAGGTGATTGGAAGATATCGAGAGAATCAACGGCGGTAATTATTACAAGTCGCGCTCAGGTCAAACCTCATACTTGTGATTTCCATTAGAAAAGTGCGTTGGATTGTCAGTAAATCAATGTTTATCAACACAAATGTCGCATATGCGCAGCGCGACGACTGCCGCCTTTTAACATCAAATCCATTCTGTAACATGCATGCCATAAAGTTACCAGCAACCACTCATTTACATTGGTATTTTATAGAAGTTGTCGTATTACTACGTATATTGTGCATAATTAAATTATCAGGGGGAAATTCTTCTCTCCGGGTGTTCTCCACACTTGTCAGGAATCTTTTGGAGCACTCTATAAGACACAGCGCCCTGGGGAAAAGTCCCCAAGACTCTCACAAGGCTGAACCAAGACTCGCCCAAGACTGGACTGCCTCAAGGCTCGCCCCTGGACTGGACTCTCGACTGCCCAGGACTGCACTCTCTCTGCTGCGTCTATCGTGCTGTGCTCCCCAAGACCAACTCAAACTCTCTTTATTCATTTTCAAAACTCTAACCAATTACAAAACAGTAAAAGACTCTAGGGCGTAACCTTCAATCATAAAGCCAATCACACTAAGTACTGAATACGTCATATCTTTTGATTAATCGTTCACTACATTAATAACTACGGATACCAACTGTCAGAATGGCGACGGTTATCTGGTAATTAGTTTCAAATCACTGAGCTAAGTTCCGTCCAAAACTTCAAATAGGCCTAAACGATGACAGACATAACACAGCAATTCAGCTAATAATCAGCTAATTAAGTCGGTTAACAGATACGCAAAAACAAATTCATGACAAAATAATAACACATGTTTGTGAGGGTAATATCGCGATTTGTTGCTTGCCCAAGGGAACGTTGTCATGACTATAATATTGATGATGCCAGAGCCAGGCTATGTTCGATTCGAATGCTTGTAACCGGGAGATAATCATCGAACAACGTGATATTATCGGTCGGTCGTCCATGTACGTACAAGCTAGCGCCCATCACTTAAATTTCGCCTGGCATTCCAGGATTTGTTGACGTCGTATAGCGACGTGTAGTACTTCTATTTATTTCATTAAGACAATTTCATTACTCGTTGCGTATCGTTCATAAACGTGGGTTTCATTAAATTGTTCATTTAACCAAAAATATGTTGTTATATTGCGTTTTATTTAGGTTATATTTAGGTAAATCTGAATATCGACCTTGGCCAGGGTAAATATTACACATTTTAATCTTCTTTAATGAATAAATGACCAACACAAATTTGTCATTGTCGCAAGGGTACAGTTTAATTGGTACTCAAATAAATATCGTTCTACTCACTTGAGAATTATTTTCTGAACTTCAAAGAATGTTTCCACAATTCCTGTTGTAGCCGTCCTAGAATGAAGGATGTCTTGGTCTGTGGGACGATAGTCGTCATACGCCAATTGTTCAACTTTATCTAGAAAACTACAAAGAAAGACATCGGCTAAAACCAGGGGCATGATTTACTGCATGTGTCAGAAATTAGAAATTCCAGATCTGACATAGTACCCAGAAACATTTGTGAATCGTGACGTTTCACGCATATAAAACATGACGTACAACTCATATAAAGCATGACGTACCACTCATATAGAACCTGACGTACTACTCACAGGAATCATCAAGTTCCAACCCGGAGTATCAATCATATAAAAAAAACATGACGTTCCGTTTATAAGAGACGTTTACTTGGTTCACACAGATTTAGAATACGCCGTTGTGGGGCCAGTGAGAACACCAGCGTTCGCATTGGCTCTACAACGATGTATTTCGTTTGCGATCACACGGCATTAAAAACGCCGGTGAAATCTATATCAGGCCTGTGTAGCACGCCTACGCAGTAATGACTGTGTTTGAATATATCTCCTACCACTACGGTTATTATTGTCAATTACTTTCTTGAATTTCGACTTCAAAGATTTTACTTTTCGATGGCACTGTTCTGCGAGTTTATCTCACCCCGATTCCTTGTATTTTCTGCAACAAACCTGTAAGACTAGCTGTCACGGGAGGTTCCGTGTATCAATCTAAAAATAGTTTCATCTTGCCAAATAGAAATCAGTAGCAGGACTTCATTTCTATCCAATTATTTCCGAGACTACTCGTTCCACTGACCAGAGTGGTACGTGTATAACTCGACGCCGTGTCGTTGCTATGGACGTGGGCACGGATTCCCGATAGAGGGTGTTTGTGCCACTGTTTATGTTACTGTGTGTGTTCATACGAACTTTTGTTTAGAATTTAGATCCGAGGGCGGATTTTGGTAAAACAGTTTACGTCAGTGTAAAATCCGCCATTTTTACACCGAGGTAAACTGGTCACACGGTAAAAGGAGCACAGTCGTTAAATTTACGACGGTATGAAACATGACGTACCATTCGTATGAAACATAAGGTACCACTCGTATAAAACATGACGTACCACTCGTATGAAACATGACGTACCACTCGTATGAAACATGACGTACCACTCATATGAAACATAACGTACCACTCGTATGAAACATAACGTACCATTCGTATGAAACATGACGTTCCATTCGTATGAAACATGACGTACCACTCGTATGGAACATGACGTGCCACTCGCATGAAACATGACGTACCATTCGTATGAAACATGACGTACCATTCGTATGAAACATGGCGTACCACTCGTATGAAACATGACGTACCATTCGTATGGAACATAACGTACCACTCGTATGAAACATGACGTACCATTCGTATGAAACATGGCGTACCACTCGTATGAAACATGACGTACCATTCGTATGGAACATAACGTACCACTCGTATGAAACATGAAACATGGCGTACCATTCGTACGAAACATGGCGTACCACTCGTATGAAATATGACGTACCATTCGTATGAAACATGACGTACCATTCGTATGAAACATGGCGTACCACTCGTATGAAACATGACGTACCATTCGTATGGAACATGACGTACCACTCGTATGAAACATGACGCACCATTCGTATGAAACATGACGTGCCACTCGTATGAAACATGACGTACCATTTGTATGAAACATGACGTACCATTCGTATGAAACATGGCGTACCACTCGTATGAAACATGACGTACCATTCGTATGAAACATGGTCACACGGTAAAAGGAGCACAGTCGTTAAATTTACGGCGGTATGAAACATGACGTACCATTCGTATGAAACATAAGGTACGTATAAAACATGGCGTACCACTCGTATGAAACATGACGTACCACTCGTGGATGACGTACCACTCGTATGAAACATGACGTACCACTCGTATGAAACATAACGTACCACCGTATGAAACATAACGTACCACTCGTATGAAACATGACGTACCACTCGTATGGAACATGACATACTACTCGTATGGAACATGACGTGCCACTCGTATGAAACATGACGTACCACTCGTATGAAACATAACGTACCACTCGTATAAAACATGACGTACCACTCGTATGAAACATGACGTACCATTCGTATGAAACATGGCGTACCACTCGTATGAAACATGACGTACCACTCGTATGAAACATGACGTACCATTCGTATGAAACATGGCGTGCCACTCGTATGAAACATGCGTGCCACTCGTATGAAACATGACGTACCACTCGTATGAAACATAACGTACCACTCGTATAAAACATGACGTACCACTCGTATGAAACATGACGTACCACTCGTATGGAACATGACGTATCACTCGTATGGAACATGACGTACCACTCGTATGGAACATGACGTACCACTCGTATGAACAAGACGTACCACTCGTATGGAACATGGCGTACCACTCGTATGGAACATGGCGTACCACTCACATGAACATGACGTGCCACTCGTATGGAACATGACGTACCACTCGTATGGAAAATGACGTACCATTCGTACGACATGGCGTACACCTCGTATGAAACATGACGTACCATTGGTATGAAACATGACGCACCACTCGTATGAAACATGGCGTACCACTCGTATGAAACATGACGTACCATTCGTATGGAACATGACGTACCACTCGTATGAAACATGACGTACCATTCGTATGAAACATGACGTGCCACTCGTATGAAACATGACGTACCATTCGTATGAAACATGACGTACCATTCGTATGAAACATGGCGTACCACTCGTATGAAACATGACGTACCATTCGTATGAAACATGACGTACCACTCGTATGGAACATGACATACTACTCGTATGGAACATGACGTGCCACTCGTATGAAACATGACGTACCACTCGTATGAAACATAACGTACCACTCGTATAAAACATGACGTACCACTCGTATGAAACATGACGTACCATTCGTATGAAACATGGCGTACCACTCGTATGAAACATGACGCACCACTCGTATGAAACATGACGTACCACTCGTATGAAACATGACGTACCATTCGTATGAAACATGACGTGCCACTCGTATGAAACATGACGTACCATTCGTATGAAACATGACGTACCATTCGTATGAAACATGGCGTACCACTCGTATGAAACATGACGTACCATTCGTATGAAACATGACGTACCACTCGTATGAAACATGACGTACTAGTAATGAAACACGAAGTATCACTCGTATGACACATGGTGTACCACCATTAAGCATGTCGTATCACTCACGTCAAATACGATGTATCGCTCATATTAAACATTAGGCAGCATTCATATAAAACATGATTTACATCTCTCAATTAAAAATTGTGAATGAGCATGAGAAATTATCTGCAGAATAAAACAAATTAAGTTGGCCTTCTGAATTAGGATGGATTTGTCAATAATATATATTCTGAGAGTTAGGAGACTTTGTTTGTGCTTTAACGCCAGTAACATTGTAGATATGGTTGTATAACAAAATAAGACGCCCCAGTACGTTCATACTGAAGTGGTTGGTAACATGAGGGCAGGATATTTACTGTTAATCTTTTATCACCAGTTCCCTCTTTTCATGACAAATTTACAAAATAGCCCCTTTTTTTCAGAAGATTTGGACAAAA
The DNA here is from genome assembly GCF_978046115.1 of Saccoglossus kowalevskii. Taxonomy (NCBI): domain Eukaryota; kingdom Metazoa; phylum Hemichordata; class Enteropneusta; family Harrimaniidae; genus Saccoglossus; species Saccoglossus kowalevskii. Next base: position 8,183,465 of record NC_140657.1, read on the forward strand.
AATAGCCAAATTGACTTAAATTGTGTCTGTTAGCTCCAAAATTAGGGTTCATTTCCAGAAATATTGAAAAATATAAAAAATGCAGAAAAAAATGGACGGTAAAGTCTGGTGTTGGTCAGGTTAATATATCATATTTGTTTTAGCTATTACAGAATCATTTGAACACATTTTTTGTTTTTAACTTTGTTCCAAGAGTGATATTTTACATATTTGCAATGTGAAAAAAAAAAAAGTTTATCGTTATGGAATTTTCTGTAATGGCGGTCTGTTGGCGGTCAATTTGGTTTCTAACAAAACGACGCCATATGTCAAATTGTTGCAATATATATCGTGACTAACAGGGAACTTTTTCTTGTTTGAAATAATTTAAAATCTGACTTTCAAAGACAAAATGATGATTTATCCTCCAAATAGTTAATTGGTAAAGGGAGACAGTCGTCGTGCTGCGCATGTGCGACATTTGTGTTGATAACATAGATTTTCCCACAATCTAAAGTAGAGTGGGTGAGACTTGCAAGATACCTTCCAATCACCTAAAAATACCTAAGTAAGCTTGGTAACGTTTCAGTTTGTACTCGTTGATCTGCGCAACATTAATAGTCGCCATCTTTGTTTATATGAGACCCATATATCTCGCGCATGCGTGGCGCGACGACTACGCCCTTCAATATATTTGGTACGTTGCTGAAACAATTGTTCTGTTATAATCAATAAAATACTACTCATTGTCGACGAGTGACCACCAACATTAAATATTGCATAGCGATTCTCGCAAGAACATTCGAATGAGTCAAAGACTGCGCCGAACTTGAATGACGTCACCTGCGCACACGACACGTGACGACAAAATTCCACATGCGCAAAAAGTTTATCAGAATACTTACTACTGCGCAGAATCCAATAGTTTGTACTGCGACGATCGTAGCGTACATTGTCGCACACCGTCGTCTCTCCATAACCTGCTGATCGACTGTGCTACCTCATACGACAATTCTATTTGCCCTAGTTGTATCGCTTTGCTGTACTTGAAAACCAAGTCCTCGTCCGCCTAAATGTGATATAGAAAACAAAAATTAAAATATCCAGAGTTTAAATACGTGTGTGATGAGATCTTCACGTGTTTCTTCATTCAACTAAACGGAAATCTGCCATGGTTACACATAGTTTCAATTAAACTTTCACAGTCATAATCCCGAGAGACAACCCGAATAATTATAAAAACAACTGCCAATCAAAAGTGACTATACGATGTGTCGAGGACAAATAAACACAAGGTAGCAAGCCAACTAAGCATGGAAGGTACAATGAACAAAATAAAAATAGAATCAAAAAGGGAATATGCAATTCGAGTGAAGACCCATTTTCTGTGCCAAAACAGGCGAGGGAATATAAGGACGACAGAAACCAAAACACATTTAAAGGAGTGTACGGGTATCACAATAACGCAGTGACGTTTTAAGCCACGCAACTGTGCAGAGTATCATTTACAAATTCGGTACTTTATCAAACGGTAACATGACTTCAGATTTTAGTGCATTTCCCGTTACAAAAACAGTATATTGTCATGAATTTGTTTACCCGTATCTGTTGATCGACTTAATTAGTTGATTATTAGCTGAATTGCTGTGTTATGTCTGTTATCGTTTAGGCCTATTTGAAGTTTTGGACGGAACTTGGCTCAGTGATTTGGAACTAATTACGAGATAACCGTCGCTATTCTGACTACGATTTCTGACAGTTGGTATCCGTAGTTATTAATGCAGTGAACGAAAGTTACGCCCTAGCGTCTTTTTACTGTTTTGTAATTGGTTAGAGTTTTGAAAATGGTCTTGGCGAGTACACCAGAACAGACGCAGTCCTGGAGAGTCTAAGTCCAGTCCTGGAGAGTCTTGGGCGAGTCTTGGGTCAGCCTTGCGATAGTCTTGGGGATTTTTCCCTAGGGCGCTAGCTGTGTCTTATAGAGTTCTCGACTGATCGGCTAAGACGAGAGTTGAAACGTATTTCGTTGTGTGTGTCTTATTTGACTGTAAAGCTTAAGTGACTTTCCCGATCCCGTACATCGAGGGGACGCGATAGAGAGACGAGACGAGACCCCCCCGACACGTGTGGAGAACCCCATAGAGGAGAATTTACCCCTGATAATATAATGACCGAAAGGGCTGGGTTCTCCCATTTGCCCGGAAGACCATCAGGAATAGGGCATCCTGTCGGGGGATTTGGGATGTGCCAATGGTTTAATGGTTTGGTTATGTTCAACGATTTTTTAAAACGAAGCCCTAAAACTTAATTTTACATTTTTTTATATCATTAATATTCACACTGCTAACATTTTGAAGCTCTGTCACAAGAAGGAACAGACACTGCAAACAAGCTTATTTTAGAACGCCCTGCCTAATTTTCAAGGCTGTACAAAAACTACTAAGCGTATGATTTGGCCTTGAAAAAAAGAAATTTTCATTTTAATTACTGCAATTATCATTTTACAAAATAATAGCCGACCTGTTTATGTGAAAATAATATTCATTTAATTGCGCATGTCACGTTTGCACTTGACGGAGAATTATGCAAATTAGTCATTCTCGCGACTTATGTTTTGTAGTTCAGGAAGGTTCAAAGTTAAACCACACATGTTCTTTTACTTTGATTTATGTGAAACATTCAGACAATGTTGACGGGTTGTATACCTACACAAACACGACTTGTATGTGTGGTAGTGTGTTCCGTTCTCCTGTAGCTGTTGTAACACATGGCAATTATTGTGTGTCACGTGACAGTTCTGTCATTATTACCTGAGAACGACGGAAAATTACTACTATACGACGTTTTTTAGATAAACTCACTACTTTGATAATTTGATAATATAAAATCAAATAATTTAAACTCAAGGAGCTATTTAAATTTGAATCACTCTCAACCCGAGAACCGAAATAGAGATACATTGTAATAATTTTAAAACAGAAATACTTCTGTACATTTATATTTTGGTTTTTTTAAATCGTTTCTTATATGTGTTCCACTGGTATAGCTCCCAAATGTTAATATATTGTAGCCAAAATATGAATATGCACAAATATAATCATAGAGCTGTGCATTGGTATATCAGGGGTAAATTCTTCTCCACAGGGTTCTCCACACTGTCGGGGGGAGAACTCGTCTCGTCTCTATATCTCGTCCCCTTGAGGTACGGGATCGGGAAAGTCACTTATACTTTACAGTCAAATAAGACACACACAACGAAATACGTTTCAGCTCTCGTCTTAGTCGGTCAATCGAGCACTCTATAAGACACAGCGCCCTGGGGAAAAAATCCCCAAGACTCTCGCAAGGCTGACCCAAGACTAGCCCAAGACTGGACTGCGTCAAGGCTTGCCCCTGGACTCTCTCGGGCTGCGTCTGTCGTGGAGTATTCGCCAAGACCAACTCAAACTCTCTTTATTCATTTTCAAAACTCTAACCAATTACAAAGCAGTAAAAAGACTCTAAGGCGTAAACTTCAATCATAAAGCCAATCAAACTAAGTACTGAATACGTCATATCTTTTGATTAATCGTTCACTACATTAATAACTATGGAATACCAACTGTCAGAATCGCGACGGATATCTCGTAATTAGTTCCAAATCACTGAGCCAAGTTCCGTCCAAAACTTCAAATAGACCTAAACGATGACAGACATAACACAGCAATTCGCTAATAATCAGTTAATTAAGTCGACCAACAGATACGCGAAAACAAATTCATGACAGGTAACTAAAACACGAACAGAACAACTACGCGCGTTTGAGCAAAATAAAAACACATTCAGAGAGAAATTATCGCCTTAGGCCAGTATTACTTAGTCATTACCAGGTTGAGTATTGTTTGTATAATAGCGCTTTAACGACGCGTTTTCATTGGTCGATCGGTCCCACGTGCTGACCAGTTATCAGATATTTCACGAAGCAATAGGCAGCGTGTCTTTATTCTCCGAATTAATTACCCTCATTTCGTTGATTTCTCAACGATTTCATCTAATTCACGTATAAATACTTCCTGTTTATGTGTATGCGCACAGAAAACTGGAAATGTTTTACCTTGGAGTAATAGTGTACTAGTTCCTAGTGAACCAAATTCCTGTGTAAGTCCCCTTGACACTAGCATCGATATCTAGTTCTTATTGTCCCCGAGATTGTATTCTTCTTTTGTATTTTCAAGTAAGAAAAAGGTAATTCATGTATGTGTATCGTTCAACTTTCGAAGTTTCATTTATCCTATTCTTCCCTTGAATGAGCTATTAAATTTTATCCACATTTTGCCGATATCCACACACTGTCGATACCCACACAATGCGATATCCACATTCTGTCGATATACACACGCCGTTATTTCCCACACTGCGAAATCCACACACTGTCGATACACACACAATGCGATAACCACATTATGTCGATAACCACACGCTGTGATTTTCCCACACTGCGAAATCCACACACTGTCGATACCCACACAATGCGATAACCACATTCTGTCGATAACCACACGCTGTGATTTTTCCACACTGCGATATTCACATTCTGTCAATATCAACAGGCTGTAATTTCCACGCACTGCGATATTCACACACTGCCGAAATTGACACACTGCGATATCCACATTCTGTCGATACCCACACGTTGTGATTTCCACGCACTGCGATATCCACACTGCCGATATTGACACACTGCGATATCCACACTGCCGATATTGACACACTGCGATATCTACACTGCCGATATTGACACACTGCGATATCCACACTTTGCCGATATTGAGACACTGCGATATCCACACTGCCGATATTGACACACTGCGATATCCACACTCTGCCGATATTGACACACTGCGATATCCACTCTGCCGATATTGACACACTGCGATATCCACACTCTGCCGATATTGACACACTGCGATATCCACACTCTGCCGATATTGACACACTGCGATATCCACACTGCCGATATTGACACACTGCGATATCCACACTGCCGATATTGAGACACTGCGATATCTACACTGCCGATATTGACACACTGCGATATCCACTCTGCCGATATTGACACACTGCGATATCCACACTCTGCCGATATTGACACACTGCGATATCCACACTCCCGGGTCCACACTCTGCCGATATTGACACACTGGCGTCAATACGGACAAATTGTGACAGGATAAATTTAATTTTCTTGACTTACCGATCGGTCTTTGTCTTCATATACAATATCAAGTTTTTTCATGGCAGCCAAAATTGATTCTATGCTCTCCACGACATTGCAGTGTATGATGTGCTTGAATCGTTCCCGATCAAGCGTGGAGAAACCATCCTGGTGAACAATTCTAGGCAAATAAACGAAATAGACACGAATTATATTTACAAAGCATTGTTGATGCGCCATGTTCGATATGGGCCATATGCGAGGCAGTGTGAATATATTATTTGTTATACACGAAAATGTAACGCTTTAGCTGCGAGCGAGATGTTCTAGAATAACTAATAATAGGCGTTGCTAAGCAACGATTGGCAAGGTTACCCTGGAGCACATTGGTGATTGTGATTGCTACAATTCTCCCAGTTTAAATATAAACACAATCGGTAACTAGCCAAGGCAAGTACTTCAATGAAAACAGCCAGAGCTTCTACTTATGTGATTACAACAAGAGCAATGAATCTACAATCAATGTATTTTTGGTGTACTTAAAATCTATTATTTTTTTCACAGTTTTTGTTTTCAGAGAAAGTTCACAGAATAACATTAACAAAATATAAACTACAACAAAAACAAACAATAAAACAACATCATGATGACAACGTATGTATTACGTACCTCATTTGCTTGACGAAGGTGCTTTTACCAGATTCACTTGCCCCTAATAGAAATAACAAAATGTAATGATTTGAACTAAACGATGTTTTTACCAGTGCCTACATTTGTTTCCCACTAACCGTATTAGCCCGATTCCAGTTGTAATGATATTCCATTAACCTTATTAATCCACCCACACTAATGATAATATCATTACACTTACCGCGTTTAGCCGACCCCCGTAGCCACGATATGTCAGTCAGATACGATCCCACATTCATGATACTAATATTACACTATTAAGCCGACCCCCATACTCACGAAGAGACACATAACATATGGGACACATATACGATCATACAAACACTTAAACCGATCCATACTTGTATTCACATTTTGTAAATATGTGAAAAACCACTTCCAGAACTATCTAAAGACATAGAATGTGTAAATATTATGTTGATTTTGCTGGAACAAAAGATGAAATTTAAAAGTAGATATAATGCTATGACCTTTCAAGACATTTCATTTTGAGTGTATTAGGGGTTCTTATCCTTTAGGCAAATATACATACAGTGTAATTGAGCTTCAAGGAAAAACAACACCCCCTAACTCTGTGAGTGTGAGTACTTGGAGCGGTTCATTATTTGTAATTGGTAGCAAAATCGCACAATGTATGTCCTTTTTTTTGTCATCCTTTATGCCATGTGATTAGTTGATCCATGGTATGTTTTACTGAACAACAATGTTCACAAGTTACAATTCAAATGAGATCTCATTATTGTCGATAGCATCAACAGAAATGACATAATTTCTTATCCCTTTTTAGGATTCATGCTCAAATTCACATCGTGCAGGTAATTTCTCATTACCCATGCACACAATCTCAAGATGTTATGGTGTATGCTGGTTGGAGGATGGTACCTCACATATTTACACAGTACGAATGCAACTGTGATATTATTGTTTTAGTTCTATACTGTATAAAACATATTTATATAATCAATCAATAGTATATTCATATTTAGTTTCACGTTAATTATATGGTGCCTCGATTCCCTAATGAAACATATTATCAAAGTGACAGTTGGGGTGTGATAGATATGCATCAAGAATACTTAAAAAATGATACACGAGACGACCGGTATAGTGCCTGTAATGGTCCTAATAACAAGCTTAGGCTTAAAGCGGGCGGGTCGGCACGTGCGCACGCGCGGGAATTGAGTCCCAAGCGACGATAACAACAGACGCTAAAACGCAAAGGCTCATGGGTAGACGCTAGTTTGTAAACATCTAAACGCTATGGCAGTTTTATCTTTTTTTCTGTGTTTTTTGTTTATTGTGAGGTTAAATATCATTTTAATGAATCGGAAGTTAAAGTATCAATCGACTTGAATATCACACACATGACACTGGAAACCCACACAAGTCTTTATTATTCACTAATATGTTGTAACTTTAGAAGGCGATTATGAGCATAATGCATTGCGCGACACGTGACTGGAAACAGAATCACTTAAACGATTACGGCTTACATAATAACTTGGTATTTTAGCTAGCGTAAGATAAATAAGAGTAATTTTTTATAATTATGGAAATAATCGTTGGAAAAGATTGGAAAAAATCTGTATGTTGGCATAATTATGTAAATAATTAATTTATACATATACTCAGTATTGGAACCATAATAATAAAACGGCAATTTGGCTAATATATGTGAAAACGTGAAACGTTTGACTGAAATGTTTGTAAAATTGTCATATTTGCGTTAATATAGTTTAAAAGGTCAATATATTTGGCAAACAGAATGATTGAGACGGGTTATGGTAACCATACATATATACGAATCGTTCTTTGAATTTACTATGATCAAAATGATCAAGGTATTACGTGTCGTAGAAATGTACATAAAACACATATCAATCAATGTCAATACAAAATCAGTGACTAAAATATATGATGGCACACAACTTTCAATTTCAAATTTAGAGGGTCATTTTCAAGTTGCGTTGTGGCATTAACGGACAATCAATCACGATCATGTAGCATTTATCACCGATTTCAACCACATCAAGAATAATTAACCAGTGTGCTAATTAATTATTTAATACACATGAACTTGTGCCAACGCTGGGTGTGTCATGCATCTTGAGATATCATAGCAACACGATCTGAGCACACATACAGAAAAGGATGACAAGCACGAGGTAACAAAATGCTGTACAATATACACTTAAAGAGCCACAGTCGTCGCATCGCGCCGTGTTCGATAAGGGTCACATACGACATACATACGCGCGCAAAATGCATAAATTCAAAGGGCGCGTTGCGTGACGACCGCGGCGCTTTAACCGTAGACACGAATAACCCATTACTAGTATCTTATGTTGCTAACACAGTACTGTACCAAATGATCAATTATTACCGCACCTAACAATAATAATTTGGCTGTTCGCATCGTCTTCCGATGGTCTTCTTTTATCATCGTATCAATACGTCGGTTCCTTTGTTTCATTGCGTTGTTAGTCATGGTCGATGCCACGCTCCCCATGTTCGACATTCGTGTCAGCAAAGCGAAAATTATCGTCGTCACATCGAGACCCCGTGCATGTCACACGCTACTGCAAACCTGTTGACATGGCGTTATTTATCCGTACACCGATCTACTGTCTGGATTGGAAACATAACAACTGAATGACTTGTGTACACGCGTAATCGCCGTGTATTATGCAGAAAAGACAGCGGTGATTACGTTCGTGCTGCCGGGAAAGGAAATCAAAAACGTTACCATGGTAACCATCGGGCATTGTTAAAACCTCAACTTCAAAATGCATTATATCCTTCTCCACCCGTTCGTACGTCCATTAATAAATTTCGCTGTAATTGAAGCGACTAATAAAGCCTTACATCGGTGTTTGGTGTAATTGTATTTTTTTGCGATACTCATAATAACAATACCATGACGTATAATCGGCACTCCACCCTCTGTTGAACACCCTCTTACAATTAAAAAGAAGGAATAAAATAATAAATGGCAATTTTTCGAATAAATTATATGTATTATTAGTGCGGTTCAGACTTTAGTAAAATGTCTTGCAATGATTTGAAGTTGTTATTAGTTATCGATCTGTCTAGGTGGTGTGTACACACACATCGTTACAAGTATCCTATATGTATCTATTTCTTTTCACAAATATATTGTTTTCTGAAAAACAGATTGGCAAAACCGGCAGCTTTTGTTGTTTCGAAATTAACGCAATATTACAAGAACACTTACATGAATGAAAGTCGCGCGTAGTACTAGTCGAAATCTAATTGTGAGTTACGTATAGTCGGAAAAATCCACATATATAAGAACAACTGTGAGAGGTTATCATGCTACATTTGCCCGGGTAAGGTTAAGTGTCTTGGACAGATGTTCAAATGCCCAATGTGTATATCAATCGGTTCCAGTTGTAATATATGTATATTACATGGTGGCCTTCTTAGTAATAGGTTATCATGCTACATTTGCCCGGGTAAGGTTATGTGTCTTGGACGGATGTTCAAATACCCAATTGTTCCAACAATATCAGAGATGGATCATTTTATAACCTGAAGGTCGTGGAAGATTATGATCATGGGATTTTCATTGTTCAGATTGTGACTCCGAGATCATTTTTTTTACAACATTTGTGACTCACGTGGTCTGCATTTTTTTCCGCATGTCCCCGGAATAAAATCATGAAAAAAAAAGAAACACGACTCATATCTACAAAAAGTCTTTCTTAGGTGAGCCTAGGTGATAAAGATGAATTTCCATCTCATGTGGTCAATTTATTTACTTATTTAAAAAAGTACATTCTCGTACAAAATGAATAGAAATGCTGAAACAGTGATGTGTGAGAAATATTCCGAAGTGGTGCGTGAGAAACATATTGAGAATAGCGTGTGCGAAACATGCTGAGACAGTAAAAGAAATATACTGAAACAGAGAGCAAAATCTCAAAACATTTAGAGCGGACTTTGATCAAATTTGGGTCTTAGGTAGCTCGAGATAATGTTGCAGAAAATTGTAGTTGTAGGCCAATATCAATGTCACCTTATCAGACTGCTATCAGGGGGGAATTCTTCTCTCCGGGGTTCTCCACACGTGCCAGGGGGGAAATCTCGTCTCGTCTCTATATCTCGTCCCCTTGAGGTACGGGATCAGGAAAGTCACTTAAGCTTTACAGTCAAATAAGACACACACAACGAAATACGTTTCAACTCTCGCCTTAGTCGGTCTGTGGAGCACTCTATAAGACACAGCACCCTGGGGGAAAATCCCCAAGACTATCGCAAGGCTGACCCAAGACTCGCCCAAGACTCTCCAGGACTGGACTCTTAGACTGCGTCTGTCGTGCTGTACTCCCCAAGACCAACTCAAACTCTCTTTATTCATTTTCAAAACTCTTAAGCAATTACAAAACAGTAAAAAGACTCTAGGGCGTAACCTTCAATCATAAAGCCAATCACACTAAGTACTGAATACGTCATATCTTTTGATTAATCGTTCACTACATTAATAACTACGAATACTAACTGTCATAATTAATAGTCTGGATAGCGACGGTTATCTCGTAATTAGTTCCAAATCACTGAGTTGAGTTCCGTCCAAAACTTCAAATAGGCCTAAACGATGACAGACATAACACAGCAATTCACTCATAATCAAGTAATTAAGTCGATCAACAGATACGCAAAAACAAATTCATGACACATCCCTTCACCCAAACTGAGATTATGCCTCCCGGCATAACACGTTCATAAATCAAAGATTCCGTCCTCTACTCGTCGTCATACGGGTTAAATACAATACTAATAAAAGGTATAAATCAAAAAGAGTAAAACACACTGATTAATTAACTGATTATAAGTCTAAATACAATGATTATAAAGTCACAAATATCAACGGTTATAAATCAAAAAACAAGGGAAAAGCTACCAATCGACTTGCTTTACTCAAACAGTTCGCTGAGGTAACTCTTCGCTGCACTGTCTCCGTTACTAAGGTTACAAACTCTATATCAAAAGGTCAAAAAAACTAAGGCGTGGTGGTGTAACCAAGCGATCAGCCAATCGCTGCGGTCGACAGCATGATCACGTGATTACCAGGAATGCATCTCTCGGTTAAAGCATTGCAAGCGGTAACTAATAAACAATGAATAAAAACCTATTAATCAAACTCCTGTAACTGTCACATACGCTTATAAACTTCAACTGACCTCACAAGTCGTTAATCTAAACACAAGTCATAGGGCGTGGAAACGGAATGCAAAGACAAAGCTATCATAACACATTACTCCTCTGGCAAAAAGACGGAAAAAGGCTAAAACGATAGACACCACTAAGCTACATATAATCCTGTCAATCATGAACAAAAGCTTACGTTATCAACAATACGTATATAAGCGCACCACGCTCTTATTCCAAAAAAACATTAAAAAACGTTACAAAGGTGCTATCAATTCAAAAAGCGTCAGAAGTATTCCGGAAAACAACACGTAAACAAAAACAACTCTTAAAACGTCGATATCTCTGTACATCGACAAATCTCAAAACTCTTAAAAACTCTTGGGGGCATCATTCCTCCCATAATAATCCTTACTCATAAACTCTTTAAAACTCCATAAAACTTCACAAAACTCAAAACACTGTGTTGAAAATACTTGTTCATTGAGGCGCGCTTAAATCGTTATAAAGGACCTCGCACGTCACTAAATATCACTTCAAAACAAAGATCTGGGTGCTTACATACATACAATTCAACATCACAAAAAAAACGTTAAGAAAAAACGATAGGAAAAGCAAGCAATACATTACATTACTGAGCAATAGGGTTAGGATTCTGAAAAAAAGAGTTCAACGTCTTGAGTTACACAGTGTCAGTTACAGTGTCCAACGAGCGATTCTCTAAGCAATACACAGATAGCTAAAGTTCTAATCAAAGTCTATATAGCGTCTCTTCTCTTGTCGTCGTGTTAGTCCGGGTCGTTCTTTATCATCAACTTGTCTTTAATGTCGCTCAATTCTTGATTATTCAGTCCTATACGATACTCGTCCTTCCGAAGGGGCTTCGAAGTCTTCATGTCTTCAGCGTCGTTCATCGGTGCCATACTGGTAAAGCTGTTAGTCGTCAAGCGCGGTTTCTGAGTCGTCTCTGCCATGGAGCCAGTTAGTTCGGTTCACAAGAAAGACACACCTTCGCCATTTCACTTTTCTTCACAGGATGTCAATGTGTGTAAGAAGCAATGCCCGGATTCTCCACCATGTATCAGGGGGGAATTCTTCTCTCCGGGGTTCTCCACACGTGCCAGGGGGGGGGGGGAATCTTGTCTCGTCTCTATATCTCGTCCCCTTGAGGTACGGGATCAGGAAAGTCACTTAAGCTTTACAGTCAAATAAGTCACACACAACGAAATATGTTTCAACTCTCGCCTTAGTCGGTCTGTGGAGCACTCTATAAGACACAGCGCCCTGGGGAAAAGTCCCCAAGCCTATCGCAAGGCTGACCCAAGACTCGCCCAAGACTGCGTCAATACTCGCCCCAAGACTCTCCAGGACTGGACTCTTAGACTGCGTCTGTCGTGCTGTACTCCCCAAGACCAACTCAAACTTTCTTTATTCATTTTCAAAACTCTAAGCAATTACAAAACAGTAAAAAGACTCTAGGGCGTAACCTTCAATCATAAAGCCAATCACACTTAGTACTGAATACGTCATATCTTTTGATTAATCGTTCACTACATTAATAACTACGAATACTAACTGTCAGAATTAATAGTCCGAATAGTGACGGTTATCTCGTAATTAGTTCCAAATCACTGAGTCGAGTTCCATCCAAAACTTCAAATAGGCCTAAACGATGACAGACATAACACAGCAATTCACTCGTAATCAAGTAATTAAGTCGATCAACACATATGCAAAAACAAATTCATGACACTGCTATGGAGTTTGATTTTTTGAATATTTTGTATAAAACACCATTGAATGCTTATATTCTGTGCTTACATTGAAGCTATGTACAGTTTAACATTGATTGGTATTATCCTTGCTTATTCGCGCTGTATGTGTAATCTTGCATTTTTCAATGCCACGATAATCGCACTCATTTTATTATTCTAGCACCACCGTAAATTTAACGACGGTGTTCTTTTTTACCGTGTAGCCAGTGAGCGCCGGAGCGCGTTCGCGTCGCTGCCTCGGTGCCCGAACAGCTAAGCAGCATGGTAGTAGTAACCCGTGGCAACGACAGGGTTCCCCGAAAACACAGCCAGTTGCATTTTATGTTTGAGAAAATCACCTAAACACCTTTTACCTATCGATTTTGTCGTTCGATATCTTTTCACAAACTTCCCCGCACTGCGAGCTATGGTGGTAAAAATTTACCAGAGCCGCACCAGTTGTAACATAGCACATAGCAGCCGAACTAGGACTGAGCAGGTTCAAGGCGACGACGCGTCCACACTCCTGGTCAGTGCGACCAGCCTCCTTGCGCTTTACGAAATAGTACCTCTGCCACAGGCAGCCTTCAATTTTGTGGCCAATCACCTTACTACGCACGGCCTTTTCCCCGCAGTTGTTTCACTTGAAAACGTACTACAAAACGCATCTCCCTCTCCTTGTCGTTAATCGCCCAAGGTTTAGCTTGGAGGGGTGACCCGAAACAAATGTAACGGTTCCTTGGCTGGCAAAGATGGTGGAAACGTAAATACGAACAATTTTAAAACTGATTACGTTGAGCAAAATAATGTTACTGTTGTGAGATGCCTCAGGTGATACACTAAAGCAGCATTCTGTATTAGTTAGGGAAGAAAGATTATACAATGATTTCACTCAAAAAGATTTCTCTCGTTTGTTCTGCTTTCTGGTGAATATTTCAATACAGTTTCTGACTTGAACGGATTCAGTTCACCCTCAAAGGGACTAGTAAGTTAATAGAGTAAGTCATTTATTATCCTGATAATATTGAAAGGACTGCACTTTCCTAGCTTAAATCATGCATGTTTTATTTTATTTAATCGAGCATTTTTTTCCATATTTAAGACGTAAAGCGTTTTGTTAAATTGAATAAAGTAACCTGGTGATTAAGCATAGCTGTGTTAACCGACATGGACTTGTAGTTTAATATGCAAATGAGTTTTATGCAAAGCTGCTTTGTGCAGTGCTAATAAGTAACGCAATTGGAAAAATCTTAGTTTGCAATTTAGTTTTTCATCATATAAAAGTCAGGATTTTTTTCGCATGTATCAATGGTTACATTGATGAGTGTGTGTTTCATATATTTTTATGTTAAGTATGAGTGTGCTATATTTTGCTCGCATGGCACTTATTGCTAGTGGGCAAAATCGTTTCCTCAGTATCGAGCACGAATATGCCTTCGTTTTCTCTTCCTCATTTCAAGTCTAGCCTCTTGATGATATTCACCAATAGATACATATTATTTAATGATAAATAAGATCATTAATTCATTGTTTCTGTGGAAAACAAGTCGGGTGCCTTATTTTTATTTGTACTTTGTCATTAATTGGATGGAAGCATCCTACAGTAAAATATTAAAACGTGCGGCTTTTGAATTGTAAACCCAATTGTAAAACTGATTGTTTTCCGGTCACTGTGATATCTCGCGTATTGCGTGAACAGCGCGGACCGAATGTCTATGGCAAACTCGAATTATCTGATTTTGAACTTGAATCTATTTTGTTATAGTTCAATCCAGAAGCTCAATATCAAAAGGCCGATCTTTCAGTGGGGGAAATTATGGCGCTTCGACACCCGTACTTCATTAAATCTGACGAATATATAATAGTATAGCACATTATTTTAAGTGGGAGCGTCATCACCTGCGCACGCGTGGGAATTGGGTCCCAGGCGACGATAACAACACATGCTAAAAATGCAAAGGCATATGGGTAGACGCTTGTATGTAAACTATGACACACTGTGGCCATCTGGCGCATGCGCAGGTGACGACTCCCCAACTTAAACGTGAACATTTCTACATGAGCGTGTAATGTATCTGTTGTACAGCTGACAACGGATTGACGAGTAGAAGCACAACCTCGTGCATGTATCTGCATTTGATCTAAAGAAAAATGCGCACAATGTTACACTTATTTACTCCGCCTTCATTTGATACATACATCCGGACTCTTAGTCGCAGTCCCATTCATGGAACACTAGCCTTTTAAAATTGTACACATACACTGCAGGTCGGTCAATCCTCTCGCTGTACTGTCTTCGTGCATACCTTGAGATATCCTCGCAATAACCTCATATTATACTATATGGATCAACCCGCAAACTCACTTCGTACGAGAATGTAGTTGATAAGGGTGAAATTATAGATATATTGCGGAAAGAATATAAAGCCTACAAAAAAAAAATTGCTAGAAATGTAAAAGGTGGTATCTACGTGACGCAAGTACTTATTATTATTATTATTAAACTGTTATCATCACAGTTACGAATAACACTTATTAAATTGAAATATGTAATTTTTATGTGTGTAACAAAACTTTTAAAAATTGTGTCGCTCAGATGATCTCCCATGCAAGTAAATGTAACTGCTGATAATGTTTAACATGGTATGCTTGCCGCTCACATATTCAGTCTGCAATAGGGATCTGATCATGTTAGCCTTGTCAATCTGTTCGATGTCTGTAATGTTCAACAAACTTACATTTAGAATGAGACGTTTGAGAGTAATTATGTCTATGTAAATGATTGTATTGGACACGGTAAATCTATAGCATTGTATTTAAATTCATCAAGCCCCTTACAGCGAACAACAGTTTCATTAGAGGTGAGCTGTCTGAAAATCTGAATACAATCCCTGCTGGCAGTGTTATGAATTGGTATGTCTGGTAGTAGCATATAATTCTCATCACAGTACCATATATTATCTAACTCAAATATTCAATTAGTTACTTGTACAAGCCATGGTATAAAGTTACTGAGGCCAACAATATGTTCCGCTATTATGATAACAAGTCTTGGCGGTCAAATCACCCAAAACATGGAAACTATTATATTGACACTTTAACTGCCGCCTTAGACCCTTCGGCGGTCACCTTTTAAAAAAGGACTAACTGTTAAGGTACACTTAGAGTTTAGTACATATTATATAGTATATTTACCCGAGCATGTCCAAAAGGGGTTGCTTTCTGCTTTCGAGCCATTAAATTTATGAAAGAAGAGATGATGGTGAGTGATGATGATGATGAGTGCATTCGGGGCTACTACCCCAGTATGGGAGCCTCGGTATGATAATCTAGATTGTCTCATCATCTTGTCTGTATTTTTGCACAAATACATTCTGGTCATGCTCTGTAATATCAGTATTTCTGGAGAGACAGACGTCCTATATGTCTTCTGGGTACCCCATATTTTCTTACATCCTGAGAGGCAACGATGTCTTGTATGTCGTTCAATTCATAGCCGAGTGACACTGTCCCAAGCCCATAAATACTTACCATTTGTATAAGAATGACGCTCTGGGCTTTCGATTCAGAGGTCGTTGAATTTCATTACAGTATCGATAAATTATCTTGTACAGATATTCAATTAGTTTCATGTACAACTCATGGTATAAAGTTACTGCGGCCAACCATATGTCCCGCTTAGCGGTCAAATCACCCAAAACATGAAACCTATAATATTGACACTATAACACTTCAAAAAGACCGATTAACTGTTTAGTGTATATTATATAGTATCAGAGGTACATTACTTGGGGTTTGCAACTCGCATAGTACTGTATGGTGACATCATGTCAAGATCCCATTCAAGTCTCTTCTCGTAGATAGCGAGACTGAGGCTACGACCTTCTGACATGACACATATCAATGTTCAAGGTTTGTAATGAAAAAATAAAACTTTTCTTGTCACTATCATAGTGAAAAATGTAATACATCGAAAATGTACAGAAAATATAGTTCTCGTAATCCGTCATATCGTGGGCAGCTATTTTGATCCACCTGGACATCCCAGTATCCTAGTTACCTCGGGCATGCGCATTCGCATTTTTCTGAGTTGGAACGCTTATGCGAGAGCGAGATTGTGACGGGATCTTGGTATGATGTCACCGTAGTTACAAACCCCAAGTAATGTACCTCTGATAGTATATACCATCTAGCTTTAACGGTGTTGATAGTGTCAAAGTAACCCAGGGTAAGGCCAGCCCTAAAGAAGTGGTCTTCATCCCAGTCACTATATAGTGATCTGATATATGTGATAAATGTTAATAGACAGCCAAAATATTAGTTGTACGTCCTACCTGCGTAAGCACTATGGACATTAGTGAAAGGGTCACCTACAATATCATCAACCCACTTGCAATTCCTCTAAGACAGACTGAATGGTTGACACAGATTATAGGTAACTGCCCAGGCGAATAAGCCAGTAGACTTCAATGACTTTAGAGTGTCATTTTCTATGGAGTTATTATAGGTGGCCTCATCCAAACAAACTTACAATAAGGCTGAGTGAAGGGCCATGGTAGACTTCAAACACATTATTTTTTTATGTTACTCATCAGCAAGTAGACCCAATACTCGTTGAGAGAATATCGTTTGGTCTCGGGGTCAGCTGAAAGGAATACCTTAACAAATTCAACTTGTTCAAAGAAGAAATTGACTCATGCCTTTAAACAGATGGTGGGGATGTTGAGCCTCAGAGTTGAGCATACTACCCGGGTTAGCTTTCAGGACATGTTGATTCTTTTACACAATTTCAATTGTGAATCCAAACAAGCCTATGTGCTTTCACAACAATGTTTGAGTGTTGGTGTTAAACATACCGGGAAAGCGATTGTATGCTTTAAATAATGGCATACAGTTTAAATTAGGAAACAAACTATCAACCCGGTGTAGCTTGCATTCCAAGCTAAAACACAGGACATTTTGTCAGAAATATCAAAAGTCCACTCAACAAAGTGGGAAAAGGCATGGAACAATAGTCTCATGCATTCCTGGCAAAAACCAGCTGAACTTTGTTGTTTTGTGTGCAACAACAGGTTATGGTGTGTCTTTCCAGGACACCATCTCGGCAACAGATCACTTAACACAATCTTTATTTATCTTTTATGTGTACTATCTATCCTGACACCGCTTTTGATGATCAAAAGTTCCTTGTCAATGTAGAAGACGCCATGGACGTCCTGTAGATCTTTCAAAAGCTACCAAACAATACCAAGATGTCCTACAGTATTCCGACTTCAAAGTGGGTTCGGCCTTGCCTCATATATGGATCCTGGTGACCGGCTACAACAGATCTAACCTTGGGTGTTAATACAACCATAAACACCACAGCAATGCCACCCCACATGGTAAGGGGGGACTGATCAAGCCACTGTCACACGTGATAGGGTCAACCATAAACACCACTCCACTTATATTAGGCGACGAGGATTTGGAGCAGTCAGTGTTGATCATCAAGATTCATAAAAAACAATCATTGTGCATAAGGTCATAGACAGGCTTTGTATAATAATAGTTGGTTAACCCGCCTTGTCGACAAAGCACCTAGAAGCACGCCTCATACATTAGCCATACCAACGCCCATGTGTCTTCAGTGAGCCAGCCTGCTGTTTTTTAAAGGTTAAGAGAAAATAGAACCAATGATCCCAGGTAGGGCCTTGGTCGCCTTAGCAACTTGTGAGGTTCCGTGGCTGTGTAGGTGATTTTTGCTCCACTCTTTGTCTGACAGAAATGGTGGTGATGAGGCTGGAGACCCGTCTCACCTGTGGTAGCAAACACCAAGATCGAGATGGCTAGGCCCAGGAGCGGATCTACGATTCTAGAATGGAGGGGGGGGGATAAGTTGGCCGAAGGCCAAGTTCGTGAGCGCCGATGGCGCGAAGCCCTGTTGGTTGTTAAAAAGTAAGGGGGCCACAGCCCCCTCGGCCCCCCTCTAAGTCCGCTCATGAGGCCAACCCCCGTGGGGATGCTTGTATTTCTGATACTTTGCTCTCAGAAGAGTGTACACTCAACCAGGATCCAACTAATTGTCACTCTGACATGGCTTATTTGGAACCTGTGAGCTTCACTTATTGTCGAGGCTGCCCCAAGGTGGGCGGCTCACTCATCTTTGAAGTTTAGTAAACTCCCTTCAATTTTGCAACTGGATTCCTCATCTCCAGTGTTATTGAGTTTAGTCTGCGCTAATTGTGTCATCTAATTTATTCAGTTTTGCTAGATTGTTGGTAAATTCGCCATTGTTCTGCGTGAATTTGTCCAAATTCCATAGCTCACTGAGGTTAAATGTAAAACTGTTCTGAGTTTGATACTGTGAGGGTATTCTCCACCAGCATCTAAGTCATATTTTTTTTGACCACCCACACGAGTCCATTTCTCGAGTGTCCCCCGCGTAGCAGAGAAAGCTCTGTCTAGTGCCTTATTGATCTTATGAGTTGATAGAACTGCCTCCTACTTGTGGTGATGATGATAGTTCATGTATAGACACATTCCCTCAACAATTGTGGTATAGACTTGAAAACCTTGATCACAATAGAACGTTTTCCAGACATTAAGTAATCTATAAGTGGAATTAAAGACGTTTTATTCAAATTTCAAAGCTCTATATTGGATACGCTCCATCTTTTTTATATTACCAATTCAATAGAAATTGCAAACAAGGGAGCGATAATTAAAATGTGAAAAAAAATGAAACAATGGAAAACAAAATTTCAGATAATTGACCGAGATATCTACCATTCTCTGTAATTCCTTCAACTAGGCACTAGCTTGTTTGCAGAATACGTTGATATGGTCAGTCATTACCATATTACCAGATTCCATTAATCTGGGTTATTGCCTATATTCACCCCTAGTGATCTGATACAATTTTCGGTATCAATAATATTACCACCGATGTCAAAACTTAATCCATTATCTGAATCTTTCAAAACGATAGTTGAAATTTAATAGGAATTGCTTTCATGTCGTTTTCACGAAACCACTTAATAGCTGTGATTGATTCAAGGGTAAGACTATTAATTATCTCTTGTTTCTTATTACATATAGCCGGCAAAGTATTATCATCGGAATAATTAAATAAACGCACCTTACCGATTGTAAAATAAAAGGCGTTAAAATTTAGAACAAAGCCGGCCCAAGAATTCACTGGCACAGTCACTGCTTACGGGGCGTTAAAGCAGGGGATTCGTCACCTGCGCAGGTGACGACCCTCCCTTTCAAGTTAAATAGGACCACAATAGAGCACAGTCAATTCTAACTTAATTCTCGTTTCGATTTGAATGAGACTGATTTCAATTGAAAAAAGTTCAGTTTATAATTTTTATAAGCATATCTATAAAAATAAAAATGCATTTGCTGACTTCAGTATGTTTCATTTAATTTTAATTTATTGTTTATTTACCGGCTTTGAAGTGTTGGTCACTGTGATTTTAGGTAAAAACACTCAAGGTTGTGGATAACTAGCGCCACCTGAGGGAACACAACAAATACTGTTGTTTTTAATTATCAAATATAACAAATATTTATAGACTGTCTTTCGAAAATTAAACATTTATTTAAACAATGCATGTGTCCATAAATATTAATATTAATTGTTAGTCAACTATAATACAATTGAAGAGTTTTAGGATACTCTAATTTAAGTTTTTAAACATTCTTGTTTGTATTGTGCTGAACGAACAAGTAGCTGCTAATGTAAACATCGTTATTTATGATTCTTGGAAAACCCATCGAAATTTCGCTCGCCTGCAGGGCTTTGCACAAACTTATAAATTTTATAATTATATCATGTTTCAAAATCAGGCAAATTTGTGTGAGTTGCGATGATGTCATCTAACATTGGCATGCGTGAGGAACACATACAGTTATTAAGAAGGTTACGGGCCGACATAGTTCGTGTTCTACATGTTGATAAAATACTGGATATCATGGTCGCTGATGAAGTAAGTGTTTGTAATCCCCGCTATCTCCACTTAGACAAATACGGCGATCCCTGTGTTGGAAGATCCTCTTTCCGTATGACACCTATGCTATGACCCTTACCCCAACACAGTGAAGTAGTTCGTGCATATATAACCACTAACTCCACCTGAATGAGTTTTAACAAGTTTATTTGCCACCACGACTAAGGCACCAACTGAACAATTTACTAGGCTATGTACTATGTGTTGCGATTGGCTGATTCATTACACGTGATGTACATGTATACGCATGCTTAATGGACCTGTCGTAACATTAATATGAACGTGAAATAGTTGTGCGACTCTGTTACAGAGTTCAATACAATTAATATGGTGAGCCTTATTTATAAATGTAGGTCATTGACCTCGGATGCCATTACATGCCATTGGTCTGTAGTTAATAAACAAATATTCTATTTTATTCTATTCTATTCTATTCTATTCTATTCTATTCTAATAAATAAACAAAAAACAAATAAATAAATAATTGATTAGTTAATCAGTATAACTTCATTACATTTTTATGTCTAATTAGAAATTAATTGTTTATTAATATGCATGGATTCATCTGAGTTTAATACATAACCTTCATATTTATTTTACACTCACACACTGAAATCAATTTGATTGATTTTATTTGATGATCTGAATGTGTGTATGTGTAATTTTTGTGAGACAGTAAAGGACACGTGAAAGAGAGGCTGAAATATTCAACTTCCAAATTACAGCATTTATTATGTATTCACACAAACTAATACCATAAAGCATTTGATACGAAATAGTCAAAGCTTTATGAGTGATCCCAGAGTGTGACTTGGAGCAGTATGTAATGGATGTTAATTAAAGGGTCGTTGTCGTCACTTCACATCCTATTTGATATGGGACTCATGTACACAACATGTGTGAAATACTTCACTTGATTATATGAAATTTGGACAATGACCACTGCCCATTTAATGATTTTGGAATTATTTGACATGTACATAAATGATTGTAATATTCTACATATTAAATAACACCTTTGACTTCAAGCAAGGTTTGCTATGAAAACATTACTGGAAATAATGTTGGACAATTATGGTAGATTAGGGCAATTTAGCCTATAAAATATAAACTAAAAATTAATCAAAATTATTTATTTTGCCACATAATCAAATAGTCATATTTTTCCAGAACGAAATATGTGTTTTGTGAAAAACTACCTAAAAATTGCATTAAAAAAGTAATTTTTTAAAACAATTTTTATGAGAATTCTTGACAACCATATAAACACATAGATTTGTTATCATTTGTCACTATTCAAAGTTTTGAGATAGGTTTTTACAATATGAACTAATGGTAAATCAAAAATCACCATTTTCATTGATGTTTGAATCGAACCATCATGTGCAAAAACTATATATTTTTATCTGGGTTTGTGAACAACATCATAAAATAAAACTACTGTGGAATACTTTATTTTCGCTGGAATAAATTTTCGCTGAAAAGGCTTTTTGGGCATTTTACTTACAACCTATTTTCACTGATTTTTGATGAGTTTAATGTGAAATATATGAAAAAAAGTATATTCGCTGGATTTTATTTTCACGGAATCATCTCTTCAGCGAAAATAGCAAAAATAAATTCCAAGCGAAAATAAAGAATTCTACAGTATTTGGCAAATTAATTTCTACCGTAAAGATGCAATGGTTTGTGGGATTTATTTATTGTTGATGTCACCCGAACTGGATGCCAAAATCCTACTAAAGACTCTTATGCTATCAGATTTGAAAACATTATTGTGTTGTTTTAGTGAAGCCATTATAGGAAATGTTTGAAACTGTTTTTTTTGTTTTTTTTATCATTTGTGTGTTGATGTAAAAGTACGTCATTCCATGTGACCATGTATCCAATCAACAATCACATAAATAACAACTGCATGTGTAAGTGTTGTACATTACATTCTACCTTGATGGTACAATGTCAGTATTATTATTATTGTAATTATAACAAATTTCATTTGATTATAGATTTTCGATATAGAAGATGTGCAAAATATCAAATGTAAAAGTACAATGGTGGATAAGGTAAGAAACATGTTTAATATATGATGTACCATTTTTTTAATAAAATAAAATATTCAGGTGTCACGTCTGAAAATGAGCGTCTGCTTATGTGCAAATGATACATAGTGAAGTGATTTTGTAGAAATTCTGAGACAAAACAGCATGCCATTAATCAAGTTGGGTAAATTTGTTGATTGCAGAAGAGAAGTATAGATTATAGATTCATGCCGCTGTAGAGAGCTTCTAAAGACACTAACCTAAACTGCTTTGACACCTGATTTCTTTCATTTTGTTTATCAAAATGTGAATTTTATTTTACATACAAATTTTTATAACTATAAGTAAGATGTGTTTCAAGAATAATATATCAATGTATGATTTACTGTTTTATTGTGCCAGGGAATGAACATAACTGTATTATTGCATCTCAAAATATTTCTGTGCATCATTCATATCAGCTTAACCATGCTCATTGTGCCTGAATCATTATTTGGGTTTATTAATATCATTTTAGTCTCTGTTTCAAACAAAGTCTATTTATTTGGGTTCTCTCTGCTCTTTGTGCATCAAAAGTCATTTCTCAGACATTCTTTGATCACATTTAAACTGAAAACAAAGACCATGTATGATGACTTGCATATGCACATCAATTTTCAGTATGGCTGACTGGTGGCCATTTATATCCTCAAAATTGATACATTCTGATACTTGAACATTTCTGGGGCCGTTCTTCGGTGATCAACAGGGCGATTTCATTCAAACTTTTTTAGCTGATTATGCATATTGGATTACAAGTGCACGTCATATTTTTTTCAAAATTTAAACAAAAATGGCTTACTGGCATTTTGTTTTTTTTCATGTCCATGCTGATTCCTAATATATTGTCTAATTGACTAATTAATATATTGTCTAATTGACTAATTAATATATTGTCTGATTGACTAATTAATATATTGTCTAATTGACTAATTAATTTATTGTCTAATTGACTAATTAATATATTGTCTAATTGACTAATTAATATATTGTCTAATTGACTAATTAATATTATTGTCTAATTGACTAATTGATATATATTGCCTAATTGAATAATTAATATATTGTCTAATTGACTAATTAATAGTATTGTCTAATTGACTAATTAATATATTGCCTAATTGACTAATTAATATATTGTCTAATTGACTAATTAATATATTGTCTGATCAGTTGAAATTTTGCATCCAAGTACTATAATTATTATTTTGTTATTCAATCAAATTTGTCAAATTTTGGCCATTGAGTTGTTAATCTTGGTTAGGTTAAATATTGTATTAAAATTTACACTACATTAACCGGAATATTCTCTTTTATAAAAATCATTACACAAAGTATTAGATAAAATTTGTTTAAAACTGTCAACCTTAATATTAATATTTGTTCTCATTATTATCAATACAATGCTAAGTTCAGAAGCAGGGTTTTTCTCTGCAGATAGCTAAAAAACAAATATAGTAAATATCACCATTGAACTTAAGATACTGCAAACTGTTTATATAATTTGCTGGTGTAAAAACATCTGATTTTTGCAGGAGTCAATGACCAACAACATGTTGAATTTTCACAGCTACAAAGTTTTGAGATTTTTCATATCTCAAGTCTACATGTTGTTTTTTCATTCATTCATGCATTTATTCTTTCATTCATTCATTCATTTGGTCATTCATTCATTCATTCATGCAGTCATTCGTTCATTCATTCATTCTTTTATTTATTCTTTCTTTTTTTTCTTTCTTTCTTTCTTTCTGTAATATTTTCGTGTAGGCAAGAGAACTGATTGATCAACTGATAAGAAAAGGTCCAAATGCTTTTGAATCATTTGTTAAAGCATGTCTAATCCACCATCCCAACATTGCCCAGAATCTTATAAAAGAAAGTGGCATTCAACTACCAACAGTAGCACATGATAACAGGCAGACTCATCATGGTTAGTATTCTATAAGCTACTGTGTGTGTATATTGATGCATGGTTCAAAAACGTTAAAATTTGAAGAGAGAGTGATTTAGCATATATTAAGTCAATAAGGTTTTTGTTTTTCGCTTTTTTTTTTGTTGGAAAATATCCATGCAATTCAATATACAGTAGAATTGGAGATGTTGATTGCATATTGTCAGGGGCATAGCTACGTCACAGAACATTCTACGTTGCTCAGATGTGTACCACTGTAACATGTATTTCATTATTGCGAAATAAAAAGTACATGCTATTAACACAAAAAACAAACAAACATGTATTTCAATGGGGTCTGCACAAGCTGCTGCGAAACACTGGTCGAAGAGCCAGTGATCGAATACTGCTAAAGTCAAGAAGATGACACAAACTTAACTTTGAAGTAATTCTGATTAACCAAATTTATATATGTTGAACATGCAGGGTTATTTTTAATACATTGTTCAGCAGAGTCTCTACAACTTTAACAAATAAATAAATTATCATTATAATTTTATATTGACAAATAATATAGCCAGTAAATTAATAATTAATGGGAGTCATGTGAATTGAACTGGCGTTGAGTTGAATTGCCATTTTTCAAAGTTCATAAAATAGGTTTAGCGTATTGGAATATTTTAAGAAAATCTGTATTTTTCAAATTTGACAAATTATGTATTGTGAATGCTTTTTTAACCCTGCAATGATAATAGCATTAGAACATGAAATAACGAATATCATGAAATCTTATGATTGTCATGGCAACACCCTGCAAAATACCTTGTGTAACACTAAAATATTTTTCTTGTTTTGTTCCAGATGTAACACTTCGGGTACTTGATTATTGTTCAAAAAACTTAACATTGCCAGACTGTAAAATTTTAGCACGTGACTTGGGTGTATCTCATGTAGATATGGACACAATCTATCATGACAATCCAGCCGATACTGAAACTCAGAAATACTTGATGTTGAAAAAATGGCATACACGTTGTGGAAGTTCTGCCACTTTGGATATTTTGTACCATAAACTTGAGAATAATGGACAAAAAGCAGTGGCTGAAGGCTGTCAAGTTTACATGAGCCAAAATGGTAAGACTATTGAGGGTGAATGTTTTACTAGTATCCAGTAATTTTACAATTTATTTTTTTAAATGCTTTTTCGAATTACCCAATAAATGATATGGACACTGGACCCAGTCTCAGTAAATTCATTACAAGGGTTTTAATAACCATTGTACAACTTTATTTACAGCAGAGGTGCAGATGGAGGTGCAGGTGGAAGAGCCAATGAACTCTCATCAGTGTTTGCTTAGAGATACTAATTTTATGCAATGCATAGCAAATGTACCTGATTTGTCAATGGAACATTTTAATGTTATAGTTAACCATCTACAGTGTACACCAGAACAAACAGAACTACTCGAACAGGTACATTTAATTCACATCCTCAAATATGTTTTCCATTTTGTCAGTTTGTTTGTCTGTAATTTAGGCATTTTTATTTTCCAGTAAAATTCAAAATTTGGAATGGAGTGTGACAATTGTATTTTGTTTGAGTTCATAATTATTTCCACCACGCCTTGTCCTAGTATGTTATTCTTTTTTTTAGTTCAATAAAACTACTAGTTTACTAGGGACATAGATACCCTGGGAAAACACCCAGACCTGATTAGGTTTTGGCCTAAACCATGCTTATTAATTACTTAATTTGCATAATAATTACTCAATAATCCACCAATATCTGAAAAAACCACTCATCATATTTCAATTACACTTAGTACATAGGTGATCTTGGCTAAGCCATATGCAGTTTCGTTTGGGGTAAAATTATTTGCTTATTAATTACCTAATTTGCATAAATTAACCAACTCATAGATGTACCACTCTTCAAAGGTCAATGAAACTTGATATAGTCCACAGATCTGATTACTTTATAGTGGAAATTCATGCATATTAATTACCTGCTTTGGATAACTCAGGTTATGTGATCTAATTAATATGCATAATTGTAATATCTCAAACACTTGCAGATATGGAGTGCCACCAGTGCAATAATGGAGGCACTTGACAAGGCATATGACTAACACATCAGATGACCATATATAGTCATGTTACCTCATTAATATGCATGAATGAAATAACTAAGGCAATAACCTGCTATATTGTAGGCATCATACAAGAAATATGACTATAACACATCATATGACATATGATCATGTGACCTGATTAATTGCATAAATATAATTTACTAAGCACTGCTGTGGATAGTGACATACAACTAGTGTTATAATGAAGGCATCATACAAGAAATATGACTATAACACATCATATGACATATGATCATGTGACCTGATTAATTGCATAAATATAATTTACTAAGCACTGCTGTGGATAGTGACATACAACTAGTGTTATAATGAAGGCATCATACAAGAAATATGACTATAACACATCATATGACATATGATCATGTGACCTGATTAATTGCATAAATATAATTTACTAAGCACTGCTGTGGATAGTGACATACAACTAGTGTTATAATGAAGGCATCATACAAGAAATATGACTATAACACATCATATGACATATGATCATGTGACCTGATTAATTGCATAAATATAATTTACTAAGCACTGCTGTGGATAGTGACATACAACTAGTGTTATAATGAAGGCATCATACAAGAAATATGACTATAACACATCATATGACATATGATCATGTGACCTGATTAATTGCATAAATATAATTTACTAAGCACTGCTGTGGATAGTGACATACAACTAGTGTTATAATGAAGGCATCATACAAGAAATATGACTATAACACATCATATGACATATATGATCATGTGACCTGATTAATTTGCATAAATGTAATTTACTAAGCACTGCTGTGGATAGTGATATGCAACTAGTGTTATAATGAAGGCATCATACAAGAAATATGACTAATATATCAGATGACTATATATGGTCATGTGACATTACTGATATGCATAATTGTAATACGTAGTGTTAGGAGATGAAGTACTGTTGCAGATAAGGACATGCAACTAGTTATATTAATTTTGTTGTCAGGAAAATATGTAACCAACATATCAATTCATCATAACTTCCTCCTCTATGTGATGTGTACTGGGAACGTCTGGACAAGCGAGCTGAATAAATCATCGGTGACACGTCTCATCCTCCGCATGATTTGCTCGAACTCCTACGATCTGGCAGGCGCTATCGATCCCTGGCATCCACATCGTCCCGGTCAGCCAAAGGCCTCTACCCCATAGCCGTCCGACGCATGACGTCAAATTTATGTAAGGCCCCTAGTAGTCATTGTTACATCTTGCCAAGGATTGTATTTTAGATTGTATTTTAGTGCGCAAGGCCAATCTAATTTCTATGTTTAATTTTAATATATTTAGCCAATAAACTATGATGATGATATATGGTAGTGATTTTTATACCATAAACATCTTAACCAGTGCATTACATTATTTAATGCTAATTTTCTCTATTAAAAGCACATATGCTTAAATGTAATTGACAAAGGCAAGACCATGTTGACATATTTCAATAATTTTGCATGCAATAAATGCAATGTTTGCTTTGTGCACTAAAATAGTGTTTCTAACAATAAATACAGTATTCCTTATTTGTATTCCATGCCTCAATACACTCAGCACACAGAATTTCTTTCTAAGCTTCCTTTGATTTAACTTTTTTCATTATGCTAATTACCTATGAATTGTACAGAATGATGGCAATACTGTAAACTAGGAAATCATGGCTTGCTTCCTGGTTATCTGCCTTTGTGTTCTAGATATGACAAAATAACTACAATGCACATGTTACTGACAACAGATTTGTAATAGCATGTCTGTAGTTATTTGTAACATAACTCGAAAACACAGGCAGATAAAGGAAAACCCAGATGCAATTTTCTAGCATACGAGTATTACCAACGCTCTGTGTAATTCACAGGCAATTAACATGACAAAAGTGTTAAAAAACAGGATTTTTAATGGTGAAAAAAGTAATGATACTGGCCATCAGGTAATCTCTTTAAACAAACATGTGTATGTCACATGAATGTCGGTATTTGCCGATATTCAAGCTTTTAGATGATGTAGGTGTTGTTATAGTAGCATGCGCTAAGCAATTATGACTGTTTTTGTTCAGTACATTTTTCTGCAGGCAACATTAAAAATGTATATGAAAGGATGCACTTAATTTTTATATTAATATAGATACCTGTTTTATTGGTGAATACGAGTCTAATAAAGTAAACTTTTTTCTTGTACAATATAGAATTTATCACTCCAACACTTCTTGCAATCATGGTGTCCACATTCACTAAGCCAATGGTGCCACTTGGTGGAGGTATTAGAGAGAGAAAAATATGGTGTGAATAGAAGAGATGTCAGTGATTTATTGCAAAGATATCTGCCTCCTGGTATACGTACTGCAGGTATTACAACCATATCTTCAAAACAGAAAAAAAATTTCATTTTAGCTAATCTAGTTGCCATATATTTTATGATTAGGTTGTTTTCTATTGACTATTGACATCCATGTTTGCTATTGACTGTACTGAACCATCTTTAAAGTGTTCTGACTGTATCTATGTTTGCTATTGACTGTAATGAACCATCTTTACAGTGTTCTGATTGTATCTCTGCTTGTTATTGCCTGTACTGAATCATCTTTACAGTGTTCTGATTGCATCTCTGTTTGCTATTGACTGTAATGAACCATCTTTACAGTGTTCTGATTGCATCTCTGTTTGCTATTGACTGTACTGAATCATCTTTACAGTGTTTTGATTGCATCTCTGTTTGCTATTGACTGTACTGAATCATCTTTACAGTGTTCTGATTGCATCCCTGTTTGCTATTGACTGTACTGAATCATCTTTACAGTGTTCTGATTGCATCCCTGTTTGCTATTGACTGTACTGAATCATCTTTACAGTGTTCTGATTGCATCTCTGTTTGCTATTCACTGTACTGAATCATCTTTACAGTGTTCTGATTGCATCCCTGTTTGCTATTGACTGTACTGAATCATCTTTACAGTGTTCTGATTGCATCTCTGTTTGCTATTGACTGTACTGAATCATCTTTACATTGTTCTGATTGCATCTCTGTTTGCTATTGACTATACTGAATCATCTTTACAGTGTTCTGATTGCATCCCTGTTTGCTATAGACTGTTCTGAATCATCTTTACAGTGTTCTGATTGCATCCCTGTTTGCTATTGACTATACTGAATCATCTTTACAGTGTTCTGATTGCATCTCTGTTTGCTATTGACTGTACTGAATCATCTTTACAGTGTTCTGATTGCATCCCTGTTTGCTATTGACTGTACTGAATCATCTTTACAGTGTTCTGATTGCATCCCTGTTTGCTATTGACTATACTGAATCATCTTTACAGTGTTCTGATTGCAGCCCTGTTTGCTATTGACTGTACTGAATCATCTTTACAGTGTTCTGATTGCATCCCTGTTTGCTATTGACTATACTGAATCATCTTTACAGTGTTCTGATTGCATCCCTGTTTGCTATTGACTGTACTGAATCATCTTTACAGTGTTCTGATTGCATCTCTGTTTGCTATTGACTGTACTCAATCATCTTTACAGTGTTCTGATTGCATCCCTGTTTGCTATTGACTGTACTCAATCATCTTTACAGTGTTCTGATTGCATCTCTGTTTGCTATTGACTGTACTCAATCATCTTTACAGTGTTCTGATTGCATCCCTGTTTGCTATTGACTGTACTCAATCATCTTTACAGTGTTCTGATTGCATCCCTGTTTGCTATTGACTATACTGAATCATCTTTACAGTGTTCTGATTGCATCTCTGTTTGCTATTGACTGTACTGAATCATCTTTACAGTGTTCTGATTGCATCCCTGTTTGCTATTGACTGTACTGAATCATCTTTACAGTGTTCTGATTGCATCTCTGTTTGCTATTCACTGTACTGAATCATCTTTACAGTGTTCTGATTGCATCCCTGTTTGCTATTGACTGTACTGAATCATCTTTACAGTGTTCTGATTGCATCTCTGTTTGCTATTGACTGTACTGAATCATCTTTACAGTGTTCTGATTGCATCTCTGTTTGCTATTGACTGTACTGAATCATCTTTACAGTGTTCTGATTGCATCCCTGTTTGTTATTGACTGTACTGAATCATCTTTACAGTGTTCTGATTGCATCCCTGTTTGCTATTCACTGTACTGAATCATCTTTACAGTGTTCTGATTGCATCCCTGTTTGCTATAGACTGTACTGAATCATCTTTACAATGTTCTGATTGCATCTCTGTTTGCTATTGACTGTAATGAACCATCTTTACAGTGTTCTGATTGCATCTCTGTTTGCTATTGACTGTACTGAATCATCTTTACAGTGTTCTGATTGCATCTCTGTTTGCTATTGACTGTACTGAATCATCTTTACAGTGTTCTGATTGCATCTCTGTTTGCTATTGACTGTACTGAATCATCTTTACAGTGTTCTGATTGCATCCCTGTTTGCTATTCACTGTACTGAATCATCTTTACAGTGTTCTGATTGCATCCCTGTTTGCTATAGACTGTTCTGAATCATCTTTACAGTGTTCTGATTGCATCCCTGTTTGCTATTGACTATACTGAATCATCTTTACAGTGTTCTGATTGCATCTCTGTTTGCTATTGACTGTACTGAATCATCTTTACAGTGTTCTGATTGCATCCCTGTTTGCTATTGACTGTACTGAATCATCTTTACAGTGTTCTGATTGCATCTCTGTTTGCTATTGACTGTACTGAATCATCTTTACAGTGTTCTGATTGCATCTCTGTTTGCTATTGACTGTACTGAATCATCTTTACAGTGTTCTGATTGCATCCCTGTTTGCTATTGACTGTACTGAATCATCTTTACAGTGTTCTGATTGCATCCCTGTTTGCTATTGACTGTACTGAATCATCTTTACAGTGTTCTGATTGCATCCCTGTTTGCTATTGACTATACTGAATCATCTTTACAGTGTTCTGATTGCATCCCTGTTTGCTATTGACTGTACTGAATCATCTTTACAGTGTTCTGATTGCATCTCTGTTTGTTATTGACTGTACTGAATCATCTTTACAGTGTTCTGATTGCATCCCTGTTTGCTATTGACTGTACTGAATCATCTTTACAGTGTTCTGATTGCATCCCTGTTTGCTATTGACTGTACTGAATCATCTTTACAGTGTTCTGATTGCATCCCTGTTTGCTATTGACTGTACGGATCATCTTTACAGTGTTCTGATTGCATCTCTGTTTGCTATTGACTGTACTCAATCATCTTTACAGTGTTCTGATTGCATCCCTGTTTGCTATTGACTGTACTCAATCATCTTTACAGTGTTCTGATTGCATCCCTGTTTGCTATTGACTATACTGAATCATCTTTACAGTGTTCTGATTGCATCTCTGTTTGCTATTGACTGTACTGAATCATCTTTACAGTGTTCTGATTGCATCCC
The DNA here is from genome assembly GCF_978046115.1 of Saccoglossus kowalevskii. Taxonomy (NCBI): domain Eukaryota; kingdom Metazoa; phylum Hemichordata; class Enteropneusta; family Harrimaniidae; genus Saccoglossus; species Saccoglossus kowalevskii. The sequence continues at coordinate 8,215,802 of NC_140657.1, forward strand.
TGTTTGCTATTGACTGTACTGAATCATCTTTACAGTGTTCTGATTGCATCTCTGTTTGCTATTCACTGTACTGAATCATCTTTACAGTGTTCTGATTGCATCCCTGTTTGCTATTGACTGTACTGAATCATCTTTACAGTGATCTGATTGCATCTCTGTTTGCTATTGACTATACTGAATCATCTTTACAGTGTTCTGATTGCATCCCTGTTTGCTATTGACTGTACTGAATCATCTTTACAGTGTTCTGATTGCATCTCTGTTTGCTATAGACTGTACTGAATCATCTTTACAGTGTTCTGATTGCATCCCTGTTTGTTATTGACTGTACTGAATCATCTTTACAGTGTTCTGATTGCATCCTTGTTTGCTATTCACTGTACTGAATCATCTTTACAGTGTTCTGATTGCATCCCTGTTTGCTATAGACTGTACTGAATCATCTTTACAATGTTCTGATTGCATCTCTGTTTGCTATTGACTGTAATGAACCATCTTTACAGTGTTCTGATTGCATCTCTGTTTGCTATTGACTGTACTGAATCATCTTTACAGTGTTCTGATTGCATCTCTGTTTGCTATTGACTGTACTGAATCATCTTTACAGTGTTCTGATTGCATCTCTGTTTGCTATTGACTATACTGAATCATTTTTACAGTGTTCTGATTGCATCCCTGTTTGCAATTGACTGTACTGAATCATCTTTACAGTGTTCTGATTGCATCCCTGTTTGCTATTGACTGTACTGAATCATCTTTACAGTGTTCTGATTGCATCTCTGTTTGCTATTGACTGTACTGAATCATCTTTACAGTGTTCTGATTGCATCTCTGTTTGCTATTGACTGTACTGAATCATCTTTACAGTGTTCTGATTGCATCCCTGTTTGCTATTGACTATACTGAATCATCTTTACAGTGTTATGATTGCATCCCTGTTTGCTATTGACTGTACTGAATCATCTTTACAGTGTTCTGATTGCATCTCTGTTTGTTATTGACTGTACTGAATCATCTTTACAGTGTTCTGATTGCATCCCTGTTTGCTATTGACTGTACTGAATCATCTTTACAGTGTTCTGATTGCATCCCTGTTTGCTATTGACTGTACTGAATCATCTTTACAGTGTTCTGATTGCATCCCTGTTTGCTATTGACTGTACTGAATCATCTTTACAGTGTTCTGATTGCATCCCTGTTTGCTATTGACTATACTGAATCATCTTTACAGTGTTCTGATTGCATCCCTGTTTGTTATTGACTGTACTGAATCATCTTTACAGTGTTCTGATTGCATCTCTGTTTGCTATTGACTATACTGAATCATCTTTACAGTGTTCTGATTGCATCTCTGTTTGCTATTGACTGTACTGAATCATCTTTACAGTGTTCTGATTGCATCTCTGTTTGCTATTTGCTATACTGACACATCTTGACCTTGATTACATTATGGTTAGGTATTGACTGTACATATTACATATTTGCATTGCAGGGCCCAAATTGGAAAGATCAACAAGAATTAAAGATATTGGATATGATTTGTGGCAAAAACTGGTCTTAGAATTAAGCGTCCAAAAAGAAAACGGTGAGAATAGAATAGAATAGAACAAAAAATAATCAAAGGAATAATATGGAATTGAAAACTGAGAAACCTGATACAAGAAATAAATGGGATCTGAGAAGACTCAGTTCAGAGACAACATTGCTTTCATTAATGAAACCAATCATATTTTTCTGCTTTGTTTTTATTTGTATTCTTATTTCATCTATCTCCCACCAAAATGGTGTGTATATATGGATCTTATCAACCTGTGTGCATGATGGATACATCAACACAAAGAGACAGACTGATTAATGTGCAGATCAATCTGAAAGTCTTTCGTTTCACAATTTAAAGGCAGCTATAGTTATGTTAAATATAGCATTAGACAGACTCTCATCACCCAAGATTAAAAGTTTAAGTGTTGCTTCTCTTTCTCTAAACAGGTCGTGACTGGCGATTGGTTGCATCAAAGTTGGGTATTCCACAGAATCTAATTTCCTTGTGGAAACAAAATGAAAAAACACCAATGGAAAATGTGCTACAAACCTGGGCGCCAGACACCAATGCAACAGTTGGTTTTCTTTATGACCTGTTAGTGGACAATGGAATGTCAGATGAGGCTTCTATACTGGAAACTGACTGAAGAACACATCTTAATCCTTTAAATGCCAAAATCAACTTTCGCAAAATAACCTGCATAATTGTATTTTAAAATTTATATTGTTGACATTGTGATCAATACCTGTACCCATTCATGTGGACGAATATATTAAATAATTTGCATAAAGATTTGCATAACCTTTTTTGGCAGGAACAATTGTGGCATTTCAAGTATCAAGTATCTGAATTGAACACTAATTGACTATGAAAGCATCTAACCATTGATTACATTGTCGTCAATTTGAATCTAAATTCTTCTGCCAAATATTAGATAATGTTAGTATACAAAAATTATAATTATATTTTGTTCTCGACATGCCACCAAAAAAACAAAATTTATTTTTTCATTCATATTGCATCTTTAAGATGACATTTTAAAATAAATTGGAATGATATTAATAGATTTTTCATGTGGACGAATATATTAAATAATTTGCATAAAGATTTGCATAACCTTTTTTGGCAGGAACAATTGTGGCATTTCAAGTATCAAGTATCTAAATTGAACACTAATTGACTATGAAAGCATCTAACCATTGATTACATTGTCGTCAATTTGAATCTAAATTCTTCTGCCAAATATTAGATAATGTTAGTATACAAAAATTATAATTATATTTTGTTCTCGACATGCCACCAAAAAAACAAAATTTATTTTTTCATTCATATTGCATCTTTAAGATGACATTTTAAAATAAATTGGAATGATATTAATAGATTTCTTTTTACAGTTTTTAATAATAATCTGAATACTAATTTTTTTGTCATGACTGAATGAACTGAAATAATAAACAATATTGACCAATTCAATAATTGCATTTGTACTAATTCAGTAAGCTTTTGTTTCCATATTATTGCTTATATAATTGTGGTTTAGTTGAAGCATATTTTAGACAGAATGGATGCCTGATGTTTGTTGCAATCTTTGACATTATCATTCATTGTGGAGCATGTGGACCTTCTTGTGCAGTAAATGCATACCAATATTCGCCTCATTTAGTACTGCTTAGCAGGTACTACTAAGTTATAAATGCATGCTTTCAAAACATCACCGCAGGTCATGAATAATTAATAACAATGAATACTCCCCGGAATAGACCAGTTGTGGTAATTTCGCGTCGAACCATGATTCAAGAAAAAATGGTATCCAAGTTTACAGCTGTTCATAGGTCATTTAAAATGGTGTATTTATTTTATTGAAAAAAAATATCTTGTACAAGTAAACTGGTTTTTTTCTTGTTTGCAAACAAGTTGCCAAGTTTTTGTTTATCCAGTGTTTATCCAGTGTTTTGTTTATCTCATTAATATGCATGGTTTACAAACATGAGGGTAAATAGTTTTAAGTTGGGCCACTTTCTTTATTTGCTATTTACAAACAACTGATAAGATATCTGTTTGTAGTTTACACACAGCTGATAAGATGTGTGCACTGCTGCTTTTCTAGATGAGGAAGTACAGCAAAGACAAAACAATCGCTTTTGAAACACAACAAATTTTGAATAAACAAAAAAGTACATGAATGTACCACTTCAATGTAATTATGTGTTAACAGAATAAAAACTTACAATAAATTTCTGTAATATTTTTTCTTGGCTTTGTCATTGAAAGGTGTCTGACCACGGGGTTACTTTCTTACAGTCCAGAAGTAATGCAGTTACATTGGGGGGGGGGCTCCCTTTGCATTGCATGAAAATTCTGATAACAAGCCACAAGCTATATGTAAAGGTTGATCAATGATAAGAATATGCTTGGACTTGGTTTATATGATCCCCATGTCAGAGGACCTTCACCAGGTAAGCATACTTGCATGTTTTGGTTTTTCTAAATTCCTAAATTATGTTACATGTAATAAATCTGTCCACAGTCCCGGACTGTGATCTGTCTGATAAATACTTGGTTGTTTTATCTAATGTACTCAGGCACAGTCCCTCTATCATAGAGAGACTGTGACTCAGGCGAACAAAATGCACGGCAACGAAATAGTAGCGTCCCCCCCCCCCCCCAGGCCGACGTCTTGACATCGGATATGGGCCAGTGTTTCACGCAAGGCAAGTTTTGACTTTTTCGTACGACTTTGGTAAAAAATAAAAGTATCATCTAAAATCTAGGTAGTTTTTATAGATGATAACAATGAGTCCGGTTACAATTAAATTTTGAAGAGATTCATCTACAAGTATAAGACCCGAGGTTACTGCGACGGTAAAACTCTGTTTTGCGGGATTTAATTGTTAATAGAACAGGAAATGCTACATGCCGACATACACCACTGGGTCACATTTTACAATTATTTCATTCACACCAACTAAAAAGCAGGGCAGCTTCCTTCATTAATGTGCAAAATATGCAAATAAGGAGAGGGTCATCAGTATTCTTTAGTTTAGTTCACTAATTATGGACGAGATAGTAAGCACTTGAAAATTTCCAAAAAAAAAAAAAAAAAAAAAAGAAAGCGAGGAAGAAAGAAGAAAACCGTCAAAAGAATGATCACTCCCGTCAAAAAAATGTTGAAAGAGACGATGCTGGGTTCGTACAGAACGGATTTCCCCGTCGAAACCAGTGTCAGCCATGAAGTGGATGTTGTCAATTTAAGCGCCAACAACTTGCGTGCCGGACTATACCATTTAGGTGTGGGGGTGGTGGTTATGGGTATGGGTGGTTCAAAAAAGAGGGAGGAGCTAGCGTGCGTTGATCACTGTTGTTCACACTTACTCAAGTACTAATCATTTACTTTTATCTCTCTTTCAGGTCAAGCATTTGCTAACAAAAATATGTTTATTGAGACAAATAATGTGTGTGATTATGTTTTCTGTGTATTTTTTACGGTATATCCCTTCTTGGAGGATGTTTTGGCCCTGAAAAGGGCCGTTTTGTTTGATTTGGTTTTTTTTTAATGCCGTACCGAAATGGTTTGGTTTTAATTTAGTATGCCGTATCGAAATGATTTGGTTTTAATTTAATATGCTGCACCGGAAAGTGGTTTGGTTTTAATTTAGAACGCCGCAACAAAATGGTGTATTTAGTATCGAAAATGGTTTTAATTTAGTATGCCCATGGAACTATAAACGTAAATCGGCTTATTTTTTAATGCGACAAAATAAACAGTCAAAATAAACATTCGACATCGCGGCAACTATCATAGTTCAAAGGAAACGAAGTGGTTGTTCTTCCTGGGGTTTATAGTTCCATGGTATGCCGTACTGTGGTTTGGTTTTAATTTAGAGTGCCGCGTCGAAATGGTTTAGTTTTTTTTTTGGATTGCCGTACCGAAATGGTTTTAATTTAGTATGCCGCACCATAATGTGCTTTGGTTTTAATTTAGAATGCAGTGTCGAAATGGTTTCGTTTTTTTGTTTTGATTGCCGCACCGAAATGGTTTGGTTCAATTTAGGGGGTGTTGTTCCGAACATGGAACTATAAATATAGTTCCATGTTCCGAAATATGGCGTAGAATGTTAGTGACTGCCTCGTCGTCAGTTCTTCCATACCGTTCCCTCCACATAAACTCATCCAAATACCCAGGCAACATGCTTTTCGATACTCCGTTCATTCTTTTCAGCTTTGCCTTGGCTCTATTCCAGTAGCTCTCAATTGCCTGGGTATGGACTCCGGTGACTGGGTCGACGAAGTGGCGGCTATGATTAACGGCGGCATATAAGTAACGGTCGTCGTTCGCTAGTTGTTGGTAGGCTGCCCACTGGTCCGAATGAATGGTGGTCCCAGGAACAACCTTGTCTTGAATTATTGGAAGAAGGGTGGCGGCATCACGGCGTTCGACTATCTGCATATATCCAATGGATGGTTTTAAAAACCTATCAACCATACCAAACACCCATCTTTCTTCAGCTGGGGCCCTTCCGCGATGATGCTTACACTTATGGCAAAATATACTTTCGTCAATTTCAACCCCAGTGCCTGGACCGCCCAACTCGATGTCTTCGCCCATCAGCTTTGTACTGCACACTTCGCGCAAAAAGTTGCAATAGTCTACTAGCGACTGGCGAGACACTCCAGTCTCAGTACTAATTTTCCTTGTCGGGTAGTCCATAGCCCATTTTAGAATAATTTTTAAAAGAATGTCTAAACGTAAACGTGACTTGGAAAAAAAGGATCCATGTCTAATTGAAAATCGGGTTCGAAATTTTGCGCAATCCCTATTTAAACATCGCCAATTAAATCCGTCAGTACATTTTTTAGCGGTTGCCAAAACACAAGAAAGACAATTTTGTTCCGTTGCCAAAAGCCTATGTTCCTTGAGGAATAATATGGTTTCGTCAATACCACGGATTGCGCTAGCCTGTCGATAAAAGGCCATATTGAACTAAACGAAATGGAAATAAGTCAAATGGAATGGAAAATTTAAAGTTGGATTAAACAGCAAATCTGAAGCCGAGTGGAATCGAATTAAAAATGCACATGTGAATGAGTGAATTTCAGGTACTTTGGTAAGTGTTATGATTGATACGTGTTATGATTTCTTAGTATAGTATATTTTATTTGACACTAAATAATATATTTTGTTACATTATCTGTGGTCAAAAGACATTTCTTATGTTGTGTCACAGTCCCTATAGGGACTGTGGTTGTGTGTTGCATATTGATGACATCCGGTAGAGGTCAGTGACCGCGTCTCGTGACCTGCAAGTGATCCTTTGCCGTTGGTAATTAACATAAAATGGTGGACTTTTTGTAAGTCTGCGTCAACTACTGTCAACCTGGGAACTTGACTTTTTTTTCAGATACATGTACGTGTTTGTGTGCCACTACTGCTTTCCTTAGACTTCGGTTATTTTTTCCCCAAATAAAAAAAAATCAGCAATCGTCGTTGGTCTTGAAAAACATCCAAAAAATATCCTTTATTTAAGGATATTTGCAGCCTGTAAAATATCCTATCTCTGATCTTTATTTTTAAACCTAAATCGTAACTAGAATGATTCAAAGCAGCGTGTAAAATAAAACAAAGGCAGCATGTTACTTAAGGACCTGTCAATCAACCAAATCATGCTAACTAATTGACCTGTCAATCAACCACATCATGCTAACTATCCCACAGTCACCAGTGGGCGAAGAAAGTTTTACCATGAATCAGACTTCGATATGGTGGGTGATACTCCTGTTCAAAACGTTCGAGAGATGTCTGTATCTCGCAGGAAAATATTATCTTCCGACGTAGAAGAAGAAAACGAGAGTGAATGTCACGACCGATCGTTTGAAGACGGAGAGATTCGACTCGTTGACATGGCACTGTTGAATGGCGCCCTAGAAAAAGCGATTTGTCAATTTTGCAAAGTAGGCAATATCTCAATAGTGGAGCGCAGGCGTCACGGTCTGGGCAGTCAGCTTGAAATCCTTTGCACGCAAGGAGATTGTATTCGATCGAAACTGAGCCCGCCTAGCTTCCCATCATCCCGAAAGAAGGGAGCAGTTTTCGAAATAAATAGAAAGGCTGCCATTGGAATGCGAGCGATTACCTCACAGCCGCCATTTCATTTGCTATCGTATGCCGCGCAAGTTGGTGTCGGAAGGTGTTCTTCTGCCTCCATGAGACTTCGAAACTCGTGGCATGCTTTAACTAATAAGTTTACAAACACAACGGCCCAAAAATAAATACACTGTATTTGCAAACACTTCAACTGCCAAGTGTAGTGTCTGTATTGTTTGTTACTCGCACACAGAACCGCCCACTTTGCATAATCCAAGCTTTAATGAATGACGTCACCGTTCGTTATCAGCACAGACCGTCACAAAACTCCATAGCGTGAAAGAAAACGGCCAAAAAACAAAGTTTTTCACAGATATAAATGTCGGTTCATGATTTTTCTCAAAAACAACTTTCAAAGTATTTCATTTACAATTAGCCCATGTAAATTTTGCTGCTAAAACGGGAGTTAACGTTGATTGAAGTTTGAAATCATAAAAGTGCCGATTTCTCGGTGTTCGGTTTCTGACAATTACCGTTGACCTAATTTTAAATAGCGTTTCAGTGAGTAGCGCTACGATGTCGCCGTTTGGTTTTTCTTACTCTTGGATATGTTGGCTTCATATCCGTATTTACATTTTAGCGAAATTCTATTGCGTTTTTTCACAAACCTCGCGCAAACCATCGATATACACAAACTTTAACACCAAAAAACGTGCTTGAAATTTGTGATTTTCGGAAAGGAAAAATATACTTAATGCAAAAAATAGAAATACTCATTTAAACTTCATGACTTTTGCTTCAAAACAGTGTAAAGTTTTTGATCGCATGAATGACTGTAGAGATGACAATTAAAATTGTATTCACGTTAGTTAAATTATCAGCCCCGCTGATTTTCAGAATCACGTGACGCTAAAACAAACACAATGTTCACAAAATATTAATAATAGGAAAATACAAGTCAAGAGCTTTCCAAACATATATAGATTATATGGTTTCTTGTAAAATTTATTCCGATTATAGGTGTTTACATTTTTCATGCAAAAAAACTATCCTGCTACCTTAACTGTGTAAATAATACTCAATTGTATATTTGATGTGACCTCATGTTCATCGAAATCACAATTCAGCTTTAGGTATTTCTGTGACGTGTTTGGCCAGGCGCACACCGATCGATTTTGTGGCGATCATTCTACATTCCGAACGTGGACACCGGCACACATCACGACTGCAAACCACTGTATACTGATAAATTTTCACTGGGTTTAAATTTCACTCAGACTGATTTACCATTTACGAAATGCAATTTCAGTGAGTTTTGAATTCAACCTTTTATAATTTAGATATTTTGTTCTATGCTCAATTTTACATATTCAATTAACGCTTTTAAAGTTGTCGCCTATGACTGGCGCATGCGCAATTCATTGTTATTTGCTCGTAAAAGTACGGCCGCAGGATACGCCGCATCACTCATGAAAATAACTTCCATACGCAACGAAAGCCACGGGCGGGTGTGGGGTTCTGTCATACAATGCAACAATAACAATGGTACGTGCAGCAACGTAACATCCACATGTCGATAGAGGGCGCAAGGTATATTGCAAAAACTCAGAAAGTAATCACAACTGAAAACGCACAGTTTTTTTGTTCAAATTTGTGGTAAGTAATAACGTGATTAGCCTTGTTGAATATTTAATGAATATTCGAAATTGTGAGCTGTGATAATGATATCGGATGGTATCAATTGTAGCTTTAGGGTCGCGGCTCTTCTGTCAGTGATTTACACTTCATTTTAATGCAAACATTTCAACATTCTCAAAGTCAATACACGTTAAATTTGTCCATAGGGTTGTACTCTGGGTGGGAGGGATTTTAACTAAGTCTTAAGGTTCGGCAACATGCAATATGCAGAGACCTGTTGGGGAGGGACTCCCTTTGGCGTTACCATTCATATGCTAGTACTTGGATGGATTTCCATATTTTTCTTGTTTACCTTTTTGTTAGAATTAATATACACACCCACACGGCCCTACGATCAAATGTGTTAAGATGAGAGCTCGCGACGAGCCTGTAATTGATATAGACGTCTTCATTTGGATATATTGGGTCGTAGGTACTATGGTGCTCAAAATACTGGTTACGGTAGAGATGCAAGTTCGTGGGCACTTGGGAGTGAATTTTTTTGGGGGGCTTTTTATTATCCAAAGAGTCTTGGCTATAGACTATTAAAATTTTGTAGAATTGTGAATAGTGGAACATACTCAAAAAACGATTTTAAAATATAGATAACAGGTGCAAACATTCTCTCTTTTGAATGTTTAGGAAGACTTAGCAAGGCTGTACATAAATAATAAAAAAGAAACATGGAGAAAAAAGACATGACGGGATTTCCATATTATGCACTATATTTAACTTTTAACAAAATGCTAATACATTTAAATTTGGAAATGTTACAGCCATATTAATTGTGAGCATTAACAAACTTCTTACTAAGTGAATTGCTATGTAAATTAGCAATTACCTCAGCTTCTTTTTAGTGCACATCCCAGAACTTTAAAAAAAGCTCCTAGACGCTTTGACCTTTAGTTTTGAAATTTTCACAAATGATTGACAATGTGTTTATCCTCAAAACGTCGTTGGGGCATTGTTTTTGGTTGAATAGTGTTACAACAATCGTACAGACACCTAGCCTAGGTGTTAATTTATGCATAAACTTGAAGTAGTGAAATTTGAGCTGCTGTCGTGCAAAAGTGACAACTGGTAGACATTTTTTAAGACGGCACTTTCTTCATAGCACGGTTACTAAAAAAAGACGGTTAGGAAACGAACCATGTTCTTTTCATTGGGTGCGTGTCGCGGGCAAACATTTGAAACAAAAGACGTACTAATCTGTGATAAATCATTAACATAAAATGTAGACAGGAAATCACGCAAATATGACGTAATTTTTCCCAGAGTTCATTGGAAATAAACAAAACATGCGATAAGATAACTGAAATGACCCACCCATGCTCTACAAAATGTATGTAAGCAGACCAAATGTGCAACAACAGGCAGTTCCAATGAAATTAAGAACGGTTAAAAAGGGTTCGAAAAATTGATTTGGCGAAGAGACTGCTGGACAGTTCAATGTGTTCAAAAATTGTAGCGTGGACTAAAACCGCATTTAACGGCACGCTGAATGTTGCAACATGAAAAATTTTCCAAAAAACTGAAACAAGGACAGACAAGAACAATTAAACAGGCATTTTATAAAACTGGCGGAAAATGTTGAATACATTTTCAACGATTTCTACGGCGTCTACAAAAAAAGTGTTACGACTTTAAACAAAATGGCTGATACAGTGACGCGAAAGCAAAACGATAAAATTTACTCTAATAAGCCCCCAAATCGCACACAACCTTCATAAGTACGCACAGTAGTATACTAAAAATTCATTTGTTAGTATTTTTTATAATATAATGTATTTTAAAATACTAGTAGTGACTTAGGGGTTAGAATTTTCGTCACTTTTTCTTCCGGGACCCAAGCTTACTTTCATGACAACAGTGAAAACGATAAATGACGATTCTCGATTCTGAATGTTATCACAGTCACAAAGAGTACTCATCCGAAATGTACGTGTAGTTCTTCGTAGAGCTTGTGCACTAAACGTGGATATTCTATCGAAAACGAGCTTAAAATTTCAAATTCGCGGAACATCAAGTGATCGACACAAAAATGAAACAAAATGGTGGGCCTTGAAATCTCAAGCAATAGAGGGCGTACACAGCGCGACACGCATCCTTGAGGAATTAGACAGATTCACACCTTTTAACAATAGCGTTTCCTAACCGTCTTTTTTAGTAACCGTGTTCATAGTAAACAGATGTACCCATAAACCAATTTTGACAGGAAACAGAAGCATGGTTTGGAAGCTATTTTTTTTCACTTTTGACCAAAAAAACACATTTTTGTGCATATTTCAAACCATGAAAAAAAAATACAAACAACATTTTAAAATTCATACAATAAGCATTCCGAAAATATATAGTTTTGTGGACAAGGGAGGTCTACTTGGTTTCCTAATTAACTAATTAAAATACCTGTCAGGTAAACTGCATCTCTACCTTAAGTTATTTGAGTGCATACTTCATAATATTTTAAGGGTGATGTAGAATCATAGGTTATATATGATTAACTACCCCGGGGTATGGTTAGAGTTTGTGCATGTAATTTCTCCGAGGCAAGAGAAACTTGCCGCCTGTATATACCCCAAGTGTTAAGACCTTACCCCTACATGACAATCATCCACGATATGCTAATGCATAATAAATATCTATGTAAGTCTATAAAAGTTGGAAAATGAGATCCAGTCATGTCAATTCAATCAAGGCAGACAGGGAGTAGGATGAAAGTAAAGCGAATGATCTGAGAACTGTTGTTCTAGAGGGCGCCCGACTCTATAATTTATAATATAATTTAGCGGAATGGTAAGGCTCTAATTAAAACATTATTTTATATGAATTCAATTTAGTTAATTTGACTTTTAGTTTACACTTTACTCGTCAGAGAATCCACTTATATCAGGGATTTCAAATTATAATCTCGTGGTAGAAGTAAATGTCTACATATTAGAGACGCGTTACTCTACCTGTCCAAAGATGGGCGACTTTAGTTATAATTAAATAAACAAAACACTTGCTAGAACAGAAGATTGTAACCAATCTGACCATCCACTGAATGTAATCAGAACTAAAAAAAACTTCTTTTATTAACACGTTCTTCAATTTATCTTAAATGTAGTATTATTTTAAAATTTCAAAACATAAAGTCCATTTATCACACAAATAGATAAACCAATTATTAATACCTTGCTGATTGAAACCCTAAATCAAATAACACATGGATGAATGGATACAAGTAACGATGCATGATCTGTATGGAAAAACTCTTGTAACAATGCAATATATCTCATAATTTTGCAAGGTAAATACTCGCTAAAATTAACATGGGAAAAATTCTAACCAAAATTGAACAATGTTATAATTGCACAAAAAATAAGCAAGTTTCAAAGACAGACATTGCCCTCCTCGTATGCCTTGAACATTATCTATTATTATAAAGACAGGGTAAAAACAATTTGCGTATTAACGTGACTTTTTTTCATTTTGTAAGTTTATCGTAAAAGTAGTATTCTTTTAAAATTACTAAACATAAAGTCCATTGATCATACAAATAGATAAACCAGTTACTGCTACCTTGCCAATTGAACCCTAAATTAAATAACACATGAATGAATGGATAGAAAATAACGATGCACGATTTGTATAGAACATATTGTAACAATGCAATATACCTCATTATTTTACAAGGAAAATACTCGCTAAAATTCTTCTGGGAAAATTCCAACCAAAATTGAACAATGTTATAATTATCCAACGTTCAAAGACAGACATTGCCCTCCTCGTATACCTTGAACATTATATATTATTATAAAGACAGGGTAAAAATAATTAATGTTACTTTGCTTGTTTTTTTTCAAACAGAATATTACCTTACAAGATGGCTACAGCTCCAATTTCTAGTGACTGGATCTACAGTGATGAGACACTTAATGGTGCAAGACTTAGTGCACTTCTTATAAATAAAGGAACACACGTGTTCAAGAGTAAATTCGACAGAGAAATTCCGCCAAGTTCATTACAGAACGAACTGAATAATACAAAAAACAAACAAAAAAAAACGATTAACGATTTACTAAATAAAAACAAAGTTCTTAATCACTGACGCCAATATGATCTTTTGTACCCACAAACTGGTCAGATTCCATCTTCAGAAAGGTTTGACATTACATTGTTGATGGTACTAATTAGAAACCTCTTTGGATTAAAGCCACCTAATTGGTCAGGGTGGAATCAACCCCCTCAACCCAAAGACAAATCACTCGTAGATGATTTGATTCGATTAAAACAATTTCGCAATGAGTTATATGGTCATATTGTTACCACTGAAATATCAGATACGCAGTTTACCCAATACTGGAGTGATATTTCAGACGTATTGATTAGACTTGGTAGTAAACAATCCGATATTGAGAAATACAAAACACAGTCACTAGATCCTATGGCCAGAGTTGAAGTGTTGATTGAACTCATAAAACTCAGCAGAGAAGACCGTTATTTCTACGAAGACGTAATTATTCAAAAATATGAAGAGATGGAAAAAAAAGTAATTGCAAAAATAGAAGGTAAGCAGCGTGTTGCCATCGAGTGCAAATATTTTCAAAGTTAGTTTAATTGCGCTCTATTTTATATTTTATAAACAAGTACGTTTTGTTATAATATGGGACACGAATTACAATACAATATTAGTTTATATTGTCCAGGTATTGTTAGCGTGACAGCCGTCCGACTTTCCATATTTCAGTAAAATACACACACACAAATGATCATTCACGGCAATCTGTGCTATAATTCTAGAAATGCGCCACCTGCGTCCTTCGAAAACTGTACAGTATAATTATACAACTGTCGTCCATGGTGATCCAGGAGTGCTGCAGACTGGTGCATCTAATATCTTAATAAAACAAACAGAAGGTAAATTAATAAATATTAATGTATTGTCATATGTTCAATATTAGATAATCAAGATAGTATACAAACTGTGTATTTGACAGGAGATTGCCTTGTGTCGCACATGTATATCATATTCGTACTTTATTGATACACAATACATTCACTACTGATTTAATCATTTCACAGGGTTGCAACAAGCTAAACTAACTGAACCAAGTCACAATCAGAACACAACGATCCAAGGTCAGTCATTATGCATTCAGCTGTAAACTATAGTATAATACACACCTAGAATAAACACGTGTGCATATATTTTGTCTCTGTGCATTGTTAAATATTGTCTTATTATATTTAAATTTAGAAAGAAAACAGCAAAGAATTGTTAAATCCATTTGTTCATCTATAACATTTTCCAGCAATATTGGGGGGGGGGGGCTCTGAAAACTGATTTTGAAAAGTATTCATAAATGTATTAAGAATATGTTTAGAATAGCCGATAACACGTGAATATTAAAGACACAACATAATTTGTTATATGTATTCTCAATATGTTTTCATTTCATTGATCTTGAATTATGACTGCAAGCAACTGTTACTGATATTACTGTATTTTACTCCATAAATGAAATAAAAACTACAAAAATTCTTAAATGTTTTCATTCTAGATGAACGAAATGAGATTGATGCACGTGAAAAATGTGCAAAAGAGTTGAGAATTCAATATAAGGACAAAATGAACTGGTTGGAACCAGTACCATGGTGTGAAGATGTATACCAGCTACAATTGGAGGATGTATATACACAGTAAGAATTCACTGAGAGAAATAAACATGGCGTTGAATTCGAAGGTGTTGATTTCCAGCAGTGTTTGTCTCAAGACAATCCAACACATCGTATCTTAGTGGAACCAAGAGGTGGTAAGAGTACACTTCTTATAAAATTAGCTTTAGATTGGACTAATGGGACAAAACCAATGCTAAGATACGATTTGGTTGTGTTACTTGAATTGAGACAAATCACAAAACATAGCACTATTATTGATTTGATATTTGATCAGTTACTACCTGAGGATTCAAACATTGGTAAACAAAATTTGCATAATTACATTAAAAAACATCAGAACAGTGTATAATACTTTTAGATGGAGCTGATGAATTAAACAAATCACATTTAAGCCTGAAATTATGAAAATAGTCGAAGGAAAGGTTCTCCGAGAATGTACTATGATAATTACATCTCGGGCAATAGGTAGAGGAAAACTTGATCGTCATGTTCACAAACACTATATTATCAAAGGGTTCAATGTTGACAACATAAATTTATACATTAAGAAGTTCTTAAAGGATGATAAACAAGCAAATAAACTATGGAAAAACATACAAAACGAGACATAGAATCTTTTGCATCAAATCCTTTAAACCTAGGTCTTATTTGTGTACTATACGAGGATTGTAACAAAACACTTCCAACAAATATATCTGAGTTGTATTACCTATTAACTGTGTGTGCATATAAACGATATTGTCTGAAAAACAACATCTGTAATCCATCTGATATCAGCGCCGAAAACTGTTCACAATTTAAAAACTTAATTTCAAGACTTGGACAGATGGCATACAACGGTATAAAAGAAGGTAAATTTCGTGTTGAGAAAGACATTTTGAAACATCACAATATATCTGACTCTGATTTATCAGTTGGGTTATTGAATCAGGAATACAGCACTGCAAGGATTCAGTGTCAACAAATTTATGTTTTCCAACATAAAACATTTAGAGTACTAATGAGTACTAATGAATGTATTGATTCTATTTTAACGAACACAGCTTTTTGAATTTTTAGTAGGCTTACTAGGAATAGATGGTGAATTATTTTTCCATAGAATAATCCACAATATAAAACCAGTGACCAATGTATATAGTGACTTGTATACAAGATTGTTGTGCTTAGTATTAATTTCGTACCACGAATTACGAGAAAATCAATTTGTTGCTGAGGTCGCACATGCAGTTGTACATGTCTAAGATGTTTCTCAGCTGAGAAAAGCTACAATGTGGCGTTTTCATCTTGCTTAACATCTGTCATCAAATATTGTATTAAGAGTTCAATGAACTTGGAGTCAGTTGAACTAATATTTCCGGATACTAACGTTTCAGAATTGCTTAAAGTATTGTCTGGATACAAACAATTGCAATCCATTGACTTATTTGTTTATGCATATGATATGCCTAACGTAGTTTTATTTTTAAAAGATAACTCTGTGATACACGCAGGAGTTATATCTGAAGATATTGTATCTGAAGGTGATTTACATTCTATTTGTGATTTACTGAGTAACCCTGATGTGAACACGCCATCTTTATTATTATTTGTAATGACCGAGAGCATGAATGGAATACCAGATAATATTAGGTTGAGAACTTCCCTACATTCCTTATTTTTATGGGTGTGTCCTGGTTTGCCACACAAGCTGTTAACACAAATACAAGGTGGAACTGATTGTCCACACTTGACCTCACTTGGTGTAATGGTAGACGAGGGACCATCCGATTGTGTTTGTTATATGATGGCAAATATACTTGCACATAACACTTATATAAACAAATTATTCCTCTGCATTCCAATTTATTTTGATTTGAGAGCTGGTAAACAATTGTGTAAAGCTCTTGAGCAAACTTCATATTTATGGTATTTTATAGTCCCCGGCACCAACGAATATATCGATGCATCAATTATCAACTCCATGAAACTCAACACATCTGTACGTATCTTTGTTATCAAGTTCCATCACATTCATACTGACATCATAACAGAAATGTTGAAATACAACAATCATATTAATATGCTTGTATTTATTTGTGAATTTGAATATTGTGATAATCTAAAATTGCCATCATTTGTGGAATCCAGGGTTAAACCCGCCGACCGCAATGGGGTGTCTATGAATGAGAATGCCGCATTTGCAACGGTGGAATGTTTCAACAAGTGGTTCAGTGCCATCACTCGATTCGAAAATAGTACTGGCGTGAAAAGCAACACGGAAATTGATACATATGCTCAAAGCTCATTTCATCGTTACGTTGCCGATGTATTAGTTTCCTTTGGTTTCGAGGTGATGATATTTACACGTAAACAACGTCCATCGACTCAATTGAAATCTACACCCGACGTTGAATAAATGTTTACTGTCGTGAGCATACTGCATACTGTCTTTTGGCTGCTTACATTAAAATGTTTAGGGCGTCTGAAGAGATGGATTTTATTGCTAATTTTCCTAACATGTTTTGAAACAATTCAGCGCCCCCCGACACACATTCGCAACAAAATATATGGGTGTTATATATTATTCTCATACTCATATTCTCATACGATATATTCTCATAAAATATATTCGCATACGATTTGCCAAAATAGATAATAAATGTTTTGTTCCCATGGCAACAAGATAACAGGCTATCTAACACTGATTTCATCAATTTAACTATAGGCAACAGACAGTTCTAAATGGAATAAAAAAGAAACATCCCTTACCACAGCCATGCGTGTTACCTTGAAATGTAGCAAATGATTATAGGTAGATAGTCATGCCTCTGACTAGCCGTGGTTTCGCGGCGTTTTGGGTCCGGGAAGGTATTTAGCTTCGTCTGTCAGTTATATATACATCGTCGGTATACAATCGGACCCACTGTATACCGACGATGTATATATAACTGACAGACGAAGCAAAATACCTTCCCGGACCCAAAACGCCGCGAAACCACGGCTAGCCTCTGACAACATCACACACTGTCAAAAACATTTTGGAATTTATCCCAATAAAACTTAGAACATGAAAATAATTAATGTGTGAAAGAACAATTTACCTGCTAACACAAAAAAGTTCATGTAAATATTAAATTTGGTCATAATTACAAAGGAGTAGAAAACTCTGTGAGCTTGCCTGTAATATGCTATGTATGGACAGAAATATGGACCATACACAAGCATTAGCACATGATAGCTTATCACAATTTGGAAATATAAATCAGTAAATTTGTGTGATAAGAGCTTAAGTCTCAAATCTGTAATTTTTGAGGAAAACAAATATTTCATTTAGTTCATTTATAAAATGCAACTAGACCCACAAGAAGGGAGGGGAACTTAATCTGGCCAAGCTATGTATACATTATATACCATGTTTACTAATTACTTAATGGAGATATGCAGTGGTTTAATTGAACAGTGGTACAATTGTTTAATGATACTTTCATTTCAATGAAGACAGTATTATTGACATATTAAAACTGGTAAATTTATATTTATATGATATTCTATTTAGTGTCAAAGCAATAATTGCCTTGTAGTAATATAATGCAACATTAAATTTATGCATGGTCAAGGTACAGTAGAAATATCTAAAGGGTGGAAACAAAATTCACAAACACATGATGATGAATTGAGTCCCTAGTTTTACAGTTTAGATATGTAAACGTTAATCTTATAGTTTTGAAAAAATGTCAAAAGTTTCAATGAATGTTTTAATTCTTGCTAAATCTGCACTTTTTCTTCCCAAAACTCAGATTTCCACTGCAACTTTCATAATTAAACAGGTTGGACGCATGTAGAAATCATTAGGCTAGCAGCAACCGTACTCATCAGATTTCAACTCTCTTCAACTCATTATGTCATACCTTCTACTAAGATGGCTGTAAGAGAAGATCCCGCTTAAAACACTGTGGATATGTTGTGTAATCAAATGTCCGTTTTCAAGGATACCACAAAACACTCATGTTAACATTATCGAATTAATTGTTTATCCAGCATGATAATATGTATTGCAGTTGACATGAATAAATGAGTGTTCAGTCCTATTTAACCAGATATCAGCAATTCTCTTGTATTGTTTACAAATGTTTAATTTGTTCAATCGTTTCTTACAAAGGGGTTTTCTGTTAAATTTACTGTTTTACATCCGAATATGATAAATAGAAATGTCACACGATGCTCGACTCCATTTTGGACAAAATTTCCAAAGCTAGTTTCGAGATGACTGAACTCGTGCTACGATATGACATTTCAGCGAGATAAAGGTGCCACAGTATCTTGAGGAACTAACTTTGTTATAACAAATACTATGATTTGGCATTTATGAACTACGTATATCAATATAGCAATGTGTTGAGTAGTTTAGCTAGCAAACACTGCAATATTGCTTGGCGGCTTGTTATGTATTTCACATTGAAGATCAATATGCACAATATGAAAGGTGACAGAAGAACGCAGGAATGACCTGAAATATATTAGAAAGAGAAGAGCATTAGATCCGAAAATATCCTACAAGGGTAGTAATGTGAGTGGTTACCAACATTTGTTCAGGTGAGTGTACATTATTGACAATTCCATTTGAATACATTTAGGAGGTTAATAGACCATTTTCTGCTCACTGTAGCTAATATAGAAAGTAAAGTAATACAAGTATATATGTGTATTACAGATGCTAGAGGTTATATAGTGTGTTTAGGAAGGAATTTCACATATCTTAAATCAAAGGCAAAACTGTGTGTGATATTCTGTGTTACATAAAAAAATATATCAATTATTAACTAGTGTGCAAATTACGGTCTTCGTACAAACAGAGGATTAACATTCTAAGGTTCACTTTGTATACTTACTGAGTTTTAATTTAATAAGTAAATACTGAAATAAATACGTTACAAGCAAAAAACCCAAGTTAATTGTCAAATTCCATACAGTAACTTCATAAACCAAGGGCAATATGAGTAAGATTATAATATCATTAAAACTTGTGTTAAAGCCGTAATAGCTGTGATTTGGAACATTTTTATTAAATATTGTTTCAGACACAATTGCATGGACAGAAATGACCATACACATAGACTATATCACATAAAATGTAGTCACCATTGTTAAAATCTGCCATCTGTATTTACTTGCAATTGACTTAATATACAACATCGGTAGATGGCGTATGTACTATGCCTTTAGTGTACACATTTTATTTATGGTCATAACAAATTAATACTAATGAAACAGAGAATGTTTTATTGAAAATAAAAAAGGTCGATAGTTACAGCTATTATATATATATATATATATTCATTAGATTCTCTCTCTCTCTCTCTCTCTCTATATATATATATATATATATATTAGTCATAATGCCATATGGTGGTGCAATTCTTTGTTGACATTAACTGGTGAACTGCCTTTATGACAGTGACAATTATCTCAGGCATCTATTATATATTTCCCCCAAAACACCTGCCAGCATCCGAAATAGCTCATTCATTAGATTCTCTACTGGTTGTGGTTGTTGCTGATGTTGTGAATTCGAATCCCGCCATTGCGGTTCAATAGACAGTTTGTTATTTACATGTTTTTGAGAGTGTAGTTGTAAAGTGCTTTGCTCTGAATCCAGAGAAGGTGAGATGAAGAATCTTAAGTAGTAGTTTGCGGACTATTACATTTAATAAGATTGATTTAAATGTGATTTGTTTCCTTGTTTGATTAATAGTGTAATAGTTGCCGTCTTCCTCATTGACTGCACTATACCCTGACTTATACACATGTTGTTGTAATAGTAATCAATAATGGCGGATGACATTGATGAGAAAGCAGTGATGACAGTGCATGCAAGTACATCTGTTTGAGTAATAGTGCAAGCTGAAATGATTTTTCACTCTTAATAATATGATTTGCCATTATGAATTATAGATTTTATCTACATCTACTTTATTTTCGTTATTGAGAATTTTTAAAATCACGATTTTCGGTTGGTGGATTTTTCGTTAAAGAAGTTATTAATGTATTCTAATTCTGTGAAAATAAAAAAGAAGCATTCGACTCACATGAGTGTGTGTTGCTATTCGTAGTATGGGACCTACGTAAAACGAATGCATAGCATTACAGTAGGTTCACAGAATTAATGAAGTTTTACATAATATCCAATAACTCGCTTACTATATGGCTATTGTCTTCAAATGTTCCAGAATTCAGACCAATATATCGAATAAAACAGTCCAAACATTATCACAAGTACACAAACATCTCGGAATATGTCTCATGTATTCTGAAAAACGCACATGTTTTCATTGAACAATGTTTTTATTTTGTTTGTTCTCCAAACCCGTGACAAGTTTATTTTTTGCTCGAGTAGTAGTCAGTGTTATTTGTCGCCAATAAACAAAAAAAAATATTTTAAAATCATACTATCTAATTTTGGATAACTAAGGAAATCTCTAGTATATAGTGATTCCCAATTTACGGTCATTGACCGATTTTCTTAAAAGTTTGAAGCTCCATGTTTGAATCAAAAGTAAAAAAGACAAAATCCTATTTTAATAACCAACTCCAAGGTCTATTTTTAATAACTGAGAATACCAATCTGCAATTTGTTTTTACCGTTTTCAAAGGGGACATTCATTTTTTATCACAAAGTTTCACAGAGCTTTTCGATTTTCCATATACAGTTTTGTTAGTATCTCTACAACAAATTAATCGAGGGCCGATTTATCTTAATTATTGTTTATGCAAATTAACATGGGGTGGGATACTACAAACCGTTTATTAATTTCCGATGCTAGAAAGTTTTGTGATTTGAAGATGTACATGAAGACATAAATTTGCAAAGCACTCGGTGTATCCGATGAAGCTTTTGTGGAGAATTGTGAGATAAACATAAAATAACATAACGCGTACAAATCCAAATCCAAATCCTTGAATCCGTGGAATAACTGCTTAGAATAACTGCAAAATAGTTGTTTAACATGCAATTGAACTTTCTAGTGCATTTGAGAAACCTCCTCGCATACATACTATTTTTGTTTTCAAGAAGGTCCGGATATTATAAACATGTATATATTACAATGCGAGGTATGTGTAAGTGCACTTTTGAGTGTACATGTAATATCAACGTAGACTCAACTCCGTATTCAATATTTGAAGATGGAGAGTTTATAATTATTTTGTAGCAATATTTTTCATTACC
Source organism: Saccoglossus kowalevskii (assembly GCF_978046115.1). Taxonomy (NCBI): domain Eukaryota; kingdom Metazoa; phylum Hemichordata; class Enteropneusta; family Harrimaniidae; genus Saccoglossus; species Saccoglossus kowalevskii. The sequence goes on from NC_140657.1 coordinate 8,237,966, forward strand.
AAATTTGACATTAAAATGCTGATTCAGGGCAGATGAAACTTAATAGAGTAATATTTTATCGTCTAATAATAATGAACATCAATAACCTCACTAAATGTCCAAATATGGTCACCCATATCCCATCCTTATAGAACGCACCTTGTCGTGACGGAGCGTTACTATGAAGTCAAAACGGCGTATGAAATTGTTCACTGCGTCGTCGTCGTGCGTCACCTGGAAAACAGTGAAATTTCTCAAAATGTTTTCACAACTAACAGATCAAAACGATATCAACGATCTGCGTGGTGAGAGTGTCACAATCGGGCGTAATTAACAGGGAAGGTGTATTATGCTCTATACTGTACGCTAAATTGCTAGATCCGTGCAGCACGCATTCATTTTAAAAAAATGTTAAATTTGTGACGTGATTACGGGATGGAGTTGACTCCATAAGAAAACGTTGTCTGCCCCGCATGTGATGACTGTGTAACAGTCGACAGCAGTGGCTAAGAATAGACCGACTTTTATCATATTCGTCACAATATGACGTTCTTTAGCAACGTACCCTACAGTACCATATTTCTAGTAGGAGTAAGACTTTTGATATGGTGTTTCAGAAACACAAAGTCGTCAGAACTGCAAAATTAAAACGTTTCACAATGTCCACGTACTGCAAAAACATAACCAATTTCCTGGGTCACAGGTAAAATTAAATTAAATCAACATGAACATGGAAACTACATGTGTTTATTTGCCCGAAATATTCGAGAACTTCAAACAAAGCGAACGTCTACAAAATACACAAAATCGTCAGAACTGCAAAATGGAAACGTTTCACGATATCCACGTACTGCAAAATAAAACATAAACCATTCGCTGGGTCACAGGTAAAAACCGGTGAAATAAATGAACATGAACATCGAAACTACATGTGATTATTTGCCCGCAATATTCGCGAACTTCAAACAAAATCGTTTATAAGCCATACAGTCCAATTCTCATTAACTCATTATAAGTTTGGTTAGTCCATGAAGGGCGCCACCTTGGTATTTATGTCAAATTTTCCTATTAATTATTTACGTCACACATGAGGAAAACGTTCAGGTCACAACATGGTAGTTCTGGTGTGTAAGTACAATTTCAACTCACTACGCTTAATATCAGAGGAATTTTAGAGGTGTAGTTACATTTATATATATAACATATCAGACTGATGTGCCACAAAATGTGTTTAGAGAGTATGCAGATGTTTATTTTAACGCGCAATGTGACAAACACAAATTTACATTGATAGCTCGAATGCGACAAATAATTGGATATGTTCTTTTACTTTTGGCTACACAAATGACTGGTAACAGAAGAAAACCAATAATAATAACAATAATAGCAATATGCCTTTCTTGCATCGATTTCATACAGTTGGATAGAATTTAGTTTAGATTTAAGGTAGTTATGCTAGTGAGTGTTAAGTGTTAGACAGGAGTTTAGCATAGTTGCTATAGGAACAATCCTCATTAAAACCTTAATCACCTAAATAGTAGTGCTTATAACACACTGATTTGTGGGAACTGTCACTTCAGCGTAACAACCAAGACATTTACAATATAATGACATTTACCCAATAAATACACCCATCATATAAACGTGTGCGGGAACATTTTTTTTATCACAAAGTTTTTCGATTTCCATATACAGTTTTGTTAGTATCTCTACCACAAATTCTGCATGTTTTTCTCTTCCTTTTCTCTTCCGCTCAATCCCATGGATTGCACCAAAGAATCATTGAACACTATTGTTTAATGTGTTAATTACAAAGTTAATCTATCTTTTGTTATCCATTGTAATTTTAATCCAGAAAGTAAATTTGTTGTGAGATTAGGCTTAACTGGAAGTGCCCCTTTAAACAAAAGCACAACCTCTTCATTAATATTCATGTATAACAAACATAACTGAACAAAGCCTAGATAATGGAAAATAGGATTACTTTTAATGTTTGTCATTTGAAAACACCTACAGATAAGATATGCACACTGTTGCACGTTAGTACTCACCCAAACACTGCCACATTACTGTAGACTGTTTGCCCAGAAATGTTTTTTAAAAGTCAGCTGAGAACTTTGAAGTGATTTTATTAAGTAAACGTCGCCATATTCAATCAGCTGATTTTAGCTTCATGTTTCATCACGGCTATCGTGTCCACAAAAAGACAAACAAGTTTGTTAGATTGTTTTACCAAATAGAGGCATACTTGCATTATTTAGTTTTAAATTAGCCACAAAAATTGTGATTTATATTTTTTTCGGAAAAAGCAATTTGTATCAAAAATAATAGCATTTTGTACGAAAAATACATACTTAAAAAGTAATTTTCATCCGAATCGAAGTTTGTAGCTGTCTGCTTCGTTGAAAACAGCTACGACCAGGAAACAGTTCATTTGACTGTGTGAACCCTGATACTATGTAAAGATGCATTTGATTGGATAAAAACACGCATTGACGCGAAAAACAATCAATCAGAATATTTGTTCCAAAAAAGAAAGCAGGTGAAACTATTTCCTCCACTTATGACGCAAGTTGAAAGCAAGACTGTTTTACTTGAGTTTTTAAATCACGAAAGTTGAACTGATATTCGGCAAAATATAAATATTTACGTGTTTAAGCAAGCATTCGTGTGGACTTCTTGGTGATCAGCAATGTCTGTGGTGGTACGTTGGCTACGCTGGTCGTTTACCGATCGTGCAAGGGCTGCATTTTTTCCCGCTCGACGGTGACGTTGTTGCCGCTACAGATAGCGTGAGCTTAGTTTAAACCATTGATGTTTTGACGATTTTTTTTATATCTTTGACGTCACCTTGACCTAAAAATAGGGGTACGATACTACACTTATCTAGGCCAAATGTTATTACCTCACGGTGACCTGCTTGGATAACAAGCTGGAATTTTCACGTGATGATGATGGTCTGTTTTGAAACAATTCTTTGTCTGGGACCAGGGCGAACAGGAAATACAACAGGGCGCTGACAATTTACAGAGTGAATAATTTCAGAAAGCAGGGAGCAACGCCCTGTTAAAACCCCTCTAGGAAAACCCTGGAGAATTTGCCGACGACTCGGAACGTTGTCGCTGTCTTTTGCCGTTAATTGTTTTTAAAACTCGCGGCATACTGAAGTCCGGGACTGAAGTAAACTGAGCCTCAAATAAAACAAACGAAATAAAAATACCCCATTATAATAAACACGCAACCTCAAGTGGGAGATAAGGTTTCTTTGCGATGTGGTAACAATACCGCCCACTTTGCATAATTGCGGGTTATAATGAGTTACGTCACTATGCGTTATCAAGGGAGCAGTTGAAAAACTTGACATGATTATAGAAAACTGTTGATAAATCAAGTTGTAACGTCACCGATGTATTGTTTTTGTGTCGATGTTCTAAATAACTAATTTTGAAGTTGTTATGCTAAACAAATGTGCTAAACACGAAATAATCGCCCCAAAATGAGAATTCACAATTGCCTCCTTTTATCGGTGTTTGTTTCCGGAGCACTTCGGTGTGAATGATCGAAAATGACGTCGTTCCGGCCGCCGCCACTAAGTTGTGGTTTGGACACATGTATTCTATAAGACGTAAGCTTCATTTCCGTATTTGAATTTTGACTGAATCATGTGCCCCCTTTTCACTGTTGTTGCTCTAATAAGGACTGCATACATATCGCAAAATATTGGGAATGTGAATCTTTTGTTCAGGAAAAATAAATAAAACAAAGGGAAAAATAGAAATACAGGATCGAATTTCATGATCTCCTTTCCACGATAACGTGACTTTCGGGGTCACTGTCATTATAGTGGTGCCGCCATTTTCAATTTTATCCACGTTACAAATTTACCAGCCTTATTGATTTTGGAGGTCATGTGGCCATAAAACAAACACAATATTGAAAAAAATATCATTAATCGAAACTTTAAACCTAAATATATTTAAATATATGGTTGGTGGTTTCACGTACGCCCTTCTTTCAATTTGTAGGTCGGCATTTCCTTTGCCAATAAACTAACTCGCTACCTTAATTATTGTTAATACAAATTAACATGGGTTGGGATACTACAAACCTTTTATTAATTTCCGATGCCAGACATTTTTGTGATTTGAAGATGTACATAAAGACATACATTTGCAAAGCACTCGGTGTATTCGGTGAAGCTTTTGTGAATAGTTATGAGATGATCATGATATCACTTAACGCGTACAAATCCAAATGCTTGAATCTGGGGAATAACTGGTTAGTGTTCACTAAGCGTGTACTACCTGCGAATAGTTATTTAATATGCAATTGAACCTTCCCGTGCATTTGGAAAACCTCGTCGCATACATACTATTTTTGTTTGCATGTAATGAACTTCAGATATTATAAACATGTATATTACAACGGTAATGATCGACCAAATTAGATTAGACGTCAACGCGAGGTATGTGTGAGTACACTTTTGAGTGTACATGATTATGGGGAGTTTATTATTAATTTGTATCAATATTTCTCATTACCAAATTTTACATTAAAATCCAACGCTGATTCAGGGCCGATGAAACTTAATAGAGTAATATTTTATCGCCTGATAATGAACATCAATAACCTCACTAAATGTCCAAATATGGTTAACCATATCCCATTCTTATACAACGCACCTAGTTGTAGTGACGAGACGTTACTGTGATGTCAAAACGGCGTATGAAATCGTTCACTGTGTCGTCGTTGTGCGTCATCTAGAAAATAGTAAAATTTCTCAAAAAGTTTCACAACTGACAGATTAGAAAAGATATCAACGATCTGAGTGGTAAGGGTGTTACAAAAGGGCGTAATTCATAGAGAAGGTGTATTATGCTCTATACTAATTCGTATCCGTTCAGAAATTCCCCTATTCACGAAATGTGGAGGAAATCGTAAGAACATTGTACCTCAAAATGTCGAGACGTAAACAGTTGATCATGTGATGACTGTGTAAAAGCCGACAGCAGTGGCTAAGAACAGACCGACTTTTATCATATTCGTCACAATATGACGTTCTCTAGCAACGTATCCTACAGTACCATATTTCTAGTAGGAGTAAGACCATAGATATGGTGTTTCAGAAACACAAAATCGTCAGAACTACAAAATGGAAACGTTTCACGATATCCACGTGCTGCAAAATAAAACATAAACCATTCGCTGGGTCACAGGTAAAAACCGCTGAAATAAATCAACATGAACATGGAAACTACATGTGATTATTTGCCCGCAATATTCGCGAACTTCAAACAAAATAGTTTATAAGCCATACAGTCCAATTCTCATTAACTCATTATAAGTTTGGTTAGTTCATGAAAGGCGCCACCTAGGTATTTATTTCAAATGTTCTTGTTAATCATTTACGTCACACATGAGGAAATCTTTCAGGTCCTCACATGGTAGTTCTGGTGTGTAAGTACAATTTCAACTTACTACGCTTAATATCAGAGGAATTTTAGAGGTGTAGTTACATTTATATATATAACATATTAGACTGATGTGCTACAAGTGTCTGTTTAGAGGCTGTGCAGATGTTTATTTCAACGCGCAATGTGACCAATTCAAATTTACATTGGTAGCGTAAATGCGACGAATAAGTTTATCTGTTCTTTTACTTCTGGCTACACAAATGACTGGTAACAGAAGCAAACCAATAACAATAACAGCAATATCTCCTTCTTGCATCGATTTCATGCAGTTGGTTAGAATGTTGTTAGATTTAAGGTAGTTATGCTAGTAAGTGTTAAGTGTTAGACGGGAGTTTAGCATATTTGCTGTAGGAACAATAAATAGTAGTGCTTATAACACACTGATTTGTGGGAACTGTCACTTCAACGTAACAACAAAGACATTTACAATATAATGAAATTTACCCAATAAATACACCTACCATATAAACGTGTGCTACCAAACAATAAAACAGAACTTATGTCGGGTAAATCCATGATAATGGCTGCTATTTTCTTAAGCAAATGTACAACGAAATCCGATGACCTTTGATTTATTCAAAATAATTAATTGACTATTTTACATATTTATATTGCAACAATGCCTATGGTACATGCAACAAGATAACACCCACTTGCCGATAGAGGGCGCAGAAAATACTTCAAAATTCGTGACAGTAATTTCAACTTAAAAATATACGCCGTTTCTGTATTTGTTAGTAATGACGTAATTAGTAGTCAATCATTAGACAATTATGTGACAATTATTATCATGTTAATGATATTATATCGCCGGGATCTGGATTCCTCCGTCAGTGATTGCTTATCATTGTAATCCAAATATTTTAACATGCTCACATTCAGTACATTTTAAACTAACTTACAATATTGGTGCGTGTGTGTTTTTCACGTCTACTAATTTCTCATTTATTTTTACCAAACTTGAGTACATTCTGAGTGAGTTTCCTGGTCCTGCCCTCACAACGCCGAATTGTTTCTTCGAGGTTGTTATACACATATACAGTTCGGCATTTTCAATCCGTAGATAAATATTTCATTGAGGAGGATGTCCTTGGAACATTTCAATTGTAAACTAACATGACAGGACTGTTAGCTTGCAGTTTTTACATGTTGTCTTTGTACAGCGTGGTTTTATCCAGTAAAACTGGGTGTTTTCTTTTCATCATATGCATTGGTCGTAGTATTTTGATAAAGTGTGGCATTTTTTTTTCATTGATACATTAGTCATTTATTAGTGTAAAATTATCTTGTGTGCAAGTTTATGTGTGCATCAGATATTTAGGCTCACCAGACTCACGGGTTGCTGTATAGTATTAAATCACTGTTTCATTTATTTATTCATTACTCATTAGAGTTCGGCTCTGTAATAACAAAGCACTCGATTCTGTAACGTTATTTTTAATAGCAACAACCGCCACGGAAAGTTCTCTTTGTGTGAGTGGATTCATCCGCCAACTGATGTAAATGTAGTACCAATGTGAACTGTTTCTAAGATGTTGGTTGTGGTTTTATTAAGTTTAAAAAAGATTGAAAATATGTTGTTGTTATTATATTTGTTAAATGTTCTCTCCAATAAAAAATACTTTGGCGATCCTGCCTTGGGTCCCCCCCAATTTTGACCTATATATTATATATATGATAAACAACATCGCTACAAATCATGAAACTGTGTCGTTTTCCCTGGTATATTAGAAACGTTTATTTTATTATTATTTAAAACATTAAAAACTACAAACGAAAATATAACAACTATTACCAGGTTTATTTGTGTTGGTACGGCAACACGGTGGAATAATTCTGTGTATATTAGGTATTTCTATGAGTTTCTTTTACACATATGAAGCGAATGATTCGTTTTTATCCTTTTTTTACAAAATAGCGATTATCTCATTTTTTACGCAAGATTTCAACTTTAAATCTATTTAACCTTTAGACTGTTCATTTGTTTTCAATAACATTTTCAGGTCTATCCATAGTAAGTGGTTTGGTTTCACTGTATGCACTCGAACAGAAACAACAGAGCTGCCAATTAGCGGCTCTGTTAATTGTGAACGATTTCTATAGTGTGAATGTTAAATAGTTTTAAGTGCACTTTCATCTAAAAATGCATAATTTTAATACAAAATCCACACCACTTAATACGGTATCATAGTACATTATTGTAAACCATAAAACACGAATATTTAAGTAAACCACCTTAAAATGATATATAACTTGATGGGTAAAGTTTATATTTTACTCGTGTAATTACAGTAATTAGAGTCAATTAAAAAAGTCTACCAAACTGCATCTCTACCTTAATAGAAAATGCTTTAAAATGTTGCAGGCAATATAAATTAAAAATAGAACGCTACACAAATATTGCATTTTTTTCATCTCTGGTATATAATGTCACAAGTATAAAGAAAATAAATCTATAAGAACCACCACTAAAATTATTAACCAACCAAAAGAGTTAACATACTATTGACTCATACTAAAACGATTAATAGTAGACTGATTTTGAAATATATGCACTTAACTATTCGCATGATTATGTAAAGAAACTCCTGAGTAGCATCTACTATCACAACATCATGTTATGTACATGTATCTGCATCATATTTCACGGATTCAAAATGACAGAATTTACTGCAATGCACGACACACTACAGTATAATAATTAGAGGGCGTAACAGGTATGAACAGTAACTTTGATTCATTCTTGCAATAACGCTAAAACATCGGATATTCAAGTTTCATCACCGATATTTGTGAATGTACACATGAGCATTGTGAACCACTATTGTTGAAGTAAACAAAAGCAGCATTTACGACTATACAGCAATTCAACATTTTATTTATACTACATTGAGTAAACAATACAATTGTCTAATTAAAAGATCAAACATTTAGCTTTTTTCGTCCACTTATATCGCCTTTGCTTGATATTTTATAGGGATAACATTTTTAGATATTTCATAGAAGTTTTATGATTTTAAGCCAAAATTTGGGGAAATAAACATAGAATACAACCAAAACGTGAACTTGGCAGAGACCCCAAATTGGCTACTATAATATGCAGGTTCCAATGAAATTAGATGAAAGCTTGTTTTTTAACACAAAATGTTCCGTTCTTGTCCATTTTGAGCATTATCAACTTTTAGTGAGACAGTGTAAAAACATTCTGCTTATTAACGTGACTTGTTCTCCTTTTTATCAACAGAATATCACGTGAAAACATGGCGACTGCTCCAATTCTCAGTGACTGGGTCTACTGTAATAAAACACTTAATGGGGCACGACTTAGTGCACTTCTTTTAAATGAAGGAACCCACGTAATCAGGAGATATTTTGATAGTCAATTTCCTCCAAGTACTTTACAAAAAATACTGAATAATACAAAAAACACAAAAACGTTTAACTATTTACTAAAAAAGACAAAAGTTCTAAATCAACGCCAGTATGATCTTTTGTACCCACCAACTGGTGCGATTCCATCGTCAGCAAATTTCGACATTACATTGTTGATTTTACTAATCCGAAACCTCTGTGGTTTACATCCACCTAATTGGTCAGGGTGGAATCAAACCCCTCAACCCAATGACAAATCACTCGTAGCTGATTTGATTCGATTAAAACAATTTCGTAATGAGTTATATGGTCATATTGTTACTACTGAAATATCAGACGCGCAGTTTACCCAGTACTGGAGTGATATTTCAGACGTATTGATTAGACTTGGTAGTAAACAATCCGATATTGAGAAATACAAAATACAGTCCCTAGATCCTATGGCCAGAGTAGAAGCGTTAATAAGACTCATAGAACTCTGCAGAGAAGACCTTTATTTCTACGAACACGCAATTATTGGAAAATATGAAGATATGGAAAAAAATCTAATTTCAAAAATTGAAGGTAAGCAGCATGTTGCCATCGAGTGCAAATATTTATAAAGTTAGTTTGGTTGCACACTTTTCATAAATATGTACGTTTTGATATATAGTATAAGACACTAATTACAATACAATATTATTTTATATTGACTTTCCATACATTGTAAAAAAAGACATTTACGACAATCTGTGCTATATTTCTAGAAATGCGTCTTCAATCTCCTTCGAAAATTGTACAGTATAATTATACAACTGTCGTCTATGGTGATCCAGGAGTGCTCCAGACTGGTGCATCTAATATTATAATAAAACAAACAGAAGGTAAATTAATAAATATTAATGTATTGTCATATGTTCAATATTAGATAATCAAGCAAGTGTACAAACTTTGTATTTGACAGGAGATTGTTCTGTTCGGCTCTTATATATAACATTAGTAATTCATAGACACAATACATATTCCACAAACGTCCAATTATTCGTTTGATGAAACAATTCTTAGTTTTGAAATACGATAATCAAGAACCTCTACAATTCAAGACCCTTGGTCTACGTCTATATATTTCCATTAACACGTGATAAAATCAGGGTTTCAACATGCTGAGATAACTGAACCAGGTCACAATAACAAACAAAGCGAATCGAGGTCAGTCAAATCATTGTGAGTTCAGCTTTAAAATATCGGGAGGTAGTAAATACAAAACTCGGGGTCTGGGTTGTCGATTATAATACACACCTAGAATAAACATTTGTGCATCTATTTCGGGGTTTGTGCATTGTTAATGTTGTTTAATTGAATTTAGAAAGCCGTAACAGCGAAGAATAGTTAAATCCATTGTTTTATCTATAACATTTTCCAGTCATATTTATTGAACTTGAAAGCTTTTAAACTAAGTGTAATCCACACAGTGAATAGATGAACAAAACCCCAAATAGCTGCACAAGTCTTAGTACAGTATTAATTTAGTTTCAATACCATACTTATTCGTTTAAAAGCTATGAATTCTTCATTTTTACCATGGGGCAACAAGGTGAACCGTCAACATATGCGACACTATTTCACCTATCTTAGTCAATGTTTTATCAGTGTGCTATGTACTGTCAAGTGTGATACTCACTTGACATATTTCCGTTCTGGTTTATAACTGATGACTTGTATCATTGTCCGGATTATTATTTGTTTTACAACAGAAACTACTCCAGCACACAACACCATAACGATGATGCCTTTGACATTGTGATTTTGTTTCGTATTTTGGGTGGGACTACGAAAACGAATTTTAACGAAACACAACAGAATTTGCTATATTCTGCATTTCATTCGTCTTGATTTATGACTTAAAGCAACTGAATCAAATTACAAAATGTGTAGCTTGTTCAACAACTCTTATATGAACATAACTTTAAAAAATATGATTTTTCATGGTACAAATATTGTTTTCCTCCACAATAAAGATCAATTAAATACAATCTTCAACAGATTCTAGTTAACTGATTTCATTCTAGATAAACGACATGAGATAGATGCAGGTGAAAAATTTGCAGAGGAGTTGAGAATCCATTACAAGGACAAAATGAACTGGATGGAACCAGTACCATGGTGTGAAGATGGATTCCAACTACAATTACAAGATGTATATACACAGTTAGAATTCAGTGAGAGAAATGAACAAGGTGTTGAAATCAAAGGTGTAGATTTCCAGCAGTGTTTGTCTCAAGACAATCCAACACATCGTATCTTAGTGGAAGGACAACCAGGGGGTGGTAAGAGTACACTTCTTAGAAAACTAGCTTTAGATTGGGCTAATGGCACAAAACCAATGCTAAGATACGATTTGGTTGTGTTACTTGAATTGAGACAAATCACAAAACCCGGTACGATCACTGATTTGATATTTGATCAGTTACTACCTGAGGATTCAAACATTGGTAAACAAAATTTGCATAATTATCTTACAAAACATCAGCACAATGTATTAATACTTTTAGATGGAGCTGATGAATTAAACGAATCATTTAATTCTTATATTATGAAAATCGTTGAGGGAAAGATTCTCAGAGACAGTACTGTGATAATTACATCTTGGTCAACAAGTCGGGGACAACTTATTCCTCATGTTCAGAAAAAAGTTATTATCAAAGGGTTCAGTAATAAGAACATAAATTTATACATTCAGAGATTTTTTAATAATAATGAACTGTGGAAAGACATAGAAGAACGAGACATAGAATCTTTTGCATCAAATCCATTAAACCTAGCTCTTATTTGTGTACTTTATAAGGATTGCAAAGGAATGCTTCCAACAAAATTATCTGAATTGTATTACCTATTAATTATTTGTGCATACAAACGATATTGTCTGAAAAACAACATCTGTAATCCATCTGATATCAGTATCAAGGACTGTCCAGAATTTATAAACCTAATTTTAAGACTTGGAGAGATGGCATACAACGGTATAAAAGAAGATAAATTTCGTTTTGAAAAAGACATTTTGAAACATCACAATATACCTGACTCTGATTTATCAGTTGGGTTATTGAATCGGGAATACAGCACTGCAAGGATTCAGTATCAACAAATTTATGTTTTCCAACATAAAACTTTTCAAGAATTTCTGGCTGCATATTATTTGCATACATATATGAATACTATTGGCAATGAATGTATTGATTCTGTTATAAAGAGCACAGCTTTTTGTACAGTTTGTGAATTTTTAGCAGGCTTACTAGGGCGAGATGGCGTACTATTTTTATATAGAGTGATTCACAATATAAAATCAGTAACCAATATATATAGTGACCTGTATGACAGATTATTGTGCTTAGCATTCATTTCGTTACACGAATTACAAACCAATCAATTAGTTGCTGAGGTCGCACAAGCAATTGTACATAATAACATTCTTCACATAACTTGTCTTCCGTCTGCGGACAGATACAATGCAGCGTTTTCATCTGGATTGACATCTGTCATCAAATACTGTAACAAGAGTTCAATTACCTTAGAGTCAGTTGAAGTAATGTATTTGCATTCTAATTTTTCAGAATTTCTCAATGAATTGTTAGGGTGTAAACATTTGCAATCCATTGACTTGACGGTCGATGGATCTGATATACATAAGATAGTTTTATTTTTAAGAAACAAATCTTTGATACACGCATGTATATTTTCAATGACGGAATCCCATGATGATGTACTTTCTATTTGTGATTTACTGAGTAACCCTGATGTGAACACACCATCTTTATCATTATTTGTAACGGTCAAGAGCATGCATAAAATACCACATAATATAAGGTTAAGAAATTCGCTACATTCATTATTTTTATGGGCGGATAATTTTGGTTTGACACATAAGCTGTTAACACAAATACAAGGTGGAATTGATTGTCCATACTTGACCTCACTAGGTGTAATTGTAGATGATGAAATATCCGATGATATTTGTTATATGATGGCAAACATACTTACAAATAATACTTGTATAAACAAATTATTCTTCGATAATTCGATTGTTTCTTGTCCGAAAGCTGATAAAGCATTGTGTAAAGCTCTGCAAGAATCTTTATATTTAAGGTATTTTATATTGATCGGCAGCAACAAATCTACCGCGTCATCAATTATCAATTCCCTGAAACTCAACAAATCCGTACGTATATTTGTCATGTGTTTATATGACAATCACGTGGACATCATAACAGAAATGATGAATTACAACACTTGCATTGATATGCTTGCAATTATATGTGACCCTGGTGATTGTGATAATCTTAAATTGCCATCATTTGTGGTTAAACCCGCCGTCCACGATGGGTTGTTCGAGAGTGTTGCTAGCATCTTTTCATTACTGTCACATTATAACAACTGGTTCGGGGCTATCACTCAATTCGAGAATAGTATGCCTGTAAAAAGCAACATGGAAGTTGATAGATATGCACTAAACTTATTTAAGAGTGACATAGTCGATGTGTCTGTTGATAGGGGTGGGGAGGTGGTGATATTTACTCGCAGACAGCATTTGTTGCCTCGTTTGAAATCTCTGCATGCCATGTGAGCATAAACAAAAGAAATGAATCGTATCTATACGGTGAAATGTTTTTCAAGATTAACTTTACTGTCAAAACACCTGACAACACCTATTGGATATATACATTATGTCATGTAGTTTTATCTCGCTTTATATGCATTGTAATGGTTTATATTTGTTTGGCCACTTATGTTTTTTTATCTTGTAAATTAAATCCAGAAATCGTGGTCATTCACGTGATCAGTGTGTGATATAATAAACATATAGATCGGAGAATATATAGCTGTTCTGTAATCATGACACAGTACTCTTGAGGCAATTCGAGCGGATTCTTTCATAATATAGCCTGCAAATTTACTCTAACTGGTCTTCAAATAAATAAATTAACTTGATTGTACACAATGTATTGCGCTGGTATACAAATATTTGTTCTACCCTCGTCACTACAGAGGTAGTGAGGTGTTGGGGTAATAGGCGAATGTATTCTCATTGTATCTGTTTTCAGGTCAGATGTAATTTGCTCTTTTCATTTCAAATATCTTATGTAATTGACTTAGGAGTTGGTAAATAATAGATTTATATAGAGACGTGTAGTATTTTGTATAAATTTAATAAAATATATTACTATACTGTACTGTGACTAGTGCCAGTTCCATAATATGCGTATTATTTACTTACGCACCGTTTCTAAATACAGTTAGCAATATTTGAAATTCCGAACAAAAATTTGCCAGACATTTTGTTTTCTTAATTTAGGTGACATTGGGTATTTTGATCAGACCATGCAATAAATTATGCTTATTTTTCATTTGATTATAATGAGTCGATACCTAGAATATTACTCGACGTACAAATAATGAGAATTAGTTATTCGTTGGTCATCTTCAAAGCAACTTAAGCTATTTGAAAAATTAAATTAATATCTTATCAGAAAGTTTTTGGCATGATTCTGTTTTACATGACTAATAGGAAGGTAAGTCTAAATATCTGACAGCTAAAGTAAAGTATTACCTGTCTCGGATATCGATAATGCACTAATCGCAGAACTTTTATTAGTAGTTAACTTGCTTTGGATAAAGTCTGTGTGATTATTACCGTCATCGGCACACGTCATAGAATACACAATGTCACCTGATTGGACAAATTAGATTTGTCGATGGTATGGAAGATATAGAAATAATGCAGCACTTAATTTGTAATGGTCCAGCTGATGTTAACACAATCTGATTAAAATCTGATGCAGTTATATGCTCCAATATTTTAATGTTTAAAACAACATACAATTGCCTTATTTTATTTGTTCTCATATGTTGTTTTTATTAAGGACGTTTGCGGTCAAGGCGCCGAATAAGAGCGAAAGTATTATCACTATTTTTAAAAGTGTTACAAAGTTGTTGATTGAGACACAAGTCACGTTTTTGTTTTTTTACAAGCAGCATAGAGGTAATGCAAGGAACAAAGTGGAATTTGTGTCGAAATTCGTGTTAATGAGTTATTTGATTTAAAATAAATATCACTTATCAGGACGTGCCAATAATTTAGGACAATCATAAGTATTCATCTTATCACTACATATTATTTTTCTATACATACCAGGACACAAGTTTGAGATATGACGTAACATTTTTATGTAGATACCATTGGTCAATGGCTCGACATTGACAATCTATGTACTCACAATTTTTAGTGACCATATATGTTTTTCTTTATTTTCAGTATAAAAAATATGGTAAAAGTGAAACAAATCTAGCGATACCACTTTATATATGAAAATTGTAATGAATAAGACCAAATAATTAATTTAGATGAATAATGGTGAGAACAAATAATATATGGTAGTTAAATCTGGAAACCACAATGATCTATGATTACAGCCAATGCATATAGTCGTGGCTCATGATTAAGTACGCCCTCAAACACAGATAGTGGAGATGTTACAGTTCGAGGTGGATTGTTCAGATGTCGTCAATGAAAACTTATGGGCTCATACCACTAATTGAAACTCCCTAGACGACAATGTTAACATATGAGGAAATTGCTATATGAAAATGCTAAACAAAGTGCTGTTGAAAACGTGACTCTAAAATGGGAAATCAACATGCCAGTAATCAAGCACATAAAATACGCACATGTTGGCCAGCTCAAACTCTTGCAAAACTCAGGTAAACAAGACACACCTACTACTATTTGTTAGTCTCACCTTTGTTCAAGGTGATGCACGCCCTCAAACAGGGCGCACCTGAGAAAAGAAATATTTGAAAAATGTCAGTAGTCCTTGCATCGCGTTTGAATTGGGCTACGACCGGTGATTGGTTGAATAGTGACATGAGCCATTGTGGTTCACGGAAAGCTTCTCAGAATTCCGATAATAGTAACGAATTACTCACGGAAATGGCCTCACAATATGTTACTAACAGTGAAAATGACTCTGAAAGCAGCAATAGCTATGGTGAGAGTGAACTTGTTGAATTGGAGGCAAGCCATATTTTGGCAGCCAAACAATTCAAAGGATCTGAATCGTCTGATGGCAACGGGGGGGGGGGTGCTTTACTCTTGCCATTCATTGTTGATTGTAAGCCGTATTACAAAAGTGGATATAACAAACAGTTATCCTCAGATCCACACACAGATTCATATTGCTAAAGTTAGCTTCAAATTCAGATTTTCAGATTCGAGTGAATGCCTAGCCCTACTTTAACGATTAATGTGCTTTCTCTGACAGTTAGAATAAGAGTTACGCTTCAGTCTTTCACGACCCAGGCTCCCCAAACCCTTGACCTTGTTGTATTAGTGCACAAAATTAGTAGACCGAGTACCGTTAAATGTGGTCAAGGGGAAATCCAAGTGATGGGTGTCTATTGGAGTATTGAAACATATTATGCCTAGTGTGCAGGTGTTGAATACCATGTTTTGCTAGATTGAGATTGAGATTCCAAGGTG
This sequence comes from Saccoglossus kowalevskii, assembly GCF_978046115.1. Taxonomy (NCBI): domain Eukaryota; kingdom Metazoa; phylum Hemichordata; class Enteropneusta; family Harrimaniidae; genus Saccoglossus; species Saccoglossus kowalevskii. The sequence continues at coordinate 8,254,304 of NC_140657.1, forward strand.
TATGCCATAAAAGCAAAACAAAAAATGTATACATGTCTCAAATTATTCAGGAAACTACATTCTGACGAATCCGTGATTCAGTATAAACTATATGTTCATTTAGAAAACAAATTTATATTGATATTACATGGTAAAAAGGTTCTAAATTGGCTACTGGAAACTATAGACCTATATCGGTCTTACCTATAATCTCAAACTTAATAGAATATGTAGTGCAGCTATATGGATTTCTCAGTACCAACAATAGCCTTCACCGACTCACTGAATTCATGTATGATGTCCCGTTTCATGGCAAGGGTGTTGGTATGGTTGCCTTAGATTTATGGTTGGCTCTCCTTCTATGACAGAGTCCATTACAACCGGGATTCCCCGGTATTTATGTTAATGACTTGCCTGGTTGTCTGAAATATTGTAATGTTTATATGTATGCAGGTGATAAAAAAGATATTGCTAAGGTCGCAAGTGCTCTGAATTAAGATTTAAAAAATGCACATACGTGGCTATGTTCCAACAAGCTCAGCCTTCATGTTGGCAAAACTAATTCTATAATGATTTGTAATCACCAGAAAGTTCGTCATTTACCAACAACTACCCTTAATGTAAAGCTAGATCAATCTAATTCAGAGCAAGTTAGGGCTTTAAAATATCTTGGTGTTTCTATGGATACCCACCTCAACTTTGGTGATCATTTTAACAGTATAATTGAAAAAAAATGAAAAAAATAAATAGAGGTCTGGGCATTTTAAAACGCTGCTGTCACTTAAGTAAATCACTTTTTTATACTCTGATTATACCTCATATGGATTACTATTCAACCGTGTGGTCTATATCTTCTGCTAAGAACAACTCCAGATTACAGAGACAACAAAATCGCGCAATGTGAATTATTTTGAAGTCTGGTCCTCGGACCCTTATTGGGGATACGTTGTATAACTTACGATGGAGTGGAGTGTTAAACAGCGAATGCATTTTAATAAGATGGTTTTAATGTGGAGAATGTCCCATAATTAGGTAGATGAGTATCTTATTTCAAAAAAATTCTTAGAGAAGTGCACTCATATGACAAAGTTTAAGAGAATGTAACACTCACCCCCAACAAGTGCGTAATCACAAAACGTTTGCTGGTTTTAAGAAATCATGTTCTCAGTATTTTTTTTACAAAATATGAATTTTAAAAATATTCTCATGTAATTGTTGCTTGTATATTTGTATATATATTTTTAGTTTTTTTTTTTGTATTGTATTTTAATGTAAAATTTAAAAAAACAGGCTCCTTGTAAAACAGCATTTGGCTGACAGGATTCCTAATAACTTTGAAACTTTGACTGAGAAAGGAAAGCTTGAAATAGCGGTGATGGCAAGCATGGTATGTGGTCTGTAATTGGTAGTTATCGGAAAGCTTCTGCTAGCATACACCAATAGAAAGTAAATGTTCGATGGAGTACTTTTCCACGTTACATAAACCTCTGTGTTATCCAGGTAAAGTTTGAATATGTATTTTAGGTAAACTTAATGTATGACGAATCGTTAAATAACGGTATGAATACGTACATTTGAGACGACGAAATCGTGAAAGCAGTTGCTTTACTGAAAGTTTTTCATTTGTTTGAATGATCGATTACTTCCAATCATGGGAGAGTTATGACATGTACGTTACTGTCCTAATGCTGGAAAAAGTTACTACTTTGTTCAAAAATGGCATTTTAAATACAAGGGAAATATGTATAATATACACGAATACACGAATACCTTATTATCTAATTTATGGAATCAATTTTCTATGATATTGCATCATATTTGTTGTATTAATAGAACTGTTTCTGTCCACGGCTTAAATGAAATATACGTTACCTTACACTTAAAATGTCTACTGGTGAAATATGTTACGCTCTATAAATATGATTATTATTCCAATATAGTATCGCATATGATAAATGCGTGTTAGAAATTCTGCTCCAGAAATCATGTTATATAAAGTGATCAGATTGGATGCCTAATGTTTGTGAATAAATATGTACGTCATCCTATATCCTAAATAAGTTTACAAAGTGCAAATGCGAACCACGTGCCTTTGGATTTATAAAGGAAAAACACACACACAAAAACTGAAAAGAAACAATTCCGCTATATATTTTGGCGGTTAAAGGGCGCAGTAAAGTAGAAGGAAAAGGGTGTGTTAATGAAATTTACGAATTTCCTGTCGCCTGTCATTTAACGAAGACAATCAAATCAAGCCATTTTATTTTATTTTTCAAATGCGCCAATGACACTAGCTATATATCTTGTTGGTAGAAGACAGACGTCTGATTTTGAGTTTTGGCCAAAAGTTGACAGACCGGTCCGTGAAATTGAGTCCGTGAGGTTTGACAGTCTATATATTCAGACCCAAGATAAGCATAACAATTCCGAGATTTACAAACACAAATACCTTATAACATTTAAAAAACAACGACTATCGGGAAACGCCCAATCCCGCAAAAAATATTTTCATCGAGCTTACGGGAACTTTCGTAACTTAATATTAACACCTAAAATACAAGGTCGTATTCTCTTATATCCTTGCTTTCTGAAATTTCTGAAGACATATATTGTCATAGTTGCATGTCATTGGCGGAGAATGCCCTAATCGAAATGACATTGTCTCTCAACTTTCCCCTCAGTCTACTTTAGTAAAAATAATGTGTTATTACTTGCTGACTCGTATGCTAACAATAGTATTCGAACAATAAAGTTAGTTGGTAAAAAACCGTTATGTGTTGTGCATGACTTCGATGTACTTGATTTAGCTGAAATGTACATTACTCAAGGTTACGCACATTTCAAGTAACAAAATTGTCGATTGTGAACATTTCTAAATGAACGTCGAAGATTTGACATCTCTTACACTCAACTATCATTTATCCGTTTTTGGTTATGCACAATTCAGCTCAATAGATTATTTTCTGCGCATGATTGATATTATTACTGCGAATCGGTGTGCAGTTACACGTATGAACCTATTTAAACAATAACCATATCTACAGAGTATACTCACATTTAGCAAGGTTCTAGAAACCTGCGATTTGATAATACGTGTGTGTTTATAGTGACAAAACCGTTATTTCCGATATCACTCGTTTGTCACTGATCTAAATTAAATTATCCTCACTGACAATTACTAAAATTAAAACTGCTTACAATATCACCAAGATAAACCGTTAACAGACTTTATGACATGGCACTAAATCAAAGGAACACATTTTAATTGCCATTCAGTGATTATAACTACCATTTCACTGCCCAGTTAGATTACCAGACACATTTTCCTTTTTGCAGCGTCAGACGTTCCCCATCTCCACCACAACAGAAGAGCTGAAGATAAGTGTACGCAGTACACAAGAGTGTATTATTAGACGTGCACTGAAGATAAATTTCTAGCTCGACTACACGGAGAAGTTTAGTGTATAATTCATATGAAGTATTGGTTATAAATCAAATGACTGGCACCTAAGTACATATAATAACTCACATAGTCTAACTCTAAGTGATTCACAATAAGGTTAGTGTCGATGATACTTAGAGCGCCACCAATGTACTTGTTTTCAAGTACTTTTGTTTCTATTTTATTCGTACGTCACACAGGAAAGGGAACTTCAGTTCGCTAAATCACGGTTCTTGTGTGTAAGTACAACTCTCAATTCACTACTAAGTATTTTAGTGTTGTGGTAATATATATCTTTATGTACTGTGTTACACCCCCCCCCGCCTTTCTAGTGTGTGCAAAGGTGTTATAGCACGCAGTGCAGTCAACAAAAGCTTACACCATTATGTCAGGGTGTGACGATTAGACATGTTTGTTTATTGTTTTCACCTGTCGCTAAGAAGCAAGTGAATAATGTCGGGACTAAGCTAAGAATAGGAAATAACTGTGTATAAAAAGTATCTCTTTGTTACGAACAATTTCATACTTCTGTAAAATTGGTTGAATGTACTTTTACAAACGTCTATAATTATTAGTATCTACTTATTTAAATAATAAACAACGAACAAACACACGGAAATAAAAAAAAACCTTGTAAAGAAAACCAGGGTATTTCCGTGAAGAATTACTGTCACCGCCATATTGTCCCAAACAGGAACGTTGTCAACTAAGTTGCTGACTGGTTTGTTATGTCATAAGCACGCTCGTTTTCGTTGTCAGTATTTGTGTAAGTAATAACGCTATAAGCAATGTCAATAATTTGACATCGTGTATAATGTATTATAGCCGTGAGTTCATATGTCTTCTTGTTCCCTAATAGATTTTCTATTTTATTGTGCACCGTGAAAATAAAAACAAATCACGAGAGTTACGAAAAGTCTCGAACCAACATTTAACTGTGTCAATAATACTCGATTCTATATTTGATGTGACCTCATGTTCATCGAAATCACAATTCATCTTTAGGTATTTCTGTGACGTGTTTGGCCCGGCGCACACCGGTCGATTTTGTGGCGATCATTCTATATTCCGAACGAACAGCGGCACACGTCACGACTGCAAACTACTTTAAAATGAATAATTTTCAATGGGTTTAAATTTCACTCAGGCTGATTTAGCATTTCATGCATATTCAGTCAGTTTTAAATTCAACCTTTTATCATTTAGATAATTTGTTCTATGCTCAATTTCACATAATCACAGGGTTTTATTTGCAGACAAAAATTGCACATACATTTTCAATTTGTTTGTGTTTTTTGATTTCGATTGTTTCATTCCACACAAGTTCGTGATTTAAAATTGTTCATCCATCCTCGTAATTATGATACTAACAATGAAAATACATTATTAAATTAGATTATGTGCATATCTTTTATTAACTTTGAGATACTGTCATACTTTTGTGTAATTGTTGAATTTTCCCGACGACAACGACAACGTTTCCGCCATGTTTTTTTTCAAGTAATCAAATTGGAGATCACGTGATAAATATAAACAAATTCAAATCGCTAATTGGCAACTCCAGTTGTAGTGAACGGATCGTAAGGTGTGTATTACAATAGTATTATTTGAATGTTATAGCCGCACATTTGATACACACTTTGCACGTCTTAGCAGTTCTATTGTGACCAATTACTGCTACTTGCTGATTGAAACCCTAAATTAAATAACACATGGATGAAAAAATACAAAGTAACGATGTAAGATCTGTATAGAAAAATTCATGTAACAATGCAATATATCTCACTATTTTGCAGGGAAAATAATCGCTAAAATTGACACCAAATTGTAACCAAAATTGAACAATGTTATAATTATGCACAAAAATACCAAACTTTCAAAGACAGACATTCCCCTTATATATACTTTGAACATTATATATGATCATAGAGACAGGGTACAAAACTGTGCTTATTCAACGTGACTTGTTTTTTTATCAATAGAATATTACCTTACAAGATGGCGACAGCTCCAATTCCTAGTGACTGGATCTACAATAATGAGACACTTAATGGTGCAAGACTTAGTGCACTTCTTATAAATAAAGGAACATGCGTAATAAGGAGATATTTCGATAGTCAATTTCCACCAAGTACATTACAGAACGAACTGAATAATACAAAAAACAGGAAAACGATTAACGATTTACTAAATAAGGCAAAAGTTCTTAATCAACGCCAATATGATCTTTTGTACCCACAAACTGGTCAGATTCCATCTTCAGCGAATTTTGACATTACATTGTTGTTTGTACTAATCAGAAACTTCTGTGGATTACAGCCACCTAATTGGTCAGGGTGGAATCAAACCCCTCAACCCAATGACAAATCACTCGTAGCTGATTTGATTCGATTAAAACAATTTCGCAATGAGTTATATGGTCATATTGTTACTACTGAAATATCAGAAGCGCAGTTTACCCAGTACTGGAGTGATATTTCAGACGTACTGATTAGACTTGGTAGTAAACAATCCGATATTGAGAAATACAAAACACAGTCACTAGATTCTATGGCCAGAATAGAAGTGTTAATAAGACTCATAGAACTCTGCAGAGAAGACCTTTATTTCTACGAACACGTAATTATTGGAAAATATGAAGAAATGGAAAAAAAAACTAATTGCAAAAATGGAAGGTAAGCAGCATCTTAGTTTAATTGCACTCTATTTTATATTTTAAAAACATTTTGTTATTATAACATGAGACACTAATTACAATACTAGTTTATGTTGTCCAGGTATTCTTCGCGTGACAGCGACTTTCCATATTTCAGTAAAACACAAAAAAACGACGATTCACGACAATCTGTGCTATATTTCTAGAAATGCGCCATCATCGTCTTTCGAAAATTGTGCAGTATAAATATAAAACTGTCGTCCATGGTGATCCAGGAGTGCTCCAGACTGGTAAATCTAATATCTTAATAAAACCAACAGAAGGTAAATTAATAAATAATAATATATTGTGTTAGATGTGTAATATTAGATAATAAAGCAAGTATACAAACTGTGTATTTGATAGGAGATTGCTCTGTTCCGCACCTATATATCACATTCGTAATTCACAGATACACAATATATGTCACACACACAACCGATTATTCGTTTGATGATGAACTGGATCCCTAGTTTATGTATATGAATTTCCGTTAACATGCGATTCAATTATTTCATAGGGTTGCAACAGGCTGAGATAACTGGACCAAGTCACAATAAGAACAAAACGAATCAAGGTCAGTCATTATGCATTCAGCTGTAAACTATAGTATATACAATACTCTGTGCGTGGTGGGATTGTTCGTTATAATACACACCTAGAGTAAACACGTGTGCATATATTTTGTCTCTGTGCATTGTTAAATATTGTCTTATTATAATTACATTTTTTCATCCATAACATTTTTCAGCAATATTGTTTCGTTTTATTTGGTGGGGGGCTCTGAAAACTGATTTTGAAAAGTATTCATAAATGTATTAAGAATATGTTTATAATAACCGATTACACGTGAATATTAAAGACACAACATAATTTGTTACATATAATCTCAATATTTTTCCATTTCATTGATCTTGAATTATGACTGCAAGCAACTGTTACTGATATTACTGTATTTCCCTCCATAAATGAAATAAAAACCACAAAAATTCTTAAATGTTTTTATTCTAGATGAACGAAATGAGATTGATGCAGGTGAAAAATGTGCAAAAGAGTTGAGAATCCATTACAAGAACAAAATGAACTGGTTGGAACCAGTACCATGGTGTGAAGATGGATTCCAGCTACAATTACAGGATGTATATACACAGTTAGAATTCACTGAGAGAAATAAACAAGGCGTTGAAATCAAAGGTGTAGATTTCCAGGAGTGTTTGTCGCAAGACAATCCAACACATCGTATCTTAGTGGAAGGAGAACCAGGAGGTGGTAAGAGTACACTTCTTAGAAAACTAGCTTTAGATTGGGCTAATGGGACAAAACCAATGAAACGATACGATTTGGTTGTGTTGCTTGAATTGAGACAAATCACAAAACATAGCACTATCATTGATTTGATATTTGATCAGTTATTACCTGAGGATTCAAACATTGGTAAACAAAATTTGCACAATTACCTTAATAAACATCGGGACAGTGTATTAATACTTTTAGATGGAGCTGATGAATTGAAGGAATTATTTAAGTCTGAAATTATGAAAATAGTCGAAGGAAAGCTTCTCCGAGAATGTATTGTGATAATTACATCTCGGGCAATAGGTCTAGGACAACTCAATCGTCATGTTCACAAACATTATATTATCAAAAGGTTAAGTGTTGACAACATAAATTTATACATTCAGAAATTCTTTAACGATGATGAACAAGCAAATAAACTGACGAATGACATAGAAGAACGAGACATAGAATCTTTTGCATCAAATCCACTAAACCTAGCTCTTATTTGTATACTTTACGAAGATTGTGACAAAACGCTTCCAACAAAATTATCTGAGTTGTATTACCTATTAACTGTTTGTGCATATAAGCGATATTGTCTGAAAAACAACATCTGTAATCCATCTGATATCAGCATCAATGACTGTCCACAATTTAAAAACTTAATTTCAAGACTTGGAAAGATGGCATACAACGGTATAAAAGAAGGTAAAGTTCGTTTTGAGAAAGACATTTTGAAACATCACAATATATCTGACTCTGATTTATCAGTTGGGTTATTGAATCGGGAATACACCACTGCAAGGATTCAGTATCAACAAATTTATGTTTTCCAACATAAAACTATTCAAGAGTTTCTGGCTGCATATTATTTGCATATATCTATAAGTACTATTGGTAATGAGTGTATTGATTCTATTATAACGAACACAGCTTTTTATACAGTTTGTGAATTTTTAGTAGATTTACTAGGAATAGATGGTGCATTATTTTTCCATAGAATAATCCACAATATAAAATCAGTGACCAATGTATATAGTGAACTGTATAGCAGATTGTTGCACTTAGTATTAATTTCGTTCCACGAATTACAAGAGAATCAATTTGTTGCTGAGGTCGCACATGCAGTTGTACATAATAACAGTCTAAGATGTTTCTCACCTGAGAAAAGATACAATGTGGCGTTTTCATCTTGCTTAACATCTGTCATCAAATATTGTATTAAGAGTTCAATGAACTTGGAGTCAGTTGAACTAATATTTCCGGATACTAACGTTTCAGAATTGCTTAAAGTATTGTCTGGATACAAACAATTGCAATCCATTGACTTATTTGTTTATGCATATGATATGCCTAACGTAGTTTTATTTTTAAAAGATAACTCTGTGATACACGCAGGAGTTATATCTTTAGATATTGTATCTGAAGGTGATTTACATTCTATTTGTGATTTACTGAGTAACCCTGATGTGAACACGCCATCTTTATTATTATTTGTAATGACCGAGAGCATGAATGGAATACCAGATAATATTAGGTTTAGAACTTCCCTACATTCCTTATTTTTATGGGTGTGTCCTGGTTGGCCACACAAGCTGTTAACACAAATACAAGGTGGAACTGATTGTCCACACTTGACCTCACTTGGTGTAATGGTAGATGAGGGACCATCCGATTGTGTTTGTTATATGATGGCAAATATACTTGCACATAATACTTATATAAACAAATTATTCCTCAGCATTCTAATTTATTTTGATTTGAAAGCTGGTAAACAATTGTGTAAAGCTCTTGAGCAAACTTCATATTTATGGTATTTTATATCGATCAGCGACGAATCTATCGATACATCAATTATCAACTCCATGAAACTCAACACATCTGTACGTATCTTTGTTATAACGTTACATCCCAATCATACCGACACCATAACAGAAATGTTGAAATACAACAATCATATTAATATGCTTGTATTTATTTGTGAATTTGAAGAATATTGTGATAATTTAAAATTGCCATCATTTGAGGAATCTAGGGTTAAACCCGCCGAGTGCGACCGCAATTGGGCGTCTCTGAATGTGAATGTCGCTTTTGCAATGGTAGAATGTTACAACAAGTGGTTCAGTGCCATCACTCGATTCAAAAATAGTACTAGTGTGAAAAGCACCATGGAAATTGATACATATGCTCAAAGCTCATTTCAGCGTTACGTTGTCGATGTATTAGTTTCCTTTGGTTTCGAGGTAGTGATATTTACACGTAAACAACGTATATCGACTCAATTGAAATCTACACCCCACGTTAAATAAATGTTTACTGTCGTGAGCATACTGCATACTGTCTTTTTGATGCTTACATTAAAATGTTTAGGGGGTCTGAAGAGATAGATTTTATTCCTAATTTTCCTGACATGTTTTGAAAAAAATCAGCCCCCCCCCCCAACACACCCGGCTATCTCACAGTTTAGGTTAGTGTTCCAAGTATCTGTTTAGGCAAACATTAGTTTTTCTAGTAAATGTGGTTTAAAGTTTACAGTGTGCTAATGAAGGTGATCTCATGTTTAAGTATTATTGTACCCATTGTAAAATGTGAATATTTAAACCCAACCCATGTAGGCCATGTATTAAGATATTTTTTTTTTTTATTTAAACAATATTTTTATTTCGTTTCAATAATGGACATACAACACAAAATATTACATCACATAATGGAAAAATAAAGAAAAAAATAAAGCAAGAAAAAAAAAGAAGATAAAAAAAAAATGATCTGGTATAACATCTAAATTTACCCATTATCTAACCAATTAGTTAATGGTTCCCATTTCTGATAATGGATAAGCTCTTTGTTTTTGTTTATTGCGATTTGTAGTTCAATATTTCTATTTTCCCTGATCCAACTTTTATATGCGTATTTTGTTGGATGAACCTTTTGAACCCTACATGTATATACATATTTTTTAAATAATAAAATAAAATGATTTAATAGTATATTTTCCGGTTCACATAGACCTATAATAATATTTTTGACATTACAAACCAAATTGGCAATAAGTTTGCAATCACTTTGCAGCAGTCTCCACAGTCTCTTTACAGCAATACAGTTAACAAATAGGTGTTCTAATGTTTCTTCTTCTTTTTCTCAAAAAGAACAGTGGGGGGAATTGATTATTTTCTATTTATACAGTTTTACATTAGTTGTTAAAACTCTGTGTAGAATTTTGTATTGGAATGCTCTAAGATCTGTGGAGATTGTTGTCTTGAAAGGTAGTTTGAAAATTACATTTTGTTTCATCCCATACAAATGTTGGAAGTCTATGGCAATATTTGGCTCTTCAATAATGTTTTCACACAAAGACTTGTACACCTTTTTGCTCGTCAGTGTATTAATTGCAACATAATTAGAATTCCATTTGACTTTGTTTTGAAAATCACACCACTCATGGGTATTAGCATGAATGTTCTCTCTCCAGTCATCTGGTATTGCAGAGATTAGGCCTTGTATAGTATGGTATTCTGTCAAAGTGATACCTTTTACCTTCCAATATTGCCAGTCATGAAAGTTTCCATAGAAATCGATTAGGTCTATTATTCTTAATACTTTTTTCCTTGCCAAACTTTTCAGACAGACTGTACGAAAGCCAATTTTTAAAAATCTATTGTTCCATAATATTTGTTTATCAATTTCAGATGTTGTTTTTGGAGTGTATGATGTCAGAGATGACCATTCCCGGATGATATCATAATAAAAGGGTGGGATTTGATTTTCAAATTCTGATTCATCATAGTTGCAAAAAAACACATGGTCCCCAAACTTTTTCAATAGTCCCTTCAATATATCCTTCCATCCGGCTTGGCTATCAGAAACAAACCGTTTCACCCACATAATCTGTTGTGCTTTAAAAAAGGAGTCCACCTCAATTATATTCAATCCACCTCTTTCAATATCTGAAATAAGGATGTTTCTTTTAATTTTATCCTTTCCATTCCAAATAAAATTGTAAATAATACTATTGATTTTTTTTTATAATAGATTTTGGCACAGAAATCATTGATGCTAAATATATGAATTGGGAAAGGCCAAAGGTTTTAAGGATCTGTATTTTACCAATTATTGAGAGTTTTCTTCTAGACCATAATGAGCATACTGACTTCAGACTGTTGATTTTCTTTGAAGAATTTTCTTCAATAGACATGTCAGATGCATATGTGAAAAAAACTCCCAAAATTGTTATTCCATTTGACCATTTAATATTTATTTTCTCTTTTGGTCTGTGACCATACCCCAACAAAAGAGCCTCAGTTTTATCCTTGTTTAGATTTAATCCTGAACATTTTCCAAATTTGTTAACTGTATTGAAGAGCGGTATCATTGAGGTGGGCTTAATTGTACAGGTTATGTCGTCTGCATACATTACTAACTTAATAAATTGTTTAAAGGTACCAATACCATTTATAGTTGAATTATTTCGAATACTGATTGCAAGTAATTCCACTACTGTTATAAACAGCTTTTGCAATGGGAAAGTAACCAGTTGACTTTCCATGATTCATCACGCAGGAAGAGATGCTACTGTAAAATGTTTTTACCCAATTTATAAAGGAATTACCAAAATTAAATACCTCCAATGTTTTTATCAGAAAATTGTGATCAACAGAATCAAAAGCTTTTTTGAAATCCAATGATATTAACACGCCATGTGTATTTTGATGTCTAGTTAGCCACATTACATCAAAAACTGCGCGAATTGCATCACCTATGTATTAAGATATGGTGTACTACTTTAATAATAAAGTATTGTTAGTTTCTGCAGTTTGTTGCTGATACTAACATTGTTTTGAGTACATGGATAATGATTTTCTTTGTATTTTTTATTATGCATTGTAATATTATATATATATATATATATATATATATATATATATATCAAGACATTTGCTAGTATATATATAACATTTTATATTGGTATCTTTTGATAATCATAAATGATATTTTTGTCATAGGTCACAAATATGTTAATTATGCATAATTATTACGAACATTTACGTCATAATATCTGGCTATGTCATGGTTATTTACAAAATAATAGTACCTATAATAATAGTGACGTTTTAAGTGATCACTTTAGATTAGGACACATTTAGCTGTTCTGTTGTCATTGCACGTACAATAATCACAGTATCCTTGATACTGAATAATGAATAAATTATCTTGTTTGTACTTCAGTCAATAATGCAGTATACACTATTGAGGTTTATGGGTAATGGGATAATGTTATTTATGTTAAGTTTTTTCGCTATTGTATTTTTTTTAGTAAATATGTACTTTCATTTAAAAAAATGTAAATGATACACGTGTATGATATTGTATACATTATATGAAATATAATAAACTGAACATGTTAGATTGATCATACGTTTATGTTTGGTTATTATTTACAAACGTTCCACTTGTAAATACCGTTTGTAGTATTTGAAAATTTTTGTATCAAACAACTTTTTGTTTCCTAAGTAAATTGACAATGGGTATTTTGATTAGACCATTTAATAAATTTTGCTAATTTTCCATGTTATCATAATGAGGCAATACAAATTACTCTACGTAAATATAGCAAGAACTAACATAATTATTCGTTGGTAATCTTCAAAGCAACTCAAAATATTAAAAACATTATATCCCCTTTCACATTAATCATCAAAAAGTATGCTCATCTCTTGTGAAACATTTTTTGAATTTTGATTATTTGGTTAATAGGCATTTTATAATTCGTAAATAAATGAAATACACTTTTACATGGTTACAAGGCAACATGTCTGACAACCGAATTAAAATGTTACCTATCTCGGACGGAATACTTTGAACACTACAGTTTAGTAGTTGCTAATTTGCATACATTCTTAAAAAACATAGCCTACTAGTACCTTGCTTGAAACTGTAGAGAAGTCGAACAGTATCCTGTTGGTTGGTTGTTCAAGGAACTGTTGTCGTTCTGCCTTATTACATTCTCTGTATGTGCGCGTATCGATAATGATCGTAGAACTTTGATTAGTAATTTACTTGCTTTGATTACAATATGTGTATTCTACGCTATTTGAAGGTTAGCAAGAGAAAATTTATCAATTTTCCAGAATTCTGTCATATTACCGTCATCAACACACGTCATTGAACACATTATGTCACCTAATTGTCCTCATATGTTATTTTTATTAAGGACGTTTGCTGGCATTTAAATAAAAGCAAAGTATTATCACATTTTGGATTGAGACACAACTCATGGTCAATGGCTCGTAAATCGCCATTTTTATGGGCGTTTGACACATTTTTTGTGCTTAAAATTGTTTAGTGAACATACATTTTTTTCAAAAATTTTTCAGCATAAAATAAAATATGGTAAATGTGAGGAAAATCTAGCGATACCACGTTATACATGAAAATAAATAAGACCAAAAAATTCATTTAGATGAACAATACGTCTCGGTCGCGTTGTGTCGTCAACGGAAGACGCCGAACTGCAGCGTCAATGCCTCGGTCGTGGCCCATGATTTAATACGCCCTCAAACACAGATAGTGGAGAGGTTACAGGTCGAGGTTGATTCAAGATGGCGTCGCCCATGAAAACTCGTGGTTCACGGAAAGCTTCTCAGAATTCCGATAGTAGCAACGGATTACTCACGGAAATGGTCTCACAAGATGTTACTGACAGTGAAAGTGACTCTGAAAGCAGCAATAGTTATGATGAGAGTGATTCTGATTTAGACGAACTTGTAGAATTGGCGGCAAGCCATATTTTGAAAGCCAAAGATACGAAAAAGCAACCCGACCGAAACGATTCTGGTAGCAATGAGAGGAATAACTCGGAATCGTCAGATAGCGACGATGAGGAAAATGCTTCGTTATTGCCATTTATTGTTGATTGTAAGCCGTCAATTGGAGAAACCAGTGGTCCTCACTCCGAAGCCGATGTTGTCGTTGAAATAAAAAAGCCTCTGCCCGAAGACACATCCGTTAATTTATTGAAAAAAATAAATCAAATGAATCAGTGAGTATACTTGTATTATATGTATTAAAACGATTATACCATGCCACACAGCTATCCTCAGATCCATTCTCAGATTATTATTGCTGAAGTTGGCCTTAGATTCAGACTAGTTTCCAAATTCAAATTTGAGTGAATATCAATAATAATAATAATAATAATTCAAATTTTATTGCATCCTTGAAATAAATTTTTATCAGTTAAGAGCAATAACAGTGAAATACATAAAAAAAATAAAAAATGCACAAAAGTAAAAAAAAATGATAAATGTAAGAATTATCTTTTAATTGGATGTTCTGTTCTAAAGTCAAATATGGCATATACATATTCACTTACTTGTCTTATAATTTCAACATCATTGCAACTCATCAGGTATATAAATTTCTGATTAATGTTGTGGGTTGTGTTTGGAATTATTACATCTCTCAATAGTTTTTGTCTGTTATTGTAATATTTTGGACATTCCATGAAAAAATGTACCTCGTTTTCTATTTTGTTTTCTGAACAATGTATACATAATCTATTTTCTAGAGGTGTTTTTAGTTGAGTATGTCTACCTTTCTCTGTTGATGCTGATGGATGGTTGCTAATTCTAAATCTAAATCTGGATATGCAATGTCTTTGTTTTAAAATAAGAGTGTCATTTTGGTTGCTTATGGTTACTTTCCACCAATCCATGAATTTTTCTTTGATGTTGTTGGTAATAAGTTTAATATCCCTGGGTGATAAGTCTGACTGGTTATTCATCGAGATATTGGGCCATTCCAGTTTATATCTGCACCCCCCCTGTTGATGAGCTTGTGTGTTTACTTCATACAGGGTATAATTTCCAGGGGTGTATAAGTCATACAAAGTTTTATTTCCAAATCACCATTCACCATACAGTTATGGAAATCCAAAACTATAGTTCCTACTTATGGTGTTGATGAGTTCCATTGTGCCACCATACAGAGTAGGATTTCCAAATATAACTCATCATATGCTAATTTACCAAGTTCAAAATTTTATATTTGATAATGGAAATCCAAACTAGTCCTGATTCATGGTGTTGATGAGCTCATTCGTGCCACCATCCTTTTCTAATTTCAGTAATAACTATTTCATACTGGCCCAAGTTTTTTACCATATGCAGTCAGAATTCAAAGTTTTTGTACTTGTAGTCATACTGTTGGAAATCCAACCTCATCAAACGGTATGTGGCGAGATAAACTAGGCCATATTTTATTTAGTAGCCATAACTGCCTGGATTTCCAGGAATTTTTTTTTCCATACTCGTCTGGATTTCCAGATTCTGTTTCTCCATATACAGTTGGAATTCCGGGGTATTTTCCCCATCATACAGTGCTGGAAATCCGACCACATCAACAGGCGGGGTGGGGGTGGGGTGCAGATATAAACTAGAATGGCCCATTTTCTTTTATCAATTTTTGAACAGAATTCATCCATGGCAAGTTTAACTTCTTCTGTTCATGAAAGGCTTGTTTTGTGAGATTGTGTTCTGGAAGCTCTTTGATACAAGACCAGTATTTTATAAGATTTCCCTTAATATCAATCAACAGTGGGAATTCACCAAGTTCAGCTCTACTTGCTGCATTTGAAGAGCGCTTATTTACCCCCAATAACTTTTTGCAAAATTTTATATGTATTTGTTCAATACTTGTTTTCTCCCATTTTGAGTTTTCCAAAATGTCACCACCCCAAACGTCACAACCATATAACAGTATTGGCTTTATAGATGCTTGAAATAAGTGTAGATATGTTCTACAGTTAGCCTCTTTGGGTAATGATTTCAATAACACATACATAGCTCTAGTAGCTTTATTTGGTAGGTATTTTCTGGTTACATTAAATTTACCATTAGATTGAATAGAAATACCAAGATGAATACAAGTATTAACACAACTTATGTTGTGACCTTGGTATACTTTTGTTTTTGTGAGATTAACACGGGAGATTCCATTTATAGCAGTACTGGTAGTCATTTAACTTGTTTAATGCGTTTTGCAATCCTGTATTTGTTTTTGAAATTAATACCAAATCATCTGCATAGAATAATGAGCTTATCTTATTATTTAATGTAACCTGGTCTACTGAAGTATCATCTTCTAATGTACTATTTAAATCATTTACATACAGATTAAAAAGTATTGGACTGATCACACACCCCTGCCTTACACCTTTACTTGTCTCAAATATAGGTGTAATTTTATTTCAAAACGAATGCATGTTTTTGTATTGTCATATAAGTTCTTAATTAAATAGTATATTTTCCCATCAATACTATTGGTTAGTAATTTATAACATAAGCCGTTCCTCCAAACACTATCAAATGCTTTTTTGGAAGTCAAAAAAGCAAGTATATAGTTTTCCATTTTGTTTAATATATTTATATTATTAACAATTGTTTTTAAAACAAAGATCTGATCAGTGATACTGTATCCTTTCCTAAAACCTGCTTGATTATCATTTACATGTATTATATTATTTGTTTCTGTAAATTGATATATTCTGTTATTAATTATTACCAAACGCTTCAGTTTGTTTTCAGGGGTAGGTGATACCAAAATGAAAAATCGTTGCATATATGGGGGTAATTCCTGGAATTGCAATAGAGAGGGTTCAGGCCAAAATACAATATATAGTGTTTTCATGTTTCGTCTGATATTTCTGTGATATTCTGCTGCTGTAACTAATGCGAGATTCGTTCCAAAATTCAGTGTATTGTGTGCACTTCAGGGTTATTTGTTTTTTGCTGAAAACACCCCTACTTTTTAATGGCAGAGTCGAACTAGTTTCACTCTCACTGGGAAATCTGCATTGTTGCTTGAATGAGAGCTAATTCAACACATTTTCCAGACCGGCGAAAGTGTATGCAACAGCCAATTTTAACAGCCTATCACGTGACTTTACTCAAAATGTCAACATGGGAAGAGGTTATTCCATTTTACGCAGGAATAATTGGGAGTAGAATATGTAAGGATAGTGCATTGGCAAACATGCCATGCAACTGCAGTACTCCACTGATGGGATGACTTTCGTTGACTGTGGCAGTCGCTGAGCTGCATGCTAAAACTTCACTTGTGATGTTGCTTGTTGGTCGTGGATTGAATGAATTATGATGACCGGTTTAATTGTTGCTCATTTGGCGATGGTAATCTTTATTTGGAACAACGTCGCCAGCAGAAACCTCTTGGTTCTTCGATGTTGATGGTTGCACGTCCATGGCAATCGCTAATTTTACTGCGGGTGTATCTTCCAAGAGCCCTTCAAGGTTTATAAAACTCAACATACATCTCTCAAGTTCTAATTGATAGTTCATCTCTCAACCTAATTTGCATAATTAATCAATTTTCAGCTTTTGATATTTCAAGTACTATTACTTCATTGCTATTCAATGAAACTTGGTACATAGATGCTCTAAAACAATCCAAAAACCTGATTAATTTTAAGTGTGCATATTAATCAACTAATTTGCATAATTGGTTAATTTTTGGCTTTTACACTGATATTGCAAGTACTAATTATTCGATTTCAATGGATCTTGGTACATAGATGTTCTAGGACAATGCACAGACCTGATTAGTTTTGGGTTAAAATCAGTGCATGTTAATCACCAAATTTGCATAATTAGCCAATTTTCAGCTTTTACACTGATATCACATGTACTGATTATTCCATTTCAATGAAACTTGGTACATTGATGCTTCAGAACAATGCACAGAGATCCACTCAGTTTTGAATTAAAATCAGATCATATTAATTACCTAATTTGCATAATAAATCATAGTTTTTGGTTCTCATCACATTTCAATAAAACTTCGTACATAAATGGTCTATGACAGTACTTATCTTAATTCAATGAATCTCAGTAATGAGTACATATGTACTCTAACACAATGTGATGATCAAATTAGTTTTAGGTTTATATACATCTAATAATTACCTAATTTACATAATAATTTACTTTTCAGCTTTCCACTAATTTAGTTATGATTAAACATCACATTATAATAAAACTTTGTACATGTGTACCCTGAAACAATATACAGACCTAAATCTATGCATAATAATTGCTTAGTTTTTTATAATAGTTCATTTGGTTCATTGAGGTAATCCACATGCATGATTAGTTTAATGTTGATAAACATGCATATTGATTATCTATTATTATTTCTGATATCTAAAAAAATCAGATTTAATTTGAATTCATCGCAGAGGTGCTCTGGAATAAATTAGACTAAAAATCCTGGATGAAAAATCAAATGTATTTTCTGTATGTATTATAAATTTTGATGATGTGAATCACATTTTTTTTATGTTATGCATCTCAAATAGCAGACAAAAATTAGTTGCCAAGCTTCTCGTTTAAAAGCAAATCTTAAATTTTGAATTAATTTTAATGTGTCTCCAATACTCTCAGCACACGGGAGTTCTTTCTAAGCTTAATTAATTTGTTCAATCATTTCATACAAAGTGTTTTATTGTTAAAATTACTGATTTGCAGCCAGATACACATGTAATTAGAAAGGCATTTCCATTTTGGACAAATGTTCTGAGGTAATTTTAAGACAACCGAACCCCTGCTACGGTACCATACATGTACCTCAACAAGATACAAGGCACCACTTGATAAACTGACGTGGTTGCAATATTATAATTATGCATTTATGAATTACATACTGTGGACTACTTTATTTTCGCTTGGAATTAATTTTCGCTGAAGGAATGATTCAGTGAAAATAAAATCCAGCGAATATACCTTTTTTCCTATATTTTACATGTTATTTTTTGCTTCAGACCCAAGGTGTCATCGTCATTGGATTCAGGAATGGACACCAGTAATATTTACATTAACTTAGATGAAAGCAAACCAAGGAATAGCAAGAAAGCTATTGAAAACATATTGTTAAAAAGTAAAAAAGATCAGGTAAGATTTCTCACTACAATTTTTTATTAAAATCGCATGAGTTGAAAATATAAAAAATAATCACGTTAGAGAACACTTGCATTACATTCAAATCATAAAAAAGGGGAATTGAGATTGTTCAAATTATGGACATTGAGTTATGAAAACATCCAGTTACAAAAATAACCATGCCCATATTTTAGAAACCACACCCAATTGTAACTCAATGTTCAATTAATTGTTAACCAAAACTCAAGTTAAGGACAAGATTGAATACGTTGCCTATAAATCAAAGTTTGGTTAACAGTTAATTAAAGTTACTAAATGTGGATGTTCAACAAATACAAACATATATGTTAATTCAAACAATTCAGCATCTGAAAAAGGGGTGTTCATTGGCTATTCTGTCTTTTCTTCAATCACGGTTGATTTCTGCAGAACATTCATCACAATCAAAATGATGAAAAAGATTCAAAATAGAATCATTCACATTTTAAATAGTACAAGTATTGTCACTACAGTTACTAGTATTTAAATTTGTAAAACTGTTAATTGTGTCCATTTTCTAGAAGCGGTGAAATTATTGTGAGGTCAAAGTTCACACTTACTGCTGTGGAATTCTATTGTCAGTTTTCATTCGCCAATCTATTGTGATTGGACACATGTGATACTCAATCATCATTCAAAATTTATTTTAAAAAAAGACTTTAAAATGTTTATTTAATATAAAAAAACTTCTTTGTTTGCTTTTTTTTTGTGAAAGTTGACTTTGGCATTCAAAAACAAAATGATTTCATGTGTTTATTGAGTGTTTTATGTTTTCAGCTTCTAAAAAAGAGTGTTGTAACCAGTGGTTTTGAGAAGAAGGACAGCATACCTCCATATAAGGAATCCATGCGCCAAATAAAGAAACAAAGGAAGGTGAGTAGAAAGACAACATACCTCCATATAAGGAATTCATGTGCCAAATTAGGTAACAGGAAGGTGAGCAGAAAGATAATATACTTCCATATAAGGAATCCATGTGCCAAATAAGGAAACAAAGGATGGTGAGTAGAAAGACAATATACCTCCATATAAGGAATCCATGGGTTAAATAAGGAAACAAAGGAAGGTGAGTAGAAAGACAGCATACCTCCATATAAGGAATCCATGTGCCAAATAACGAAACAAAGGAAGGTGAGTAGAAAGACAGCATACCTCCATTTAAGAAATCCATGTGCCAAATAAGGAAACAGAGGAAGGTGAGTAGAAAGACAGCATACCTCCATATATAAGGAATCCATGTGCCAAATAAGGAAACAAGGTGAGTAGAATAATAACATGACGCTCAGAGATGACGGCCACCCTTTAATGTATAAGCATATGATTACACTGGGTTATGTTGGAATTTTAAATCATCATTTTTTATTTTAACAGAAAGAAAGAGAGTCACACACTGGAAGTAACTGGTATAATATGAAAGCACCAGAGATGACAGAAGAACTCAAGAATGACTTGAAAGTAATAAAAATGAGAGGAGCGTTAGATCCAAAACGATTCTACAAGGGTAGTGATGTGAGGGGATTACCCAAATTTGTTCAGGTGAGTGCACATTCTTAGTAATTCTATTTAAATACATTGGCTTAAAAGCTTGACCAAATCGCGCCCATGTTTTGTATATATTGCCCTCTTTGGTTGAACCTACATTGACTTTTGTTTTATTATGATCCCTCTGTAGGTTGGTACAGTGATAGAGCACTCAGCTGATTTCTATCATTCAAGAATACCGAAGAAAGACCGAAAGAAGACGATAGTGGATGAGTTGTTAGCTGACGCTGAATTTAGGAGGTAAATAACATTCACTTTATTATTCGGGATTGGGGGGGGGGGGGGTTTACAGATAATATTGTGTATTAATTAATATACATCTGTCACCGTAACGCAATAAGTTAGTGTGTTATAATTTTGAGGTATTTTACGGGGTATTTTCATCCTACTATAGCAATAAAATGCAAATTCCAAATATGGAATGATTATGCGCGTAAACATCCTCTAATAATGAAAACTTTCACACAAAGAAGTTCGCTGATTCTGTTCTAAACTTTTTGGATTTCGGCATTCCCATGATGAATCATTGGGAGGAAATAATGTATAATAATAAGGTTATTATGAGGATACCTCAAACTATGCACAAAGACAGTACGCCGTTGCATCAACCTCCGCTGCGCGACGTCGATACTCTGGCTGTACTGTCTTCGTGCATACTTCTCGGTATCCTCGTAATAACCTCATATTACTTGTTATATTAGCAGTATTCTATTGTTTTACTGGTAGTAATATTTTACGTAACTCGATCCACACCACACAATATTTCTTGACCCCGATGCTCAGAGAACAATTCCAAATCGAGAAATGACATCCCTTTTATTTCTGCAACCTTTATAGTGTTGGTTGCTTTGTAGTATAAAACCACATAATCTTTGTTGATATTGACAATGAAAATATTTAGACTTGTGATATTTTACTTCTTTTCGACAAAGGACCAACACTAACAGCTAAATTAGCCAAATGACGTCTTCTTTACTTTCTTGAGAATATTCTTGGTTGATTCCATTCACAAATGTGGATAGTCAAGTTATGTGCAAATAAAAGGATCACCTCAGAAAAGATGATTCTTTTTGGTTTATCATTGCAAAATTACATCTTTCGTTCACCACGCCAGGCCTTGGGGATATTGAGTCTTTTCGAT
This sequence comes from Saccoglossus kowalevskii, assembly GCF_978046115.1. NCBI lineage: Eukaryota > Metazoa > Hemichordata > Enteropneusta > Harrimaniidae > Saccoglossus > Saccoglossus kowalevskii. The sequence goes on from NC_140657.1 coordinate 8,276,368, forward strand.
GAAGAAATGAAAAAACAAATGTGTTCATAAAAATACACACATTTTATTATAATACGATTTAGATACTGCCTGAATTTACAGTGTAAAACTGGGTAGGGTCTGTGGGAAAACATTCAAAGGCAAGATCTTTATCATTATCTTTATTGTCGGTTATTTTCGACTGTACGCAAACTGTTCATGCAAATCAATTTCCACCATGATGTTTTTCAGCATGATTTGGCCTGAAACAATGTCCTTTGACCTAACAGATCAAGTCTTCCATTAACCAATCCAAATGCTATGTCATACTCAACTGACAAAGTTTTCTGATTTTTGATGATTTTTAACACAATGCGAAAGTTAGTTTCCGCAATGATAAAACGAGATCTGTTTTGACAAAAAAATGATTTTTTTTTCCTAAAAACTGCTGATTCGGAATTTTCGAAAGGTAAACTGAGTGTGGAGGAAATTTTATATACCGGTCACGGTCGCAAACAGGTCACGTCGAAGAATATTTTACTCGTGGAAATAGTGAATATAAAGTATTTTAAGTACTACAAAATTGCCCCATTTTTGCAGTGTTAAAAATTCATGGCAATTGTCTCCAAAAATACGGCAGATAAAATGCAATGTGACAACATCTATGTGTCACATGCTTAACATAGTGACACAGAACATGATGACATGACAACATCTATGTGTCACATGCTTAACATAGTGACACAGAACATGATGACATGACAACATCTATGTGTCACATGCTTAACATAGTGACACAGAACATGACATGACAACATCTGTGTCACATGCTTAACATAGTGACACAGAACATGATGACATGACAACATCTATGTGTCACATGCTTAACATAGTGACACAGAACATGATGACATGACAACATGTATGTGTCACATGCTTAACATAGTGACACAGAACATGATGACATGACAACATCTATGTGTCACATGCTTAACATAGTGACACAGAACATGATGACATGACAACATGTATGTGTCACATGCTTAACATAGTGACACAGAACATGATGACATGACAACATCTATGTGTCACATGCTTAACATAGTGACACAGAACATGATGACATGACAACAGCTATGTGTCACATGCTTAACATAGTGACACAGAACATGATGACATGACAACATGTATGTGTCACATGCTTAACATAGTGACACAGAACATGATGACATGACAACATATATGTGTCACATGCTTAACATAGTGACACAGAACATGATGACATGACAACATCTATGTGTCACATGCTTAACATAGTGACACAGAACATGATGGCATGACAACATCTATGTGTCACATGCTTAACATAGTGACACAGAACATGACATGACAACATCTGTGTCACATGCTTAACATAGTGACACAGAACATGATGACATGAGAACATCTATGTGTCACATGCTTAACATAGTGACACAGAACATGATGACATGACATGTATGTGTCACATGCTTAACATAGTGACACAGAACATGATGACATGACAACATCTATGTGTCACACGCTTAACATAGTGACACAGAACATGACATGACAACATCTATGTGTCACATGCTTAACATAGTGACACAGAACATGATGACATGAGAACATCTGTGTCACATGCTTAACATAGTGACACAGAACATGATGACATGACAACATCTATGTGTCACATGCTTAACATAGTGACGCAGAACATGATGACATGACAACATCTATGTGTCACATGCTTAACATAGTGACACAGAACATGATGACATGAGAACATCTATGTGTCACATGCTTAACATAGTGACACAGAACATGATGACATGACAACATCTATGTGTCACATGCTTAACATAGTGACACAGAACATGATGACATGACAACATCTATGTGTCACATGCTTAACATAGTGACGCAGAACATGATGACATGAGAACATCTATGTGTCACATGCTTAACATAGTGACACAGAACATGATGACATGAGAACATATATGTGTCACATGCTTAACATAGTGACACAGAACATGATGACATGACAACATCTATGTGTCACATGCTTAACATAGTGACACAGAACATGATGACATGAGAACATCTATGTGTCACATGCTTAACATAGTGACACAGAACATGATGACATGACAACATCTATGTGTCACATGCTTAACATAGTGACGCAGAACATGATGACATGAGAACATCTATGTGTCACATGCTTAACATAGTGACACAGAACATGATGACATGAGAACATATATGTGTCACATGCTTAACATAGTGACACAGAACATGATGACATGAGAACATATATGTGTCACATGCTTAACATAGTGACACAGAACATGATGACATGAGAACATCTGTGTCACATGCTTAACATAGTGACACAGAACATGATGACATGAGAACATATATGTGTCACATGCTTAACATAGTGACACAGAACATGACATGAAAACATCTGTGTCACATGCTTAACATAGTGACACAGAACATGATGACATGAGAACATCTATGTGTCACATGCTTAACATAGTGACACAGAACATGATGACATGACAACATATATGTGTCACATGCTTAACATAACGACACAGAACATAGTGACACAGAACATGATGACATGAGAACATTTGTATTAATTTTCATCTTCTTATTCCCAACAATTGTTTATATTTCCAGGTACAATAAAAGAAAATACACAGAAATACAAGAGTTTTCAAGAAAAGCGTCAGGAGCTAAGAAACATATGAAAAGATTAAAAAAGAAGAAAAGATGAACATATGTTTTGAACTACTTCTGTTATTTGAAATAAATAAATATAACTTGAAGGAAATAATTAACTGTGCTCTATATGTGTTTGTATGATCAAACTACCTCCATATAAAGAATGCAGTGACTACTTTTAAAGCGAAAAAAGTCGTCACCTTCGCATGCATCAGATGGCCATAGCGTGTCGTTCAGGGTTGTAGCCAAAAACTTTCGCTGATTTTTTGGAGATCTTTGCAAAATTTTAATTTGGTTCATATCTTCACATAGCGATTTTTGTCTGTCACAGAGGACGGAATGGGCAATTTTTTTTCCGTCCTCAAATGCAAAATTCCGTTCAAGGACGGAAGGATGGGGCGCTGGCTACAACCATGGTGTCATTGTTTACAAACAAGCACCTCCCCATAAGCCTTTGCGTTTTTAGCGTGTGTTGTTATCGTTGCTTGGGACTCAATTCCCATGCGTGTGTGCAGGTGACGACTCTTTTAATTTCTTCAAGTCAAACTTGACTTTGATCAACTGAAATAAATGTGCTTTGCATTGATATATAATTTTTTGGACAAACATTATTTCAAATGAGTTTGGGGGAAAACATTATCCATTTTATAGGAGTCCCTTGGTTAGTCACTATACACAGGTTTGACTGTCCCTTGGGTGGTCACTATACACAGGTTTGACTATGCCTTGGGTGGTTGCTATACACAGGTTTGACTGTTCCTTGGGTGGTTGCTATACACAAGTTTGACTGTCCCTTGGGTGGTTGCTATACACAGGTTTGTCTGTCCCTTGGATGGTTGCTATACACAGGTTTGTCCCATGGATGGTTGCTATACACAGGTTTGACTGTACCTTGGGTGGTTGCTATACACAGGTTTGACTGTACCTTGGATGGTTGCTATACACAGGTTTGACTGTTCCTTGGATGGTTGCTATACACAGGTTTGACTGTACCTTGGGTAATTGCTATACACAAGTTTGACTGTTCCTTGATTGGTTGCTATAAACAGGTTTGACTGTCCCTTGATTGGTTGCTATAAACAGGTTTGACTGTCCCTTGGATGGTTGCTATACACAGGTTTGACTGTACCTTGGGTGGTTGCTATACACAGGTTTGACTGTACCTTGGGTGGTTGCTATACACAGGTTTGACTATACCTTGGGTGGTTGCTATACACAGGTTTGACTGTCCCTTGGGTGGTTGCTATACACAGGTTTGACTGTCCTTTGGATGGTTGCTATAAACAGGTTTGACTGTCCCTTGGGTGGTTGCTATACACAGATTTGACTGTCCCTTGGGTGGTTGCTATACATAGGTTTGACTGTCCCTTGGGTGGTTGCTATACACAGGTTTGACTGTACCTTGGATGGTTGCTATGCACAGGTTTGACTGTCCCTTGGGTTGTTTGCTTTACACAGGTTTAACTGTACCTTGGGTGGTTACTATACACAGGTTTGACTGTCCCTTGGGTGGTTGCTATACACAGGTTTGACTGTCCCTTGGATGGTTGCTATACACAGGTTTGACTGTACCTTGGGTGGTTACTATACATAGGTTTAACTGTACCTTGGGTGGTTGCTATACACAGGTTTGACTGTCCCTTGGATGGTTGCTATACACAGGTTTGACTGTACCTTGGGTGGTTACTATACACAGGTTTGATTGTCCCTTGGGTGGTTGCTATACACAGATTTGACTGTCCCTTGGATGGTTGCTATACACAGGTTTAACTGTACCTTGGGTGGTTGCTATACACAGGTTTGATTGTCCCTTGGATGGTTGCTATACACAGGTTTGACTGTACCTTGGGTGGTTACTATACACAGTTTTAACTGTACCTTGGGTGGTTGCTATACACAGGTTTGACTGTCCCTTGGATGGTTGCTATACACAGGTTTGACTGTACCTTGGGTGGTTACTATACACAGTTTTAACTGTACCTTGGGTGGTTGCTATACACAGGTTTGACTGTCCCTTGGATGGTTGCTATACACAGGTTTGACTGTACCTTGGGTGGTTACTATACACAGGTTTGACTGTCCCTTGGATGGTTGCTATACACAGGTTTAACTGTACCTTGGGTGGTTGCTATACACAGGTTTGATTGTCCCTTGGATGGTTGCTATACACAGGTTTGACTGTACCTTGGGTAATTGCTATACACAGGTTTGACTGTCCCTTGGGTGGTTGCTATACACAGGTTTGACTGTACCTTGGGTGGTTACTATACACAGGTTTAACTGTACCTTGGGTGGTTGCTATACACAGGTTTGACTGTCCCTTGGGTAATTGCTATACACAGGTTTGACTGTTCCGTGAATGGTCACTATACACAGGTTTGACTGTCTTTTGGATGGTTGCTATACACAGGTTTGACTGTTCCTTGGATGGTTGCTATACACAGGTTTGACTGTACCTTGGGTAATTGCTATACACAAGTTTGACTGTTCCTTGAGTGATCACTATACACAGGTTTGACTGTCCAATTGGGTGGTCACTACAGGTTTGATTGTCCATTCGGGTGGTTACTATACACAGGTTTGACTGTTCCTTGAGTGGTCACTATACACAGGTTTGACTGTACCTTCAGGTGGTCACTATACACAGGTTTGACTTCCCTTCAGGTGGTCACTATACACAGGTTTGACTGTCCAATTGGGCGGTCACTACAGGTTTGACTGTCCCTTCTGGTGGTTACTATACACAGGTATGACTGTTCCTTGAGTGGTCACTCAATCTGATTAAAATCTGATGTAGTGTACGGGCTTTAATTATTTTGGCTATAAACTTATTTTAATTTTAATTTTTATTACTTTTGTTATTAATGCCATTTTATTTTATTTTATTTTATTTTATTTTATTTTATTTTATTTTATTTTACTTTGATTTTGATTTTGTGATTTTTTTAATTCCGCCCTACCTACATCTGAGCCGATGCCTATGTAACGAGATTTCAACGAGACCCACTATCGACGATTTTAGTCAACGAATCACATACCTCCTTCTATAGCGCACATGATGACGTCACCGGGCGGAATCGGGTGGCAAACACACTCTAATAAAATGGCGGATTATACCGACCGAGAATAACACGGCTTTTCGGTAAGTTTATCATTGTCAAATGCAACGAAAGTCATTTTTATGTTAATATTGTGGCTCGAATGGTTCGACTTTAGATCGTTATTTTGCATAGTTGTTCTGGGAGTGACGATTTTTTTTCCGCCGTTTCGACCGAACACCAGTGTCTTTTTCCAGTCGCCTGCCCTGGAGACGGGTGATGTTTTGTTGAAGATCGGGCCAACATCGTCTACGGTATTGAAACCGTAGCTGTAAATATTCATCAAATTGTATCATCATTTTGTACATTATACAATAACTCTTTATTAAAGTAATTGAGCTGATTTGGACTGGAATAAAATATTTTTTATTTGGAACACATCGCAATTGATCAGGAAATATTTTTTTGCTCCAATTTTCTGCGTCGATGCCGTGGGCCGGTGACCGTTATACAATTTAAAATCAGTTTGCATTGTTTACTATAGCTGTTTACAGTGTTCTAATCATTACGATTTACTTATTTTGTTGCTTCCATTCTAGATAATTATGCTCAGTGATGTAAAATTGAAGCGATGACTGAATGAACGAACCTTGGTTGGCGAAGATGCATCTGGAAGTGTACACATTTGTTGGAAGTGAAAAAAATATTCAATGTAATGACAAAAATTGTAAAATGCTGTGGAATTTCTTTTGCAAATACAAATATACTAGCAATTTTCTATTAATGGTTTATTCAAGTGGGCAAAATATAATGTACAGAAAGATTGCCCGTAGAGTATCTCTACACTGAAAAGTAAGCAACCGACTGCCTGTATAAAAGGGGGGCTGTGATTGGCTGTTACTTATGCGAGATTTGAACGGGACTTACATAGGCGTCGGATCAGATGTAGGTAGGGCAGAATTAAAAAAAAAATCACAAAATCAAAATCAAAGTAAAATAATAAAATAAAAGGGCATTAACAACAAAAGTAATAAAAAATAAAATTAAAATAAGTTTATAGCCACAATAATTAAAGCCCGTACACTACATCAGATTTTAATCAGATTGGTGGTCACTATACACAGGTTTGACTGTCCAATTGGGTGGTCACTACAGGTTTGACTGTCCTTTTGGGTGGTTACTATACACAGGTTTGACTGTTCCTTGAGTGGTCACTATACACAGGTTCAACTGTCCCTTCAGGTGGTCACTATACACAGGTTCAACTGTCCCTTCAGGTGGTCACTATACACAGGTTCAACTGTCCCTTCAGGTGGTCACTATACACAGGTTCAACTGTTCCTTCAGGTGGTCACTATACACAGGTTCAACTGTCCCTTCAGGTGGTCACTATACACAGGTTCAACTGTCCCTTCAGGTGGTCACTATACACAGGTTCAACTGTCCCTTCATGTGGTCACTATACACAGGTTCAACTGTCCCTTCATGTGGTCACTATACACAGGTTCAACTGTCCCTTCATGTGGTCACTATACACAGGTTCAACTGTCCCTTCAGGTGGTCACTATGCACAGGTTTAACTGTAGCTAGTATACAACTATGGGTACATGTAGTTGCTTACCTTGCATGCTTACCTTGACTTTCCATGTAAGGAAATTTCATGTTACATAACTGACCATAGTAATCACCAATCACATCAGTGGCGGATCAGCAAATGTATTGGGGGGGGGGGGGGTTCCAAGCTTTGCTTAAAATTTACGGAGCGTAAATCGCAAAGAAGCTATGTTTAATCCAGATGCATAGTCATGCGTTTACCCCCCCCCCCCCCCTCTGGTACCTCCACTGAATCACATGACATCCTATACTGTAAAATACTTTATTTCAGCTGGATTTAATTTTCGCTGAACAAATCATGGGTGTTTTGTATGGAATTTATTTTCACTGATTTTTGACGAGTTTTGTTATTGACACTATTTTTATAACTGCCATAAATTGTAATTCTGAAATTCATGAAAGACAAACTTGCGAGTTCTGTAAAGGTAATTTTCTTAAGAATTCTACAGAGAAGAGCAGTTAAAAATACGAGCTTCATTCTTCAAATAAAGATGCACCATTACTGCATTTTACAAACTTTCCTGGAGATGCATGTATATGTAAGTTAGTTCTTGCACATGTCATGCTCGTGTGATGGGTAGAGTTCTTTCAGGAGTATAGTTTTAATAAAAAACAAATTCATTGATCGTTTCTAAGATGCACCTCTTTTGATTTGATTACGTAACGGTAATCGTCTTGACTGCCAAAAGTAGTTGTCAAATTCATAAATATGTTATGTTTATCAACCAAAAATGGATTAAAATTTTGTGAACATGCAAGCATCTGACCCAAATACGTAAGTTGGTCTGACCGTCGGTCTAACCCCACAACACATAACTGCGCCCTCAATAGTTCCGTCACTAAAATTTGCCGCCATCTTTGTTTTGCATCTGATCCCACGTTTGAGTTGCGTTGAAGAAAAACAAAGCAGGCACTGAAGTTGTTGATATATACTGCAACATAATCTGCTTTCTTGACAAGTATATATTCCAATCACATCTGTAGGTAGGTATTCGCAAAGTGTTTGATTTGGCACACATCTTCGAGTCGATATAATATGGCATTTTCGAACACTGAGTGTTTGCTGGACAGCATTGCTTGTTATGTGATTCTCAACTTCCGGACACTGCGACTTGTACTGTTCTAGCCGTGGTTCCGCGGCGTTTTGGGTCTGGAGAGGGTCCTAGGCTTCGTCTGCCAGTATACACGGCAGCGTCGATGTACAGCACGGATCTTAAAAAACGACGGGAACCACGGCTAATACTGTTCTGGATAGTTTCCCCATTCTAATTCTTCCAATATTTCTCTTAGTAATGGTGTACAGCTGAGACTCGAACTTGAGAACTTGCTGTTTACCGTACAGTAAAAAAAAAAAAAACATTCACTACCAGTATTTTAGGGTCCTACTATTTAACGCCCGGACACGCGAGGGAGTGTCCGGGCACGCGCGGAGGCGAACAGGGGGGAATACCTAACGCGCGGGGCAGCGGCAGCAATCCTTGTACTGTATAATATTCGTTTATGCTCAAAATTTGAACCGGAGTGGCGAATTCGAGCAGCTATCCACACTTTTTATGATCGACGCCCGGGCATTCCGGCGAGTCGAGTCCGCCATGTTGTTTACTAATTTTGGTTAGCGTTTAACAATAGGACAATACCATTCGATCCATGGGGATGACAGTCCTACGAATGTGCCGACATTGTCGAAGGACAAGGACAGGAAAAGTTTGTGCAAGTGTGGCGAGACTCCCGTAGTTACGCGGAAATTATTTACCTCATGTGAAAAAAACATGTTTCTCATTGTTGTCTATATTGTATCGTATCATGGATCTAGGTAGTCCTGCGTACAGTCTATGGAGGTACGCCGGGCTGTGGTGGGGTCGTATATCAACCAAACGCGCTCCCGTACACACAGCACTGTATTCAGGGCTAGCATCCAAGAGCTTCGTGGTTGTGTTATAATGTTACAATGTGAAAACAGACAACCACTCAGCCATAATACGTATCGAGACCAAACATAATTTGTCGATAATCGTGTGTTGCAAGAAAAAGTGAGATTGTCGCAAAATGTAGCAAATCGTTTTCAAAACAGTGCCGCTAAGAAAGTCTCGATTTGTTTGCGCCCACTGTAAACCATGTATAGTAAACAAACCGCCCTTTAGAAAATATTTTTATTAAAAATAAGTACAAGTCAACTAAAACGAAAATTAAAACATGTATAGTAAATAGACAGACACCCCGCCCTAGTGGAAAATATTTTTATTCAAAATTATTCGAAATTGACAATGCTATGATAAACGTGTTTTTCGTTGTCGCTATAATGCAGTATCAGAACTCCAAGTTAAAATATTAACGGGGAAGTACAATTGCGCATGTCTCCCATTAGTTCCAAAGAACGGCATTATCACGTCGGTATGTTCAATGGTCCACACTGAATACAATGGCATAACACTAATAGTTTTGAAATAAATACATTAACACGTCGGCAAGTTCAATCGTTCACACCTAAGACAATGGCATAACTCTGTAATAGTTCTGAAAAGAAGGTGTTATCATGTCGGCAAGTTAAATTGTTCAAACTAAAAGCAACGTCATACACTGATTTAAAAAAAAAATGCTTTGTCTCTCGACGCAACTCGCCCTGGTTATGTAAATGTTTTCCCTTACCATCAGGCTCCAAGCCGGAACAAATGACAACCTTTTTTTTCTGAATTACACAAGTTCATCATATTTGGTATGTCATGTTTATTTGAAAAAAAACGTGCCTTGCTTGGGTTGAACCACGGTTACTAAAAAATAGTGACCGTGGTTGAACTGAATTAGGGACAGTGTATGTTCCCCTCTCTGTTGTAGTTGTACAATAGAGTGTAAGTCACAGCTGAATATGTGTCGCGGCGTCAACACTTTGAAATATGTGGACGAAACGTAACATATTCCGTACGCTATACTGTGCACGAGATTGACCAAACTCTGTGTTTTCGACAAGAGGTATAAACCAGGTTTACCGTAAACTGCGTGTACAATAAGAAATTTACCGCATGCTGTAAGAGTGGGGACAGGGGGTGGGTGACTGGTACAGGAAATAAAAAAGGCATCTTAAGTTTTTACAGGAAGTTACCATTTACAATAAAAAAATCGATTTTTACGCTTAAAGATATATTTGATATTTTGTGTTTAAGAATCTATATTGAAAGCTTAATGTGGAAAATGCTTCATACACTTACAAAATATACGATCTTTGTACAAATCATGGATGAATAAAACGGTTGATTACATTTTAAGTCTTGTCCATGGCTACGAATATACGTTTTTTATTTATTTGTTTGAATTACATTACAAAGTATAAAAACATTGGACGAACATATCCCCTCTGTACCGTACACGAGATTTACCGAACTCTGTACCGTTCACGATATTTACCGTACCGTCACCCCCATGGATCGAATGGTATTGTCCTATTGTTAAACGCTAACCAAAATTAGTAAACAACATGGCGGACTCGACTCGCCGGAATGCCCGGGCGTCGATCATAAAAAGTGTGGTTAGCTGCTCGAATTCGCCACTCCGGTTCAAATTTTGAGCATAAACGAATATTATACAGTACAAGGATTGCTGCCGCTGCCCCGCGCGTTAGGTATTCCCCCCTGTTCGCCTCCGCGCGTGCCCGGACACTCCCTCGCGTGTCCGGGCGTTAAATAGTAGGACCGGTATTTTAATATTCCCATTTGGAAACTTCATTGACACCTCTAACTAGTAATAATAATATAACTACCCTGAATTTACTCAAAATTCGTTTTGTTGTCAGTTCCAAATAATTCAATATTTACTAACAGGGTTTTATATTCACATGTAGGATTCTGTATACCATTTAATAGTTTTTGATGGTAATAATTTTCGTGGTTGGAAAAAAATAGTTATTGTTCATTTTAGGCTGTTTTGCAAGTTTTCCTATTCATAGAGCGTTTATTACGTGCGTTTTGTATATTGTGTATTTTTGCTTGTTTCTGTTTTATATTATATGCAATCAGATTATTCCCAGCATAGGGGACCTACATGTCTAAATACATGTTTATTATAGTGGTATTGGGTAATAAACAATGTTCATCATTGTGGAATGTTTATTATTGTAATTATAATATACCATCATTAGCCATATCTTAGATGATATTACTTATTTTGGCTTATATTATGGCCAAAACTCAACTGGATGTAGCATTAAACTTGTGTTGTATTGTTAGCTGGCGTTAACTTGACTTTTACAGGTAACTTGCAACTTTCCTGGGCAAGTCAATGTTCCAATAACCCCCATCAACTTACCCCATTATATGAGGGAAGCGACTGCAAAAAAGAGGATAATTTACTTCCTTTGTATAGTCACAACAATATTGCAACCTGAAAACAACGACTTGGCCACAGTACATACCTAGACAAAAATTAATTAGTCCCAAATCTGTCATCAGGGGAAGTGAGATTGTCACGAAATCTACCAAATCAAGTTCATAACATTAGATCATCTGATTATGCTAATAAGAAAGTCCCTTACTTATATTGCAATGTTCTTAGCGACTTTCTGAAGGAGTCAACTAACTCCCTGTTGCTGGGTCAATTATTAAAGTGTAACTGAATTGGGACAATTGACTTTTTTTGTGTGCAAAATTTATTTATAAAAACATTATGAAAAAAAATCAAGTGAAAAATGTACATAAATTAAGTAAACGATCAATAATAATGTTCTGGATAAGGACACGCCCACGTTCAGTTTCTTGGTCGACTCAGAGCGAGGCTCCAACTAGAGTACCTAATTAGCATACAAGGGTACTTTGTGACGTCACGGGGGGAACTTGTCATCGTCTCACAATGGATGCTATACGTATGCAGTGCTCGGAAAGCGACACGGAATCTATGTTATCGTCTGACGAGAGTTATGAAATCGAAGAGTATGATGACAATGAGAGATGTCACGATTTTGTTTTAGAGTGCCAGGGACAAATTGGCCCATACAGGTTTGAACCTGCAAGAAAAGTACGCGATGTGGGTGATCGTGTACCTTCCCAAAATGACCGTGACACAGAGTTTGAACATCGTGACCGGCTTGGTTTCCAGTTTCTGTCTTTTGTTCATCCAAATTCTAAACACATATCAGTGTGCAATTTTCAGTTTCTTGATCTTCTGAAGAAATCATGTAAAGACACAAAGTACGTGAACGGTGAATGCGTCCAGTGCTTACATTTTCCAATCGCCATTTTGTGTTTAGTTGTTGTTGTTCCACGATCGATCTAGTTATTTCGACTCTGGCATAATAACATGAATACATTCTAAACTTTTCAAGCAAATTAATATTCATATTCTACATGGAAAATATTATTCTTCTGGTTATTTACACAGTTATTCCCGAAACCCAAATAATTCATAACGAATCCAGATGGTGGATCAACAAATGATTCGGGCGTAAAATGGACACTGCAAATAACGGTATATGGAGAAGGTCCATCCCAATGTTTCCTGGTGTTCTTGACGGCTTTGGTCCACTGATGTCATAAATTCGAATCTTTTGGGAACCCATAAAGACTTACGCGATCGCCGTGTGTGTTACTACACCCGCCAACAACACAGCGTTTCCCCATGAAAACGATCGTGGTAACTTGTTGTATATGATGGTAACTTGAACTCGTAAGAATTCTCGATCTTGGTAACTCGTTGTATATGTTTACGAAACGCGTGCGTATGGAAAATGATAAACAATCCTGTCTGCTAGCTAGCTCATGCTTTATGCTCCCGTTGGTGGCGCCATTTCGGTTACACTCGTAATGCCGAAAAAACTCGAAGGTGATGGGAGAGGGTGGCGTGGCGCGATTTCGGAATATCATTGACTGTTTACCCAATTTATATACCCTTTTCACTTGATTTTTTTTCATAATGTTGTTTATAAATAAATTTTGCACACAAAAAAAGTCAATTGTCCCAATTCAGTTACACTTTAAATGATTGTTGAAACATACTTCATGTGAAGTACATGTATGTGCTTTGTTTGTGTTTGTAGACTATACTGGAATAAGGTGCATGATTTATTATCACCAAATTTAACGTCGTCTTGTTATACAGATTCAGGGCCACTGGAATACATTAAAGTAATATTTTATCGTCCAATAATGTACATTGTATATCAATGTCATAACAATGTTCAAATAGGGACAGTGGTGTATTATATTATTTAATAGAAGTTTTTCATGTTACTGTAGGAGAAAAACTTTACTAAGTTTAAATTTAGGTTTTTAACTGGTTTGTAAAAGAAACAATAAACTTGCTTGGTTTTAATTTAACACATTAGTTGTGCTGGTATCAACGGGAAAATAAAACCATAAAAATTACGCTCTGTAACATTTATCAAAGTGCCATAGTCAACATGCAGCACACATTCCGATTTTGTGTGTTTTACATAATTTACTTGTATTGTATACCTGTTGCATGGGACTCATATTAAACACTGCACGACAACTGTATTGCTTTAAATCATTAATGTCTATGTTTAAATGTCCATGAGCAGTTTTGTTTCTCTGAGCAAGTGACAAGTGTATAGTGGAGGGTTGAGAGCAGAGATACTTTATATATTTAGTCCCCGTTCGGACCTCCGTGTGTCCATGCGTGTGTGCGTGCGTCCGGACCTGTATCTTAGAAATGCCTGAACCAATCACAATCAAACTTCACACATACATCATACATGATATTATACATATGCACGTCAATTTGTTTCACGATCTGATTCAAGATGGTCGAATGGTGGCCATTTTTGTGCTAAAAAATCCTAAAAATCAAGCATTTCCCAGCTGTTTACAGATGGATTTTGTTCAAACTTGGTATATACATTAGACATTGTGGGACCTTGATGCAAATAATTTTGTTTTTCAGATAAGATTCAAAATGGCCGACTGACCGCCATTTTGTTTTCATGAATGTGGTTCTCGTGCCATATCTCTGACTTGCTTTCACTGATTATGTTCAAATTTTAAATATTCATTATACATCATGTCATAGATAGACAGATATATTGGTTTGACAACCCTATTTAAAATGGCCAAATGGTGGCCATTTTTGTGCTAAAAATCATCAAATATTAAGCATTTCTGGCATTTATGGATGGATTTCGTTCAAACTTGGTACATATATTAGACATTACAGGTTCCTGATGCACATCATTTATTTTTCAGATCGGATTCAAAATGGCTGTCTGGCGGCCATTTTGTTTTAATGAATGGGCTTCTAGATCTATATATCCGACTTGTTTTGACTGATTATGTTCAAATTTTAAATAATCATTATACATCATGTCATAGATAAACAGATATATTGGTTCGACGATCCTATTCAAAATGGCCGAATGGTGGTCATTTTTGTGCTAAAAAATCATCAAATATCAAGCATTTCTAACATTAATGGATGGATTTCATTCAAACTTGGTACATACATTGAACATTACGAGTTCCTGATGCATATCATTTTATTTTTCAGATTGAATTCAAAATGGCTGACTGGCGGCCATTTTGTTTTAATAATTGGGCTTCTAGAGCCATGTCTCTTAAATGCTTTGACTGATTATATTAAAATTTTATATATTCGTTATACATCATGTTATATATATACATGTATTGAAAATGGTTGATTTTGAATGCTGTTCCAGAGCAATATCTCTCAAAATGCACAAGTACTTGTTTGACGATCAGATACAAATGTCAATCATTTTAATGTTAAAAAATCATATTTCTGACATGGTTATATTCCAACTATATTACTATAAACAAAACTATATATCTTAAATTTGATAACTAACAGGGACTGTGCCATGCATGGCTTGTCTATTTCTCTTCAGATACAAGTTCTGCAATCATAGTGCCAGGGTACTATCATAATGCTGGAAGTTACATGTAATGATCGACTCGGCAAGAAAGTCAGAGTCAAGTGCAAGTATCCTTTTGGAAACGCATTATTACCGCTATACAACTGTACTTTCAGCATAAAACCTATCATAGACAATCAACACTATAATGTATTACTTGCAGTGTTCTCCCCAGGAATTTAAACCACTGTGGCGGCCTAATTTGCATATCATTTGCATGTCATTTACATAATAATAGAAATTGACCATCTGAAACGTTCCAGCCAAGATTATGTTCAAGACTTTCATGATCTTATTTACTACACAATTCTCCTTCAAAAAATCGACGACGTAATTATTTGGCGGATTGCTGGTTATTATTCCGACCATCAGCTTCTACAACGTTTACATTTACAGTAAATGAACGAACAAATAACACTTCCAAAGAATTATCAAAGTTACGACGTGACACAACTTACTTCGCAATGTTATACACCGGTTATACCAATAATTTCTCTTACTCAGTCATGATGCCATGCAAAAATTAAATACTTCTTTTTTTATATGAAAAAAACGTAAAATTTGAACTAGTTTTATCGGGAGAAATTATTTTTGATCACTCGAGCACTTCGTGAAAAAACACAGACCCGCCATGATAGCTGTGATGCGTTAGTTTGTGTCCTTTGACCCGGTGGGTCGAAAACGCCATTAACCAATCAGAATGCCGCATGGTAATGCCGGTAGAACCCGAAGTTTTCCGAATGATCGTGATCATAAAAATTACATTGCGGAAGTAAAGCGATGTCGTAGCACGATGTGTTGGTATGGATTTCAGATGAAAACTGCATGATGGTTTTCGAAAGAAGTGATTAGCAATTTTTGAAAGGTAAAAGAAGTCTTGAAAGAAGAATTTTTACATGATTCACGATGATAACAGTTCAAATGATGTATTTTACCCAATCACGCAATAAACACGTTGTTTTTTCTTGAGTAGCATAAACTGATCGTGAACTCCGCTTTGCCCATGTTACATCGGGATGGAATTGATTTTGAATGAATTTTAGCTATCAATCTAAAGACTGCATCTATCGTCAGAAAATATTTACTTACAAACAAAGAGGTGCTAATTTTACAAAATTGAGTTGTATTGTTCAAAGCCGATACCACATCACGCGACTATGTCAATTGTTTACAAATTATTATTCACGCCTGGCAGGATGCTTGTCGGTCGGTACTTTAGTATAATAACAATATGACAATTGTCGGACGCGTTTCCGTGGTGGTCGCAAATTTTGAGTGCCGGTTGGGCCGACCAGCATGACGAGATCCCTGGTTTTCTATCTGACAGCTGGGTTATATATACTCCCTGTGCTGTTGAAATGTTTTATAAATTTTAATTGATTATGACTAAATTAACCAAGATTATAATGTGAAATAGTCTAGAGCTTTTTTTCAATTATTTGGGTTTATACACTGAAATGAAATTCTTTTTCTTTGTCATGCAGGTACATTTTTGCAATTATGACTTAAGGGGCAGTAGCTGTCACACCTCGCATGTGCTACATTTGTGTTGATAAACATCAATTTTCCCACAATTCAATGCGCTCTTCTAATAAAAATCACAAGTTTCGACCAATGCACTAATTACGTACACTAATTACTGCATATGACTGCTTCGATACCTTCCAATCACCAAAGAAATTACATAGATTAAGCTTAATAACGTCTCAGTTTATACTCGTTGGTCTGCGCAACAGTCAAATGTGCCATCTTTGTTCATAGAGTCTCATTTCTTGTGCCATGCATACACGACGACCACCGCCCTTTAACTGAGATTTTTCTGAGCTTCACTTTATCATAATTATTCTGTTATACATTTTGATTACCCCATTACTAAACCAAGGCTTTGTTTATGTAACTCAGATTTTGTCCAATGAACTATGCATGTGTTGAAGTGATGATACATGTATTGGGCCTTATGCTTAACTCCAAGAGGTTACATATCCTGGTACTTTATCAATGAAGTTCTTATTCATGTTAAAAAATGAAAGCAGCTTTCATTGAAGTTCAGAATAGTTTAAGGCAATACATATAGCTATAACTATCAACCTTTTTCTCTATTATTAGTCCCACTTCAGACGTACGGTCTGACAATTGTCCCTTTGTTTGTCCCTGTATCTGCCTGGGCTGATTTCATCGAACATCAATCAGTTTATTTTTATGATCCAATTCACAATAGCAAAATTGATCAAAAAATTCATTTCAACGAAATGGTGATTAGTCGACCCTTAGGTTGCACATTGCATTTCATATAACATGTGTAGGGTCACGTTGCCCATGAAATTATGTCAATAATTCAGTAAAATTTTGTCATCTTAATGTGGTTATATTTAAGCAAAATAATTGTCAAAATAACAGCTATTGTCACTTTAAGATTAATCAATAGTCTCATGAAAGTCTTTGGAAATTGTTGATCATATTTGGGAAAAAATTTGGGATAAATGTGATACCTAACGTAAATTACAGGGTTTAATACATATACGACTCTTGAGGAGGAAAGGGGTTATAGACCTACTTGTAAAGATACGGCATACTAACATAGGTGATAGAATGTGATCTTGTGTGAACCTTCTGAGAGGCCACTTTGAACTCATCGGATTCATGTTGGTGAAACTACTGGTGAGCCTTAACTTCAAGTATAGTGAAATTATTATAGGATAAGAATACCCCCAAAATTACCAGGATGTATGACCTCTGAAGGTAACCCTATGTTGATGTTTGTACATGTCAGTATGTATGTGTATGATTTCTTAACTCTGTTGAACAGTGAAGACGATACAATTGGTGACCTGAAAAAACTTGTGGCTGCACAAACTGGCACCAGACCAGAAAAAATTGTCATCAAGAAATGGTATACAGTCTACAAGGACCATGTGACGATAGGCGATTGTATCCTTTTATACCGCCCTCGTGTGGCGATATGTGTTTTCCTGACTCAACCTTTGTGTGTGTCACCCTCTAGTGACAGTTTGTATTACTATAAAGCTTATTTGCACAGTTTTAATTTTAAGTTATTCATGGAAAGATAATTAGCCTTTTCACCACCAGTTTTCATCACAAAATAGTTATTTATAGTCTGCTCTTTGCTTCAGAAGATTGGGACAAAAATAACCACACAGCTAGTGTCAGAACACTTCCATGTAGACCAGAAACCTGTCTAAACTAAACCCTTTATAGACCAGAAACCTGTATAAACTGAACCCTGTATAGACCAGAAAACTGTATAAACTGAACCCTGTATAGACAAGAAACCTGTCTAAACTGAACCCTGTATAGACAAGAAACCTGTGTAAACTGGAGCCTGTATAGACTAGAAACCTGTCTAAACTGAACCTTGTATAAACTAGAAACCTTTATAAACTGAACCCTGTATAGACCAGAAACCTTTATAAACTGAACCCTGTATAGACCAGAAACCTAAGCCGAACCCTGTATAGACCAGAAACCTGTCTAAACTGAACCTTGTATAGACCAGAAACCTGTCTAAACTGAACATTGTATAGACCAGAAACCCATGTAAACTGAACCCTGTGTAGACCAGAAACCTGTCTAAACTGAAACCTGTATAGACCAGAAACCTGTATAAACTGTAGCTTGTATAGACCAGAAATCTGTATAAACTGTAGTCTGTATAGACCAGAAACCTGTATAAACTGAAGCCTGTATAGACCAGAAACCTGTCTAAACTGAACCTTGTATAGACTAGAAACCTAAGTCGAACCCTGTATAGACAAGAAACCTGTCTAAACTGAACCTTGTATAGACCAGAAACCTGTATAAACTGAATCCTGTATAGACCAGAAACCTTTATAAACTGTACCTTGTATAAACCAGAAATCTGTATAAACTGTAGCCTGTATAGACTATAAACCTGTATAAACTGAACCCTGTATAGACCAGAAACCTGTCTAAACTGAACCTTGTATAGACTATAAACCTGTATAAACTGGACCCTGTATAGACCAGAAACCTTTCTAAACTGAACCCTGTATAGACCAG
Organism: Saccoglossus kowalevskii; assembly: GCF_978046115.1. NCBI lineage: Eukaryota > Metazoa > Hemichordata > Enteropneusta > Harrimaniidae > Saccoglossus > Saccoglossus kowalevskii. Next base: position 8,295,646 of record NC_140657.1, read on the forward strand.
AAACCTGTCTAAACTGAACCTTGTATAGACCAGAAACCTGTCTAAACTGAACCTTGTATAGACCAGAAACTTGTCTAAACTGAACCCTGTATAGACTATAAACCTGTCTAAACTGAACCCTGTATAGACCAGAAACCTGTCTAAACTGGACCCTGTATAGACCAGAAACCTGTCTAAACTGAATCGTGTATAGACCAGAAAACTGTTTAAACTGAACCCTGTATAGACCAGAAACCTTTCTAAACTGAACCCTGTATAGACCAGAAACCTGTCTAAACTGAACCTTGTATAGACCAGAAACCTGTCTAAACAGAACCCTGTATAGACCAGAAACCTGTCTAAACAGAACCCTGTATAGACTAGAAACCTGTCTAAACTGAAGCCTGTATAGACCAGAAACCTGTATAAACTGAAGCCTGTATAGACTATAAACCTGTATAAACTGAACCCTGTATAGACCTGAAACCTGTCTAAGCTGAACCCTGTATAGACCAGAAACCTGTCTAAACTGGACCCTGTATAGACCAGAAACCTTTCTAAACTGAAGCCTGTATAGACCAGAAACCTGTTTAAACTGAACCCTGTATAGACCAGAAACCTTTCTAAACTGAACCCTGTATAGACCAGAAACCTGTCTAAACTGAACCTTGTATAGACCAGAAACCTGTCTAAACTGAACCCTGTATAAACAAGAAACCTTTCTAAACTGATTCCTGTTTTGACCAGAACCTGTCTAATCTGAACCCTGTATAGACCAGAAAACTGTGCAACATGTACATGAGTATGTCTACAGTTTTCGTTTTTTCTGTGTGTATATAAATCTACAGTTAAGCCTTGTGTGTACTGTTGTATATAAAGTGAACAAAGAAACAGAAAGTATGCCTATGAGCTGTTTTCAGTGTCTATATAGATTTCAGTCTGGTTTTCCTAGTATACGTGGTGAGAGGTATCCTTCCATTGTCAGACGCCGTAACTAAATGCGGAGCTAGCAAATAAAGATTGTTGTTGAACCATTGTGACCTCAGAATATTTTAGTGCCTTTCAGGGAGTGTTACAGTCTGTTTATCGTTGTTGTCATGACTTCATTGAGGCTATTAGAAGGAATTTGCTCTAGTGTGACACTTGTTGATAAAAAGAGAAGGTTGCTTACTTCTTTGTAAGTATGACATGCTGGAGAAAGGACAATCAATGGATTCATTGTTTGGTGGTTGTTACAAGTGTGAATTACTCAAATTGCTTCCTTGTTTTATTTTTTTTTTAAATATTTAAATTACTCCGTATATTTCATCGAATGTGTACTGTGTAAATTATAGCAAACAAGTTGAATTAAAGAGTTTGACTGGAAAGATGTTTTCTGTCTACATGGTAGTAGCTTACTAATTAAAATACCACTGCAACTTGCGTTCCATAGTTTTCATTGTTTCAAATTTCAAGGTTTTTTTCTGACTCATTCGCGAATAGTTCTCATGTATGAAATTGAAGCAGTATAAATAAATTAATAATATCAAGTTGTTGATGAAAAATTACTTACATATGGAGAGATTATTCATGTAAACCGTTTATTTTTAGATATTTCCATGGTTTCATGGTGATCGTGAAGACAGAATTTCGTGAAAGTCACAGACATTGAATGTCACGAGACACTAACGAAATTTTCACTGCTATAATATTTCGGAATTGTCACTGATTCGCGAAATTCACAAACATTTGTTTCTGACAAAGTAAAAGCCTTGATTGCTTATACAAACATTTTCATTTCTTTAGTCATACCCTTGCCACTGTAATGGGAATATGATTACTTGGTATTGCAGGTGTTCCGCCAATATGAGCAAATAGAATTACGTTGTAGTCTAAAACATTGTTTTTATTACATGCATGTACATTTAGGTCTACTATGAAGTCAATTTATTATTTAAAAGGTGTTTTATAACAGTTTGCATTTCCTGTTAGCTTCTCTATTACTGTACATGTGTTTGCATAAATGCCCCTTGCAGGACAATTAAGTTTGATTATTTTCATTTTTGCTTTTTGTACAGTAATTTTAACTGTTTTTTTTTTAACTTTGGAAAGTCCGATGTTGGAATGAAAATGATGTGCAATGTTAAAGATGTATTATGAGATATAGTATGTTTTTAGTATTCAACTTATGAAATAATACGTGTCATATACCAAATGCAACAATTACAGTAATTGTAAGATATCAGGCTTAGCAAACATTTATATACATTTGGCTGTGATAAAATTTTAGCAGTAGCTTAGGGCATCAACAAGTCCATAGAATTGTGTGTGAAACTTGCGTCTGTTTAAAAAGAAAAAGTCAAGCCAAAAAACATAATGGCCCCTCAAGAAAAAGCTCCACAAATGTAGGAGAATGCAATTTTTTTATATCACTTTTCATTCTCTAGATATTCAACTTGTCATCAGTATTATGTAGTCAGCCATCTTGATTCTAAAGCAAAGGATTAAGGGTAAAGTATGACATCATTCTGTTGTCAGTAATTGGGAAACATATTATATTGTTAGCTTTGACTTTTCCTTTAATGTGACCTTCTTAATTATTCAAAATTCAATTAGAATCAAGTCAGGGGTTTGTTTCTCAAGTTGTCCTGTCCTTTTCTTTCTAAATTTATACATGCTATATGAGAGTTTATAACATCCGCTGTTGCTGATTCCATTTCATGGCACATTTGACTACATATGATAATGATTTCAAATGAGTTTAAGAGATAATACAGCTTAAATATTACCTTGTAACTTCAAGTCTATTCGATGAACAATATGAGTGACAAAAATTGGCTGAAAAGAAAACTTTTATTTTTTTGTGCAAGATGCGTAAAGATATGATCCAAGTGCTTTGTTTTTTTCTAATACCCACATCTACTATTTCCTAAGCTCTGTGCAAATAGGAACAAAATTCTATGCATGTAATCTGAAATCCAGTATTGGACTTGAGTAATTAATGAATTATATATATCTCCAGTGCTCAAAAATACATTGTGATATAGATATCACATGTAGAATCCAAGGTCAAGACATGACACATACAGTAAAAGCATCTTATCAAATTTATTAAGATGTTGCTAGGTTACATTTGTTTATATGCCTATACAGAGAACATACACACACTCAACTTGTGATATGAACATGTATTGTCTTTGTTAGACAGCTCTAACCTCTCTACTTCAAAGACAGCTCTAACCTCTCTACTTCAAAGACAGCTCTAAACTCTCTACTTCAAAGACAGCTCTAAACTCTCTACTTCAAAGACAGCTCTAAACTCTCTACTTCAAAGACAGCTCTAAACTCTCTACTTCAAAGACAGCTCTAAACTCTCTACTTCAAAGACAGCTCTAAACTCTCTACTTCAAAGACAGCTCTAAACTCTCTACTTCAAAGACAGCTCTAAACTCTCTACTTCAAAGACAGCTCTAAACTCTCTACTTCAAAGACGGCTCTAAACTCTCTACTTCAAAGACAGCTCTAAACTCTCTACTTCAAAGACAGCTCTAAACTCTCTACTTCAAAGACAGCTCTAAACTCTCTACTTCAAAGACAGCTCTAAACTCTCTACTTCAAAGACAGCTCTTAACTCTCTACTTCAAAGACAGCTCTAAACTCTCTACTTCAAAGACAGCTCTAAACTCTCTACTTCAAAGACGGCTCTAAACTCTCTACTTCAAAGACAGCTCTAAACTCTCTACTTCAAAGACAGCTCTTAACTCTCTACTTCAAAGACGGCTCTAAACTCTCTACTTCAAAGACGGCTCTAAACTCTCTACTTCAAAGACGGCTCTAAACTCTCTACTTCAAAGACAGCTCTAAACTCTCTACTTCAAAGACAGCTCTAAACTCTCTACTTCAAAGACAGCTCTAAACTCTCTACTTCAAAGACAGCTCTAAACTCTCTACTTCAAAGACAGCTCTTAACTCTCTACTTCAAAGACAGCTCTAAACTCTCTACTTCAAAGACAGCTCTAAACTCTCTACTTCAAAGACGGCTCTAAACTCTCTACTTCAAAGACAGCTCTAAACTCTCTACTTCAAAGACAGCTCTAAACTCTCTACTTCAAAGACAGCTCTAAACTCTCTACTTCAAAGACAGCTCTAAACTCTCTACTTCAAAGACAGCTCTTAACTCTCTACTTCAAAGACGGCTCTAAACTCTCTACTTCAAAGACAGCTCTAAACTCTCTACTTCAAAGACAGCTCTAAACTCTCTACTTCAAAGACGGCTCTAAACTCTCTACTTCAAAGACGGCTCTAAACTCTCTACTTCAAAGACAGCTCTTAACTCTCTACTTCAAAGACAGCTCTAAACTCTCTACTTCAAAGACAGCTCTAAACTCTCTACTTCAAAGACAGCTCTAAACTCTCTACTTCAAAGACAGCTCTAAACTCTCTACTTCAAAGACAGCTCTAACCTCTCTACTCCAAAGACAGCTCTAAACTCTCTACTTCAAAGACAGCTCTAAACTCTCTACTTCAAAGACGGCTCTAAACTCTCTACTTCAAAGACAGCTCTTAACTCTCTACTTCAAAGACGGCTCTAAACTCTCTACTTCAAAGACAGCTCTTAACTCTCTACTTCAAAGACAGCTCTAAACTCTCTACTTCAAAGACAGCTCTAAACTCTCTACTTCAAAGACAGCTCTAAACTCTCTACTTCAAAGACGGCTCTAAACTCTCTACTTCAAAGACGGCTCTAAACTCTCTACTTCAAAGACGGCTCTAAACTCTCTACTTCAAAGACGGCTCTAAACTCTCTACTTCAAAGACAGCTCTTAACTCTCTACTTCAAAGACAGCTCTAAACTCTCTACTTCAAAGACAGCTCTAAACTCTCTACTTCAAAGACGGCTCTAACCTCTCTACTTCAAAGACAGCTCTAAACTCTCTACTTCAAAGACAGCTCTTAACTCTCTACTTCAAAGACAGCTCTAAACTCTCTACTTCAAAGACAGCTCTAAACTCTCTACTTCAAAGACAGCTCTAAACTCTCTACTTCAAAGACGGCTCTAACCTCTCTACTTCAAAGACAGCTCTAAACTCTCTACTTCAAAGACAGCTCTAAACTCTCTACTTCAAAGACAGCTCTTAACTCTCTACTTCAAAGACAGCTCTAAACTCTCTACTTCAAAGACAGCTCTAAACTCTCTACTTCAAAGACAGCTCTTAACTCTCTACTTCAAAGACAGCTCTAAACTCTCTACTTCAAAGACAGCTCTTAACTCTCTACTTCAAAGACGGCTCTAAACTCTCTACTTCAAAGACAGCTCTAAACTCTCTACTTCAAAGACAGCTCTTAACTCTCTACTTCAAAGACGGCTCTAAACTCTCTACTTCAAAGACAGCTCTAAACTCTCTACTTCAAAGACAGCTCTAAACTCTCTACTTCAAAGACAGCTCTAACCTCTCTACTTCAAAGACGGCTCTAAACTCTCTACTTCAAAGACAGCTCTAAACTCTCTACTTCAAAGACAGCTCTAAACTCTCTACTTCAAAGACAGCTCTAAACTCTCTACTTCAAAGACAGCTCTAAACTCTCTACTTCAAAGACAGCTCTAAACTCTCTACTTCAAAGACAGCTCTAACCTCTCTACTCCAAAGACAGCTCTAAACTCTCTACTTCAAAGACAGCTCTTAACTCTCTACTTCAAAGACAGCTCTAAACTCTCTACTTCAAAGACAGCTCTAAACTCTCTACTTCAAAGACAGCTCTTAACTCTCTACTTCAAAGACAGCTCTAAACTCTCTACTTCAAAGACAGCTCTAAACTCTCTACTTCAAAGACGGCTCTAAACTCTCTACTTCAAAGACAGCTCTTAACTCTCTACTTCAAAGACGGCTCTAAACTCTCTACTTCAAAGACAGCTCTTAACTCTCTACTTCAAAGACAGCTCTAAACTCTCTACTTCAAAGACAGCTCTAAACTCTCTACTTCAAAGACGGCTCTAAACTCTCTACTTCAAAGACAGCTCTTAACTCTCTACTTCAAAGACAGCTCTAAACTCTCTACTTCAAAGACAGCTCTAAACTCTCTACTTCAAAGACGGCTCTAACCTCTCTACTTCAAAGACAGCTCTAAACTCTCTACTTCAAAGACAGCTCTAAACTCTCTACTTCAAAGACAGCTCTAAACTCTCTACTTCAAAGACAGCTCTAAACTCTCTACTTCAAAGACAGCTCTAACCTCTCTACTCCAAAGACAGCTCTAAACTCTCTACTTCAAAGACAGCTCTTAACTCTCTACTTCAAAGACAGCTCTAAACTCTCTACTTCAAAGACAGCTCTAAACTCTCTACTTCAAAGACAGCTCTTAACTCTCTACTTCAAAGACAGCTCTAAACTCTCTACTTCAAAGACAGCTCTAAACTCTCTACTTCAAAGACGGCTCTAAACTCTCTACTTCAAAGACAGCTCTTAACTCTCTACTTCAAAGACGGCTCTAAACTCTCTACTTCAAAGACAGCTCTTAACTCTCTACTTCAAAGACAGCTCTAAACTCTCTACTTCAAAGACAGCTCTAAACTCTCTACTTCAAAGACGGCTCTAAACTCTCTACTTCAAAGACAGCTCTTAACTCTCTACTTCAAAGACAGCTCTAAACTCTCTACTTCAAAGACAGCTCTAAACTCTCTACTTCAAAGACGGCTCTAACCTCTCTACTTCAAAGACGGCTCTAAACTCTCTACTTCAAAGACAGCTCTTAACTCTCTACTTCAAAGACAGCTCTAAACTCTCTACTTCAAAGACAGCTCTAAACTCTCTACTTCAAAGACAGCTCTAAACTCTCTACTTCAAAGACGGCTCTAACCTCTCTACTTCAAAGACAGCTCTAAACTCTCTACTTCAAAGACAGCTCTTAACTCTCTACTTCAAAGACAGCTCTAAACTCTCTACTTCAAAGACAGCTCTAAACTCTCTACTTCAAAGACAGCTCTTAACTCTCTACTTCAAAGACAGCTCTAAACTCTCTACTTCAAAGACAGCTCTTAACTCTCTACTTCAAAGACGGCTCTAAACTCTCTACTTCAAAGACAGCTCTAAACTCTCTACTTCAAAGACAGCTCTTAACTCTCTACTTCAAAGACGGCTCTAAACTCTCTACTTCAAAGACAGCTCTAAACTCTCTACTTCAAAGACAGCTCTAAACTCTCTACTTCAAAGACAGCTCTAACCTCTCTACTTCAAAGACGGCTCTAAACTCTCTACTTCAAAGACAGCTCTAAACTCTCTACTTCAAAGACAGCTCTAACCTCTCTACTCCAAAGACAGCTCTAAACTCTCTACTTCAAAGACAGCTCTTAACTCTCTACTTCAAAGACAGCTCTAAACTCTCTACTTCAAAGACAGCTCTAAACTCTCTACTTCAAAGACAGCTCTTAACTCTCTACTTCAAAGACAGCTCTAAACTCTCTACTTCAAAGACGGCTCTAAACTCTCTACTTCAAAGACGGCTCTAAACTCTCTACTTCAAAGACGGCTCTTAACTCTCTACTTCAAAGACAGCTCTTAACTCTCTACTTCAAAGACGGCTCTAAACTCTCTACTTCAAAGACAGCTCTTAACTCTCTACTTCAAAGACAGCTCTAAACTCTCTACTTCAAAGACAGCTCTAAACTCTCTACTTCAAAGACAGCTCTAAACTCTCTACTTCAAAGACGGCTCTAAACTCTCTACTTCAAAGACAGCTCTAAACTCTCTACTTCAAAGACAGCTCTAAACTCTCTACTTCAAAGACAGCTCTAAACTCTCTACTTCAAAGACAGCTCTAAACTCTCTACTTCAAAGACAGCTCTAAACTCTCTACTTCAAAGACAGCTCTAAACTCTCTACTCCAAAGACAGCTCTAAACTCTCTACTTCAAAGACAGCTCTAAACTCTCTACTTCAAAGACAGCTCTAAACTCTCTACTTCAAAGACAGCTCTAAACTCTCTACTTCAAAGACAGCTCTAAACTCTCTACTTCAAAGACGGCTCTAAACTCTCTACTTCAAAGACAGCTCTAAACTCTCTACTTCAAAGACAGCTCTAAACTCTCTACTTCAAAGACAGCTCTAAACTCTCTACTTCAAAGACAGCTCTAAACTCTCTACTCCAAAGACAGCTCTAAACTCTCTACTTCAAAGACAGCTCTAAACTCTCTACTTCAAAGACAGCTCTAAACTCTCTACTTCAAAGACGGCTCTAAACTCTACTTCAAAGACAGCTCTAAACTCTCTACTTCAAAGACGGCTCTTAACTCTCTACTTCAAAGACAGCTCTAAACTCTCTACTTCAAAGACGGCTCTAAACTCTACTTCAAAGACGGCTCTAAACTCTCTACTTCAAAGACGGCTCTTAACTCTCTACTTCAAAGACAGCTCTAAACTCTCTACTTCAAAGACAGCTCTAAACTCTCTACTTCAAAGACAGCTCTTAACTCTCTACTTCAAAGACAGCTCTAACCTCTCTACTTCAAAGACAGCTCTAAACTCTCTACTTCAAAGACGGCTCTAAACTCTACTTCAAAGACGGCTCTAAACTCTCTACTTCAAAGACGGCTCTAAACTCTCTACTTCAAAGACGGCTCTAAACTCTCTACTTCAAAGACAGCTCTAAACTCTCTACTTCAAAGACAGCTCTAAACTCTCTACTTCAAAGACAGCTCTGAACTCTCCACTTCAAAGACAGTCTTTTGAATTGTAAACGTCTTAGGATAAATATTGAGGTGGCAGCCCTACTGTACTCGGCAGATCACTTTGTACAAGGACAAACTGTCAACAATAGTGGGAGTTCATCTTGTTATTTTACACCCTCTCCATTATAATTCCCCACACACACATTATTGTTATTTTTGGTCTTTACTCAAGACTTCATTGGTACGTTCCAAATAAAATTCTATCACATTTAAATGGTGCATTCAATTTACTTATATTATTATGAAAATCAGAGGATTATTAAATTTGTTTATTCAAGGCCATCTCTGACATGTACCTGTATGTCACTTTGTTCCCTGACAAGCGTTTATATGGTTGAATATAGCCCTGGATCCAGTGCATTGTAAGCTGAGATGATATTTCTTTTTGATTGTTGGCTGCCCACTCAACTCACCAACACATATTCTACCATAGTCAAATAGGGTCAAACCATACAGAAAAATCTTATTTAGAAAGTTTAATGAAAATCCTTGCAGATAATCATGTTTTTGGTCATACTTTTTCTTTTGGTACATTTGTTTGGTTGAACACAGTATTGATCAATTAGATGGATATCCACTGCTTTTTGCTATGACAGGATTCATGGTGTTACTTACTGGGTAGTTGACAACAGTAATGTAAATGTCTCCCTCTCCTACAACACCATAGGTCCAATATGGCCAACTGGCAGCCACTTTTGTAGCTAAAATACATTGTAAAACAACGTATCATTTGTTTTTCCCCCATAACTCTAACATGGAATGACTACACATTATTTTCAAATGCAATTTCTTACAGATAACAACAATTACTAATTGTGTTGATCAAAATTGTGGTAGAAATGTACATCTGTGGTTTGATATTATTTCTGACTGGTGGCCATTTTTGTACTATGCTAAATTTCATAATAATGTTACATACTTGAGACTTGATCTTATCCTGTGATTGACTGGCAGAAGTTTGATTTTTGTTTCTAACTTCAAATGCCATCATTTTTCCCTCCCAAATTTTGATGCAACTTTTTTCACTATCTTTTATGAATGCAAGTCCTTTGTTAATTTAGAACACAATTGACCATCTTCACTGATCAAAGTTCATTCACAGGTGGTAGAAAAAATTATATTAAAAAAATTGCGAAGTGTATTTTTTTTATCCATCTACTTTTTGTATAATGCATGCATGCATGTTTTTGGCAGTTAAGCTATGGGGTGATATAGAACTGCAAAATCTATTAAATTTGAAATTGACATTACTTGTTACAGTAAAGCTGATTGATTGATTCAACTTCTTGGCACATCTAATCAAATCATTCAATTTAACAGGTCAGAGGTCAAAAGTCAAATACACAATCAAGCACAGGTTTGTAAGACACCAATGAAAGGTCGGCTTTAACAAAACATGCAAATCTGACAATGCCAATAGACATAGCTTGCATATTTGCTTGAAAGTCTTGATCAACATTTTTAAAATTTGCAGAACACAGAAAGAGGAAAATGATCGACTTAGGAATTCAAATTGTTATTGCCTTGCGTCAGTTACATCATGGTCACTTGTTTGAATCAATATTCAATTTACCAGTTTGGTTTTCTGTATACAATTTATTTTAAAATTGCTTGTTAATGTCCTTGACAGTTTTTTTCAGATGAAATAAAAGATGGAATGAACTTGGAGCTCTACTACCAGTAAAGGCGTACTACAACAGATTTTTTTTTCATCATTATTATTAAACATTTTTGGGAATTCTTGTGTATGTATTCCACCATCATGAAACACTGGTGATCTGAATTAGGTCCTGACTGAGTAACACAGTAAATTTAATATTTGTTGGTAATTGATGATTACCACAACTAATTGCCATTTAATGGTATTTTCAAAAATAATGTCAATATTTTTTCTAGAAGAAATATTACTATTTCGGTGTTCAGGCCAAGAAAAATGAATTTTTCACAAAAGAAGCTATGTCACCCGTTACCCATTATCTTGAGAATGCTTGAGAATCAAAATGGTGGACTACATAATACTGATAAACAGTTGAATATTCATAAAGTGAAATAAAAATACTGTAAATTGCATTCTCTTAATTTCTGAAGCCTTTTCATCTGGGAGCATTATTTTGTTTGCTATCATTTTGTTATCATTGTTTTTCTCATTTAAATGTAACCTAATTTGACTGGCGTTTCTGAATTTCAACATGATTCTAGTACATGTATGTGTGGACTTGATTTTTCTTGGCACAATAGATTTGTTTTCAAAATTATTTCGTTATTTCTCAAAGTATTATGTTAATAGAAATAGATGATTGTACTTTCTTAAATATTTGAGATTAAAATGTGAAAATAACATACTACTATATGGTGTTTTTTTGCTGACCTTCATCCCTGTTGGAACCCTTGGGTTGGCTGACCATCATCCCTGTTTGACCCCCTTGTGTTTGCTAACTATCATCTCTGTTGGACCCCCTTGTGTTTGCAGACCATCATCCCTGTTGAACCCTAGTGTTTGCAGACCATCATCCCTGTTGGACCTCCTAGTGTTTGCAGACCATCATCCCTGTTGAACCCTAGTGTTTGCAGACCATTATCCCTGTTGGACCCCCCTAGTGTTTGCAGACCATTATCCCTGTTGGACCCCCTAATGTTTGCAGACCATCATCCCTGTTGAACCCTGGTGTTTGCTGACCATCATCTCTGTTGGACCCCCTAGTGTTTGCAGACCATTATCCCTGTTCAACCCTACTGTTTGCAGACCATTATCTCTGTTGGACCCCTTTAGTGTTCGCTGACCATCATCCCTGTTGAACCCTAGTGTTTGCAGACCATCATCCCTGTTGAACCCTAGTGTTTGCTGACCATCATCTCTGTTGAACCCCCTAGTGTTTGCAGACCATTATCTCTGTTGGACCCCCCTAGTGTTCGCTGACCATCATCCCTGTTGAACCCTAGTGTTTGCTGACCATCATCCCTGTTGCACCCCCTAGTGTTTGCTGACCATCATCCCTGTTGAACCCTAGTGTTTGCTGACCATCATCTCTGTTGGACCCATTAGTGTTTGCAGACCATCATTCCTGATGGACCCCCCTAGTGTTTGCTGACCATCATTCCTGTTGGACCCCCTAGTGTTTGCTGACAATCATCCCTGTTGAACCCTAGTGTTTGCTGACCATCATCCCTGTTGGACCCCCCTTGTGTTTGCAGACCATCATTCCTGTTGGACCCCCTAGTGTTTGCTGACCATCATCCCTGTTGAACCCTAGTGTTTGCTGACCATCATCTCTGTTGGACCCATTAGTGTTTGCAGACCATCATTCCTGTTGGTCCCCCTAGTGTTTGCAGACCATTATCCCTGTTGGACCCCCTAGTGTTTGCTGACCATCATCCCTGTTGGACCCCCTTGTGTTTGCAGACCATTATCTCTGTTGGACCCCCTAGTGTTTACTGACCATCATCTCTGTTGGACCTTCTTGTGTTTGCTGATTATCATCCCTGTTGGTCCCCCTAGTGTTTGCAGACCATTATCCCTGTTGGACCCCCTAGTGTTTGCTCACCATCATTCCTGTTGGTCCCCCTAGTGGTTGCTGACCATCATCTCTGTTGGACCCCCTAGTGTTTACTGACCATCATCTCTGTTGGACCTTCTTGTGTTTTTGCTGACTATAATCCCTGTTGGTCCCCCTAGTGTTTGCTGGCTATCATCCCTGTTGGACCCCCTAGTGTTTGCTGACCATCATTCCTGTTGGACCCCCTAGTGTGTTCTGATTATCATCCCTGTTGGACCCCCTAGTGTTTACAGACCATCATCCCTGTTGGACCCCTTGTGTTTGCAGACCATCATTCCTGTTGGTCTCCCTAGTGTTTGCTGACCATCATCCCTGTTGGACCCCCTAGTGTTTGCAGACCATCATCCCTGTTGGACCTTCTTGTGTTTTTGCTGACTATCATCCCTGTTGGTCCCCCTAGTGTTTGCTGGCTATCATCCCTGTTGGACCCCCTAGTGTTTGCTGACCATCATTCCTGTTGGACCCCCTAGTGTGTTCTGATTATCATCCCTGTTGGACCCCCTAGTGTTTACAGACCATCATCCCTGTTGGACCCCTTGTGTTTGCAGACCATCATTCCTGTTGGTCTCCCTAGTGTTTGCTGACCATCATCCCTGTTGGACCCCCTTGTGTTTGCAGACCATCATTCCTGTTGGACCCCCTTGTGTTTGCTGACCATCATTCCTGTTGGTCTCCCTAGTGTTTGCTGACCATCATCCCTGTTGGACCCCCTAGTGTTCGCAGACCATCATCCCTGTTGGACCCCCTTGTGTTTGCAGACCATCATCTCTGTTGGACCCCCTAGTGTTTGCAGACCATCATTCCTGTTGGTCTCCCTAGTGTTTGCTGACCATCATCTCTGTTGGACCCCCTAGTGTTTACTGACCATCATCTCTGTTGAACCCTAGTGTTTGCTGACCATCATCCCTGTTGGACCCCCTTGTGTTTGCTGACCATCATCCCTGTTGGACCCCCTAGTATTTACTGACCATCATCTCTGTTGGACCCCCTAGTGTTTGCTGACCATCATCTCTGTTGGACCCCCTAGTGTTTACTGACCATCATCTCTGTTGAACCCTAGTGTTTGCTGACCATCATCCCTGTTGGACCCCCTTGTGTTTGCTGACCATCATCCCTGTTGGACCCCCTAGTATTTACTGACCATCATCTCTGTTGGACCCCCTAGTGTTTGCTGACCATCATCTCTGTTGGACCCCCTAGTGTTTACTGACCATCATCTCTGTTGAACCCTAGTGTTTGCTGACCATCATCCCTGTTGGACCTCTAGTGTTTGCTGACCATCATCCCTGTTGGACCCCCTAGTGTTTGCTGACCATCATTCCTGTTGGACCCCCTAGTATTTACTGACCATCATCTCTGTTGGACCCCCTAGTGTTTGCTGACCATCATTCCTGTTGGACCCCCTAGTGTTTACTGACCATCATCTCTGTTGGACCCCCTAGTGTCTGCTGACCATCATCCCTGTTGGACCCCCTAGTGTTTGCTGACCATCATCCCTGTTGGACCCCCTAGAGTTTGCTGACCATCATCTCTTTTGGACCCCCTAGTGTTTGCTGACCATCATCTCTGTTGGACCCCCTAGTGTTTGCTGACCATCATTCCTGTTGGACCCCCTAGTGTTTGCTGACCATCATTCCTGTTGGACCCCCTAGTGTTTGCTGACCATCATCTCTGTTGGACCCCCTAGTGTTTGCTGACCATCATTCCTGTTGGACCCCCTAGTGTTTGCTGACCATCATTCCTGTTGGACCCCCTTGTGTTTGCAGACCATCATTCCTGTTGGACCCCCTAGTGTTTACTGACCATCATCTCTGTTGGACCCCCTAGTGTCTGCTGACCATCATCCCTGTTGGACCCCCTAGTATTTACTGACCATCATCTCTGTTGGACCCCCTAGTGTTTGCTGACCATCATCCCTGTTGGACCCCCTAGAGTTTACTGACCATCATCTCTGTTGGACCCCCTAGCGTTTGCTGACCATCATCCCTGTTGAGCCCTAGTGTTTGATGACCATCATCCCTGTTACCCCCTAGTGTTTGCTGACCATCATCTCTGTTGGACCCCCTAGTGTTTGCAGACGATCATCTCTATTAGTCCCCCTAGTGTTTGCAGACCATCATCCCTGTTGGACCCCCTAGGGTTTGCTGACCATCATCCCTGTTGAACCCCCTAGTGTTTGCAGACCATCATCTCTATTAGACCCCCTAGGGTTTGCTGACTATCACCCCTGTTAGACCACTATGCTTTGCTGACCATCATCTCCGTTGGACCCCCCAGTGTTTGCTGACCATCATCCCTGTTGGTCCCCCCTGGTGTTTGCTGACCATCATCTCTGTTGGACCCCTAGTGTTTGCAGACCATTATCCCTGTTGAACCCTAGTGTTTGCTGAGCATCATCCCTGTTGGAACCCTCGTATTTGCCGACCATCATCCCTGTTGGTCCCCCCTGGTGTTTGCTGACCATCATCTCTGTTGGACCCCCTAGTGTTTGCAGACCATTATCCCTGTTGAACCCTAGTGTTTACTGACCACCATCCATGTTGGTCCCACTAGGGTTTACTGATCATCATCCCTGTTGGACCCCCTAGTGTTTGCAGTCAATTATCTCTGTTGAACCCTACTGTTTACTGATCATCATCCCTGTTGAACCCATTAGTGTTTGCTGACCATCATCCCTGTTGGACCCCCTTGTGTTTGCTGACCATCATCCCTGTTGGACCCCCTAGTGTTTGCTTACCATCATCTCTGTTGGACCCCCTAGTGTTTGCAGACCATTATTCCTGTTGAACCCTAGTGTTTACTGATTATCATCCCTGTTGAACCCCCTAGTGTTTGCTTACCATTATCTCTGTTGAACCCCCTAGTGTTTGCAGACCATTATCCCTGTTGAACCCTAGTGTTTACTGATCATTATCCCTGTTTGACTCCCTAGTGTTTGCTGACCATCATCTCTGTTGGACCCCTAGTGTTTGCTGACCATCATCCCTGTTGAACCCTAGTGTTTGCTGACCATCATCTCTGTTGAACCCCCCCCCTTGTGTTTGCAGACCATTATCCCTGTTGAACCCTAGTGTTTACTGATCATCATCCCTGTTGGACCCCCTAGTGTTTGCTGACCATCATCTCTGTTGGACCCCTAGTGTTTGCTGACCATCATTCCTGTTGGACCCCCCTAGTGTTCGCTGACCATCATCTCTGTTGGACCCCCTAGTGTTTGCTGACCATCATCTCTGTTGGACCCCCTAGTGTTTGCTGACCATCATCTCTGTTGGACCCCCTAGTGTTTGCAGACCATTATCCCTGTTGAATCCTAGTGTATACTGACCATCATTCCTGTTGGACCCCCTAGTGTTTGCTGACCATCATCCCTGTTGGACCCTTTAGTGTTTGCTGACCATCATCTCTGTTGGACCCCCTAGTGTTTGCTGACCATCATCTCTGTTGGACCCCCTAGTGTTTGCTGACCATCATCTCTGTTGGACCCCCTAGTGTTTGCAGACCATTATCCCTGTTGAATCCTAGTGTATACTGACCATCATTCCTGTTGGACCCCCTAGTGTTTGCTGACCATCATCCCTGTTGGACCCTTTAGTGTTTGCTGACCATCATCTCTGTTGGATCCCTAGTGTTCGCTGACCATCATTCCTGTTGGACCCCATAGTCTTCGCTGACCATCATCCCTGTTGAACCCCCTAGTGTTTGCTGACCATCATCCCTGTTGGACCCATAGTTTTTGCTGACCATCATTCCTGTTAGATCCCTAGGCTTTGCTGACCATCATTCCTGTTGGACCCCCTAGTGTTTGCTGACCATCATCCCTGTTGAACCCCCTAGTGTTTGCTGACCATCATCCCTGTTGGACCCCTAGTGTTTGCTGACCATCATTCCTGTTGGACCCCCCTAGTGTTTGCTGACCATCATTCCTGTTGGACCCCCTAGTGTTTGCTGACCATCATCTCTGTTGGACCCCCTAGTGTTTGCTGACCATCATCTCTGTTGGACCTCTAGTGTTTGCTGACCATTATCCCTGTTGGACCCACTAGTGTTTGCTGACCATCATCCCTGTTGAACTCCCTAGTGTTTGCTGACCATCATCCCTGTTGGAATCCCTAATGTTTGCTGGCCATCATCCCTGTTGGACCCTAGTGTTTACAGACCATCATCTCTGTTGGACCCCCTAGTGTTCACTGACCATCATCCCTGTTGAACCCTAGTGTTTGCAGACCATTATCCCTGTTGGACCCCCTAGTGTTTGCTGAACATCATCTATGTTGGACCCCCTAGTGTTCACTGACCATCATCCCTGTTGAACCCTAGTGTTTGCAGACCATTATCCTTGTTGGACCCCCTAGTGTTTGCAGACCATTATCCCTGTTTAATCCTAGTGTATACTGATCATCATCCCTGTTGGACCCCCTAGTGTTTGCTGACCATCATCTCTGTTGTACCCCTAGTGTTTGCTGACCATCATTCCTGTTGGACCCCCTAGTGTTTGCTGACCATCATCCCTGTTGGACCCCCTAGTGTTTGCTGACCATTATCCCTTTTGGACCCCATAGTCTTCGCTGACCATCATCCCTGTTGGATCCTTAGTCTTAGCTGACCATCATTCCTATTAGCCCCTCAGTGTTTGCTGGCCATCACCGCTGTTCGACCCATAGTTTTTGCTGACCATCATTCCTGTTAGACCCCTAGTCTTTGCTGACCATCACTCCTGTTGGACCACCTAGTGCTTGCTAACCATTATCTTTTTTTGACTCCCGAGATTTTGGTGACCGTCTGTCCTGTTGGACCAACAAGGATAATTACATTCTGTCACTGTGTAAGCTGTCTTCATGAAAGTCCAGTCAAATATTTCACTAGGTGAGATCACTGAGCAAGTGGCAACACTCATTATATGGATTTATTGTGTTTAAGATTCAATTTTGATAAGAACATCAAGTACATCAGTATTTGTTCAATGAAATTAGACATCCCTTGCCCCTGTATATAAACGGCATCCTTTTTCTTCAAATGACAATGTTTTTTCATTTGTTCATTTTTATGAGTCTCTTATACAAGAAACACGCCTTTTTTCGTTTGTCATGGAATCTCTTAAACATTGATTTTTATAAAACCTTTCAAAGGTAACATAGTGGTTGTCGCATCAGACTCATGATCAGTAGACCCAAGTAGGCTGAACATCAAAGGGTCGACCCCCACCCTGGGTCAGTGTGCCACAGACTCAATGGGAAGGCCAATTCACTGGCCGAGATTCATTCACTAACGAATGCGACTTTGGGGGAACCTTGGTTGAGGTCTGCATGTGCTTGTGTTTGACCGGGCCAGGTTGACGCCAGGATAGCACATTACAAATTGCCATTTGACAGAGAGATGGCCACACAGCCCTGTCATGTCGTCCCAAACATGAATATGACTTCTGTGGCAAAATGCACTATGTGTCGTCACTAACACTTGCAATTTGCACATACAGAAAAAAAGTCACTGTCGCCTGGCACAAAAAATATTTAAAGAAAAAAAAAACTTTTCATGATAATTTCAAAACCCCTGGATCACTGACTAGGCAACCCTGTTAGGCCGCCAGAGTCGGGTGGGTGATTGTGGCCTGGACATCTAGTCAGTGGGTGTAAATATCGTTCACTCTTACAACATTCAACTTGAGAACTGCTTATGTTAGAATGAACAATTGCGCATTAATGTTGTATCCGTCTATTGACACATTTTTCTCTTCGTTGTCTTGGTGATTTTCTGCTTTGGTTATTTTTTAGAGAATGTTGATTGTGTTCATATACACCGTAGATGTGAACTTAATGACTAGTTTATTACTATGTATTATTGAAATCGTGGCTCATAAAAAATACAAACCTTTTCAGCTATTCAGAGTGTGTTCAGTTCGTTGCACCAAATGATAGACGAAATGTCTGGAGACTGTCATCAGTCCATCTTGGGATTTCAGCTGTTTTCACCGAAACCGCTGGACCGTTTTGGCGTGGAATGTCCAATGTGTTATTCGTACAACACTTGTAATTGTCAACTGTGGTTCAAAAAATATATGTTTAAATGTTTGAATAAACATATTGGATGGTATACGTACAGGCTTTACATGTATATAAGTTTCTCCCCAATAAAATAATTTACTGCACAATTAAATAAAATAATCATCTAAAATTGCCAGTAGTAATTTGGCACGATGCTTTGTTCGACGCGTGTGTAAGAAATGCTATCTACGAGTCACATTGCTGTCACCATGGAGAAACGGCTAATATTGTATAGGTTAATATCTTTGTAAACAGTAAATGACACGAATTGTAGCAAATTACATACTAGTATTCACCTGGTATAAATACAACTCCGTCGGTTCGATGACATGACCACTCCGATTTAAAGGATGGTGGTTATTGTTACTGTATTTGGTCGATGTGAGTCCCATACTATGCATAGTAACATGCAAGGCAAATGAGTTAAATGTTTACTTTCAGAAAATGTGAACTTCTCTTTAAAGATGAATATTGACGAGATTGTGTAATATTTAGTATTGTTTTATAATCTAAATTTCATCATGTGTCCAATTTACGTTATCAAACCACGTACCCATTTAAACCCCAACTTAAAGACTCTTCATGTTCATTACAGAAATCACAGAATTGCTCATTTTGTTTCAAATCGTATCATTGGTTTGATTTTTTTACGTAAACTACAATGAAGTAAATAAAACTAAACAGAAAAGAGGAGAATGAATGAGGAAATATACGCAAAAAATATAATAAAATAAATAAATAAATAAGCTCTGGTCACATTGCCCTGGTGGATCAGCTCCGCAAGTGTGACACTTACTTCGCAAAAATGTCGACACTTTGTTATGTGCGAGAAGACATGGATTCATAGCGTTGCTTAAATATTTGAAGAGTATGTAAACTAAATAAATGATAACTACATTTATTGTAGTAAACCTAACTGCACCCACTTGCCACACCTGTTTGCGAGAAATCGCTTTTCCGGCCATGATTCGTGTCTGTGTGTAACAACGGTTGGCTAAGGAGGCCATGACGTCACGCCTAGAGGGTACACTTGTTGTCACGCTGAAGAATGTATTGGCTTATTTACGCACAAGCCAATCTTAGTGCTGTATGGATTTCTAAACCGCAATTCGCTAAATACGGCTTTCTTCGGAAGGAATTATGGGGTGTGTGGCATCCAGGTTATCTGGAGATAGTGCGACTGGTGAGTATAATCGGTGACTGTTCAGTTATTTGGGTTTTCAAGAACAAATCGTGTAATTCGACATCGGGAACAACACTGACAGATTCAGTGGCGATCGTAACACATTATTGTACGAGCGCTCAATTCATATACTAGTACCCACACACACATAGTGCGCGTGGGCCTGTAAGAGTAATGCCCGACTCGATTTCTTGTTCACGATACAGTGTAGCCCTGCGTACATGAATTGTGTGTCGGGGGCTTGTATCATATTACGGGAAGATGAGCCCGTCAATTAGTTCGTCCGATCAACGCAGCGCTATATACCGTATACGTAGAGCCATGGTAGAACTAATTACAGTGCTACACATTTCAACACGCAACACATACTATTACATGTTCTCTGAGTTTATGCGAGTCATTAATAATAATAATAATAGCGTAAATACAGACAGGGTTGGTTGTTATTATTCTATATGTCATTGCATATCTGGACTAAAACATAGGTGGGCTACAGCGTAAGTTCTTATTTACGATGGGAAAGGTGAAAACATATTGCCAAATTTAGGAGATAAACAACTGTCGACATTGATATACGAAGTAAACCGGCTTTGATCTGATTTCAATTGAGTGAGAGTAAAACGTGAGAGAGTGGGTGTACACTTCGCTGTCTGCCAGTGTGTAACAATGTTAATAGCTAGCAACTGGACTGTGTTTAGACACTGGTGTCAACTTATAAAGGTATCAATTTAAAACCGCGACGGACGCGTTTACAAAACCATAATCGCTAACGTAAACGCCGCCGCGGTGTGCATGAGATAACATTTTCGCGGTTTTTGCAGTAGGTAACCTTTTTCATGGAAGGTACTAACGTTACTACCTTCCATGCCTTTTTCAAAGTTTAGGCCTTTGTTGTAAAGTATCCCCAGTATGTATGTGGCAAGGCTAATGTGTAAGTCACAGTGGTTATGTAATTTAGGAGTGCAGGGTCAACAACCAGAATGTTACAATTTATTTTGGGCAAATTTCTGAGAATAGTGAGCTAGAGATAGCAGGTCAACAACAATATTGATTTTCCTAGTTTATAATTTTAATGGAAGTGAAATAAATTAATATTTATTTAAATAATATATGAAAATAATTATTGACTATAAAATTTAGTTTCTTTATAATATTCATAAATTTTGGTTTACATTTTTGGATATAAATATTTGCTCCCTTCCAAAAAACTTGAGAAATATTCAAAAGGAAATGCAAGGCATTTTATGTGTTGGCAGTTTATTGTCAAAGTTATGAAGTGTGCAATTGAGGTGACTTTGTGTCATACAAGATCTAAACAAACAAAAAAAACATGCCTCAATTTGTCACCCACTTTGCGAAACCTGAGTTGTTTGATCATTTCTCAAGATTTCATTATGTCATGCGAGCCTTTAATAAGAAAATTGAAAGATCACGTTCATTGATTTTAAAGGCCATATTTTCACTCAATGTTGCCCCACAAACGAGACCACAAACCAGGAGTAAAATAACAAATTTTATTATTGGTCAACACTACAAAGCAAATCACCTGAGATTCCATCCTTAGGGATAGCCTCAAGGGTAAATCTAATGAAATGTTTTCATCTCTATTAGTGTGTCCAACAACATGCCACCTCAATTAAAACTCACCTTGATTATCGTTTCCTTGACCCCTTTTCCACCAATTCTCTGGTCCTGCTAAATGATAGATATATTTAACAGACAATAGGCATTCAGATCGAACCAAATACACATGTTATTTACACCATCCATCTAACCTCAATGTATTTTTTTTTCTCGTTCATTGTTTGTATTCTGTTGTCCATGGCATTCATTGTCGCCAATACAAAGACTTCTCTAATACAATGAAGGGTGTACTCACTACAATGTCTAACCCTTGAAATAAACATGATTAACTTTGGAATTGCAGCTTAATATGGATCTTAACCTTTTCACCACCAGTTCCTTCCTTTCATCACAAATTCACAAAATATTCCTGTTTATAGTCTGCACTTTCCTTCAGAAGATTGGGACTTAAATTACCAAATTTTTTGAGTAAAAACTGAAAATTGACTCAAATTTGGCGAGAAAGTCTACCGGTAGTGGTGAAAAGGTTAAAGGTGATTTGGACTTTTCGTGGCACTATAAATGGATAACTAACTTGTTTTTACAACAAAGTGTGTTTTGGGTCCTCTAAATTCAAGAGAGAAAAGTATTGCGTGTCAGAAAGAGCCAGTTTGAGTATTGAGTTGAAACCTTTTGAAGGTTAAATCAGAATAGTACCGATAGGAACTAAAAAATTATGTTTATTTGTTTCAAATACTGGTAATGAACAAATTTTAGAAACATGGAAAATTTGCACCAACCATTATACACCACTCATATCAGCTTTCATCAGGGGATGTGTTAGGAGTAATTATTGGATAGTGATAAATGTTAACAAAATTATATAAAATTTAACCAACGAATGTCATCTAATTCTCGTCATGATTTGATTGATGTATTTTTAGTCCCCATTTTTATGTAATCTGAAAATGGTGACTTATAATTTCACGTCCGTGTGTGCAAGTGTTCATCTTTCCATCTGTGCACACCTGTATCTACGCTATTTCATTCAAACTTCACACATATAACATACATACATATGCACAAGCATTTATTTCATGACCAAATTGAAGAGTGCTGAATAGTGGCCATTTTTGTGCCAAAAATTTCCAAAATCAAGCATTTCTGGCATTCCGAAATTAGATTTTGGTTTTGCATGGACATATTTTATTCAAACTTGGCATTAAACATGAAGGTTTTTGATGCATGTCATTGTTTTCACATTCAAAATAGTTGACTGATTGCCATTTGTTTTTTTAACTAATACTGTTTTTTTTAAACCAATGTATGTGTTTCAGAATCTGATTTAAGATGCTCGATCATAATTTTCATGCTAGAATCATGTTTTGAATGTCATGGGCAAAACAACAGTTTCCATGTATCATGTCTGTCACACGAGTATAAATAATGTTGATAGTCTTTAAAAACTGGACGAGGAGTTGTCATTGACAATGAGTTGTTGATGATCAAAACATTTTAGTTTGTTCACTGAATATTTTTTCTTCTTCTACATTTATATGACAACCTTAGCAGCTGCATTCATATGAAATTAAAATCAAGACACTGGAGAAATCAGTGTTTTACCTTCAAAATGTAAATTTTGAGTGACATACTCTGACTGGTTCAATAATCATTAATGATATACATTGTATATTAAAAAATAATAAAAAACATGTTTATTCACCCAATAATAATTTGCATGGTATTGATAACATCACGAAAATTATAAAAAAGGAATAATAACACTATCAAGAATAATGATAAAAATTAGTTTAAAAGTATGTTGATTGGGCAAAAAGGAAATCAGAAAATATCCTAGAGCTAGTGGAGTCTGATTTCTTATGAATACTTGAACAGCATTTAATTTTTGTTGAAAATGAGGGCTATTTGCATTCTTCATAAAAAACAAGATAACATTTAACACTAAGGCCTTTGGGTGACAAACACTCTGCCCAGTTAAACACACTGATTCATAACTTTTAATAAAACCTTATTTTTGTACAGTCAATTTTAAAACTATCCCAAAATCCATGATTCAGCTGGATTGTAGAAACACATAACCAAAAATGTTCATAATTATCACTTCATAGAAAAAATATATAATGACTCTAGGTTCAATCTAGGTAATTATTTTATTGGAAGTCTATCCACTTACATGAATGCCCAGGAAAAAAAGTTAGCCCTAATAGATCAGTAATTACTCATTCAATGCAAACAACCATTCACTAGAGCAAATAGTTTTTACCGTAATTTGATCTATCAAACTATGTAAAATACTTTCTTTTTGCTTTGAATTAATTTTCTTTGAAGGAATGATTCAGTTAAAATAAAATCCAGTGAATATACGTATAAATCAGTGAAAATAAATTACATACAAACAAAAAATCTTTTCCAGCAAAATTAAGTATTTTATAGTACCGGTATATGTTTCTAGTGGAACGCTGTAAGCTGTAATATTAACTCTAACCTAAGACAAAGTGACATGTTTTTACACCTATTACTTGTCATGTATTTACCTCACTATTTTAATCTTGTAATCTGCTACCTGGCAGCTGTAACCACCAGAAATTAGACAGTGATTTAGTATGGTTCTGACAATAGGAAAAGAATCAGCATAGAAAATGTTGATATCTTTTAGGCCAGACTTTTATTATCCCTTGTTTCGTGAACCTGCCGAATGAACAGGAGCCGAAAATAAAATAAAAATAAAATTTTATTTCAGCGTAATTTCTCGCGCCCGCCGACTTGTAAGTGCAAAAAATTGCTAAAACAATATTATTTTTATCTTCATTTTTTTACCGCCCGCCGCATAACAAATCCAAGTTGCATTTTCGTGGGAGTATCATGATCAAAGTACCGAAGTCTCACGCAGATGAGAATCAAGGTTATACATGGAATAAAATTTCATTTCTTCTCTCTGATCAATGATCTCACTTACAATTATTTGAGAATCACACAAATCTAATGGAAAAAAAGAATTAATTTTATTTTGTTTTCGCCCTCCTCAACCTCAAAAGAATTTGCCTTATAAAAACCCAAGAAACAAGGAATAAAAAAAGTCTGGCCTTACACAGATTGACAATTGAGACGGTATAAAGTTCATTGGGGGGGGGTATTAATAACGATATTAAGGAAAGACATACAATACTGCTGCGTTGGTATTTCCAGTCATTCAGACGAGGGACAATTCAAATATTAGATTGTAAAAAGGGGTACCATATGCAGATTTTGTACGGGATAGTTTTACCAAACAATGGTTTTCTAAGCAGTGGACATGGTACTATTATCTTAATTTTTTAGCATAAAATCTCTGTTATTCATTTCCAACAATAAGAATGGAATATTGAAAATGAATAAGCTGGCTAGGCCCTCCAAAAACACTTTCTTCTCTGACTTTTTAAAGGAAATCCAGGGGTAGTGAGATAAAAAAATTTCTTTTTAAATTCATGAAGCAAAATTTCTAGATATGTATCTATCTAAAAAAAATAGTTTTTACTTGAACTAAATTATCATAAGCTTGATCTGTAATGATTTTTGAAAACACGTTGAAAAAATCATTCTCCGTCGTTTGTTTATAAACTCAGAATTCTGTTTCTTCTGAATTCAATTTTTCCCATTTACTTTGACTGTTGAAGTATTATAGTCTATAAATGACTTAATTAACCAAAAAATAAAATGAGCCTCTGTAGTTAATTGTTAATCATCATAATACTCATTACTGTCTGTAATATAAGTGGGAGTTGTTACCCACATGTCATTTTTAAACCATCAGGACTCAAGTGGTCTTGTCCATAAACATAAAAATTAAAATTGCTTTTATGGTGTATAATTTGTTAGCTACTTCAATGCAGCATAAGAAATTAATGTTTTTGGAAAAGGAAAGCTCTGTTTGTTGTGAAAAGTCAAAATTAGAAAAAGATTCTATCTCTGTTTACTCACAATCTAATTATTGACCACCTGCATCAACTATACTTACACATTGATTTGATAGGGTGGTTGGTGGATGTCATGGCAGTGTATGTGAGTCCCATATTACCGGGTAAGCACAGTTTTAAGCATGACAATGTACAAATTATTGGATACTCAAGGTGGGTCAAATGCATGAATTTGAAAAATTGTATAAATTTTTATGTTGTTGTGAAAATCTTTCTTTCTATTTTTAATAAAAGTCATGACTTGCACCTTTCACAATGAAGCCCACAATGACCAGAAACAATATTTATTTTTGTTTTTTAAAATTTAATGAATTTTTTTATTATTTACAATACAGAGGATCACTTGTGGATACTGTTCCCTTTAATTTTTTTGAATTTTGAAAATACTGAGAAACTACAATTGAATCTGAAAAAAATTGAGCGAAAATAAGGCTTAGAGGGAACACTGCTTGTGGATAGTTTGGGTAAAAAATAAATGATTCAAGGCACATCTCAAAAACAAATAAATGTTTCTTGACAATTTGTTTTCAAAAATTTATGCTGGCACTTTTTTTCATTTTAGATATAAAAATGTCTTCAATTTTAAAAATTGTGCAAATCTTTAACCGATGTGTGAGATAAATAAAACAAGATTATTTTGTCACGGCTCAGAGACAGGATTGTGTGAAGTGTTAATTTAATTGCTGTCAAAAATGTCATGAAAAGAAATCTCAGGATATATGACTTGTGTCTTGACGTATTATCTCTAATTTGAGTTATTCTTTTTGTGACTGGTTGATTTATTTGTTATCGAACCCACTGGGTGGAGCACACAAACTGCATTTCTAAACTCATTTTTCTAAATCAGGCTTGTCATGAAATTTATGACGTTCATAAACTTCTAACAAGTAAATAAGTATATATAGTTTCCCATTGACAGCTGTATTAATGTCAGTACGCTTTATCTCGAATTCCCTTTGTAGCCAAGAAACGTGGATGTATAGAATTTGTGGCTGAGATGTTTTGTGTGTTGTGGTTTATTATTAATGTAATTGACAGGGTTCAGAAAAAAGTGCATTGCCTTTCACATTAATGATCGCGATGTACGATTCTTTTCTGGCTGAACTCCAACAGGTGGTTGTGATGAATTGACGGTTGTCGGGCCGCGCCGTTTTCGATATGGGTCTCATAGTGACGTGTAAAATAAATTTTTACACAAAATTCAAAACATGTTCTACATGAAGATAATCACCCTTTAAATCATCTCTGTTGTATAGTGTTCAATACAAGTTCTATGCAATGTATACAATGCAGATAAAAAAATTGTTTAGTTTACACAATTTTGAATGTGCGGCATGTGATGTTTTAGATAATAACGCTAAATATACTTACAAAGTAGCCATACACAATTTTGCTGCTCGAGAGGGCGGAATCGCATTTTACGGTTCTATCCCTAACAAAATCTTCTAACAAAAATCCAATAAAAATAAAAATTGACAAGAAATTCACACAGTTTCTTATACGATGCTTGTCCTGTAGTTTTGTAGTACATCTATAGGAATTTAAAATGAAACATGTTCATTTTTTTCTGTGAATAATGATTTTCTGTGTCTTGCTCTTTACACCACCGGTCACTCTCGGCCACATTTTCCTGCACTTATTGTCTTCTATCCTTCAATAATTCTGGAAAGGAACCCTAATTTAATTTTAAGTTTTTACCCAAAACATTTGGCTATATTTTTGTCCCAATCTTCTGAAAGAAATTAAAGACTAATAACAGTACTTTTTTGTGAATTTGTGATGAAAAGAAAGAACTGGTGGTGAAAAGGTGAATAAACGGTAGTTGTGATTATTCTGACTTATTTCAGTCTCCAGTATTATTATATGGCGGTGGTCGTCGCATCGCGTCCTGTTCGGTATGGGACTCATAGCGACGTATACAACGTGTGTAAATTACATTGTTTATTTACATAAAATTTGAACATGCGCTGCATGATGACCACCGCACTTTGAGTTCTCAAGGAAGATTCTCGCCTGCACAAAACCGCAAAGAAATTATCATAACACTACAATTTGTTATAAATACGTCTGTCTCTATTTTAGTTTTTGTTCATTTTTTTTTGGTCAAATTTTACATCTATGTAAATGATGTAACACAGGACGTCGTAATGCTTGGTGATGTAATTGGCCTCATTACTCCAAAACAAACATACATCTATATTTTATTTTATTGTCCAGTTACAGTAAAGCATTAAAACTCGAAAGTACAAGCCATTAAAAATAAATAGCATATTTGAACAAAATATATTAACCTACTCTTCTCTATTCTCACTATATGTTGACTACACACAGTTTAGTGGACTATATGATGTTAAAGAAACCATAACTTTAATTACTTTAATTCTTAATCCAAGCCACAGTGGTATGTACAGGTTTCCAAGGAGTAGTTTACAAGAGTACTGATACCCACAATGCAGTTTGGTAGCAATGCTCTTCCTGTCTGTGTGTTTTAGCATGAAGGCTAATTGAATATGTCACAGTTGATTAGCAAATCAAGGTACACACAATACATCACAACCACTCTATACCAGACATTGTTTCTATTGTTATGCATAATGTGAATTTTCCAGAAAACAACTCGCCTTTTTCCAGGAATGAAAAACTGTTCTCAATTTCATCAAAGGCATTTTGCCAAGTTTTTGTAGTATTGAACATTTGATTAAAATTCTTCAGACAGGGAGTCAGTGATTTTCCGAAAAAGTTTGGCTGTCTGAAAATGCCTATAAATTCTAAAAAAAATTTAGTAATACAAATCCAATGGGGTGTGCATTGCACTCAAAATCCTTCAGACAGGATGTCATTGATTTTCTCAAAAGTTTGTCTGTCTAAAAATGCCCATAAATACTGAAAAAAATGCAGTAATTAAAATCCAATGAGGTGTGCATTGCACTTTCAATGTTGTTTAATTTATCATACTTTGAATTTTCATGTAGTATCCCCGGCAACCAAACCAGATACAGTTATCAAGGTAGATACAAGTCAACGAGCTGACGCTGCCATCAGAAGACATAAAACTGTGCAACAAAAACACAAAGAAGCTGCTTCCAAGGCAACGGTAAATATGTTTACATACATTCGGTGATATCAAGTCAAATCATGTTTAAATGATTTTTTCTATGTTTGCAGCTGTACATGTCTAGACAATATACAGTAGTTTCTATATAGCTATTACACAGAATTATAAATGAAAACACTGACGACGATAATGCTACCAACAATATATTTTGTTGTTTTCTCCTCACAGACAGAGATGTAGTCAATACACGTAAGACTAATCTCACCTATAGCAATTATACGCTCTGGTATTCATCTTTTGTGATTAAGTCCCCAGGGGGGTTTCACTGACTGCCACAAGTAGGTGGAGATTTAGTTAGTTAGAGTGAGCACAAAACACCATATTGTGTTCACTGTAAATCCACTTTTATTTTGTGAATGAGTCATTAGAAAATCACAAAATATTAAAGTCTTGAGTTTTTAGACTGAGATAGAGTCAGTAGAGTCCAGAAATCATCAACACACAAACATTAGGAGCTTAAACATTTTTTTTACAAACATGGTACAATGTATTTTACTTGCATTGTATATGTCACAAAATAAAACTATGAACCACATTGAACCTGATGTGACACCATAACTCTGCCACTTCAAAATGAGCCTTGAAGCCTCAGTTCTAAATTATTTTTTTATAAATATTAGATCAAACTCCAACTTTTCATAAAATAACCTTTTCACCGATAGTTCCTTTTTTTTCATAACAAATTAAAAAAAATGTCCTGTTTATAGTCAACAGTTTCCTTCAGAAGATTTAGACAAAAATAACCCTATTTTTTGAGCAAAACTAAATATTGACTAAAATTTTGTCTGTTGGCTCCAAAATTAGGGTTTATTTCTAGAAATATTGAAGAATATAAAAAAAAAATTGCAGACTAATTTAGGGGAGAAAGTGTGGTTGTGAAAAGGTTAACTGTTCTTCATATGTAGAACAGTACTAGTTTATTAAACACAGTACTTCAAAGCCTTTAAAGAATTCAAGACATGTAACACAATCCAGAGTTATAGACCCCAAGTTTAACCTTTTCCCCACCGGCAGTACCCTCTTTTCATCACAAATTCACAAAATCGTCTGATTTATCATGTGCATTTTCCTTCAGAAGGGACAATTATAGCCAATTTTTTTGAGTAAAATGTATATATAAGCTGAAAATTTTGTCTGTTAGCTCAAAAAAGTAGGGTTCATTTCCAGAAATACAAATACAATACAGAAAAAAAAATATAGAAAAATTTGGACGTGAAAAGGTTAAACATGTGTGAGTGTGTGTCAGGCCCATTTGGATTAGATTAAAGTCAGTTGGCTGGTCAGAGTTTATAGCCATGTGAAGAGATCCATGTGAACATGTTCTCCAGGTTTAAAAGAATTAACACCCTCAAACGGCAAACCAGAAGTAGGTTAATAGGTGTGTTAAAACGCAAATTTAAATATAAACCTATATGACAAATGAACACTGATTTAACCCACTAATAAGAAATAACTTAATCTAGCTCTATTCATCAGCACCTGTGAAAATGACTAAAGTTGTCAGATTTGTTAACCTTTGAAGAGATAATAGCCAAATTTGTCCATTTAAATGGAATTGTTACATGTATAATAGTTTATAACATTTAAATTTTTGAAAACCACTTACTTGTATTCCTTTGATTCTGTTATCACTGAATTACACAAAATGAAAAGGGCTTAATGTGTCTTTTATTGGATAAAGGTTTTATTAGTAGATTTTTTAGTAGAAATTGAAAAAAAAATACTCAGTGGGCTATTAACTGCCACTGTCAAAAGAAAATCCGGCATTTAATCATCCATTGAAAAAATAATTATCAGTTTTGTAGTTAATGGAGTAAAACCTATATTAGAAGATGTCAGTTTTTCTGCCTGGTACATTGTACAGCAATAGTATTGTGTAGATTTATGTTGTAGCTGACTAATTGCTGCTAGTTTCAGACTGTTACATTAAATAATTTTATAAAAATAATCTAAACAAATGCCCTGTTAAGTGCCACAGTTGTTGAAAAATGGTTGTCCCTATGATATATTTGTTCAATACAAGTAGTATCAAAACATCATGTGGGATTTGACAAAAGCAAAACTATTTTTTGAGGTAAATATAATATATACCGTACATTCGCCCATCCGAAAAATTGCCCTGGGCGGTTTCACGGCTCGTGGGCCGTTATTTGGGGGCTCAAATTTTCAAAAAATTATCATCGTATATTTTTAGGGGGCTTATATTTTCATTGAAAAATCCTCCTAAGCCGATTTTCAACGCCAGCAGTTGGACCACCCAAAATGAAAAAAACTGTTGCAGAATCTAATCTAAAATTTTTCTTGTTGGATTAAAAAAATCACAAATACAATTATATTGTTTCATTTTATTAGTAAAAGACGTTTCAAATAAAAACGAACTGCAACTGCATTGCTTAGTAGCAAATGATCACGGTATCGCAATCCAGTCATGCTGCGTTTTACAATTGTTGATTATTACCTAGTAATGATTATAATGACGTGTAAAAAATAAATTCATTAAATAAACTTGTTTCATCGTAAGTGAATGATTCTGATCGCATTTTCAGCGCTCCATGCTGAATATCTGCCATGTTTGACCTGAGACTGTGTTCTTTGACCTGACAGGTCAAATCGATAATTAACCAATGAAAATGATGGATGATGCCAACTTGTTCAAATTACCATAACTCATTTAAATATGTTAATGTTATTGAACGCAGCACCAGCACGGAAGAGATTTGCCGATGTTGTTGTATGATCTTTTGGCTTGGATTTTGGTGGAAAAGCGGCATGATTTGTTTTTAAATTAAAAAAAATAGATAGTTGTTTTCAAAAGATGAACTGAGCATTTGAAGAATAATTTAAGATTGTTTACAGCGATAACAGCTCATTTTCGAAACGAAGCTAACCCATTTACGCTAGTCGCAATAAACATCAATACTCTTGAATAGGCGTCAATGACTTCGGCGAAACTTTTAGGCATCAGAAAAGATGAAAATAACACCTTAAAAAAACTGCCGAAAAATCGCCCTGGGCGGTTTCTTGGTCCCAATTTTTTTTTTTTAAAACACGAACTGCCGTTTAACAGCCCTGGGCAAATTTACGACAGAATCCGGTACTATGCTATACCCATTTGATGATAGTCAATTTTGATGAAGTAAGGGTATCTCAGTGTCATATTCCTCTCTGAATGATAAGCATTTTGACATTGAACTTTTAAAAAAACAGAAATTCACATTCAAAATCAAATCTTTTGATTATTGTAGCAGACATTTGAACCCCGCCTTTCACGCATTAAGCAAGATCTTGCTGTATTCATCTCCATGGTTATCCCATTGGGCAGCCAGTTTTCATATTTGGCTGCCAGGTGACAATAGTGGTTGTCGTGGGCGACCAGATAATCACCAATTTAAATCTGATTTGAATATATTCACTAAATTTGAAATTGTTGTAGATATCTAAATTTCAGAAATGACATCATTTTGAGTGATTACTTTCTCACAAACTCCTTCATATTATTAAATTAACTTTAATAATTTACCTACTTGTGTAATGGAGTTTAACTGATCCAGTAATTAACAGAGGAAAGAATTTCTTTTTTTACCCCCCACCCCCAATCTTATTTCTAACCCTCCTTCCAATTCAATTAGATAACAAGTCATTCATAGGAGGGGCATATACAATTAAATTCGGGAGGGTAAGGGTAGGGTAGAGTAGTGTTAGGGGTGGGGGATACCAAAAAAAATCTTTCCTTAATAGAAATCAGTAAATAATTACACATTTACAAGGATGGGGATAATTCATTAATGACACTGGTCTTCTATATTTTATTTATTGCAGGTCATTTCCAATATAGCCCTTGAAGAAAAAGAGAGGCTGTCTGTTTCTATGATATCATCGCGTATCAGAACAGCAAATGGAGTGATACGTCCAAGTAATTCTGCCAAAGGTAAATTGGTTTCTTTTTAGGTAGTCTTTGTTATTAATGAAGCAATCAGAGATTGTACTGAGAAATATAGTGTCACCAACTGAATAGATATTGTCACTGACAAAATAATATATTTCATTGAAATAATTAAATGTCACCGACGATCAATCCAAAATGGCAGCTATAGTTATAGTTCAACCATTGATGGCTGGGTAGTTACGAAATAATAAGCATTAAGTATAATCTAGTCTGTTCATTATAGAATGTTTATAGTGAATCTGAATATGACAATTATCGTAGTTCAACCAATGGTGACAGCATAATTTCGGGAATAATGATTGGATAATATAACCTAGTCTGTCCATTATAGGATGTTTATGGCCAATCTGACATGGCCAATTAACATACCCGTAGTCCAACCATCAGTGACAGAGTAATTTTGGAATAATGACCAGCAAGTCCAATATATGTTGTAATTATCAATTTAAAATAGCCAACTGTCTTGCACGAATAATTAATCAATTATAAAGATAAATGACTAACATGTACATATTTCTTCTTGATGTAGTTGCACCATTGTTAATGAATAATAACATCCATCAAACCGATGATACAGGAAAGCAGAATACTGAAAGTTTGGAAAGTGAAAACAAATCAACAAACATTTCCCAACGAAATGCTACTTCGACATCAAAGGGATAAATCAGATGTTCTGACTATCGATGGGTGTAATTACTGTTACAGAAATTATTACTCTTCCAACTAAGATTTCTGTCGTCTTCCAAAGAATGGACAATGATAGGTGTATTGTGTCCATGGTGTTCTACACTGTGGTAAATGTCTCCCAGCCTATAGGCATGAACCACAATAGTTTGTGAATTGAAGTCGCAAAGGAATACGAGTTGAGTTTTCAACTTGTATGTTTCCATTGAGAAGAAAACACACCTGCTGACCAAGTTCCTGATTCTTTATTTTAAATGATCAATTTTGTTCTACAAAGAGCAATTTCACTTTATGACATGTTTTGTTGAATTTGTGGAACCAGATACAAACAATGGAACTTACCTGTGTGACATGACATTTTCATATTCCTCACATTGTACCACTCAACTGAAATTTGTCTTGAGCTTTAAAAGCTTTGCGTCGATACCCTGACAGGAAGTGTCAGCAGATTGAGTTTGGATGAATCATGAACCATTGGATTAATTTTGCACCATCATTGAAGCATGACTGACTAAACTGGTAGTGGTTTGATTTATCCAAACTCTGGACCAGCATCAATCTAACACTGAGCTGTAAGTCGGAGGAATATATTTTCCAATCCATCCATCGTACCTGATATCAAATCATATCAATGAAAACTTTTCGAAGTCTTCCTGTAAATTATAGTATATTTATTGTCATGTAAATTGAATACCTCAGGGAGAGATAACTTTGTGCCTTTGTTGCTAAAATAATCACTGATAACAATAAAACTTTAGTAGCAACATGCGATACTCAAATTTACAAAAAATCTAGTATATCATGTGATTGTGATTCACCAATGAAATAAATGGAAACTGTTCACCCTTGATACATTGGGAGATTGATATTTCACATATCAAATGATGGAGATCTACTAATAAAATTATAGGAAACTGCATTCATGATGCCTTGGGGGGGGGGGGTATATGACATCACATGTACATATCATGTGATGTTGATCCACCAATGAAATGAATGGAAAATGTTCACCCATGATGCATTGGAAGATGGATCAACCAATTATTGACCACCTGTTAAAATTAATACATCCTGTTGTCCTAAATTGTCTCTTCCCAATATTGGTGCTATTTTCTATGACTCAGTGCAATTTTATGTAGTTACCATAGCAATATATGCAGTTACAATATTTACAAAGAAAATCTGCAGGTCAGATTAAAGTTTTTTTCTTGAAATTTAATTTTTTTATGAGACTGACCTGTTTATATAATGTATATTGTAATTATCTTGCATTTTGGTTTGGCATATATTGAGTTTATGTTTGTTGTCATGGTAACATGACAGCAATATATTTTTTTTTGTATAGAGATTGTAATAATTATATTTCGCCACATTGTTGTAGAGGTAGGTAAACATTCCATATCATGTTATCAATTAAATATGTATTTTATATCGAGGCAGGTTCCTTCATCTGTAAAACTCATTGTTGGCATGACGAGGTTAATTTGAATTTAATTTATACTTGATTGTACATGACTTTTATTTTTATTTGTGATTGTGTAAGGGATATTTCACTGTTAAAATGTAAATATTTGGTTTTAAATAACATTGAAATTCGTGCAGTCGAAATTTGGTTTTGCATGCTAAGTAGCGAAGTGAATCTAGATTGTATCCAGTTTGGAACATGCATGAACAATTAAGGGCGTCATGGATGACAGCATTGTTGTTGACATCGGATGGAGACCAAAGCAGAGCTTTTTGTTGTTAAGCTATAAATAGAGACAATTGTAAATCATTTGCAACATTCCACTTTGAAGAGGTGGGTGAAAATTAGGTTCTCAAGTGACAATATAATTCTATTGATCTCTATTGGATGTTTGGCTTTTATAAATCATGTCAATTAATTTGAAAAATCACTACCGGTATTTTATAATTATGTCTTATGTCATCCCTCCATATGTGCCTTATTCAAGGTTGATATACTGTAACACCATTTATTTTCACTGACACTTAATTTCACTATTTTGACGTTTTGAGCGTACTCATTGGGTTTTAATTTCACGAGTTTGTCAAGGAAACAACGAGTTTTATTGTAATTTTACATGTTCACCTTGATTTAATTTAGCTGATTTTACTTACATGTATCAGTGAAAATAACAAAATTAAAACCCAGTGAATAATTAATACATTTACAGTACATTATCTTATTGGGGGCTTTGATCTTAAAAGTAAACATTGTATATTTATTCTGCTTTGAGTTTGGTTTACATTATATTTATATTGTATGTGACATTTCACTCACACAAAAACGTCTATATGCAGTACAATGTAGTCCACAAAGACACCTGTCTAATGTGACGGCTATTGTGGCAAATAAACTTGTGTAATAAGACCAAGATGATGGATGATGATTACAAATCAAGTGTTTTGAACTAGTCTCTACATTTTCAGTTTGCAAGGTTTTTATTTATTCTTCATCTTTAAATATCAAGTCGCCTCTTAATGCATCACCTGTTGATAGCATGCAAAATTTCATCATACATTTTTGAAGTGATCAATAATTGTTTTTTCATGCTAGAATATATCTAATTGATTTTTATAATTGAAATAAAGCATAAAAAAAAAATGTCTTAAAAAGTCTCAAAATTATAGATTGTGTTATATATATACTGTGAAAGTGTACCATATATTCCTGAAGAGTTCAAGATTTATAAATTTCTTTCATGCCAGAATAGATCGAATTGGATTTGTAATCAAGATATTTTTATATATTTTTCTATTATAGAAATCTAGAAATATATTTGATAACTGTGTAATAAATGAAGTTGATTAATATTAAAATTGGAATAAAAAGTGTTGTTTGTTAATGTGGTTATGTGATCAATACATGTTGTGATCAGCCATGTCCTCGACATAGTATCCAAGTTTTTAATGGAACATACACAGAATGACTAGTTTAGACAATCTAGTGTCTTTAAAACAATTTTTTCAAAGCAAAAAACTTTTTATTCATTTGTTGAAGAAAATCAGAAGACAGCTATCAAAGAAACTCAGCCTGCTGGAGTGTGTATTTTTAATGAAGTGTTGTTTGAAAAATGCAGATATTGTCGTGAAATCAGACAATGTTTGAAAAAATATTTGCTTGAAAATTGTTGTGAAATGAAAAAAATCAGAAAATCACACACATTCAGGTGTGGAAATGCAAGGCCTTGCAAAAGAAAAAAGATTTTTTTTGAAAAAATATTTAATGACGCACATATTTTGTAGTGGGTGTAGTGTAGTGGTGAAAAACGGTCAGCCCTTATTTTTATGATTGTGTATGCTGACCAGAACATAGTTCTATGATAATACAGGTACTGTTAAACCTGTGTATAGCAACCACCCAAGGTACAGTTAAACCTGTGTATAGCAACTACCCAAGGTACAGTTAAACCTGTGTATAGCAACCACCCAAGTGACAGTTAAACCTGTGTATAGCAACCACCCAAGGTACAGTTAAACCTGTGTATAGCAACCACCCAAGGGACAGTTAAACCTGTGTATAGCAACCACCCAAGGTACAGTCAAACCTGTGTATAGCAACCACCCAAGGGACAGTTAAATCTGTGTATAGCAACCACCCAAGGGACAGTTAAACCTGTGTATAGCAACCACCCAAGGGACAGTTAAACCTGTGTATAGCAACCACCCAAGGTACAGTCAAACCTGTGTATAGCAACCACCCAAGGGACAGTTAAACCTGTGTATAGCAACCAACAAAGGTACAGTTAAACCTGTGTATAGCAACCACCCAAGGTACAGTTAAACTTGTGTATATCAACCACCCAAGGTACAGTTAAACCTGTGTATAGCAACCATCCAAGGGACAGTTAAAACTGTGTATAGCAACCACCCACGGTACAGTTAAACCTGTGTATAGTGACCACCCAAGGGACAGTTAAACCTGTGTATAGTGACCACCCAAGGGACAGTCAAATCTGTGTATAGCAACCACCCAAGGGACAGTTAAACCTGTGTATAGCAACCACCCAAGGGACAGTTAAACCTGTATATATCAACCACCCAAGGGACAGTTAAACCTGTGTATAGCAACCACCCAAGGTACAGTCAAACCTGTGTATAGAAACCACCCAAGGTACAGTTAAACCTGTGTATAGCAACCACCCAAAGGACAGTTAAACCTGTGTATAGTGACCACCCAAGGGACAGTTAAACCTGTGTATAGCAACTACCCAAGGGACAGTTAAACCTGTGTATAGCAACCACCCAAGGTACAGTTAAACCTGTGTATAGCAACCACCCACGGTACAGTTAAACCTGTGTATAGCAACCACCCACGGTACAATTAAACCTGTGTATAGTGACCATCCAAGGGGCAATCAAACCTGTGTATAGCAACCACCCAAGGGACAGTCAAACCTGTGTATAGCAACCAGCCAAGACACAGTCGAACCTGTGTATAGCAACCACCCAGAGGACAATCAAACCTGTGTATAGCAACCACCCAGCGGACAATCAAACCTGTGTAAAGCAACCACCCAAGGAACAATCAAACCTGTGTATAGCAACCACCCAGAGGACAATCAAACGTGTGTATAGCAACCACCCAGAGGACAATCAAACCTGTGTAAAGCAACCACCCAAGGAACAATCAAACCTGTGTATAGCAACCACCCAGCGGACAATCAAGCCTGTGTAAAGCAACCACCCAAGGAACAATCAAACCTGTGTATAGCAACCACCCAGAGGACAATCAAACCTGTGTATAGTGACCACCCAAGGGACAGTCAAACCTGTGTATAGCAACCACCCAGGGGACAATCAAACCTGTGTATAGAAACCACCCAAAGGACAATCAAACCTGTGTATAGCGACCACCCACAAGACAATCGAACCTGTGTATAGCAACAACCCAGCGGACAATCAAACCTGTGTAAAGCAACCACCCAAGGAACAATCAAACATGTGTATAGCAACCACCCAGAGGACAATCAAACGTGTGTATAGCAACCACCCAGAGGACAATCAAACCTGTGTAAAGCAACCACCCAAGGAACAATCAAACCTGTGTATAGCAACCACCCAGTGGACAATCAAACCTGCGTAAAGCAACCACCCAGAGGACAATCAAACCTGTGTATAGCAACCACCCAAAGGACAGTCAAACCTGTGTATAGCAACCACCCAAAGGACAATCAAACCTGTGTATAACAACCGCCCAGAGGACAATCAAACCTGTGTATAGCGAACACCCACAAGACAATCGAACCTGTGTATAGCAACAACCCAGGGGACAATCAAACCTGTGTAAAGCAACCATCCAGAGGACAATCAAACCTGTGTAAAGCAATCATCCAAGATACAATCAAACCTGTGTATAGCAACCACCCAAGGGACAATCAAACCTGTGTATAGCAACCACCCAGGGGACAATCAAACGTGTATAGCAACCACCCAAGGGACAATCAAACCTGTGTATAGCAACCCCCCAGGGGACAATCAAACGTGTATAGCAACCACCCAAGGGACAATCAAACCTGTGTATATCAACCACCCAAGGGACAGTCAAACCTGTGTAAAGTGACCATCCAGGACAATCAAACCTGTGTATAGCAACCACCCAAAGGACAATCAAACCTGTATATAGCAACCACCCAAGGGACAATCAAACCTGTGTATAGCAACCATCCAGAGGACAATCAAACCTGTGTGAATAACAACCACCCAAGGGACAATCAAACCTGTGTATAGCAACCATCCAGAGGACAATCAAATCTGTGTATAGCAACCATCCAAGGGACAGTCAAACCTGTGTATAGCAACCATCCAAGGGACAGTCAAACCTGTGTATAGCAACCATCCAAGGGACAGTCAAACCTGTGTATAGCAACCACCCAGAGGGCAATCAAACCTGTGTATAGCAACCACCCAAGAGTCAATCAAACCTGTGTATAGCAACCACTCAGAGGGCAATCAAACCTGTGTATAGCAACCATCCAAGGGACAGTCAAACCTGTGTATAGCAACCACCCAGAGGGCAATCAAACCTGTGTATAGCAACCACCCAAGGGACAATCAAACCTGTGTATAGCAACTACCCAGGGGACAGTCAAACCTGTGTATAGCAACCACCCAGAGGGCAATTAAACCTGTGTATAGCAACCACCCAGAGGGCAATCAAACCTGTGTATAGCAACCTCCCAGAGGGCAATCAAACCTGTGTATAGCAACCACCCAGAGGACAATCAAACCTGTGTATAGCAACCATCCAGAAACAGTCAAACCTGTGTATAGCAACCAGCCAAGGGACAGTCAAACCTGTGTATAGCAACCAGCCAAGGGACAGTCAAACTTGTGTATAGCAGCCACCCAAGGGACATTCAAACCTGTGTATAGCAATGAGCCGAGAGACAGTCAAACCTGTGTATAGCAATGAGCCGAGAGACAGTCAAACCTGTGTATAGCAACCACCCAAAAGACAGGCAAAACTGTGTATAGCAACCACCCAAAGGACAGTCAAACCTGTGTATAGTAACCACCCAGGGGACAATCAAACGTGTGTATAGTGACCACCCAGGGGACAGTCAAACCTGTGTATAGCAACCACCTAGAGGGGCAGTCAAACCTGTGTATAGCAACCACCTAGAGGGACAGTCAAACCTGTGTATAGCAACCATCCAAGGGACAGTCAAACCTGTGTATAGCAACCATTCAAAGGAACTTTATTAAGATGGTCTTTATAGACAGGTGGTCTTTGTATGGCGGTAGGATTATATTTTTATGCATCGTCAACTTATTTGATATATTTGTCCAGACAATTATAAGTTTGACCTAAAATTAATTAAAAATAGTTTTATAAATGGAATGCTAATTATAATTTTGTTCTCTCAGCCAAGGCAAATCTGCAAAAATATTGCTGAAAAGTGTGATCAAGTAAATAAGTGGTCTTTATACAGTTGCATAGGTGGTCAGTAATACAGGTTTTACTGCATCTCTGCTCATGGGTGATCACTAATACAGGTTTTACTGCATCTCTGCTCATAGGTGGTCAGTAATACAGGTTTTACTGCATCTCTGCTCATGGGTGATCACTAATACAGGTTTTACTGCATCTCTGCTCATAGGTGATCACTAATACAGGTTTTACTGCATCTCTGCTCATAGGTGATCACTAATACAGGTTTTACTGCATCTCTGCTCATAGGTGGTCAGTAATACAGGTTTTACTGCATCTCTGCTCATGGGTGATCACTAATACAGGTTTTACTGCATCTCTGCTCATAGGTGATCACTAATACAGGTTTTACTGCATCTCTGCTCACTTACCTTCATTGACTGTAGAATTTAGGTAACCTGTATTTGTTCAGTTTACCAGTCATTACCCATAATCCTCTCATTGCTCTAAAATTGCATGCAATTTTTTTCTACTGGGAACATGCGTTTCACTACTGTTTGTCTGATATCGTGCTAGTGAAAAGGCTTGATAGTTTTTTTTCACCTGAGAAAATAAAATTGCCAGACATATTTCTAAATAGACACGCATATTGTTGACTTGTATATTTGCTGGATGAGATAAAGCTGCATGTTCACGATATATTCCAAATTAACAACCAAAAATGAACAACATTTTTAATGGCCGTCCGCGGTAAAGAGTTTACGGGTACGGGTAAATGCATTTAAAACAGTGTCTTTGATTCTAATAGCGAGATTTTATGCAAACTACTGTTGTATCTTAACTGCATATTGTCTTGGTTTAAAGTACAAATTGAAACCACAAAAATCAAAGTTTAATTTGTTCTTTTTTTAACCTTACGCACAGATTCCTAGAAGTTTAAGAAAGAACACGCCAATAAATCTCTACAATAGTACTTTTATCCAGGTTAAATGTGCATCATTGCACCGCCAATAATACAAGGTGTTGGCCTCATCATCTCCGCTCTGTGTACGAAAAGATGGTACAATGGTGATTTACTATCTCCGACACTATGCTGCCCATTGTGTGGGTCATCCTAGCTTAACAGTCCCTAGAAGTACTTAAAAGATGTTAAAAATAGTCAGTCCTTAGTGTGTATATTTAGTGTTTAACGATTTCAATATCTCAAAAGATAGGGGGCGGGCTGGAAATGAATGGAACGATGTGGGTGTGGTGTGAAGCTACATGTCTGAGTTGATGAAATGACGCCCATAGCAACCCTGCGATAAATACAAACACAGGAGATAACCATTGTAGACTTTATTCAAATTAGCTGTACATCAAGTTTTAATTTCAAAAATATTGTATTTATATACAAATTCATGTTTTTATATTCCAGCTTTGAATCATTATACTACAGAATTGTTCACCTACATGCATGTCTACTGCATTATAAAACAAGTGAGTACTACAGATATACAAAGTAAAAAACAAACTGAACTGATTAAAGGCAGCCATAGTGAAATGACAAAAAATTTACAAAATATATCACATACAGTGAGATAGAAGAGCCTTTGTTTGTCATATTTAAATTTATGATAATAAATCACTTTAAAATAACCTATAAAAATATGCGATACATCTCAATTTTTACTATACCATGAATATGGAGAATTAGTTTTAAAAAATATAGCGATAAAATACAGCACCCTCAATGCAGTCAGTAATACAACAAATAGTGATAATACCGCATTTGTCAGCCAACAAATTCACTATACATTTGTCAAAAAGTGTAATTTAATTCACACGTACTATTGCAGTCAAAAGGTTAATTTAGAACAGAAAAACATTTCCTGCATTCTATTGCTTGTGAATCACTTTACTGATATACAATAAAAATGTGTGAGGTACAGTTTTCAAAATGACATGCATGACAACTAAAAGAAAAATATGTTTTTGATATTCCACAATTAATATTAAT
The DNA here is from genome assembly GCF_978046115.1 of Saccoglossus kowalevskii. Lineage (NCBI taxonomy): Eukaryota > Metazoa > Hemichordata > Enteropneusta > Harrimaniidae > Saccoglossus > Saccoglossus kowalevskii. The sequence goes on from NC_140657.1 coordinate 8,337,255, forward strand.
TTCAGAAAAATAATGCTCTGCAAAAAGTACATCTGTATTTGACAATAATATCACCTGCAATTAAAAAGAAATAAACTACTATATTGTGATAAAATGGGTCTGCTTTTATTTAATCTTATACACTATAATACACCAATGAAACAAAATAATATTATCAATAAATACTAATCTTGCATCGAGAATGTTGAATAAACAAATTTTACCCTAACATCTTAGTTCGAAACTAAGTGATAGAAAAAATAATTTGCAGTTTACCTATCACCTCCCTCCTAGAGTTTTTAAGGGTTAACCCTTTGAGAGCCAAATTGTTTTTCTGCTCAAATTTCAGTAAATTTGTTCACAGTTTCTGTCATTTTCAGTGAATTTATTCTTAATTTTGAACCAAACAGACAAAATGTGACATTGTTTCTAGTTTTTGATCACAACATTTGAAATTTCACAACATTTTCTGTAGAAAAACACTCACTGAAGATGAGCTGATTCATTGAAGATAATTAATGATCTCCTCAGAAAATGATCAAATCTGATAGAGCAGCTGAGCTGGTGGTTTTCAAATCACATGACAATGGGCAATCACCTTGATGATATAAATAGATCTACTGGACAGCCTTCAATGACAGTGCAGCTAAAAACTCGCTGTAATTCCTATATTGTTAAATCCATTTATTTTCACTGACATTTAATTTCACTATTTTGATGAGCAATTTCACTGTGTTTGCAGGGAAACAATGAGATCTATTGTTATTTTACATGAATTTACAATTTAATTTAGCAGAATTTTACTTATCTTTGAAAATAGAGAAATTAATAACCAAGGAATAATAAATACATTTACAGTAATTACCCGGTAATAGTTTATGTGTTTACTTAATAAGGTAGAAGTCTACTCATAAATTAAAATACCCAGAATTTATTCATTTTGCAATAAACTGTACTCCAAGGCAATACAAGGATATTGACCTAAAACAAAAATTGGGGGTCACCAGCTTTTTTTTCCAAAGAAAATGATGGTTGTATTTTAGTGGAAAGTGGCCATTTTTGACACTATTATAACACTTTTACCACAGGTTCCTATGGCAGAGATATTATGTAATATCTCAAAATCTAGCCTGGTGACATAGGCTGAAAAATCATATATTGTTAAAGATGGAGTACTTTTTGTTGTTCTGAATTATTTAAAAAATCTAGGTTTTTAAAGTGTCAAAAAATGCATTTTTTCTTTAGCATTGTGTTCTATGGAATTGTTCTAAAAAGAGCAATTTTCAAGAAATATTATGACACGTTTCTCAAAAAGCATAACTGTAACACACAAAATAATGCTATTTCATTGTACCATGGGACATTAGCTTCATGATTGTACATAATAAACTAATTAACATTGTCATGTGATTTATGACCAATTTTGCCAAAAATTATGACTAGGCTTCTACCTTAAATGACAGGCATGTCCAAGGTCAAAATTGGTCCTATATTAACAAAGCACACAATACATGCACTTGAATTAGAGAAACACTTCTAATATAGCAAATATAGTATTCAAAAAAATTACACCTACCCCTTTTCAATATCTATTTTAGGTGACTACTCTTTTATCAATATTTTTGCAGATTTGTCTGATAATAAGGCCAAAAAAAAAATTGTTTTGTTGCCCTCAGCGACCGACCGAAAAATATGAAATATCGGGTCGCGTTTTTTTTTTTAATAGGCCCAAATATTAAAAAATCACCATTTTAAGCAGTAAAAGTGTGTTTCCTCTAAAAATTAACAATCCCGGAACGTTGTTTGATCCCCAGGGTCCCCGGGGGGATAAGTGGCGACTTTGAACCTTGGGTTGATCTGTATTTAAATACAAAAGACTGAAAGAAACACTTTCATTTTTGTGTTTAATATCTAGCATGTGTTTGATTGATTCCAATATACCTCGGCTATTTACGACACCTTTAGTTTTCACAAGTACAAAAAAAAAAAAAAAATAATAAATATCCAACCGACCGACCGACCGACCGACCCAATTTTTCGACTTGAGGGCAACATAAGTATTTTTTTTTTGGCCTAATTACCATTTTGTTTTTAATTTTCCTAAAGTCAATTTTTTTGTTTTTTGGTTTATGTGCACTTCTATTGTAGATTCTAATACATGGGGATAAAAGCATTCATGAAAACACCTGCATGTCCACTTGAAGGATTTTTGCATGCGAGGACCAATCGGAAACCCTTTCTTCTCACAAAACCTGATACTCACCAGCCCTCTGTATTACTACATGATAATATATCTGATATATTACAATTTGGGTTATACTAAATTTATATATAGGGGTGTAAGGTTGAGGTATAGGTCAGGTGACATTATATATAGATCAAGTGACATGCAGGACACTAAAAAGAAAGTAGTCAGTTAGGTTCCAAGGCATTTGCTATGCAAATTTGAGTACCCCTAGGAAAGCTTGGATACATTAAGAGTGAATGCAATTCAGCATTGCATTATGGGATACCCAAATGGTAACTGGAATTCAAGATATAAAATTTGTTATTTAAGGCCTAGAAAAAAAATATATGCATTTCTGATCACTGCAGCATCCAAAAATGTGATATCAGAAATTTAGGAAAAAATCAAAATAAATGCACAAATTTGAAGACTATTTTAGAAAAAATGCGCACCTGTTATTTTGGAAAACACAAACTTTTTTTATTTTCGGGGTTTCACTGGCTTATATAAAATGGATTGCTCTTTGAAAAAACAAAATATGAAATTTACTGATGGTAAAGAAAAACATACATTGTATTTACAATCTAACTTTGCCATTGCATATATCACTGTACACTTGTGCATTAATGAGTTGATACTCTCCAGTCTTTGAATTGCTGAAATACAATTTATCTTTGACAACATTGGGATTAAATGATTCCTTTCTTAACTCGGTCTTCTTAATTTTAAATGTACCTGGATCAGAGAAAAAGGACAATATTGGATTAGACAAAAATCTGGAAATCCCTGAATAAAAATGTTGTCCTACAGTGTGGTTAATTTAAATCATAGTTTAAAGATCATGCAAGTGTGAATCAGTGTTTATTATTAAAAATATTTTTGTATGATATGTTTATAGTTAATAAATTGAATTTGTAAGGCTGTTTGTTTTATTTTGATTTTTTCAGATTTAAAACATGATATTTTAATATATATTCAAATTTCTATTGTTATTTGAATTCAGATATGGGTCAATGGGTAAAAACTCCAGAGGGCGCTCATCGCAAATTACATACAATTTGAATTTTGAACTACACACACAACGTATATTAAAGCGAGAGGGTCGTCACCTGTGTACACACGAGAATTGAGTCCCAAGCAATGATAACAACGCACGCTAAAAATGCAAAGGCTCATGGGTAGACGCTTGTTTGTAAACAATGATACGCTATGGCTATCTGACACATGCGCAAGTGACGACTACCCCGCTTTAAAGGTATTTTAATAAAGTATGAACAGCAAAAAACAAAAGAATCACATTCTAGTTTGCCAGAGGGCAGTTTTACATTCTGGTTTCTTTCCCGCAAGCCCATGGAGACGGAATAATTTTAAAGATTGATTTTTAATTTCTATTTAACTCTTGGTCTAAAAAATTGCTGTGATGAATGAATACAAAACATGCCAGCCTGTGTATGGATTATTTCACTTATAAAAATCAACTGTTTTGTATTTTTTCACAATGACTTATATTAATACCTAAAAAAATGTTTTGTCTATAATTTAAAATAAAATAATAAACAGGAGTTGAAAGTTGGATGAACTGGATTCAACCATATCTTGTTTTACTAACATTACCTACACAGATACTGTAGAATACTTTATTTTCGCTTGGAATTTATTTTCGCTATTTTCGCTGAAGGGATGATTCCGTGAAAATAAAATCCAGCGAATATACTTTTTTCCTATATTTCACATTAAACTCATGAAAAATCAGTGAAAATAAATTCCAAGCCAAACGCCCAAAAAGCCTTTTCAGCGAAAATTAATTCCAGCAAAAATAAAGTATTCCACAGTACTTGCAAAATTGGAAAAAATGTTCTAGTTGAGTAATTTCTGTAAATGTGTCAGTCTGCTATTTAGTTTTCACAAATTAAAAAAGACAATTTTCCGCTCACTGCAAGATCATGTATTTTATGTGAAATCAAACGTACAAACAAAGAAGGTGACATAGCTTTGTAGTGGCAAGAAAACATTGTTTTTTCTGTTCCTCTCATTAACGGTACATTCTTGACAACATGACAACATTTGTGTTTTTGGTAGATTTGAAATACGTTTAGCACATGTTGAATATACGATTTTGATGATTGTTCGTTCAAAAAATGACACTTAATTTTAAGAAGTAAACGGCCTCGTTAAAAACAAAATGGCCGGTCCAGGTACGATGTTGTACACATTTTACTTCGGTAATTTTTTTTTTCTGCTTATTTTGTTTTTCAGGCATATTAATTGCAACAACTATGTATATCGGCAACACAATCAATTGAAATACTTTTGTTTACGTTCAGACAGCAGTTGTGGAGTTTTGACAGGAGTGTGGGCGTGGCAATCATGCCTCGTAAAAGGTTTCTCCGGTATGTTTTCGGCACTGGTTGAACTACATGGTTTATCTTTATGCACTTCATGGATTTCTTCCTCAATGACGTCTTTTAAAACAAAATCCCAATCAATGTTGTGATCGTCGAATTCGACAAAATCGCCGCAAGCCTTCCACATGGTAATGTTGTGATCCGTGTGCTAGTAATGACGCATGCGCAATGACCCAAATCGCTAAATGTCATGGTAACTTCCAGTGGGATAACAATATGCACGTCTACATCAATGGGAGTTTATTTTCGGGATAACTTGGCGTAAGGTGTCAACGATTTATTTGCCCATTAGGAGGGTTAGTACAATAGAATACTAAGCGTTTCCAGACCGGTGATAGAGGGACTGTGATACAAAGCAATATCCACCATGATGATTTTCAGCACAATTTAACCTGAAAAAGTGTCCTTTGACATAACAGGTCACGTCTTCCATTAACAAATCAAAATGCTGACAAAATTTCCCAATTATTGATGATGTAATTTTTCCAATGCAATGCTAAATTACCGCAATGTTAAAATTCTACTTGTTAACACTGATTTCAACAAAAAATGGTGATTTTTTTTCTTTGTTAAATCGCAATTTTCGGAAGGTAAACTGATTGTTGAGGAAGTATTTAAACACCTTTCACAGTCGCCAACAGGTCACGTCAAGGAATAGTTTGCTCGTTCACACCCTATTCACGATAGTCTCAATGGAAAAAAAACACGAAGTCCTATGACCAGGTTTTAAGACTTGACGACTCCATTTTTGGTGTTTCGAAAGCTACTACTCAAAGAAATAACAGAATGGAAAGGGTGCGAACAATGTGCATATGTTTGCCCACCATGCACTCTGAAATTTGCTCATAAAAGCACGAACTAAACAACTGTTACAGTACCTATCATGATTTTACACGAGTGGGCTTATACTCAGGGAGGGGCTTATGATAGAGCAAGTATGGTATTGTGGGGTGCAACCATTTGCTCACTTACCTGTAGTATCAACGCTTTCCACCAATCTTATAAATAAGGGTCTTGCATAGCTTGGAAGTTGTTTTTTCAAGTTATTGGCTAAGGCCACCAAATCTAGCGTATGGTGTTTATCTACGACTGCTGCCATACCACAACGTCCTTCAACACCTAGGAACGGGAAGATATAATCAATATGGGTAAACAGCGAAATGCAACAAAGATTGATACCGGCAAAACCATGTAGAGTTGTGTAATCATTCTGGTTCCCTCAAATATAACAAGAACCTTCCCAGCATTCTCTTTACCAAATAATGTAGAATGTTTTATTATTGCTTGAAACTTATTTTCACTGAAAGGTTGTAATTCGGCCAAAAATTAATTACTTATACCAACAAATTATTCTGTGAAAATTAAGTAAATCACAGTAGCCGAACTACCTTGCTTTACGGGCTTGTTGCAGAATAACACAACATAAGGCATTATTTGTAGATTTGTGTAGTTTTGTTACGTTACTATATGTAGACAGAGAGAAATAAGGAAATATTCAAGGTGGTCAAAACAAAAACAACTAAGTCCTGTACAATCATGTGGAAGTTGTATCAAATTTGGGAATAAAATATTTAAAAAAAACAAAAACACATTTTATATACTGGATTCTATTTTTCGTGAAGGGCTTATTCAGTGAATATAATACAGTAAAACCTGTCAAAACTGAACATGACTGGGACTTGGATCTATGTTCGATTTTCACAGTGACTCTGTTTATTCAGGCTGGGCGTAAGTTTGATTAAAACAACAATTACATGCTGTAAACACAGGACAAATGAAAGACACCGGAGTTTGCCTCCGGTGATTATATTTACATTTATTGTATTGTTTCAATAAAATAATTTACCAAACAAGACAAGAATATTAGAATAACTGTATCGCGTATCGTAACTGAAGGCGTCAATTTTGAATGACATCACAACGTAAGTTCACATGTAATTATCATAATTTATGCAGACAGTTGATTTTGCTGTTAAGTCAATGAATCAAATTACGATGTAAAAAAAGTTTTGACTGCTTTAAAGAACATCTTTTTTCAACAATTTTGTTTTCCATTAGAATTTTGAGATCTTGGAAATCTGTCAAGTAACTGGAGTCTTCGTTTATTGCGAAGTTTTGTAATCTCATCAACATGTCTAGCACATCGTCAAGTCACAGTCGTCATGGAGATTGATAATTTGACTGTCGTTGCAATTTATGTCATTGTTGTGTGTAGATTCATGGTTTTCTTTGTCTGCAATAAAATTGTCAATAATCTGTTAATGCCACTCGCCGTCATAAGTTGCTTCAGTCAGTATACGTTCATTAAAGTGGAGGTATTTATCAATCTACAATGTGTTTGTGGGTCTGCAACTTGCTAAATGAGGTTTTCGATTTCTTAGTTGTTGTCTGCTTGTGAAAAACTTAACCAGTTGCCATTGTTTTACTCGGGACGTTACTTGTAGTGTGAGCTTTGATATTGTTTCTGTGACGTTCACAATAAATTGAACACAATGCACACTTTAGGTTGGACAGACTTGATTACTAGACAGCGGATGTGGTGCAACTGGTCGGATGGTCAATGTATTCAGTGTGAATATTGGACTTGCGACCGATCAATCCGGTCGGTGTTTGAAGTAGACAGGCTACATAAATCGGTCGGTTCTGACAGTAGGTCGGTTTATCCAGGGGTTGGTTTTGACAGGTTTTACTGTATATACACTTTTGCTCCCTATATTATAACTTGTAAAAATTTCGCTAAATTTAATTCCAAATGAAGTATTTTACAATGATCAATGTATTTATTTGTTCAATATAGAGTTTACATAAACCCATATAAAGGAAGTGAAATCGACAGTACTTATGACACTAAATACACTATATCAATTAAAAAGTTTTCTCACCTGGTATTTCAACCCCATATACGACTACATCACGTGAGTCTAGAATCTTACTAATGGTTCCTTCTACTTCAGATGTTGACACGTTCTCTCCTCGCCAACGAAACGTATCACCTGACCGATCTCGGAAATACATATAGCCTTCGTCATCCATGACCAAAACATCTCCTATTTAATCAAATAATTTTTCACAGTTTAGTTTTTACATACACATACTTGACAGTCGTCATGCTGCGTTCTGTTCGATATGGGACTCACAGCAACGTATACAACGCGTGGAAAATACATTGTTTATTTACATGAAATTCAAATGCGCGCTTTAATATTATAATGAAACAAAATACACATCCCATGTCTGGTGCAGGTTACCCTAGGTCACTTTTGAATCAACATTAGTCTAAAATTCTGACCAGGGTAATATCACTCATGAGCTTTACCATATTAGATGGCAATGTAACAATAAGTTAATTACCCAGAAACACTTACCAGTTAAAAATGCACAGTCTCCATGTGTGAACACATCATATATTAGTTTCTTTTTTGTGGCCTGCTTATTAACATAACCTTGAAAGTCCCTAGTAGGATCGCCTCGGATTACTTTCCCAACCAATTCACCCGGTTCCCCTGCAAGAAAAATAGAATCCTGATTTAAAAGTCAGTCAGTGCCCATAGAGTGTTTCAGATGAGTCACATGTGAAATATACAATGTGTTCATAAAATACATTGAGTGTTTACAAAAAATATTGTCACACACTGAGTGGTGCTTGGTTGATGGCAAAATTATATTAATAATTGCCATCTCCAGCTGTTTATCCAAACTTTATACCATGATATTAAACAGCAGGTTAACTAACTATCTGCATGAAAACAATCAAAACAGAGATAACCAGTTTGGCTTTAAGAAAAATCATAGGACAACGGATAACATTTATATTTTGAGATCCTTGATTACAAAATATGTAAACAACAAACGTAAAAAAACAGAAAACTATTTATTTTCATGCTTTATTGACTTCTCCAAAGCCTTTGACTCGGTTTGGCGTGAGGGCTTACTATATAAACTTCTGCATTTAGGCATTGGGGGGAACTTCTATAATTCGATTAAGTCAATCTATAAAAATACACACTATAGCATAAAAATGAATAGGGGAATTACACCATACTTTGATTCTAATAGAGGTGTGAAGCAAGGCTGCAACTTAAGTCCCCAGTTGTTTAATATTTATGTCAATGGTATTTGTGATGTTGTTAACAATTTTGACCCAGTGGACCTGAATGGTGTGAAATTTAACTGTATTTTATATGCAGATGATCTTCTGTTAATATCTACTAGTCATGATGGTCTACAGAAGGGCATTGATGCCATTCAAAATTACTGCCAGAAATGGAAATTAAAGGTTAACATAAACAAATCTAAAATTATAGTTTTCAACAGCACTGGTAAAAACCTTGAAGACAAATTTCAATTCTATATTAATGGAACACAACTTGAATGTGTGAATTTTTATAACTACCTTGGTATCACTTTCCAATCAAATGGGAAATTTAGTGCAGCCACAGCAAGGTTATATGAAAAAGCTCACAAAGCATCATTTAAAATGTATAAAATGCTTTGGGATTCAAATGAATGTAATTCAGTGAGTCTAGCCTGTAAACTGTTTGATTCTGTTATTAAACCAGTTATTCTTTATGGAGAAAAGTCAACAGTACTTTTGCCTCCTCAGAATCTACATCTTCAAACACTGCAATCTTTGTTTTTAAAGTGCGTTTTTAAATTATTATTATAAAAGCTCTATCATTCTGTTCTAATAGCTGAACAAATTTTTGGCATGTTTTGCTTTTTATGTATATTTTATGTATTGTTTTTGATTTGATAACTTTGAACTAAACAGATTTTCTATTAGCTTCAGATCTTGATCAAAGTTTGGCACCAAATTTATAGGAGTGATTATATTGATTTTCTTACATCTTTTGCAAATGTGTATCAGGCTGTGCGAAAACTCTCCATAAGTTGGTTTTGAAACCCAGTCTAGTATTCCCATGGGATTTGGGAGATACATAGCATTATTACAAGATAAATGATTTGCTTTATTGAACACAGACAACAATGCATATTTCGACTGAGATCAATGACCTGTGAATGTGTATCACCAGTGATCAGTCAAGTAGAAACAGTCAAAATATTTTATCAGATTTTCTCAATTTTTGCATATTTTCATACAGGACATCTGTTGTTCAAACTCAGGGAAGACTTTATACTGATGAATAAGGTGACCAAGTTTGATAAAGTTTGGAATAGAATTAGTGAAGTTATTGTGCACACAATAACAATTATTAACGACGACAACGCCGGACAGAAATTTTCCCCTTAATATACCTTTTCCTTCCATCTTTGATAGTACGGGCAAGGTAAAAATACAGGAAAATGTTTGCAGGAAAAATGATGATACGGGTCACTAAACATTTAGCTGGGAATTAGGATTACAAAAGAATGTACAGATACCATACTGGCGTGATTACCTGGTTCACATATTATGCATAGTCCGGTTCTCGGATCCCGGATCACTTCACCGGTGTCTTCATTGACTCGCACTAGTTTGATTGGATAAGCCCATGGAGCAATGCGAGAATTGAAACCAACAGCACCAGGTTTGTTATTCGTATTAACAATATTAGCATTCCCTTCAGTTGAACCATAGAACTCGGCAATCTGAAAAAAATAAATGTCCCACATAAAATATCCAATATATGCATATTAACGAATCATACTGAATAATTTCTGTCTTGATTTTCAAAATGTTGTTACATAATAGGAACATCTGGGGTATTTTGCAGCCAAGTAGAACATCATTGTGTTTGATGTTGCCACTTGTATGGCCATTGGCAGCCATTTTGAACAAAGACGAAATCCGTAGGCTGTCAGAATGTGATGGAAGTAAATGACATGGTTTTAAGGATCCCTCACTGATATTGACCATGTACATAGCCAGAATTAATTTTTTGGTTAAGGTGAATGATGTGACATTATGCAAGAATGTACTGATGCCAGTAAAAATAACATCATTCACATTCCCATCACACCAGATTCCCATCTAATATCACTAAACGTTGGATCTTTCCAAAATTTCTGATTTTAAGATGAGTAAGTTAGTGTACATGTTACTAAAAGAAGACGTATATATCGACTACCTACTAGAAATAATCAAGTGACTTAGATTTATCTATCGGTATCTATTTTCAAAACTTGTTGTTCACTGTATTTGTTTGTTGTTTATAATAAATAAATGCTAGGTGTTATGAACAGTGTGTGTCGTTAATGAAAGTAGTTTAACCAGCATAAAAAAAAGATAAAACACACTAGTGTTAGAGCTTACTTTTGGAATGTTAAACCTTGTCACAAATTCCTCCCATATCTGCGGTCTTAGTCCGTTACCGACAGCCATTCTTACTTTATGCTGCTTCTCAACTGCCTTAACGGGCTGCACTTTAAGATACCGACATATCTCACCAATATACTGTATTATCTGAAACAGAACAATGTTGTCTATTACATTGACAAGAATTTATCTTATTTTGCCTTATACAAGTGACCAGAATTAAAAAAAAATTCCTGGTCAATTTTTTTACGCAAAATCGATGAGCATGCAGGTTATTTTTTTACATTGATTTTTAAATTGTCATAGAAATTGTTTTTTTTATTTGATTTTTCCCTAAAATTGTGCATGATGGCCAGACACGTTTTTTTTTGAGTTTTCAAAAATTAGAAAATGTTCAGTAAGATATGAGGTCTTGACATCATCATTGACAGAAATAAAACAAATTTGTGAACATGTGACCAATATAATCAGAGAGATAGAGATTCATCTTTGAATGCATGTTTCATAATAACATAGCGAAATTATTGGCACCTTGCTAGTTGGAACTAAAATAATAAATTAGAATTTAGGATGGATAAAACTTGGATAAAGCATGGTTATTATGTGGTTATCATACTAGTAAATTCTGAAGCAGTGGATGCATTAATGTACATTTTCATTTTCCAGGACATCAACAGATTTGGATTTATGCATGCTAATTTATACGTAAAATGTTTTAGGATGCATTCACACATATACATGTAAAATGGAAATGAGAAAGCAACGCCAATAATCAGTCTTGCATATTAATGAACGCAAACAACTTATACATAGTTATTTTACGCATCACTGTTTTTAGTGTTGTGAGACAAGAAAAAATACAACTTACTGTACAATTATAGGTGATGCAGTCATCCCAAAACTGACTTGCTGAAAACTTCTTACGAATAACCACAGTGATTCCACTGACTATTGTCTGACCAATGCCGACGATGCCGCCTGCCGAGTGATAAAGTGGTAGAGGGCAGTAAATGATATCATCTGAATTCATCCAGAAACATCGGTTCATGCCGTATGCCATGTATACAAATCTAAAGAAAGAAAAGACATGTAGCTGATAGGAATATGTCTTGGATGTTTTGTAAAAACACTATCAGATTTAGAGGTTTTTATGACACTACATGATAATATAAACCTCTATTAGCAAGTAAATTCTGTTTAAGTACTGAAAAGTGACTAATTTTCACTGGGTTTAAATTTCGCTGATTTAGCATTTCAGGCATATTAAGTGGGTTTTAAATTCATGATTTTATCATTTAGATAACGTGTTCTATGCTCAATTTTACATATTCACTGGGTTTTGAATTTAGCGCATATTCCAGTCAGCGAAATAAGCAAAATTAAAACCCAGTGAATAATTAACCCTTTAACAGTAAGCCGATTAAACTGAATTGTGATGATGGTGATTTATAAAAACAATAATGAATCCCCTGCAGCCTCATATTGGATTTGGAGAAGGGTCGAGATTAAGATTCACTCCACACATTATTTTGCCATAGACCTTTCTGATAATCCAATATGGTACTGTGTGAGATTCATTACTGTATAAGTAATCCAATCTATTCTACTCTAATTAGAATTATATTCTACTCTACAAACAAATTTTCAGGACTTGGGAGGGGGGGGGGGTTCTCCCTAGTGAAGAACTTCATTAACATGTCGCCTGAAATGCCCTCTTTCCACATTGATTTTGCTAAGTCTGTGGAGGCAATAGATGTGCTAAATCTATACATCATGGACATTTCTAGCATGAACAATTTGTTCACAGTATCTGGGATAGATGTGCACATAAACCAACAATTTCATTTATTGAATACATCTGTCTCGCCCCTCCACCCCACCATCAACATTCAAGGCATTATCAACACTCAGAGCCATAACAATACAGGGTGATATCAACACTCAGTGTAATATTTATACACAGGGATATATCAACAACCAGAGCATAATTAACATTAGGACAATATTGACACTCATGCCACTATCAACACTCAGGGCAATATCCACACTCAGGGCAATATCAACACTCAGGGCAATATCAACACTCAGGGCAATATCAACACTCAGGGCAATATCAACACCCAGAGCAATATCAACACTCAGGGCAATATCAACACTCAGGGCAATATCAACACTCAGGGCAATATCAACACTCAAGTTAATATCAACACTCAGGGCAATATCAACACCCAGGGCAATATCAACACTCAGGGCAATATCAACACTCAGGGCAATATCAACACCCAGAGCAATATCAACACTCAGGGCAATATCAACACCCAGGGCAATATCAACACTCATGGCAATATCAACATGCAGGGCAATATCAACACCCAGGGCAATATCAACACCCAGGGCAATATCAACACTCATGGCAATATCAACATGCAGGGCAATATCAACACTCAGGGCAATATCAACACTCAGGGCAATATCAACACTCAGGGCAATATCAATACTCAGGGCAATATCAACACCCAGAGCAATATCAACACTCAGGGCAATATCAACACCCAGAGCAATATCAACACTCAGGGCAATATCAACACCCAGGGCAATATCAACACTCATGGCAATATCAACATGCAGGGCAATATCAACACCCAGGGCAATATCAACACCCAGGGCAATATCAACACTCATGGCAATATCAACATGCAGGGCAATATCAACATGCAGGGCAATATCAACACTCAGGGCAATATCAACATGCAGGGCAATATCAACATGCAGGGCAATATCAACACTCAGGGCAATATCAACACTCAGGGCAATATTAACACTCAGAACTATGTCAATACAGGGTTATATCAACACTCAGGGTAATAATAATAATACTCAGGATATATCAACAATCAGGGCAATATTGATACTCAGGGCATATCAACACTCAGGGCAATATCAACACCTATACATGGAGTGATAATGACCCTCACCTTGCATGGGTAATTATAGCAGCTTTTGGTAAACCTGTTGTTCCTGATGTATAAATATAAAACAACCGATCTGAAAAAAAAATTGTAAATACAATGTAATAATATATTTATAGATATTACATGTATATAAATTGTTATTCAGATGAAGTATGAAAAATATTATCATAAGAGTGATCTACTAGTTGATAGTAGTTTGTCAGATAAAGTAGTCAATGATGTCATAGCAGGCAATAGTCTATTTGATATATACCCCCGGTATACTCCTAGTGTATCACAGAAGGCGATAGTTTCAGATGTCATCAATCCATGTATTACCATAGTAACAAGATATACAACACTAAGTCTGTAAACTGGTCCATCCCTCATGATTTCTAGATTACCTGATACATATTCACTGTTGTCATGGCAACATATGTTTACTACACACCTGTAAAACATCTATTTGCTATGACTGGTGGCGGCAACGGTGAACACTTTTGTAGTATCGGATCAAGATGAACAGCAGATATCGTGTCGTTTCTGTAATTCCCGATGCAGTGTAGTCGTACCGATTTTTTGAGTTTCTGTTTGATATCCTTAACGGCTGTACATGCAAGGAAACATACAAAAGACTAAAATCATTAATAGTTAGATGAACAAATTTGGTCAAATAAAAAATTAAATATAATTTTTTTCAGTTTCTGCTCATAATTTTTGAGAAAATTGGTCATAAATTGCATGACAATGCTCATAAGTTTACATGTATTTTGGAAAATCTTAGGTAGTGTCCCATGGCACTATGAAATAGCATTCTTTTGTGTGTTTGTTGACATATTTTGAGAAACTTGTCCTAATATTTTTCAAAAATAGATATTTTTAGAAAAATTCCATAGAGCATAATGTTAAACAAAAATTGCATTTTTGACACTTTTTAAAAACAATTTGTACTCCATCATTCACAATATATAAATTTTTCAGCCTATGTCACCAGCCTACAAGTTTAGATATGCCATAATATCTGTGCCATAGGAACTTATGGTATAAGCTCTATAACACTGCCAAAATGGCCACTATCCACTAAAATACAACCACCATCTTCTCGAAAATGTTGCTGGTGACCCCCAACTTATTTATTAAAAAGTGGATAAATTCTGAGTATTTGAAATGAGTAGGCTTCTACCTTAATTATATTCGTATACATGAATAAAACAAATTAGAGTTTAGCTAAAATTTAATTGAGAAACGTTAGTTTGTTAATACTTTGTTATCTATGTGTGTCATTAGTCTGCATCCCTGTGCAAACATAGTATACACAATGTATTATATAATTTTGTGATTGTTTGAGGAGACACAGTCAACTATTTCTTTATTATACTGTAGTTCATTTTGATTTTGTGAGAGACAAAACAAATTTCATGAATCAGTGACAATTTCTCTGAGGACATACATGTACAACACATGTGTCAACAACTTTCATGAAATTGATTCTCCGTAAATACAGTAAATTCATCTAATCACAAAAATTCGTGTAGTTAAAATTAAGTGGTTCACAGTATTTCTGGTTGTAAGATTTGCATTCAACTGTTTTCAATTTATGCAAATCAATTGCATGAAATTATATTGACCTTTGGGTAACATGTGCTACTGTTAAAATCTAGCGATTACATTTGATACTATATGTGAGTCTTCAATCTCATGCAATTAGTCTTAATTATGCACAGTGTAGTACGTTAGAATCATCTTTAAACAGATTAAACTGTTTTTCGCTGGTATTTAATAATATTGTGATGAGATTGTGGATTATATGTTCACTTACCATCAGTGAGTTCCCCTCCATATACCAGTCCTACTGCGTCAGCCGCTTCAATGCAATGTGTCAATGAATCCAAGCGCAAATTGAAATTAATGAGTGCAGCTATAACCCCAATTTTTGCAAGTCCCAGCCACATACAAACAAACTCCGGCCTACTCTCCATGAAAATGGCCATGACTTGATCTTTTTTGTGTCCAGTGTCGTAAAAATAATTAGCGATACGGTTTGAATACTCATCAACTTCGCAAAAAGTCCATGTTCGTCCCTCGTATATAAATGCGATTTTATTTGGATGTTTTTGCACTAATTCTTTGTAGTAATCCGTCACCAGTTTGTTTTGATTCCTCATCGACCTCATTCTTAATCTTAGTTCAATGAGTGACCTCAGAGCTCTGTCAAGATAAATCAATGCGTATATAGATATTAGCAAAGTACACAGCCACATCGATCACCACTGGTCATCTGCCAAAACTCATGTACCTTTGTATGTATTTAAAACAACAATATTATGTTATTACTATTCAGTCCTTATATCATTAAACTATTTGAACTGTTTGTTTGTTTGTTTATTTGATTGTGTCAAAATGACTTATTGCCTGTAAGCCCTATTCAGCACAACAGTTTGTTTGTGATTTGTTTACTCCAGCATTTGTTGTGAATTATTGTCTATCGGCTTGAGGATAAGTCGTGTTTATCTAGATATGAAAATGCCATTATTTGTTTGGTATACCAAGCAGTTTAGTAATCACATCATTTATAAACAGGGAGATGAACACCAAAACTAATTCAGAGGTTCTTGACAAACAAACCCGGAATCTTAATTATTGTCACAATATATTCGTATATTGTATAATTTTCTATTCCATTGCATGGTTTAGTGCTGAATTATCTGGTATTGGTCGAGGCAAAAAATAATCATGGGCCACCCCTGTCCCCCCAAAAAACAGATTTCAAATAAATGATACATTTTAGTTTCTCATTTATTGTTTACTGTTGAGTTCTTTCTTTCATGTTTATATTTATAATGAAAATTCAAAAAAACAAATATCGGTAAATGCATTCTATGATCTCCTCTATCCCCAGGATTATGCAAATCATAAGATAATTATTAATACTGGTATATTACTAATATTTTAATATTTTTTTCTAAATATTTGTTCTACAATTCATCCGAATTTTCAAGCAATAAATTCATCTTCTTATTTTGTTTTGAATATATAAATATATTGATACACGTACCAGCAATAGAGAAATACTTCAGATACATGTATGAATTAATTTGTCTGTGTTGACTTTTTTAACATGAGTGTTATTTGGAGTGAACACTGTTTAAATATAGCGTAGGTCACCATGGAGATATGGCAGTGTTACAAGGTCCTTTCTAGAACTATTGACTGCACAAAATTGAAATTGAATAAATACATTTTCGGGAAAGTATCATTCACGTGATTCGATCATTTTAAATCGTACACAATGAAATTACTTGAATTATTGCTGCTACAATTTTTTCTGTCGTAAAAATCTGTCTTCTGTCAAATTAAAGAGTTTATTGTTCACTCCAAAGAAAGCAAATATTATTAAAGTTAAAACAATATTCTGAGAGCAAACAATTATTTTTTCCAGCAAAAATATAGATTTTTTTAAGCTTATAATGCTTTTTAGTAATTTTCAAGGATTATTCTCAGAGCAGCTGAAAATAAATATACACGGGTACGTACATATAGTTACAGAAATTGTGACCTCAATAGATCACAATCAAAAATCAAAACACTAAACCACTAGAATGTACATGTATAATGTATAGGGGTTAATTATTACCTGTATTTCATTATTGCTTATTTCACTGAAAACTAAGTGAGATAATTGGTAAATTTTAAACTCATTTTAGAAGACAGAACTATGTCACAGAATGTTCTAAGTTGGTAACGAGCACAAAGCACAGTTTTTTAAAGTTTTGACCGTTGTTTTCATCGGTTGTGGTTGCCAAGCAGTGAAAATGCTCGGATGATTGCTCCTGACTTGGAGAATTGAATATATCCCTAAGACAGTGAAATATTTCATTTTTTCGTTGTCAAGGTTTTTTTTCTTAAATTCAAGATCAGATGGTTAGCTACTATTAGAAAACCCATGAATTTATAACATTTAGTCAGAACAACTGATGAATCAATTAATGTGAACTATGCACGACCTCCAAGAGGTCACACATCCTGGTACTTTCTGAGGGTACAAATTCACTTTTAGTTTTGTATTTTAAGCTGGTTACCTGAGTAGTTCAAACAAGCGTAGAGCTAAAATGAAACGTGCAACACTACCATCTATCACAGTAAAATTAGTATATAATGTTACATTGGTTGCCAACTGAAATAAGGGATCTACCATTTAATAATAGGGTGGCTGAATGATTTGAAAACAAAATGCAATCTAGATACCTGGAAAAAAATGCGAACAAGGTGCAGGAACAATTATTGGTTATTTCAAGAAAAAGAAAAATGTACAGACCAACATCAAGTAAAAAAATTGCACAAGTGTAGACAAATATGTTTGTAGTATTTTAGCTAACTTTGTTATTTTAGATTAGTTGTGTTACTTTATGTTCTTATATTGAACTTTACTCGAGCATTGTTATTGTGTACGTTCCAAATAAAATATCCTATCGTATCCTATCCCCTGGTCATACTCTTCCAGCCCCCCATAATTTAAAATGTTTGATCCCTAACAAATATACCAGTAGATTTATACCATGTGAAGTATATCCCACTACATTATCTGTGCTACAGGGGGTCAATGTTGGCAATACAAGTAGGGTGTTAGCTGTGGTCATAGTCCCCTGGTTGCTGGCAGTCATTTTCATTTGAGGTATACCTGACGCCGCCTCCTCCATGTGCACTTAGAAGAGAATACAACCAAGAACACGTCAGTAAAGTGGAATCAAATTAAACATCAGTTTGGGCGCCACAGAACCATAACGTACGCCGTTAGCCCTGCGTACACGGCTGTTGTATCGGGGTATTCAGGACTTGGCAGTGGTAACCCCATGTACACAGACTACACGATGGTTGATCTACATGATTATACAGTGTATTATTGCGGTAACAACACAGATAAGCAAAATACACCTACTTTATATCTCTAGGGAAAGTTTTGACGGCGATCACAACAAATTTCCAATTAAGGACTAAAAACACCAGAAACAGCGTCAGAATTACAGTGAACCAGCTATTGCCATTATATCGCAATACAGTGGTGAGTCCACCAAATAACGCCGCCTTTAACACCATTTTCCAACTAGGTGTAGAATTCACGATCCGACGTAGCCCCCTTGCTGCGCTGAACACGTTAACCATATGTAGGTGTGTACCCGGTGTAATGCAGTCAACGAACTTTCACGGATCAGGCGGGGAGAGAGGTGAGACAAAAAGCATCGAACGCAAGTCACATCATGCACACATGTTTGTGGGACTGTTTCCTGACAACTGCATATAGCGCCATCTGTGGTGACATTAGGAGTTGGTGAACCACTAGTACTAGTATTTGGTTTGGTTTGAGACAGTTTATTGAAACACCATTCCTTGGTATTGGTTATACAAAACAAGGACAGCAAAATGTAAGACAAGAAAACTATAACAAAACAAACTACGTTAAAAAATCAATAGTTAATAGTGGCCTATAAAATATGTTTCAAGCCTTGAAAAAATATAATAATAATAACTTTATTACACTACTAAAAACCTTCAGAGGGTTATATATACATTGTACTAGTAATACAATAACACAGAAATTTACAGGGGAACTTAAAGGGCGTAGTCGTCGCTCCACGCATGCGCGAGACATATGGGTCTCATATAAACAAAGATGGCGACTTTGGCTGTTGCGCAGATCAACGCAGATCAGTACAAACTGAGACGCTACCAAGATCTAATTACGTATTCTTTAGGTGATTGGAAGGTATCGAAAGACTCACTTGCGGTAATTAGTGTAAGCCCAGGTAAAACCTCATACTTGTGATTTCAATTATATGAGCGTATTTAATTGTGGAATAATCAGTGTTTATCAACACAAATGCGCAGCGCGACGACTACCGCCCTTTAAATTGCGAAGGGTTGTCTTTAAAGACATATATTTTATTACGAATCTGATTTAGCCAGTGAAATGAGTAAACCAGTGTTATTTTATTTATTTTTCACTATCATTACACATTTTAATTGATTGTTTAGATTAGCAAAGTCTATGATGTATTTCGTAGTTTTGTCAAAAAAATATTGTCTTTGGTTGATCACCAATTTGTTCACATTAAGAGATTATAATATACGCCATGATTGTTGCCATTGTATCTCATGGGCGAGAATTTTTCAATGTCTTAGTTCCAAGTAGGACACTATTTTTTTTCGAAAAATGGTAGCCATAAAAGTTACAACGTGCCGGTGTGGTTGTTTGGATTTAACGAAAGGAACAATGGAGATCATCGTAGATGGCGCCAGTCTGTCAATGAGCAGGAAGTTTACAGCAAACAGCTGATTTTGTTTGTTGTGTCACAGTCCCTCAACTGTAGTTGCGTTATATTTTCGAAATTCAACAGTAGGGCCTAGGATCTGTGTAATATCTACACATACATCGAAATGGGTATCATGGGTCGAATAACTCTTAGTCCGATGACGGACGACATTGACGAAGAAACTGTAAAAAAATATCCGGTAAGTTGTTTTTAGTAATAATAATTTTCTCTAGATTTCGAGGCAGAGTTTTCTTAAAGGGCGATGGTCGTCGCGCAGTGCGTCTTAGAATTTCATGTAAACAATGTATTTTACCTGCGTTGTGTACATCGCTAAAGACCCATATCAAACAGGACGCGGCGTGACGACCTCCGCCACTTAACGCGATCATATTGGATCTAGTTGATTGAAAATTTCTGTACAACTGGAACCCAAGCCGGACAGTTATCAATATTTTTATGCTAACTTGTAATGATCTAAATTATTCAAAATGACATGCTTATTTCCCATAAAAACATTCCCTTTAGAGTCAAGACACAAAGTATCTACTCTATTCTGGACCTACCACAAAATTCAGCTGTATGTGTCATACTTATTTCATATATCGCAAATACATATCTTTATCACAAATGTGTTTTAGTCGACATCTGAATTTACACCAGAATTAATTGAAATTAATATAACTCTTGATAATAATAATTCAAAAAATATTGTGTTAAAACCACCAACATATCCTTAAAAATTGACATATTTTGTGATACTCAGTCATGATGTCAATCTGCATTGATCAATTTATATGTAGTTTGCTGTGATTTTTATTACATAGCATGGATATACAGAAAATTATTACACTAAACTGCTATGATACTTGAGATATGCGTCCTGATCTGAAATATATTCTGTTTCTGTAAAGGTACATTAATGTCCTATACACTGATGCACTAGTCACACATTTTGTTTATATTTTTTTTTTCCTCAAAATGCAAGTAGTTTGTTATTGAATTTTAATTCTTACTGTTACAATAAAATTCCTAAAATTACCAAGATGTTTATCTTCTAGTGGGTTCTTGCTTTAAATAGGCCTATTGGCTCAATTCAGACCACTAGTTCTAACCCGATAAATATTCATTTAAGATTTAACCAAATTAATCTTGATCTTTTAAGTATTTCATAATAGTTTGAACATTGTGGACATACTTTAAAAAAACGTAATCTAGTCGACCATGTCATGTTTTACCATTCCAGTTCAGTTCATGCATTGACAATTCTATCAATAGACGAATCAGAATCCTAAATGTCATGGAGCCATTTGCTAACCCCTTGCACTATGTTTGTTGGATGCAGGAATTCTGTGAATATTTAATATTTTTTAGCTACACATTATAATCACTCTTTGTGTGCTTTGTATGGAGTTTATTTTCACTGATTTTTGATGAGTTAGATGTAAAATATAGGCAAAAAGGTATATTAGCTGGATTTTATTTGCACTGAATCACTCCTTCAGTGAAAATAGTGAATATATAGTATTTTACAGTAAGTGAAATATGATTATATGAATTCTCTGATGACATTCTCCATACATAAACACATATCATCAAATAGTTTGTACATTACAGGGATTGGAATCCTATGCTGTATGTCAATCTAGGGCGTTCATGACTGGAATTGGTGCATTTATTGTTGGTAAGGTCTGTTTATGATTTTTTTTTTTAATTTCAACAAGTCATGATATTTCGCAACTGATTGTCACATTTCATAACTTGAATGCTCCATATTTTGCTGATTCATTTGCCCAGGACTGACTTGACCAGTTTTCATGTCTATTACAGGAGCAGGTTTTGGATATAGCGGCTTTGTTTACTTGAAAAACAGGTTTCCATTTCCACCCAAATTTAACATAGTGTTTGCCACAGGTAAGAAAAGATAATTAATATTTATATACATTTGTAATTTAAAGCAGGAGGGCCGTCACCTACGCATGCACGGGAATTGAGTCCCAAGCGATATAACAACACACGCTAAAAACGCAAAGGTTTATGGGTAGACGCTTGTTTGTAAACAATGACACGCTATGGCATGTGCAGGTGGTGGACGACTCCCCACTTAACTATGCAAAGCATCTACTGAATTATAATAAATTAAATATTGTAATAACTTCCAATATGATTTTTTTTCTGTACAAAAAACAAAACAATGGTGTCGCCTAGCAATTCA
This sequence comes from Saccoglossus kowalevskii, assembly GCF_978046115.1. Classification (NCBI taxonomy): domain Eukaryota; kingdom Metazoa; phylum Hemichordata; class Enteropneusta; family Harrimaniidae; genus Saccoglossus; species Saccoglossus kowalevskii. The sequence continues at coordinate 8,359,593 of NC_140657.1, forward strand.
AGAAATCCAAAATGTACATTTCTCATTCACAGCTAGTGGTGTGTTACTTGGGTATTTTGTATCAAGAATAACGAGTAAACAATGTCAAATTATGTGGACAGAGATTGCTGTGATGAAAAACAAACCCACACAGACATCAGATAGTATGCAAAAACCATCAGAGGGCGCTCTACCAGTTGACGGTGAACAAATGGTTCAAAAGAACATATACGGAGACTATATGGGGAAACCGGTGACATAACATGCAAGGGACCTTGGTTGAATAAATTATTTTTGATATAATATATGGACACTGTGGAAGCAGTGGATATTCCTGTATATTTGATAATGCTCTAGGCAGTTACCAGTAATGCAAAAATAACTGTTGGAATTCAGTTTCCCATACAATACTTCTTGCATGCATTCAAATACATGTATTAATGTATTTAATAAATATTGAATGTTAAATTTTGTTTTTAAGGTTTCATATTGTATAATTTTTCAGTTTTTTTTCTAGGATATGAAGCTATGTTATTTATTGTATCATTGTCATTCTCAAAATGTTTTCATTGTTGTGTCGTCAGTCATTTGTTTGATAAACCATATGCTATGTATACGTCATCTATAAATTATTTGTTTTTTTCACACTAAATTAAAACACTGCATGATGACCTCCCTCCCTTCTGAGAATTATATTTGTATAGTGTCAAATTAAAAGATGGATGTATATTACATTTTGTATTACATACAGAACTGTTGTGATCACCTTGACAACATCATAAAATCAATTTGGCAAGAAATCCTGAATTTGAGCACCTAAGCTAGCCTGTACTGACGGTTGTGGTATTGAATCACTTTTCATTGTTTTGATCAGTCATGTCCAATTTACTGTGTTATAGGAGATACTTCTAAATTTGATTTCAGGATTTTATTGGACTAGATTTCACACAAACTGTACAAATCTAAAGGCCTTTACGATGATCACAGATTTCAGTGAGAGGTTTTATACAAAATAGGAATGAAACTTTAAAAGGGTTTGATGACTTCATGTTCTGAGCTATGAAGCTATTGCTACACACTGAGGGTGCTCCTAACACTGGCATCATTATGGATGTATTTGAGATTGATTGCGTTCATTGCTTTGACTCTGAGACATGATTAGATTAGAGTGCTGATTTTTATAGAAACAAGTGATTCAGAAATAAATTAATTAATATGTGTGTGTATTTCAGTGTCATTTTGACATGTACCGAGTGGGGGTGGTGTGATTTGAAATTATTCTCTTGAATAAAATTACATATATCAGACCTGATATTATTGTTTCAATGCTAGTTTAGAGTCAACCAGATTTATATATTTTTATAGTATTATATATTACACACTGTAGGTTAATCTCAATTAAGTCTTTCCGTAATTTCACCATTTCCAAGTTAATACGTACGATGTAAACAAAGTAAAATATGATGTACAATAATGAATCATCTATAAAGCATGTGCACCTCTGTTTTTATGGATAGCTAGATTGTTTTCACTGCCAGATATTCAATAATTTAAATAGTCTTCGTTTTCTCAGTGTTTTTACTGTTTTTATTTCTCTTATGATGTACATTTCATGACAGGGATTAAAATCACCATGAAATAATATTTAGTCGCATTGTGTTAAAAAATAAACAAGGTTAAACAAACAAAGTGAAATTCGTGTACCAATGTGGCAAGGTTCACACTGCCCAGGTTTGTTGTGCGACTAGTTTTGTGAGCACCTCCGTTGTGAGTGCGCCCTCATCTCTCAGGGTGTTGGGGGTTGGTAATGATAATATGTGATATATATGCATTACAAGAATAACAACTCAAATATGTGTTGTAATAAAATGTTTTATTTAAATATTATAATAACTATAACAAACTACTACTTCTTAGTGTCAACTATTGTCCGTTCATTTCACGTGACGTCATTCCACATTAATTGACAAGACTGCATCTCAAAACACGAGCGACGCGCCGAGAACTTTGTCGTCAGTTTCTCTACGTCACGTGGTAAGAGAGCGCAATTACTAGTATTTATTTGTTTTTGCGAAATCTTCTCTTGAGTTTCTTGAACCAACTAATCTTTCTAGTTGGCAAATTATTTTGCACCGTAAGTTCTTCCTGATCTAAACTTGCTGCAGCATTTTTGTTTTTGGTTGACTTTCTTCTAAATGCACGTAAGAAACGCCTGGATTTTGATTTAGGCTTTGTCGTCACCTCTACGTTGTTTGGCACAGGCACCACAACTGGAACATTTAGTTCTTGTACTACGTCATCATGTAAACTATCAACTTTGTCATCACGTACAGAGAAGTCACCACATGTATCGTGGTGTGTAGTATTCGTGCAGTTTGATTCAAACTCCGCCTCGTTCTCGCAACGAGTGAATAGATCGCCGTGCCAGGATGAGAAGGCCCTCGGCATAAAACGGTTGTAGGCTGCTATCCTGTCGCGATTCGCATCGAAAAAATAATTATTGTCACTCGCATCCAAAGATTGATCTACGGGAATATTAAGCGATGTATCCATGGTAACGTCATCATCATCATCGTCGGAGTCAGCAGAATCGTTCGGTATTCCTAAAAGATTATACCCCAAATCGTTTTTCTTGAAGTCGTATATTGTGCTTCTCGCTCGGCCAATAGCTGCGTCCAAGTCACACAGGCTGGAGTTTGTTTTCGAGATCGCTCGTGTTGCCCTTTCAAGTAGCTCATCGTTAACTGAAAGTAAAGTCGTCGTTGATGGCGCACTATTACACACGAGTGCTGAATCTTCGTTCACATCAGAAGCTCCAGCGATTTTATCTACGGGAATATTATGCGATGTATCTATGGTAACATCAACATCATCATCAGAGTCAGCAGAATCGTTCCTTGTTTCCAAAAGATTATACCCCAAATCGTTTTTCTTGAAGTCGTATATTGTGCTTCTCGCTCGGCCAATAGCTGCGTCCAAGTCACACAGGCTGGAGTTTGTTTTCGAGATCGCTCGTGTTGCCCTTTCAAGTAACTCGTCGTTAACTGAGAGTAATATCGTCGTTGATGGCGCACTAGCACACACGAGTGACCGATCTTCGTTCACATCGGAAGTATCAGCGATTATATCCGACTCTTGGAATTGGAGCATTTCTTGTCCACCATCGTCTGACATTCTTTTACTTCCTGTTTCCATGCATAAAGTGTTAATTTCTGCCAGATATTGAATTTGGGCGGCACTGGTTGCCATTTTAACAACAACACCACTCCAAAATATTTCCGCTGCCGTGGCTTGATCCCTGCAAATATTAAAACAAAATTTCGATTTGAGTTACATCTGACCATCTTGGATTTTTAAAGTTATAATGTCCCACGTTCGTGGAGAAAGTGATGAAAGGATACGAAACCGTACGAAACACGCTCCCTCTGGCGACGATACGCTTCCGTCCATGACGTCAAATAAAGTGACGCATGCGTGTAAGCACAGGTGTGAGCGATAGATAACCCTGTTTTTTTTAGAGTTTTTAATTTAGAATGAAGGACAATTTTACGATTGTTTTTTTTATTGGGTTTACAAGCAACTCATCAATGTTTTTAAAATATGCACTTTTATTAAGCAACGTGAGTTCATCATTTGTATATGAATGTGACTTGAGTTGAATGATACACCACTGATTTGGATAAAGTCGCTATAAGCCCACAGTCTGGGTGAAATCTGATGTAGATTATGCAGTATTAAGTTTTCGGTTTATTTTAAATAAAGATTTGTACTTACATTCGTAGAAATGTGATCTGACTTTTACTGGAATAACAATCTCCAGACATCATTTCGTTTATATCTATGAAAGCAAATAGTGAAATGTATTAAACAACACGCATTTAACTTTGAATAATGGGACATGGTGTAGGTAAACGGGTCAATGAATTCGAAGAAGAATTAAGACACAGCGTTGTGTCATTGAACTGATAGTTTTCTTACGCACTCGTTATCTTTGTCACGTGTTGTGGCGAACGTGTCTTTTGACGTTGCCTAGAGCTGTGACGTCATATTGTCTCTTGTCATGTTCCAGCAAACATCTATCGAGACCTCAGTTGTGGAGAGGACAAATCATCAAATGCTTATCGTTCCGGTGTTTATCGAAATATAAGACACATGATCGTTCAATCGCGATAACTTAAAATAAGCGTAGAAGTTTTCGATTGAAACAAACTAAACTATTTGATTACGTAATCACTTACCCATATTAACTCTCTCTGTTCAAAAGGTGTTCAAGTTCAAACTTAGTGTCAATCGTGATGATACTGAGGTTGAAACAAAAACAGCTGTTCACTGCAAGGCGTACAAACACTGAGTGAAATGGAACGCGTCCTTCTCCTTTGTGCGACAGTTCCATTGGTTCGAAGTTTGGTTGCCATCTGTCGTTGTTAAGGAGTACTTCGCGTGAGATTCGCATTCGCCACGAGATTTTGAAACGACGCAACGCGATTTTTCAATCTCGGTATCTCCGCTGTTTACGACTATACTGGGAACCATAACTACAAATTTGGCAATACTAACGATTTGCGGGGATGTTTTACGAATGGTTCCGCGATGTTATACGATTGTCGTGGATGTTTTTTCATAAATGTGTATTCGCATAACTCACACTGGGTACACATATTTTTGGTGAATATTGTGTCATATTTAACAATTGGATATGAACACAGTTACTGGAAGTTTGTGACAGAATCAATCCGTGACCATTCGCGGCCATTGCTTAAGAGTCTAAAATAATTCAGATCAAATATAGCATAATACATTCCCCTTCGAGCGTTTTTAAAAGCAACGCTACAAATATTAAGACCACCCGTTTACTGCTTCAGAAAGTTACATCTTAAATTGAATATTGCAAAAGAAAAGTGTGTATCTGTCATATAGTTCGTCGTCTATAAATTGTGTACACAGTAATTACATAATTATTATTACATATCACAGAATACACCATAGAGCCTGCTCTCCACCTGCATGGCGATCATCGGATTCAAAGCGCCCTCGTCGATGGAAAGAGAGGCAAACTGATTGAATGATGTACCTGATTTAATTGTCATGTCTCTGTAATTTTATTTAAGATACACCCACATCATTTGTTTTAGAAAAAAAAAACGAAACCATTAATTAATATTCTATGACTTTATACTTTTCTTACACGTGACATTTATCGGCCATTGCCCGAAATCGTTTGTGAATAGCCGCTCTCTTCTATACTTCAAACTACCTGCGTCAAATAAATAAATAACAATGAATTATGGAAACAGTAAAAGCGACTGAGATGGTTCATTTTTGGGGGTTGTTGTTAATATGCAACTCCAAAACATCTTAAGATTTTGTTTTACAAAGTATAAAATCAAAAATTCCTAGGGACCCTGATTTGTGGCTAAGTTTAATAACTAGCATACAACTTACTTCCAAACTTCTTCATCGTCCGTTAATCGTGGCGAAGCATTTTGATATTTGAAGTGCGGAGAATATGGCGACTTTGTTGTAGGTAGTGTACATGTTCTTTTCAAAAAGCTGCTCACATCCACACCACAACGAAAAGTGTGACAACAATAATAATAGTTTTCGAGAGATTATAACATTTAAAGAGAAAAAACATGGTGAGCGAGTCTTTTTAGGAAACTTATTATGATAATTCATCTTTATTTGAATTAATAACATATCAATACACCATTCGCCCATCCCTATACGTGAATATTGAGTTGAATTATAGTCCGGACTTCTATCAATTTTTGAAACAAATATGATGCAATAACACCAGTAATGCAAATGGTCACTTTTCATCACTTTTCTGTCCAATTGTGGGCGTTTTCCTTACAGCGAGACAATTTGCCCTGGATCCGCGATACCCAAAAACAATCACATGATGATTTAATTAATTATCGTAAATTATATTTATTTTCCTAGAGCACGCACACTTGACTGAGTGCCGTTTGTACGATTTTGTGACCAATCCTGTAAGGGGTAAACGACTTTCCATGATAGGCGGTATATTGGAGGAAACAGATTTCAAACCCAGATTCATAAAACCAAATCTAGCAACAATGAACTTATACTAGTATACATCATGATGCATATAAACAATTAAAACCAAAAAATATAGTAAGCGGACCATAATCCCATCACACTCCATACCCCTTCCCCTGATGCACATAGACCATCTCTTATCAAATGCATTCGCATCTCATTGATTTCCCTTCATAATTTCACGTTCAAGTCTAGAATTGGTACCTCACCGCAGACAATAAATATTGTTAACCGCGTTTCGCAGTATAGCGGGTAACTATTGTCTGTTCGAGATGGCTAACAGACGGGTATGGTATGTGGGGTCATGTGACAAGTGGTATTTAAGTGGAGGACAGAAGGTTGAATGTCAATCTAGGCCAGTCTCGCTACAGTGCAGTTTTCGGCGGTTTCCTTTTTTTAGTCACACTTTGTTCATTCCTGTGCTTCTCGTGTGAATCATCATGAATCAGGCAGTGCGGCACTATCAGTCCAGCCAGCAGTAAACCTTTAACATCACGACTATGTTTTTTTTTCAAATGCAAGTAGAAAAGACGGTTGATAGAACTAGCAGATCCAGTAGTGTCGGGAATGCACGACAACGTTCACTTCGGTTTGCCGATTGGGAAGACCTTGGACGAGATGTCAAAACATACAAGACGTACATTTCGACCTATGTTTTGGGCGGCTAAAAAGCAGGCAAGAAACATTCTGAAGCCGAGAAGAAACAGACTGCAATATTAATTTTATTTACTATGCAGCCTCGTTGGCATCATATCCGGCACCACAGCAAGATTGCTTACAAATGGCATCGAGTACTGTTTCGAGAGCGGAGAATTCAAAGAAACCATGACCATCTTTCACGTGCCGTATTCGTTACGTGTTCTCCAATCAAAAGATGTCGAACATTAAGTTAAGTAACTCTTTATGTAACTACTAGTATTTTAACACTTATGCCGATCTTCATTGTTCGTTTTTCGTGAGGTAGCATCCCTAATTTATGGGGTGTCAATTGTCGCGGCAAAAAAAAAAAAATCCTGTATGCTTTGAGTTGTACGATGTGAGTGGTGTTACAGTCACTCCACTATTTGACTGACTTACTATTTTGAGATTTGCGTCCCTTTGCCAGGGACTCTTGTGAGCAGGTTTTAGAGTTTGGTAATTTGGTTCAAAGTGACAACCACTTGGTCTAAAGTGTTGGACGTGTATGCCGGTTATGGCTACTTCTCCACGGTATGTATTTGCGTCAACCGAAATTGATAATTCGATCTTGGAGTACTGAAGAAATATGTATTCTCCCACGTTATTAGTTGATTGTCGATATAATAAGGCAGGTAAACGTTGACTGGTGTTAGATTGTAGGAACGTTATTTTTTATTGTTCTTGTTCAAATTCAACGTTCGTTGTTAAGACGCGTCTCTCGCTTGACAATTATTCGTTCGTGTGGAAAAATCAGGGCTATTTTGTTGCGTGTGTGTGACTTGGTTATTGGTGAGCTTGCATCAACGTATCGATAAAATCAAAGCTGGTAACGATTTATTTAAATCTAGAGCTCTTTCAAACCGTGCATGTTTGAAGGAATCAGTAAAACACTGCAATTCCACAATAGGTATATTTGTGCCTGTTTTCATCATGTTAGATAAGAGAGTTAGGAATTTAATGCACATGAATGGGACTACGCCATGCTTCCGTACATGACGGCCATGGTGTTTTATAATGTTAAACAAGAAGGTAAGTGTGTATGTGATAAGTGTTCTGTATAGCATTGTTGAAAGTTCTACCTGGCGAGCACTCGTTGAAGCTCACTGTTTGTTATTAGGAAAGATTTGAGCGGATAACCAGGAAGTGGTGAGGATTGCATGTCACAGTAAATACTTAGAAGGTCATACACCGTGTGTGTTTTTTATACTGACACGTCCTCAATTGGCTATGGCAGATGTATTGATCAAGAAGGTAAGTGGTCTCTATAAGGACACGTTGGAAGTTCAACCCAGAAGGAACTCGTTGCAGTTCACCGTATATTATTATGAAACAGTAAAAGTTTTGAAGGCTTAAACGTGCAATTGTGCACAAATAACTAGATCGTGGCGAAGATTGCGAGAGTCTAAAGTAGAGTACCTGAGTTACAGGATATAGTGTTATGCAATTTGATTTATGCGATAGCATATACGTTGCTATGCCCAAGATGTGCGCCTCTGGGGCAGAATGCTCTAGCCAATGGGCTTAGTAAACATGTTGTTTTCAACGATTGTAGTATTTGGTTTTTGTGCTTTCAATGAGCTTGATGCCTTGTGGAAACCACATTTCAGTGGATATGTTTGCTTTTTGACAGCAACAGTAAATTACGGAAGGAGTATCAGTAATGATGCTTTCCAGGAGCTTTGATGCCCTGTGGTATCCACATTTCAGTGGATATGCGGATAACCAGGAAGTAGTGAGGATTGTATGTAACAGTAAATACTTTGAAGGTGTTTTTTCATACACCGTGTGTGTTTTTATACTGTCACGTCGTCAATTGGCTATGGCAGGTATATTGACCAAGAAGGTAAGTGGTCTCTATAAGGACACGTTGGAAGTTCAACCTGGAAGAAACTCGTTGCAGTTCACCGTATGTTATTATGAAACAGTAAAAGTTTTGAAGGCTTAAACGTGCAATTGTGCACAAATAACTAGATCATGGCGAAGATTGCGAGAGTCGAAAGTAGAGTACCTGAGTTACAGGATATAGTGTTATGCAATTTGATTTATGCGATAGCATATACGCTGGTATGCCCAAGGTGTGCGCCCCTGGGCTTAGTAAACATGTTGTTTACAACGATTGTAGTATTCAGTTTTGATGCTTTCAAGGAGCTTGATGCCCTGTGGGATCCACATTTCAGTGGATATGCTTGCTTTTTGACAGCAACAGTAAATTACGGAAGGAGCATCAGTAATGATGCTGTCCAGGAGCTTTGATGCCCTGTGGGATCCACATTTCAGTGGATATGCTTGTTTTTTGACAGCAACAGTAAATTACGGAAGGAGCATCAGTAATGATGCTGTCCAGGAGCTTTGTAGCCTGACAAGTTGGCGTAGGTGGCGCCCTGGACTGCTGCGATCTTGGTGGGGATCGCAGCAGTCCAGGGCGCCACCTACGCCAACTTGTCAGGCTAGGAGCTTTGATGCCCTGTGGGATCCACATTTCAGTGGATATGTTTGCTTTTTGACAGCAACAGTAAATTGCGACTGGAGCAACAGTAGTGATACTGTCCAGGAGCTTGATCCTCTATGAGTTCTACATTTCAGTGGATGGGGTTGCTTTTGACAGCAACAGTCAACGACGACAAGATCATCAATATTTATGCTTTTCCAGGAGCTTAAAGCTATGTGAGATCTACATTTCAGTGAATGGGGTCGCGTTTGACAGCAACAGTAAATTACGACTGGAGCATTAGTAGTGATACTGCCCAGAAGCTGGATGCTCCGAGATCTACATTTCAGTGGATAAGGATGCTTTTTGACAGCATTAGTACATTATGCGAGGTTCAACCACAGCTGAAAATGTCCCAATACTGAGACAATTGATGTTCTTTCCCAAAGTTGGGATGGGAAACAAGCACTCAAAAATGGCTTTACAAAATTAATGAACAAGGTATGTGCGAAGTTGAGATGAGACCAAGCTCGTGGCACATTATTCATTCCCATGTGGCAGTCGGCCTCTTTCGGACAGTGATATGCCCGGCTGACAATATATATGCAATTAAAGTGGAACGAATGGTAAGATTAATACTTGTATGCCACCATGGCGTATTTAATGAAACTTTCAATTTCTATCTGGTGGCGTTACACATTTGTTTTGTTCAAACGTTTTGGCATGAGAAGCCATGATGTAAGAGTTATTAACAGAGCGTTTTTTGTTTCAGGTCTGAGCCTGGACGATGTCCGATTAGGCTGACGAAGTATTACTTTGTGAATCGCGCAGCGAAAATACTACTTTAACAATCAAGAACTTCGCGTATATCAATAATGGAAACACTATTATCGGCAAGGAAAGGTCACTTTTGTATTTTTTTTTCTTATTTGTTTGAATGTTTGCTTAGTCTCCAACAGTCATGTTTACACAATTACCTATTACAGCTGGTTACGGTTATCCAACCACCCATCTTTTCACTTATAGTCTATCCCAGCATATTTTTTGTTGAATTCAGAGGAGACTCTGTATCTGCAGAAATATTTTGAAGTCACTTTTTTATGAAATACTCATTATGTACGGTTTTGTTAATTTGAAGAGGTTTTTTTGCTATGTTATTTACGAAAACCACAAGTCATTTTTTATTTTTCTCAGTTAAAGCTGAGCAGTGCAAACAGGGTAATACAGTCGTTATTTCTAGACTCGATTGAGTTGTGTGCCGTTATGTTACACCAGAGCGAAGGAGACTATTGTCAAACGTCTTGGGCAGTGCATGGTGATGATGCTTCAGATTTGGCATTCATTCTTTGCGGGCAGGAGGTGCAACTTCCGCATCTAATGCACGTTTACGGCCAGGGCCAATCAGATACCGCCAAGATGGCGACGCTGTTGACTCGCTGGCTAGTCATTTGTCAATTTCGCAAACTTTGTAGGTGTACGTACGGGCCCGTTCTTTTTTTAATCTACGTGGCCGAACCTGGCATGAACCTTACCTTATGTAAGTGTGTGTTGTACATTGTCGGATGTGACGAGTCTAGTAAAGACGTGTTTTAAAAGCCAGAATGTTAAACAGGTGAATGGGCGCTTATCGTCATATGGCTGTTGAACGCCATGACGTTCAAATGGGTAAAGGGTGTCACGTGATACTGTAATATTGAGTACTCGGGCTCGTGGTTGACATTTCGTGGCCGCTATTTGTCACGCCTTAAATCGGCTCGTTAAACGCGTCCATACAATGAAATAATTGTTATCTTCATTCTCTATAAATGAAAAGGGATAAAGTGTGTGTAATCATGTTTGTATTGGTAAGAACCAGAATACTCAAAGGTGTAAAGACTGTACTATGCGATATGTGATATCGATCAGTATTCTCGATAATTATGCGATGGCCGCGATTGGTCACAGATTGTACCTTCAAATTTGAAATTTTACTGAATATTTTTGTTATTTTCTTTTCAAAATGCTATGTTTTGCTTCTTCCAAAATAGATAACCAAACGAAGTGAAATACATGTAGCAATATCGCAAGGTTCACAACCCGTTGGTTTTATGTACGAGTTGTTTTGTGAGTGTCTCAGCGATGTGAGTGCGCCCTCATCTCTCAGGGTGTTGGGGGTTGGTAATGATAATATGTGATATATATGCATTACAAGAATAACTACTCAAATATGGGTTGTAATAAAATATTTTATTTAAATATTATAATAACTATAACAAACTACTACTTCTTAGTGTCAACTATTGTCCGTTCATTTCACGTGACGTCATTCCACATTAATTGACAAGACTGCATCTCAAAACACGAGCGACGCGCCGAGAACTTTATCGTCAGTTTCTCTACGTCACGTGGTAAGAGAGCGCAACTACTAGTATTTATTTGTTTTTGCGAAATCTTCTCTTGAGTTTCTTGAACCAACTAATCTTTCTAGTTGGCAAATTATTTTGCATCGTAAGTTCTTCCTGATCTAAACTTGCTGCAGCGTTTTTGTTTTTGGTTGACTTTCTTCTAAATGCACGTAAGAAACGCCTGGCTTTTGATTTAGGCTTTGTCGTCACCTCTACGTTGTTTGGCACAGGCACCACAACTGGAACATTTAGTTCTTGTACTACGTCATCATGTAAACTATCTACTTTGTCATCATGTACAGAGAAGTCACCACATGTATCGTGGTGTGTAGTATTCGTGCAGTTTGATTCAAACTCCGCCTCGTTCTCGCAACGAGTGAATAGATCGCCGTGCCAGGATGAGAAGGCCCTCGGCATAAAACGGTTGTAGGCTGCTATCCTGTCGCGATTCCCATCGAAAAAACAATTATTGTCACTCGCATCCAAAGATTGATCTACGGGAATATTAAGCGATGTATCCATGGTAACGTCATCATCATCGTCATCGGAGTCAGCAGAATCGTTCGGTATTCCTAAAAGATTATATACCAGATCGTTTTTCTTGAAGTCATGATATATTTTGCTTTTAGTTCGGCCAATCGCTGCGTCCAAATCACTGAGACTGGAGTTTGTTTTCGAGATCGCTCGTGTTGCCCTTTCAAGTAACTCGTCGTTAACTGAAAGTAAAGTCGTCGTTGATGGCGCACTATTACACACGATTGCTGAATCTTCGTTCACATCGGAAGTACCAGCGATTTTATCTACGGGCATATTATGCGATGTATCTATGGTAACATCAACATCATCATCAGAGTCAGCAGAATCGTTCCTTGTTTCCAAAAGATTATACCCCAAATCGTTTTTCTTGAAGTCGTATATTGTGCTTCTCGCTCGGCCAATAGCTGCGTCCAAGTCACACAGGCTGGAGTTTGTTTTCGAGATCGCTCGTGTTGCCCTTTCAAGTAACTCGTCGTTAACTGAGAGTAATATCGTCGTTGATGGCGCACTAGCACACACGAGTGACCAATCTTCGTTCACATCGCAAGTATCAGCGATTATATCCGACTCTTGGAATTGGAGCATTTCTTGTCCACCATCGTCTGACATTCTTTTACTTCCTGTTTCCATGCACAAAGTGTTAATTTCTGCCAGATATTGAATTTGGGCGGCACTGGTTGCCATTTTAACAACAACACAACTCCAAAATATTTCCGCTGCCGTGGCTTGATCCCTGCAAATATCAAAACAAAATTTAGATTTCAGTTACATCTGACCATCTTGGATTTTTAAAGTTATAATGTTCCACGTTCGTGGAGAAAGGGATGAAAGGACACGAAACCGTACGAAACACGCTCCCTCTGGCGACGATACGCTTCCATGACGCCAAATAAAGTGACGCATGCGTGTAAGCACAGGTGTGAGCGATAGATAACCCTGTTTTTTTAGAGTTTCTAATTTAGAATGAAGGACAGTTTTACGATTTTTTTTATTGGGTTTACAAGCGACTCATCAATGTTTTTAAAAATATGCACTTTTATTAAGCAACGTGAGTTCATCATTTGTATATTTATGTGACTTGAGTTGAATGATACACCACTGACTTGGACAAAGTCGTTATAAGCCCACAGTCTGGGTGAAATCTGATGTAGATTATGCAGTATTAAGTTTTCGGTTTATTTTAAATAAAGATTTGTACTTACATTCGTAGAAATGTGATCTGACTTTTACTGGAATAACAATCTCCAGACATCATTTCGTTTATATCTATGAAAGCAAATAGTGAAATGTAAACAACACGCATTTAACTTTGAATAATGAGACATGGTGTAGGTAAACGGGTCAATGAATTCGAAGATGAATTAAGACACAGCGTTGTGTCATTGAACTGATAGTTGCTGTCGACATAGGAAGTAAAGTAAGCAAATAACACCGAATAAACGGCAAGGTTAAAGACTATGTCTAATTATAGTAAACACGTACTGCGTGCGTGACTCGAACCGGCGTTCGCGTACGGCACCTAATCGCCTAGCTTCACGCCACTACACGTCTTCCCCTCGGCCACCGGGCATCCCCAAAAAAGGAGGGTAAGACGTGTAGTGGCGTGAAGCTAGGCGATTAGGTGCCGTACGCGAACGCCGGTTCGAGTCACGCACGCAGTACGTGTTTACTATAATTAGACATAGTCTTTACCTTGCCGTTTATTCGGTGTTATTTGCTTACTTTACTTCCTATGTCGACAGCAACTATCAGTTTAGAATTATTTCTCGGTACTTATTCACTGTTACAATGCTGTACCATTACTTTCACCATCCTACTACACCCAGATCTGAAGGCCTTTGCCGCATTCTGGCCACGCTGTGTGGCGCGGATCGCGTGGACGGGTTTCATGTTCTCTGCACGTAATAAGCTCGGTTATTAAGCATCCTTTTTTGGGGATGCCCGGTGGCCGAGGGGAAGACGTGTAGTGGCGTGAAGCTAGGCGATTACGTGCCGTACGCGAACGCCGGTTCGAGTCACGCACGCAGTACGTTTTACTATAATTAGACATAGTCTTTACCTTGCCGTTTATTCAGTGTTATTTGCTGTCATTGAACTGACAGTTTTCTTACGCACTCGTTACGTTTGTCACGTGTTGTGGCGAACGTGTCTTTTGACGTTGCCTAGAGCTGTGACGTCATATTGTCTCTTGTCATGTTCCAGCAAATATCTATCGAGACCTCAGTTGTGGAGAGGACAAATCATCAAATGCTTATCGTTCCGGCGTTTATCGAAATATAAGACACATGATCGTTCAATCGCGATAACTTAAAATAAGCGTAGAAGTTTTCGATGGAAACAAACTAAACTATTTGATTACGTAATCACTTACCCATATTAACTCTCTCTGTTCAAAAGGTGTTCAAGTTCAAACTTAGTGTCAATCGTGATGATACTGAGGTTGAAACAAAAACAGCTGTTCACTGCAAGGCGTACAAACACTGAGTGAAATGGAACGCGTCCTTCTCCTTTGTGCGACAGTTCCATTGGTTCGAAGTTTGGTTGCCATCTGTCGTTGTTAAGGAGTACTTCGCGTGAGATTCGCATTCGCCACGAGATTTTGAAACGACGCGACGCGATATTTCAATCTCGGTATCTCCGCTGTTTACGACTATACTGGGAACCATAACTACAAATTTGGCAATACTAACGATTTGCGGGGATGTTTTACGAATGGTTCCGCGATGTTATACGATTGTCGTGGATGTTTTTTCATAAATGTGTATTCGCATAACTCACACTGGGTACACATATTTTTGGTGAATATTGTGTCATATTTATCAATTGGATATGAACACAGTTACTGGAAGTTTGTGACAGAATCAATCCGTGACCATTCGCGGCCATTGCTTAAGAGTCTAAAATAATTCAGATCAAATATAGCATAATACATTCCCCTTCGAGCGTTTTTAAAAGCAACACTACAAATATTAAGACCACCCGTTTACTGCTTCAGAAAGTTAAATCTTAAATTGAATATTGCAAAAGAAAAGTGTGTATCTGTCATATAGTTCGTCGTCTATAAATTGTGTACACAGTAATTACATAATTATTATTACATGTCACAGAATACACCATAGAGCCTGCTCTCCACCTGCATGGCGATCATCTGATTCAAAGCGCCCTCGTCGATGGAAAGAGAGGCAAACTGATTGAATGATGTACCTGATTTAATTGTCATGCCCTTTGTAATTTTATTTAAGATACACCCACATCATTTGTTTTAGAAAAAAAAACGAAACCATTAATTAGTATTCTATGACTTTATACTTTTCTTACACGTGACATTTATCGGCCACTGCCCGAAATCGTTTGTGAATAGCCGCTCTCTTCTATACTTCAAACTACCTGCGTCAAATAAATAAATAACAATGAATTATGGAAACAGTAAAAGCGACTGAGATGGTTCATTTTTGGGGGTTGTTGTTAAAATGCAACTCCAAAACATCTTAAGATTTTGTTTTACAAAGTATAAAATCAAAAATTCCTAGGGACCCTGATTTGTGGCTAAGTTTAATAACTAGCATACAACTTACTTCCAAACTTCTTCATCGTCCTTTAATCGTGGCGAAGCATTTTGATATTTGAAGTGCGGAGAATATGGCGACTTTGTTGTAGGTAGTGTACATGTTCTTTTCAAAAAGCTGCTCACATCCACACCACAACGAAAAGTGTGACAACAATAATAATAGTTTTCGAGAGATTATAACATTTAAAGAGAAAAAAAATGGTGAGCGAGTCTTTTTAGGAAACTTATTATGATAATTCATCTTCAAGTTTATTTGAATTAATAGCATAGGGATACACCATTCGCCCATCCCTATACGTGAATATTGTGTTGAATTATAGTCCGGACTTCTATCAATTTTTGAAACAAATATGATGCAATAACACCAGTAATGCAAATGGTCACTCGTGGCGACAATCATCGCTTGATTTTCATCACTTTTCTGTTCAATTGTGGGCGTATTCCTTACAACGAGACAATTTGCCCTGGATCCGCGATACCCAAAAACAATCACATGATGATTTAATTAATTATCGTAAATTATATTTATTTTCCTAGAGCACGCACACTTGACTGAGTGCCGTTTGTACGATTTTGTGACCAATCCTGTAAGGGGTAAACGACTTTCCATGATAGGCGGTATTTTGGAGGAAACAGATTTCAAACCCAGATTCATGAAACCAAATCTAGCAACAATGAACTTATACTAGTATACATGCATATAAACAATTAAAACCAAAAAATATAGTAAGCGGACCATAATCCCATCACACTCCATACCCCATCCCCTGATGCACATAGACCATCTCTTATCAAATGCATTCGCATCTCATTGATTTCCCTTTATAATTTCACGTTCAAGTCTAGAATTGGTACCTCACCGCAGACAATAAGTGTTTTAAAAGCCAGAATGTTAAACAGGTGAATGGGCGCTTATCGTCATATGGCTGTTGAACGCCATGACGCTCAAATGGGTAAAGGGTGTCACGTGATACTATAATATTGAGTACTCAGGCTCGTGGTTGACATTTCGTGGTCGCTATTTGTCACGCCTTAAATCGGCTCGTTAAACGCGTCCATGCAATGAAATAATTGTTATCTTCATTCCCTATAAATGAAAAGGGATAAAGTGTGTGTAATCATGTTTGTATTGGTAAGAACCAGAATACTCAAAGGTGTTATTAAAGACTGTACTATGCGATATGTGATATCGATCAGTATTCTCGATAATTATGCGATGGCCGCGATTGGTCACAGATTGTACCTTCAAATTTGAAATTTTACTGAATATTTTTGTTATTTTCTTTTCAAAATGCTATGTTTTTCTTCTTCCAAAATAGATAACCAAACAAAGTGAAATACATGTAGCAATATCGCAAGGTTCACAACCCGTTGGTTTTATGTACAAGTTGTTTTGTGAGTGTCTCGACGATGTGAGTGCGCCCTCATCTCTCATGGTGTTGGGGGTTGGTAATGATAATATGTGATATATATGCATTACAAGAATAACTACTCAAATATGGGTTGTAATAAAATGTTTTATTTGAATATTATAATAACTATAACAAACTACTACTTCTTAGTGTCAACTATTGTCCGTTCATTTCACGTGACGTCATTCCACATTAATTGACAAGACTGCATCTCAAAACACGAGCGACGCGCCGAGAACTTTATCGTCAGTTTCTCTACGTCACGTGGTAAGAGAGCGCAATTACTAGTATTTATTTGTTTTTGCGAAATCTTCTCTTGAGTTTCTTGAACCAACTAATCTTTCTAGTTGGCAAATTATTTTGCACCGTAAGTTCTTCCTGATCTAAACTTGCTGCAGCATTTTTGTTTTTGGTTGACTTTCTTCTAAATGCACATAAGAAACGCCTGGATTTTGATTTAGGCTTTGTCGTCACCTCTACGTTGTTTGGCACAGGCACCACAACTGGAACATTTAGTTCTTGTACTACGTCATCATGTAAACTATCAACTTTGTCATCACGTACAGAGAAGTCACCACATGTATCGTGGTGTGTAGTATTCGTGCAGTTTGATTCAAACTCCGCCTCGTTCTCGCAACGAGTGAATAGATCGCCGTGCCAGGATGAGAAGGCCCTCGGCATAAAACGGTTGTAGGCTGCTACCCTATCGCGATTCCCATCGAAAAAATAATTATTGTCACTCGCATCCAAAGATTGATCTACGGGAATATTAAGAGATGTATCCATGGTAACGTCATCATCATCGTCGTCGGAGTCAGCAGAATCGTTCGGTATTCCTAAAAGATTATATACCAGGTCGTTTTTCTTGAAGTTATATATTTTGCCTTTAGCTCGGTCAATCGCTGCGTCCAAATCACTGAGACTGGAGTTTGTTTTCGAGATCGCTCGTGTTGCCCTTTCAAGTAACTCATCGTTAACTGAAAGTAAAGTCGTCGTTGATGGCGCACTATTACACACGATTGCTGAATCTTCGTTCACATCGGAAGTACCAGCGATTTTATCTACGGGAATATTATGTGATGTATCTATGGTAACATCAACATCATCATCAGAGTCAGCAGAATCGTTCCTTATTTCCAAAAGATTATATCCCTGATCGTTTTTCTTGACGTCATATATTTTGCTTCTCGCTCGGCCAATAGCTGCGTCCAAATCAATGAGACTGGAGTTTGTTTTCGAGATCGCTCGTGTTGCCCTTTCAAGTAACTCATCGTTAACTGAGAGTAATATCGTCGTTGATGGCGCACTATTACACACGAGTGACCAATCTTCGTTAACATCGCAAGTATCAGCGATTATATCCGACTTTTCGAATTGCAACATTTCTTGTCCACCATCGTCTGACATTCTTTTACTTCCTGTTTCCATGCGTAAAGTGTTAATTTCCGCCAGATATTGAATTTGTGCGGCACTGGTTGCCATTTTAACAACAACACCACTCCAAAATATTTCCGCTGCCGTGGCTTGATCCCTGCAAATATCAAAACAAAATTTAGATTTGAGTTACATCTGACCATCTTGGATTTTAAGGTTATAGTGTCCCACGTTCGTGGAGAAAGGGGTGAAAGGACACGAAACCGTACGAACCTCGCCCCTCTGGCGACGTTGTGCTTTCATGACGTCAAATAAAGTGACGCATGCGTGTAAGCCCAGGTGTGAGCAATTAATAACTCTGTTTTTTTTATTTGTCATTTATTTGCCACGATTCTTTTCTTATTGCGTCTACAAGCGACTCGTCAATGTGTTTTTTTTAATATGCACTTTTATTAAGCACCGTGTGCTCATCATTGGTATCAATGTGACTTGAGTTGAATGATACACCACTGACTGAGCCCACAGTCTGGGTGAAATCTGATGTATATTATACAGTATTAAGTTTTCGGTTTATTTTAAATAAAGATTTGTACTTACATTTGTAGAAATGTGATCTGACTTTTACTGGAATAACAGTCTCCACACATCATTTCATGTATATCTATGAAAGCAAATAGTGAAATGTAAACAACACGCATTTAACTTTGAATAATGAGACATGGTGTGGGTAAACGGGTCAATGAATTCGAGGATGAATGCAGTCACGGTGTTGTGACATTGAACTGGCTGTTTTCTTACGCACTCGTTATCTTTGTCATGTGTTGTGTTGAACGTGTCTTTTGACGTTGCCTAAAGCTGTGACGTCATATTGCCTCTTTTCGTGTGCCAGCAAATATCAGTTAGCATCTCAGTTGTGGAGGGGACAACTCATCGAATGCTTATCGTTCCGGTGTTCATCGAAATATAAAACCCATGTTCGTTCAAGCATAGACCCTCCAGTAAAGGGTCTATGGTTCAAGCACGATAACTTAAAATAACCGTAGAAGTTTTCGATAGAAACAAACTAAACATATTGATTACGTAATTACTTACCCATAACTCTCTCTGTTCAAAAGGTGTTCAAGTTCAAACTTAACGTCAGTCGTGATGATACTGAGGTCGAAACAGAAACAGCTGTTCACTGCAAGGCGTACAAACACTGAGTGAAATGGAACGCGTCCTTCTCCTTTGTGCGACAGTTCCATTGGTTCGAAGTTTGGTTGCCATCTGTCGTTGTTAAGGAGTACTTCGCGCGAGACTCTCATTCTTTACGTGATCTAGAAATAATGCGACGCGACGCGGTTCTTCAAGTTCGACGTGTCTTCTGATCACGTCTATACAGCCAAACAAACGGTTGAACGGAATGGCATATTTGAAAGGGCTATATCTGTTTGCAATATGTTTCGAATACTGAAACAACATACGACAAATAGCGCCCTCAGTGCATATTTTGGCCGCTATTCAAAGATTGTCTGACATTTTTTTTAATTTGATTTGCCTTTCGAAATACCACGGAGCAAGATCGCTTGTAGCTGATTGCTGGATGCGATAACAGGAACAGGGCACCTAGAATGGTAACAGAATGCTAAGAATATTAGTATATTACCTGTACTCTACGATCAATTGTCATCACAGCCGATGACTGTACGCTGATTGGCTTAAATATATAGTGGGTGTTGTCTGAGATCGCTTTATTTATCATTTACTGTTTAACTTTATAACTTTTAAAGATTCTACTTTAATACCACATTTAGTGAAAATACATTTCAATTGTTGATGGATTGGTTCTGTTAGTTTATGTTAGTTAATTTCGTTGTTATATAAAAACTGCAACATGGGTGAGAACATGTCATTTTTAATACTACTGTTTGATATCATGTTGATGAATATATTTGGTTCTGATTTAACTAAAAATGTTGTTCTTGCAGCAATACGCATTTTGGGGTTCGTTCTATGCAATTATGGAATTATCTAATACACCGTCATCAGGGCCATAATTACACTTTTACATATTAAAATATAAACATTTAAATTCAAAATATGAGTGTTTAAAATTAAAATATAAGGAACTGATGTTAAAATATGAATATTTAAATCTAAAATACTAGTATGATAAATGAACGTTAAATATTTATCAACATTCAGTTTGAACATAGATTTGAACATAGCGCTTAGGGACATGAGCCATGAAGTAATCGTGTGGTGGCTGATTGTACGTTGCGCAATATGCCACTGAAGGGGCAGTAAATTGGCTCATTGCATATTCGTCCCACAGTTTATTACTGACCCCGCATCGAAAGACTCGGCGTTGACACAATGGAGCATGGGCGACGTTTCTTCATATTGGATACTTGTGACTGAAATTACTGTACCGTAACCCTGTATGCCAGGGTAAGATAATTACCCATCTCGGGCTAGTGAAAATAAAAACGTACATGCCCGGTGGTGTAGTAACATTTTGTTCAAGGTATGCTTTATAAGGGAACTATGTACTAGTGTTGCAGTAAGAATTGCTGATGTTTTAGATTCTCACTCACATTTACCCGAGAAATAGATGGGCCCGGATGTCCGCAACTATTATAAGTCAATATCCTTATATTTCCCGGGAATACAATTTATAGCAAATGAATAAATTCTGGACAATTTCATTTATGAGTGCATCGAAATTTCTGCGGGAAACATGTGGCCTTTAAAGTGACCTTAATGATATTAGAACACAATACCAGATTATTTCTGATGTGTGAGCAATTAGTATCACAAAGTATCAAGTTAAATGGCGGCTACCTATTTTTTTTATCGAGTATATCTTATGGAACAACAATTTGAATTTGAACGCAAATGTTCCGAGTAGGGGGGGGGGGGGAGTGTTATATGTCACTGTCTGAAATCACATGGTTTAGTACCCACGATTTGAATACATGTATTACAATAAAAATTCGGCGGAAATGACATGCATTTTAATTTTTATTGGGTGCATTTTTGCATTATTTGTCTTGGTGAAATCTCGCGTGAGTTCTACGAAAGATAATACGGATTACATTGGCTTGTCAAGTCATGACAGAGGTCATAGTGCGAGTCCACAAAGTGTGGGAAGGTAGGACACTACATTATATTCGTTAAAAAAATAATTTGTTAAATAAGTTCTCCAAATGGTGGAACTACACTGGTGATCCCCATCCGGAAGCTATCAACTGTATTTGTCTTGGGCGCCTAATTGACTGAATTGCCACGTTTATCCATGGAAATTATCTGGCCCAAGCACCTCCTCATCAAATATCGCTTGAATCCCCAAATAGAGATTCGGAACTGGGAGAATGATCAAACCACGCTTGTCGACAGATAATTTTACTGGATCCGTTATTTCACTGGCGAGTAATTACTATCTTCCTTTTCTTGGAATATATGACAATTTAAATTAAAAATAAAGGCAGTTAGATTTATAATATATAAAAAAAAACGGATGTTAAAATATGAGCATTTAAGTTCAAAATATGAGCATTTAAAATATGAGAAATTATATTTAAAATGCGAAGCTTGGATGTTAAACGGTTATGTTATGCGAATTTGATGGCGCTCTCCTGTGCATAACAGAATAAGAGAAAAAAAGCACGCCTAAATCTTAGAGAAAAAAAGTATTCCACATAGTGTATAAAAAAAACTGTAGTAAATTCATCATGGAAATAAAAAAGTGAAGAAAGGAACAATTCGCACAGTGTTTCTGACATCGCCTCTCCAAGTGTTTCTAATAATTCGCCTCCTATTAAATGAACATGACGACCATGGCTATGATGGTTACATGGCGCCCAATTCTTCGCCAGTACTGTATACAGTTTCTGCCCATGAGGACAAGGAATGAACTAAAGTTGTGAATGAAATAATAATAATATATTCGTTATAGTCACCAATATCAATCATGAAACTGGTATCAAATTTAGACAGTCAATTTTAAAGTGGTAAGTCGTATATTTGAACGTAATATTCTTTATAACCGTACTCGGATGTCCAGTAGGTCAGATATGGTACACGTACTTCAAATATATAACTAGTGGTTTATTCGAACTATGTGAACATAACATAGAAGAGCCCTGAGTCAAGTATATCGAGTGCTTATATAACCTCGTGGGGATTCTGAACTTGAGCGGTACAATACTGTGATTGGTCAATATTCAATATGTGGTGTTGCCTCTCACGTTCGCGTTCAAGGTCTTATCCCGTTTTGCTACATTCAAGCTCAGGCGATATAAACAATACAATAATAGTTATATTAATAATAATAATAACAATAAACTATTCCATATATATTTTCGACAAGCCCCGAGTGAGTCTGATAGATGCGATATCATTTTATTTAAAACAAATGAAGTCACTTCACCCAACGCGATAAAAAATCACAAGCAATATGACATCAGTGTTTGACATTTCACCATGAGTCCTGCCAGAAAGTTAATTACGCATCACTTTAAATGCACCTTATTCCGAGTACACCAAATCACTCTATTTAATAGAATATTATCATTTTTTCTAGATCTGAATGAAAATGTTAGTTGTATTTTAGTGGGTAGAGGACATTTTGTCAGTAATGTGTGTATTATACTGATTTACCATAGGCAGCTATGGCAGGAATAGTATGTCATTACATCTCTAATTGTAGGCTGGTGACATAAGCTGAAAGAAAATCATATATTGTGAGTGACAGGGTAATTTTTGTTATCCTGAATTATTTCAAGTTTAAAAAAATTTAACATTGCGTTCTTAGACTATCATGATGGAATTGTTCTAAAAATATCGATTTTTGAAAAACAATTATGACAAGTTTCTCAATATACGTCACTGTAACACACAAACGAACAATTTTTAGGAACCATAGAAAAACCTTTATGATTGTATATAATAAACCAATAAAAAATGTCTTGCGATTCATGACCAACTTCTGAAAAAAGCTTCCACTAGTACCTTAAATTGGACCGTTGTAAGTTTCCGTTGGTTACAGAGGTTGAGAGATATGAAAAAATAGGATTTATTTTCATTTTCTAGAATGACAATTATCTGCACAAACTGAGCCATTATAACTGAAGAATAATTGGGAGATTACAACTAGCCGATGAACGAGGATGGACAATATGGCCGATGGTGATGACGTACTCAAACACATGTCACGTGACGCGACAACTCATCATGTATCCAGCTGTCCGTTTTATTATTTACACAAAAAATGCGATTTATCTTACACAATAACTTTTTATTTATTTCTAAATAATTGGGAATAACTTTTTTTAACAAGTCGACAAATTATTTACAGATTAAATGGTTACATTCTATAATCTAAACTTTGTTACTTCATTTGACTAAAAACAAAGTGAGCGTCCGATATTTGAAATTCACGGTAACTTTCAAAGTAGTCACGTTCACAGGCACAGCCACAAACCGCAATAAAGTAATAATATCAAAGACGCATGTTCATACTGCTGTGTGGACCGTGTCACATTGTTCATTCAGTGTATGAAGTACATCCCTATCTATGATGTACATTTCATTTGCGGTGATTGTTATCGAATACAATAATCACACAACTGTGGATCGTTCGTACTTTCATAAAATAATTACACACGCCAGATAGATATGTTATTCTCTGTCGGGCAGAGTGGTCCCAGGGCAACTGCTACTGTTGGAATAGATGAAGTATCAACCAATCACCAACACACCCATTGTCATATTTTTCACTATTATGACAGGACTGTCAAGTGTACGTAGTGGCCATACCTACTCACATACCAGATATCAAGCTACAAATAAATCCAACATGTCACCTTGTATATTCATATCGTCATATTAAATAGTGGTTTTGCATTTTTGTTGTTGCAAATGTCGAATGAGAACACCTCAAGGTTAAAATCTTGTCACTTCATCATGACCTCAAACAGTTGAGTTAAGGGAATACGTAACAACACCCGTAATTCATATGGATTAAATTACCGTGATTAAATCTAAATAAAACCCAGTGATATAAAAATGTTGACATTGTGCTGTACATTATTATCGTAGTCGTATACACAGTCACATATTTGAAAGACTATTTAGTTATTATAACACGACTAGTCACGTGTGAGGATAAACAAAATGGCGGATTTGATGATGTACTCTGACACGTATATCACGTGACACCGATTTGCCTATATATACACAAATTTAAAATAAAATCACTCCAACTTGCCGGGAGCTCGCAACCCCCGTAGCAATATATTGTTCTCATTCTGTTGTCGATATTGTAACACATAATATCCAGATTATGTGCCATGATTGGTCAATACGTCTGAAATGAGATTATTGAATATTCAAATATACAGTCCATCCATAAGTCTGTGGATGTTAATTCTAGCTTGATTTGAACATATCGCACAATAGTCTCTCGATTGGGATGCTGCCGATGGTTCTTCGGAAGAAAATTTCTTCGATGGCTCTGGCGCTGACGGCTTTCAATGCCGGTAAAAGTAGGAGTAATCTACCGAATCTGACGCGTTGCGATGGAAACCGGGCGTGTGTATATTCGCCGAGCATCAACTGTGCCTGATCCTGGAGCGTTTCCACTTGTACCATTTCACGCAGACCTCTCGTTTCTAAAACAAACAAAAATACCAAACAAGCGATTAGTCGAGAGAGGTGGCATTTGAATCAGAAAATGTAACAAGAACATTCGTCTGTCATACTTTTTGAGTCCCGTCACTTGCTGGCGGACTAGTAGTTTACGTCCGAGTCTGTGACTGCCGGTGAGGACACAGTAACTCACATCGTATACTCAGTATATGTGCAATTTATCGTTTTTTCAAAAGTTACGTAATTTACGTCGAGAATTATCTCCAAAATAGAAATTTGACCTATGTTTTAGGAACTTTTTTCGCAGAAAGAGACCTATAGGTTAGTGAATATTTTCCACAAAAAAAGGACTGTTTACAGATTTCTCTCGGAAAGGGTACCCGTTTGGGGAATTACATGTCATACAACTCCTCCGGGGGGACCAAGGTTTATTGACATTGGAAACCGCAAATAGTACCATGAAAATAAAAGCACGCCTACCTGGTTTGAAAAGAACAACAGCCTTTAGACAAGCGTATTCCGTGGCATCGACCTGCATTGCGTTGAAACGTGACATCGTGTCCTGAAGTGTACGGATGTCAGCCATCAAACATGGCATCTTGTCTCCGTTATTCGGGTGAGCTGATATCGCTGACAGCAATGACCCTTGGAAACAGACAAGATAAGTTGGTTAGTGAAGGTATTATGCTAATACGTGATATCAGAATGCACGAGACAAGCACAAATCGATGCAACGAGGAAATATCTTGAGTGTAATCAAGTCGTATACAATGATGTAACTAACCAATTATGGACTTTGGTTTGACGAGTCACGTAATATTATTTTATCGCGAAGAGAGGACAACGTTTTTTTTAAACCACTGCAATGATCAGAACGAAAATGTGGAAGTGATCTTCAAACATAATGCGTTGTTAGAAATCCAAATTGAAAGGTGCGCTTGCGTAGTTGAGAGATCGCGTTTGTTCTCAACTACACGACTGAAATTGTCCCCCATTTTTGTCATTGTCGCACTGCATGCTAGGAATTAAAGCGCCATATTATTTTACACACGTTATATACGAAAATAAAATACATAGTTTATAATAAAATAAAATCTGAATATCGATTAGCATTATTATTTATTAGTTTGTTTGCTTTTAATTATATTAATGAATTCTTACCTAATTCAAGTGGTATCGCCCATTGAGCAGCACTAAGAAGAAATAACTCGTTCCACCCCTCCTCTAATAGAATCGCCTGGTCTCGGAATGGCAGTGTTAGGAATGATGGGATATTTCTAGCCCACTTAACTGTCATGAAAAGAAGCCTAGCTGCTGTTTCGTGGACACTCTCCAGGGCAGTGTGGTAGACCGGCGACTCGCTCACCAAGTGGCTAGGGTGCCCCTCATTTTCTGTAATTAAAACATACATGTATATGTATTGTACATATAGACCGTGAACTATGAACGAACCGAGAATTATTAAAAAATGTCCGCCCAGCTTGCTGGAAAAGAGTACAAGCAGATTTAGACACACTCACCCAAGAAAAGGGTGCATCACTCAATGTACAGGACATATTTCTAATATGTGGCACCCTCCTGCGACGAAATGTGTCTGCGACATCAAAGTGGTGTACAGATGGGCGTAAGCAGCGTGTCATTAAAATATACCTGTACAACTTTGTTTTGGTCATAGAGTCGTTCGTCATATTCTGGCAAGTGTCTCAAAAACATTAATTTCATGGACGGACGACCACATCTAAACACAAATATCGAAGCTGCGAGCATTTACGCAACAGGCGCGCTATGTCGCTAGAGGGCGCTGCTTATAAGAAATGCATATTTCATAATTAATAGACAGACTACACATCCAGGCTTCGCGTAACCATGCCTCTTTCAGACTCAATCTTCCTAAAGTTATGTGGGCGTGTCAATATGCTTTGACTTTTAATTTAGCTTGTGCAAATAGCCATATATCGTTTTTTTTTTAGATTTTCACAATACACATCTGGCGGTGCCGACGAAACTCACTCGATGGCGGCATCTTGAATTACACAGAAATTACCATTGATTCTTCGGACGAATACAATTACATCATTCGTATATTAATCGATATTGCAAATAATCGCATGAACACCATGAGTGGATAAGTGGTTGCATCGAAGGTGCACAGTCAGCTGACTGACTAGCGATTATGTTTTGAAATATATATCATCACGACCCTCTCCCTCTACGCATGCGTGGTTATGCTCGTTATCATTAGGAATCTGGGGGTGATACGTCAGACTTCACCTATGTAAAAAAACTTACCATGTTCTAGTTTATGTCTGTTTTCCTTGATTTGCACATGATGTTCGTGGTGTACTAAATCTCTGGTGCCGTGCCGTGGTTCGGCGTCTAACAAACTACTGAGAAATGGGTTCGAAAAGAACACCACCCCACCCCGATTGAATTCTGTAGGGTGCACCGGTCGGAAGCTCGACTTGTCCTCGTCATGGTGGAAGCCGTTGATTCCCGACACCGCCACGACGACTTCCGGAGAGCCTTCTCTCTTCATGCCGAGTGGGCTTTCTCGTTTGTACTGGTAGCATCGTGGAGCTCTCTCGTGTTGTACTGCTGTGAATCAAAAATACGAAAATGATCAAAAGGCCCGATTATATGAGATAGTAAAAAAAAATGTTTTATTAATTATGAAGTGTTTTATCTACCATTGTACACATATTTTGAATATCAAAATATCATTTTGTAATGTTAGGTCAATGGCAAGGGTCAATGACAATACCATTAAAGGCGATGCGTGATAAAAAAAACACACTTGATAACGAAGTCTTTATTTTTAGCAATATAATACTTAACAAGGAAAGAAATATTTTAAGTTTTATTTTTGCGGACTAAATGATTCAATTTAAATGTATATTATTGATAATCTGGAATTTTGATTGTATTCAATTCTTTTATGTACATAAATAACTTTATTTGAAGATAGTCAAAATTAAGCATGGTGTCTAGACATGGGCTATGATCGAACACTCATTAAATTATCAGCGAAGTTTGTAACTTTAGTCGATCGTTAATCATAATCAGTTATGAGGTAAATCTACCAGTCATTTGCGAGGGAGCATGATTTCATTCACGCAATGATATAAAGAGCGTCGATGAATTGTACATAGAAAATTTTTAAGCGAGGGAAACGTTTAACCGGTCACACCTGTTTATAGACCACCTTTGTCAGGTGATGTTTGCCCAGTTCATCGAGGGCACCAAGTAAACACACCCGGGTCTCCATCATCCAAGTCTAACACTATGAATTCTTTCTACACGACTGGCGCTGTTTTTTTGTTCACGTCAAATTTGCCATAACTGTGTCGTAAATATCGGAAATGTCCCACTTTATTATAAACACTTTTTTTCAGAGTGCCATTGGAAATTATTAAGTGCATAGGGTATTATTGATGATGATTGTTTCGCGTGAGAACCATATAAGTTCTCGTTATCGTCTCATTTGCATAAAAACAAAGTCCACCTTTAATTCTACGATCACGCAATACGTACGCGTGTGACCTCTAGTACGCGTATTCACCCTATGCACGATTTTAAACACCCTATCACTGTTTACAAACAAGAATCCCATAAGCCATTGCGTTTTTAGCGTTTGTTGTTATCGTCGCTTGGGACTCAATTCCCGCGCATGCGCAGGTGACGACCTTCCCGCTTTAAAATAATTATTATTGAATCTTGGCCCGACGTGAAATTACTCCTCAAAGCCAATGATTTCAAAAAAAATATTCCTTAAAGAAAGTTATCATTGTCAGGACTGGGCCAACGTAATTGAACGTTAGAACACCAATGTGCCGACCCCAGAAGTTTGAAAGTCACGTGATCGACACCGAAACCCCGGCTGATCTGCACTGGCTCGGAAGATGAATTCTGATTGGCTAAAAAAACAAAAAAACTTGTGGCGTTGAATGCACGTTCATTGTCAGTATTGTTATGCAAATTCAAACTAGCTAATCATTTACAACCTTCCGAGACAGTGCAGATTAGCTCCGAAACCGCGATACATACTGAGGAGTGACTCATAGTCTGATGATAATTGATGATTGGCGAAGGTAGCGGGCAATAATTGTACGGTGAACGTTCGCATGAATCTGTCGTTATAAACACGACTAGTAACTAGCACAGTGTGACGTGACAGGAAGACACATTTCATGTTGTTTGGAATTTAAATTTTAATTGCGTGACATGTTGTCAAAATATATGTTACCCGTAAATCTGATTTACATGATACTCAAAGAGACATTCACAGTGAGTTGATATTGTTGATTACTATTGTGTTTATCTCGGAAACCGCGGCAACGCGATATTTGGAAGCCAGTCAGTGAACGTAGCAATAACCAGAGAGCGTGCGCATTCCCGTAATATTTCACCAATCGCCAATTACCATATTTTCGTGTATGAATTATTTTATATACGATATGAGCTATTGATTTTTTTCTTCCGGTGAAAACAAATACATGTTTTTGAATAATCTCGGATACGCATTACATACCGCGAGACTATACATTGCGTAATTGGTAATATGTATAGACGTTCTAGATGGGTCTTGCCAAAAACTGAAATTTGAAATTCTAGAGGTTTACGGTAACCTAATAGCAAGGAAACACTTCAATGAATAAACAAGTGTTGACATGACCTCGTTAAACATTAGATAGTTGTTCATACGCGAGCTTGTTTGATAGTTGTAGTTAACTACACCCGGGTTTATTGGTTAGTTATTTGTTAACTCGCGAGCTGACTATTTATATAACACGCTAGTTAATTGGTTAATAGTTTGTACCATGGGACCTGATTCTTGGATATTTTTATAATATGCGAGTTGATTGGTTAATTGTTTGGTAACACGCAAGCTGATTGGTTAAGCGTTTGATTATAGCCTTTGCAGATATTAATTACAGTCGATTAGGCGCCCCTTCATGTGTATTGACCTTAGCACAAACACCTCGCGATAGTATTGTTACGCATCCTAATGACCGTTTCCCATCAAACACCACTCTGCGTAGTATCTTTTGTTCACGGTTTCTTTGCCGAAGCCAGCAAGTCGATATCACGTCAGACACGCGTGTACACAATACTTCAAAAGCCTCTGTCCGCTCGCGTTTTGGAGTTCGATTGCATTTATTGTTAGAACTTTGGACGGAAAATTGAAACATTATATACTGCAAATAACCATTATAGTGTGTTTTTTTTTGTTTTTCCATTATATATGGTATCTTCACTTGAGGCAATTGACTTATCATATTGCAGGGTCTCGAAAATTGCGCTGATGCGCACGCGAGTGATATCGCTGCATTGTTCTTGATGAAAATGAAAATGATAAATTACTTTATTTGTGCGACTGCTTTGCAACTTTTATGAGTATACTCTTGGATATATCTCATGACTTTTGAAAGCGTCGCTATTTTGAAAAACGCTGAAATTTGGAGCGCGTCATAATTCAGCAAGAGACAACTGACGTACAATAATAAAATCAGAATAATTAGCTGTAGAAACGAGTATTTTGAAAATCTTGCTCAGAAATTTGAGTAAGGAAACATAATTTGAACTGTAGAACCTGCTCTCTAAGGTTTCTAATAGGGTTGCTCTTGTTAGTTTTAATATCGCAATTACCTTGTTTATCTGGTATTTTCTGGCTCTACAATTATCATGTTTGTTCGTATTTGTTCGTTATTATTCGGAATGTAATGCTATGACAGGATACAACGTTACACGCACTCCCCACCACTTGCCTGGGCGATGCGTGATACCCGCCCCCTGCCGCTCCCGAATGAGCCATTACTAGTCGATGTCTCAGTGATTAATGACAACATTACAGATCGATCGCTTTATAATGAATTATATTGGTCTCATGACTTATAGACGACTTTATTGTTACAATAAATTTACGCACGAGACTTCAACAGACGAACAACAAGGAGTCATTGAGTTAATAGTATTTGTCGAGCATTTATAAATTTCTCGTTTCGTAATTATGATAAATCGCTCTTCAAATGTCCTCGATTAACTTTTGTATTGGTCGGGAGTTCGATCCACGTACGGATATGCTAGTCAAGTGTTTGGCTTGCTTGTACAAAAGATGAAGAGAAACGCGATCTACAGAGACCGTATTTGTGTCGGCCCATGAACGTGCATAGCGTAATTCGGTACACAGCTTTATATTGATAATGCAGATAAGATGGCTCTATTTGGCACGAATGTCGGCCACATTGCGTCAAATATTTGTTATTACTTATAATAATCAAATTCGAGAAAAAACAAGCACGTTTACGCACAAATTTCAGCATGCCGCATGATGTTACACATGTTCGTGCATTTACCTCGTGAGAGCCAACATGTGTTGTGGGAAGAGACCACGTGACAAGGAAAGAGTAGCTGATGTGTGCTTTACGCATGGACCCTTTTGACCCCAAAGATCGATCAATATAGACACAGCCAGGGAAATACGAAGCCCGTTCTGCGCAACGTCGGACGGTGGACATTATTATCTGCTCTGCACACAACACTATGGGAGCCGAGCAGATACAGATCAATGTCGCAGACAAAGTCACAACCTGCAACACGTTGAGGACGATTCTCATGACATCCGGGGTCTTTGTGTAGTCAACATTTACATAAAAAAGGGGATAGCGAAAAGAAGAAGAAAAAAAACACAGAAAAAATGAAACGAGGAAGTGTTGAAACCACTCTTACCCTTCGCATACAATCATCCGAACACTGAGGTAACCATTTAGGGATGACATAAAATGCGTTTACGGTTTATATTGCTCGTCTAAAATACATAGATTCGTCTTTGAGAACAAAATCCGGAAAAGCCAGGAGGTATATGATTGAAATGCGTCCCTTGAAACTAATTGAAGCTATAAAATCAAAGTACAGTAAACGAAGTATCTCATTACCTCTGCGTTGTATACATCGCAAAAAGGGGTGTTGTTTAGTTAAACAAAAAGCGCTTAGGGAGGAAATTGAAAGACTGCGTTCAAGGATGGGTGCCCATAGTTCAGGCGAGTGCCCCGCGATGGTTTGCCAATTTGTAACCCGTTATGTTTTGACGAACACTATCAGCGAATCTGCAAAACAAATAATTGGCTGACATGGCGTGTTTTTATGACATCATAGCGCAATATTATGTAACTTTATTCAAAATAAATGCTTCTCCTTCGAGTAAAATAAGTTCGTGGTGGTGGCAACGGAGGGGTTGGAAAACGAGTAACACTACGATAATAACTTTCCGATTTCGACATTGTGAATTTCTTCCGTTTTTCTGGGAGAA
This sequence comes from Saccoglossus kowalevskii, assembly GCF_978046115.1. NCBI lineage: Eukaryota > Metazoa > Hemichordata > Enteropneusta > Harrimaniidae > Saccoglossus > Saccoglossus kowalevskii. The sequence continues at coordinate 8,391,952 of NC_140657.1, forward strand.
ACAACGGAAAAAACTTATTTAGATAGGGTAATTTTTATAATTATCGATTACACAATATTTCAGAAAATAAGATAATTTTCTGAAAGAAGCTGGATGACTGAAATGAGCTGAATACAATTTTAAACTATTTTGTTATGTTCAACAACTCATTTATGAAAAGTAACTTCAATAAACATAATTTTACTTGATAAAAATACTGCATAAAAACGAAGAATTTCACAATCTTGAAAACGGAAAGTCGCACTGTTGAGTGATCTGCTTCTCAAATAAAAAATATAATTTTATTTTATGGGTTTGATGCACGACCCACTCTTCAAACTTTGCAAACTTGTCCATTCCGAGTCAGAATGTGACCCGAGATTCGATTCGATGTATATTTCCAAATTAGTTTTAGCATATTTTACCTTAAAGTATGTTATTTTTATCCCAAATTCCCCGGTGTTGCGGCAATTTAAAAAATTATGAACTGATTAGCTTTCACTTATTAAAACAGCACAGACATCGCTATGCGTAGTGCTAGATGCGGGTTCTCTGTGACGTGTAGAGCGCGTGCAACATACACTGTTTGAAGACATAATTTCCGAAGTGCTGCACGACAACAGTGGCGCTATAAACCCATTGATTAAAACACCTAATGAATACATAAACTAATACTATTTGATTTCCGGGTCCGATTAAATCTGAAACTAACCAAATTAGATATAGATTTGATACACAAAAGAGTATGTACATATTCAAAATATTTTGCCTTAATAATCGTGCCTTACATTCCAACCGTGCACATCCTGAATAGTCATTGCTACATTGTCGGTCGTGCAATTTAGTCACGAATTTCACCACAGACCAAAATATCGAGTGTTTAAAGGAGCTTCTTCTGGACTATTTTTTTCATACTTTATACAGTCATCGTTCATGACTCAATATAATACTTAACATTTGCCCAAGTAATGAAAGTAGCGTACTTTGGTGATCGTGGATAGTCTCGACCTAACTGGTTAGCGTGCCAAGTAGGAGCACGGTTAATCAGGCTAATCACAAGGGTATGATTGACGTGTTCTCGCCATCCGTTGAAGATGTCGCATTGTGATCGCGAAACATATAACAAAATGCTGTTATATGCAAGTAATATGTCGATTTATCTTTCAAATTTGCATTCCATTACAAGAAGTTAACAACAATTATTTACTTGTAATTGCAACATTTTGTTTTGTAAATAAATTACAATTGCGTTTTTTTTATAATTCGATAACAACATAGATGCTGTTAGTTAGTTCCCATGACAACTGGACAACTGAAGCATGTGGGTCGCAATACGACATGGGGAACTTCAAAATATAGTCACAGATTTTAGTCACGTGACTGGTTTTCCCGTGTGGTTTTCATAATTACACGTGTTTACTTGTTACACAATCATCATATTCGCATTTATCTAAATAGACAGTCAAACGGTTGTTATAAAACAGCCATTTTATTGTGCAATGATAATAGGTGAATTGATGGAGGTTATTTGAAGATGCGAAGACGTCACGGTGCAGACACACCTGCCACACACAAAGATTTACCAAATTACGTAGAATATTTAAATGTCCTGGTGTATATGCAATTGTATTTGTGGTAAATGTAACATGATTATATTACATATAAAGGTGATGCATGTAAATGCAATGTAAATGTAATGGTGGTATATATATATAAGTAATGGTGGTATATATATATAAGCAATGGTGGTATATATATAAAAGTAATGGTGGTATATGTAAATGTATTGGTGGTATATATATATATATATAAGTAATGGTGGTATATATAACAAGTAATGGTGGTATATATAAAAGTAATGGTGGTATATATAAAAGTAATGGTGGTATATATAAAAGTAATGGTGGTATATATAAAAGGAATGGTGGTATATATAAAAGGAATGGTGGTATATATAAAAGGAATGGTGGTATATATAAAGGAATGGTGGTATATATAAAAGGAATGGTCTTATATATAAAAGGAATGGTCTTATATATAAAAGGAATGGTGGTATACATAAAAGGAATGGTGGTATACATAAATGTAATGTGGTATATATAAATGTAATGTGGTATATATAAATGTAATGTGGTATATATAAAAGGAATGGTGGTATATATAAAAGTAATGGTGGTATACATAAAAGTAATGGTGGTATATATAAAAGTAATGGTGGTATATATAAAAGTAATGGTGGTATATATAAAAGGAGTGGTGGTATATATAAAAGGAATGGTGGTATATATAAAAGGAATGGTGGTATACACAAATGTAATGGTGGTATATATAAATGTAATGGTGGTATATATAAAAAGAATGGTGGTATACATGAATGTAATGGTGGTATATATAAAAGGAATGGTGGTATACATAAATGTAATGGTGGTATACATGTAATGGTGGTATACATAAATGTAATGGTGGTATATGTAAAAGTATTGGTGGTATATGTAAATGTAATGGTGGTATATGTGAATGTGATGGTGGTATATGTAAATGTAATTGTGGTGTATATAAGTGTAATTGTGGTATATATAAGTGACATGTGAAGTTCCCACTCACCATCCTTGTTCATTCGCACTTCTAGGCATTTCTTGAAACGGCAAGCCTGGCATTGGTTTCGCCTGGTCACGTCGACTATGCAGTTGTTGTTCTCTTTGCAAACGTACGCCAGATTACGTCGCACGCTACGTTTGAAGAATCCACGGCACCCGTCGCAGCTATACACGCCGTAGTGTTTGCCGGAACTTCTGTCTCCGCATACGCGACACGGTATGTCTGGTTTCCTGGATCCCGCCGACGACGACGACCCAGAGGCTGCTGTCGGAGAGGTCATACATGGGGGTCCGATGTCTGAGAAAACAACAAACGGAAACAACGCGAGATATGAGTATATATTCCGAGACTTGTCCTGAACTGAACAGTAGAATATTTAGAACACATAAAACTGGTTATTGCGGGCCGCGCTGTTGGCGTTATCATCTATCTTACTCCACGACGCCGGGGTAGTGAAAATACAACAGAAAAACACACACAATAGTATCAAATTATTTTTAATTGACAGACAATTATAAAAGTTTATAGTGCTAAATACAACAAAACTAACACGAGGACGTGTTCGCACCCTAACCCGTTATATCCCAGTATGTTGTATGATCGCACAGAAGCATGTCTTAAAATATATATTGCACTTGACTTTGAACAAACTAAACATTTCCGCCTAGACGCCTTTTTTAAGAACTTGCCACGTTTAAATTATTGACCTTCACGAATTCGGGTGTCAATATTCAGTAGTTAATACACCCCGTTTCATTACGACATTTCAGTTTTCCATAAAACGTTTATAACAACTGAGTATATACGTATAATAAAATTATTGGCCGTATACGCCAGTGGGCTTTGTTACAAAAAATCATCGGCAATCACTATTTTGAACTTGATTTTTTAATATTGCAATTAAGCGCTGCTAGGATAAGTATCGTACGACACCCTCTTCATTCCGCTAGCTTTATTTTGACAGTACTGTTAAAACAAGTACTAAATAAATTTCTTGATTCAGTAAGAATCCGTCACGGTAAACATGAGAACTGTCTAACCGTTTTATCCCATCCGATTTATCCAAATGCGCATCTCAACTTAATAGTGCCTCGTCCACGAAGTGTATTGATATAAAAAGTAAAGAAAGAAAACGTTTTCTCTGGAAAAAAAATATATTCAAAGCTTACCCAAAATTGAACGTGTAAGCGCCATGTCAAAGCGAACTGATCTGGTCGCCTACAGTGCCGATCAAATATCTTTTTGAACAGGGGAACATTGAATATGTGGTTATGGCAAAACACTTCCTAACAAGTGGTGGCAAGGCATGGTCTCTGGGGATCGATAGGTACAAAGCGGAGGTAAATTAAGTCCCCAACCGTGTTGTTTGATCACAAAATTGAATTAAAATAGTGTCGAGAATGGACATGCGATAGAGTTTAACTTGTGCGTGCTCAGGTGAAACACGGGACGAGTCAAACGACTCTAAAACACCAATAAGCAGCAAAATGGAGAAGCGATCAAAAGAACACGTTTATTTTGTTGTCACAGCAGCCGGGGGCTTTCAGACAAGAATTCAGCATGACATTTAGAAAGACACTGCTGACCGTGCTCAGAATATTCACGCTGGCGTTCGTGTTTACTTACAGGCTCTCCATTCTTGATCCTTTCCCCGTAAGCATAATGTCCATTTCAATTGAACAGTCAAACGATTTTCTCTTTTCAAACACTTTCTCTGCGCCACTCACTTAAATGTTTATACTTTTCCACGTCAAAAAGTTTACAAGCTTCAACTGTTTACAGTGAAATCAGGAATAAATTCAAGAAGGTGGGTGTGACAGTTATTGACATCGGAAAGTTGTCAAAAAGGTGAAATGTTTGTTTAATGTCGTGTCAGAGTGAGTACATATCAGTGTGTAAATTGAATGTATGTTCAAGTTCGCCGCAAGGAGAGACCAAGTCATGGCCCTCGTTAGATAAATACACCATTTATTGAATACGTTAAATGCACAATTCATAGTTGTCAGATGCTATATTCCACTCCGTGTTTGTGTTTATGCATATATGTCTCACAATGCATAATTTAATCTCAAAACTACGATACTTCAGCTAACAGCGTACAATCTGTCTATGCTGGGAAACATAAATAATGTAACGAACTCAGAATAGAACTCAGGACAATTTTTCGAACATCCACTTGTGTAACTTTCGGAAACTAGTCCTATATTATCAACCTCTCATTGGTTAAATAATTACTGCAATCACAAAAGTTTCTATACTCACTGTTTTTCTTTCCAATTTGACAAACCAGCCCTTATTTTGCGATGAAACAATCGATAGGCATTAGAGAATTGTGATTGGCGTTGGCAGCCTCACATTCTTTGCACGCCATTTCAAGAATATTGCCCAATGACGAAATGCGAAAAATAAGAAGTTCATTGTCGATATAACTAAACTGTTTGATGTGTTGTTATTTCAAGGGCGATTAGCAGAACAATCAACGATCAATACTTGTAATTTGAATCAGTGTTTGTCGGATGAGTGAAATTGTTACCGCCAGTTTGTTTCGCAGTAAATGGTGATAAAAGTCCACTTTTACGCATAGTAGGTAGCGAAACACCGCTAAATATCATCAGGGAATAACTGGGACTGAGGTAGCATAGCGGTTATTGTTTGCAAGTCAGTCCTCTGAGGTATATCTAGTATGTCCATGTCTGAAATAACTGGGGGTATACACTTCTTATTAAATGCCTATAGTTGTTTTAATATTCTACGCTGCCGAGCACGACTAATCGAGTAAACCATGCTGGCATGTCATCGGCGGCATTCCTCCTCATGTCAGGACTCGTAAGAGATGGGCTTTCAGATTGGGGTCTTTACTAGTTTGTTGGAGTAAAAACTAAATAAGTATCGCAGACTCCTGATGGGTCCGATGTGCCACGTACCTACAGTATTAGGTCGGTCACAACCAGTCACACAGATTAAGATTCTAACAAATGTGACGCAGAGATACGTTGGTTAAGGCTGGACTTGGGGCGTACACGCAGTTCATTGCGATGTCTTTGTAATAGCCATGTAGTCACATTCCCGTCACGTTCAAAATGCACGGTTTTTCCTTACTGTGTGTACGTTAAAAAAGACAGGTGTTACACCGTCACACCATATACTCTATACTGTGTATTCAATGTGTAGAAATTGACATGCACAAAAACACTATTAAAAACGAAAGAAATCCGATCAGTTTCAGTGTGAGTGTCAATAACGAGACACTTTCCGTTTATCACGAGAATTGTGTTATTGTAAGTGAAAGTTTTTACCGCGCTCGTAAATGGTGCGAAAATAATATTTCTGTGAATCCGATAATAACGAAAGTCTTTCGAATTTGACTGAAATATTGTACAAACGCGCTAAGAACTTAACTTAACATAATTCTCGCGATACTAAACGGCCAGTGTCTCGTTGTTGACACTTAATTCACTGAATGGCCAGCTAATCCACGAGAACTGCCAGGTAGTTTTTCACACCACCGTTATTGTGCTCGCAGCAACCTGTATTGTCAAAATGAACTGTAAGCCCCCAGGGAAAATTAGTACTTTACTGAACGTTCAAATGTTTGCGGAACAAGGCACCAGGGGTTGAATAAACGTCGAGTGTAACGGGACAAACTGATGAGACAAATGGGAAAATCGATAGAATGTTTGTCGATCTGTGAATGTCAGAATTATTCGATTAAAGTGAACAGAGTGAGTGTGTGAGAAAAACTTGGTGGTCACCGTGACCGGAGTCAACATTTGTTAATAGCGCCGTGCATTCTGTTTTTGTTACCGCGCGGCGACGAAAAAAGGTGTATTGCAACGTAACACGACAACATTCACAGCGTAAAGTTGCTGTATACGGTAAAACCGTGAAACATTGGTATGGGAATGTGAACTCGCGAAAATGAAAACATTCTTGAACATTTATAAAGCGAGGAACCTTAGTGTTTACGGAAGAGTTGTGATCACCGAATCCCTGGCACTATCACACAGCTACTATACTTCGCGTCAACTATTGTCATACCCGGACACGTCTTAACTAGAGTAGAAAAGATGGTGTTTGATGTTTTTCTGGAAATTGAGGAAAGATTGCATCAAAAATCATTTAGCTACACAAGGTTACAGTTTAGAAGGCTCGAAGTATCATGACATCACAGCACATTTAGAACAATTTGGGTGATACGACTTTTTAACAAAATAGGGATAGATGGTCTCTCATTCCGTTATTCTATTATATCTATCACCATCGGAGGAAACTACACTATTCCATTAAATTTGTTTGGACAGGGAGATAGTAGAACTTGTATGTGACAGAACACCTACCCTTTTTTACTAAGTTACGAGGTCTTGGTTTAAAATAACATTCTGTGGCAAACAATCTGAACCTTTGTATTTTAAACAGTAGACTACCCTTAAATTTCATGTGCAGAATGCACACCTACCCAAAGTTGTTAAATATTGCAATGACTTTGATGTTATAAATGTTAAAAGTAAATTTATATATACGAATTCAATTAAATGATGTAATTGTTTCATAGTCAGTTATGAAATATTGTGTCAAAACAAACCTCCCGATTGAAAGAATGAGGGAAAAACAATACTAAATCATTAACAAGAGGAGTGAATTTAATTTAATTGGAAATTCTCACCAAGAATCATCACATGTAATAAATACCTATATTTCTGGAGAAAAAAATAATGTATTGTGACACTTGAAATGAAATAGATTCAATGGAACATAGATTTATGAATTGTCGAAAAGCTACAGTTGTTTGGAGCGTACTCAAGAACATTATTACTAAAAACGTAAACATTCAAACAGATCAAGCTTAAAACTTACGATAAAATTCTCTATTATACTCAAAAGGGTGGAAACGGGCGATTTATTAATTATTTGATATTGATTGGAAAAAGGTTGATCCACAAATACTGGCAAACCGAGGCAAATATATCATTTAGATCATCACTTCTCAGATACGAGCTTACTTCTAGGTGTCATTATGATTAAAATTTCTATACAAAGGTATATAATTATTCTATGAATTTAATTGACTTTAATTCTTCATTTTTATTTTTGTCAACATGTAAAATTACTGCTGTTATTGGTGTACTCAGTACTTATTCCAATAAAACAAAACAGTTGTTGTATACGGACTGTTATCTATAGGGAAAGGGCAGATTCACGCGACTCGAATGATACAAATTAAAGAAAATAACCTAATAGTATATATATATTTCTTCATTCAAACACTAAAACATGCTGGCTTTGGTAAATTTAGCATAAGCAGTCCCAGTAAATGAAATCTATGATTATATTTCCTGATTTCAAATGAAAAATTGTATAAAACAGTTACGACACACTGTGAACTTAATTTAAATAAACACAGAGGGAAAGGGACATCGTTCCACTTAATATCAACACGAACTGGTCTTAGTTCAGATCGCCACCACTTCGTGGACAGGTTGGAACGACGCGTTAACGATGATAGATCTCTTTATGCAAAGCTGTTTACAATGTTTTAGTGGGAAAAACGACAAGTGTTCGACCCTGTTTCCTTGATAATGTACGATATCGCCTTATTTATAAGTCACGGATGCGACACGATACGGAATGTTATCAGATAGGTTGAAGCGGCCTTTGCTCTTTAGTCGAAGGAATGCCGCGCAATTGCATCGAAGCTGAGCGGTCTATGAATGGGAAGTATTGCGGTTTACCAGTAAAGCGTCACGGTTATATCATAGTCTAGAAGTTTGATGTCTGTTGGCGGGTTTTCAAAATATACGATAAATATTGGTGTCGATGCAAACACAATTGCTTCAGTCGCCGTTACCGCGCATTAATTCGGCGTTCAGCGTGACAACGTATTGACATATGTTGACTAGTAGTTTGAAGAAAAGTCGTGGTTATTTGTTAGAAAAGATTATCACATATATTTCTGATAATATAAAAAAACAGCTCACAATTTCACACAGTAAAGGATGTTTTTTCAAGCACGGGGAACAATTTAAGTACACCGTGAAAAGTTATTCCTATATCTGCCGAACTCAATGGTAACATTTTGAGATACAGACAGTGAGGGAGTAGTAAATCTTCTAAAATGTCGGCGCGCATATTTATGTTTAACTTAACAATATTTGTGAAAATTTAAGAAAATATCCTCTTCTTACCAACATTCATACTGTCGTCAGCTTTTCGCTTGGAGTAATTTAGATGCTCGTTGATGGAGTGTAGTGATGCAGAGCTTGGGATCGGCCACTGACTTTTCTCTCGAGTTCCGCTCGTGTCCTTCTCTAACTCGGTTCTGTTCGTACCAGTGTTGTGTTAAAATGTATAGCAATGATCGGATTATGTGATTTGTTCATCGTTATGATGACTTGATATTCCCGTCCACCGTGTGTTATCGTGCACCATGTGAATAGGCCAGGTGCGGGTCCTGTCATTCAAATAAGGGCGCGCTCCGATTGGTCGCAAGCCAATCACTTCATCCAGCCGTATCTATCCGCCTGGTGACACTCTAAGATCCCGTGTAAAATGCCGTATCGTTTCGCGTCGGAATTTCAACTGATGAAAAATAGTGCCAATTTTGTTAACCTATTCCGCCAAAGCTTTATTCTAAACTCAAACAAAAGTTACATTCTGGCGTGGCTCCTCGTTTCGCACTTACAGGTCAAAGCCAGCGGGCATAAGCAATTTGTAGTTGCTTCTCTCATATAAGAATATCTACTAGCTTAACAGTGGATCCAATTTAACAAGCGACACTGGGAACAATGCACGCCCCGGGGAGCGAACCACACTGGCTATACGTGTTTAAGCATCAGTCGTGCAAATTATAGCAATACACAGTTTAAGTTGTTTTCTCTTTTGTTTACAAATGAGTCCATACTTAGGTCAATATTCATTAAAAACTAGTAATTCTCGTCTTTCTGTCCAGTTGTCAGAGGATTGGGATTATGCACAGACGGAACGAGTTTTTGCGAGGTTGTTTATCAGTTTGACTGACGGCGCAAACCGTGGTCAAACAGATGATAGCGCAGTTCAGAGCGATGTCATTTAACAACTTCCATTGTGAGAAAGAATCCGCAATCGCGAAATCAAAAGCCCTCTTTCTCGGCATGATTGGCGCTCGCCAGCATAATGCCAACAACCCTAGAGTCAAAGCGCTGCTTTTCACAGCCCCCACACAACTGTGTGCAAGTTGCCAAATTAGGGCAGAATGAGAATATGCGAAATTACAGACCAAGAGGGGAGAGTTTTGTGGAGATTTTTACCAAGTACACTCATCAAATTATCTTCTTTCAGTCGTAGAAGCGAAGAACCTCATTAAACCATGGAGTGGCCACGTGGCATTGTGTTTACACCGAAATCTTCGTCTTCTGATCCTACAGGGGGGACTATAAGTGCGGGTGCTTAGAAAATGTCGAGAGCTCCGTGCTGCCCTACAACATCCAAGTATCGGCACGGAACAAAGCTATATGTCTGAAAGCGACTTGAATAATGAAACATAGAAATCGTCTGATACATCAATGTCAGCAAGATGTGGCGATGTCGTTTTGTTGAGAGTTGATGAGGTTGTAACAAAGACGAGATAGCAATACAAAGGCCCTGACCTTATCACGCTGTGGAAAAAAAAACACAATTATCAATATCTAATTTAATTCTTGATTGTCGGTGGAAAAACGATGGACGGTGAGAGGTTGGAAATTGAATCTGAATCAAAAACTGTGGAGAGGGTATTGTATAAACAAAATATATAAAACGATAAGTAGCGGACAATGTTATAATATAAAACGATAATAGTCGACAATGTTATAATATAAAACGAAAATAGCGGACAATGTTATAATGTAAAACGATAATAGCGGACAATGTTATAATATAAAACGATAATAGCGGACAATGTTATAATATAAAACGATAATAGCGGACAATGTCATAATATAAAACGATAATAGCGGACAATGTTATAATATAAAACGATAATAGCGGATAATGTTATAATATAAAACGATAATAGCAGACAATGTCATAATATAAAACGATAATAGCGGACAATGTTATAATATAAAACGATAATAGCGGACAATGTTATAATATAAAATGATAATAGCGGGCAATGTTATAATATAAAACGATAATAGCGGACAATGTTGTAATATAAAACGAAAATAGCGGGCAATGTTACAGTATAAGAGCAGGCAATATATCAGTATAAACCTGGCAGCGAGGCCGTGTTACAACAGAGGAGCAGCCATTTCCGTGGTATAAAGAAACAGCGGGAAATATTACTGGGTAGTTTTCCTTATTTCTGACACATGGTGTGATAAGTCTATACAATATAACAATTTACAGGGAGAAGTATGGCGGACAGTATGTGTATACAAATGGCAAAACAGGTATGGCCAGCAAGAAACGTAACTACTAGTATGTGAGTAAGCGGCAATGTCACACTATACATATGACAGCGGGCATATATAGATACTATTACCCAACATTCCTGCGTGAGAAACACTGTAACTTGGAACTTTAGAAAATTAGCGCGCAAACAAAGTTTGTTTCTCTCTCGCAAATTAATTAATAGGAGAAATGTGCTTCTGCGATGTACGAGACCACGCCCTCAATCTACTGCTTTGTGAAACGCCCACGCAACGTTTTACCAATTAACTCAGTTTGGGCAGACAGCTCGGGGCTACAACTGTTGCCGTTGAAATTATACATCATTTAAAACTTTTACTGTCTGAAAGTATCCACATTTTGTAAAGTAGTTCCGACGCATGGTTTGATAACAGCCCACCAGAAACAAGTTAGACATCATCTTTTAATGTCACGCGAAATTAAGCGTTATTTTCCCGAAAAGTTGAAAGATTATACAATTGTGTGCTCGTATGCTGTAGGCAAAGTCACCTGCAACGGCCTAGTCGGTTTACGCGACGGTGATGTTGCACCGAACTGCAGTGTCTTAGATTTGATGCCACTGCGCAAAACATGTGAAAAGTTACGCACATTTGACTTTTGCCTCTAAATGGTTTTGAGCTCACATTTAAAAAAAAAATGTTTTTAAATTGTTAACTAGAGAGAAAATTCGAGGGTTGTAGTTTATCTCAGTTACCTGATTTGTACACCTCGGCACAAGTGAATGAACTCTTCTGTTCAGAATATAAAAAAAAAACTACACAATTTTTTATTTCGTTACACGCGCCATAAATGAGAGAATAAGCAACATAGAATGTCATATCACAAGAAAACCATATAATAAATTGAAAAAAAATGTGTGCATCAAAATGACCCGGAAGTAAACAATTGTATCGACTGTATCAATTACGTGCCCAATAACGACGACTTCAAGTTCGTTTTACCGGAAATTTTACTAAAGAACTTGATGATAAAACTAACTATCCGAGAATTAGCATGTAGACGGAACTGATATAACAGTAATGAAAATTATACAGTTTCAAAATCCCTTATCGAAAAGACATGTCCACAAATTTCTCCCCTTTAAAATGCAGAATTTTACATTGAATATGAAATTATCGAGACTAAGTAAGAATGAAGCAGAAATTTGTCATCAAATTCCACTTCGGGAAGGAATTGGAGGTAGGGCCCCGGGGCAAGGTCTGGCATCTCTACTTTGTCACGGAGATACGGATAGGAGCCCTGAGGGACAGGGTTAATTGGGCATGGAGTGTTCAGTGCATAGTAGGTATCGGCAGTTATGTGTGAGGTTAGGTAACTAGAAAAATAGTAAGCGCTCTGAGTGGATTTGGGAGAAATTAAGGGGCGACCTATTGGACTCTCAGGGGGGTCAGAGCAACTTAGCAACTTTGAGCCAGAAATCTGATTATGGGATTAGGTTGCTGTATTCTTTTTCCCAAACCTAATTTATAAATTTGTTGTTATCTTAGATGTTCCGAAGTATAGTTTATTGTTAATTCAATGTGCAATATTTGTTTTTCAAATATGTCATCCCTCCTTTGACAGTGCAGTGGGCAACCCTTAATCGATGAGTTATGTCTCGCAGTACGGAATCACATCATATCCGTTACCATACTTTTGAATACTTTCTAATATGTTTAAGTTTTTTTTGGCTTGTTTCACAATCCTGGAAGTCTATCGCGCTACTTGCGAATGCTTAGATCGTTGACGGAATCTATTCATTTCAAACTACTCTCGTCAGTCTTCTAATTAGATCTTCTAGACACAGTTTTGCGCTTATCACGATGACTCAATCAGAAAATGCAAACAATATGTTACCATGGTAACTGAATCGGTGAAGGTTACTGTTCGAAGAAAACAACTAACTACCAAAGTTATCTGATACGATATACCGGTATAAAGCACAGTTAAAGTGAACTAATGTTTCATAGAAAACCAAACAAACTATCTCTTTTTGTGCGTCGACTTGTTACTTTCCCATTCAAACTTAATTATGTATCACTTGTTATTAATTTAATGTGCAGCACACAATATCAGTATATTTGAAAATATGCACCGTTGTAAGTAGGATCTTTAGTGGCTCGATTATTATTCGGGGGTCCATTGTTTCTCCGGACTGTATGCACATGCAAGGTAGTGTGTAATTTTGTTAACTTGCAACAATGAGAAACATATTAATAAATAACAACCAGCCATTTTGTTCACCCTCGTTCATAGGTAGCCGTGTTACAACCACTGAAACAGTTCTCAACTTCTTGACAAGTGTGTGTTTGCATAAAATGGGGTACTACGAACCGTGAAATAATCGCAATCGATCGCTTGTAGAAAATCGGGCATTGAGAATCCAGTAACCAGCACGCTGTGAACCGACTCGTTCGAACGAGACTCGCAGACAAGCCAACCAAAAACCGCCAAATGACTTGTTATAATCGTTATTTTCGATGCGTTCTCCAACTCACCGAAATAAACGAATACACATGCTACAAAGAGTGGTAGTTTAACATTATGGCAACAAATACCAAGTCCAAATAAGTATAGTTATGATCAAATTGACGTCGCCAAATTAGTCGTTTCAATTTGTGTCATGACTACCTATCCCCGCTATCTTCATATTCTTTATACATCGGCAGTCTTTAGTATTGATTGCACTGGGAATAAAATTGACACGTTTGTGTTCGTAACATCGTATCGTTAAATCTATCTATAAACATCTCAATTCTAGGGTCGTAAAGCCCTTTGTTAAGATCGAACGCTGTTTGTCCCAATCGACCCAATTCTGCCCTTACAAGACACCTCCATAGTACTAAGATAAAAGCGAACTATCGTTAAGCGATTGTAGTGTGTAAACTGCTTGGGAAAAAATCAAAATGAAACGGTTATCGATAAAAACTTTAGAACACCCGTTCTGTTATTGTTTAGAACTCCAGCTTTTCATATGAGTTCGAAAGGCCGTGTCCATGGTAACCCGGTAAACGATTTTCTATATTCTTGATAGTGAAGAGTGTAAAAAAGTTCGATTTTCCCGACAAAATGAAAGTGGCAAGCTTTCTGATGCGTATACATGGTTTTGAATTGTTTATAACTTCTTAAATGACTCATTTCACTTTTTCTCTGATTGGAGTTTTTATTGAACCCATCGTTGAAGTATTGAGTAAGTTTTATATGTATTATTTGGAGAGTTGTATCGGCTACTCAGTCGCCACACACAGGGACGCTGCAGTCACCACACACAGGGACGCTGCAGTCACCACACACAGGGACGCTGCAGTCACCACACACAGGGACGCTGCAGTGGCCACACACACGAGCGCTGCAGTCACCACACACAGGGACGCTGCAATCGCCATACACAGGGATGCTGCAGTCGACACACACTTGGACGCTGCAGTCCGCACACACAGGGACGCTGCAGTCACCACACACAGGGACGCTGCAGTGGCCACACACACGAGCGCTGCAGTCGCCACACACAGGGACGCTGCAATCGCCATACACAGGGATGCTGCAGTCGACACACACTTGGACGCTGCAGTCCGCACACACAGGGACGCTGCAGTCACCACACACAGGGACGCTGCAGTCACCATACACAGGGACGCTGCTGTCACCACACGCACGGACGACGCAGTCACCACACACACGGACGCTGCAGTGGCCACACACACGAGCGCTGCAGTCGCCACACACAGGGACGCTGCAATCGCCACACACAGGTATGCTGCAGTCGACACACACATGGGCGCTGCTGTCACCACACACAAGGATGCTGCAGCCACCACACACAGGGACGTTGCAGTCACCACACACAGGGACGCTACAGTCATCACACACAGGGACGCCGCGGCTGCAGTCGCTACGGGAATGAGATACATACGGTACTGAGATTGCCATAGTTATTTAAGAGCTGTCGTTTATTTGAAATAATGTAATGACAATTAGTTACAACGCACATTAAAACTATATAGGTCTTGACAGGAGAACTCCAGTTGCCATTTATGAATAAAGCGGTAACTACATAACCGATCCTGTTCTATTTTTTTCCCAAGGATTAAACATTGCATGTCATCACGTTGCGTTGTATCGAAATTATGACAAAATAAAAGTTTGCAAACGAGTACGCCCTACCGTTCGTTGAAACAGAGATAATATCGCTTTTAGTGTCTCCGATTCTTGCCGAGAAGCCACACGACGCACACTCACCTCTATTGCTTCCGCCTTCTCTCTAGTTGTACGCTAATCCCTTAATCCCATCGGGTGCCCGGGGTGTTCGACGCCCTAATGGGTTCATTTATTGATATATTTTTGTCATAAAAATACTATTTTCTACGTTTTTTTCAGAATTGTTATTACTGTTTCTAGTTTTGAAAAAATATAAAGTATACAATTAGAAATATTAATCATTTCACCACCAGCTTTTCCCGCCCAAATGTGTCTGCACTTTTTTTTTTATATTTTTTAATATTTCTGGAAATGAACCTTAATTTTGGAGCCAACAGATAAAACTCTGGTAAATTTTTATTTTTTATTTTAAAATTTTACTATTTTTGTCCCAATCTTCTGAACGAAAGTGCAGACTATAATCGGGACTATTTTGTGGATTTGTGATGAAAAGAGGGAACTGGTGGTGAAAAGGTTAAAGATAGTTGAAGAACGTGGGTGCCTAAGGGTTAACGTTTTAGGGAACTTTAGTTTCTATAGAGTGTTTCACACAAAAGGCCTTCTATTTGTAAAAAAGTGAACGCTTAATTGCGTAGTTTTTTTGTGCGATAAACTAATTTGTAGCAGACTAGGATTATCGACGTTTTAGGTACTTGTATTGTTTCACTGAGACTATTCTGAAGATTCAGACGAAGATCAGATGCAACCCATTCATTGTGTATGGTAAATACTTTAGATACCCGGATGTATATGTGTGTCGCGCGTTGCTACGGTACTTGAAAAAAAACCCGAATTGATTCTACACTCATCCATACTGAATATTTCATGAAATCGCTTTCATATAATAGAGTCGTATAACTTAAGGGTTGTACTGTAGAACCACTTATTTTCCCGGACACTATTTCGATGTTTTCAGCATATTAACTGTGTTTTATTGTAATTTTACTTGATCGCGTAAATTTAATTTAGTGGATTTTACTAATCAGCGAATCTAATAAATTCTGTCTGTACGACCAATTATATTGTACATTTGTATATACATATACACCTGTTAATATATTTGATAATTTCACATGAATATCCCGATGTTTAAGTTACGTCGATAATCAATCATAAATATGATATTTCCATATTAAACTGCATTCCTCGTGGTAATTCCTGCTTAATACAATGTTTGATAACCATGGTAACACGCTGGTGAAAAATATTTAACTTACTACTTATAAAACCCAAAGATAACGACGTGAGACAACGGATACACCATTAAAGTAATTTAATACTCTATAATGTAGTACATTATCATGTGCATTCACTACATCCGGGGTAGTTTGTAGTCCAGCACGTACCATTGCCCTACAGCGAGTTGTTTACGATGGCGTCGGTGGACAGATAGACGGGCTTGCTTTGGTGAGTAAATTTCACCAATATCAGTTGAGGGACAGTAATACAGATATTAAATATTGAATTATAATTCCTAATTCGTGCAAGACAATAAAACATTAGCTCTCCGGTCATGTCCGGCCAATGAGCTCCTTCGCCCGTGCACTTAAATGTCAAATGTCAATATTCACCCAGTAAAACTGGTATATAAGTGAAATAAAAAAACAAATGATACGGAAGATTCATAGAAATATGCAGAAGCCAATAATGATGACTGGACGTTGGTGATAAATTCGGTTTCACGATGCCGCCATTTGAATTAAATTGACGTTTTTCCATGGTAACATATTGTGTTGCATTTTAATGAAAAAGTATTGCAAACAGACCTCCTCCTCCCATGCGATGACGTCATAGTGTTTTATCGGGATATAAATGTGCTCGCGAAATACTGCACGTGTTGTTCAAATTCAATACACGAATCAATTGAAAAGTGAAGTTCATATTCATCTCTGTTTTCGCGCATTTTAAACAAATCTTTAGAATCAATGGACACTTTATTGTCAAAAATCATGATTCAATTGTGCGATAAACGATCGGAATTGTTTTTAAATTCATGACAGAAATCTTTTATTCCAAATTGATCGTTTTTCTTAAATAAATCGTAGATCGAACGAAGATAAAGTGAAGAGCAATATTTGTGCGGCATTGGCTTTGGGTTTCGCTTGATTGAACTTGAAAAGTAATAATCGATTCATGGAACCATTTAATACATCGTCTATAGAAACGTAAGCTTTTTATCGCTTGGTATCTTGTAATTGACCGGGTACCAACTGTTGTTGTTCAGAAATCATCCATTCCCCCGTCTCCGAATACAGTATGTGAAACAGTGCTGTTGTACATTCGTGAAAATTACAACATCTCTGTTTTGTTGACAGCTAGAGCTACTACCGTGTTACACACCTGACGTAACTAAACAAAGGCAGCTCAATTTGTCAAGTTCAGGAATTGTCTATCCTCATAGTATTAATTTTGGTGTAAGCGAGTAGTGCATTTTACACACAATGCCCATACGCGTCATCAGAGTCACATCGAACGCCGCGCGACGTCTTCCATAATCTTATCACTAACCAATATTAAACACGCACGGTTTAGACAACAGTTACACGGTCAGATTTTACCCTATTTTTGACGCAAACAATGTCATTAAAATATAACGTGGCTGCAATTTCGATATAACTACACCTGGCGCCCCGTTGCAGGATTTCTGTGTTTCGGTATCGCAACGAGATTTCAGTGTTGTATCGTTGTATAGATTGGTTCAACCACAGTCCCTCAATTCAACCGACGGGTGGGCAAGAAAAAGAGACTTGTCCACGACTACACTTCGTCGCTCGCTTTACGGACTAGATACGTGCATTGATGATGTGTACTGCGAACTATCGACATACATACAAAGCGTGTGAAACACTGTACTTCAGAACGGATAGGAGAAACCATGATGTTTTATACGCTAAATGCACTTATGCCTGATTGTGTCGTCCAAAAACATTGAAAAAAATGCACAATGACATTCATTGCGGTGTGAACTTTTCGAATCACTTATTTATTAAATGGTATAATTCATTTTTTCCATAGATAACTTTGGTGTATTCTGAAAATCGGACCATATGTAAAGACGAATATTTGCCCTCAGCGTATTGTGACAGAGTGGACGGTAAATTTCAATTGCGTTGATTGCAAACACAATTTTTAAACAGCGACAGCGCCAACGAAAATACCGAAGTTAAAGGCTCATTTCCGTCGATAGAGACTTTTTATCACCTGTTACGTTTTTATAATTTTGTTGATGGCTTGGATTTGCGTATTTGGCGTTTCAAAGATGAAGCAGACCAGTTTCCGAAAACAACGTATTACGGTAAACTAGCACAAGCGTGTAATTTCTTAAATGTTTTTATAAAAAATTGCAAACAATTATAAATTGAAGTTTAAAAATACGGCAAAAAATTGTACCAGGATACGTAATATTAATGAGTTATGCATAATAATCTCCTGATTTATGATTCGATAGAGTAATGTAGGATAAAGTGAAAACAGAATATATAATGTTATATAAAGTTCGAGACTATATCATACGTCGTGACTTCAACAATTATAGTAAACAGTTGTGTTCACACAGTATTAAGTGATCTATGTGTTATTTGTATACGTATATATGGGTTATATTTACGTAACAGTGGGAGCGTAGATATGAACATTATGGTGATACAGGGACACTTATAAGTAGACAATGACATGGAACGAACAATCTGACGGCGGAATACTCACCAGTACAGGGGTACGTCATGTTGTGGCGAGATCGCTAGGTGGCGTACTATCATTCGTTAATGGACATTGACAAGTGGACACGTGACCTATAAACGTCTGGTATAGATGAAGTACCTTAACTAATATGTGTGATGTATTAACAAGGCTGTGTCCGACCGTGACTGTCACCGAATAATCAATACCATTATATGTTCTCCACAATATTATTGTTGACAAAGTTCACAATTACTCGTACGATTGTTATAAGCTGGTCTGACAAAGCGCACAGATATGAATGCTGTTGAAACACACTAGTGCTTAAGGTAGAGATGCAGTTTACCTGACGGGTATTTTAATTAGTTAATTAGGAAACCAAGATGACCTCCCTTGTCCACTAAACTATATATTTTCGGAAAGCTTATTGTATGAATTTTAAAGTTTTGTTAGTATTTTATTTTAATGGACACTGTAGTTTGAAATATGCACAACAATTTGCTTTTTTGGTCAAAAGTGATTTTAAAAAAATAGCTTCTAAACCATGCTTCTGTTTCCTGTTAAAATTGGTTTATGGGTACATCTGTTTACTATGAAGAAAGTGCCGTCTTGAAAACTGTCTACCAGTTGTCAATTTTGTAGGGCAGCAGCTCAAATTTCACTACTTCAAGTTTATGCATAAATTAACACCCAGGCTAGTTGTCTGTACGATTGCTGTAACACTATTCAACTAAAAACAATGTCTCGACGGCGTTTTGAAGATAAACACATTGTCAATTATTTGTGAAAATTTCAAAACAAAAGGTTAAAGCGTCTAGGAGCTATTTTTTTAAAGTTCTGGAATGTGCACTAAAATGAAGCTGAGATAATTGCTAATTTGCATAACAATTCACTCAGTAAGAAGTTTGCTAATGCTCATAATTAAAATGGCTGTTACAGTTTCAAATTTAAATGTATTATCGTTTTGTAACAGTTAAATACGTGCATAATATGGAGATCCCGTCATTTCTTTTTTTCACCATGTTTTTTTATTATTATTTATGTACAGCCTGCTAAATCTTGCAAAGCATTCAAAAGAGATAATTTTGCACCTGTTATCTATATTTTAAAATCGTTTTTTGAGTATGTTCCACTATTCACAATTCTATAAAAAATTCAACAGTCTATAGCCAAGACTTTTTTGATAATAAAAAGCAAAACAAAAAAAATTCACTCGCAAGTGCCCACGAAGAGTTGTAGTCGTTTCTTTCTGCGTTTGTTCATGATAATTTAATACTGACCTTGAACAGTATGACTTCACCGATATTAGATATTGTAGAAATGTCGAACACTGGCGTGTTCTTTGTCCCCGATGTCACATTAATATATCTAATAGTCAAGAGTTGTAACTTTGAGACAAAAACACAAGACGTCACGAACATCACGCGATACTTGCATAATGAGTGTGGTGTGTGTTAACATCCAATCGTAGGCAATGTGCCAGGCACGTAATTTGTAGGTATCATTCTACGCTGGATTTGCCACGGTTCAGTTGACTTTAAACATTATATAAGTAGTCTAATTTACTAGTATTTTAGTCTGGATGAAACCCGACAAACATGACAAGGCAGGTTTGCAGTTCTATTTTTCCCCAAAATCGGCTGTTATTTCTGTGACGTTTTTTTGGAGGCATGCGTGCTAAAAAGAGTATATAAATGTATTTGAGTATGATTGTTTTCAGTTTCGTTTTTCAGCCTTTTCCATGTTATTTTGGCCATTTTAATCTCGTCTGGCGTCACGGTTTGTGCAAATGAGTAAATAATTGGTTGGTCGGACTGTCCCAGGGGCTACACCCTGCAACCTAACCATATACCTATCGTTCATAGTATTCTGTGTGTTATTAAGTGGGTGCGTAGTCTGTGAAGACATTGATATACCCTAGTCTCTATTGATTTAACGGGTCACGTGATGACGGAGCAAATGCGTGGTTGGTTAAGGTAGCGAGAAGGGAAATTTTCACTTTTTTCTTGATTTTTCAAAAATTGATAAAACGGTTACTTTAGACCTTGATACATCACCCCAGGTTTACAAAAGATCGAAATTGCGAAATAACGTTGCTCAAATTAGTGTTTTAAAACACTAGCAGAAAAGACTACAACTGGCGTTTCGTGGATATTTGCATAATGTTTATCTTTGAAAGGGTTTAAATGATAACATCTTATCTGTACACTCTGTTGTTGACGATTCTGATATAACGGGTGATAAGCTTCCAGTTGCAAACAGTGCGTGTTTATCTAACGTCCATTGTCAGCATTATTGTCAGTCGAGACTTCGTCCGAGAAACATGGTCATACAGTACTCATTTCGCCCAACCTTCCGCTTTTACATCGACCGCTTATCGCATAATTTCCGACCACGCGGTCTTGTCCGAGCGGAAACCGACCGCATTTTAATCGCGTTTTTAAGTTAGCTACGAGTCACGTGTCATATAAACTCAATGGCGTCGGCATACAACTGTAATTCAATATTCATTAAGAACCGCTAGGAAATCAGTCATTCGTATATACTCATAAATGCTTTCAAAAATGGAAATCAATTGAGTGTTGCACTTGACGTCGGTAAAATGAATCATATCCCATGATGCCAAGCGGTATCACGTGTTTTGGAGTAACGTGACTGTCTTTTGTTCATTCAAGGTGTGAATAAGCACAGAGAAGGGAACTGTGCCGCTACTTCTGCAAAATATTCAATGAAACTCTTTGATTCCATTTGCTCCTCGGTAATATTCATTGGCATGTACCTAATAAGACCAATAATACTTTGAACTTTGACCTCTTTGTGTTTTACTATTGCTGATATAGACAAACTCAATTATAATATATGTCTATCTACAGTAGCTCGATACAAGAACGATATCGTACTACATATATAGAACATAAAAATGAGGAGGTATCACCCGTTGAGAAATTTGCCGGACCAACTTTTTTTTGTCAATTTTGGGATGATTCCTAAACAAATGTATGTTATACGGTCGTTTACTGATGCGTTTAGCATATTTCAGTTTAAAGCTTCATTAATAGCCAAGAGTGATCAAGGTTTCAAATTATTATTAAAACACCATCACAAGGAAGAGGGGTGGTTCGGTCGGAAAATGTACAAAGCAAGCTTGTTGGACACACAATTCTTGTTTTATAGTGTCTGATGTAAGATGCATACTGTAATAACAAAATCAAAGCAATTGGTCATGTTTTTTGGAAGTTGAACTTGATTTTGCACCAGTCGTGGTGGCGCTGTAAGTGATGTACGTACTTTAAAGCGTATGCATCCGATGGCCATCGCTTGTCATTGTTTACAAACAAGCATCTATCCATGAGCCTTTGCGTTTTAGCGTGTGTTGTTATCGTCGCTTGGGACTCAATTCCCGCGCATGCGCAAGTGACGACCCTCCCGCTATAAGTGCACGTGACATTCAGACGCGTATTTCAAACACATTGTGTAGTCTAGATCTTAATTATGCATATTGATGTGCGTCAGATGTGTGTTGGCGTTGTATTTGTGTCCGGGAATTATATTCGTGTCATAGCGTTATATCTATATTACGGCTTTAGATCAGTGCCACGGTATTCAATTTGTGTGAGGGCGTTATAGTTGTGTGAGGGCGTTAGATTAGTGTGAGGGCGTTATATTAGTGTGACGGCGTTATATCTAATGTATCGCGGCATTAGATCATTGCTATGGTGTTAGATCCGCTTAAGAAGGTTATAATATCATTGAGTTGTATCTGTGTCAGGTTGTTATACTAGTATTCGTATCATTGTCATGACGTTAAATCGGTGTTGCGGTATTAAATCCGCGTGATGGTGATTAACTGTACGAGAGCGTTATATCTGATATACACCCGTCCGTATCATGGAACCTATACCTGTGCCAGGTCGTTATATTTGACCTTGGGTACATTATTATCCATACGATGACATCATCATGTTTTTATCGAGAGATTATACAACACTTGCTAGTCATGCTGCAGAAATCATGTACGTATACTCCAATTAATACACAATGTATAACAGACGTTCATATGGTTTACCCCTTGTCTTGCTTACTCGCGTGAACGTATTTGGTATGACTTCACTGTCACACCTTGCTGGTTTTAGCGACTGGGAATTCAATTACTACTCACTTTCTGAATTCTGCATTCATCGTATAAGTAAATTATACTAGTATATTTTGTGCTATAAGCCATATTTTATTAAGCCATCACGTGGCTTCGGCTTTATGTGTGTTTGTGTTACGACAGTCAACAATCAGACTCAGGTCTTTGTAGGTTACAGTTTATTAAAATAAATTTCTCTGTAATTTGGGTGTGACAAAGTATACAGAAACATAAACCTATTTAAAATGTTCCTTTATTTTGGTATAAAATTTAATAGAACCAATAGTTTCGAACACTTAGTTATATATAATTCTCTAATGAACTTGGATAATTAATGCATTCCACTGACAGACCATTTTATATATACTGTGTCCTCAACAGCAAAACATGGGTATGTTGTTTCTATTTTTCCTATTGATGTGATTGGTCAACGAGCACCAAATGTTAACATCATCCGTTTCATGCGATCCGATACGATATTGCCCATTGCCTGAAAACAACCACGTGACGTGAATAGTTATAATACAAGCAGTGTGAACGAATGAATTGACGTGCCGTTAAGTCTGCCCTCTAGCGACGAAATGATTCCTCGACTTGGATATATGTTGTGGGTAGCTTAAAGCGGGAGGGTCGTCACTTGCGCACGCGCGGGAACCTCAAGCGACGATAGCAACACACGCTAAAAACGCAAAGGCTCATGGGTAGACGCTTGTTTGTAAACAATGACACGCTATGGCCATCTGACGCATGCGCAGGTGACGACCCCCCCCCGCTTTAAACAATATTTGTACATGTAATAAAGCACAACTACGTACTTCTTCTATCTTCATCACATAAACACTTCGAAGATAGATGACAAAAACGAATTCAGAAAAATTTTGACAAACAAATTAAGTTTACGACAACGGTGACCTGAATGTAATGATTTGTGGCGCTTTGTGACGATATAGATACAACATTCTTTCATTTACTGACCTTGAACGGTATGATGTCATCGTGATCGCATATCTTTGGAATGTCGAACACCGATGGGTCCTTGATTCCCAATGTCACATTCATAAACCCAATGAACGAAATAGTTTCCGCTGTAAGAAAATCGACACAAGACGGTCACGAACTGTACATCACGCGAGACTTGCATAACGAGTGTGACGAAGCAATGACATATATTCGCTCACATTGCTATCAAATAGTGGATCTTTGGTTACGTTGAAAATAACAATATACAATTAAATGGACGCAGATTTGGTTTTAGTCTTATAATAAATTAGTTTTAGTAAAGTGATGACAGCAAACAGGTCCATGATACGAAACACATCTTTTTCATCTTCACTACTAGCAGTAGGGTTAATTCTGAGAAAATGTGTTTGGAAAGTGGTATGCAATTCCAACATTCATTGAATGTTTAATATAATCCTCAAAACTCGCTAAAAAGTTTTGTTCAAGCTATAAAACATTAGTTCTGACGGAAAAACAAACAATACGTTACCTGCAGGACTATATATTTCTAGCAACACTGAGTCAATATCAATTTCATTTTGGTTGGAAGTACATCCAATCTTTTGCCCAGAGAATTATTCCCGGGGAATGAACCTCATAATGTATTTATAAAATGAAATGAACTTGTGGAGAACGCACAGTATTTATGAATATACTAGGATTTTATAGAGGTTTACCTTGAGGTTGATCAGCAAAAATGGTCAGGCCGAAAGGCAGGCATTCATTGGCTGTGACGGCTACACCAACACTGACGTTGGCCCCCATTTGTTGAGCGTTATATGTATACGAGTCAGCCGTCAATGCGTCCAATCCGTACACGTTTGTACCGATGTATTCAGCGGCGTCTGAAAATGAGATCAATTATCTATAATTGACAACGGTCCATGGAAAAAAACTTTTGCTCAAAATTCAAAACAATCGAAGTCTTAAAAAATGGTTTACTTCCCCCAAAATGTGTAGTGCGAGTTTCATTCGAGAATTTTGAAACAGTGAGCAATATTTGTTCACAAACGATAACAATGTTGATTGGAGCGGTATTTCGTGCATATAAGCAATGTTAGAATTGGCTACCCTTCTTGTGGACAGGAATAAAGCGCCACCACAGGTCAAATCAGTATTATATTTAATTGCGTTGACGAAAATAATTTTTGAGATTAAATCGAGATGTTTATACCTGGTATGCACGTGTCATCAATGCTACCCGGCAGATCCGACTTCGTACATTTTCCCGCCATTATTACATATTGCGTGTTCTGTAAATATAGAAATATAAAAATAAAATAATATCAAACTACGGTGGATTTGAATTTTACCAGTGGAAAACCAAATGAAACCAATACATCTACAGCGAAAATTAATCCAACTGATGATATCAAACGTTCACTGATTAGCAGCAAGGCTCACGTGGCAAGAATAACTTTAATTTTGAGAACTGAAACATTGATTTTTCGAATGTAGTGCTTAGACATGCTTGTCACGTACTTTGTTTTGAACTCCTATCAATAACGAGACACACGTGACATGAAATGTACACATTAATAGTCCCGTGATGCTAAGAGGCGTCACGTGTTTCTTCGTAACGCCCTTTATTTGACATTCTCAAGCGTAAATTGAGAGAGGGCCCATCGCAATTCATTACGACGGTTGTACACGTAAATTTAGTGCGTAGCATTATTAATAATATCTAACAGTTTACAACTTTTTAAAAATGAATACGATGTCATTATGTGCTAAGGTGATATTCATAAATTAATTGCATGAATTAAGGCAGCATAGTTGCAATAAGTTCAATTAAGTACAACGAACTGTTGACCCTTCATGTAGAATACCATTTCCGCTGTTGCAAAACAATGAAATTTACAATGCATGAGCTTGTATAAGACACTTACGCTGTTAAAGTCTTGTATGACCTTTACTTTGAACTGTTGCTCCCCGGCGGAAATGTATTCTTCCAAAGCTACCATTTCTTTGCTGTAGTCATAATGTAACGGCCCGTAAACGGTGAATATTCCAGACTTGCCTTGCCGGGTGCAAGTGCCTCCGAACTGTCCCATGGTGCTTTCGAATTGCTTTGGTGGGCAGCATTTGTACGCCGTGGTGAGGGCGACAAATGAGGCTAGCAGCACGATCAGTTTCATTTTGTGTTGTACTGAATGTTCCTCGCCGATCAGTAGTATACAAACCGGCCCTCAGGCGTGACATTGACGTCACTAATCACGTGACTAGTGGCCTAGATCTAAACATGACTGGTAGTCGGACACAAGACAGAATGGAAATTTAGCTAAATTGTGCATATTCAAATATTTGCTCCGTGCCTGTAAATACCGTAGTCTTTGTAACAAAATACTGACATTTTTAGGCAAACGTTCAGTTTTGTCTTTTCGGGTACACGATCAGCAATCAGTCACGAGTTGCTCGTACAAACAACGCTGACTTAAAATGAAAATTTGAATATAAGCTACTAACAAACAAATTGTTTCATAACAATATATTACCCACTTCCAAATATAATGTATTCCGATTCCAAATGAACACTTCGGCCGGATTTGGAAATTTTTGGGAAAATGTTAAATAACATCTGTTTAAAATATGCCGTAAATTATTTGCAATCTGTTTTTAGTGTACTAAGCAAAACTCTATAAATCTAGGAAAAAAGACACCAATCGAAAAAATGAAAATCAAACATCGCTAGCTTCGCCTCGGTACGACAGTCACTAAATAGTGTCAAGATTTGAATATGCTGGACTTCAATTCACAGAGAAAACGAATGATCCTGTAATGTTTAGCGACAGAAAAACTTTGTTCAATCATGGAACTATAAACCCCTAGTTCCATGGTTCAATGCACAGCACATGTATTGTTTATCCTGTGATAATTTACCTATTCGTATACAAACTAAATCAGTCTTCTGCACAATCGTCACGAGACCTAGTTTGCATATGAAAATTTGTGCTTACAACTGGTTTTTAATCCGTGTCGAAAACGTGCACAGAATGGTGGTTTTGTGCACGTTTTCGACACGGCTTATCAGCTACCTCAAGTGCCAAATCCATAAAATAAACAACCAATGTCAATAGAGTAGCCTAGGTGTTAAAAATGGATTAAGTACTGACAAACCAACTTCTGCATAGGTATGTCTCTAAACGCATGCTTTCTGGTTGATTTAGTCATCTTTTTTGAACTCAGAAGCCCGCAAAACCTAATATTACATGTGAGAAAGAAACAAATCCGTCGAGACTTCCCGTTTTCCCGTAAAAGGGATGCTGGCTGTTCCCTCTCTGGACTCCCTCCCCGCGTATACTAGTACTGGTACTACTATGGATTAGTACCATCCATGGTACTACCAACTCTAACCATATCCCCATTTGGTGACGCATGTCAAGCTATAAATGGGCATCAATACTCATTCCGCCCAATATTTCGCTTCTATAACATTTTAATCAACAGCATATCGCTTAATTTCCGACCGGAAAAACGACTATGTTTTTATCCCTTTTTTTTCTCACTCGCTTATTAAAAACACTGACCGCTTGTTCAAACACTGAACACTGGCACATGAGTTGTCGAAATGGTTGTTTTAGTGCTAAAGTTTGAGGATTCAACAAGTATTAACCATTATTTAATTTCGAACGACATTTCCAAACCATCATACTTTTTTTTGTTCGCGAACGTAACTTGAACTATGACCTCTTGTTATGTGAACGTTCCACAACAAGCTGTTTAGAGCGGGACTGTGTTCCGCTTGAATCCCAGGGCTGCTACCTCGTTTCAACAATATGATTATCGAGACAATTACGTGATACAGGCAATGCTAACTCCTTACGGCAGAGAGCAGAGACACCAGGAACATATTGATGCCACGGCCATGTATTTAAAATGCGAGCATGCAGACGGGCGATATTTCTGGGTTCGCGCGCTCGAAAAAATAAGCGAAAATTATTCAACAGGCGGTTGCAAAAGCGATTAAAAATGATAATCGAAAAGCAGAAGCGAGCAGGAGGTTGGGTGAAATTAGTGCTGTTCATTCAGGTCCTTTGTAAAAATACGATCGGCCAAGATCTACAGTATATCATTCTGAGGCACGCTAGAGACAGACAAAAGGCAGTTTTAAATATTGACATCGTTCGTATTTTTTTACATGTAAATGAGTCAAAAAATAGCGATGATCGATCGAAACAGACTCGCTTTGCAAGTTTTAACGGCTACGTTTTGCTGAAGATGTAAGACTTCACTTTCGGAGTTATTACCGAAGATAATGTACGACAGCAAAAAAACAACAACATTTGGTTATGTGAAATAGATTAGCATTCATGTAGGTCCAATCAGTACTGTTGTATCGTTTATTTCGTCAACCGAACGTTACTACCCGGACCTGCTCGTCGATTATTATTGCAAATGTCATTTCTTCCTCCCTGGTCAATGAATCCGGAATCAATTGGGTATAAGTACGTTATTTTAGAATGATTTTCATTTGGTTTCACGTGATAGTTAATCTGATTTATCATATAGCATTACAAACAGGAAGTCCTCGGCATGGGTCGGAGTACCAGTATACCCCAGACCACTCGTTTTGTGATGAATGGTCTGGGTGTGGCTTGTGGGTAACAATAAAAAATGAATTTCGGTGAGGTTGTGATTATTTGGATTTTTGAGAACGGATTTTTACTATTGAAATGAAATTATCACGTCTAAGGGTGAATGGTTAATAGGTGTAGTGATGTTAAAAACATAAGTAGTTCATCTTTTCGCGTACACCACAACAACAAAGGTTTATTTTTTAACACATATCTCCAGTCGTTTGGCGTTTGGACGTAACCCCGGAGTTAAACCATAGACAATATAGTAGGAAGGACAAGCAACTCCAGCGATTCTATTGTAGCAGGGTAGGCTGGAAAAAAGTTAAGCTGCTATAGTCTTTGTTACAGGTATTTTAATTAGTTAATTAGGCAACCAAGATGACCTCCCTTGTTCACAAAACTATATATTTTTGTAAGTATTTTTTTATGGACACTGCAGTTTGAAATATGCACAAAAATGTGTATTTTTGGTCAAAAGTGATTTTAAAAAAAAGCTTCTAAACCATGCTTCTGTTTCCTGTCAAAATTGATTTACGGGTACATCTGTTTACTATGAAGAAAGTGCCGTCTTGAAAACTCTGTTTTTAGGCGGCGAGAGTCGTGAACTCTCGCGAAATGCGGTATTCTAAATGATCACGAGTTCCCGTGTGTAGATGATTTGCTCGATGTTTTTTTTCGGATTTTGATGACGGTGGAAATGATAGTGCAGAAGATCCAAACGCAGTAGACACAGCAATTCGTGTTAATAACTTTGTGTGTGTGATTCAGAGCCCGGGCATCCACATCGAAAATAGCGAAGATTTGCGTTTTCTTGATCGTCACGTAAAAGAAACCCTTTAAAACGCTAACAAAAAACCGAAAATAGTGAAAATAAAATAATAAAGACAATCGTGCCTCATTTATACACAAGTATTCGAGTTATTTTGTTGAAATTATTAATAAAAACAGAGTATAACGTAGGTAGACGTGTATTCAGGCTGAAAGACTAGACGTGTAGTCAAGATGGCGACAGACGTGAAAACGGAAGACGGAATGAAAGTCTATTAAAAAAAATGCGAGACAGAGAACAACAAAAAACAAGCGTAGTCGGTGAAAATAAAAAAATTTGAAGTTTCATGCACCATAAAAACTAAAATTCGAGTATTTTATCGAAAACGGGGTACAGCCTTAGACATGAATTCCGTCCAGTTGAAAGAGTGTGAGCTATAGTCAAGATGGTGACAGACGGGAGAACATACGGATTCAAAGTCTGTTTGAAAAAAAATGCGTGGCAGAGAACAATAAAAAAACGAGCATAGTCGGTAAACAATAACATAATAAATATGATGAAAACAAAAATATTCAAATATTTTGTCGAAAACGTGGTACAAACTGAATATAACATGTACGGAAACATTACTGCCGTCTGAAACTAACTTTTAATTTATAATTAGACAGGAACATATATATTAAAAGTAATATTTACATCTGATAACTATTGTGTGTTCGAAAGATGTGTATTGCGGAAAGAAAACGACTCGTTTGGGGAAAGATACTTGTAGTTCGATACGAAAGTTGTGACATCGCATCGAAGTAAATAACACGTCACTGTTTACTTGCTCATTATAATATTCCAGCCCAGCTTGCGTTGGGCATACGGCGTTTGACTTTGGTGTTACCATGGAGGTTATAATCTGATTAACTACTGGCTGAAAATAAAACATATGGATGAAACCACTCTGATCTCTGAGGCCTACAAACTTGGCACCAATTTGGACAAAGAAAACGTCAGTAATTGGACCACAGGCATAAAAAAATTACTGAACCTTTTGGAAATTAGTGATGTTTGCGAAAAAACCAGTATTATCCCATTAGCTACAAAAAAACTAAAAAATATGTTTGAGAAACACTGCACAGAAACAATGCATAATGACAATAAAGGCACTAATCACAAAAATAAACTTCGTACCTACAGACAGCTGAAAACTGATTTTGCACTTGAAAAATACCTTGAAATTATTAAAAACCCCATCCACAGATCATCTATGACTAAACTGAGGATAAGTGCCCACATACTTCAGATTGAAGTTGGGCGATATCACAACATAGATGTCTTAAATAGAACATGCCCTGTCTGTGACTCCAATGAAATTGAAGATGAAGAACACTTCCTCTTCAATTGTAACCAGTACAAATTTGAAAGAGATGCTTTGTTTGAAAACGTAAACTTATCCGGTAATCTGAAAGCACTTCTCAATAACAAAAATTCTGAAACCGTCCAAGCAATTGCCAAGTTTATCAGCGACTGTTTCAATAAAAGAGAGAATTTCATGAAAAGCAATTTATCAGCTGCCTCAAAATAACACCATAAAAATATTTATATAATAATATTTTCACAGTATTACTATTTATTTCTTTTTTATTATTATTATTACTTATGTATTTTATTGTTCCTTATATCCTTATTGTATTCTAATCTAGATCCCAGAAGGGATACGATATCAATAAAGGTTGTTATTATTATTATTACCTCCATGGTGTTACTATACTACTATACTGTCTATGGTTAAACAGGGCCCAAATTGATAGGGAGTAAAACACGGAAGTGGAAGAGCTGTCCTTGCATTGACCAATCACACAAGAGCTCACAAACACCAAAGAAATATTTGTTGTTGTACTTAACAAAGGGATTTGGCACTAAAAACAATGGAACGTTTATAGGCTTAACGTTGGATTTAGATCGTGTTATAATCCAAATCCCCTACTAAGACTTGTAAGCACAAATTTTCATATGTGGCTTAATATTAAATTTATGTAGATGACGTCTCCCAAACAAATAACCACCTCAGGCTGTTTACTATTAAAATATTTCAAAATATTCCACGAAAACTCTGTTCTCAAATCAAATGCGAAATCTAATTCCGAACGTTTAAATCATTACTCAATTGGGACACGTCATTTACTGAGTAGGACAATGGATCGTAACAGTCAGCGAAGGCCGTAACACGAACCTTGACTATACAGCGAGACTTTCAGGAATATGGGAACAAATCGACAACTCTAGAACCAGAGTTATATATTTAAGAATCCCCCCCCCAAGAAAATGGGTAACAGTTTACACCAATTTACCAAGACACAGTCAATGTGTATTGAAATATGAGTATTGTGGTATTACTCAATTATAACACATGGGGGGGGGGGGGGGCTCGTTTGCCTCTATGTCTTTCTTTGATTTCTTTAATGCTAAGATACCACCTTTTATACGACTTAGTAATTATTTTATAAGGTAATATACACCTAATTAGTTTCACAAACGTGGATATAAGCTAATTTACAAAACACTAGACGATTAGTAGAGTTGTTCAGTTTTATTCAATAGTTATGAAATCGTTTGCGACTAATGTTTTAACGTCCGGTAAATTGTAGATGATAGGCAAGCATTTGAAAATCTTTTAAAACTATATCATACTTGGCTATGTGGTTTATTAAAACGTGATGGTCGTCACCTGCGCACGCGCGGGAATTGAGTCCCAAGTGACGATAACAACATACGCTAAAACGCAAAGGCTCATGGGTAGACGCTTGTTTGTAAACAATGACACGCTATGGTCATTTGCAACGTTTCAGATATTGTTTATTCTGCGCACATTGTAGCAATGTGCATATGAGTTATATAAAACGAAAGTAACTTTTATCCATAAATATGCATTTTTTACCGATATGTTACCGGACTTACCCGTGGTGGTCTTTAGCAGAAGTTGTTTCAGCTGACTCCCAGGATAATATTTGGCATGATGTCACTGTTTACAAATTACATTTCTAAGCCACTTTCTGAATTCTTTCTTCGTCGAACGAATAATATCGTCTGTGCTATAAGCCGCATTTTATTATGCCACCACGTGGATACGGCGTTATGTAGTCCAGACATACACAAACAAAATGGAGCCCTTTGTACAAGTGGAGCCCCAAACTTGGGGCTCCACAATGTTTCATAATTTATATTAATATTTAATCGAATTTAAGTCAGGTTTGCGAAGCTTAGGTTTAGTATCGGGGAAGGTATGGTTCAGTTTATATCAATATTAATATAATTATACCATATCTTACCCCGATACTAAACCTAAGCTTCGCAAACATTTCTATGTTCAGTCACGGGATATTCAACTCTAGTTTAATTAAACTTAATTAAAGTGCAATTCTCCATTGTATTGCATTGTAATTGAGTTTAATTAAACTCCAATTAAAACGCAACCCTATATAGGAACGCGTTTTAATCGAGTTCATATCGCAACTATATTAAAAGTTAATTCAACTCTATTAAAAGTTAATCCAATGGTGGCTCCACAATTCATGAGACACCTGTATGTGTGTATGTGTGTATGTACGTTTTGACAGTCAACAATCAGACTCAGGTCTTTATACGTTACAATTTATTAAAATACATTTCCAGGTAATTTGAGTATGACATAGTATACAGATCCTTCTGCAGGTAAACAGCGGTAGTGATGTTCGTCATCTAATTCATATTTATCTTTTCAAATAAATTGAATGCAATTCGAATCCAAGAGACTGTATATGCATTTTTTTTTCTGAAGATCAAGGCCGAATACTATATATTACCCAGTATTTCAGCAAATGACTCGAGAAGTTAAAGTCAACGAGCACCAAATATTAACAGCCATTTCATGCGATCCGGTATGATGTCATGCATTGCCTGCAAATAAGCAGAGTAAAATGGATAGTAACAATAGCAGTACTCTTGTGAACGAATAGATCGGCCTTTCTAATAAGCCTGCCCACTGGCGACAGGAGTACTCTGTGACGTAATATGACGTAGCATGGTGAAGGGAGTACTGTTCAAATCGCCAATTTTGAAATGTAAATATAGTAAATACTACAAAAAATATTAGTTATTGACAGGATTATATAGATCAATACAACAGAGACGTTTAACGGCATTGCTTTCACTGTCGATCTACGTCACGGAACATTTCGCCGTTAGAGGGCGCAGATGAATTCGAAACGGTCAAGTCAAGTTTTGACGAACAATGTCAATTTGAAAGAACTGATGGAGTTACCTGAAATAATTTAGTGATTTAAAGAGCTTTGGCCGAATATGTACAGCTGTCTTTGTTGATTACTACTGACCTTAAACGGTATGACGTCACCGTGATCACATATCTTTGGAACGTCAAACACTGATGGGTCCTTGATTCCTAGTGTTGTATTTGTATATCCACTATTCATAATGATATCCACTGCAAGGAAAACAACGCAATGGGTTACACACATCACGCGAGATTTGGTTTAAATTTGCATCTTTGTATAAGAAGCATTAATTACGTCATTGTTAATGATATAGTCTCCGTCCAGTTTTTAGATATCGTTTCAAATATAAACAATTAAATATGCAGATAGATAAATTAAATAGAGTGGGGAATAAAACGTGACGTGTAGGGCAGTGGTCGTCACGTCAGCGCGTGTTCGAATTTCGAATTGCTGAGTTTGATTGTACAGGCATGCTTGGGAAACTGTTGATGACATGTTCAAGTGTTGATTTTAGTGTGTTTTTGAGGGTCAAAATAGTCATCAAATTGCAACAAATCACAAAACAGTCAAACATGCACCGGTAACCCACTCTGATGATGTTCATACCAAGGTTAAATGCAATGGATGAGAAAAATATGGTCAAACATTAGTGATTTATTTGCTCACAAATTGCTGCCAGTTGGCTAAATTTTATCGAAATCCAAGAATAACTAAAGAGAAAATTTATTGCATCATAATGTCTTGTTTTTTGTACCAGATTTGATTGTTCATACTAAGTTTCATTTAAGTCGGCGAAGTAATCACTGAGAAACGGTTGATGACATGTTTGATTGTTGATTTTCGGTGTTTAGCAGCGGCGTAACAATGACGGACAATCGGTAAAAGTTCAACCAAATAAAAAACAAACAAACAAATCGACTTGTCTTTGTACTAATATGAACAAAACCCATTCTGTCATATCAGAGATATGACGCGCGCACGAACGAACGCACGCACACGCGCGCAACAGTCCGACTGGATTAGCATTGCAACTACTCTAATTTCCGAGTCAACAATTCAACACATAAAACCTTATGTAAATACATTTACGTGACAAACTTTGAATACTGGAATGCAATGAATTGTTACGTAACGTGCAGCGTGAATTCTAAATTGGAATAAAATTTTCGCTAACAGACAATATTTGATTACAGGAAATATAGTATTATTCAGGGTATACCTTGAGGAGAATCAATGAATGTGTTCTGGGCGAAATAGAGACATTCCTTTGAGGTGACGAGGACTTGAACACTATAGTTGGTCCCCAGTTGCTGGCCCTCAAAACTGTACATGTCTATCTCCAAGGCGGCATTCAATCCGTATACGAGCCTGCCACCATACACGGCGTAATCTGAAAACATGTAAAATATATTAAAACAAAACAACACAAAGGGTGACCATGTTTATACCTAGCTGCAAAAGTACAATTTGTATCGAAGTTCACAGCAAATATGTTTATATATATTTTTATATTTTGTATTTTTTACACCTTTCCAAAAGCAAGCAGTCGTCATTAAAATTTTGAGGTTGATTTAAGATTTTCCAAAACTATGTAAGAAGTATTCATCCGAGGATAATAGCCCTAGGTGGTACCTGAATGATGCACAAATACATTTCAAAATGTTCCCATCGTACCTGGTACGCACGTGTTTTCAATACTACCGGGTAGGTCTGACTTGGTACATTTTCCCGCCTGGACGACATATTGGGTGTTCTGGAAATATAGAATATAGATTTTTAATGCAAGATAAGTCACGTGCATGACACAACGTGACAATGACCTTGGTTTGGTGTTTATTCCAAATTGTTCCAATACTGTGAGCAGGCGGTTGCCATGGCGAATAACATTTTCAATGAATTATGTTGCCTTTTAAATATTCTTGTTTTTATCAAATTAAAAATATATTCTGACTGTACAACCATACATATTTCCCATGAGGCCAATCGGCATCACATGATTCTGTGTAATGCTAATGGCCTCTATCCGACCTTTCGAAGGGGTGGCGTCAATCTCCGATAATACGGATCCGTACTGCAAGTCATTGAGAGGATTTCAATGAATAAATGTCTTGCTTGCATTTTTTCAGCAAATCTTCAAGCACCCCCCCCCCCCACGATTTCAAATGGTTTTTAAAAAAACAGTTTGAGTATCGCAGCTTGGTACGGTATGCACACTTACACTATTGTAGTCTTGTATGATCTGCACTTTGACCTGTTTCTCGGTGGAGATGTATTCTTCGGCAGCCACCATTGCTTTTTTGTAGTCATAATGTACCTGCCCAGTAACGAAGAAGAGCCCGGACTGGCCTTGCGGGGTGCAAGTGCCTCCGACCTCTCCCATAAAGGCTTCAAACTGCTTTGGTGGACAGCATTTTTGCGCCGCGGTGCAGGCGATCAGCCCCGCTAGCCACGCGACCAATTTCATTGTGTTTGTAGGTGTACTGAGCATTCCTCGCCGAACGGTGTACTCGGTGACAGCGTCCCACGAGTGACGTCAGTAACCACATGAATAGCGACCGATATACAGGTAGTTGACATACAATAACCGAATGTAAACATGTGTTCCATTTCAACCAGTCTGTTTTACCCTTGCGTTTCAGCCTCAAGATACTGAGAGGTTAATACAAAAACGTATTAAACCTGAATCCGACCGCAATGTAAGTTTAACAACTTTTTTGTGCACACGGTCAAGTGAAAATATACTCTTATATGCTAAATTCACCGCTAGTTTATTTTAACGCTTTTTAAAGATGTTTTTTGTTTTGTTTTAAAGACGATTCATAGAAAAAAAAAATTAGTACCACTAATCCAAAATGTTCTTTCTCATCGCCCCATATGTTCAAACCACTGTCACATCCATTTATTTCAATCGTTATTTTGCCTAGGTTCAAAGAGTCACAGTTATTTCGAGAAAGTTGAGTGAATGTTATGTTGGTCTAGAAATATACCTTTCTTGAAAATTAGTTTTATTGTCTGTTATTATTAAAGTTTAAACATGTTTAAGTGTGGTTCCCACTGGCAACTACCGAGGCGAAACATGAGAATGATTGAGGTGGAAACGTACGCATATTTATAAGTTGATAACATTTGTTATAAATTGCATGACAATAATTATTGGTGTATAATATTTACAATCATAGAGTTATTTTTGTGTGTGTTACAGTGAAATTTTTTGAAAAACTTGGCTTAATATTTTTCAAAAATCATTATTATTAGAACAATTCCATAGAATACAACGTTTTTAAAAGCTAACATTTTGAAATAATCAATTCAGGTCAGCAGCTGAGTTCACATACTATAGCTTAAAGTCTCTGCTATAGAAATCTATGGTGAAATCGTTATAATACTGCCAAAATGACAACTGTCCACTAAAATACAACAAGCTTACCTGAAGTCTAATTTATTGCAAAATAAATGCTGTGTATTTTCAGTTAGTAGGCTTCTATAGGTGAACAGGACCAGTGAGTGTTATCAGGGACGAAAATCCAGGCATTTTCACCGTCTGGCAACCATCGATAACTCTAAAAAACTGTACTTAGTTGCTGCGATTCTCCGATCCTGAACAGTATAACAAGACCCCCCCCTCTTGTGCAACAAATAAAAATTTTGTTGTTAAGGATTGTCTCGTGCTGTTTTCGACTATGGATGTTCTCACCGGTGTTCCACATCAGCTAACACAGAGCCCATATAAAAGACTCGGTACAGCGGTAAAAATAAAATGTATCCAATATCTCAATGAAATCAATATTGTAGCATCTTAGTTACTGTCTCATCATGTGGTCACCACATGATCTTGCCAGACTACGCATCGATATACTTATATATACCAAGGGGACATTGTTCCCCATCACGGTTTCGTATCCCTTCATCCCGCACTGGCAGTAAACTGGGACATTATACATTGAAAATTTAAGATAAAAGGAAAATGTGCGAATATCTTTTGTTCCAGTTTTAGAATGACTTAAGTCTTCATGTTGGGATTATATTTCTTTCACAACCTATTTTTGTAAATAAATTTGGTGATACCTTTTTTCGGGGATATTCACTGCATAGAATGATAAATTAAACTGTGGGAAGTAAACTCCCTCAATAAAATTAGTTAAGGTAGAAGCCTACTCATAAATTAAAAACCCCAGAATTTATTCATTTTGCAATAAATTGTACTCCAAGGCAATATAAGGACATTGACCTAAAAAAAATTGCGGGTCACCGGCCTTTTTTCGAGAAATTGATGGTTGTATTTTAGTGGAAAGTCGTCATTTTGACACTATTGACTATGACATTTTTACCATAGGTTCCTATGGCAGAGATATTATGCAATATCTCAAAATCTACCTGGTGACATAGGCTGAAAAAATCATATATTGTTAATGATGGAGTACTTTTTGTTGCTCTGAATTATTTAAAAAATCTGGGTTTTAAAATGTGTCAAAATCTGCAATTTTTCTTTAACATTGTGTTCTATGGAATTGTTCTAAAAATAACAATTTTCAAGATATATTAGGACATGTTTCTCAAAAAGCATAACTGTAACACACAAAACAATGCTATTTCATTGTACCATGAGACATTAGCTTCATGATTGTACATAATAAACTAATGAACATTGTCATGCGATTTATGACCAATATTGTCAAAAATTATGACTAGGCTTCTAAACTTAAAGTGCCTGGGAATGATATATCTAAACATTCCTACTTCACTCAATGTTGTTCCGCTCATACAATATTAATTTTGTATTCATACGGTAAGTGTGCATATGCCGTATTCATAAACAAACTCGAATCACTGGTATAGGTAACACCGTCTTAGATTTATCGGAAGCAAAGCCGGGATGACGGACTGGAAAAGATGGGCAACATACGAGAACTGGAAAAGCTGAGGGCAAACGTGGCTACTCGGTTAGTTATACGGTTAGGGCGAAGCTCGGGACAGATTACTTCAGCCGTTACTTGTTTTCATTTCTACTAGCAAGTCTATTGTATTTAACTTTATTTCATTCGTTATACATGAATATTGCGTGCTTGTAACACTAATTGGATTACGAACTTCCTATGGTTTCTAGATCACGAGGTTTTGAGGTGTGGCTCCATGGCAAGTCACATGACTGGTCACCCATCTACAGCACCATAATGTATTTTCAAAACGCAATTTATAAGAGTATGTACCAGGCGGTGGTCACGAGTTCCTGAGTAATACAGGTATGTCTCGGTTAACACAGTATATGAGTATTTGAACTTCTAGACTTACAGTCGGTTCGGAGAACTAACCGATTAAAGAAACACTACAGATGAGAAATAAAGAGGAGCAATTCAATGAGACGGATAGGGGTGAGACGGTAACTATGGTGACAAAAATCAGACATGAAATAGTTCTCTGAATCCCAGAGACGTCGCGATTTTTGAAGAGTATATACTACAACCACTATAATGTTGTGATTACTGTAATATCAAGCCATTGGCAGCCGCCATGGTTGGGGGGGGGGGCTTTCATATGTGACTGGAGTGATAAACCAGTGTGATACCCGACTGTCAGGTTTAGGGTGTTATTTGTTTAAACCACGGCATATTTAAAATCCTCGTTCGATGCCTGATTCATTGCATTTCAGTGATAGTTGTCGTACATGTACTTCAAATGGTCACGTGCATTTGACTCATGCACATGCGCACTATCGTCCACCCGTCATACAAATGTCATACATCGATACAAATGTCCTAAATCCCCGAAAATATCTTACTGCGTTCTATCCGTTTACCTTTACTTTAATAAATACAGTAAATATAATAAGATATACAATTGCAATAAGGAATTACCCGAAATGCACTTTGATTTTTCATTTTACGTATTCTTCCCCTTCATGTGCATGTCGCACATGTAAAAACAAGTAAAAAATTGATAAAAAAGCGTTTTCTCCAGTCTGGCAAAGAGGTTTTTGACTGCATATACTAGTATAACCAAATCATATTACAATATATGAGCTTGTAATTATATATGTCGCAATGTCAACATGTTCAAGTTGATGTATGCAAACAAGACGTACCTATTTGTCAAATTTCCAATGTTCTGGCATATCTGAACCAGTACTGTTATTCTTTTTCTGAATTGTCATGCTTTTGTACACAGAAACTTATTTTCAACTGTCTAGCATTAGCATTGTGCAGGTTTTCCGTGCAGTACTGCGCTTATACAAACTAACTAGGTACTATCTCCTCCATGGTACTATAATGTTCGCATATTATTATGTGGTTCATATCGCTTCTATGTTGTATACTGGCCAGATGCCTGTATAGACGACTTTCCCGGAAGTAGCAAGACTGGGGTGCAAAAATACTCCTGCTTTGTCATGGCAGAAGATACAAACATGTCAGTTGGCTAATAGTCGATAGGAGGAAATTGTATTTTTGTGACGTCGATACACCCCAAAACGGCATGCGCGCGCATGCGAAACGCCGTATCTTCGACTTCCGGGGATGTCGTCTATATATGATGTTACCAGTGCCCTGGTGGCAGGTCATGCTGGGTTAATAAGTTAACAAGATCGCATTTCAAAAAAATACTTGTGTGAAGTTTACAAAGTCCCTGTTTTACAACAAACGTGTATCTAATACTTTAAAATTAAATTACTAAAAATTGCAATTTTAAACTTTTCAACAGGTCTAAGGTATCATGTCATAAACATGAATATAAAATGTAACGTTTTCTACTGATACTGAATAATGTCTTTGGTAGTCAGCTGGAACTTGAGATAAGAATCCGAGATAAAACCAAATTTACATTTATAACATATTCAATTATAATTGAGATATATAGTTACATCAAGTGTCTCTGCAACTGAATACAATGTGTGTTACTACCCCAATACTGGAACAACTATATACGTATTAACAAAATTATTGACTGCCAGTGTGAAGTGAAATATACGTCAAGGTCTGGTGGAAAATTCCATGCCCTATAAATACGATTATTGCTTAAAATTATAATTTGAACATCCATAATTGTGGAGCATATAATTTAAAATGGTTCCAAGGACCTAAGTAATTTAAAGTGCAAACAACTTAGTTGGATGAAAATGTACAGAGCATTTTAGACCGCGTTGTACTGCACTGATTGCCCAAGAAGCGATTTGTTTTACACTGTCATTCTACTTATTATGGCATTTTGTATTTTTTTTTACAGTTTTGACAGAGTGGCTTGATTTTATTCTTGTCTGTTCACTGGTTACATTTATTTATTTTTAGAAAGTAAAAAAAAAAACGTGCAAAACACAAACTAGCTGTCATAACAATATACGAATATATTCAGCCTATGTACATGTCAAATATTATATGTAAATATTTCATTATATTTTGTACATTTATTAACCTCACTAAATCGTACTAGTGTAGATTATTCAAACAATAACAAATACCTTATTTATTTACTATACATTGTGCACCACTTAATCATAGTACATGTGAGCATTTAGTGTGAAATATTTGTGACTTCTATGCATATTGAAAATATAACACTAATTCTAATTGGTGGATTTTGAAAAATTCGATTGTGATATGCCAGTGCATGTCGTATAAACGAAGCTGAATTAGATCAACATAA
Organism: Saccoglossus kowalevskii; assembly: GCF_978046115.1. Lineage (NCBI taxonomy): Eukaryota > Metazoa > Hemichordata > Enteropneusta > Harrimaniidae > Saccoglossus > Saccoglossus kowalevskii. The sequence continues at coordinate 8,433,178 of NC_140657.1, forward strand.
AAGCTGCTCTCTGATTGGTCCGATTGTTAGACGTTGGGGGTTGGAAGCCAATCAGGCACAATCTTGTAAGTAGCTTTGCATTCAAGTTGATTCAATAAATATGACTCGCTTTTGTTGAGCACAGGGACTCGTACAATAACTTGTAAATGTTGAAATACATAGTTACTACTTGTCACATTTATTTACAAGTTCTGAAGACAATAACCATGGAGCCAAGCCCCCCCCCCAAACATTACTCAGTATACGACGTGTTCAATTCGCCCCGCACATTGCAAGAATGTCATGTTACATAGAAGTGAAGTTTATTTCAATCTACAACATAGTCGTTATGTCATATTGAGTAGATTAACTATCAAGCCTTCATTGAAGGAAACTATTGAATTTAATTACTTCAATTTGTACCACGAAAGACAACGCTAATTGAAGTGCATTAACGAGCACTGTATGATGACATCACCACCTTCATACGATCTGATAATTTTTCACCCATTACCTAAATAAAAATGGAACGAAAAATACGTGTGTTTATTCGATGCATCTTTAAAACAAATAATATTCAAAATAATAAATTATTTTATAATACACGGTTATTATGAGGATGCTGCAAAGTACTAAGGCATTACAGAGCGAGTATTGATTGACAAGTAGAAGAGGCCGACGTGATAGCAAATTGTCAGAGTCCAAACTGTACAATATCCTCAGTAGTGATAACTATTATACGTCTTCTCAATTCAACTGCACTTTGTGTTTACTACCCTGGACAGGGCAACATATTGAACATTATGTTTTTCAAAAAACGCCCGCCATCATATTTGGTAATTTGTATTTCCTAATACGATAGGATGCCGACATCCCATGCAACACGTGACCAAAAATTACGTCTTTTATGACAATAGATAGATTTCGCTTATATGACTTTCTTACTGACCTTGAACGGTATGACGTCATTATGATGACAAATTTCAGGAATGTCAAAGACCGATGGGTCCTTGATTCCCAATGTCAGGTTTGCATACCCAAAACTCATTACAATTGAAGCTGAAAATGTGAAAAAAACAAGGTTAGATTACGCGAGAATTAAAAACACAATAGTATGGACATCACGCGAGAATTAACAGCACAAGGTCACGAACAAAGTGGAACACTAAACAAGTAATAATTCTGTTGTCCTATAAATATATTGTGGTTGCCAAAACAACTAATGCACAGCCGAATATACAAATGCAGTTAACCCACAAACAAGTAGTTTGATTCTGGCTATTAAGAAAATGTCAATCTAACTTTATCATACATACTCTGTACACGTTAAATATCGAAGCAATCGGGCTGGTATTTTTCAAAGTCGAAAATATAATTTTTTAACAAAAAATGACAGAAATAATCGCTAAGAATAAAGAATTATTGACATCGTCACGAAATGAACAAATCTGATAGAGGTCAACCAATGTACTTACTTACAACATATCAAAAGTGAAAGCTAACTGGGTGGTAGTTTTCAAGATTCAATAATCACAGGCTTACCTTGCGGGTGATTTATGCCCAGGTTTACACCCATGGGGATACATTTATCACGTGTGACGCTGATTTGACCAAAGAATGCATCGCCAAAAAGTTTACTACCGTATGAATATATATCTACGGTCATAGCACCCATTCCGTATTCTTGCGTCATTACGTACACGGCAGAGTCTGGAATAGAACACGTATACAAACACTATGTAATGAGTAAGTAACTTTCTGGTATAATACTGCACCATTGAATCACCACAGCAGTCGTGCAGAACTGTAAGATCTGATTTTTATTTTTATTTTTAAGTTCAGGGCAGCCAATCCAAAATGATCATTTGCATAATTGATATAAAGTGGTATTTACCTGGAACGCACATGATTTCCGTATCTGGCAAGTCTGATTTTGTACAATTCCCTCCAATAATCAAGTACATTACTTCCTGTAATTGAGTACAATATTATAGTTAGATTATTCGAAAAAGACGAGTTCTGGATTGGTAATTTTGGACCAATAGCTTTTCCTCTATGTGGTTCGAAGATAATTCCCGTTCAGAATAAACGATATGATTTCAATGTAATATTCGTTGTGTCGTGTCTGTTGGTGATGGGGGGAGGGGCACAACAAGCGAGAAAATTCCCAAATTGTGCTTATACTTTCGGGTTTCTTAGCCCATATTCAGCAGTATTCGCGTACGCCGGTTACTTAGCATGGACACAAGTTTTAGACTTATTAGCCAGTGCGAATGTAACTATAGGTACATGCCAAGTTTAATAAGGAATAACAACTTTAATTGATTAATAGATCCAGGGGAAATAAAATAAGCTCCGCGAAATACGACTGAGACCATCACAGTCACATCAACGATGTAAGCCAATTAAGTCTCTGGGACACGTAGATACTCAAGTGTGCATGAACAACAACGTTCGGGTTGTCATGGAATAACACAGTTCGTGATGTATTCATAAATATATGTATTTACGTAATACATGTATTTAACGACCCCTGTAATAGTTAATGAAGAAACAACTCGTCCATTACAAGGCCTTGGCCTTTAGACTTCTCAGGGGACTTTATCTGTACAGTTGTATCCATACCAGTGCAATATCTAGATATCGCTTTGCTACCAGTGCCTGCCATATCCAGATACACCAGTGCAATATCCGGATATTGCACCGCCACCAGCGAAATACCCAGATATTGCTTCGCCGCCAGCAGTGCAATATCTAGATACACCAGTGCAATATCCAGATAATGCACCGCCACCAGCGCAATATCCAGATATTGCACCGCCACCAGCGAAATATCCAGATATTGCACCGCCACCAGCGAAATATCCAGATATTGCACCGCCACCAGCAGTGCAATATTTAGATACACCAGTGCAATATCCAGATATTGCTTCTACGACAGTGCAATATCCAGATATTGCTTCTACGACAGTGCAATATCCAGATATTGCTTCTACGACAGTGCAATACACAGACTCCACGAGCCACCTAGATAGAGGGTCGTGACTCTTGTTTCAGAAATCTTCACTCAGTCTCATTATATAACTTTGGATATACCGTCAGACTGTTTTCATGTTGCTTTGAGTACGTATTCTCTGATGATCTCCAAATATGATAAATCGATAATAACATCTAATGAACAATTATTACCGCATATGAGAGGGGCCTGCTTGGTGATCGTAACCAAGCCCGCTCAGTTTGCTGCGTGTAGTACAACTCACCTCGTATCTCACATAATACGACACTACTGCATAGCGTACAAAATGATCTGTAAACACTTACACGTACTCACATTGGCATAGTCCTGTATGACTTGCACATGTTCCTGTTGTTTATCTACATACACGGTTTCCTCGACCGCTACCATCGCCTTTTTGTAGTCGTAGTGTACCTGGCCCCATGAAAAGAGAAGCCCGGCCTGACCCTGGTGTGAACAAGAACCTCCGTAACTTCCTATAAAACCCTCAAATTGCTTAGGAGGGCAGCACTTGAACGCCACTGTGCAGGCGACGAAACTCAGAAAAACTAGCAGCTTCATGTTGTACGTATTATAGTGTCACGCTGAATTCTCTACAAAGGGTGGCTTGTATTTATATAGGATTCGAGGGTTTCTATGACATCATTCATCACGTGCTGTTTGACCCAGTTACTGTTCATTGACCTTTATACTGTGCGTCCAAATTCTGAGCGTTTCTCGTACGACTAACTGTCACATCGCATAGTGATACCATCATGCATTTTATATAATTACTATGTGTTCTTGACTTAATACAGCAGCAAAATTAGTCAGTAATTAGGCAGTAATAGTCACGTGAATTTGATGCATGCGCATGCGCATTAGTTACCACACGTCATATCGATTCCAATAATACTAAAATTGTTATACCACTGCCGCGTGATCTTAAAATGATTGTTTATTTCCTAAAATTCGGGACCGTTTTTCAAGTTGACATTTTATTTGAAGATTGGACTTTGGTGATATCATACTACTGTGTTTCTGCTTCTCGCTTTTGCAAATTAAATTAAATTAATTATAAAACTGGTATATTGCTGTTGACATCGCGCAAATCCTAATACAAAAATTCCAGTATGATAATATTTTTTTGCAATATGGGAAGTGTTTCATCACAATGTATTGTACATGCCAGAGGCGACGGTACAAAAATCACCTAATGTTGACCCTCTGAAACCCTGCATTTTGAGGGACAATTTTCAACATATATGTGTATTGATAGGAATGCGTTATTGGCCGGGTGGAAACTGATACCATTTGGTTGAGATGGGACACTTCATTACGAGGACAGTGTGCAGGGGCGGATACAGACTTTTTTATGGGGGGGGGTCCAAACTTTAAAATCACCAGACTAAGTTAATGATTTGTTTTTATATTATACAACTTAAAAACAAATTGAATACATTTTTTAACTGGGGGGTCCGGACCCCAAGAACCCCCCCTCTAGATCCGCCACTGGTGTGTTTTAAATAATAAACAACACTCGAAAGCCATTTAACCTAGAATATTAATCACTGGAATGCGAACCTCCAAGGTCACCTTGGAGACTGACATCATCACATGATACTGCGTAATAAGGCCCGTACAGGCTTGATACAGTACAATATTAATATTTATTAACATTTTATAAACTCAGGCAACAGTTTCGAATTATTCAAATTTAGTATTGATGATATGAATTCAGTAACCTGAAAAACGGAACTGACCGTATTTATTTATTTTTGCTTACAAATGTAAATTCACTTTAAAGCAAAACTTGTAATTAATTATTGTAATTATTTATTATAAATCACTAGACAACGATAGAATTGCGAATAATATTTATCTACCTCAGAACCTACTCGGCACTGGCTGCATCGATTTCGAACCAACTTTAATTAATAGCCTTTCGAAATGAAATAGAGACTATGAAATAAGTTAATGATTTCAGTTTAAAAGACAAGTTATACAGAAATTGACAAGACTCAGATATATAATATGTGGATATAGAGGAATATAATTACAAATAATAAATAATTATAATCACAGATGCACTTCCGTTATACTTGGATGAGATCGCTTAGCGGTGGCGCCAGATACAGGACTACATACACAAACGGATGTTATATATACCACATTGTAACAGCTGAAAACAATAAACCCCATATCAATATTGTTTCCAATTCAAGTGTCCTATTTGAACATTTAAGCTTGTATTTGATCATGATAACCATTGTGTGTCTGTTGTTATTGACGGGGTTTACTCATATACCCTCTAAAATATCTTTTAAAGGGTCTATGGTTTACTGTGACAATGCATTGTTTACTATGCAAGTGGTTGAAGGATTATTGCTTATTTTTAGTTTTGTGCAGTTAGGCTTCGACACGGTTAGTAATTGTGCATTTGACGTCACAGTGAGCCGAGCAGATTCTGACCCTATTGATACTAAGTCATCTCTTATCTTTCATTTTTTCTATGACGAAGTCAAATGCTCATTTCGACTAATTTAGCATCATCTCCGAAAAAAATAACACGCAATTATAAAAACATTTCCCTATTATAAAGGCAAAAAAACCCGAAATGTTCTGCGAGAACCCCATCGCGCGCATCAGTTTAAAACCTGTTCTTCGCGCATTTCTTAAACTTGTTACAATAATTTTATGTTGAGTACCACTAAAGTGTGCCACTTACGGTGTAATGGAGAAATGTATGTTTTCAGTTTCAAGCCCAGAAGACGTTTTGTTGATCCAACTCAGCCTTTAATGTATGTATTGGAGAAGCAATATTTAATAAATATTAAACGTTGAACATATTTTTTGTTGCTGTGGTATTTAATTAAAAAAAAATAAAACCGCTCTATTTTTCTATTTTCTCTTGGACCATGCAAAGAAGCAAAAACCTTGATTTGACTTAAAACTCGCTATAGTATTTTTAATGAATAATCATTATTTATTTAATCATATTTTTTAACTTGCTGTTTCAATACCAGATTTATTAAATGAGCTGGAGAGTAATAATTTTCGTTTGTTCCTCGCTAAAGGCTCAGAATAAATAAAAATTACTACAAGCGTTTATTAAATCTGACATTGTATAGCCACTCATGTGACATCTTCTTTGTATTCTCTGTTAGAGAGTTATTAAAATACGTATAAATATATAATTCCCAAATACTAGTAAATTTAACCTTGTTCTATAACTGCAGAGGGGGATATTCACTAAGTTAAATTTTAGCGTGCTTGACCTTGTAGGTATATTCACTAGGTGTTAAATTCACTGTCTTGTGAAGGTAACAATACATTCCATACCCCAGTTTCATCCGACTGTTTCTGTGCTTTGCTGCCGAAAAGAGCCTATATTTTCAATTCGGCAGCGAAGCGAAGAAACAGAAGGAGGAGGCTGGTATATACATTTCGGTAGCGAAACAGAGAAACAGGCGGAAGTAGCTGAGGTACAATACATTCTATTGCTGACTTTGCGCATATCAACTGCGTCAATATCAGCTAATAATTACGTCCTATACAATATTTTGGTAAAGACAGGTGTCATATAATACATGTTACTAGCACGTCGCGATGAAAATACGTATAAACCATTTTGAAGTAGTTATACGTAATTTTATCGAACTTAGCTTAATGCAGGAGGTAACGTAAAACGTGACTATGGTGAAACACATTCACGCACATGGCCAGTCTCCACTTTGAGACTCTATATTACTAACACGGTTCAACGATGGTCAGCGCTTTAAGTCCTACGGACATATTTCAACACCACATTTTATTAGCCGCGGTTATCACCGCCACAGTGAAAACAAACACCGCTTACAGGCGGCCACCGTGAATTAGTGGTATCGCACTCCACGTCATGGTCACGAGAGTCGCTAATATACCTGACATGCATGCATAAGGCCTTCTAAGTGTGTAAACATTCTGCAACTAAGAAGTGCATTGGTCACCTCCCCCGTCATGAAAGTGTTTATGTTTTTTTTTATTAGGATGCTCATGTCAGGAGATTTTCCATAAAATATTGTAGTCTTGTATCCCAGCACAGTTAGGGCACATGAGGTAGGATTATTAGGGTATATATTATTAAAAAAAACATATATTAAAGTTTAATTTGTCTTGTATCTACGTCTCTTGTATTGTTACCACCAGCTGCCCCGAAATAATCACTCAATTTTACATTTCTTGTATTTTTTTTTTTACTTTTGTTCTGTTTTACTAATTGATGTAATTTTCTAATTGTTTACTTTATTTTGTTACTTTTTTAGCTAACTGTTGTTTATTTAAACAGCATTCTTTATTGTATTATTTTCAAACTCCCAATAAGGATACGAAATCCATAAAGTTGTTTACTTTATCAATTGTCGCCACCGCCTGTTTAGACAATGGATTGCTCCACTTATCAATGACCTTCATAAATAGAAATATTTACTCGGTAAATATAAGCGTACATTTGTCAACGCAGTGTACACACATGTAACTTACGAATAACAACTCACTGTTCAATAACAACTTTCTGGCCAATAAAAAAATTAAAACTATCTACTGGTAAATAACAACTCATCCATTAAAAACAACCTAATGAACAATAACAAGCGGTTGATTAATAATAACAACCTACTTGCCACTAAAGAATTTGCTGGTTTATAATAACCTTCTCAATAATAACCAAATTATCAATAACAAAAACCTACCGGTTAAACTATAACTAGTAATTAAAAAGACACACCAGTATTAACTAAATAATCAGTTTTATCCAAAAATTTCCTGTATCGTCGTTGCTTTAAGTTGTTCGTGTTTGGGTGAAAAAATATTGATGACAGTCATTTATTATCGTTCTATTTTGTTATCGCGCCCTCACACGTGTGAATATTAGAAATAAACGACTTCGTTTGAAATTTCAGGAAGGTATTAATTTTCTTTGGCAAAAAGATTGGTACAGTTTTCTTCCATCTCTATATTTTTTTTCTGTATTTTTTTTATTAATGTTGAATCAATTACACATAATTGTCCATTGCCTACAGGGATCGATTGGTTAAAATTATGGAGAAACATGGCCGAAAGATAACCATGCATATCTGTTCTGTGAAGACCAACTTGTATTTGACATTCAACTAAAGAAACGCTTAATGTGTAACTAGGTAAATGGAAAGGGCTTTAAATTGCAGAGAACTCGGTTAATAATATTAGCACCCATGCTCATTCAACAAAAAGATTCGTACTCTTTCAAAATTGGTGCACATACAATTTATCATTATGTACTAAGCATTTCCACTTTATTCACTTTCTGCGTTTGGGTGAATTTCTCTTAAAAAAAAAGAGGTTACAAAGATAAACATATTATTTTAATTTGGTATGTAATATAATTCTAGTTAGAAAAACACGCGTTCGTCAGCTCGTTCTCCTACAAAATGGATGTACACAAAACACATATATTTGTAAGGCTCTCTGCTTTCAATATTCTCAGAAAAGCAGCCGTTCTGAAGTGTCTAATCGAGTGTTGTCCAGATTCACAGATCACTGATACTTGTCAATAAATAAACCTTCCCACATGTACGCCCTCACACGCCGCGCTTCAGACACAGCGAGGTGAACAAACCCATTGGCTAACAACAATTATATTAGTTTGATATGCTAATTGGTAAATTGGTGGTATGAAATTAATGGGTGACAGAAAAGCCGTTCACATCACCGATATTGCTGTGTTCTGAAAATAACATACGTTTATACAATATGACTTTGCATGGAAAATGTTCAATTTTATTAATTTTAGATCTGGGGTGATATTTCAACTTCACAATAAACAATATTCACGCTATGTGCACTTGCAATATAGTCGTAGTTTTATACGAATATTTTAAATATATTAATGTAATCCAATAACAGTAATTAACATTAATCAAATAGGGAATATTAATCATATGATTTCAACTCCAATCATTTTTCCCGTCGAGCTCGGCGGGAATTACTGCGCCCTCGCCGATAGACTCGGGCGTAAACTGAAAGTTTGTACCTTGGCCGAGGACACGTTCACTGACATAACGGTCGACCAGCGACAATATGATATACGATCTGCCACAAACACATTGTTTTTACTACAATTCTCAAACGCGACCAAAATTGATACATAAATAAAATCATTCAGTGTTTTCAATAGCGTGTAGCAAACGGGATTTACAAACGTGTAACTTTTTTCAAGTTTGACAAGGTGAATTTAAAATGATAAGACATACTACTGATTTCTGTTAGTGATGTTAATGTAGTGATTCTACACTTTTTATTCCTGACCGATCCTCTCAAATAAACAAATAATAATAAAAAATGAGCACACTAATATGAAATCAGGACAATCTCCTCACGTGGGATAATTGACCAGGTAGACATCTCCACGTCACACCGTACAACAAACATCACATGTGAAAATAAGTAATGCAAGCTGACGTAAAAAGTTTCAATGCCCAGTAGCATTTTGAAGAGTTCCGCTCACTCAACACACACTAGTCACAATTTTAAAGCGTTTTACTTTTACTACCTTATGATTACAAAACCCGTGAAAGTTCCACGACGTGAACACCTATTTGTTATTTTTAGACAGTACTGACCGTAGTATTTCCATGGCAACAATATTTGAGATCAAATCTGACCAGCACAGCACCTGCGAATTTATTTCATTAGAAGGATTTAATTGACCCGACAAACACGAAGGCTTAGTCCCCCTTAAGCATCGTTAATTGCTTTGCTCTTCCATAAGTTTAGACCTGGATTTCACTTGAGGCGGCCAGCTGAGTCTTTTCCGGACTAGTTTGTAGGAAAGCGCTCCACACTCCAACTTCAGCTGAAAATTAAACAAAGAACGTCTGAGACCATTTCGGTTGCCCCTGTGGCTACTGCCATTAGACGTATCCATGGCAACCATGTTGCCTTAATGTTGATTCAATTGTGGCAAAAGACTCCGGCTGTTATTCAACTAAACGGCACGATCAAGAAAGTCCGGACATTCTTCAGTCTGCACTGCGATTGGTGCACTAGTCAGACCGTGACGTGGTTTAGGTCATAGACGTGGGGGCCTCGGTCTCGCGTGAGCCACTGCAGAAGTTGACGAGATCTTCACTGAACTCTTGAGTTGCGCTGTGCTTGGGCCGGTTTCAGGTTTTTCGCTGCTATTCATTAAGCTCGTCTAATGGCTGGATGCCACTAGTTAACGTAACTTTTCAAAGGACGCTTTGATTTTGGACGTTAGCCAAAGCTGGTGATGGCCCGGCCTAGGAAATATAGTCGGCATAATTCAAGCCCTTGGGAGAGCGTTTTGTTCTTCAGTCTATTTGCAGCAGTCTTTTCATGCACAAAATGCACGGTTGTTCCAATTCCCCCGGGTAAGTCTTATTTTATGTCCACATCTTTCAGCTCCTTACTTTTTCCAACATGGTGTTCAAAATTCAATATCAGCTGGCATTGGCTATCTTATCTTTAAAGATCATTATCTGTGCTTTATAAATAAGTTGACGCATATTTTGTGCAATCGGAACGCGCTTTCCAAGTTCCATCAGTGTTAGGCTGTACTGTCAATACTGGATATGTGATGAACTCACACGATGTGTTTGATAATCGCACAACCGCAGCGGGGAAGTTAAAATATAACCCATTTCCCCCCTCACATACACTTACACGTATGTGAAGGTTTTCTAGGGTCACTCAGAACACAACGGTCAAGGGTCCACGCTGAGTTTTGTCAAAAGTCAACCCATTTGCTCATACTGCAACAGAAAAAGATATTGCATATTACTACTCAATTTAAAGTAACCATAGGAATATTTTTTTGAAGGTATTTTTTTTTTTGGAAGTTGCCTCCGGTGTTTTATGATTTTTTCTCACGTTCTTGCTGGGAGTCTGGACAAAGAATTTGTTGTATTTAGTGGTACGCAGTAGAGATGTAGAGGGTACACAGGATGTGACGGAAACACTTTCAGACAGTAGTCGCGTCGATGGGCAATTCCTGTCACATACAAGACGAGGACCGGGAAACACTTGAATGACGCTTTTGTGGCGTATAATTAAGATGCTATCCTAACAATTTATCTTTTTTCGTCTCGCTCTGCGTAAGGAAGGTTAACCATGGGGTTCACATGTCATTTTCTGAAAATAATGAAAAAAGAAATGGATCCATGATGCGACAGTGGGCCATATTTGAGGAGAAAGATAAAACTATACTTTGGCAAAAAGCCAATCCGGGGGTGTAGTCTCGACTTAAATCTTTTTAAACTTCAGACAAAATACGCCCTTCCGTCTAATTGAGTGAGTTCTTAAAGACCATTCATTTTCGCGCAACGTATTTATTTTGTCAGCCATGTAAGCTAGAATGGAGGACTTTACGGCCCATGTGGTATTGAACTAGTATGTGTATTTATTGATTTAAAGATAGGCGGACTGATGGAGAGAGACCTTGGACAACAGAAGGCTAGAAGGTGTTCCTCGATAGTGTAGAGTAGTCGATTCGATCCACATGGCTTTAATTGTACAGAATGGAGGCATCATAGTGAGTTGTTCATCAACTCTGTGACGTGTTAACCGTTGTTTTAATACCTTTACACATAGCGACAGAAGAATACATAGCACGCAAGGAGCTAATGTGTTTCAGTTGAAGTCTTGTAGATATTTGATTGAAAGTGTGTTTTCAGCTATAGAGAAAAAATGCATATACCCTGTTGGCCGACCGTGCGAATACCAGATACAGTCACTATCTGGCCCACTGGCGTTATCCCAAGAAATCAAATGTATGATTTCCACGAACACCCAAGGGCCCGTGTTCCCAATTCGACCGCGTTCCCCTCTTTGTACTTACGTTTGTTAGTATACACTTACATGGCGGTTAACACCATTCTTATCGGCGACGATGATCTACGATAAGGGCATTTTTTCATGGTTATTTCCACTTGATCATGTTTCAATTATTTGCCCTGAAAACGTCAATGTCGGGAAGTAGATAATTCGCCTGGCCAATTTCTATATTGACTACCTGGCTTTGTATTGGTGATCGAGTTCGCAAGTCCTAGGGCGCGGTCGTGGCGTTCGGGGTCCACTAATGCCGCTGACTTCTCACCAAGAATTCACGCTCCACTGATATCCGCGTGACTGTATAGCCACTGATCTATCAACGGTCGTATAACATGTCCAACACTGATCCCGACCATGATACCTAAATCCAAAACATACACGAGCAATAGTCACTTGAGCTACACTTTACCCGGACTGCTGTGTACGTGGCTATTTTTACCACCCATCGAGCCCTGTGTAGAATGTTTTTCACCACTTTAGAAGTTGTTTTCTACATTTAGTGCAAACATTAAATTAGCATCCCTGTGTTTACAAAACACTGCGTTGAATAGAGAAATGCACATGGACACTTCAGAAAGGCATTAATTATGCTGCCAACCGACTGAATGTTTAGCAATTCAACCAGACAGGTATCTACTTCCGGACTGAATTCCGCACATCTTTCTCATTCGCCACGTCCCCGTCTTGGTCGCGTGTTTAAATGGGCATGACGGCGGCCTGCCGCTTTCAATGGCGGTGATAATGATCTCCGGTTATGAGCACAAAGACCACGGGGCCGCGACAACAGCTTTAGTAGTGAGTACTTCTAGTATTCTTACTATTCTTGGACGGATGACCCCCGAGCCCCGCGGTTGACCCCCACGATGGCGCCGTTTGCGTGAATCATTGGTAACGCCGTGACCTTACAGTATCATGATGGTGTTACTGTACCATTTTAATAAAACGGGGTCCCAACTACGTACAAACTAGTACGAAATCCGCGGACGCATGCGCAAGTTTTTTCTTCTGTAACTTGTTGAAATAAAATAAAGTTGAAAAGAAATTACTATTGATACAAAAAACCATTGTCACCAAACCAGCCAATCAACGAGCGCAATGACTAATGCCGTGATTTGAAAATATTCCAATATTTTATACTATTGGCCAATATAAACCTCTCGTTTCAGTTTGAATTTTGCAATTTATAAATAAATCAAAAGTAAATCAAAAGCAAAGCAAAACTAAAATCAATTTACTTTTGCGCTTTGCCGGATTTAAATAACAACTTCACCTTATGTCAGCTCACTCGGGTAGCCTAAGGCAGTCCACTCATATTCGAATGCATATGCATTACCCTCCACCGTGCTTAATTTAAATTTTGTCATTTTTTCCCTAACATGTCACCTGTGCAGCTCAATCATCAAATTTGCGAATAAATCAATTTGATAGCGTCATTTTAAGAATGCAAATAAAACAACGACGAATAAAATTGGCGTGATTTATCGTCAAACTTGTATTTTCAGTGACCTGAGAAGTGTACGTACTAGCAACAGTCGTATGTTGAAGGCTTCACGCAAAGTGACATGGCTTATCGTGCGAAACGCGCATGTAGTTATCTTATGATGATGTCATCGACTGTCTAGACTTGTTTATTGTGCAATAATAAAATAATACAATTCAAATTGTACTGAGACAAGTTGGGGACGGTAAAGCGCGCAGTGATTCTAATTTAAATTATTTCTCCTTTTCTCAAGACCGTTGCCGGGGTGACGAGCACGATTATTAAGGCTTATATTATGAATCCTGTATAACAGGAAGGGTGTCATGGCAATGGGCAGCATGTCCGATGAGTAATAACTTCCCCCGAAAAGATTTCCGATAAGAAACATATGTTACCGCACTCACTGATTACTAGGGGTGACCTTTAGTGTGCGGCGGTATACGTACAACATATATCATTGCCTTGCTTTTTGCTCAGCGGCCATAGACAATCACGCTACCCGGCTTCACGAAAAAATAACGTGCTATGGACATATATACTTTCATTGTATCAGTATTACATTGCGATGTAATATATGTATATTTTTTTTGGTGGGCTGGAATTTACGTATTGACCTAACTACACATACTGATTCCGAGAGATCGCCAGAAACTAGAAGGAGAAAACAATTTCCACGATATCTTTAATTTTGTTCGTAATTGTTATTTGGCAAATATGGTGAGATGGGCACCAGTATTGAACCAAAATGAAAGTTCAATGCAGAATGTGAAATCAGATTTCAACATAATTTGAATTACACATACGTGTACATGACCGTGATTCAAAAAATAACAATTCGCACAAAGAAAACAGTGAGTAGATGGTCAAATAGCTGTCTCCATTCTATTAATTAGGCTCCCGCTAAGCTTAGCCACTTCAACGAAAATTTGATACACGAATTGACGCTCACACAACTGTGCATTGAAGGAAACTATTTTACCACAAGAGTGCTACATTTCTCGCGTGAACACAATCCACCAATCACCGCGTCCGTATCTATGGGAATGGAAAACGAGATAAGTATCGCACTCGTTGCGTTGGATACAATTTTGTGAGAGCCGTCGACAGAATTGCCAGAATGAGACAATTCAAACGAAACTTGGAGTCGGCCAGTGAGTGGCAGAACAGTCGGGATATGTTGACCTACTCAGTTTAGAAGTTACACTCCACATTTCTAGAGGCCATTTTGTGGGGTTTTCAAGGACCGTACTTTGTAGCCCCTAGTTTTCAAGGTAGTACTTGAAAACAGCTGTGCCGATTACGCACTTCAGTTACGTCATACAATTCCATAGAATTCAGCGCACACACACACTTAAATAAATAAATATAATGTTAATAATATCTGCCATGCTCTACAATGTAAATTTTCTACTATTTATCGCTTGGTTCAAATTTAAAGCTCCGAAGAATCCAGTCAGTGGATAGACAGGTGCTACCGAGTCTCTATAAAGCATGCAGGGCTGAAAGCATGGGTCGTCTGCAAGTTATTATTTTCTAAGGTGTCTGGCCGCCCGTTTTCCTTGAGGATAACATTACCGGTCGTTGAAAGGGGGCTTTGTTTACTCTTCGGAGGGACAGACTCGATTATATTTAGTTTGTAGAGTATTTAGTAACAGGAGAGCAATTTGAAAGCCGTAGCGAGAAATCAAAGTATTCTGCCATTTAACTTTTACTTCAAGAACCTGAAAGAAAACGGACGCGTGTTGGTTATAAAACTGTTCACGCATGCGCATGCGAATTAGAGGTTAAGCGATCAACAGAAACATTTGTGGGTTCTTTAAAAAAAAAGAGTTTGAGACCTATTGGTAATTGATGTGTCGTCAGTGCGAAGGTTTATGTAAAGTAATTATTAATATGCAATCTTGAAACTTTGAAAAGTAGTAAAACCAAGCCATGGTTTACTGAAAAGTCTGATCGCAGTCCCTTTTCACTTGATTCATTTATGTATTTTACTTGACACTACTTGGACGACTTATTGATTTTCTATATGGAGTTAAATCTCATCCGGAAAAGAAGCTATGAATAGAAGGTCTGTGGAAGTACTAAGGTACCTTCGGTAAACTACCAACACGGGAGTTATTAAACTTACACGCATCAATACGGTAGCCAATCAGTTACAGCCACTCGTATTATCACGTGAGAATCGTACATCAATCATAGTCGGTCTCACATAATCCACCTGACGAAGGAGTAGTCAATCCGAGGTGGCCTTTCGTAAACTACGAGACTGAAATAGTTAAACAGAAATACAGCCGGTGCGTTGACCAATCAGAGACGACCTTCCATTTATGAGCTATTATATTTACCCACACTTGAGTAGATTAGCCAATCAGAGGAGGTTTCTCCTAATCTCATTTACTTCACTTGATCGCGTCAGACATAAACAGTATGTGCGGATATCTGTTTAAAAAAGATTCAGGTCATTGTGATGCGGGAATAATAAGAAGTTAATCGGACGTTAATCAAAATAAACACTCTGGCAGCATTCTGTAGCGTTTGCCGCTGTCTTGCGTGTAATTCAGGCCAAGCGAGGGAAATGCGTAGACCCACTAAAGAAAAACGGGTTGGATCGAGCCATGCGAGTTAGAATGGGTGGTCTAACTTGCTTTATATTGTTGTATTTTTTGGACGGGCGAGGTAATGCAATGGCTAATATTCTTTTATTTTGTGTTGGGATATTCCTTTCTCACCCAGCGGAGTGCTACCACGCGCTACCAGCGAGATATCCTTCCATCCCGAACTATATATTCCTTATCAAGAATGTTCTACGGTTGATATATCATTTGACGTATCATATGTAATTTACTTCAATCCTGCATAGTTAGCATATTCATCATTTGTAATTGTTTCATTTATATCGGATTATTTTTTTATACGAGTGCCCTTATTGGCAATCAATGTGACATGCAGTCTGTGCAACGGTCAGGGGTCAAATTCACTACTTATCGGATTTCATAACGTTTTTAGCAGCATACATTCATATATGCATACCCCAAAATCTCTATTGCAGTGCATACTAGAGGTAATATGTCATACATAGGCCAGGGATTATGATTTGACAACTAACACTGTACAATACACGTTTTATCATCCTATTATTTCTCCCAAGTATGATCCCTCCAGGATTGTTAACAGATTCGTGAATTGACAAAAGTAACAGGAGTCCCCAGCTCAGTCATCAATATTCGATTTATATACGACTCCTCAGCTCAGTCATCATTATTCTGCTATATTTCCTGTAATTAGTGTGATGTTCTTCAGCGTGAGCCGTAAAAGGGTGAAACATAAGGAGAATGTATGGAATAATTATATGTCAATGTACTCTTCTAGTAAACGTTCCCAATATGTGCAATAATAATATCTGTGTACTTTCAGAAAATAAAAACTTGGATCAAGTTGAAATATAATTTCAAAATATTAAAGCGCGGTGGTCGTCGCGCAGCGCGCGTATGAGTTTCATGTAAATAAACAATGTATTTTACACGCGTTGTATACGTCGCTATGAGTCCCATATCGAACACAGGCGCTCGGAACGTTTCTTGGCTAATAAAAAATTACCTAAAGTGGGATCGGCATAGTTAGTCAGTCGCCGGTAAATTCCCCTACTACTCATATAATAATTATATGAGTTATTATATGAGTTATTATATGAGTAGTAGGGGAATTTACCGGCGACTGACTAACTATGCCGATCCCACTTTAGGTAATTTTTTATTAGCCAAGAAACGTTCCGAGCGCCTGTGATATCGAACAGGACGCGGCGCGACGACTACCACCCTTTAAACTCTGTAAAGCAATTGAATCATTCGACCGTGATGTTTATTTATGTTTATGCCACTGTGATAGTTACCGTATGTGTGTTTGTTGACAATAAAACTCGAAAGGAATACTAACTAGCGTCTTTAAGTTTTGCATGTTTCCAACGTAACTAGCGGAACTTGGTTACATTTTAGGGGCAAAAAGTTGAAGGTCAAATTCAAAAAATGTATATATGTTTTCTCGAAATACACTAACATGTCCATGTCGGTTTGTTTCATAATCAGATCAGAGATGGCCGACTGGAATCCATCTTGGTTTTTGGAAAATGTAGTATCTTGGGCAGGATTTTCGGTTTTTGGTACAAACATAATACATTTTGAGATTCCTTTGTGTTCAAATTTAAAATAACCAACTAACAGCCATCTTGTTTTTTCAAAATGTATCGTTGACATGGGGTTTTCTTTTCAAATTATACATGTTATGATACATGTTCGTGACAATTAGTTTCACAATCAGATCAAAGATGGTTGACTGCCTACAATATTGCTTTTTTACCATACCGAGTTTGGATACAAAAAATACACGAATATCCTATCCTGTTTAATTTCTGACCTTATATTTCGATTTTGGAAGAGTAATTGAATACATAATTTCTGTTGATATATACCAACAAATTACCCACTCTCAATTACTAACTATGCTTAAATATTTCCCCTAACTCTAATGGGGACTATGTCAGTAACAATGATTTATTATTTTGCTTCTTTAGTTATATTTAGTTATACTATAAAGCTCTTTCTTGTCCACTGTTTTGTTCGTTACAAGAATTTGTCCTAGATATAGTTGAGTTTTCTTGTATAAGACATGAACGTTTTCACGTAGCATGCGGGATTTCTGGGCGTCTCATAGATTTTCCATTTTTCCATTCTAGTAGTAATTGACACGAACTCTACTTGTTCAAGTTTATTGTGTATCCTTGTTCTTGACTAATTCTGCCAACTTTTGTTTGAACAAACGTGCCAATCGTGGGAACTTGTCGACTGCTTTGCAAAGAACTGTTATTTTGAAATTTGATTATTTTGCCCATGCATATGTGACACGTCATCACCATTATAGTTCGAATGTAGAAAAACAGTTCGTTTACACGGTATAACGAATGAAATATTTTTATTCACACTTAACTGCACCTTGTCTAATTATTGCACAGAACTGAAATACTGTGTGATTTATATGTACTAGTACTATTCCCCTATGATATAGGGGAAAATGCCATTAATTTGGTTCTTGGAAATGTCGTGAATGTTTCTGATCACGTGGCTTTTATTGTATGTGCACTGTCAGCTGTAGATACAATTGGTTGAACATATTCAGATTTATGGGTAGGTACAATTGGTTGACCATATTCAGATTTATGGGTAGATACAATTGGTTGACAATATTCAGATTTATGGGTAGATACAATTGCTTGACCATATTCAGATTTATGGGTAGATACAATTGGTTGACAATATTCAGATTTATGGGTAGATGCAATTGGTTGACCATATTCAGATTTATGGGTAGATACAATTGGTTGACCATATTCAGATTTATGGGTAGATACAATTGGTTGACCATATTCAGATTTATGGGTAGATACAATTGCTTGACCATATTCAGATTTATGGGTAGATGCAATTGGTTGACAATATTCAGATTTATGGGTAGATACAATTGGTTGACCATATTCAGATTTATGGGTAGATACAATTGCTTGACCATATTCAGATTTATGGGTAGATACAATTGGTTGACCATATTCAGATTTATGGGTAGATACAATTGGTTGACCATATTCAGATTTATGGGTAGATACAATTGGTTGACCATATTCAGATTTATGGGTAGATACAATTGCTTGACCATATTCAGATTTATGGGTAGATGCAATTGGTTGACCATATTCAGATTTATGGGCAGATGCAATTGCTTGACCATATTCAGATTTATGGGTAGATACAATTGGTTGACCATATTCAGATTTATGGGTAGATACAATTGGTTGACCATATTCAGATTTATGGGTAGATTCAAATGGTTGACCATATTCAGATTGATGGGTAGATACAATTGCTTGACCATATCAGATTGATGAGTAGATACAATTGGTTGACCATATTCAGATTTATGGGTAGATACAATTGGTTGACCATATTCAGATTTATGGGTAGATACAATTGGTTGACCATATTCAGATTTATGGGTAGATACAATTGGTTGACCATATTCAGATTTATGGGTAGATACAATTGCTTGACCATATTCAGATTGATGAGTAGATACAATTGGTTGACCATATTCAGATGTATGGGTAGATACAATTGCTTGACCATATTCAGATTGATGGGTAGATACAATTGGTTGGCCATATTCAGATTTATGGGTAGATACAATTGGTTGACCATATTCAGATTTATGGGTAGAAAGAATTGCTTGACCACATTCAGATTTATGGGTAGATACAATTGCTTGACCATATTCAGATTTATGGGTAGATACAATTGATTGACCATATTCAGATGTATGGGTAGATTCAATTGGTTGACCATATTCAGATTTATGGGTAGATACAATTGGTTGACCATATTGAGATTTATGGGTAGATTCAATTGCTTGACCATATTCAGATTTATGGGTAGATTCAATTGGTTGACCATATTCAGATTTATTGGTAGATACAATTGGTTGACCATATTGAGATTTATGGGTAGATTCAATTGCTTGACCATATTCAGATTTATGGGTAGATTCAATTGCTTGACCATATTCAGATTTATGGGTAGATGCAATTGTTTGACCATATTGAGATTTATGAGTAGATGAAATTGCTTGACCATATTCAGAGTTATGGGTAGATACAATTGCTTGACCATATTGAGATTTATGGGTAGATACAATTGGTTGACCATATTCAGAGATATATGGGTAGATGCAATTGGTTGACCATATTCAGATTTATGGGAAGATACAATTGCTTGACCATATTCAGATTGATGGGTATATATATAATTGGTTGACCATATTCAGATTTATGGGTAGAAAGAATTCCTTGACCATATTCAGATTTATGGGTAGATACAATTGCTTGACCATATTCAGATTTATGGGTAGATACAATTGGTTGACCTTATTCAGATTTATGGGTAGATACAATTGCTTGACCATATTCAGATTTATGGGTAGATACAATTGCTTGACCATATTCAGATTTATGAGTAGATACAATCGGTTGACCATATTCAGATTTATGGGTAGATACAATTGCTTGACCATATTCAGATTTATGGGTAGATACAATTGCTTGACCATATTCAGATTTATGGGTAGATGCAATTGTTTGACCATATTCAGAGTTATGGGTAGATGTAATTGGTTGACCATATTCAGATTTATGGGTAGATACAATTGGTTGACCATATTCAGATTTATGGGTAGATGCAATTGGTTGACCATATTCAGATTTATGGGTAGATACAATTGGTTGACAATATTCAGATTTATGGGTAGATACAATTGGTTGACCATATTCAGATTTATGGGTAGATACAATTGCTTAACCATATTCAGAGTTATGGGTAGATACAATTGGTTGACCATATTCAGATTTATGGGTAGATACAATTGGTTGACCATATTCAGATTTATGGGTAGATACAATTGGTTGACCATATTCAA
The DNA here is from genome assembly GCF_978046115.1 of Saccoglossus kowalevskii. Classification (NCBI taxonomy): domain Eukaryota; kingdom Metazoa; phylum Hemichordata; class Enteropneusta; family Harrimaniidae; genus Saccoglossus; species Saccoglossus kowalevskii. The sequence continues at coordinate 8,454,012 of NC_140657.1, forward strand.
ATTTATGGGTAGATGCAATTGGTTGACAATATTCAGATTTATGGGTAGATACAATTGGTTGACCATATTCAGATTTATGGGTAGATACAATTGGTTGACCATATTCAGATTTATGGGTAGATACAATTGGTTGACCATATTCAGATTTATGGGTAGATACAATTGGTTGACCATATTCAGATTTATGGGTAGATACAATTGGTTGACAATATTCAGATTTATGGGTAGATACAATTGGTTGACCATATTCAGATTTATGGGTAGATACAATTGCTTGACCATATTCAGATTTATGGGTAGATACAATTGGTTGACCATATTCAGATTTATGGGTAGATACAATTGGTTGACCATATTCAGATTTATGGGTAGATACAATTGGTTGACAATATTCAGATTTATGGGTAGATACAATTGGTTGACCATATTCAGATTTATGGGTAGATGCAATTGGTTGACAATATTCAGATTTATGGGTAGATACAATTGGTTGACCATATTCAGATTTATGGGTAGATACAATTGGTTGACCATATTCAGATTGATGGGTAGATACAATTGGTTGACCATATTCAGATTTATGGGTAGATACAATTGGTTGACCATATTCAGATTTATGGGTAGATACAATTGGTTGACCATATTCAGATTTATGGGTAGATACAATTGGTTGACAATATTCAGATTTATGGGTAGATACAATTGGTTGACCATATTCAGATTTATGGGTAGATACAATTGCTTGACCATATTCAGATTTATGGGTAGATACAATTGGTTGACCATATTCAGATTTATGGGTAGATACAATTGCTTGACCGTATTCAGATTTATGGGTAGATGCAATTGGTTGACAATATTCAGATTTATGGGTAGATACAATTGGTTGACCATATTCAGATTTATGGGTAGATACAATTGCTTGACCATATTCAGAGTTATGGGTAGATACAATTGGTTGACCATATTCAGATTTATGGGTAGATACAATTGGTTGACCATATTCAGATTTATGGGTAGATACAATTGGTTGACCATATTCAGATTTATGGGTAGATGCAATTGGTTGACAATATTCAGATTTATGGGTAGATACAATTGCTTGACCATATTCAGATTTATGGGTAGATACAATTGCTTGACCATATTCAGATTTATGGGTAGATACAATTGCTTGACCATATTCAGATTAATGGGTAGATACAATTGGTTGACCATATTCAGATTTATGGGTAGAAAGAATTGCTTGACCATATTCAGATTTATGGGTAGAAAGAATTGCTTGACCATATTCAGATTTATGGGTAGATACAAATGGTTGACAATATTCAGATTTATGAGTAGATACAATCGGTTGACCATATTCAGATTTATGGGTAGATACAATTGGTTGACCATATTCAGATTTATGGGTAGATACAATTGGTTGACCATATTCAGATTTATGGGTAGATACAATTGCTTAACCATATTCAGAGTTATGGGTAGATACAATTGGTTGACCATATTCAGATTTATGGGTAGATGCAATTGGTTGACCATATTCAGATTTATGGGTAGATACAATTGGTTGACAATATTCAGATTTATGGGTAGATACAATTGGTTGACCATATTCAGATTTATGGGTAGATACAATTGCTTAACCATATTCAGAGTTATGGGTAGATACAATTGGTTGACCATATTCAGATTTATGGGTAGATACAATTGGTTGACCATATTCAGATTTATGGGTAGATACAATTGGTTGACCATATTCAAATTTATGGGTAGATGCAATTGGTTGACAATATTCAGATTTATGGGTAGATACAATTGGTTGACCATATTCAGATTTATGGGTAGATACAATTGGTTGACCATATTCAGATTTATGGGTAGATACAATTGGTTGACCATATTCAGATTTATGGGTAGATACAATTGGTTGACCATATTCAGATTTATGGGTAGATACAATTGGTTGACAATATTCAGATTTATGGGTAGATACAATTGGTTGACCATATTCAGATTTATGGGTAGATACAATTGCTTGACCATATTCAGATTTATGGGTAGATACAATTGGTTGACCATATTCAGATTTATGGGTAGATACAATTGGTTGACCATATTCAGATTTATGGGTAGATACAATTGGTTGACAATATTCAGATTTATGGGTAGATACAATTGGTTGACCATATTCAGATTTATGGGTAGATGCAATTGGTTGACAATATTCAGATTTATGGGTAGATACAATTGGTTGACCATATTCAGATTTATGGGTAGATACAATTGGTTGACCATATTCAGATTGATGGGTAGATACAATTGGTTGACCATATTCAGATTTATGGGTAGATACAATTGGTTGACCATATTCAGATTTATGGGTAGATACAATTGGTTGACCATATTCAGATTTATGGGTAGATACAATTGGTTGACAATATTCAGATTTATGGGTAGATACAATTGGTTGACCATATTCAGATTTATGGGTAGATACAATTGCTTGACCATATTCAGATTTATGGGTAGATACAATTGGTTGACCATATTCAGATTTATGGGTAGATACAATTGCTTGACCGTATTCAGATTTATGGGTAGATGCAATTGGTTGACAATATTCAGATTTATGGGTAGATACAATTGGTTGACCATATTCAGATTTATGGGTAGATACAATTGCTTGACCATATTCAGAGTTATGGGTAGATACAATTGGTTGACCATATTCAGATTTATGGGTAGATACAATTGGTTGACCATATTCAGATTTATGGGTAGATACAATTGGTTGACCATATTCAGATTTATGGGTAGATGCAATTGGTTGACAATATTCAGATTTATGGGTAGATACAATTGCTTGACCATATTCAGATTTATGGGTAGATACAATTGCTTGACCATATTCAGATTTATGGGTAGATACAATTGCTTGACCATATTCAGATTAATGGGTAGATACAATTGCTTGACCATATTCAGATTTATGGGTAGATACAATTGGTTGACCATATTCAGATTTATGGGTAGATACAATTGGTTGACCATATTCAGATTTATGGGTAGATACAATTGGTTGACCATATTCAGATTTATGGGTAGATACAATTGGTTGACCATATTCAGATTTATGGGTAGATACAATTGGTTGACCATATTCAGATTTATGGGTAGATACAATTGGTTGACAATATTCAGATTTATGGGTAGATACAATTGGTTGACCATATTCAGATTTATGGGTAGATACAATTGCTTAACCATATTCAGAGTTATGGGTAGATACAATTGGTTGACCATATTCAGATTTATGGGTAGATACAATTGCTTGACCATATTCAGATTTATGGGTAGATACAATTGCTTGACCATATTCAGATTAATGGGTAGATACAATTGCTTGACCATATTCAGATTTATGGGTAGATACAATTGGTTGACCATATTCAGATTTATGGGTAGATACAATTGGTTGACCATATTCAGATTTATGGGTAGATACAATTGGTTGACCATATTCAGATTTATGGGTAGATACAATTGGTTGACCATATTCAGATTTATGGGTAGATACAATTGGTTGACCATATTCAGATTTATGGGTAGATACAATTGGTTGACAATATTCAGATTTATGGGTAGATACAATTGGTTGACCATATTCAGATTTATGGGTAGTTACAATTGCTTGACCATATTCAGATTTATGGGTAGATACAATTGGTTGACCATATTCAGATTTATGGGTAGATGCAATTGGTTGACCATATTCAGATTTATGGGTAGATACAATTGGTTGACCATATTCAGATTTATGGGTAGATGCAATTGGTTGACAATATTCAGATTTATGGGTAGATACAATTGGTTGACCATATTCAGATTTATGGGTAGATACAATTGCTTGACCATATTCAGATTTATGGGTAGATACAATTGGTTGACCATATTCAGATTTATGGGTAGATACAATTGCTTGACAATATTCAGATTTATGGGTAGATACAATTGGTTGACCATATTCAGATTTATGGGTAGATACAATTGGTTGACCATATTCAGATTTATGGGTAGATACAATTGCTTGACCATATTCAGATTTATGGGTAGATACAATTGTTTGACCATATTCAGATTTATGGGTAGATACAATTGGTTGACAATATTCAGATTTATGGGTAGATACAATTGGTTGACCATATTCAGATTTATGGGTAGATGCAATTGGTTGACAATATTCAGATTTATGGGTAGATACAATTGGTTGACCATATTCAGATTTATGGGTAGATACAATTGGTTGACCATATTCAGATTGATGGGTAGATACAATTGGTTGACCATATTCAGATTTATGGGTAGATACAATTGGTTGACCATATTCAGATTTATGGGTAGATACAATTGGTTGACCATATTCAGATTTATGGGTAGATACAATTGGTTGACAATATTCAGATTTATGGGTAGATACAATTGGTTGACCATATTCAGATTTATGGGTAGATACAATTGCTTGACCATATTCAGATTTATGGGTAGATACAATTGGTTGACCATATTCAGATTTATGGGTAGATACAATTGCTTGACCGTATTCAGATTTATGGGTAGATGCAATTGGTTGACAATATTCAGATTTATGGGTAGATACAATTGGTTGACCATATTCAGATTTATGGGTAGATACAATTGCTTGACCATATTCAGAGTTATGGGTAGATACAATTGGTTGACCATATTCAGATTTATGGGTAGATACAATTGGTTGACCATATTCAGATTTATGGGTAGATACAATTGGTTGACCATATTCAGATTTATGGGTAGATGCAATTGGTTGACAATATTCAGATTTATGGGTAGATACAATTGCTTGACCATATTCAGATTTATGGGTAGATACAATTGCTTGACCATATTCAGATTTATGGGTAGATACAATTGCTTGACCATATTCAGATTAATGGGTAGATACAATTGCTTGACCATATTCAGATTTATGGGTAGATACAATTGGTTGACCATATTCAGATTTATGGGTAGATACAATTGGTTGACCATATTCAGATTTATGGGTAGATACAATTGGTTGACCATATTCAGATTTATGGGTAGATACAATTGGTTGACCATATTCAGATTTATGGGTAGATACAATTGGTTGACCATATTCAGATTTATGGGTAGATACAATTGGTTGACAATATTCAGATTTATGGGTAGATACAATTGGTTGACCATATTCAGATTTATGGGTAGATACAATTGCTTAACCATATTCAGAGTTATGGGTAGATACAATTGGTTGACCATATTCAGATTTATGGGTAGATACAATTGCTTGACCATATTCAGATTTATGGGTAGATACAATTGCTTGACCATATTCAGATTAATGGGTAGATACAATTGCTTGACCATATTCAGATTTATGGGTAGATACAATTGGTTGACCATATTCAGATTTATGGGTAGATACAATTGGTTGACCATATTCAGATTTATGGGTAGATACAATTGGTTGACCATATTCAGATTTATGGGTAGATACAATTGGTTGACCATATTCAGATTTATGGGTAGATACAATTGGTTGACCATATTCAGATTTATGGGTAGATACAATTGGTTGACAATATTCAGATTTATGGGTAGATACAATTGGTTGACCATATTCAGATTTATGGGTAGTTACAATTGCTTGACCATATTCAGATTTATGGGTAGATACAATTGGTTGACCATATTCAGATTTATGGGTAGATGCAATTGGTTGACCATATTCAGATTTATGGGTAGATACAATTGGTTGACCATATTCAGATTTATGGGTAGATGCAATTGGTTGACAATATTCAGATTTATGGGTAGATACAATTGGTTGACCATATTCAGATTTATGGGTAGATACAATTGCTTGACCATATTCAGATTTATGGGTAGATACAATTGGTTGACCATATTCAGATTTATGGGTAGATACAATTGCTTGACAATATTCAGATTTATGGGTAGATACAATTGGTTGACCATATTCAGATTTATGGGTAGATACAATTGGTTGACCATATTCAGATTTATGGGTAGATACAATTGCTTGACCATATTCAGATTTATGGGTAGATACAATTGTTTGACCATATTCAGATTTATGGGTAGATACAATTGGTTGACAATATTCAGATTTATGGGTAGATACAATTGGTTGACCATATTCAGATTTATGGGTAGATACAATTGGTTGACAATATTCAGATTTATTGGTAGATTTAATTGGTTGACCATATTCAGATTTATGGGTAGATACAATTGGTTGACCATATTCAGATTTATGGGTAGATACAATTGGTTGACAATATTCAGATTTATGGGTAGATACAATTGGTTGACCATATTCAGATTTATGGGTAGATACAATTGGTTGACCATATTCAGATTTATGGGTAGATGCAATTGGTTGACCATATTCAGATTTATGGGTAGATACAATTGGTTGACCATATTCAGATTTATGGGTAGATACAATTGGTTGACCATATTCAGATTTATGGGTAGATACAATTGGTTGACAATATTCAGATTTATGGGTAGATACAATTGGTTGACCATATTCAGATTTATGGGTAGATACAATTGGTTGACCATATTCAGATTTATGGGTAGATGCAATTGGTTGACCATATTCAGATTTATGGGTAGATACAATTGGTTGACCATATTCAGATTTATGGGTAGATACAATTGGTTGACCATATTCAGATTTATGGGTAGATACAATTGCTTGACCATATTCAGATTTGTGTGTGGGCATATTAGGGTCAGCGTGTATGAGATTACTTACCTTAATCAGATTTGTTCATTTTAGCGACAATCTAAACTTGTATTATTGACTTAGTACTTGGTAAGCCGTCTTCATCTAATTTGTGTGAAAAACAGATCTTTTGTAAGGTTTCTGAGCGTATACAATTACTTGGAAGTAGTTACACTGAATGTTCTGCCATGTATGCAAATTATAATACACTGTATTTATCGCATCAATTCCCGGCGACGAGACAATTATTGTCATCAAAATGCAAAAAATTTAATTAGATCAATAATTATCTTGAACTAATCACGCGTAACTAACCGTGGAGGTGAACCAGACATACATATTACAAAGTCATTGACAGAAATGTCTCACACTTTTGGAAGTTAATTAATTAGATTTGAACTTCTTGATCTTTAATACACTCACTGTATGCGATAGAAACTAGATACCAACGAGAGTATGGTAATAAAGAATTCATTTAGACAGTAACAGTAGCACCAAAGGAATGCAGGATCGGACTATTTATAAATTGCAAGAATGGGATGAATGAAATTATAAACTGTTCTCAGCTGTGATTTTTGCGTCCACATAAAACCATTCCACGTCGTACAAGATGCATTTTAATGGGTTAGGTAAGCTTTGTTTGAGTGGCTGGTCTTAGCTTTGAATAAGAAAGTATAAGAACATTAGAAACATTGTGAAGTACTTAGATAGAAGGCGGACCTAGAATGTGCTTTTTTTAGTGACAATGTGACATTGTCTATGAATAAATTACCCACCCTATAAGATATATTGGTCAGCCATTCGTGGCAGGGTATACACTGACGGCATTCTAACATTATGAACTGGCAACAGACATAGACAGTCTTGTGTGCAGGTCATGGGTATGATATGCATATGAAATTTCTTGTGTCTATTAAGCTTCCAACAGGGATAAGACGAGTGAGAAAAAAATAGATCAGTAATTCAGACCTTCTCTCCACTAAGTATGCTATAAAACAACCTATACATCATCTGAAAGCTTAGATATAGGCAAATATATATTAGTGCATATAATGTACCAATATCTGTGCGAGTATTTCTTGCGACAATGTACAAGAAACCTGCGTGTCAATTGCAGCCTGTCAAAGGAAATGTTGGTAACATGTAGTTATTAGGTTATAGTTAGAAAACAACGATAGATAACTAATAAAACGCAGTCTTGCAGTGTTACGATCGTCACGTGCAATTCGCAGTTCATTAGCATGGATGACAGTGTAACAAATTGAAATTTTAATAATCAGAATAGTAAAAAAAACGAATAGCGCAATTAAACGTCAAGTAATCCTTTACATAAACATTTACACGGCATATGTATTAACGTATTCGCCTGATTTCAACTTTCGGACGATGGATATGTTGTATTAATTAATGTCACTGATCACTGCACTGTGTTGCTACCTTGAATAAATGCACAATCAACGTCCATATTGCACGTTTCCCCAAGTTGCGCGCGAAATGATATATTTCCGTAAGAGGTTGAGCTGCAGCCTACCTTCATATTAATGTATCACTTTAGTATTCATTCGCTATTTCAGATGAAATGATATTATAACTACAATAAACATTCTGTTAATATGACACATATGTTTGAACAAAGATATTTGAGTAATGTGAACATTAAATATCGTTTTACCTGACTTTAAATCCATGTCAACTTTGGTTGTCATTCGATATGATGGAGACAAAAGGGCTCGATCTGAAGTAAATGACACCATACGATCTTAAATGTTCGCACATTTTAACTTCACATAACATTTACGTTATTTATGCCCGAATATAGGGTTAGAACGAAGACACTGCACAATATGCACGCAGACGGTGCAGTTACCATGGTGACTCATGGATAGTGTTCACTCCCTGGTGTATACAGACTGTGGTGATATTTATTAGGTTTTCGATTTGCATTTCACTTTAAGGCAATTATTGAGTCATAGTACCTTATTTGGCATTTGTATTTCCTAATAAGGTATTCTGTAAGATGCCTGGTATATATTGTTCGTCGCCATCTCTAACTAATTTACTTTGTAATTCTGACATATATAACTGGGAAAATTATATATTCATAAACATTTAATAACCACATCTCCTATATTTATACCACCATTAAATAATATTCGGCAATTGACGTAAGCATGATGGGAATATTTTCGGCCTGGTTGACACCCTCCACAGACACACACACATACATACCCGTATAATATCATGAGAGAATAAGACGCGTGTGAGTTTTGGAGTAAAGTCAACCATGTCATAACGATTACTTTTATAAAGTTGGATGATATTCGAAAGGCAGCGATCGTCGTGCCGCGTTGCCTTCGATATGGGTCCCATGCGATGCACCCGGCACGTGCACAATTGTGGGTCTACACACGGAATTCGAATCCGCGCTGCAGGCTGACAGGCCACCCTTAAACCAGTTAAAACTAAAAGACTTGGGTCACACAGTGACTTAACAGGAACGAGATTTACTGGGCCTTTGCACTGTAGATGGCCACTATAAGCAATAGACCTGTGGGGGAGTCAAAGGCTGCACGCCTTTTCATTACAACTATTTGCTCTATGACTTTTCACCAACGTGGAGAAGCAGACACAATTAGTCAATTAACGCTTTAATATCACTTAAAATAGGGGAATTTGGAGTAGTTATATAGTTGTTAAGAGGTTACAGTCTGTTGATTCTTTTTCAAAAGAACAGTAGCCATGAAGGAAATAGAGATATTCTCCCCAGGATGTGGTTACCAGTCCCGACGTATTGCAATGAAGTAAACCATTCCAGAGAATCTCAAGAACAGAAATTATTACCGAATTGAGAAGAAAATTATTCGATTATTATTCGACATTTGTACTTATTTTGTTTAAAGGGCACTGAATCAATTGGATAATATCATATCCATAGGACCTATAGAGATAATGTTTGTTGTATGTTGACACAGATAAATAAATAAATAATTTAATTGCCAATATAATAAGTAATTAAAAAACGTAACTTGTATCAGATTATTGCCAGGCAAATTGATCTTCTAATTGGCCATAAGACAATAATACCCACAAGCATATAGTAAAATCCCACCAATTCACCCTGATTAGAGACAAAATCTTTCGTTTGATATATTTGGGTTTGAAGTCCACGTTACCTATAAAACAACGAAATGTACTACTGTGTGATCACAGCAGTGTGCTAAATTTAGAGAGAGAAAAAACAACTACTTAAGATTTATTCGCTTCCTCCTATGATCATCTGGTTTTTATCGGGTGTTCAGTTATGCGTGCATGCTATCATCACCTCCCTGTTAACATTTTATAGAGCAGAGAAAGAAACAAGCATAACTTTGACATTTGTTTATATTTATAGTCTATATTGTCGTAAGTGTCAAGTTAATGAGGTTCTCGTATAACTTTTCAAAGGTAACTGCATTGTGTGTTTTCGAACTGCAGCAGAACCTGAGTCAATAATGGTGACTGTCTAACGTATGCTCAGCAAATGTCCAGTTGACTGGTAGCGTGAAAAGTCGTTAATGACTCAATAAACGTCACATACCGGGCCTAACTCAACCCGTTAATTGCTTGGACTGCAAGCATTTTTCAGTATGTTACACATATTCAGTATGTGCGCTTAACCAGACTTAGCTATTACATATGGTTTCTATTGTGCTACTCAGCTGTGTCCTCTAAGAGGCATATCACTGACCTTCTGTCTATGAAGATCACTGACCTTTTTGTCTATGAAGAAAGGGTGTATCGCCCTGCTGGAACCTTACCCAGACTAAACGGAAGTATAGACGTTATTAGATTAAAAAAACGTAAATTAAGGGGAAGACCCCTGCTGATGGAATATGTTGCAAAAAGAAAATAGCATGTATGTTTGTAGCTTGCTCTGTCATTGTGTGATGATTGCGTGAATATGGAGCTATGTTCTGGCGACATTGTCAGACAAATTGGGGCATGCGAAATATGATTTAAATGTTACTATATATTCATATGGCATAAAACATTAACATTCCGATGCATCTGACCATGACCCGTTCTTATCGTTATATTTGTGATCTAAGAACCTAGATAATATCATGAACATGGTACTGCCGTGAATAATAAAGTCAAACTGCACAGGGGAGTCATACCTCTCAGATTGAACGTTGGAACGTCCCACCTGTATAACGGGATACTCAAGAAAACGAGTTCCCAATCTCGACGAAGAATCGTAGACCTCTCTAGCAACTCAGCTGTCATTACGAAAGGGGTGACAATTTAAAATTGTATTACGTATAAATCTAATAATGACATTGGTATTGTTAATTAATGGCCTTGATTGAGTAAACAGTACCATAAGCTGCTCCTAAACAATTGGCTTCGACATGATTCTAAAGGCATCACATACTCTTCACACTTTCATTGGGATATCTTTCTCTGATTTTTTGAAAGGCCTAACTGCATCAATGCTTTTGACGTTTCCCAGGTTTGAAGAAAACCAGCGCGAGCTTCCCATCTGTTGATGTAAGCGTATGTGTGACCTCATACTACAAATACATCAGAGCTAATGAGTTTGCTTCCGGTGACAAGTTGACTATAGAGACACAGAACGAAGAACGCAACTATTCCACAAAAATTCCGTTCACAAGAAAGTAGTTAAACACACTGTGTGAGCAAAGAAATTCGATTCCAAGTCCAGAATACATGATCCAAATCTTAATCTGCCTTGTATATTTGATCATTGTCGAATCCTTGACCTCAGTTAACCCATTATCTGTCATTCATACATCCGACACAACATTCAGCTCTAGTATTTACATGCCACATTTAGGCAATCTATACACGTAATGGGAGTAATAAACTCAGTCACCAGAATTCCATATGTACATAGGCAACAGTGATCGCAGAACACCAAACAGCGATCCATCAGAGAAATGGTAGAACGTTTTCATCTTAAATTTAGATTACTCAAAAAATATCAGTTACTGCGTTTGTGTTTTGCTACGGGAATGGTGTAGCCTAAAGACAGAGCTTCTATCTCTTGTTTGCAATCAATAGATATCACGCCTGTCGGTGTTCGTCAACCTAAAGTCATAAATTAGCCTCCTGTATGTCTGACGTTATAGGATAAATCCAAACATAATACTAGAGTATGCGATACATCTGAAGAAGCAAAGTGAACTATTTATAAAGGTATATCTGCTCTATAAATTCAGGGCAAAGTTCAGGCACGGGTCACTGGTCTTGCAATAGAGATGCTGATATTTACATCATTTCATTTACCGCAAATAACAACTTATTCATTATCATTATCACTTTTGTTAGTTAAACTGCTCTATCCAAAAGATAATTCCTGCCCCTGTATTTCCACTTCTTCGTGTAAAAACTAGCCTGAAACCAATCATCGAGAAGAATTTACATAAATCACATCATCTCTCACTGTCAGAGGACACGACCGTGATTTACGGTTCGTAATTCGCTTCAGATGTAGCGACCGATGATTAAATGCATTTCTTTACGTTTTATTTCGTATTCAGAACGCGTTGGACTTGCACGTGTTGGCATTCCACTGTTCTCCCACTAGGTCACTCGCTGCATGGGAACAGACTGTGAGCTATGCAGCCGCTACTCCACATATGAGACTTCGTATATTTACATACGCCCGTTGTAGTTCGCTCGGGGCATCTCTATTCAAACAAGAACTGCCATTCAAGCCTTGGCACATACATATATACCCGATTTTGATGAATTAAACTAACATAGTATTTAAATTTGTAATTATGTAAGATATATGTATTTACGTTTCTTAGCAACCACCTAATTACCCATACTAGTCAACTATTTAAAAAAAAAACATAACAGAGTAGTTCACCCATGTAATTGTCAGAGTACACTGAACGTGTCTGTATACCAAACTCCGGGCATTAGGAATGCATCAAAGTGACAATAAATTTGCCGAGCGGAATACCCACTGTGACACAGTATTCGTTCCATGAATATTTAACCTATTTAACCCCTGTCCCACTAAAGGGTATATGCAAATTTCTATTTAGCGTAACCGTGTACATGTGGTGCCCCAGTAAGTAAAACAAAATGGCGATGTTGACGTGGCAAGCTACCGGAAACAACGTAATGATATAGTGTTGCATATTTCATTTCGGTGGTGTGGCAACCGATGCGATTTCAGGCCTAAAGCTTTTTTTAGATAACCCAAAATACAAAAAATTTGCCTGACAGCCACGTCACAGATGTGGACTGCCTGCTAAATATACAAAATGTTTAAGAGATGTATTAAATTTATACATCAGGTACACCATATTTATTAAGTCTATATATTCATCAAATAGTGTATAGTAGATATTCACCCGTGTAATAATGTAATACTTTTACTATACTGCATTTATAGTATTATATACAACAGGATTTGACCGGACTCCACACAACAAATTTCACTGATTCTGTTCTAAACTTTTTGGATTTCGGCATTCCCATGATGTATCCTTGGAAGGAAAAGATGTATAATAATAAGGTTATTACGAGAATACCTCACAGTATGCACTCGGACAGTACGCCGCGCATCGACCTCCGCTGCGCGTCGGTCGATACTCCAGCTGTACTGTCTTCGTGCATACTTTGAGGTATTCTCGTAGTAACCTCATATTATTATGAATTCGTAACATAGAGAATAAGTGGCAGTACAACGAGAATGGTGTCAATTGAAAATTGCATACATTCTGATCTTTGGTCTGACCCTATCTGATCTGCTAACTTATCACAATGGCCGAACACATACACCCTGATTTACAACAAATTCCATCACTACAATCATCAATTTAACTCGATGTATGCAATTGTGCAGCAGTAGCGTGGTTGTGTGTTAAGGTTGCCTTTTAGTTTTTAAAAATTATTTTGTAGTTGTCATAAGTTTTCAAAATAAATGTGAGAATACACCCAAAATATCAATAGTAGACAAACTAGTACGCGGAAAAGTCACGCATGCATAAATCCCACATTGACATTGAAAAACAAAACAAAATATGCAAATAGGTTGGATATTTGAACACATAATGTTTTAAATTGTATTCAAATTGTTTAAATCGATTAGCAATAATGACATTGCTGAGGTTGGTTAGTGCACGACATGTAATTAAAGGTAGATCAAATGTAGTAGTTATGAAACCATGTAGTCTACACATTTTGTAAAATGAAAGAAATCCCGGCCTGCCAACCATTTTCTGACGCCATAAGTTTAATTGACATCGAAGGAATAATCACTATTAATGGTAATTGAACTGTAAAATACGAAGTCGAAGTCAGCTCAAGAACTCATTCGTTTGAGGGTTCAGTACGAGAGTTATTAGTATTACATAGAACAATATAACGGTTTCCAATGGTGGCTTTGCCCACCAGAACCCCCCTTCAACTCCAAATCCGCTACTGATAATTAAATGTATGTCTTAGTCCTTGCATCGTAGACAAAATGTGAACATACTATACTGTTTGACTTGGAGAGGGGTCATGTGATAGATGGGCAATACATGGCTGGGAAAATTGATGGCAGTCAAATTCTTGTCAGTGTTGAAGTTGAACTAACAAATCACAAACCCTTGCCGGAAAATGCAGTGTGTGATCTTGATTAAATTGTATATGTTTATAACATATTTTGTCTTGTTCTAGATCTCTCATATTCGGGATATATCAACTATTTCAATTCCAGTTCTCCCTTTTTCTAATTGTCAGATTTACATTGTCTGCTGGCCACCAGGAAAAATTGAATTCACGTACACGTGGATGTTCAGTTGATACGTGACGTCTTGTACAAATTGGTTTCTTTTCCCTAAAAAAATCTTAGATAAGGGTCAACATTTCGGGGTAATGAAATAATAATGAAAGTAGTATTACTGACCAGATTTAGGCAAACATTAACGTGAATGACAACTCCTCGCGTACCCAACACAGAGTTCTCCTTTTTTATTGTTTTATCGCCCTGGTGTTCTATCCAATTTTACCAATTCTATTCTGATTTCTTCCCTTCTACAGGCGCAACAGATATTTTAGAGGTTGCCGGATTTAGAAACGAAAAGCAATTACGAGGAGTACACAAGGCAGACGGCTTTTGTTTAGACAGGCCAGTTAGTGAAACGTCGAGATATAAACTGGGCACATCTGATACAGCCTTTCGACTAGAGGAAGAGGCGCAAATTAGCATACCAACGCTGGAGTTATTTTACGGTAAGTATGACATCAGAATGCACGTAATGACGAGACATGTGTTGATGGACACACTGTAAGCTAACGATACGTTTACACATACTCAAAACTATGTGATTATGTGTTTATAAAAATGAAGTGTTCAATCTAACCTTTGACCTAGTTATTATGTCATCTCTCGATAAATAAGGAAGACATTGAATGAAAGTTGTACTTGTTTTACATACTTGTGCATTTCTGCTCAATTTAAATCATTTTAACAAGCGATAAAAGTGTGATTGAACACATTGTCAAATTAATTCGGTAAAATAATCATAAACTTAGAAGATCAAATTTTACTAACAAAATTGGTTCTTCTGTGTGCCGTATGGGAACTATTAAAGGTTGTCGCCTGGCAACCGTTGACGGTCTGGGTGACGTATGAACTAGGTGTTGACCTGAATCGACCTCCATACGTCAGAAACAACTACCCCCAGTCCAACACACAGAGTTTTAAATAAAAGTTATATTATAATATCTGTGACTTGTATCACTAAACTCGTGCCATCATCACATTGAAATACACGCTGTCAGTTAACCAAATAAGGTAGTTCATTGACCATATATGGAAAGTTGTGCTTTCTCGTCAAAGTTAGTCATTCGATGAGAACGGTATATATGATAGACGCCGTGGATTCTCAATTTTTTAGTAATCACTACACAAATCTCGATGAACTGAGCAGACAATTCACCCCGGGTCCTCATCCTTGTGGAGTCGAGATGAACTTACTGATGACATCGTATATGAACCATGGCAGTCAACTATTCCCCAATGGATGCCACTATAGACGAGAAATCATAATAGACTGCATTTGAGAACGGAGATGTCTGATATTTCTACACGCCCCAGTCAAAATAAACAAGCCGGCATTTCACTTTGTATATATCGATTACCGGTTTGCTGCATATCTGAATGTCAGTCTCGGTGTCTGACGCGAGACCGATAATACCTTTCACACGATAATATTACATTTAATAACACACCCCCTTCCTCACAAATTGATTCAATCACCGAAGGGGAAATGTATGTTTCGATATAACTCATAATAACTGTTCATTGTCAACGTTTGTAACCTTATAAAAAACATAAGGGACGATAAGCAAAATAGAAATTGAAATTCTGGATCACAGACATATCAAATTTTTGAGAAGCCGTGCAAATCGTCTGCCTCAAATATATTTGAAGCAGGTACAAAGCCATTAATTATATTGACCTCAATGCAGAAGTAATTATCATTCTGTTGAAACGGTCAAGGTCAACTTGGGGGTAGTTTTGAGCATGCTAAAAGGTAGTTTATCTTGTTGAAACAGCAAAAATACTAGTCGGTTGGCGATATAATGTAGAATAACGCAAATGCGTATGTATATGTAAAGGTAATTAAAGATAATACAAAGCGTATGCGCACTAGCGAATGCTACTATATTTACTATTTTTTTGCGATAACATATACCATTATTAAAATATGTTAAAACATTATTAAACATGTTATTCACATAGTCTCACTAACATTTCCGTTACATCTATAGACGATTTTCCTGACGATTTTTCCATCATTGCCACGGTGAGATCGGAGAAGACATCGGAAACAAGTTTGGTTACGATCTACGGGAGTGATGGAATCGCGCAACTCGGCATCGAGCTTAGCAACAGAATGACAAAGTTTATCTACCAAGATTACTATCCCAGAATGCCTGGCGACGATATGACCACTTTTCCAGCTGATATTGCGGATGGCAAGTGAGTAAATCTAGGGCAGTGGCATATGCCGCTGTAGAAATTCAATGCAGTACGGATATCGCGATATGGTGGTATGATATCGTGGTATTGTGATGTGTTCTTGCTTCGATGCCATTTCTAATGCCTGCAATCTTATGTTTTGCTACACTAGGCGCACAAACTAAGGCACATGTTTTCAATGAGAAGACAAAAATGAATAAAATAAAAAAACGAATCCACTACTGAAATAGTAATGTAGTTTGACAATAAAAAACTTCATCCGCGATACCTACTTAAATCAATTGGCATATATCATTATCTTGTGTGCGTTTAAATAAATAGTATTGTTTATTTTTCAATCACTATACTAGTGACTTCAGGAATGCATTAGCTTGGTCAAATGTATAATTAAGTGTAAGAGATACAACTAGTTAACATTCGGGTTAGGCATTTAGAACACAGCAACGATATCTTAAATGTTGTTTCGCGCAAAGTAAAATGTATATCAAAAGCATCCAATATTTCAGTAGACCAATGCGTTGCTATTATTACTATGCATAATATGTTAGAATTCATAAATAGACATTATCAAAATTGCTAACTCTCATTTTGCAACAATCACCTCTCTATTGTAAAATAGGAATTGCTCCAATGATGCCCAGTTTGTTTTAAAAATATACACTTGTAGAATAGCTGTTTATGCATTCCAAATACCCGAGTGTTGTATAAAGAAGAGGTGGATTAAAAAGCGCAGACTCTGTCAACAAAGGGTTGCATTCTGTGGATACAGCGGTATTAGTTAGATATTCTACACTCTGCCCGGCATTACAAGTGGTGGCCTGTCTCGCTCACAGTCTCTACTTACAAGTATTGTGGTGACTACCTAGAAGAATACAAGACTGGCTCCTTCAGTTTGGGCTATTCTGTTGGCTGTTCTGCCTCATTTGACAACATTCAATAGAAATGTGTGTGTCACGTAAAGCCATAGGTGTCACCAATAAACAGAGGTAGCTGAACGCTGGAATCGTGTTACAACGCCTATCATCACTTATAAAAGCACTTCTTAAGGAGCCTTTTAAAAAATGTCAATTCCCCCTGACCGCTAGTACTTTTTTATGCGGCTCTAACCACTGCTTTATATCGCCACTTTGGCTTTATTTATGTGTCTATGCAATGCTTTCCATGATCCCCCCTCTATTGAAGTTATCGTCAACAAATTAAACAACGCCCACCATCATCGTCGCTGTGGACATTACACCACTCATAGACACGTGTGTATCCAATGTCCAACGCCTGACAACTGTCACCGTAGTTCCGGTAGATATGCAACGGTTTTCGTCTAACATTACTAGCCAATAATCAGTTTCGATTTCAATGTCATGTTGTAACACAAACTTACATTTATCAATTAAGCGGCCACCCTGATAGCAAAAACTAACTAACATAACATGGTTTGAGAGGACTTAGCTTCAGACCAATTTCACGAATTCTATCCCACTTGTAAAACATACCAGACATATGCAATCGCTTGAACAATTCTTCCCCAAGAACTACTAAGTGCTGAATTTGGTTGATCGCATTGGTGTCTACTGATATTTGGTATTGCTGTAATATGTTCCTATCGACAAATCTAATTTACTCAAATATTGTCCATAAACTTTATTAAGGTAGTATCTGGGCGTTTTGGAATAGCGGGGATGTATCAGAAGTTATCCGAACTAGGTGGTCGTAACTAGGTGCTGCTGTGGACAAAGATGGTTTCCTTTAGTGTACTTTGACCACAAGTGAATATCTCAAATACCTAACGATACAAGAAAAAAACGACAACGAACTTTTGAACTTGTAGAAAAAAAGCATAAACTCCACTTTTTTAAAACCAACAAGCAGTCAAAATTGCCAGTGGTTTGTTCAAAAAAAGGATCTTCCAGTTGAGTCAGGTGTAACAAAAGAAACCAAAATCCAACTATCAATATTTGAAGTTCAAAATCCACAGCAAGACATGTAATCTCCAGTTTGTTTTCCTAGACACTCACACCTTTAGATTGCGCCTTTGGAGACGTATCAACTTCGTTGACTTTCAACATACGTGAATCAAACCTACAAGCACCCTGCATGCATGTGTGGAAGCTTATAGAGTGGTGAAGTCAGAATGGTGCCTGGTCTGTGTCGTAGCCTTGAGGATTAGTTGAAACATGAGAGGAAACAGCTTCTTCGCTCCATTTCATTGCAGACAAACGTTAAAAGAGAGTGCTGGCATTGTGTTCATTGTGGAAGGGAATGTTCAAGCACGGCGGCATTCTATTTGGCATCTCTGCCATTTTATTTGGTTATCCTATGAATTCTACAATGTAACGTTATCCTGCTATTTATAGTGTATTCTCCTATGTACAATATATTGCATTAGTGTGTCCGCACTTTGGGTACTTATAACGTCTCGCCCAATAAATTGTATATCTCCTCAAAAGCGTTCCCAGTCGACCTTTGAATGGTATGAACTCTGAACATCAGTACGAGAAGCATAGGCTTACTGCGTCTGACTTCTTCGTAGACACTGTGTGGCATCAGAAAGAGGTGCCTGGCAATTAGCTACACGTTCTGTCATCACTAGTCCGTAATCATCGCCTCTATTACCTTGTTCAACAAGCCACAATGGCGATTTGTCGCTCCAGTGTATACTGCTACCATTGAAGCATGTCGACCAGGGGTGCTTATCTCAGAGTGCCTATTACAGTACGAAAAATGAGAACCGTTTATTTGACTCGTAAAATAGAACTCATCTGGTGGTTTCGCTAACCCTGAAAACCGCATGCATGTCAGAGGCATTTGGCGTGACAAGCTATTGTGAATGTCTGGCCATTAAAGTAAATATATGACCAATCAGATGTCGTGTATCCCAATGTAGACTGTATTAAATTTCAGTCGCTGCTGTTTCTTTCCTCTTGTGGTTATCGCTTGCGTTGGCTGGGTGTTATTTTAACAAATGTCCTAAAACGTTTCGTGTTCGATGCCATGGTGAGAAAGCCATTTTATAACTGTAGGCGGGTATACAATGAAATGCGAAATGAATGGAATTCTTCATAACTTTAAACACAAACAAGCGTGATGTACCAATATATGTTGCAGTTAATCCTGGCCTTATTAACGCAAATGTTTGGAATAGTTTAATCAATGGCCAGCAAAGTATTGAATTCTTAATGCACCCTCGTCCAGGATATGTCTTTTTAACAACCGACTACTTCACTCAAGAAACCCGCCCCATCCACACACAAATTTGAGCTGCTATTCGCATTTGTTAACATTATAGAACACAGTTGTTTTGGATTTGGGTTTTTGCGGACATTGTCAGTTCAAATAGTGCATTTGAACTTTCTAATTACTTTGCTTGAATGCTCACAATTGGTAAACAGAGAATATCCGAACCAGCGTGTGATTACGAACAAGTATGGTATAAATGTCTCGCTTTATTAAACATAATTTAAACTATTCAAACAACAAACGTTGCGTTTGATGAGTGTATTTTGGAATTAAAAATATATATTTAATTTAATTTTTATTTCATAACTACAGCGTTTTTACAATGCGCAACGTTGCACTATATATTTGTAAAGACAACATACGCGTCCTCTGATGCACCGAGAATCTACGACTGACTTTGTTGTACATACCGTGATCATTCGCTGCTAGAATGAATTGGTATGTCAACACAACCAGTCGGTAAATGGCAAATAAAAAAAAACACCATTTTGATCACGTGTACGTCGACATACTCCCACTAGCTGATGATTATTTCGGGTGAGGCGTACAATATTACTTTCTTACATCTCGATTGTGATAAAATAACATTTACTTGTAAAATGTATATGAAGTGCAATTAAAATATGAGCAGGTGGTATAACTTGATAAACTTTAATCAGATAATCAAAATAATAATAATTACGTTTCAGGGAAAGCCTATTATAAATATATCGATACGTCATCCTACTAAGCTAAGTATGGATTCGTATCTTGTATTAATCGGTGCGATCTTAGAATTATACATACGTTTTGTATTCGATAGATTCCGCGTATAAACGATAAGAAATACTAAATTGGAGGCATAGTGGGATTTCCAGATACATACAAATTACGGTAACCTTGGAAACGGATTCATAATGTGTGAATTTTGACGGTTGACCTACATTGGCGTCATAGACAGTAACATTCTGAATCTCCAGACGGGGAGAAAGCATGCCAGGAACGCTGGGAACCAGAAGGACGCAGTCCACGTCAATACATCATCAATTTCACATTCCCGTGAGTTTGTGTCAAAGTTCCCTACACTGAAGGACAAACGCGGGATGAATATAGGGCAGATTAGAACATTCCTGATGTAACTGATTGATTTTCCTGATCGTACATAACTGGCGACCCAATAATGGTTCTTTTTTTCCTTAGAATAGATACACGGTTTGTGGTGTTGTGGCTGAATACAATGCATGTATGCAGCGAAGTAATTATATACAGCTAGGAGGGTCGGTGATGTTTCGACATATTTTGGTTTTATTTCCATCAATACTAAATCAAGAGACCACCTTTGAAGTATGCCCATGGTGTGAATACTGTCACTGAGATATATTATGTTTAACGTGAACGTTACAACGAGATTTAGATTGCACAAAAATGACGTAATGCGACCACCCAAATACTAGGCAGGGGGTACTGAAACAACCATTCCTGAATTATTTAGAGTAATTACTTTTTATACTAAGCATGCGAAATGTTCAACCTTTGGTTTGAACATTTTGCAGATCAAATGATTTGTATGCTCTAACCAAGACAAAAAAGGTTTCCATGTTGCAAACGATTTAAGTTCACATGCAGAAATTGATGGGGCCACTGGCCAGAACGTAGATAAACCACGCCCACGATGAAATATTCTAGATATAACCCTCGTACCGTATTCGTTCCTATTTATGTAGAACACCGTGCCTCTGTTTGCCCTTGAATCAACCACATTATAAATCAGAGAGACTTGACCGAATCATAGAATCATTATTAATGGGTTACTGCGTTTCTCGCATTTCAGTATAGGCTATAGGGTTCGACTGTAATGCGAAGTTGGCTTTATTGCTAACAGCACTGCGTGATACTCGCACAACAAACTGTGTTTTGTTCCATTTTATAGGAGGACATAGACGAAGAATGTGGGCAATTAAAGCAGCAAGCGTCTATTGGTATTTACGAATATAATGGCATCGACATTGAGAGTCCCAATAATATGGCCAAGTGACACATTACTTAAAAATAACTATGTACTTTTCCTCAAGTAGCAGCGTTCTCAGGCTTCATTTACACCAAGACATAGTTCACGCTAAACAACCATGGAAGTATGTACTGAAATATGTGCCGTGTAGTTACGCCTCGAAGGTCAATGTTACTACCACGTTGCTATCAACAATCTTGCTTACCCGCCGATGGTGGGGCTGTGGTTCCCTTTTTCACTTATCAAATTCACACACAATGAAATGTATTGTGCAGTTGATGTTGGACATGGCCATGGTTACACGTCATCAAAATACGTCACTCATATGTGTCAAATACACCATGGGTGATGTAAAAAAATGGTCCCATATATCGTATCAAAGATACCACGGGTTACGTGTAACGATGGTCCCATATATCGTATCCAAGATACCATGTAACGATGGTCCCATATATCGTATCAAAGATACCATGGGTTACGTGTAACGATGGTCCCATATATCTTATCAACGATAATGTGGGTTACGTGTAACGATGGTCCCATATATCGTATAAAAGATACCATGGGTAACGTGTAACGATCGTCCCATATATCATATCAAAGATACAATTGGTTACGTGTAACGATGGTCCCATATATCGTATCAAAGTTAATGTGGGTTACGTGTAACGATGGTCCCATATATCGTATGAAAGATACCATGGGTTACGTGTAACGATGGTCCCATATATCGTATAAAAGATACCATGGGTGACGTGTAACGATGGTCCCATATATCGTATCAAAGATACCATGGGTTACGTGTAACGATGGTCCCATATATCGTATCAAAGATAATGTGGGTTACGTGTAACGATGGTCCCATATATTGTATCAAAGATAATGTGGGTTACGTGTAACGATGGTCCCATATATCGTATCGAAGATAATGTGGGTTACGTGTAACGACGGTCCCATATATTGTATCAAAGATAATGTGGGTTACGTGTAACGATAGTCACATATATCGTGTCAAAGATAATGTGGGTTACGTGTAACGATGGTCCCATATATTGTATCAAAGATAATGTGGGTTACGTGTTACGATGGTCACATATATTGTATCAAAGATAATGTGGGTTACGTGTAACGATGGTCCCATATATTGTATCAAAGATAATGTGGGTTACGTGTAACGATGGTCCCATATATTGTATCAAAGATAATGTGGGTTACGTGTAACGATGGTCACATATATCGTGTCAAAGATAATGTGGGTTATGTGTAACGACGGTCCCATATATTGTATCAAAGATAATGTGGGTTACGTGTAACGATGGTCCCATATATTGTATCAAAGATAATGTGGGTTACGTGTAACGATGGTCCCATATATTGTATCAAAGATAATGTGGGTTACGTGTAACGATGGTCCCATATATTGTATCAAAGATAATGCGAGTTACGTGTAACGATGGTCCCATATATCGTATCAAAGACAGCATGGGTTACGTGTAACGATGGTCTTATTTACATTACACACTTTGCGTGATATAGTGGTTCTGTGTCACTCATCAACAAAATCCTAGGCGATTTATATAGATGGTTCTGTATAAACTGTCTAACGATTGTCTCATTTAACGCATCAACTTGGTCATTAACATGTGATTTACTCATTTCTCTCCTTCTTTACGATCTACCCAAATAAACATGTTATTATCACGGCCACACATATTAACGGCGTTTAAACCATAAATAATCAGACGCTTTGGACATTGATCGTGTGATTAATTATATGTGCTTTCTATAAAATGGATTGTATTGCTTCCTTTTGTCGTAGATTATATACGTTGACTTCTGACGTGCTTTCGACTTTTATGTGAATGGACGGACGCTGGAAGCTCATTAATGTGATCATTACAGAACAAACAGCACACTTGGCTGAAATGTACAGGCTCCACTTTTTGAAAACTACATAATAAATTTTAGTTTCAAGAGTGGTCACATCTCTTGGACATTTGACCACTCAGCACTCGGTCAGATAATTCTGAGTACCATCTGTTATAACCTATATTTTCCCTATCCCGGGTATTTTAGCAGACAATTTACCACTATTTGCTCTCCTTTTAAAATGTATATAGTCGACACAACACGATTCAATTCTCGTAAAATGTCACCCTTCTAACTTCTTGCAAACAAATTCTAACGGTCTGAATAATATTTGAAAATACTCTGCCCTAGTTTAAAGCGCCGCCATCGTCGGGTCGTGTCTTCTTCGATGTTGGTTCGTGTCACGTGTACAACACGTGTAAACTATTGTTTACACAAATTATAAACCCAAACTGCGTGACGATTTTCGTGCTTTAAAAAAAAACGAAATTATAAAACTTGGCATAATTGCCGGTGAGGACGCTCTCCTAGAATAGTGTTGCTATGGCAACAAATATGTAAAAATCTATTAGACGCTGGCATAACAGTATATGTTGATGTAAAAGATTTTATTCATATAGTTTTACGTTTTATAGTACACACACGCACGTACGTACTGGTGATGATATTTGATGTCAAATTTCAGCACTCACGGTATGTCTTACGTGGCTATCTAGACAAACGATGTAATACGATTACTTCCAAAATTGAGCGGCCTGTTAGTAAACGATCGCCGCACGTCTCGTGGCTCAACTGCGGTGACAGACAGAACACCCGCATTGCTAGACCGCATCATGGATTTCATCTCTGGTAAAATCGGTTTCTTCAGTATGTCAAGTCTTGAGTTGATTAATGTTGGCAGCGTTCGCAGAGGTCAGTTATGGAATGCCATCTAAAATGAAATTATTTTCTGAATGTTGGAACCAGTTAAAAGCCGTGAACATGCGGGCTGAATTGCGGAGTGACGTTAACAATTCGGCCAATTAATCAAACGAATGAAAAATTACCTTTTAGATGATTTACAAACGTTGGGGGCGCTCGTTGCCTGTATTGGATCTAAGATAGAAGGGTTGGCCGTTAGGTAAGTGGGCGTGGAAAATGTGTTTTGATTAATAATAATAATAATAATAATAATAATAATAATAATAATAATAATAATAATAATAATGTCAGATAATTTTATTTGAAATTAGTCAGTTGTTTGTAAATTAAATAAAACCCATTGACATTTTAAAAAGCTGTGAAATGAACATTTACGAGAAAAAGGAAACGCCCAAACTCCTTCAAAAGAAAATGGTCACGTGATTAACGAATGTATCGAACATTTTAGCTTTTTCAGCCAAAATAGAAAATTAAAGATCTGATCATTAATTAAGCAATTGAAAAGAAGACAACTCAGATTTTATCAATGAAATATGAGCAGACATAATTACTGTATGGTTAGAATATATTCACATTCATTAATTTCAAAACTTTAAGAAAACTACACTTTGATCTAGTCAGTTGTCGAGACTCTCCTGAACAGTGTAACGCGACCACCCCTGCATTTGCAACATAGTATATCGATTTGATTGTTCAGCATTACCTCAAGATTGAGTGTGTGTTGACCGGTGTACCACGCCAGCTCGCACATCAGCCCATGGAAATGCACGCTACAGTGATGCACGTCCAAGCAACAAGGGACGTCCCGTAGCTCCCCTTCCCGAGAATAGCTGACCAGGCTGGCGTTGACTTTGAGCGGCTGTTTTGCAACTAATATGGTTGTGATAAATCAATATACACCGGAGAGATTACGTTAAACCGTGGAGCAGTGAATCCTAATTCCATGTCGTAAGTAAATATAAATATGGCATGTTGTATTTAAGTTTGCCCTGAATAACCTTGAAGATCAACTTGCCAATGAATAAAGAAAGCTACTTATTCAAAAGAAAATGTTATGCACATGATATAACGACTTTTTTTCCCCCCTGGTTTTGCTGATAGATCAGTCAAATATACTTCCAAAACAACAATATCATTTCCTTTATACGTTGCCTTGCTTATTTACTAGTAAGTTGGTCTACACGGTTATGTGGACATACTTAAATGCATTGTCCCATATTTACAAACACACGAAGCTTGGGGTTCGGATTCGTGTTCCCCATAGTATGACAGTGTACTAGTAATTTTCAGTGTTTTAGCTTATCGTGTATAAAACACATTATTTGAAAAACGGACACTCCAAATAAAAACCGTGTGTAGTTGCCTAATTTGCATAATAATTTGAAAGAATTTTAACTGTTACACTGATATAGATAGATAGATAGATAGATAGAATTTTTTATTTGGAACGTACCAATGAAAACTTGAGTAAAGTCCAAAAATAACAATAACAAAACAAAACATTCAGAACAACAAAAACTTTCAGTATTAAAACATATCAAGAATATAGAAAATAAATTTTGCAAAAATGCTAAGAATGAAAAAATCATTACTTGAAACAATAATAGGAAATAATTCATCCATGCTAAAATCTTCCAGCTTTGGGGCATAGATGTATAAAGCTGCAAGGAATCTAGATCTTTGTTCTTTGATTTGACAATTATTACAATATAAAATGTAATGTTTCTCATCCCCTACTTTATTGCATTCATGGAGATTACATAGCCTGTTTTCATTCAAAATGCCTTTATGTCTACCGGATTCAATGGGAAGAAAATGTGCAGAAGTTCTAAATTTAGTATAAGCTATTCTATGATTTTTATTTTTAATTTTTTCCAAATAATGTTCAAATTCAAAATTTTCTTTAGCACACCTGTAAAAGTCAAGCTTACAATTGTTCAACAAATTGTTTTTCCACTTCATACGGTACAAACATTTGAGCTTCTCTTTATAAATATCACAAAAATTGTTCTGATGTGGGTCTGAATTAGTTAGATCTGTTATGACTAGTAATTTTTGTATAAAGTATATATATCATACCGTGTGCATGGGGTGACACGACTGAGATGGCGTGCATAATTAGATATGCAAAACATATGCAAATGAATAATTACGAACATTCGGTAGTATCGTAATTTATAGGTTTCACCACACAATTAGAATTATCAACACGAACGTATTTCCTCTTATTATGGAAACACTTTTTTCCATGAGGTTTATATTTAATATGATACAAAAATAGCAAGCCTTTGTTATGGGACTAGTTTTGAATTGGTTGACTGATTCATTTGAAGTGAGTAAACAGTTGGGTATTTTTTCTAATACGGACGGAACCAGTGTAATTGAAACGGCCTTGTTTTGGGGGACCTTCAATACTATAATGATAATATGTACAATTTTATTTTTAAAAACTAGACAAAACATTGTTTTTAATATTACTTTTTGTTAATGTTAATGTTGGGGACTATATGTTAAATAGGCATATTTTGAAATTGGCGTCTATGCGAATTTTAATAGTAGTGTGATACCTATATGTCCAATTTGTTTTCAATTGTGACGTGACCGTAAAATTGACATTAGGATTGGCTTACCTTATTTGAGGTTTTTGGTGTCATATGTTATTACGTTATTGTCACGTGTTAGTGTCAGAATACGTCATCAAACATGAATCCAACATTGAAAAGGCAGGTAACCTTGTTGCCGACAAAATGCGAAGAGAATTTAAGTACTAGACTATTAGTTACGTGTGAGTTACAGAAAATAATAATTTATCAAAACTTCTCAACACACAACTTCGATATGTGTTGGAATGTTAGCGGTATCGGTGTCTGACGCGACCTCAATGACCGATCTGTCTCAGCATTACTTCACTCTCTCTCTCTCGTTGTGTTGAATACATGGATAAGGAAGGGTACATACGTTCCAATGTGTAGTTGTCCGTATGTTACAGTTGAATAAAACATTGGCTAATATAGATTCCTAGAATTGTTTAACAACACAGTCAGATAAAATAAATACTTGAATAAAATATGAATGATGTTGGGGAATAAATAGAAAAATATTCCTGCTCAGTGTGCTACCAAGATAGTTTAAGTTTAACTTTTAAAAAAATTGAAATTGTCGTAATCACTTCCCCCAAAATATATTAAAGTATTGTAACACACACCCTAATGTTCACTCTTGATTAATACCCATTAAATATTTCCAAGCCATTTTTTTAAAAAGAAAGTACGAGTAATGAATATTTCGCAGTTTTGAACACAAGTCGACATAGTGCCCATCCATTGGCAGTCGCATAACAAAATCCAATGTGAATTGATTAGTTGCGCTCCATGTGTCAGATATTGTAACATATCGCGTAGAAAATATTTCTTGCATCGAACTTTCTATTATCGGGATAAAACTCCTGCCGCGTTATCGTAATCTGCCTTTATGCCCTCTGTGTTCGAATGAACTAATTATATGTAGATGAGTTGTCTTAAATGAATAGACCTGAATTCTAAGTTGGATGCTTTTTCTGAAGGATCAAACTGCTATGCAAATATATGCGTATGATATACTCATTTGCATATATAACAGGAAATGCCTGATTATTGGTTCTCGGTTTATTTTTTCTGGTCAATTATCAATTATTATTCAAGCAGTTCTAAACAAAATTGCATTTTGTTATCTTTTGTTTCTATAGTTGGCATAGGATAGCTTTCAGTGTTCGTGGTGACATGATAACGATGCTGTCAGATTGCAAGAATAACTACACACAAACACTCGGACGTGACCCATTTTCAAAGATAGACACAGACGGCATTGTGGTCATCGGGAGGAACCTACGAAAACCAACCATTTTTAACGTGAGTGACATGATGGAATATATATATATATATATTTATTTATCTGTATTTTTGTTTTTCGTACGCTGGTAGCTGATTGATTGATTGATTGATTGATTGATTTACAGGGAGATATACAACAGCTGATAGTTACACGTAGTCCATACGATGCTTATGACTATTGTACACTGTATACACCAGACTGCAACACACCATTGCCCGAATATCCACAGAATGAAGAGGCCGGATCAACACCGGACGGAGGATTCATAACAGATTTCGTAAGTTTGTACACATTTCTTGGTAAGAAATAGTACCCCTGACATCATAAATATATTCAAGAACTTTAAATTCGGGTTTATATTGAGAAATAATTTTACTAATGTTTTATTTCTGTCGTTTGTCTATTTCAGCCACCTTATGTGCCTGGTACTGGCGGACAAGTAAGAGTTTTTATAATATTAAACATATAAAAAAAGAAAAAACGTTAGAGTGATGAAATATCGAACAAGTTTATGACGTTTTTTATTTTTTTGTAATTAAATATTTATTTTGTCAGGGACAAAAAGGACAGAAAGGTGAACCCGCGGTTCTCGAACCGGTAAGTGACGTTGAGATACTTCCTGCTTTGCATTTTTATCTTGCATGTATCGGTTTATTTTTGTCACGGGATAACTACTCATACCCAAATATCCACGTGAGTTCTAGCCTAAAACGTGTTCTGACGACACATTATTCCGACGCGACCATTCACCTACGAACTCTATCATATTAGCCCTCCACCACACCCTACTACAATATCGGTGTAAGAAAGTGTAGTGATGTTTGCTTTATCAAAGTCGAAACAAAAAAACGTGAGCATTTGCCACATGTCAGGAATTAGTGTTACACCAAAAAAAAATATTAAACAAACGAAACAAAGCACCGAACCAGGGGTTACAGAGTCCCGAATAATTGACATCACATAGTGTCTCATCACCACACCATTATTGGAACCAGACCACGTACGAGTTCTACACACATATTAAAAAGTGACGTATACAACTTCCCAGGTCACACCCCGGCATGCGGCCGGCCTAGCGCCGATACGTGGTACCTATCTAAGACTATCAGAGTCACGTTGCCCTTCATTATCAACTGTCGACCTAGCAGAAAATAATCAGAACATGAAAATCATTTTCTTCTGTTGCGCATTTAATTGCACATACGGGAATTATTAAGCACTGTTCAGCACGTCCTCTGACGAATATTCAGAAACACGTAACAAGGTCAGAGGTTAATCCTAAAAATTTATGATACAGTTCCAGTATCAGGTACCACAGCAGTTCCAGTAAAGTGTGGCCACCCATCGCTCACAGTTAATCACCCCCAAGTACACTGCATTCCTGCATTTGATTGTCTTTTCATCGCCACGATTGAATATATTTTAGTTACGTGCGTCGATGTTAAAGCGGGGGGGGGTCACTTGCGCATGCGCGAGAATTGAGTCCCAAGCCACGATAACAACACATGCTAAACACGCAAAAACTCATTGGAACAATTCCTCGATTTAAATCACGTTACTGAATTGAATACCATAATTTTTGCCACCAATATTTGTATACATTGTGTATGTGTTGTATTGTTTTCATTTATTGGAGCAGTCTGACGTAATTACCCAATGGCTACAGACTGTGGTCAATATTTTAGAAAAACAATACAAAAATCTATATTTGATCACAGTTGATAACAGTTAAATTTGGCGAACAGGCGGTTAATATAAAACGACAAACTAAAATGTAGAATAAAAATACGATATCAATATCACAGGGTTGATGAACTTGAATATGCATGAGCTATAAACCGACTGGGTTATTTTACTTCAGCAGGATATTTGTAGATATAAGTTATTACAATTCATATTCATATGTTGACACAGTATAATGATACGATCAACGTCAGAACAGTGTGATTGTTTCACGTATGTAGTTCGTTGCATTGTTTGTTGTGTCTGCTTCGACTATGGTTGATGCCTTGCACACTTGTTCGCAAGAAGCGCGTGAAATTAGACAGCGCTGCTACTGGAATGGGACATGGCGGTAAATAACAGCACTCGAATCCATTATTGATAACATGTGTACGCCACGCGTTCCTAGATTACACGTAATTGATGTGATATTCCGCTGTAACAGACAGGGACAACCTGCAAGGCAAACACAAATAATGTCAATGTCACCTTGTATCCTTGCGTTGATGTCTTACAATTTTATAAATTAAAGCAAAGTATGTCCTTCTTCCCATAGGGTGTGTTCATACCAGGACCGCCGGGCCCACAAGGACCACAGGTAAATATGATATAATAATATAATATCTTTCTACGGACAGGAACATATTTTGTGATTTTTTTTATTTCGAACCTTAAAAAATATTGGGTGTTATAAATCAAGCCCTCTAGTGGCGAACCGCTTATGTGACGTCAGAATGACGTGTATGGATGAAAGCAATATCGTTCAGATTGACAACTGTATTGTGTTGCGAAGTGATTCGTCTTGCAGATTATAGTAAATTGTTCAAAAAAACTTGACCTTCGTTGTTGGACGACTATGACTTGAACGGCCTTTGTATCACCCGTTTATTTTTAGAAGCGTCTTGTCGGTTTTGAGGGCGCGATTTATAGTGAAGGTTTATTAACAAATACAAAAGTGTGCTACAAAAAATGTATAACGTAATGTTCTAGACTGGTGTCTGTATCATATATGAAATGTAAGGTATTAAGTTCCCGAGGAGTGAACCTGCGAGTGTTGTTAACATGTTCTGAACGTTGTCTCTATACAGGGTCCCGAAGGTCCGATGGGATACGATGGCCCGCCTGGTCCACAGGGAGAAAAAGGTGCAAAAGTAAGAAAACATTTCTTTTTATTTGGATCATTATGATGTATGGTGTATGCTAGAGTTTATTGACCTTCATAGTTGGTACAGTATGGAGTAACTTTGACGAGGTACACGAACAAATCAACGGACCTGTGTCACGCCCTAATGGATGAGATTGAAGACCGTGCAGATAGCACAAAAGTAGGACCATCACAGAGCAGTCTTGATAGCAGATAATTCACACTAAATGTTGGTGTTATAATATTATCCCCAGAACACATCGCACGCCATTCAGTAAGCGATATGTGAATACTATACCATACTACATGTGGTATATACATTAGTATCGAAGGCATTCGGACAAGTATATGAGGCAGTATAGTTTTAAGAGCTATCTGATATTTTTTAGCGTAATTATTTTTCACCATTATAAATTTCAGCTTTCAGCACAGTTATATGTGATGTAAGACGAAACCAATGTACAACTGTATTCCGATTCCCTTTTCCGGCGTAGACAGAATAGCAATTCATATGTTTGACGCCTATTAAATCATAGACCTTAGAAAGAGAAGGTCTGTAAGTATATGTATCCGATTTATGAATTCCGCTCTACCCCGTGTATTGTATTGAGTTTTCTTTATAATTGCTTCTATTCTCAGGGTGACGAAGGTCGTGATGGCTTCAATGGGGAGAGGGGTTTCCCAGGCGCACCTGGACCTGTTATACTTATACCCGTGAGTACTTACTTTGCTCAAGCCTAATTACTTTTCGTTTCTGACAAATTACTTGCGTCGTAATTTGATCTTAACTCCCCTTCCTCTACGTCTATGTATTTATTTAGAGTGCCATCTCAGATGGGAGCGATCACAAAGGACCCAATAGCGGAGCAATGGCTGCTTTCACTAATTTATTGCAGACGCAAAGGGTGAGTATGCTGTATGTTGATTGGTCTGTCGTCCCAATGACCCGGATGTAGATTTCAATAAAATGCATCGCTTGTGAAGGAGGTAATAACTTGCACGCAAAGTTCATTTGAAACGAATAGCCATGAGGAAAATATACATACAAGCAAAATCATTGCACTTAATTGTTGACATGACTGACTGGAATTTTGTGTTAACACATGTTTTACAAGTTTTTTGTCGTTATACATGCTGTGCCATGCACAACTATTCAATAAGACCAGAATTTGAAAGCACATTCAAAGTACCTACTCTTTGTAACTATAGAAATTTTCCAATATATAGATCAATATATATATATGAATGGACATTTTAATACTAGTAGCTTCTTCATAACTGTTTACTAAAATTATTTATTAACTTATTATTTTCTTTCCTATGTTTGTTTCAGAACGCTCTAATTGGCCCATCTGGTCCGATTGGTTTAACTGGTAAAATTGGACCCCCGGTAAGTAAACACTAGTATATTACCAATACCCAAATTGTGTTTATCATGTGACCGCAGATACTTAACATTACCATGCCTCAAACAAGGAAGATCTTGTAATTTTATGAGTATCCAGAATTGTGGAATAAGACCAAAAATATAATGGTATGAAACGTCTAAAACAAATTAGAAGAAAATTTACTTTGCAATGTGTCGTCTACGTTTTTGTGCGCAGCTCAGTAAAAGAGCGGCAGTCGTTGTTCCACGTTCTGTTCGATATGGAACTCATAGCGACGTGTACAACGCGTGTAAAATACATTGTTCATTTACATGAAATTCGAACACGCGCTGCGCTACGACCACCGCGCTTTAAATTTCATGACGATTGCGGTACGCCGGGATTTGACTATTTGTTTGTAATAAATTTAACTAACCATGCATGGAATTGTTATATGACTGTTTGATCATTCGTGACCGGTGGTAACTTCTGATTTTCAGGGTTATCCAGGAACTCTTGGCCCCAAGGGAGATGAAGGTGACATGGGCCCATCCGGCCCACCGGGAACTCCAGGACCACAGGGGTTACCGGGCAAACAGGGAAGAAGGGTAAGTACTAGCAGCTCTGCTGGCATAAAGGTATGAATTATGTCAATGGGGAAACAAAAATACCATTAATTCGTCCCAACAAATTAAATTATGTTCCCGCAATCTTAATCTCATTTAATCCCACTAAGTTGTTTTTACCTTGCCCGTACCATCAAAGATGGAAGGGAAAGGTATATTAAGGGAAAAATTTTGTCCGGCGTTGTCGTTGTCGTCGTCGTCGTCGGCGTCGTCGTCGTTAATAATTGTTATTGTTTGCATAATAACTTTACTAATTCTATTCCAAACTTTATCAAACTTGGTCACCTTATTCATCAGTATAAAGTCTTCCCTGAGTTTGAACAACAGATGTCCTGTATGAAAATATCATGCAAAAATTGAGAAAATCTGATAAAATATTTTGACTGTTTCTACTTGACTGATCACTGGTGATACACATCAAAGGTCACTGATCTCAGTGGAAATATGCATTGTTGTATGTGTTCAATGAAGCAAATGTTTTATCTTGTAATAATATTCTTGGTAATGTATCTCAGAATCCCATACTGGGTTTCAAAACCAACTCCTGGAATGATTGCACAGTCTGATACACATTTGCAAACCTACGAATAAAATCTTTACAGAAAACAAGATGTCAGAAAATCAATATAAGCACTCCTATGAACTGGGTGCCTAACTTTGATCAAGATCTGAAGCTAATAGAAAATCTGTTTAGTTCAAAGTTATCAAATCAAAAACAATACATAAAAAATACATTAAAAGCAAAACATTTCATCCACATTTTAAAAAGAAAATTATTCTAAAATATATGTATTCTGTATTTGACAAACAGTTCATTCGACAAATGAAAACTCACAGGAATATGTTTCAGCTATTAGAACAGAATGATAGAGTTTTTATAATACTAGTTTAAAAACGCACTTCAAAGATTGCAGTGTTTGAAGATGTAGATTCTCAGAAGGCAACAGTACTGTTGACTTCTCCCTCCACTGGACACCAACTAACTATTTAAGTTGATTTGCATACAAAGCAGAGCTTGCAACATGATAGCTATTCATAAAGGGTGTTTTTTTTTACTTTTCATATAATACAGTAGTCACACAATGAGGCAGTTCATATTTGTCTCAGTGAATCATTAATTTTTGGCAGACACCTGTACAAAATACTTGGACTAAAGCCAGCTAAATTTTTCTGTTATCTTGCATGTTTTATGAATCTATTCACATCTAAATGCAGCACTTTTTTTTTGCAATGAGACATTTGTTTTTATTCTAAAATATCTGAATTACTTTGAATAAAGCTGGAAATTATGTTCCTTAAAATAATTAAACAAATAAGGCACCAATGTTTTTGTAAGATATTTACATCTTTTAAGGACATTCGGTAGACTGATTCCCCACTGTTGGTTCAACCCCAAAACTTGTTTGTATTCAAAATTAATTATGACAATGCATATTTATATTGAAACAAACTATGATAAAGGGAATTATATTATATAACAAAGGGCAAGGTCACCAGAGTTCAACTATGTTTGTCATTTTGTTATCCACTCTACTCCGTTAGATAGTTCGTGATTGGTTGAAAAATATCTCGTGAGTTACTTAACAGTTCCCATCTGTTATGGTTGTGAATTTTAAACCCTGAAAAATATGACGAGGAACTACAAAAAAATTCATTATTTACGGGCAGGGGGATAAGAAATGTAAAAGAAAACTTTGGCGTTTAAGGATTTCGTTATAACAACACAATTCTTCACATATACATACGTAATGGCGAGGGGGGGTCAAATGCATTTCATTCTAATATTAAATGCCAAAAACGCATACAATATATGACTTGCCAGTACCTTACTCTACAATTCTAAGGTCCCTGACATGTAACATGCCTGATATGAGTAGACGTTCATGTGCATAGATTGATTTGATTCGGTTGATTGGATATAACTTGAAATGACAGGGTTTTTGTTTTGTTTTTGCATTCGAGACGTGTGAGCACCATTATTGGTTCTGTCTTTCAGGGAAGAAGTGGCAAAGATGGCATGAGGGGGAGTCCGGGCGCCGTTGGTACAAAGGTATTTAATTATTTGATTTAGCATGACAAAAGAATGGGCAATTGAACAATATATATGATTCGGTGTGTGGCGATGGTTGACGCGGTGTGCTAACGCAGCGGCGATGGTTGACGTCATGTGTTAGCGAATCGGTGTAGGTAGACGCGGTGTGCCATTGAATCGGCGGAGGTTGACGCGGTGTGCCATTGAAGGGCCGGAGGTTGACGCGGTGTA
Source organism: Saccoglossus kowalevskii (assembly GCF_978046115.1). Lineage (NCBI taxonomy): Eukaryota > Metazoa > Hemichordata > Enteropneusta > Harrimaniidae > Saccoglossus > Saccoglossus kowalevskii. Next base: position 8,489,829 of record NC_140657.1, read on the forward strand.
CCATTCGAGCTGCGTAGGTTGACGCCATGTGCTATCGGTGTAGGTAGACGCGGTGTGCCATTGAATCGACGTAGATTGACGCGGTGTACCGTAGGTTGGCGGTGTGCCATTGAGTCGGCGTAGGTGGACGCGGTGTGCCATCGAAGCGGTGTAGATTGACGCGGTGTGCCATTGAAGCGACGAAGGTTGACGCGGTGTGCCATTGAAGGACGATGACGCGGTGTACCATTGAATCGGCGTGAGTTGACGCGGTGTGCCAACGAAGCGGTGCAGATTGACGCGGTGTGCCAGCGAAGCGGCAAAAATGACAAACATTACGTCTGTATTCAAATTAACAAGCTTCATTTATTTCTAGGGGGATCGTGGTTTCGATGGATTGCCAGGAATGCCAGGACCAAAAGGTCACATGGTGAGTAAGTGGTAGTTATGCAACGAGGCTATTCATAGAATATGACTTGTGATACTGTTTAAACCTTTCACTGCAGTGTATCACTTTATAATCATAGTTATGGCGGATTGATTCAATGATTATTGTCGGTGAAATTATAGTGTTACATGCTGGGTTATATCGAACATTTATCTATATGATTTGAATGTTTACATTGCTGCTTCGCTCGTAATGTTTTAGTTTGTCGTTATTGTCGTGGTTGTTTGGGCCATTTTATTCTAACTTCTATCAGACTATATTATCGATCAGTATAACATTTTGCCCGAGTTCGATTTAGTATGTCGCGCGTCAAAATATCTCGAAATATTCCGGACCATACTGAACAAGTGGGAAATCGTCAAAGCCTCTGAGAATACTAGAATCAGCGTTAACTACGACAGCAGGATCTAATGGACCATTTTCCGTTCACCTTTCCCGCCCTTCTCGCATTACGCGAGATCTGGCAGTGAACGGAAAATTGCCTATTGCTACAGTGACATTGCAAACATACCAATGCAATACATCTATGAACAATCTTCAACAGAAAACAGATGTTACCGACACTGTACGTGACTAATCTCGGCTATCACAGAAGGATGAGGAATAATCGAATAGCGCAACCCTTGACCCTTTGAGTGTTCTGTGCAAATACGAATACGAATTTGTCTCATTTGACATATAACAGATTGAGGTGAAATCGTTTCGTGACACGGGCGCGTTTAGCCAATCAATTGGAGGCGTGACGAATAGCAACCGCCAAGCAGAAAATCATTCATAATCGATATCACGTATCATGTGACAGCTATTTCCCATTTGAGCCAGTGAAAGATATTCTATAAGGAGTTGGACGTTACACTCTCTGGTGGTCGCAGATATTGAAAACAAATATATGGGAAAACATAATACAAAAACAGATTTGTCTGCAAAGATTTCGAATGTCCATTTTTATTATTTTTTTTCCACATGACGACCACTTTAACAATGACTGTTGCTATTTTCCCCGCCACGTTATAATAAGTAAAGACACGAACTGACACAAGATTGTTCATTTCATGAATTTTGTTTCCCACTTGTCAAGAATACCAACAAAGAGCAAGGTAACCTAAGTTTATTTATGTTTTTTTCTGTAGGGCAATCCGGGACCACAAGGGCTGATGGGTCCGGCCGGTATTACCGGGGAACCAGTAAGTACAACGTAGAATACTATGTTATTTATATACAAAAATTAACATAATTAACTTAATATATTTTACTTTGATTGTGTCATAAGTATTAAGGTAGCCTTCTCATGCGTTTTCGTTCCCAGGGTGACGACGGACAATCCGGTCCGATGGGCCCGAGTGGTGAGCCAGGTCCCAGGGGTTTACCTGGTCCCAGGGGACCAACAGGACTACAGGGTGTGCCGGTGAGTTTGAACTGAAACCCTAATGACATGAACCATGGGTTTACTTTATTCATTCGTACATACCGATGCATTACGGGAAACCATGCGTATGGGTTGTGTATACTATATAAAGAATTGTAATCTATAAACACCTTCAGATCAAATCTTAATTTATTCAGTGTTCATTCCATTACGTACGTCTTACATATATTGCAGGGTATACCTGGTGGTCCTGGTTTGGAGGGTCCAAAGGGTAGCAGCGGACTTCCTGGACAACCAGGTCTGAGGGGAAATCCTGGGATTCAAGGTTCAACGGTAGGAACTCAACATTAGACCTATCTTTTATTTTATTAATAGCAATTAACATGTTATTTTAGTGTATTTTTTTTCAAGTGGCAACCATGTTTTACTTGAGATGATAGAAGCATATTTAATGAGATATAATTAGATGTGTGTCAGTTTTATGTGTACATTTCACGTACAACTGACGTACTTGACTCTTTCCATGAAATTTTATCTATGAACTTTGAACCCGTTATCTATCTATCACAACATATTTGATTGAGCAGGTTGATTTCACACGCTGTCAATTTAACAGCCACACTGATCACTTTTTCCGGTCATTTTGTGCAGCAACAACCAAAATATTGATTGCAACAAAAGAATCGGTTACAGTAGTACTGTAGAGGGCGATGTACAATTTCTTATCGAGGACAATAGTATATATTTACATGAACACCACTTATTGAGTAACAGATTTAAGAAAGTTTAGTATATACAACCTATCATCGAAAGGACGGTAACCACGGTTACGAGGAAACATTCAAGGCATTCAATATCGAGACATGTGTATCGTTTCTACTACTTTTCATTTTACCGCAATATCTGAAAAGTTGACAAACCTGAATTCCTCCTCAAACTGTATTAGTCCGTCACTTCAAAATTCACCAGTTCACTATAACATATTAAATAATACATTTTAAAATAGCAGCATGCCATATTTTTTTAAATAGAGGGAATTATATTCCTCGATACAAATTCCATGTATCTATGAATTTGTATCGAGGAATATAATAGAAACCGAGAGAAAAACAGACTTTTCGATTGTCTACTGAGTGTGGAATAAATTGTTGTGCACAAAGACAGTGTTGAACAAACATGTCGGCAATTAGATTTTAATACGAAAATGACAACAAGCTGCTCTCTGATTCATCTGACTGAATTATCATTAACATTTCCACAATGTTTTTTTTTTATCATTACAGGGTCCACCTGGCCCACAAGGACCCATGGGATCTCCTGGAGATCCCGGTCCTGAAGGTAAGCCAGGCATGCCGGGATTACCAGGAATAGATGGGCCACCGGTAAGTAGTGACTTCATGTTCGGTTATTCGCGAATCCACCATCACTCACAGTCTGCGAAGTTTCATTGTAATCTATTTTGTGTTATTGCATAATAACAATGAATGCATATATGGATTTTTTTATATCCTATGCATACATTAGTTAACCGGACTATTACATTGTCAGTCCACTCTCGCCTCTCGATATATTCATTGATATCTTTTTTACTCCCGTGCGCAAAGTACACAATGAGAGTCTTTGCAGTTAGCCTGTCTGTATGTGTGTGTGTGTGTGTGTGTGTGTGTGTGTGTGTGTGTGTGTGTGTGTGTGTGTGTGTGTGTGTGTGTGTGTGTGTGTGTGTGTGTGTGTGTGTGTGTGTGTGTGTGTGTGTGTGTGTGTGTGTGTGTGTGTGTGTGTTGGTGTAGACGTAGAAGTAGAGCCAGTAGTCCAGACATACACAAACAAAGTGGAGCCCTTTGTACAAGTGGAGCCCCAAACAAGTGGCTCCACAATGTTTGACAATTTATATTAATATTTAATCGAATTTAAGTCAGGTTTGCGAAGCTTAGGTTTAGTATCGGGGAAGGTATGGTTCAGTTTATATTAATATTAATATAATTATACCATACTTTACCCCGATACTAAACCTAAGCTTCGCAAACATTTCTATGTTCAGTCACGGGATTTTCAACTCTATTTTAATTAAACTTAATTAAAGTGCAATTCTCCATTGTATTGCATTGTAATTGAGTTTAATTAAACTCCAATTAAAACGCAACCCTATATAGGAACGCGTTTTAATCGAGTTCATATCGCAACTATATTAAAAGTTAATTCAACTATATTAAAAGTTAATTCAATTATGGCTCCACAATTCATGGGACACCTGTATGGGTGTGTGTGTGTGTGTGTGTGTGTGTGTGTGTGTGTGTGTGTGTGTGTGTGTGTGTGTGTGTGTGTGTGTGTGTGTCCGTCTGTTCCACTGATATCTCAAGAACCATATGTTGGGTTTTAATGAAACTTGAAGCATAGATGCTCTGGGATAATGCGCAGATTTGCTTAGGTTTTGGTAAAAAGTGTATTTGTTTGTTATATGTTTTAGGATCAGTTTAGATATATGTTAGGTAATGTGTAGGCTTGATTATTGTTTCTTTAAGATCATTGTTGTAATCATATTGTTCGTGGTTATTTGTTTCAGGGTCACTCTGGAAAAGATGGTCCGTCAGGAGACAAGGGAGACACGGTAAGAGCATGATACATAATAATTACATGGAAATATTTAGTCCTATTGCTAATTTGTATCTGTGATACGAAACAAAGTGTTCGTTTTGTTACTAATAAATCGATGAAACTGTCTTGTTAGTAACATAAATATGACTGTATATTCACTATATTTTGATCGTTATACAGGGAGTTGGCGGGCCTCAGGGGCCTCTTGGGTATGCTGGTCCAATTGGAATGAAAGGAGACAGAGGTATACGTGGTCAGACTGGTAGTAAAGGTCAGAAGGTAAAGAGTTTAAACTCATATTGTGAGATATCCGAAATCGACACCCCTGTATATGTGGCATCTATTTTATATGAATGCATTAAGTAAAATGTAATATGAGATTCCATTTTTATACTGCGATGCTTTTTACACATGTGTTCATATAAATGTGAACCGTTTCCCGCCATAATTAACAATCATTATAGTCCGAGCTACTTTGTAGCGATTTTTGAAAAAAAGTATTGATTATCATATATCAATAGTGAATACTGAAAGTGTAGACTATTATCCTGTCACTTTTGCTTTGTTCAATCAAGAGATTCGTTTATGGGACACATTTACATACAGTCGTCCAATTGACGTACCTGAGAGCTACTAGTAACATAATGTCGTTATACCAGTAGTTATGTTTGTGTCTCTAGGGTGCTGAAGGTTACCAGGGATTTAAAGGTGACATGGGTCCGAAGGGGAATAGGGTAAGATTGTGTAGCCTTAGTCTGTCAGTACACCATAAACAAGTTATAAACAAGAAAGACGCGAATTATGTGTGAAGTTTTTAGCGTATAGTTTTCATAATTGCGGTCAATGTTTCTTTTCGAGTCAAATCAGCCATCTTGTTTTTTTCACTATAAGATAATCTACAAATCAACTGATGTAATCAACTGTTTAGTTTACTGCACAATTTATATACGTTTTTGACACGGCTCTTGTTTTACAGGGGGCCAATGGTGAAACAGGTCCACGGGGGCCAGAAGGGAATAACGGTGTTAAGGTGAGTAATTGACTACTCCCTCGAGTGCCAGGCGATCTTTCTCGATACGATCAGACCTTTGGTGTCATGCCATCTGTGTCGATAACGCCTCGGCCTTGGATGCCATGCCATCTGTGTCGATAACGCCACAGCCTTTGGTGCCATGCCATCTGTGTCGATAACGCCACAGACTTTGGTGCCATACAAAGTATCCATAACGCTGGTTCAATTTCCATGTGTTTTACTTTTTGTTACAGTTTGTAATTTGTTTGGAGATACGCATAATATTGTAACTTGTTTGTAGTTATACCCTTGTGTAGTTAATAGTCAGTTTATTATAACGTCCACCTGGGTATATTATGAAGACAGTACAGCGGGAGTATCCACCGACGCGCAGCAAAGCAATAACCTTATTATTATACATCTTTTCATCCAAAGCATACATCATGGGAATGCCGAAATCCAAAAAGTTTCGAACAGATTTAGCGAACTTGTTTGTTCCCTATGGACTGTCATGTTTGTTTTTATTATTAGAGGACGCTTACGTGCGTAATTGTTCAATATTTGGAATTTGCATTACCTAATATGGTAAAATGCAAATACCCGGTGCAATACCGCAAATTTACGGCACGCTGTAACTTAGGGCGTTACGATGACAGATGCATAATAATACTATTTACTGTGGCTCTCACGAATTAGTATGATTATTAACCTTATAAAATTCACAGATCGTTATTAAAATCATATTTTAATTTCAACCTTGTAAACACTAAGACACACATTTTATCGGCAAGTAGCTACCCCGGAACAACAATGCCTAGAAACATTAGCAGAATCAACACACGTAATTAAATGTGTGTCAGTATGGGTATAGGTGGCGCTTTACTCGTTGTTTCGTACGTAAAAGTCCACATGAGCAGTCTGTAACGCAATCAGCCTTCGAATCTCAATGTTCTTTATACAAGTTTACAGATATTTATGAAGTCACACTTATATTAGAAACACACTATGGAAATATAATATGGAAATATGTAAGAAATATAACACTAAGACAAAACAAAAATCTAAATAGGCATCACAATTGTACATATTCATTTTTCTTTTATTTCAAGGGTATCCAAGGAATACAGGGCGATGCCGGTGCAATGGGCCCGCCTGGGGAAAAGGTATATACTTCTATTTTCGTAGTTGCCGCAGAAATCTCGTTCAGCACGAGAGAACACAGAGATTTGTTTATTCTCTTCAACTTCAAAACAATTTTCTATTCTCCTCCTCATCTCGTTTACTGGTCATCTGAATTATGTAACCATGGTATTTGGGGAAAGTTATCGCCGTGACAGTGAAACACGAAACGCCATTTTAGAGAAAAATTAGTCTTGGTCCTAACGAGTTCTTAGCGGTCATTTTGCACTCCACGGTTTATTCTAATCGCAGAAAGAAATGTATACGAACCAGCTGCCGTATATCGGATCGAATTTTTAAACGAAATCCACATGGGCGGAACAAGTTGAAACTATTCCATAATGATCGAAACAAAACTGCATTTATTGGAAGTCTGACAAAAAATCTCTGTCAATAGTTGTAATGAAATGAGTTCTAAACATCTATAGAATTTAAACAGTTGTTGTTTACAATTCATTTCAGGGCAAGATGGGGATACCTGGTTTACCAGGATATCCAGGTAGAATGGGACAGAAGGTACGTTATATCCTTTATTACAATTTACGATCAGAATCTTGTTTGCAAGTCACCCCTTTCGTCATTTTAACATACTAATATAACGGTAGCAACGTCGTACAATGTAAACCGGAAGCTTAGGTCCATGCTATGACGGGGTATATATTAATGTCTTAAATAATGCCAAATTCAGAGAGAGACAAACCTTTTTACCTTGCCCGTACCATCAAAGATGGAAGGGAAAGGTATATTAAGGGAAAAATTTTGTCCGGCGTTGTCGTTGTCGTTGTCGTCGTCGTCGTCGTCGTCGTTAATAATTGTTATTGTGAGCATAATAACTTTACTAATTCTATTCCAAACTTTATCAAACTCACTGATCTCAGTGGAAATATGCATTGTTGTATGTGTTCAATGAAGCAAATGATTTATCTTGTAATAATATCCTTGGTAATGTATCTCAGAATCCCATACTGGGTTTCAAAACCAACTCATGGAGAGATTGCACAGTCTGATACACATTTGCAAACCTACCAATAAAATCTTTACAGAAAACAAGATGTCAGAAAATCAATATAAGCACTCCTATGAACTGGGTGCCTAACTTTGATCAAGATCTGAAGCTAATAGAAACTCTGTTTAGTTCAAAGTTATCAAATCAAAAACAATACATAAAAATACATTAAAAGCAAAACAATTCATCCACATTTTAAAAAGAAAATTATTCTAAAATATATGTATTCTGTATTTGACAAACAGTTCATTCGACAAATGAAAACTCACAGGAATATGTTTCAGCTATTAGAACAGAATGATAGAGTTTTTATAATACTAGTTTAAAAACGCACTTCAGAGATTGCAGTGTTTGAAGATGTAGATTCTCAGGAGGCAACAGTACTGTTGACTTCTCCCTCCACTGGACACCAACTATTTATGTTGATTTGCATACAAAGCAGAGCTTGCAACATGATAGCTATTCATAAAGGGTGTTTTTTTTACTTTTCATATAATACAGTAGTCACACAATGAGGCAGTTCATATTTGTCTCAGTGAATCATTAATTTTTGACATACACCTGTACAAAATACTTGGACAAAAGCCAGCTAAGATTTTCTGTTATCTGGCATGTTTTATGAATGTATTCATGTCTAAATGCAGCACCTTTTTTTTGCAATGAGACATTTGTTTTTATTCTAAAATATCTCAATTACTTTCAATAAAACTGGAAATTATGTTCCTTAAAATATTTAAACAAATAAGGCACCAATGTTTTTGTAAGATATTTACATCTTTTAAGGACATTCGGTAGATTGATTCCCCACTGTTGGTTCAACCCCAAAACTTGTTTGTATTCAAAATTAATTATGACAATGCATATTTATATTGAAACAAACTATCATAAAGGGAATTATATTATATAACAAAGGGCAAGGTCACCAGAGTTCAACTATGTTTTGTTATTATATAGTATGTGGTATGTGGATCATAAATTGTTTCAGTGTATCAAATCAAGTTACCAATTGTCCGGTGAAACAAAATATTATTACATAAATATAGACAATATTTATATGATTAATATTATTATATATTCTTGTAGGGTTCACTGGGACCGTCAGGTAGAAGAGGGAGAACCGGTCTGAAGGGGTCAAGGGTAAAGTGAATAATTTATTTTTATTTATTTTTTTACCAAACTCAAAAGTTATTTGAGTGTTTGCAATTCTTATAACGCGCAGCACGATGTATTGTATACTGGATAGCTCTCTATACTTTAACCCGTGTACTCTCCTAATGTTTTGATCCAGGGTCATCCAGGTACGAACGGTGAACCAGGGTCACAGGGATCACCGGGGCCGAGGGGACAGCGAGGTGCTAGAGGTCAAAGGGGTACGCGTGGACCCAAGGTAAGTTGTTGTACTTTAGATAACCGTAGCCAATGAATTAATTTATGAACTGAACGTTTTCGTGACTTTAACAACACATAGAAAAGACACATGATGGGAGCTATATGTAAACAATGACATTCGTATTTTCTGTGACAGGGTTCTGAAGGCCAAGAAGGACCAGAGGGACAACAAGGAGAAAGGGTTAGTTCATTATCACTGTTTATACACCAGCTATGCGATTGGCTGCGTGAGTAGCCAATCAACGACCACGTTACAGCTGGCGTTAACTTGCACAATGAGCGACAAGCCGTTGATAAGGTGGAGTTATTTTAAGCATTGAAGCCGTAAAGCAAGTGTAGTTTTGGCATATACGTGGGACAGTATCAACAGATGGTTTAAATGATTTGTAGATAGCGAAATTATGTTTATCTTGTCTAGTTTAGCCATTATATTAGTAACTAACACCGTGGGACACTGGGAGTTGTTTTGGGCTATACCTTCGCAATAACCCACTGTCCCGTTGTGTTTTCTATATATACCATTTATGTTCAGTGAACATTTATATGTGAACATTCTAATGACTTATTCATTTCATTAGGGCCCACCAGGTGTACAAGGACCAAGAGGATTTGAAGGCGAGAAGGGACCATCGGTGAGTGCATGTTTATAGAGGGGAACAAGGGCTATTTTCGCTCAACGAAATTGCAATATTTTTTTGTTCGTACAACGTAAATGGAAAAATAAATTCCGTAATTCTGTAATCACAGGCTAGACGTACAACGTAATCAATAAAATATTTTTTTCCTACACTGTGAAAATGTGTAATTTTTCTCAGTACGTACAAGAATTTACATCCAAATAAAAAAAAGTCGTAAAGAATAATCCAGGGAAATTACATTTTCGAAACTGTAAAACGACTAGATGACACAGTTCACTGCAAAATTCAATTTTCACTGTAAACTGTAAAAACGTCTTTTTTCCCTTGTAAATTGTAAAAAGCCCTGTTTATTCCCCGTAAAACTGTACCAGCTACCTCTCCTTGGAGGGGGTCTTTTATAGCAATCAATGTGTTGTTTTGACACTAATTTAACTGCGTGGTCAAAATTTGATGGGATGAAAACCAAATTTCTAGTATACGAAAATATCTTGCCAGCAAAAGAAGATAAAGTAACAACATACTCTTGTGCTATGTTCTTATTGCAGGGTGTACCAGGTCAACCTGGTCCAGTGGGATATCCTGGTGAACGTGGTGACCCTGTAAGTATTGTTACCTACACTAGCGCGGGGCAGCGGGAAAGAAGATATTTCTGTGTATGTATGTATGTGTGTATATATTAGAGCTCGGTGGGAAACCATGATAAAGTCTTCAAACTTTGCACACGTGTTTCCTTGTATTAACTCACGAGACCTGGCTGCATTTTTTGGAACAAACTTTGGAGGTGCGATCCCAGTACGTGTTTATGTATTTTCGGATTGTACAATACAACCATATGAGGAAACAGTTCCTTCAAACCTGGCAGCACATAGTGTCGCCATGTGATACGCAATATTCAGAAATATGGTCAAAGCGGGATAATAGCTACTGCCTTCAAACTGCAAACACCCGTTGCCAACAAGACCCGTTTGGAGTTTAAAAGGTCAAAGGCACAACATTTGTGCAGGGGGTTTTTGTGCGTCATTCCTTCTTTACTCACATATTCAGAAAACTCACAGGACCTAGCTAGATTTCAATACAGCTGTTGACCTATACTGTGTCTCTGATTGTTGATTTTGATATTGTTGGCATCTTTACCGAGTCATGTCTAGTAACCTGTGTTTTGGAGAAAAATCTAATTACATCCCGTCTTTGTATATGTTCTATCCAGCTTACAAAACATCGCCAAACAATAGTTACGATAATTTAATTAGTACGCATGCGTAGATACGGCTGGATGGGAGTGTGTACCCTTATATGCATTTAGAAGCAATACTATGTACCTTCCAGCTTACTATAGTACACGTGTATACAACGTTTTCGGCCATGTCTATATGGAAAATACGTTGAGAGAAACAATTATTGCAGTATTTTAATTAAAGCTTTTTCTTTCATCTACAGTAAGACTAATCCATTTATCATGTCATTTTATGTACATTTTCAGGGATTTGAAGGAAAACAAGGACCTCAGGGTCCTCCCGGTGTAATTGGGCCACAGGTAAGGAAACTATTTTGCGCTCTGAGTGTATACAAATTACGTCTGAAACTTGATTGATTGGGTAAATCATATTATATTTGTAATATTCTGTGAGAGTGTGATATGTTAATTATAAGGTAACACGACTGCTGCAACGCCACTGACACTCGGTAGTAACCCGACTACTTCGACTCCATAATTTTTATGATTGTAATAAGCATCACGAGTAGGTTGATAAAAGTTGTTATAAAGATTGATATATGGTTAATTTGTTACCTGGCGTCCTTATATTTATATATTGCACATTTATTTTAACATATCCTAAATATTATGACCACGAATGAATGTTTATATTGGAGTAAAATATTGAATGTGTTCTTCACCACAGGGTCCGAGTGGCGAGAGAGGTCCCCTTGGTGAACGTGGTGTGCCTGGGTCGCCAGGACCTTCTGGAGAACCTGGGTTACCTGGAGAGGCTGGTAAAGAAGGACTTCCGGTAAGTCACGTATAGTATATATCGTATGTACATTCATGTTGACAATGTATGCAATTTACGTCGCACTTATTTTCCATAATTTTCACCTGTTTTTCGTGTTTTTTATTCCCAGGGTCCACCAGGACCAGTTGGTCCAGAAGGCAAAATCGGACCACCAGGAATTCAGGGATTTCCAGGAGATAGGGGAATGCCGGGAGCTGAGGTATTGATTTACATAAACCTGCTCGTATAGAAATAACGGAATAACATCAAACAGTTTTCTCCTGATATATCAGTGTGTATTTAATATATATTCAGTTATTCATTAAAACATGTTCTGTTGTTCATGCATAGGGACCAATCGGTTTGAAGGGTGACATGGGACCGTCTGGTCCACCGGGGCCTCAGGTAAAATTAAATTACTTCGTTGTCTACATCTTTACTATCATGTTGTATTAAATGACACTTACGACTAAAATTATACGCTTAAATAGAACGTAATTCTACTATTTTATGTGGCAATTATACTATTTTATATGGTAATCATACTATTTTGTATGGTAATTAAACTATTTTATATGGTAATTATACTATTTTATATGGTAATTATACTATTTTTATGGTAATTATATTATATTATTTTATATGGTAATTATACTATTTTATATGGCAATTCTACTATTTTTATGCCAATTATACTATTTTATATGGCAATTATACTATTTTTATGCCAATTATACTATTTTATATGGCAAATATACTATCTTATATGGCAATTATGCTAATTTTTATGTCAACTTCATAATACAAAATTAACCTATGACCTAATATGATTATTTTCTAATATTATTCGTCTGATTTCAGGGATCATCTGGACCACCTGGCCCACCAGGAGAAGCCGGATCCATAGGCCTACCGGTAATACTCTTATTTAGAGTGTGTTAATTGTGTTGTGCATTTTTATCACAGTACATAATGTTGTGAATTTTCCCTGCATGTTGTCGCATTCGGAACAAACTCGAGGTCAACGTATCTTCATTTCATTGATTTCGTCATGTTTGTTCGTCATTAGTTTGTTGTATATATATATATATATTTATTTATTTATTAATGGAATTTTACGAATTATCTTGTAAGGTTTGTATTGATTATAATAGTATTACTACTTCGCAATTTGCACAGCATACAATATACTGCATTTTTAAACAATGTAAAAATAAGAAATGTTTTCTTCTGTATTACTAGGGTCAACCTGGCCCAGTTGGTTCACCAGGCCCTGCTGGAGACAAAGGCTCTATTGTAAGTACATTTTATTAAAACAATTGTATCTTGTGACCAAATTCGTAAGCACTTTCAATTCAATTTGTTCAAGAATCGAATGCATTTACTTGGAATAATAACAAATGGTGTGTTTGTCTTCAGGGAGACGATGGTCCACCGGGTCCTGCTGGGAGAGATGGTCAACCTGGAATCAGGGTGAGTAACAATACCACTACTTCATATCAGTTAGTTGCCTGATCTGAAAATAATCGACTGAAGTTATTATGAATAATGAGCTCAAGTAAAGTATGTTGACATGTAATGTGTAGGAATTATGTGTAGGGATTCTTAGTGATTGGTTCAATATACTGTAAGTATATATGTTCCTAATTCCTGCAAACAGTTTAGAGTGTTAAGTACAAGCTGGTGGAAATATTCCAGTCATTATAGCGTTATACCATACAGAAAGTTGTATACAATCACGTGTAATATCGAGCTGCCGTGCTTTACCAGTGCTGTCACGACCCGCACCAATACTGTTATTATCATTATAATACGTTCCTATAGATTTCCAAGAAATATAATGTAACCGAAAGTTACGCTAATTGAACATTCCACAGTATACTCTCGCATTTGCAGACTTCTACCCTGATACGATTCATGTAAGGGTCTAAGTTATGACCGCCTCTGATGAAGACATTGCATTGTTATATGGGAATGTATAACTGTATTTTCATTGGTTTATCGTAGGGACTTCCTGGTCCACCTGGCCCTGAGGGGCCACCCGGAGAAGAAGGTGAGACTGGTGAACCTGGTCCGCCAGGAATGAAAGGATCTAAAGGTGCTCGAGGATTATCTGTAAGTGCAGTAATAATTAACACTGGTGAATTTGAATTACAGTTATCCACTAATGAAAAGTACTAAAGAAATATACAGAAACCTATACACTTCTCAACTATGTACGTCGATATATGGGTGCCAAATAAGGGACAGAATATGTGATATCGCTAATGTGTCCTTATCTATTGCTTGTACTGAATTGTGAATGTATATGATTTGTCAATCTTGTTTTGTTTTGGGTCTATTGTAGGGTCCCGAGGGTCCAGCAGGTGAGAGGGGCCCAGAAGGAATGCCAGGACCATCGGTAAGTTGATTTTCATAACACATTTTGGCGATTCAGGTAATACATTTAATTCATTTTCGAACTTGGATTTCCACATTGAACTGTTTTACCACCATTCCAGCTATCAAGCGATTACACAATAGTATTTATTATTACCATCGTTTATGCAGTATTTTACCAAATAATATTAAAGCATTGGAGGACTGTATTGTATATGTGTTATCTCATTCGTAAGATTGTTTTAGTAACATAGTCTCTACTTTTAGGGCGAACCTGGGGAGCCGGGTATTCCCGGACCAGTGGGTCCAGCTGGACAGAAAGGAAGTGATGGATCTCGGGGTGCTCCTGGACCTCAAGGACTTCCCGGACAACAGGTGCAATTCGATAATATTTTCAGTGCAAAAATACATTACATACGTATTTGAGCTTTAATGTGATTGGGATATTTCATCATTATCTGATTATAGCATTATTGGCATTCTATGTGCATTAAGGCTTGACTTATAATTTCCAGTTGACATGTCTGCGTATTTAAATGAATATCACTCATAGTACCTCAATGAATAAACGTTGTTGTCCGCCCATAACACATTATAATTAGACCATATATAATGCATTCCTTTCTGCCTGACCAAGCGTGTGGACTACCACGTTACACGGACTGCACGTAACAAGCGCACAATGCGCAAATATGGATTTTGCCGACAAGAGTAATTGCGTTAAAACATTGACCCGTCAGGTTAATTGTTGTGTAACAGTGTCTAACGTGAAAGCAATTACGGTAAAAATAGTATTTTAATTGTATATTATTATCTTTTACTCAGGGCATGCCAGGGACCCCCGGTTCTAAAGGGGAAATCGGTGATGATGGTCCAAGGGTAAGTTTGCTTCAGATTATTATGCATTCATAGTAGATTATCAAATCTTTTGGAAAGTTTTGTATTTATTAGCCCTAAATGAAAGATTTTTACTGAAAATTACCTTAGCTCGTGTGTGTATAAATCGTGCACCGTAACTGAAGAATTCAAAATGAACAGTATGCTGGCATATTGTACAAAAAGTAAGGATTGATCACCGGAATGACGTGTTAGATTTTGTATACAGTTGTTTATTGTGCGTTCCGTATTGCAAGTTGTAATTAAAGTGTTTTGCTTTCAAGTAATTATATTATTATTTTTATTTAAACAACTTTTTGTTCTATATTGGTATTTTTATCAAAATTAAAACTTTCCAGTCGGTTAATGATAAGCAAATATATTGTAAATCAAATCACCCCGTTTAACCACCCTGAAAAGTATGAATGTATACCATTGTGACTACTGCTCCGAATACCACTGGCACATGCGTCATTGCGACAGTTGGCGCAACAGCGGGCGAAAATGAAAAACGTGACTCTCGCTCCTAGCGAGATTTAGGCGCGTATTTGCGTCAATGGTCTGATTGAGCATACTTAGTCATTAAATATGTCCAGAAAAAACAGTAAATCTAAAGGCATTATCTCATAGTGCAAATATAACATGACCATCATTTTGCAAATTAAGGTAGCAGAATAGTTTTTTGGGCACTTTTCACATTTTCTTTTTTGAAAATCACACGAATAGCTCCCTAAGGCATGCTACATACATGGGTGTATTTATTCTATTGAAAAAAAAATATATTGTACAAGTAAACTGATTTTTTTCTAGTGTGCAAACAAATGGCCAAGTTTTTGTTTATCCAGTGTACACCCAACTAGTGCATCTCATTAATATGCATGGTTTACAAACATAACTGAACTGAGGGTAAATAGTTTTAAGTTGGGCCACTTTCTTTATTTGCTATTTACAAACAACTGATAAGATATCTGTTTGTAGTTTACACACAGCTGATAAGATGTGTGCACTGCTGCCTTTCTAGACAGGAAGTACAGCAAAGACAAAACAATCGCTTTAGAAACAACAAATTTTGAATAATCAAAAAAGTACATGAATGTACTACTTCAATGTAATTATATGTTAACAGAATAAAAACTTACAATAAATTTCTGTAATATTTTTTTCTTGGCTTTGTCATTGAAAGGTGTCTGACCACGGGGTTACTTTTTTAGTCCAGAAGTAATGCAGTTACATTGGGAGGGGGCTCCCTTTTACAAAATATGGTTGCAAACAATAAAATACGGCCATCTGTGGTGGCTATGCATTGCATGAAAATTCAGGCCACAAACTACATGTAAAGGTTGATCAATGATAAGAATATGCTTGGACCTGGTTTATATAATCCATTTTTCAGAGGAGTTTTCACCAAGTAGCCATACTTGCATGCTTAGGTTTTTCTAAATTCGTAAATTATGTTACAAGTAATAAATCTGTCTGATAAATACTTGGTTGTTTTATCTAATGTACTCATGCGAACAAAATGCACGGCAACGAAATAGTAGCGTGCCCCCCCCCCCTGGCCGACGTCTTGACATCGGATAGTGGACCAGTGTTTCACGCAAGGCAAGGGTAGATCTAGGTAGTTTTTATAGATGATAACAGTGAGTCCGGTTACAATTAAATTTTGAAGAGATTCATCTACAAGTATAAGACCTGAGGTTACTGCGACGGTTAAACGGGGTTTGATTTTTAATAGCACAGGAAATGCTACATGCCAGCATACATCACTGGGTCACATTTTACAATTATTATCAGTAATTCTTTAGTTTAGTTGTCATTCACTAATTATGGACGAGATAGTAAGCACGCGAAAATTTCCAAGAAAAAGAAAGCGAGGAAGAAAGAAGAAAAACATCAAAAGAATAATCACTCCTGTCAAAAAAGATTGTGAAAGAGACGATGCTGGGTTCGTACAGAACGGATTTCCCCGTCGAAACCAGTGTCAGCCATGAAGTGGGCGAAGAAAGTTTTACCGTGACACTGGGAGTCCGATGAATCAGACTTCGATATAGTGGGTGATACTCCTGTTCAAAACGTTCGAGAGATGTCTGTATCTCGCAGGAAAATAATGTTAACTTCCGACGTAGAAGAAGAAAGTGAGAGTGAATGTCACGGCCGATCGTTTGAAGACGGCGAGATTCGACTCGTTGACATGTCACTGTTGAAAGGCGCCCTAGAAAAAGAGATTTGTCAATTTTGCAAAGTAGGCAATATCTCAATAGTGGAGCGCAGGCGTCACGGTCTAGGCAGTTGTATTCGATCGAAACTGAGCCAGCCTAGCTTCCCGTCATCTCGAAAGAAGGGAGCGGTTTTCTAAATAAATAAAAAGGCTGCCATTGGAATGCGAGCGATTGGAAAGGGACGGTGCGCTCTGGTGAAACTGTCAAGCTATTAGGGGTTACCTCAACCAGTAACGGGTCCGCCCTTTCGCCAGTATGTACGAGCTGCCTCCAGGAGACTCCGAAACT
Organism: Saccoglossus kowalevskii; assembly: GCF_978046115.1. NCBI lineage: Eukaryota > Metazoa > Hemichordata > Enteropneusta > Harrimaniidae > Saccoglossus > Saccoglossus kowalevskii. The sequence goes on from NC_140657.1 coordinate 8,507,191, forward strand.
CGTGGCATGCTTGAACTAATAAGTTTACAAACACAACGGCCCAACAATAAATACACTGTATTTGCAAACACTTCAACTGCCAAGTGTAGTCTCTGTATTGTTTGTTACTCGCAAACAGAACCGCTCACTTTGCATAATCCAAGCTTTAATGGAATGACGTCACCGTTCGTTATCAGCACAGACCGTCACAAAACTCCATAGCGTGAAAGAAAACGGCCAAAAAACAAAGTTTTTCACAGATATAAATGTCGGTTCATGATTTTTCTTGAAAACAACTTTCAAAGCATTTTATTTACAATTAACCCATGTAAATTTTGCTGCTGAAACGGGAGTTAACGTTGATTGAAGTTTGAAATCATAAAAGTGCCGATTTCTCGGTGTTCGGTTTTTGGCAATTGCCGTTGACCTAATTTTAAATGGCGTTTCACTGAATAGCGCTACGATGTCGCCGTTTAGCTTTTCTTACTCTTTGATATGTTGGCTTCATATCCGTATTTGCATATTTGCAAAATTCTGTTGCGTTTTTTCACAAACCTCGCGCAAACCAACGGTATACTCTAACTTTAACACCAAAAAACGTGCTTGAAATTTGTGATTTTCGGAAAGAAAAAAAAAACTTAATGCAAAAAATAGAAATACGGATTTAAACTTCATATCCTTTGCTTCAAAACAGTGTAAAGTTTTTGGTCGCATGAATGACTGTAGAGATGACAATTAAAATTTGATTTACGTTAGTTAAATTATCAGCCCCGCTGATTTTCAGAATCACGTGACGCTAAAACAAACACAATGTTCACAAAATATTAATAATAGGAAAATACAAGTCAAGAGCTTTCCAAACATGTATAGATTGTATGGTTTCTTGTAAAATTTATTCCGATTATAAGTGTTTACATTTTTCATGCAAAAAAACTATCCTGCTACCTTAAGGCGATTTGATAATATAATATCCTTGTTGTGATTGTCATTGTAAATGATAATGGTGTCAAAATAAAGTTCTAACTGCGAGCGAAATTTCATGACAAAATATGGAAACTAAATAGGAATATACGTCGTTTGTGAATAATTCCGATTTTCATCTGAATTTTCGAAAAACAGAAACATTCCTCTGTGTCCATGTTTGTATGTGTCTTTTTGCTAAATCATATTTTCTTTTGGCAGGGAGTACAAGGTGCTGCGGGACCTCCAGGAAAACCTGGTGATCGTGGTGCAGAGGTAAACATTTAGCGTGTCCCACAATGACTACTGTAAAATGACTAATTTTCACTGTGTTTAAATTTCACTGATTTACCATTTCAGGCATATTCAGCGAGTTTTAAATTCACGGTTTTATCATTTAGATAATGTGTTCTATGCTAAATTTTACAAATTCACTGTGTTTTAATTTAGCGCATTTTTCCAGTCAGCGAAATAAGCTAAATTAAAACCCAGTGAATAATTACCCCCTTTACAGTAGTTTCTAAATATTTCTTGACAACTTTCTATTGTACTTAACGTCTATGGAGATATCATCTTTACATACGCTTCTTTTTCATTTACAGGGGGTACCAGGAATGGTTGGGCCTCGTGGGCCGGAAGGAGATCGTGGAGACAAGGTGTGTACCTATTGCCTTTGTCTGTGTGTCAATATTAGCTGATCAAAAACCACTCACTGCTGCTATGAGGTTGTCTTACCTTCGTTAATTACGTACATGCACAAGAACTTTGATAAAGTTACTTGCATAATTGTTTCTTCAAATCCGTTTGCTGGGATTAATTAATGATGTCTATTTCATTACACAGGGTAATCAAGGTGAACAAGGTCCTAGGGGTTTCCCAGGTGAACGTGGTCCAACGGTAGGTTTATCGATAGTTTTCTTAATTTCTAAACTGTAAACATTTGGTTCTGGTAGGCACAACCATATTTATCTTGTTAAAAGTAATGTACTAAGTTAATGTGTATGTGTACAGGTAAGTACTATTAATTCAGGGTGCGAATCAGTATTGATATACTGCATGTATCTGTGGGATCGTGGCATACTTTTAAAGGGCATGTGATTATGTCTTCATATTTATTCATGAATTAATTAAATCACAAGATGTTAAAGTTGTGCCTATATTTGGATTCAGATTAGACACGCTAAACAGTATGTAGCTGGTCAAAGTATGCCATTATATTAAATGCATTGTTTGGAGAGAGCGACAAACAAATAAACGCGTGAGCGTGAGTCAAGCTTACTAATTGAATACCAGCCAATTTTTTATTGGGTCTGAAATGTTAAGGTGGAGTACTTTTGTTATCCTAAATTATTCATAAAAATGATATTCTGCTGTAACACTGTTCTAAAATAACAATTTTTGAATATAATGTTCTCGATAATTATGGTAATACAATTATTTTCAAGGGTTCAATAGGTGAAAAGGGTAACCAGGGAGATGAAGGAGCCCAAGGTCAACCTGGGGCGTATGGCCCAAGAGGAGAACCTGGAAACGAAGGTCCCAAAGGTCACAGGGGGCCATCGGGACCACCGGGACCACCAGGCTCATCAGGAGTACAAGGACCACCCGGTAAAGATGGTACGAAAGGAGAGCGGGGACAGAGGGGAGAAATAGGTCAAACGGTAAGGCCTTATTGATTGCAGATTGAGTAGATGACATGTGTACAATCGAGTAAGACACAAGTCAAATCATTTATGGACGATACGGCGCACTACCTTTTGTCTCATATCCATAATTGTTATGGCGACATCTTTCGCGGAATATTTTCAGAAGTTTGCTGAATTACCTTGGAGCAACATAGAACACATTGTTTCAACAAACATATTGCCTAGCGACGCCGTGACGTCAATTTACTGCTTCAATGTTTTGTATACATATGTTAATTGAATATAAATTCTTTTATAGGGTGCACCGGGTCCACAAGGAGATCTTGGTCCACCTGGTCCGAGGGGATCACCTGTAAGTCATTATTATTGTATTCTGTTTACTAATTGAATTTATTTATTTTTTAGCGATTTTCGAAATGTTTATTTATAAATTCAGTAATTAATGCTGAAATAGCAGACCCTTTTTCAGACACTGGTGCTCAAAGTTGGATTCCATCCCAGATATTATGACTAGAAGTATCACAAATATATACGTCCCCTCGGTATTCAATGTGATATGTGATTTCATAATTTATGTGCATAATTAGGGTCCGCCTGGCACCAATGGACAGGAGGGAGAGCAGGGTCCAAAGGGTGAGCGTGGCGATAAAGGAGAACTGGGCCCGCAAGGTATGCCGGGAGCAACTGGACCAATGGTGAGTATCAACGTATCCATACCTTCCTATTTCTTGTTTGGTTTGTAATTTGGCGTCGTTCGTCTACCCCCATTTCAGTCTGTGGAATGTGCACCTGTAACCATACCATCTACTACATGGTAACGTGACTAAAAATAAACTAATCTTTAGCGACGTTCAAAAACAGGATCGTTCAAAAGTATTCTATGCGGTGGGGGGGGGGGGGGTTGTCCACCTCTTACCGGATTTTGGTAGTGTTTCTATATATTGTTAACTGACCATTTTCACGATCTTTACGTGTTTTAGTTCGTTACAAGACTGAGTATGTCAATTTTTTTCGCCACATCTTAGTTTCAACCAGAACACTCAACTTTCGAATTGATGGCACATTGCTTCAAATGTAATCGGAGCTTCCCCACCAAATGTCGTCGAGGTACTTGTGTGGTCGGGGTTTCTACCGAGTTTAGGGAACTCGGCAATCGTAGATTAGCTTCATAAGTTGGCAGGCTAGAGGTACATACAGGAATCGTTACCAGGCGGTAAGGGTATATATATGGAAGGAATGTGAATAGTTCAGTATGTAACGCTTAATACGTTTATTCTTAATATACAGTAGAGCCAATCCATGACTGATCTAATCACTAACTATAAACGAGTCTAGGGTGATGACTTTATCATAGAAGTATGATTGAACTGTTCGCTGACAGACCATTTGACTGCAGCTCTCAATGTCGACTCACTCGTTGTTGCTCTGATGTTCCTCCCTACTCAAAAACGGTTCTTATCCTTTATACGCATAAGCATCCAAAAAACGTAGTTTTCAATTTTAGATATCTATTCACGTTGTCATGGATGGTCATAGTTCAAGGGCTGTTTTGATTGAGCAGTAAATAACAATTGTTCCTACTTAGAAGGTATCAGAACTCAATGAATAATGGGGAAAGACAATCATATTGCTGTCAGTAGGGAGAGTACGCACGTGACTCAGACTTTAAGTTCCAAATATGAAAACACGTAATTTCTAAGGTTTACACAAAACAGTAAAGTTAGGAACGGTGGCGTTTACGTGTAATACAGTGAAATTGTTCACAATCATGATAAACAGTGTACATCAAAGTTCTCAGAGGGCGCAGTATTTGGATCTCTAACACGAACTATTCAATTATGACTCAGATTGAATTCGTTTGTTGCAACGTACAACACTGTGTAATAAGCGTTTGTTTTACATTCCAGGGACGACCTGGACCAACTGGAGCTGATGGGCCAAGGGGACCACCTGGACCCGAGGTTAGTAGAATGTTAATATGTTATACTAAGTTTAGTAAACCCATACATAGAAATTGTTTTGATAATAATGTTACAAATTGTTATTATTTGCTAATGCATATCTTTCTGTCATAGGGTGCACAAGGTGGGGAAGGGCCAGCTGGACTTCCAGGCTTAGCTGGGCCTATGGTAAGCATAACGATACATTTATTCATATCATAATCGTCGAATAACAACATCAAGAATATATGGCATGTATATTATCTAGAATTCAAAATATTGAGAATTCATACCCAATTGCCTTTCATTTTGTCTTGCTCAGGGAATGACGGGAGATAAAGGCGATAAAGGAGAGCAGGGAGTGAAAGGGAACAAGGTAGGAAGCGCGCCATCTAACGGATAGATGCGTCAACGTATGCTTGGTGGTTCCCGGCGTTCCTTGCGAACGGCAAGGAGGGCGCAGTTGGCTAGTAATTACCATCTTCTTTCAGTGGGTAATAATTCCGGCACTGTAGTCATGTGATTAAGTGACGTAGTTGTAAAACTGTCTTAGACTAATTGTTTTACATACACCCTATTTGCAATAATGTAACACCGTGTCAGGTAACCAAGGGCCTAAGTACCATTACTAGTTACTTGTATCTGCCAATTATGATTGGTGCACCATGTCACGTGGCCAGGAAACAGCCAATTAAGTGTTACTCATTAATCAATAGTTATAACGACTAACATGAATGTTACGTAATGTGTACAATGTTGACTCATAATTCAGCTCGTCGTTTATGTTCACAAAATATCTTCAATGTCAATCAAGTCTATATATGTTTTATTTTAATGTTCTGCTGTGAGGCCGTGTTACATACAGAACATTGGCGTCTTTCGGTAGTTGATTGTGGTGATAGACGGTCCCGGCAAATTGCGTAAGATGAGAAGTACTCTTGAAAAAACTCGATTCAGTCCCAGTGGTGACACATAATTATTTGGGTCATGTGTTATGAATACTAACTATGCTAACTTCACAGGGTGACAAAGGCCCAATAGGACTCACTGGTCCTAATGGACCACTTGGCGAAAAAGGAAGTCGTGGTGAAGTTGGGCAAGAAGGAGATATGGGACCAAAAGGAGAACCTGTGAGTGAACTCTTGCTACATAAAATCATACCATATGCAAACCTGGTTATTTTCACACCATTTGGCATTGCCATAGTAACACACTTTATGATTCCTTCTTCAAAGAATGCATTGTTTGATATCAATATTCGTAAACTTGTGATTTCTTTAGGCAGAATGCTCACATCGTATATATATTTATCTTATTTTACAGGGTCTCACAGGTCCACCTGGTCCACTTGGTCCTGATGGTCCCCCAGGTCTTCCGGTAAGTATCTGCCTCGCACCGTCACTGAAATAAACTATGGTTGATAAGGTTACCTTGCCTAAACACCTTGTGCATGGCTTATTTAAAGATACACTGAACTCCCGTGTTTGCGGTTCACAGTTAGTTCAGCTAGCAACAACTTTGGTGCTAATCGTAAGACTTGTTTCAGAGAAACTCATTTGATAGTATAATAGACTGAGTTCTAGAAAAAGATGCCTATCAAAATGTTAAATAGCTGGGATCATATGATGCTATATTGATTAGTTGAACAAAGAATGTGTTGATGATAAGTAAAATAATAACATAATAGGGTTACAATTTAAACAGATCTTGTATTTTGCAGTGAGTGCATATCTACTTTTACGTATACAAATAGGTCAAACGTCTATGTACATGGCGATTCTGCATGATTTGTTACTGCGGTAAAAATGGTCATTCAAATTTCAAAATAGTGATTACCCATAGTGATCAAATCACAATCATTGTGTTCACGTTACGCGAAGTACGGGCTAAGATTTAAGCTGATTTAGGCTTATCTAGCATATTTGCATTTCGGCTAGACCCAATTGCGTCCACGCACAGGGAGGGCCAGTCGTTAGCACGGGCTAAGGGGTGCCATTAGTCGTTGACCTTTGGTAAGCCGCTATTTACGAACGAAAAATGGATGACACGCGCGAGGTTCTATTTCTGCTGTTGGCATGTTTCGTTCTAATTTTGAAGCGACGTGCACAGGAACGCGAGAGAAGACGGACCACTTATTTGGATGCACATAAACAGTATACAACGGGCGTAACAGAATACAGCGTTTTATTAATGCATGTCGTAGACAGCGAACCAAATTTATTTTGTCTACGATTGGAGCTGCTGTACGCTCTACTACAGTGACCCGATTAGTGTGGAAGTGAGCGCGGAGTAATGACTGGTGGAATAGTATAGTGTCGTTATACGAACATGGGACAATTTTCACACCCAAAGGTCGCCGCAGAGGGCGCTTAGCCCTGGGCTAAGCGTTCGCGCATACTTCGTTAGCCCGTGCTAAGGTCTTGACCGCGTCTTAAATTCGGATCAGATTTAACCCGTACTTAGCATTCCTTAGCCCGTGCTAAGCGTTCACGCACGTTTTCTTAGCACGGGCTAAGGAATTTGACCTCTTAGCCCGTGCTAAGAAGCTGTGCGTGAACGCAACTAATAGTTCGTTTTTTGCCAAACACAATTACAAAATTGTGGTCGTTATTATATAGTCATTTAACACCTTTGAAACTATTTGTGATTATTGTGTCATTCATTATTTAATAGACCAACGGTTGATCTGAGTGTAGGTTGCGATAATTGTACTGTTATTCATTGTAGGGTATTGAAGGCGGCACTGGGGACAAAGGTGACAAAGGTGACGTAGGTCCGAAAGGAGATCTAGGGTTAACTGTAAGTAATCCACATGCATGTTTCAATTGCTGCAGTGTATTCTACTCGGTAGAAGAATTGCGAGTTACAGTGCATTGCATTTAATATGTAAATTACGTTGCCATCTTTGTAGTTTTTGTGGTAGAACTAATTGTACATACATGTTACGATAATTACATTGTATTACGTTTTATAGGTGTATTATTGTTGAATATTTCGTTAATTCAATTACATATGTCGTATTGGAAGGTACGTTGTGTTGAGATTTAATACTGTAGACTGGATTATGTTTAACAGTGTATTAGGATACATTACGTGTTTCTATATTGTATATTGTTAGATTCGCTGCCCACTGCCATGGGCTTATGGTATGACTAATTTCCCATCGTCTGTCTTGCGCCATGCGCCATCCGTCATCAAACTTTTCAAAAATGAAACTTTCATTTGGAATTATTCCCCAATTTCAGTGAATATTTATCCCATGATTGTTGAAAAATTATTAGAAACTGCTTCTTGAGACAACTGCAAGCCCAATATCTTCACTAGTAGATATGTGTGTACTTTGGGCTGACCGCTGTCAGATTTGATGGCGACGATTACTTGTACTTTTGGTGGTGATAGTAACTTGCCTTTGTATGTTTGTTTATTAATTATTTTTTAGATAAACAATATTGATGTTGTGTTATATAACTGACCTTCCACACTTGATGTCCATTGCTATAATTTGCAAACATCACGTGACGAAAAATCTACATATGGTAAAGTAACATATATATTTTTTATTATTTCAGGGACCTGCCGGACCACCGGTTAGTATCATTCTAAATACCTTTTATTTATTCATTCATACAAATGATTGCAACACGTTGATATCCCGTTCTTTAACAATTTGGGATCGTAATATTGATTGATTTTTTTGTTTTTCAATTGTAGGGTCCTCCAGCAACAATAGAAGTAAGTATATTCCTTTTTATGTGATTACACGACTCGATGCTGTGAAATATTTCTAGTTCGGATAAGTCACACAATCCTCTGTCTCGTCCCTAGCCAGTCTTTCAATAATCGCAAAAAATCGTTCTCAAAATATTTATCTTTCACTCTAGTATATTTACGAAGTGAAACGATGCGAAAAGTCGTTGCTTTCGGTTCATTTGTTAGAATTGTCGAGAAGGAGACCGTGAACGAGTCAAGGAAACTGCTGACGTAATTGAACCCCAAACTCGTAGATGACCTTTTCTTCGAATGGGGCGAATCGATGTGCCTAAGGATCTTCACATGAACGCTATGTGTATAGAATATATTTCTACCTTGTGGAATTATGCTAATTAAGGGTCATTTGCATTTGTACTCTTAGAATCTACAACAGCTGGTGGAGATGGGATTACTGGATGCTACGAGGCAGATGATGAGGGACGAGGCAGAACGACGACGAAGGGCGGCAGGTGACGAAAACGATCTACCTCCAGAGTACACCGATGGATTGGAAGAAATCTTTGGATCATTGGAGGCACTTAAGATTGAAATAGAACAAATGAAAAGACCAATAGGTACGCGGTTCAACCCTGCGAGGACGTGTAAAGATCTTTACATGTGTCACGAAGACTTTCCAGATGGTATGTATTGAGTTAGTTCGTCTTTTTTCAACACAATTTGATTGCAACAAATCATACTGTTCCAACAGTATGCAACTATAATTGTCAAATATTTTTAAATCAGGTATTCTCGGGAGCAAACATCCGGGCATTTTCACCGCCTGGTGACCACAACGAGTGAAAACAACAGTCGGAAACTTTCAAAACAGTCAAAAACTTTGGGCTAATTGTAACAAGACTACTTCTACATTTTTAATATGTATCACTTCTTGAAATCTTTTCAGATACCAATCGAAGCCTTTATCAGACCCTGCACTTTTGGGGGCATTTGCAATAATCATCGCCACCTATTCTGCTTTCAATAGTGATAATGTCGAAATAATTTTTTAATAGTAATAATTTTCCAAGCAACCACTGTACGTTTTTGTTAACGAAGTTTCGCGGTATTATAATTAAAAAAAAGGCCAGCGCACTTCCCATTCCATGATAACTGCATCTCGCCCATTATTGCGCACATCCTCGTGCGAGCCCTGTTACCAAGCAATAGTGGACAGCGTGTAGTCCTTTATGTCCGAAATAGTAAGACGAGTTTCGAGGGCACTGTGCTTCGTGTTCGTCATATAACTCGTATGTACTTGTACTATCGTGATTATCTTATAATGTTTTGAACGCAGTAAATTGAACACAATGAACAAGCTGCAGTAAATATGACTGACCGAGTTATCTATGACATACGTTTCAGGCATGTACTGGATAGATCCTAATCAAGGGTGCAGCAAAGACGCTATTGAGGTATTTTGTAATTTCACCGCAGGAGGTGAAACCTGCGTACAGCCTGACGAGAGCACTGGAAAGGTAAGAATTGATGGGATTTAGTTTCTGGGATCCATACTTCACGTCAATATCACAGTCTGAAAAGCGTTGACGTACTTCTTCGGATTACTTCCTTCTGTGTGGTTTAATCTGTGTGAACAGTTATTAATCTAACGTGTGATGCTGACGTCACTGGTTTCTTTTGTTATTTGTTTCTAGATTGACTCTGCTCTATGCATTTAACTCACGGCACGAGGCGCTGATTAAGGATGAAACGCACACCTTAAAACGCACTGTTTAAATGATATGTTTCGCGATGAACATCAAATACATGTATATATTATGCATATCATCTCGTATAGAGAGGAAGCTGGCTATCATGCAGAGTTCATGAATTATAATCTTGTCAATTTCGTTAACGGCTTGGTGGATCTGTGCATTTAAATATGTCTACGCTGCGTTTGATCACATGTTTTATGTTTTGAACCACGTGACTACTGAGCTTTGTTATACTGAATCAGTAAACACCTGTTCATATATCATGTGACATAGTATGATATTACAATTCATTTTCCACATGGATAAAGAAAAAAAACTATTGAATAAAAATAAACAAAATAAAATGTGATGAGGAAAAAACTAAATATGTCATTTCATCTAAATGGTGTGTCTTAATCGTATGTGTTTGAGGTGCTTTTAATGGGCAGTCTACCGGGTTAAAATAAATCTTTTTATGGGTGGTCGCTTAAATCACACGTATGACCGCTTTTACAGTAAAATACGGTGGTCTACTTCTACTCTGTCTCCGAGTATTACCCGTCAGTGAATGCTAGAATATTTTGCATGTCTACATCTCATCTTCATGTCACTTTTTTTTGCATTTTCTTTTCATCTCTTCTCAGTAATGATTGAAATCTCGTTTTTTTTTTATTTTTAAATATTATTGTTATTATTTATCTATATTTGGAATATTACCACCAGTCAACTTTTTATCTACAGCTCGTGGCAGGCTCCTTCGATGAATCCATACTAGATGATGTGAACGCCTCGGTAGTACACTTTAAGCTGATTTCTTTTGGTCATTTCTCATTTCCGCTAACTTTATTAATCCCCCTTCCTACCAACAACAAATTACGTCTTCTGCATTCATACTGCACACCCTAGTACTAAAACACTGACAAGCTAGCGCAAACATTTACATATACCAACCCAATCAACTCGAGAATGCTTTTATTTTTATTTCAACAACCAAATAGTTTTTTCCAATACCATATTGCCATATGATTATTTTAAACTAAACAATTAACACCTATACCCTGCAAACACATGTAACATAACCACATGGTGATTGAAACATCATATACCTTATAAATCACCGAATCCAAGTCCAATGCGACTCATGTGTCATGCTATTTGATTAACTAATACAAACATCTCTAAATACTTGATTTATGATATCACGCATCATACTGACACTCGTAATGTTGCCAACTAACAACATAACCAGCCAATACGACATGAAATCTATAACTGAAATCTATGCCTGCCGGATGTGGTTTTGTTATTTGTTTCTACTTCAGAAAAGCACTCATTACTCGCCTGTATTTTCTCTTGTTTTCAGTTCCTAGTTTCCTACTTTTGCTAGTTCTTACGGCTCACTGTATTTCTCACCCACTCTCACTCCACTTAGATATGCCTGCGAAATATTTCACGAAAAAAAAGCTTTTCACTTTTCAGCTATCGCCGAACTGTATGTGTGATTTATTGAGTGGTCGATTGATTACTTATTGAGTGGTCGATTGATTGATTGATTGATCGATTAATTGATTGGATAATTGGGTGATCGATTGATTGCGTTCTTCAAATGCACGACAAACATGAAAACAAAATATAAATATACAATCAATCAATCAATCAATCAATATTTGTTGAAATGTAATTATATTCAATACAATTAAAAAACAAATACTAACCAATAGAGAAAGACACTAGGAGTTTCAAGCTTTGTAATATATGTGTGTGAAGAAGAATATTTATTTTAGCAGATACAAATAATAATTGCATGGACTTCCATCCCATTTTTGGCAGAGGCTACGTCACTTATGACGTGTATGTGTTCCATTGTTTAAAGCAGAACCTTTATTATTCTCTGTATAATGCACACATGTTGTTACCAATAATGAAGACAGTTTGTCAATCAAACCCACATAATTGTGAAACTATGCAAGTTGCCAAGCAACTGGTTTCCATTTCTGCAATGTTGACGCTTGTTTTGTTGTGTTTTTTGGCTCAATAGGTGACTCCTAGAGGTTATCGAAAGGCACGCCCTGGAGATTGGTTCAGTGAGTTTAAACAAGGAGATCTGGTAAGCATGTATTTGTATACATCATTATGTTTTTGCACGGTTGTCGACTTTGTCACCCTGAAAACCATAAACTTGACAGGATTTGTCGATTTATGTTCAAATTTGATACAAACAATATATATGTTGAGATAAATGTCCATTGTGATTTGTTTCGTGTTCAAATCCAAAATGACCAAATGTCAGTCATCTTGTTGTATCGTTGACAATTTGTTCTCTTCAAATTATACACGTTAGAAAAATGTCCATGTAAATTTCACGATCGGATCAAAGATGGCTGACTGCCTGAAATATTGCTGTTCGACTATAATACTATCTCTGTACATGAGCCCGAACAAAAGAAATTCAGTTTGGATACAAAAATGCATGAAAAGCATATCCTGTTTAATTTCTGACCATACATTTCGATTTTGGAAGAGTAATTTAATAGATCTAGTTTCTGTTCATACTAGACTAGCCATGTATTCACTCTTAATTATTAACTAAGCTTTTGGTCCGTCAGTTTATTTTTGGGATTAATAACATTTCCCCCTAAATACATGTGTATGTGTCATTAATAATGACTTGTTCAGTCGAGAGGCTGCTTGTTATTTGTTAAATCCTGGAAGTATTAAATGATGCATTGAATCACGCCACGTGGTTTAGTGGCGTACTGTGTATCCAGTGATTATTTGGGGGGCATGTGTTGTTGGTAGTACCTAACATATTTTCCCTGGATCAGACTGTTACAACGTGGTTTATTATTGCTTTTGTTCCAGATTAGCTACTCTAATGTCGGTGTAGTGCAGATGACATTCCTACGGCTACTGAGTGCTTCCGCTAAACAGAATTTCACATATACATGCCACCACTCAGTGGGTTGGTACGACCAAGCATCTGACAACTATGACAAAGCTGTCAAGCTGATGGGTGCTAACGAGGAAGAGTTTGCGTACGATTCCAATTACCTTCCTACTGTCATAAAAGATGGATGCAAGGTATGTTCATAAGCAAAAAAACGGTCACGTTATCGTTATCCGCTGTTATGGCAATTATATGTGACTACTGGAGTACTGTTCAATTACAGGCACACAAAAGTTCATTATACTTAAAGCGGGGGAGTCGTCACCTGCGCATGCGTCAGATTGCCATAGCTTGTCATTGTTTACAAACAAGCGTCTCCCAATGAGCATTTGCGTTTTAGCGTGTGTTGTTATCGTCGTTTGGGACTCAATTCCCGCGCGTGCGCAGGTGACGACCCTCCCGCTTTAACAAAAGAGTCGTACTCGAGATAGCGGCTAAGGCCTCGCTGGCGCATGCGAGATCACGTTACAATACGCTTGTCATACATGCGGGTCCGTGGGTTCTACTTTGTCTGCATGAACTGTTTTTGACGTATTGGTCAGTAATTTACGTCATAATTACATGTAACAGTGTACAACAAGGCACAATGACTATATTGAATCATGCGTTCCGGACACGCGTTGTTGCGTACATCGACACGCTATGTTGTCCTCGGCTGTAGATAAACAACGATACTATTCTATATGAACGCGATTCCTCGCGCGGACAGTACACATGAATTTAATTTTGTGTTCGGATTCCAATATGTAAGCTCATTTTATTTGTATGAGTGATACAAATGAATTAATGTTACGCTGTATTAATGTATAAAGCAGCTTGATGTGTGGTGACTTCATACTTATAATATTTTTACATTGTACTTGCACTTCACGCTGTGGTCATTCTGCAGTAGCAATTGAAACGCAATAATTGGTAGAAACTGTTCGTATTTGTTATACTGCCCTCAACTTCATTATACAGCGAGTCACGTAGCGGCAAAAAAAAAAAAAAACCTAGTCTAGTTTGATTGCAAACGTATTTGATTTGAATTCAAATATAATTCGAAAATACGAAACATTTGTTGAATTAAATCATTACTTATTTTACTTTCATTACAGAGCGCACCTAAGAGAAGCAGCACCGTATTTGAGATAGAAACAACGAAACTGCACCAGCTCCCAATTATTGATTTTATGCCCGGGGATTTCGGAAAGCCTGATCAGCGATTTGGTTATGAAGCTGGGCCTATCTGTTTTAACTAAACCAAAATATTCCTTAAATCTTTCTAACATAATATTTTACACATACCTAACATATTTGTATATATGCTGATCACGTGTTCATCCATCACGTTCTTATCACGTGCCCAGCATCGGTGTGTGTATATTCTATTGCATACATGTATGCAGGTTTCCAGTTCTATTTCTATTTCCTGCATTTTTTTGTCGTTGAGTACTTTTCTAACAGTTAGATAAAGAGAGAGGTTTAATATGCAAATTTCACTTAATGTGTTTATAAGAGGATGATTTCAATTGGTGCTACAGTGTCACGTGACCACGAGTTCTCGTTAAGAATTCGATGGCCGGCAGTGTTTTTTATAGTGTTTTTTTTTTATTTTATAACAATTAGATACCTCGTAGTAACTATAGGCATTTTATAAATAATATCTGAGTTTCGTTGTAATACAATCTGGTGCCAGAGATAGTCGATGAGTTACCCGCTGAAATATTGTAGTTCCAATCCAGTTTTTCACTGAAATAAAGGCAATTTACGTCTGGTGCCACATTTTACTTAACTTTAATGTTTTAAAAATACTCGCCATTTTCATGGTGATTAAGGTGCTACATTTTGGAAAAAATATCCCAGGGGCAACCCCCTTTTATAGAATAGATTCCGTTAATATATAGTATTTTCGCAAATCGCCAACAGGGTCAAACTGAAATTTAGTGTTGCCAATGCAGACCTCAAGGCAACATAGTACCTCATACCTACACCAGACAGGTTACGTTTTTATTCATTTTGGGGTTACAGATTTTTTGTTTTGCTTCATTATTTTTTGGGCCTTTTTGAAAAAAATATATATATTGTATTTCCTGAAATTATATCTTACAACAATGTTACTGTCATATATAACAAACTGTATTTTCATTTAGTGAAGTTCTTGTATCAGAGTGTTTGTTGGCGTTTTCATGTATCATGGATTTGCGTGGGCATTTATGTGAAGGCCGAAGTACTGGCCACTTTCAAATAAAAAAAAACGTGTTCAACTGTCACATGTAGTCATAGGGTAAACTACAAATCAGACCACGTGCAGTCGCAACAGACGGACATTACGTACAACAATGCAATGTAAGTGTTGTTCATCAATATCATTTCATTGTCGCATGCTTTATAGTCGTTATTTTATGCAAAGTAGTTCCATGATTCCGTATGTCGACACCACGAGTCGTCTACCCGTTTCAACAGTTGAACACGTTGCTTGTATTACTTTTAATTGATTTGTATCAACTTTTTGTTGCTTTTGAAGAATTGTGTACTAGTTCTGCAAATAAATTCTCCTTTTTTTTGTCATGAATATAATATTATTAAGAAAGTCAACTTTTAATAAAAACTGATTGACATTTACTCACACCAAAGGCGACTGACTGTTCAAGCTACAGTGGATATGTCCTGTGTATATATACAAACCGTTTGTATAAGCAATTGAATATTTCGTCATTCTTGTATATGTTATACATATTCGCATTGGTTTTGTTTTTCATTGCCACATCGGGCTTTAAAATACCATATGTGTTCGGATTAGTTCAGTCAGGTTTACAATTACTTAAATCACCCTACGTGTTCGGATTGTTTTGGTTAGGGTTACAGTTACTTTAAATTACCATACGTGTTCGAATTGGTTTAGTCAGGTTTATAGCTACTTTAAATTACCATACGTGTTCGAATTGGTTTAGTCAGGTTTATAGTTACTTTAAATCACCATACGTGTTCGAATTGGTTTAGTCAGGTTTATAGTTACTTTAATTCACCATACGTGTTCGGATTAGTTCAGTCAGGTTTATAGTTACTTTAAATCACCATACGTGTTCGGATTAGTTCAGTCAGGTTTACAGTTACTTTAAATTACCATACGTGTTCGAATTGGTTTAGTCGTGTTTATAGTTACTTTAAATCACCATACGTGTTCGAATTGGTTTAGTCAGGTTTATAGTTACTTTAATTCACCATACGTGTTCGGATTAGTTCAGTCATGTTTACAGTTACTTTAAATTACCATACGTGTTCGGATTAGTTCAGTCAGGTTTACAGTTACTTTAATTCACCATACGTGTTCGGATTAGTTCAGTTAGGTTTACAGTTACTTTAAATTACCATACGTGTTCGAATTGGTTTAGTCAGGTTTACAGTTACTTTAAATCACCATACGTGTTCGGATTGGTTTAGTCAGGTTTACAGTTACTTTAAATCACCATACGTGTTCGGATTGGTTTAGTCAGGTGTATAGTTACTTTAAATCACCATACGTGTTCGGATTAGTTTATTCAGGTTTACAGTTACTTTAAATTACCATACGTGTTCGGATTAGTTCAGTCAGGTTTACAGTTACTTTAAATTACCATACGTGTTCGAATTGGTTTAGTCGGGTTTATAGTTACTTTAATTCACCATACGTGTTCGGATTAGTTCAGTCAGGTTTACAGTTACTTTAAATTACCATACGTGTTCGGACTGGTTTAGCCAGGTTTACAGTTACTTTAAATCACCATATGTGTTCGGATTAGTTTAGTCAGGTTTACAGTTACTTTAAATCACCATACGTGTCCGGATTGGTTTGGTCAGGTTTACAGTTACTTTTTATCACCATACGTGTCCGGATTGGTTTGGTCAGGTTTATAGTTACTTTAAATCACCATACGTGTTCGGATTAGTTTTGTCAGGTTTACAGTTACTTTAAATTACCATACGTGTCCGGATTGGTTTAGTCAGGTTTACAGTTACTTTAAATTACCATACGTGTCCGGATTGGTTTAGTCAGGTTTACAGTTACTTTAAATTACCATACGTGTCCGGATTGGTTTAGTCAGGTTCACAGTTACTTTAAATCACCCATCCGTGCAGGCCATCTCCTCTCGCGCATGTGTTCCCTTCCCGCGTTTTTGCGTCCCACTATAGTATTATATACTATAGTATTAAGTACATCATTATGGAAATCATCATTTATCTGGGAATGAACTCTACGTGAAATTGTTACGATATATTAATCGAATTTGTACTCTAAACAAAGGTCATAGTTACATTTACATGCCGTCATAACATTTGGTAGTATTCCATCCAATACAACTCCGCGTCGAACCCATGTAACCGGGGCAACGCGAATGTCGTAATCTCGTCAATGTAATCTCGACAAAGCTAAGGCATAAAATGGGTCCCTTCATTAGAAATACAGTGATTTCATTGGGATTATTTGGGTTCAAACAGTCCTTGATAAAAAAAAAAAAAATGGAACATGTATAACATATATGAGGTTGGTTGATCATTCAATGATATTCCCAATTGATAGCTTACCCTTCCCCCTCCACTCAAACGCATACACCTCCCTCACTCTGAAACGTCGGATACTTGAAACACGCTTCCTCGATATCATAATATTCGCCTTGACCATGGGTAGATGGCAGTATCTGGTACATGTTTCTTATATTGTGCTTGTTAGTAAAATAAATAATAGCATGTGTTGAAAAAGTTCACTGAATGCAGGTGTCCAGAAGCTCGTTCTGTTCGACATGAGACTTATATATCGCATAGTGCTTCAGCATAACATACGAAGGCGCGTGCGTGGTACCATGATGTAGCAACTTCAGCTCACGTGATAGTTCAATCACAGTCAGCTGGCGTGCGAGAACCAATCACATAAATTAATTTATTCGATATTTGAATTACAGGACTATCTGAACCAATCAACACAAACGCTAGCCTCTCTAGAGGGCGCTATTCACCTTCAGCCCTGGGATAAAGGTCAAATACGTCGCCATCTTGAGTGGCTACCCAAACGCGTATTTGTTAAATGCACGATGTAATGGCTTCCCTACGCAGTAATCAGTATTACCAGGGGTCTTGCCCCCGCTGAATGTGCCTGTAATGGTTTATATTGTGAACTCTTAAATCATGGAGGATTAATAGAATAGATAGAATCGTTCTGAGATTTTGAGCATGGCGTCCCCCTCATCGTTTTTCTGTTTTTTCCGATCTTCAAAGATCTAAATGACATACACATCAATAAAAGCACTCAACTTTAGTTGATACTACAGGTGCGATAATTATTACAGTATGAAGGAACGCACAGGAGATGCATATGAATACTAATTATCATCATAAGCGGGATTGACTCAAATCAACATGCCGTCGGTTAAAGGGCGGTAGTCGTCGCGCCACGCATGCGCGAGATATATGGGTCTCATATAAACAAAGATGACTTTGATTAGGTAATTATTAGGTGATTAGAAGGTATCAAAGGATTCGCCGGCAGTAATCAGTGCAAGTCGCGCCCAGGTCAAACCTCATACTTTTGAAGAGCGCTTTGGATTTGGGAAATGCAAACATTAATATTTGATATATATATATATTAAAGGACGGTGGTCGTGTCGCGCAGCGCGTGTTCGAATTTCATGTAAATAAACAATGTATTTTACATGCGTTGTATACGTCGCTATGAGTCCCATATCGAACAGGACGCGGCACGACGACTGACGTCCTTTAATTAATAATATGTTTGCTGCATATAAAGCGATTAAGCCTCCGTCGAATATTGTTGTTACACCTCAACTGTTCACATTTGTTTTTTTTTGGTTTTTGTTTTTTTGAAAAGGTGGAGAATCAATAACAGGTTGTATTCTCAGAATATTCACAAATTGTTACTATCATTTCTTTTTTTAGTGATTATTATTTCCAAAGATTAATCAAGGATTTCTTTGTAATTTCAGATCTCCATTCATTAAAATATGGTTACTTACAAAGGTAAACCCAAGGAAGACTTCTTTGTATAATTACGTTGTTCTGTGGCTAGATATGTAATACCTATCATCAATATGATTCAAGTTCAAGTAATAGGCCTATTGTGTGACGACTGATTTCTGTATCAGTAAAACCTGAATTTTGACCTAAGCGTAGTTTTGGTGATATGTGGAATTTCATACGGAGAATATTTTTAATACACAATAGTTACAGTATCAATATGGGAAGTGACGTAACAATCTGGTCTTGTTGGATGTTCATTTCATCTTTTATTTGTATAGTTAAATATATATTATACATGGTACAGGCGTACGATTTTTCAGCTAATTTGTTTTTCTTCTACCCTCCACGCATCGTTGAAACTCATAATTTGCTGGCACGCCAAAGCGTTTAGTGATGTAACCGAACTACTTGAGTTGTTTTCTCCGACTTGTAATGATACCAAGGAGCTCATTATTCTGGTCCATTTCCCTCTCGATTTTTCTCCGAAGCTACATTAGTTACATGTGTTGCATAACGAATGTACGCCTTCGGTCGTCGTCTTGTTGCAATTAGATACAGTCGAGGTCTTTTAATTCTGCATCATGAAGCTAGCTGTGATGACGTCACCGTATACGTATTGTAATTATGGTCTAGTCTGTAGTGCCTCTGAAATGTGGGACTTCTGCAACATTCACAGTCTAAACTGAATTCGTAACAAATAATCTAGAATCGATTAAGAAGTCAATAATGATCGACTATTGGCTTAGAACGGAAATAGTGTAATTTTTTTCGAACGTTAACGGTCTTCGAATCAGCGGTTTACAGAGTATCGATTGAAGGGTCTTTGAAATGATCAATTATTCAACAAGATGGACGCGGTCAATCAATTCACTTTTATAACACGACTGACTATCCAATGAGCTTTCGACAATTTTTGTTTCCATTATAAACGTTGACTGTGTCATGTTCTTATTGGAAAAAAACACTCCACAATTTGTAAAACTCGTAGTATAAATAAGATAAGCAATCGCCATTTGACGTTTACTGCTGGTGTGACGAGGGCAAATTCTCAACATTTCCCGCATGTATCCGCACGTAAACAAAGACATTTCACACAATAATCGCCCCAAATTCCAAGTAAAACTGAACAAACAAATAAACAGTTTTCATTTGTCTGAAGCGAGAAATATTGATTATTATGGAGCCATCTTGTTATATTGAATAAAGTCTACCATTTACAACTACACAAGTATTTCTATATTCTAGCAACTATTGCATATATTCAACTTCCAATACTTAAACCAAAATGTCCGCTCTACTCGTGCTACTTCTTCCCTCACTTAGCTCGACGTATCAGTTCTGTACAATACATTAAACGGACTACTAGTATTTACTAAGTCATAAACAACGCATCGCGTGACACATCTTTTAAACGAATAAACACTTGCACTTGTTTATCTATTAGTATTCCAACACGACAGTCGCTGATTGGCTGAGAAAACAGACAAATCACCTACCTGCAACCTACGTGTAATTATCCACGCCGACACTTACACTATCGCTGATGACGTAGAGACGTGTTTGACACATGTAGAATGTGAAGCGTGTCCCGTGTATGTTTCGTGCATGCTGTTAATACTCAATCAATTTAATTATCGCATCATGGATACGATGTTCTTTTGTTTGTTCCTCGCGTTGTCAATGGTGTCAGGAATTAACGGTAACCGATCTATTATTTTAATCATACCAGGCTTTGCGGCCAATGTTGAATATACGTACCCCTGGTTGAATACATTACGTCATAGGTCGACAGATGTAGTATTATTACACGGTTTGACATTCGTCTTTATTAAGTAATAAGCTCTGTGGTGAGAATGCTATATCAGTACCTGATTCATGGAGGGGTGTAAGACGGTCTGGTGGTACGTGTTTACAACCTAATCAAAATAGTATACATAGTCCCATAACTTTTACGATCGTGTAAAAGGACATCGAAAACAATTGAGCCAGAACGTTTTACTGTTGCTTATCTGTACGTATATACCAATGAATAATTTTATAAATAACAGTGCAGTCGGTAACAAAAACAGTGAAACATTGCTAACAGAAATATTACAGCAATGAGTTATCGGGTTTTTTCTCCTCCGAACTCATATTCATGGTTCGTTGCCAGTTGCTTAATTCGCGTCCTTGACAGTCGGTGTTGCTTGGAGTAAAGTGAGTATTTGTGTTGTCGTTTTAAAGCACGTCAATTGAAACATCGACATTAAAATAAAAACAAATAAAATCCGCCCCCATGGAGCTGCATGCGACCTCGTAACCCACAATAAAACAATGTAGAAACTGGTGAATGTTTGGAATGTGTTTGTTTTCTTCTCATTGATGACCCCGGGATTACAGTGGATACGTTATTAGGCGACAATACAAATATAGCACATAACACAGGTCGTGTTTTTTTCAACGTAGTAAGTTTACCATATGCATCGACCAACGAAGCAATCAACTCAGAGGCGGTCCGACAGCGGTTTAAACTACAGCCATTTGTTTGTTAAACATTTGGCGCCGTTGCACTGAAAGCATGAAGCTAATATTCAGTGTGTAATAGTCTCATGCTAAGTACACAGTGGAAGAACAAGAAATTCTGTGAATCTAGAGATTTGTATAGATATGAATGGATAAACTATATCAACATAACAACAGTTAGTTTTCAACATACAAGGCGACAGCCGCGAAGGTCGTATTACAGAGACTCGTCCACTTGTTAGGTTTGCTCTTTTCAAAGCTCAATAAAAATGGTGAACGCCTCTCCGAATCGCGAAGTCATGTAGAAAAAAAACACGACTTTACTACATTTAGGGAGAAACACAGTTTACAAGGAAAAGCAGATATTTCTAGCGAAGAAGCTAATTAAAAAGGGTCTAAGAAAACAATAATCGCAAAGTTTTTTTTTTCTATCTCAAAACTCCAGACACTAAGTTCAGAGATTGTGAATTGTCACGTCCATATTTCAAACACCACGCCCACTTTTGCAAAATCACGCCTAAGTTAAAGATGTTCAAATAATAGTTAACCCATGGAACTATATGGGGTTTATAGTTCCATGGTTAACCGAACTTCGAGTTTCGGGCATCATTAATTGTTATTGTTATTAAACTATTTATCTATACGTCGCATAGGAACGTGACGCGACTACAATCATTTAACTACACTGGTATATTTCGCTGTGCGGTCATATACAATTCATTGTGCCATGCAACTCTGGTACAGTATGATTTTTCTAGATACTCAAAACATAGTCCCTGTTTTTATGAATGGCAGTATATTACAGGCAGGCAGAATTTCTTCTGCGACTTCGAAGATAATATGTGTGGGCTGACTAATGACGATGGTAACCAAGGTAATTGGGAACGTAACCATGGTAACACCGGAACATCGGGCACAGGGCCTTCGAGGGACCATACTCTAGGAAGTCTAGATGGTGAGCAAGAACCTTTTTTTTTTCTCGTAATTACATTTTTACTTCTCAAATATGAAAATGGGTTGCTTGTATGAATAGATAATGTGCAAGGTGAGTCGAGCCCAGGATTTGTGAACTGTTGTCAAAATACGATTTGTTTACCCCATGTATAGATTGTGATATTATAATATTGGACTTTGTATTTGTTAGATTGAGAGGACAATTTCCATTGACTGTCTAAACATGTTTCAACTTGGATTCCATGCGTCAACGTCATTGTCAAAATCGTCAGGTTCTATGGGTTCTACTTATGTGTTGTGGATTATTTTACTGTCATCTCTCAGAGATCACACGTTCAAGTGAACCATCACATAAATACTACCAAGTAAGGCTCCAACCATTTTAATAATAGACAAAAATAGAAACAAATAAATAAATAAAGTATACTGTAAAACATTTCTTTTTCGCGAATTTAGCGAAAGAACTAATTCGCTAATTCAAGATGTCGCTAATGACTTTATTATCAATTCAAAATGGCCCCCAAACAAAGAAATTAACAATGACAAGAGAGATTCGCTAAATCAACATTTCGCTATTACGTCATTTTACCGCAATTTGCTAAAATTGCATGCCGCTTTTTCAACATGCCTTACAGTATTCAGACAATACAATCAGTATAAAAAACAAAAGCCTCTTCACTCGGTAACAGTCTGAGAACGCTAGGATCGTACGTAGTTAAATGTCTCAGAACCCAAAATACTGACTGCACGAGAAATATAACAAGGAAATAAACAATAAAACCGCAGAAGGTTGTTGTAAGTTTCAATTATGAAGATAAGCTATCATGTGGGCTGTGATTGTTAACTGTCATCTAGGAGCCCACACATTAACTCATGATGTCAACGTAAATTGATGTCTTGGAATGTATGTTTTTCTAAATTAATAAAAAACAACAAATTATTTTAAAAATATATTAATCTTCAATTATACAATAATCATAAGAGAACAGATTAGTTAACTTTTTTTCAAACTAATTTTTCGAGCTATGGGCAGCAGATGACTATTAGTATATTGCAGATTACACACATTAGAACACGCACGATACGATATGAGAATCTTATCTCCAAATTATAGCATGTCAACTAATTTGGTATTTTAGAACGCAGGGGACGAAAATGTGAGGGGTATTACATACTTTATAAGCTTTTCATGTTTTGCGGGTTTGAAAACAAAAATATATTACCAGGAAGGTTGTTTCAAGTTTAGGCACATTAGACGCACCATATTGTTTGGAAGATGTTTACAGGTAAGGAGCGTTACGCAGGTTAGACACGTGAGATATACGCATGTTAGCAATTCACATTTTGCATTCTTGAAAACTGTTCTGTCTACAATGTGGTTGCAGTTAATGCATGAAGCGCACGTTATGCACGTTTGAAATGGTTATATGCAGGTTAGCTATTCACGTTTGGCGTTGGATTGGGAAAAAACCCACAACGCTCCTAATTACGAAAAACAACGGTACTTTAACCATGGAACTGTTTTTAACAAAACACACCAGTCAAAGGAAACCACACATAATATTAACTACAAACAGAAACTGGCGAATAAATAAAGTTATATAAAAAAGGGTCATTACACAACTGTTGGCCTGCTAACGAGTTGTTCACTACGCAGTTTCATTATTGTCATACATATAATTATTTTCCAGATTCAATAAAATGAACATATTTTCCGAGTTGTTAATCCAAACTTAAAATATGGGTAAACGCGAAAGTCAAGGTGACCTTGAAAAAACAAAAAGTAATTTATTTAAAAAAAAGAAAATCTTTATTTTATTTGGAAAAGAAAACAAACAGCATGATTCGACTGCATGCAAGTCTATACAACCCTTAAATATGTGGAAAAGATAATATTACTACAGAGGCAGTCAAATAAACGAGTGAATTAAACAAGGTTGTTGATAAGATGCACCTTATCATCACGTATCGGCATTATATATATATTACTGACAGCTTGCAACATGTAAAAAGAAAGGAGACATCTTTTAATTAATATCAAAGTTATTAGTGTAGGTTCGGTTATTGGATCGCGCAAAATATGCAAATTTTCCCTAGAGAGGCCCAATACCCCGTTACTAAATACGTTCGCCTGCCGTTTATATCGTAAAAATAGGAGAGAAAAGCATCCTGCACGAATGAAACCCGTAAGCAAAACGTGATACTTAGTTTATATGCCCCACAATTATTATTGGTTACATTATCAATCATAAATACCTTGTAATACTTAGTATTTTATGAATATTCTATTTCATACCATAGGTTTTTATGTATACGTCTCATCTGCGAAGCTTGGTCTGGGCAACCGTGCTAAAATGTATACACCGTTATTTGAGCCAGCGCCAGACAGCTGCGTAACATTCTGGTACCATATGTGGGGCGACGATTGTGGATATTTGACTGTGTACATAGAAGAAGCGAATATCAAACCTGCTACTGTGATCTGGAAAAGATGGTTTGAACAGGGAGATGTATGGAAGAAAGGGAGCAGTGCTATTGCAACCAATGAGAAATACAGGGTATTTGAAAGAATTGTTTAACGTATTCGATGTCTTCAGGACTTTCATTATTAGCATATATATAATTTTTTGTGGTACTAGTAAATGATATTGCCATTAAAAATTTAATTGAATACGATCACATAATTTTGTATTCATTTTACCATTGCATGAATTGTGTGATGTTCAGGTGCATTTATTATTTCATGGTTATCTGTGCGTAGTTATTTATGCGTAGTTGTATCAGGCGTGTTCACCGTTGTTCTATTTCATGTGAAATTGCAGCTAATATTTGAAATCTACCACAGTGTGTCATATCCAAAGAACTTAGACCGTGGTGATATGGCATTGGATGATATCAGAATTACGACCGGTGCTTGTTGGCAAACCGGAGATTGTGATTTTGATAATGGATCATGTGCTTGGGAGAACAAACCTGGAAATGGGTTTGATTGGAGTTTGAAAAAAGCTGATGATGGTTCATCGGGACCTGCTACAGATCATACAATGAAATCCAGCATGGGTAAATACTTGTATGTATGATTGAACTGAATGTGTTGGGTGTTATTTATAACATATCTCGTTGTGTTTTTGGTATGTCTTGTTGTTAATGAAATTTGAATTGTCTGTTGAACTATTTTCTATAAATGACGCTGTGCCACTAACCAAAAATGTAATAATAACCGTAAATGTAATAAAATATAATACTAACCACAAATGTAATAAAATGTAATACTAACTAGAAATGTAATAAAATGTAACACTAACCGAAAATGTAATACTAACAAAAATGTAATAAAATGTAATACTAACCAAAAATGTAATAGCAAGCAAATAATGTTACATTTGTGTATCACCCACAAATGTAATAACAACCGAAAAAACTTTAATATCAACAACATATGTAATAACCCTCGACAACAAATATAATATTAAACACGTGTAACATACCTAATATCAGTAATACACACACACATACACATATCCACACACAAAAACAAACTAAAAGACTAAACTAAGGGACAACATAGTTTTGTGCTTGGACTAATATTATAGAGGGAATGTATTTAGAATTGAATTACATTTGTAGTTGGTGGTTATTATATTTATGATTGAACAATCTCATTGCATTTGTGATTGGGTGGTAATACCTTTGTGGTTGGGTGGTAATTCATTTGTGATTGGGTGGTAATACATTTGTGATTGGGTGGTAATACATTTATGATTGGGTGGTAATACATTTGTGATTGGGTGGTAATACATTTGTAGTTGGATGGTAATACATTTGTGATTGGGTGGTAATACATTTGTGATCGGGTGGTAATACATTTGTGATTGGGTGGTAATACATTTGTGATTGGGTGGTAATACATTTGTGATTGGGTGGTAATACATTTGTGATTGGGTGGTAATACATTTGTGATTGGGTGGTAATACATTTGTAGTTGGGTGGTAATACATTTGTGATTGGGTGGTAATACATTTGTAGTTGGGTGGTAATACATTTGTGGTTGGGTGGTAATACATTTGTGATTGGGTGGTAATACATTTGTGGTTGGGTGGTAATACATTTGTGGTTGGGTGGTAATACATTTGTGGTTGGGTGGTAATACATTTGTCGTTGGGTGGTAATACATTTGTGGTTGGGTGGTAATACATTTGTGATTGGGTGGTAATACATTTGTAGTTAGGTGGTAATACATTTGTGGTTGGGTGGTAATACATTTGTGGTTGGGTGGTAATACATTTGTGATTGGGTGGTAATACATTCGTAGTTGGGTGGTAATACATTTGTCGTTGGGTGGTAATACATTTGTGGTTGGGTGGTAATACATTTGTGATTGGGTGGTAATACATTTGTAGTTGGGTGGTAATACGTTTGTCGTTGGGTGGTAATACATTTGTGGTTGGGTGGTAATACATTTGTCGTTGGGTGGTAATACATGTGTAGTTGGGTGGTAATACATTTGTGGTTGGGTGGTAATACATTTGTGATTGGGTGGTAATACATTTGTGACTGGGTGGTAATCATTTGTAGTTGGGTGGTAATACATTTGTGGTTGGGTGGTAATACATTTGTGGTTGGGTGGTAATACATTTGTGGTTGGGTGGTAATACATTTGTCGTTGGGGGGTAATACATTTGTAGTTGGGTGGTAATACATTTGTGGTTGGGTGGTAATACATTTGTGGTTGGGTGGTAATACATTTGTGATTGGGTGGTAATACATGTGTGGTTGGGTGGTAATACATGTGTAGTTGGGTGGTAATACATTTGTGATTGGGTGGTAATACATTTGTGGTTGGGTGGTAATACATGTGTGATTGGGTGGTAATACATTTGTGGTTGGGTGGTAATACATTTGTGACTGGGTGGTAATACATTTGTGGTTGGGTGGTAATACATTTGTGGTTGGGTGGTAATACATTTGTGGTTGGGTGGTAATACATTTGTGATTGGGTGGTAATACATTTGTAGTTGGGTGGTAATACATTTGTGATTGGGTGGTAATACATTTGTGGTTGGGTGGTAACACATTTGTGGTTGGGTGGTAATACATTTGTGATTGGGTGGTAATACATTTGTAGTTGGGTGGTAATACATTTGTGATTGGTGGTAATACATTTGTGGTTGGGTGGTAATACATTTGTGATTGGGTGGTAATACATTTGTGGTTGGGTGGTAATACATTTGTGGTTGGGTGGTAAAACATTTGTGGTTGGGTGGTAATACATTTGTGGTTGGGTGGTAATACATTTGTGACTGGGTGGTAATACATTTGTCGTTGGGTGGTAATACATTTGTAGTTGGGTGGTAATACATTTGTGATTGGGTGGTAATACATTTGTGATTGGATGGTAATACATTTGTGGTTGGGTGGTAATACATTTGTGGTTGGGTGGTAATACATTTGTGATTGGGTGGTAATACATTTGTGATTGGGTGGTAATACATTTGTGGTTGGGTGGTAATACATTTGTGATTGGGTGGTAATACATTTGTGGTTGGGTGGTAATACATTTGTGGTTGGGTGGTAATACATTTGTGATTGGGTGGTAATACATTTGTGGTTGGGTGGTAATACATTTGTGATTGGGTGGTAATACATTTGTGGTTGGGCAGTAATACATTTGTGGTTGGGTGGTAATACATTTGTGAGTGATACAATTATTACATTTGTGAGTGATACAGTCGCAAATCGTAATTGATTTTAATTATGTGTAATAGTTATTAATTTAAGTACTTACGTTGTGTGTATCTCCATCCAACCAGGCTCCTATATGTACGCTGATTTTCTGAATCCTCAGGGAAATAAAAAAGCCGAGATCATGATTTCCAATCTGCTGAAAACTGATGTTAACGGAAGATGCATGCAGTTTTGGTAACTATATAACTCTAATATAAAATGCATAACACTATCATTTAAATATGGTATTATTCATAGTAAACGTGACACGTCGTCTATTCTAAATGCTAGGTATTTCACATCGGGGATTTCAATTGGTACGCTGAATATTTATGTAGATTACGGTTCCATGCCTCCTGGTAAACAGCTTTATTGGACTACGGGTGGATCCCCCACCGGGGAATGGAGAAAGGCATCTATACCTGTTGTCAGCCCTGTTGTACATACGGTAAGTCTAGAATACTGGTGGCAAAGTAGTGTTTAGTTATGTATCCCTCAGCTGCCCTCAATGCCACTGTGTATCTCGGAGCTGAGAGTGGGGATATGTTTTTGTAACCTTACGGCAATTCAATGTTGTATTAATACCCATAGGTGAGAGTGGAAGCAGTGGCGGAAAAGACCACCTCTGGCATAGTTGTTATAGATGATATCAGGTTTACTACTGGCTGGTGTCACGTTCATCCGTCGTTTGCCGAGGCCCCGTCAGTTTCTCTTCCACCACCAACGCCAGACCCAGCAGGTTGGTGATGTGTTGTTTACATTTACAAGACTCGTCGGTATTGGGCAGAAATTAAAGTAGAAAGTTGTTTTTGGGAAGATGGCCTAGACCTCCTAGCCAATGTGAACCTTTGCATGTATAAGCAAAACAAGCCACAATCCAAACACGTAATAATGACGCATACATTTATGTTATAACTTGTGATCTATCCTGCATTGATGGCACTTATATACATAACATACGCCCTGTGTTCTGTCTTTAGAGCTGGGACAGAATTACTGTGATTTCGAGAACGATCTGTGTAATTGGTCTCAAAATGTGAAGAATGATGACTTTGACTGGGAGCGTGTCAATGCATCCAGTGTCAGCAACGGACCTTCTACAGACCACACATATCAAAGAGGTGATAATCAATGATAATTACCATCGGGTAAAATAAATCTATGGTTTTTCGGGAAAAAAAACATTCCCTTAAGTTATGAATCAATGTCACGGAACGTCGCAGAATTTTATCTCGAACATTTATATATAAACCTCATTTTGCAAAATGCTCTTCTGAATTATTGTGCAAGATGATTCTATTCTATTCTATTCTATTCTATTCTATTCTATTCTATTCTATTCTATTCTATTCTATTCTATTCTATTCTATTCTATTCTATTCTATTCTATTAGATGGACAAGGTGCGTATCTCTATATAGGCACCTCTTCTTCTTCGCTCGGGATGGCAAGTCTTGAGAGTCGCATGATGGGTGCAACTAACCAATCATGTATTGTGTTTTGGTATCACATGTACGGCACCAACGTACCTCGGCTCAACGTGTACGTGAGAAATAAAACTAACCAAGCGCTGCCGCAACCGATATGGACTCGCAGTGATGGTGATTTAAACAAGTGGAAATACGCCAGTATTGACCTGAAAAGCGCAAATGGATTCCAGGTATAGTAATAATGTTCATCACGGAAGTTCAAGAAGTAAAAACACATATTTTCACATAATCAAAAAACACATAATTGAAAAACATATATTTACATAATTTAAAATACGTATTCAAGGAATTGAAAATACAAAATCAAAAACACTTATTCGACAAAACCATATTTTGAACACACATACTCACATATTTGAAAACACATACTAGCATAACAAAACACATTCACACAATTGAAAACACATCCACAAAATAAAATAAACATTCACATTAGTAAACATACATTCACATAGTATTATAAAACACATACTAAACTAATAAAACACATATCCACATAACTGAATACACATATTCACATAATTGAATACACATATTCACATAATCAAATACATATATTCACATAATCAATGCACATATTCACATAATTAATACACGTATTTACATAATCAAATACACATATTCACATAATTGAATACACATATTCACATAACCAAATACATATATTCACATAATCAATACACATATTCACATAATTAATACAAATATTCACATAATTGAATACACATATTCACATAATTAATACACATATTTACATAATTGAATACACATTTTCACATAATTAAATACACATATTCACATAATTAATACAAATATTCACATAATTAATACACATATCCACATAATTATTACACATATCCACATAATTGAATACAAATATTCACATAATCAAATACACATATTCACGTAATTAATACAAATATTCACATAATTGAATACACACATCCACATAATTAATACACACATTCACATAAATGAATACACATATTCACATAATTGAATACACATTTTCACGTAATCAAATACACATATTCACACAATTAATACACATATTCACATAATTGAATAAACATATTCACATAATTAATACACATATTCACATAATTGAATACACATTTTCACGTAATCAAATACACATATTCACACAATTAATACACATACTCACAAAATTAATAAACATATTCACATAATTGAATACACATATTCACGTAAGTAATACAAATATTCACATAATTGAATACACACATCCACATAATTAATACACACATTCACATAAATGAATACACATATTCACATAATCAAATACACATATTCACGTAATTAATACACATATTCACATAATTAATACAAATATTCACATAATCAAACACACATATTCACGTAATTAATACACTTATTTACATAATTGAATACACATATTCACATAATCAAATACACATATTTACACAATTAATACACATATTCACATAATTGAATAAACATACTCACACAATTAATAAACATATTCACATAATTGAATACACATATTCACGTAAGTAATACAAATATTCACATAATTGAATACACACATCCACATAATTAATACACACATCCACATAAATGAATACACATATTCACATAATCAAATACACATATTCACATAATTAATACACATATTCACATAATTAATACACATATTCACGTAATTAATACATATATTCACATAAGTAATACACATATTCACATAATTAAATACACATATTCACGTAATTAATACATATATTCACATAATTAATACACATATTCACATAATTAATACACATATTTGCATAATTAATACACATATTCGCATAATTAATACACATATTCACATGATTAATACACATATTCACATAATTAATACACATATTCGCATAATTAAATAATAAATTACATAACAAAACATATTTACATTATTGATTCTGTAGGTTGTAGTAATTATCAATCACATGCATTGTTTTATAACCATTCCAAATCATCGACAAATAAAGAGTTATTTCACTTTTCCTTCAGATTATCATATCTGGAAGCAGGCTCAACAGCAGTCGTGGTTTCATTGCTCTTGACGATGTACGTGTAATGGACGGTCTCTGCCCACTGCCACGTAAGAAAGCGTTTGTACATGGTATTCGTAACAGCTAAATGGTATTCTGAAAATGTGTGATTCACTAACTATATGAATTTTAGAGTATCATTCACAGAGCTGTGATTTCGAAGCAAATAATTGGTGTGATTGGGAGAACGGCCAAGACAATGACGTCAGCTGGGAAAGGGGCAGTGGTTCAACAGTGGCTTATTCCATTGCACCGTCTACGGATCACACTACAAGAACGAAAGCAGGTAACGGGGTGGTGGTATGAATATGAAATCTTAATTGAGAATCCCCAGACGATGAACTGAAGATGCCTCGAAACTGGTGGCATCACAAACTACTATAGCATAACATATTATTATAGTTAATACATGGCATCATATCAATACACATGTGACGTCATATTCAAAGTATGACATTATATAAAAACACGTGATGTGGTGGGATTTACAAGTGCGTGTATAGTAAATAGAGTTGTAACAGAAAATGTGCTGCGAGTATGATTAAATGGGTTCCTTGTTCTTCCAGGTCATTACCTGTATTTAGATAATAGCAAACAAACAGAAGGGGATGTCTCGTATTTGACATCGGCTAATCTACGATGGCGGGGATCGTCGTTAAAAAAATGTCTCAATATGTACTTGTATTTTCTTGGTAACACTGGTGTATACTCGAGTTACATCGAGGTGAGTTGTAGGTATAATTGGTGTAGATGCCACTGTATTCAATGATGCGATATGAGAGATTTCTACTTTCTACGTATGTGTATTTTGTGTTTTCTAAATTTGTATTGCTATTTCTTCGTTTTTTTACGATTTCATTATTGAAGCCCTATATACATAGCAGTGGAAAGTGTTGTTTTATTTTTGTATTCGGACTGGTGTCATAACCTCTTGTGATCAGAATCAGTGGGACAACCAGCTAGGTTCCAAATCTCAGCGTTCCGTGTCATTCGATTGAACATTATTCGACTTTGTCCAACCGCGGAACTCGCTCATATTTTTGAAAATAAAGATGAAATCGCTTAACAATATACAATTCCTGATTTGTTGTTTAGTTGAGCACTGAACTGTTACACAACAAAATTGAGGCAATGACCTAAATTTCCTCAAACTAAAAAACACGCCCTCTTAACTTCGCATTAATGGTGATTCGATGCACATGGGTTTATCAATTCTCGGTGTTACGTAATCGCGGCATAGCCAGGAACGTCGCAATGAGTTGACAAGCCCATGTGACTCGGAATATTCCAAGTTATTGCAATTTGATGGCACCAGTGTTGTCAGCTGTTACTGCTAACATTGTTACTTGCCAGCTTACCTACGATGGGAGTACGTACCAAATATTGGTGGATGGTCCGGTTCATCTCGACCTCGGTGATACCTGGGTTATAGCTGGTGTCCAATATTCGTTCTACGAGTTCCCGGGAGGGTCAGTTCGATTTGCTATCAAAATAGAAGCCGGTGCAAGCTCCACTGCCAGAACAATTGTTGCAGTTGACGATGCATATGTTACAGATGGACCGTGTCGATATAATAGTAAGTGATCGAGTCGCAAGGACGTCGGTGTTAATGTTACGTTGAACTCCCGTGTTATACGTCATACACTTAAAGGACGATGGTCGTCGCGCATGCGCAGCGAGTGTTCGAATTTCATGTAAACAAACTAGGAGTCTTACATCGAACATGACGCGGCGCGAAGACCACCTTCTTTTGTTATTCAGTCTTAGGTGTATGATCACAACTTGATATGTAAGCAGACACTACCCGTGCACAATTGAAGTAAAAATAATTTGTGCCAAATTCCTCATAGAATAATTGAGTTACCTCTAATTCTGTTTCACCCAAGGTACTGTAGAATACTTTATTTTCGCTTGGAATTTATTTTCGCTATTTTCGCTGAAGGGATGATTCCGTGAAAATAAAATCCAGCGAATATACTTTTTTTCCTATATTTTCACTTTAAACTCATCCAAAATCAGTGAAAATAAATTCCAAGCAAACGCCCAAAAAGCCTTTTCAGCGAAAATTAATTCCGGCGAAAATAAAGTATTCCACAGTATTTTTAAATCTGGAAGTTTTTTTGTCTTTAGAGTACGGTGCAGTGTGGGTAACATTACAACTGTACTTGTATCTTTCAGCTCACGTAGACTTCGAGTACGGATTCGGGTTCTTCTTCAATGTTTACGATAAGGAAGCAGACGATTTCGAATGGATCCTCGGAAATGGTCATAACAAATTTGGATTAACTGGGCCTACAGTGGACCATACATTTGGTAGAACCGAAGGTAATTACTCACTCTCCCACCTCCAAAGAATACCTGCAATGCCCACCTACACCTTTCCAATTTTAGATCTGGTGTTTTGATGGCATATAGTGCCTAATTTTGTCTATTTGATTTCACAATTGTTTGAATTATTTTCATTTGTTTTAAAAAATATATACGCAAATTCGTGCAAGACGGTTCAAAAAAGACGAAAAAGTAAAATGGCGGTTAAAATTATTAATGATGATATCGTCTGCTTGCCAGGTTCGTATGCATTGTTTGATGTCTCCGGTGGGTCATCCGGGCAGAAAGCCCGATTGGAAGCCAGGCCTTTCTTGAAAGCGAGATGTGTGGAATTCTGGTACCACATGTACGGAAATCATATAGGAAATCTCAGTGTATATATACAGAATGACGGCCGTGCTCCCGAGATATTGATATGGAGTCTCGCGGGACAACAGAATGAAGCGAACGAGTGGAAGCAAGGACGGTTCGGATACATGGATGGGCAGAGATTTATTCGAGCTGTACGTATGTCTTTAATGTAAATGGTTGTAAACATTAAAAATAATGCTTTAATGGTCCCAAGGAACACATTTAGCACGTGCAAAATAAAATGTTCATATATAAATATTGTTATCACCACAGACGATCCATGGTTCATAGACTTACATCCACAAACGTGCAAAGCAAAAGTGTCTTGCAAATAAAAGTCAAAAGACAATATTTTCTTATAAACAGCAACCGTGACGTAAAACGACCGGTTTAATGTTTTTGTCCCGAGTTCTATGTCGCTAGACCACTACGATAATTGTGGCTTCAGTCATTTTCTTCAAGGCTAACGCGACCAAATGCAGTAGGTCTTCTTTCGTAAAGTGGAATGGCGAAAACGCCACAGCGCTTTTTTTTGCTACTATTAGTAGTAGTTTGCTACAAGTCTGTGTGTATTTATTGTTATCGAATATTTGTTAATGGTTCGACGTACATGGGAAGGGGCGTTTCTGTACATTCCTCTCAAATAGCTGGGCTAGTACACACATCTGCGAAAGTATCCACTACACTGACGTCAGTCGCTACACTTTTTCTTTAAACTGCCTGTCCAAGTATTCAACAAAGCACTAACATTTTAAGCGGCGCGTACGGGAACCAAAACATGAATTTTTTTTTAGAAATATAAGTTATTGCAACAAATGGTCAAGTAATATGACGTAATAGCTCAACAACATTGTTGTAACCTTTATTCGTTTAGATCACAATCGAAGCGACCCGTGGTGATGGAGTCAGAGGCGACATTGCCATAGATGACGTCGCTATTGAGGAAGAGTATTGTGAGGGCGTAATTCCAACTGAAGCGGGTCAAGGTAGATCAAAGCCATCGGTCGCTGAGAATGCTGAATCGGACAGTAAGTACTCACACATACCTGGAACTGTATTCGACGCTTCGCCACAATGTTGCTTCGTTGGTTCTTTAACATTTTCTGAACGTAAAATGGCCAACATATTACACCTGTAAGGGGTTCCTCCATTTTAAAACTGGGGCTGCGCTGAAAGATTTTGTAGTAATACACACATGGTGTGCAATCCAACCATTATTCTTTTCATAGTACCATTGCTACTCTAGTGTCTGATTGTTATACATTTGATACATAGTATTCGTTTATATTACGTCATGTAGATGTCACTGGCATCGTCGTCGGCGTCACTGTCGCTATCGTAATCATAGCCGTTGTCCTGGGCATCAGTGTTATCGTGTACAAAAATAGAGATAGTCCAAAGCTGTAAGTATATATTATCTGATATTATCTTCTCAGCTTCTGCAAAACTATCCATTTAATTGCAGAATATCGATTAATACGGCTACGCATTGTTATAGCGGGGTTTCTTGAATCTGTCTCGTATGTTTCTAGACGTGTCTTGCTTCGGCTGTACTGCATATTGCATTCTGGTTCCGGAAGCTGCCCTCAACGACATTCAATCGAACTCAAGGTGCTCGCGGGCGTCATTCGGGCAGTTGAGTGTAATGCGTATTGGCACGGCGTCTATATGTCATTATATACCACATCTATAAATTATATGGGCTTCAATATCACTTGTCAGTGACATTTGGTCCGAGTACGTCGTCATATCGTATTCGAACAAGACGCCATCTTGATGACGTAATCGAAAAACAATATCGCGCATGCGCACGAGAAACTTCATATTGCTAATGTGTGTGTATGTGTGTTATTTAACAAACCACAGGAGCAGAGCAATTACATCAGTCACTGGTCATGTGAGATTCAATCGCAACGATGAAGACAATGTAAAGCTAGAAGAAATAGTACTGGAGTCAACATCAACATATCCGGAGTCGGAGCCGGAGCCGGAACCGGAACCGGAACCAACATAATTAGAATCATAAGATCAGTTGATATATAGAATTCGAGTAAAAATTGATGACTGAAATGAGCACTCATATAATTTATCAGACACAAGAATACGGCAAGTCAACTACTCGTTGATCAGGCTAAGTGGTGTGAAATTATAATGAGCCAGTTTGGTGTTTCATTGTTTTGTTGTAAATGCAACAATTATTTACTGGGGTTAATTTGGCTATTTCTACTGTCAATTAAATTCCGCTAAATTAAATCTACGTGAATATGTAAAATAACAATAAAACTCATTGTTTCCTTGACAATTCTTTGAATTAAAACACAGTGAATATGATCAAAACATCAAACTAGTGAAATTAAATGTAAGTGAAAATAAGTGGTTTTACAATATCTTTTTAATTCATTTAAATATTGGGCCAAAGCTTCATGATACCAAATAAAAACATATGGCACAATATGTTAACATGTCCGAGCTACATATCTACAGACGCAGTGTAATTAAAATACGATATAGGTGAAAGTAGGCTACATGATTGTATATATATATTTTGTTTTACTTGCTCTGTTTGTTTTTCTGCCGTATCTTGGTTATATCAACTTGAATAGATGAAATATGATATTGAAATTTTAAAAATTGCCTATACCTACATCGATTTTAATCGGATTTCTGCAAACGGCAGCTACACAGTAATTAGTTTTCTATAAATATATATATATATTCTCACGTGACATATCACCATGTATTTATTCATTTTGTACTACAAAATTAATTTTAATATATTAAAATATATGAAAAAATGGAAAATGTGAAATAATTATAAAAGTTATTATGTTTGTAGCACAAAAAAGCAATAAAAATGATTGATCGCTGTTTTTTTTCAAAGCTACATCTACACCTACGACCCAGATAACGTCATATCCGTGCTGTGGGGAATTGTGTAACAATATGAATTTCTTAGAAACGACTTCAGTGATACATGTATCTTAAATATTTGTTTGTGTTTGACGTGCCATATTTCTTCACTTGACAAAAAAGATAAGAGACAAATAATATAAGCTTTGATCGTACTTCTAAACAAAATATCTACAAAACAATTCAATTTTGAAGAAAACATATTAGTGTCGCAATTTACGCAATGACGGGTCATGTTTAGACTGATTTCCATGCCAACAGTGTTAGGCGTCTGAATATACTAAAGATTCGAAATTTGAATATTATATTTTATTACTAGACATCATATTTTGTTATTTTAAATTATGTTTTTGTGAAATGAATAATACGTCATAGCACACTGGTATACGTGAAAACTCCGAGTCGTGTGACATGTCGTGTTCGAAATAGTTAAAGATTGTGTAAACACAGAAATTACATTCCATGCACGTAGAGTAATATTTAGAAATCCTTAGACGTACAAATGGTGTTTGAATATTGTCACGGGCTTACTTTTTGAACAAATTGAACAATGGTTTCACGTTAAATTAACTTTGATACCAAAGAATAAAGCTCACTGCCAGGAATAAAAAGGCGGGGTTTTCTCAGAGTTATACTTTATGACAATAAACTAACCATGCCCAGATCAGAAGGTTTATGCGGAATTGTTGGTATGTATCGATACATTTAAATTATGCAGATTTGTTGAGGTATGCAATTAGAGCCATGAGATCACCGTAATGATTCATGGTTTTAAAAAATGTTTAAAATAAAATTCAGCAAATACACATTTTTCCTATATTTTACATTCAACTCGTCAAAAATCAGTGAAAATAAATTTCATACAAAACAACCAAAATCATTTTTCAGCGATAAATAATTCCAGCTAAAATAATGTATTTTACAGTACTATACTTAGTATGTGTTATTTAAAGTATAATGTTGTTAGTTCCCGCTGTATAGTTCCGTATCAACAGTGTGAAACTGAATAAAGTTTCTAGTCCCAATACTAGTATGCTGGTCATACATGGTACGAGATCGAGTGTAAACAGGGTCTAGAGGTATCGGGGGACAAGTGTTAATAGTTCTTTTATTCGGATACGTTGACAGGTTTCCGTCTAGAAAATCCAAACCACATTACTAGTTTTTTAGACAATGATGTGTTAATGTACAATACGTGTGAGACGTCGTTTAACCAGGATGTGTTCCGACAAGACGTGTTCCCGATTTATGACTTTATTCATCGATTGAAATTCACGTAAACGGTTCTTACCATAAACACATTTACACTGTTTTTCCTTGTTTTCGTTTGTTTTCTATACATATAACCTTTGACACGTCGAGTCAGAACAATGGCTGCACCGTAGAAAAAAATAATAACACTAAATTGTTCCCAGAAGGCAGTGTGCTTGACGTCACCTGCGTGGTATTGTTTTTTAATGTCCCAGTCAGGGGACACTAATCACAATAATAGTAAATCCAAATATCTGAAACCGCAAGTTTTTATCATAACTTAGTGGCTTTATTTATAAAATAAATAAACTATAAAAAAATGTATATTTGCTGAATTATATTTTCAACATTTTAAAAATAAACTATGAACTTAAAAATTATCTAAATGAAATAAATAACTTTAGCTTACATAGAATGTTATCAAAATTCAGGCTTAGTGATCACATTTTGGAAATTGAACTGGGGAGAAGGAGAAAACCAAAACTACCAACAGCAGAAAGAGTCTGTAAAAAATGTGATCAAGGCGATATTGAAGATGAAAAACATTTTCTTTTGAGCTGCTCACATTTTGAAAATGAAAGAAAAATCCTCCTGAAAAACTGCAAAATTACTTCAAGTGAAAAGAACAAAGACATAATATTCTTAAAAATTATGGAAAATAACATTGCTCTGTCTCTATATCTTAAAAATACCATATACAAATCACCGCCTGTGTAAACCCCTGGGTAGGGAGAATCTTTACCTTTACTTTATTTACTGTATTTTTATTACTTCCTGATTTTTTGTAGTTATTAGAACTTTTAAATTTGTAGTTATTTTTAGTTGCTTTATTTTACACTATTTTTACCTCACTGTATCCACAGCAGATTACAGTTACGTAATAAACTATTATTATTATTATAAATAAAATATGAAATATACTTAAAATTATATGATTATTTCTGATACATCTATATAAATGGACACGAAAACAGTTGCCACTAAATAATTAAAGAAAAAACGCCGTAGTTTTTTTTTACTGAGACAGTGTTGTCTCCGTGTTCAGTAGATTCGGGGCGGGTCAAGGTGAAAGCCATACTGTTCATACATTGAGGTGGCCGGTAGGAACACGTTCTTGAACGGTGAGTACCATCAGATTTGTAGTGTACTACGCCGTGCTGCATTGTCAGTTATTAAACAGTTTCAGAGCACGTACTGCCCTGGATACAATACATAACCTTTGATCCCCGGGTAGTTAAATACTAGCACTAAGGTGATAAGTAGGCGTTGGGTATTGGATTTTTAATGAAGTGTCGCCGACAGTTTATTAGCATCGGGGCATGCGCATTGCGATTATTTATTTTACTGTGGCTGCTTCAGAACGGGAAATCCATAACTTTTATGCAAAATAGGTTGATATAAGGACTCCGCCGTTAAATAACACAGACCAGTCCAGACGATACACTGCTGAGTTTCGACGCAAACAGGTACGTATAATCCAGGTACTTTGGTGAGTTCGGAAAACGACACTACACTACAGGTGGACGTTGCGTGTATATTTCTTAATTCGTTGTAATTTATAGTACGTATAATGAAGCGTTACGTCGGGCCATGCACGTGATTCGTCTCGCGTTACCCGCGCATCTACTCAAAGTATCACTGGTATTTTATGAACGATGTAACAATCTTGTCTCGGCACTTACATGTTTTGGTCGTTTACGTGAATACAAAACGCAATAGAAAACGTCTCTGCGTTGGCGTCAGTATTGTCACGATGGTTTTAACACCTTGCACAGTTGTGCTCACGACTGAACCAACGAAATCAACCCGTCCACCACCACAGTGTGTACTTTTGTCAGATTAAACATTTTAAAACCACTATAGTTTATTCGACGTGTATAGCTCTCTGGAAGGTACCTTCATAACACTCGCCTTTGAGTTAATGGGTCGCCATTGTTGTAAAGCTCCTTGCTGCTACGCAACAGCAGACATAATGAATAAATTGTAATTTGATACGTGAGGCACTTGAATAGAAGATTTGCAGCAATAATGTCGAACAACCTGATCCTGCGGTGACCGTTGTCCATAGAACCGCCTAAATATTATCAGAGACGACCTTTAAAGTCTACGTGCCTGTCCAAAGTGGTTACATATCAGGGTAGTTATGTATGGCGAGTTCACAGCACGCCTTCTCGTCAGCCTGCTTTGATCGATCCATTGTGTGTTTTGTTTATAACATTGATTACTGCCAACAAACACATTTATCAGATAAGAATGGGAGCGGAGTCGGGTAAACCGGGGAATAAAACACCGTTCATTGTGTTCAGTGTGTTGCGGGTCAAGTTCGGGCAACAAGTATGCGTGGTTTCTATGACAAAACAAATACCGCTTTCGATACAGTGACAGCGTATGACGTCCTGGGATTTCCACGGGTTTACATTACTGTAACCACAGTTTTTGAAGGGACTGTGCTGTAACCAACCTAGAGTTCGTGGCGTCAGTGTATTGACTTCTCCTCAATAAGGCCATAGAGCTCTGCTTTACATCCATGCTAAGGTTTCGTGTATACAGTGACTGTGTGTGTGTGTGTCTATCTCTGTATAAATATAGCTATATATTACTAGTATATGTTGTTGCTATGGTGATCCCCGTGATGATCGCGCATTAACGGAATCGGTCATTACGTTATTATATTGGATAGAAAGTAATAACTTGTTTAATTATTTAATATTATAAGTCATGCAATGCCGTACTGACTGGCAAAATGCCAACAGACAGCAGACGACAGATTCGCCTGAACCTGTTTGTACCTGGCGATCGTTAACAGCAACATAAAAGGCATACAATACACGGCAGACAAAACGAAAAAACTATCATAAGTATGTTAAGCTTTGAATATTTACGCTTATTAAATTCTCAAAAAACGCATCAATTGTATTTTTTATTAAAAACACAATACCTCGACTTGACGCCGGTATGTGTACACGGTAGATAAAAGCCAATTAGCCATGGCTTCGAATTTCCTTTGCCTGTCGACGTGATCGTATCACTAAACAACAATAAAACACCATTGAACATGAGCACTATGGTCCCATTTGTCGATTGACGGTCAATTGCAAACCCCCATACAGACAGTCTCATTCTTTGTGGTCTTTCATGTTTATTATTGTATTAAAGTTAAATCAATCGTAAGAAAAAGAACCACTTGGCATGTACTGGTACGGAAATTCCAACGTTGTAGCCATGGTGACAACAGAATCTGTGACAGTTCAATATATTTAGTGTATGTAAATGTAATGTACATTGTAACTTGTTAATTAGTTTCCAGTCGTTGAATTCCGACTCCTGATTCAAGCCAAAGCTAATGACTGACGATATGATTGGAAGAGTGTCTAGTTGTCACCGTTAAAGCTCGCTATTTTCCAGTAAAAAGAACGTAAACACCTCAAACTATGCAATTTTGTAGTTGTTCCCCGAGAGAAACCCCACGAGTCGGCTCTGTCAAATGACGTTTCTCCACGTTGTATCGTCACGAAATATCGTGCGAATTCAGTTGAGAAACAATCAGTGTTGTCACCGGCACCGTGTTGATGTGTTAGACGTCAAATAAAAATACAGAAACTCGGTAATTCGCTTATCATATTTAATACGGACTTGAAAACATGCATGGCTCCTTTGTAACGATATAATCGATATATCTAATGATATAATCCATAACGTATCGAATAATACACATACAATAATATATAAACATATGAATACCATGACAACACAAGGTGAACAATATGACAATTTGAGAAATGTGATTCCTAATACTAAAATTAAATCGAAACCATAGAAATTTACGAGTTTACAACTGTTCTGTATATCCGACGTGTAATGTAACACATATTTCTGTTACAGTCACAAGATGGCGAAGGTAATCACTGTGTTCGGAGCGACAGGTGCCCAGGGAGGGTCCGTAGCCAGGGCTTTGCTAAAAGACACCCAGTACAAAGTACGTGCGGTAACCAGGGACATCAACTCGGCCGCAGCTCGAACTCTGGCCTCGGCGGGAGCCGAGGTCGTGAAAGCAGACTACAGTAACAGAGACAGCCTGGTTGCCGCGCTGCAAGGATCGTACGGATGCTTTGTAGTGACTGTCTCAAATTTTGGGGTTCCCAATTACGAGGAACTGGAAGTGAAACAGGGACAAAACATCGCTGACGCGTGTTCAATTTCAAAGACGGAACACGTGGTATTCAGCGTAAAGCAGCACGTGCGTAAGGTGCTTGGGATTGTTGCCAGACACTGCGACGCCAAGGCCAGAATAGAAGACTATATGAATGATCTTGATTTGCCACTGACATCTATCATGGTACCGTTCACGTTTGAAAGTCTATTGTCAACTTTTAAGCCTAGGAAATTTGATTTTCAGCGTTACAAATTGGGTATGTCCGTTTTTATTGTTTCACTTTCATAAAGATAGTAAATTCTAATTGGTATGCCGTGGAATATGACGTCATTATTATTGTGTGTATAATTCAGTATTCATTAATTATGATTTTCAAAAGAGTTCACCATACAGTACACTATATACCACTTTACACGCAATATACACTATTGTGCAACCATTATATACCACTTTACAATCACCATATACTAGTACCTCTCCACTGTTATATACAAATCTACCCTAATTAGACAGCACTCTACAACTTCTATATACCACACCAGTTGACTGTTAATCATTGTATATGATTTATTTACCAGATATTCCGATGGGAGAGGTACCACTAGATGGAATTAGTGTCGAGCAACTTGGAGACTGTGTCAAAAGTATTTTCGACAATCGTACTTTATATTTACATAAGACGCTATCCATCACTGGTGATAAACTCACTGTCAAGGAGTATGGCGCCATCTTGAGTCGACACATCCCGCCTTTCATCTTCCAGGACGCACAGGTAATGCTCCAATTTGTAGTTCACTATTTTAAAATGCCCGGATGTGTATTTCAAGTACCCGAATGTGTGTTGTAAGTACCCGGATGTGTGTTTCAAGTACCCGGATGTGTGACGTGTACGTTCAAAGTTCACTATTCTGATTGTGTCAATGAATATTTAAATTATCGCATTACAATGTGGTGCATACCAAACACACAAACATAGTTTAACGCAAAGTGTCAACTCACAACAAAGTAGAAGATTAATCAAAGCGGGAGGGTCGTAACCTGTGCACGCGCGGGAATGGAGTTCCAAGCGACGATAACAACACACATTAAAAAACGCAAAGGATCATGGGTAGACGCTTGTTTGTAAACTATGATACGCTATGCCCATCTGACGCATGCGCAGGTGACGACTCCCTCGCTTTAACTACAGTAATGAAACATTAGTGTGACACTATGAAGCATATCAGCTTATCATAGACTAAACAAATTATGTTTATAACATCATCATTTCCCACTTCGCAAAAATAAGATATTATGAAAGCATGCACCCTGCCCTCATTTGTTCACACATTTCATTATGAGAGTACTGGGGGGGGGGGGTCTTATCCCTCGAACATTCATAACCACAATGTAACTAGCTTTAAAAGACACACAAAGCCCCCTAACCCAGTGACAAATCTAACCTAATTTAAGCATGCATGGTAAAAGGACTCTACCTTAATGAGATTCGCTCAAATTCATATTCTGAGGGTTATTGCTCATTATCCTGCCACAGTCAGTTGTATGGTGAATATATCAGACGGGGTTTGTTTCTCGCAGGTTTCCAAAGTGAGAATGCAAACTTGACTGAAGATCAATGATAAAAAAAATATATATATAGTTTCGATATAAGGCAAATTATAATCGTAATGATTTCTTTCTTTCATGAGATTTTGTAAGCGATTTCTGTGTTTCTGTTATCATTGGCTTCCGCTGAGCTGGAGATTAAGTGTTACACACACACAAAATGTAGACATCAGCTGCACTGCTATATAAACAGTAC
The DNA here is from genome assembly GCF_978046115.1 of Saccoglossus kowalevskii. Lineage (NCBI taxonomy): Eukaryota > Metazoa > Hemichordata > Enteropneusta > Harrimaniidae > Saccoglossus > Saccoglossus kowalevskii. Next base: position 8,551,630 of record NC_140657.1, read on the forward strand.
TGTTTGTCGTAATCTAAGCACGACGATAACCCTCCCATGAGAAGCATAATTTACATGCACCAGCGCGAGCAGAACGGATTTGACAAGAGGGGGGGGGGCTAGACCCGATTATATCTTCCTTACTCGTAAACTTATTTCCAATACGGCAATGACGTCAATGTAAACCCTGCTTCCTCTGAGCGGAACTCTGGCATTCGTCCATTGGGGAGTGCCACATGTACATATGGTGATAATGTTCAGCACAAGCTTCAGCACAAGGGTTCATGTCTGTTTGGACCCCATTGTTTTTGTTCAAGTGTTTCTTCTTCTTCCGCCGTTTCTTTGTCGTCGGCTTAGAAACTAGAATTTGATCACCGTTGGCCAAAATGTTGAGAATCATGATGATGAATGCTTTAACCGGTCACTTGTAGCATGTATGTCCAAAGCGTCTTCTGAGAAAAATAAGAAATATATATTTCAGTGGGTACATATTATGGCATATTCTGCTTCAATATTGGACTCTACAAAGATGTTCTACAGGTCATATATATACTTAGGCTATAATGACCTATAAGCATTGCAGAGTTTAACTAGCTCTCCCCGTATATTTCAGTATAATCTCTGTACACACACCACTAAACAAACAAAAATACAAATGCGACATAATATTTTAAATGTTAAGTGTGTTCATTTTGGGTTTCTTAACTTGAACTTTATATGCCCTCTTTCAGATAACAAATGATGAGTTTCGACAGTGTGGCCGACTAGCCGCAGAGGACTATGGGAACATGTTTGAATTCTTTCAACGAGTTGACCAACGCCATAGCATGAAATTGACAAAGACATTGAACCCTAACACCAAGTCATTTGCACAATGGGTCATCGAGAACAAACAGCTCATCATGTCAAGTTTGGATTGAAACTAGAAGTGTTTTTATTGTGCCTTTAAACGAAGACTAATCTAAAAAAATAGCCGCTGGGAGCGTACTTACGCAAAGAAAAAAAATTAGAGACGCCTGGGTGGGAACAACTGTGAAAAATGGGGACAATTTCGCACAACTGCGATTATATTGAAATTGAATAGTGAACTCTTCGATATATGTAATGATGTAGATCATGTGACTGTTAGACGTAGCGATTCGCGCCCCCCCTCCACCGCGTCACAATATTCAAGTTGTGTTTCAGTGCCGATATCACATAACAGCGAGTTATTGTTGAGGTCGCTGTGACCTGATGTTAACGAGTTTCACTTCCGTCTTTTGTTTTCTGCCAGATACAGTACCATTGTGACAGATATTCACAATAATTTTATTTCTATGTGTGCAATTTCCATTTTGGATTTTTTTCTTCTGTTTGTTATACCAGTTTACAGATTAAATCATCATTTCCGTCCATTTATGAATAACCGCATCAGTGACAAACTAGTCGTGACCGAGATGACGTAGAGGTTTATACTAATAAACTGTCTAAGTCCGTAGCTCCGTGTTTGTGTCATAAGTATGTTACAATCTGGACGCCATACTGCTCCGTTTATGTAATAAATCCGCTTTTCCCCGTAAGTCACGCCCTCCAGCGACGAAAGGCTGTTGTGACGTAAATAGGTGATTGGATAATTCATCGATCCTTTAATAACGAATGATATTGAGAGATTCCTATACTAGTATTTTAGTTATAAATACCACTTCACAACCAAACAAAGGTTTGAGCCACATTGCCTTCAGCCATCGCTAGCGGGCGCTACTCACAGGAAAAAGGTATTACAACGTATCCAATGTATGTTTTACATTTTACATGTATTTCTAGGCGTGTTATTCTTGATATAGCTATAAATGAACTATATTTTAAAATCTCTGTATTTTTTTCTGTATATAAAGATCGGTTTACACACTCATATTACTTTGATCAGAGATATGTTAAATGCAAATGAACAAATTATCAAATCCGACTTCAAATGTTTGGTACCGGCATATGGTAGTGATATACGATAAAAAATGCGAATTTAACAAAAAGTGGTAGCGCTACGTATCTTTCCGCACAGTGACATTTTGGTGTGTGTGTGTGTGTTTCATGCTATTGTCTGAGACTTTCCCAACGTTATAATAGTGTTCTGAATCAACGTTTAAGACTTTCAATGCGAGTTTATCGTCTTCGTATATTACTTTTTAGACATACCTGAACGTATTTCAACTTTTCAGACAACTTGTCCGCCACTGAAAGCAGCCTCTTCTCGCCTTCAAAGTTCCCGTGTATGAAAACTACATTTTATACGTTTCAATCAATTTTCCCGCCTTGTGAAGCAACTTTCGGTAGTGCAGACGACATTCCTGTTTTCGCAAACTACTATTCAGGCTTTTCAGACTTCTTTCCCGCCTTTCAAAAACATCCTTATGTGTCTTCTACTACTTTTCGAACCTTGCTGACAACCACAAACTAATGCTACGTTCTCCGCTTTGCAGACATGTCTGTCTTTTCAGACTTTGCAGACATTCTTTCCTGCCTTCGGAAGCAACTATTCGGACTTTGCAGACGACATTCCCGTCTACTCAAAGTCATTTCGGACATAACTGAAAACTTTACGACCAATGACAGCAACTTTCCATGATTAGAAAATACAGAATTTTCAGACTCCTCAGACGTTTTTCCTCCCGAAGAAACGACTTTTTCCGTGTCATCTAACTACTAATTTAAATGTTTCAGACAGTTTCACGTGCAAAGCAACTTTCCCGGCATTACACAGGGCATTCATGTCCCAATTACAGACTACAGTTAATTTTTCTACCTTCCAAAGAAATTTTCCTGCCTTCACAAGTTTTTTTTAGACTTTTCAGAAATCTTTCACATCATCAAAAGTTGATTTCTAGTTTCAAGAAGAATCTCCTGACGTCTCACATTTTTGTATGGTGGGTACCGTGTGGTTAGATATATTTTAGCAAAACAGCGCCATCTATCATCAGTTGGCAGTTACTCACTCTGGGCACTTGGTAATTTTTAAGTTGGGATACCAACCAGGAGTATACACCAACCAAATACATTGGATTGTTGGAATTATCTAAAATTGAATAATTGTTATTAACACGAAACTATAAATTATAATTTCGACCTGCCCTTATCAACTGCACCTGGAGTTTGTACTGACCAATGACATTTGACTGATCATGTCGATATTAACACATTTGTATGTACACGTGTTTACATATAAACTTGGTGTTTCCTGAAATTATATGAAGTGAATAATGGTCTCTTAAATTAACAACTCACAACAGTCACAACTTTGTATCTAAATATCTGGATATTGCAATATTGCAGATTTTTTCCGCTGAGAATAAAGACTTTAAAATATGGTTATAAATGTATGTACATGAACCAATGTTATCGAGCCTGAGAAACCTACCTCGTTTATATGTAGACTGTTATCTGACTACACTCTGAAAAGATTCACAAGCTCTCAGCTATTGTAGTTGAATATACGTATATATACGTAAATATAAACGGTATTCTAATTATGCCTTTAGCATTGTACTCCTCTGCCAATCAGAATGCTCCATTGCAGCACTTTATATGCACTAAATGTCTAGTTTTCTCAAGTCAAATCGTTTTGTTTCATAAATTGTCCCACGTCATTTTTATAATAAATGTCTTGAAGAATTGATTACAGGATTAACTAAATACTTCCAAACATAGTAGATTTTACATGTGATAAATATCAATATCTGGGTCTGGGTGTGCATTATAAGTCAGATAAAGCCCTTGTACACTTCTGGATAAAGTTTTTCTTTTTTCTAAGTTTGTACTTCATATTTTAGTAGAGTCCTTGTAGGATACACATGATATATATGTTGAATTATTTGTAACAAAATGACATAATTAACAATGTGCTTGCAGGTTAGTATAGTGTGGAGTGATTGTGTTTTGTGTACAAGTCAGTAACTGTAATCTTTGTGGTTTATAAATGTGTTAACACAATAAAACAACTTCAAGTCGCAATACTTCGGAATAACAAAAAAATCAACACTGTATTTTTATTTACATAATATAAAATGATTTTGATGTAAAAACTTTATACATGGAATGAAAATACATGTGAACTACTAAAGTTGTCATTTTATACAGCAGAAAAAATAATACACAATTGAACCTGAAATTACCGGGGTATACATAAACTATGTACATTTTTACCAGTGCCATATTTGATACATAACAAGTCATATCATGTCAGTTTAAAATCTTGATGCTAAAATACCTTTGCAATGTTATACTGTAAAACCTGTCTAAAGGCAACACAGTGTAAACTTGAAAGCTGCTCAAATTGAACAGTAAACGCCAGTCTTCATAGAGTTGCCTGTATGGAAGACCTTTATAAGCCAAAAAACTTGTTGGTGCATTTTGTGTGGGTGTTGTTGTCCTAGCAATGACTTCCCATATTTTAACTTGGTATTATAACAATGTTGAACTTCAAATCTGTGTATTTGTTTTTTTGAAAACAATTTCATTTCCAGAAAGTATTAGGATGTTTGACTTATAGAGTCCATTCTACAGCTGTTTTTAATAAAGCATGATAAAAAGACTGCGTAAGATTTACTCCAGTTTTGAAATCAATTTGAGTTAAAAATAACATTTTTGTGTCAAATGCTATTCCTCTACTGGGGGTGCCCTGTTCATGTGATACTTGCTGAAATGTTACATCATGGAAAGCGATGTTCAAGTCTGTCTTGATAGCAAAAGTACTCAGTGATATGGATATCCATTGTTAGAAATTCAGTAGACATTTGCAGTTTGTAAGCTATTTTGAAATTAGTTTTTAAAAAAGATGCATGTATTAAAAAAGATGCATGTATGTGTATTATTAGATTTTAATACATCCATGTACAATTTTATATATTCCTCGTTTCACTGACAAACATTTTTAATCTAAAAACCAGTGAATATGATCAAATATCAAAATAATGAAATCAAATACGAATGAAATTTTATGATTTTACAATATTTCACTAAATTAGTAGAAGCAATGCATCATGCATTAACATTTATAAATCTTCAGAGGGACTCCTGAATGCAACATAAATTGGTATGTACAACTTTTTTTTTTTAAAAACAGAAAAATTAATAGTCAAATACTTTAAAATAGTTTAGATTAAGGTTTATGCTTGCACAGAATACATATTCTCCAACACAAAAACACAAAACTGGTTGAATGTGAACAGCACATGGAGGGAATTTTGAAAACATAATTACTGGTACCGACAAAACTAAATAAACACTAAAACTGTAAATATTGGAGGGGGGGGGTAGAAAATTCAATCTCTGATCTTGCTGGTCTTGTGCCTTCATGTAACAGTATGACAGAATCCACTTAACCTGAGTAATGTTGCATGGACAGACAGGCGTATGCATCAATGTCTGAATATTTCTAGTGTTTGCACATGTTAAATAAAGTCTATGAAAGTAGATCTCCATTTTTTGCATCACAAATGAAGCTCTTTAATCAAGTTGAGACATGTAAGTTGTGTTCTTAACTTGCAAATTTGCCATTAGTAGAAACAGTAAATAGACAAAAATACTGTAGACCGCTTAATTTCCACTGCTAGAAATGTTGTGATTTTCAAGATTTCATGGAATTCATGAAAGAAAAATGTAATTATAGTCAATACATGTGTGGACCCCGAAGAAATTTTCACTGTACAAAATTCTCAGACATTCATTAAAATTAAAGTGGTGTTTAATTTAATTAGGACTCGCTGCATACAGAAATCTGAATGAAATCCATTCAAAAAAATTTCACAAATTAGGATTACATGTGTAAACAAAATCAACAACAGCTTTGAAGCATATTTTGCTGGTTTCTGGATAACCAACATCAACAAAATAGTTTTCAAAGTGAATTGACCAAACTCGCTTTTAGTACGCAAGAATCTGCGTAACAACGAAACGATAAGTACTATACTAATGATATGTTATTACGAGAACACTCAATGTAGATAACTTTTAGGGAACATGAATGAACTCAAATGTTGCCAAGTTAATATATAGGAGAAGCAACTGCTAATTGAGTCCAACAAATGTAATGACAATAATTAAACTGAGTTTGTCTAAATTAAACAAAGTTTGCTACTCAGTCAAATTTTGGATGGCATCAATTTTATTTATTATAAAAGTCTGCTCTCTGCACACAATATTTATGGTCTGTTTGGGATTTTGGACTGTCTAACAATGAATGGAATCTCGCCTCAATGTGCTACTACTTTCTTTCCTTTCACCAGCACAGGTCCTAAACTCCGGTCTTTTACTTTGAATTCCTGCACTAATGTAGCACGCGTATCGGATGGAACTTGGGACAGTAGCTGATCAGCATAAAATACTGACTGAAAAATAAAAATCATGGATCATAGGTTACAATCTAAGTGTTCATAAAGAAAGATACGCAAAACACTCCAATGGGAACACATATTCTCAGCAGTCAATATTGTGTAATGAGAGCTAGAAATCTATAGACCACTGACTTGACACAGCAGTGAGAATTTAAAATGTATTTCACACATATACATGTATGTATTTTTAACAAACACAATTATCACGTTTAATAATAAGGGCTAGTGTAGTCACTTGATTTTTCCTAAAAAGGTGCCAAAGGTCTGCCTCACGCTTTACTAAATTACTATGACTAAGAAAAGTTATGCTATAAACATAACAAAAGACATGAGTTGTGATTAAATAATAATTTTTTGCACAATAAAGACGTTTGCCGATCAATAAAAATCAACTGATTACACCAGTAAAAGACGTACCAAAAAAAGTAGCTTCACACTTCATAAAGGACGGTGGTCATTGCGCAGTGTGTGTTCAAATTTAAATGTATTTTACATGCATCGTATTCGTCACTATCGGCCCCATATTGAACAACACATGGCGTGACAACAATCTTCCTTTATGAAATACTGTGAAATACTTTAATTTCGCTTGGAATTAATTTTCTCTATTTTCACTGAATCATTCCTTCAGCGAATATACCTATTTTCCTACATCTTAGATTCAACTGGTCAAAAATCCATAAATAAATAAATTCCATACAAAACACCTAACAGCGAAAATTAATTCCAGCTAAAATAAAGTAGTTTACAGTAATAAAAGTAGTAATCTACTGGTTCAATCTTATAGGAAAGTCAACTGTGCATACCTTAGGCCCACTGGCAGTCTGTACCCCAACAGACCTAGTCTTGACTCCACGAAGCCTATTCAGTTTGCTAGTTGGTGATAATGCCCTAGTCGTATTTGATGACAGTACAATATCCCTAGGTCTGGGTACGAGTCCTAGATCACCTAGCTTATAATGTGGAAGAGATCCCTGACCACGGGCGATGGGTGATAATGGAGCTGATCTGTAAAGTTATCAAAGAACAAAAATTTAACAACAATTGTAAACTGTTTTCATTTCACAATATTATCACAGAAACTCACCAAAAATAATTTTTTCGTATAATATCTTTGTAAATAGTGTAAAAATTAAATTGTGTATCTTGGTTTTTTAAATGTTGCAGGTGATTCACAATAACCTACACCTAAAAAGAACCCTCAGTTCGCTTCTCTGTTCAATGTACAATTAACTACAAATGCACTAGTCTCTACGCATGCGATAATTTTTACTCTCATTTGATTTTTCCTTTTTTTTTTCATCATATCAGAATTTGTTATGTGCTTATACTTTAGATTCATGCATTTTTATCTTGCCCCAAATGAACGTGTACATGAAGGAAATGAACAAATAGCCATCTGTGACACACAATTACATGATGTGAAACTTAAGTGACATCCATTTAAACTCTATCCTCTCAGACTTTTGGAATTTATGTGTGATAATTTGTAGCTGCTTACCCTCGTTTAATTCCCCTTCCACTACCAGGCATTGGACTAGCACTCTTCCTGTATGTTGGCTCTTTAACTATTCTAAAATCTGAAGGTGGCGGTCCCACACCTATGGCTGCTGCACTGTTCAATATCACTAGCAGATTCTCCAGCATACTGTCCCTAGCTGATATGTCATCATAATCAGGATCAGCTGACTCCTCTTCTGCGTCGTTAGACTGGAAATGAAAGTTATCCGTAATGTAAATACATCATGTGAGGTTTCAATAAACATCTGCAAACAGTTAAATTAATGTACTCTATGTGGGCACAATTCATCATAAAATGATTTCCCTTAATCTAGTATTGTACTGATAACATCCATTGACCCATGTCCAAAATCTCAGAATACACAAGTGCAACCAAACTACGGTATGTCTCAAGAAACTGCATTCATAAATCTGAGTAAACCTTGATGAACAACTTGACTTCTTTGTTAATTCAGGTCTTTGTATATTACCAGGACCTGAGTTTGTTTCAGTATCACCACTATAATTCTCAACAAAATGTAGCCCTGAGACCCCTTTACAGTTTCCAGTGAGATTTGTAATGACAACTGAAGCTATATTTAGACCACATGTGTCAACGTGCCTGGCCAAGATTCATAAACAGTAACTGCAAAGTGTTTCCACTGATCTTTAACTTTGTCACCCAGTATTTCAGTGATGGCTTTTTATAATGGAATGCAATTTTTACAGTTTAAAGATATAATATACAACAACATTTCTGACCATTTTTTTCAAAATTTCAGCATTAATTTTTCATAAAACCAAACAAAATCTATTTCTGTCACTGATTCAGATCAATGAAAACCCCAGCATTACAATCTAAGCTAATAATTTATTCTGAGCATGCTCAGTTGTTCTCTCAGTGTTGTAGGGAGAGGTAATTTTGGATGAAAATCATGAAAAAGACCCACTTAGAATTTTCAGATCTGGAAAAAAAATTATGTGCATATTCGACAGAGACTTGTTCATCAACCTGCCAAGTTTCATCAATATCTGCTGCACAATTTCTGAGAAAATGTTAGAGATGTCACGGACGGAAACAGGAAATAAGAAACTATACTCAAAATATGTAAAATGATATACCGTTATTATTGAGGGAAATATTAGGTGTTGGTTAGAAATTATCTCATATTACTCAATTATTTTTTCTTAAATCTCTAAGAGTGTAACTTTCTTGGTATCACTTACTGTAAGTATGATTTTCAGCGAGTGTGCAGCCTCTTGGAGAATTTTATCCAACTTTTGTTTATTCTTTTCTATCTCTTCCTTCGTCATGACTGTCTTCTCAAGAAGTTCCTCCTGCTGTTCATACTCCTGACTAATCTTCCCAAGCTCCTCTCGTAAGGATTCTGATTGTTGCCGTAGCAACATTAGCTCAGTCTCAAGTTCTTGGTATTCCTGTTCCCTTATGTCATATTCTGCTAGCATGGCTTCTTGTTGTTTGGCTTTCTCAGTCAGCATTCTGATGACCTATAGTATAACAATATACACTGTTACAAACATTGACACGCTATGGTCATCTGACGTATGCGCAGGTGACGCATCCCCCGCTTTAATATAAACAAAATAATGTATCTGCCTTTACAAGGGATGGAAAATGTGTTGAGCAAGTATTATAAAATACATGTTGTATTATCTATTCCTGTTTATATTGGCAAAACAAAAACATGGATGAAGGCAAAAAACAATTTCACATGCAGTTATATATCAGTTGTTGTGGAGAAAATATAGAGAAATTCCAAGTACACATGCAGTTAGCGCAATGTCTCAGTGTAACTCTGTGTTTATTTTTAGATCGTGAATAAAAAAAATTCCCAAAACAAAAATGTTTATATATTTGTGATAGGCTCATAGTATTACACCTAGACACCAATGGATAGTATGTGATATAGAAAATGGTAGTAAGTAATCATAGTCTTTTGTAATTATTACATATAGCCAGATTTTCCAGGCAAAGTAATCATTTCTAAATAATAGATATGAATATTACATATATATAAATATAATTATTATATTTGATGAAAGGCTATTGTCTGATTCTTCTGGTTATATTAAATTATTAACAAGAACTTCAATTACCTACTACATGTACTATTTTTTATATATATTGGTTCTAGCAGCTTTCACCATTTTTTCAATTTTTTCGCTGTTCATTTAATTGTTACCTGTAGGGTTTACACTGAACCCTAACAATAAATCTGGTTCATGTATACTCTGGACAAATTGTTCGATTGCGAATGACGCTGTATACTATTTGATATTTAATTTTATAAAATGTTGGTACTTGACAGATTAGTTCTATGTGTAAAATAGTGTGAAGAATTTTATTGTAGGTTGAGACCTTGATGGAATTACAGTGAATAATAAAATTTCATAAAAATTTCAAGCACCAGAGATTGTTAACATACTGTGAAATATGTTATTTTTGCTTGGAATTAATAATTTTCGCTATTTTCGCTGAAGGAATAATTCCTGTGAAAATAAAATCCAGCGAATATACATATTTTCCTATGAATTACATTCAACTCATCAAAAGTCAGTGAAAATAAATTGCATACAAAGCACCTGAAAAGTCTTTTGAGTTAAAATAAATGATCTTACATTATGTAAGATTACTCCAAATAAAGTAAGAAAAAAAAACATCAAATCGAGTGAGAAACAAAGAGAAATTAAAGAAGATGATATGTCACTTTGTCTTGTCACACAAAAATTAAGACATAATTACTGTTAGGAATCATTTAAATACAAACCTTTTGGTTACTATGGTTTTTCTTGGCAAGTTCTTTCTCATTTACTTCCAGCATATCAATATGCTGTCTACTTTTCCTCTCTTTAGCTTTGAGTTCATCATTTTCTTGAATCAACTCCAAGGTCTTGTCGGACATTTTGGCCAGTTGTGCATTGATACTGACGTTCTCTCGTATCGTTCTTTTTGTCGTGTCAGCCATCTGTTTATTTGACACCTTTCGAAACTCTGCGGCAACTTGGTTGACCCTTTGCACCATTTCTTTCTTTAACCTTAAAACCAGGGAAGTATAGGAAAAATTCAAGTACATGACGTTTTATGGGAGAGAAAATCTCATTGGAAACAGTAAATTCACAAATAATTTCGTGATAAATTATAACAAATATTAGAATCTGTCTCTTTAACCCTGCTCAACTCTTTGTCACCTTTCACAACAACAACAAATGCTTGATATTTTTCCAAAAAATGTTTTTGATCTGTGCCAATGGAGAAATTAAATCCATTTGGTCTAAAAATAAACAAAGCAATGACAGAAAAATTTTAAAATGCTGCACCAAACTTGTTTTTAGAGAACTAGATTAAAATTTTACCATGCAAACAATGAATATGCATCATATGGCGAAATATTAAAATATATTTAAAAACTTAAATGTATATACAAATATTGTAGTTGGAAAACTGGCCAAATAAAAACATAAGATTTTTTGAAACAAATAAAATTAGAAGCCTGTTTAATTATCATTGTTTTATTTATTCAAGCATATTTAAGCAGGACTGTTCATTAATCATTCATTTTTTAAAATTAAGTTCTATGATCTATTTATGAATGTATCACTTTGGCTTCTACTCACCTGTCTTTGTCTACAACAGCTTTCCTTTCTAAGTCATATATCACATCTTTATGTTCTCTTTTCTGCTGTTCTAATTCTTCTTCCATCTGCGCAAATTTTGCCATCAAGTCCTCTTTCTGGACTTTAAATTCTTCAAGTGAAGCTAGTTTGCCACCTGAAATGGAGTTTGGAAACTTTGTTACATAAAGCACTTAGAGTGACACAAAGAACAGACATTAGTCATGGATACAGAAATGCACAGAAACCAAAATTGTCATTTATTGCATATCATTCAAATATTGAAAATATTGAAACATACATCTAGCAGCAAAAACAATGTAATTTCTTGTTTTGTAAAACTTTGTACTACATTTGTCTCAAACTGTATCTGTACTTGTTCTGCCATTCAATGTGTCCTTTATATGGGGAAAACTATGTCACTAACATTGAACACATTCAAAGTACTGTCAAATATTTTATTTTCACTTGGAATTAATTTTCACTATTTTCACTGAAGGAGTGATTCAGCAAAAATAAAATCCAGTGAATATACCAATATTTTACATTCAACTTGCCAAAAATCAGTGAAAATAAACTCCATACAAATATTTTACAGTAATTGACTTCACAGTTTGTTTACATTAGATGCAGTAACACACGTGATAGAAATCTGTCAATGAATGCAAAACATTTCTCTTTGTCACTTTTTACCTGTAATCTCTCATTAAATTATTAATACAAGCAAAAAAAAAAGATGTATAACTTTATAAGGTTACGTATTGGTTAATACAACTATCATACTGCCCGACTCATGACTGTGATATCAGGACTTGGTCATTTACATAACCTTAAACCACATAATTTACTGTTAGAGTAAATACAGTAACTACATGTATACAGGGCCATTGCCAGATACACTGTAACCTCAATATAATGAACACCTTTATAATGAATTTCCTGATATAATGAACACATAACATATCTCAAATTAAGGTGCGTTTTCGAGTAGAAATCAGCAAATGAAAAAATGGGGATGATAGACAGTGAAAGTGCTTCGTTAGTTTTTAAAAAATGGATAAATCAAACTAATAGGCGCTAACAATAATTCCCAATTTTCAATATGATAGATTTAGTTCATGTATGTTGTAAGTTGGAGATGAAACACTTGCACAGCATGAACTCTGAGATCGAAATGAGGGAATGGCAATCTCACCTAAAATCATATTTTCTGATGTGAGCTGATCCTTGGTTTCCTGGAATTCTGTCCTAAGTTGCGTAAGCTGATGCTCGTATGCATCCTTCTCAGCATCCTTCGCCTGCTGAAGACCAACAAGTCTATCATTTAAGTCTGCAATTTCGTCACTACGCTGCTCCAGCTGTTTCTTAAGGAATGTAACAATTTCTTTCTTATCATGGGCCATCTGATCATACTGGGCTTTGAATTTAGTGCTCCCAACTTCCAACTCGTCACATTTTTTCTGGTATCTGAAGTAAATAAAAACAAAAAACAAAAATGAAATGTGTATTTGCTATTACATTACATTGGTGTGTTGTAATTGTCTTGCCGTGAAGACGCCATTTTGAATGATGCATGATAGTGCTGCAATAATTGGCGGACACAGTTCTGAGGTAGAAATTAAGCTTATGGGATTGTCAAAGGTTCATACTGGTAGATATATACATGTAATAACTGTGTTGCCTAGAAATACTGTGGTCAGCCTTGGGATATTATGGTCAGTCAACAGTCAGCTTATAAAGCTTAGTCTGAGGATATTGTGGTCAGTCTAGGGATACTGCCTGCCCCACAGTTAGCCTACTAGAAGTATTTTCCAATGTTTGGATAACAGATATAATGCCCAACCTGTGGATACTGTGGTCAGCCAGGTGATATTGCCCAATATCCAGCCTGTTGTCAAACATCTTAGGCAAAGCGAGACAACAGTTTCCAATAAAAGTCACAAATACATTTGGTAATGTATTTAATAAATGAATGAAATGGAATTTATATATAAATTGTAATCAAGAACATTTATATTTCAATGATTTGTATGGAATGTAATGTCACTATGTGCATGTATACATGTATGTTATATTTATATGATTAATAACCACACTCTAATTTAAAAAAATAAAATAATAAAAATGAAGCAGATTGTGATTATAAATCATTATTTTCACACTAATTTTCTATTTATTGTGCATTTCTATGTTCAAATTATTTACGAGGTATAAATAATATTATATTTTCATTTTACTAATATTTATTTATGTACATATATGATAAAAAGTTCAGAGGGATAATCAAACATAAAGTGCATATATACATAATATGGATGATTTTATGAAATTACATATAAACACAAACGACATCCCATATACAGAATAGTGACATTGGACATACGTATCACGGTATGTAAAAAAGAAGGAGTTGAAAAAACAACAACAAACCTGGCCAATCTCGCCTCCAAATCTCGTATCTGGATCAGGAAGAACTCTTTGCTCAACTCGGATAAACTCTCTCCTGGCGAGTCTGAGGAAGACCTAGCAGACTTCTTTCCACTCTTCTTCCCACTTTTCTTACCCTTCTTCTTACCTCCCTTCTTTTTTGGTGGCATACTGGTGTTTTTGGTATTTCACACCGCTTCACTTGGAAAATTTGATGTCCTCAAAACACCCCTATCGCCGTACGCGTTCGGAAACTCCCGTACGTACGCGATCGATTCTTCCGCGGATATCGCGACAATCACGCCGATCCCTCGGCGGCACACTGGCCGGAAGACTTTTCAGTCCTTTATAAATAGCCAAATTTAGAATTAACGACAGATAAATCACAAAACACGCCTGTACGACTGAATATAACGCAGGTTACCTTTAAAAAAATACTACAAGTACTACCCTTGTTGTCAAGGTATGACGTCACTCAAATAGAAACGTGTGAGTTTGTTTGTGTATGATAGTCTTTCCTCCATTCATAGAGGAAAGAAACAGCAAACTTCCAATTTAAAAATGTCTGCGCCCAGGGATGCTTGTGACAAAACAAGGTTGCGACAAAGATGACACATTTTAACCATAATATCGAAAACTGTTTTCTTTTCGTTTGACCGACAAATCCGTCATCACACGATAAATGTATTCCGACAGGTGACGCCACTATCGAAGCTGAGCAGAAATCCAGATTCACCTCACCCATTCACGATGACAGTCAAAGAGCGAAAGAAATGGAGGAAAGTACTCTACGAAGACCAAGGTGTTCCAGATAATTATGTAGATGACTCCTTTCTTGACGAAATGAAGAAAAATGGTAAAATGCATAAAATGAGGCTTTCCAAAATCGCAAATGTTAAATTTTCTAAGCCCAGCCAAGCCCGCCCCACCCACAGCGGACACCCCACAGTACTACTAACGGACTAAGGGGTCAACCATTTAAATTCATGGTAATGGCGAGAAATGACAAGCTAGACACCGAGAAACAAAATTAAATGCAAGTGGTGACAGTAAAAACATTTGACGCATTAAAAAAGTACAAATAAAAGACACTACATACAATAAATAAAAAAACTACACTGGTCCCTGGTCACACTCTAGAAATCCACTCGTCGTGCCATTCCCTCATGATTTAAAATGACTGACCCCCCTAAGTATGTTGGATTAGTCTGTCAACTGTGGGCTAAACCAACTCTTGAATATGTTTTAGAGGGGTGTATGTGCAATAACGATATATAATGTTATTTTCTTCATCATAGTGGTGATATTAAATTTAGCTCACAGTTGAATATTTTGAGACAGATTATTACAAATTACTGATGTACATGTAACTCTGACAGACGTATGTGATTACATCATCAAATTTGTGTACACAGGGCATATCCAAAAATCATGGCTTATTTGTTGCGTTATTTTGGTAATTTTGCACTTTAGTTAAATTTAACATTCTGGGATTTACAGAATATGTAGCAAACATGATTTTTTTCTGTAGTAAGAATATTTTCTATACAATCATAGCCCCTGTTCTGTAGTACAACCACAATTGAATATGTTAATCTTTTTATAATTTCTATGTTTCAGTGAATACTCGAACTTACAAGCTACAAAATGTGATCATTGAGTCTGGAGTTGTCTCACAGCAGCTCAGTAGGTAAGTAATGGTATATCATTGAGTCTTGAGTTGAGAATGGCATTAGACAGGTGATAAAGCCAAAATGGATGCTGCTGGCCACAAGTGGCTGGGTAGGTTGCCTTTATATACAAATATAAATCACACTGTGACTGCCCAAATAGTGGTTACTATGAACTGATTGTGTTTTGATCTTTGACACAGTATTGACTGTAACGTGAATGTGTGCATTCATTTTACTTTCATTATAAATTCCTTGGCAGTTATATGTGGAATAACCTTATTTTTACAATGAATCACCCCCAAAAAAGTAGTTTTCACAATTTTAATATGATAATTTTTATTTCTGTGTTTCATTTCAGTATTTGTTTGTTTATTGTTACATTTATTTACATGGAAGAAGGCACCCTATCTCCGCAGTTATTGTTCACTGTTGGGTCCCTCATGACAGTCTTTGGATATCTGTTACATGACATTGTAGATGGGCGACGCAATAGAAAAGACAGAACAAGTACGATATTCAATTTTTTCGGGTACTTGTCTATGGTTATTATGAGAATATTGCAAAGTTTGTGCATAGGCGGTACAGCAGGATTATTGACTGAATAGTTAACAGACATAACATAAGAGGTTGATGCAACTGTGTACTGTCTGAGTGTATTCTTTCCAATATCTTTGTAATAACCGTGTTGTATGAAACTGAACACGGTAACAATTAGTGAGACTTTCTCACAATGCACCTTGTTTTCAAAAATGTCTACCAGTTTGGAAATATCGCAGTCATTCGATATTTGAAATTCACTTGTGGTAGGATGCAGATATCCCGTGCAAAACCACAAAATTACGAGATAAGGTGACAGATATAATAATGAAATTTATGAGATAGCATTTTTTGATCATCATTTCAAACTAAAATGCTGGTTTTGGTGTATTTCTAAAATTAATAAAGAAATATATAAAAAGGTGAGATTTATGGAACAATGGTGTCATTGGAGGCAGTATAAACTAGTATAAATATAACCAACTTCAAAATCCTATTAAAACAAAAATTTTATCTCGCCTGTGTGCATATTAGAAATTCACTTTTAAAAGCGATTAACACTTTGACCCCCATAGAGTTTCCCTCAACAATGTTGGTGTATCTTTTTTGCACATTTTTATGTAGTTTTTTACATTTTTTTTTATCAATTTTGGATCAGGTAGACATAATTTTTCATTGTTTGCAGGTATTGATCAAAATGTTTGATAGACAAATCTGATGTATTTTTCTGGCAGCTACATTTGTTATGTTTTTCATATTGTAGGAATGGATGACATGAAGACAATCTGTTTATTCTTAGCTGTAAGCTTTGGTTTGTCACCAATATTGAAAAATTTAACAGATTCCATTAGTACGGATACTATATATGCCATGACGGTAAGTCACATGACTTAACCATTCATATATGTACCCATTCATATACGTGTTCAATTATTGTTTTACATTGTCATGTATGTACACTTAAAGTTGTTAAATGTATTGTATACTACACCAAGAAATAATCACACAGTTTCTGCCTAGAAACAGCGCCACATATATATAGTTGTTATTTTTTGGGTTTACTTTAGAAATGACAAACCTATGACATGTGTGATTTGCATAATGTGTGTATTTGTCTTGAATAGATGTGAACCTCACAATAATGTGTAATATGAGGTTATTACGAGGATACTGCAGTATCTTCATAAATAACCTTATTATTATCATGGATGAGAATTGTCCGCGGATCCGCGGAATTCCGCGGATTTCTAAGCCCCAGGGGTCGATTTTTCTGAAACGTCTAAATCCGAAGAGAAAATTTTAGAGGGGGGGGGGAGAATACAAATCTTGTTTATTCATCGGAAGTAAACACGCTGTCGGGTCATTTTTGTCGGCTGCAAGTAGTCTGTATCAGTGTATGGTCGAAGGGAGACAACCTGCAGTGTGTCCAATGCAACTCTTTTCAGTGCAATCGTAAAATCTGAACTGGTTTCCAAGTGTTCGAAGTAATATGTAACGATTAACAAGATTGGCTGGGTTTGCTCTGATTGAGCTGCCCTGTTGCTCCGCAGAACCAATGGCTTGGACGTAGACTCGGAAGTCGTTAACAATGTCATTCTCATTCTTATCCCAGTATTATGCATTTTCCTCCACGGAATACGTCATGGGAATTCTGAAATCCGATTTATAGCCAACTTCTTTGTGTGGAGTCCAGTCAAACCCTGGGGGGCTGCCATGTTTGTTTTTATTATTAGAGGACACTCACGAGCATAATCGCTCCATATTTGGAATTAAAGTTTCCTAATATGGTAGGATGAAAATACCTAGTGCAATACCGCAAAATTACAGCTCGCTGTAACTTATGGTATTGCAATGACAGTGACAGATGTATAATATGTGTATTACTCCATCGTATTTATACTGTATTATTGTTATATTTGTAGGTTTTCATGTTTCTTGGTAATCTGTTATTTCATGACTACGGAACAACTGGAGCAGTGTGAGTTTTTTGTTTATCTGATCAACTCAACCATTGTCATCTTTTACACCACTGTTGTCATCTTTTACACCACCCTTGTCATCTTTTACACCACAGTTGCCATCTTTTACACCACTGTTGTCATCTTTTTATGCCACTCTTGCCATCTTTTACACCACAGTTGCCATCTTTTACACCACAGTTGCCATCTTTTACACCATTGTTGTCATCTTTCACACCACTACTGTCATCTTTTACATCACTACTGTCATCTTTTACACCACTGTTGCCATCGTTTACACCGCTGATGTCATCTTTTACACCACCGTTTCCATCTTTTACACCGCTGTTGTCATCTTTTACACCACCGTTTCCATCTTTTACATCACAGTTGCCATTTTTTACACCACTGTTGTCATCTTTTACACCACTGTTGCCATCGTTTACACCGCTGTTGTCATCTTTTACACCACCGTTTCCATTTTTTACACCACTGTTTCCATCGTTTACACCACTGTTGTCATCTTTTACACCACTCTTGTCATCTTTTACACCACTGTTGTCATCTTTTACACCACTGTTGTCATCTTTTACACCACAGTTGCCATCTTTTACACCACAGTTGCCATCTTTTACACCACTGTTGTCATCTTTTACGCCACTCTTGCCATCTTTTACACCACAGTTGCCATCTTTTACACCACTGTTGTCATCTTTTACACCACTCTTGTCATCTTTTACACCACAGTTACCATCTTTTACACCAGTTACTATCTTTACACCATTGTTGTCATCTTTCACACCACTACTGTCATCTTTCACACCACTACTGTCATCTTTTACACCACTGCTGTCATCTTTTACACCACTGTTTCCATCGTTTACACCACTGTTGTCATATTTTACATCACTACTGTCATCTTTTACACCACTGTTTCCATCGTTTACACCACTGTTGTCATCTTTTACATCACTACTGTCATCTTTTACACCACTGTTTCCATCGTTTACACCACTGTTGTCATCTTTTACATCACTACTGTCATCTTTTACACCACTGTTGCCATCGTTTACACCGCTGTTGTCATCTTTTACACCACCGTTTCCATTTTTTACATCACAGTTGCCATTTTTTACACCACTGTTGTCATCTTTTACACCACCCTTGTCATCTTTTAGACCACCCTTGTCATCTTTTACACCACTGTTGTCATCTTTTACACCACTGTTGCCATTTTTTACACCACTGTTGTCATCTTTTACACCACCATTGTCATCTTTTACACCACTGTTGTCATCTTTTACACCACAGTTACCATCTTTTACACCACTGTTGTCACCTTTTACACCACTGTTGTCATCTTTTACACCACTGTTGTCATCTTTTACACCGCTGTTGTCATCTTTTACACCACTGTTGCCATCTTTTACACCACAGTTGTCATCTTTCACACCACTGTTGTCATCTTTTACACCACTGTTGTCATCTTTTACACCACTGTTGTCATCTTTTACACCACCGTTGCCATCTTTTACATCACAGTTGCCATTTTTTACACCACTGTTGTCATCTTTTAGACCACCCTTGTCATCTTTTACACCACTATTGCCATCTTTTACCATACCCTTGTCATCTTTTACACCACTGTTGCCATCTTTTACACCGCTGTTGTCATCTTTTACACCACTGTTGCCATCTTTTACACCACTGTTGCCATCTTTTACACCACTGTTGCCATCTTTTACACCACTGTTGTCATCTTTTACACCGCTGTTGTCATCTTTTACACCACCGTTGCCATCTTTTACATCACAGTTGCCATGTTTTACACCACTGTTGTCATCTTTTACACCACTGTTGTCATCTTTTACACCGCTGTTGTCATCTTTTACACCACCGTTGCCATCTTTTACATCACAGTTGCCATTTTTTACACCACTGTTGTCATCTTTTACACCACCCTTGTCATCTTTTACACCACCATTGTCTTCTTTTACACCACCCTTGTCATCTTATACACCACCATTGTCTTCTTTTACATCACCATTGTTTTCTTTCACACCACCATTGTCTTTATTTACCATTGCCTTCTTTTACCATTGCTGTTATCTTTTACGCCACTGGTGATATTTTACACCACCATTGCTTTCTTTTACACCATTATTGTTATCTTTTATACCACTATGGCCATCATATACCCAATTGTTAATGATTTTAACTTATCGCCTGCTTGAAGAACATATAACAGCAGGTGATATGCATTGTAGTTCATGTGTGAAATGACCAAAGTAACATAATTGTTAATTTACACCCAGAATGAAGTTTCATTGAACTCACATCACATACAGAAATCAAAACAAAATATTTGAAACCACTGCATGTTTTAGACCACAGTTGTCATCATTTACACCATTATTGTCTGTTCTTATACCACCACAATACAATTTTACACACTACCATTAACATAGCTTAGCTTTGTCCACCGAGAGGAACTTAAATCTAATTTTTTATTTATCCATGATAGGACATCAGATGCACTCTCCTTAAATGCTGCGATATTTGGTTCAGTTTGTTTGGCATCCAGACTTCCTACAATTTGGCATACATTCTCTACAATAGCATTCGCAATTCAAGTGTTTGCTCTGTGGCCTGTACTAAGAAGAACACTGAAGGCAAGTGGAGAGGAACCTGCATAAGCTGAACATCTGATTGTTGCAGTATTTCTGTTTACAGTGGTGTTCAGTTTATAGAGGTTTATATGTTTAGTGAAACACCAAACAGCATGGGATTTTTGTTTATTATGCAGAGATATTTATGCTAAGCAAGTCTGTTCAGAGGGGGGGGGGGACTGTTAATATATAGAGTTCAGGCAAGTATCAGTTTCAACAGGTTTCCAGCTTACACAGGGTTCAGTTTAAACAGGTTTTCAGTTTACATAGGGCTCAGTTTCGACAGGTTTTCAGTTTACATAGGGCTCAGTTTCGACAGGTTTTCAGTTCACATAGGGTTCAGTTTAAACAGGTTTCCAATTTACATAGGGTTCAGTTTAAACAGGTTTTTAGTTTACATAGGGTTCAGTTTAGATAGGTTTCCAATTTACATAGGGTTCAGTTTAGACAGGTTTCCAGTTTACATAGGGCTCAGTTTAGACTGGCTACCAGTTTAAATAGGGTTCAGTTTAGACAGGTTTTCAGTTTACATAGAGTTCAGTTTAGACAGGTTTCCTGTTTACACTGGGGTTCAGTTTAGTCAGGTTTCCAGTTTACACCAGATTAATTACTTTTAAATTAATAGTCTGAGACTTCGATTATTAGATCTTCTTTGTCTAATTGTGTTTTGACCATATATAATTGTCTGATTTGCATAAGTACTAATGTCATCTAAACAATTAAAAATTTTGTAGAAAATACTATAGAATGTTCATATAGTATATTCTACCTTTCCAGAGGCATATCCCGTATTCACAGCTGATGATGACATGGCTCCTAGCAACTGTTACCATGGTAGCATTGTTTACAGTAAAAACAGTGGGTGCTGTTCTGTTTCTAATTGGACATTTCTCGATCACATTTCTGTTTCCATTCTGGCTGATAAAACTCCAACCATATAAAAAGTAAGTAGTTTCAAAATCTGTAGAAACAGTTATTTATTCAAGCAGTTTAAGGATTAACAGCC
This sequence comes from Saccoglossus kowalevskii, assembly GCF_978046115.1. Taxonomy (NCBI): domain Eukaryota; kingdom Metazoa; phylum Hemichordata; class Enteropneusta; family Harrimaniidae; genus Saccoglossus; species Saccoglossus kowalevskii. Next base: position 8,573,377 of record NC_140657.1, read on the forward strand.
AGTGATTTCATCGTCATAGAAACGCTACCATATATCCAATCAATCAAGTTCTCCCCAATGTGTAGTATTTGGCTTCAATGCAGTTGAATTGAAATTCATGTTATTTAATGACTTAATGGCATTCCCCTATCACTGGAATAACTAATAAAAGACTTGCAAACATTTTTTCCCTTGTGTAATAAAATGTTTTTCTGTTTTTTCTTTCCTTAGTAACATTCATGGACCTTGGGATGAGGCTGTGATAAAGGACATCAAGTAGTATCAATGTATCACAATTCTTAGTGTATATAATTAGAGCAGTATACATCCATACTATAAATATTAGCTTGCATGTTATTTTAGCCATGTTAGTTAATCCTTAATTTTGCTACTGTAAAATACTTCATTTTAGCTGGAATTCATTTTCGCTGAAAAGACTTTTTTGGTGTTTCGTATGGAATTTATTTTCACTGATTTTTTGACGAGTTGAATGTAAAATATAGGAAAATAAAGTATAATCGCTGAATTTTATTTTGCACTGAATCAATCCTTCAGCGAAAATAGCGAAAATTAGTTTCTAGCGACAATAAAGTATTTTACAGTAATTCAAAATGCTGCAAATATAAAATAAAGTATATTCTCACACTAAGATTGTTAGCATTTAGCAGAATTAGGATTCTACTAATTTGTGCATTGCGTCAAATTCGCTAGAATGGCATGTAGTTATTTCAACATGTTTTACAGTATTATACTTTAGTTACTTGCTGACTACAAAAGCTGCTCTATATTTTTTATATTGTCTATAAGACATAGTGTATATATATAATCTGAGAAGTTGTACAATTTTTAATTTTGCAAAAGTCTACTTTTGTCACTATTACTAAAATGACATCCACTTAATTTTTTTCCTCATTGTTATCAAAATGTTGATAAAGACCTATAAGCAATAGGAAATTATGTCCAATTGGTGAACAATTATAAAAAAAAAACAATTCCGGACTGAAAAAATTATGGCTTTTATTAAAGGGTTAAGGAACTTGAAGTAAACTAATCAAAGATTTAGCAACCATGGTTACATATGTACATTCTTTTAAAATTGCGCTTTCAGGTCTACAGCAATGAACAGAGCTTTGTATCTGACAATCTCTCAGAGAGAATGGATATATATTAATATTTATACAAGTATAAATTCAATGTTTTTGTTTTGGCATTTGAAATATCATTCATAACATATTATATAGTGTATACCGGTATTGCATTATTAATATACTATAGGCCACAGATCCAAAAATATACATGATATGTGTCAAAATATATAGTGTTGAGAAATAGAGCAAGAATAAAGCTGAAATTAATTATAGTAGTTACATATTTAGCTACATAATAAACATTGGTTCGTTTCCTAAAATAAAACCATGCAAAATTACATATACTTTTATTGTTGGTAGAACCATAGACCCTCCAGTAGAGGGTCTATGGTAGAACTCATCAACTCGATTAATTTCCCAGGATGGAGATGGGTATAAAAATAATCAGAGAAGAATTTTTCTCTCAATTAGTGAAACGTTGGGCAGTTAACTCTAAAGTAAGACTCTTAGTAAACTACATTATTTGGATAGAATTGACAAACACATCCTGATCTGACCAGATTCCTATATCATGTCTGTCTGCCAATGTTGTACAAATAGTTATCAATATTTTTCTTTGTATAAAACAATTTTGCATACAGATCTAGTTTAGAGTAATGATTCAGTTCTTCTTTCGACAACATGGTGAATTAAAAGTTTTTTTTAACATACTACCGGTATCAACTTTTCATCTGCTATGAGATTTTGACAATTTTTAATTGTAAAAAATGTGTTAATGATTAAGATGATTGAAATCTATCACCTGGTATTTTAATAATATTTGTATATCATCAATCAATGGATACCTTGTGACACCTTGTGTATGCATGTAAGTGTTGACTAAAAACTCAGTACCGAAATGTTTTATTCTGCAATAATAAAACAGTCTCAGTACTGTGTTGATTTGTGGCTGTCCATTGAACAATACATATTTTGAAAGAATTTGTAGCTAACAACCAAACAGTTGGCATTTTAATCTACCTGTTTCACTGTAAATTGTCCACAGAATACAGCCTAGAGTTTTACATTGTGTTCAATGTTCAAAGTTTTGATTCTTAATCCTGTGTGCCTGTGTCCTCACACCTTGTAAAAGTTTTAATTCACTGCCGGTAGTTGTTGACGAAGAGCGCCGCCACCGTCAGAATTTGCAAATGATTTTTCGTTAGGTAGCGCTCTTCGCTTCGGGAAGCGTACAAGACGCGTATTATCATGCCAAGGTAATCAATGCTGTGTGTAAACTGGAAACCTCTTTAAGGTAGCGAGACTATTATTTGTGTTGAAAATTACGATTTTCACATTTATTTATTAATTGATGAAATGCACTATAAACTTTCATATGATAAAGTCAACATAACATAGAATGTCATGTAAGTTGGTTAAAATGCATATTTTCTGAAGGGAAGCAAGGTAGCCTCAGTAGTGTTTCCAAAATCAACAATACAGGTTTAATCTGTGTGCCTATAAATTTCAAAGATAAACTCAAGACAAAGCAATGGTAGGATGTGTTATCAGTAGCTATCTGACACACAATGAGTGTTTCCAAACATTCGAGTGGTTTGTCTCCGCCCCTGTTTGTTTCACAGATTAGTCATTTGCATATGAATGTGTCAGACACAAGGCCACACAGCCACTGAAAAAAAATCATTGATTTTGGTGTTTTCATATGCCGAATTTATCCAATTATAGCTATCCCATTCCTTTATTTTTTGGTTTCTAATAGCCTTACACATTTGGATGTCCCTACACATGGTAAAACAGACCTTGATGGGAAATTAATTGATTGTGCCGATAAACAAGCTTGAAAATACTTCATGGACGTTTTCTAGGAGTTTATGTTTTCAAAATACAAGGTCTTTAACAAAAAATAACGTATACTTATTGTCGTCGGATTAACACCAAATTTTCACAGCTTTAAGGTGACAATGAGAGGAACTTGAATGTGTCCAGACAAACTATTTCATCGATTATTTACCAACGAGTTGTGGTTTGAGTTGGGGGCAATGTGACTAAAACAGTAATTGAAATTCAGCACACTATTTTTTAAAACGCGTTGCTTGAATAAAACTGACCAGACACATTCAATTTACCAGACTATTGAACAACTAGGAAAAGTGAAAAAAATACTTCTTATCGCCAGCGTAAATGCGTAATTATTTTTTTTACAGAAAAAGTAATTTTTCACCTTTGATTGAGTAACGCGTCGTAGAATGCAGATACGGGCATGCAAAATACACTTGTGAAAAGCTTGAAGTCTGGCGATTCTAAAAATATATACTTTCCCGGGTCTATTTGTAGTCATTTAGTCACAATTAGAAGATGAAAACAAGTATGCAAATAATAGTCTCGCTACCTTAAACCAAATACCCTTTCCATTACGCACACACACAAATGAAAACCTCTATTTTCTATTAGATCAATCTTCAATATTTATATATATACTCTGAGATGTATATATAGTATTACATGTGGCTGAAGGATCGTCTCCGTGAACACAATGTAGTCTTAGAAAAAAACAGAATCGTGATAACGCATCAAGTACGTGCCATTTAAAAAAAATAATAATAATAAGCAGCGCAAATGCACTTCCTCGAGATCGAATTTGCTGTTGGTTATGCACAGGTAAAAAACTCTGTGTGCAAATAGGAGGCAACATGTATCCAAATTCGATGAGTGGGGCGCTGCACTTTATAATCACGCTTTAAGCACTCATTGTTCTCAACTGTGCCTGACTGGCCTGACCTCCAAGTGATGCCGGGTTTCAACGCACGCTTCGCGGAAACAACCAAGCGAGTCACTTGACCTCGCTTCGAACTCTAGGTGACCTAGTTTGCATCACATCTGCATCGCCGAATCCGGCTTGCGAGCGGTGAAGTAGCACGGAGCGTTGAATCATGTAGTGCAGTTCGACCTGCTGCAAAGGAGGGCGAGTTCGGGTCACCTTCACAACGCTTGCTCTCATTTCAATTATCCCAGGTTTAATTACTAAAAGGTCGCGACTCCTGCACAGATAAATTGATTTCGTCTTTGAGATTCAATCCAATTGTTACCGATATAAATAATATAATGTTGGCTCTGCGCAAATTTACCACTGTAATCAGTTTCCCAGGGATGTAATTCAAAAGCTCGGATTTAACGGTGTTCCATACTAAATGACACAGTATATTTTATCGGGAAGTCTCACGTAGAAATGCAATATCATTCACAACCTGAATTGGCAGTTAAAATGTACACAGTTCGCGTTCTCTGTCAAGAGTAATGACAAAGGTACAATTGTTATGGTGATGTCATCAAGTTCTCGCTCTTTGCATGTATGTAGCGCTTACAGCGTTGAACAGAGTGTCAGACCTCAGAATGTCGAGATATTCACGTCAAGCTCGTCCACCTTAGAATAAATAACATGTTTTAGTTTTAGTTAATAATTTTGGCCCAAAAGTGTATTATTCAATCAAGCGAGAAAGAAAATAACTGTCGTTGTTGCATCACACTCGTGAATGGTAGACCCAAGTTCAAATCCTACCTTTAGACTGAACATCAAAGGGTCGACCCCTACCCTAGGTGAGTGTGCCACAGACTCAATGGGAAGGGCAATTCCACTGGCCGGGTTTCATTAACTAACAAATGTTAAGGTCCGCATGTGCTTGTGTTCGACCTAGCCTGGTTGACGCCAGGATAGCACATTAAATTGTCATGATAGAGAGGTGGCCACACAGCCGTTTCATGTTCATGTATGGCTTCTGTAGCAAAAATGCAAGCTTGCACTTGTCACATACAAAAAAGTCAGGAGAGACAACACTGAAATTCAATGTCAACTATCGCCTGGCACAAAATTTTTTTTTAAAATATTAAATATAATAAAGGGCGACATATAATCTTTCATGAGAAATATTTTTGCAAAGGAAATCCACGAAACTGGACTTGGTTAGGTTGGGGTATTCCAAACGTGGGCATAACGTGTGTCAAGGGGATGACAAATTTTCAGATCACACGCGTAAATTTTCAAAAAATGCATTTTCCACCAACAACAATATTCGTTAGTCGACATAGACTCCCCTCCCCAGAGAATGGTACAACCTTATCAACATTGCAATAGGATAATCATCTTAGAATTCGTTGACCCCTACTATGTAAATGGAATGTGCGTCATATAGGTGTGGCACTGATTAATGTGACCTCAATACGATCCTGATAATTATAAATACCATTTAGATTTATTTTTTCCAAGCGACGGATTTGTTTCTTAACCGGAGAATGACCCATCGAAACAAATACAGATGATTTGTTTGATTTTAAATTATTGTTCAAATTGCTTGTATTAACAATTAGTGCGACAGCATCATCACAAGTATCAGAAGTCCTGTGACCTTCACGTGGGGAGACTGGCACGCGTGTATCCTATCCGCGAAGCATCGGCCCCTTTGAGTCCTCGTGAGGCGAAATCTGACGATGACGTTATACATGTACTAGATACAGCATGACGCATGAATGATACGGTGAAGCCGGCACACTTAATCACGCCCTACAGCCCCATAACAAATATAAACATGATGATCGTAAGCGAAAGATCGTGTTGTGTTCTTCCAACACACTGAGTACTTAAGATAAAACCGAAACCTTATATTATATATAGTGATAAATTTATTTTCATTATGAGCAACAAATATATGTCACTTCTCATAGCTTAAAGCGGGGGAGTCGCCACCTGCGCATGTGTCAGATGGTGATAACGTGTCATTGTTTACAAACAAGCGTCTACCCATGAGCCTTTGCGTTTTTAGCGCGTGTTGTTATCGTCGCTTGGGACTCAACTCCAGTGCGTGCGCAGGTGACGACTCTACCGATTTAAAGGGTGGCGGTCGTGGCGCTGCGACGTGGTCGATATGAGACTCTTAGCGACGTATACAACGCGTGTAAAATACATCGTTTATTTACATGAAATTCGAACACGCACTGAGCGACGAACGCCGCCCTTTAAAGGGGAACCGCTCAATCCCATGGATTGCACCAAAGAATCATGGAACACTATTGTTTATGCTGTTTACAAAGTTAATCTATCTTTTGTTATCCATTGTTATTTTAATCCAGAAAGTAAATTTGTTGTAAGATTTATAGGCTTAACTGGAAGGTGCCCCTTTAAGGCCAGTCTTAATACCAGACAGTAAATGTGTTTTTAATGAACTAGCATAGAAGTGACCTAGTTATTAGTATATTCTCCGGGAGATATTATGAATTAATATATATTATTATTATACATCTGTCATCGTAATGCTATAAGTTACAGCGTGCAGTAATTTGTGGTATTTTATGGGGTATTTTCGTCCTACCATATAAGGAAATGCAAATTCCAATAATGGAATGATTACGCGCGTAAGCGTCCTCTAATAATAAAAACAAACATGGCTGCCATCGGAGTTTGAATGAACTCCACACAAAGAAGTTCGGCATTCCCATGACGTATAAGGGAAAGATGTATAATAATATGATTATTACGAGAATAGCCCCAAGGTATGCACTCAGTCAGTACGCCGCGCATCGACAGAACACAGAACCTCAATGTCTTTTTTGCCATTACTTACATTTTCTTAGAAATTTTGTTGGAATTTTATTTTAATTTCAATTTCTGTCTCCCAGTGACCAAATATGAATGAGAGCATGCAATTATATGTTACAGCAAGTCTCAGAAGTATTGGGACAGCCAATTTGCAAACTCGCTAGCGAATTGGCTAACTGCTTGGGTTTTGACTAAACAGTTGGCTCTCGAATCTCGTTGGCGCCGACTCGTGGTCGCGTCCACTCCGGGCGAGTCTATTTTGCATTAGGTAACTTAGTATGCTTTTACATAGCCTGGTACATGTATGGATTCCCCGAATGATTTGCTTTGCGAGGCGTGGTAATGTGAAAGTAGTTTCCCTGGTCAGCCTGAGAATGGCCACAGTCAGCTGGCATACAAGTGATAATATGATAAATGTGATTTATCCACCGATATTTACTATAGTGGGGGTAGCCATCTTGAACACTGATTGAAACTAAATAAAGAGACAAGTTGAGAAAGTTTTCTATAAATCAGGGAGAAATAATTTTTCACATCCAAACGATTCGTTGGGGTAACATTAAACCAGCCGCTAATAAAATTCGACTTCATTCATCGTTTTTGCGTGAACAATCCCTTGTATACGAACACCACGAAGAAAATAGAACACTTTCCCTGGTATATTTGAAAGCAAAATCGCCATCCAACTAAAGTATGACGACTGTTCCCTACTGTTATATAGATTCACCCAGAGTGGGCGTGACCACAGGACGGCGCCAGCGAGATTCGAAAGCCAACTGTTTAGTCAAAACCCAAGCAGTTAGCCAATTCGCTAGCGAGTTTGCAAATTGGCTGTCCCAATACTTCTGAGACTTGCTGTAACCTGACACACGTACACGCAAAAATATATGTTCCGGCCTCGTATAAAACAGTCAGTTCTAGTCACGGTATGATCTTGGGCACTCAAAAGTTGAATTGTAATTTTGCCAATTTAGATTGTAAAAAGTTAACTCCAAATTTTTAATAGCTAGATAATTTGGGAAATCATGGGAGGACTAACATCAGCTTTAGCTTAAACGTGCCTCCAGCATTGGACACTCTGAACAACAGCGATAATGAAATGGCTGGTTTGGTGAAGTGGGAATGAACCATTATATCCACGAGGTGAGACCCGTGCTGCTGGCTTTTGGTGGTGTAGCATTCAACAAAAATGAAAACAATAATTATGTCAACAGGAAGTGACGAACTTCAACATATTGTTTAGAGAGTTGTTTCGTTGCTTGCCCGAATGATTTAGATTCATGTGTTGCGTGTCAGAGTGCACATTCCTAATCTGCCACTCCCCGAACAAATGGTATAACCCATCGAAGGATTCAGTTCAACACTGGTGTGATCTCATTTTCAATACCTGTCCAAATTACTAAACGAATAGTAGACCCTTTAAGATAGATATCAGAGACAGAGAACACATGGGTACCAAACACACACTGAAACACTGAAACACTCCATCAAACGAAAAGCTAATTTTTCATTAAATTTATTTAGAAATAATATTTTATCAAATGGTAGTTCAGGTAACTATTCATTTGGGTGTTAGCTAACACTGAACAACACTCTGTTGTAGTACACATCTATGTATAAGCATAAATAGATTCCGTACCGGAACACAATTATTAGGAATGATATCATTTTGAAACTTTTAACAATAAAAAACCCATTGTTGATGACAACAAATATAAACTTATACGATGAACAAAGTGTTGTCCCTCTCTGTCACCATGCACGTTCATATTTGAAATATGTCTTGAAACTTGAATCAGAATGATAAAAAAGATGAATGGGTGCGATTAGTTGAAACAAATGGCGAAGAACCAAACGTAACGTTTTTGCAAATTGGCCATAGCATGGGTGGCGGTGGTTCGTAAATTTATTATACACATTTTCGTTATGCAGACGTTGACGACAGAACACCTAATCTCTCCAGTTTTCAAATGCGTAACTAGTCAAACATTAAACCCGGATCACATACAGGAAGACTGGTTCAACAGAACAGCAACAGTCCTGGCAATAACTGTCCAGTCTGTCATTGCTCAAGAAAGGGGTTTCCTCAACTGGAAAGTTGAGGGGGAGAGTGCACTTGGCGAGATAGAATTGGTTCTCTGCAAGTTTGTGTATCCTTTGCATTAACATAAAGCAATTGCTTCCATCGTATTCCCAATTTTTCAACACGTAATTAATTTCCTCTTCACATTAACATATTATTCTCTTTATCCCTTGTTCCCAATTTCAGCTGGTCAATATTCGCATATAATCTGCTTGACTCCACCTGGGGAGTGAATGAACGACACAGAAAAGAAATTTAGAACAAGGTATTTACTGTATCTAGATCAGCGACCGCGAGAAATGAAAATAAACTAGTTTACTCTGTCACCCTGGCTGAGATATTTTGTTTCTTTAACATGAGGTCGTACAAACTAGATTTAGTTAATAATCAGTTATTTGTTTTTCTAAACGGAGGAAGTAATTTGTCCTTGTATCTTAAAAAATATCAAACATGGTATGTATACAATTGTTTGTTTCAATATTTGGATGTATTGTGTATAGACATTACATAGCTGTACTACACTGAAGTAAATAGATGGTTCTACATCACTCCAATTTAAGACAACATTTAGGGTGATTTCCACCAGACGTGGTCGTCGAAGCGTAGGGGTGTACCCGTACTAAACGCAGATGAAACGTCTTGTCCAATAGAAAAAGCGTGGGCGTTAAACCATTACATGCACGGTGCCATTGCGGACACGTCTGTGCCCGACCTATCGAAACAGCGTACGTGCAAAGTATCTTGTCGACACGAGCCCATATGTAGGTTTCAGTGTCCAAATATGGTAATTGTCTGCTCCACTTGCGTCAGTCCTCGGAGATTGCCAGTTTATTTTCCATAATATATTATGAACCAATCATTTTCCCCCTGACAAGGTATGGAACATTTCACATCAGTAGCTTAGTATAGAATGCTTTCATTTTTAGATTAGTCGCTTTAAATTAATCAGCATCAATATTTCAAAGTTTTGATATTTTCAAATATTGACCAGATATATTTTGCACTTGCACCACGGTTACTAAAAAAAACTAAAAGTAACTGGTTCGTTCGGTGGTCATTACGTCATTTGCAAGTACGATAAAGTAATGAATTCCATCAACTGATACATTTTTGCTTTCCATCTTTTCAAGCTCATTCTTATCCATTCCGTAAAAAAAAGTATTTGATGAATGAATTAAATTCAACATAACTAGTCTAAGAAGGAAACATGTGGGATTTGTATAACTAACACGATGTAAGCCGGTAAATGTCACGTGACACTGTCTGGTGGGTGCCCACCAACCTTGTTTCACGAAGGTCACGCATAGGTGCAGTTCGATGACTGCTCGGGTAAGCCAGTCAATGGCAATGAGAAACGTGTCACAGATGTCGAGAAAATGTTTATAAATGTGTGTGGTATTTTATAGAAGACTATGGTTGTAAATATCACTGAAATATTCACAGTATCTTCGTAAATCGTCACGTGTCGAAGGATTTGCCGACAGTAATAAATCAGCCAAAACCTCGAACTAGGAACAAGTTATTTGTAAGTGACATAGTTATCAACACAAATATTATACATGCGCGGCGCGACGACCACCGCCCTTTAAATACACTTGACTTTAGAATCATATGAATCACTGAGCTTAAATATAAAGGTTTGAGACTGACTTTGATCCAGAGAAACGCAATCACAATGATTGCCTGTAACCCAATATGTCCAATCGATCCAATCATCTCCGGTAACCAGTTATCAACACATTCAAGTATTGGGATTTAAAAATATTTATTAACAAAATGGCTAATAGTCAATTCTTCACATATGTGTCCCACGTGTCTGTGTGCCATATTTGAACATAACGGGTTACTACTACATATGCCAGAAGAACACATAGAAACATAGTGAAAACTAAAATGGCTGCCAGCTTAAATCAGAGTAACGTGCCCTTAAAACCAATATGTATTGTCAAGTTTAACTAAAATCGGTCGTCACTGACGAGAACCGGCTATGGGCACGTTCACGTATTATATTTAGGTTTACTTTACTTTAGTGCATATACGCTATGGCCTTGTGTATTGTCTTTGGAGTTATGGCCAACTACAGTCTAATATACGCGTTTGACCTTTTTGAAATCAATAATGTAAGTAGCTAAAACGTGTATTTGTGTAATGCAGCGCTCGTTTGAAAAATAAAATGATGGACAAATTTCTTTCTTTTTGAAAATGCACGTATGAACTTCTTTTTTGGAACTTTAAGTTTGTGAAATCGAACTGTAAGTGTAAGAGTTTTCAAAGCGCCTAACATGCCTTGAATTCAATACGTGTAGGCCTTCCCGGCTCAAAAATGCGTTTTGAAATGCGAAGACATATAGTTGTGATATGTATACCAAAATGATAGGTATCGTACTGGTGAGTGTTGGACGGGTAACTTCAGTATTGCCCTACGCAGGCATTTGCATTGTCCAATATATACACTGTAAAATCGGTAAAATTGAGACTGTAGATGTAATGGAGTATTCAGGCCAGATGTAAACAAAATACACTCCCAGAGTTAGCTTTTATTTGTCATTGGAGGTTAGTTACATTAAATATATGATTGCCTACGAGATAAGACACTCTAGTAATCCCAAAATAAAATGAGCAGAAGGAGAGGCCAGTGTATGTACTTTTAATATATTATATTATTTTAGCTAAAACCTCATCATGTTAACGCAATTTATGTTTTAGCTCTGGGAGTGATGATTCCCATATTTGCAAAGTGGGAACGAAACTTTGAGACCTGCTGCACCTAACGTTGAAGATAATTCAAAGATCCCATGTGTAGATAAAGGCGAGATTCACACTGAGGTAAACAAAAAATGTGTGATGATAAAATCAATTCTGGTGCTATGATTTACGGGTCCAATAGTGATTAAAACGTCTTCACTGTGATCACAATATCACGTGTGCTACCATTTATGCCAAACTAGGGCAAGGTTCGTGACAATTCATAGCGCTGTAGAGCACACTCAAAAAATAGTGGAACTCACTCAAAAAACGATTTTAAAAATAAGAGGAAACAAGCCACGCAAATAAATCTGTCAGTACTACATGTTTCAACATTATTAAAGTACACATACAAATAAATACATATTTTATATTCAAGTTATTTTTTAGGTTTCTATATTATTTATTTTTCAAATGAAAAAAAGATCAGATAATAAAGTGAAATAGAAAATATTAAAATCAGTGGTAACAGTATTCAAAATAAAATAGTTACATATAGACAAATAATATTCCGACTATCAAAATTAACAAAGACAAAAACTAGCATACAAACGCACATGGCGTTATTTAAGAAGTAAAATGTACTAGAGAAAAATAGGCGTAGTACAATACCTACAGTTAAAACCATATGCAAGGCTTTGACATTTGATCCAAAGTTGAATTCGAACACTTTTACATGTGATCAACTATTAATCAATATTTTACAAATTTGAGTTTAACAAATAAACAAATGATACAAATAAACATAATAATTGAGGCCTGCTGAATAAAAGCAGCTACTGTAACAGGAAATCCGATATGTTCATACAATAAGGCAAATATTAGAACATTTTAGCTATTAATACAATCACAATATGCCCAATGTTTTAAAAAAAACAATATTTTAATTAATTGCACATTGTGTCACTTGTGTATCAGACCAAAGTTTGATGTCAGACAAGGGGATGTAACTTTCATAACAATGTATGTTGATAAGCCGAAGACACGTGTGTGCGCATGTATGTAGTACTGTTAATGTAAAAGATGAACAGCCATACAACACGTAAGTAGTTACAGCATGGCGCCGGGGGCAATCCGGGGTCAGACCGAAGCAATATGACCCCATCATGTACTAGATGCGACCGTTGTATACCCTTTCATCCTGGCAGGCAAAGCTAAGATCATTTCAACATTGCAGTCACCATCGTTGTTTGTATGTAACACTGAACTTTACACGGAATAACAAGAGCGCAATTAGTTTAGTTGACCCCTTCACGGTAAGCAGTAAATAATGTTAAATCCACCGACGGACAACTATGATGTTACCCACTCCACACTCAATATAAAACACGATAAAAGATGCCGGGGTATCAATAACCAATAAGACGCCACGTGTCATTGGATGGATTTGTCGTCAGGTGTATGCGAATATAACATTTCTGTACAGACCCCCACCAATTGGTTACCCCTGATCACTATCACGATGGCTCGGTATTGCGCATTGGCATTATCGGCGAAAAGCTATGTATCTGTCGTACGTGACGCAATAGTGTATCCACTACACCGTCCATAATACCGTCCAATATTAATAGTTGCTCGCCAGTAAACTGGGATAGAACGTAATTTATAACTTCGTTTTTAGTAGTCGGCCTGCCGATTCCGATTCGCATACGAACCATAGCCTAGAAAATAACGGGAAAATTGTGTTACTTGACAAACATTCCAGAGTGAAAAACATATAGGAGTGGCATTTTCCAGCCGATTTAGTACACCGTGCTCTGTAGAATATCTTTTTTTTTAGTATTAATAATTTTCACACATCTTATTGAAATAATATTTCTGTTTATCATTTCTTTCCTTTTTGTCTTTAATTGGCGTAAACTACAATTATAGAAGTTAATGGCATCGATTGATGCCGTGCACTGGGTTAAACGTGACCGTACGTCACCATTTCGAATACGATGAAGTAACCTGCGGTTCAAGTGTCGCAAACACGGGAAAGTACATGGAAACGCACGGGGCAATGTTACAGAAATTACAGAATGACAGATGAATAGACGTTAAACATCACACACAGTGGCGGCGGCCGGGGGCGGTCGCGCCGCCCCTCCAGGAAATAGCGTTTTAGAGGGTCTAGATTTAAAAATGTTAAGGGGGAGAATGCCACGGACACCCTAGTAAGGTCGCGTCTTAGGCGCGAGGTTGGTGAGCAGATCTCGCCCCGCGCAAAATTTGGTGCGGCCGTCTCTGACACACATCATACAACAACGCTGTAGGCAGTGACGGAATTAGATGAAGCCACCCCTCCCAACGCGCACACCAAAGCCGTTTCCGTGTTTCATACATGCATGTCCCACAGAGCGGCAATGACGTCATTGTGAAGATGCGTAACCTCTAACCATTCTACATCCATCCCTGCTTGTTGCTCTTTCTCTTTGGAGACTCACCTCTACTAACATAAATGTTATAACAAAAATATAACACATGTTTTTTGTCATTTTGGGGTAAATTCGAATTTATGTGCTCACTTGTGTAAGACACTTCGGTATTTAACGATGTTTTGTGATTTACAACCCTTGACGTCACATGCTTCTAATGTCCAAGCTGTTTCCATGGTATCAGCATTGGCGGCTAATTGGAATTATTTTAAACTGATAGTGACGTGTTCTATCCTCGTACATATTCATTAATTCAGGGGTCGTGTCCCTTTGAACTCTCCAACGCTATTGAACTCTCACTGTAGTGTGTTGTTAAAGTACACCTTGTGCCGCGAACTCAGGCGCAGGCCGGTTCATCGGGAAGTCACGCGGATGTTTGCATCCGTGCTCTTTATACAGCTGCCCTGGTTATGAACTTGTAAACCAGAAGATGACCCCAGAATCCTGATTTCAACTTGACGCGACCTTTTCAAACCAAGCCTAACCTGGGACCTAACCCAACGAGCAGGCCATGAGGTGAAACGGCCATATATTCACGTTTGGACAAGGTTACCTCGCTGTCAATTCCATCATTTAGAAATCACCTAGGACGTTTCTTCACATTGCTATTAACAGGCGTGGTTTCTAAAACAATATCCGTGTCGCTTTTAGCACGTATGTGGTATATGGGCAGCTGACAGTGTATGGCACCACTTGTATAATTCGTAAAACATTTATAATTCGTATCACCTGCGACAAATCAGCCTATGGAGCATTTAACCACGATGTGGCGCTGCTAAAATCACTTTTGTATTTTTGTATTCAATGTATTTGTATTCAATGTATTTTCGGGAAATTTATACGGGTGTATCGAATCACTGTCCTATCATAAAATGTGTTTTGAGTCATGTGATGTATCAATTTGGATCACGTGATTTACCTTATAAAAAGACATGTTACTTTAGATAGAGAGACTTAGAGATATAGACTCAGAGAGATACTCAGACAGACAGACAGACTCAGAGACACACCGGACCTGTTCCATGTGTTTGCTCTCTGGGCTTGGCCGTTTGGCCAACGCCCAGATACAACTTTTGTACTTTAGGCTTCGTTACCCTGATGTCACCATCCGAATAAAGATCACCGGTTCATACCACTCTCTGCTTCACAGTCTCAATTCTCTATTGACAATGAAATGAACAAATCTTAGAGAGGTCCACATGTAGTATCTACATGTGTATTATCAAAGCAATCTGTTTTTAACAAGAAGTCAAAAATATCACTTTTTACCAAAAATGACAAAAATATTCACTAAAATCAAAGAATTGAAGATATCATCACAAAATGAACAAATCTGAGAAAGGTCAACATGTAGCATCTATATATGTAATATCAGAGTAATTGGACTTGCGGTTTTAAACAAGAAGACGAAAATATCACTTTTCACCAAAATTAGAGAATTTGAGATTTTCACATGAAATGAACAAATCTGAGAAAGAACCATCCAAGGTACTTGCATATCAAATTTGAAAACATTCTGACTTGCGGTTTCGAATAAGAAGTTGAAATTGTAAAGTTGACGACGGCGACGGACGACGACGACGACGACGACGGACAATCAGTAATATGAACAGCTCCGCTAATAAAACATGGTATCACGGTCGTTGATAATCGATGGAGTTCTCAACACCTTGGAATCCATTTTCAAAAGATAACCTGAACCCTACGTACCAATCGAGGTATGTAGCGAATCATAGTAAATACGAAATTGTATCTATTTGGTACGAAATTCCATAAAGAAAAGTATAATTAAACACCAACATTTGGCAGGAAAATGAGGGTACAAACGGTTAATTTGGTATAATCCCGGATCCATGCTTCGGAGTGAGTCACGAAGGAAGGCATGGCCGGTAAAAAAAAAATAAGCAATGCAACAAGAATGAGTTTGTTTATACCTCCATGCATGGATATACACAGATTCCAGGTAACAGTAGTTGCCAAGCCTGACTTTTAGTGCTTTTCACTAATTTAAAATTATGTCCATTTGTACCCCAGACCATTCGTCCCGGTGTTATCGCTATCGTGTGGCGATAGCGATAACACCGGGACGAATGGTCTGGGGTAGTCCATTTGGCTCAAAACTAAGAAACTGTAGGAACATTTTGGCTGGAATAATAATGGCGCTCAATGAAAAAACAAAACAAGAATTGATGATACTAATTCCCCGTTCTGCATTTTATAACAAATTTCACCACCACGCACCGATCCTGGGGTGTGAGTCGTGGATCGATCAGTCCCTGCTGTCAATGTACTGTAATTGAGTGAACGTACTAGTATTTGGTTGAATCACCAAACAAATGTGACGCGCATCTGTAACCTAGTATGTAGAATCATTGTACTGAGTCGTCTCAGAGAAACATTTGTTAAAATGATGTGCATCTGTAACCTAGTATGTAGAATCATTGTATTGAGTCGTCTCAGAGAAACATTTGTTAAAATGATGTGCATCTGTAACCCAGTATGTAGAATCATTGTATTGAGTCGTCTCAGAGAAACATTTGTTAAAATGATGTGCATGTGTAACCCAGTATGTAGAATCATTGTACTGAGTCGTCTCAGAGAAACATTTGTTAAAATGATGTGCATGTGTAACCCAGTATGTAGAATCATTGTACTGAGTCGTCTCAGAGAAACATTTGTTAAAATGATGTGCATGTGTAACCCAGTATGTAGAATCATTGTATTGAGTCGTCTCAGAGAAACATTTGTTAAAATGATATGCATCTGTAACCCAGTATGTAGAATCATTGTATTGAGTCGTCTCAGAGAAACATTTGTTAAAATGATATGCATCTGTAACCCAGTATGTAGAATCATTGTATTGAGTCGTCTCAGAGAAACATTTGTTAAAATGATGTGCATATGTAACCTAGTATGTAGAATCATTGTATTGAGTCGTCTCAGAGAAACATTTGTTAAAATGATGTGCATATGTAACCCAGTATGTAGAATCATTGTATTGAGTCGTCTTAGAGAAACATTTGTTAAAATGATGTGCATCTGTAACCTAGTATGTAGAATCATTGTACTGAGTCGCCTCAGAGAAACATCAGGCGATATAGTATATAAGTAATTATGAAAACTATGATGGCCGCCTGTCATTGCCGCTCTGCATTGTGGGATGTGCATATGTAAGTCATCATACTTAGTCTGTGTGTCTAAGAAATGACTCCGGACAGGGCCCAAATTAATTGGTCATAAAAATTACGGTCTACCGTCATTAGTACTAGGAAGCTAGACTCTGGTCTATGATAGTTCACTGTAAATAAATAAATGTCCCCCTATCAAGATTATAGGTCTCATGCCACTAATCAACCAATAACCATTCGTTCAATTCAAATGCCTTGCCAGAACCTATGATTTTTTTTTATAGATTTTTTTCTCAGGTGCGCCCTGTTTGAGGGCGTACACCACCAGGGTTAAAGGTGAGACTAACATGTGGTCTTTTGTTTACTACTCAGCGGCTGTCTACCTGTGGGTTTATTCTGTGTGTATTTTGATTTTTTTCAGTGATTTCTCTAGGTGCAATCAAAATACAGTCTTGTTTACCTGAGATTTGCAAGAGTGTGAGCTGGCCAACATGTTAGTTTTTTTCATGTAATTGATTACTGGCATGTAGATTTCCCATTTTAGAGCCATGTTTTCAACTTTGTTTATCATTTTCATATAGCAATCTCGTCATATGTTAACATTGTCGTCTATGGAGTTTCAATTAGTGGTATGAGCCCTATAGAACTTAGTTGCCTGAACACGCACAGATTAATACACGCACAGAATAGGGGAGGCAAGTTATCACAAGCTGCCTGAGAGATGTCGTGTTACCCACGTGGGTGTTACCTTGCCCAGACTTGCCCTAGCAATAATAGTTTCGTCCTATACTAATTAAGCAGAATGACCCTGATAAAAATAAAAAAACGCTGAAGTAGAAACGAAGGACAAGTTGGTCCCCACAGTGACGCCGGCATACCACCGCATTATCGAGGCGAATCCACCGGCACAAAAAAAAGGGGGACGTCATCGTGATAATACACAAAGATTTATTATATCATACAATTTATTAAACTCAAGATAATATGTTTATAAATCTTAGTCAGTTGAAGTTAATTAGTTAATCAGTCTCAATTTGAATAACAGGAATACAGCGACGCGCGTCAGTTTACTAAGCGGACTCCCCTGTTGTATAATGGTATGTGCTATGAACTATAAGTTGGTTCCCTCCTATGTCAATGCTCTTGCCTGTGGAAAGTGCGATGCCCTTTCCACAGTACACAGGTACTGTGAAAGTACATCTCTGTGCCGTGATTCCATATAGCCACGTGACAACATCGTTAGTGAAGGTGTCAGTCGCTCGTAATGTTCAACGAGTCGTAAAACGTAGTTGTGGCGTTCTAAATCCGTTTTTACCGAAATACTTGTAAATACATAAATTATTTGCATCTTTTGTTTATTTATTGATGTACAAAATGTCATCATCTTAAAAAAAGGTCGGCGTTGACGCGATTATATACACGCCTTTGTAATAGGTTCCCATTTAAGACCGTGTGACAGATACGATAACATGAATCATGATTTAACAGCAAATCAATTCCTATGTAGTCGCTGAATATCCAATCCCAACTATTTATTGGGATAGACAAATGGCATTCATGACAGGGCCAACCAAATATATTCATATCTTGGGCGGCTCTCGCGTTAGTCAGAAAGGTGCTCGCACTTTGGGAGGTGTTTGTTTTCCGAAATACTGTAAAAATGGAAGAAATACATGAAAAATAAAACATCTGGGATGCAGAAAGAAATCTCTTATTACTTCGACTCACATCACAAATACTACTCGCTTTAAGTAGTCAAAGAATGACTCTCATCCAAGCCTTGGGGCACAGCGCTAGTGTACACAATTGCTTTGAGAAATATACTTGTTATTAGAACAAAGACATACACCACATACACAGACAAATAAACGTACGTATCTCGCGGCCATACATAGAAATTTAATCTCAGTAAATTGTTATTTATTGAACATTAGTATTATCATACACGGAATACGAAACATCCAACATCACAAAAATATAAGTAAAAATGTATCAGGTAACCTTCTTTCTTTGTTTCGTCGTTTATAGAAAGATCTTTGCTTACACAAATCTCTGTGACTTAGGGGTTCTACATACTGGTATGACCCCATGACCTTGACTATTCCATATTCGTCAGCATATCTCATTTGGATGAGAACAGTGTCCTCAGTAAACAGTCTACGCGCAGACAGACCTGAGGCTCGTCGACCATGCCGTCAAGGGCGTTCGTTTACAGATCAACGGAAGTCAGAGACCTCTGAAAAAGTTCGTTTCTATCTACATCCGGGTTTTATTTTACTTAAACATCACGTAAAGTGCATTAAGGATTATCCATTTAAAAATGGGGAGGAAAGCTATTAAACAATTTTGTATATTCTTTTGTATTACATAGTAGTGGAATTTGTGTTTCTCTTTCCTGACGACAACTTCATTTCACAAAATCCTTCCCCAGTTTTTAAATGGAGGGCCGAAACGCCGTGCAATAGCCTTCGATGAATATAATTTGGGGCGAAATATTTCAAATCACGCTGGGGGGGGGGGGCTAAATTGTGGAGTTGTTTCTACTCCCTTATAATTTTTTTCTTCTGTTTTTAGCAACTGAATATTTTTTCTCACGAAAGTCCATTTCAAAACTGATTCGCCTTTCTGTGTATTACAATGTACTAGTATTTGATGCCCGTACGCCATATTGTAGCCTGGTCTAACATTCACTATTTGAATTGAATGAGAACACATCAACATTTCTCCCACAATTAAATTACTTTTCTCGTATTTAATTAGACATAGTGTACGACTAACAAATAATCATTAATGCACGGATGTCAACAAATTGGATTTCACGATGACAACATATCCCTCCTATGTGCTGAACAAGACTACACATTCTATATGCCGTTTAGTTATAAATCGAAAACTGGTACGAACAATATAGGTACGAGTAACCCAACCCCTGTTGCTGGTGTAATACTAGTAGCTTTCTACCTTAGTTGGTAGCTTGGATTGATTAACTAATTGGGAGGGGTGATTAATAAATAGGAGGGGGTGATTAATAAATGAAAGAAAGACATTGATGTATGATGTGCGATTGCAGATTTCAAGACACGACACAATATCGTTTTTTTATATAAAATTTGAATAAATCGTATTTATAATCGTAAAACGATAAGTAGATTTAGATCCATGTGCGTGCGAATAATTTAACAAGAAATATTTCAATCACACCCTTCAACATTAAATCGTACAGTCCTTCAGAAGTCTAGAAAACGTGAACCAGGTCGCTTTGGAATCGACGAACGGGAGGTCGTCTGCTAATACAGGTCAGTTCGTCCGGGGTGACTACGTGTATTTATTAACGACTTCGTCACAGACACGTCCCTACTAAATTTGCCCTGCTTTTTCATAAACTGTGAATATTGAGGGCAACAAACTAGTGCACTGTTTGGCAGTTTGTCACGACAACACTGTTCTATTTATAGTTCTATTTCAAGACGAACATAAAATTGAATTAATTAAAACCAAAGAAATAATAAATATATTTATAAAATTTGTTTATAAATATATAAATAATAATAAAAATAAGGCAAAACACAGTTTGAAAACCACTGAAACAAGGGTTTGGTGTGGAGTGGTGGCTCCTGAAATCACGAGGTTTGGGGTAGGGCTTCGATGAAGGAAAAATAAAATCTAGGGCGAGACTATAGACGTTGGGCGTGGTACTTTATCTATTCTATCTTGCGTCATGTCTCGGTTAGAAATTATTCGACCTGCAATGAGAATGCCTTCATGATAATAAGCTAGCATACATTTTTCCTGGCGTGTAAACAACAACATCGGCGGCGACGAGAGCCATCACGTGACTAAATCCAAACGTCGTGATACATACACAATATATTCTCACGCTTACTAATATTTCAATGCTTATATTGACCGACATTATCGATATCTATTTTTGTCTTTCAGTTTTTTGGGTCAGAACAATTAAAAACATTCTGATAATGCAGTATGACCAAACATGATACGATAATGTGGAAAAAATAAAATAAATAAAAATGCACTACAACATTTACCAAATCCGACCCACACTGTTCCTAGGATACACAGTATTAATAAATAGAAATTCGGGCTGAACAAAAGTAATTAAAATGCAAATTAACTAATTAATATACACAACTGAAGACGCTTCTTGATTTATCTATAGCACATAAGGCGTAATTCCTCGAATTGAGCAAATCCCTTCTCAGTAATTTTTCCATCAACAAATTTTTTATAGAATACCTTGGGGTCGCGGCGGCCGCATTTTTGCGAAAGTGTACCAAGATACAAAGCACAATTTGTTCCTTAGATCATGCAAACCAAATATTTAGGTGTAAAGAACTTAGTTTAAATGGTGGTCGACGTGACGACAGATAACGTCAGGGAATATCTATTTGATTTGGGGCTCGACGGAGGAAATCGATACACTACACTTTGTTTCATGGCTTTCCTTTCATGGTGACTGTTCTCAAAATCATTCAGTCCCCCATTTTTAAATTGATAATCCCTATTACAGGATATATATATACAAGATGTTATAAATGTTTTTTGTTATATTGCTATGTTAATAAATCAAATCTTTCATCCTACATTGAAGTCCTTGCCCCCAGACAAGCTTGTGCGACAGTAACTCAAAACGCTCGAAAAAAGACGAGACCGAAGTAAGGCGATTCCTGCGTACATAATTATAATAATACCAGTACCTCAGGTGACCATCCTTTCTCAAATGCACTTTAGCATGTTTACGAAATAGAAATAATTAATAAAACCGTATCATCGAAGGTGAACAAAAACTGGGACACTGGAATATTCCATTTTGCTATAATAAGGCGAGTGAGTCATATTTTTTTCTGGGCCCGACCGCCCTACCTAACTGATAACGAAAATGGAACAGTCCTTTGTTGGGTAGCATAGTATGGAGTATTCCATTCAGTTCTAAGGGGCGAGTACTAGGGCAGATGATTTTCCCTCGACGCCTTATGTAATCATACTCAAAATATGCCAAGTTTGAATAATTTTGCTCAAGTCAATTATTTATGATAACAACACAAAATGATCGATTAGAACACAAACACTCACAGTGAAATACTAGTAGGCTTTGTTATGGATACCATCATGATGTCATCACCGAGAGGATAGTGTTCGATTACTCGTGCCACCTTGTACGTAGGCGGGTGGGCGAGTTTAAGTGACGGTCGTAATTTAAGCAAATGGTCGCTTGTGTAGATTTGACGGAGTCACGACCTCGGATACACCGCTTGAACTGTGTATCACCTTCGCTGGAGGACGTTAACCCGCCACGAACTCTCGCTGTCCTTAAGCGACCCGATGATGGAATCCTCGCCGGTAGAAAAAATACGACAGACGTTACGTCACTATTTACGTATCACGTGTGCCAATAAGTGGGGCACAGCGCGTCTTGTTCATAGTGCAACATCCAATATTTTATTTCGGCCAACTTTCGTCAATGACAACTGAGATGACGAACCGATCTCAGCTAAATGTGGTAAAACAGACAAGTTACTATTTATACAAACGCAACGTGCTAGTACATCCAGCATATTCAACCAATGATTTAGTATTCGGGAAGCAGGTGGAAATACTGAAAAAATAGTGCAATTTCAGTCACAAAATTAATATTAATGACAGTAAATTTAACCTAAATACAATGAACAGAACTATTAAGCATTTCTGTATTTCTGTATTTCTGTATTTATTTATTTATTTATTTATTTATTTCTGTATTTATTTATTTATTTATTTATTTATTTATTTATTTATTTATTTATTTATTTATTTATTTATTTCTGTATTTCTGTATTCAATCAATCAATCATTCATTCATTCATTCATTTATTTATGACGTGTCTGGGAATGAAAAACCATTTTTCAAGGACGACATGAAGGTGAGTCAGAGTGGGCAAAAGATAATTTGAGCTAACGTAATATTATACAAGAAAAGATGGGTGATACGATGTGGTTAATTATAAAATTTACATTTATAGTGCACAACCATAATAACGTAAAAATACTAATCCGTCGTTTATTCCTTGATTTTATTAAATCTTCCTATGTTTGGATAAGCTTTGCTTGTAGTTCTACATTTTATATTTTGTAGAAAATTGGTTAGGAGGGGTTAATTCAAAGACCTTGTATAGTTTTTGCTTAATTCAACTTTTTGTCTAGACGGCCACATTTTTACATTTTGATAAACTATGAAGTCATGAATCTACAAATTGACAAAAAGAGGAGCACGACCTTCAAAAATAGTCACATAACTTTAATAAGTCCGAAGGACTTTCATTTTTCCGCGAAGCCTACTATTTATACCTTTATGTGACCCCGGAAAGTAGCGTTGCCTGTACGAATGACAAGGACGAGAGCTGCTGGTGAGTACATTAGTGGCAGGTGAACTGGGCGAAACCACTCTACGACAGGGTGAGATAGGGTGATCGTGAACTGTGATTCAGTGAATTTTACGAATTCAGTTAACACGTCTGACCTGATTTTGAGATTATTCAGAAATTTCCACATGGTCGTGCCCAATAAATGTAACTAAACACTTTCACCGGTCTTGAAAAGCTCGGCTACAGGTGGCGCTGTGCCAGGTATTCTACTCTATTTTCGTAACAGTATTACTAGCATACAGACATGTCTGTGAATGTAAACATCTAAATGTTTGAGAAAAATGACTTCAGTGTTGTTTGGGAATCGGTGGATAATTACCGTGGTAATTTTGAGAAAGGGTTGACCGTGACCTCTACAAGATTGAACAGAGAATACAATTCGATTCTGAACAAAGCAAATTTGTCCATCAATAACAAAATATTGGTTAAAGCGGGATGGTCGTCACCTGCGCACGCGCGGGAATTGATTCCCAAGCGACGATAACAACACACGCTAAAAACGCAAAGGCTCATGGGCCGACGCTTGTTTGTAAACAGTGACACGCTGTGGCCATCTGACGCATGCGCAGGTGACGACTCCCCCGCTTTAAGCTTTAAGAATTCTCGTTCAGACGAAGTGTCATGACATCAGCCATCTAATGATGCAATATCCGAGCAAGTGCTAGAGTTTGGCGGAATCCCGATTGGCATGTCTCGTTACCATATAGCGGCGATCATTATCTGGAAATTTGCATACTCATCAGTTGAGCTTGCAGTTGTAATTGATTATATATTGAACTTCTTACATGATGCGAATAGAAATACTAGTGACTTAGCGTTGATCGGTAAATGTGACCATTTCCTACAATTTGTTTGATATTTGAAATTCTTGTTGATACTTGTAATACTAGAAGCGAACCAAAATGACATGTACATCAGGTAAAATGTTAGAATGCATTTGTAAAACTTCTAGACAGCTTGAAAGTTACTTGTTTGAGCATTTTTCAACTATTTCTAATCAATCTGTATCGGCCACGAGACAGAGAACGTTAGGAAAAAGTGATACATCTCAATGTCGTTGAAAGATATGTTGAACAATCTCAATATAATTAATTAATAATGTAAATCTAATTACCAATTATAGTATATATATATTGGTTTCCATGGACTACTCGATATTTGAAAAAAAAATAGAATGATATATGTAACCATACAAAAAAAGTGGATAACGATGTCATTTTCATCATCGATATAACGTGAAATACATACATGCCGGAGAGACCCGCATTCTATCATGAGCGGCGCAAGGAATAATTACTGCCACGTGGATGAAGAACGACTGTGCCATCCATTCATGGTCGTGTTTGCATTTGGGTTCCGCTAAACTGAAGGACACAGTATACTGAATACTCCAACATTTGATGCAAAATTCCAAGAAATTATCTTTTGGTCTGTGGATCACTAACAAAACGTCCCAAGCAATGTATCTTCAGGACGACAGGAGATGTCATCGTACTAACTAGTTACGTAAATAAAGTAATATAACTGTATTAGCTTTAATTATGCAGTGAAAATTAAAACATTTCATAAACATTTAAAGTGGGGAACGTATATACGATGTGACCATCCGTGGATAATTGATTAATTAATTAGAACTGAATATATGACTAGAATGTAAGTAAAGTGCAATTTGTCAACAAAAGTACTAATAGTTCAATATGAGAATAAATATAAATACACAACTTTATGTGTGTTTTTGATTAAATTCGAAACATCAGTGTAGAGACTACTAAGTTACTTTCTTGGCTTTTAGTGTAATATAAAAGTTGATAAAATTATCTTAATATACGTTTCCATTTCTATATCCTTAAAGTCAATGCTTTATGATATGATAAACTACTGTAGAATACTTTATTTTCGCTTGGAATTATTTTTTGCTATTTCCGCTGAAGGTATAATTCAGTGAAAATAATATCCAGCAAATATACCTTTTTTCCTATATTTTAGATTCAACTTGTCCAAAATCAGGGAAAATAAATTCCATGCAAAACACCAAAAACATTTTTTTAGCGAAAATTAATTCCATTAATATAAAGTATTTTACAGTATTCCTACACATCAATGAGTACAGACAATTACTTGTAACTATTATACACATTACTAAAACAGACTGTTATTGTCACACTTATTTCAGTTTGTTCCTATGAATGCCAATTTAGAATTGAATATCACGCACAGTGTCACTAACCTACTTTTGGTTTAATCGCAACTAAAATGATAACAGGAAATGAAAACAATTAAACGACATAGTCTGGATATTTGTCAAAGTTAAGAGTGAAGCATACTCAGCAGTAATGAAAGAGTGGGGATCAATGATTGTTATCGTTGTTACCATGACAACTAAGATTTTAGGGCTTCGGGTTTTTTTTAGTTTGTTAGCATTTTTAAAAATCATATGGAAAGGCGGTCAAGGCAAAACCCCTTGATAATTATGGGTCACGTGGTCTGTTCGTTCAAAAAAAAAACACACGATACAACGACCTGTTTCTTAAGATCAGTTCCAATGTAGCGCACAACTTGTTTCTTGTTGAAGGTGATAAATCAGAATGGATCACGTGACACGCTATAAAAGTACACACAAGGTGATAATCATTATGTTCCAAATAATGGCAACGGTACATAGGCACTGATCACGTGACCCTACCTGGAGAACAGACTTTCATTGTCCTGATATTAAAACTCGCCCATGGCGGAACTGTTAAACAAAGTTTAACGCACGATGCCTGCATATTGAATTTAACCCAAATGAAACATAAATCCAATTATTATCATTTAGGTTTCAATTATTCGCATATGCTCATTAATTTTATCCATGTATTCATTTCCATGTGAATGAATTCGTATATGATCTGCAACACATCGTCGCCTTCCAAAACACACCATACGGGGCTGTTAACATGATAGATGTGAACAACGAACTGGGCGAGTTCATTGTAAGAACAAGGTAGGTAATTGTGAACTGGTTGGCATTGGCCGGGTGACCATGACGTTAGTAGAGACACGTACATAAGTTTTATTTGTTTTACGTCAACCAGAAAACGACAATTTTTGTCAAATATACATGTCCAAAATTTCGAATCGCAGGGCGTCGGTGAGCAAAAATGACATATTCATATCGCCCAATATTAAACAAATAGTACGCATAAATTAAAATTAAAATACCCGGATATTAAAGTAAACGCCTCTTGAGTCGCCCGGCATTGAGGCGTAAAGACTTACATCTGTCTCGTTTTTAAACGGTTCACCTTTTAAAATAGGTCAGGTTACGAACTTTCAAAGATTTATTGTAAAGTTCACACAAGGACCTGCTTTTAAACAAAGAAATTACGCAATGCACTAAATTGTTGTTTACATTTTTGTCACTAGGAGATTATATATATATATATATATATATAATCTGCGTTTCAAATGACATCATTTTAATCACAACCACAAATCAGAACGTGATTGTCAAGTTCAACATGGTTATAAATAATTTTCTTACTTGTATTTTTGTTAAATTACCGTGGTCGACATAAATTACCTCGAATGACGTGCATTCACGTCAAAGTGCATACGCGATAACAATTAATTCACGTCGGCGGCAGTCGATGTATCCAGAACAATAGATAACAATTTCAAACCACAATTGTCAGGTAGTACGATCACTTAGTACCTTCACTGAAAACAACAATTATCAGGTAGCAGGGTCACTTATTACTTTCAATTTTATGTTTTGTTATTTGTTAACTCGGTGAGCTGCTTGGGTTATCAGCCTGAGAATACTCTCTGATTGGCATCAAAATATATCCGCCATACAACATTTGAGGCAAGACCGAACAAATATAATTAACGAAATATACTAGCTGCTGATATACGCTGTCAAATCGTCTACAGAGAACTATGATTCGTTTCGATTAGTATTGCGTATTCGCTATTTAGGCGAAACCATTTCCCGGCAACACGGGCGGCATCGCTTCTAAAGCCACACATCGACCACGACGAGAAATGTCGTCTAGATTCTTGTAAAACTAAATTTGGAGGTCACGCGTTTGAACGGGGGTGAGAGAAGATATTTGTCATACTTCTGAAGTCAACCTAGTACACTGATGCGGCGACCTACAATGGTCGTCACCGACACCAGCTGCCCTGCTTGTTGCGCCGAAGCAACCTGCGACCTATATTCGCACTCCAGGCAACCCACTTCTAAAATAAAGTGCCCTACAATTTCTCGACACTCTGCGGAGTGCCCTGCTTTCAATGACTCATTACTGACACGACGGCACAGTTATATTTAACACGAGGTGGAGTGGGCGTTTATACGCTACGTGCTGGTTCATACGAGGAAACAAATGGAAACAGTCCGGGGACATAGGGTAGTTTGTGATTTTCATCAAATTTTGAATATCCAGAAAGTTGTAATCCATGACCACCGAACAAGCTGAGCTTTTCAAAAGTCAAATGTGAATGTTCTAACTACAGATTAGGCACGAGTAACACACGAATAAAACGATATGTTGGACCATTCTTAAATTAACGATTTTCCACATATCGAATCGAAATTTATTTAATTATGGTGACGCTTGTTTTATAGCGGTTTAGGTTGGGGTGTATGCATGTCCGTAGCGCTGTCATAGCGAATAATATATCACCAATGTTCGTTTCATTACACACAGAATAGAATGTTCCAGGTGTTCAAATTGGCTAGATATTTGAAAAACTATCAAATTCATTGCCTTAGTCGGTGATATATAATTGACTAATTATGTAGCTATGCGATTGAGTTCGTTTTAATCATCAAACAGATCTTGAATTTGAAATTTAACTTCGCCAAGAATGATAATACGGTGTGCCTGCTCATAATTAAAATAATTTCGAGCGCAGACGGGTGACACCGTTACATATTCATTGTACGTTGCAGTACCTGTTGGCAGATGTATTTACAGTGGCGTCATTGTCGCTTCGCATTATGGGTAATCATTTGCATGACTAACTGACGTAAGAAGCAGGTCATCATCGATTTGATGATGGATAACATATGCAACGTTAATAACGAAACGAGTTGGCGAGACGGACTCGGAACACAATGCGTGTCTGGGTCCCTGATGTCTTTGCAGAAAGTGCACCACCTGCCCCGAAGTCACTGCGTGCCAGACCCTAGTAACCGTAAACAGTGAAATAATCCTTGGAAATTTGATGTATACATGATTATTTAAATATCCCGAAGTATAATTTCGTTAATCGATACAAATTTTTATAAGATTTTGTGTCGTATATATTCGTCATCGTATTTTTATCTAACACCATGGTTTAGATAGTGTGAGTAATTTCATTGTAATCGTCATAAAAGTGTTGAAATTAAAGTTTAAAGTTTAAGAATTAAATATACTATAAATGCAGACGCAGAATATGGTATCTCATGGCGATATCACGCTGGGGAGGGGTGATACATGATATGTAGTGACATCCAACTGTTGACATCACTTGTTAGAAGGGTGTGGCTGCTTGTTTGATGATTTCCAGTAGGAACGAATGACACCATTCTGTTCGTGTGTACCGCACGACCGACATGTACACCGCGCGTGCACCCAGTGGGCGGCGCACCTTTTTTTTCAGTGACGCCGTTACCACAATGTATTGTGGGTAATGAATGTATGAATAATTAACGTAAGAAGCAGGTCATCGTCGCTTTTACAATGAGTTACTCGTACTTATGTAAGGTTAATAACGAGAGATGTTGGCGAGACGAGAGGCAATACGTGCCTGGGATGTTGATCTGTTAATGTAGACCGATACAATTACGCCACCTATTAGAGTCACCGCACGCCAGATTCTAGTAATCGTCACGGCGGACAATATGCGTCGGCAATCTGCGGTATTAATGCTGTATTATATTATACACGCGATTTTGGCTGTAATTTCGTCTGTAAAACTTGGATGGTTTTGGAGATATTTCATTAGTAGCCTGACATTGGAAAGTAACGCAAGGCAAACAAGTTGTCGAAAAGTATAAAAAAAAATATAACATTAATAACGAGTGAAGAAGTGTAAGATTGTAGTGCCTTAATATAGCACAATATAGCATACGTTTATATGTTCAGTATTTTATTTTCAATATTTTGAGTGTAACGCACAAAATGGCTGCAGTATAAGTGGCAGGACAGTAATTCGAACACACACTAGAATGACAATGCGTGTTAGTCACGTTGGCCGTCCCCATTGCAACGAACATCATTATTACACGAGTCTAAATATCCTGAGCAATATAATGACAAATTGATAAGAATTGACATTTTACATGTTCCTTCCTGTAACGGTATTAATCTTTAATATCATCATTAGTTCCATCGCAATCGGAAAAGACTGAATGTTTACAAACCGGTGTACATTCATGCGTAAACCGATGAAAACCAATGCCTTTCCACAGTCCATTCTAGCAACTGCCTGTATTTTAATAGATTCTCTGTTTAGACATGTCTTGATTGCAATAATAAATTGCAGAAATATACCAGCGACTAATTCATATGTCACTTGTTGAATTATATCTCCATGACAATGATGACCCAAGTTCCAATTACAGGTTTCAAAACCAGATCGACCTAATTACTAATACATATTCTGAATCAGAGTATAAAGCCTGATTGGCTATACGATGCGTCAAAAATAGAAGGTCGAAATCCGTGTAAGTGCCAGTATTTCGGGTGAGCGATCCCATTACCTGTTACAGAGGGGTGGTAACTACAATTTTTACCTTTTGGTTAATATTTGCATAGGGTGGTAGACACCATTTATAGAAAGGGGTGACGGGTCGTTTCCATTTTCAGAACCAAGGGAGTATGTAATTAAATTAAATTCACAATAAATGAAAAGTTGTACGTCAGTACAGACAGAAATGAAAATGACCCCGAAAATAATTATACCATGCAGTTAGAAGGAGAAATGTTGCGCCTCCTTGCACATATAACTCCCTCCTGTGTTTTAATTAGATCTAGGTTAGTTTGACCCTGGGCAAGCGCGGTCAATGCCCTGTTTAAGGTCACGTCCTTCGAAATAGTTCAGTGCACTTTCAGTCACCATGAACCGTTAAGGCCGTTGTCCTGTCGGTAAACACACCCTTTTATGTAGATACAATAGTAATCTGATCCGTTAAACATTGTACATAACTGCCGCTGCTCTCTTTGCCGGGATTCGTGATTTAAGGTCAACAAGATTCTCACGATGAGTGAACAAAAACAATAATTTCAACACATGCTGCCACTTTTTGCAGATATCTATGCAAACATTTAACAGACAGTTCCATGGTAATTACAATATATTGAACACTTGAAGGAAAGTTTCCACTTCTACGCTATGATTGCCGTTGGCGATGTACGTACACGTAAGGCTTAATTTCGACATTGCCCTTTCATATGTAATGATAACAACGACGAATTTATTGACGGCGCCCCCAGCGACACATTTTGATGAAAAAGTGGCGCTCTTCGTCGTTTTAATCTGTTACATTATGGGTCTATACTAATGTTATCAACGAGATATACAAATTCAACTTACATCAGACTTAAGACAATTCATCGCTGACTTCACTCCATTGTGACCCCTGAAAAAAACCCACAAATTTATTGATCACCAATTCTTTGATCAAATTGAATGTTTCATTGAATTCTACTGGGCAACCATGTGCAACATAGTCTGCTCTACATTTTGCAGTCATTTAACTCAACAGTCGATCACGATATCTGCCTCCTCTGATCCCCAACATATCACACAAACACGTGGACCCACGTGCTTTGAAATTATCTCTCAACGACACCACGATACGTCACGATTATCACATTTTGGTACATAATTCTGTTTCAACCCACTTTGTTTTATCTTATCTATAATACTTGGTTGTACCCCCAAACAACCATGTTTCCATGCAAATGGGAATGACGAAACGAAAGTATAATAATATACAACGTAGACGGCGCTATGTTGTTGAGCGTGTTTATTTTTTATAAATCAAACTTTCAATGCAGCATTTAATTAATACCTTGCACTTCCATTTAATTTAATGCTGTATTTACCAAAGGACCGATCCAAGTCATCGTGTATAAGGTAAATATCACTGGGTTGTAACTCATACTTTTTTGCTGAAAAAAAAAGAAAGAAAATGTTCATATACTTGATCGAGCAATCCATTTAAACGTTGAGTTGACATTCACATAAGCAGAGTAAATGCGTTCACAACAAACATCGAATTGCAATCAAAGAAGATGTATATACCCACAATCTCATTCTACGGGATAGGCTTGTTCAAGGTTCGTTCACAGTGACGTCATTGTTAACTCTTGTACCTACCTAAATTTACATCAAAAGATTTATTGAAGTACTTCAAATATTAATCCTCGGGGGCGGAGCTACGTCACAGACGTTCTACGTTGCTAAGACGCGCACCACTGTACCACGTATTTCTATGGGCTTTGTGCGCGCTGCTGTGGAACGCCGGTGGAGCCGGTGAAAACTCGAGAAAACAACACAAACTCAACTTTGAAGTAATCCCGAACAACCAAATTCATATATGTTACACACGTAGGGCCAATCTTGTTACACTGTTCAGGGGACTCTCAACAACCATCGCAAAGTACCGTTTTCTGCGAGTTTTTGGTCTTTGTTTTCACCGCGAGGGTTGGCAGGCGGTAGAAAATGCCCGGATGTCCGCCCCCGAGGATACATAACGTCGTATCACATAGAGTGTAGTAAATATATGCAAATTTGTATTGCGGATTACTTCATTGACGATTATAAGACAACTAGACACGATCGAGGATAGTCAAGACGGCGAATTTGATGACGTACTTTTTATTTTTATTTATTTCAATATAACAAATGGATTACTGCCCATTTACAGGCTACGACGTTCCAGTCACCCCGCGGTAATCCGTTATTCACTGGAATAGACATGTTGCGATTTGAACAGCACACGAGATCGACAGCTTTACGTCCCGTCCAAATGAACGCCGCGAATGCTGCGGCTCTGAGCCCGGGCGTGAGCAGTATTTACTCTCTCTTTTTCACTATTAATGCGACACTGTGACCCAGTATAATGATATATTAAATAATTTTTCTGACACCATATTTAGGATGTATTTTTATGTAGTAGCGTGTGATGCTACAATAACGAAGTGTTTTATCAAGTAATGATTCCGCATCTAAAACTACCGAGGTGGACTTACCACATTTTACAATACTCAACCCATTCACGTTCATGAATAGCCTTGGTTTCAGTAAAATCAGGTGATGATCACCATCAATAGTTGTCACAGCAACATCTCCAAAACATTTCCTATCTTTATGCCATGTCAACCCCATCTGATTGGCTATTCTATTCACTGTCGTCATTCCCACGCTGTGTCGAGTGTCTGGCATAGTGTAGTTACCGAGACCAACAACCTGAAATATTGTGACAAATAGGATAATTAGCATAGTGAGTTGCGTATTATTACGCCGATCAAATGACCATATAAACTCCCTGTGGAGCATCATCATAACATTTTTCATATACTAGTAACATCTTTTTGGCGAACGTCTGTCTGAGGCAGCAAGCTAATCTATTCTCCAACAGTCGCCTACATTCAATATATTTTTGAAGTGTGTTCCTTACTTGCCAATTGTCTACCGCAAGAATGGCTGACAATCTTTGCCACATGAGGTGTGAATTTAGCTTTTATTATCTTGCAGTGTGACGCAATTTGCAATATATGTTACGCAATGTAGTCCACGAAATACCCTAGTAGAAATGGACATTCTAATACTTAATGACGAATGACGTAGAAAGATTGTGTTTTTATCTTACCTCCGCAATAACTGAACTACAAAAAAAAACTACTAGTATTTGAATACTAAAGGCGAAATCCTGGATATCAATGAATAAATAATAGCTTTTAGGAAGTATATCCGAGGCAATCGTCATTTCTAATAATTATTTGAAATAATCACTGAAGTTTCTGGCAACGTTCCTTTTATGTGAGTTAACAATACATTCGTAGCGTTGCGTCATTATTGAGCAGCAAAGATAACAGACTGATGGTCTAAATTACACTTTTGGAAAGTGATACGTCATTTCCGATGATTTTTAGGATAACTAACAATGCTGGTGTCATTCCGACGAGAAAATCCAAAAAGCTTAAAATGATAAAACGGTCCAATAATCTGAAGCTAATATTATTTTAAAATGAACTTCTTAAGGAAATAGATAGAAATATTTTCTAATTTGCACAATTACACAGGGTAACCTCATCGGAGAGTTGCCATATATTTAATTTACATATGTTCTAATGAAACTGCATTAACTGTTATCAGGCTTCATTATACAACACAAATGCAACTATAAAGATATTATATTCGCAATTGTGAAGATTTTCTCAATCTGGTTTTGAATGTGGAAAATAGCGAGTACAAATACACAGCACAGGTTGTAGTCAAAGAGAAGATACAATGGCACATCTTGTGTGTTATTGGCATTCAACCCCCCGAAATTCTACTTCGAATGATTTTTTTTTAGCAACAGCATTTCATGGTGAATAACAATTATACTTGTTCCTCATTATAAACCGTCAGATCACGAATCATTCCGCGTAGGGCCGTCTATTGGTCTGAATAGTATCGTACAAATTATTAATAAGTATATAGAGTCTGGTTATGACTAGTACATTGACGCTAATTGTATTTAAACACATTATATCAGTAGAAACACCGTGATATAGCAAGTTCCCGCGCGACCAGCGAGTAAGACTTGTAATATCACGAGGACCATAAATATGTTGTGTAAACATTATTACGGACGGGGTCAAACGTTTGAAATCATTGGGGTTTGGTTGTGGCCTTTTTGGCGTTGTCTTATCTGTACATTCAATTTTAATTTTCTTGAATGTGCCAATATCTTTTTCCTACACCAATTTGAATGTAATTTTTCTCTCTGTGTCTAGCTTGCAATTTTCTTAATCAACAAATCTTCCGGCCACCCCCATGATTTCAAACGGTCGACCCCAAAGCCGAGTAATAATTTTAGACCATTCAAAAGCTTCGCACTTTGTCCCATCACGGCGGCACTCCATGCCATCAGCTCACGAGGACGACAAACACTCAACTTCCCCCCGGACTTCCCCCACATCCCAATCCCCAACGGACAGTCAACCGCTAGTTCAACATGTCTGACTACCACTATGATATGTTGTCGGTGCACTTCTGACAAAAGCCCATGAGAACACATGGGGTCGTCTGTCTATATGATCCTCACCTCCGACACACTGTTTCTGTATTTGGCCGGGCTAGTCAGAGTACAAAGCTGTGACTGAGTTCCATTATATTGAAATTTACCGTCTATCGACTCGATAAAGAAACTTACCAGTGTCTGTCTTCGATGATGGCCCTGGTGCATCTTCACGGAAGACACGCGCAATCCGCACGTACATCTTACAAAAGCGTCAAACGTTTTACGGTGACACACCGTGCCGAACATGTTCATTCATAAACAAGCGAACAGCTGTTCATTGCATCAAGTTGTGCAATCTGCGCAAACATTTGACGCATAATGACATCTTCGTTCGATGCGTTCATTGGTCAAAGATATGACCTCTCAGGCAGGGTCGAAGTTCGAAGAAAGATGGCGGCGTCTCTGCAGCTCAACAAACTCTTTGCTGTTGTGACAGGTACGTTACGACCTCTTCACTTGTTGATTGTCATGCCATGCCTCTGTTCACCACACGACCTAACTGACTGTGTTTTACTGGCTGTCATATACTCAACCCAAATACGTATAGTTATTTTACTTTGCATTTCCAATGAAAAGTGAATATATTTACGCCACTGGACATACCGATTGTCGCCATACACTTCGGCCTCTTTACGGCGATCGTTGCGGAGACTCGGAGCGGAAATAAGGTCTAGCGACGAGAATGATGCGCTTACCAATTACCTCCCCCCCTCTCCCACACCCAGTCTTTATTTTTTCTGTGGTTTTAACTGCGCATATTTGTTTTCAAAAAAATCAACGCGCGACACACCTCATTTTTTAGGTTTGAACAAATCATTCCAATATATTCTTCCAATCACGATTCTTCTATCCTATCTCTCCGTGTACGAAAAAATCAACAAAAAACATTGAACATTGTCAACCAACTTTGAAAAGATTTCCCTTCAGAACGTGTGTCTGTTGCTGGGCTGTTCTAAATGCGTACAGACCACATAAATCACACCTTCCCGGGTATCCCAGTATCTAGGGATTGTTTCTGTATAAGTATTTGTCTCCCAATATAGAGATAATCTCCATTTTATAGAAAAGTGCCTTGTTGCCTGATTTATGTCGTGACTCGCAGGCTTTTCGGAGCATCAAATTTGTCGAGATTAACCCAATAATGTACAATTTTCATTTAAACTATGCTTGCTGATGTGCTGAATACTGTTGATAATGTATGGAAGAAAATATGTTTAACACTTAGTGTGTAAATGCAGGTATAGTATTTCTAGTTATTTGGGAAAACAGATAAATGTCTGACTCCAATAATAGACAGATGCAGTGTACTCCTTATCCTGATGTTACACTCATCTGTACTGATGCATTTCTCTATTTTATCCTGCAAGGTTGTGTCACCACAGAGTCAGATGTTGTTACTGCAAATACCATTGACCGATAAGTTATTGTAAAGGAAATTTGAACAAAACAAAACTGTGTTGAATAGTCAAAACAATCACCAAATAGATGA
The DNA here is from genome assembly GCF_978046115.1 of Saccoglossus kowalevskii. NCBI lineage: Eukaryota > Metazoa > Hemichordata > Enteropneusta > Harrimaniidae > Saccoglossus > Saccoglossus kowalevskii. The sequence continues at coordinate 8,609,584 of NC_140657.1, forward strand.
TGCGGAACTTGGATAATATTTGCCACAGCATGCTTTCTGGTAGTTTTTCAGTCTTTTCGTATTCAGATATTTAGGCTGGCTCTTCTGCAAGTCTGCATTTTAATCTGTGATCTCAGACTCCACTTCACATCATCATCATCATCATCATCATCATCTCAGCCTTTCACCCTTTCACGCCACTGCTGGCGGGTGGCCTCCACAACAGCTTCATTATTTTGTGGGGTTGAACCGTAACCTACCACGTTGGTTCAATGCGGTTTGGTGAGTTGCCTATTGCTCAATCGCTTGGACAACAGGGCTATGAGGCAGGTAGTACGAGATAGCACTTCACATAGACATGAACAGAAATTTAATACTGAAACTACCAACTTGAGCAGGAGAAGAAGTAATTTCTATATGTCAACTCTAGAGGGCTCACTAACATGTGGGAGATTAACCTAATATAAATGACACATTTTAAGTAAATTTAAAATAAAATTTAACTCCACAATTCATGAAAAATTCATAATTAGAAAATTATACATATTACACCCATTACATAATGGTGATATTGATTGCAGGTGGCGGAAGTGGTATCGGAAGAGCCGTATGTCATCGATTTGCAAAAGAAGGTGCCAGCGTTGCGGTGGTGGATATAAACAGTGACCATGCACAATCCACAGCAAATGATCTTGCCGTAACTCACGATGAATGCAAACATGCAGCATTTACTGCAGACGTGTCCTCAACATGGTCAGTTAAACAGCTCACTGAAAATCTTTTGAGGAGTTATAAAAACACACCCACCATATTAGTCCATTCGGCCGGCATCACAAAAGACAGTTTTATGGTGAAAATGGATGAAAAAAGTTTTGATGATGTCATTTCAGTCAATTTAAAGGTTAGTGATATCAGATTTATTTAATGAGGGTAGTATTATTTATATCTTCAGAATACAGTTTTGTCTACACATGTGTCGCTAAATCAACAAATCATGGAAACTCTTAACACTGAAAATTAAATGGTTCTCACATTAATTTTTTGTGTGAAAATTCATCTGAAAATGCACACATGGACTGTTATAAAGTGTGATGCGTTAGTGTAATTCTGTGTACATTTTAAGAAATGTTAATGCATTTATTTTTTGCTTGATTCCAATAATTGCTTCATTTTGGACATATCTTTTGAGCTAACACAAGTTTTAAATGCCTTATTGTACTAAGATCATTTTGCACTTGTTTGGAGTACCGGTATTCTAAAACCTACAAATGTTCACACTGAAATATACATTGCATTCTCAATTTTTGTTTTCATTTAGGGTACGTTTCTAGTTACGCAAGCCATTACCAAATTGATGATTGATAATAAAATAAAGCATGGATCAATTATAACTATGGCAAGCATATCTGGAAGGGTAAGTGACAATCTTTCTAGCTGAGTCTCTGAGTCAGATTTGAGGCTGATGACACACTAGCCCTATCTACCATGGCCAACTAGTAAAAATGCACTAGTCTTTATCTACAATAGGTAACTAGTAACAATTCACTAGTCTTTATCTACCATAGCTAACTAGTAAAATGCATCTACCATTAGCTGAACCATCGTATAAACAAATGTCATGACAGACAACAATGACTTTCAATGTCTAGAAGGTCACCTTAAACAAAACAATCAAATTAGCAAAAATACAAAACATTCAGAAACTCAAAACCAATTTTTGACTCCCGTGTGCGAAGCACAAAAAGGGAGTCTTTGCAGTTAGTGTGTCTGTATGTGTGTATGTGTGTGTGTGTGTGTGTGTGTGTGTGTGTCAGTCTGTTCCACTGATATCTCAAGAACCATACATCAGTTTTTGATGAAACTTGGTGCATAGATGCTCTGGGCCAATGCGCAGATTTGATTAGGTTTTGGTAAAAATCCATGCATATTAATTACCTAATTTGCATGATAATTAGCTGATTTTTAGCTGTTTCATGACTGTTCCGCTGATATCTAAAGAACCACTCATTGGATCTTGATGAAACTTGGCACACAGATGCTCCAAACTAATGCGCAGATTTGATTAGTTTTGGGTAAAAATCTGTGCAATATTAATTACCTAATTTGCATAATGATTAATCAATTTTCGGCTTTTCCACTGATATCTCAAGTACTAATCATCACATTTCAATAAAACTTGGTACATAGATGTCATAGGACACTGCACAAACCGGAAAGTTTAAGGTAATATCAGTAGATATTAATTACCTAATTAGCATAATTAATTAATTTTCAGCTTTTGATATTTCAAGTAGTAATTGTCACATTTCAATGAAACTTTGTACATAGATGTCATAGGACACTGCACAGACCTGAGAGTTTTTAGGGTAATATGAGTACATATTAATTACCTAATTTGCATAATTAATTAATTTTCAGCTTTTGATATTTCAAGTACTAATCATCACATTTCAATGACACTTGGTACATAGATGTCATAGGACACTGCACAGACCTGATAGTTTTTAGGGTAATACGAGTACATATTAATTACCTAATTAGCATAATTAATTATATTTCAGCTTTTGATATTTCAAGTAGTAATCATCACATTTCAATGAAATTTGGTACATAGATGTCATAGGACACTGCACAGACCTGATAGTTTTTTGGGTAATGTCAGTATATATTAATTACCTAATTTGCATAATTAATTAATTTTCAGCTTTTGATATTTTAAAGTAGTAATCATCACATTTCAATGAAATTTGGTACATAGATGTCATAGGACACTGCACAGACCTGATAGTTTTTAAGGTAATATGAGTACATATTAATTAGCTAATTTGCATAATTAATTAATTTTCAGCTTTTGATATTTAAAGTAGTAATCATCACATTTCAATGACACTTGGTACATAGATGTCATAGGACACTGCACAGACCTGACAGTTTTTTGGGTAATATCAGTATATATTAATTAGCTAATTTGCATAATTAATTAATTTTCAGCTTTTGATATATCAAGTAGTAATCATCACATTTCAATGAAATTTGGTACATAGATGTCATAGGACACTGCACAGACCTGATAGTTTTTAAGGTAATATGAGTACATATTAATTACCTAATTTGCATAATTAATTAATTTTCAGCTTCTGATATTTCAAGTAGTAATCATCACATTTCAATGAAATTTGGTACATAGACATCATAGGACACTGCACAGACCTGATAGTTTTAGGCTAATATCAGTATATATTAATTAGCTAATTTGCATAATTAATTAATTTTCAGCTTTTGATATTTCAAGTAGTAATCATCACATTTCAATGACACTTGGTACATAGATGTCATTGGACACTGCACAAACCTGATAGTTTTTAGGGTAATATGAGTACATATTAATTATCTAATTTGCATAATTAATTAATTTTCAGCTTTTGATATATCAAGTAGTAATCATCATATTTCAATGAGACTTGCTACATAGATCTTCTAGGATTATGCAGAGACCTAATTAGTTTTAATTGGATATTAATTACCTAATTTGCATAATGTTCCACTGATATATAAACAACCACAAATTGGATTTTAATGAAACTTTTAAAGAGAACTATGCAGAAACCCAATTAGTTTTTGGTAAATATTTATGCTTATTAATCACCTAATTAACATAATCAATTAACACTGATATCTCAATTACTGATCATCACATTTGAATAAAATTTGGTACATAAATGCTCTAGGACAATAGACAGGCCTGATTAATTTTGGGTTAAAATTTGTTCATATTAATTCTCTAATTAGCATAATAATTCATAATTTTTTTGTTCTGTTCTGTTCATATTAGTTACCTGATGTACATAATTAGTTTTCAGCTTTTCTATCAATATCTCATGTACAGGTAATTTTGAATTAATTTTTAATGTGTCTTCAATACTCTCAGCACACAGGAGTTCTTTCTAAGCTTTTTTGATTGATATTTTAGTGAGTGAAAGGTTTCATAAAATTAGACTTTTTTATCAGACTTTCAAATATGCCATTGCAGGAAATAAAGGGAAATGGCAGTACATTCCTTTATCAAAAGTGTTTTAGCCATCTCCATGCTTAAATTGTCAAATCATGAATATTTCTATGAAGAAAAGATTTACAGTACAGTACATGTTTACAGTTCTTCACTGTACAGTATGTATCATTATGTCATCTGGTGAGTAAATATATTGTATGTCAATATTGGTATTTGTAATAACTTGTATTGTATTGATAGGTTGGAAACCTTGGTCAGTGTAACTATTCAGCATCTAAAGCTGGTGTGGAAGGGTTTACTAAAACTATAGCAAAGGAACTAGCAAGGTCAGTATTTACTCCTAGAAATATCTTCAACCCTGTATTTGGAAAAAGCATAGCCTTTTGTTATAGTGATTGATACAGTACGTACCGTATACACTATGTACCATATACACTATAGTAGCATCCTAATACGTCACCGACTGAAAACCTTCATGTGTAGCCGATATGAATGCTATATAACGGCATCAACAGACAAGGTATTAACTTCAGAACACTCAAGAGAAATAAGAAAAAAACAAATAATTATCACTCAATATCTATATTATCAGTGGTTCCCAAGATTTTTGAAAAGCACATTCAAATACCTAACAGCAGCACAGTCAGGTTGTTGACAACAATGTTCATGTGAGACTGCCCTCAGTAGGTTGGTGTCAATTTAGACATTACCCATACAGAAGAGCAACTTAGTAGCATCAATCTTATTAGACCTACCCCCGGTGTGTGAAGCTTTCGGTCTTGTAGACCACACACAGTTTTACTAAGGAAATTATCATTATATCAATATTATGTAAAAGCATATGTAGATAAATACCAATTTGTTAATTTCAAGTGTGTCCATTCTGAAAATAGACATGTGACTACTGGGGTATCTTTTATTATTTCTCATATTTATTAATGAACTGCCACTTGCAGTTCGTCACACATACCATTATTTATATGTATGCAGACAACTCCACTAAATTGTAAACTTACTGAAAATTTCTACATGATATCTGGGTGGTGTGAAAAAACAACAAAATGGTTAGCAACACTAACAAAAGTAAATCTGTATTGATTACAACCTCCCAAAAGTTGAGAAATTTATCTCCCTCTGAATGAGATCTCAATGTCACAATTGATGGGATACCACGTCTGAAAAGTTGCTTGGTGTTATTGTGGACACAAATCTTAGCTGGAAAGATCACATTAAGAAAGTTTGTGGTAATCTTGTACTACTTTGGTGTGTAAGGAGATATTTCCCAATCCCTATCCAGAATTACATATAACAACTGTTGCCGTGTCTGATTCTTTTTAGTTTGTTTTTTAGTTACCATTGCATGATCTTGATACATTCTTGTATAGCAACTCTAGTTCCCTAGTCACTTAATAATTTAGCATCTCCATACATAAGAGAAATGTTCACATATGCTAGAGATATGCATACAATTAATTAACACTGGATCTGCAGTGACCAACGATTTTAATATCAAAGCAGGAACAGGAGCATGCAAGGTAGTTATTAAAAAAAAACCTGCCCACTGTAGGAGCCTGTCTATGGAATAGTTTAGAACAAGAGATAAGGCAATCAGATAGTAATAATATATAATTTAAAGAAATGTTTTAGTGCATTTTAACTACCGGTACATTCAATTTGAGATTGTTTAGTTTGTTAGTCATTTTAATTACTTTCTCTAGTTGTGTATTATTCTTTTTTAAGGGCCATGGGAAAGATAAATGAAAACTTACTATGTTACCCTAGTTAAATAAAGTTTAATAATAAACAGAAATTTTGTAACAAAATAAATTTTTCAATACTTTTTCCAAAAAAAATGGTATCCAATTCGATATTTTGCACATTTGGTCTAAAATTGACAAATAAAATATTGAAATTTACAAAAAAAAATGTTCCAAATTCTTTCATTAGAAAGAACACTACATTGCCTGCTGACGCCATTTTTTCTAGTTTATTTGGGCAATCAAAGAAGGCTTTCAGCAAAAGATGTTGTAATGTCTGATATTTGTTTGCATTCTACAGACATGATATCAGGTGTAATACTGTTGTACCAGGATGGATTCAAACACCAATGACAGAAGCTGTGCCAGAAAAGGTCATGACAAAAGTAAGGAGATATCTTCTGTTTACTTTTTTCATGGGTACTTAGGGGTATATCTGTCTGTGAACTACTATAAAATACTCAATCTTCACTTGTAATTTATTTTCACTGAAGGGATGATTCAGTGAAAATAAAATCCAGTGAATATACCTTTGATCCTATATTTTACATTTAACTCGCCGAAATCAGTGAAAATAAACCTTTTACAAAAGTCTTTTCAGTGAAAAATAATTCTAGCTAAATTAAAGTATTTTGCAGTATGTTGCATTGCAACGCACTTAAATTTTTTTGGTTCCATATCAGTGACATGCTTTCTATATACTGCAATATTACAAAAATTGACAAAACTAATGCAAATATAACAAATTTACTTGAAGATTGTACGGGTAAACTGTGACACAACTTAAAACTACAAACATTGCTATGCTTATACACACTGCATGTACGTACTCCCCTCAACGGTGATGCAAGCTAAGTTGAAACAAATCAGTATTTCTATTTCTGCTGACTTTTTCCTGATTCCCCACAGCACTTAGGTATGGTACCCCTTGGCAGGCTTGGCCAACCAGAAGATGTCGCTGATGTGTGTCTATTTTTAGCCTCAGAAAAAAGTAGTTATATTACTGGAGCCAGTATTGAAGTGACAGGTATGGATAAAAACACTTTTAGGAATGGGGGTGATAGGTATGATGTGTAATTAGTCATTTAGTGAGAGACATGTAATGAGTTCAACCATTTAATCATAGGGGAGATTAAATTGGGGTATGTGTTAAAGGGAATGGAATGGATTGCACCACGTGCTCATGGGTAATTAACTCCACCTCTGTCCATTAAGTAAATGAATGCTTATTATGCTCGCTTACTCAAACTGTGATTGACAGGCATTTTGCATACATTAGCCGCCATTTTAAAATCAGGATTTTTACTTGTTTCGATCGAAAACAACAACATTTATACATCAAAAGCCCAACCAGATGAGTGTAATCACGCATGCCCCTATAGAAATGTATTTGGAATCACAGCTTGATCTCTAAACATAGTAAATGGCACAATTCCAGGAGCTCACACCATGTGAGTGGCTTGGTTCGGATTAGCATATTAATTGCGGTGGCCATCTTGCCCCTATTTATAGTATCTGTTCCCTTTTAAATATCTGCAATATACTTACATAGTGAAGAATTATAATTATATATTCCATTTCACAGTCAATTGGTTATTGGCTATTTTGCATACTACTTGTGTAAATACAATTACATGCAAAGAAACCGTTTAATTTCCACTCTTGTATCACAGTTAATTTTTACTTTTCCTTACACAGGTGGACTCTTCATGTGAATAATGTAATTGTGGGAATGTTGCCACAACAGTCTATGGGTCATCAACTGTGGTTGAATGTGATGATGTAATCGATAGCTCTACGTAGACTCCAGATATGAACACAGACTGGACTGTCTGCTGTAGCAATCCATGAATACTGTCACGGCATTTTCAGATTTCCACTAACAAAACATGCCAAGAATTGTGGTTGTCTTTGACTGCATGAAAATCGATGAAATTGCATGTAGCTTTTTATCCTGCATTATAAGGAAATATACAAACTGCAAACTTTGACAGTTTAGTTGCCAGTATTTCCTCTTTAAAAATTGTCAGAGCATATTATTATTATCAACAGCATACAAGTATAAAATTAATTGAAAGAAAGGTTATCAGATTGGTTACTTGGTGGGGAAGGAGAGGGAAGATTGATTGTTACTTTGGGAACCCTGGCTGATAAGATATTTATACAAAATCCATGCTTAGTAAGCATGGGGAATAGGGTTTGCAGGTTGTAATTTAGAGATAGAAATTGTATATATTGCCAGAATTGTAAGAACACTCCATTGCTAACTACTAAACATTAGCAATTTCAAATTCTAAGCTGTTGTACTGACTCTCATACTAAAAGTTTTGCAGTTCTTTTTATTATTCAAAAATGCCAAAATCCATTCACTCGACATTTTTTAATCAAATATTATCAACTGCTTGAAAAAGTTTGTTTTGGCAATTTAGAAAAAAAAAATATTAGTGTAATCTGCTTTCTTGTAATAGCTATTTTTTTTATTGAAATAATATGTACTGTTAAAATATTTGCAATAGATCACATGCAATGTTGTTTTGATGAATTTGGATTTCAAGTTGAACAATATATCAAAACTAACATTTTGCTGATTGAGTTTTACTTGGCTGCTATCTTTGATTTTGTATATTCTGCGCAAGATGGAATGAAATTAATCATACTCTTTAATAAAGAAAATGTTGATTTTATTTGTTGGCTGGTGGTCATTTGTTGTAAGGAAAATTCTTGATGAGAGTTGTGCTCATGATAAAAAACAGTACAACGGAGTACTGCGTCTCAAATGTATAATAATAATAATAATAAATATAGCTGCGTTGCAGCAATGTCGGGTTTCGAGCCCACTGACTTATTAGCAACGTTCCAAAATCAGCATCATTGACAATAATATATTAAAGGAAATTGCATGGCCTTCATACTAAACATGTTACATGTTCCTGTCTGTAACAGTGCTTAAGGTATTATAATCTCGCATATTTAATTATGTCCCATGACCATATATGGTCATCTGATGTTTTTGTCAGCTCTGTTGTGCAATAACTTCAATATTGCATTGGTTGCATGTTCCTATCTGTAACAGTGCTTGAGATATAACATTTATGCATATTTGATGAGGTCACATGACCATATGTGGTCATCACATTAGTTAGTCACATCTCTTGTTCCATAGATTCGATATTGCACAGGTTGCATGTTCCCGTCTGTAATAGTGATTGAGTTATTACATTTATGCTTATTTGATGAGGTCACATGACCATATATGGTCATCGGATATGTTAGTGATTTCTGTTATGCAATAGCTTCAATATTGCACTGGTTGCATGTTCCTATCTGTAACAGTGCTTGAGATATAACATTTATGCATATTTGATGAGGTCACATGACCATATATGGTCATCGGATGTGTTAGTCACTTCTGTTGTGCAATAGCTTCAATATTGCACTGGTTGCATGTTCCTATCTGTAACAGTGCTTGAGATATTGCAATTATGTCTATAAAATGAGGTCACGTGACCATATAAAAGAACAAAAAAATATGAAAAAACATTCTAAAATCTTCTTATAAAAAACGGCTTTTCGCCTGGACTTCCATATTTTGAAATTAAATACTATGTCATATGATCTTTCAAAGTTATTCAGGGTTAGTTGATTTGTCGAAAATTATGCAAATGAGATGCAAAACAAAATTTAAAAAAATTCTAAAAAAAAAAGTCACGTGAACGCTAAAGTTTTTTTGATGAAATTTGTAGCCCTTGTCGCACTGCTACTATCATAAAAAAATTGGAGCACTCAGACCCTCAGAAAGGTGCGCAATTCGGCATTGAAAATTTCGCCTTTAATCCAAGATGGCGGCCTGGTCATGTGACCTATGTGTCTGAACTTAGGATATGCACCAGATCTCATACAGCTTTACCATTGTGGCAAGTATGAAACTGATCGGTCCAACGGTGTTGACATAAAGCGTGACCAAAAATTTAGGCGGAAGAATAATAATAATAATAATAATAAATATAGCTGCGTTGCAGCAATGTCGGGTTTCGAGCCCACTGACTTATTAGCAGCGTTCCAAAATCAGCATCATTGACAATAATATATTATAGGAAATTGCATGGCCTTCATACTAAACATGTTGCATGTTCCTGTCTGTAACAGTGCTTAAGGTATTACAATCTTGCATATTTAATGATGTCCCATGACCATATATGGTCATCAGATGTTTTTGTCAGCTCTGTTGTGCAATAACTTCAATATTGCATTGGTTGCATTTTCCTATCTGTAACAGTGCTTGAGATATAACATTTATGCATATTTGATGAGGTCACATGACCATATGTGGTCATCACATTAGTTAGTCACATCTCTTGTTCCATAGATTCGATATTGCACAGGTTGCATGTTCCCGTCTGTAACAGTGCTTGAGTTATTACATTTATGCATATTTAATGATGTCACATGACCGTGTATGGGCATCAGATGTGTTAGTCACATATCTTGTCTCATAGCTTCGATATTGCACAGGTTGTGTGTTTCTATCTGTTACTGTGTTTCAAATATAACATTTATGCATATTTGATGAGGTCACATGACCATATATGGTCATCACATTAGTTAGTCACATCTCTTGTCCCATAGCTTCGATATTGCACAGGTTGCATGTTCCCGTCTGTAACAGTGCTTGAGTTATTACATTTATGTATATTTGATGAAGTCACATGACCATATATGGTCATGACATTAGTTAGTCACATCTCGTGTCTTGTAGCTTCGATATTGCACAGGTTGCATGTCCCTATCTGTAACAGTGCTTGATATATTACATTCATGCATATTTAATGAGATCACATGACCATATATGGTCATCTTGTTTGTTAGTAGAATTTCATGTACCATCACTTCAAAATTGCACTGGTTGCATGTTCCTATCTGTAACAGTGCTTGAGATATTGCAATTATGTCTATAAAATGAGGTCACGTGACCATATAAAAGAACAAAAAAATATGAAAAAACATTCTAAAATCTTCTTATAAAAAACGGCTTATCGCCTGGACTCGATATTTTGGAATTAAATACTATGTCATATGATCTTTCAAAGTTATTCAGGGTTAGTTGATTTGTCGAAAATTATGCAAATGAGATGCAAAACAAAATTTAAAAAAATTCTAAAAAAAAAAGTCACGTGACCGCTAAAGTTTTCTTTGATGAGATTTGTAGCCCTTGTCGCACTGCTACTATCATAAAAAAATTGGAGCACTCAGACCCTCAGAAAGGTGCGCAATTCGGCATTGAAAATTTCGCCTTTAATCCAAGATGGCGGCCTGGTCATGTGACCTACGTGTCTGAACTTAGGATATGCACCAGATCTCATATAGCTTTACCATTGTGGCAAGTATTGAATTGATCGGTCCAACGGCGTTGACATAAAGCGTGACCAAAAATTTAGGCGGAAGAATAATAATAATAATAATAATAATAATAATAAACGGAACAATTACAAAAGGGTTTCGACCAAATGGGCTCGAAACCCTAAATATAGCTGCGTTGCAGCAATGTCGGGTTTCGAGCCCACTGACTTATTAGCAGCGTTCCAAAATCAGCATCATTGACAATAATATATTAAGGGAAATTGCATGGCCTTCATACTAAACATGTTACATGTTCCTGTCTGTAACAGTGCTTAAGGTATTACAATCTTGCATATTTAATGATGTCCCATGACTATATATGGTCATCGGATGTTTTTGTCAGCTCTGTTGTGCAATAACTTCAATATTGCATTGGTTGCATTTTCCTATCTGTAACAGTGCTTGAGATGTAACATTTATGCATATTTGATGAGGTCACATGACCATATGTGGTCATCACATTAGTTAATCACATCTCTTGTCCCATAGATTCGATATTGCACTGGTTGCATGTTCCTAACTGTAACAGTGCTTGAGTTATTACATTTATGCATATTTGATTAGGTCACATGACCATATGCAGTCATCGGATATGTTAGTTACCTCTGTTGGGCAATAATTTCAATATTGCACTGGTTACATGTTCCTATCTATAATAGTGCTTGAGATATAACATTTATGCATATTTGATGAGGTCACATGATCATATATGGTCATCGGATGTGTTAGTCACTTCTGTTGTGCAATAGCTTCAATATTGCACTGGTTGCATGTCTCTATCTGTGATTCTGCTTGAGATATTACAATTATGCATATTTAATGACGTCACATGACCATATACGGTCATCACATTAGTTACTCACATCTCATGTCCCATAGCTTCGATTTTGCACAGGTTGCATGTTCATGTCTGTAACAGTGCTTGAGTTATTACATGTATGCATATTTGATGAAGTTACATAACCATACATGGTCATCACATTAGTTAGTCACATCTCTTGTCTCATAGCTTCGATATTGCACAGGTTGCATGTTTCTATCTGTAACAGTGCTTGAGATAATTCAATTATGCATATTTAATAAAGTCACATGATCATATATGGTCATCACATTAGTTAGTCACATCTCTTGACCCATACCTTCGATATTGCACAGGTTGCATGTTCCCGTCTGTAACAGTGCTTGAGTTATTACATTTATGCATATTAATGATGTCACATGACCGTGTATGGGCATCAGATGTGTTAGTCACATATCTTGTCTCATAGCTTTGATATTGCACAGGTTGTGTGTTTCTATCTGTTACTGTGTTTCAAATATAACATTTATGCATATTTGATGAGGTCACATGACCATATATGGTCATCACATTAGTTAGTCACATCTCTTGTCCCATAGCTTCGATATTACACAGGTTGCATGTTCCCGTCTGTAACAGTGCTTGAGTTATTACATTTATGCATATTTGATGAGGTCACATGATCATATGTAGTCATCACATTAGTTAATCACATCTCTTGACCCATAGCTTCGATATTGCACAGGTTGCATGTCCCTAACTCTTACAGTGCTTGATATATTACATTTATGCATATTCTATGAGGTCACATGACCATATATGGTCATCTTGTTTGTTAGTAAAATTTCATGTACCATCACTTCAATATTGCACTGGTTGCATGTTCCTGTCTGTAACTGTGCTTGAGTTATTACATTTATGTATATTTGATGAAGTCACATGACCATATATGGTCATCACATTAGTTAGTCACATCTCGTGTCTTATAGCTTCGATATTGCACAGGTTGCATGTCCCTATCTGTAACAGTGCTTGATATATTACATTTATGCATATTTAATGAGATCACATGACCATATATGGTCATCTTGTTTGTTAGTAGAATTTCATGTACCATCACTTCAATATTGCACTGGTTGCATGTTCCTATCTGTAACAGTGCTTGGGATATTGCAATTATGTCTAAAAAAAATGAGGTCACGTGACCATGTAAAAGAACAAAAAAATATGAAAAAACATTCTAAAATCTTCTTATAAAAAACGGCTTATCGCCTGGACTCCATATTATGGAATTAAATACTATGTCATATGATCTTTCAAAGTTATTCAGGGTTAGTTGATTTGTCGAAAATTATGCAAATGAGATGCAAAACAAAATTTAAAAAAATTCTAAAAAAAAAAGTCACGTGACCGCTAAAGTTTTTTTTTATGAAATTTGTAGCCCTTATCACACTGCTGCTATCATAAAAAAATTGGAGCACTCAGACCCTCAGAAAGGTGCGCAATTCGGCATTGAAAATTTCGACTTTAATCCAAGATGGCGGCCTGGTCATGTGACCTATGTGTCTGAACTTAGGATATGCACCAGATCTCATATAGCTTTACCATTATGGCAAGTATTGAATTTATCGGTCCAACGGCGTTGACATAAAGCGTGACCAAAAATTTAGGCGGAAGAATAATAATAATAAATATAGCTGCGTTGCAGCAATGTCGGGTTTCGAGCCCACTGACTTATTAGCAACGTTCCAAAATCAGCATCATTGACAATAATATATTAAAGGAAATTGCATGGCCTTCATACTAAACATGTTACATGTTCCTGTCTGTAACAGTGCTTAAGGTATTATAATCTCGCATATTTAATTATGTCCCATGACCATATATGGTCATCTGATGTTTTTGTCAGCTCTGTTGTGCAATAACTTCAATATTGCATTGGTTGCATGTTCCTATCTGTAACAGTGCTTGAGATATAACATTTATGCATATTTGATGAGGTCACATGACCATATATCGTCATCACATTAGTTAGTCACATCTCTTGTTCCATAGATTCGATATTGCACAGGTTGCATGTTCCCGTCTGTAATAGTGATTGAGTTATTACATTTATGCTTATTTGATGAGGTCACATGACCATATATGGTCATCGGATATGTTAGTGATTTCTGTTATGCAATAGCTTCAATATTGCACTGGTTGCATGTTCCTATCTGTAACAGTGCTTGAGATATAACATTTATGCATATTTGATGAGGTCACATGACCAAATATGGTCATCGGATGTGTTAGTCACTTCTGTTGTGCAATAGCTTCAATATTGCACTGGTTGCATGTTCCTATCTGTAACAGTGCTTGAGTTATTACATTTTTGCATATTTGATGAAATTACATGACCATATATGGTCATCACATTAGTTAGCCACATCTCTTGTCTCATAGCTTCGATATTGCATAGGTTGCATGTCTCTATCTGTGATTCTGCTTGAGATATTACAATTATGCATATTTAATGACGTCACATGACCATATACGGTCATCACATTAGTTACTCACATCTCATGTCCCACAGCTTTGATTTTGCACAGGTTGCATGTTCATGTCTGTAACAGTGCTTGAGATAATTCAATTATGCATATTTAATGAAGTCACATGACCATATATGGTCATCACATTAGTTAGCCACTTCTCTTCACCCATACCTTCGATATTGCACAGGTTGCATGTCCCTAACTCTTGCAGTGCTTGATATATTACATTTATGCATATTCAATGAGGTCACATGACCATATATGGTCATCTTGTTTGTTAGTAAAATTTCATGTACCATCACTTGAATATTGCACTGGTTGCATGTTCCCGTCTGTAACTGTGCTTGAGTTATTACATTTATGCATATTTGATGAAGTCACATGACCATATATGGTCATCACATTAGTTAGTCACATCTCGTGTCTTATAGCTTCGATATTGCACAGGTTGCATGTCCCTATCTGTAACAGTGCTTGATATATTACATTTATGCATATTTAATGAGATCACATGACCATATATGGTCATCTTGTTTGTTAGTAGAATTTCATGTACCATCACTTCAATATTGCACTGGTTGCATGTTCCTATCTGTAACAGTGCTTGAGATATTGCAATTATGTCTATAAAATGAGGTCACGTGACCATATAAAAGAACAAAAAAATATGAAAAAACATTCTAAAATCTTCTTATAAAAAACGGCTTTTCGCCTGGACTTCCATATTTTGAAATTAAATACTATGTCATATGATCTTTCAAAGTTATTCAGGGTTAGTTGATTTGTCGAAAATTATGCAAATGAGATGCAAAACAAAATTTAAAAAAATTCTAAAAAAAAAAGTCACGTGACCGCTAAAGTTTTTTTTGATGAAATTTGTAGCCCTTGTCGCACTGCTACTATCAGAAAAAAATTGGAGCACTCAGACCCTCAGAAAGGTGCGCAATTCGGCATTGAAAATTTCGCCTTTAATCCAAGATGGCGGCCTGGTCATGTGACCTATGTGTCTGAACTTAGGATATGCACCAGATCTCATACAGCTTTACCATTGTGGCAAGTATGAAACTGATCGGTCCAACTGTGTTGACATAAAGCGTGACCAAAAATTTAGGCGGAAGAATAATAATAATAATAATAATAATAATAATAATAAACGGAACAATTACAAAAGGGTTTCGACCAAATGGGCTCGAAACCCTAAATATAGCTGCGTTGCAGCAATGTCGGGTTTCGAGCCCACTGACTTATTAGCAGCGTTCCAAAATCAGCATCATTGACAATAATATATTATAGGAAATTGCATGGCCTTCATACTAAACATGTTGCATGTTCCTGTCTAGTAACAGTGCTTAAGGTATTACAATCTTGCATATTTAATGATGTCCCATGACCATATATGGTCATCGGATGTTTTTGTCAGCTCTGTTGTGCAATAACTTCAATATTGCATTGGTTGCATTTTCCTATCTGTAACAGTGCTTGAGATATAACATTTATGCATATTTGATGAGGTCACATGACCATATGTGGTCATCACATTAGTTAGTCACATCTCTTGTTCCATAGATTCGATATTGCACAGGTTGCATGTTCCCGTCTGTAACAGTGCTTGAGTTATTACATTTATGCATATTTAATGATGTCACATGACCGTGTATGGGCATCAGATGTGTTAGTCACATATCTTGTCTCATAGCTTCGATATTGCACAGGTTGTGTGTTTCTATCTGTTACTGTGTTTCAAATATAACATTTATGCATATTTGATGAGGTCACATGACCATATATGGTCATCACATTAGTTAGTCACATCTCTTGTCCCATAGCTTCGATATTGCACAGGTTGCATGTTCCCGTCTGTAACAGTGCTTGAGTTATTACATTTATGCATATTTGATGAGGTCACATGATCATATATAGTCATCACATTAGTTAATCACATCTCTTGACCCATAGCTCCGATATTGCACAGGTTGCATGTCCCTAACTCTTACAGTGCTTGATATATTACATTTATGCATATTCAATGAGGTCACATGACCATATATGGTCATCTTGTTTGTTAGTAAAATTTCATGTACCATCACTTCAATATTGCACTGGTTGCATGTTCCTGTCTGTAACTGTGCTTGAGTTATTACATTTATGTATATTTGATGAAGTCACATGACCATATATGGTCATGACATTAGTTAGTCACATCTCGTGTCTTATAGCTTCGATATTGCACAGGTTGCATGTCCCTATCTGTAACAGTGCTTGATATATTACATTTATGCATATTTAATGAGATCACATGACCATATATGGTCATCTTGTTTGTTAGTAGAATTTCATGTACCATCACTTCAAAATTGCACTGGTTGCATGTTCCTATCTGTAACAGTGCTTGAGATATTGCAATTATGTCTATAAAATGAGGTCACGTGACCATATAAAAGAACAAAAAAATATGAAAAAACATTCTAAAATCTTCTTATAAAAAACGGCTTATCGCCTGGACTCGATATTTTGGAATTAAATACTATGTCATATGATCTTTCAAAGTTATTCAGGGTTAGTTGATTTGTCGAAAATTATGCAAATGAGATGCAAAACAAAATTTAAAAAAATTCTAAAAAAAAAAGTCACGTGACCGCTAAAGTTTTTTTTGATGAAATTTATAGCCCTTGTCGCACTGCTACTATCATAAAAAAATTGGAGCACTCAGACCCTCAGAAAGGTGCGCAATTCGGCATTGAAAATTTCGCCTTTAATCCAAGATGGCGGCCTGGTCATGTGACCTATGTGTCTGAACTTAGGATATGCACCAGATCTCATATAGCTTTACCATTGTGGCAAGTATTGAATTGATCGGTCCAACGGCATTGACATAAAGCGTGACCAAAAATTTAGGCGGAATCATAATAATAAATATAGCTGCGTTGCAGCAATGTCGGGTTTCGAGCCCACTGCCTTATTAGCAGCGTTCCAAAATCAGCATCATTGACAATAATATATTAAAGGAAATTGCATGGCCTTCATACTAAACATGTTACATGTTCCTGTCTGTAACAGTGCTTAAGGTATTACAATCTTGCATATTTAATGTCACATGACCATATATGGTCATTACATGAGTTAGTCACATCTCTTGTTCCATAGATTCGATATTGCACAGGTTGCATGTTCCCGCCTGTAACAGTGCTTGAGTTATTACATTTATGAATATTTAATGATGTCACATGACCGTGTATGGTCATCAGATGTGTTAGTCATCTCTCTTGTGTAACACCTTCAATATTGCACTAGTTGCATGTTCCTGTCTATAACAGTGCTTGAGTTATTACATTTATGCATATTTGATGAGGTCACATGACCATATACGGTCATCGGATATGTTAGTTACCTCTGTTGTGCAATAACTTCAATATTGCACTGGTTGCATGTTCCTATCTGTAACAGTGCTTGAGTAATTACATTTATGCATATTTGATGAAGTTACATGACCATATATGGTCATCACATTAGTTAGTCACATCTCTTGTCTCATAGCTTCGATATTACATAGGTTGCATGTCTGTATCTGTGATTCTGCTTGAGATATTACAATTATGCATAGGTAATGACGTCACATGACCATATACGGTCATCACATTAGTTACTCACATCTCATGTCCCATAGCTTCGATTTTGCACAGGTTGCATGTTCATGTCTGTAACAGTGCTTGAGTTATTACATGTATGCATATTTGATTACGTTACATGACCATATATGGTCATCACATTAGTTAGTCACATCTCTTGTCTCATAGATTCGATATTGCACAGATTGCATGTTTCTATCTGTAACAGTGCTTGAAATAATTCAATTATGCATATTTAATGAAGTCACATGACCATATATGGTCATCACATTAGTTAGTCACATCTCTTGACCCATACCTTCGATATTGCACAGGTTGCATGTCCCTAACTCTTACAGTGCTTGATATATTACATTTATGCATATTCAATGAGGTCACATGACCATATATGGTCATCTTGTTTGTTAGTAAAATTTCATGTACCATCACTTCAATATTGCACTGGTTGCATGTTCCTGTCTGTAACTGTGCTTGAGTTATTACATTTATGTATATTTGATGTAGTCACATGACCATATATGGTCATTACATTAGTTAGTCACATCTCGTGTCTTATAGCTTCGATATTGCACAGGTTGCATGTCCCTATCTGTAACAGTGCTTGATATATTATATTTATGCATATTTAATGAGATCACATGACCATATATGGTCATCTTGTTTGTTAGTAGAATTTCATGTACCATCACTTCAATATTGCACTGGTTGCATGTTCCTATCTGTAACAGTGCTTGAGATATTGCAATTATGTCTATAAAATGAGGTCACGTGACCATATAAAAGAACCAAAAAATATGAAAAAACATTCTAAAATCTTCTTATAAAAAACGGCTTTTCGCCTGGACTTCCATATTTTGGAATTAAATACTATGTCATATGATCTTTCAAAGTTATTCAGGGTTAGTTGATTTGTCGAAAATTATGCAAATGAGATGCAAAACAAAATTTAAAAAAATTCTTTAAAAAAAAGTCACGTGACCGCTAAAGTTTTTTTTGATGAAATTTGTAGCCCTTGTCGCACTGCTACTATCATAAAAAAATTGGAGCACTCAGACCCTCAGAAAGGTGCACAAATCGGCATTGAAAATTTCGCCTTTAATCCAAGATGGCGGCCTGGTCATGTGACCTATGTGTCTGAACTTAGGATATGCACCAGATCTCATACAGCTTTACCATTGTGGCAAGTATGGAACTGATCGGTCCAACGGTGTTGACATAAAGCGTGACCAAAAATTTAGGCGGAAGAATAATAATAATAATAATAATAATAAATATAGCTGCGTTGCAGCAATGTCGGGTTTCGAGCCCACTGACATATTAGCAGCGTTCCAAAATCAGCATCATTGACAATAATATATTAAAGGAAATTACATGGCCTTCATACTAAACATGTTACATGTTCCTGTCTGTAACAGTGCTTAAGGTATTACAATCTTGCATATTTAATAATGTCCCATGACCATATACGGTCATCGGATGTTTTTTTCAGCTCTGTTGTGCAATAACTTCAATATTGCATTGGTTGCATGTTCCTATCTGTAACAGTGCTTGAGATATAACATTTGTGCATATTTGATGAGGTCACCTGACAATATATGGTCATCACATTAGTTAGTCACATCTCTTGTTCCATAGATTCGATATTGCACAGGTTGCATATTCCCGTCTGTAATAGTGCTTGAGTTATTACATTTATGCTTATTTGATGAGGTCACATGACCATATATGGTCAACGGATATGTTAGTCACTTCTGTTGTGCAATAGCTTCAATATTGCACTGGTTGCATGTTCCTATCTGTAACAGTGCTTGAGATATAAAATTTATGCATATTTGATGAGGTCACATGACCATATGTGGTCATCGGATGTGTTAGTCACTTCTGTTGTGCAATAGCTTCAATATTGCACTGGTTGCTTGTTCCTATCTGTAAAAGTGCTTGAGTTATTACATTTATGCATATTTGATGAAGTTACATGACCATATATGGTCATCACATTAGTTAGTCATATCTCTTGTCACATGGCTCCGATATTGCATAGGTTGCATGTCTCTATCTGTGATTCTGCTTGAGATATTACAATTATGCATATTTAATGACGGCACATGACCATATACAGTCATCACATTAGTTACTCACATCTCATGTCCCATAGCTTCAATTTTGCACAGGTTGCATGTTTCTATCTGTAACAGTGCTTGAGATAATTCAATTATGCATATTTAATGATGTCACATGACCATATATGTTCATCACATTAGTTAGTCACATCTCTTGACCCATACCTCCGATATTGCACAGGTTTCATGTAACTAACTCTTGCAGTGCTTGATATATTACATTTATGCATATTCAATGAGGTCACATGACCATATATAGTCATCTTGTTTGTTAGTAAAATTTCATGTACCATCCCTTCAATATTGCACTGGTTGCATGTTCCCGTCTGTAACTGTGCTTGAGTTATTACATTTATGCATATTTGATGAAGTCACATGACCATATATGGTCATCACATTAGTTAGTCACATCTCGTGTCTTATAGCTTCGATATTGCACAGGTTGCATGTCCCTATCTGTAACAGTGCTTGATATATTACATTTATGCATATTTAATGAGATCACATGACCATATATGGTCATCTTGTTTGTTAGTAGAATTTCATGTATCATCACTTCAATATTGCACTGGTTGCATGTTCCTATCTGTAACAGTGCTTGAGATATTGCAATTATGTCTATAAAATGAGGTCACGTGACCATATAAAAGAAAAAAAAATATGAAAAAACATTCTAAAATCTTCTTATAAAAAACGGCTTATCGCCTGGACTCGATATTTTGGAATTAAATACTATGTCATATGATCTTTCAAAGTTATTCAGGGTTAGTTGATTTGTCGAAAATTATGCAAATGAGATGCAAAACAAAATTTAAAAAAATTCTAAAAAAAAAAGTCACGTGACCGCTAAAGTTGTTTTTGATGATATTTGTAGCCCTTGTCGCACTGCTACTATCATAAAAAAATTGGAGCACTCAGACCCTCAGAAAGGTGCGCAATTCGGCATTGAAAATTTCGCCTTTAATCCAAGATGGCGGCCTGGTCATGTGACCTACGTGTCTGAACTTAGGATATGCACCAGATCTCATATAGCTTTACCATTGTGGCAAGTATTGAATTGATCGGTCCAACGGCGTTGACATAAAGCGTGACCAAAAATTTAGGCGGAAGAATAATAATAATAATAATAATAATAATAATAATAAACGGAACAATTACAAAAGGGTTTCGACCAAATGGGCTCGAAACCCTAATAATAAACGGAACAATTACAAAAGGGTTTCGACCAAATGGGCTCGAAACCCTAATAAATATAGCTGCGTTGCAGCAATGTCGGGTTTCGAGCCCACTGCCTTATTAGCAGCGTTCCAAAATCAGCATCATTGACAATAATATATTAAAGGAAATTGCATGGCCTTCATACTAAACATGTTACATGTTCCTGTCTGTAACAGTGCTTAAGGTATTACAATCTTGCATATTTAATGATGTTCCATGACCATATATGGTCATTGGATGTTTTTGTCAGCTGTTGTGCAATAACTTCAATATTGCATTGGTTGCATTTTCCTATCTGTAACAGTGCTTGAGATATAACATTTATGCATATTTAATGATGTCACATGACCATATATGGTCATTACATTAGTTAGTCACATCTCTTGTTCCATAGATTCGATATTGCACAGGTTGCATATTCCCGTCTGTAATAGTGCTTGAGTTATTACATTTATGCTTATTTGATGAGGTCACATGACCATATATGGACAACGGATATGTTAGTCACTTTTGTTGTGCAATAGCTTCAATATTGCACTGGTTTCATGTTCCTATCTGTAACAGTGCTTGAGTAATAACATTTATGCATATTTAATTGAGGTCACATGACCATATATGGTCATCGGATGTGTTAGTCACTTCTGTTGTGCAATAGCTTCAATATTGCACTGGTTGCATGTTCCTATCTGTAACAGTGCTTGAGATATAACATTTATGCATATTTGATGAGGTCACATGACCATATATGGTCATCGGATGTGTTAGTCACTTCTGTTGTGCAATAGCTTCAATATTGCACTGGTTGCATGTTCCTATCTGTAACAGTGCTTGAGTTATTACATTTATGCATATTTGATGAAATTACATGACCATATATGGTCATCACATTAGTTAGACACATCTCTTGTCTCATAGCTTCGATATTGCATAGGTTGCATGTCTCTATCTGTGATTCTGCTTGATATATTACAATTATGCATATTTAATGACGTCACATGACCATATACTGTCATCACATTAGTTACTCACATCTCATGTCCCACAGGTTCGATTTTGCACAGGTTGCATGTTCATGTCTGTAACAGTGCTTGAGATAATTCAATTATGCATATTTAATGAAGTCACATGACCATATATGGTCATCACATTAGTTAGCCACATCTCTTGACCCATACCTTCGATATTGCACAGGTTGCATGTCCCTAACTCTTGCAGTGCTTGATATATTACATTTATGCATATTCAATGAGGTCACATGACCATATATGGTCATCTTGTTTGTTAGTAAAATTTCATGTACCATCACTTCAATATTGCACTGGTTGCATGTTCCCGTCTGTAACTGTGCTTGAGTTATAACATTTATGCATATTTGATGAAGTCACATGACCATATATGGTCATCACATTAGTTAGTCACATCTCGTGTCTTATAGCTTCGATATTGCACAGGTTGCATGTCCCTATCTGTAACAGTGCTTGATATATTACATTTATGCATATTTAATGAGATCACATGACCATATATGGTCATCTTGTTTGTTAGTAGAATTTCATGTACCATCACTTCAATATTGCACTGGTTGCATGTTCCTATCTGTAACAGTGCTTGAGATATTGCAATTATGTCTAAAAAATGAGGTCACGTGACCATGTAAAAGAATAAAAAATAT
The DNA here is from genome assembly GCF_978046115.1 of Saccoglossus kowalevskii. NCBI lineage: Eukaryota > Metazoa > Hemichordata > Enteropneusta > Harrimaniidae > Saccoglossus > Saccoglossus kowalevskii. Next base: position 8,632,695 of record NC_140657.1, read on the forward strand.
GGAAAAACATTCTAAAATCTTCTTATAAAAAACGGCTTATCGCCTGGACTCAATATTTTGGAATTAAATACTATGTCATATGATCTTTCAAAGTTATTCAGGGTTAGTTGATTTGTCGAAAATTATGCAAATGAGATGCAAAACAAAATTTAAAAAAATTCTTAAAAAAAAAGTCACGTGACCGCTAAAGTTTTTTTTAATGAAATTTGTAGCCCTTGTCGCACTGCTACTATCATAAAAAAATTGGAGCACTCAGACCCTCAGAAAGGTGCGCAATTCGGCTTTGAAAATTTCGCCTTTAATCCAAGATGGCGGCCTGGTCGTGTGACCTATGTGTCTGAACTTAGGATATGCACCAGATCTCATACAGCTTTACTATTGTGGCAAGTATGGAACTGATCGGTCCAACGGTGTTCACATAAAGCGTGACCAAAAATTTAGGCGGAATCATAATAATAAATATAGCTGCGTTGCAGCAATGTCGGGTTTCGAGCCCACTGACTTATTAGCAGCGTTCCAAAATCAGCATCATTGACAATAATATATTATAGGAAATTGCATGGCCTTCATACTAAACATGTTGCATGTTCCTGTCTGTAACAGTGCTTAAGGTATTACAATCTTGCATATTTAATGATGTCCCATGACCATATATGGTCATCGGATGTTTTTGTCAGCTCTGTTGTGCAATAACTTCAATATTGCATTGGTTGCATTTTCCTATCTGTAACAGTGCTTGAGATATAACATTTATGCATATTTGATGAGGTCACATGACCATATGTGGTCATCACATTAGTTAGTCACATCTCTTGTTCCATAGACTCGATATTGCACAGGTTGCATGTTCCCGTCTGTAACAGTGCTTGAGTTATTACATTTATGCATATTTAATGATGTCACATGACCGTGTATGGGCATCAGATGTGTTAGTCACATATCTTGTCTCATAGCTTCGATATTGCACAGGTTGTGTGTTTCTATCTGTTACTGTGTTTCAAATATAACATTTATGCATATTTGATGAGGTCACATGACCATATATGGTCATCACATTAGTTAGTCACATCTCTTGTCCCATAGCTTCGATATTGCACAGGTTGCATGTTCCCGTCTGTAACAGTGCTTGAGTTATTACATTTATGTATATTTGATGAAGTCACATGACCATATATGGTCATGACATTAGTTAGTCACATCTCGTGTCTTATAGCTTTGATATTGCACAGGTTGCATGTCCCTATCTGTAACAGTGCTTGATATATTACATTCATGCATATTTAATGAGATCACATGACCATATATGGTCATCTTGTTTGTTAGTAGAATTTCATGTACCATCACTTCAAAATTGCACTGGTTGCATGTTCCTATCTGTAACAGTGCTTGAGATATTGCAATTATGTCTATAAAATGAGGTCACGTGACCATATAAAAGAACAAAAAAATATGAAAAAACATTCTAAAATCTTCTTATAAAAAACGGCTTATCGCCTGGACTCGATATTTTGGAATTAAATACTATGTCATATGATCTTTCAAAGTTATTCAGGGTTAGTTGATTTGTGGAAAATTATGCAAATGAGATGCAAAACAAAATTTAAAAAAATTCTAAAAAAAAAAGTCACGTGACCGCTAAAGTTTTTTTTGATGAGATTTGTAGCCCTTGTCGCACTGCTACTATCATAAAAAAAATGGAGCACTCAGACCCTCAGAAAGGTGCGCAATTCGGCATTGAAAATTTCGCCTTTAATCCAAGATGGCGGCCTGGTCATGTGACCTACGTGTCTGAACTTAGGATATGCACCAGATCTCATATAGCTTTACCATTGTGGCAAGTATTGAATTGATCGGTCCAACGGCGTTGACATAAAGCGTGACCAAAAATTTAGGCGGAAGAATAATAATAATAAATATAGCTGCGTTGCAGCAATGTCGGGTTTCGAGCCCACTGACTTATTAGCAGCGTTCCAAAATCAGCATCATTGACAATAATATATTAAAGGAAATTGCATGGCCTTCATACTAAACATGTTACATGTTCCTGTCTGTAACAGTGCTTAAGCTATTACAATCTCGCATATTTAAAGATGTCCCATGACCATATATGGTCATCGGATGTTTTTGTCAGCTCTGTTGTGCAATAACTTCAATATTGCATTGGTTGCATGTTCCAATCTGTAACAGTGCTTGAGATATAACATTTATGCATATTTGATGAGGTTACATGACCATATATGGTCATCACATTAGTTAGTCACATCTCTTGTTCCATAGATTCGATATTGCACAGATTGCATGTTCCCATCTGTAATAGTGCTTGATTTATTACATTTATGCTTATTTGATGAGGTATCATGACCATATATGGTCATCGGATATGTTAGTCACTTCTGTTGTGCAATAGCTTCAATATTGCACTGGTTGCATGTTCCTATCTGTAACAGTGCTTGAGTTATTACATTTATGCATATTTGATGAAATTACGTGACCATATATGGTCATCAAATTAGTTAGCCACATCTCTTGTCTCATAGCTTCGATATTGCATAGGTTGCATGTCTCTATCTGTGATTCTGCTTGAGATATTACAATTATGCATATTTAATGACGTCACATGACCATATACGGTTATCACATTAGTTACTCACATCTCGTGTCCCACAGCTTCGATTTTGCACAGGTTGCATGTTCATGTCTGTAACAGTGCTTGAGATAATTCAATTATGCATATTTAATGAAGTCACATGACCATATATGGTCATCACATTAGTTAGTCACATCTCTTGACCCATACCTTCGATATTGCACAGGTTGCATGTCCCTAACTCTTGCAGTGCTTCATATATTACACTTATGCATATTCAATGAGGTCACATGACCATATATGGTCATCTTGTTTGTTAGTAAAATTTCATGTACCATCCCTTCAATATTGCACTGGTTGCATGTTCCTGTCTGTAACTGTGCTAGAGTTATGACATTTATGCATATTTGATGAAGTCACATGACCATATATGGTCATCACATTAGTTAGTCACATCTCGTGTCTTATAGCTTCGATATTGCACAGGTTACATGTCCCTATCTGTAACAGTGCTTGATATATTACATTTATGCATATTTAATGAGATCACATGACCATATATGGTCATCTTGTTTGTTAGTAGAATTTCATGTACCATCACTTCAATATTGCACTGGTTGCATGTTCCAATCTGTAACAGTGCTTGAGATATTGCAATTATGTCTATAAAATGAGGTCACGTGACCATATAAAAGAACAAAAAAATATGAAAAAACATTCTAAAATCTTCTTATAAAAACGGCTTATCGCCTGGACTTCCATATTTCGCAATTAAATACTATGTCATATGATCTTTCAAAGTTATTCAGGGTTAGTTGATTTGTCGAAAATTATGCAAATGAGATGCAAAACAAAATTTAAAAAAATTCTAAAAAAAAAAGTCACGTGACCGCTAAAGTTTTTTTTGATGAGATTTGTAGCCCTTGTCGCACTGCTACTATCATAAAAAAATTGGAGCACTCAGACCCTCAGAAAGGTGCGCAATTCGGCATTGAAAATTTCGCCTTTAATCCAAGATGGCGGCCTGGTCATGTGACCTATGTGTCTGAACTTAGGATATGCACCAGATCTCATATAGCTTTACCATTGTGGCAAGTATTGAACTGATCGGTCCAACGGTGTTGACATAAAGCGTGACCAAAAATTTAGGCGGAAGAATAATAATAATAATAATAAATATAGCTGCGTTGCAGCAATGTCGGGTTTCGAGCCCACTGACTTATTAGCAGCGTTCCAAAATCAGCATCATTGACAATAATATATTAAAGGAAATTGCATGGCCTTCATACTAAACATGTTGCATGTTCCTGTCTGTAACAGTGCTTAAGGTATTACAATCTTGCATATTTAATGATGTCCCATGACCTTATATGGTCATCGGATGTTTTTGTCAGCTCTGTTGTGCAATAACTTCAATATTGCATTGGTTGCATTTTCCTATCTGTAACAGTGCTTGAGATATTGCAATTTTTATGCATATTTGATGAGGTCACATGACCATATGTGGTCATCACATTAGTTAGTCACATCTCTTGTTCCATAGATTCGATATTGCACAGGTTGCATGTTCCCGTCTGTAACAGTGCTTGAGTTATTACATTTATGCATATTTAATGATGTCACATGACTGTGTATGGGCATCAGATGTGTTAGTCACATATCTTGTCTCATAGCTTCGATATTGCACAGTTTGTGTGTTTCTATCTGTTACTGTGTTTCAAATATAACATTTATGCATATTTGATGAGGTCACATGACCATATATGGTCATCACATTAGTTAGTCACATCTCTTGTTCCATAGATTCGATATTGCACAGGTTGCATGTTCCCGTCTGTAATAGTGCTTGAGTTATTACATTTATGCTTATTTGATGAGGTCACATGACCATATATGGTCATCGGATATGTTAGTGACTTCTGTTGTGCAATAGCTTCAATATTGCACTGGTTGCATGTTCCTATCTGTAACAGTGCTTGAGTTATTACATTTATGCATATTTGATGAGGTCACATGACCATATATGGTCATCGGATATGTTAGTGACTTCTGTTGTGCAATAGCTTCAATATTGCACTGGTTGCATGTTCCTATCTGTAACAGTGCTTGATATATTACATTTATGCATATTTAATGAGATCACATGACCATATATGGTCATCTTGTTTGTTAGTAGAATTTCATGTACCATCACTTCAATATTGCACTGGTTGCATGTTCCTATCTGTAACAGTGCTTGAGATATTGCAATTATGTCTATAAAATGAGGTCACGTGACCATATAAAAGAACAAAAAAATATGAAAAAACATTCTAAAATCTTCTTATAAAAAACGGCTTTTCGCATGGACTTCCATATTTTGGAATTAAATACTATGTCATATGATCTTTCAAAGTTATTCAGGGTTAGTTGATTTGTCGAAAATTATGCAAATGAGATGCAAAACAAAATTTAAAAAAATTCTAAAAAAAAAAGTCACGTGACCGCTAAAGTTTTTTTTGATGAAATTTGTAGCCCTTGTCGCACTGCTACTATCATAAAAAAATTGGAGCACTCAGACCCTCAGAAAGGTGTGCAATTCGGCATTGAAAATTTCGCCTTTAATCCAAAATGGCGGCCTGGTCATGTGACCTATGTGTCTGAACTTAGGATATGCACCAGATCTCATACAGCTTTACCATTGTGGCAAGTATGGAACTGATCGGTCCAACGGTGTTGACATAAAGCGTGACCAAAAATTTAGGCGGAAGAATAATAATAATAATAATAAATATAGCTGCGTTGCAGCAATGTCGGGTTTCGAGCCCACTGACTTATTAGCAACGTTCCAAAATCAGCATCATTGACAATAATATATTAAAGGAAATTGCATGGCCTTCATACTAAACATGTTACATGTTCCTGTCTGTAACAGTGCTTAAGGTATTATAATCTCGCATATTTAATTATGTCCCATGACCATATATGGTCATCTGATGTTTTTGTCAGCTCTGTTGTGCAATAACTTCAATATTGCATTGGTTGCATTTTCCTATCTGTAACAGTGCTTGAGATATAATATTTATGCATATTTGATGAGGTCACATGACCATATATGGTCATCACATTAGTTAGTCACATCTCTTGTTCCATAGATTCGATATTGCACAGGTTGCATGTTCCCGTCTGTAATAGTGATTGAGTTATTACATTTATGCTTATTTGATGAGGTCACATGACCATATATGGTCATCGGATATGTTAGTGACTTCTGTTGTGCAATAGCTTCAATATTGCACTGGTTGCATGTTCCTATCTGTAACAGTGCTTGAGATATAACATTTATGCATATTTGATGAGGTCACATGACCATATATGGTCATCGGATGTGTTAGTCACTTCTGTTGTGCAATAGCTTCAATATTGCACTGGTTGCATGTTCCTATCTGTAACAGTGCTTGAGTTATTACATTTATGCATATTTGATGAAATTACATGACCATATATGGTCATCACATTAGTTAGCCACATCTCTTGTCTCATAGCTTCGATATTGCATAGGTTGCATGTCTCTATCTATGATTCTGCTTGAGATATTACAGTTATGCATATTTAATGACGTCACATGACCATATACGGTCATCACATTAGTTACTCACATCTCATGTCCCACAGCTTCGATTTTGCACAGGTTGCATGTTCATGTCTGTAACAGTGCTTGAGATAATTCAATTATGCATATTTAATGAAGTCACATGACCATATATGGTCATCACATTAGTTAGCCACATCTCTTGACCCATACCTTCGATATTGCACAGGTTGCATGTCCCTAACTCTTGCAGTGCCTGATATATTACATTTATGCATATTCAATGAGGTCACATGACCATATATGGTCATCTTGTTTGTTAGTAAAATTTCATGTACCATCACTTCAATATTGCACTGGTTGCATGTTCCCGTCTGTAACTGTGCTTGAGTTATTACATTTATGCATATTTGATGAAGTCACATGACCATATATGGTCATCACATTAGTTAGTCACATCTCGTGTCTTATAGCTTCGATATTGCACAGGTTGCATGTCCCTATCTGTAACAGTGCTTGATATATTACATTTATGCATATTTAATGAGATCACATGACCATATATGGTCATCTTGTTTGTTAGTAGCATTTCATGTACCATCACTTCAATATTGCACTGGTTGCATGTTCCTATCTGTAACAGTGCTTGAGATATTGCAATTATGTCTATAAAATGAGGTCACGTGACCATATAAAAGAACAAAAAAATATGAAAAAACATTCTAAAATCTTCTTATAAAAAACGGCTTTTCGCCTAGACTTCCATATTGTGGAATTAAATACTATGTCATATGATCTTTCAAACTTATTCAGGGTTAGTTGATTCGCCGAAAATTATGCAAATGAGATGCAAAACAAAATTTAAAAAAATTCTAAAAAAAAAAGTCACGTGACCGCTAAAGTTTTTTTTGATGAAATTTGTAGCCCTTGTCGCTCTGCTACTATCATAAAAAAATTGGAGCACTCAGACCCTCAGAAAGGTGCGTAATTCGGCATTGAAAATTTCGCCTTTAATCCAAGATGGCGGCCTGGTCATGTGACCTATGTGTCTGAACTTAGGATATGCACCAGATCTCATACAGCTTTACCATTGTGGCAAGTATGAAACTGATCGGTCCAACGGTGTTGACATAAAGCGTGACCAAAAATTTAGGCGGAAGAATAATAATAATAATAATAATAATAATAATAATAAACGGAACAATTACAAAAGGGTTTCGACCAAATGGGCTCGAAACCCTAATAATAATAAACGGAACAATTACAAAAGGGTTTCGACCAAATGGGCTCGAAACCCTAATAATAATAATAATAAACGGAACAATTACAAAAGGGTTTCGACCAAATGGGCTCGAAACCCTAATAATAATAATAATAATAATAAACGGAACAATTACAATAGGGTTTCGACCAAATGGGCTCGAAACCCTAATAATAATAAACGGAACAATTTCAATAGGGTTTCGACCAAATGGGCTCGAAACCCTAATAAACGGAACAATTTCAATAGGGTTTCGACCAAATGGGCTCGAAACCCTAATAATAATAATAATAATAATAAACGGAACAATTACAATAGGGTTTCGACCAAATGGGCTCGAAACCCTAATAAATATAGCTGCGTTGCAGCAATGTCGGGTTTCGAGCCCACTGACTTATTAGCAGCGTTGCAAAATCAGCATCATTGACAATAATATATTAAAGGAAATTGCATGGCCTTCATACTAAACATGTTACATGTTCCTGTCTGTAACAGTGCTTAAGGTATTACAATCTTGCATATTTAATGATGTCCCATGTCCATATATGGTCATCGGATGTTTTTGTCAGCTCTGTTGTGCAATAACTTCAATATTGCATTGGTTGCATTTTCCTATCTGTAACAGTGCTTGAGATATAACATTTATGCATATTTGATGAGGTCACATGACCATATGTGGTCATCACATTAGTTAGTCACATCTCTTGTTCCATAGATTCGATATTGCACAGGTTGCATGTTCCCGTCTGTAACAGTGCTTGAGTTATTACATTTATGCATATTTAATGATGTCACATGACCGTGTTTGGGCATCAGATGTGTTAGTTACATATCTTGTCTCATAGCTTCGATATTGCACAGGTTGTGTGTTTCTATCTGTTACTGTGTTTCAAATATAACATTTATGCATATTTGATGAGGTCACATGACCATATATGGTCATCACATTAGTTAGTCACATCTCTTGTTCCATAGATTCGATATTGCACAGGTTGCATGTTCCCGTCTGTAATAGTGCTTGAGTTATTACATTTATGCTTATTTGATGAGGTCACATGACCATATATGGTCATCGGATATGTTAGTGACTTCTGTTGTGCAATAGCTTCAATATTGCACTGGTTGCATGTTCCTATCTGTAACAGTGCTTGAGATATAACATTTATGCATATTTGATGAGGTCACATGACCATATATGGTCATCGGATGTGTTAGTCACATCTGTTGTGCAATAGCTTCAATATTGCACTGGTTGCATGTTCCTATCTGTAACAGTACTTGAGTTATTACATTTATGCATATTTGATGAAATTACATGACCATATATGGTCATCACATTAGTTAGCCACATTTCTTGTCTCATAGCTTCGATATTGCATAGGTTGCATGTCTCTATCTGTGATTCTGCTTGAGATATTACAATTATGCATATTTAATGACGTCACATGATCATATACGGTCATCACATTATATTGCATTGGTTGCATTTTCCTATCTGTAACAGTGCTTGAGATATAACATTTATGCATATTTGATGAGGTCACATGACCATATGTGGTCATCACATTAGTTAGTCACATCTCTTGATCCATAGATTCGATATTGCACAGGTTGCATGTTCCCGTCTGTAATAGTGATTGAGTTATTACATTTATGCTTATTTGATGAGGTCACATGACCATATATGGTCATCAGATATGTTAGTGACTTCTGTTGTGCAATAGCTTCAATATTGCACTGGTTGCATGTTCCTATCTGTAACAGTGCTTGAGATATAACATTTATGCATATTATATGAGGTCACATGACCATATATGGTCATCGGATGTGTTAGTCACTTCTGTTGTGCAATAACTTCAATATTGCACTGTTTGCATGCTCCTATCTGTACCAGTGCTTGAGTTATTACATTTATGCATATTTGATGAAATTACATGACCATATATGGTCATCACATTAGTTAGCCACATCTCTTGTCTCATAGCTTCGATATTGCATAGGTTGCATGTCTCTATCTGTGATTCTGCTTGAGATATTACAATTATGCATATTTAATGACGTCACATGACCATATACGGTCATCACATTAGTTACTCACATCTCATGTCCTACAGCTTCGATTTTGCACAGGTTGCATGTTCATGTCTGTAACAGTGCTTGAGATAATTCAATTATGCATATTTAATGAAGTCACATGACCATATATGGTCATCACATTAGTAAGCCACATCTCTTGACCCATACCTTCGATATTGCACAGGTTGCATGTCCCTAACTCTTGCAGTGCTTGATATATTACATTTATGCATATTCAATGAGGTCACATGACCATATATGGTCATCTTGTTTGTTAGTAAAATTTCATGTACCATCACTTCAATATTGCACTGGTTGCATGTTCCCGTCTGTAACTGTGCTTGAGTTATTACATTTATGCATATTTGATGAAGTCACATGACCATATATGGTCATCACATTAGTTAGTCACATCTCGTGTCTTATAGCTTCGATATTGCACAGGTTGCATGTTCCTATCTGTAACAGTGCTTGAGATATTGCAATTATGTCTATAAAATGAGGTCACGTGACCATATAAAAGAACAAAAAAATATGAAAAAACATTCTAAAATCTTCTTATAAAAAACGGCTTTTCGCCTGGACTTCCATATTTTGGAATTAAATACTATGTCATATGATCTTTCAAAGTTATTCAGGGTTAGTTGATTTGTCGAAAATTATGCAAATGAGATGCAAAACAAAATTTAAAAAAATTCTAAAAAAAAAAGTCACGTGACCGCTAAAGTTTTTTTTGATGAAATGTGTAGCCCTTGTCGCACTGCTACTATCATAAAAAAATTGGAGCACTCAGACCCTCAGAAAGGTGCGCAATTCGGCATTGAAAATTTCGCCTTTAATCCAAGATGGCGGCCTGGTCATGTGACCTATGTGTCTGAACTTAGGATATGCACCAGATCTCATACAGCTTTACCATTGTGTCAAGTATGAAACTGATCGGTCCAACGGTGTTGACATAAAGCGTGACCAAAAATTTAGGCGGAAGAATAATAATAATAATAATAATAAATATAGCTGCGTTGCAGCAATGTCGGGTTTCGAGCCCACTGACTTATTAGCAGCGTTCCAAAACCAGCATCATCGACAAGAATATATTAATCGATTTGCATGGCCTTCATACTGAACATGTTACATGTTCCTGTCTGTAACAGTGCTTAATGTTTTACAATCATACATATTTAATGATGTCACATGACCATATATGGACATCGGATGTGTCAGTCACTTCTGTTGTGCAATAACTTCAATATTGCACTGGTTGCATGTTCCTATCTGTATCAGTGCTTGACATATAACATTTATGCATATTTGATGAGGTCACATGACCATATATGGTCATCACATTAGTTAGTCACATCTATTGTTCCATAGATTCGATATTGCACAGGTTGCATGTTCCCGTCTGTAATAGTGCTTGAGTTATTACATTTATGCTTATTTGATGAGGTCACATGACCATATATGGTCATCGGATAAGTTAGTCACTTCTGTTGTGCAATAGCTTCAATATTGCACTGGTTGCATGTTCCTATCTGTAACAGTGATTGAGATATAACATTTATGCATATTTGATGAGGTCACATGACCATATATGGTAATCAGATGTGTTAGTCACTTCTGTTGTGCAATAGCTTCAATATTGCACTGGTTGCATGTTCCTATCTGTAACAGTGCTTGAGTTACTACATTTATGCATATTTGATGAAGTTACATGACCATATATGGTCATCACATTAGTTAGTCACATCTCTTGTCTCATAGCTTCAATATTGCATATGTTGCATGTCTCTATTTGTGATTCTGCTTGAGATATTACAATTATGCATATTTAATGACGTCACATGACCATATACGGTCATCTCATTAGTTACTCACATCTCATGTCCCATAGCTTCGATTTTGCACAAGTTGCATGTTCATGTCTGTAACAGTGCTTGAGTTATTTCATGTATGCATATTTGATGAAGTTACATGACCATATATGGTCATCACATTAGTTAGTCACATCTCTTGTCTCACAGCTTCGATATTGCACAGGTTGCATGTTTCTAACTGTAACAGTGCTTGAGATAATTCAATTATGCATATTTAATGAAGTCACATGACCATATATGGTCATCACATTAGTTAGTCACATCTCTTGACCATACCTTCGATATTGCACAGGATGCATGTCCCTAACTCTTACAGTGCTTGATATATTACATTTAATCATATTCAATGAGGTCACATGACCATATATGGTCATCTTGTTGGTTAGTAAAATTTCATGTACCATCACTTCAATATTGCACTGGTTGCATGTTCCTGTCTGTAACAGTGCTTGATATATTACATTTATGCATATTTAATGAGATCACATGACCATATATGGTCATCTTGTTTGTTAGTAGAATTTCATGTACCATCACTTCAATATTGCACTGGTTGCATGTTCCTATCTGTAACAGTGCTTGAGATATTGCAATTATGTCTATAAAATGAGGTCACGTGACCATATAAAAGAACAAAAAAAAATATGAAAAAACATTCTAAAATCTTCTTCTAAAAAACGGCTTATCGCCTGGACTTCATATTTTGGAATTAAATACTATGTCATATGATCTTTCAAAGTTATTCAGGGATAGTTGATTAGTCGAAAATTATGCAAATGAGATGCAAAAGAAAATTAAAAAAATTCTAGAAAAAAATTAGTCACGTGACCGCTAAAGTTTTTTTTGATGAAATTTGTAGCCCTTGTCGCACTGCTACTATCATAAAAAAATTGGAGCACTCAGACCCTCAGAAAGGTGCGCAATTCGGCATTGAAAATTTCGCCTTTAATCCAAGATGGCGGCCTGGTCATGTGACCTATGTGTCTGAACTTAGGATATGCACCAGATCTCATACAGCTTTACCATTGTGGCAAGTATGGAACTGATCGGTCCAACGGTGTTGACATAAAGCGTGACCAAAAATTTAGGCGGAAGAATAATAATAATAAATATAGCTGCGTTGCAGCAATGTCGGGTTTCGAGCCCACTGACTTATTAGCAACGTTCCAAAATCAGCATCATTGACAATAATATATTAAAGGAAATTGCATGGCCTTCATACTAAACATGTTACATGTTCCTGTCTGTAACAGTGCTTAAGGTATTATAATCTCGCATATTTAATTATGTCCCATGACCATATATGGTCATCTGATGTTTTTGTCAGCTCTGTTGTGCAATACTTCAATATTGCATTGGTTGCATGTTCCTATCTGTAACAGTGCTTGAGATATAACATTTATGCATATTTGATGAGGTCACATGACCATATATCGTCATCACATTAGTTAGTCACATCTCTTGTTCCATAGATTCGATATTGCACAGGTTGCATGTTCCCGTCTGTAATAGTGATTGAGTTATTACATTTATGCTTATTTGATGAGGTCACATGACCATATATGGTCATCGGATATGTTAGTGATTTCTGTTATGCAATAGCTTCAATATTGCACTGGTTGCATGTTCCTATCTGTAACAGTGCTTGAGATATAACATTTATGCATATTTGATGAGGTCACATGACCAAATATGGTCATCGGATGTGTTAGTCACTTCTGTTGTGCAATAGCTTCAATATTGCACTGGTTGCATGTTCCTATCTGTAACAGTGCTTGAGTTATTACATTTTTGCATATTTGATGAAATTACATGACCATATATGGTCATCACATTAGTTAGCCACATCTCTTGTCTCATAGCTTCGATATTGCATAGGTTGCATGTCTCTATCTGTGATTCTGCTTGAGATATTACAATTATGCATATTTAATGACGTCACATGACCATATACGGTCATCACATTAGTTACTCACATCTCATGTCCCACAGCTTTGATTTTGCACAGGTTGCATGTTCATGTCTGTAACAGTGCTTGAGATAATTCAATTATGCATATTTAATGAAGTCACATGACCATATATGGTCATCACATTAGTTAGCCACTTCTCTTCACCCATACCTTCGATATTGCACAGGTTGCATGTCCCTAACTCTTGCAGTGCTTGATATATTACATTTATGCATATTCAATGAGGTCACATGACCATATATGGTCATCTTGTTTGTTAGTAAAATTTCATGTACCATCACTTGAATATTGCACTGGTTGCATGTTCCCGTCTGTAACTGTGCTTGAGTTATTACATTTATGCATATTTGATGAAGTCACATGACCATATATGGTCATCACATTAGTTAGTCACATCTCGTGTCTTATAGCTTCGATATTGCACAGGTTGCATGTCCCTATCTGTAACAGTGCTTGATATATTACATTTATGCATATTTAATGAGATCACATGACCATATATGGTCATCTTGTTTGTTAGTAGAATTTCATGTACCATCACTTCAATATTGCACTGGTTGCATGTTCCTATCTGTAACAGTGCTTGAGATATTGCAATTATGTCTATAAAATGAGGTCACGTGACCATATAAAAGAACAAAAAAATATGAAAAAACATTCTAAAATCTTCTTATAAAAAACGGCTTTTCGCCTGGACTTCCATATTTTGAAATTAAATACTATGTCATATGATCTTTCAAAGTTATTCAGGGTTAGTTGATTTGTCGAAAATTATGCAAATGAGATGCAAAACAAAATTTAAAAAAATTCTAAAAAAAAAAGTCACGTGACCGCTAAAGTTTTTTTTGATGAAATTTGTAGCCCTTGTCGCACTGCTACTATCAGAAAAAAATTGGAGCACTCAGACCCTCAGAAAGGTGCGCAATTCGGCATTGAAAATTTCGCCTTTAATCCAAGATGGCGGCCTGGTCATGTGACCTATGTGTCTGAACTTAGGATATGCACCAGATCTCATACAGCTTTACCATTGTGGCAAGTATGAAACTGATCGGTCCAACTGTGTTGACATAAAGCGTGACCAAAAATTTAGGCGGAAGAATAATAATAATAATAATAATAATAATAATAATAAACGGAACAATTACAAAAGGGTTTCGACCAAATGGGCTCGAAACCCTAAATATAGCTGCGTTGCAGCAATGTCGGGTTTCGAGCCCACTGACTTATTAGCAGCGTTCCAAAATCAGCATCATTGACAATAATATATTATAGGAAATTGCATGGCCTTCATACTAAACATGTTGCATGTTCCTGTCTGTAACAGTGCTTAAGGTATTACAATCTTGCATATTTAATGATGTCCCATGACTATATATGGTCATCGGATGTTTTTGTCAGCTCTGTTGTGCAATAACTTCAATATTGCATTGGTTGCATTTTCCTATCTGTAACAGTGCTTGAGATATAACATTTATGCATATTTGATGAGGTCACCTGACCATATATGGTCATCACATTAGTTAGTCACATCTCTTGTTCCATAGATTCGATATTGCACAGGTTGCATGTTCCCGTCTGTAACAATGCTTCAGTTATTACATTTATGCATATTTAATGATGTCACATGACCGTGTATGGGCATCAGATGTGTTAGTCACATATCTTGTCTCATAGCTTCGATATTGCACAGGTTGTGTGTTTCTTTCTGTTACTGTGTTTCAAATATAACATTTATGCATATTTGATGAGGTCACATGACGATATATGGTCATCACATTAGTTAGTCACATCTCTTGTTCCATAGATTCGATATTGCACTGGTTGCATGTTCCCGTCTGTAATAGTGCTTGAGTTATTACATTTATGCTTATTTGATGAGGTCACATGACCATATATGGTCATCGGATATGTTAGTGACTTCTGTTGTGCAATAGCTTCAATATTGCACTGGTTGCATGTTCCTATCTGTAACAGTGCTTGAGATATAACATATATGCATATTTGATGAAGTCACATGACCATATATGGTCATCGGATGTGTTAGTCACTTCTGTTGTGCAATAGCTTCAATATTGCACTGGTTGCATGTTCCTATCTGTAACAGTGCTTGAGTTATTACATTTATGCATATTTGATGAAATTACATGACCATATATGGTCATCGCATTAGTTAGCCACATCTCTTGTCTCATAGCTTCGATATTGCATAGGTTGCATGTCTCTATCTGTGATTCTGCTTTAGATATTACAATTATGCATATTTAATGACGTCACATGACCATATACGGTCATCACATTAGTTACTCACATCTCATGTCCCACAGCTTCGATATTGTACAGGTTGCATGTCCCTAACTCTTGCAGTGCTTGATTTATTACATTTATGCATACTCAATGAGGTCACATGACCATATATGGTCATCTTGTTTGTTAGTAAAATTTCATGTACCATAATTTCAATATTGCACTGGTTGCATGTTTCTATCTGTAACAGTGTTTGAGATATTACATTTATGCATATTTGATGAAGTCACATGACCATATATGGTCATCACATTAGTTAGTCACATCTCGTGTCTTATAGCTTCGATAATGCACAGGTTGCATGTCCCTATCTGTAACAGTGCTTGATATATTACATTTATGCATATTTAATGAGATCACATGACCATATATGGTCATCTTGTTTGTTAGTAGAATTTCATGTATCATCACTTCAATATTGCACTGGTTGCATGTTCCTATCTGTAACAGTGCTTGAGATATTGCAATTATGTCTATAAAATGAGGTCACGTGACCATATAAAAGAACAAAAAAATATGAAAAAACATTCTAAAATCTTCTTATAAAAAACGGCTTTTCGCCTGGACTTCCATATTTTGGAATTAAATACTATGTCATATGATCTTTCAAAGTTATTCAGGGTTAGTTGATTTGTCGAAAATTATGCAAATGAGATGCAAAACAAAATTTAAAAAAATTCTAAAAAAAAAAGTCACGTGACCGCTAAAGTTTTTTTTGATGAGATTTGTAGCCCTTGTCGCACTGCTACTATCATAAAAAAATTGGAGCACTCAGACCCTCAGAAAGGTGCGCAATTCGGCATTGAAAATTTCGCCTTTAATCCAAGATGGCGGCCTGGTCATGTGACCTATGTGTCTGAACTTAGGATATGCACCAGATCTCATAAAGCTTTACCATTGTGGCAAGTATGGAACTGATCGGTCCAACGGTGTTGACATAAAGCGTGACCAAAAATTTAGGCGGAAGAATAATAATAATAATAATAATAATAATAATAATAAACGGAACAATTACAAAAGGGTTTCGACCAAATGGGCTCGAAACCCTAAATATAGCTGCGTTGCAGCAATGTCGGGTTTCGAGCCCACTGACATATTAGCAGCATTCCAAAATCAGCATCATTGACAATAATATATTAAAGGAAATTGCATGGCCTTCATACTAAACATGTTACATGTTCCTGTCTGTAACAGTGCTTAAGGTATTACAATCTTGCATATTTAATAATGTCCCATGACCATATACGGTCATCGGATGTTTTTTTCAGCTCTGTTGTGCAATAACTTCAATATTGCATTGGTTGCATGTTCCTATTTGTAACGGTGCTTGAGATATAACATTTGTGCATATTTGATGAGGTCACCTGACCATATATGGTCATCACATTAGTTAGTCACATCTCTTGTTCCATAGATTCGATATTGCACAGGTTGCATATTCCCGTCTGTAATAGTGCTTGAGTTATTACATTTATGCTTATTTGATGAGGTCACATGACCATATATGGTCAACGGATATGTTAGTCACTTCTGTTGTGCAATAGCTTCA
The DNA here is from genome assembly GCF_978046115.1 of Saccoglossus kowalevskii. Lineage (NCBI taxonomy): Eukaryota > Metazoa > Hemichordata > Enteropneusta > Harrimaniidae > Saccoglossus > Saccoglossus kowalevskii. The sequence continues at coordinate 8,649,889 of NC_140657.1, forward strand.
ATATTGCACTGGTTGCATTATCCTATCTGTAACAGTGCTTGAGATATAACATTTATGCATATTTGATGAGGTCACATGACCATATATGGTCATCGGATGTGTTAGTCACTTCTGTTGTGCAATAGCTTCAATATTGCACTGGTTGCATGTTCCTATCTGTAACAGTGCTTGAGTTATTACATTTATGCATATTTGATGAAGTTACATGACCATATATGGTCATCACATTAGTTAGTCATATCTCTTGTCACATAGCTTCGATATTGCATAGGTTGCATGTCTCTATCTTTGATTCTGCTTGAGATATTACTATTATGCATATTTAATGACGGCACATGACCATATACGGTCATCACATTAGTTACTCACATCTCATGTCCCATAGCTTCGATTTTGCACAGGTTGCATGTTTCTATCTGTAACAGTGCTTGAGATAATTCAATTATGCATATTTAATGAAGTCACATGACCATATATGGTCATCACATTTGTTAGTCACATCTCTTGACCCATACCTCCGATATTGCACAGGTTGCATGTAACTAACTCTTGCAGTGCTTGATATATTACATTTATGCATATTCAATGAGGTCACATGACCATATATAGTCATCTTGTTTGTTAGTAAAATTTCATGTACCATCACTTCAATATTGCACTGGTTGCATGTTCCCGTCTGTAACTGTGCTTGAGTTATTACATTTATGCATATTTGATGAAGTTACATGACCATATATGGTCATCACATTAGTTAGTCACATCTCGTGTCTTATAGCTTCGATATTGCACAGGTTACATGTCCCTATCTGTAACAGTGCTTGATATATTACATTTATGCATATTTAATGAGATCACATGACCATACATGGTCATCTTGTTTGTTAGTAGAATTTCATGTACCATCACTTCAATATTGCACTGGTTGCATGTTCCTATCTGTAACAGTGCTTGAGATATTGCAATTATGTCTAAAAAATGAGGTCACGTGACCATGTAAAAGAACAAAAAAAATATGGAAAAACATTCTAAAATCTTCTTATAAAAAACGGCTTATCGCCTGGACTCAATATTTTGGAATTAAATACTATGTCATATGATCTTTCAAAGTTATTCAGGGTTAGTTGATTTGTCGAAAATTATGCAAATGAGATGCAAAACAAAATTTAAAAAAATTCTAAAAAAAAAAGTCACGTGACCGCTAAAGTTTTTTTTGATGAAATTTGTAGCCCTTGTCGCACTGCTACTATCATAAAAAAATTGGAGCACTCAGACCCTCAGAAAGGTGCGCAATTCGGCATTGAAAATTTCGCCTTTAATCTAAGATGGCGGCCTGGTCATGTGACCTATGTGTCTGAACTTAGGATATGCACCAGATCTCATATAGCTTTACCACTGTGGCAAGTATTGAATTGATCGGTCCAACGGCGTTGACATAAAGCGTGACCAAAAATTTAGGCGGAAGAATAATAATAATAATAATAAATATAGCTGCGTTGCAGCAATGTCGGGTTTCGAGCCCACTGACTTATTAGCAGCGTTCCAAAACCAGCATCATCGACAAGAATATATTAATGGATTTGCATGGCCTTCATACTAAACATGTTACATGTTCCTGTCTGTAACAGTGCTTAATGTTTTACAATCATACATATTTAATGATGTCACATGACCATATATGGACATCGGATGTGTCGGTCACTTCTGTTGTGCAATAACTTCAATATTGCACTGGTTGCATGTTCCTATCTGTATCAGTGCTTGACATATAACATTTATGCATATTTGATGAGGTCACATGACCATATATGGTCATCACATTAGTTAGTCACATCTATTGTTCCATAGATTCGATATTGCACAGGTTGCATGTTCCCGTCTGTAATAGTGCTTGAGTTATTACATTTATGCTTATTTGATGAGGTCACATGACCATATATGATCATCGGATATGTTAGTCACTTCTGTTGTGCAATAGCTTCAATATTGCACTGGTTGCATGTTCCTATCTGTAACAGTGATTGAGATATAACATTTATGCATATTTGATGAGGTCACATGACCATATATGGTCATCAGATGTGTTAGTCACTTCTGTTGTGCAATAGCTTCAATATTGCACTGGTTGCATGTTCCTATCTGTAACAGTGCTTGAGTTACTACATTTATGCATATTTGATGAAGTTACATGACCATATATGGTCATCACATTAGTTAGTCACATCTCTTGTCTCATAGCTTCGATATTGCATATGTTGCATGTCTCTATTTGTGATTCTGCTTGAGATATTACAATTATGCATATTTAATGACGTCACATGACCATATACGGTCATCTCTTTAGTTACTCACATCTCATGTCCCATAGCTTCGATTTTGCACAGGTTGCATGTTCATGTCTGTAACAGTGCTTGAGTTATTTCATGTATGCATATTTGATGAAATTACATGACCATATATGGTCATCACATTAGTTAGTCACATCTCTTGTCTCACAGCTTCGATATTGCACAGGTTGCATGTTTCTAACTGTAACAGTGCTTGAGATAATTCAATTATGCATATTTAATGAAGTCACATGACCATATATGGTCATCACATTAGTTAGTCACATCTCTTGACCCATACCTTCGATATTGCACAGGATGCATGTCCCTAACTCTTACAGTGCTTGATATATTACATTTAATCATATTCAATGAGGTCACATGACCATATATGGTCATCTTGTTTGTTAGTAAAATTTCATGTACCATCACTTCAATATTGCACTGGTTGCATGTTCCCGTCTGTAACTGTGCTTGAGATAATTCAATTATGCATATTTAATGAAGTCACATGACCATATATGGTCATCACATTAGTTAGTCACATCTCTTGACCCATACCTTCGATATTGCACAGGATGCATGTCCCTAACTCTTACAGTGCTTGATATATTACATTTATGCATATTTAATGAGATCACATGACCATATATGGTCATCTTGTTTGTTAGTAGAATTTCATGTACCATCACTTCAATATTGCACTGGTTGCATGTTCCTATCTGTAGCAGTGCTTGAGATATTGCAATTATGTCTATAAAATGAGGTCACGTGACCGTATAAAAGAACAAAAAAAAATATGAAAAAACATTCTAAAATCTTCTTCTAAAAAACGGCTTATCGCCTGGACTTCATATTTTGGAATTAAATACTATGTCATATGATCTTTCAAAGTTATTCAGGGATAGTTGATTAGTCGAAAATTATGCAAATGAGATGCAAAAGAAAATTAAAAAAATTCTAGAAAAAAATTAGTCACGTGACCGCTAAAGTTTTTTTTGATGAAATTTGTAGCCCTTGTCGCACTGCTACTATCATAAAAAAATTGGAGCACTCAGACCCTCAGAAAGGTGCGCAATTCGGCATTGAAAATTTCGCCTTTAATCCAAGATGGCGGCCTGGTCATGTGACCTATGTGTCTGAACTTAGGATATGCACCAGATCTCATACAGCTTTACCATTGTGGCAAGTATGGAACTGATCGGTCCAACGGTGTTGACATAAAGCGTGACCAAAAATTTAGGCGGAAGAATAATAATAATAATAATAATAATAATAATAATAAACGGAACAATTACAATAGGGTTTCGACCAAATGGGCTCGAAACCCTAATAATAATAATAATAAACGGAACAATTACAAAAGGGTTTCGACCAAATGGGCTCGAAACCCTAATAATAATAATAAACGGAACAATTACAATAGGGTTTCGACCAAATGGGCTCGAAACCCTAAATATAGCTGCGTTGCAGCAATGTCGGGTTTCGAGCCCACTGACTTATTAGCAGCGTTCCAAAATCAGCATCATTGACAATAATATATTAAAGGAAATTGCATGGCCTTCATACTAAACATGTTACATGTTCCTGTCTGTAACAGTGCTTAAGGTATTATAATCTCGCATATTTAATTATGTCCCATGACCATATATGGTCATCTGATGTTTTTGTCAGCTCTGTTGTGCAATAACTTCAATATTGCATTGGTTGCATGTTCCTATCTGTAACAGTGCTTGAGATATAACATTTATGCATATTTGATGAGGTCACATGACCATATATGGTCATCACATTAGTTAGTCACATCTCTTGTTCCATAGATTCGATATTGCACAGGTTGCATGTTCCCGTCTGTAATAGTGATTGAGTTATTACATTTATGCTTATTTGATGAGGTCACATGACCATATATGGTCATCGGATATGTTAGTGACTTCTGTTGTGCAATAGCTTCAATATTGCACTGGTTGCATGTTTCTATCTGTAACAGTGCTTGAGATATAACATTTATGCATATTTGATGAGGTCACATGACCATATATGGTCATCGGATGTGTTAGTCACTTCTGTTGTGCAATAGCTTCAATATTGCACTGGTTGCATGTTCCTATGTGTAACAGTGCTTGAGTTATTACATTTATGCATATTTGATGAAATTACATGACCATATATGGTCATCACATTAGTTAGCCACATCTCTTGTCTCATAGCTTCGATATTGCATAGGTTGCATGTCTCTATCTGTGATTCTGCTTGAGATATTACAATTATGCATATTTAATGACGTCACATGACCATATACGGTCATCACATTAGTTACGCACATCTCATGTCCCACAGCTTCGATTTTGCACAGGTTGCATGTTCATGTCTGTAACAGTGCTTGAGATAATTCAATTATGCATATTTAATGAAGTCACATGACCATATATGGTCATCACATTAGTTAGCCACATCTCTTGACCATACCTTCGATATTGCACAGGTTGCAAGTCCCTAAATCTTGCAGTGCTTGATATATTACATTTATGCATATTCAATGAGGTCACATGACCATATATGGTCATCTTGTTTGTTAGTAAAATTTCATGTACCATCACTTCAATATTGCACTGGTTGCATGTTCCCGTCTGTAACTGTGCTTGAGTTATTACATTTATGCATATTTGATGAAGTCACATGACCATATATGGTCATCACATTAGTCACATCTCGTGTCTTATAGCTTCGATATTGCACAGGTTACATGTCCCTATCTGTAACAGTGCTTGATATATTACATTTATGCATATTTAATGAGATCACATGACCATACATGGTCATCTTGTTTGTTAGTAGAATTTCATGTACCATCACTTCAATATTGCACTGGTTGCATGTTCCTATCTGTAACAGTGCTTGAGATATTGCAATTATGTCTAAAAAATGAGGTCACGTGACCATGTAAAAGAACAAAAAAAATATGGAAAAACATTCTAAAATCTTCTTATAAAAAACGGCTTATCGCCTGGACTCAATATTTTGGAATTAAATACTATGTCATATGATCTTTCAAAGTTATTCAGGGTTAGTTGATTTGTCGAAAATTATGCAAATGAGATGCAAAACAAAATTTAAAAAAATTCTAAAAAAAAAAGTCACGTGACCGCTAAAGTTTTTTTTGATGAAATTTGTAGCCCTTGTCGCACTGCTACTATCATAAAAAAATTGGAGCACTCAGACCCTCAGAAAGGTGCGCAATTCGGCATTGAAAATTTCGCCTTTAATCTAAGATGGCGGCCTGGTCATGTGACCTATGTGTCTGAACTTAGGATATGCACCAGATCTCATATAGCTTTACCACTGTGGCAAGTATTGAATTGATCGGTCCAACGGCGTTGACATAAAGCGTGACCAAAAATTTAGGCGGAAGAATAATAATAATAAATATAGCTGCGTTGCAGCAATGTCGGGTTTCGAGCCCACTGGCTTATTAGCAGCGTTCCAAAATCAGCATCATTGACAATAATATATTAAAGGAAATTGCATGGCCTTCATACTAAACATGTTACATGTTCCAGTCTGTAACAGTGCTTAAGGTATTACAATCTTGCATATTTAATGATGTCACATGACCATATATGGTCATTACATTAGTTAGTCACATCACTTGTTCCATAGATTCGATATTGCACAGGTTGCATGTTCCTGTCTGTAACAGTGCTTGAGTTATTACATTTATGACCATATATGGTCATCGGATGTGTTAGTCACTTCTGTTGTGCAATAGCTTCAATATTGCACTGGTTGCATGTTCCTATCTGTAACAGTGCTTGAGTTATTACATTTATGCATATTTGATGAAGTTACATGACCATATATGGTCATCACATTAGTTAGTCACATCTCTTGTCACATAGCTTCGATATTGCATAGGTTGCATGTCTCTATCTGTGATTCTGCTTGAGATATTACAATTATGCATATTTAATGACGGCACATGACCATATACGGTCATCACATTAGTTACTCACATCTCATATCCCATAGCTTCGATTTTGCACAGGTTGCATGTTTCTATCTGTAACAGTGCTTGAGATAATTCAATTATGCATATTTAATGAAGTCACATGACCATATATGGTCATCACATTAGTTAGTCACATCTCTTGACCCATACCTCCGATATTGCACAGGTTGCATGTAACTAACTCTTGCAGTGCTTGACATATTACATTTATGCATATTCAATGAGGTCACATGACCATATATAGTCATCTTGTTTGTTAGTAAAATTTCATGTACCATCACTTCAATATTGCACTGGTTGCATGTTCTCATCTGTAACTGTGCTTGAGTTATTACATTTATGCATATTTGATGAAGTCACATGACCATATATGGTCATCACATTAGTTAGTCACATCTCGTGTCTTATAGCTTCGATATTGCACAGGTTGCATGTCCCTATCTGTAACAGTGCTTGATATATTACATTTATGCATATTTAATGAGATCACATGACCATGTATGGTCATCTTGTTTGTTAGTAGAATTTCATGTACCATCACTTCAATATTGCACTGGTTGCATGTTCCTATCTGTAACAGTGCTTGAGATATTGCAATTATGTCTAAAAAATGAGGTCACGTGACCATGTAAAAGAACAAAAAAATATGGAAAAACATTCTAAAATCTTCTTATAAAAAACGGTTTATCGCCTGGACTCAATATTTTGGAATTAAATACTATGTCATATGATCTTTCAAAGTTATTCAGGGTTAGTTGATTTGTCGAAAATTATGCAAATGAGATGCAAAACAAAATTTAAAAAAATTCTAAAAAAAAAAGTCACGTGACCGCTAAAGTTTTTTTTGCTGAAATTTGTAGCCCTTGTCGCACTGCTACTATCGTAAAAAAATTGGAGCACTCAGACCCTCAGAAAGGTGCGCAATTCGGCATTGAAAATTTCGCCTTTAATCCAAGATGGCGGCCTGGCCATGTGACCTATGTGTCTGAACTTAGGATATGCACCAGATCTCATACAGCTTTACCATTGTGGCAAGTATGGAACTGATCGGTCCAACGGTGTTGACATAAAGCGTGACCAAAAATTTAGGCGGAAGAATAATAATAATAATAATAATAATAATAATAATAAACGGAACAATTACAAAAGGGTTTCGACCAAATGGGCTCGAAACCCTAATAATAAATATAGCTGCGTTGCAGCAATGTCGGGTTTCGAGCCCACTGACTTATTAGCAGCGTTCCAAAACCAGCATCATCGACAAGAATATATTAATGGATTTGCATGGCCTTCATACTAAACATGTTACATGTTCCTGTCTGTAACAGTGCTTAATGTTTTACAATCATACATATTTAATGATGTCACATGACCATATATGGACATCGGATGTGTCGGTCACTTCTGTTGTGCAATAACTTCAATATTGCACTGGTTGCATGTTCCTATCTGTATCAGTGCTTGACATATAACATTTATGCATATTTGATGAGGTCACATGACCATATATGGTCATCACATTAGTTAGTCACATCTATTGTTCCATAGATTCGATATTGCACAGGTTGCATGTTCCCGTCTGTAATAGTGCTTGAGTTATTACATTTATGCTTATTTGATGAGGTCACATGACCATATATGATCATCGGATATGTTAGTCACTTCTGTTGTGCAATAGCTTCAATATTGCACTGGTTGCATGTTCCTATCTGTAACAGTGATTGAGATATAACATTTATGCATATTTGATGAGGTCACATGACCATATATGGTCATCAGATGTGTTAGTCACTTCTGTTGTGCAATAGCTTCAATATTGCACTGGTTGCATGTTCCTATCTGTAACAGTGCTTGAGTTACTACATTTATGCATATTTGATGAAGTTACATGACCATATATGGTCATCACATTAGTTAGTCACATCTCTTGTCTCATAGCTTCGATATTGCATATGTTGCATGTCTCTATTTGTGATTCTGCTTGAGATATTACAATTATGCATATTTAATGACGTCACATGACCATATACGGTCATCTCTTTAGTTACTCACATCTCATGTCCCATAGCTTCGATTTTGCACAGGTTGCATGTTCATGTCTGTAACAGTGCTTGAGTTATTTCATGTATGCATATTTGATGAAATTACATGACCATATATGGTCATCACATTAGTTAGTCACATCTCTTGTCTCACAGCTTCGATATTGCACAGGTTGCATGTTTCTAACTGTAACAGTGCTTGAGATAATTCAATTATGCATATTTAATGAAGTCACATGACCATATATGGTCATCACATTAGTTAGTCACATCTCTTGACCCATACCTTCGATATTGCACAGGATGCATGTCCCTAACTCTTACAGTGCTTGATATATTACATTTAATCATATTCAATGAGGTCACATGACCATATATGGTCATCTTGTTTGTTAGTAAAATTTCATGTACCATCACTTCAATATTGCACTGGTTGCATGTTCCCGTCTGTAACTGTGCTTGAGATAATTCAATTATGCATATTTAATGAAGTCACATGACCATATATGGTCATCACATTAGTTAGTCACATCTCTTGACCCATACCTTCGATATTGCACAGGATGCATGTCCCTAACTCTTACAGTGCTTGATATATTACATTTATGCATATTTAATGAGATCACATGACCATATATGGTCATCTTGTTTGTTAGTAGAATTTCATGTACCATCACTTCAATATTGCACTGGTTGCATGTTCCTATCTGTAGCAGTGCTTGAGATATTGCAATTATGTCTATAAAATGAGGTCACGTGACCATATAAAAGAACAAAAAAAAATATGAAAAAACATTCTAAAATCTTCTTCTAAAAAACGGCTTATCGCCTGGACTTCATATTTTGGAATTAAATACTATGTCATATGATCTTTCAAAGTTATTCAGGGATAGTTGATTAGTCGAAAATTATGCAAATGAGATGCAAAAGAAAATTAAAAAAATTCTAGAAAAAAATTAGTCACGTGACCGCTAAAGTTTTTTTTGATGAAATTTGTAGCCCTTGTCGCACTGCTACTATCATAAAAAAATTGGAGCACTCAGACCCTCAGAAAGGTGCGCAATTCGGCATTGAAAATTTCGCCTTTAATCCAAGATGGCGGCCTGGTCATGTGACCTATGTGTCTGAACTTAGGATATGCACCAGATCTCATACAGCTTTACCATTGTGGCAAGTATGGAACTGATCGGTCCAACGGTGTTGACATAAAGCGTGACCAAAAATTTAGGCGGAAGAATAATAATAATAATAATAATAATAATAATAATAAACGGAACAATTACAATAGGGTTTCGACCAAATGGGCTCGAAACCCTAATAATAATAATAATAAACGGAACAATTACAAAAGGGTTTCGACCAAATGGGCTCGAAACCCTAATAATAATAATAAACGGAACAATTACAATAGGGTTTCGACCAAATGGGCTCGAAACCCTAAATATAGCTGCGTTGCAGCAATGTCGGGTTTCGAGCCCACTGACTTATTAGCAGCGTTCCAAAATCAGCATCATTGACAATAATATATTAAAGGAAATTGCATGGCCTTCATACTAAACATGTTACATGTTCCTGTCTGTAACAGTGCTTAAGGTATTATAATCTCGCATATTTAATTATGTCCCATGACCATATATGGTCATCTGATGTTTTTGTCAGCTCTGTTGTGCAATAACTTCAATATTGCATTGGTTGCATGTTCCTATCTGTAACAGTGCTTGAGATATAACATTTATGCATATTTGATGAGGTCACATGACCATATATGGTCATCACATTAGTTAGTCACATCTCTTGTTCCATAGATTCGATATTGCACAGGTTGCATGTTCCCGTCTGTAATAGTGATTGAGTTATTACATTTATGCTTATTTGATGAGGTCACATGACCATATATGGTCATCGGATATGTTAGTGACTTCTGTTGTGCAATAGCTTCAATATTGCACTGGTTGCATGTTTCTATCTGTAACAGTGCTTGAGATATAACATTTATGCATATTTGATGAGGTCACATGACCATATATGGTCATCGGATGTGTTAGTCACTTCTGTTGTGCAATAGCTTCAATATTGCACTGGTTGCATGTTCCTATGTGTAACAGTGCTTGAGTTATTACATTTATGCATATTTGATGAAATTACATGACCATATATGGTCATCACATTAGTTAGCCACATCTCTTGTCTCATAGCTTCGATATTGCATAGGTTGCATGTCTCTATCTGTGATTCTGCTTGAGATATTACAATTATGCATATTTAATGACGTCACATGACCATATACGGTCATCACATTAGTTACGCACATCTCATGTCCCACAGCTTCGATTTTGCACAGGTTGCATGTTCATGTCTGTAACAGTGCTTGAGATAATTCAATTATGCATATTTAATGAAGTCACATGACCATATATGGTCATCACATTAGTTAGCCACATCTCTTGACCATACCTTCGATATTGCACAGGTTGCAAGTCCCTAAATCTTGCAGTGCTTGATATATTACATTTATGCATATTCAATGAGGTCACATGACCATATATGGTCATCTTGTTTGTTAGTAAAATTTCATGTACCATCACTTCAATATTGCACTGGTTGCATGTTCCCGTCTGTAACTGTGCTTGAGTTATTACATTTATGCATATTTGATGAAGTCACATGACCATATATGGTCATCACATTAGTTAGTCACATCTCGTGTCTTATAGCTTCGATATTGCACAGGTTGCATGTCCCTATCTGTAACAGTGCTTGATATATTACATTTATGCATATTTAATGAGATCACATGACCATATATGGTCATCTTGTTTGTTAGTAGAATTTCATGTACCATCACTTCAATATTGCACTGGTTGCATGTTCCTATCTGTAACAGTGCTTGAGATATTGCAATTATGTCTATAAAATGAGGTCACGTGACCATATAAAAGAACAAAAAAATATGAAAAAACATTCTAAAATCTTCTTATAAAAAACGGCTTTTCGCATGGACTTCCATATTTTGGAATTAAATACTATGTCATATGATCTTTCAAAGTTATTCAGGGTTAGTTGATTTGTCGAAAATTATGCAAATGAGATGCAAAACAAAATTTAAAAAAATTCTAAAAAAAAAATTCACGTGACCGCTAAAGTTTTTTTTGATGAAATTTGTAGCCCTTGTCGCACTGCTACTATCATAAAAAAATTGGAGCACTCAGACCCTCAGAAAGGTGCGCAATTCGGCATTGAAAATTTCGCCTTTAATCCAAGATGGCGGCCTGGTCATGTGACCTATGTGTCTGAACTTAGGATATGCACCAGATCTCATATTGCTTTACCATTGTGGCAAGTATTGAATTGATCGGTCCAACGGCGTTGACATAAAGCGTGACCAAAAATTTAGGCGGAAGAATAATAATAATAATAATAATAAACGGAACAATTACAAAAGGGTTTCGACCAAATGGGCTCGAAACCCTAATAAATATAGCTGCGTTGCAGCAATGTCGGGTTTCGAGCCCACTGACTTATTAGCAGCGTTCCAAAACCAGCATCATCGACAAGAATATATTAATGGATTTGCATGGCCTTCATACTAAACATGTTACATGTTCCTGTCTGTAACAGTGCTTAATGTTTTACAATCATACATATTTAATGATGTCACATGACCATATATGGACATCGGATGTGTCGGTCACTTCTGTTGTGCAATAACTTCAATATTGCACTGGTTGCATGTTCCTATCTGTATCAGTGCTTGACATATAACATTTATGCATATTTGATGAGGTCACATGACCATATATGGTCATCACATTAGTTAGTCACATCTATTGTTCCATATATTCGATATTGCACAGGTTGCATGTTCCCGTCTGTAATAGTGCTTGAGTTATTACATTTATGCTTATTTGATGAGGTCACATGACCATATATAGTCATCGGATATGTTAGTCACTTCTGTTGTGCAATAGCTTCAATATTGCACTGGTTGCATGTTCCTATCTGTAACAGTGATTGAGATATAACATTTATGCATATTTGATGAGGTCACATGACCATATATGGTCATCAGATGTGTTAGTCACTTCTGTTGTGCAATAGCTTCAATATTGCACTGGTTGCATGTTCCTATCTGTAACAGTGCTTAAGTTACTACATTTATGCATATTTGATGAAGTTACATGACCATATATGGTCATCACATTAGTTAGTCACATCTCTTGTCTCATAGCTTCGATATTGCATATGTTGCATGTCTCTATTTGTGATTCTGCTTGAGATATTACAATTATGCATATTTAATGACGTCACATGACCATATACGGTCAACTCATTAGTTACTCACATCTCATGTCCCATAGCTTCGATTTTGCATAGGTTGCATGTTCATGTCTGTAACAGTGCTTGAGTTATTTCATGTATGCATATTTGATGAAGTTACATGACCATATATGGTCATCACATTAGATAGTCACATCTCTTGTCTCACAGCTTCGATATTGCACAGGTTGCATGTTTCTAACTGTAACAGTGCTTGAGATAATTCAATTATGCATATTTAATGAAGTCACATGACCATATATGGTCATCACATTAGTTAGTCACATCTCTTGACCCATACCTTCGATATTGCACAGGATGCATGTCCCTAACTCTTACAGTGCTTGATATATTTCATTTAATCATATTCAATGAGGTCACATGACCATATATGGTCATCTTGTTTGTTAGTAAAATTTCATGTACCATCACTTCAATATTGCACTGGTTGCATGTTCCCGTCTGTAACTGTGCTTGAGTTATTACATTTATGCATATTTGATGAAGTCACATGACCATATATGGTCATCACATTAGTTAGTCACAGCTCGTGTCTTATAGCTTCGATATTGCACAGGTTGCATGTCGCTATCTGTAACAGTGCTTGATATATTACATTTATGCATATTTAATGAGATCACATGACCATATATGGTCATCTTGTTTGTTAGTAGAATTTCATGTACCATCACTTCAATATTGCACTGGTTGCATGTTCCTATCTGTAACAGTGCTTGAGATATTGCAATTATGTCTATAAAATGAGGTCACGTGACCATATAAAAGAACAAAAAAAATATGAAAAAACATTCTAAAATCTTCTTCTAAAAAACGGCTTATCGCCTGGACTTCATATTTTGGAATTAAATACTATGTCATATGATCTTTCAAAGTTATTCAGGGATAGTTGATTAGTCGGAAATTATGCAAATGAGATGCAAAAGAAAATTAAAAAAATTCTAGAAAAAAATTAGTCACGTGACCGCTAAAGTTTTTTTTGATGAAATTTGTAGCCCTTGTCGCACTGCTACTATCATAAAAAAATTGGAGCACTCAGACCCTCAGAAAGGTGCGCAATTCGGCATTGAAAATTTCGCCTTTAATCCAAGATGGCGGCCTGGTCATGTGACCTATGTGTCTGAACTTAGGATATGCACCAGATCTCATACAGCTTTACCATTGTGGCAAGTATGGAACTGATCGGTCCAACGGTGTTGACATAAAGCGTGACCAAAAATTTAGGCGGAAGAATAATAATAATAATAATAATAAATATAGCTGCGTTGCAGCAATGTCGGGTTTCGAGCCCACTGACTTATTAGCAGCGTTCCAAAATCAGCATCATTGACAATAATATATTAAAGGAAATTGCATGGCCTTCATACTAAACATGTTGCATGTTCCTGTCTGTAACAGTGCTTAAGGTATTACAATCTTGCATATTTAATGATGTCCCATGACCATATATGGTCATCGGATGTTTTTGTCAGCTCTGTTGTGCAATAACTTCAATATTGCATTGGTTGCATTTTCCTATCTGTAACAGTGCTTGAGTTATTACATTTATGCACATTTAATGATGTCACATGACCGTGTATTGGCATCAGATGTGTTAGTCACATATCTTGTCTCATAGCTTCGATATTGCACAGGTTGTGTGTTTCTATCTGTTACTGTGTTTCAAATATAACATTTATGCATATTTGATGAGGTCACATGACCATATATGGTCATCACATTAGTTAGTCACATCTCTTGTCCCATAGCTTTGATATTGCACAGGTTGCATGTTCCCGTCTGTAACAGTGCTTGAGTTATTACATTTATGCATATTGGATGAGGTCACATGATCATATATAGTCATCACATTAGTTAGACACATCTCTTGTTCCATAGATTCGATATTGCACAGGTTGCATGTTCCCGTCTGTAATAGTGATTGAGTTATTACATTTATGCTTATTTGATGAGGTCACATGACCATATATGGTCATCGGATATGTTAGTGACTTCTGTTGTGCAATAGCTTCAATATTGCACTGGTTGCATGTTCCTATCTGTAACAGTGCTTGAGATATAACATTTATGCATATTTGATGAGGTCACATGACCATATATGGTCATCGGATGTGTTAGTCACTTCTGTTGTGCAATAGCTTCAATATTGCACTGGTTGCATGTTCCTATCTGTAACAGTGCTTGAGTTATTACATTTATGCATATTTGATGACTTTACATGACCATATATGGTCATCACATTAGTTAGCCACATCTCTTGTCTCATAGCTTCGATATTGCATAGGTTGCATGTCTCTATCTGTGATTCTGCTTGAGATATTACAGTTATGCATATTTAATGACGTCACATGACCATATACGGTCATCTTGTTTGTTAGTAAAATGTCATGTACCATCACTTCAATATTGCACTGGTTGCATGTTCCTGTCTGTAACAGTGCTTGAGTTATTACATTTATGCGTATTTAATGACGTCACATGACCATATACGGTTATCACATTAGTTACTCACATCTCATGTCCCACAGCTTCGATTTTGCACAGGTTGCATGTTCATGTCTGTAACAGTGCTTGAGATAATTCAATTATGCATATTTAATGAAGTCACATGACCATATATGGTCATCACATTAGTTAGCCACATCTCTTGACCCGTACCTTCGATATTGCACAGGTTGCATGTCCCTAACTCTTACAGTGCTTGATATATTACATTTATGCATATTCAATGAGGTCACATGACCATATATGGTCATCTTGTTTGTTAGTAAAATTTCATGTACCATCACTTCAATATTGCACTGGTTGCATGTTCCCGTCTGTAACTGTGCTTGAGTTATTACATTTATGCATATTTGATGAAGTCACATGACCATATATGGTCATCACATTAGTTAGTCACATCTCGTGTCTTATAGCTTCGATATTGCACAGGTTGCATGTCCCTATCTGTAACAGTGCTTGATATATTACATTTATGCATATTTAATGAGATCACATGACCATATATGGTCATCTTGTTTGTTAGTAGAATTTCATGTACCATCACTTCAATATTGCACTGGTTGCATGTTCCTATCTGTAACAGTGCTTGAGATATTGCAATTATGTCTATAAAATGAGGTCACGTGACCATATAAAAGAACAAAAAAATATGAAAAAACATTCTAAAATCTTCTTATAAAAAACGGCTTATCGCCTGGACTCGATATTTTGGAATTAAATACTATGTCATATGATCTTTCAAAGTTATTCAGGGTTAGTTGATTTGTCGAAAATTATGCAAATGAGATGCAAAACAAAATTTAAAAAAATTCTAAAAAAAAAAGTCACGTGACCGCTAAAGTTTTTTTTGATGATATTTGTAGCCCTTGTCGCACTGCTACTATCATAAAAAAATTGGAGCACTCAGACCCTCAGAAAGGTGCGCAATTCGGCATTGAAAATTTCGCCTTTAATCCAAGATGGCGGCCTGGTCATGTGACCTACGTGTCTGAACTTAGGATATGCACCAGATCTCATATAGCTTTACCATTGTGGCAAGTATTGAATTGATCGGTCCAACGGCGTTGACATAAAGCGTGACCAAAAATTTAGGCGGAAGAATAATAATAATAATAATAATAATAATAATAATAAACGGAACAATTACAAAAGGGTTTCGACCAAATGGGCTCGAAACCCTAATAAACGGAACAATTACAATAGGGTTTCGACCAAATGGGCTCGAAACCCTAATAATAATAAACGGAACAATTACAAAAGGGTTTCGACCAAATGGGCTCGAAACCCTAAATATAGCTGCGTTGCAGCAATGTCGGGTTTCGAGCCCACTGACTTATTCGCAGCGTTCCAAAATCAGCATCATTGACAATAATATATTAATGGAAATTGCATGGCCTTCATACTAAACATGTTGCATGTTCCTGTCTGTAACAGTGCTTAAGGTATTACAATCTTGCATATTTAATGATGTCCCATGACCATATATGGTCATTGGATGTTTTTGTCAGCTCTGTTGTGCAATAACTTCATTATTGTATTGGTTGCATGTTCCTATCTGTAACAGTGCTTGAGATATAACATTTGTGCATATTTGATGAGGTCACCTGACCATATATGGTCATCACATTAGTTAGTCACATCTCTTGTTCCATAGATTCGATATTGCACAGGTTGCATATTCCCGTCTGTAATAGTGCTTGAGTTATTACATTTATGCTTATTTGATGAGGTCACATGACCATATATGGTCAACGGATATGTTAGTCACTTCTGTTGTGCAATAGCTTGCTGGTTGCATGTTCCTATCTGTAACAGTGCTTGAGATATAACATTTATGCATATTTGATGAGGTCACATGACCATATATGGTCATCGGATGTGTTAGTCACTTCTGTTGTGCAATAGCTTCAATATTGCACTGGTTGCATGTTTCTATCTGTAACAGTGCTTGAGATAATTCAATTATGCATATTTAATGAAGTCACATGACCATATATGGTCATAACATTAGTTAGTCACATCTCTTGACCCATACCTCCGATATTGCACAGGTTGCATGTAACTAACTCTTGCAGTGCTTGACATATTACATTTATGCATATTCAATGAGGTCACATGACCATATATAGTCATCTTGTTTGTTAGTAAAATTTCATGTACCATCACTTCAATATTGCACTGGTTGCATGTTCCCATCTGTAACTGTGCTTGAGTTATTACATTTATGCATATTTGATGAAGTCACATGACCATATATGGTCATCACATTAGTTAGTCACATCTCGTGTCTTATAGCTTCGATATTGCACAGGTTGCATGTCCCTATCTGTAACAGTGCTTGATATATTACATTTATGCATATTTAATGAGATCACATGACCATATATGGTCATCTTGTTTGTTAGTAGAATTTCATGTACCATCACTTCAATATTGCACTGGTTGCATGTTCCTATCTGTAACAGTGCTTGAGATATTGCAATTATGTCTAAAAAATGAGGTCACGTGACCATGTAAAAGAACAAAAAAATATGGAAAAACATTCTAAAATCTTCTTATAAAAAACGGCTTATCGCCTGGACTCAATATTTTGGAATTAAATACTATGTCATATGATCTTTCAAAGTTATTCAGGGTTAGTTGATTTGTCGAAAATTATGCAAATGAGATGCAAAACAAAATTTTAAAAAATTCTAAAAAAAAAAGTCACGTGACCGCTAAAGTTTTTTTTGCTGAAATTTGTAGCCCTTGTCGCACTGCTACTATCGTAAAAAAATTGGAGCACTCAGACCCTCAGAAAGGTGCGCAATTCGGCATTGAAAATTTCGCCTTTAATCCAAGATGGCGGCCTGGCCATGTGACCTATGTGTCTGAACTTAGGATATGCACCAGATCTCATACAGCTTTACCATTGTGGCAAGTATGGAACTGATCGGTCCAACGGTGTTGACATAAAGCGTGACCAAAAATTTAGGCGGAAGAATAATAATAATAATAATAATAAATATAGCTGCGTTGCAGCAATGTCGGGTTTCGAGCCCACTGACTTATTAGCAGCGTTCCAAAATCAGCATCATTGACAATAATATATTAAAGGAAATTGCATGGCCTTCATACTAAACATGTTGCATATTCCTGTCTGTAACAGTGCTTAATGTATTACAATCTTGCATATTTAATGATGTCCCATGACCATATATGGTCATCGGATGTTTTTGTCAGCTCTGTTGTGCAATAACTTCAATATTGCATTGGTTGCATTTTCCTATCTGTAACAGTGCTTGAGATATAACATTTATGCATATTTGATGAGGTCACATGACCATATGTGGTCATCACATTAGTTAGTCACATCTCTTGTTCCATAGATTCGATATTGCATAGGTTGCATGTTCCCGTCTGTAACAGTGCTTGAGTTATTACATTTATGCATATTTAATGATGTCACATGATCGTGTATGGGCATCAGATGTGTTAGTCACATATCTTGTCTCATAGCTTCGATATTGCACAGGTTGTGTGTTTCTATCTGTTACTGTGTTTCAAATATAACATTTATGCATATTTGATGAGGTCACATGACCATATATGGTCATCACATTAGTTAGTCACATCTCTTGTCCCATAGCTTCGATATTGCACAGGTTGCATGTTCCCGTCTGTAACAGTGCTTGAGTTATTACATTTATGCATATTTAATGATGTCACATGACCGTGTATGGGCATCAGATGTGTTAGTCACATATCTTGTCTCATAGCTTTGATATTGCACAGGTTGTGTGTTTCTATCTGTTACTGTGTTTCAAATATAACATTTATGCATATTTGATGAGGTCACATGACCATATATGGTCATCAGATGTGTTAGTCACTTCTGTTGTGCAATAGCTTCAATATTGCACTGGTTGCATGTTCCTATCTGTAACAGTGCTTGAGTTATTACATTTATGCATATTTGATGAAGTCACATGACCATATATGGTCATCACATTAGTTAGTCACATCTCGTGTCTTATAGCTTCGATATTGCACAGGTTGCATGTCCCTATCTGTAACAGTGCTTGATATATTACATTCATGCATATTTAATGAGATCACATGACCATATATGGTCATCTTGTTTGTTAGTAGAATTTCATGTACCATCACTTCAAAATTGCACTGGTTGCATGTTCCTATCTGTAACAGTGATTGAGATATTGCAATTATGTCTATAAAATGAGGTCACGTGACCATATAAAAGAACAAAAAAATATGAAAAAACATTCTAAAATCTTCTTATAAAAAACGGCTTATCGCCTGGACTCGATATTTTGGAATTAAATACTATGTCATATGATCTTTCAAAGTTATTCAGGGTTAGTTGATTTGTCGAAAATTATGCAAATGAGATGCAAAACAAAATTTAAAAAAATTCTAAAAAAAAAAGTCACGTGACCGCTAAAGTTTTTTTTGATGAGATTTGTAGCCCTTGTTGCACTGCTACTATCATAAAAAAATTGGAGCACTCAGACCCTCAGAAAGGTGCGCAATTCGGCATTGAAAATTTCGCATTTAATCCAAGATGGCGGCCTGGTCATGTGACCTATGTGTCTGAACTTAGGATATGCACCAGATCTCATACAGCTTTACAATTGTGGCAAGTATGAAACTGATTGGTCCAACGGTGTTGACATAAAGCGTGTCCAAAAATTTAGGCGGAAGAATAATAATAATAATAATAATAATAATAATAATAAACGGAACAATTACAAAAGGGTTTCGACCAAATGGGCTCGAAACCCTAAATATAGCTGCGTTGCAGCAATGTCGGGTTTCGAGCCCACTGACTTATTAGCAGCATTCCAAAATCAGCATCATCGACAAGAATATATTAAAGGATTTGCATGGCCTTCATACTAAACATGTTACATGTTCCTGTCTGTGACAGTGCTTAATGTTTTACAATCATGCATATTTAATGACGTCACATGACCATATATGGTCATCGGATGTATCAGTCACTTCTGTTGTGCAATAACTTCAATATTGCACTGGTTGCATGTTCCTATCTGTAACAGTGCTTGACATATAACATTTATGCATATTTGATGAGGTCACATGACCATATATGGTCATCACATTAGTTAGTCACATCTCTTGTCCCATAGCTTCGATATTGCATAGGTTGCATGTTCCCATCTGTAACAGTGCTTGAGTTATTACATTTATGCGTATTTAATGATGTCACATGACCGTGTATGGGCATCAGATGTGTTAGTCACATCTCTTGACCCATAGCTTCGATATTGCACAGGTTGCATTTCCCTAACTCTTACAGTGCTTGATATATTACATTTATGCATATTCAATGAGGTCACATGACCATATATGGTCATCTTGTTTGTTAGTAAAATTTCATGTACCATCACTTGAATATTGCACTGGTTGCATGTTCCCGTCTGTAACTGTGCTTGAGTTATTACATTTATGCATATTTGATGATGTCACATGACCATATATGGTCATCACATTAGTTAGTCACATCTCGTGTCTTATAGCTTCGATATTGCACAGGTTGCATGTTCCCGTCTGTAACAGTGCTTGAGTTATTACATTTATGCATATTTGATGAGGTCACGTGATCATATATAGTCATCACATTAGTTAGTCACATCTCTTGACCCATAGGTTCGATTATGCACAGGTTGCATTTCCCTAACTCTTACAGTGCTTGATATATTACATTTATGCATATTCAATGAGGTCACATGACCATATATGGTCATCTTGTTTGTTAGTAAAATTTCATGTACCATCACTTCAATATTGCACTGGTTGCATGTTCCCGTCTGTAACTGTGCTTGAGTTATTACATTTATGCATATTTGATGATGTCACATGACCATATATGGTCATCACATTAGTTAGTCACATCTCGTGTCTTATAGCTTCGATATTGCACAGGTTGCATGTCCCTATCTGTAACAGTGCTTGATATATTACATTAATGCATATTTAATGAGATCACATGACCATATATGGTCATCTTGTTTATTAGTAGAATTTCGTGTACCCTCACTTCAATATTGCACTGGTTGCATGATCCTATCTGTAACAGTGCTTGAGATATTGCAATTATGTCTATAAAATAAGGTCACATGACCATGTAAAAGAACAAAAAAATATGAAAAAACATTCTAAAATCTTCTTCTAAAAAACGGCTTATCGCCTGGACTTCATATTTTGGAATTAAATACTATGTCATATGATCTTTCAAAGTTATTCAGGGATAGTTGATTAGTCGAAAATTATGCAAATGAGATGCAAAAGAAAATTAAAAAAATTCTAGAAAAAAATTAGTCACGTGACCGCTAAAGTTTTTTTTGATGAAATTTGTAGCCCTTCTCCCACTGCTACTGCCATAAAAAATTTGGAGCACTCAGACCCTCAGAAAGGTGTGCAATTCGGCATTGAAAATTTCGTCTTTAATCCAAGATGGCGGCCTGGTCATGTGACCTATGTGTCTGAACTTAGGATATGCACCAGATCTCATCCAGCTTTACCATTGTGGCAAGTATTGAATTGATCGGTCCAACGGCGTTGACATAAAGCGTGACCAAAAATTTAGGCGGAATCATAATAATAATAATAAACGGAACAATTTCAATAGGGTTTCGACCAAATGGGCTCGAAACCCTAAATATAGCTGCGTTGCAGCAATGTCGGGTTTCGAGCCCACTGACTTATTAGCAGCGTTCCAAACACAGCATCATTGACAATAATATATGAAAGGAAATTGCATGGCCTTCATACTAAACATGTTACATGTTCCTGTCTGTAACAGTGCTTAAGGTATTACAATCTTGCATATTTAATGATGTCACATGACCATATATGGTCATTACATTAGTTAGTCACATCTCTTGTTCCATAGATTCGATATTGCACAGGTTGCATGTTCCCGTCTGTAACAGTGCTTGGGTTATTACATTTATGAATATTTAATGATGTCACATGACCGTGTATGGTCATCAGATGTGTTAGTCATCTCTCTTGTGCAAGACCTTCAATATTGCACTAGTTGCATGTTCCTGTCTGTAACAGTGCTTGAGTTATTACATTTATCCATATTTGATGAGCTCACATGTCCATATATGGTCATCACATTAGTTAGTCACATCTCTTGTCTCATAGCTTCAATATTGCACAGGTTGCATGTTCCCGTCTGTAACAGTGCTTGACTTATTACATTTACGCATATTTGATGAGGTCACATGACCATATATGGTCATCACATTAGTTAGTCACATATCTTACCTCATAGCTTCGATATTGCACAGGTTGCATGTTCGTATCTGTGTCAGTGCTTGATATATTATATTAAAGCATATTTAATGAGGTCACATGACCATATATGGTCATCTTGTTTGTAAGTAAAATTTCTTGTACCATCACTTCAATATTGCACTAGTTGCATGTCCCTATCTGTAACAGTGCTTGAGATATTGCAATTATGTCTTCAAAATGAGGTCACGTGACCATATAAAAGAACAAAAAAAATATGAAAAAACATTCTAAAATCTCCTTCTAAAAAACGGCTTATTGCCTGGACTTCATATTTTGGAATTAAATACTATGTCATATGATCTTTCAAAGTTATTCAGGGATAGCTGATTAGTCGAAAATTATGCAAATGAGATGCAAAAGAAAATTAAAAAAATTCTAGAAAAAAAAATAGTCACGTGACCGCTAAAGTTTTTTTTGATGAAATTTGTAGCCCTTCTCCCACTGCTACTGCCATAAAAAATTTGGAGCACTCAGACCCTCAGAAAGGTGTGCAATTCGGCATTGAAAATTTCGTCTTTAATCCAAGATGGCGGCCTGGTCATGTGACCTATGTGTCTGAACTTAGGATATGCACCAGATCTCATCCAGCTTTACCATTGTGGCAAGTATGGAGCTGATCGGTCCAACAGCGTTGACATAAAGCGTGACCAAAAATTTAGGCGGAATCATAATAATAATAATAAACGGAACAATTTCAATAGGGTTTCGACCAAATGGCCTAGAATATAACATTTGTGCATATTTGATGAGGTCACCTGACAATATATGGTCATCACATTAGTTAGTCACATCTCTTGTTCCATAGATTCGATATTGCACAGGTTGCATATTCCCGTCTGTAATAGTGCTTGAGTTATTACATTTATGCTTATTTGATGAGGTCACATGACCATATATGGTCAACGGATATGTTAGTCACTTCTGTTGTGCAATAGCTTCAATATTGCACTGGTTGCATGTTCCTATCTGTAACAGTGCTTGAGATATAACATTTATGCATATTTGATGAGGTCACATGACCATATGTGGTCATCGGATGTGTTAGTCAATTCTGTTGTGCAATAGCTTCAATATTGCACTGGTTGCTTGTTCCTATCTGTAACAGTGCTTGAGTTATTACATTTATGCATATTTGATGAAGTTACATGACCATATATGGTCATCACATTAGTTAGTCATATCTCTTGTCACATGGCTCCGATATTGCATAGGTTGCATGTCTCTATCTGTGATTCTGCTTGAGATATTACAATTATGCATATTTAATGACGGCACATTACCATATACGGTCATCACATTAGTTACTCACATCTCATGTCCCATAGCTTCGATTTTGCACAGGTTGCATGTTTCTATCTGTAACAGTGCTTGAGATAATTCAATTATGCATATTTAATGAAGTCACATGACCATATATGGTCATCACATTAGTTAGTCACATCTCTTGACCCATACCTCCGATATTGCACAGGTTGCATGTAACTAACTCTTGCAGTGCTTGATATATTACATTTATGCATATTCAATGAGGTCACATGACCATATATAGTCATCTTGTTTGTTAGTAAAATTTCATGTACCATCACTTCAATATTGCACTGGTTGCATGTTCCCGTCTGTAACTGTGCTTGAGTTATTACATTTATGCATATTTGATGAAGTCACATGACCATATATGGTCGTCACATTAGTTAGTCACATCTCGTGTCTTATAGCTTCGATATTGCACAGGTTGCATGTCCCTATCTGTAACAGTGCTTGATATATTACATTCATGCATATTTAATGAGAACACATAACCATATATGGTCATCTTGTTTGTTAGTAGAATTTCATGTACCATCACTTCGATATTGCACTGGTTGCATGTTCCTATCTGTAACAGTGCTTGAGATATTGCAATTATGTCTAAAAAATGAGGTCACGTGACCATGTAAAAGAACAAAAAAATATGGAAAAACATTCTAAAATCTTCTTATAAAAAACGGCTTATCGCCTGGACTCAATATTTTGGAATTAAATACTATGTCATATGATCTTTCAAAGTTATTCAGGGTTAGTTGATTTGTCGAAAATTATGCAAATGAGATGCATAACAAAATTTAAAAAAATTCTAAAAAAAAAAGTCACGTGACCGCTAAAGTTTTTTTTGATGAACTTTGTAGCCCTTGTCGCACTGCTACTATCATAAAAAAATTGGAGCACTCAGACCCTTAGAAAGGTGCGCAATTCGGCATTGAAAATTTCGCATTTAATCCAAGATGGCGGCCTGGTCATGTGACCTATGTGTCTGAACTTAGGATATGCACCAGATCTCATACAGCTTTACAATTGTGGCAAGGATGGAACTGATCGGTCCAACGGTGTTGACATAAAGCGTGACCAAAAATTTAGGCGGAATCATACTAATAATAATAATAAATATAGCTGCGTTGCAGCAATGTCGGGTTTCGAGCCCACTGACTTATTAGCAGCGTTCCAAAATCAGCATCATTGACAATAATTTATTAAAGGAAATTGCATGGCCTTCATACTAAACATGTTGCATGTTCCTGTCTGTAACAGTGCTTAAGGTATTACAATTTTGCATATTTAATGATGTCCCATGACCATATATGGTCATCGGATGTTTTTGTCAGCTCTGTTGTGCAATAACTTCAATATTGCATTGGTTGCATTTTCCTATCTGTAACAGTGCTTGAGGTATAACATTTATGCATATTTGATGAGGTCACATGACCATATATGGTCATCACATTAGTTAGTCACATCTCTTGTCCCATAGCTTCGATATTGCACAGGTTGCATGTTCCCGTCTGTAACAGTGCTTGAGTTATTACATTTATGTATATTTGATGAAGTCACATGACCATATATGGTCATGACATTAGTTATTCACATCTCGTGTCTTATAGCTTCGATACTGCACAGGTTGCATGTCCCTATCTGTAACAGTGCTTGATATATTACATTCATGCATATTTAATGAGATCACATGACCATATATGGTCATCTTGTTTGTTAGTAGAATTTCATGTACCATCACTTCAAAATTGCACTGGTTGCATGTTCCTATCTGTAACAGTGCTTGAGATATTGCAATTATGTCTATAAAATGAGGTCACGTGACCATATAAAAGAACAAAAAAATATGAAAAAAACATTCTAAAATCTTCTTATAAAAAACGGCTTATCGCCTGGACTCGATATTTTGGAATTAAATACTATGTCATATGATCTTTCAAAGTTATTCAGGGTTAGTTGATTTGTCGTAAATTATGCAAATGAGATGCAAAACAAAATTTAAAAAAATTCTAAAAAAAAAAGTCACGTGACCGCTAAAGTTTTTTTTAATGAGATTTGTAGCCCTTGTCGCACTGCTACTATCATAAAAAAATTGGAGCACTCAGACCCTCAGAAAGGTGCGCAATTCGGCATTGAACATTTCGCCTTTAATCCAAGATGGCGGCCTGGTCATGTGACCTACGTGTCTGAACTTAGGATATGCACCAGATCTCATATAGCTTTACCATTGTGGCAAGTATTGAATTGATCGGTCCAACGGCGTTGACATAAAGCGTGACCAAAAATTTAGGCGGAAGAATAATAATAATAATAATAATAATAATAATAATAAACGGAACAATTACAAAAGGGTTTCGACCAAATGGGCTCGAAACCCTAAATATAGCTGCGTTGCAGCAATGTCGGGTTTCGAGCCCACTGACTTATTAGCAGCGTTCCAAAACCAGCATCATCGACAAGAATATATTAATGGATTTGCATGGCCTTCATACTAAACATGTTACATGTTCCTGTCTGTAACAGTGCTTAATGTTTTACAATCATACATATTTAATGATGTCACATGACCATATATGGACATCGGATGTGTCGGTCACTTCTGTTGTGCAATAACTTCAATATTGCACTGGTTGCATGTTCCTATCTGTATCAGTGCTTGACATATAACATTTATGCATATTTGATGAGGTCACATGACCATATATGGTCATCACATTAGTTAGTCACATCTATTGTTCCATAGATTCGATATTGCACAGGTTGCATGTTCCCGTCTGTAATAGTGCTTGAGTTATTACATTTATGCTTATTTGATGAGGTCACATGACCATATATGGTCATCGGATATGTTAGTCACTTCTGTTGTGCAATAGCTTCAATATTGCACTGGTTGCATGTTCCTATCTGTAACAGTGATTGAGATATAACATTTATGCATATTTGATGAGGTCACATGACCATATATGGTCATCAGATGTGTTAGTCACTTCTGTTGTGCAATAGCTTCAATATTGCACTGGTTGCATGTTCCTATCTGTAACAGTGCTTGAGTTACTACATTTATGCATATTTGATGAAGTTACATGACCATATATGGTCATCACATTAGTTAGTCACATCTCTTGTCTCATAGCTTCGATATTGCATATGTTGCATGTCTCTATTTGTGATTCTGCTTGAGATATTACAATTATGCATATTTAATGACGTCACATGACCATATACGGTCATCTCATTAGTTACTCACA
Source organism: Saccoglossus kowalevskii (assembly GCF_978046115.1). NCBI lineage: Eukaryota > Metazoa > Hemichordata > Enteropneusta > Harrimaniidae > Saccoglossus > Saccoglossus kowalevskii. Next base: position 8,676,986 of record NC_140657.1, read on the forward strand.
TCTCATGTCCCATAGCTTCGATTTTGCACAGGTTGCATGTTCATGTCTGTAACAGTGCTTGAGTTATTTCATGTATGCATATTTGATGAAGTTACATGACCATATATGGTCATCACATTAGTTAGTCACATCTCTTGTCTCACAGCTTCGATATTGCACAGGTTGCATGTTTCTAACTGTAACAGTGCTTGAGATAATTCAATTATGCATATTTAATGAAGTCACATGACCATATATGGTCATCACATTAGTTAGTCACATCTCTTGACCCATACCTTCGATATTGCACAGGATGCATGTCCCTAACTCTTACAGTGCTTGATATATTACATTTAATCATATTCAATGAGGTCACATGACCATATATGGTCATCTTGTTTGTTAGTAAAATTTCATGTACCATCACTTCAATATTGCACTGGTTGCATGTTCCCGTCTGTAACAGTGCTTGATATATTACATTTATGCATATTTAATGAGATCACATGACCATATATGGTCATCTTGTTTGTTAGTAGAATTTCATGTACCATCACTTCAATATTGCACTGGTTGCATGTTCCTATCTGTAACAGTGCTTGAGATATTGCAATTATGTCTATAAAATGAGGTCACGTGACCATATAAAAGAACAAAAAAAATATGAAAAAACATTCTAAAATCTTCTTATAAAAAACGGCTTTTCGCATGGACTTCCATATTTTGGAATTAAATACTATGTCATATGATCTTTCAAAGTTATTCAGGGTTAGTTGATTTGTCGAAAATTATGCAAATGAGATGCAAAACAAAATTTAAAAAAATTCTTTAAAAAAAAGTCACGTGACCGCTAAAGTTTTTTTGGATGAAATTTGTAGCCCTTGTCGCACTGCTACTATCATAAAAAATTGGAGCACTCAGACCCTCAGAAAGGTGCGCAATTCGGCATTGAAAATTTCGCCTTTAATCCAAGATGGCGGCCTGGTCATGTGACCTATGTGTCTGAACTTAGGATATGCACCAGATCTCATACAGCTTTACCATTGTGGCAAGTATGGAACTGATCGGTCCAACGGTGTTGACATAAAGCGTGACCAAAAATTTAGGCGGAAGAATAATAATAATAATAATAATAATAATAATAATAAACGGAACAATTACAATAGGGTTTCGACCAAATGGGCTCGAAACCCTAAATATAGCTGCGTTGCAGCAATGTCGGGTTTCGAGCCCACTGACTTATTAGCAGCGTTCCAAAATCAGCATCATTGACAATAATATATTAAAGGAAATTGCATGGCCTTCATACTAAACATGTTGCATATTCCTGTCTGTAAGGTATTACAATCTTGCATATTTAATGATGTCCCATGACCATATATGGTCATTGGATGTTTTTGTCAGCTCTCTTGTGCAATAACTTCAATATTGCATTGGTTGCATTTTCCTATCTGTAACAGTGCTTGAGATATAACATTTATGCATATTTGATGAGGTCACATGACCATATGTGGTCATCACATTAGTTAGTCACATCTCTTGTTCCATAGATTCGATATTGCACAGGTTGCATGTCCCCGTCTGTAACAGTGCTTGAGTTATTACATGTATGCATAATTAATGATGTCACATGACCGTGTATGGGCATCAGATGTGTTAGTCACATATCTTGTCTCATAGCTTCGATATTGCACAGGTTGTGTGTTTCTATCTGTTACTGTGTTTCAAATATAACATTTATGCATATTTGATGAGGTCACATGACCATATATGGTCATCACATTAGTTAGTCACATCTCTTGTTCCATAGATTCGATATTGCACAGGTTGCATGTTCCCGTCTGTAATAGTGCTTGAGTTATTACATTTATGCTTATTTGATGAGGTCACATGACCATATATGGTCATCGGATATATTAGTGACTTCTGTTGTGCAATAGCTTCAATATTGCACTGGTTGCATGTTCCTATCTGTAACAGTGCTTGACATATAACATTTATGCATATTTGATGAGGTCACATGACCATATATGGTCATCGGATGTGTTAGTCATTTCTGTTGTGCAATAGCTTCAATATTGCACTGGTTGCATGTTCCTATCTGTAACAGTGCTTGAGTTATTACATTTATGCATATTTGATGAAATTACATGACCATATATGGTCATCACATTAGTTAGCCACATCTCTTGTCTCATAGCTTCGATATTGCATAGGTTGCATGTCTCTATCTGTGATTCTGCTTGAGATATTACAATTATGCATATTTAATGACGTCACATGACCATATACGGTCATCACATTAGTTACTCACATCTCATATCCCACAGCTTCGATTTTGCACAGGTTGCATGTTCATGTCTGTAACAGTGCTTGAGATAATTCAATTATGCATATTTAATGAAGTCACATGACCATATTTGGTCATCACATTAGTTAGTCACATCTCTTGACCCATACCTTCGATATTGCACAGGTTGCATGTCCCTAACTCTTGCAGTGCTTGATATATTACATTTATGCATATTTAATGAGGTCACATGACCATATATGGTCATATTGTTTGTTAGTCAAATTTCATGTACCATCACTTCAATATTGCACTGGTTGCATGTTCCCGTCTGTAACTGTGCTTGAGTTATTACATTTATGCATATTTGATGAAGTCACATGACCATATATGGTCATCACATTAGTTAGTCACATCTCGTGTCTTATAGCTTCGATATTGCACAGGTTGCATGTCCCTATCTGTAACAGTGCTTGATATATTACATTTATGCATATTTAATGAGATCACATGACCATATATGGTCATCTTGTTTGTTAGTAGAATTTCATGTACCATCACTTCAATATTGCACTGGTTGCATGTTCCTATCTGTAACAGTGCTTGAGATATTGCAATTATGTCTATAAAATGAGGTCACCTGACCATATAAAAGAACAAAAAAATATGAAAAAACATTCTAAAATCTTCTTATAAAAAACGGCTTTTCGCCTGGACTTGAATATTTTGGAATTAAATACTATGTCATATGATCTTTCAAAGTTATTCAGGGTTAGTTGATTTGTCGAAAATTATGCAAATGAGATGCAAAACAAAATTTAAAAAAATTCTAAAAAAAAAAGTCACGTGACCGCTAAAGTTTTTTTTGATGAAATTTGTAGCCCTTGTCGCACTGCTACTATCATAGAAAAATTGGAGCACTCAGACCCTCAGAAAGGTGCGCAATTCGGCATTGAAAATTTCGCCTTTAATCCAAGATGGCGGCCTGGTCATGTGACCTATGTGTCTGAACTTAGGATATGCACCAGATCTCATACAGCTTTACTATTGTGGCAAGTATGGAACTGATCGGTCCAACGGTGTTGACATAAAGCGTTACCAAAAATTTAGGCGGAAGAATAATAATAATAATAATAATAATAATAATAAATATAGCTGCGTTGCAGCAATGTCGGGTTTCGAGCCCACTGCCTTATTAGCAGCGTTCCAAAATCAGCATCATTGACAATAATATATTAAAGGAAATTACATGGCCTTCATACTAAACATGTGACATGTTCCTGTCTGTAACAGTGCTTAAGGTATTACAATCTTGCATATTTAATGATGTCACATGACCATATATGGTCATTACATTAGTTAGTCACATCTCTTGTTCCATAGATTCGATATTGCACAGGTTGCATGTTCCCGTCTGTAACAGTGCTTGAGTTATTACATTTATGAATATTTAATGATGTCACATGACCGTGTATGGTCATCAGATGTGTTAGTCATCTCTCTTGTGCAAGACCTTCAATATTGCACTAGTTGCATGTTCCTGTCTGTAACAGTGCTTGAGTTATTACATTTATGCATATTTGATGAGGTCACATGACCATATACGGTCATCGGATATGTTAGTTACCTCTGTTGTGCAATAATTTCAATATTGCACTGGTTACATGTTCCTATCTGTAACAGGGCTTGAGTTATTACATTTATGCATATTTGATGAGGTCACATGACCATATATGGTCATCAGATGTGTTAGTCATCTCTCTTGTGCAAGACCTTCAATATTGCACTAGTTGCATGATCCTGTCTGTAACAGTGCTTGAGTTATTACATTTATCCATATTTGATGACCTCACATGACCATATATGGTCATCACATTAGTTAGTCACATCTCTTGTCTCATAGCTTCAATATTGCACAGGTTGCATGTTCCCGTCTGTAACAGTGCTTGACTTATTACATTTACGCATATTTGATGAGGTCACATGACCATATATGGTCATCTTGTTTGTAAGTAAAATTTCTTGTACCATCACTTCAATATTGCACTAGTTGCATGTCCCTATCTGTAACAGTGCTTGATATATTACATTTATGCATTTTTAATGAGGTCACATGACCTTATATGGTCATCACAGTAGTTAGTCACATCTCTTGTCTCATAGCTTCGATATTGCACTGGTTGCATGTTCCTATCTGTAACAGTGCTTGAGATATTGCAATTATGTCTATAAAATGTGGTCACGTGACCATATAAAAGAACAAAAAAATATGAAAAAACATTCTAAAATCTTCTCATGAAAAACGGCTTTTCGCCTGGACTTCCTTATTTTGGAATTAAATACTATGTCATATGATCTTTCAAAGTTATTCAGGGTTAGTTGATTTGTCGAAAATTATGCAAATGAGATGCAAAACAAAATTTCAAAAAATTCTAAAAAAAAAAGTCACGTGACCGCTAAAGTTTTTTTTGATGAAATTTGTAGCCCTTGTCGCACTGCTACTATCATAAAAAAATTGGAGCACTCAGACCCTCAGAAAGGTGCGCAATTCGGCATTGAAAATTTCGCCTTTAATCCAAGATGGCGGCCTGGTCATGTGACCTATGTGTCTGAACTTAGGATATGCACCAGATCTCATACAGCTTTACCATTGTGGCAAGTATGGAACTGATCGGTCCAACGGTGTTGACATAAAGCGTGACCAAAAATTTAGGCGGAAGAATAATAATAATAATAATAATAAATATAGCTGCGTTGCAGCAATGTCGGGTTTCGAGCCCACTGACTTATTAGCAGCGTTCCAAAATCAGCAACACTGACAATAATATATTAAAGGAATTTCATGGTCTTCATACTAAACATGTTACATGTTCCTGTCTGTAACAGTGTTTAAGGTATTACAGTCTTGCATATTTAATGATGTCCCATGACCATATATGGTCATCGGATGTTTTTGTCAGCTCTGTTGTGCAATAACTTCAATATTGCATTGGTTGCATGTTCCTATCTGTAACAGTGCTTGAGATATAACATTTACACATATTTGACGAGGTCACATGACCATATATGGTCATCACATTAGTTAGTCACATCTCTTGTTCCATAGATTCACTATTGCACAGGTTGCATGTTCCCGTCTGTAACAGTGCTTGAGTTATTACATTTATGCATATTTAATGATGTCACATGACCGTGTATGGGCATCAGATATGTTAGTCATCTCTCTTGTGCAAGACTTTCAATATTGCACTAGTTGCATGTTCCTGTCTGTAACAGTGCTTGAGTTATTACATTTATGCATATTTGTTGAGGTCACATGACCATATATGGTCATCACATTAGTTATTCACATCTCTTGTCCCATAGTTTCGATATTGCACAGGTTGCATGTGACAGTGCTTGAGTTATTATATTTATGCATGTTTGATGAGGTCACATGACCATATATGGTCATCAGATATGGCTGTCATCTCTGTTGTGCAGTAACTTCAATATGGCATTGGTTGCATGTTCCTATCTATAACAGTGCTGGAGTTATTACATTTATGCATATTTGATGAGGTCATATGACCATATATGGTCATCGGATATGTTAGTCACCTCTGTTGTGCAATAACTTCAATATTGCACTGGTTGTATGTTTCTATCTGTAACAGTGCTAGAGATGCATATTTGATGATGTCACATGACCATATATGGTCATCACATTAGTTAGTCACATCTCTTGTCTCATAGCTTCGATATTGCACAGGTAGCATGTTCCCGTCTGTTTACTGTGCTTGAGTTATTACATTTATGCATGTTCAATGAGGTCACATGACCATATATGGTCATCTTGTTTGTTAGTAAAATTTCATGTACCATCACTACAATATTGCACTGGTTGCATGTTCCCGTCTGTAACTGTGCTTGAGTTATTACATTTATGCATATTTGTTGAAGTCACATGACCATATATGGTCATCACATTAGTTACTCACATCTCATGTCCCATAGCTTCGATTTTGCACAGGTTGCATGTTCATGTCTGTAACAGTGCTTGAGTTATTTCATGTATGCATATTTGATGAAGTTACATGACCATATATGGTCATCACATTAGTTAGTCACATCTCTTGTCTCACAGCTTCGATATTGCACAGGTTGCATGTTTCTAACTGTAACAGTGCTTGAGATAATTCAATTATGCATATTTAATGAAGTCACATGACCATATATGGTCATCACATTAGTTAGTCACATCTCTTGACCCATACCTTCGATATTGCACAGGTTGCATGTTCCCGTCTGTTTACTGTGCTTGAGTTATTACATTTATGCATGTTCAATGAGGTCACATGACCATATATGGTCATCTTGTTTGTTAGTAAAATTTCATGTACCATCACTTCAATATTGCACTGGTTGCATGTTCCCGTCTGTAACTGTTCTTGAGTTATTACATTTATGCATATTTGATGAAGTCACATGACCATATATGGTCATCACATTAGTTAGTCACATCTCGTGTCTTATAGCTTCGATATTGCACAGGTTGCATGTCGCTATCTGTAACAGTGCTTGATATATTACATTTATGCATATTTAATGAGATCACATGACCATATATGGTCATCTTGTTTGTTAGTAGAATTTCATGTACCATCACTTCAATATTGCACTGGTTGCATGTTCCTATCTGTAACAGTGCTTGAGATATTGCAATTATGTCTATAAAATGAGGTCACGTGACCATATAAAAGAACAAAAAAAATATGAAAAAACATTCTAAAATCTTCTTCTAAAAAACGGCTTATCGCCTGGACTTCATATTTTGGAATTAAATACTATGTCATATGATCTTTCAAAGTTATTCAGGGATAGTTGATTAGTCGAAAATTATGCAAATGAGATGCAAAAGAAAATTAAAAAAATTCTAGAAAAAAATTAGTCACGTGACCGCTAAAGTTTTTTTTGATGAAATTTGTAGCCCTTGTCGCACTGCTACTATCATAAAAAAATTGGAGCACTCAGACCCTCAGAAAGGTGCGCAATTCGGCATTGAAAATTTCGCCTTTAATCCAAGATGGCGGCCTGGTCATGTGACCTATGTGTCTGAACTTAGGATATGCACCAGATCTCATACAGCTTTACCATTGTGGCAAGTATGGAACTGATCGGTCCAACGGTGTTGACATAAAGCGTGACCAAAAATTTAGGCGGAAGAATAATAATAATAAATATAGCTGCGTTGCAGCAATGTTGGGTTTCGAGCCCACTGACTTATTAGCAGCGTTCCAAAATCAGCATCATTGACAATAATATATTAAAGGAAATTGCATGGCCTTCATACTAAACATGTTGCATGTTCCTGTCTGTAACAGTGCTTAATGTATTACAATCTTGCATATTTAATGATGTCCCATGACCATATATGGTCATCGGATGTTTTTGTCAGCTCTGTTGTGCAATAACTTCAATATTGCATTGGTTGCATTTTCCTATCTGTAACAGTGCTTGAGATATAACATTTATGCATATTTGATGAGGTCACATGACCATATGTGGTCATCACATTAGTTAGTCACATCTCTTGTTCCATAGATTCGATATTGCACAGGTTGCATGTTCCCGTCTGTAACAGTGCTTGAGTTATTACATTTATGCATGTTTAACGATGTCACATGACCGTGTATGGGCATCAGATGTGTTAGTCACATATCTTGTCTCATAGCTTCGATATTGCACAGGTTGTGTGTTTCTATCTGTTACTGTGTTTCAAATATAACATTTATGCATATTTGATGAGGTCACATGACCATATATGGTCATCACATTAGTTAGTCACATCTCTTGTTCCATAGATTCGATATTGCACAGGTTGCATGTTCCCGTCTGTAATAGTGCTTGAGTTATTACATTTATGCTTATTCGATGAGGTCACATGACCATATATGGTCATCGGATATGTTAGTGACTTCTGTTGTGCAATAGCTTCAATATTGCACTGGTTGCATGTTCCTATCTGTAACAGTGCTTGAGATATAACATTTATGCATATTTGATGAGGTCACATGATCATATATGGTCATCGGATGTGTTAGTCACTTCTGTTGTGCAATAGCTTCAATATTGCAGTGGTTGCATGTTCCTATCTGTAACAGTGCTTGAGTTATTACATTTATGCATATTTGATGAAATTACATGACCATATATGGTCATCACATTAGTTAGCCACATCTCTTGTCTCATAGCTTCGATATTGCATAGGTTGCATGTCTCTATCTGTGATTCTGCTTGATATATTACAATTATGCATATTTAATGACGTCACATGACCATATACGGTCATCTCATTAGTTACTCACATCTCATGTCCCATAGCTTCGATTTTGCACAGGTTGCATGTTCATGTCTGCAACAGTGCTTGAGTTATTACATGTATGCATATTTGATGAAGTTACATGACCATATATGGTCATCACATTAGTTGGTCACATCTCTTGTCTCACAGCTTCGATATTGCACAGGTTGCATGTTTCTAACTGTAACAGTGCTTGAGATAATTCAATTATGCATATTTAATGAAGTCACATGACCATATATGGTCATCACATTAGTTAGTCACATCTCTTGTTCCATAGATTCGATATTGCACAGGTTGCATGTTCCCGTCTGTAACAGTGCTTGAGTTATTACATTTATGCATGTTTAACGATGTCACATGACCGTGTATGGGCATCAGATGTGTTAGTCACATATCTTGTCTCATAGCTTCGATATTGCACAGGTTGTGTGTTTCTATCTGTTACTGTGTTTCAAATATAACATTTATGCATATTTGATGAGGTCACATGACCATATATGGTCATCACATTAGTTAGTCACATCTCATGTTCCATAGATTCGATATTGCACAGGTTGCATGTTCCCGTCTGTAATAGAGCTTGAGTTATTACATTTATGCTTATTTGATGAGGTCACATGACCATATATGGTCATCGGATATGTTAGTGACTTCTGTTGTGCAATAGCTTCAATATTGCACTGGTTGCATGTTCCTATCTGTAACAGTGCTTGAGATATAACATTTATGCATATTTGATGAGGTCACATGACCATATATGGTCATCGGATGTGTTAGTCACTTCTGTTGTACAATAGCTTCAATATTGCACTGGTTGCATGTTCCTATCTGTAACAGTGCTTGAGTTATTACATTTATGCATATTTGATGAAATTACATGACCATATATGGTCACCACATTAGTTAGCCACATCTCTTGTCTCATAGCTTCGATATTGCATAGGTTGCATGTCTCTATCTGTGATTGTGCTTGAGATATTACAATTATGCATATTTAATGACGTCACATGACCATATACGGTCATCACATTAGTTACTCACATCTCATGTCCCACAGCTTCGATTGTGCACAGGTTGCATGTTCATGTCTGTAACAGTGCTTGAGATAATTCAATTATGCATATTTAATGAAGTCACATGACCATATATGGTCATCACATTAGTTAGTCACATCTCTTGACCCATACCTTCGATATTGCACAGGTTGCATGTTCCCGTCTGTAACTGTGCTTGAGTTATTACATTTATGCATATTTGATGAAGTCACATGACCATATATGGTCATCACATTAGTTAGTAACATCTCGTGTCTTATAGCTTCGATATTGCACAGGTTGCATGTCCCTATCTGTAACAGTGCTTGATATATTACATTTATGCATATTTAATGAGATCACATGACCATATATGGTCATCTTGTTTGTTAGTAGAATTTCATGTACCATCACTTCAATATTGCACTGGTTGCATGTTCCTAACTGTAACAGTGCTCAAGATATTGCAATTATGTCTATAAAATGAGGTCACGTGACCATATAAAAGAACCAAAAAATATGAAAAAACATTCTAAAATCTTCTTATAAAAAACGGCTTTTCGCCTGGACTTCCATATTTTGGAATTAAATACTATGTCATATGATCTTTCAAAGTTATTCAGGGTTAGTTGATTTGTCGAAAATTATGCAAATGAGATGCAAAACAAAATTTCAAAAAATTCTTAAAAAAAAAGTCACGTGACCGCTAAAGTTTTTTTTGATGACATTTGTAGCCCTTGTCGCACTGCTACTATCATAAAAAAATTGGAGCACTCAGACCCTCAGAAAGGTGCGCAATTCGGCATTGAAAATTTCGCCTTTAATCCAAGATGGCGGCCTGGTCATGTGACCTATGTGTCTGAACTTAGGATATGCACCAGATCTCATACAGCTTTACCATTGTGGCAAGTATGGAACTGATCGGTCCAACGGTGTTGACATAAAGCGTGACCAAAAATTTAGGCGGAAGAATAATAATAATAATAATAATAATAATAATAATAAACGGAACAATTACAATAGGGTTTCGACCAAATGGGCTCGAAACCCTAATAAATATAGCTGCGTTGCAGCAATGTCGGGTTTCGAGCCCACTGACTTATTAGCAACGTTCCAAAATCAGCATCATTGACAATAATATATTAAAGGAAATTGCATGGCCTTCATACTAAACATGTTACATGTTCCTGTCTGTAACAGTGCTTAAGGTATTATAATCTCGCATATTTAATTATGTCCCATGACCATATATGGTCATCTGATGTTTTTGTCAGCTCTGTTGTGCAATAACTTCAATATTGCATTGGTTGCATGTTCCTATCTGTAACAGTGCTTGAGATATAACATTTATGCATATTTGATGAGGTCACATGACCATATATGGTCATCACATTAGTTAGTCACATCTCGTTCCATAGATTCGATATTGCACAGGTTGCATGTTCCTATCTGTAACAGTGCTTGAGATATAACATTTATGCATATTTGATGAGGTCACATGACCATATATGGTCATCGGATGTTTTAGTCACTTCTGTTGTGCAATAGCTTCAATATTGCACTGGTTGCATGTTCCTATCTGTAACAGTGCTTGAGTTATTACATTTATGCATATTTGATGAAATTACGTGACCATATATGGTCATCACATTAGTTAGCCACATCTCTTGTCTCATAGCTTCGATATTGCATAGGTTGCATGTCTCTATCTGTGATTCTGCTTGAGATATTACAATTATGCATATTTAATGACGTCACATGACCATATACGGTTATCACTTTAGTTACTCACATCTCATGTCCTACAGCTTCGATTTTGCACAGGTTGCATGTTCATGTCTGTAACAGTGCTTGAGATAATTCAATTATGCATATTTAATGAAGTCACATGACCATATATGGTCATCACATTAGTTAGTCACATCTCGTGTCTTATAGCTTCGATATTGCACAGGTTGCATGTCCCTATCTGTAACAGTGCTTGATATATTACATTTATGCATATTTAATGAGATCACAAGACCATATATGGTCATCTTGTTTGTTAGTAGAATTTCATGTACCATCACTTCAATATTGCACTGGTTGCATGTTCATGTCTGTAACAGTGCTTGAGATAATTCAATTATGCATATTTAATGAAGTCACATGACCATATATGGTCATCACATTAGTTAGTCACATCTCTTGACCCATACCTTCGATATTGCACAAGTTGCATGTCCCTAACTCTTGCAGTGCTTGATATATTACATTTATGCATATTCAATGAGGTCACATGACCATATAAGGTCATCTTGTTTGTTAGTAAAATTTCATGTACCATCCCTTCAATATTGCACTGGTTGCATGTTCCCGTCTGTAACTGTGCTTGAGTTATTACATTTATGCATATTTGATGAAGTCACATGACCATATATGGTCATCACATTAGTTAGTCACATGTCGTGTCTTATAGCTTCGATATTGCACAGGTTGCATGTCCCTATCTGTAACAGTGCTTGATATATTACATTTATGCATATTTAATGAGATCACATGACCATATATGGTCATCTTGTTTGTTAGTAGAATTTCATGTACCATCACTTCAATATTGCACTGGTTGCATGTTCCTATCTGTAACAGTGCTTGAGATATTGCAATTATGTCTATAAAATGAGGTCACGTGACCATATAAAAGAACAAAAAAATATGAAAAAACATTCTAAAATCTTCTTATAAAAAACGGCTTTTCGCCTGGACTTCCATGTTTTGGAATTAAATACTATGTCATATGATCTTTCAAAGTTATTCAGGGTTAGTTGATTTGTCGCAAATTATGCAAATGAGATGCAAAACAAAATTTAAAAAAATTCTAAAAAAAAAAGTCACGTGACCGCTAAAGTTTTTTTTTATGAAATTTGTAGCCCTTTTCGCACTGCTACTATCATAAAAAAATTGGAGCACTCAGACCCTCAGAAAGGTGCGCAATTCGGCATTGAAAATTTCGCATTTAATCCAAGATGGCGGCCTGGTCATGTGACCTATGTGTCTGAACTTAGGATATGCACCAGATCTCATCCAGCTTAACCATTGTGGCAAGTATGGAACTGATTGGTCCAACGGTGTTGACATAAAGCGTGACCAAAAATTTAGGCGGAAGAATAATAATAATAATAATAATAATAATAATAATAAACGGAACAATTACAAAAGGGTTTCGACCAAATGGGCTCGAAACCCTAATAATAATAAACGGAACAATTACAATAGGGTTTCGACCAAATGGGCTCGAAACCCTAATAAACGGAACAATTACAAAAGGGTTTCGACCAAATGGGCTCGAAACCCTAATAAATATAGCTGCGTTGCAGCAATGTCGGGTTTCGAGCCCACTGACTTATTAGCAGCGTTCCAAAATCAGCAACACTGACAATAATATATTAAAGGAATTTCATGGTCTTCATACTAAACATGTTACATGTTCCTGTCTGTAACAGTGTTTAAGGTATTACAGTCTTGCATATTTAATGATGTCCCATGACCATATATGGTCATCGGATGTTTTTGTCAGCTCTGTTGTGCAATAACTTCAATATTGCATTGGTTGCATGTTCCTATCTGTAACAGTGCTTGAGATATAACATTTACACATATTTGACGAGGTCACATGACCATATATGGTCATCACATTAGTTAGTCACATCTCTTGTTCCATAGATTCACTATTGCACAGGTTGCATGTTCCCGTCTGTAACAGTGCTTGAGTTATTACATTTATGCATATTTAATGATGTCACATGACCGTGTATGGGCATCAGATATGTTAGTCATCTCTCTTGTGCAAGACTTTCAATATTGCACTAGTTGCATGTTCCTGTCTGTAACAGTGCTTGAGTTATTACATTTATGCATATTTGTTGAGGTCACATGACCATATATGGTCATCACATTAGTTATTCACATCTCTTGTCCCATAGTTTCGATATTGCACAGGTTGCATGTGACAGTGCTTGAGTTATTATATTTATGCATGTTTGATGAGGTCACATGACCATATATGGTCATCAGATATGGCTGTCATCTCTGTTGTGCAGTAACTTCAATATGGCATTGGTTGCATGTTCCTATCTATAACAGTGCTGGAGTTATTACATTTATGCATATTTGATGAGGTCATATGACCATATATGGTCATCGGATATGTTAGTCACCTCTGTTGTGCAATAACTTCAATATTGCACTGGTTGTATGTTTCTATCTGTAACAGTGCTAGAGATGCATATTTGATGATGTCACATGACCATATATGGTCATCACATTAGTTAGTCACATCTCTTGTCTCATAGCTTCGATATTGCACAGGTAGCATGTTCCCGTCTGTTTACTGTGCTTGAGTTATTACATTTATGCATGTTCAATGAGGTCACATGACCATATATGGTCATCTTGTTTGTTAGTAAAATTTCATGTACCATCACTACAATATTGCACTGGTTGCATGTTCCCGTCTGTAACTGTGCTTGAGTTATTACATTTATGCATATTTGTTGAAGTCACATGACCATATATGGTCATCACATTAGTTACTCACATCTCATGTCCCATAGCTTCGATTTTGCACAGGTTGCATGTTCATGTCTGTAACAGTGCTTGAGTTATTTCATGTATGCATATTTGATGAAGTTACATGACCATATATGGTCATCACATTAGTTAGTCACATCTCTTGTCTCACAGCTTCGATATTGCACAGGTTGCATGTTTCTAACTGTAACAGTGCTTGAGATAATTCAATTATGCATATTTAATGAAGTCACATGACCATATATGGTCATCACATTAGTTAGTCACATCTCTTGACCCATACCTTCGATATTGCACAGGTTGCATGTTCCCGTCTGTTTACTGTGCTTGAGTTATTACATTTATGCATGTTCAATGAGGTCACATGACCATATATGGTCATCTTGTTTGTTAGTAAAATTTCATGTACCATCACTTCAATATTGCACTGGTTGCATGTTCCCGTCTGTAACTGTTCTTGAGTTATTACATTTATGCATATTTGATGAAGTCACATGACCATATATGGTCATCACATTAGTTAGTCACATCTCGTGTCTTATAGCTTCGATATTGCACAGGTTGCATGTCGCTATCTGTAACAGTGCTTGATATATTACATTTATGCATATTTAATGAGATCACATGACCATATATGGTCATCTTGTTTGTTAGTAGAATTTCATGTACCATCACTTCAATATTGCACTGGTTGCATGTTCCTATCTGTAACAGTGCTTGAGATATTGCAATTATGTCTATAAAATGAGGTCACGTGACCATATAAAAGAACAAAAAAAATATGAAAAAACATTCTAAAATCTTCTTCTAAAAAACGGCTTATCGCCTGGACTTCATATTTTGGAATTAAATACTATGTCATATGATCTTTCAAAGTTATTCAGGGATAGTTGATTAGTCGAAAATTATGCAAATGAGATGCAAAAGAAAATTAAAAAAATTCTAGAAAAAAATTAGTCACGTGACCGCTAAAGTTTTTTTTGATGAAATTTGTAGCCCTTGTCGCACTGCTACTATCATAAAAAAATTGGAGCACTCAGACCCTCAGAAAGGTGCGCAATTCGGCATTGAAAATTTCGCCTTTAATCCAAGATGGCGGCCTGGTCATGTGACCTATGTGTCTGAACTTAGGATATGCACCAGATCTCATACAGCTTTACCATTGTGGCAAGTATGGAACTGATCGGTCCAACGGTGTTGACATAAAGCGTGACCAAAAATTTAGGCGGAAGAATAATAATAATAAATATAGCTGCGTTGCAGCAATGTTGGGTTTCGAGCCCACTGACTTATTAGCAGCGTTCCAAAATCAGCATCATTGACAATAATATATTAAAGGAAATTGCATGGCCTTCATACTAAACATGTTGCATGTTCCTGTCTGTAACAGTGCTTAATGTATTACAATCTTGCATATTTAATGATGTCCCATGACCATATATGGTCATCGGATGTTTTTGTCAGCTCTGTTGTGCAATAACTTCAATATTGCATTGGTTGCATTTTCCTATCTGTAACAGTGCTTGAGATATAACATTTATGCATATTTGATGAGGTCACATGACCATATGTGGTCATCACATTAGTTAGTCACATCTCTTGTTCCATAGATTCGATATTGCACAGGTTGCATGTTCCCGTCTGTAACAGTGCTTGAGTTATTACATTTATGCATGTTTAACGATGTCACATGACCGTGTATGGGCATCAGATGTGTTAGTCACATATCTTGTCTCATAGCTTCGATATTGCACAGGTTGTGTGTTTCTATCTGTTACTGTGTTTCAAATATAACATTTATGCATATTTGATGAGGTCACATGACCATATATGGTCATCACATTAGTTAGTCACATCTCTTGTTCCATAGATTCGATATTGCACAGGTTGCATGTTCCCGTCTGTAATAGTGCTTGAGTTATTACATTTATGCTTATTCGATGAGGTCACATGACCATATATGGTCATCGGATATGTTAGTGACTTCTGTTGTGCAATAGCTTCAATATTGCACTGGTTGCATGTTCCTATCTGTAACAGTGCTTGAGATATAACATTTATGCATATTTGATGAGGTCACATGATCATATATGGTCATCGGATGTGTTAGTCACTTCTGTTGTGCAATAGCTTCAATATTGCAGTGGTTGCATGTTCCTATCTGTAACAGTGCTTGAGTTATTACATTTATGCATATTTGATGAAATTACATGACCATATATGGTCATCACATTAGTTAGCCACATCTCTTGTCTCATAGCTTCGATATTGCATAGGTTGCATGTCTCTATCTGTGATTCTGCTTGATATATTACAATTATGCATATTTAATGACGTCACATGACCATATACGGTCATCTCATTAGTTACTCACATCTCATGTCCCATAGCTTCGATTTTGCACAGGTTGCATGTTCATGTCTGCAACAGTGCTTGAGTTATTACATGTATGCATATTTGATGAAGTTACATGACCATATATGGTCATCACATTAGTTGGTCACATCTCTTGTCTCACAGCTTCGATATTGCACAGGTTGCATGTTTCTAACTGTAACAGTGCTTGAGATAATTCAATTATGCATATTTAATGAAGTCACATGACCATATATGGTCATCACATTAGTTAGTCACATCTCTTGTTCCATAGATTCGATATTGCACAGGTTGCATGTTCCCGTCTGTAACAGTGCTTGAGTTATTACATTTATGCATGTTTAACGATGTCACATGACCGTGTATGGGCATCAGATGTGTTAGTCACATATCTTGTCTCATAGCTTCGATATTGCACAGGTTGTGTGTTTCTATCTGTTACTGTGTTTCAAATATAACATTTATGCATATTTGATGAGGTCACATGACCATATATGGTCATCACATTAGTTAGTCACATCTCATGTTCCATAGATTCGATATTGCACAGGTTGCATGTTCCCGTCTGTAATAGAGCTTGAGTTATTACATTTATGCTTATTTGATGAGGTCACATGACCATATATGGTCATCGGATATGTTAGTGACTTCTGTTGTGCAATAGCTTCAATATTGCACTGGTTGCATGTTCCTATCTGTAACAGTGCTTGAGATATAACATTTATGCATATTTGATGAGGTCACATGACCATATATGGTCATCGGATGTGTTAGTCACTTCTGTTGTACAATAGCTTCAATATTGCACTGGTTGCATGTTCCTATCTGTAACAGTGCTTGAGTTATTACATTTATGCATATTTGATGAAATTACATGACCATATATGGTCACCACATTAGTTAGCCACATCTCTTGTCTCATAGCTTCGATATTGCATAGGTTGCATGTCTCTATCTGTGATTGTGCTTGAGATATTACAATTATGCATATTTAATGACGTCACATGACCATATACGGTCATCACATTAGTTACTCACATCTCATGTCCCACAGCTTCGATTGTGCACAGGTTGCATGTTCATGTCTGTAACAGTGCTTGAGATAATTCAATTATGCATATTTAATGAAGTCACATGACCATATATGGTCATCACATTAGTTAGTCACATCTCTTGACCCATACCTTCGATATTGCACAGGTTGCATGTTCCCGTCTGTAACTGTGCTTGAGTTATTACATTTATGCATATTTGATGAAGTCACATGACCATATATGGTCATCACATTAGTTAGTAACATCTCGTGTCTTATAGCTTCGATATTGCACAGGTTGCATGTCCCTATCTGTAACAGTGCTTGATATATTACATTTATGCATATTTAATGAGATCACATGACCATATATGGTCATCTTGTTTGTTAGTAGAATTTCATGTACCATCACTTCAATATTGCACTGGTTGCATGTTCCTAACTGTAACAGTGCTCAAGATATTGCAATTATGTCTATAAAATGAGGTCACGTGACCATATAAAAGAACCAAAAAATATGAAAAAACATTCTAAAATCTTCTTATAAAAAACGGCTTTTCGCCTGGACTTCCATATTTTGGAATTAAATACTATGTCATATGATCTTTCAAAGTTATTCAGGGTTAGTTGATTTGTCGAAAATTATGCAAATGAGATGCAAAACAAAATTTCAAAAAATTCTAAAAAAAAAAGTCACGTGACCGCTAAAGTTTTTTTTGATGACATTTGTAGCCCTTGTCGCACTGCTACTATCATAAAAAAATTGGAGCACTCAGACCCTCAGAAAGGTGCGCAATTCGGCATTGAAAATTTCGCCTTTAATCCAAGATGGCGGCCTGGTCATGTGACCTATGTGTCTGAACTTAGGATATGCACCAGATCTCATACAGCTTTACCATTGTGGCAAGTATGGAACTGATCGGTCCAACGGTGTTGACATAAAGCGTGACCAAAAATTTAGGCGGAAGAATAATAATAATAATAATAATAATAATAATAATAAACGGAACAATTACAATAGGGTTTCGACCAAATGGGCTCGAAACCCTAATAATAATAATAAACGGAACAATTACAATAGGGTTTCGACCAAATGGGCTCGAAACCCTAATAAATATAGCTGCGTTGCAGCAATGTCGGGTTTCGAGCCCACTGACTTATTAGCAGCATTCCAAAATCAGCATCATTGACAATAATATATTAAAGGAAATTGCATGGCCTTCATACTAAACATGTTACATGTTCCTGTCTGTAACAGTGTTTAAGGTATTACAATCTCGCATATTTAATGATGTCCCATGACCATATATGGTCATCTGATGTTTTTGTCAGCTCTGTTGTGCAATAACTACAATATTGCATTGGTTGCATGTTCCTATCTGTAACAGTGCTTGAGATATAACATTTATGCATATTTGATGAGGTCACATGACCATATATGGTCATCACATTAGTTAGTCACATCTCTTGTTCCATAGATTCGATATTGCACAGGTTGCATGTTCCCGTCTGTAATAGTGCTTGAGATATTACATTTATGCTTATTTGATGAGGTCACATGACCATATATGGTCATCGGATATGTTAGTCACTTCTGTTGTGCAATAGCTTCAATATTGCACTGGTTGCATGTTCCTATCTGTAACAGTGCTTGAGTTATTACATTTATGCATATTTGATAAGGTCACATGACCACATATGGTCAACACATTAGTTAGTCACCTCTCTTGTGCAATAGCTTCAATATTGCACTGGTTGCATGTTCCCGTTTGTAACAGTGCTTGACATATAACATTTATGCATATTTGATGAGGTCACATGACCATATATGGTCATCAGATGAATTAGTCACTTCTATTGTGCAATAACTTCAATATTGCATTGGTTGCATGTTCAAGTCTGTAACAGTGCTTGAGATAATTCAATTATGCATATTTAATGAAGTCACATGACCATATATGGTCATCACATTAGTTAGTCACATCTCTTGACCCATACCTCCGATATTGCACAGGTTGCATGTAACTAACTCTTGCAGTGCTTGATATATTACATTTATGCATATTCAATGAGGTCACATGACCATATATAGTCATCTTGTTTGTTAGTAAAATTTCATGTACCATCACTTCAATATTGCACTGGTTGCATGTTCCCGTCTGTAACTGTGCTTGAGTTATTACATTTATGCATATTTGATGAAGTCACATGACCATATATGGTCATCACATTAGTTAGTCACATCTCGTGTCTTATAGCTTCGATATTGCACAGGTTGCATGTCCCTATCTGTAACAGTGCTTGATATATTACATTTATGCATATTTAATGAGATCACATGACCATATATGGTCATCTTGTTTGTTAGTAGAATGTCATGTACCATCACTTCAATATTGCACTGGTTGCATGTTCCTATCTGTAACAGTGCTTGAGATATTGCAATTATGTCTAAAAAATGAGGTCACGTGACCATGTAAAAGAACAAAAAAATATGGAAAAACATTCTAAAATCTTCTTATAAAAATCGGCTTATCGCCTGGACTCAATATTTTGGAATTAAATACTATGTCATATGATCTTTCAAAGTTATTCAGGGTTAGTTGATTTGTCGAAAATTATGCAAATGAGATGCAAAACAAAATTTAAAAAAATTCTTAAAAAAAAAGACACGTGACCGCTAAAGTTTTTTTTGATGAAATTTGTAGCCCTTGTCGCACTGCTACTATCATAAAAAATTGGAGCACTCAGACCCTCAGAAAGGTGCGCAATTCGGCATTAAAAATTTCGCCTTTAATCCAAGATGGCGGCCTGGTCATGTGACCTATGTGTCTGAACTTAGGATATGCACGAGATCTCATACAGCTTTACCATTGTGGCAAGTATGGAACTGATCGGTCCAACGGTGTTGACATAAAGCGTGACCAAAAATTTAGGCGGAATCATAATAATAATAATAAACGGAACAATTTCAATAGGGTTTCGACCAAATGGGCTCGAAACCCTAATAATAAACGGAACAATTACAAAAGGGTTTCGACCAAATGGGCTCGAAACCCTAATAATAATAAATATAGCTGCGTTGCAGCAATGTCGGGTTTCGAGCCCACTGACTTATTAGCAGCGTTCCAAAATCAGCATCATTGACAATAATATATTAAAGGAAATTGCATGGCCTTCATACTAAACACGTTGCATGTTCCTGTCTGTAACAGTGCTTAAGGTATTACAATCTTGCATATTTAATGATGTCCCATGACCATATACGGTCATCGGATGTTTTTGTCAGCTCTGTTGTGCAATAACTTCAATATTGCATTGGTTGCATTTTCCTATCTGTAACAGTGCTTGAGATGTAACATTTATGCATATTTGATGAGGTCACATGACCATATATGGTCATCACATTAGTTAGTCACATCTCTTGTTCCATAGATTCGATATTGCACAGGTTGCATGTTCCCGTCTGTAATAGTGCTTGAGTTATTACATTTATGCTTATTTGATGAGGTCACATGACCATATATGGTCATCGGATATGTTAGTGACTTTTGTTGTGCAATAGCTTCAATATTGCACTGGTTGCATGTTCCTATCTGTAACAGTGCTTGAGATATAACATTTATGCATATTTGATGAGGTCACATGACCATATATGGTCATCGGATGTGTTAGTCACTTCTGTTGTGCAATAGCTTCAATATTGCTCTGGTTGCATGTTCATATCTGTAACAGTGCTTGAGTTATTACATTTATGCATATTTGATGAAATTACATGACCATATATGGTCATCGCATTAGTTAGCCACATCTCTTGTCTCATAGCTTCGATATTGCATAGGTTGCATGTCTCTATCTGTGATTCTGCTTGAGATATTACAATTATGCATATTTAATGACGTCACATGACCATATACGGTCATCACATTAGTTACTCACATCTCATGTCCCACAGCTTCGATATTGCACAGGTTGCATGTCCCTAACTCTTGCAGTGCTTGATATATTACATTTATGCATATTCAATGAGGTCAAATGACCATATATGGTCATCTTGTTTGTTAATAAAATTTCATGTACCATCCCTTCAATATTGCACTGGTTGCATGTTCCCGTCTGTAACTGTGCTTGAGTTATGACATTTATGCATATTTGATGATGTCACATGACCATATATGGTCATCACATTAGTTAGTCACATCTCGTGTCTTATAGCTTCGATATTGCACAGGTTGCATGTCCCTATCTGTAACAGTGCTTGATATATTACATTTATGCATATTTAATGAGATCACATGACCATATATGGTCATCTTGTTTGTTAGTAGAATTTCATGTACCATCACTTCAATATTGCACTGGTTGCATGTTCCTATCTGTAACAGTGCTTGAGATATTGCAATTATGTCTAAAAAATGAGGTCACGTGACCATGTAAAAGAACAAAAAAATATGGAAAAACATTCTAAAATCTTCTTATAAAAAACGGCTTATCGCCTGGACTCAATATTTTGGAATTAAATACTATGTCATATGATCTTTCAAAGTTATTCAGGGTTAGTTGATTTGTCGAAAATTATGCAAATGAGATGCAAAACAAAATTTAAAAAAATTCTAAAAAAAAAGTCACGTGACCGCTAAAGTTTTTTTTGATGAAATTTGTAGCCCTTGTCGCACTGCTACTATCATAAAAAAATTGGAGCACTCAGACCCTCAGAAAGGTGCGCAATTCGGCATTGAAAATTTCGCCTTTAATCCAAGATGGAGGCCTGGTCATGTGACCCATGTGTCTGAACTTAGGATATGCACCAGATCTCATACAGCTTTACCATTGTGGCAAGTATGGAATTGATCGGTCCAACGGTGTTGACATAAAGCGTGACCAAAAATTTAGGCGGAAGAATAATAATAATAAATATAGCTGCGTTGCAGCAATGTTGGGTTTCGAGCCCACTGACTTATTAGCAGCGTTCCAAAATCAGCATCATTGACAATAATATATTAAAGGAAATTGCATGGCCTTCATACTAAACATGTTGCATGTTCCTGTCTGTAACAGTGCTTAATGTATTACAATCTTGCATATTTAATGATGTCCCATGACCATATATGGTCATCGGATGTTTTTGTCAGCTCTGTTGTGCAATAACTTCAATATTGCATTGGTTGCATTTTCCTATCTGTAACAGTGCTTGAGATATAACATTTATGCATATTTGATGAGGTCACATGACCATATGTGGTCATCACATTAGTTAGTCACATCTCTTGTTCCATAGATTCGATATTGCACAGGTTGCATGTTCCCGTCTGTAACAGTGCTTGAGTTATTACATTTATGCATGTTTAACGATGTCACAT
This sequence comes from Saccoglossus kowalevskii, assembly GCF_978046115.1. NCBI lineage: Eukaryota > Metazoa > Hemichordata > Enteropneusta > Harrimaniidae > Saccoglossus > Saccoglossus kowalevskii. The sequence goes on from NC_140657.1 coordinate 8,699,973, forward strand.
GACCGTGTATGGGCATCAGATGTGTTAGTCACATATCTTGTCTCATAGCTTCGATATTGCACAGGTTGTGTGTTTCTATCTGTTACTGTGTTTCAAATATAACATTTATGCATATTTGATGAGGTCACATGACCATATATGGTCATCACATTAGTTAGTCACATCTCTTGTTCCATAGATTCGATATTGCACAGGTTGCATGTTCCCGTCTGTAATAGTGCTTGAGTTATTACATTTATGCTTATTCGATGAGGTCACATGACCATATATGGTCATCGGATATGTTAGTGACTTCTGTTGTGCAATAGCTTCAATATTGCACTGGTTGCATGTTCCTATCTGTAACAGTGCTTGAGATATAACATTTATGCATATTTGATGAGGTCACATGATCATATATGGTCATCGGATGTGTTAGTCACTTCTGTTGTGCAATAGCTTCAATATTGCAGTGGTTGCATGTTCCTATCTGTAACAGTGCTTGAGTTATTACATTTATGCATATTTGATGAAATTACATGACCATATATGGTCATCACATTAGTTAGCCACATCTCTTGTCTCATAGCTTCGATATTGCATAGGTTGCATGTCTCTATCTGTGATTCTGCTTGATATATTACAATTATGCATATTTAATGACGTCACATGACCATATACGGTCATCTCATTAGTTACTCACATCTCATGTCCCATAGCTTCGATTTTGCACAGGTTGCATGTTCATGTCTGCAACAGTGCTTGAGTTATTACATGTATGCATATTTGATGAAGTTACATGACCATATATGGTCATCACATTAGTTGGTCACATCTCTTGTCTCACAGCTTCGATATTGCACAGGTTGCATGTTTCTAACTGTAACAGTGCTTGAGATAATTCAATTATGCATATTTAATGAAGTCACATGACCATATATGGTCATCACATTAGTTAGTCACATCTCTTGTTCCATAGATTCGATATTGCACAGGTTGCATGTTCCCGTCTGTAACAGTGCTTGAGTTATTACATTTATGCATGTTTAACGATGTCACATGACCGTGTATGGGCATCAGATGTGTTAGTCACATATCTTGTCTCATAGCTTCGATATTGCACAGGTTGTGTGTTTCTATCTGTTACTGTGTTTCAAATATAACATTTATGCATATTTGATGAGGTCACATGACCATATATGGTCATCACATTAGTTAGTCACATCTCATGTTCCATAGATTCGATATTGCACAGGTTGCATGTTCCCGTCTGTAATAGAGCTTGAGTTATTACATTTATGCTTATTTGATGAGGTCACATGACCATATATGGTCATCGGATATGTTAGTGACTTCTGTTGTGCAATAGCTTCAATATTGCACTGGTTGCATGTTCCTATCTGTAACAGTGCTTGAGATATAACATTTATGCATATTTGATGAGGTCACATGACCATATATGGTCATCGGATGTGTTAGTCACTTCTGTTGTACAATAGCTTCAATATTGCACTGGTTGCATGTTCCTATCTGTAACAGTGCTTGAGTTATTACATTTATGCATATTTGATGAAATTACATGACCATATATGGTCACCACATTAGTTAGCCACATCTCTTGTCTCATTGCTTCGATATTGCATAGGTTGCATGTCTCTATCTGTGATTGTGCTTGAGATATTACAATTATGCATATTTAATGACGTCACATGACCATATACGGTCATCACATTAGTTACTCACATCTCATGTCCCACAGCTTCGATTGTGCACAGGTTGCATGTTCATGTCTGTAACAGTGCTTGAGATAATTCAATTATGCATATTTAATGAAGTCACATGACCATATATGGTCATCACATTAGTTAGTCACATCTCTTGACCCATACCTTCGATATTGCACAGGTTGCATGTTCCCGTCTGTAACTGTGCTTGAGTTATTACATTTATGCATATTTGATGAAGTCACATGACCATATATGGTCATCACATTAGTTAGTAACATCTCGTGTCTTATAGCTTCGATATTGCACAGGTTGCATGTCCCTATCTGTAACAGTGCTTGATATATTACATTTATGCATATTTAATGAGATCACATGACCATATATGGTCATCTTGTTTGTTAGTAGAATTTCATGTACCATCACTTCAATATTGCACTGGTTGCATGTTCCTAACTGTAACAGTGCTCAAGATATTGCAATTATGTCTATAAAATGAGGTCACGTGACCATATAAAAGAACCAAAAAATATGAAAAAACATTCTAAAATCTTCTTATAAAAAACGGCTTTTCGCCTGGACTTCCATATTTTGGAATTAAATACTATGTCATATGATCTTTCAAAGTTATTCAGGGTTAGTTGATTTGTCGAAAATTATGCAAATGAGATGCAAAACAAAATTTCAAAAAATTCTAAAAAAAAAAGTCACGTGACCGCTAAAGTTTTTTTTGATGACATTTGTAGCCCTTGTCGCACTGCTACTATCATAAAAAAATTGGAGCACTCAGACCCTCAGAAAGGTGCGCAATTCGGCATTGAAAATGTCGCCTTTAATCAGTGCTTAGGGTATTACAATCTTGCATATTTAATGATGTCCCATGACCATATATGGTCATCGGATGTTTTTATCAGCTCTGTTGTGCAATAACTTCAATATTGCATTGGTTGCATTTTCCTATCTGTAACAGTGCTTGAGATATAACATTTATGCATATTTGATGAGGTCACATGACCGTATGTGGTCATCACATTAGTTAGTCACATCTCTTGTTCCATAGATTCGATATTGCACAGGTTGCATATTCCCGTCTGTAATAGTGCTTGAGTTATTACATTTATGCTTATTTGAAAAGGTCACATGACCATATATGGTCAACGGATATGTTAGTCACTTCTGTTGTGCAATAGCTTCAATATTGCACTGGTTGCATGTTCCTATCTGTAACAGTGCTTGAGATATAACATTTATGCATATTTGATGAGGTCACATGACCATATATGGTCATCGGATGTGTTAGTCACTTCTGTTGTGCAATAGCTTCAATATTGCACTGGTTGCATGTTCCTATCTGTAACAGTGCTTGAGTTATTACATTTATGCATATTTGATGAAGTTACATGACCATATATGGACATCACATTAGTTAGTCATCTCTCTTGTCACATAGCTTCGATATTGCATAGGTTGCATGTCTCTATCTGTGATTCTGCTTGAGATATTACAATTATGCATATTTAATGACGGCACATGACCATATACGGTCATCACATTAGTTACTCACATCTCATGTCCCATAGCTTCGATTTTGCACAGGTTGCATGTTTGTATCTGTAACAGTGCTTGAGATAATTCAATTATGCATATTTAATGAAGTCACATGACCATATATGGTCATCACATTAGTTTGTCACATCTCTTGACACATACCTCCGATATTGCACAGGTTGCATGTAACTAACTCTTGCAGTGCTTGATATATTACATTTATGCATATTCAATGAGGTCACATGACCATATATAGTCATCTTGTTTGTTAGTAAAATTTCATGTACCATCACTTCAATATTGCACTGGTTGCATGTTCCCGTCTGTAACTGTGCTTGAGTTATTACATTTATGCATATTTGATGAAGTCACATGACCATATATGGTCATCACATTAGTTAGTCACATCTCGTGTCTTATAGCTTCGATATTGCACAGGTTGCATGTCCCTATCTGTAACAGTGCTTGATATATTACATTTATGCATATTTAATGAGATCACATGACCATATATGGTCATCTTGTTTGTTAGTAGAATTTCATGTACCATCACTTCAATATTGCACTGGTTGCATGTTCCTATCTGTAACAGTGCTTGAGATATTGCAATTATGTCTAAAAAATGAGGTCACGTGACCATGTAAAAGAACAAAAAAATATGGAAAAACATTCTAAAATCTTCTTATAAAAAACGGCTTATCGCATGGACTCAATATTTTGGAATTAAATACTATGTCATATGATCTTTCAAAGTTATTCAGGGTTAGTTGATTTGTCGAAAATTATGCAAACGAGATGCAAAACAAAATTTAAAAAAATTCTAAAAAAAAAAGTCACGTGACCGCTAAAGTTTTTTTTGATGAAATGTGTAGCCCTTGTTGCACTGCTACTATCATAAAAAAATTGGAGCACTCAGACCCTCAGAAAGGTGCGCAATTCGGCATTGAAGATTTCGCCTTTAATCCAAGATGGCGGCCTGGTCATGTGACCTATGTGTCTGAACTTAGGATATGCACCAGATCTCATATAGCTTTACCATTGTGGCAAGTATTGAATTGATCGGTCCAACGGCGTTGACATAAAGCGTGACCAAAAATTTAGGCGGAATCATAATAATAATAATAAATATAGCTGCGTTGCAGCAATGTCGGGTTTCGAGCCCACTGACTTATTAGCAGCGTTCCAAAATCAGCATCATTGACAATAATATATTATAGGAAATTGCATGGCCTTCATACTAAACATGTTGCATGTTCCTGTCTGTAACAGTGCTTAATGTATTACAATCTTGCATATTTAATGATGTCCCATGACCATATATGGTCATCGGATGTTTTTGTCAGCTCTGTTGTGCAATAACTTCAATATTGCATTGGTTGCATTTTCCTATCTGTAACAGTGCTTGAGATATAACATTTAAGCATATTTGATGAGGTCACATGACCATATGTGGTCATCACATTAGTTAGTCACATCTCTTGTTCCATAGATTCGATATTGCACAGGTTGCATGTTCCCGTCTGTAACAGTGCTTGAGTTATTACATTTATGCATATTTAATGATGTCACATGACCGTGTATGGGCATCAGATGTGTTAGTCACATATCTTGTCTCATAGCTTCGATATTGCACAGGTTGTGTGTTTCTATCTGTTACTGTGTTTCAAATATAACATTTATGCATATTTGATGAGGTCACATGACCATATATGGTCATCACATTAGTTAGTCACATCTCTTGTCCCATAGCTTCGATATTGCACAGGTTGCATGTTCCCGTCTGTAACAGTGCTTGAGTTATTACATTTATGTATATTTGATGAAGTCACATGACCATATATGGTCATGACATTAGTTAGTCACATCTCGTGTCTTATAGCTTCGATATTGCACAGGTTGCATGTCCCTATCTGTAACAGTGCTTGATATATTACATTCATGCATATTTAATGAGATCACATGACCATATATGGTCATCTTGTTTGTTAGTAGAATTTCATGTACCATCACTTCAAAATTGCACTGGTTGCATGTTCCTATCTGTAACAGTGCTTGAGATATTGCAATTATGTCTATAAAATGAGGTCACGTGACCATATAAAAGAACAAAAAAATATGAAAAAACATTCTAAAATCTTCTTATAAAAAACGGCTTATCGCCTGGACTCGATATTTTGGAATTAAATACTATGTCATATGATCTTTCAAAGTTATTCAGGGTTAGTTGATTTGTCGAAAATTATGCAAATGAGATGCAAAACAAAATTTAAAAAAATTCTAAAAAAAAAAGTCACGTGACCGCTAAAGTTTTTTTTGATGAGATTTGTAGCCCTTGTCGCACTGCTACTATCATACAAAAATTGGAGCACTCAGACCCTCAGAAAGGTGCGCAATTCGGCATTGAAAATTTCGCCTTTAATCCAAGATGGCGGCCTGGTCATGTGACCTACGTGTCTGAACTTAGGATATGCACCAGATCTCATATAGCTTTACCATTGTGGCAAGTATTGAATTGATCGGTCCAACGGCGTTGACATAAAGCGTGACCAAAAATTTAGGCGGAAGAATAATAATAATAATAATAATAATAATAATAATAAACGGAACAATTACAAAAGGGTTTCGACCAAATGGGCTCGAAACCCTAATAAACGGAACAATTTCAATAGGGTTTCGACCAAATGGGCTCGAAACCCTAATAATAATAATAAACGGAACAATTACAAAAGGGTTTCGACCAAATGGGCTCGAAACCCTAAATATAGCTGCGTTGCAGCAATGTCGGGTTTCGAGCCCACTGACTTATTAGCAGCGTTCCAAAATCAGCATCATTGACAATAATATATTAAAGGAAATTGCATGGCCTTCATACTAAACATGTTGCATGTTCCTGTCTGTAACAGTGCTTAATGTATTACAATCTTGCATATTTAATGATGTCCCATGACCATATATGGTCATCGGATGTTTTTGTCAGCTCTGTTGTGCAATAACTTCAATATTGCATTGGTTGCATTTTCCTATCTGTAACAGTGCTTGAGATATAACATTTATGCATATTTGATGAGGTCACATTACCATATATGGTCATCACATTAGTTAGTCACATCTCTTGTTCCATAAATTCGATATTGCACAGGTTGCATGTTCCCTTCTGTAATAGTGCTTGAGTTATTACATTTATGCTTATTTGATGAGGTCACATGACCATATATGGTCATCGGTTATGTTAGTCACTTCTGTTGTGCAATAGCTTCAATATTGCACTGGTTGCATGTTCCTATCTGTAACAGTGCTTGAGTTATTACATTTATGCATATTTGATGAAATTACATGACCATATATGGTCATCACATTAGTTAGCCACATCTCTTGTCTCACTGCTTCGATATTGCATAGGTTGCATGTCACTATCTGTGATTCTGCTTGAGATATTACAATTATGCATATTTAATGACGTCACATGACCATATACGGTCATCACATTAGTTACTCACATCTCATGTCCCACAGCTTCGATTTTGCACAGGTTGCATGTTCATGTCTGTAACAGTGCTTGAGATAATTCAATTATGCATATTTAATGAAGTCACATGACCATATATGGTCATCACATTAGTTAGTCACATCTCTTGACCCATACCTTCGATATTGCACAGGTTGCATGTCCCTAACTCTTGCAGTGCTTGATATATTACATTTATGCATATTCAATAAGGTCACATGACCATATATGGTCATCTTGTTTGTTAGTAAAATTTCATGTACCATCACTTCAATATTGCACTGGTTGCATGTTCCCGTCTGTATGTAACTGTGCTTGAGTTATTACATTTATGCATATTTGATGAAGTCACATGACCATATATGGTCATCACATTAGTTAGTCACATCTCGTGTCTTATAGCTTCGATATTGCACAGGTTGCATGTCCCTATCTGTAACAGTGCTTAATATATTACATTTATGCATATTTAATGAGATCACATGACCATATATGGTCATCTTGTTTGTTAGTAGAATTTCATGTACCATCACTTCAATATTGCACTGGTTGCATGTTCCTAACTGTAACAGTGCTTGAGATATTGCAATTATGTCTATAAAATGAGGTCACGTGACCATATAAAAGAACAAAAAAATATGAAAAAACATTCTAAAATCTTCTTATAAAAAACGGCTTTTCGCCTGGACTTCCATATTTTGGAATTAAATACTATGTCATATGATCTTTCAAAGTTATTCAGGGTTAGTTGATTTGTCGAAAATTATGCAAATGAGATGCAAAACAAAATTTAAAAAAATTCTAAAAAAAAAATCACGTGACCGCTAAAGTTTTTTTTGATGAAATTTGTAGCCCTTGTCGCACTGCTACTATCATAAAAAAATTGGAGCACTCAGACCCTCAGAAAGGTGCGCAATTCGGCATTGAAAATTTCGCCTTTAATCCAAGATGGAGGCCTGGTCATGTGACCCATGTGTCTGAACTTAGGATATGCACCAGATCTCATACAGCTTTACCATTGTGGCAAGTATGGAATTGATCGGTCCAACGGTGTTGACATAAAGCGTGACCAAAAATTTAGGCGGAAGAATAATAATAATAAATATAGCTGCGTTGCAGCAATGTCGGGTTTCGAGCCCACTGACTTATTAGCAGCGTTCCAAAATCAGCATCATTGACAATAATATATTATAGGAAATTGCATGGCCTTCATACTAAACATGTTGCATGTTTCTGTCTAGTAACAGTGCTTAAGGTATTACAATCTTGCATATTTAATGATGTCCCATGACCATATATGGTCATCGGATGTTTTTGTCAGCTCTGTTGTGCAATAACTTCAATATTGCATTGGTTGCATTTTCCTATCTGTAACAGTGCTTGAGATATAACATATATGCATATTTGATGAGGTCACATGACCATATGTGGTCATCACATTAGTTAGTCACATCTCTTGTTCCACAGATTCGATATTGCACAGGTTGCATGTTCCCGTCTGTAACAGTGCTTGAGTTATTACATTTATGCATATTTAATGATGTCACATGACCGTGTATGGGCATCAGATGTGTTAGTCACATATCTTGTCTCATAGCTTCGATATTGCACAGGTTGTGTGTTTCTATCTGTTACTGTGTTTCAAATATAACATTTATGCATATTTGATGAGGTCACATGACCACATATGGTCATCACATTAGTTAGTCACATCTCTTGTCCCATAGCTTCGATATTGCACAGGTTGCATGTTCCCGTCTGTAACAGTGCTTGAGTTATTACATTTATGCATATTTGATGAGGTCACATGATCATATATAATCATCACATTAGTTAATCACATCTCTTGACCCATAGCTTCGATATTGCACAGGTTGCATGTCCCTAACTCTTACAGTGCTTGATATATTACATTTATGCATATTCAATGAGGTCACATGACCATATATGGTCATCTTGTTTGTTAGTAAAATTTCATGTACCATCACTTCAATATTGCACTGGTTGCATGTTCCTGTCTGTAACTGTGCTTGAGTTATTACATTTATGTATATTTGATGAAGTCACATGACCATATATGGTCATGACATTAGTTAGTCACATCTCGTGTCTTATAGCTTCGATATTGCACAGGTTGCATGTCCCTATCTGTAACAGTGCTTGATATATTACATTCATGTATATTTAATGAGATCACATGACCATATATGGTCATCTTGTTTGTTAGTAGAATTTCATGTACCATCACTTCAAAATTGCACTGGTTGCATGTTCCTATCTGTAACAGTGCTTGAGATATTGCAATTATGTCTATAAAATGAGGTCACGTGACCATATAAAAGAACAAAAAAATATGAAAAAACATTCTAAAATCTTCTTATAAAAAACGGCTTATCGCCTGGACTCGATATTTTGGAATTAAATACTATGTCATATGATCTTTCAAAGTTATTCAGGGTTAGTTGATTTGTCGAAAATTATGCAAATGAGATGCAAAACAATATTTAAAAAAATTCTAAAAAAAAAAGTCACGTGACCGCTAAAGTTTTTTTTGACAAGATTTGTAGCCCTTGTCGCACTGCTACTATCATAAAAAAATTGGAGCACTCAGACCCTCAGAAAGGTGCGCAATTCGGCATTGAAAATTTCGCCTTTAATCCAAGATGGCGGCCTGGTCATGTGACCTACGTGTCTGAACTTAGGATATGCACCAGATCTCATATAGCTTTACCATTGTGGCAAGTATGGAATTGATCGGTCCAACGGCGTTCACATAAAGCGTGACCAAAAATTTAGGCGGAAGAATAATAATAATAATAATAATAATAATAATAATAAACGGAACAATTACAAAAGGGTTTCGACCAAATGGGCTCGAAACCCTAATAATAATAAACGGAACAATTACAATAGGGTTTCGACCAAATGGGCTCGAAACCCTAATAAACGGAACAATTTCAATAGGGTTTCGACCAAATGGGCTCGAAACCCTAAATATAGCTGCGTTGCAGCAATGTCGGGTTTCGAGCCCACTGACTTATTAGCAACGTTCCAAAATCAGCATCATTGACAATAATATATTAAAGGAAATTGCATGGCCTTCATACTAAACATGTTACATGTTCCTGTCTGTAACAGTGCTTAAGGTATTATAATCTCGCATATTTAATTATGTCCCATGACCATATATGGTCATCTGATGTTTTTGTCAGCTCTGTTGTGCAATAACTTCAATATTGCATTGGTTGCATGTTCCTATCTGTAACAGTGCTTGAGATATAACATTTATGCATATTTGATGAGGTCACATGACCATATATGGTCATCGCATTAGTTAGTCACATCTCTTGTTCCATAGATTCGATATTGCACAGGTTGCATGTTCCCGTCTGTAATAGTGATTGAGTTAATACATTTATGCTTATTTGATGAGGTCACATGACCATATATGGTCATCGGATATGTTAGTGACTTCTGTCATGCAATAGCTTCAATATTGCACTGGTTGCATGTTCCTATCTGTAACAGTGCTTGAGATATAACATTTATGCATATTTGATGAGGTCACATGACCATATATGGTCATCGGATGTGTTAGTCACTTCTGTTGTGCAATAGCTTCAATATTGCACTGGTTGCATGTTCCTATCTGTAACAGTGCTTGAGTTATTACATTTATGCATATTTGATGAAATTACATGACCATATATGGTCATCACATTAGTTAGCCACATCTCTTGTCTCATAGCTTCGATATTGCATGGGTTGCATGTCTCTATCTGTGATTCTGCTTGAGATATTACAATTATGCATATTTAATGACGTCACATGACCATATATGGTCATCACATTAGTTAGTCACATCTTGTGTCTTATAGCTTCGATATTGCACAGGTTGCATGTCCCTATCTGTAACAGTGCTTGATATATTACATTTATGCATATTTAATGAGATCACATGACCATATATGGTCATCTTGTTTGTTAGTAGAATTTCATGTACCATCACTTCAATATTGCACTGGTTGCATGTTCCTATCTGTAACAGTGCTTGAGATATTGCAATTATGTCTATAAAATGAGGTCACGTGACCATATAAAAGAACAAAAAAATATGAAAAAACATTCTAAAATCTTCTTATAAAAAACGGCTTTTCGCCTGGACTTCCATATTTTGAAATTAAATACTATGTCATATGATCTTTCAAAGTTATTCAGGGTTAGTTGATTTGTCGAAAATTATGCAAATGAGATGCAAAACAAAATTTAAAAAAAATTCTAAAAAAAAAAGTCACGTGACCGCTAAAGTTTTTTTTGATGAAATTTGTAGCCCTTGTCGCACTGCTACTATCATAAAAAAATTGGAGCACTCAGACCCTCAGAAAGGTGCGCAATTCGGCATTGAAAATTTCGCCTTTAATCCAAGATGGCGGCCTGGTCATGTGACCTATGTGTCTGAACTTAGGATATGCACCAGATCTCATACAGCTTTACCATTGTGGCAAGTATGAAACTGATCGGTCCAACGGTGTTGACATAAAGCGTGACCAAAAATTTAGGCGGAAGAATAATAATAATAATAATAATAATAATAAACGGAACAATTACAAAAGGGTTTCGACCAAATGGGCTCGAAACCCTAATAATAATAATAATAATAAACGGAACAATTACAAAAGGGTTTCGACCAAATGGGCTCGAAACCCTAAATATAGCTGCGTTGCAGCAATGTCGGGTTTCGAGCCCACTGACTTATTAGCAGCGTTCCAAAATCAGCATCATTGACAATAATATATTAAAGGAAATTGCATGGCCTTCATACTAAACATGTTGCATGTTCCTGTCTGTAACAGTGCTTAATGTATTACAATCTTGCATATTTAATGATGTCCCATGACCATATATGGTCATCGGATGTTTTTGTCAGCTCTGTTGTGCAATAACTTCAATATTGCATTGGTTGCATTTTCCTATCTGTAACAGTGCTTGAGATATAACATTTATGCATATTTGATGAGGTCACATTACCATATATGGTCATCACATTAGTTAGTCACATCTCTTGTTCCATAAATTCGATATTGCACAGGTTGCATGTTCCCTTCTGTAATAGTGCTTGAGTTATTACATTTATGCTTATTTGATGAGGTCACATGACCATATATGGTCATCGGTTATGTTAGTCACTTCTGTTGTGCAATAGCTTCAATATTGCACTGGTTGCATGTTCCTATCTGTAACAGTGCTTGAGTTATTACATTTATGCATATTTGATGAAATTACATGACCATATATGGTCATCACATTAGTTAGCCACATCTCTTGTCTCACTGCTTCGATATTGCATAGGTTGCATGTCACTATCTGTGATTCTGCTTGAGATATTACAATTATGCATATTTAATGACGTCACATGACCATATACGGTCATCACATTAGTTACTCACATCTCATGTCCCACAGCTTCGATTTTGCACAGGTTGCATGTTCATGTCTGTAACAGTGCTTGAGATAATTCAATTATGCATATTTAATGAAGTCACATGACCATATATGGTCATCACATTAGTTAGTCACATCTCTTGACCCATACCTTCGATATTGCACAGGTTGCATGTCCCTAACTCTTGCAGTGCTTGATATATTACATTTATGCATATTCAATAAGGTCACATGACCATATATGGTCATCTTGTTTGTTAGTAAAATTTCATGTACCATCACTTCAATATTGCACTGGTTGCATGTTCCCGTCTGTAACTGTGCTTGAGTTATTACATTTATGCATATTTGATGAAGTCACATGACCATATATGGTCATCACATTAGTTAGTCACATCTCGTGTCTTATAGCTTCGATATTGCACAGGTTGCATGTCCCTATCTGTAACAGTGCTTAATATATTACATTTATGCATATTTAATGAGATCACATGACCATATATGGTCATCTTGTTTGTTAGTAGAATTTCATGTACCATCACTTCAATATTGCACTGGTTGCATGTTCCTAACTGTAACAGTGCTTGAGATATTGCAATTATGTCTATAAAATGAGGTCACGTGACCATATAAAAGAACAAAAAAATATGAAAAAACATTCTAAAATCTTCTTATAAAAAACGGCTTTTCGCCTGGACTTCCATATTTTGGAATTAAATACTATGTCATATGATCTTTCAAAGTTATTCAGGGTTAGTTGATTTGTCGAAAATTATGCAAATGAGATGCAAAACAAAATTTAAAAAAATTCTAAAAAAAAAAGTCACGTGACCGCTAAAGTTTTTTTTGATGAAATTTGTAGCCCTTGTCGCACTGCTACTATCATAAAAAAATTGGAGCACTCAGACCCTCAGAAAGGTGCGCAATTCGGCATTGAAAATTTCGCCTTTAATCCAAGATGGCGGCCTGGTCATGTGACCTATGTGTCTGAACTTAGGATATGCACCAGATCTCATACAGCTTTACCATTGTGGCAAGCATGGAACTGATCGGTCCAACGGTGTTGACATAAAGCGTGACCAAAAATTTAGGCGGAAGAATAATAATAATAATAATAATAAATATAGCTGCGTTGCAGCAATGTCGGGTTTCGAGCCCATTGACTTATTAGCAGCGTTCCAAAATCAGCATCATTGACAATAATATATTAAAGGAAATTGCATGGCCTTCATACTAAACATGTTGCATGTTCCTGTCTGTAACAGTGCTTAATGTATTACAATCTTGCATATTTAATGATGTCCCGTGACCATATATGGTCATCGGATGTTTTTGTCAGCTCTGTTGTGCAATAACTTCAATATTGCATTGGTTGCATTTTCCTATCTGTAACAGTGCTTGAGATATAACATTTATACATATTTGATGAGGTCACATGACCATGTGTGGTCATCACATTAGTTAGTCACATCTCTTGTTCCATAGATTCGATATTGCACAGGTTGCATATTCCCGTCTGTAACAGTGCTTGAGTTATTACATTTATGCATATTTAATGATGTCACATGACCGTGTATGGGCATCAGATGTGTTAGTCACATATCTTGTCTCATAGCTTCGATATTGCACAGGTTGTGTGTTTCTTTCTGTTACTGTGTTTCAAATATAACATTTATGCATATTTGATGAGGTCACATGACCATATATGGTCATCACATTAGTTAGTCACATCTCTTGTTCCATAGATTCGATATTGCACAGGTTGCATGTTCACGTCTGTAATAGTGCTTGAGTTATTACATTTATGCTTATTTGATGAGGTCACATGACCATATATGGTCATCGGATATGTTAGTCACTTCTGTTGTGCAATAGCTTCAATATTGCACTGGTTGCATGTTCCTATCTGTAACAGTGCTTGAGATATAACATTTATGCATATTTGATGAAATTACGTGACCATATATGGTCATCACATTAGTTAGCCACATCTCTTGTCTCATAGCTTCGATATTGCATAGGTTGCATGTCTCTATCTGTGATTCTGCTTGAGATATTACAATTATGCATATTTAATGACGTCACATGACCATATACGATTATCACATTAGTTACTCACATCTCATGTCCCACAGCTTCGATTTTGCACAGGTTGCATGTTCATGTCTGTAACAGTGCTTGAGATAATTCAATTATGCATATTTAATGAAGTCACATGACCATATATGGTCATCACATTAGTTAGTCACATCTCTTGACCCATACCTTCGATATTGCACAAGTTGCATGTCCCTAACTCTTGCAGTGCTTGATATATTACATTTATGCATATTCAATGAGGTCACATGACCATATATGGTCATCTTGTTTGTTAGTAAAATTTCATGAACCATCCCTTCAATATTGCACTGGTTGCATGTTCCCGTCTGTAACTGTGCTTGAGTTATTACATTTATGCATATTTGATGAAGTCACATGACCATATATGGTCATCACATTAGTTAGTCACATCTCGTGTCTTATAGCTTCGATATTGCACAGGTTGCATGTCCCTATCTGTAACAGTGCTTGATATATTACATTCATGCATATTTAATGAGATCACATGACCATATATGGTCATCTTGTTTGTTAGTAGAATTTCATGTACCATCACTTCAATATTGCACTGGTTGCATGTTCCTAACTGTAACAGTGCTTAAGATATTGCAATTATGTCTATAAAATGAGGTCACGTGACCATATAAAAGAACAAAAAAATATGAAAAAACATTCTAAAATCTTCTTATAAAAAACGGCTTTTCGCCTGGACTTCCATATTTTGGAATTAAATACTATGTCATATGATCTTTCAAAGTTATTCAGGGTTAGTTGATTTGTCGAAAATTATGCAAATGAGATGCAAAACAAAATTTCAAAAAATTCTTAAAAAAAAAGTCACGTGACCGCTAAAGTTTTTTTGGATGAAATTTGTAGCCCTTGTCGCACTGCTACTATCATAAAAAATTGGAGCACTCAGACCCTCAGAAAGGTGCGCAATTCGGCATTGAAAATTTCGCCTTTAATCCAAGATGGCGGCCTGGTCATGTGACCTATGTGTCTGAACTTAGGATATGCACCAGATCTCATACAGCTTTACCATTGTGGCAAGTATGGAACTGATCGGTCCAACGGTGTTGACATAAAGCGTGACCAAAAATTTAGGCGGAAGAATAATAATAATAATAATAATAATAATAATAATAAACGGAACAATTACAATAGGGTTTCGACCAAATGGGCTCGAAACCCTAAATATAGCTGCATAGCAGCAATCAGCGGTTTTCAAGACCATGGCACATGTCCAAGTCACATGCAATGCATGGCCATGTATGACTGTTTGCAATAGCCCTGAAAATTAACGTTGGTCCCATGTTTGTATATGTGATAGTGTCCGAGATATTATAGCCATGCATATTTAATGAGTTCCATGACCATATATAGTTGTCGGGTATGTTTGTCAATTCTCTTGTCCAATGTCTTTAATATAGCATTGGTTCAATGTTCCTACTTGCAACAGTGCCTAAGATATTAGAGACTTGCATATTTAATGAGTTCTATGACCATATATGGTCATTTAAAATGTTGGTCAATTCTTTTGTCCAATGCCTTCAGTATAGGTTTGGGTACATGTCTCTATCTTTAAAAGTGCTCGAGATATTATGGATATGCATATTTAATGAGTTCTATGACCATATATAGTCATCGAATGTGTTGGTCAATTCTTGTGTCCAATGTCTTCAATATAGCATTGGTTCCATGTTTGTACTTGCAATAGTGCCTGAGATAATAGAAGCATGCATATTTAAAGAGTTATATGACCATATATGGTCATCGACTGTGTTGGTCAATTCTTTTGTCCAATGTCTTCAATATAGCATTGGTTCCATGTTTGTGCTTGCAATAGTAACTGAGATATTAAAGACATGCATGTTTAATGAGTTCTGTGACCATATATGGTCATCGAATATGTTGGTCAATTTTCTTGTCCAATGCCTTCAATATAAGTTTAGGTACATGTCTCTATCTTTAAAAGTGCTCGAGATATTATGGATATGCATTTTTAATGAGTTCTATGACCATATATGGTCAGTGACTGTGCTGGTCAATTCTTTTGTCCAATGTCTTCAATATAGCATTGGTTCCATGTTTGTGCTTGCAATAGTGCCTGAGATATTAGAGACATGCATATTTAATGAGTTCTAAGACCATATATGGTCATCGAATGTGTTGGTCAATTCTCTTGTCCAATGCCTTCAATATAGGTTTGAGGACATGTCTCTATCTTTAAGAGTGCTCGAGATATTAGAGACATGCATATTTAATGAGTTCTATGACCATATATGGTCATCAACTATGTTGGTCAATTCTGTTGTCCAATGTCTTCAATATAGGTTTGGGTACATGACTCTATCTTTTAAAGTGCTAGAGATATTATGGATATGCATATTTAATGAGTCCTATGACCATATATGGTCATCAACTATGTTGGTCAATTCTTTTGTCCAATGTCTTCAATATAGAATTGGTTCCATGTTTGTGCTTGCAATAGTGCCTGAGCTATTAGAGACATGCATATTTAATGAGTTGCATGACCATATATGGTCATCGAATATGTTGGTCAATTTTCTTGTCCAATGCCTTCAATATAAGTTTGGGTACATGCCTCTATCTTTAAAAGTGCTCGAGATATTATGGATATGCATTTTTAATGAGTTCTATAACCATATATGGTCATTGACTGTGCTGGTCAATTCTGTTGTCCAATGTCTTCAATATAGCATTGGTTCCATGTTTGTACTTGCAATAGTGCATGAGATATTAGAGACATGCATATTTAATGAGTTATATGACCATATATGGTCATTGAATATGTTGGTCAATTCTCTCGTCCAATGTCTTCAATATAGCCATGGTTCCATGTTTGTACTTGCAATAGTGCCTGAGATATTAGAGACGTGCATATTTAATGAGTTGTATGACCATATATGGTTATCCAATATTTTGGTCAATTCTCTTGTCCAATGTCTTCAATATAGCCTTGGTTCCATGTTTGTATATGCAATAGTTCTCAATATATGTCAATTCAATGTATATCGTATATGGGCCCTCCCCCCTTTCCCATAATGCAACATTGCTAACTATTTTATATAAAATGTGAAAAATATTCATAAATCAACTGCTCCAAAACTACTGGTCGCACTTGCATGATTCTTTGATTAATCTGTAGTATGTATAATGTTCTTCAAAATTATGGCGTGGAATTTTGATACGATCAAAATTATGCAAATGAGATGCAAAACAATATTTTAGAAAATTCTAGAAAAAAAAGTCACATGACCGTTCAACTTTTTTTTCATGAAATACGTAGCTCTAGGGCCAATGCTTCTTTTAAGCGAAAGTTTGAGACTCCTAGACCCTCAGAAAGGTGTTTAAATGAGCATGCCATTTTTTGCCTAAAATTCAAAATGGCCGCCGTACCACGTGACCAATATGCGTCATCTTAGGATATGCACTAGATCTCATCAAACTTTACAAACATGTGAAAACATTTTCCAGATATGTGCAACGGTGTTCGAATGGCGCTTAGCGAAAAATCTGGCGGAATAATAATAATAATAATAATAATAAAAAACATAACAATTACAAAAGGTTTCCAAGACATGTGTCTTGAAAACCTAATAAAAAACATAACAATTACAAAAGGTTTCCAAGACATGTGTCTTGAAAACCTAATAAATATAGCTGCGTTGCAGCAATGTCGGGTTTCGAGCCCACTGACATATTAGCAGCGTTCCAAAATCAGCATCATTGACAATAATATATTAAAGGAAATTGCATGGCCTTCATACTAAACATGTTACATGTTCCTGTCTGTAACAGTGCTTAAGGTATTACAATCTTGCATATTTAATAATGTCCCATGACCATATACGGTCATCGGATGTTTTTTTCAGCTCTGTTGTGCAATAACTTCAATATTGCATTGGTTGCATGTTCCTATCTGTAACAGTGCTTGAGATATAACATTTGTGCATATTTGATGAGGTCACCTGACCATATATGGTCATCACATTAGTTAGTCACATCTCTTGTTCCATAGATTCGATATTGCACAGGTTGCATATTCCCGTCTGTAATAGTGCTTGAGTTATTACATTTATGCTTATTTGATGAGGTCACATGACCATATATGGTCAACGGATATGTTAGTCACTTCTGTTGTGCAATAGCTTCAATATTGCACTGGTTGCATGTTCCTACTTGTAACAGTGCTTGAGTTATTACATTTATGCATATTTGATGAAGTTACATGACCATATATGGTCATCACATTAGTTAGTCATATCTCTTGTCACATAGCTTCGATATTGCATAGGTTGCATGTCTCTATCTGTGATTCTGCTTGAGATATTACAATTATGCATATTTAATGACGGCACATGACCATATACGGTCATCACATTAGTTACTCACATCTCATGTCCCATAGCTTCGATTTTGCACAGGTTGCATGTTTCTATCTGTAACAGTGCTTGAGATAATTCAATTATGCATATTTAATGAAGTCACATGACCATATATGGTCATCACATTAGTTAGTCACATCTCTTGACACATACCTCCGATATTGCACAGGTTGCATGTAACTAACTCTTGCAGTGCTTGATATATTACATTTATGCATATTCAATGAGGTCACATCACCATATATAGTCATCTTGTTTGTTAGTAAAATTTCATGTACCATCACTTCAATATTGCACTGGTTGCATGTTCCCGTCTGTAACTGTGCTTGAGTTATTACATTTATGCATATTTGATGAAGTCACATGACCATATATGGTCATCACATTAGTTAGTCACATCTCGTGTCTTATAGCTTCGATATTGCACAGGTTGCATGTCCCTATCTGTAACAGTGCTTGATATATTACATTTATGCATATTTAATGAGATCACATGACCATATATGGTCATCTTGTTTGTTAGTAGAATTTCATGTACCATCACTTCAATATTGCACTGGTTGCATGTTCCTATCTGTAACAGTGCTTGAGATATTGCAATTATGTCTAAAAAATGAGGTCACGTGACCATGTAAAAGAACAAAAAAATATGGAAAAACATTCTAAAATCTTCTTATAAAAAACGGCTTATCGCCTGGACTCAATATTTTGGAATTAAATACTATGTCATATGATCTTTCAAAGTTATTCAGGGTTAGTTGATTTGTCGAAAATTATGCAAATGAGATGCAAAACAAAATTTAAAAAAATTCTTTAAAAAAAAGTCACGTGACCGCTAAAGTTTTTTTTGATGAAATTTGTAGCCCTTGTCGCACTGCTACTATCATAAAAAAATTGGAGCACTCAGACCCTCAGAAAGGTGCGCAATTCGGCATTGAAAATTTCGCCTTTAATCCAAGGTGGCGGCCTGGTCATGTGACCTATGTGTCTGAACTTAGGATATGCACCAGATCTCATATAGCTTTACCATTGTGGCAAGTATTGAATTGATCGGTCCAACGGCGTTGACATAAAGCGTGACCAAAAATTTAGGCGGAATCATAATAATAATAATAAATATAGCTGCATAGCAGCAATGACCGGTTTTCAAGACCATGGCACATTGCCAAGTCACATGCAATGCATGGCCATGTATAACTGTTTGCAATAGCCCTGAAAATTAACGTTGGTTCCATGTTTGTATACGTGATAGTGTCCGAGATATTATAGCCATGCATATTTAATGAGTTCCATGACCATATATAGTCATCAGGTATGTTTGTCAATTCTCTTGTTCAATGTCTTCAATGTAGCACTGGTTCCATGTTCCTACTTGCAACAGTGCCTAAGATATCAGAGACATGCATATTTAATACCATATATGGTCATCTACTATGTTGCTCAATTCTCTTGTCCAATGTCTTCAATATAGTGTTGGTTGCATGTCTATACTTGCAATAGTGTCCGAGATTTTAGGGACAAGCATATTTAATGATTTCTATGACCATATATGGTCATTGATTGTGTTGGTCAATTCTCTTGTTCAATATCTACAATATAGTGTTGGTACTATATTTGTACTTGCAATAGTGCATGCAATATTAGGGACTTGCATATTTAATGAGTTCTATGACCTTATATGGTCATCGAATATGTTGGTCAATTCTCTCATCCAATGTCTTCAATATAGCATTGGTTGCATGTTTGTACTTGCAATAGTGCCTGAGATATTAAAAACATGCATATTTAATGAGTTCTATGACCATATATAGTCATCGATTGTGTTGGTCAATTCTCTTGTTCAATATCTACAATATAGCTTTTGTTCCATGTTTGTACTTGCATTAGTGCATGAGATATTAGAGACATGCATATTTAATGAGTTCTATTACCATATATGGTCATCGAATGTGTTGGTCAATTCTCTTGTCCAATGTCTTCAGTATAGGTTTGGGTACATGTCTATATCTTTAAAAGTGCTCGAGATATTATAGATATGCATATTTAATGAGTTTTATGACCATATATGGTCATCAACTATGTTGGTCAATTCTTTTGTCCAATGTCTTCAATATAGCGTTGGTTCGATGTTTGTACTTGCAATAGTGCCTGAGATATTAGAGACATGCATATTTAATGAGTTCTATTACCATATATGGTCATCGAATGTGTTGGTCAATTCTCTTGTCCAATGTCTTCAGTATAGGTTTGGGTACATGTCTATATCTTTAAAAGTGCTCGAGATATTATAGATATGCATATTTAATGAGTTTTATGACCATATATGGTCATCCAATATTTTGGTCAATTCTCTCGACCAATGTCTTCAATATAGCATTGCTTCCATGTTTGTGCTTGCAATAGTGCTCGAAATATTGGAGACATGCATTTTTAATGAGTTCTATGACCATATATGGTCATTGACTGTGTTGGTCACTTCTTTTGTCCAATGTCTTCAATATAACATTGGTTCCATGTCTGTGCTTGCAATAGTGCATGAGATATTAGAGACATGAATATTTAATGAGTTGTATGACCATATATGGTCATCGAATATTTTGGTCAATTCTCTCGACCAATGTCTTCAATATAGCGTTGGTTCCATGTTTGTACTTGCAATAATGCCTGAGATATTAGAGACACGCATATTTAATGAGTTCTATGACCATATATGGTAATCAACTGTGTTGATAAATTCTTTTGTTCAATGTCTTCAATATAGCATTGGTTCCATGATTGTACTTGCAATAGTGCCTGAGATATTAAAGACATGCATATTTAATGAGTTGCATGACCATATATGGTCAACCAATGTTTTGGTAAATTTTCTTGTTCATTGTCTTCAATACAGCGTTGGTTCCATGTTTGTACTTGCAATAGTGCGTGAGATATTAGAGACATGCATATTTAATGAGTTCTATGACCATATATGGTCATCAAATGTGTTGGTCAATTCTCTTTTCCAATGTCTTCAATGTAGCATTGGTTCCATGTTTGTACTTGCAATAATGCCTGAGATATTAAAGACACGCATATTTAATGAGTTCTATGACCATATATGGTCATCGAATATGTTGGTCAATTCTTTTGTCCAATGTCTTCAATATAGCATTGGTTCCATGTTTGTACTTGCAATAGTGCCTGAGATATTAGAGACATGCATATTTAATGAGTTGCATGACCATATATGGTCATCCAATATTTTGGTCAATTCTCTTGTCCAATGTCTTCAAATATAACGTTAGTTCCATGTTTGTATATGCAATAGTTCTCAATATATGTCAATTCAATGCTGATCGTATATGGGCCCTCCCCCCTTTCCCATAATGCAACATTGCTGACTATTTTATATAAAATGTGAAAAATATTCATAAATCAACTGCTCCAAAACTACTGGTCGCACTTTCATGATTCTTTGATTAATCTGTAGTATGTATGATGTTCTTCAAAATTATGGCGTGGAATTTTGATACGATCAAAATTATGCAAATGAGATGCAAAACAATATTTCAGAAAATTCTAGAAAAAAAAGTCACATGACCGTTCAACTTTTTTTTCATGAAATACGTAGCGTTAGGGCAAATGCTTCTTTTAAGCGAAAGTTTGAGACTCCTATACCCTCAGAAAGGTGTTTAAATGAGCATGCCATTTTTCGCCTTAAATTCAAAATGGCCGCCGTACCACGTGACCAATATGCGTCATCTTAGGATATGCATTAGATCTCATCAAACTTTACAAACATATGAAAAAATTTTCAAGATATGTGCAACGGTGTTCGAATGGCGCTTAGCGAAAAATCTGGCGGAATAATAATAATAATAAATATAGCTGCATAGCAGCAATGACCGGTTTTCAAGACCATGGCACATGGCCAAGTCACATGCAATGCATGGCCAGGTATGACTGTTTGCAATAGCCCCCAAAATTAACGTTGGTCTCATGTTTGTATATGTGATAGTGTCCAAGATATTATTGCCATGCATATGTAATGAGTTATATGACCATATATAGTCATCAGGTATGTTTGTCAATTCTCTTGTCCAATGACTTCAATATAGCATTGGTTCCATGTTCCTACCTGCAACAGTGCCTAAGATATTAGAGGCATGCATATTTAATGAGTTCTATGACCATATATGGTCATCTCATATGTTGGACAATTCTCTTGTCCAATGTCTTCAGTATAGGTTTGGGTACATGTCCCTATCTTTAAAAGTGCTCGAGATATTATGGATATGCATACTTAATGAGTTCTATGACCATATATGGTAATCGAATATGTTGGTCAATCCTTTTGTCCAATGTCTTCAATATAGTATTGGTTCCATGTTTGTGCTAACAATAGTACTCGAGATATTAGAGACATGCATATTTAATGAGTTGTATGACCATATATGGTCATCGACTGTGTTGGTCAATTATCTTGTCCAATGTCTTCAATATAGGTTTGGGTACATGTTTCTATCTTTAAAAGTGTTCGAGATATATGGATATGCATATTTAATCAGTTCTATGACCATATATGGTCATCGAATATGTTTTGTCAATTCTCTCGTCCTATGTCTTCAATATAGCGTTGATTCCATGTTTGAACTTGCTATAATGCCTGAGATATTAGAGATACGCATATTTAATGAGTTATATGACCATATATGGTCATACACTAAGTTGATCAATTCTTTTGTCCAATGTCTTCAATATAACATTGGTTCCATGTTTATACTTGCAATAGTGCCTGAGATATTAAAGACATGCATATTTAATGAATTACATGACCATATATGGTCATCCAATATTTTGGTCAATTCTCTTGTCCAATGTCTTCAATATAGCGTTAGTTCCATGTTTGTACTTGCAATAGTGCCTGAGATATTAGAGACATGCATATTTAATGAGTTGCATGACCATTTATGGTCATCCAATATTTTGGTCAATTCTCTTGTCCAATGTCTTCAATATAGCGTTAGTTCCATGTTTGTATATGCAATAGTTCTCAATATATGTCAATTCAATGTGTATCGTATATGGGCCCTCCCCCCTTTCCCATAATGCAACATTGCTGACTATTTTATATAAAATGTGAAAAATATTCATAAATCAACTGCCCCAAAACTACTGGTCGCACTTGCATGATTCTTTGATTAATCTGTTGTATGTATGATGTTCTTCAAAATTATGGCGTGGAATTTTGATACGATCAAAATTATGCAAATGAGATGCAAAACAATATTTTAGAAAATTCTAGAAAAAAAAGTCACATGACCGTTCAACTTTTTTTTCATGAAATACGTAGCTCTAGGGCCAATGCTTCTTTTAAGCGAAAGTTTGAGACTCCTAGACCCTCAGAAAGGTGTTTAAATGAGCATGCCATTTTTTGCCTAAAATTCAAAATGGCCGCCGTACCACGTGACCAATATGCGTCATCTTAGGATATGCACTAGATCTCATCAAACTTAACAAACATGTGAAACAATTTTCCAGATATGTGCAACGGTGTTCGAATGGCGCTTAGCGAAAAATCTGGCGGAATAATAATAATAATAATAATAATAATAATAATAATAATAATAATAATAATAAACATAACAATTACAAAAGGTTTCCAAGACATGTGTCTTGAAAACCTAATAATAATAATAAACGGAACAATTACAATAGGGTTTCGACCAAATGGGCTCGAAACCCTAATAATAATAATAATAAACGGAACAATTACAAAAGGGTTTCGACCAAATGGGCTCGAAACCCTAATAAAGAGTACTTAACCTAAATTAGCTCCTAGCGCATAACAAAAAAGTAAATTTCAATTCAAATCAAATAGATGAGTCTTCAGTCTCCAACCTATTACAGAAAGAGTCATGAGAATTTGAGTGGCGGACATCATATGGTAGATTGTTCTATGTAGCGGGGCCAATATGAGCTAATGTGCGTTCACCATATGTTTTGGTTGAAACACACGGTTGCAAGAAAATACAAGTGTCTGAAGATGAACAAAGTTGTCTGGCATGAGTATACAGTTGAAGTAGTTGTGATATGTATGATGGATCGGTGGCAGCTATAGTTCCACTGACATGGTCTGATTTCTTTGATTTACAAATTAACCAGGCAGCTGTGTTTTGAACAAGTTGCAGTTTGTTGTGATAGTGAGAGGACAGCCGACCAGTAGACTATTACAATAATCTAGACAAGAGAGTACAAATGCACAGATTAGAGTCTTGGTAGCATCAGGGGTCACAAGAGAACCAAAGATGCACTTGTCACATTCTCCCAACTCCTGCCTCCTCTTATTCCTGTAATCTTCTAACTCCTGCCTTTTCTGATTACTGTAATATTCTAACTCCTGATTACTGTAATTTTCTAACTCCTACCTCACCTGATTACTGTAATATTCTAACTCCTGCCTCCTCTGATTACTGTAATATTCTAACTCCTACCTCACCTGATTACTGTAATATTCTAACTCCTACCTCACCTGATTACTGTAATATTCTAACTCCTACCTCACCTGATTACTGTAATATTCTAACTCCTGCCTCCACTTATTACTGTAATCTTCTAACTCCTGCCTTTTCTGATTACTGTAATATTCTAACTCCTGATTACTGTAATTTTCTAACTCCTACCTCACCTGATTACTGTAATATTCTAACTCCTGCCTCCTCTGATTACTGTAATATTCTAACTCCTACCTCACTTGATTACTGTAATATTCTAACTCCTACCTCACCTGATTACTGTAATATTCTAACTCCTACCTCACCTGATTACGGTAATCTTCTAACTCCTGCCTCCTCAGATTACTGTAATATTCTAACTCCTGCCTCCACTTATTACTGTAGTATTCTAACTTCTGCCTTCTCTGATTACTGTAATATTCTAACTCCTGCCTTCCCCAATTACTGTAATATTCTAACTCCTGATTACTGTAATATTCTAACTCTGCCTTGCCCAATTACTGTAATATTCTAACTCCTACTTTCTCTAATTACTGTAATATTCTAACTCCTACCTTCTCTGATTACAGTAATATTCTAACTCCTACCTCACCTGATTACTGTAATCTTCTAACTCCTGCCTCCTCGATTACTGTAATATTCTAACTCCTGCCTCTGATTACTGTAATATTCTAACTCCTGCCTCCACTTATTACTGTAATATTCTAACTCCTACCTCCTCTGATTACTGTAATATTCTAACTCCTGCTTCTTCTAATTACTGTAATATTCTAACTCCTACCTCACTTGATTACTGTAATATTCTAACTCCTACCTCACCT
Source organism: Saccoglossus kowalevskii (assembly GCF_978046115.1). Taxonomy (NCBI): domain Eukaryota; kingdom Metazoa; phylum Hemichordata; class Enteropneusta; family Harrimaniidae; genus Saccoglossus; species Saccoglossus kowalevskii. The sequence continues at coordinate 8,725,995 of NC_140657.1, forward strand.
GATTACTGTAATATTCTAACTCATACCTCACCTGATTATGGCAATCTTCTAACTCCTGCCTCCTCAGATTACTGTAATATTCTAACTCCTGTCTTCCCGAATTACTGTAATATTCTAACTCATGATTACTGTAATCTTGTAAATCCTTCCTCACATGATTATTGTAATCTTGTAACTCCTGTCTCCTCTGATTACTGTAATATTCTAACTCCTGATTACTGTAATATTCTAACTCCTAGCTCACCTGATTACTGTATTATTCTAACTCCTACCTCACCTGATTATGGCAATCTTCTAACTCCTGCCTCCTCTGATTACTGTAATATTCTAACTCCTGCCTTCCCGAATTACTGTAATATTCTAACTCATGATTACTGTAATCTTGTAAATCCTTCCTCACATGATTACTGTAATCTTGTAACTTCTGTCTCCTCTGATTACTGTAATATTCTAACTCCTGATTACTGTAATATTCTAACTCCTAGCTCACCTGATTATGGCAATATTCTAACTCCTGCCTCCTCTGATTACTGTAATCTTCTAACTCCTTCCTCACCTGATTACTGTATTATTCTAACTCCTAGCTCACCTGATTACTGTAATATTCTAACTCCTGCCTTCCCCAATTACTGCCTTCTCTGATTACTGTAATATTCTAACTCCTGCCTTGCCCAATTACTGTAATATTAACTCCTGATTACTGTAATCTTCTAACTCCTTCCTCACCTGATTACTGTATTATTCTAACTCCTGTCTCCTCTGATTACTGTAATATTCTAACTCCTACCTTCTCTGATTACTGTAATATTCTAACTCCTGCTGTCCCCAATTACTGTAATATTCTAACTCCTGATTACTGTAATAACGTAACAACTGCCTCACCCGATTAATGTAATACTCTAACTCTCCGATTAAAGTTGACCCTGTCGTTCATGTTGAATGCCTATGCTAAACAATTCTTTAACAAGAATTTCTACCATTTTTACTGCTGTGCAGAGCACCACCAAATGTCAGGTGGTGATGAAACTGGGCAGTAGGAGATTGAACATTGGAAACTAAAACAGGAAATGGTGGAAGAAATGCATTTTTTTCAAGTAGATTTGTTCAGGATAATCGTTTAATTGTTTTTTTTCTTTTCACAAATACCGGTATTTTGTATTAATTTTTCCTGTATGATTTTGTTTTAATTTTAATTTTTTTGATTTGCCACACTTGCGGGTGAAGCAAATGTGTCAGTATAAAATATATATATATAATATACACATTTAGAAATTATAATCGAATTATGTTTAAAAAAGGGATCTGAAATGTTCCGAACGAGGCTGATCATTTTTAGTGAGTGCGCCCTCTATAGCATAAATATTGATCGGTGATGGCGGAAGTTTTGATTTTAACGTCGATTGAAAATCGGATGGATAAGAATAATCGCAAAGAGCCGTTTTAGGGACACTAAAGTGCCACAAAGATAATCAAGGTTGGTCTTAATTTGCGCCCTTCTTTAATAGAACATGTTAAACGCTATGTGTCCATCATATAACGTAACGTGCCATTGCTGAGCGCCTGTAGCACAGTCGCTTGTATAACTTAAAGGCGAACCTTCCAAGCCCAGGGATTGCACCAAAGAATCATGGGACACTATTGTTTAAATTGCTTACAAAGTTAATCTATCTTTTGTAATTTTAATTTAGAAAGTAAATTTGTTGTGAGATTAGGCTTAACTAGAAGTGCCCCTTTTAAGGCTCTTTCCATGGAATGAGTTCCTTTTGTACAACCAACCCTAACCCTAACTTTAACCCTCTCTCCCAGCTTCCGAATTCAACTGTCTATGCTCCCTCTTTATAACTTTTGGTGTCCTTAGGAGGAGCATATGCAATTAAATTGGGGAATACTGGACTGGAGGGGAGCGGAGGGGAGGATGGGGTAGGGTTAAAGTTAGTAGTAGGGGTAGGTGGTACTCTTTAATTCCTTAAATTTCCTAGTGTTTGGAAATTAGTTGCGTCGTCATTGATTTTCACAATGAAGAAACAGAAATGATCACAAAAAATATGCACATTTTATTACAATATTAGTTATGTACCACCAGAATTTACGAAATTAAAAACATTAGAGTCTGTTGGAACACAGTCGAAGTCAAAATTCTCATCATTATCTCCACTGACGAAGGTGTTGGATTGTACGCAAACTCTTGATGAAAATCACTTTCCGCCATGATGCATTTGCAGATTTGACCTGCAGCAGCGTCCTTTGACCTAATTGGTCAAGCTGGTTATTAACCAATCAGAATGCTGTGTTGTACCAACACAATTCTTCGGAAATTTTCGAAGAATTTCAGGTAAAGCAATGCAGAGGTGAATTATCAATGTCGAAGTACGATCTGTTGGAATTGATTTCAGCGAATAAACGACATGATTTTTCAAAAAAAATAGTAACTAGCCATTTTTGAGAGGTAAACTGAATATGGCATGAAGTATTTACCGCATTTTTCTTGTATTAATAGGTCATTGTCAGAGCATAGTTTACGCACGGTTACCGTGGTCTACACATTCACAACATATTCACAGCGACCAATATCTACGCTGTATCATATAAATGTGTACGTGTGTCAGATTTTTAGATGGAAGCCTGATGATCCACCTTTTGAAATGAACACACATGTCACAAAAATACAAAACTGCACTTGACAATGTTCTTGACTCATCATAGCTGAGTTTTGGATATATCTGCTTCATCTCATTTATCTATATCCAAAGTTCAAGTAAAGAATTACCCCGTCTTACCATATAAGGAAATGTTAGTAGAAATGGAAAAGAGACATGGAAAAGTCATGCGTTATGTTAAACAAGGTGAAGTACAGAAATTAAAATCTTATTTAAAGAAACACCGGAATCTGGATGTGAATTCAATTCAGGATGAGAAGAAGAGGACACCTTTACACATAGCTTGCCTTCTCAGTGATGATTTGGTAGTTAGGTGTTTATTAAAATCAGGTGCTCGCTGTGATCTTCAGGATATCGATGGTAATACACCCTTGCATCTTGTCTTAAATGATGTGCTCTTAGGAAACAAATCTGGTGAGTAGTAGATGAATGCTGTGCATGTAACCATGGAAATATCTATTGTTAATAGCTTCAATTAAACCAGTATGTATTCAAGAGACTTTGGTAGTAAAATGGTCTTTATAGACAAGTTGTTTTTTACAATACAGTCTCTGTCATTGGTAAATGAAGTAAATTGAAATCTTGATATATGTCATTGAGTATTTCTTGTTTTCTGTTCTTATTTATCATGTTTACTAAAACCAAAAAAAATCCAGAAAGCATCTAGTATATAGAGGTTGGATTCATTTTTATGGATCGCCAACTAATACGTAGAACAAATTCTGTCTAAAAATTAATGAGATGCAACTAGAACACATTTATTTGAATTGATCAAATTTGAAGATATTAAAAATTATAAACAAAATGCAAATTATTATTTTTAATTAAAGCATACTACCTCTATGATAAACATAACTTAGTATTAAATACATGTTTTCTTAACTTAATGACAGCACACTATTTTAAATGATCTTAATTTCTGAATATTTTATGGTTTGAAATTAGTTATTATTGCTACTCCAGTGTTTTTTTTTGCATGTGACTGCTACTCAGATGTGACTCAGGAATGTTTAATCTGACAATTATAAATTTGAACTTGACCTTTATACTGCAAAGGACTGTCAATTACTCCACCAGCAGATGCATGATTCTCCCATTAGTTAAACCGTATCCAACTCACTATCCCACAGCAACTCCATGGTTTTTATCACAGTAAACCACACTGGTTTTGCCACAGTAAACCCACTGGTTTTGTCACAGTAAACCCACTGGTTTTACCACAGTAAACCCACTGGTTTTTCCACAGTAAACCCTCTGGTTTTGCCACAGTAAACCCACTGGTTTTGTCACAGTAAACCCACTGGTTTTGCCACAATAAACCCATTGGTTTTACCACAATAAACCCACTGGTTTTGCCACAGTAAACCCACTGGTTTTACCACAGTAAACCCACTGCTTCTGCCACAGTAAACCCTCTGGTTTTGCCACAGTAAACCCAGAGGGTTTTGCCACAGTAAACCCACTGGTTTTGCCACAGTAAACCCACTGGTTTTGCCACAGTAAACCCACTGGTTTTGCCACAGTAAACCCACTGGTTTTGCCACAGTAAACCCATTGATTGTACCACAGTAAACCTCTGGTTTTACCACAGTAAACCCACTGGTTTTGCCACAGTAAACCCACTGGTTTTGCCACAGTAAACCCACTGGTTTTGCCACAGTAAACCCACTGGTTTTGCCACAGTAAACCCACTGGTTTTGCCACAGTAAACTCATTGGTTTTACAACTGTAAACCTCTGGTTTTACCACAGTAAACTCATTGGTTTTACCACAGTAAACCTCTGATTTTACCACAGTAAACCTCTGGTTTTGCCACAGTAAACCCACTGGTTTTACCACAGTTAAGCCAGGGATTTTAGCTCAGTAAACCAACTTTTACCATGAACCATTCTGGTGCTACATATTCTGTACCAGTCAGTTTCAGAGTATCAGCAACATGAAATGGAAGTTGTTAGGTGGTACACCATACAAAAAAAAGTCAATTTATCTGAAAACTTCTAACGATCTATAAGAAAGTTTTGTTTAATGGAAAATTTGAAAAAATGAACACTGATCGATTGTATCTTGGTGAAATTTCAATACGATGTTGGACATTTCTAGTAAGACTCGCACATTTCTTCCCAGAGTCACATCACATCATTCTCCCTTTATTATCATTGTTAATATTTGTATAATTTCAGCTTACAGTGATATTGCTGAACCACTCATAAAGAGATGTCCCAAGTCACTTCGTATTAAAAACAACAAGAACGTTAAGCCCAGTAAGCTATTAAGAGATGTTGAACTCGTATTCCTAGAGAAAGAGAAAGAACAGGTTAGACAATAATCATTTGACCACTATTTTCTAATTTTCTGTTTTAATAAAAGGCATTGTCCATCAAATCTTAGATCATAAAAACATGTATGAACGAAAACTAACTTTCGCTCAGACTTACCTAGGAGTATTGTTTCAAAAAGGTCTGTAAATTAGAAACTGCTAGATTGCAATAATCAGAATATCTGAATATCGATGAAATGTGTAATTATTTGCAGTCATTCCATTTAGTATTCTCGCATAAATTCTATCAAGCATGTCAATGTTAACATTGATATTTATGACTTGTGTTGTAACAAGGATGAGAACAAAATCTTAATCAATTTATTTAAAAATTTATTCATAGAGGAGAGGCCAAAATACAATAAAGTAATTCTCAATCGACCCTCTGTAGAAACAAAATACACAATATACTGTAAAAGGGTTAGTTATTCACTGGGTTTTAATTTTGCTTATTTCGCTGACTGGAAAATTAGCCAAATTAAAACCCAGTGAATATGTGAAATTTAGCATAGAACACATTATCTAAGTGATAAAATCATGAATTTAACACCCACTGAATATGCCTGAAATGCTAAATCAGCGAAATTTAAACCCAGTGAAAATTAATAATTCTACAGTTCACACTACATGTATAGGCTTGAGCCATTTACAACAAATTGTTCACTAAGATTTGAGGGGATTGATTACCATAAAGCATTTGTATTATGAGTTTGCACTTTGTACTTCGGTATGTGTAATTTTGTAGGGTTTTTTACCCAATATTAAATGCAGATACACATTGGCAAAGAATAAATGACTGTTCCAGCCATTGTGGGCTTTGACAAATCGCTAAATTTAAAATAACACAGCTTTCTTAGATTTTGCCGAATACTCCATCACAGATCAAGTCAATTATCACATGAGATTGTTAGCATTCAGGGTAAATTACATATCAAGTGTCTATTAGTTGAAGAATTAGGCCACATTTGTTACAAGCAAACTTTCAAACTGTTTTTCATATTAGGAAAAACAGAGAAAGGCTGCAGAAGAAATCCAGGAACAGAAACAAAGGGAGCAACAAGCAGAGCAGGAATGGCACGAGAAACTGGTAGGTGAATGGCAAGATGAAACAAGCTATGAAGATTACACCCATCACTTTTCGGAAGGTAATTATTTCAAATCAGATAATTACATATAATATTACAGTTTGTTTGAGTTCTGTTCATGTGTATGTGTGTGTTTGTGAAAGGTGTCAACTGTGGACATTGTGTTTCATTTATACCAACCAACCGAGGACATATACATCAACCGAGGACCTTTTTCATAGTCCTTGGTTAACATAATTTATATTAATGGTTAATTTGATTATTAATGTTTTCTCGGGATATTTAACTTTTATATAATTAAACTCCAATTAAAACGCAACCCTATAGGAACGCATTTTAATCGAGTTCATATCGCAATTACATTAAAAGTTAATTCAACTATATTAAAGTTAATTCAACTATATTAAAAGTTAATCAAATGAAGTCCTTGGATCACACAAAATACGAGAATATGCGTGTATGCTGAGTGTTGTGACCACGTCAGCAAATGCCAAAATGTGTGTATGTGAATGGCGGGAATCTGCCGATATTCGGCATATGCAGGGAAATTTATCTTGATTTCAATAGAGAGCCAGGATCTGACATATGCCAAAATTGCCATGTCCTAACACTAAGCATGAGCTGAAATCACACTTTTGGTGGTGAACTTAAAAAACAAATATTAATTAATTCCATTTACATGGCAATGGAACAGTGAGTAGCTAGCTTGTAGAAAAAATGATACTATAAAACATGTTGAAAAAGTGGCATGCAATTTTAGCGAATTGTGGTAAAATGACGTAACTAATAGTGAAACGTTGACTTAGCGAATCTCTCTTGTCATTGTTGATTTCCTGTTTTCACAATACTTGTCTGTCACGTGCCAAAACAAATGTGCAGTTATCACCTCCATAAAAACAAAGAAAAACTGTCAAGTGAAATTAGGAATCTCCCCAGATTTCTATGTTCCGGATTACTGTATACAAATCCCCAAGCCTTGGCTATTTTGAATTTATAATAAAGACATTAGTGACATCTTGAATTGGCGAATCAGCGATCTTACTAAATTAGCTAAAAAGACATGCTCGCGAAAAAGACATGTTTTACAGTATACTTATCAGTATATTAAGAAAATATGACATGAAATGAAAATTATTGCATTTTGTAAAAAATTTATATAGGAATTCATGTTTTAAGCATTATTCCAAATTAATATGATAAATATAGTATTCCTAATAATTCATGACAACTATATTTCATATAACATGCTATATTTCTGAAATCAAGATACCATTTTTGTTCATGTTTTTGTCGCATACATCCAAGTTTGTTTGTAGTAATATCTTTTATGAATGTATTAAATACTGTTAGAGACAAGAACTATACAAAGCATAAATCCTGTACCTACTAAACTATGGTTTCATGCGATGTGTCATATGTGTAAAATTTACTGGTGTGTATTATTGTTTTAATTATATGTGCATATAATTGCATTGAATTATGCTGGCACTTATCAATGTCAATTATCCCTGTGTTACACAAATTGTGTAATTTTAAATTAGTTAAGAACCTGCACACACTGGTGAAAATACTATGAGGTTATTACGAGGATACCACAAAGTATGCATAAAGGCAGCACAGTGCAGCGGAGGTCGATGCAACGATGTACTGTCTGAGTGCATACTTTGTGGTATCCTCGTAACCTTATTATTCTACATCTTTTCCATCCAAGGATACATCATGGGAATGCCAAATCCAAAAAGTTTAGAATAGAATCAGCGAACCTCTTTGTGTGGAGTCCGGTCAAACCCTGGTGGCAGCCATGTTTGTTTTTATTATTAGAGGACGCTTGTGCGCGTAATCATTCCATATTAGGAATTTGCATTTCCTTATATGGTAGGACGAAAATACCCCATAAAATACCACACAATTAGGGCACGCTGCAACTTATGGTGTTACGTGGGTGGACCTTTTCATTTTGTGACAATATCTTCAATCCTCTATTTTTATGCAAATATTTTTGTTATTTTTTTGTTCATGTAAAATACAATTGTTTTGTTTTATGGGTGTGTGCTGCTTTATTTGGCTACAATAATTTTCTTGTAGCACAGCGGAGCTATTTCGATCGTCAGCTTAATATACTAGATTCATGCATTTGATATGAATTTGGATAAAAAATGGCTTAAATATCAGGAATAAATATCCCATTAAATTTGTACCTTGTAATATAATATTGCAAATTTGAGACATTTTATTAATAATTTTTATTAACACTAAACTGGCCTATTCACTCAATCACAAATGACGCTTCAGAATTTGAAATGAAAAAAACCAATCTAATTCAAAAAGACAACTGTAGATATTGAGATGCTCGTAGCATTGAACAAATAATGGCCTCCTCTCTTTTATGTTCCACAGCAGCGCTATAGCCATTACATTATAGAAATGAGTCTTTTATATTTCTACACAAATTGTTGGACTTTTTAATAACTTTGTGTATTATCAATCCTCTTATCTATTTACTACACAGACAATTACCATTATGACAATGCCGATTCGTATGATGACTGGGCTGACAAGATCAGCCATGAATTTTGGAGAAATAAGAACAAAAGAAAGCTGGATGAAGAAGAACACACAAGACGAAAAAAGAAACATGAAGAAAATAAACAGCGAGAGTTTCAAGAACAACTTGAAAGAGAACATGCAGAGTATGAAAGAAGATGTTCAAGACAAATTCAAGAACAAATGCATGAACGGAAGAGGAAATATATTGCAAATTGTTGTAGAGTCTTCCATGTGGATAATACAACAAAACTGAAATATGATGACATGCCATGGCCATGTGTGAAAGGTGACGTTAATGAAATGATTAAAGTTATTCTATGGGATGTTAATCAGGATGATAAGAAGGGTTATAGGAGATATATCAGAGTACAACAGACAACGTGGCATCCAGATAAGATTCAACAGAAGCTAGGACATAGACTGCATGACAGACATCAAGAAAGAATATTGAACAGAGTGACTGAGTTGTCACAAGCTTTGAATAAACTTCTTGATGACAGTGGTTAAATGAGCAACTTTTTTTGGGTCTTCAAACAAACTTTAGTTCATGTAAAATGCAATAAATTAATTGTCTGTCTGTTTAATATCTTTATTTCAATAGTTTTGGTGTTACTCAGCAATTATAATTGTCATGAATGTGTCCAGACAAACTATTTCGTGGATTATTTACCAACGTGTTGTGGTTTGAGTTAGGGCCATGCGACTAAAACTAAAATTAAAATTCAGCGCGCTACTTTTTAAAATGCGTTGCTTGAATAAAACTGACCAGACACATTCACATTACCAGACTATTGAACAACTAGGAAATGTGGAAAAACAGCTTCTTATCACAGGCATAAATGCGTAATTATTTTTTTTACAGAAAAAGTATTTTTTTACATTTGAATGATTAACGCATCGTAGAATGCAGATACGGGCATGAAAATCACACTTTTGAAAAGTTTGAAGTCTGGCGATTTCAAAAATATATACTTTCCTGGGTCTTTTTGTAGCCATTTAGCCACAATTAGAAGATGAAAACAAGTATGCAAATAAAAGTCTCGCTACCTTAATAGACCATTTTCCGTTCACTGCGAGAATCACGTGGTATGCGTGAAATCGAACGTAAAAACAGGACAAACAAAGGTCATAGCGTCGTAGTGGCGTCAAACATCGCGTGGGATTCGACAAACGCAAAAATATTTTGGGGGGCGTTTCCATGCTTGATAATGTGCTGTATACATTTGATGATAGACAATTTCGATTAAGTAAGGGTATTCGAAAGCAATATTCCCCTGTCAAAGATCGGCCGGTCGATGTGAGCTACGAAATAAAGAAATTCAAGTTCAAACTCAAATCGTTCCATTTTTGCGGCAGTCGTTTGACGCGCGTCTTTCATGCATCTCGCGAGATCTCACAGTTGAAAGGAAAACCACCTATTCGAATTTAGAGTTCACTCTGCAAATAGAAGTATTCTTTTTTTGCAGTCCCATGATATAATAACCTTATTTTAATAGATTAAATTATTCAACATGTGTATTTACCCAAACTGCACATACCATAGAGAGATGCTGTGTTTTTACAAGTTATACCAAAATCGAAAAGAAAAACGAAAACTATATTCCAAAACATACATCTTGTGTGGTTTCTGGTTACCACATGACCAAGCACACAGCAGAACATTTATGGGTGACTCACAATGTACAAATGAGTGTCACAAGGAAATATTACATAGACATAAATGCAAGGTTATACTTATACAAGCCATTAGGCTGATTGGCAATCGACTCCACTTTCAAAATTACCTAACTAGTAGTGCACATGTGACCATAGTTTGAACAGACACGATAATTGTATATAAAGTTATTAACACTGCTGTTTTAATCAATAAAGTCAAGTGTAAATAACGATTTAGGCAAACACTGAATGCGTGTCTTGTGTGTGTCAATTCAATAATAGACCACATAGGGGTCTGGTTTGTGTACATTACAATGAAACTTGGTACATAGATGTCATAGAATACAGCTCTTGTTTTGGGGTAATATCCATGCATATTAATAATCTAACTTGCATAATTAGTAAATGTTCTGCTTTTCCGTTGATATTTCAAGTACCAATAATTACATTTCAAAAGAACTTGGTACATGGATGCTCTAGGACAATACACATACCTGTTTAGTTTTGGCTTAAACCTGTACATACTAATTAACTAATAATTACCAATTTTTTTCAGAAACCAATTATTGCATTTCAATAAGACTGGCATTAGTTTTGGATTGAAATTCGAGCATACTAATTGCCGAATGACATTTGATTGAAATTTAGTTCATATATGTTCTGGGGTAATCCACAGACGTAATAATGAAAATCCCCCTAAATCAGATTTAAATTGAACTTGTGGTAGATGTGCTCTTGAATAAATAGACTGAAAATTACAGATGTAAGTATTATAAATTTCAATGGATCACATTGTTTTCACATTGTACATTTCAAATAGTAGACGAATATTATTTGCCAAGCTTCTTGTTTGGAAGGCTAATTAATTTTTAATATGTCTGCAATACTCCTAACACAGTTGTTTTAAGCTTTCTTTGGTTTGCTGTCGCCATGGCAATAGTGGACCAGGAATTTTTCAGATTTCACCACTTAACTAGAGTGAAGGTGTGACCTGCCTGCCTAGTTTGACCGAAATTGGCGCAGCCCAAAAAAAATCACTGACGAGTTATGTGAAGGCGACACACAAACACACGTGCATACATGCGTAAACACAGTATAAGGGCAATCCTAGTGGAGCGCATTATAGATGGTAACTGAAAATAAGTTACAAAAACTGCTCGATCTCGAAATAGAAACAGTTGGAGATGAACCAACACCGTGGGTATCACCAATTCAAGAAGTGCAAAAACCCAACAAACCAGATGTCAGAATCTGTGTAGATATGCGTGCAGCCAACAAAGCAATTCAGAGAGAGAGAGAGACATATAACCCCAACACTAGATGACATACTTACAGATCTGAATGGACCAACAGTATTTTCCAAACTCGACTTGAATGCTGGTTACCATCAAATCAAACTTGATTCAAAGTCTTGTATTTTAACCGTCTTCTCTTCTCATAACGGATTATTTCGCTACAAGCGTCTTAACTTTGGTGTGTGGGTGTGTGTTCAGCTGATGAATTGTTTCAAAACTACAGGGACGAGATGGCACATTAAATATAAGTGATGACATACTTATATTTGAACGACTAGGTGCCTGTTTACAATGCTTATGTGACACTCAACAAGGACAAATGCAGATTCAAAAAGAGTCAAGTAGAATTCTTCAGCTGTATGTTTAGTCACAATGGTGTCTCGTCTGATCCAAAGAAAGTAGCTGCAACGACGCTCCACCACCACAAAACGCTGCAGAGGTAAAGTCATTTCTTGGCATGGTTAACTATTGTGGGCGTTTCATTTCAGACCTAGCTAAATGTCCGAATCACTGCTAGAGCTAACCAAAGAATCATCAAAGTGGAAATGGAGTGAAAGGGAACAGAATGTTCTAGACAGAATAAAAGAGTTACCAATTCCACTGTAGCATATTTTGATCCAAACAAAAAACAGAAGTCCTTGTTGATGCGAGTCCAGTTGGACTAGGAACCGTATTGACACAGTGTGGTGACAATAATCAAGTCTCTATTGTTACACTCGCCAGCTGCTCTCTCACACCGGTAGAACAGAGATATTCATAGACTAGCTGTCACATGGGGTATATTACACTTTCATCTGTATATATACGAAAGTCAGTTTCAAGTTTTAACGACTGACCACAAACCACTTGTACCGTTATTCAACATCCCAACATCAAAAGCACCAACACGCATAGAAAGATGGTTACTTAAACTCCAAGAATATGACTATAAGGTACTTTACCAGCCTGGATAGCTGAATCCCGCTATAATCGATATAGTGCATGAATGCCATCAAGGGATTGTAAAGACCAAACAACTCATATGAGAAAAGGTCTGGTTTCCACAAATCGATGCAATGGTTGAACAAACAATCAACTTGTGTATTTATTGCAGGTCAAGCCACAACATTTGATAAGAGCCGCAAACGGCTGAAAATGTTCAAACTTGCAGATGGACCATTGCTAAAAGTTGGAGTAGATTTCGCTGATCTTGCAACTGAAGAAATCTTGCTTGTTGTTACTGATGACTATGGCCACTTCCTTGAAGTTCAACCTCAGCTCAAACAGTGATTCTGCGATTAGATCGCATACTCTCATTACTGGATACACTGCTAATTGTGCACACCTTTCAACGGAGCAGAGTCTGAATTCTTTGCTAATTATTTGGGATTCAAACATCTCAAAATAACTCCAAGATGGCCCAGAGCCAATGGTGAAGTCGAACGATTCATGAAGACTATGAAAAAATTCTACCGAACAACACACTGACGGTGGAACTATACTGATTCATGCTACGCCGCACCGCTAATGCTTGTGTAAACAAACATCCTATTGCAATTGGGGATACCATATTAGCCAGACGTGAAGAGTACATTCTGAAACAATTTTTGCCATATGACACAAAACCATATACAGTCTCTGCTAAGAAAGGCAGCATGAGTACTACAACAAGAAGTGACCATAAGATTAATCAAAACTACTACAAGATGGTTAACGTGATGCAGGAGTGGTAGGTGTGGTCGCAGCATCATTAGTAGTGTCCCCGTCATCAGCTGGAATATCATTTTCGTCCTCATCAATTTGTGTTGGAGGTTGGCATTTGAGGGTCTTGGAGAATGATGAGTGCATCACTTAGCATAGGGAACTGGATGCTGAATATCCATTCAGAGGTTGAATGTACTAGAAACTTCTCCTCTCAAAGTTTGAACTTTTAATAGTTTAATGTTATTTGTTGTGTATTCATTGTGTTTACTCATATTTTACTCGAACTTACTAATTCACATTATTGAATAATTGCTGTGCAGTTAAGTAATTGCAATGCTGGGAACTTACTCATAGATGCCATTTCACAACAACTTATAATGCCTGATATACCAATATACTCGTTTTATTCAAGGTGGAAACGGATGCAACGTTTATATACTCAGCATGGTGCCATGATGCCATAGCGTCCTCTATAGTTCAAATGTACTTGCATTATAATCTTATGTATCCGGATCATAGGTCAGAAAAAGTAGTTAATCGGTAATCCATGGTGTTTGGTTGCATTCCTTTCATACTCAAATCTTTCACCGTCACCAATAATTATATGCACATTTGTCATGCACAAAAATACATATGCATATGTAAAATCAAAGTTCTTTAAAAAATAATACAATTCATTACAATAAACCCCCAGAACTGGGATATCTGGTGGATTTCTGAGTGTGTGTAATATCTTCCGTCTTTCAACGATTCACCGTCATGTCACATAGACATAGGCTGGCGGTGATACAGTTCGCATGGCTGTCCCCCAACGTAATAGTGTTTCGTCGATGCCTTCAGATCAGCACACAGATGCACGGCAAGCACAGAATATGCACATGAACAATTATGGCTTTTAGCAACGTATATACGTATGGCGACTTAAATCAGGTCGTGAACCTGGCATGTCACCTTTCAAAGGTTTCATATAGTTTGCAAGTATAATTCTCACATTATTACATTGTTTTGGTCATTCTAGCATCTAGCTACAATAGGCTTGACAATGACTGTAGCTTTGTCCATCTAGATATTTCCAGTTTCAAGATATAGTTTTGAATAATACAGTAACTGAACAGTGCCCCCCGTGACTACACGTCGTAAAGTCTATGTCGGGTATACGAAAATATTTCTTGACAATGTATAATTTGTATTGGAAAAACTAGACTAGACTTGACTGAGAAACTGGAACTTCACTGCTGGGACTACATATTTATTCAATGGTGAGAATTGTTTCCGTCTCATTTGTTCCCACCACTTTATTGAACATTCTCATTCTAAGTGAAAATGAAGGGCGTAATAAATTCTCATCATTATTGTTGATAATATATACAAGCAATGGTGTCAGTTTCTCACTTCAGTCTCACACTCATTAACTTTTTGCAGATTGTATGTGTTTGTGCATCTATATTTTCCTTTTTCATTTGCACGACACATTCATCGTATTTCATAGTGGGCAACATCTAAACACCAACACTGCCCAGATTTTTAGTATTATTTCTGCAGATGATTCAGTCTTTTATGAAAGACCTTATTCAAGCGCTCATACCAAGCTTAGAATTGTAATCCTATATGGGAAACCTATTTAGGGCTATAGATCTGAAGTCGCATAAACAACCCAAACGAGCTTTATGATGGGAAACTACATTGTCTATTTGAGGCATGTTTGTTTGTTTGCCATGTTGAGTATGAACACAAGATGCAAGTAGTTCTACTCTGTCCAGATAGGCTCTGGATTCCGACAGGGTTTCTTATCTCTGGTTATCCCTGGGGTGATATATCAAGTGAAATGCATGACCTCAACAATCTTGACAACTCTTTGGCTTTCAACAACATGTATTATAAGCTGGTTATTAAATAATAACACAAAACATTTATCTACCGCAAGGAGTTAATCACGACCTTGAATCATTCAACCATCACTACATCTAAGATTTGACAAGGTCCTTCTAGATCACCCCAGGTAGTATGTGTTTCGAATTTTTAGTTTTACTGATAGAATACAGTTCCTGCTATTGGACACGTGATTCAAACCCAGCAGGCATGGTACTTAGCTTAATTGTGCAACTTTACAAAACTGTCTTTCTTCTAGGTGGATGAAATAAATAAAACTTGATAAAGATATTGTTATGTCATGCATAACAGAGTGCCAGACCAGGGCTAAGAAGGGGTTACCTGATTTTGCAGAGTCAAGCGGGTGCAACAATTGCATAATATAATAGGTGGTTAAGGCACGTAATTCAGGTCCATTGAACACCGTGACAGGACCCATCTGTAAATACAGACATGGTCCAGGACATCACGACAGGCTTAAATAAGTGGCAACCTTCACTACATCTAAGTTTAGACCCAGTAAAATAATAACATGGACTCATTAGATCACCCAAGGTAATAAGTGGCTCAAAATTGTGGTACAAAATGTCATAGCAAATTATTGAAATTTGAACTATGAATAACTTTGCACAATACTGGTCCAACTGTCGTGTCTTTAGAATTGCCTAATTATAATCAAGCTAATTACATCATGAGTAAACTTAAAGCCCAACCAAAGATCAATTTTAGGGCCAAATATATACAAATTGAAATTTGACCCCAAAAAGTGTCGGAACTTTAAGCCGCCTAACATCACAGTGGCCTATTTAAAATTCCTTAAACATTTGAATAATTTAACATAAAAACTATGTTCAGCAAAGTTGGGAGAGTCTTCTTTCACTGACACGTGGTCTAACATTTGACGCAAATATTGACCTTTACGTTGTTTCGCTCTGATGCATTTGGACCTACCATAAGGAGGGAATTTCATAGATGCCACAAAACGTATTGCGAAAACTAGTCGCAATAGTGTTGTTATTACAGTCAACATAGTCGCATGCTGCCTGGAAAGATCTAGAATAATTTAATATTCGCTCAAACATCAGATATAGTGACGGTTGACACTTATTTGAGTACTATCAGGTTTATGCAGGTGAATTATCTCATGGTATGCTATAGAATCGTAATTTAATCTTACAAACCTTACCCTGGATCACGTGCTGTGACCACCTATTATTTGTATTGTATGAGACCCTGTCAAATGGAGCTGAGCTAACTCTATAATGTCTAAGCAACAAATGTTTGTATTATTGCACAATTGAGCCAAGTACTTTACATGCTGAGTTTAAATCCCGTGTGAAATACCAGACCCCATTGTGACCCCCTATCAGTATTCCGTCCAACACCAGACCCCATTTTGACCCCCTAGCTGTATTCAGTCGAATATTATACACCATTGTGACCCCTAGCAGCATTAGATCCAATACCAGACCCCATTTTGACCCCTAACATTATTCGGTAATAAGCTTCCTGCTGACGCATATATTACGTTGTCCCGGGGTGTTTTCTTTGTTGCTGATCTGCACGGTTGTGTGGTTCGAAATAAAACACTTTGTTTATTAGCTAGAACACCGTCCCTCAACACGTTGAGGGACGGTGGGTAGAACAAGTGTTTTGAGTCTGTACAGCGAGTTCATCGCTGGGTCAACAGGAAATATGGTTATTCAGACCGACTGCCACCTTGCACCTCTCTGCCAATGGGAAGTCTGTCTGTGTCATATGGTTAGGTTATTCAATTTTTAATTAACCGGGCAGGGTTCAAATTGACGAGTAAACACACAGTTATCTCTAATTAAACATATTTATATGTGTGTGGTTTATGACGTACAGTTTTATCATTAAATTAAGCCCTAAATCACACACAAAAGCGACAATTCACACTACAACATATACAACAACTGATAAATGATTCGGAAGAGCAGAACAAACCAGTATACAAAGTACACGGTCAACTATGTATAAAGAAATTGAAGTGATGCCAGGTGATTCGTCCATGCGTTGCACTCATCATATATCATTCTGGGTCAGTCTCTAATGGTTTTGCTATGAAACCTGAGTCAAATTCAAGACAGACCTACAATGAAAACATATCCTTTATGTTCAGCTGGATATATCATCGGAATATTATCGCTAAATTTAAGATTTTTGGTGGAAAAACATTATTAATATATTTGCCTTCTTTGTACTGTTTTTTCTTAACTAATTCTTTGAAAGTTCAGCTTTATACGATAAATAAAGAAATTATGTTATTTCTTTATTATGTTATATTATATTATTATGTTATAAATTATGTTATTATCCAAACTCGCTGTCATATTTTGACAGTAAATATTGTGTAATTTACATGAAAGTTCAATACATTTTCACAAAGATATTCAGACTAAGCAAATGTGCGATGATATAGAAATGACATGAAATGAAATTACGTACGCTTTAGTTTAATTCCTTATTTTAAAATATTGAATGTGTAATTTTTAACAATAACAATAACGTAATTATTATATTGGATTGTAAAATACATACTTGCAAAACAATAATACGTAGCTTTGTTGTCAGTGGAGTACAACCAATTTAATATTCTGGTGCTTTTTGAGATTGGATTCCAGAATATTACTAGACCTAATCAAAAAAGGGAATTAGTTGTTCATTTAGAGGGTAAGTGACAAAGAAAACTGCACTCTCAAAGGCGTTTCCATTGAAAATGTATGTCTTTGACCTACTGATGACAAACTTGATTTAATGGCGAGACCCGTTTCTAGCATGGCAATGCAGAGTTGTGATACATAACTGTGAAATTACGTTCTTGATGAGAGGTGAGATAATGATGATAACACGAGTCTTGCAAGATGGTTGCTGTGGGTTTATGAACAAGTATCTCAGTCTACTGACTCACAAATTCCATGCGATTATGAACTAATTATGCATATTAAGGGCGGCAATCCACACATGTTGGTTGTTTTTTTCTTGTTCAACACAAAGGTTTGATAATGTCGGTTTCGGAAGACCATAAACACATATAACCAGAGTGTTGATCTTTTGTGTCTATATTTTGGCAACTCATTAGCGTTTGCCCAACTGTCCTTTTATATGTATGAGAAGGAAACACTGACGTCTTAATGCTCAACGTGAAACTGGTCGAAAACGAGAATCGTAGATTCTCTATAAACTACAAAAAACGCCACACACGCATTCTTAGTTAGAAATTACTGTTTATTACTGGAGTAGGTCTTCTTCTGGCTATACCACTGAATCAAAAATGTCAACTGATAAAAAATAACATACGATTGTTATTAGCTGATGGCGTACTCTTTGACACGTAAGTCAAGACAATTCCGTACACCGTGAAAATGACCAACAGTTGGCCGTGAAAACAGAAAGTCAGAAATAATTCAACTTGCAAACTAAGTGAAACGGTTCCGATACACAATTAACAAAAAAATATCAAAATATAGAATAGCATGTCATTAAAAAAAACGTTTTTAACCAATTTACATACTCACTCTCACTCACTCGCTCACTCACTCTCACCCACACTAGGATACACAATGGCCTGGTATGCTCCCAGACTGTATGCACTATATGCCACGTGTAATGCGAGTTAATTATAAATCACTTATTATTATTATTATTATTATAATAAATGACTCAAGAATTGCATGCTTACTACACAGCGTGACAATTTAACAATGATTTAACAGGACACGTAATCATTTGAATGCACAATAATGTCAACCTATGTTGTGACTATTAATTAAATATGAAATATGCAGAAAAATGTTAAATGTACTGATATATCCAAGCAAATCACATGGCGAAAAAGAAACACTGTTCATACACGTATTGCTACCTTACCGTTTTGGTTAAAAATGTTATACATGTAATTTATATATTTCGAGAGTAATTGAGAATATAAGTGTCCTATATTATTCTTATTATATATTGTTATACAAATTGTGGTTATTATTCACTCCAGTACCATGTTTATCTCAGGAGAAGGCATGGTTTGATATGCAGTCGTAATTTATCTTATCATGGGTTTCACGGAGTCGATACTGTATGGAATACATGACTTGTATTTACTCATGTCTGGTAAATTCTTCAATTCTTCTTCAGTGAAAGGAGTCACTTTTTCGTCATAGGCTTCTTTCGAACCAAAATATTCGTCGTTGTAGTGTACCCCAGGTTCCAGGTCCAGCTGTGAAAAGAATGAATACACATGTACAATGAAATCTACATCTTGGGTATGGTGTCATGAATTTGTTTTCGCGTATCTGTTGACCGACTTAATTAGCTGATTATTAGCTGAATTGCTGTGTTATGTCTGTCATCGTTCAGGCCTATTTGAAGTTTTGGACGGAACTTGGCTCAGTGATTTGGAACTAATTACGAGATAATCGTCGCCATTCTGACAGTTTATATTCATAGTTATTAATGTAGTGAACGATTAATCAAAAGATATGACATATTCAGTACTTAGTGTGATTGGCTTTATGATTGAAGGTTACGCCCTAGAGTCTTTTACTGTTTTGTAATTGGTTAGAGTTTTGAAAATGAATGAATAAAGAGAGTTTGAGTTGGTCTTGGGGAGCACAGCACGATAGACGCAGTAGAGAGAGAGTGCAGTCCTGGGC
This sequence comes from Saccoglossus kowalevskii, assembly GCF_978046115.1. Lineage (NCBI taxonomy): Eukaryota > Metazoa > Hemichordata > Enteropneusta > Harrimaniidae > Saccoglossus > Saccoglossus kowalevskii. The sequence goes on from NC_140657.1 coordinate 8,745,774, forward strand.
AGTCGAGAGTCCAGTCCAGGGGCGAGCCTTGAGGCAGTCCAGTCTTGGGCGAGTCTTGGTTCAGCCTTGTGAGAGTCTTGGGGACTTTTCCCCAGGGCGCTGTGTCTTATAGAGTGCTCCAAAAGATCGACTAAGACGAGAGTTGAAACGTATTTCGTTGTGTGTGTCTTATTTGACTGTAAAGTTAAAGTGACTTTCCCAATCCCGTACCTCAAGGGGACGAGATAGAGAGACGAGACGAGTTTCCCCCCTGACAAGTGTGGAGAACCCAGAGAGAAGAGAATTTCCCCCTGATAATGGCATAGATGGTAATGAGGAATACGCCCGTTTGCTTGTTTTGGGTGTTTTCAAAAGAAATTTATCAGGTGTTGTGAGGGGATCCGGAACACCACGATAGAGTCTTTCCGTTTTTGACATTGTAAAATACTTACGTTTTTAAGAAGAAAAATGCAGTATTGTTACTAAGTAAAATCATATTTATTATAATTGTTCATACATGAGATGAACACACTACATAGTTTGTAATCTACTTTTAGTCATAACTCAAACCAAATAAATAAAATGTGACCATACATCGACCAGGTGAAAATCCGCGTCACTACTCGACGTGATTCAGCATCTAAAAAGGTCGTTAATTCCCGTAGACGTACAGGAACAAAATATCTCATTTACCCTTTTGTCATTTTTACTAGATAGCCAGTTTCACCCCAAAAATATAAATTTACAAAATTGTAAGTAATATATTATATTGGATGTAACAATCCGTTCAGGGACAATCCGCCTTAGTTTCCTAAGATCGTTAGGGCGCGGTCATACGCGGCGTTGATGATAAAATAATGTCCGTTCACAGTCTGCACAGTGCTATTTTCATGTTGATAGGTAGAAGTTCGTTAATAAAAAACAAATAAATCGTTTTGAAAATTTGTCCTGGGAAATGTTGGTCAAACTGATCATCATTTTCTGCCCATGTTTCAATAACAATTTTTAAAATTTAAAGAACTAATTTTGTTATTCAAACCTTGAACATTCCAAGTTTGAAAACTTACTATGTTTGGGCCAAGGCCACACCCCTAGTTTGTTATGTTTGTCCTGGCGTTTTCTTTTGTGCGTTTCTGTAGCCGTGTTCTAAAAGATAAACGATTACACACCAAAAACATGTGTCAGGGTAAACGACACTATTTTTTCTATACTTTAAAAATAAAAGATAAATTTGATTAGTTACATGGTTGTCGGTTCTTCGTTTTTGATGGTCTCGTTTTAATCCAGAAGTATTTCTGTCTTACTTTTTTTTTATTTATTGTCATAACATTGGTTGGCTGTGAATACTTACGCATTTGTTGATGAAATTTTTCATTCTATGTTGTGATGCTAGGGGGTTTTGGTCAAGAAACACGGGAGTATCAAATCTCAACACCAACGACTCTGGTAGCTTCACTTCATCCACGCGCTCGCCATCTCTGTAGTATGTAATTATTGGGTGCAGAAATGCCTGACATTCACCGGCAGCTAGATCGGGAATATGTGCAAAGTCCAGTGCGTATTTGCCGTCTTCTCCAAAACTAGTAAGAGAACAGTAGATACGTATTATAACCAGTGTAATATTGAGACATAGAAATCAAGTGACGTTTACAGGGGAATTGTCTGTGGTATACTGTGAAAGAATTAAAACGATGACCTTATCTTAATTTCTATCACGAAATTTGAGTAAATCGCAAAAAATGACTAAACGGCTTCCGGTAAAAGTTAAACTCCCATCAAAATACATAACAATAACACTGATGCTGTATGCATTGTCATTTGCTCAATAATATCGCAATGCCTACCACGTGGCATTCAAAACACAATACTGAATGCTCTCACCAAAGGTTTTCTCTATGTCTCTCTATGAACTTGAAGTGCGTATTGAAATTTCACTTACTCATGGAATCCGTATGCTAGTACAATCATAAACATGTGCTTGTATTTTGCAAATCTCCCACTTTCAAATGCATATGTCTTCATAAAATTCTCGTAATACTCTGCTTTAACTTCTCCCCTTGTCTCTTCATTGAAATCGGGAATGGCCAACACGTGACACAGAACGTTATTCATTTGATATATACTATCACAGATGCTCACACGACCTAAAAAATGAAAGTTTGCCAATAACATGTGATAAAGTCATTCGTTCCGTCTCCTTTCTACTTAGATAATAATAAACGAAGTCACAGCTGTAATAGTTTTAATCCACAGTACTCTTTGTATAACGTTAAGTTCAAGTATTACGTAACAACGAAATTATATAAACATGCCCAAATGATTATAATTACCAACAATCTTGTCAGCAAGGGCGTCAACTGTGATAGGAAGCAGATCACGTGGGTACGGGATTCCCTGGTAACGTTCTTGACATAGGTGAAACAATGTACGTGTGTTGTATCGGAACCCATGAATGAACCCGGATGCAGCCTTTCTGTCAATACACTGCATTGCTGTGCCCATATAATACAAATTTGGGACACTGGATTCCCATGTATTGGATAAATCTGGAAACTTGCCACCCTGCTTGGTTGCTGCTCGAGAAAAAAGCGAAAAGAAAAGAATGTATGAAACATTCTGTTTTCCGTAATATGTTACGCTAAATAGCTAAATTACAGCACGATTTTAATTTTGGGTCATTTGCCCGAAGCATAATTTAAATAAAATGCAAAACGACCAAAAAAGCAGAAAAAATATATTAATGTTTTGAGCAACGATTAGGAGATGTCGGCGGAGCTAGCTGAAGTAAACTCATTATCATATAAATGTACACACAGGCATTATGTATAGACTATTATGTCAAATTGCGAAATCCAATGAATATATAATCTGGCGAGATGCGTTATAAATTCAAAATACCACAATAAACCATATTTTTACCTGGTTTGCAGTTATCATCAAATATCGACAGATCAATATAATTGAAACCAGTACAACAAATCACGTGATCGTATGCAGGAATTCGCATCTTGAAATGTCCCTGCTTATGTCGCCAATGTGGAACGATGTCATTGAAAACACAAAGGTATTTGCCCTCCGGAGTTTTCTCTATAGATATCAAGTTATTGGCTTGATAGATGTGTAAAGACTTCAGCTGGTACATGTCAAGTATTGTGTTGTTAACTGCTCGAAGATCACCTGACAAAGAATGTTGTGATAATAATTATGGCTCTACAATGTTAAATATTGAAATAAATATTCGATTACATCATTAAAAAATATTAGCGTGAAAGAAAATCCACATATGGGAATAATAATAAAAGCATTTTTAAAAACATATGGAACAAGTGTATCGCTGATTGAAAGTTGCGATTCAGTACAGCACCATGTATTGCATCTTGAGTAACCATATATGGAATATTGAGTTAGTGTGCTACTATATATGGAACGACAGATTTAGAAATGAATGAATGAATGAATTAGAATTGATGATTCTATCATCATCAATCAAGTTGAAATCATACATGCGTACACTTACCTACAAAATGAGTATCCCAGGCGTGCTTCAACTTCCGGTCTCCAAATATATGAACTACGCTAGCTGACCCAGCAAGATGGTTGGCAACTTCAAAGGCACTATTACCATTGCCAAGAATAAACACGGATTTCCCGTCGTATTTATCTTGATCGGTGCTGTGTGTAGAGTACGTCTCGAAGTGTTCTTTACCGACTATGTGATCAGGGATGCGTTCATCACGTGCACCTGTAGCCATCAGAAGAACTTTGCATCGGTACTCGCCTTTGGATGTACGTAGGGAGAAATTGCCACCATCTTCCATTTTCTTTATCTTCTCCACTTGAGTGTTGTAGGAGATATTCAAGTTAAGCTTGGTGGCGTAATCATTCATGTAGCGAACTAAATCATCGGCATTTGGGAACAGCTCTTTAGAGTATTTAGTGAAGCGGAGTTCGGGATCATCGCTTAGCAACGAATTCCAGTCGTGTCGCATGTTGTACTCTTCTTCTGGAAATGGGTTGAATCTTTTATTTAGCGATATCAGAGTGCGGTGAACGGGGTGCTTAGCGAAAAACGAACCTGGTATGTCTTTTCCCTCCAGAATAATGTAATTTTGCTTGTTTTTCATCAAAAAGTAACCCATTTGAAGTCCAGCTGGACCCGCACCAACAACGATGTAGTCGAATGGACCTGAGAGAAAAGATTGTTAACAATAGTATTAAGCTCTGTATGTGAAAATATGAATTGATATGTGTCGAAATGTATGTAGTTTGATATATGAATTGCAGAGCATCGGTATATGACCACGCCAACGCCTTTATAACATTTCATTATTGAGATAATCCCCTACCACCATGATAGTATTTATACTATTTTAACACTTAATCTGCAAAATCACTAAGCAGACACGTACAATAGATGATGGGGTTTGTGACAATTATATACTTGCGAAAGGGGGCGAACTGATGACGGGATGTTCAAGACCAGATACAGGTTATTGGAAAAAATATATCACATGACACGGAAAACAACCATCGGTTTATTAGCAATGCATTAGCGGCGGCACGGCGGAGGCCGCCTTATTTAAAAAACCCTTGTATGTCAGCAAAATTTGCCTCTCAAAATGCAGGAAATAGCTTTTTAGAGGGTCTAGACATTAAAATTCAGCAGATCTGCCCCCCCCCTATGCAAAATTTCGTGCCACCACCTTTGCAATGGTATGTCGGATGTGTTTAAAGCGGGGTAGTCGTCACCTGCGCATGCCTCAGACGGCCATAGCGCGTCATTGTTTTCAAACAAGCGTCTACCCGTGAGCCTTTGCGCGAGTGACGACCCACCCGCTTTAAAAGCCCCTGTTGAAATACTAGTACAATGTTTTAATTTTGTCTGTGCTCCTCTTATATAAAGGATGTTTCGCTTCATGCGACGTGTAACGTACACTCTGGGTATTTATCTAATGTTATGTATTTGAGAAAATAGGTATATCGATGAGAATTGTTGTAAAAGAAGAAAGGCCAAGAAACAAATTGGTTCGTTGAGGGCGTATTTTGAGGTCGTAAAACAACACAATTCAAAAACCATTGCAGAGGCGTCTATAACAGCTGGTAAATATTTCACTTCCACCAAAAACAAAACGGTCATGTTTTGTGTGATTTAAAGAAGTACAGTTCAAAAGTAAAGATCACATTTCCACTGGCAATTATAAAGAAATATAAATTAAGTCAGCAATCAGTGAGATACTAATATATAATAACTACATGTATGTAACATTGGACTCTTAACTCAAGTTCAAATTTATTTCGGATATTGCGGTGATACTGGGACTGCCTGCGTATAAAGTAAACAAACTTGGCTTGCATAAATAGGGCAATTTATTGTCACAAATTTGACAATCTAGTATTAATCAGTGGTCATTAGTGTTGGCTCAAATCTGGATGTGTACTTAAAGACATCGGCTACAACCAGAGTTACACGCCAAGCGATACACTCATCAACTATACAGAGAGACGCACTCGGAGTTGCGCACCTCCCATAATGCACCCTCCTATTCCTCTTTAAATAAAACGCATCACCGGTATGCATATTCGTTGGTCACGTGATATCACACGAACAATTCAATTGGCCGATACTTTCAAACCAAAGCTATCGGGTGTGGCTGGAAATGTTTCCCACGCTTCGAATAACCCACGCTCATTAAAAATCATAAACACAATATTATGAAAACTGAACAAAAGGTGTGAACACACGAAGACAATGGTATTCCCAGGAGACAGTTAGCACATAAGAACACCATCTCATTACGGTAACACACAATAGTCTGGCGATCTTAGCACGCAGTAACACTCGCCCACTGTGTTATTCAAACAAACAATATGGTGTAGTAAGGGTCACATGTAATGAATCTCATTTAAATAATCGTCATCAAATCGCCTTCATTAATGGCGTGTATTCAGAACCAATTACAATTGAAACAAAGGTCTCCCATATTTTAATTCTTGGATATATTCTGTTTCTTCTTTCCGTAAATGACCTGCCCGGATGTTTAAGTCAATGCGCCTCTAATTACACTATACTATATGTTAATGCTAATCCGTTAATGTGATATCTAACAAGTTACAGGGTGTTTTTTTTCTTTTCGAAATGAGACATTGTTATATGCAAATAAACCGAGTCTTCATATTGGTAAGACCAGATGTATTCATACATTCAAATAATAATTCTGAACTAACCAATGGAATGTAAATCGGTTAGAATATCGCGGAGTTATTCATATTAACAATAAAATAACAAAAATTAATAGAGGTTTGGGATGCCTCAAAAGGTTGGCCACGTTGATACTCTTCACAAACCCTGGCAGCTTTATGTGCCAGGCAAGTTCTAGCCTCGTCGATTTTATCGTTTGCTTGTGAAACTACTCCAAGATAAAAGAACGTATTAACACAAGTTAAATGGGAATAAAATTGTTGTCTTTCATTTATATACCCCTTTTCTGAAAATCATAATTGTTTTCTTGGTTGGCTTCACCTGGAGATTTTATTATGCTTTTATTCCTGCGATTGGTTTATTGAAGGTTAAGTTGAATTTTTTTATGAAGTTCAGCTAGATGGAAAAGCAGAAACAACAGAACATAGCAAGTAAGTCATTAATGAGTAAGAACTTATGAAAAATAATTTTATACATGAAACCAGATGTAAACACTGTACATACAAATTGCTTGTTTTCATTATTACAACACCCATGCCCATGTTTTAATTTCAGTGACCCTACGCATTGACAAAAGGTCGAATGCCACGCTCCTTTGCCTCTCGATGAATCCTGTTGACATTATCTAAACCATAGCAGGTTTTATTTTCCCGTAAATTTTCTCCTCGCCTGGTACATAATAAAAAACAAGGCCCTTCAGGTAATTTTTGAGAGGGTGCTTCACTAAACACGTACCCCATAAACAACTCTTTTTTTTTTTTTTGGAGCAAAGTACTCGGACCCCGGACATTTTATTTTGAGAAGTACTATGGGTTGTTATTCAAAACAAACACAGCCTTCTAATTTACGTCTCACTTCATATTTTGCAGCTCATTTTTTCTTAACCGATTAATTTCATTTCATGGTGTATTTTGGTCAGTGGTTGGCACGTCCCAAATTTGCAAAGTGGGAATGCAAATTTAACGCCACGAATCTTCTTTTCTAAATATGCCCTGACTTTGATGCTGCAATTTTTCAGTAGCAATTTAAGCAGTTTCAATATTTCGTGAAACATCTTATTGGAAGGCTATTTTTTATGTCAATGTAGCATTGCAAGAAGAAACTAATTATAGTATAAATATGTATATATTCCAGCCACCACGGTGATTTGTACATTTCTTATTGGTGGGATACTGTAGCTTCACCAACACAGGACAACATACATCTAGATGTCATAGAAAACTTCATGAATCAATATATATTCTCCTAAGTTCCCCGCCAAGGACGTAATTTCGGCTTGTGTCAAGATTTCAGACAGCCGATCGCGTCCCGACTCTCTCTATACACCCTACCTATAAAACGCGCCCTCTAGCTACAAAGCGTTTCTGTGACGTAAATGCGTGGCATAAAAAACGCTTCAAATCGTCGATAGCGTTTCGATCTGGCGTTTAATATCAACGAAGAATAAGGCTTTGAAAGACTTTACTATATTTTAGATGGTGAAAGACTACACAAGCAAACACAGTGAACGATGTAAACGATGTTGCAATATTTGTCCATCCTATCATTGATAACCGTATCCATTTACTACGTTTACATTACGGAATCTCGGCACGTGCCGAAATTTGTAATCCTTCGTGTTTGCAAGGGGATTACAGCAGTTGCGTTTTACGACTTTTGCCAAAATCACGCCATTATTCGTCGAACTTTTATTTGACCCAAACATGGCAAACGATACGCATTCGATGATAATAATAATTGCCTTATTGAAATTATATTCAATCGCTGTTCTGATATTTATTATTTGTTATTGTGTACATGAATCGCAAAGACAATTTTGAAAAACAGTTATTTTTTTACTTCGATTTAGCATTGCAATAAGAAACCGGTTTATAACTTGTCTTGACTGAAAATTATTGAATATCTGGAAAGTTCGTAGCCAATACTGATTTGTGTCCGTTACAGTCTGAGTTCGAGTTCGGATATTTTTGGATACAATTGAGAAAGTTTGTAGCGTTCATTTACGCGGCAGACAACAACATTACTGATCATTTTTATTTAAATCTGTTAATTTTTCATCGTTCTCGTCTTCCTTTTTGTCATATAAATATGTCTAAATCAACAGAAAGCATTTGATTCCCAGGGTGTGTACTTTGTACGTGTGTAGTTTGAAATCTAAGGTTAAAGGTGAATACACGTGTAATAAACCTACTCTCATTGTATGCATCGCATCCAGGGACCAATATCGGACACGACACAACAACCGCCCTTCAACATATAGCAATCCTAGTGCTAGGTACTTTCGATACACAAAACAGACTTGTTGAGCCCGTGATAGAGCATTTTTTCAAAGGAAATCGTTATTCGCTGAACAGGTCACTGCGTGCGCGAGAGAAAGCCCATGTGGGACATTATGCATAGGAACGGCGTAGAAGCTCGGATCTACGGACATGTTAAATTGCGGCCACTTTCGGTAATGATTTCAAACTTTTATATACACAGCTTAGTCTGGTCTCAGTTCCGACCCAGACACGTTATATATAGTCGCTTGAATGTAGGCATGTGTTATACTTCAGCTATTGTTCATTCATAGTAATGAAATGATGGTACACTCACCAATTATGTCTTCATTTTGCGTGGAATTCATCGTGGACGCCATGACTTCTTGAGTCGTGATTGCTTTAGTGGTTCACAAGGCAAAGTCAGTTCACCAAAGTCATCGCGTCCTTATACATATTAAATTGTATGCTTATAACAATTCCTATTGGACGACGACAAATTGTTCATTTGAAAGTATAATCGCAAAGGTCATAATGTGTATCGCAATGACACAGACTACTCGTGTGTACTAAACAAAACCCTTTAACTCAAAGTTCTGGGTCGACCTAAAGTAGTCGATATTTAGTTTTTGTTTTGTTTTATTATCATCGTCGCCTGTAAAAAGAAAAACATGTTTGTATTCAGTTACAACCCAAAATAGTTCTCCGTTTTTATCTGAATTTGAAGTCGCAGTCCAGCACTGGGTCATGTTTTCAATATTTTAACTGGAATACATTTAGTTAATTTCTACTAAGCTCCAGTGAACAGTACGAAATACTACACACTCGATCTGCCATCCCAAATGAGAATTACTCAATATTCAATGAGTTTCTTTGTCCGATGGTCCTTTCGAACACATACGTGGTTTATTTACCTAATATCGAAAAAAGAAAACAATTATGCAAATCCACAAATCGCAAATAGGAGTTACATCTATTAGAGCCCTAATATTTCAGTGATTATGTTTACATTGTAAGACCTATTTAACCGACGGTTGGTTGGTTGTTACATGGTAGTTGAACACTCTTTCCTGCATGTGTCGTTAACTAAATGTGTACCAAACCGACCGATTACTCTTGAACTCTGGGAACACTGACTGAGATAAAACAGTGCGATGACCACAAAGTGTTGGATTCTGTTTCTGTTTTTGTTATATTATATGAGCATGACCTTCAAGTATTTCATAAACTCCACAAAACTAGACTTGACCGCCAAGCGGAATTTGTTAAGGAAGTGCCGTTGCAATTATCAAAGACAAAGGTAAAACTATTCAAGAATCGGTCACTATATGGCCAAACATTACTATTTTTGGTACATATACATATCGTTAGTCAACTGTCAATCATACAGCATTATCGCTTTAAATGGCGACACACAGCGGAAGTAACAGTACTGGACTTTCCATATGTACACCTTAGGAATCTGGTCAAAACAGTGACCTAGTTTCATCCTACGTCACGTGACTACGAATAATGTACCACAGTGTAATGTGCTATTGTATAGCATGCTTTGTTGTTCAAATGGCAGTGTCTGGTCACGTCGCTGATAATATCCAGCCTGAGGTCTCACACACTGTGGCGTGTTCTTGATATATTTACAGTATCTTGGCGTATACATGTAAAACCATATATACTGTTCAGTTATTTTTTACGATTTACGTGATTCTTACGAATACATTTTAGGAAGATTTTTCATTTTTCGAACGAGGACAAGATGTGCACTTATCTCGTACGGACAATAAAAACGATTCATACATACATACATAGTTAAATTCAGTCAGGCACGAGTAATTGTTCAATGCATTTATCTATTATTTATTTACCCTCTAAATTGACTATTAGTGGAAAGCATTATAATAACCCGCACTACATCACAGTAATACAACGTAAGTAAATTTGTTTGAGATCTCTCCTACGATATCACCAGTACTAGTACATGCAGGAAGAATATAACATAAAATAATTTGATATCAAAATTTTTCTATAATAATAATCCTGTACGGTGTTAACACTGTTACGCAAAGACATCATGATTTGATATACACTGAGTACACAGGCTAATCAAAGAGCCTGGCATCTACGCTATATTAAAACATGATCGTTGTGCCAACTAATTTACATAAAATGCTTATCATGCTCTTAGCTAAATAAATAGATGAAGTATTTCCGGAGAAGTTGTTATCGTACGTCATTATGGGTAGTTCTTTTCGGAGAACCTTATAAAACTATGTCGAAACTATGTCTCTCATCACTTGTGTATGGCAAACTTCTAAAACTAATTAGCCATTTCGATCGAAAATTAGTACGGTGATTAAATTCACGGTAATTTGGAATACCAGAATCATCGAACGTAATAGTATGTCAGTGGTGAATGTTAATGGTGATATATAGTTTTATATCAATTGTATATAATATTGTTATTATATATTGTTATACAAATTGTGGTTATTATTCACTCCAGTACCATGTTTATTTCAGGAGAAGGCATGGTTTGATATGCAGTCGTAATTTATCTCATCATGGGTTTCACGGGGTCGATACTGTATGGAATACACGACTTGTATTTACTCATGTCTGGTAAATTCTTCAATTCTTCTTCAGTGAAAGGAGTCACCTTTTCGTCATAGGCTTCTTTCGAACCAAAATATTCGTCGTTGTAGTGTACCCCAGGTTCCAGGTCCAGCTGTGAAAAGAATGAATACAAATGTATATCATTGCTATTCGCCTCTCTACTGCATGCAACCCCATAGTTTGGGTGACTGCGTCAGGCGCAGTGTGTACATCCCGGTCAATTTGTCATCTCAGATCGGTTACTAATCGTCTACTCAAAATTTGAACGACAATACTTTAACATATGCCTTACTATTTCATAACAACCATGCTTTCGCCCACTTGTGTCGGGGTCGCGGCAGGTAATGACTAATTACATAAGAAGTGATAATTCGGAAAACATTTATTATCATAACATTCATGGACTGTGAATACTTACGCATTTGTTGATGAAATTTTTCATTCTATGTTGTGATGCCAGGGGGTTTTGGTCAAGAAACACAGGAGTGTCGAATCTCAACACCAACGACTCTGGTAGCTTCACTTCATCCACGCGCTCGCCATCTCTGTAGTATGTAATTATTGGGTGCAGAAATGCCTGACATTCACCGGCAGCTAGATCGGGAATATGTGCAAAGTCCAGTGCGTATTTGCCGTCTTCTCCAAAACTAGTAAGAGAACAGTAGATACGTATTATAACCAGTGTAATATTGAGACATAGAAATCAAGTGACGTTTACAGGGGAATTGTCTGTGGTATACCGTGAAAGAATTAAAACGATGACCTTATCTTAATTTCTCTCACGAAATTTGAGTAAATCGCCAAAAAAATGGCTAAACGGCTTCCGGTAAAAGTTAAACTCCCATCAAAAATACATAACAATAACACTGATGCTGTATGCATTGTCATTTGCTCAATAATATCGCAATGCCGACCACGTGGCATTCAAAACACATTACGGAATGCTTTCACCAAAGGTTTTCTCTATGTCTCTCTATGAACTTGAAGTGCACATTAAATTTCACTTACTCATGGAATCCGTATGCCAGTACAATCATAAACATGTGCTTGTATTTTGCAAATCTCCCACTTTCAAATGCATATGTCTTCATAAAATTTTCGTAATACTCTGCTTTAACTTCTCCCCTTGTCTCTTCATTGAAATCGGGAATGGCCAACACGTGACACAGAACGTTATTCATTTGATATATACTATCACAGATGCTCACACGTTCTACAAAAAAAGGCAATCATTGCAAGTTTGTCAATAACTTGAGATGAAGCCATTCGTTCTCCGCTTCTAGTTAGATACTGATGAGCGAGGTCAACACTGTAATAGCTTAAAGCGGGAGGGTCGTCACCTGCGCACGCGCGGGAATTGCGTCCTCAGCGACGATAACAACACACGCAAAGAACGCAAAGGATCATGGGTAGACGCTTGTTTGTAAACAATGACACGCTATGGTCATCTGACACACGCGCAAGTGACGACTCTCCGCTTTTCCTCAACAGTACTCTCTATATTAATGCTTTTAAAGGTTAATTTCAAGTATTACGTAATAACTCGATACGAATATAAACATGTGCAAATTATTATAATTACCAACAATCTTGATAGCAAGGGCGTCAACTGTGATAGGAAGCAGATCACGTGGGTACGGGATTCCCTGGTAACGTTCTTGACATAGGTGAAACAATGTACGTGTGTTGTATCGGAACCCATGAATGAACCCGGATGCAGCCTTTCTGTCAATACACTGCATTGCTGTGCCCATATAATACAAATTTGGGACACTGGATTCCCATGTATTGGATAAATCTGGAAACTTGCCACCCTGCTTGGTTGCTGTTTGGTAAAAAGGAGAAATGCGAAAAACATTATATTCCCCGCTCGTTTTGCAGTTCATTCGTCTTATTTGTTAGTTCCAATGAAAAAGACACACATTAAGAATTAAGACACGCAGCTTCTAAGAAATAATTATCAGATGCCAAGCCATAGCTTTGTGGTTGTAGCTGCTCAGTGTAATATGCAAACTTTTGGGTAAATAAATGTACAGACATTGTGTATAGCCTGTATCCGGGCATCTAAGCCAATTGCGAGATCCAATTACTGTCTAATTTATATATTTGAGGTGCGATACAGCGTGAAATACGACCGAGTATACATTAGCATAAATTCCCCCAAAAAATAAACCATATTTTTACCTGGTTTGCAGTTGTCATCAAATATTGACAGATCAATATAATTGAAACCAGTACAACAAATCACGTGATCGTATGCAGGAATTCGCATCTTGAAATGTCCCTGCTTTTGTCGCCAATGTGGAACGATGTCGTTGAAAACACAAAGGTATTTGCCCTCCGGAGTTTTTTCTATAGATATCAAGTTATTCGCTTGATAGATGTGTAGAGACTTCAGCTGGTACATGTCAAGTATTGTGTTGTTAACTGCTCGAAGATCACCTGCCAAAGAATGTTGTGATAATAATTATGGCTCTACAATGTTAAATATAAAAATTCGATTATTCGATTAAATCAGGAAAATACTGACGTGAACAAATAACATGTATGGAAAGATGAATAAAGATGATATCATTTATGAAATATATTGAACAAGTGTATCGCTAATTGAAAGTTGCGACTAGGTACGACACCATACATGTGTACACTTACCCACAAAATGAGTATCCCAGGCGTGCTTCAACTTCCGGTCTCCAAATATATGAACTACGCTAGCTGACCCAGCAAGATGGTTGGCAACTTCAAAGGCACTATTACCATTACCAAGAATAAGCACGGATTTCCCATCGTATTTATCTTGATCGGTGCTGTGTGTAGAGTACGTCTCGAAGTGTTCTTTACCGACTATATGATCAGGGATGCGTTCATCACGTGCACCTGTAGCCATCAGAAGTACTTTGCATCGGTACTCGCCTTTGGATGTACGTAGGGAGAAATTGCCACCATCTTCCATTTTCTTTATCTTCTCCACTTGAGTGTTGTAGGAGATATTCAAGTTAAGCTTGGTGGCGTAATCATTCATGTAGCGAACTAAATCATCGGCATTTGGGAACAGCTCTTTAGAGTATTTAGTGAAGCGGAGTTCGGGATCATCGCTTAGCAACGAATTCCAGTCGTGTCGCATGTTGTACTCCTCTTCTGGAAATGGGTTGAACCTTTTATTTAGCGAAATCAGAGTGCGATGAACTGGGTGCTTAGCGAAAAACGAACCTGGTATGTCTTTTCCTTCCAGGATAACGTAATTTTGCTTGTTCTTCATCAAAAAGTAGCCCATCTGAAGTCCAGACGGACCCGCACCAACAACGATGTAGTCATACAGACCTGCGGAATTAGATTATTACCAACTATTAAAATCAACCTGTAAACGTACATCGGTATGATGTGATGGTGATGTGTTTGTACATAGATTGGGAGATAACAGATATAATGCCCGTGTTTTATTCATCATTGGGATATTTCAGCAATATTTGGAGATATACAAAGTACGTGGTGTGCTTGGGAACAATAAACGTTTCAAGGTGACACAAATAAATAACTGTCTTTTGTGCCATCAGACGCAACTGTCTCTCACCGACGCCCCTTGATGTCGTATCGAACACAGAGTCCCATTGGTTGCAGTCACGGTGTGGGAGTGTACACAATGCACTAGTGCAGTATTTCGTATGCCGGTTCTTGATAATATGAACATCACATTTTGCGGCTGTCAACTACTAGTATCCTGGGTCAGTGAGCATCACAAGGGCATGTGAAGGACGAAACATCGAAGGTGTTAAATTTCTGTCCAGGTATACACTGGCACATGCAGCGTACTTTGACCCAGTTCAAATATGGTGTTTAACTATTGTCGGTGTACCTTACTCCATAAATTGCGTACTTTCACTGTACACTCATGACTTTCAAATCCATTCATATCATATTTACATTTTGGTCAATCATTGTCAGATACTGTTTGGTTTGCTAAGTTTGTTAATAAATTATTATAAACGCTTTACGTCGTACGTAAATCATGTGTTAGCAAACATTGCAATGTCTAATTACCGTGGCGATGAGAAAGAAGGAAAATATCTAGTGACGTAATTTGTTCAACTGGCCTAGCGGCGAGCGTTTTATGCATATTTCGCGGCGAAAGTAGGACAACCCGGGCATGAGCCCGCACGGAGTCGTCACAGGTGCAGATAAAGACAGTAGCAACAAATTGACAGAATGCAAAATGTTGTAAGTTGTTTCACACATGAATGAGCTCGAGTTTCTATTCAAGTTAGCGTTGTCAGAAATTAACCACCCACACCCAGTTCTTTGATTCAGCTTTATTCCAATGTTACTTGTAATATCGGTAAACCAATATTCTGTCAGTAAGTGAGCATACGTCTTTGAAGTAAGCAGCTTGTTTTACATTTTCTAAAGTTAGTTTTCGTTCCCCGGGAATGAATTCTAGGTCAGAAGATATTCGACATAGTTAAAGGGAATAGTCTGCCTTCGCCAATGATCCAAATCGTTTTAACTCATAATTTTAAAAGATATTGATTATTCTGAAAACGAATTAAACTGTTACATCAAAAAATTGTTTGTTTTTTTTGTCTGGAATATGCACCGGAAAATGTAGAACATATCAGTAAAACTAACGCGATTCAACACCCGAGTCGGCGTATAGAAGCCTATTTCTAACAGCACTTTCTGAAAAGACTCAAACAGTTCATGTAAATAAATCATACATGTACGTGTTTCGTATCGCCGCGAATTTATAGAATTGAAAGCAATAGTTGTGTGAAAATATTGTAATGGTGTATACTACAATGCACTCATAAGAGAAAAAAAGCTACAAAAGACTCACCGGTCTGTGCTGTCTTGTTTCCCGATGCCATGACTTGTTCCTGGGTTGTGATTGCTTTAGCAGGCAGTAGAGCAAAGTGAGTTTAACTAAGCATTCGCCGCTTTATATACACGTCAAACTGTTTGCTTATTATACCACTTCCTATTGGAGCACTGCTAAAAGTTCATTTGAATGCATAATTGGTAAGGTGGGTCACGGCGAAGCGATGATGCCCAGAGGCTAAATATGCACCTTGTGTCTTGATGTCTTCTGAAGTTAAAAAAATATGACCCAGAAACACTCTTAGTAGATCAAATAGTGACTAGAATAGTATCAGTGCGGGAAAATAAGATAAATCACAAATAAATGGGGTCCACTTTTTATTTTATTCGGGAGGGGTAGTTGTTTTATGTTTTCTATGTAGGCGTAATTTTGTTTGGCTAGATTCGAAACTCCACAACACAGTACGGACAACTGAAAAAATAAAAACATGGGCAAAACGTAATACGGTTTTAACTACTGGGGAAAACCACGCAATTATATTCAATCGTTTTCAACCAACTCCAACACTGCCTTGGAAACTGCTACGGTCCATTAAAACGATGCACACCGTTTTCAACCAAACAAAGAAACAAAACGTAAGAAATAAATGACCGAAAACACATTTTAAACTGTGAAAATCACAATTGTACGTCTATGGGAGATCAAAGTTATGCTTGCCTATTACATACAGCCTATCTTACGCGACCACTCCTATGGTACTGCAGTGTGCAACAGAAGACCGACGGTCAATATCATTATTTTGGGAATTATTCATTATACCCAGACGCTAATAGTGCTAAGTTATTGTTTTTTAACGTCGAGTTTTCAACACGCTGATTATATGTTAGCTTCGATAAGTCAAGACACGATTATAGAGCTAAACATATTTCCAGGTTTGATTATTATATACTAGTATGTGCTGGATGTGGTCGATGTTATTTAGTTTTTTGACAGTTTTATGTATTGTTTTTTGTGACTTTCGCAAAACAAGTAATGCGTTGTAGCATTTGGCATTAACGTGGCATGGTACTCTTCGGAGAGGCAGCACTGGGCTTTCCAGCGTGGTTGATCTGACTAGAAAGGGGCACCGCCAGCGATATCGCTGTCTTCATTTCACCTATATGAAAAAGTACAGGTGAAAAAAAAAAGTACGAGTCGTATTTTTGGAATAAGTATGGGTCTAGTACGAGTGGTAAAAAAGGCACAGAGTACGGAGTCCACTAAAAGTACGACCGTGGTATCACTGGCATTAATTTATTAAGCCCTTTTATTTTAAAGCTGTCCTAGGTCAAGTATTGTTCAGATGGACAGTGAGTGCCAGCCCTTACATTCATAACCGTGTCGCAGACATGCCATTGTGTACTGGTTATTGACTTTTTTTCAAGTTGGCCTTTTCTTGAACCAAAGTACGCGTATATAATATGTGGATCAGACTCATTTTAACAAAAGTTCTAGCACAAAGCTTGCATATAGTACTAATTCATGAGGGCGTTTTAAAAAACGTCTGATTTATGTGAAATATTTTATTTTGGCGCACAAGGAATAAAAGGCCAGATAGCAAGATTGTATTTTTCCTATCGTTGCGCAGATTTGATTGCTCGTCGCACTGTGGATGCAAAAGCATTTCAAAACGGAAGTAAACGATTTTTTTATTGATCTAAACCGCAATGTTACGATCATCGTAACATTATCAGCTGGCAGCATTGCGATGAATCTGACAATCACCGATATTGGTTAAAATTAAAAGTTTGTCGCATATAACAGAGGTGGGGTTAGTACGTGCCATTAATATTGTTCGGATATGGTGAATGAAACCTATGGATGTGTGAATTGACTTCGTAAAAAACGCGCCATTTTACCTCTACGACGTCAATGAAACACATATTATTACGATTGTATGCATTATGGAGTTTGTACGTGTATTCTGTAGTTTGTTTTGCGACTGCGATATTGTCCATGCATGGAGGTATACCTCCAAGGTCCATGATACTTCCTGCGAAGCTCATCAATATTCATGATATTTAATTAGACGTTCGCGTCGGAATCTCCGGACAAAATTCCCTCCCCCTCCCGCGAAAATACGACCCGCGCGATAATAAAGTATTTCACAGTAGTAAATAAATGTCCAACATTCATCAGTGTCATGCGGGTGTTAATTAAATAAAAACTTTTGTTATTCTAATTTGAATAAGCAGGAATGGGTCAACCACGCTGTCTGCCGATACGTTCCCACGGATTAAACAATTGCTTACTTCCAAACAGCCTGGCTATTCATATTTAGATATTTTCTAAATGTAAAGTTTGTACCAGCGTGGAGCTCCATTGTCGAAAAAACATTTCGTCTAAAGTCCCTTTCGTCGGGACCATTATGCTCTGCCATTATTGTATTAATTTAAATTAAGAAATCCGCCGTAATTAATACTAGTAGTTGGTGGGCGATGTTGGCACAGACCACTAAAGAACTGAGTTAGAAAGGTAAAATTGCGCGTTTTTCCCAGAATCAATTCACACTTCCATATGTGCTATTCATTTAGACGCCACTTGCTTGAAATAACATCACGACATTTGATTGAATCATTTTAGCTGAAAACAACATTCGACCAGAGGCCAAAGACACTGTATTTTAACAATACAATTCAATGCGACGCAGCTTCCATTTTAATCGAGTACTGGTGGCAAATATTGACCCCGCCCACCCCTCTTGTAAGCGACGCACTTTTAATTTAATTTTAGCCAACATTTCACACGATTTTTTAAATTATAAATTATAAAATAGAATAAATATAAATACACTGTTAACGTTTCGGACTACTACGTGGAAAAGAGATGAACATATTCTCGAATTACCAGTGAATCAGATGTCATGACGTGCTTTTTGCGAGTTTGTTTATTTATATCTATTCAGAGGTAATTGTGAGTGATGATTTCTTTAATTTGTACCACATTGAGCGGTAGTTGGACTATTGAATAACAATACTTTCAATACTTGACTTTCAACGAAATGGACGTTCGACGGAATGTTTTGGTATGTTTTTTTTTTGCTTCTTTATATTTACTTGTGCACACAGTGTGTGGAATACTGGCATATGATTGGTTGACAAGTAGTGTTTGTTATGAAATCTCGATTCTGGTCTTCCTATTCAATCTGTGATATAACCACAAGGGTAGGATTTGACTCTTTACCGATGTTCAATCCCAGATTGAATTTCAACTCGAGGCCTTACACAAAAACCTGTCTGCTTGGAAATTCAACACATATTGTGAACACCTGCTTTGATGTAAATTAAACGTGACTGCAGTCCAGCTCCTCAATTGACGTACTATTTCGAATGGTCTCCAATTGTTGAAGCCCCGTTTTGTATTCCGGGGTAAAAAACATTAACTATAAGTCATTAGCCAACGTATCGTATTCAGCGTTTTTTATGCGGAAAAAGTCTCTCGTATACTAACTCCACAAAACCAAGTTGTTACCATGATGAATGCGATACATCTCACTGCAGTCACTGTTCGATCTCGCGGTAAGGTGTCATAACTGAGCTCTCAGTATACGACAACATAAGCACTTAACAAGCGGGACTACTAACAAATAAATAAAACTACTGGTTTGTATAATATAGAAACCAAACAGTGAGAGGTCCCATCACTGAAAGATCAGACAATGCTGAAAGACCAGACAATGACTCAGGACTCAATGCAACAAAACTGCCACTGGCAATATGGGAAAATCGACCCAGATAAATGCGTCTGTACGCCATTTCAAAATGGATTGCAATTGGTTCTCGCTAAAATCCCGCTCACATGGAACAAAGCTTGGTATGTCATCGAAAGACAACTATGCCATGTCTTGGAAAAGGTTCTTTTCAAAATAGAGATAATTAAATCCGTTAATAATTAAATCCGTTAATACGTTCCTTGATTCCAAGTCTCTCGAATAGTCCTATACATGTTCGATAAAAAAT
Organism: Saccoglossus kowalevskii; assembly: GCF_978046115.1. Classification (NCBI taxonomy): domain Eukaryota; kingdom Metazoa; phylum Hemichordata; class Enteropneusta; family Harrimaniidae; genus Saccoglossus; species Saccoglossus kowalevskii. The sequence continues at coordinate 8,765,631 of NC_140657.1, forward strand.
CGATCAATTAGTAGAGAGTAATTAAGGTCGAGTGATCTTATCTTCGTATATGCTAAAAATAGAATACGGAAACGACTACAAGTACGACCTCTGTGTGCCTGATAATAATTGATGATGTTTTTTTAACACAATGTAGTTTCACGTCATGCACTGTTTGCTTCATTGTTCAAATGACTGTACCTAGCCTTGCATCGCTCTCTGATTATAGCATTGCCCATACACATCATTGTGTACAGGTTAGTATTGACTTGGCCTTCTCTTTGTACCATGGCAAGCTTATTTAATATGCAAATCTGATTTTCTCTAAATTAAATTTCTTTCATTCTGTTTGTTCAATAAATTGTATTTTCGTAAGCTGATCTTAAAAACAAATTGACTACTGTCTAAAATGTACTTGTACACAAAGTGTGTGGCTTTGGTTCCTCACCGTGACCGGTGTTCAAACCCAGATCGGATTTTGTATCGAAACCTAGCAATCATAGGGGTGGTTGGCAATTGTTGACCTCGACACTTTTTTCGTCTTACTACGTCTGCACAGCTACCCGAACTGTGCGAAAATTCAACACATGTTGCTTTGACGTAAATTAAACGTGAATGCAGTCTAAGTCATCACTTACAGATTTTTTAATCACGCCTTGTTTAAGCTTATTTGCACCGGCGCAAATATTTCACACTTGTTTTCCTTACGTCGGTGTTAAGAGACACAATTACAAGCAAATCGCCAACGTATCTTATTCAGCGTGTTTATTTAAAAAAACTTCTCGCATGCGAACGCCACACAACCTAGAATATTTGAAACCAAAATGGCCATCCAACGCCCGGAGCCAATCAACGACGGCATATCACATTCCACAACATATTTATATTACTAATACGAGAACGCAATGCGAACACGGTGTTTGCGTTGACACCCACAAAGTACAGACGTTATCTCGTTGCAGCATGGACACCTGATGTGTTTTAGTACCTTGTAAATAAATCATGGGTACACGTACTTTCGCGGTTTTGCACCAGATGAATGCGATACACCCCAACACATTGCACCCTGGGCAACTAATTCAGATGACTCGTGACAGCGACGTTCGATCCCTACAACAACTTAACTCTCAATAGAAGATTACGTAAACACTTAACAGCGGGACTACTTGGGTTTCTATAGTTTAGAAACCAAACAGTGAGAGGCTGACAATGACTCAGGACTCAATTCAACAAAACTGGCACTGGCAATATAATAAAATCGTCCCAGCTAAATGCGCCTGTACGCCATATAAAAACGGATTGGTTCTCGTTAAACACATGAAATACAACCATGTCATTTCTTGAAAAAGTTCTTTTAATAGAGATCGCATTCGTTACTATTTGCCTTGATACAAATTATATTTGTGGTGTGACATTATCTGTGTATATGCTAAAAATAGAATACGGAAACTACTACAAGTACGATCTCTGTGTGCCTGACACTAATTGATGATGTTTTTTTTATCGCAATGTAGTTTTACGTCATGCACTGCTTACTTCATTGTTCAAATGACAGCACGTAGCCTTGTATCGCTCTCTGGTGATAACTTTGCCCATACACACCATTGTGTACTAGTTAGTGTTGATTTGACCTTTCTTAGAACCTTGGACGTACTAGCACAGATTGTCTCTGATTTTCCTTCATTTCGTTCATTATATAATTGTATTTTTGTAAAGCAGTCTTGAAAACAAATCGAATACTGTCTGAAATGTACTTGTAGACGCACAGTGTGTGGATTACTGGCATGTGATTGGTCGACAAGAAGTTCTGGGGAATATATCTCTATATCAGGCCTTCCCATTGAGTCTGTGACACACTCTCAAGCATATTCAACAGAGACGGCGTCACGACATTTTGCATGAGGGGTGAGATCTGAAATCTAAACCCGCTGATACGCCATTTCGTGCATTTTCAGGGGCAGATTTTGCTGACACAAAGGGTTTCAAATTGATTTAGGGGTGGGCGACGCCCCTCGAGCATTTTTCTGGGGGGGGGGCGTCCGCCCCTCTGCCCCCGTGCCGCCGCCACTAATTCAGGAATGGCGACAAGCGTGTTTTACTAACTTGATTCGACGAATAGTGCGACTATAAATGCAAACTGATTATACGTGAACGAATATAGAAATACTACACACGATTGAATATAGAACTAACGAATAACAAATCAACTGTTACTAGCTGTATGATGTAAGGATGTTGTCAACACAGAATTCATCACTTATTGACTGTCTCCATGACTTCAGTACTTTGCCATGCACAACTAGTCGGCAGGTAAGACATCACTTCTGACCGATTCAATGGTATATAGACATTTCTGACAAATCACGCCCTCTTGTAACGAGGCAGGGGCTTCTATGACGTAAATAGGTTCGAAGCGTTGCTATGGCTTTGAACTTTAATCGTCCACCTCTGCAGATTATGTTTATGTGATGTTACTGTATTCTGGACGACGAACGACCACGCAACCTACCAGTAGTCAAATTGAACAAGATTTACGCAAGTTTGACGTCAAAAAAGCGCTGCGTTAGAGGGCGCACTATATAAGAATCGCGAATTGGTATTATTTGTAGATTTTTCAAGGTCTCACCATCATAGTTTATAAAAGAGGAGTGATAGTGCTCGTTTATATGAATATCTCCAGCGTATCCGCGGTTAATATACATATACAATGAAAACATAACAAATTCATTCACGCAAATATGTTATTTCATTTTATAATTTACACATGACCGGTACATAATGTTACACCTGAAATGAACGAATTAGCTTGTCGTATTTGAGCAGGAAAATCAGACGAGATGCTGAATTGTTACGAAAACATCGAGTTACACCGATGGCTACGCCCCTATTTTTGAAACCACGCCCACTTTTGCAAAACCTAGCCCAATGATTAACGCAACGATCCCGGGATTCAATTTTAGGTGCCAGAAATCAACCAAGTTTTAGTTAATTAAATTAGATTGACGACGTTTCTCAGGAGAGAAAGTGAATTCCTTGTTGAAAAAAGTGGAGATAAATTGACACGCAAAAATGCAGCGTCATGGAAATTGTCTACAGTACACGTACACGTTTCGATGACGTGGTTTATTTTGCCAGCCAGCCGAGGACGCCGTACAGACTCCACAAATTTAAATATATTCTCAACAACTCTGCACACCATGCTATGATATTGATTATTCAGTGCTTTGAACTAAACTTATCAAAGCCGATTTTCAGGATTTATTGTCACATGATGTCATGAATCAGGGAATCTAATGGCCAAAAAATAAACGTGACGTCTTATTGCGGCCACGGCAATATGTCATCGCCATATATTGCATCGTACATAAATGATGACAGCGATTTACAAGGCCTATGGCCTGTGAACTTGTTACTTTTTGTGGGATGTGCACATGCACGGTGCGACCACATTTTTGACTAAATAATTTTCATAGCAGATCACAAACACTAACCTACCTAACCTACCTTCCTGCATGGCCACCGTTGTCACGATGCATCTCAATTTAGCATCTAAAGCCAAAATTAGGGCAGCCAGCAATAATGAAATTGCAAGAATGACATTCGCACAATGATGACCTCAGATGTAGCCATGACTAGTGGCTAGTGGATATGATTTATGATCATTTATAGTCTTTTGGGTCTTCCAATAGCGCGTTTTCGAATTCACCATGAGTCGTTTCATGCGCATTATACCAGATTTAATCATAATACTCTGTTTACAACACTAATTTACCTCATTATAATGTAAATGTGCATAATCTGTGTTACCTTTCATTGAGAAGATGCTTGAATGCATGGTAGTGTTTTCAGTATCCTCTCGACAATTATTTACAATGTGCCTCAAGACTTAATAATGGAAATCAAATCATTCATTTGTATAATCCTTATCACTTACTTGTTTTTTTTATTTTCTTCCAGGCGAGATAATTCAACCATCACCTGTATCTCCTACTGGTTAAACTTGACAATTATTGTTAGTTTATTCTTATTCAAATGTTTTTTGTAAACTTGTTGCTTATTGTTGGTTAAGATAAAAAATAAAAACTTTATTATTTCCTTGTTCATTACAGACGTTTATTCTATTCACACTATCTTTATATGGTTGTTTTCCAACTAGTCATGCTACTTTAACCCCCACCCTCTTGATTACAATGACATAACCAAATTCCTATAACACAACACCATATTCACATAATTGTTCATACATGTATGCATTGTCACAGCAAAATCAATTCCATAAATTTACCAATGGCTCAAGCAAATCATTTGCCCATATTAACTATAGTCTGCTTTGTAATCCATCTAATAATGTTGTCTGGTGTTTCAATTAATAACGTTAGTCCAAAAATGTCAGCTTCTTTTATTTGAACACTCTGGAAAACACAATCCCATTATCAAGGTCACGTTTATATTGTGCCGATCCCACTAACTGGATGTTTAATTGATGCATATTAAGAAAACTTTGAGTTACGGGCATCAGATATTTGCTGATTTGTTTAACGTTCAAAGTCATATATTACTGCCGGAATATGGGCGTTTTAGCCCGAACCGCAGGTGATCATTTGCCTGACGCCAGGAAGCAAATAATCTCCTTGCGCGAGGACACTAACACCCATATTCGGGCAATAATATTTGTGTTACATGCCTTTAATAACATAAAGAATACAGGGTTTATATCTTATGTTTAAAGGTAATTCATATTGGTAAAAAGGGCCATTTTTTATAACCAGTAACAAAGTTTTGCATGCAATCGCGTCAATCGATAAGTTTGGCACTGCGTATGGATATGTTTACGCATCCTGTTAACCGGCTCCCTTGAGAACCTGCAGACGATAATGACTGCAGCAGACGAAATGGATATTATGCAGTGGTTGCGGTCGATAAGACAGGGCCAACTTGATGAAATTCTTGGACCAGCACTATAAAATGAAGTACCAGACGAAGTGGACGGTTTTATAAAAGCACACCAGAAGCAAAGTACCGTTAAAACCACCGAACGTGATGTCCGTCGCTGTACCAAGTGGCTAACTCGGAATACCGGAGAATTGCGGCCCTTCGAAGACATTCTGAGCTAGTGTCAATAACCCGTATACAACTGATTTTGGTGATTTAACATACGTGAGTTGTTTTTACATGTATTGTTGTTAAATTGGATTTGTGTATGGTTGCAAACGTTTATTAAAATATTGAATATTAACATCATCATGAATTTCCTTTTTATTTTTTTTAAAAATGTTCTCCAAGCAAACGAAAGTAGTTCCGGGAATTTTTTTGATCTATGGACCTCTCTGTTGCTATTGACGACGGTCCGTACATAGCTCACTGAAACGCAAAAATCTCCGGATGTTCCTATTCTAAACTGTGTGTTTGATTGGCGGGCGGATGAAGGCATGTACTAATTAGGCATGTACTAATTAACCACACTTTGAGTTACGAGAAACACACAATGTTAAAATGGTGTGTTGTGGTGATACTATTATTATGCACAGTATTTCGCCCCTAGCCTCAATTTTTTTCTTGTAAACCAACAAGAAGTTGATTAGCCTGACGAGGTCGTGTGAGTTGCGCCCTCCACGGTTCCCCAAACCCAACACACGCCTGACAGAACGATGTAGGTTTTCACTTCCCCCGAAGATTTTTTGTCGGTACCAATCAAATCGCAGGAACGCCAGATAGCAACAGCCATCAAAGAGTCACCATTCTCAGCAGAGTTTATTTCCGCGCTATGTTTATCATCTTTCTGAAAATAGTCTGTGATTTTTGCCAAACATACAAACAAGGCTTTAATCGACGGTGTTACCATGACCAACAAAATGAATATTCGTTGAACTTGTTGCAAGAAGGCGTGAACTTTGCGACTTCGCAGTATTGATCTTACCTATGAGACATACACTATTCTGCAGGCGTTAGTGAGGTCTGATGCCGTTCGACCGACGAAGGCCTACTCACGCCTACATGATCAGGTCTTGAGTGAACGTTAAACCTTTGTCTTATATTTGGGTACGAGCCACTGGCTTCACATCATTATTCACTTTGAATAAATATGTTAACAAAAGATCCAGACTAAAATAAATCGCGAAAGCCAAATGAATGAAGATGGTAAAGTTACGTGGAAAGTTTTCAAATGTGCCAACAAAGTTGGTAAAGTTACGTGGCAAATCTACAAAGGTGCATGTAAAGTTGGTACAACCACCTCGCAGGCCTGCAATGATGTGTGCAAAATTTGTAAAATGATGTGTTGAATTGCGTTGATACGAGCGGAGAATTAGTAGTGTGGCAAAACCCGATTTATGTGTCACTAGTCAGATGTGATATAGAACAAGCAACAATTAACAAGCACCTCACTTACAGTTTGAACGGTGGCCCCACCATGAGTAGTTCTAAGTGCGCCCCTCCAGTCCTTCTCCTCGCGGTAGGGATCACTGTGGTGGCACGTCAACCAACTGATTCCAACAGTGCCGGAACAACCAATTTAGCACTCAGCAAGGGCTTCATTGCATCTACAGGAGCATGGCTGAGAGCAGATACCTGATTCCGTAATGTTTGCATCTGCAACCTACTAAACCCAACAGATCATAGGTCCAAGACTGTCAATACAATGCAAATTTGCCGAACTTCCATGTAACTATACCAACTTCGCATGCAGCAGTCTCAGATTTGCACGTTGCCAAAAAACTAAATGGAAATAAAGGAACTGATCTCAACTATAGAGGGCTTCAATCACGATAGAAAGAAATGGTGTCTATTGACAGCTGTCTAATATATTATGCAGCATCAATACAGTCTATGACTTGTTTTTAAAAGTAATTCTTGAATAAAGAATCAACTAGTAGCTAATCAACGATTTAATTGTGACTCCGGAGAATGTAATGATTTTTTTCTCGACTCCACCATTTTTGAGATATTTTTTTCTGTTCAACTTACAAAAATCCTAGAATGAACTCAGCACGAATCTCAATTCTTTCATGACCAGTTACTTTCCCTTTTATTGCCCGTATTATGAATCTGCCAATTGAATCCTGAACTGCAAATTCTTACGTTCATTTAAGTACATTGCGTTTGCTACTGGGGAGAACACGCTTTTAACAGTGGCCAGCGGTCAAATTTGAGTATCTAGGAATGATAGCTCAGTTATTCACTCATTTTAGTGATAGCTACACACATTGCAGGGACAGTTTGTTATTCCCCGAGCCACAACCCCTGTGGGTGATTAGAATTACGGTGGTCACAAGCAAGCCCTGGCCAGTCAGAAGCATTCATGCACCTGAAATCCCAGTGCTAGTTGTCCCGAACTTGCCATTTGCTATGAAAATATTGCAAATAAGTGTCACCATACAGATAGTGAAACACGTACATGTTCCTTTTCCGCGATGTTTGTTGAGTAATACATCGTCAACAGCAAGCATAATATAGACTTATACCCTACTAAATCGTAAACACATGTTTTGTTTTTAATTAATTGTATTAAGCATTTGCGAGGTACCCCATATTACTCGAGACCTGAAAATAACGCAAAAATATGCAAATTCAATCCCATCCTTCTCTCGCCGGTTCAGTCAAGTACACTTTATTTTTTATTTTTGACAAATTTCATATTGATCCAATAAACTTCAGTCCAACAATAAGCATTTTCTGGGTGTTGTTTCGCCATTGATTCGTTCTCATGCCATCTCCATAGCTTGAAGTTATTCTTTTCAAATGCAACTTTGAGTGCACGATAAATTAGTAAACCTGTGTCTGCGTTTTCCAATATCTTCATATGACCTAAGTGAAGTTCAAATGACACCAATTTTATGTCCTGGAGAATACCACTCTCGATTAGTTGATTAAATATTTGATATTCGCCATCTTCAATGTCGAACTTCAGTACATCAATAATGTCCTAAATGATTAAACAGAGTGCACTCACTATTTGAACATTTGTTATTTATTACTAACAATGTTTTTAATTTCAAGATATACATTAAGAATGCCCTCAGAAACTGAATAGAAAATCCCAAACGGGATGAAAGCAGGCTGTTATATACAATCAATGGGAATTGATAGACCACAGTAACAATAGACCATAGTACATGTATTTAGATTAGCTCGCATATGTATTAACATATACAGTCGATATATTTTCAGAGCTTCGCGGACTTGGTTCATATTTTGCATTGATAATGATAGCCTGCTAGCTTTGTAGAATGTAAATGAGTTTTAGTCATGGTGTTAAAATTACCCCTTCCCCCCCCCCCCCAGTGTTACTTACATGTTCATGGTTTAGCATTTTCCTCATTGCGGACAAAGTTCGAACTTTCCAATGTTTTCCGCGAATCAATAAGTCGTCAACGTTTTCTCCATATAACCCAATATTGTAGAACCAAACACGGTCCGAGTGTTTTTGGTCGTTTAAACCAATTCTGTGAAGATATTTCGCAATAAACTTATGTATTTAACAAATCTTACCGAAAAACCCGAAATACTGATGTGCGTTTGTCTGACTCGACGTGGAACATATTTGGCCACATAGCAATGATCAGCGATACAAAATCAATCCAAATATTCAAACCCAGAAACAATAAAAACACAATTGTTTGCATGCATTGGCACAGATCAGTACCCGAAACCACATAATGGCCGTCCAGCCAAAAATACCAAAGTGGTAGCCACGCACACAGCAAGTAGACTTTAGGAACAAGTCATATGACTATTTTGATACCGGATAATACATCAGACAAACAATAGACTTCATTTGAATACCGAACAGGCCAATCAGTAACCATGATATTTACGTTAAAAACAAAACAGAAAGAAAGAAACTGATCTCAAGCCAAAACTAGAGTAGGAGAGGCTTATTATATATATATATATATATATATATATCATGAGAATTTTCTGAGAACATGCTAAATATTGTTGTATGTTACCATCTATGTCTTATCAGTGTCCATGCTGCGTCAAAATGGTTCAACGACTATTTAAATAGTTTCTTCTCTGATAAGCTATGTGTAGCAGTTTTCAGTATATTGTGTGGATATAATGTAAGTATTTACTACATTGCGTCATTAATAGCTGGTATATTTGATAAATGTTTACTCTGTCATGGGTCTGGGCGATCAGTAGCTTATTCAAGAATTTCAAGCTGTGCATTCATGAAGGCAGTACATGTAATTACAATTTTCAGTCAGATCACATTACTGTAAAATATTTTATTTTAACTAGAATTAATTTTCGCTGAAAAAGACTTCTTGGGTGTTTTGTGTGGAATTTATTTTCACTGATTTTTGATAGTTGAATAAAAAATATAGGAAAAATGTATATTCGCTGGATTTTATTTTTATTGAATCATTCCTTAAGCGAAAATAGCGAAAATTAATTGCAAGCGAAAATAAAGTATTGTACAGTATACATTGACGTGACAAGTATTCTTCAACTCATCGACTCACGCAAAGAATTGACACAATACAAACAATCATTACCAGTTATGTGGTATAATGGAATCAAATAAATAAATATAAAATTAACAAACAAACAAATAACACAAATCGCTAACGGAGGTAGGCATTTTAAAAATAACGTTAACGACACAACTATTATTCAGGGAGAGGTGCCAATGATGAACAATCGCTAATTAAATTTGGAAGAAAGTAAAAACACATTAGACCTAGCGGTAATTCTAATATTCTGTATACAATCAATATTTTCAAAAGTACATATTCATTGATTTAAGTCAATCTGAAACATAATGGCCTTCAGCAAACATGTCAAGTTATAATTCCCTTGTCTACTAAACAGGTTAATCGGAAACTTACAACAAACTCCATAGATCACGTAACTGTTCTAATTTACCGTCGTACGATGCGATATTTTTCAAATACACTCAATAATTATATAATAGTACTAGTATTACATTTATTACAAAGAAATATTAGTGAACACAATAGGTTATAATGAGGAACGAAATATGTTATAGTGGTTCTATGTCAAGTGACATTTATTGACAGCATTAAATTAAATTAAATGCACCGGCTTACCAGTTATTCTGTTTTATTGTTATCGGACAAAATCTCAACTTTTTGTGGTGTGGCGATTGACAATACTGTAAAATACCTTATTTTAGCTGGAATTAATTTTCGCGTAAAAGACTTTTTGAGTGTTTTCTATGGAATTTATTTTCACTGATTTTTAACAAGTTGAGTGTAAAAAATAGAAAACACTGGATTTTATTTTCACTGAATCATTCCTTCAGCGAAAATTAATTCTAAGCGAAAATAAAGTATTCTACAGTACATTAAATTAGAAAGAACACATAGAACAAATTTGTGAAACTATTTCACCTAAAATCGGTATTCTGTCTAAAATCCGTTATTTTGTCCCACGATCTATTCTTATATTGCTTTACAACTCCCTCATTTTACCACATATTACTTACTGTATTGAAATATGGAGTAACACCTACAAAACCTTTCTTAACAAAATTCTACTATACCAAAAAAAAAAAAAATTGTTCGCTTGATAACATTTTCAGATTGTTGTGCCCCACGGCCCTCCTATTTAATAAAAACCTGAATATTTTAGACATCTATAAACTCAGTAAGTTCCTCACCTGTCTGTTTGTTTTTGATCTTAATAATAATTTGTTTGCTAATAATGTTGACCACTACTTTCCTCATAACTATGCAACATGTCAAGCTACTAAATCAAATTATTATATTCTTAGAATGAACCTTACTATTAATCAACACAGTATCACCTATACAGCAACAAAAACTGGAACTCATTCAAACGATGATTCCATAAAAAATATTCAAAAGCAGATGCATATTTAAATTAAATATGTATTTAATTAACCACACCAGTATTATGGGACTACAGACTAGACTAGTTTGTATGAACTATATCTGGGGTCCTCACTAGGATTATTATTATTACTGTTTATACTATATACTATATTACTGTTTTGTATATTTCCTAGTGTAAAATAAAACAACAACATAGTTCAGATTTCCACGAGAATTCCAAAATCACCCATAACATATACATCATTACAGGGAATGATAAATCTAAAAGTTGCATCCCATTAGAAGCGTGAAGTACGCAGATTGGTCACTATGACCCAGCAGTCAGAGAATATTTCATTACAATTATGCATTCTTTGCAATCGGATGCTTGTGAGCAGGCGGCTTTTCATTGGACATTGTTTGATAAGTTGGTAATTTTATACAACGATGTAGATTTTGGTACAGATGCAATTGCAATTTTTAGGGAGCTCAGCAATAAGTGTGTTAGTCGATTGCCAGCTATAGTTCACGGCTTGTGTATAACATTGACAAGATTATGAATGCAACATATAAAACACAATGTGCCAACTTTTCAGTGATCGTGTAAAGAGAAGAGAGAAGCTATGCGTAATCCAGATGACACGAATCATCATGCGTTTGCGGGGGGGGGGGGCATGGCCCCCCTGGCCCCCCTCTGGATCCGCCACTGGCTGTTACGCGTCTTAACTGAAATATGTCAAGTTCAACAGTCATCTGAAAATGTAGTTGTTTGTCGCACATATCATCAATATAACACTAAATGTGTATACGAGTCAGCAGTCAGAGACGTTTAACTATATTCGTGCTGCACGACACAATTAAATGCAATGTGATAATCAAAGTTGCTCTATGTTTGTATATTTTATAATAATCGTTTCTCAGGGTTCCCAATTTTAGCTGTAGTTATCATTTTAATTAAATCTCAATAAAAAACAAGGAATAAGTAAGATACATACGTAGGATCAAAAGCGTATACTTTGCACCCGTATGCAGCAATATCTTCATCAAAAGACCAATCGTTGCTAATGCTATAATGAGGAAAACATTGTAGAATGTTCAGACCAGACTTATGTTAACTTTAATAAATATAGACATTGTCTGCAGCAGACTAATTAATAGTTACCGATCTTTTGGAAATTTCTCTCTATGTACATAATTCATATTAGCTAAAATACAGCATATCAGATGTCAGTAAAAAGTTTTAGAGATTATACGAAACCGCGCTTTCAATCTTAAAAACAGTAATTAAAATAAAAATCATCATTTTCATTAAATGTCGAAATAAAAATCTACGTACGAAGAAGAGGAGATTTTGATAGACATTACGCACTTAATATTATTTTAAGACAATAGGAACGCATTTTTGAAACTAACTCTAATTTACCCATTCTAAATTAAAGCTAAAATTAATAATGCACACATCGGAACATTAGCGTTGGTTCCCCCCTTTAAAATGTTACGTAATAATCTAGAAAATAGAGTTTATCTCTTGAGTGACCATACAATATCATAACGGCGATAGTCGTTGATAAATAGGAAATAACAAAATATTGGGCTTTTGGTTTGTCTTAATGAATAAATTCACTTATGTTCACAATTTCCATGGTTACCATCACTAACATATAACAACAGGCTGCCATTGATCATGGTTTTTGTTAATACAATTAATCGCGCTAAAAAATATTAAGGCAATTATTATCTCGCGTATTGTTGACGATATTAAACGCTTAAGCAACAGCAAAGAACATGAATGTGTTTATTTTTCAAAGATAGAAGGTATAGCTTATCTAGATATGACCACGTTGATCGACTTATTTAGCTGATGTAGGTCAGAGACCCATCGACAACTGGTATTATGAGTGTGAATAAGTAAAGTGTCTCACCCCACAGAGAAGACAATGCAGCTATTAGGTTTGATACCGACATCCATACAAACGTCCCATCCGCCGTCTAATGTTTTTCCAAATCGTGATTCATTCTTACATGTATACGTGACAGTGCGTATATATTCCATTATTACATTTTTCATCTCCAATGCTGAGAGTTGACCAGGAAGATTTAAATTGTAATCTGTTGGTATTGACTTTAGTTTGTCTATAGCCGAGGTCGGTCCTTGGCTAGATTTCACGGGGGGGTCCTGATATGCATTGTACTGACGAAAGATAAAAGTAAAAATTATTAAAGGATGTTAATCATCGTGATCATGTGTAAATCACATTGTTTGTTTTTACAAATGTCTAACTTTCGCTATTCGACGAGCAATGGCGTAACCTTTCAATTTAACAGAACATCATTCAATGTTCATTATTCAAAACACACACACACACACACACACACACAAAAGAAATTCAAAATACCTTTGTCTGGTTTATGTGTCTATTTGCTTCGTTTAACACATCTCGTGTCGTGGTGGACATTGCGATAATCTGACCTGAGCGGAAATTTATATCATCTAAAATTAAATATATTGGGAAACATGAATAGAATTTTACATTTTGCTTCGATGCAAACCAACTGTCATAGCGAGCATATACGTCAAAAATAAATAAAGTAATTCCTAATTTTCGAGTTGTTAGTTTTCCTCGAAATCCCGCTAGAGGGCGCATCCACAAATACCCGGATGACGAGCCTGAGTGGGGTTGTTTGACGTTATTGACGTTCTGTATTCTTACATGCGTAAATCAATAGATTAGAAAAACGAAATTTGCGGAGTTTCCAGAACTCCGCAAATTTCTTCAGGATCTTGGTATAACGTGCAGCAATGTTCGTAAAGCTAAACTTTTTGAACTTGTTGAGTTTGCAAACGAGTTAAATGTTCGCCTTTTGGAGACCGACGATCGCGAAGAGTCAAACAGTCGTCGTCGTACAGTAAAACACGGTGAGTTGACGATAACTTTGGTAGCTCTGTATAACGTAATGGCAGAGTGTATTCGGCTATGATCCATGAAGGAAAATCCTTACAAGCCATGGTTTATTATTAAATCAAACTCTAAAATAGTTTCTGGTGTTTGTAACTGTGTAGTGTAGATTTGATTTAATATTTTATTCACCAGGCGATCAGCAGATGCAGTTATATAAATGGACGCACGTTTTTTCCTTCCGTAGTAATTTTAACTTCAACTTCGCAAAAATGCCATCATAAGGATTATGAACAAGACGATCAATGTGGGAATAGGCAACGAGCGAATTTTCCATCAAATCCGGCTCAATGTTTTCGTTTGCGCTCGTCTCAGGAAGCTGACAGTCTTCGTTTTTCAATCTATGTATAACTGCGGTTGAAAGACGGCTGTCTCCAGTTATTGAACTCAAAAAATACTGGTACAGAATGGAAAATGCAGTGAACAAACCCGAGAATATAGTTTGACGTCCACTCAGGTTACCACGAAGCATTCGAATCCACTGGCGTGGAAGTGTTGATTTCTTGGACTAAAGAAATGTATGAAAAGTTTTGCCATATCTCAGAATATTTCGCTGTTTTTTTCTTTTTAATCGAACTCGAGGAATAGCCTGGGGCATTACAATACCAATTAATCATTTTGACCAATTCTTGCAAAACGTTTGTAAAAAAAATTAGACTTCGGCAACAGTAACTACTAGTATATTGCTTGCAGCAGACGCCGCTCAAATTTCAATCCCACCACGAACGTTGAACGGGCTGTCATCCGGGTACTTTGGGAGCGCCCTCTATCGAATTTCGTGAGAAAAATAGTAACTCGGAAATTAGGAATTGACCCAGCATTACACCCAAGATTTCTTTTTCAAAATCTTAGAGAACAGCGAACCAATCAAGGAAGGCATTCACACATTTGAGACTTAAATATATAGCCAGACCTTTGATTATCACCACTAATTTAATTTATTTATTTACTGTCTCAGGCGTGATTTAATAACACAAGCACATGTCTACACTTCGTATTTTTTGTAATTTCCTATCTGAAACCTTTCTCGCTCTCTATATATTCCCAAACTTTACCATTTCACTAGGCCTTGCTGCCTATTCACACTCTAATCTTTGTTTATCGCGTATTTTCATTTTTAACATTTCTCACAAAATTATATTTTTCTATTTCTTTTAACTTTTTTTCCAATCCTATTTTCCTGTCTAAACTATCTTTTTCTTTTTAATCTTATACATTCAACATATCTTTTTAAACTACAAAAAATCTATTATATATACCGTATTAAACTCAATAGTAATATTTGTACTGAACTAATCTAACATTTTCCACAACCTTATCAATAATATATTTAACAGTTAATACAAATTTAAAAGTTGTACAACCACGTTATTCGGATTCTGATCGTAGCGACAACTTTTTATTATATTATGTCAAAAGGTGGAATTTACTTGCAATTATTAAAAATAATTGCAGCTACTATGGTTTTATCGAGAGCTGATGCACCAGGTTTTACGTCGGATAAATAGGTAAGGCAACGAGACTCGGCCTGTTACTTGTTTTGTGACCTTTTAACTAACAACCAGCTGTCGACTAACAATACGCACATGTTTAGATGAATGGGCATTGACTACATTGCTATTATGGTGCAGAATCTTTTAACACAGAGTCGAATATGCTAACATTAAATGCAATAAAACTTATAAAATTATAAACCCAGTAAATAAAATAAGCAAACAGAAATAAAATTCAGTTCATTCAAAAAATGGTAGACGATTTTTTACAAGTTTATATTTAACCAAACTTGATAAATGTTCTATTCGTACACATATAATGGACACTCGACTGAATTATCGAGATCTTAATGCATTGAATATTACCATTAGTATTACATCAGACATTGGTTGAGATTTTGATATTTGGGATTGAGATTTTTTTTATTATCACTAGAAATGATGTGATAGGAGTCATTTTACCATTTTGTTTGATGAATTTAGTAATCAGTTTGTGTCACCACTCACATTAGAATATAAGCCCTTGTGATATTTGTATATGAAAATAATTATGTTGTGTTGTGCAATGAAATAAAATGCTTTTTAACTTTAATAATAATAAAAGTAATTTGTTCGTACATAAACTTCTTAAACATAACTGAAAAGGAAAATATTTTTTTTTAAATATCAAGGGTCATTAAAACAAACTGACAACAAAAGGTTCATATATTATACAACTTTCATAGACAAGAGAACACATTATTATCAGGAAAACAGATTTTCACATTTTTAGTTTGGAAATATCATACCCAACAAAATAACATACCAAGCAAAAATCGTATAAGGAAATGTACAAGAATATAAAACAAATCATTGACCAACACACAGGCTCGTCGACTGACCGCGAAAGCCCCTAGGCGAGAACGAAGTTCGAGAAGAGAGGACACTCTACCACCAGAGTGACGTCATAGCTTCACAATTATTCGAATTTAAACAGTAATCAATCATTTACCTTATAAAAACAACACACAAACTGAATACAGTTAAATGCTAATCTATTCAAACCACCATCACAATCAAATTCGGCAAATTAGTGACAAAATACACGTTTTCCCGAGTCTAAATGACTACTTCTGTATGTCAATTGCCGGACGCAGCCATCTTAAATGCATGCTTGGTCATGATTGGCTAATAATGTGGGCGTATCTAAGACCGCTTATTTCAATTATTAATATCAAGGTGTCAATTCTACATAAAAATGTACAGTTTGCTCACCAAGAAACCAATGGAAACTTGCCAGAATTCACCGACTCCATAGTGCTGGCAGCCATAGAATACGGAATTTTGAAATAAGCGGTCTTAGACACGCCCACATTAGTTGCCTCCTCCAACTTCAGTATTGTTTCTCCAATCACTAGTAGTTTCATGTGTTTCGTGTATCATAAACATAGTAATGTAATTGCAGTGTGGTAATGGTGATGTCATTTTCCCGAATTGAAAACGTGCTTAATATTGCCACCTTTAATCATGGTTGTTAATAGACATATTTTATATATTTTAAGGGTTAAGTCAAGTATTGGGAACACAAAATACTATACTTGGACATCCCTGGCACAAGTATTTTTTGGCATGATCAGGTCGCCAATAAGTTCACAAAATTTCTCACTTATCTAACTGAGCCCAATGCCCATTCTCGAAGTTGAGCCATTTTTACTATGAAAGCTGTAGGTGAGTTCATTCAGTGTTATTACCCCCAACATAGGGAGCTAAATGTGAATGACTGACCAGCTTGTTGTTCATACTTTAACATAAGAACATTCTGGTTATTCCCTGCCATAATTGTATCATTAGAGCCATGGTCTTTTAGGCAAACATTTCTCATCGTGAATGCTTTTTCAGTTTGGTCGTATTGAAGCACAAACACTTTCTTGTCACTCAATTTGTTTAGGTCCTGTGGAACAACGGTTTCTCATATCTCATTCAACTAATAGCTAAGAGACGATGCTGTAAGCCCATAAATATTGGACAATTGAAAAATATTTTACTGTTGCTTTATAAGACGAATCTCCTGATGTATATATTTAATATATTTAATTAGCTCATTGTACAACTTATGATACAAATGTTACTGAGATCACAAGTATTTAACTTTTCTGCTGACATGTGTCGCAAGGGTCAAATATTAACCTAGTACCTCCAATAGTATTCAATATTTTACCATCTCGTGTAACACAGGGATAATTTAGCATGATAGGCACCAATATAGTTCAATGCAATGATATGCAAATATAATTAGAAACAAGAATGTACACTGACAAATCTTACACATACGATGCATGAATCATGTGAGGCCATGATTTACTAGTTATGGCACGATTTAAAATATTTAATAGTAATCGGGTCAGGAGCTGAACAGTGTCTACACCTATAATGCGTGTGCATGCCGTCGTGAGACATAGCAACTGCATCCGCCCAAATATATTCAAAATGAGGCATTGCTCATTAAATAATGTTATGTTAACTGTCTCGTTATTATTAATTAGAACGGACAATAATATCACAATACAATTTCTGGATTGGTCAATTTGATTTGATAAGTAAAAATGTATATTTATAAAAACGTTTATAACGACCACAATGTCATGCCGTTTACTGTATGTGTATGTTTGTATATTATGGACAACGTTGTGCGATATAACGTTACTTTAGTAAAATCCTCCACATGATACTTTTTTTAATACTTGGAAAAAACAACTTTCTGTTTACGTATCTGGGTTGGAACAAAATAATGGATTCAATTTTTCCATCCAACGGCCATAGAACACACACCACCTAGACGGTGTACTTTTGAAAGCGTACTTTTCGGTAGTTACTCAAATACACTAGAGAGACAAATATAGTATTATGAACTTTTTTTTGTATTTTAATATATTTTTTATTGGTTACTCATAACAATTTACATATCTGTGAATAAAGAAGTTATGCTTACATTCCTGTATAACTCAAAGTTTTTTCAAAGTGACATTTCTCAAAGCTTCAGAGAAAGGATGATTTATTGCTCACACTCAGAGCCTTTATGTTTGCTTTTGGTTCACTAAGATCACTATATTCAATAGATTGCTACTTGTCTATCTCATGCAGTTCTAGTTCATACTATTTGCCCCTTTATTCCATATATGGTATTAAAGGGGACCACTTTTTTAAGTGTTGTATCATTTTATTGTTGTGGTTTGCTATCCAATTTTCACACTGGTAGACTCTTTTCATGTACGTTAGAATACCCTTGAAGTTGAGTTTTATATCATTCATTTTACAGTGGTAAATATGTTTCTTAACTAACAGGCTAATAAAATTTATTGTCAGCGATTCGCCTGGATCTGATATTATTAAGCACATTCTGCTTGGTGGTGAATCTTGTTTTAATATCTTTTCCCAACTAAAAGGTAGGTCTCTCCAAAGTGCAACAACATATTCACATTCATAGAAGATATGTTCCAGAGTTTCTGGATTCTCCTGACAAAATGTGCACATCTGTGTGGGAAACTTTTCTGTGTTTATTTTATGAAGTTTGTCATTTGTATATAGAATTTTATGTAAAAGTTTAAACTGAAATTCACGTGTTTTGCTGTCGATACTCATTTTTATCATTAATTTGTACATTTTACTCCATTCTATTAGGCCAAGTTTCAGCAATTTACAGCTGCTGTGTAACTAAATAACAAACCGATTGAAACGCAGGTTAATTTCTCACAGTTTGTTCGGTGATATACTTTTAGTATATTGAATTTTTTTGCATTTGTTAATTTACAAAAACAAGTTTTGATTTTCGCCATCGCAAGCAATTTCATCGCAGTTGATTCTGCCTTAGACTAAGGTTGTTTTTAACATTCGTATTTATCAACAATGAAGTACGGGATATCAATTTAATTTGAGGGCAGCTCAAACCATAGTAAACGCAGTCACACATTTTAAAATAGGAATACAATACGTTCTCAAATATTATTTATATATTTTATATAAAATAAGTTAATATGATAAACGAAATCGTCTATTTTAATTATTTTTATACTCGCTAAAGAAACTTGTACTAACGATTTGTGAAATAAGCATTCTTATCTGATATTGTAATGAAAACTCTGTTTTGGATTAACTACGCCAACAATAAATAGGAAATTCGTGTTCAAGATATGTGTCTTACTTGATTACAAAGACATTTTTTATTTGATACATGGAAATTCGTCAATCGGACTGTCAATGCTTGGCGGCATTGCTTATTGGAAATGACTGCCATTATTAGTTACAGACTGATCAGCCAACGAATTATAAAGTGATGATACGACAATAGATAAACGGATTCAAGCAATTTTGGCTATCAATTTGTATGAGTAAAGAAGCCTTCAGTGAAAACTTCTTGTAGCCTTTTGTCATAGATGATCTGACCAACAAGTTGCTGGAGATAGATATATCACAAAGTGAACCAGTGAAGCCTGCTTAAAACTGAAGAAACTAAACAGCAAAGTCAGTGAAAGTAAGAATAGACTAATAAATATCACTGAAGATGTTGGAGAAGCCAGATAGTTTTACAATGGCACGTGTTGCAAACCCACCAATGATGAGGTGTCTTCCTGGTGATGTGTGCCCCAAAAAGACAAAGCTAGAACAAATAAATATCAAATTTTGTGAGACTAAGAATGCTAAAATGGTTTGCATATAGAAAACTTCAGTGCTCCTGAAGTGTTGTTAACGTTCTACAAGGAAGTTTATTGATTCTTTGTATTGTTGGAGAAAGGTTTGTTTTGTGTTTTGTATGGCCATCTGTCAGCATCAAATTCAAAATCAAAAGTCAAGATCACCATATGCTTAACATAAAGGTATCATCAACGAACCTACTCCCTGAAAGTATAAATGATGTCCTCTATGGCATGACTGGTAAATGCTCTGGCTTTCAGTGGTTAAAACTACTTTAAAACTACTCCAATGAGAAGCATAAGCATTACAATTTAGCTCTAGAGCAACACTACGCTGCACTGATTGTTGGAGTCAAAACCAACTAATGGTCTTGAATGTTTAGACATGATGTGCTTACTTTCTTAAAATTTATGTTGCAGTTCAGTTGCAGTATTCTCGAATCGCTGGCACTGTTTTATTAAGCTGGCCAAAAAAGAACATAAGATTACTTTAATAATCATGCACATGGCTGTGACATGCATTTTGGTTTATGAGAATTTGAAAAAGATCTTGATTAGGAATAAAAATCAATTTGGAAATTCAGATTTTTATTCCAAGGATAAGGGACTTACACATCAGGCACCATGAGTAGACGGAATTCTTGTTGATATCTACAAAAATGGAGGTGAAGTGCTTATGGAGAAAATAACAACCCTGTTCAGGTCCACCTTGAAGCCCACAAGACTTTAAGGATGCATAAATGGTGCACATCTACAAGAAGATGGGGGATTTATGACTCTGTGCATTGCTGGGGAAGTTCTTGACAGAGTTATCTTCAATCGACTCATCACAAACATTACCCGAATCACGGATTTTGCACAAGCGGCGCGGTTTTGGTGTTCTACAGGAGAAATGCTGATCAAAATCAGAAGTTCCATTTGGTCTTTGTAGATCTCACCAATGCCTTTGATACTACGAATCGTAACAACTTGTGGAAGATCCAGCAAAAGTTTGGTGTCTAAGAGAATGGTGATGCCTTCAACTTGCATAGACTTCAAACTAAGACCAACATCATCTTTTAGGCCATCGTATGTTCATCTTCGCAAATTGCACACTGGGTGACACTCCCATAAAGACCTGCAGTACACAATCAGCATTGATAAGACTGAAGCCATGTTCCAACTTCCACCATCACAGACCATGACAACCGTCTTTCTTCAAAAATTGCTGTGTCCAAAGTGGCCTCCCCAGCATTTAGTACCTGATCAAGTGCCAGCTAAGATAAACAGGGCACATTGTCCGCATAAAAGACAACAGAATCCTAAACATGTTGATACATTGACAACTGAAGCAAGGAAATCACAAACAGGAAAAACAGGGAAGACCCCTCAAATACAGAAACAATCTGAAGGCAAGCATAAGGAGCTCACAACAGAGCGCTTTGAAGAAACCAGTACATATTTAATGAACTAGGGCCTTTAAAGCCAAACGAGCAGCTGCCATTCACGGCGGAAAGAGAGAAGGCAACAGTGCTCTAGTTCAGTCTGTTCTTTCACCTGCCCCAGCTGTGTCTGTTTGTGTATATCAATAATCAGTTTACAAATTCACATGAGGACTCACCATGGCAAATGACTTGTCTGTCCACTAATCTATCGAATCAACTAGCATTAGGGACCAAACAAAATATCGAACGACACATCTGCATACGAATGTATATATTCCTTAAAAGAAGCCAATGACAAACAGGCTTTATACTATTTTTTGTGGATAAATATCTAATTGTAAATTTGGTGGCATTACTACATCTTTTAATAGCCTGCATTGTGACTGATTCAGCTTTGCTGTGCAGCCTCATATGTGTGAGGCTGTGATGTGGTTGTGCATGTTATGGAGTGGGACAGGCTCTAGCATGAAACCTGACCCATAATTCGGATGAGTTTACTACTCATTTTCAGTATAACTAAGTTGTTTTCTCTTGAAAACCTATCACATTTATATGTGATATTGCGTCTATAGCAATATTTGTGTTCAATCACATAGTCATAACCACCCTGTAATCCAACTGCAGGACATATATCCCTAATGCTATCTTTTAGAGTATTGGTATTACATTCTTCGCACATCTCATTACATTGCCGTTGTTTGTCTATCATTATTTAATATAAGTGATATTAATTTATGTATTTTTTGATTTGATAAACACCTCAATCATTATCAGATTGTTGATAGTGAAAATGTCATTCATCTGTGATGTTATAGTATTTCTGTGCTAAGTTTTGTTTCTGTAAAAAATCATACAAATTAAATCAGTTCTCGCGTTATTAATTATGATTTTTACTATTTTTTCAAGAGCTAAATCACGTTTATTCCTTTTTTTAAATTTTTTACTCAGTTAGGTCAAACATTACAGCTATTTGAGAGCCTCTAGTAATAACATTCAGTAAAACCCATGTAATCATTATTCTAACATTTGCCATTTTATATAGTGATACAACATATTTTACATTCATTCCTTTATAGGGGTTAGTGACAATTTCATGTCTTTTTCTAACATATCTTTTTTTCGAGCGCAAAACGCAAGAAGCTTGTGATGCAAATGGCTGTAATGATGTGCTTATGTTGGGGCTATCAGAAGCCATTTTAAAGGTCTTATTGAGAAAGTACCTGTTTGCAATAATTAGGTTTATCTCACTGCATGTTCTAAAGTCAGACATGTAATATTATATATTATTATGCACCGTAACGCCATAAGCTACAGCGTTCTGTAATTGTGCGGTATTGCACTGAGTATGTTCATCCTACTAATGTATATTAGGAAACGCAAATTCCAAAATATGGAACTATTACGCGCATCCTTTAAGTTTGCTAAATCTAAACGTTTTGGATTTCGGTACTTCCATGATGTATTCCTGGGAGCAACAGTTGTATGAAAATGAGGTTATTACGAGGATACTACAAAGTATGAACTCAGACAGTACGCGGTGGCATCGGCGACACTCCCGCTGTATTGTCTTCGTGTATACTTTGCAGTATCCTCGTAATAACCTCATACTATGTTATTTCATCATTGTTTCAAATGGCTTATTTCTGGTTCATATACTACCAGTAATCTTCATATGCGGACGTATTATTAACATCGCATATTTGAATTGTTTTTTTTACCCAAAATGCAAATGATTGATCAAATGCAACTATATATTGCAGTATTCTCGTGATAGCCTAATAGTGTATTGCTGTCATTTACTGCCTATTACTGGTGGCACATTTTTAAACTAATGCATTATCCTTTAAATACGAATCACTTTCTCAATGGTATAAATTGTATACGTTTAGGTATGTTTTTTGTTATCATTGTTATACAGGTTACTATTATATCTGAAACTGGAATGATGAGAATATATCTAATCAATATGTGGACAACACATGTTGTGCTCATAAGGATGGATTATTTTTGTGTTGTGCATGTCTAGCCAGGTTTTATGGGTATACATCCGAAAATCATCCATGTGAAAATAACCTGTGTTTTTATTTTAAATAGTTGTCACCAACATTTTACAAAGTGGCAGAGTCAATTTACGACATTAGAAACACCACGAAGTCGGCCGACTTTAGTTTACATTTAAAAATTCGTGGAATATGTGACTGTAATCAGATGCATTCGCTTACCTTTCCAAAAGTACAACAGACAGCCTGTACACAGCACCAGAAGAACAAAAAAATCACGTTTCCGGAACTGCATCATACGATGGAGCATATCAATGGACAGACCTTAAATACAATATTTGATTCATTTGAAGTGCTAATTTTAAGCGATGTAAATGTATCAAACAACATGAAATAATTTATTTAGCTACGTAACACTTACCAGTGTAGACCAGCCACAGATGTAATAATAATAATGTCACAACAGCCTGTCTATGAGGATTGAACCATTTGATAAATAGGGGTGTTGATTAAGGCAAACGGGCAATCTGCAAATTATTCAGACCAATAGTACAGTATTTCTCGCTCCCAATCAATTTTGTCATATTTAGTATACATTTTTATTTCTTTAAATGTAAATTATTCTGTAAATGATCTAATATTGACTCTAATCACCCAGAACGCGATCTGTGCGTGGTTTGGACCACCAGATAAAATCAGATTAGGGTATCTTTATTAGTTATCTACATATATTTTTGTTCGTTTTACTATTCCTGTTTTTAGTTTTACATTTCTATTTCAGACCACTCAGGTGATATAATTACATTGTATGTATATATGCCATATGCACAAATTATATGACCACTGTGACGTCACGTGACTATGGGTAATATATTCAAATCCAAATATACGTTCGCAGTAGAGTAAGTTAGGCATGCGTAATAAAGCCAATAAGACATGCGCAGTAGGGTCAATTAGACATGCCCATTAGAGTAAGTTAGACATGAGCAGTACAACCAATTAGACATGCACACCAGGACCTATTAGACAGGCGCAGTAGGACAACCAAGACATGCGCAGTAGTGCCAATTAGACATGCACACCAGGACATATTAGACAGGCGCAGTAGGACCAATCAGGCAAGCACAGTTATACCAGTTACACAAGCGCAGTAGGACAACCAAGACATGCGCAGTAGTGCCAATTAGACATGCAATTAGATATCATTTTATTTAAAAAACAATAACGCAAAACTGACCAAGAATTACAACATTATTTCATTGACTGCAGTATTTGAAATTGTTTACCCAACACCGGGACAGGTAACTTAAACATTTCAATAACACTGCCTCCCCCGTATTCAGTTGAATTTTGGGTGGAAATGCTGCGCAGTTAGTTGAAAACTGATCCAAGTGTTTTCGCCGAAAGATGTGTTTATTTCATATTCCGGGGCCAACCTATACATACATAATAATTGTATTCCTTATAATGCGGCATCTAGCCTGACACGTAGGCGTGAATGGCGCCCTCGCCGGCCGAACGGCATCATACCACACTGAGGGCGCAACTCACGCGACCTTGTCAGGCTATGCGGCATCGTACAGACTACAGGTCCCTGTAATGTGCAACGCATTCTGACCAAAGGTCATACAGAGTTATTGTGCAAGCACGACAGGATATCGTATACTACGATATAGACTTTGGTCTGTAGCTTTGAATGTTATTAATTATCAAAGTAGCACGGGCTAAATTTCTCTGCACGGTAACGCATGATAGGACACATTTGTGTTCCACCACCAGTTGCTGCATTGTTTGTTGAAAATGACAACTCGTATCCGAGTAAATTTGAGATATTTCTTTTATTGTAGCCACGCCCACCTATCCTGAAACAGTCGACTGTTTCCGACTTTCCGACTATAGCCTAAGTAAAAGTGCACTAAGAAATAACACAATATGAGAGGAACACATACTCGTGATCTAGACTTTTATAATATTTCATTTTACGGTACTATTAACGATCACAATGATTTCAACCAAAACTATTCAGGTTTGCGTATTATCCCAGGACATCTATGTACCATGTTTCATCAAAATCTGTTGAATGGTACTTGAGAAAAACATGTGAAAATGCCTGAAATTGAAATGTGCTAATCAATATGCTAATTAGACTATTAAAATGCATTGATTTTTAATCCAAAACTAATCAGGTCTGTGAATAGTCATGGAACATCTGTCAAGTTGAAATGTGAAGATTAGTACTTAAAACATCAGCAGAAAAGCTGAAAATTTACTAATTATACAAATTAGTTAATTAATATGCACGAATATTAATCCAGTACTTATCAGGTTTGTGCATGACATCTATGTACCAAGTTTCATTGTAATGTGATGATTAGTACTTGAGATATCAGTGGAAAAGCCCCAAATTGACTAATTATTAATATACAAATAAGGTAATCATTATGCACAGATTTTAAGCCTAAACTTATCAGGTCTGTGAACAGTCATATAGCATCTATGTACATGTGCCGAAATATCAAACCTGGCTCAAGACTAACATATTTTAAAGAACCAGATTTCGGACCAGCATATGTTCACCGCGTAGTATTTCAGAAGAGAGGAAGAAACGTCGGGTAAGTTTTTTAAATATTTCGGGAATATGAATAACGTTTGGTAGAGACCATATAGTTCGTGTT
Source organism: Saccoglossus kowalevskii (assembly GCF_978046115.1). Lineage (NCBI taxonomy): Eukaryota > Metazoa > Hemichordata > Enteropneusta > Harrimaniidae > Saccoglossus > Saccoglossus kowalevskii. Next base: position 8,791,628 of record NC_140657.1, read on the forward strand.
ATGTTAGAGGTTACAATGAACTGACGGGAAAACCGAAGCGTCGATCAAACCGGAAATTACGTGTCAATCACATGTTGGTAATTGTTTTTAATTGTTTGATGATTGGTGTTGAAATACGACTTTGCACTTCTGTGACCTTTTCTTGCAATATGATCTGCGTAATAAACGGGCGACCAAGTATTTTTTTATATGCTGTCGTAATTATGACAATCACGCTAACTCAAATAATTTCGTGTTTCGCTCTCAATTATTGTAGTTATCCAATTCACGCACGTGTCCTCGTCGTAGTAAATGTGATTCAAGAATCATCGACTCATTATAATTTTTTTTATTATTCTCGTTTTATTTATTTTTTTTTTTTACATAGACGATCATAGGATACTTAAGTACTCTGTGGGAATGAATTTCAGCATTTTAACCATAGACCTTCTATGTTTCAATCGACTTCATCGACCACTATATCGCGGCAACCAGCTACACTAGAAGGGGATATTTCGTATCTAACTCAACCCTATACGACAAACTTGATAATATGTGTTTATTATGGTCCATTCTTCCTGGACAAACAAGTACATGAGTGGCAATTTAGTCAAAGATGAGAAAAGTGTATAAGAAGTGTGCCTTATATGCACGTATCGGCACCCAAGCTGTCCAGCAAGTTCCTCTTCTTACTTCATAAGGAGTATTTCTGTATGCAAATGAGAAGCTAATGAAGTTTCAAATGCACTTTAAAGCGGAGGAGTCGTCGACTGCGCATGCGTCAGATGGCCATAACGTGGTATTGTTTACAAACAAGCATCTACCCAGGAGCCTTTGCGTTTTTAGCATGTGCTGTTGACGTCGCTTGGGACTCAATTTCCGCGCGTGCGCAGGTGACGACCCTCCCGCTTTAATATCCTATGCTATAACGGTATATCCTAACCAGTATGGTCACAATATGCGCTATCATATACATGTAGACCAGTTTAACACAGTTTAATATGATGCTGTCGTACCCTTTGTTTCCAAGATTACGATCACATTGCTACTAATGTTCATTTTTGGCATGAAGTCAACAAGGTTGGTGGCTATCAGGGGAATAATAGTGGATTTTCTTTGCTCATTGAGTGTCTACGATGTCTTGCCCTAGTATGCAACTGTACCGCTGGTAACACTTGTAAGAACAGCCATATAATGGGTTCACTAGAATTAGCTTTGTCGTCAAAATACACTGTACATGTTCCATATGGAATAACATTATTGTCTTTGTCATAACACTAATTTCAGTGCTTTCGAACGTATCGACATCAAATTGCGTCAAACCCTATCGTTAGTACACGACAGCTTATATATGATTCCTATGTTATAATGATATCGTAACATCCCACACCCCATCGCGGGCACTCAATCACAACATGAGATAGTATGTGTTTTTGTTGTTGTTGAAATTTATAGCTTTTAGAAATAGGGATTTAGGATGATGGATCTCGTTTTATCAAACCGTTTTCAAGACAAGAGACACTTTTTAAACAATTTCTTACGAGTAAATTAAAATTATAAGCAAATCATGTCATACACAGTTTCCATGTAACCGTTGGTAGTGAAGTCGTTTTAAAAAAAAAATGTTGGTGACTCTAAACACGTTACGCATGATGCTTGATTTTAGCCGAAATGTTTACCGATACAAGCTCAACCACCTTTGGACCTAGTGTCCCTCTTACCGCGCAACCGTCTTTAAATACTCGATTATTGCTCGAAATCTTCTCTTGCGTGCACTATATCTTTATGCTGTGTAATTCAATACTGCGTGATCAGTTAAACATGGATTCTCATACGCTATATATTGTTCCCTGGAATGCGTTGTCGTGCAGACCAGTTTAAAACAGGTCCCTATGGTATAATGTTACCGTGCAACTATGTAGAAATTATCCGAATTGGAACGTGCTTGAATGAGTAATGTTTTTCAAGATTCTTGGACAAAATATGAGTCATAATTATTGTCAAATATAATTATTTTTTGGGTATAAATATCCGACAGATTGTAGCTGTTTAGGATAGACGTTTTTGTATAAATATGGATCTATATACCAGAATCACATGCCGTGTCATGTATACAGTCAAATAGAGGGCGTACATTACTATTTTTGTCAGCTTTCAAATCGTCAACGCGCAATGATACCTCCTTATTCACTTGGGTGACGAGACAAAGTCGAGAAAGATGTAGTTCTATTACGAAATTACATTCATCACAGTTAACTTTCAATTTTGCCACTGTTTACTGTATAACTATGTTATAGATAAAATATATTTTAATTTCCACCATAAAAGGTTCACTGTTGAAGCGATATGACAATTCTTCATCGCGGATTGATTTTTGACATTTGACTGTAAAGTGTAGTGCGCAGCTGATACCGCGTCAGACAAGAATGAGTCGTAGCGGTGTTAGGATGTTATGTCTGTTCCTCGATATTTTGATATTGGTATTGTATTGGTCGTAAATGCAACTTGCCTGCCTAACTTTATAGAATATGCGGTTTTTTTCGAAGTTTTAGGTTAACAATGTGTCGCATTTAACAGCTGTGGTCGTGTATCTGGCTTGTTTATTCTCTTTACAAATTTCATGGTTTGTAAGAGTACAACTCGACTGCAAATTGTATTTGTGTCTGGTATGCCAATCTGAGCATGTGTCGACGTTATTTGAAATGGTCATTGTTGCACTTTGTTTCAAACTTCATAATTTTGTTTTAGCAGGTGTAGAGAGTTTCGGGGGTCTCTCTGACTGGTCGAACGTTCTGTGTAAAATTGTCTCTACTTCTCGTATTCAGTTTGTTTTTCTTCTACGTCTAATGAAGTTGGTTTTAGTGCGTTTTTTCGTTATCGGAGTCGGCAGTATCTGTGATGTAACTTGTCCAACTTTTGCAATTACGCTTTAGCTATCAAAACCAGGGGGCCCCAAGTAGGGCACTGTAAAACTGTGCTTGTTTTTAGCTCTGCTGTCATATAGGTGATGGTCCGTCAACAATTGCATTTTCGACTTGGGTGGATCTCTTGTCAGATTTGTTCATTTCGTGATATCTTCAATTCTCTATTTTTTATGGATTGACCTCTGCGTCCGTCCATCCGTCCGTCCGGATAATATGGACAAGTACTGCTTTGTCAATCAGATACAAGACGATTTTATTGTTAAAGTCGCCATAATCCATCATCAGCTTCTGGTTCCATATCTGACATGTTTATATTACTATAAATAGAACTATACAAGTAACAGAGCCTTGCATGGCTCGTGGCAAATATTTGTCATTTTTGGTAAAACAAATGCTATTTTCAACTTGAAAAATGACCAAATAATTTTGGTACTTAGTATTTAGGTACCTTTGGTGAACCTGTTATATTTATTGATTTCATTGCTATATCATAAATTTTCTATTTTTCAGGCAAAAATTTAGAAAGTATTTCAACTGTTTTTACTTGACTGATTACGTGTGATACACATTCGAATGAAGTCAAATGACCATATATGGCCAAAGAATTTGGTCATTTCTCTTGCCAGACACCATAAGTGCATTGGCTGCATGTCCCTATCTAATGGTGCTGAAGATATAATAGTTAATGAGTTGTGTATGTTAATGAGGTTGCATGATCATATATGGTCATTTGATATGTTTGTCACATCTCGTGTCCAATAGCTTCAATACGTATTGTGTTTCTATCTGTAACAGTGCTTGAGATATTACAGGCAGAACATACTGGGCCCACCCCATTTCCCATGATGCTTTGCTAAATAGGGAAAATTAAATAAATGTGAAAAAACATTCTAAAACCTTCTCAAATGGTTTATTGCTCGGGGCTGCAATTTTGGAAGTTCATAGTATGTTGGCTAGTCTTTAAAAAATTGTTCAGGGATAGCGGATTAGTCATAAATTATGCTAATGATAAAATTTCAAAAAATCTACCAAAAAGGTGCATGACCATTAAGTTTATTTTGATCCTCAGAATGGTGTGTAGTTAAACATTTTGCTTTTTTCCATGGTGACTGTCTGGTCATCAGACGAATCTGATTAAAATAAGATCCTAGTTTGGGTTTTATTTTTTTAAATGCGTGTATAAATATTTATTTTTATTATGCATTTTATTTTACTTATTTTATTTTATTAATTTGCTGGCAGTTTTGGTAATTACAAAATTTAAAGCTGCACAAGAATCTGACCCAATGTCTATGTAAATCTTGTATAAGCTACAGCTAGCCTTTTATATTGGTTGACGGCGTACTCACTGGAGAAAATGATTAATAAACAATTATAATTTCTAAGAAAAAAGATAGTGTTGCATGGCATGGGTTTCATTTTGAAAGGTCTCAATCAAAAGTTGGCCAGGGGAAATCCCCGAAAAGATGGTCAGATACTCGGGTAAATTTTTCAATTGCCTTTGAAAGCTGAGATTCACGTTCTGTCTATTTGCACTAGTTGCTGTGACTATTAAATACTGTGACTATTTAATCTTTCTAATGTGTTCTTGATCATATTTTGCACAAAGCACGGCCAGACATGTACTATCTAGATCTTCATTGCCAAAGCCCTGTCCAGCAGTAATTCCATCCTTGCATCGGTTCGTCGTCATTTCTGACGCCTGAACAGATTATCTTCAAAGCTGGTACAAAATCAAGTCATAATGGCAGACATGTGCAGATCAATTTATTTTTTATTTAGTTGACATTTGACTGACCGGTGGCCATTTTTATCCCCAAAACACCAAAAAATCAACATGTCATCAACTGTTTCATGGACATGCCATGACAGATATCACTCAAACTTGGCATTGACATCAGTCATAGTGGGTTACTGATGCACTTCATTTTTTCCCCAATTTGATTCAAAATGGCCGACTTGTGGGCATTTTGTTTTTTATGAGTGTTCTGCCTATTTTACATTATGAGATTATTTTACAGATTGGGTTTAAATTGGTGAAAAAGCAAGAAATTTTTTTTTTTTTTTTTTTTCAAAGTTGGTACATCATAAATCATGATGAATGTGAATATTGCTTTGTTTTATTTTGTTGACCTTCAACTGACAGCTATTAATTGTTCCAAAATTCAACATTTGGACATTCAAACTTGGTCTTTATACATGTTTCATGCATATTTATAATTAATATGCTAAATACTAATATTTAATAAACACTGACTATGCTTTTCATTGTTTAACAAAGTCATGTGGGATTTTGTTATGAACACAAAAATATAACTGCAAATTTCTAAAGTATAAAGAATTTATATGAATGCAACTGTTGCATACTTGATTTGCAGTAGGCTAAAATTTAGATTATGTTAACCTTTCAAAATTCTCACAAATTATTAGAGAATTTGGTCTCATTAAAACTGTTTTATTTCCAAATTCCAAGCTACCACCACGTTGAAAAATTTCAGTTGTTGGTGAGGCACATACTTTATTGCAGCTCATTTACACTTGGTATCAGTTGCTTGCTCATATCTTTGAGTATTAACACTCGACATCAATCTTCTTGTACATTATATTGTGTTTACTAATTCATGTACAACTCAAAGTATTTACACTTAGTATCAGTGAACATTAGCTGAGGTGAACATTTTTGTTAACATCCAGCAGAGCTGTTTTGTTTGTCAGGTTGCTACTTAAACTTATTTGTTTCTGTTAATGCTAGTCGTGTATGGATATGTGAACATATTAGTGACTTCTTTTTTGTTGAGAAATGTGCATTTCCAGGCTAAGTGACCTCTTAAGTATAATTTCCCAAAAATGATGTTGGTCTAGATGAGACATGCAGAGTGTAGTTATATCACCTATCTGGTTAGTACCCCCCCAGTCTTGTATAGTAGCATAACTGCCTACACCACTGTATGGTTACCCTGTCTGTATATATATTATTGTATATCCTGTTGCATGTTCCAGTTCTCCAATTAATGAAAATTACAGCTAACTTGAAATAAATGTTATGAATGTGGATTTCAAATCGGCATGTAATTAGTCTTTGTTTCGGACAAAGTTGAAATCAGCATCTATTAATTCGGGGTATGTCTATGCGTCCAGAACCATTTATCAGACGTGCTGTGACAAAGCTTGTTCAAACTTAACATAAGGATAATGTACAGTTTTTATGAAAATGTGATCAAATATGGCCGACTGGTGGCAATTTTTGGACCCCAAATTTGCTAAATTTTATGTGTTTGGAAGTGTTTCTCAGATGGAAAGGTTGATTTTATTCAAACTTTGCAACATGTATATTGGGTTACAGCTGCACATCAATTTGTTTTTCAAGATCCGAACAAAAATGGCACCATATTTTTTTGAATTCAGTATAATGCTGGCATTTGGTTTCCCATTACATTTTTTACCCATTTAACCAAATATTTGCTGCAACAACAGAATACCTAACTGTAGCCACAAATAAACCCCATAATTGTGAATGGCTACTAGTGATTGACGTTGTATTTATTACAGAACAGGGGACTGCATTCTCAATTAATGCTTGTTCATTATTGGGATGTTTTATTGTACTAAACTATGAAATGGTATTCCTATATACTCAACAGTAAAGCATCAAATCATGTGGGAGTGATCATGATTTACTGTATAAATTTACTAACTCATCTGTGGGTAATCTGACGTGACTGTACATATATAGGCAGTACAAAACATTACTTGTATGCACATAAATTTTTATAACCATTTCATCTAAAATTGTTGGTACTTAAACGTGGTGATACCATCCAAACTTTGTACGAAAATTATGCATATTGGATTACAGGTGAATGTTGCACTTTTTCAAGATTGAAACCATCTTCGCTAGCTAAAGACCATGCATTCGGCCGAAACCTCAAGATTAACCCTTGGCAGATTTCACTACGATTTACTTTATGTCGCACGCCTTCATGTGATAAGATTCACTTCTGCTCATTTGCATCACCCAATCAGAACTTGCAATAGAAATGACACATTACTTAGTAAAATCAGGTAAAATTAAAATGGTGAAATATACAAATTAATATTTAAAAAGAAACGCTAAGGCGCTCTGTGGGAAATGATACGTTTGATGCAACCAACTATCCCTCTAGATACTGTGTTGCAACGAAGACCGGATCGGGCAAGTTGGTATGTTATCAGTTTTGATTGTTTTGTCAGTTTACTAAAACACTGTTTGTACATTGTCAAATATTTAGACATTCCAAAGTCTTCATTCACAAACAATTTTGGAAATTTTGGAAACGTGTCAACGAATATAGACCTTCTGTTCTTGACTTTGGGTGAATCAGCGCAAAGCCTACACTCCGCTATTGTCTTGATTTATCATTTATGATACAGCAATGCTGATTGGTGGCGCCAGCTCCATGGCGTGCCCAATCAAATGACTTTGAGTTAACTGCGATGAAATAACAACTTTTCCCAACACGATCACGCACGTGGGCCAGTTATGAATGACAAGCTTAAGGGAAACTGTGATTCGGACGATGGATTAAAACAAACTGCTGAATGGTGGCAATTTTGATATGCAGATTACTTTTATATCATCTGATCCTGTTTAAACTCGATACACAAATAATGGAGATTATAATGCATGTTATTTTTTTTGCTTGATCAAATTTATCAAATTGACAGCTATTTTGTCTGAAATCCTAAAATCAGTCTATAAATGTGCCTTGATAGGTTTGAACTGAATCACAGTGTTCTGAGAAACTAACAATTGGGAAACTATTGCGGCCAAATAGTTGACTGTCCTTGCTCATATCAAATCATCAGGAACAGTGTGTGGTACACTTTAATTTAAAACAACCAAAATAGCATGATAAATATAGAATATAAGACATTTAGAGAAAATATTCTATTAAACTATCTACAATGTACATTTGTATCTCTACAATACAGCTTTAAAAGTCTGTATCGTCTAACCTCCATGCGGGTGTGAAAGTGTGATTATCAGAGTCAGAACAAAAGTTTATACTTGTATATATTTCAGAGAGACTTGCTGCTATACTGCTTAATGTTGCAATGTTTTCTGCTTTCATTTTCCACAGGCTCTCCTTTGTATCCACTTTTTTGTTCACGGTGATACTCTTCTATGAGCCAAGTAGTTATCTTCAGTAGCGGTCTGCCCAAAGTCCTGTGCTGCCAACGAAACCATGACTCCCTTCTGGTATAGCATCATTCTGTCCTATTCTCGTTGTCTGAAGTATTGTCTTCTGATTCACTGGGTACTTGAAGTCATTGGTATTTGAGTGCTAGGCACCGGGTTTTCTGTCTTTTTGTTGAACTCTTACGATCTTGCATTATCAGCAACGATACGTTATGGGCGGTTGTTGATTCAGCAGGCCGAGTGGTGGTCGCTTCAGTTGATTTTTAGGTGGCAAGACACAACAGTTGGCTAGTAGGTATTGCAGTTGTACAACATCTAGATGATGGTATTGGAGGTGTAAATAGTTTCATCTTTTTGTTGGTAGCATTGTGTAATTCATCCACATTCCTACAAGTGGCATCTCGGCCAGATCGCTGGGAAAGTCTTTCATTCCTGCTTGAGCACCACCTATTTGCACATCTCCAGACATCATCTGCATTATCATTCAATGCTTTATTTCTATTGCTTGCACTTGTACCATATCTAGATGATGATGATGGTGTTGAAGGTGTAAATGGTTTCACCTTTTTATTGGTAGATTTATGTAATTCACCCACAGGTCTACAAGTGGCATGTCAAGATTGCTGGGGACGAGAGCCTTCTGTTTCTGCCTGAACACCATCCATTGACACATCACCAAACATGTTGACACCATCATTCAATGCTTCATTTCTATTGCTTGCACTTGTATATACTTAGCACACCGCTTCCACCTTCATCACAATACTCCCCGTAATTGCAGTTTATATTTATTTCCCTATATTTCTTCAAAAGCATAGTGCTAAGATTAGTACCACTGTATTTAAGTAAACACAAAGGGACGTTTTACAGCTTTAATTTACATTCTTGGACTATATTGAGTTGAAAACAATACTTAGTGATATGTAGATAGTATTTCTGCAAAACGAGGTATGTCATATCAAGATAACATTGTTTGTATTCCCTCATATCACGTTACCATCTAGTAATGATATATAGGATCTAAGTGGTCAATAAGTGCATTAGACAACTAATACAGTGGCACAACAACTAATGTGCCACATGATGTGAATTGAGCATTCACATTTGTTTTACAAAAGAATGATACACGGACCTCAAGGTTAAGACCGAAAAGTTTTTCCAGGTGTTCGCAAAAGAATTTGGAAAGCCTGTCCTACCATAAATCTAATCAAGAAGGGAGTTTCAGCATAGAACAAATGATGTTTCACCAGGTTATGTCTGCCATAGAAACACTTGAATAATTGAGAATATTTTCCTAATAAAACTGGAAGACAGGAATTTATGTCACCATTATTTATTAAGTATCCTTTAACACAAGTGCAAGCTAGGAAATGTCTAAAACACATGCAGGAGAACGAGGGATATTATTATTACAATAATATTAGCTAGATTGGACTGGTGTACAATATGCAACAAGGATTTATTCTGACAGTTATGAAAGTATGATTAAAACAAAAGCTGCTAATACCTTATTTCAACATATGAAGGTCTTGTATGGTGATCTCAAATCCATAACTTGCTTCTATTAGAGCATTCTCGTTTTATATGCAGTATTCTGCATATCGAGAGGCTATGTGTATGCACCATCACAAATCAAGTCTGCACATGTTCATAGCCCAAATGAGTACCAAATTTACAATAACATATAATAATGTAGTTTTAGAGGTTTTCCCCTAAAAGCAGCTTAAAAACTGTTTTCGCATTCAAAGTGTATTGTCACATGACAGATCTTATTCCTAGATCCATACCATACTGCTTTACTGTAGACAAAATAGTCTGTACAGCAACTAATTCATCGAAGTTGTTATTGCTTTGGTCTGAATTTTTGGGTGACAGCAGAGCATTAGCAGCGCTTCTCAGGAGCAGCATAGAAGCAATTATCTCAGTCATGAAAGCAAGGACGATCAGAGACTACGCATACCTGCACTTTTGAAATTCTAAACTCCTATTCATTTTTTTTCAAAGTAAAATTAAACCTGGTTCAACACGTAAAGTACACTTGTTGCAGACTTCTTTCTGTAGTGTCATTCTGTTGCCTGTAACATCTTAAAAAACTAAGTAGTCACCAACAGCCCTTTTTGATTGCCCAAAACAATAACCATTCGTAGTTGTGTTATATACAATTCTGAGAAAAGATGTAGTGATTTGCACATCAAATCATGCAAACAAGCTTTTGTGATTGCTTTGACTGAAAAATATTAGTCTACTCTACATCTGTCAATGCTTGGTAGTTTATTTTCCTGTTAAAGGGTGTACATTGTATTTAGCATTTGACAAAAGGTATTAAAATTATCACTTTTGCTCGTCTTGTAAGCACATCTTTTTTCTAACCAAAAACTTTTTAATACAGTAGAATGATGGAATTCCATTTAGAAATGCTTAACACCATAGATACTTTTTTTTATTTCATTTACATCACAATGAGAAATTTATTACACAAGAGTCACTGTCGAAATTACCCTGATAAACACAAAATAAATACAAATAATCATGATTACTATCATGACAAATGTGTTCAATTGATGAATTGAAATATCAATTCTAATTAGCATGTGACCTGTATGCATAGTTCCATGATTTGTCTAATTTTTTGTCACTGTCTTGGTCATAAAAAGGTCATTACCTGTTACTATTTATTGGGAGAGCATGTCGATATTCATAACATCAAGGGTTGGATTATTCACTCACCTTCGGTTTATCGATGCATTAATCTAAAGCTCATGTTGCAACAGGTATGAAATAACTCCACGAACAAGTGAAGTGACACAATATAAATAAGTTATCAACCCACAATTATGGTAGTTTTTGCACAAATTTCAATTTCAGTTGTCAAGTTCAGCAAATAGTCTTCCAAATCATCTCGGTCATCAGTTAGGCTCTGCTCTGTTGGCCAAAACAGCTAGATATTGCTAAAGTGCGCCTTGTGCAATTGTGTAGAACACATTGTTAATTTCAACAATTCAAAGCGAATATTTTATTTTTTAACTTCTTGAAAACTAAAAACTCAATTGCCTGGTACCCGTGTCAGGTTTGTTCATTACATGGTGATATCTTCAATTCTGTATTCATCTATAATAAAATTAATAATCACGTTTTTTGTTTTCAATAAATATTACCTTGTTTTCTGCTTATAATTTTCTTATTTAGAAAGCTACGGCAAGGTGTTGTAACATTATTTGTAGCGAAAACTGTTTCAAACAATGAGCAGCACATACTATTTCCCCAATGATCACATCTGAGAGTGAAAATATATTTTCCAGAACAATTATCAGCACAAGACTCAAACTGTCTAAAAAGCAATAGCCATCCAGTGACCTGACCATATCTAAGAATGCTATGAGATGAGACAGATTCAATTAACTTATTACCGCTTTCAAAAATTAGACGTTGATGCTGTGTAAGTTGTGGTTGTGAAATAAGTGTTAATCCTTCCAATATTATGAATGCAGGTTACATATGTACCAGGACACCATTTAATATTTATTGTATTATATATCATCAGGTAAAACTCATTGTCGAGATGCCATGCCACCTGTCATCAAGACACTCCACAACTTGGGTGCTACATTTCTCAATTGGAAGGCCATAAACAAGTGTATCTATTTCAAGAGCATATTTATGTGCTTCTAAGAGGGAAATATTTTATCAGCCACCTGGCTGCTGGACTTTAAACAATATACTTGTGGCCTGTAAAGTATTGTATCTACTTGTTGATCTGTCTTTACGTACGTCTTCTATTACAACAGTTGACATATGATCCGGACAAGACATGGAAAAAGAGGGGAGGGTTGTACAATGTACTAGGCTGTTATTTTATTACAACCCTTTTGACCCAAATAAGGATGAAGACTTAGACTTCATGCCCGCTTTCTAGTTTCTTTCTCCAAAATTAAGTATTCGCCACTTCTAACCATCAATGTCTATCTTTCTATCCAATTTTCACCAGAACGTCTTTTCCTTGTCATCACTTTTCAAAGTTCAGTCCATTTACAAAGTAAAAAAAATGTTAATATAAAATTTCAAGAAAATGGTAACAAAAACAATTGCATATATTAAATATAGCTGCAGAACAGCTATTAACCACTTTCAAGTAAAGGGCCATAATACCATTAATTTGTGTAAAAGTTTGGAAGATTGATTTGTGCATTCAATATAGGTGTAGGTTACACCCAGAACAAATACAAATACACTGAAAACACGGCATCCCTCCCTGCTGAAAATCATGGGAATTTAAAATATCGACTTGCCAGTCACAAAATACAAAAATATTAATAGATGTGGTTTGATGTCATCCGATTGAATTCCACCCCAGTCTTTTTTTTTGCAGTATTGTTGATTACATGGCACATTGAGAACCATTTTAACTGCAATAATTTTATTGTGCCTATTTAAGATTTGTTACTGTCATTGAGACAAACAAATTTGGAAACTCCGTTTTGATGTAGCTCATTCGGACTTGGGCAATGTTGCGTTGACTGTATTGCGCCGACTTAGTTATGGTTCCCACTGAAAATGTTTACACAAATAAATTTTGTCTTTTTACTATTTGTTGATCTGTTTTGGTAGCAAAACTGGTAGCAAAAATCCAATTCCCTACACACAGCCCTACTAGGTCACCATAGGTTTGTATTCCGTCACCAACAATAGTGACCTTACATTGGAACACTACTGTTTTTTGGAACCACGCTGCTTAGATCATTCTAATAGATATTTATTGATGCAACAGTTTCATTTGATCACCATTTTAAGTGCAATTACGAGAAGAAAGCGAAATTCGTTTGAAACACTGTGTTGTGAGGACGTACGTCCACTATTTTGGAAGACTAATGTTTACAGCCATTCAGAGAATTATATATAACTTTGCAAAACACTTGGGTCTTTTCTAATCTAGACTTAATGGTGCTGTTGTGTTGGCACGCCCACAATTGGGATCATTCCATTATCTTGGTAGATGCGGGTAAAACAGTTTTCAAAACGATACGCGTTGGTTGCCATACATTAACGGGTCGCATGTTGTATATGCATTCAAAGTGTTATAATAATTTAAATAACAGTCTGAGTCCTCCTGACATAACGTAATTTACAAAACAATTCCCGAGTGTTGAGTAACCCCAGGTTTTAAAGAACTCATCATTTGCGGGAAGGCTCAAAGTAAAGTTTCTTAACATTGGACACACTGCAGTTTTGCGTCAGTTTTGAGCCAAACTAAAAGTTGTTTTTACATTACTGGTGCATCATGCATCATATTCAGATTTTATACCAAGGTTGGAGAGTACGTCAGAGATACAGGAACGGAAAACTTGATTATAACGGTTTGATGAACTTTGTCAAATCTAAATATAAATAACTTGTTTAACTGCAGTTTGAAAATGATGATCGTTATTATGCCTAGTCCTTTTTTGTAATGGGTACAAGTGACTAAAATGAGCAAGGGGTTGACATTTTTTGACAAATTTAAGCAACACCCAGCTTGCGATTTTTAAAATTACTGAAAATAATTACAATATAAAATTTTAAGAATGGTTGCTGTATATGCACGCTAGATAATACTTGCAATACACAATGCCGACAACCCCTTCGAAATAGTAATCCCAAACCATACGCCCGTCAATGAAATGGAAACGACAAGTCTAGATTGGGCAAAGACAGAAGTATTTTGCAAAGCTGCAAGTCATTTTGTTAACTGACTGTCTGAATAATTTTCAGAACGGCTGTAAGATTACCCAGAATTTGCTTTCAGTAGTATAGAATGTAGTTTTATAAAGAAATACAGTCTTGAGACAACACAAAATAGCCATTTAAATAGGGAAATAAAGTTTATGTTGATCGATCCTGGTCTATTTCTTGTGAAGATACTAAAAGTTAATTTTTGATATCCGCCTCCAAAGTGACTACGGAGATTGAACGCATTGTGATGGTCACTATGCATAGTTTTGGGGTGATCGTCTGTCCGTATCATGGTACTAAGCCCCCGATAGGCAAAAGCTTTAAAAAAGTGGATTTGTATAAATAAGAAAATGTCAATACTAATGAATTCAACTACAGTGAAAAGGGAAAATATTCATACAGAGAAAGAATTTAAAAAAAAATGGTGACAGTTTTTCTGGCTCGAACTCCAAGGTATCATGTAACAACACGAATGTGCCACGGTTCATTGTAGTAAAATATTTTAAGGCAAAGCTGAGCACCTTAAAATATTTAACATCCCAGTTATACATTCTGAGCTTGACCAGAAAGTCTGAAAAAGTTACTAATAACCCAAAAATTACGTAAACATAGAACAAGCAGCGTCTTGGCTCAGATAGAAATGTACTTTTCAATTAAATAACTGAAGAAAAACAATCATTAGAAAATGAACAAATCCGAGAGAGGTCTACTCGAGAAACTTGCATGTATAGAATGAAAGCAATTATTGGAGATGTCTACATGTAGTACTTGTATGTATAATATCAAAGCTATTAAACTTGTGGTTTTTAACGAGAAGTTGAAAATATGACTTTTTACCAAAAATGACAATATTCATCAAAATTATAGACTTAAAAATATCATCATGAATCAACTGACTGAACAGTAAAATTCAGGACTTTGAACTTTTTCTCTGCAACATCGAGCAAACACTCTTCAGTTTCCATCAGCGTTTCTCAAATCTGTTTGGAAACAAATGTTTCAGGACAGTTTCAGGCATAGTTAGCTTGAGTAATTTACCAGACTTGCATTTGATTGTGACATTGACTTTGATTTGAAGTTGCAATTTGTTTATTTTCATGCGCATATTGCATGACCTACGCTTTACTGTAGAAGCCTCAAAATTAAGCTGCAGTAATTCTTTTCTGCAAATGCAGAAATATTTTCATGTAGCACCAGCGATTTACTCAATTGAGCAATTTTGAGTTGTATTGACGAGTCTCAGTTATCTGTAATGTGGGTTCTATGGTACTGTCCACGGTTGTTGTCAGACTTTGTCTTTGGACATTTTCCTCCCCCCCAGTTGTTTATAAGATTACAATGTCATCGCAAAAGTTAACACGAGACACACATTAGATCAAAAGAAATGCCAGTGTTCCACGTCTGTTTATTAGTTGTCTGATGCTCCATGGTCAATGTTAAGGCTCTGGACCGGGTCTTAAAAACGGGCCGGATTTAATTGTTACTTGAAAAGCATGCGTAAACGCTTAGGATGGGCTAGGGTATTTAACATCGTGCCGGTGCTAAGGAGTTGTGCACGAATGTTCGTAATATTTACTCTCATAGTTAAAAGTCAGCACTTAAATATCAGAATGAAAATAAAATATAGCAGTTGTACTTACCCTCTGAAAAGCACCGATATTTTCCATTATCTGCTTTAATGTGACAAAAGATGCTTGTGGATGCTGATGTTGCACATCATATGCAAACTCGAGATTTTTCATGAGTGATTTTAAAATTGAACATCACTCTTGGTAGCATCTCGCCTTGAAGGGACACTTGTGTTCTCCAATTTCACTGGACTCCGTCAAAACGAAAATATGAAATACAATACTGTATTTGTTTTATTACAAACACATCTGTATTGAGCATTGCAACTTTATGATAGTTATTAAATATATCTGTCGAACACCTATATAAATATGTCAATTTATGCAAATTAAGTAATTAGTGAAAGGAAAAATTGTACTGCAATTGAGCTTCTAGTTTTCAATAAATCGAAAATGCAATTGTTGCTATATAAATAGCTCTACTGTGATGATGAAAACAATGACAGCAGAGTTAACAAAAAATAAAGACCTTGAGCATAGTAATGAGGAGCTTTATTTCCAATAGACAAATGGAAATTTGCTGTGGTCTTAAATACGTTAAACGCAGCTACACATTACTAGTGTAATACTCTTTTCGGAGGGTTCAGTCGGGGAAGAGTGGACATGCTTGATCTGCGGCCAGGGGATCTGAAGTCACAGAGGTTGAGGATGAAGGGGAATCTCTCACTCTACTTGGCTGCTTGACTATCGGGGTCACGGCGCATGTGTCGTGAGGTCAGTACGCATGTATACATATTCACACAAGGCTTCCATACGAGACACGTTGTTGCTGGTTTCATGTTAAAAGGTTTTGGGGAATTTGTATTAATTTAATTTATTTGTTGTGTTGTGGGAAAACCACGCTAGCCAAATGCCAGTTGTAAAAGTATTGTTTTGGTACACACAGCACGTGCACATAAAGGCAAATGCCGACAGCATTATTCTAATTGAAACATGTGACATCAATTTTAATTGATATGTGAATTTAACCCCAGCTCGTATTTGGGCTATGACATAGTACAAGTTTTTGAAAACAAGTGTCCCGCTTTAAAAAAGAGGAAGAAACTACTTAAAACTCTCTTAAAAGTAACTACCACATGGAATAACAGAAACACATAAGAAAAACTTCTCTAAACTAAATCTATTTTTATAATCATAATATACAAACAATTTTAAAATGTTAAGTGCCCTAAGGAAAATGTTTTTTTTTTTGAAATAGAGAATGTCAGTCATCAGTTGAATTATAGAGTGGTGGGTGAAGAAGAGGATTAGCTAGTATTCACATCACTGTTAGAGATGGGAATGACAGAGAACATAGGCTTTTCTCCAATGAGTAGGCGTGTTTGAAATGAAGATTTAACAATACGTCTTGTTCTTGACGTGAAACCCATAGGGATTGAGATATTACTTGGTAGATGAATTGTTTCAGTAACAGATTCATCGACCAGAATTTGGGGGTCTTGCCAAAAGATATGAAGGGTACCTGTAAAAGGACTTTCAATTTACGTATAGGTTCACTGGTGTGGGTCTGAATGCGATGAATGGGGTATGTAATATCTCTCGCCCATAACATGATTGCCTCATCTGTATTGGAAAGTTCAAATAAAATTGATGTCTGTTCCAGATAAGTTTAACCAATTGAAACAAGATTAGGGCGATGAGGACTGTAAAAATTTCAAAAACAAAATTTGGGGGAATCGTTACATTAAATTGACCACTTGGGTTTTCCTTGGGCATTGTGGTGCTGTGTTCCAAGTACAGAATTGGGGTGCCATGTGCACCTTGGATGAGGTTTGCGGTAGCCATTGCTAACGTTAACCCCTGTATTTGCATCCCCTGATGACGGAATTTAATCCATAAAGCCAAACATAAAATTATAGAAATGATCATGCCTACTAGTTGAGGTGAAAACAATTGTGCCAAGTATGGGTATGGTGCCGAAAATAGATCATAATTTGGTTGCGCAGCAAATGCCAATTGATCAAGAGATGATGCGAAGAGGTGTGACGATGATTTGTGAGACTTTGCAATCTTCTTGAGGTTCAACTCGTTGACGTTGTCTGCAGACATTGACTGGTTGAAATCACTGTGGATGAGTCAGGTCAGGTAGTTCTGCTTGCCATGGTGATGAGTAGGTTTGACCTCCTGTTATGTTTGATAGGTCACAGTGCGGAAAGATCACCTTCATAAATTGTAGAATCGCTATATGACGTGTTGATGTCTTGTTGGTGCAGAATATTATAGGTGCCAGTGTGAGCCATGTTGATTGTATCTTGCAGTTGCACTCTACATTTACAAGGCAAAGTGCACAGTCAGGTATAGCTCTTGATGGTTGACCTCTGCATTGTAGAGTCCAGTTGTGATGAAGTTCTTGTAAAACAGCTTGTGAGTTGGAGTGGTAGTATGCTGCTGGCTTTGGAGTATGCGAATGTCAATTTGTAGTGATGTTCTGTTGATCATCTCTGAAGATAGCATTTGCGCACGAAGGATAGGCCGAATTAAACATAGAAAATGGTTGATTGCAATATTTGTAGTTTTCACCTGTACAGTGTGCAAGAGCATTATACCCTAACTCGAGAAAAGTATCATCTTGTAGTGACATTCCAAAATACTTTGACATGGTTGTAAACTAATTTCCCAGAGAACTGGTTTTTCTTCATTTCCATGATCTCTGTCGGTGCTGGTATAACAAATGTCATTACACGGTATATATAATAAAATGAATGAATGGTGGAAAGAAATGGGGTGTGTGTTCTTGTTGAACCGTTCAATCATTTGTTCCTGACATTCACGTGTATTATGTAGGGCGATTGTACGCATCTCGTCTTGCAGCAGTCAAATTTTGGTAGTCTGAATTTACGTTTGTTGACCCAAGTAGAATTGGGGTGGTGTATACCTCTATAGGTATGGTAGGATTGAACCCAAATAACACTATAAATAGACTAAGTCCAGTGGCTGCATGTGGAGCAACACAATATGCCATCAAATGAAAAGGTAAATAACTTTCCCAGTTTTCCGGGTGTTTGTTTGCATATATGTCTGATTCTGTCTTTCAACCAACCCTTGATCTTTCGAATGAAAGTATAGTCCTATTGCTAAACAATAGCCTTGCGATAGTAAACAATATGGCGGACTGAACTCTCCCCAACGCCCAGGCGTCGATCAGAAAAGATAGCCAATTTTGTATTATCAACTAATTTCATACAGTAAAGTGATTGCTGCTTTTGATCGGACAAGATTCATATTGGTAATAATATTGGGTCAAAACATTTGGTGTTGTGACGTCAAGGGGTTCAACCATCACCATAATGTGTGATTCTGTTGCCAAATTTATGTATCTTATAGTTTTATTCAGTCAAATGTTGCAACTTTTTACAAATAATGCTGGGTCCAAATGTTGAGGATTGTGACTTGACGTCAAGGGTTCTACCGTCGAGGGATCAAAACGTCTAGGTTTCTAATTGGACCCCTCGCCATTTGGACCCTGGGACAAATGACCCGATACCCTTGGCAACCGTCGCCATCTTTGCTCATCATGGTGATCGAACGTTATTTTGTACCTGAAATTAGTATTTAGTTTATTGTAGTCATTTTTGGATACAATGATTGCGTCAATGTTCGCCAGTTTTTTATACACCTCACTGAAACTCGACGTAAACATGTCCATGACATTGGCTTCCGCCACTGGAGTTCCACTGAACACATCCCGGTGCCTACCGGGACATGCCGGTGTCGTTCTCGCATCTCCCGATGGGTCAACTCGGGCCTGTAAGTGGCAAGAGTGGTTAGAAACATTAAATGCAAAATGACATATTTTTAGGCGATCGTTGAAACAAATGGCGGCCATCATTGTGGATTACCTTCCAGTGGATCGGTTGTGCCTCTCGATCAATCGGCAAACTAACATGTCAATGAAAAATGAAACTGGTTAAATACACACCATTAACATGCCAATCTGTATTAGGAAAATGTTTCCCAGGAAGGGAAAATACAGTTGTACATTAAGTGTAATTTTTACACAATTGCCGATGTGTAACACATGCAGGTTTGGTCACCTAATTCACGCCCTCAAGACCACACCTGAAGTTCTGAAATATGCCAACGAATTAAATTGTCATGGAAATGTTGTTTTCTTATTTTTTTTAAATATATTGGCGATTATTCGGTGTTTTTCCTTCGCTATTTTTTGTCGTGGTTCTAGCTGCTTTAATTCTTTATCTTAAGGTTAGTTTCTTCTCGTTTTTTGGGACTTGTGGTATTTTCAGTTTTCCGTCAGTACTTAGTATAATTGTTTCGCTTTTTGGCACGCCTCTCATAAGTTTTCTATAAATACGGTCCTTGCTCCTCTTGTAATTTTTGGGTCCAGACGACATGTTGGATGCGGCATCTTCGCCATCCACAGCGTTGATACTCGCCCTGACCATGAATGGTGCGACGCACATCAAGCTGTTGACCTCGAACGATTCTGTGCAGCATGTCAATCATTTCTTGAAGCTTCTGGGACTTGCAGTTGGAACTTAACTTTAAAATATTACTCGTACTTTCGCATGGATTATTTTTTCCAGTCAAGTGGAATCCAGCTGTTGCCTTTACTTGGCTGCAATACAGACGTTCGTAACTTGTCAGCGATTCTGTGAAAATAAAAAAAAACAAGCCTGGAAAAGAAGCGTTATATTTGGCCAAAAGTTCCGAAAATTTAAGTTCAAAATTCCTCGCTGATTGTACATCTACAAAGACACTACTGCCAAATATATCGCCAACTATATCTTTTCGGGTTTTCAAATAAACTCCAACGAACGTTTTCCTCTAAATGTCGAGTACATAAAACCTGGCCCAAATCGGGAAAACAATTCCTAATTGCTTTGGCGAGTGTCGCTTCTTCGTCCGAACCAATAACCAAATTTGACAACTGCGTATGGCCTGCCAGCTTACCATGTAGATGAGAGAAAAACCGCTGATAAATCTGATACTGACCATCCCAGTGCAATTAAACTGTTCCTAACATAATTGGATGTTTCTGCGTCTTCCTCCTCAATAAATTGCTGTGGTGATACACCATAATTGTCACGCAACAGGAGCCTAAGTTGAAAGTCCTGTCAATACCTAAAACACTGGGATGGGAAGAGTTAGACGAACAAAATAATTCGATGTCACTCAGGCTTTCCTCCAGATGACAAATAAACGAGGGTGCTTTACCATGTTCGCCTTTGATTTGAACAATTTCCTGCAGGAACGGGTGCTCGTGAAATGTACTCTGTAGCATCTGAATTACGTCCGCTGTATTTTCTTGCTTCGTCCGGGAGTTTTGTCGCTATTATATTTCTCTAGGCTGATTTCTAAAAATGCATTGAAATAAACCATCTGCATCCAGAAATCTGCCAGAACCGTGCATTTCACCGGGAAGTGAGGGTATACCCAACTGCATACTACTTCAGGTGTGTCATCTGATTCCTGGCTGCTGTCGGCGATGATATCAGACACACCACTTTTAATCTTCTTAACAGGTGTTGATGTACAAACAGGCGAACTTGAAGGTGTCAGAGATAATCCCATGATTAGTTGTTCTTCTACCTGCAACAAGGGAACAAAATGATTAGGTCTCCATATTCATGAGTTATACTTACCTGACATACTTACCGATGTGCACATAATGGACACATCGCTTCTTTTATGACCACGACCTACTACCCTGGTATTGAATACAGTATTTAGTTCACCAACACACAAGTCAAGTAACATCACTTTAAAAAAATAATCGCGTCAGCGATTTAAAAAGAGTCGCACCTTGAACAATTCCTCTCATTAACCCATTCGTCAACAATAGACTCTACTTAAACTTCACTTCTATGCCAATTTTGTGTAAGAACATTCTCCATTTGCCGTTTGAATATTGTCATTAGTTTAATTTTATATTTGTTTTTTTATGTTTAATTTTCACACTGACTTAGCGGTAACTGTTTTACTTCAATAGTTTATGCGCGTATTTGAAGTATTCTCAGTGAAGCCATGTTGTAACCGTAAAAATATAGTACTGTTAATCGCGCCATCAAACCCGAATTGAATTCACAATATCAGATAAATTCGTGTGCAAAGTCCGTGTGTTTTATATCATTGTTTGACTGCAAGCTCGCCTGGATCACATTATAACTTGAATTGAACAATGTACATAACGATAACACGTCACAGCATTATCATAGCTGTGAGCGTCTGGAGACGCCAACTTAACAGTGCCTTTCACAACGATAACTATTTCACCAATGCCATGGCAAGTGTAAAGTTTCGTGACACTAAAACAATCATAGGTTCGACTTTCAATAAAAAGTCATGCGTTGTTGAAATCATGAAATTGTATTCATGTTTAATGAGCACATGCTATAAAATAATTATTGACGGTTCAACGTGACACAGTATAGCAACTTTTTTTAATACTTATTTATGTACGTGGTTATGATCAACAAAACCTTGACTAGGTCAAACCACCAAAGGTTTATGTCAATAGTACGTTCAATCACAAAACATTCACACTCGTAACACAAAATAACCACCCTTGAATTGGCGAGAAAGCATGAACATGTGACCGGTCTGTCGTCGGTACTTTGCGTTATCAAATGGGTATTTGGGGAATCTGATTTGGGAAAATTCGGGAATTAAACTCGCTTGCAGGAGGTATTTTTGGATATATACACACACTCCAATCGCGCAAGACGGTGAGTACATCGAAACATTTAGTAAATAAGATCAATAAATCACCATTACTACTAAGTTCCCATATTCAAAATAACTTAAAAAAAGAGCCTTGTCTCCTTCCAGTCCACCCTCTTCCGTCAGTTTTCTGCCAAACTCGGCTTCCCTTTGCGATTCCTTTATCATTCAAACCAGTTTCGCAATTGACGCATAACCAGATTCACGCCCTCACACGTATTTTGTGTGCAGTGAATCGGGTGACATGCCAATCGCTCGAAAGATTTTGAATAGACCTCGATTCAAGATAGGGGAATGAAACTTGTAAGGAAAAACAAATTTTACAAGGAAATATATCATACTAAAATACATATAGATATAATAATAAAATACAACAACAGAAAGAGGTGAACATGTATCTGAGGTAAGCAAGATAATTTTGTGTTGTTAATATAAGAACAGTAATTACAATCATAGTAAATTAAGATAAATAAATGTATAATTAGAAATCCTATAATGGATCAATAATTTATTTATATTTCTACGATTCGAAGTATAATATATTAAAAAGGCTCGGCTAATATCAGGAATGAATTATGTTTTGAGTGCGATTAGCTAACCCGACTGGAATAGTTACTGTGTTATGAAGAATTATCTGGTTATCAGATAGTTCATTTTCCAAAATAGTAACGTTTTTCAAGGAAATTTGATGTTTGCTATGAATACGACCCATTTTGACAAATATAGATTTGATGGGTTGGCGTGTAAAATTGGCAATATGGCTGATTGGAAGTGGTATTTCTTTCATGCGAGACGAAATAGAATCAGATGTATTTGACAATTCATTAGTAAGACATTGGACCTGATTTGAAATGCGTAGGGAATGTAAATTTTGACATCATGTGGTTGAAAATTCGCTGACTTGTCACAATATAAAATTACATTTTGACAATTAATAAAACTGTAATTAAATGTTCCAGTGGAAGGTATTCATAAACATTGATTGGGATTGTAGGTGATTGTGTGCTCTGATCATTTAGATATATGACGGGATTTGAATTTGCTTCATGAATTGAATTAGCTGAAGTTGATTTACTAATTTGTCGCGGCGATTGTTGACGCAATTCCCAGTAACAGATACTAAATATAAAGGTAAGTATACTTAATACCACAGGCGAACAAATTTGAGCAATAAATGAATATGGGGAGGACAATAACTCAGTTTTGTTCAAAATGAAAATTGGTCGATTGAAGACGCATACAACTTTGATTTCAATCGACGTGAAGCCGCAATATTGTTCAAGTCCAACATTATGCGGTTATCGACCGCCAAAGACTTGTTAAAAGTCTGTGAAGCTATTGCCATATCAGGAAACTCTGCTCTTTATTGAGACACAAATGTTGTGAAACCGGTTATATTTTTGGTTTCGAAAGAGTCGAAATACAAAAATATTCGGGTATTTGTTTTGACATAGTGTTATTAATATTATCAGGTGAAGGAACAGAAAAGTGCATGATTCTATAAATATGATATTGAGAATTAGAAATGGATGAAGGAATCGTTAAATGTAAATTTGATTGATGAAATTAGATTGATTAGATTGAAAAGCAACGTTGGGATGGGTATAATGAAACTTTAAATCGTTATGCGATATCTGAAAATCCTTTGAGATAACTTTCAAATGTGCCCTTACCTTTTAAGTAAATGATAGGTATCAAACCTGCATGGTAAAAAAACATGCATGGATGCCGTTTAAATGGCTCTGATATTCGAACAAAATATCATTTTAAAATGATACTATATCAGACGTATGGAATTGTAAATTAATTGGGATAATTTTTGAACCTTCGAAAATGTAATACTGACATTGAGTGAATTATTATCCATATAGTTCTGTAAGAGTCGGACTTGTGAAACAATATCATTAATATTTTTGTGAGAGTTACTGACTTCATGGATCAATCAAGTTAGTAATTCTGTGGTTGGTTAGAATAGACATTGACGATAATTTGTCAGTTTGGACTTAATAATTCGTCTCTGACGGTCATCAATTTCCTTGTTATCAAAGCGTCAATCTGACAAGCTAAAATTTTCGCTTGGTTCATAGTAGCCAAACCAGTTAAAGAACCTATAATTTCTCCCAGCACATTTCTTTTAGTGAGATGGTTTATGTTAGTGTTTTTATCAGATATTCACGCCCTCACACGTATTATGTGTGCACGTGAATCGGGGAAATATCGTCTGGTCTCTATATCTCGTCTGCTTGAGGTGCGGGATCGGGAAAGTTTTACAGTGAAATAGACACACACAACGAAATACGTTTCAATAGCTAGTCGTTAGCCACATCGAGAACGCCTCGAGGCGAACTGCCTCGTCGGGTCTCTCCCCAGGACAGACCAATCTCGCCTCGCCAGAGACTCTCTCTCTCTCTCTCTCTGTGACCAAAGGACTTAGACTGTTTATTACTTATCAAAAACTTAACCAATTACAAAGCAGTTAAAAGTCGTAGGGCGTACACTTCACACATACAGCCAATCACACTAAGTACTGAACACGTCATATCTTTTGATAAATCGTTCACTATATTACTAACTGCAAATACCCAACTGTCAGAAATAGCGGTCCGGATGGCAACGGTTATATCGTAATTCGTTCCAAATCACTGAGTCAAGTTCCGTCGAGGACCTCGCATGAGCCTAAACGATGACAGATCTAACACAGCCATTCACTAGTAATTAGCTGTATAAGTCAGTCAACAGATTCGCGAAAACTAATTCATGACAGTAGCATAAAATCGAAGTTCTTAATTATGCGAACAAATCAAGTTGTCGGGGAAACATTGTCTTCCTATTTTTTAAATATATCGCGGTCATTCAGTGTTTCACCCCCGCTATTTCAAAGTCGTGGTTCTAGCTGCTTTAATTCCTTTCTTCTGCTCTGGGGTTTCTTACGTTTTTTGGGACTTGTGGTATTTTCAGTTTTCCATCAGTACTTATTATATTTTTTCTGTTTTCGGCACGCCTCTCATAAATTTCGTATAAATACAGTCCTGCTCCGCTTGTAATTTTTGGGTCCAGACGACATGTTGGATGCGCATCTTCGCCATTCACGGCGTTCATACTCACCCTGACCATGAATGGTTCGACGCACATCAAGCTGTTGACCTCGGACGATTCTGTGCAGCATGTCAATCAATTCTTGAAGCTTCTGGGACTTGCAGTTAAAACTTAACTTTAAAATATTATTCGTACTTTTGCATGGATTATTTTTCCAGTCAAGTAGAATCCAACTGTTGCAACACAGATGTTCGCAACTTGTTAGCAATTCTGTGAAAATAAAAAAAAACAAGCCTGGGAAAAAAAGCGTTATATTTGGCCAAAAGTTCCGGAAATTCCTCGCTGGTAGTACATTCACAAAGACAGCTACTGCCAAATGTATCTTTTCGGGTTTTCAAATCAACTCCAACGAACGTTTTCCTCTAAATGTCGAGTACATAAAACCTGGCCCAAATCGGGAAAACAATTCCTAATTGCTTTGGCGAGTGTCGCTTCTTCGTCCGAACCAATAACCAAATTTGACAACTAACTGCGTATGGCCTGCCAGCTTACCATGTAGATGAGAGAAAAAACGCTGATAAATCTGATACTGACCATTACAGTGCAATTAAACTGTTCCTAACATAATTGGATGTTTCTGCGTCTTCCTTAATAAATTGTTGTGGTGATACACCATAATTGTCACGTAGCAGGCGCCTAAGTTGAAAGTCCTGTCAATACCTAAAACACTGGGATGGGAAGAGTTAGACGAACAAAATAATTTGATGTCACTTAGGCTTCCTCAAGATAGCAAATAAACGAGGGTGGTTTACCATGTTCGCCTTTGATTTGAACAATTTCCGGCAGGAACGGGTGCTCGTGAAATGTACTCTGTAGCATCTGAATTACGTCCGTTGTATTTTCTTGCTTCGTCCTGAAGTTTTGTTGCTATTATATTTCTCTAGGCTGATTTCTAAACATGCAGTGAAATAAATCATCTGCATCCAGAAATCTACCAGTACCGTGTATTTCACCGGGAAGTGAAGGTATACCCAACTGCATACTTACTACTTCAGGTGTGTCATCATCTGATTCCTGGCTGCTGTCGTCTGATATCATCGCCACATCACTTCTAATCTTCTTGGCGAACTTGAAGGTGTCAGAGATAATCCCATACCGATGTGCACATAATAGACACATCGCCTCTCCCATGAATACAGTATTTAGTACACCAAACCACTTGTCAAATATCCCATTGACACCCGGATATACCGACCGTATTCCAACGTAGAGGACAGTGGTGGCAATGAATATCCCCAGACGGTTGCACATTCTTGTATACAATGTGCGTACTCCGGCGATCATTCTTCCTTAGTGATACTGGGGGTAATACTCTTCATCTCTGAGCTCGTTAGCGGCACTCTCATCTCCGACACATGCAACGAATATGGCGTTGAACAGGCATTTACCATCTCCCATCACAATGACTGGTTTCAGCCGTTTTTATCATCAACATTACCTCGTTCTCTGGCACTATGATATTCTCCACTTGTCTAATGTAAATATTTTCTATCGTTGCAATATCTCGTAACGGAATACCACCAAAACGTGCAGCAATATGTAACCGAGCCAGACCACCTTCAAAACTATAACCAGCTGTAGAGAGAGAGCATAACAAATCGTTAGTCATAGTCCCTTCATATTGTTTCCATGTCGTGTGATGTCAGGTTTTCGCAGCAATCATGGCACCATCACAAAAAAATAACACCGTCATCACCACACTGACCACACTGTCACTGAGCTGCAGTGCGATTGCGTCGAGGAGCCATATTTATAGTAATATATAATATATGCTTCTGAATATAGTATGATGGCTTAATTATCGGGTTATTAAACCTTCAAGTCAGGTATCCGGTGATCAGGGAATTCGCCACCCTTTCAATCGAACAAAGGCACACAGAGAATCGAATTGTGTTACATTTGGTCTCAGCCATGTTGCTTCTCGGCTGCGCCCAGACTGACTGACTCTCTCGTGCAGAGACCACTTTATTCACTTTTCCAACTGTTAACCAATTACAGCGTAGTTTAAGATCTAGAGGCGTGGCCTCCACACATCCAATTCGCATATAGCCAATCACACAAAGTATTTAACACGTCTTTATGTCTGATTAAGTACCCCCTATGCCGGGACATAAACTATCATATTTATTGGCGTCTTGTTATTCCAACTTAACATTCCGTATTCGACAGTTATAACTGCCAGTTGTCTTTTAATAAATCTCAATAACATGCCATGAACGCTACCATGATAAATTGTAAGCAGATGCGGATTATCCAGGGTCACCATTGGAAGCCGCTATGACCGCTCGAAGCGGCCTCTACTAAACTCATGAAAATATAAATCATGACACTAGTGATAGAGATGCGTTTCAAAGCAATGCTAAGATCCATTGACCAAAAAGACCTGAGCTGGGAAAATAAGTCTCATTTTATAGCGCACATCCTGCTGTGATTGGCTAACGTTATGCTCATACTTGATTTTAATTGGTTCGAGCGATTACAATTGTTTACACTTACCTTTCAACACCACTTTAGAAAACAATCGCGTCGGCGATTTAAAAAGTGTCACACCTTGAACAATGCCTCTCTTTAACACATTCGTCACTCTACTTAAACTTCACTCCTATGCCAATGTTGTGTCAGAACATTCTCCATTTGCCGTTTGAATTATATTTTTAGTTTCTTCTTTTTCATGTTTAATTTTCACACTGACTTAGCGGTAATTCCATGTTTTACTTCAATAGTTTGTGCGTAAAGTATTCTCAGTGAAGCCATGTCGTAACCTTGAGAAAAACTACTGTTCATCAAGCCATCAAACCCGAATTGAATTCACAATATCAGGTAAATTCGTGTTACGGGTGTGAGTGTTTTGTGATTGAACGTACTATTGACATAAATTGTTATTCTCTTGCAGAGAACGTTAGTTTTTTAGGAGACCTTACGTGGTTTGACCTAGTTAAGGTTTGTTGATCACAACCACATACATAAATGAGTATTGAAAAGTGTTGCAACCCTGTAACGATGAACTGTCAATAATTCTAATTTTAATTTTAACCCTGTCTGCATGTCGTGAAAGTTTCTATAAAACAATTTGCCATGGCATTGGTGTAATAGTTATCGTTGTATAAGTCACTGTTAAGTTGGCGTCTCCAGATACTCACAGCAAAGATAATGGTTTGACGTGTTATCGTTAAGTACATTGTTCAATTCAAGTTACAATGTGATCCAATGCAGCCTAGAGCAAGTTTCACTCTGTCTGTCTTTTGTCTGATCTTTTACATATACTTTTCGAACAGATGTTGGTCTCTGATGAGACATCACCTGCTTCAAATCATTCACCTTATGACAAAGACATTTACCAGTGCTGTTAATCGAACTACAAGTTTACTAAGCATAAATGAACATAGCAAATATAAAAACAAACGAAATGCATCTTGTGTCTAAAAGATTCAGTCACTCTTTTGCACACACTAGCATGTCGATAGCGTAAATAGGTTAACCTGGTTTTCCAATAAAATTTGTCAATAACAGTCCATGTTTTGTGTTCATCACTTTGTAATTGTCTTCTCCATAGACTACTATATAGCAATAAGCTTACCCATCGGCAAAGACGCATAATTTCATTGTTTGTCTTGTCTTTACTGTTTTTGTAAGATGTCACAGGGCTAAATTCAATGACATTAACTGTCAGAGCACTGTTTGTCATCGGGACTTGCATCTTCCTCTTCCTCATCACAGGAATCAAATGACGAACAGTAAAATTTTCCCTGCAACATCGACCAAACACTCTTCAGTTTCATCGGAGTTTCTCAAATCACACTTTGGAAACAAATGTTTCAGGACAGTTTCAGGCATAGTTAGCTTGAGTGATTTACCAGACTTGCATTTGATTGTGACGTTGGCTTTGATTTGAAGTTGCAAGCTGTTTATTTGCGCATATTGCATGATCCACACTTTACTGTTGCAGCCTCAAAATTAAGCTGCAGTAATTCTTTTCTGCAAATGCATGTAGCTTCAGCAAACTATTGTACAAGCGAATTCCTCGATTGAGCAATTTTGAGTTGTATTGACGACAGCCCCAGTTATCCGTACTGTGGGTTCCATGGTACTGTCCACAGTTGTTAGACTATTTCGAAGAGACAGAAGTCTAACAGATGCATTGGAGAATTTGTATGTAGTGTTCATCTGAACACCAGGGATATCTGACCCCCAAATTGCTATATGCATATTTCCAGTATGGTCCGCTAAAGAGAATATTTGCTTTTCTAAATATTTGCCACCCCCAACCTGTCTCTTCCTCTGATATGACCTTTGCCAGTGTATTAACATTCTTGAGAACGATTACAGGTAGACATGCTCGAACTTCAATTGCTGCAAAGAAACAGACCATTTCTAAGTCAGCTCTATGTAAATTAATTATAGTTGAACACAGGATATGCTCATCATCCTGGAAAAAAATGATCCATATATTTTGTGGCGTATAGGGAAGCGTAATAGTGCCACACATTTTTTTTAATCTCGTTATAACGAGTCTATTTGATAGTTGTCTCAGCTGGTGTCATATGCGGCAGCCTTGGTCTCAACTACAACAAATTATTGGTCAACCTAGCTCACGGGCACAATGTAATTTTAAGTATCTGGTCCCTCAAAAGATGGTTGCGGAAGCTAGGACTCATCAGGAGAAAACAATTCACCAATATTGACGACGTGGCCAGTTTTATTCAGGGACACATTCAGGGATCTAACCAATTGCCAGGCAACCGATGGATACATTTAAAGTGCGTTCGCGTAAAAACTGGTTTAACTGTTTTACACTAGTGGATCGAATATAGAGACCACAAAACTTTGAATGCCACAGAATGCCAATGAACCGGAAGTACATTCATGTTTAAAATAAACGCTGAGGGCGCATTACATTATAACGAGATTTTTTATTATTTTGCTAAGAGTATGGCACCAATACGCTTACTTACTTATTACTGTGACTGGGGACTAATTTTCAAATTTTTGTTGGATACAACAATGCATGTTATTTTTACATATTGCTGTAGCAATTAAACGGAAAACCTGATTGTGTGCGAGGGTTTTAAACTATCACAAATAATTGAGTTCTAATTACATCAAAATGGGGTCATTCATCAAACTTAATGTCGATGAATGTCATAACAGGTGTGCTTTATATTTGTGGATGAGCACTAGCTATTGAAAAAAATAATATTTAATCAGAAAATATACAACAAAATAAACTTACCCATAACATTATCTTGTTATTAACTCCAGTCCTGAATTGAACCAACAGTTTAAAGTAGTCTTTATCAGGTGTGGCACATCGGAAAAGAAATATAACACTATCTTTTTCGGCGTATGGATTTTGGCATGCATGTACACGCTGACCAGTTGGATCATGATGCATGCATATGAACCATCGATCGGGTTGAGCACCATTAGACGTAGTGGCAATCACCTTGAATCCAATCATTTCGAGCCATTCTACTGCTTCCCACACCAATGGATACAGGAAATCTGATGTGATAGCATTTGTTGGGAAATGAACAACAGGGTATTCTAACCTTATTGTAATCCCACGAACCATAACAGCCAATAAGTATTGGGCGATATACCTAGTTGATACATCGTTTATATTTAATGAGGCAGTTTCCAAAATCCCCGGTGTTGACAAAACCAATAAGACGTGTGTGCTTGTCGAAGACTAAGTCTGACTTAATTCTGAGTTCATCATGTAGGATACCTAAATACTTCTGATGATCTTCTAGTTGGTTATAGTTTCTTTCTCTGTACAACTGCTTAAAGGTAGCAGCAGGCAGTAAAACCAATAGTTGGTTTTGTCCATTGATTATAGTATTAGTGTTTTTTTCATTTAGCAACTCAATTACTCCAGATTCACGAGGAGTTTTGTAGAAAGAAGCTGACCTCAGCTTTAAATTAAGGCACCACTTTTTAAACATAGGATGCCATCTATGACCTCAAAACTCGCTTATAGTGGACTGAATGCTCTTAGGTCTCTTCGTCTACTGTTATTCCATCTTTCGTTATGCTCTCCCTCAGCTTGTGTCTAAGTCTACCTTCTGCAGCTTCAGCTCTTCTCTTAGCCTTAACGATGTTCTGTGTTCTCGAGTACAGTTCGTTATTACCTAATGACAGTCGATTAGTGCTACTGTGGTCAAGCTTCCTTTCTGTCATAGGTCTCATCTTTTTGACTCCCATGTGCGAAGCACAAAATGGGAGTCTTTGCAGTTAGTGTGTCTGTATGTGTGTATGTGTGTATGTGTGTGTGTATGTGTGTATGTGTGTCCGACTGTTCCACTGCTATCTCAAGAACCATACATCGGTTTTTGATGAAACTTGGTGCATAGATGCTCTGGACCAATGCGCAGATTTGATTAGGTTTTGGTAAAAATCCATGCTCGTTAATTACCTAATTTGCATGATAATTAGCTATTTTTTAGCTGTTCTATGACTGTTCCACTGATATCTAAAGAACCACTCATTGGATTTTGATGAAACTTGGTACATAGATGCTCTGAACATATGCGCAGATTTGATTAATTTTTGGTAAAAATCCGTGCATATTAATTACCTAATTTGCATGATAATTAGCTATTTTTTAGTGGTTCCATGACTGTACCACTGATATCTAAACAACCACTCATTGGATTTTGATGAAACTTGGTACATAGATGCTCTGAACTAATGCTAGGTTTTGATTAGTTTTTGGTAATAATCCGTGGATACTAATTACCTAATTTGCATAATGATTAGTCAATTTTCGGGTTTTCCACTGATATCTCAAGTACTAATCATCACATTTCAATGAAACTTGGTACATAGATGTCATACGACACTGCACAGACCTGATAGTTTTTATGGTAATATCAGTACATATTAATTACCTAATTTGCATAATTAATTAATTTTCAGCATTTGATATAAGTAGTTAGCATTACATTTCAATGAAACTTGGTACTTACATACTCAAGGACTATGCAGAGATTGATTGTTTTCGATAAATATTTGTGCATATTAATCACCTAATTTGCATAATTAGTTAATTTTCAGCTTTTCCACGGGTATCTCAAGTACTAATCATCGCATTTCAATGAAACTTGGTACATAGATCCTTTAGGACTATGCAGAGACCTGATTAGTTTTAGGGTAAATAATTGTGCATATTAATTACCTAATTTGCATAATTAATTTTCAGCTTTTCTACTGATATCTAAAGTACTAATCATCACATTTCAATGAATCTAGAATTATGCAGACCCAATTAGTTTCCGGTAAATATTTGTGCATATTAATCACCTAATTTGCATAATTAACCAACTTTCACACTGATATCTCAGGTACTATACATCACATATCAATGAATGTACATGGATGCTGTAGGACAATAGACAGACCTGAATAATTGTGGGTTAAAATCTGTACATATTAATTACCTAATTTGCATAATTAACCAATTTTAAGCTTTCACACTGATATCTAAAGCACCGTAAAAACTCCAAAATTTCGACCGGTTTTAAATAATTGGTGTTAGAAATGCGACGTGTTTTTAGAGTCAAAATTAAAGTGCATTTTCGGACGGTCGAATTTTTCAGAATAGAAATCAGCAAATGAAAAAATGGAGATGATAGACAGTGTGCTTCATTAGTTTTTAAAAAATGCAATGTCCGTCAATTGACGTAAACTTCCTCATGTTTCACGGTAAAAGCAAAGGTCGTGGCCGAGTTGTAACTCAAAATCTAAACAAAGTCATCAATCAGTGAGTATTATGACAAGCAAAACAAAACATCAAGACGCGGAGAAGAGGTCAGCACAAAACTAATAGGTCAAAAGACAAAGCTGTCTCGCACTACCTAGGAAAACTTGCGAATGTTCGAAGTACAGGTACCCATTGGACAAAAGATACATGGAAGTTTAGCAAACTATCTCCCCGACCCAGTGCAATGTATCCGGTTAGAATCAAAGCTCACGTGTCCCTTATTTGAGGGACCAAATTCTGCCGTAAATTCGCCCTTGGATTAAAAAATAAAATGGGATTTAAGAAAATAAAATGGGACTTTTAAGGTGTATTTTGGCGTCATTTTTTGGACATTTCAATCAATCCTGCCGGCTAAAATAGAGTAAGTTTTACCGTGGTCATTGACGTCTGTCTATTCAAGAGTACACGTGTATGATTTTTATCGTGACTAGCGTGAGCGGGTAAGCTTCCTTTCGAGAATGAGCTGTTATCACTGTGAACAATGTTAAATTATTCTTCAGATGACCAGTTTATTTTTTAAAAACAACTAATTTTTTTATTTAAAAAAAATCATGCCGTTTTCGCATCAAAATCCAAGCCAAAATATCGTACTACAACACCAATCTCTTCCGCATTGCGTTCAATAACATTAACATATTTAAATAAGCCATGGTAATTTGAACACGTTGGCATCATCCAGCTTTTTGATTGGTTAATTAGCGATTTGACCTATTTGACCTAAGAGAACATGGCGGATATCCTACAGCATCAAACGTTTATACGAGACCGGAATCATTCGCTTACGATGAAACTAAGTTGACTTTTATTTGTATTTCATAACCATTCAACAAATTTATTTTGTGTACATTATTATAATCACTACTGAGTACAGTAATAATCAACAATTCAGAAACACAGCATGCCGAGATTTTTGTGTTCGTTTTTATTTGAAACTTCGTTTATTTAGAATATATTTTCGTTACCAATAAAATAAAAATCTCTCAGTCAATCAGAAACCCGGATTCATGCCTTCGAGGAAGGTCCCGTTTGAACGCTCACATCGGTTTTTTTTTCGTTTGGGGGAAAACTAAAACTGGTCGCAATTTTCGAATAAGAATGAGTCGGCAATTCTTAGTGGAGTCGAAAATTTGGAGGTAAATAAAACACCGAACCCCGGCAAATAAATAGGCGGCCGAATTTTTAGAGGGGTCGAGATTTTGGAGTTTTCACGGTACTAATTATTCCATTTCAATGAAACTTAGTACAAAGATGCTCTAGGACAATGTACAAACCTAATTAGTTTGGGGTAAAAATCTGTTCATATTAATTCCCTAATAAGCATAATAATTCATAATTTTTTGGTTCTAATCACATTTCAATTAAACTTGGAGACATAGATTTTCTGTTACATTGCGCAGACCTCATTAGTTTTACACTCAAATCTGGTCATATTAATTTTCTGATTTGCATAATTAGTTTTCAGCTAAGTAATTTCGAATTATATTTAATGTGTCTCCAATACTCTCAGCACATGGGAGTTCTTTCTAAGCTTTCTTTGATTATCATTTGCAGTCATAGCAAACATTTTATTCTTGAACTAAATACAAGAATTACACTTTTCCTTTCCTTCAATTGTAACCATCTGACAGTCTACAGTTCTCACACTGTGACAATAAGGCTTTCCCTTACTATAACATTGACGTTGTGGCGTTTTGCAACAGGACCATATTATATATCTTGAATTTTTTTAGTTGGTCGTCAATACCACTTTTGTAGGTTTGTGTGTGTGTGTGATGTTCGGTGTTTTCACGTATTATTTCTTCTGTGATTTGTTTTGTTTTGGCTTGGCAGATTTCTCTCAAACTTGGCAGGTAGGTTACACCTTCATCCTGGTTATTGTGAAAAATCTAAATTTTGTTTGGCCCACCGTTGCCATAGCAACATCCAAAACACTGTTTTGGGATAGCTTCGCGCCAAATGTATCTCCCCCCTTCAAATTTTGGGTGAAACACATTAGACATTATAGCTCATTCTACTCAACTCGAGTGTGAGCACAGAGTTTCTATTTGAATTGTTGATATGTATTTTCATATTGACCCCAAAGTTGGGGTAACTGTTCACAAGGAATGGCTTTTTAAATCTGATTAGTTAGGTTGTAAAATCTGAAAACAAATTCTGTTTCTATGGCAACAGCATAAAACTGATTTTTTTTTAAAAACATTCGCGCCAAATGTACCATCTCACCCTACATTTCTACGATTAAAGAGCACGGACGTTGCTCATGCTACTCAGCTTGAGTGTGAGCATAAATTTACTGTGTTTTTTTGTCTATTTTAATTACAGAGAAAATTGACCTGAAAGTTGGGGTAACTTTTCACTAGCAACGGCTTTTAACTGCTCTGTGATTTGTTTTGGCTTGGCTGATTTTGTCCATAATTGACAGGCAGGTCGTACCGTCACTAATTGGAAATAATCTTGGCCCACAGCTGCAATGGCAACAGCCAAAATCTGATTTTTGAATAATTTCGCCCCAAATTTATTACCTCCTACCAACCAGTTTTGTAATATCAGTGATCATGCTATTTATTTTGGCTATGTTGTGCACTGGTAAGAGATCACCGGCGCCGACATTGTTACTCTGTATCAACGTAATCCCAACGCAACTTTGAACTATGAATGAACTAATGCTGCCTTTAATCTAGAAAATACTATCGCAAAACGGTTAGAAATAATAAATTTAACAGAATACGTGCTAACAATGAAGTAACTTCTGAAGATTAAATGGTTTTTTGGGACTCTGTTTTAGTTATAGCTTCACGTTCATATCCTACCATGGTAACAGCCGAAAACATGTTGCTTGTCTTTTGAGCGGGACGGATCGCCAACCAGCCTGTATTATATTTGTTTGCCTGTCAACCATCAGGACGGTCAATTTGAAGGACTCAGTAACACCTTAGTAACTATGTTTCATGATAAAATTATTTCTTGGTAGATTATAACTATATATGCACTCTTATTTGCATTTAACTTGTTTACCAGTATATATAATAACAAAAACATTGTGGGGAAAGGGTTCAGGAGTAGAGGAGACCAAGACGAGGTGTGTCTAGTTTGAACACTAAGCAGCAACTGATTTAATCACGAAAACTATGCAACTAAATACTGTTTCAAGACCATATTTATATAAACAGAAATGAAAGGTTAGCAGGATGTTACTATCATAGGGGAACATCTTGTCTGGTCTGAGTTTCTCCAACACGTCTCGGGGAAATTCTCGTCTGGTCTCTATGACGCGTCTCTTGAGATACCGGACCGGGAACGTCACTAAATATCAGTTCAAAACAAAGATCTGGGCGCTCACATACATACAGTTCAATATCACAAAAAAAAAATGTGCAAAAAAATGACAATAGAAAGCAAGAAATGTTACATTACTAAGTAATAGATCCGTGATTCTTGAGTTACAGTGTCAGTGTCCAGTGAGCGGTTCTCTATACAATACACAAATAGCTGAAACAGAAAACAAGCAGCTCCACATAGGTAGGCCTGTACGCAATACTAAGGGGTCAGTCAGTTCCAGTCTGTATTTTAGTGGTCTGATACTGTCTGATAGTCACATAAAGTACATGTAACCATAATATGTGTTGTCTTGCCTATGTTTATCTGCATTTACAAGCTCTTGATGTTTGTTTGGTGCGAACACCAAAACATATGTCACTAAACTCTTCCGCCTGTTGCAAAGTTGCGTTGAAATACCTTACAACTTGACTTGGGTAACATTATGTACGTAGCCTTCGGCATCAGACTCTTTTTTTTTTATTTATTCTTATACCCTTTTTCCTATATTTTACTTTCAGATCGTCAAAAGTTAGTGAAAATAAATTCCATCCAAAACATCCAAAAGTCTTTAAAGCGAATATTAATTCCAGCTGTAATAAAGTATTTTACAGTAGATTAGACCTGTTCACTGAGTAACGCTGTTTTACATCACGATTTTTTCCATTGCGTGCAATTTATTATAGTACTGTTTATATTCTGTTTGGCTCAGTATTCTCCTTCACCAGTTACTAGAAAAACAAGTAACTTTATTTGATTGCAGGAACTTCAAGAAGGCGGCATAAGAGGCATTTGCAAAGGTAGGTTCTCCATTTTCAATGAAATTGAATGTATCGGGGGTGAGATTAGTGTACATCCCGTGACGTACCGATGTGAATATATTATGTTGAATGACGGCTTTATATTGATGTGAAAAGCCAAAAAACAACAATCGTCTTCAATCCACGAAACTAGTTTCTAAATAGCCCTGTATACCATGTCAAATCTTTGTAAACGATTCTTTCATGGCCTCTCGCCGTTTGGATCCCCATGACGATTATACCCCTCGACGGTAGAACCCCCTTATGTCACAATCCCGAACATTTGGACCCAGCATTGTTTGTCAAAAGTTGCAACATTTTACTGGATAAACCTAGAAGATACGTAAACTTGGCAACAAAATCGGAAGTTACGGCGACCCATCGACGGTCGAACCCCTTGACGTCACAAACCCAAACGTTAGGACGCACTATTATTACCAATATAAATACTGCCGATCAAAAGAAGCAACCATTTTACTGTATACAATTAGTTGATAATAAAAAAAATGGCAACAGAGTCGCAAATTACAGCGGCTATCTTTTTTGATCGACACCTGAGCGTCGGGGAGAGTTCAGTCCGCCGTGTTGTTTACTGTCGCAAGTCTGTTGTTTAGCAATATACCATTCGATTCTTAGGTATGGCAGTATAGTCAATTTACACATTTCTTTTTTGTTTTGTTTTCAGGAAAAAGTCAATGTTCTTTTTCCATGTAAAGCTGTGACTATGTAATCCTACCCCAATCAAAAAGTTAGGTGAAAATACAAGAAATATATTTACAGCCGATACAGTTGTTGCTGTCATTACAGTGGTCCCTCTCTAAGTATCGACCATGATTATGTTTGCTGTAAACATTGCAGTGATGCATTGTTTGTTTGATATTATGCGGGTCGTTTGCTGTTGTTTGCTAATTCGACGGTAACTGCACCCAACATATACCGCCACCATCGCAATTATAAACTTGTTCGTCGGAATAATCACCTTCATAGATAATTTCTCGGGAATAGTTCTGTATTTCATCAAACTGGAAATTACAAATGTTCATTTGAATTTTATTCTGTCGGGTTCATTTCCGGGGCCAAGACAACTTGTAGAAATTCGAATTCAAGTAGGGAATAAACGGCAATGTTCAAAAAACACATTAGCAAACATGTACAACATTGCATAGACTTAGCTTATGTTGTATTTTCATGATGCCGATCGAGTGGATGAACGTGAAACTTTAGACGACTGAAACAAAGCACGTCAGTTCACTGTTTGACCCATCACACAACATCGACATGGATTGATTAACACATTTTTGTTTTCTTTTCAGGAAAGTCAATGTTTTTTTTCTATTGTTTAAGACTGTATTGATTATAAGTCACACTATTCCAAACGGTGGTGCCGACGATGCCGTTCCGACAAAGGATAGCGAATCACTACTGAAAACCTCTACTGTTTAGTTTTTAACAGCTTATTTATTATATACGAATTCGAAATTAATCAAATACAGAAAAAATGCGCTAGTGAATCAAATACGAAAAAAATGCGCGAGTGAATTGAATACAAAATACGAGAGTGAACCACCAAATACGAAAAAAATGTGCGAGTAATTTAAATACAAAAAATACGCGAGTAATTAAAATACAAAAAATGCGCGAAAGGATCAAATGTGAACAAATCGCAACTACAGATTTCTTCGATTGTTGGACCATTAAATTTACTGCACCTTCTTAATAGTTTCGAGGTACTTATTGCCTTGTCGTCGTACTTTTGCCATAGAGCGGAAATACGTCCCTCTATAGTGTGGTACGCGGCGCTCTGGTAGTTCGGAATCTTCGACTCTCTCACTAAACGCGATTGTATGGTAGTTAGCCTGGCTTCTTGGTACAGTAGTGGAATCAAAACGTAAAACTAATTTCCATTTATCCTTCGATGTCATCCTTCGACATGATTGTTGGTTCTGATCCTTTTTTTTAAATGCACCACGACGCGATTGGAAAAAATCGGCTTTCCGTCGGTGAATTCCTTCGTCGCATTTTCTTTCAACTCTCTAAACATGGGCTCGATGTGTTCCTGCGGCAGGAATGGTACCGCCATAACCTTTCTGAAAAATCTAAATACTGATCCCTTTCGGTTATACGCCGACTGTAAACGTACTTGCTTCACTTTTGCGGCATATTGCCAGAGTCAAATGAAATACCCATACATGTACTTGGATTCTTAGTTCTGGGAAGACAGAACGTACTGCACGCCACATCCCAGCTTCGAAATCCATAACGCACGCCTTTGCCTTGAATCTGGGTACTGCGTTTCTAATTGCTCTAAATACTGCTTCGTAATCTCCTGTTTCTTGGCGGGACATAAAACAATACGCTAACGAAATCTGCTTCAGGTCATTCTCTTCGTCACCTTTGATAAAACCGTGAATAGAAAAAAGCTGGTAAGTAGCGTCCATGTTCCACGAACGCGCCCTGCGTAGTACATAGAGCTGGGCAGGAGTATACACAGATTAGGTGTCGCGCGCCCTCGATTACTACGTCGTTCTGCAAAAATTCTTCGGCTAACTCGAAATCTAAATCTCTGGGCTCTTTTGGTCGCGTCTTTTCACTGGTACGGTTTGCTGCTCTGGTCAAGTTGGCTGAGACAGGTAAACTGTAGGGTGGGTCTTCGGGATGCGCATTCTTCACCATAATCTTCTACACGATGTCAGCTGATGAACGAAAAACAGTTTCCTTGGCTATCTTTTTTACTTCTACAATTGTTTTCATTCTTTTGGCCATACTGAGTTCACCTGCATGGTTGTGGGTATGTAATCCTGGAGCACCAAAGCACGACACTGTATAGGGGAGGTTTGCTGGCTATGCTGTAACCGTCCTATTCTTTGTCGATTTAGAGTGGTAGGGGTAACCGCTACTATCAGTTAGCATAATTTTCCCTCGTTTCGATGCTACTTCCACGAGTTCGTATGTAACGCGATGCTCTTCTAACGTGCGTCGCCGTCGAGGGTGACTTCAGGATTCGGTTGCGGGTTTTTCGTAGGAGATATCTACATTAAACGAGTCGCGGGCTAAATTCATTGGTTCGTCTCGGATGTTGTCGGGTCTTCATGATTGGATGAGAGTACATCTTGATCGTGATCACCATTGTACAGTCGCACATATGGTAACCGTTTACAATCTGCACAAAACCAGTCTACCTCTGCTTCTTGGCGCCTCAGTTGTCTGTAGAATGCTTGAGTTATACCCGAGTTGCAGTCACACGCCAAAGCTTGCTGCAGACCACGAACTTGGAGCGAACATGCAACACAAGGATCTGTAACTTCTGTCACAATAATAATAGTATTGGTTAATCAAATACGAAAAAACGCGAGTGAATCAAATACTAAAAAAATGTGCGAGTAAATCAAACACAGAAAAATGCGCGGATAACTAAAAAGCAGTGACGAGAAAATCTATAAGGTAATAAGGATATACGTAAATCAGGAGATATGAATTCTGCAGTTAGAATATACCTTGGCTGTGATCAGAATGAGATTAATTGGCTTAGTGGGCCTTAGATATATGGTGTTATGAACAAAATTTGTGTCAATTTCTGACCCAATTATGTAAAAGTCACGGTGCGGTACAGTAACTAAATGCTGATGACACTTTTCGCGTAATTTGTATGGAATTCATTTTCTC
Source organism: Saccoglossus kowalevskii (assembly GCF_978046115.1). Classification (NCBI taxonomy): domain Eukaryota; kingdom Metazoa; phylum Hemichordata; class Enteropneusta; family Harrimaniidae; genus Saccoglossus; species Saccoglossus kowalevskii. The sequence continues at coordinate 8,832,361 of NC_140657.1, forward strand.
TGATTTTTGACAAGCTCAATGTAAAATAAAAGAATGCAGGTAATGCCCGTTTTATGAAAGTGCCGTTTATCTTCCTTCCACAAAATCGCATCACGACTAAATGCGAAAACCAACCACACACCAATGCTTGCTGATGTTCGATTGTCAAGAAAATAAAAAAAATAATATATAATTTGAGAAGGAAAGGACGATAGTCACAGTTATATAAGCATAGTTTTTCGCGACCCCAGTGAAATGAACCATGCAAAGTTCAATACTACTCAAATGTCAGTTAGACGTGATGTTTTGCCACACAATGGCTATTCATGAGACAAGTTTGTAATGAAGTCGTATTCAAAGAAAAAATATAAGACGAAGCAGGTTTTATTTAACTTGTTTGGAAACAGCATCTCGTCGCTGATTGAAACACAATTTAGCAAGAAAAAGCACAAAAATTCACTCCGACTGCCCACGAACCTGCTTCTATACCATAAATATTGACAGTAAATAATTATAAGCATGCAGTTCTTGCAATGTAGTTTTATTAGTCAATAAATATAATCATCCTATGCTTGTAATGTACAATTATCAGAAAATAGTAGCTTACACGGCATTTAGTTCTGAACACAGCTCATTATCACTCCGGAAAGTTCAAATAGGTAGTACAATGATACAGCGCCTAGTGATTACTAGTCAATTTCATATCGTGGATAGGTTTTACAACTTGAAGTTACAAATATCATGTGTTTTGCGATTGTACTCGACTGTCTTTGATAGAACAAAGCATTTACACATCATCGGAAGTTCAATATTGAACCGACGTGCTTTGTTTCAGCGGTCTAAAGTTTCATGTTCGTCCACCGTTCGGCATCATGAAAAATACAAAATAAGCTTAGTATATGTAATGTTGTATATTTCATCAACAGTTTGTTATTTTACTTTACATTATTTCACTTATTTAATTATATTTCATTATATTTCTTAGTCATGCAGACACTTTCTGTGTATAACGCTAGGCGGGGACATGGACTAGACTAGTTCAACACCGAACTATTTCCGTGTCCCTCCCCAGTTGCATTCCTACAAAGCAATATTTTATTTATATATGCATTTCTGTACATTAGTATTTATTTAATTTCCTTATGTAACTGGTGAAATAAAAAAAATATAAAAAAAATATATTTGCTAATGTGTCTATCCCCTACTTGAATTCGGATTTCTACAAGTTGTCTTGGCCTCGGAAATGAATCCGACAGAATAAAATTCAAATGAAGATTCGCATGTTCCTATTTGATGAAATAATGACAGCCATTATGTACGGGCTGTTAACATGTTTCTCGTATTTTCACCTAACTATTTTGATTGGAGTAGGGCTACATAATCAGTTTTACACGGAAAGAACATTGACTTTTTTCTGAAAACAAAACAAAAAAGAAATGTGTTAATTGTATATACTGCCGTCCCTAAGAATCAAATGGTATAGTCCTATTGTTAAATAATTGCCTTGCGATAGTAAACAACATGGCGGACTGAACTCTCCCCAACGCCCAGGCGTCGATCAGAAAAGATAGCCAATTAATTTTATACCGTAAAGTGGTTGCTGATTTTGATCGAGCAGTATTCATATTGGTAACAATAGTGGGTCCCAACGTTTGGGGTTGTGACATCAAGGGGTTCAAGCATCGATGGGTCGCCGTAAATCGCGATTCTGCATGTTGCCAAAATGTAGGTATCTTCTAGTTTTATCCAGTAAAATGTTGCAACTTTTGAAAACAATTGCTGGATACAAATGTTGAGGATTGTGACGTCAAGGGGTTCTACCGTCGATAAGTTTAATCATCCCAGGGACCAAATGGCGAGGGATCCAAACGACCCGATACCCTCGGCAGCCGTCGCGATCCTTGCTCATCATGGTGATCGAACGTTCCTCCCCAAATTTTTCATTCGTACGTTACTTGTATTTGTTTATTTTGTACACGAAATTAATAATTTGTTTATTGTGGTCATTTTTGGATACAATGGTTGCGTCATGTACGCCAGTTTTTTTTTTTATATACCTCACTGAAACTCGACGTAAATATGTCAATGACATTGGCTTCCGCCACTGGAGTTCCACTAGAATAGATTGAATAGATTTATTTTATTTCACCAGAAAAAGGAGACAATTGTACAGGAAACTTTATCTGAATTAATATTAAATATATATTTTTTTTCTGGTGGGGGAACCAGAGAGGTAGTTCTAGCAGAACTAATCTAGTCCCTGGCCCCAAGACCATACTCAATTTTTAAAATGTACGTTGTTGTGAATAGCGATACACAACACAAATTATATTAAGTTAAAAATAAATAAATACATAATTAAGTAAGTAGAGACTACAAACTCTCATTAATAATACTAATGCATATATTGCAATAATGCAAGTATTTATACATTAGTTAAAAGATATTTTTTTAATGCCGTTTTGAACGAGTTTCGTAAAGTTAATGTTTTTAACGAAGTTGGGAGCTCATTCCAATGTTTTACAAGAGTAAATGTCAGACTTTTTTTAGTTGAACTTAAATTAATTTGTGGTGTGACAAGTTTCTCAGAGATTACTGATCGTGTATAGTATGGGTGTGATATTGATAAGGCATAATCATCCAGAGAGTGTGCATGGCGGCCATTTTTCAAATCGTATGCAAATAAACATGTATTGTACTTACATAGTTTATACACATCAAGAATGCCAAGTTGCAGGAAAAGTGGTGTGGTACTTGCTCGAAAATGAGAGAAAGAAATTAATCTGACAAACTTTTTTTTGTAATTTAAAAATTGGATAAATATATATGCTAAAAGTGTGTTCCCATATTTCTATACAATAAGCAATGTGTAGGAGAATCAACGAGTTGTAAAGTAATATCATAACGGATTTTGGTAAATAATGCCTTAAGTATGAGATTATCCCAATTCTTTTACTGATTGTTTTAACAATGTTATTGATATGGGGTCTCCAACAAAGTGTTGAGTCAAGCGTGACACCTAAATAAACAGCTGACGACACCATTCTTAATGACAAATCATCAATTGACAATACGTCCTCAATAGTTGTTTTTATTTGAGCTGTCTAAAAAATCATGAAATTTGTTTTATCAATGTTTATAGTTAATTTATTTGATTTACACCAGGTAGCAACTTTATTTAATTCAATATTGGGTGTGTGAAGGTTAACAGAACGGTCTTTCACGGAATAAAATAGACTGGTGTCATCAGCAAATAGTCTGAATGGGAAAAAAGGGGGGATGATCTAGAAATGTCATTAATATAAACTAAAAAAGAAGAGGGCCTACGATTGACCCTTGTGTTACCCCTGTGGATATAGTACTAAAAACAATGATTCTGACTGTAAAACTGACATATTGTTGCCGACCATCCAAAAAAGTTTTAAACCAGTTCAAAGTTGACCCTCTAATCCCATATTGTTGTAGCTTAGCGAGCAAAATACTGTGATAAATGGTATCGAAAGCTTTTCTCAAGTCTATAAAAGCATCAAGTGTGACAAAACCTTCATCAATTCTTTTTGAGATTTCAGCTGTGAGATCAGCTAAGGCGAGTTTAGTGCTATATTGCTTTCGGAACCCGTACTGATTTTCTGAAAGAATTTTAAATTTGTCCATAAAGGCACACAACTGTTTATTGGCAAATGATTCGAACAGTTTGCTGAAGACAGGTAAAACGGAGATCGGCCTGTAGTTTCCAATTTCATAAGCACACCCTTTCTTGAAAATGGGACTCACCCGTGCTTTTTTCAGTTTGTCAGGGAATACGCCTTTCGACAAGGAACAATATATAATATAGGCGATTGGTTCGGCAATATATTCAGCAGCCACTTTCACAAGTTTTGGGTGAATACCGTCATAAACAACGGATTTACGAATGTCAAATTTGTCAATTTCATTTAAGACATTGTGTGCACAGACAGAGCGAAAGAAAAGTGACTCTGGTTGTCTGTTGCCAAGGTAGTCATTAAAATTGGTGTTACAGGTAATCTCCGAAGCAAGCTTTGGTCCAATGTTAACAAAAATAAGAATTGAACAAATGTGCAATATCCTTACTGTTTGTAACAAATTCATCTGGTTTGGTGGTTGATTTTAATTTTTGAGGGGTCCCAGCCTTGCACATGTTTCCATTCATTATTTCATTAATGGCCTGCCATGTTTTATTATTATTGCCAGCGGAGGTGCAAAATCTGTTACGAAAATACGACTTTTTGGCAGCTTTCAACAGTTTACACAGAATATTACGGTACTTTTTATATTGATTATGTACTGTTGAGCTGACAGAATATCGTTTTGTTTTAGAAAATAGTTTGTGTTTATTTTTAATGGAGACAAGCAGTCCCTTAGTAATCCAAGGCTTTTTGAGTGATTTGGTCGAAAAACGAGTTTTAATCCTTGGGACATGTTTAGCGACAATGTTATTAAACAGTTTGTAAAAGGCGTCGTAGGCCAAATTTGGATAATATATTTCATAAATTGGCATCCATGACGACACCCGCTTTGAATGGTTCAGGATTAAACACAGAAAAGTCATGTTTGTAACTATTTGTTCGATTTGTGTTAAATATATGACGTAATTTTTTAAAAACAGCAAAAATTGGAAAATGATCACTAATATCCGCCTCTAGGGTACCGGCTTCAATAAAATAATCAAAACAATTCATAAGACAGTGATCTATTGTTGTAGATGTTGATTCGGTTACTCTAGTTGGAGAGTGTATAATTTGTTGAAAATTATTGGCATTAAGAACTGTGTCATAGGCAGCATGCGCATTATTGCTGCTAGCAACATTAATGTTGACATCGCCAAGAAAAATACATTTTTTATTGGCACAAAAAGTTTCAAGACAATGCTCAAAACTATCAAGGAAATCTTGCACAGAGGTATTGGGCTTACGGTAAACTACACCTATTATAACTTGTTTGTTGTCCTGTGATAGGTTTCCAAACATCAAAAATACCTTTCACTTAGGTAACCGGGATTCGATCGTTCCCCACGCTGGACTCACAAACAAACATACACAAGCTCCGTTCATGTCCATTCGATTCTCCGCTTGTCCCCAGCTTTCACCCGAGACAGCTTAAAATCACTTTTTACTACTTGTCACCCATTAGCCAATTACAATACAGTATAAGAGCCTTTAAGGCATTGCTTTCAAACAAACAGAGTAAAAGAGTTGAAAGGTCGTCAAAATGTGCACTAATGGATCTAACATTCAAATGTAAGGCAGAAAAGGAATTTACTGAAAATGACTCACTGTTGTTAAATTGCTGATTGAATAAGATTCACAGTTGTAATTACTGGACAGCATTGAGTCTGTTACGTCAGGACCCATGAATAATTCAGCTTTTCACGCTGCAAACAGTCACCATTAACATATTTTGCAAAGACTGTCTTCGTTTGGAATGTAGACAACTGGTGAATTCTCGTCTTTCTTTGTCAAAATTTTGCCATAATGTGTCCATAGAAATTTCCAGCCACACTGTTTCCTTTTGATGTTTACCTTAGTAAATAAAGCTTTCCCAATAGGCGTTAAGTTCTCATTTATATATATATCATTTGTAACTTCGTAACCGAGACTCGATGTTTTAACGGTTGACAGGTTTTTGCGGGCCTTGTACACAGCATCGCGAGCTCTTCTACTTGTGAACCTGACAGTGCAAGAGTGGTTAGAAACATTAAATACACAGTGTACAGCAAAAAACATATTTGTAGACGATCGTTGAAACAAATGGCGGCCATCATTGTGGGTTACTTTCCGGTCGATCGGTTGTGCCTCCGATCAATCGCCAAACTAACATGTCAATGAAAAATGAAACTGGTTAAATACACGTCCATTAACATATCATCTGTAATAAGAAAGTATTTGTTATGAAGGGAAAATACAGTCGTACGACTTGTATAGTCATACAGTAAATGTTTTTCGACGATGTCTCATTGTTTTGGTTATATTTTTATGATATATATTTTATTTGGAACGTACACAACAAAGTTGAGGTAATGTCAAACAGCAAAAATGAAACGTTTCTGCTCACACAAGTCAACTCCAAGTACGTTGAGAGAAAAATGAGTTGTATATAATATTTCTTTGAGTACGACGTTACTTTCAGGCACGGCAGGTACATACGAGGATCATTTTTTACCAGAGCCTCTTTGGTCGGCACTAAGGTCCGCTACCGTCTCCCACGAATTACATGCGAGTGAAAGTAACATAACATCGAAGTTCTGAAATATGCGACGAATTAAATTGTCGAGGAAATGCTGTCTTTTTATTTTTTTAAATATATCGGCGATTATTCTGTGTTTTTCCCCCGCTATTTCAAAGTCGTGGTTCTAGCTGCTTCATTTCCTTTCTTCAGGTTAGGTTTCTTTGCGTTTTTTTGGGACTTTTGATATTTTCAGTTTCCCGTCAGTACTTAGTATAATAGTTTGTATATTATAGTATAGTTTGTCTTTCAGGCTTTCCTCAAGATAACAAATAAACGAGGGTGGTTCCATGTTCGCCTCTGATTCAAACAATTTCCTGCAGGAACGGGTGCTCGTGAAATTAGGCAGAGGGTTATCCGAACTCGCCTATTCACATAGTTGATACCCACCATAGACTCCGGTCAGTCAAAATAACTATTTTGAACTGTAGGGAGAGTCAGACGCCAATAAGTGGCGGGTTTTCCGAGCAAACAGAACAAAACGATGAAAGTCTTTTCCCAGTCCGGGATGAAAACAAACTACAATAAACTCAACACCTTAGTTAAGGTAGCGAGACTATTATTTGTGTTGAAAATTACGATTTTCACATTTATTTATTAATTGATGAAATGCACTATAAACTTTCATATGATAAAGTCAACATAACATAGGATGTCATGTAAGTTGGTTAAAATGCATATTTTCTGAAGGGAAGCAAGGCAGCCTCAGTAGTGTTTTCCAAAATCAACAATACAGGTTTAATCTGTGTGCCTATAAATTTCAAAGATAAACTCAAGACAAAGCAATGTTAGGATGTGTTATCAGTAGCTATCTGACACACAATGAGTGTTTCCAAACATTCGAGTGGTTTGTCTCCGCCCCTGTTTGTTTCACAGATTAGTCATTTGCATATGAATGTGTCAGACACAAGGTCACACAGCCACTGAAAACAAATCATTGATTTTGGCGTTTTCATATGCCGAATTTATCCAATTATAGCTATCCCATTCCTTTATTTTTTTGGTTTCTAATAGCCTTACACATTTGGATGCCCCTACACATGGTAAAACAGACCTTGATGGGAAAACAACGTGATTGTGCCGATAAACAAGCTTGAAAATCTTTGCTGTTACTTCATGGACGTTTTCTAGGAGTTTGTTTTTCAAAATACAAGGTCTTTAACAAAAAATAACGTATACTTATTGTCGTCGGATTAACACCACATTTTCACAGCTTTAAGGTGACAATGAGAGGAACTTGAATGTGTCCAGACAAACTATTTCATCGATTATTTACCAACGAGTTGTGGTTTGAGTTGGGGGCAATGCGACTAAAACAGTAATTGAAATTCAGCACACTATTTTTTAAAACGCGTTGCTTGAATAAAACTGACCAGACACATTCAATTTACCAGACTATTGAACAACTAGGAAAAGCGAAAAAAATACTTCTTATCGCCAGCGTAAATGCGTAATTATTTTTTTTACAGAAAAAGTAATTTTTCACCTTTGATTGAGTAACGCGTCGTAGAATGCAGATACGGGCATGCAAAATACACTTGTGAGAAGCATGAAGTCTGGCGATTCTAAAAATATATACTTTCCCGGGTCTATTTGTAGTCATTTAGTCACAATTAGAAGATGAAAACAAGTATGCAAATAATAGTCTCGCTACCTTAAGACCCAAGAAAGGTGGTGTCTTACCTTGCCTGTGCTGTCCCCGAAGCAAGAAGCCAAAGTGCTTTTATGGTGACAGGGTTTGGTGTGCCTGAGAAAGCTAGACCCCAACTCAATATCGTGGGTAATAAGCTTTAAGGTAGCGAGAAGGGAAATTTTCACTTTTTTCTTGATTTTTCAAAAATTGATAAAACGGTTACTTTAGACCTTGATACATCACCCCAGGTTTACAAAAGATCGAAATTGCGAAATAACGTTGCTCAAATTAGTGTTTTAAAACACTGGCAGAAAAGACTACAACTGCCGTTTCGTGGATATTTGCATAGTGTTTATCTTTGGAAGGAATTAAATGATAAAATCGTATCTGTATACTCTGTTGTTGACGATTCTGATATAACGGGTGATAAGCTTCCAGTTGCAAACAATGCGTGTTTATCTAACGTCCATTGTCAGCATTATTGTCAGTCGAGACTTCGTCGGAGAAACATGGTCATACAGTATTCATTTCGCCCAACCTTCCGCTTTTACATCGACCGCTTATCGCTTAATTTCCGCCCACGCGGTCTTGTCCGACCGGAAACCGGTCGCATTTTAATCGCGTTTTTTTTTTCGCTCGCTCGCTTATTGAAAATATTGACCGCTCGCCCAAACACTGAAAACTGGCACATGGGTGGTCGAAATGGTGGTTTTGATAGTGAAGTGTGAACATACAACTAGTATTAACTTTATTACATTCTGAACGACACTTCAAATCTAATAGCTGTATTACACTTGTATCGTGAAAGCAACTAAACTGGGACCTCTTGTTACGTGTTTTGGGTGCTTGTTCTAGATGTAATATTTTTATTTTTATTTTAATGAGACAGTTACGTGAAAAAAGCCTAGGTAACTCCTTTTGACAGAGCAGAGAAACGAGGAAATGTTAGTGATTAATTCCAAAAATAACGATATCGTATCCACATCGGTCCACGTCTGGTAAAATTTGACATTCAATTTTTAAAATTAAGTCACGATCATTGAATGAGCTCGGTCTATACTGTATACGTACCGCAAGTGTTCCCACAAAAAATATTTTCGACTAAAAACGGCCACATGCCCTGAAAAAATCGAACAGAGCTTGACATGTATGAATAATTTATTGGGCTTAAAAGAAAAACGTGTCAAATTTAGTTATAGCCATAACTATTTGGTGGCCAGTCGATGAACAATTCAATGTCCTTCAGGGCTGAAAATCATCGACGCTACTCTGGTTTACTTTATTTCACAACTTGCAGAGAAAACTGATTCGCATGAGCTCTAATGTATCTTAGCCTAGTATTTTCTTTTTGAACTAAGGTCAAATTCCATCAGTTTGTCAAAATATATGTTTTTCAGCGAATAATTTTGAAGCCTGTCACAGCACAAACAACTATGTGAATCGACGCCGGTGATTGGATTGTACGACGACCCTTCAATTAGCGTCAAATATGCTTTGTTACAACATCATTGATTGGCTGAGAGTCACCTGATCGGAGCACGAACTAGGTCACAGAACCATATTTGTCCGTATTATCAACAAGAGTTTGCAAAATAACCACACCCACATTTTCAATCTTTTTTAGCGCGGAAGTTGCCAACAAATGTAAAAAAAATCGTGAATTTCATGGATTCGAATAAAATAAAGCAAGCGATTGATAAGGATGATTATTAATATTTTCCCCGATGCTCTTCGAATTTTTATTTCTTTTATTTCAAGGTAAGAAATGGCTAGTTGAAGTTGCATCGTCTTCAATGCGGTTGTTTCACCGCGAACAACTCTAGCTCTGTTTTGGGCATGGTTTAGTTTTGCGATGTAAAATAAAATATATATTAAAATAATAATACTTGATTAATTATTTGGGGTTTCAGCCCACAAATTACGGACATGATCTCCATGAATTACGGTCAATGTTTGTCTTCTCTCGGCTGATTGTCACGGTGTTGATCGACGCCCTTCCTAAACTCAGTATGGAGAAACCAATGGGGATCGACATTCCAAACAAACAATCGAAATTATCAACGAAAGACGATATTTTTCTAGATATTTACAAACATACTGTCATGACAAACATATGTAAAATTAACAAATACACAAAGAATTGTAATATTAGGTTTTATTTTAGGCTTAGAAATATTTTCTTTCACTCAGCCCATGCATGTAACTGTAATTTAGCTTTACGGTCCTTCAGCATCGGGGGAAAACAACAATAATTATACAAAACACATTGCGAAGACTCAACACTCAGGAAAGAAACCCCTGACAACTATGTCGTACTTGTGTTGAAATACATTTTGTATTTCACGTCAGAATATTGTTTAAAATAAAATATTCAGTCCACGCCAAATCGAGGTCAAAGGGTCAAGTTGCATGCATATAATTATATATAGTTAAAACAAAAAGTATTTGAACTTTTGTCAGCTGTTCAACATCTATAAAAAACAGAAAGATAATTATAAGACAATGTGAACCTCGGAAATTATTCTGTTAGTCCGAATTTTAAATGCGCGCGAGCGAGCAGGTGGGCGGTGATATTTCGGGGTTTGCGCGGTCGAAAAAAAAAGCGGAAATTGTCCGGTTGAATTCAACAAGCGGTCGCAAAAGCGAGAGAAAAAGGTGATTGGAAAGCGGAAGCGGGCGGGAAGTTGTGCGAAAGGAGTACTGTAACTTTGCACAACTTTCTTTTAAATCGTTTTATTTTTCAAGTCAATATTCTATTTTACTAATACATTTTTTTTCTAACGCAATGGCGAAGAAAAGAAAGAAAGCGTTGACAGACGAGGCAAAGAAAAATCTGCCACTCAGTGTCGCACTCTGACACAGCAATTTTTTTTCAAACATCGGCCATTTTGTTTCACCATGAAAACCGTTTTATTAGATGTCTTATCTGAGACACTTGAAGGATTAGCTTGTTTGTAAACTGTCAGCGTGTACAGTGGGACAGTAATGTTTGTCAGAGGATTATCCCTCGTTGTTCGTTTGCATAACAATGGAAAACCCGAACGTTCCTGGAGTACGGACTCAAATGCCAGCAGTTTTCTTCATTTTTCACGCTCGAGCTTGAAATTATTCATTATCTGACACTCTTTATGAGTTCTATGATATCAGTGATTAATATGTTTGGCCATTTTTAGTGTATATTTATAATAATGCAGCAAATCTACAGTGTTTTATTAACCAAAACTGTTTTTTGCGTTTTTCTCGAGTTGAAGTTTTGATCGAGAACGACTCATTGGGACCGCCGCCAAATCAAGTGCGTTCGGACTAGGACATTCAAACTCGCAGTTATCGTTCAAAAGATAATGATGGTGCGAAATATGTCTGGGTTTTTAAAGAAAGTGCTTTGTCACAGAATAAGTCTGTTAAAGGTGCCAAGTATGAAATAATTTGGGAACAAAAAAACAAACCTGCATAGAATCGGAATAATAGGTCTTGATTATCGGAGACGCATTTCAATGGACTTGATTACGGACAATGCATAACTTAAATTTCACCAGGAAATTCCGCAGTGTGCTCTCGCAATCGCGTACTTAGTCATTTTTACAAGGTTCGCCATTTTTGATGTCACGTGGTAATTATGTAAACAATGTCTGTCCAGTTTGTGCGAACTTGCACCTCTATACTTAGTCTTTTGATATATATAACCTAAATTACTGTTCTGAACGAGACAACAGACAGAGAATGTTTTATTTAAAAACGCCACAAAACCTTCTCGCTACCTTAAGTAAGGACCGAAACAGTTCTGCATGAGGGCGTGGGTAGAAAAAAGCGAAACCTGGGAGCTTCCAGGGAGTGCTAGTGGTACAGATAATCTGTCCACAAGGGCCCCTGCGGTCGTTCGGGCTGGGTCGGTAATCAAAGCCTGACCCGCTACAACAGGGCCTGACCTGAAGAGACCCTGCTCAATAGATTGGGTGTCCCTTAGGTAGTAGTTGATGAAGACATTCTGTGTTCTTCAGAAGTCTGTCCTCAGAATGTGTTCGAGGGGGCGCCTGATGCTCGCGCTAGTGAGTTAGCAATCGCACGGACCTCATGTGCTTGTACTTGTTGCTCTGCAAGGTCTGTGTTGAGAAGGATAATGTAATATAGATCCCCAGCACAGTCACAGTAATCCACCTGGCGATGGAAGTCGGGGAGGCTGGCTTATCCCGTTTGCCAGGGCCGTAACACAAAAACATGTGTTTGGTTCCCCGTCTCGAAAACCTGGTACGGTTCTCGTAGCAACTCAACGCTTGAACTGGGCAGAGAAGCAATTTCTCCTGATCCTCCGGACCGACAATATTTGACAGCCGGGAAATAACGATCGGCTGAGGATCGTGTCCTGGTATTTGGTTCTTGGCGAGAAATCCGATTCATGTCTTAAGCACAACTTGATCGTCCATAAAGGCGACACAACCGTCTGCGAAGGACAGTGCGCATAGCTCTGACCAGTGCCTACCTGAGACGAGGGCCTGTAGGAAGGCTGTTTTCCACATCAAAACTTGAGTGGTGCTGAAAAAGAGGGGATCGACGGGTGGTCTAATTAGGGCTGAAACAACTGACAGATCCCAATTGGGCGGTTTCCTTGTACAGGTCCTCGGCCTCTGATTATGGAAAGCAGTAAACAGTCTCCTGATTAAAATGAATTCGAGGGAAGCTCAAAACTAATATCGATATTGCAGATATTGGTATGAGTGTAGTATGTATAGCAAATTCTTAATTCAGATTGTATTTTTTATTACATGTTTAACAACCTTATCGAATTATAATCAATATTCGTACTTGTCAATTTCTGACGATTTTATACCTTACGACTGACGGATTTCAACCTAGTTATGGATGGAATCGCGCAGCTCGGGAAAGCGACATTGATTGACGACACACCTGTGTTCGTTAAATACAAATTGCAGTGTTTAATCTGTTCTTGTTACACGACGAAAAATATCCATCTATAAGTGTCGCGCGATACTATCGCTGTCTCCTGAAATGTTCAGTTTTGTTCGCTTCTAACGAGCTATGACGGCCGGGCGAATTGAGCCTGGAAATATTGGTGAGCCGCTGAGAGCGAAGTTAGTAATATACGTGCATTGTGTTGATCCACAGAATGGACGGTTTATTTAAAATTATAAAACGACGTACAATAAACAATATATCATATGCGATACGTTGATATAAATAGCCACCCTCTGTTAAACGTATTTAAATACATTCAAATTTGATGAGGCAAAAAACAAATTTTGTCCTCACTACATTATGACTAACTTCAAATGTATGTTATCGGTAAGCCGATGTTTCAGTATACATATAAAACCACGGCGTATTTTTCATAGTCGGTTAGGCCACACCGACTTAATTGTATGGATGACATCCACGCGCGCATTAGTTTTCGCCTTTTCTCAAAAAAAAAAAAAAAATCTCCAACGACGAGTCTCTACAGATCGGTTTTCTGTCCGGAACTTGCCGACTCGTATTGTCGCAAAGCGCCGGCTTGTCGTAAAACTCTTTTTGGACTATCTAAAAACGTGCCAATTTTGTCGTAAATGATCTTCACTACACACAAATTCTAACGCACATGACTGTAATGAAATCAAACAATAATACATGTAGAGTACGTCATTAAAAACATTTTTATTTAATCAGTAATATATTGTAATAAAAATGTTGCATGCTGGAATGTTAAAAAGTGTTTCAAAATGTCCGTAAAATGTAGCGATAATAAAGTTCTTGGGAAAACCAAGTCCCGGAACCAAGTGAAGACGGATTTGGGCTAATCTGCACTGGCTCGGAAGGTTGTAAATGATTAGCTAGTTTGAATTTGCATAACAATACTGACAATGAACGTGCATTCAATGCCACAAGTTTTTTGTTTTTTTTAGCCAATCAGAATTCATCTTCCGAGCCAGTGCAGATCAGCCGACGGATTTCTCTGAATGATCGTCATAGGCTGTTTTCGTTATCTTTCGTTTCAGTCCTGGACTTGAATCCATTTTACTGAAAAAATCCAGCAGCTTTTGTTTTGCCTTGATATCGGATATCATCGATTTACCAACACCATACTCGGTAGATAGATTGCTTGCGGTTTCGCCACGTTCTAGTTGATTTATAATTGACAACTTTGCATCCAAATCAAGCACACAGCGTTTGCATTTCACTGGGGGTAGCCACGCCAACGCTAGATAAAAGACGCTGATAAAGTAAACAGGTGAAAGGTCGCTTCGTATTCGCTGTGTATAGATCGGCTAGCGGCTCGATGTTACCAGATTGCTCTAGGATTTTCGAATGGTAAACTGCTACAGGATGTCCCGATTTTATTGGATTCAGCAAAGTTTTTAACACCTAGAACGATTGACATAATAAATTGTTGTAAAAATCCAGGTTGGCTACTGTGATCATCGGACGTAAACACTTCGACGCTGTGAACCATCAAACGGCCCGCCGACTGTGGTCATTGGTTGCCGTTGTCTGCTGATAAACCATCAAAGAGGCACACCAAGGGGTTGTCGTTTCGCCTCTCTTTTTCACTGCACTATTAAACTGGCGTCGCTTCTGTGGCAAGACATCCCAGAAGTTATTTTCTTTCTTTTTTTATTCCGAAGAGGATGTGACTTCTCATACTGGACATTAAAATTAAAAATCGGAAAAAACATGGGATCGGCTCATGGCCGCGTTTCTTTGACGGCAGTGGAACACCGTACAATTTTCCCGGGAAACGTATCCGAACTGCGGTGACTTGCAACTTGGTAAAGTTAAGGATCTGACTGTAAACAGTGGAGAAGACATTTGATGAAGTTTGTGTTTTTAGGACATTTTTTATTTACAGTTGAACACTGGTGTGGCGTAATAGGCTTGTCTGAATTTAGGAAATTATTGGATACTGTAATTCGTTTCATTGTTTGCGCAGACACTGTAAACAATGAACGTACACGTGAAAGACGTCGGATTACATGTTGATAACAGCTTTATTGAAAGTGTTGCACCAGGAAATCACACAAGGCGACTGTAGTATTTATTGTTCACAGTTGACTTTTGTATTACTATACGGAACACAGCCAGACCTGCATACAAACTTTGGGGGACACACAGTAGGTTCGGATAACCGAACATTTCGGATAATCGACGTTCGGATAATCGACGTTCTACTGTACTTCATCATGACTACATGTACTAGAGCTTGTCTGAAATGGTTATACCTGTGACAGTAATACAGTACGAGATGTGTATATCAACATGTGCCTCCTACAAATAAAGACTTCTTGTTGTTCTTTAATACATTGTGTTCTGTGGTCCAATTCGTAATAGCAGCTCCGTAGTCCTGTGCTTTTAGCAGGATTTTTGTTCCTGTAAACTTTGAAAGGATTTTACGCATGTGTTATTTCTATTAGTTTAAGGCAGAGATGCAGGTTCTTGGGCACTTGGGAGTGAATTTTTTTTGCTTTTTATTATCCAAACAGTCATGGCTATAGACTGTTCCACTATTCACAATTCTACAAATTTTAACATACACAAAAAACGATTTTAATATATAGATAACAGGTGCAAACATTCTTTTGAATGCTTAGCAAGATTTGGCAAGACTGTACATAAATAATAAAAACGAAGCATGGTGAAAACAAAATGACGGAATCTCCACATTATGCACTGTATTTAACTTTAACAAAACGATAATACATTTAAATTTGGAACTGTTACAGCCAATTATGAGCATTAGCAACCTTCTTACTGAGTGAATTGTTATGCAAATTAGCAATTATCTGCTTCTTTGAAAGTACACATCCCAGAATGTTAAAAAAATAGCTCCTAGACGCTTTGACCTTTTGTTTTGAAATTTTCACAAATGATTGACAATGTGTTTATCTTCAAAACGCCGCCGGGGCATTGTTTTTGGTTGAACAGTGTTACAGCAATCGTACAGACAACTAGCATGGGTGTTAATTTATGCATAAACTTGAAGTAGTGAAATTTGAGCTGCTGCCTTGCAAAATTGACAACTGGTAGACAGTTTTCAAGACGGCACTTTCTTCATAGTAAACATAAACCAATTTTGACAGGAAACAGAAGCATAGTTTAGAAGCTAATTTTTTTAAAATCACTTTTGACCAAAAAAGCACATTTTTGTGCATATTTCAAACTACAGTGTCCATAAAAAAAATACTAAAAAAATTCATACAATAATCTTTCCGAAAATATCTACTTTTTTTAGACAAGGGAGGTCATCTTGGTTTCCTAATTAACTTATTAAAATACCTGTCTGGTAAGGCGTGTATTAGCAACACATAGATCAGTAGATCAGTAGAATACGTCACAACAATTTCGATACGGTAGAGCGATTAACCCGAGCACGCACGTTATGCCCGATAGTGGATCAACTAAACAAACCTTATTGTTTACAGTCGAATGGCCTCCTTGTGGATGAAAAACAAAAAGCTGATATTATTAAAATACTACATGTACTGTGTTCGACACAAACAAGTCACAAATAATATTTGCTCGCGTTAACCACTCAAGCAAGAACACAAAAAGTGACTACGAAAAGGTCACATCGTTCAACATACTCGGTGAATATCGTTTGCTGCGTTTCTTCATATGGAACGCGAAACGTGTGAAAACAAATTGCAACTGAGAATAAAACAGTGTTCACCAATATACGAAAGGTGAAAAATATCAAACGTGCGGCACACAAGAGATTGAATATTCTTCTCACTTCCCGTTCGTTCTACTAACTATTAGTGATACTCTAACTACTTTTATAGCACAAATGACATCACTCACAACAAAGAGAGAAAATGCAGGCTTCCGGCCATGTGAAAGTCGCAGGTTCTTTGGCAGCCTGCCAACCGGCTTCGTCAACTGTCACATTGCCCACCCATAATTTGATTTTCGCTGCTTGAAACACAGATGACATAGATTCGAAAAGGACATTTTGCATGAAAATTTAATAAGGATCTTCACTCTTCATATGCATCAGACCGTTCAGTGATTCCTGCGCCAATCAGCTTCTATTATTGTCTGAAGTTACACTCCAACAAACTGCCCGATCACTCCATTCTGCTTAATACTAGTTCAACGTGACGTTTATGCACTTCCTGAATTTTATTATATTAGTTAAGGGATTCAGCGTCACCATCTCCATGACAACAGAAGCGCCGAAGCGAGCGGAAGTGGCGAATGTGAAATTTCAACCTGCAGAGCACACCTTTATGCTTACATTTGATATTCACTGGCCCAAGGGAAAAACAAAGACAACCTTGAACGAGTTCCTTGGGTAAAGTCGGGTAACAAACCGCCTGAAAAAACAGACTGTGAGGATGCCCTCTGATCAGTGGGGAGAGACTGAAATACGTTGGTACCTCCACCATCGGGTCTTGTGCTTGGCGTCTCGGTACGAGTACCAGTAGCCGAACGCGAGGACTTCTCACTCATGCCAACGCACAACTGACCCTTACCCATACCGGTTAAACCTGCGGCGCGAACATTTTGCGAGCGAGCGAGCGACGCGGTCAGTCTCGGCAATCTTTACGAAATGCTGGAAAGAATCCCAGGCCCCAGAGCTCCAATGATCACAAATGCCCTCTGGGCGCAGTACACAAGTAATACATCTGTAACATTTAGCATGTGGGTTTCAGTTCTGTATGTTCTGTGTACAATTGTTGCAAACCCACCTCAAAAACTGAGGGGATAATACCGGCGGCGAGCTTCTGGCGTTGCAAGTGCATCTATCCATTACTAAATGCATTATAAATAATAGACGACATGCATGAGGGAAACAAAATACAGTTGTAGAAGATGTCGCCATGAAACCAACAAGTGGTTACGTAGTGGCCCCGGGTTTTGATTTCTTCGTTCTGGAAAAGCATTACACACAAAGGGGAAACGACACTAGGGTAAAAAGAGACAAGAAAAACTTATCCTCGCAGCTAGAATGTCGGATACTGCAGCTGCGGCAAAGACCCACGCTAGAAATCCGGACAGGAAAAAGCAAGAAAGCCAGGCAGAGCCGCCAGAATCATTCCCGACGAGGCGGAGATGAAAGAAGAGTGATTGTACAGCCGTGAATGGCGCTGCCATATGGCCTCGGTCACGTTGGTTCGTGACGTAAGGAACAGAGAATCTTGTGGTCATGGGGCTTCCCCTGACCTAGATTCTATCCCTCACTGGCAGAATCACTGATTAATGCCTTCAGTTCAAAATAGTCATTTTGACTGACCGGCGTCTATGGTGGGTAATTGAATGTAGTGAATTGCACTCTGTAGCATCTGAGCCTGGTGGCACTGAGTTTGCACTAGGCTGATTTCATGACAATAATATAATTCATCTGCATCCAGAAATCGGCCATTACCATCCATTTCACCGGAAAGTGAAGGTATACTCAACTGCATACTTACTACTTCAGGTGTGTCATCATCTGATTCCTGGCTGATGTCGTCTGATATCATCGCCACATCACTTCTAATCTTGTTAACAGGTGTTGATGTACAAACAGGCGAACTCGGAGGTGTCGGAAATAATCCCATGATTGGTTGTTCTTCTACCTGCAACAAGGGAATACAATGATTAGGTCTCCATATTCATGAGCTATACTTACCTGGAATACTTACCGATGTCCCCATAATGGACACATCGCCTCTCCCATGACCACGACCTACTACCCTGGGATTGAATACAGTATTTAGTACACCAACACACTTGTCAAGTACCCCAGTGACGCCCAGATATACCGACCATATTCCAACCACGAGGACAGTGGTGGCAGCATGAATCGTGAGGACCGATGAATATCCCCCATCAGTTGCAGTCTCGTGTACAATTTGCGTTCTCCGGCAATATAAAAGCAATCATTCTTCTTTTATCATCGACACATGTTCCCAATCTGAGCTCGGCAGCGGCACTCTCATCCTCGACACAGGCAATGGATAGGGCGTTGAACAGGCAGTTACAATTTCCCATCACACTGACAGGTTTCAGCTGTTTGTCGCCACCATCCTTCCAAAATGTATAGCAGTGTGTAACCGGGCCAGACTACCTTCAAAACTATAACCATCTGTACAGAGAGAGCATAACACATCGTTAGTCATAGTCCCTAGTTTTTCCATGTTGTGCGATGTCAGGTTTTTCCAGTGATCATGGAACCATACATGGCACATCACACTGTCCACTGATCACATGGCCACTGAACTGCAGTGCGATTGCGTCGAGGAGCCATAATTATAATATATTATATGCGTCTGGATATAGAGATAGAGAGATGCGTTTCAAAGCAATGCTAAGATCAGTTGATCAAAAAGATCTGACTGAGTCAGGGAAATATGTCTCATTTTATAGCGCACATACTTCTGTGATTGGCTTACGTTATACTAGTACTTGATTTTAATTGGTTGTTTACACTTATCTTTTAACACCAATTTAGAAAACAATCGCGTCGGCGATTTAAAAAGAGTCGCATCGTGAACAATGCCTCTCATTAACCCATTCGTCAACAATAGACTCAGCTTAAACTACATACACTCCTGTGCAATGTTGTGTCAGAACATTCTCAATTTGCCGTTTGAATTATATTTTCATTAATTTCATTTTATATTTCCGTTTCTTCTTTTTTAATAGTTTAATTCTCACACTGACTTAAAGTATTCTCAGTAAAGCCATGTCATAACCGTGAGAAAAACTACTGTCAAAGCCGAATTGAATTCACAATATCAGGTAAATTCGTGTGCAAAGTCAGTCTGTTTTATATTATTGTTTGGCTACAAGCTCGCCTGGATCACATTGTAACTTGAATTGAACAGTGTTACATAACGATAAAATGTCACAGCATTATCAGAGCTGTGAGTATCCGAAGACGCCAACTTGACAGTGGCTTTCACAACTATTACACCAATGCTATGGCAAATTGTTTTATAGAAACGTTCACGACATGCAGACAGGGTTAAAATTAGAAATGTGTAAAAGTTTCATGATACTAAAATTGTATCCGTGTTTAATGAGCACATGCTATAAAATAATTGACAGTTCAACGTGACACAGTATTTAATACACACTTTTTAATAATGTATGTACTAGGTCAAACCACGCAAGGTCTCCTAAAAAACTAACGTTCTCTGCAAGAGAATAACAATTTATGTCAATAGTACGTTCAATCACAAAACACCCGTAACACAAAAAAAACACCCTAAAAATTGACAAAAAAACTATTTATACCGTTTTCAGTGCTACTTTGAATTTAATGCTGCAATAAAAAATCAGTTGCAGTTTGTCTTTTAGTGGTCCGATACTGTCCGACAGTCACATAAAGGACATGTCACCAAAAATAACACATTTGTTGTCTGCATTTTCGAGCTCTTGATGCTTGTTTAGTGAGTCGTGGTGTTCGCACCAAACTCTCCGCCTGTTGCAAAGTTGCGTTGAAATACCTCGCATCATTTCGACAAGCCTACTTGACTTTGGTAACATCATGTACGTAACCTTCGGCATCAGATGCTTTCTGATTAATTCTTATACCTTTTTTTTATATTTTACTTTCAAATCGTCAAAAATCGGAAAAAATAAATCCCATACAAAACACCCAAAAGTGTTTTCAGCGAATATTAATTCCAGCTGAAATAAAAGTATTTTACAGTAGATTAGATTTGTAAATAACGCTGTTTTACAGCACGTGATTTCTCCATTGCGTGCAATTTATTATAGTACTGTTTATATTCTGTTTGACTCAGTGGTCTCCTTCACTGGTTACTAGAAGAACTAGTAAGCTTATTAGATTGCAGGAACTTCAAGAAGGCGGCATAAGAGGCGTTTGCAAGGGTAGGTTCTCCATTTTTGATGAAATTGACTATATTGGGGGTGAGATTGGTGTACATCCCGTGATGTACAGATGCGAATATTATGTTGATTGCCGGCTTTATATTGTGAAAAGCCAAAAAACAAACAATCGTCTTCAATTCACGAAACTAGTTTGTAAATAGCCTTGTATACCCTGTTAAATTATTGTAAACGATTAATTCATAAGGACATAGTTTTCAAATAAATCGTTTCCCGGTTTGTTCCGTGTGTCGCAATTTCTGTATATCTACAACTCGGGGGGGGGGGGGGTGTCCCCGTGTCTGGATTCAATTCACGCATTAGATGATAGCATGTTGCCTATGATATTTGTATATTTTATGTTGTGAACATTACTTTGAGATAAACTGGCTGAAGCGTGGCGAACTGGGGTGGCGAGTTTTCAGATTGAACATGGTGGTGGATGTACAATGACGTCATCTTGTTTTTTATTTGTGTAGTAGACTGGACATTTAAGTATATTATATCGATCGATTGATCGCAATTTAATATGGTGTAGACATAGAATTCGTGTTTTGTATGTGTCATGTTTTTGTTGCGCTGCGCCCCACGAGCCTAGAGGTAAGTGCAAAAAGAGCATCCCGTTGGATGGATATCATTACATTACACGTATATATGCAGGCATGTATCTGACAACTTGTTCTAAAAGAAGTGACTTACAGTGAAAAATAGTCCATAATTACAAGCATTCAAGTCAAATTTATTAGGTTCTCCAATCTTCCTGGATTCTTCCAGCCTTCTCGGATCATTATCAATGATTGCAAATCCATACATGGTTTTAGCTTTTTTGTTTAGATATCTAGCTAAAAGTAAAATATACGTGTACATGTGTGTAACGAGGTTGGTTTAAATATTTGGATAAATTATACAAATGCCTAAATGTTGGGTTCCAAATATCACTCGTGTTGCGGGGTTCTTTTACCCGTACCAAATTAATTGTTTATATCTCTAAATGTATAGAGTGGCTGTGACCAGTTCAGCAATATGTTCGAGAATACGAACATACCAGCACAGCATATTGGAGAAGACGAACTAATCAGTAACAATTAAAATAATTCAATTATTCACGGAAAACAAGTGCCTTACAAATAACATTGACCACTCCCCAAAAATAGGAAATAAATATATACAGCTCGCTCTGGATTGAGCACCAGCGTATGTGATGGAATAATGACCTAGAGCTCGAAAACACGAGCGAGTAACTTATAATAGGATAAATGATAGATTAATAAGAAATAATGGTGTAGCTATACAACTTCCAAACAAAATACGACATTCCCCGTTTCAATAGTTGTCTTAATTAATCGGTTCATGCATGTAAAATAGAATAATCATAAAACATAAAGATTCATTTCACGAAAATACAAATAATAATATACTTGACAGCTAGTGCCCTAGACTAATGGAAAGTGTGCGTGTGGGATGCATGCGACTCGGTTATGTCCGTACAACTTGCAGATATGTCCGTGATGGAAGTCGGCGCTCGTTGTACGAAGAACTGAGTGTAATCACCTCCAGCATAGCTGAATTGGCGAAGGAACGATGTTACACGTAGAGACGATTGGCTCGCGGAAACCCAGCGCTGGTTAGTCTTCAGGAAATGTTCAAACAGCACCACAACTTCAAGAATCTGGGACCAACCTTGTCAAGGGTCCTCGTTCACCGTGGTGTCTAACCCCGATGACGTCATATACACATTATATAGTCGTCGTACACCTATGATTAACATCACAATACACTTGAACTTAACACGGAATAATTCAATGCACAGGGATAATTGTCATCACTCAATTACACAATATAGTGTCACGTTCTATATATTCGCAGTAAACGACTGAAGATTAATTCAATGTTATTGCTGTGCATATTAGAATGCATTTAGCATTTCTCAAGTTCAGACTGCCATCTCGGTAGCTTTACAGTTATTTACGACGATCCTTGAAACAAGGTTCTAAAGTCAAGTTTAACGATCTTTCTGAACCGGGAAAGTTGAAATAATCGCTACATCAGTGTCCCGTAGTAATGTATTATTTCAATTACGGCCACCAGCTTACACCTTTCATGCGGGTATGTAAATAATAAAAATCTCAAAAAAACTGTCACTGGTAGCATTGTGGTGTATCAGACTCATGATCGGTATACCCAAGTTAAAATCTCACCTTAGGCTAAACATCAAAGGGCCGATCCCTACCCTGGGTGAGTGTGCCACAGACTCAATTGGCAGGCCAATTCCACTGGCCGAGATTCATTCACTTATGAATGCGACTTTGGGGGACCTTGGTTAAGGTCCGCAGGTGCTTATGTTCGAACCGACCTGGTTGACACCAGGATAGCGCATTACAAATTGCCATTTGACAGAGATGGCCACACAGCCCTATCATGTAGTCCCAAACATGAATGTGTCGTCACTAGCACTTGCAATTTGCATATACAGAAAATAAAGCCAGGAGAGACAACAGTGACACTCAATGTCCGGAACTGTCGCCTGGCACAACAAAATATTTAAAAAAAATTAAAAATTAAAAAAAAAATCTACCTATCTCAGCTGTCATATCCTATCTCGCTGCCATATAGTGGGTCTTGTCCTTAACTGACCACAGTGAATGTATTTTAATACACCCCTTGTAACAATTTGCATGCCATTAATATGTATATAAGATCGAATAAGGAGCAAGTTTATTTTATTTGTGAAATGAACTTGGCAATCTTTTTAAGTTACAATGTAGTTGTATTGCAATCAACAAATACATGTGGGGGTTTAGTTTGGTTTGTTCTTACAAGTAACATTTGTCAGATGGATAATAAGGCGCACAGAATACACGTTATATCTTTTACACATTGTGGACAGTTTTATGTTCGGGACTCCTCCATTTCACGTCTTGACGTCCAAACATCTTTGATGAAAATATCCACCACAAATACAACATTCCTTGGCAACGTTATCTTCTCTCTCACAAAGACGTATTTTCAGCTGATCAGACAAACAGGAAAATAATAATGGGAAAACTATTATGTTGTTGTTGTTGTTGTACATTGTACATGAAAGTGTTGAAATTAACGTTGCTCCAGGAATAACATGTAACAATATGGTATTCCAGGAGCAACTATATATAAATGTGTGGAAGTAATATTGCTCCAGGAATAACATGTAACAATATGGTATTCCAGGAGCAACAATATATAAATGTGTGGAAGTAATATTGCTCCAGGAATAATATGTATTCCAGGAGCACAAACTAAAGTTGAGGAAGATGGGTTACGAATCCCAGTGTTGAAACCTTCCCTTAGGCCGGTAATTAATTCATCTACAAAATTGTTGTCTTGGAGCCACGATAATTCAGAATGAAGAGCCTCAATGTTAACTGGAGTGCTAATTGCTGGAAGGAGTCATGCCTGCTTTTGATTGTCTTTCCTTGAGAATGGCATGACACACAGACATGATAAAGTTGGAGAATGATCTGAAACAGCCTGAAGCAGAGTTAAAGTTAGTGCAAATTTTGTATCCTTGAAACACACTTTCCACGGGCATGACCCTTCATGGGTTGGCGACATTGTTTGCACTTTTGTACTCGAAATGGTGTTGCCGCATTATCAAAGGATCCACTTTGATATGTTAGGCCCTCTGAATATTCAAGCCTGTCTTGTCACCATTCGTTGTTTCTTGATATGCTTCCTGGCCAATTTCAGTTTTCCAGAACATGCATGGTTAGCGCTTGCCACTCACTCCTTATCAAACAGCTTCCATGTTGGCAACGAAGTGATGGGTATTTGCAATCCTAATTGAAAGTACAAATCTGTATTAAATATGAACTTTCCGGAATTGAAATGTGCGATTGCGAAGCAAATACCTAGTAGGCGAATTTCATTAGAGCTATGGTACGTTTCCTTTGGAAGGAACCCCCAAAGACGATGGTGGAATGACTCATTCGCATTCTGAGTGGGCCATATTGCTTTCACTACAGTGGCAGTGATCTATTTAACGACTGGCAAGTAAATTTACCAGTAGATTTGTGGCTCTGCCATTTGCACCATGTATTGGGACCTTCTAGACAGAACTCGTGCCGTGGTTCTTCCCAGGTGCTACCATAGTGCATGGCAGTTGTCTTTGTTGCATTGCTCATGTTTTCAACATCCCCCTGAAAATAAAGTCAAAATCTTAAGAGAAAAAAAAAATATAACATTGTTCAATATGGTTCACTTAGTAAGACTACTCCATTTATTCTATGAATTAATGTGATGCTCGAGACATATAATATAGTACAACACTATATAATAATTATATATAATTCATAATGGCAATGCCATAAAATGTTTGCAAGTTGTTAATGATTTTTTGTGTCAGCCGGCCATGGCCTGTAAATGATTTAACGTCTTCTAATTTTTGTCCCACGCTGTAAATACAAAAAATAAAACGAACATAATGTACGTTTTAGGGTTGAATAGAGAACGAACTATTCTGCCATGATAACTGTTTTGAACTTTCCTTTCATTTTTCCAATCAAGCTTCTCAGCTGCGTTCCCATTCTTTTCTGCACGTGACCAACGCATTCCTCTTTTACAACAGGGAATTCATCTCCGTACGTGTACTTCACTGCGCGATATGCAGAGCTATCCCCAATAAATGTTGTATATCTGAATGAATAATATAGGAAAGGACAAAAATACGTGACCCCGATTGTTATATGCTAAGGGAGACAATAAATACATAACTAATATCTATACAGTGTATAATTGACACGTACCTAAATTTATGTACCTCTAATGATCGACTGAACAATGCAATTTTGATTGGAGTTGATGGCCAGAGAACCCCAAATGGTTTATCCGTACGAGACCTCCAGCACCCAAGCCACATTGCCTCTGTTTTGTCATAATTTACGTGTAACCCTGAATATGTCTGAAACTTGTTAAGAAGGGAGAACAAATTAATGCAGGCAAGTTTGTCCAAGAGAAAGCAGGTTAGATCGTCAGATAATGCAGAATACTTAACACCCTTGCCCTGGATATGAATTCCATGAATTGAGTCATCACATCGCAGTGAATTCAAAGCTAATTCAAGTGACAAAATAAAGAGGGCGGGCGAAACCGGGTCACCCTGTCTAACTCCCCTTCTTATATCAAAATAGCCAGTGCTTAGACCTCGGTTCATCACGCAGCTGGAGGGGTTATTGTAAAATAATTGGATCCAGTTAATAATGGAAGGGCCAAAATTATAACTGTTAAGGGAGTGGAAAATAAAATCCCATTCCAAGCTATCAAACGCCTTTTGAAAATCAATGGCTATAAGTATTCCTGGTTGATTAGTATCTTTGGTGTAATGCACAATTGATTCAATAAGGCGTACACAGTCCCCAATTGATCTACCCTTAATAAAGGCTGACTGAGTTTCATTAACAATTTTAGGAAGAATTTCATCAAGTCTTCGTGCAATGCATTTTGATGCAATTTTGTAATCAGTATTAAGTAAGGTTATTGGTCTCCAGTTTTTGATAAATCTTTTATAGTACGTTCAATCACGCAACATTCGATATCTGATAATCCTTTGAGATAATCATCAAATGTGCCCTTACCTCAGATAACGTCTTTTCAAGTAAATGATAGGTAACAAACCTGCATGGTGAAAAACGGCTCTGATATTCGAATAAAGTATCATTTTTAAATGATACTCTATCAGGCGTATGGAATTGTAAATTAATTAATTGGGATAATTCTTGAACCTTCAAAAATGTAATATTGATATTGCGTGAATTATTATCCATATATAGTTCTGCAAGAGTCAGACTTGTGAAACAATATTTTTGTTCATGACTTCATGGACCAAGTTAGTAATTCTATGGTTGGTGAGAATAGACATTGACGATAATTTGTCAGTTTGGACTTAATAATTCGTCTCTGACGGTCATCGATTTCCTTGTTACCAAAGCGTCAATCTGACGAGCTAACATTTTCACTTGGTTCATAGTTGCCAAACCAGTCAAAAAACCGATAATTTTTCCCAGCACATTTCTTGTAGTGCGATGGTTTATGTTCACGCCCTCGCACGTATTATGTGTGCACGTGAATCCGGTGACAGGAGCATAATATCGAGGTTCTTAAATATGCGAACGAATCAAGTTGTCGGGGAAACATCGTCTTCCTATTTTTTGAATATATCGGCGGTCATTCAGTGTTTCACCCCCGCTATTTCAAAGTCGTGGTTCTAGCTGCTTTAATTCCTTTCTTCAGCTCTGAGGTTTCTTCACGTTTTTTGGGACTTGTGGTATTTTCAGTTTTCCATCAGTACTTATTATATTTTTTCTGTTTTCGGCACGCCTCTCATAAATTTCGTATAAATACAGTCCTGCTCCGCTTGTAATTTTTGGGTCCAGACGACATGTTGGATGCGCATCTTCGCCATCCACGGTATTGATACTCGCCCAGACCTTGAATGGTGCAAGCAAATCAAGCTGTTGACATCGAACGATTCTGTGCAGCATGTCAATCAATTCTTGAAGCTTATGGGACTTGCAGTTGGAACTTAACTTTAAAATATTATTCATACCTTCGCATGGATTGTTTTGTTAGTCAAGTGGAATCCAGCTGTTGCCTTTACTTGGTTGCAACACAGACGTCCGCAACTTGTCAACAATTCTGTGAAAAAAAAAAACAAGCCTGGAAAAGAAGCGTTATATTTGGCCAAAAGTTCCGAAAATTGAAGTTCAAATTCCTCGCTGGTAGTACATTCACAAAAACAGCTACTGCCAAATATATCGCCAATTATATCTTTTCGGGTTTTCAAATCAACTCCACAGAACGTTTTCCTCTAAATGTCGAGTACATAAAACCTGGCACGAATCCGGAATACAATTCCTAATTGCTTTGGTTAGTGCCGCTTCTACGTCCGAACCAATAACCAAATTCGACAACTACGTACGGCCTGCCAGCTTACCATGTAGATGAAATAAAAACCGCTGATAAATCTGTTACTGACCATCCCAGTGCAATTAAACTGTTCCTAACATAATTGGATGTTTCTGCGTCGTCCTCCTTAATAAATTGCTGTGGTGATACACCATAATTGTCACGTAGCAAGCGCCTAAGTTGAAAGTCCTGTCAATATCAATAATACTGGGATGGGAAGAGTTAGACGAACAAAATAATTCGATGTCACTCATGCTTTCCTCAAGATAACAAATAAACGAGGGGGGTTTACCATGCTCGCAACAATTTCCCGCAGAAACGGGTGCTCGTGAAATGCAGCATCTGAATTACGTCCGCTGTATTTTCTTTCTTCGTCCGGGAGTTTTGTCGCTATTATATTTCTCTAGGCTGATTTCTAAACATGCATTGAAATAAATCATCTGCATCTAGAAATCGGCCATTACCATGCATAGCACCGGGAAGTGAAGGTATACTCAACTGCATACTTACTACTGCAAGTGTGTCATCATCTGATTCCTGGCTGCTGTCGTCTGATATCATCGCCACATCACTTCCAATCTTTTTAACAGGTGTTGATGTAAAAACAGGCGAACTCGGAGGTGTCAGAAATAATCCCATGATTGGTTGTCCTTCTACCTGAAACAAGGGAACAAAATGATTAGGTCTCCATATTCATGAGCTATACTTACCTGGTATACTTACCGATGTCCCCATAATGGACACATCGCTTCTCCCATGACTACCACCTACTACCCTGGGGTTGAATACAGTATTTAGTATACCAACACAATTGTCAAGTACCCCAGTGACATCCAGATATACCGACCGTATTCCATCTACGTGGACAGTGGCGGCAGCATGAATCGTGAGGGTCGATGAATATCCCCCATCAGTTGCACAGTTTCGTATACAATTTGCGTACTCCGGCAATATAAAAGCAATCATTCTTCTATTATCATCTCGACACATGTCCTCAATCTGAGCTCGGCAGCGGCACTCTCATCCTCGACACAGGCAACGGATAGGGCATTGAACAGGCAGTAATATAATATATGCGTCTGGATATAGCGATAGAGATACGTTTAAAAGCAATGCTAAGATCAGTTGATCAAGTTGATCTGATGGGGTCAGGAAAATAAGTCTTATTTTATAGTGCACATCCTTGTGTGATTGGCTTACGTTATACTAGTACTTGATTTTAATTGGTGCGAGCGATTACAATTGTTTACACTTTAGAAAACAATCGCGTCAGCGATTTAAAAAGAGTCGCATCGTGAACAATGTCTCTCTTTAACATATTCGTCAACAATAGACTCAACTAAACTTCACTCCTATGCAATGTTGTGTCAGGACATTCTCAATTTGCCGTTTGAATTATATTTTCATTAATTTCATTTTATATTTGCGTTTCTTCTTTTATATGTTTAATTTCCACACTGACTTAGCCGTAACTGTTTTACGTCAATAGTTTATGCGCGTATTTAAAGCCATGTCGTAACCTTGAGAAAAACTACTGTCAAAGCCGAATTGAATTCACAATATCAGGTAAATTCGTGTGCAAAGTCCGTCTGTTTTATATTATTGTTTGGCTACAAGCTCGCCTGGATCACATTGTAACTTGAATTGAACAATGTTATATAACGATAACACATCACACCATTGTCATAGATGTGAGTATCCGGAGACGCCAACTTGACAATGGCTTTTACAACGATAACTATTACACCAATGCCATGGCAAACCACGCAAGGTCTCCTAAAAAACTAACGTTCTCTGTAAGGGAATAACAATTTATGTCAAGAGTACATTCAATCACAAAACATCCACACCCGTAACACAAAATAACCACCTTAAGAATTGGCAAAAAAACTATTTATACCGTTTTCAGTGCTACTTTAAATTTAATGCTGCAATTAAAAATCAGTTGCAGTTTGTCTTTTAGTGGTCTGATACTGTCAGACAGTCACATAAAGGACATGTCACCAAACATAATATATTTGTTGTCTGCATTTACAAGCTCTTGATGTTTGTTTACGTAGTCGTCGGGTTCGCACCAAACTCTCCGCCTGTTGCAAAGTTGCCTTGAAATACCTCACATCATTTCGACAAGCCTACTTGACTTTGGTAACATCATGTACGTAACCTTCGGCATCAGATGCTTTCTGATTAATTCTTATACCCTTTTTTTTATATTTTACTTTCAAATCGTCAAAAATCGGAAAATATAAATCCCATACAAAACACCC
This sequence comes from Saccoglossus kowalevskii, assembly GCF_978046115.1. Classification (NCBI taxonomy): domain Eukaryota; kingdom Metazoa; phylum Hemichordata; class Enteropneusta; family Harrimaniidae; genus Saccoglossus; species Saccoglossus kowalevskii. The sequence continues at coordinate 8,862,229 of NC_140657.1, forward strand.
AAAAGTCTTTTCAGCGAATATTAATTCCAGCTGAAATAAAGTATTTTACAGTAGATTAGATCTGTAAATAACGCTGTTTTACAGCACGTGATTTCTCCATTGCGTGCAATTTATTATAGTACTGTTTATATTCTGTTTGGCTCAGTGGTCTCCTTCACTGGTTACTAGAAGAACTAGTAAGCTTATTAGATTGCAGGAACTTCAAGAAGGCGGCATAAGAGAGGCGTTTGCAGGGGTAGGTTCTCCATTTTTGATGAAATTGACTATATTGGTGTACATCCCGTGATGTACAGATGCGAATATTATATTGATTGCCGGCTTTATATTGTGAAAAGCCAAAAAACAAACAATCGTCTTCAATTCACGAAACTAGTTTGTAAATAGCCTTGTATACCCTGTTAAATTATTGTAAACGATTAATTCATGAGGACATAGTTTTCAAGTAAATCGTCTTGCGGTTTGTTCCGTGTGTCGCCATTTCCGTACATCTACAACTCGGGGGGGGGGTGTCCCTGTGTCTGGATTCAATTCACGCATTAGATGATAGCATGTTGCCTATGATAATATTTGTATCTTTTATGTTGTGAACATTACTTTGAGATAAACTGGCTGAAGCGTGGCGAACTGGGGTAGCGAGTTTTCAGATTGAACATGGTGGATGTACAACAACACAAGATATATGACGTCATCTTGTTTTTTATTTGTGTAGTAGACTGGACATTTAAGTATATTATATCGATCGATTGATCGCAATTTAATATGGTGTAGACATAGAATTTGTGTTTTGTATGTGCCATATGTTTCTGTTGCGCTGCGCTCCTCGAGCCTAGAGGTAAAGTGGATGGATACCATTACATTACATGTATATATGCAGGCGTGTCTCTGACGACTTGTGTTAAAAGAAGTGACTTACAGTAAAAAAATAGTCCATAATTACAAGCATTCAAGTCAAATTTATTAGGTTCTCCAATCTTCCTGGATTCTTCTAGCCCTCTCGGATCATTATCAATGATTGCAAATCCATACATGGTTTTAGCTTTTTTGTTTAGATATCTAGCTAAAAGTAAAATATACGTGTACATGTGTGTAACGAGGTTGGTTTAAATATTTGGATAAATTATACAAATGCCTAAATGTTGGGTTCCAAATATCACTCGTGTTGCGGGGTTCTTTTACCCGTACCAAATTAATTGTTTATATCTCTAAATGTATAGAGTGGCTGTGACCAGTTCAGCAATATGTTCGAGAATACGAACATACCAGCACAGCATACTGGAGAAGACGAACTAATCAGGAACAATTAAAATAATTCAATTAATCACGGAAAACAAGTGCATTACAAATAACATTGACCACTCCCCCAAAAAGGGAAATAAATATATACAGCTCGCTCTGGATTATGAGCACCAGCGTATGTGATGGAATAATGACCTAAGAGCTAGAGCTCAAAACACGAGCGAGTAACTTATAATAGGTAAAATGATAGATTAATAAGAAATAATGGTGTAGCTACACAACTTCCAAAGAAAATACGACATTCCCCGTTTCAATAGTTGTCTTAATTAATCGGTTCATGCATGTAAAGTAGAATAATCATAAAACGTATAGGATGCGTTTCACAAAAATACAAAAATAATATACTTGACAGCCAGTGCCCTAGACTAATGAAAGTGTGGGATGCATGCGACTCAGTTATGTCCGTATGACTTGCAGATATGTCCGTGATGGAAGTCGGCGCTCGTTGTACGAAGAACGGAGTGTAATCACCACCAGGATAGCTGAATTGGCGAAGGAACGATGTTACACGTAGACACCATTCGCTCGCGGAAAGTTTTCAGGAAATGTTCAAACAGCACCACAACTTCAAGAATCTGGGACCAACCATGTCAAGGGTCCTCGTCCACCGTGGTGTCTAACCCCGATGACGTCATATACACATTATATAGTTGTCGTACACCTATGATTAACATCACAATACACTTGAACTTAACTGCGGAATTATTCAATGCACAGGAATAATTGTCAGCACTCAATTACACAATGTAGTGTCACGTTCTATATATTCGCAGTAAACGACTGAAGATTAATTCAATGTTATTGCTGTGCATATTAGAATGCATTTAGCATTTCTCAAGTTCAGACTGCCATCTAGGTAGCTTTACAGTTATTTCCGACGATCCTTGAAACAGGGTTCCAAAGTCACTGTGACGTGATTTCCATCACGTGCAGGTCACGAGTCTTGACTGTACGTGAAGTTTACGATCTTTCTGAACCGGTAAAGTTGAAATAATCGCTACAATAATGTCCCGTAGTAATGTATTATTTCAAATACGGCCACCAGCTTACACCTTTCATGCGGGTATGTAAAAATAAAAATGACCTATCTCGTGTGTCTTGTCCTTAACTGACCACGGTGAATGTATTTTCATACAGACGTTGTGACAAGATGTTATCCCAGGAGCAACATAGTGTTATATATAAATGTGTAGAAGTAATGATGCTCCAGGAATAACATGTATCAAGATGTTATCCCAGGAGTAACATAGTGTTATATATAAATGCATGGGGTATATTGGACCCTACTGTAGCCCAAGTACTTAGGAGTATATAGGACAAGGAGTTCGCCTTCAAGAACTTGTCACAAATTATTGGCGCGGTCGGTCTATCAATTAATGGTAATAATATCATGGTTTATTTCATCTACATACTACGCAATTAAAAGTACATGTACATAATAATTGAATTTAATCGAAAACTTACGTACATATGAATTAATCGAGTACCAGTATGTTCTAATATACATTTGTACATTAGCACTAGGGCTAGTTTCTGGTGTGAAAACTAATAATGTACATGATGTACACACGGTGAGCGTATTTGCGGAAGCATGCGACATAAATAACACGCTGCGTTATCCACTTATCTTTTCAACAATGGTGCTTTGCAAGCAGATTCAGTACACAGTAAAAGGATCACAGCTCTGTAGTGTCTTAGATTTTCACAATCGTCCCAGTTTCGCAGTATTTTGAGTGCAGAACACATAAAACGATGACGTCACAGTGGCAAATCAGTAAGCTCTTCTCTGATTGGATAGCCCGAGTTGTGCCGAAAGCAACACTGAATTGTGAAAATCTCCCGCTGAGCCATCTTAACGGTTCACATATGACGTATAGCGTCAGTATATTGCCGCTCAATCGATTAGTCTTCAACGAAGATGCCAGCGCCAGTCCTCACTTTATTTTGTTTTCCTGGTATATATTGAACTAAACAGATAGATTTTGGATTTAAACAATGTGTCCTCCACAAAGCTAATTGAGGAAGGATGCCAGGAGCCAACGGATACGAGAAAGTTTATCAGGAAGACGTGTCTGCATGTTGATGGTATCAAGTTGAAATGTGCCCATGACTTCGCACACGAGTCTTTGATACACTGAAAATGCGAGAAAAAATTCTGAGATGGAACACGCAACAGTCTTATTATCATTGGGGTTGTCTAAGTTGAAACGCTTCGTCCCCTATCACAATGTGGCGCTGTGAGTCAGAATTTCCATGGTTAAGTATGAGCAGGCAAGCAAGATTAATATCCTTACCTGCTAGGATATCTTTTCGTACGGATGGTGAAATAAGCTCAACAAAAAGCAGAGTTCTTGATGAAGTCCCACGTGAACGAAATGAATCGTTTCCCAAAGGCACGATCGGTGTTGGAGCAACGTTAGTCGAGTGTTCTGGCTGTTCGTCATGTCATTACTCAGTTGTTGCGACCCAACGTTTCCGCTTCCTGTATAGGGCGAAGATGACGTCACTTCCCGTGTTTGGTGTTGACACTGCATTGCGACGATTTTGGCTAGGTTAGAGATAGACGATTGCAGATCCTGTATCATCTGAGGGGTAACAACTGGAATCGAACCCTGATCATTTTGGGACACAATGATTGTATCAATGTTCGCCATTTTTTATACACCTCAATGAAACTCGATGTAAACATGGCCATGACTATGGACATTGGCTTCCGCTACTGGGGTTCCACTAAACACATCCCGGTGCCTACAGTGACCTGCCGGTGTCCTTCTTGCATCTCCTGGTGGGTCAACTCGGGCCTGTAAGTGGAGAGAGTGGTTAGAAACATTAAATGCAGTGTACAGCAAACAGAGACATATTTATAGACAATCGTTGAAACAAATGGCATCCATAATTTGATGCAAATGATGGCCATCATTTTGGGTTACCTTCCGGTCGATCGGCTGTGCCTCCCGGTCAATCGCCAAACTAAAATTGAAATTGGTTAAATACACACTATTAACATACATTGTATCTATCTGCAATAAGAAAGTATTTGTTAGGAAGGGAAAATACAGTTGTACATTAAGTGTATTTTTTACACAATGCCAATGAGTAACACATGCAAATTTGGTCACCAAATTCACGCCCTTTAAACCACACCTGTCGTCCGACTTTGATGCATTGATAACGCACAAGCATCTCCCACGACGTGGACGCGAGCTTGGATTTTTGGGAGACATAAATGGAAATTACATAACCTCGATGTTCTTGAATATGCGAGCTAGTAAATTACATGCGAGTGAAATAAACATAACATCCAAGTTCTGAAATATGCAAACGAATTTAGTTGTCGGGAACATCTGTCTTCTTATTTTTATATGTCGGCGGTTATTCGGTGTTTTTCCTTCGCTATTGCAAAGTAGTGGTTCTAGCTGCTTTAATTTTTTCCTTCTAGTTTTTGGTATTTTCCCGTCAGTACTTAGTATAATTTTTCTTTTTTCGGCACGTCTTCCATAAATTTCCTATAAATACGGTCCTGCTCCTTTTTCATTTTTTGGCTCCAGATCACATGTTGAATGCGCATCTTCGCCATCCCTGGCGCAATTTCATACTCACCCTGACCATGAATGGCGCGAAGCACATCAAGCTGTTGACCTCGGACGATTCTGTGAAGCATGTCAATCAATTCGGGAAGCTTCTGGGATTCCAATTGGAACTTAACTTTAAAATATTATTCATACTTTCGCATGGATTATTTTTCCAGTCAAGTGCAATCCGCAACATTTCAGCAATTCTGTGAAAATAAAAAAAAACAAAGCCTGGAAAAGAAGCGTTATATTTCGCCGAAAGTTCCGAAAATTGGAGTTCAAATTCCCACTGGTAGTACATTTACAAAGACAGCTACTGCCAAATATATCGCTAATTATATCTTTTCAGGTTTTTAAATCAACTCCAACGAACGTTTTCTTCTAAATGTCGAGTACATAAAACCTGCGCCGAATCTGGAAAACAATTTCTAACTGCTTTGGTGCGTACTGCTTCATTGTCCGAACCAATAACCAAATTCGACAACTGAGTACCACTAATACGGTCTGTCAGCTTACCATGTAGATGAAATAAAAACCGCTGATAAATCTGTTACTGACCATCCCAGTGCAATTAAACTGTTCCTAACATAATTGGATGTTTCTGCGTCGTCCTCCTTAATAAATTGCTGTGGTGATACACCATAATTGTCACGTAGCAGGCGCCTAAGCTGAAAGTCCTGTCAATACCTAAAACACTGGAATGGGAAGAGTTAGACGAACAAAATAATTTGATGTCACTCAGGCTTCCTCAAGATAACAAATAAACGAGGGTGCTTTACCATGTTCACCTTTGATTTGAACAATTTCCTGTAGGAACGGGTGCTCGTGAAATGTAGTCTGCAGCATCTGAATGACGTCCGCTGTATTTTTTTTTTTTCGTCCAGGAGTTTTGTCGCTATTATATTTCTCTATAACGTTTAGATTTCGTGGTGCGTTTCCATCTGCCAACATTTTCTGGTATATAACACGTGGTTTCTTAGTCTTAACCATCTCCACCATTTTTGATTTCTGCTCCTCAGTCGTTCTGATGTAATCTCCGCCGTTAGTCTGTGGCTGAACTGTTATAATATACTCCACAACCCCGATTTTTTTCACATGAGCCAGACCGTCTCTGCACTTAATCACTGTACTGATTCTTTTCTTGTAATCGCGATCTCCTTTGAGCGCTATGTAATACCTTCTAAACACAATGACTTTGTCTTTGTTTGGCTGAGGCTCGAGTAGTAAACACTTCCACTTCACGTCCCGGCAATATACCATCTTTTAAATCTACATGAAACTTTAGTCTGTCGTCTTTCATTATATAGTGATGAGTTTTTCCAGATGATTTGGTATCCCAAGCTCCACAATCGTCTACACAAATCACCTTGTTTTTTTGCCTAGACTCGAAATTTAATAGGAAGTAGACATTTTCATTCATACCAAGTGGCACTGAGGTTGCACTAGGCTGATTGTCGTGACATACAAAGAAAAAATCACCTGCATCCCGAAATCTGCCATTACCGTGCATTGCACCAGGAAGTGAAGGTATACCCACCTGCATACTTACTACTTCAGGTGTGTCATCATCTGATTCCTGGCTGCTGTTGTCAGATATTACCGCCACATCACTTCCAATCCTTTTAACAGTTGTTGATGTATAAACAGGCGAACTCGGAGATGTCAGAAACAATCCCATGATTGGTTGTTCTTATACCTTAAACAAGGGAATACAATGATTAGGTCCCCATATTCATGAGTTACACTTACCTGATATACTTGCCGATGTGCACATATTGGACACATCGCTTCTCCCATGACCACCACCTACTAACCCTGGGATTGAATACAGTATTTAGTATACCAACACACTTGTCAAGTATCCCATTGACACCCAGATATACCGACTGTATTCCAACCCCAAAGACAGTGGCGGCAGCATGAATCGTGAGGGTCGATGAATATACCTCGTCGGCTGCAGTCTTGTATACAATTTGCGTACTCCGACGGTATTAAAGGAATCATTCTTCCTCGGTGATACTGGGTGTAATACTCTTTATCATCTCGACACATGTCCTCAATCTGAGCTCGGCAGCGGCACTCTCATCCTCGACACAAGCAACGGGTAGGGCGTTGAACAGGCAGTTACCATCACAGTGACTGGTTTCAGCCGTTCGTCGCTGCCAGCCTTCTCCCATATCTTCAACAATACTGTCTACAACCTTATCACCCAACATTACCTCGTTCTCTGGCACTAAGATATTCTCCACGCGTCTAATGTAAATACTTTCCATCGTTACAACATCTCGTAATGAAATACCATCAGTGAGTAACCAGGCTAGACCAGAGAGTACATAAAAAATGGGAAAATAAGTCTCATTTTATAGCGCACATCCTGCTGTGATTGGCTAACGTTATGCTAGTACTTGATTTTAATTGGTCGAGCAATTACAATTGTTTACACTTATCTTTTAACACCACTTTATAAAACAATCGCGTCGGCAATTTAAAAAGAGTCACGCCGTGAACGAATAAACTCTACTTAAACTTCACTCCATGCCAATGTTATGTCAGAACATTCTCCAATTGCCGTTTGAATTATATTTTCATAAGTTTCATTTTATATTTCTGTTTCTTCTTTTTTATGTTTAATTTTCACACTGACTTAGCGGTAGCATGTTCTACTTCAATAGTTTATGCGCGTATTTAAAGTATTCTCAGTGAAGCCATGTCGTAACCTTGAGAAAAACTACTGTTCATCAAGCCATCAAACCCGAATTGAATTCACATTATCAGGTAAATTCGTGTGCATTTTTTTCATTCGCAAAGTCGGTCTGTTTTATATTTTTGTTTGGCTACAAGCTTGCCTGGATCACATTGTAACTTGAATTGAACAATGTACATAACGATAACACGCCATAGCTATGAGCGTCTGGAGACACCGACTTGACAATGGATTTCATACACCATTACATTGTTTTATAGAAACGTTCACGATATGGGGACAGGGTCAAATTAGAAATATGTAAACGTTTCTTGACATTAAAACAATCATAGGTTCGACTTTCAATAAAATGTCATGCGTTATTGAAATCATAAAATTGTATTCGTGTTTAATGATCACACGCTATAAAATAATTATTGACAGTTCAACGTGACACAGTATTTATTACACACTTTTTAATATTTTTTTGTTATTTGTGTACGTGGTTTTGATCAACAAAACATAACAAATTATGTCAATAGTACGTTCAATCACAAAACATTCACACCCGTAACACAAAATAACCACCTTAAAAATTGGCAAAAAAATCAAATTTACTACTGTGAATTTAATGCTAAAAATTTTAAATCAGTTGCAGTCTGTCTTTTAGTGGTCTGATAGTCACCATAAAGGACATGTCGCCAAAAATAATGTGTTGTCTTACCTATGTTTATCTGCATTTACAAGCTATTGATACTTGTTTGGTGCGAAAGTCACGACTCGCTAAACTCCTGTTGCAAAGTTGCGTTGAAATACCTCACATCATTTCGACAAGACAACTTAACTTTGGTAACATCATGTACCTAGCCTTCGGAATCATATTTATTCTTTTGCACCCTTTTATATTTTACTTTCAGATCGTCAAAGATCAGTGAAAATAAACTCCATACAAAACACCCAAAAGTCTTTTAAGCGAATTTTAGTTCCAGCTGAACTAAAGTATTTTACAGTAGATTAGATCTGTAAGGAACGCTGTTTTACAGCATGTGTACATCCCGTGATCTACCGATGTGAATATTCTTGTGAAAAGCCAAAAAAACAATGAATCGTCTTCAAACCACGAAACTTGTTTGTAAATAGCGTTTTATACCTTGTCAAATTATTGTAAACTATTAGTTCATGGAGACATAGTTTTCAAATAAATCGTTTTCCGGTCAGTTTCGTGTGTCGCAATTTCCGTATATCTACAACTCGGGGGGAGGGGCTGTGTCTGGATTCAATTCATGCATTAGATGATAACATGTTGCCTATGATTATATTTGTATATTTTATGTAGTTAACATTACTTTGAGATAAACTGGCAGAAGCGTGGTTAGCTGGGATGGCGAGGTTTCAGATTCAACATGGCGGATGTACAATGAAAACACAACATTCATGACGTGATCTTGTCTTATTTGTGTCGTAGACTGGACATTTAAGTATGTTCTACCAATCGTTCGATCACAATTTAATAAGGTGTAGACATAGAATTCGTGTTTTGTATGTGATATGTTTTGTTGCGCTGCGCCTAGAGGTAAGATGCCATCTTCACGGTTTACAAATAGCGTATAGCTTCAGTTTATGGCCAGTCAATCATATTGTGTTATCGTGTTCATATTATCAGATTTCGAAATCACATTCTTTCTGGTTTTGGCGGTTTGCAGTAGAACTTTCAAATCCCAAGTAGCATGCCAAAGTGCTATCAGAAATTAACATCGTAAATTCCATTGTAAACTTTTTAGTAATTGAATAAATAGAAATTAGTTTTCTCTCCAAGCGTTTTAGTGTAGCTGGGCCGATACTTAAAAATTTATGTTTTTAACTGGAAGGTTTTCGATTGAAACCCTTAGACTTTACTGGAAGGTTTTCAATTGAAACCCTTGAACTTGACTGGAAGGTTTTTGATTGAAACCCTTGGATTTGACTGGAAGCTTTTCAGATGAAACCACTGGACTTGACTGGAAGGTTTTTGATTGAAACCATTGGACTTGACTGGAAGGTTTTCGATTGAAACCCTTGGACTTGACTGGAAGCTTTTCAGATGAAACCACTGGACTTGACTGGAAGGTTTTCGATTGAAACCATTGGACTTGACTGGAAGGTTTTCGATTGAAACCCTTGGACTTGACTGGATGGCTTTCGATTGAAACCATTGGACTTGACTGGACGGCTTTCGATTGAAACCATTGGACTTGACTGGAAGGTTTTCGATTGAAACCCTTAGGTTTAACTGAAAGGTCTTCGATTGAAACCCTTAGATTTGACTGGAAGGTTTTCGATTGAAACCCTTGACTTTACTACAAGGTTTTCGATTGAAACCCTTGGACCTGACTGGAAGGTTTTCGATTGAAACCCTTGACTTGTGCTGGAGGCACTCGATACCCACTTGACTGGCAGTTTTGTTTAATCACATAGACCCAGATTACAGGCACTGTAATATTGTGTTAACATTGTGTTATGTACCATAATAGCAAAATAATAAATTTTCCTTTGATTATGATTTTCGATATTTTTGCCGAGGGAGTGATTTAGTTAAAATAAAATACAGCAAATATCCCTATATTGTACATTCAGCTTGTCAAAATCACCACAAAACACCAAAAAAGTCGAAAATTAACTCCAGCAATAATAAAGTATTTTACAATATTCAGTCCAAGACATTACATCTTACAAGTGCATCCACTGGCTTTTATAAACTGTATGTATCCAAAAACAATTCCATCATCTATTTTAATCAAATATCAAAATACAGAGATTGGCTCAGTAGCTCCTGTATTTTAGGTTCAGACTTTTTTTTCAACGTATAGTCCTCTTCACAATTATAGAAATAACGGAAAATGCGTATTCATGATTTCATTTCAACAATATTAAATAACAAGTTTAACCAATAAAAACAGAAATAAACATAGTTCATGAAAAGAGTACATTTAACTAGTATTTTTATATTGTAACTATTTGACGATTTACACAAAGGTGTGTGTGCTGACTTTGTCACAGCTTATCACCTTCATCGCAACCCGAATCTTTAAAAATTGTCACTACTCTTGCCATCATGTGCAAGAACATTTCTTTTTCCACAGCAATCGCATGTTCGCCACACTGCAACGCAGCAAGGGATTTAGTTCCTGGAAAGTGCATATGAGCATAATATAATGAAAACACTTCTGGAGTAATGTCTTACAGATTTGTAATGTGATTGATGTCCACTAAGGTATATCTACAATTATTGATTAAGCACTTGCTCACCAAGAGCACACCACCTCTGGACTGTCCAGTTATAAAAAAAAAACTGTTTTTGGACATACAAGCTGAATATTGACTACTGCGCGATGGTTGTGAACTTGAAAACTACAATTCAACAATGATCTGTTAAGCTAAATCATGTCCTTTGACCTGAGCTTACATTTAATGACATTTCAGTTGGTTTGTGGAAATGAGACTAAGAAACATTTGGTCAAAGATGAACTGTTTCTTTCTTTGTGAAAAAATATTGCACCTGTTGTATTGTGTGTGATTGATTTTTACATACTGTAAAATTACCAATTTTACACTTGGTTTCAATTTCACTGCTTTAGCATTTCTGGCATTTTCAGTGGGTTTAAAATTGACGGATTTGCCATTTAGGCAATGTGGTCTTCTATACTTACTTTTACATATTCATTGGGTTTTAATTTAACGCATTTTTATAAGCGAAAATAAAACCCAGTGAATAATTACCTCTTTTACAGTATACTTGTTTTAAATGATGCTAACACATTATTATCCTAATAAGCAATTACCTGTTTCACTATACAAGTCAGAACCACATATTCCTCTGGGGAAAATGTATTTACTAACTGGGTCATTAATCCCAAAGGTTTTTGTTCAGGACATCTACTCTGCAGAGGCGATGACTGGAGTTTAGTGACACTGGAACGTGACCAGAAGTTATGATGGTCAGTTGCACTATCCATATTCAGTTGAGCACCATTGATGTCTGGAGTCGCACTCCAATAACACCATGAACAGTGCTACATAATGTTACAGCAGAACCTGGAATGTAGAATAATAATTCATGAAAATAGAAATTATTTCTATGCTAAATGAGGCAGTTATGCATTTGTCATTACGTGTGGCAAAACCTATTGTCGATGACAACTGCAACTGCCAATTTATCAAAAATGATTAGTGAAAAAAGTTGATACACACAGTATGTATACTTCAATGTTGGTTTTCTGTATCACACTTTGAACCGTAATTCCCTGAGCATATGCCCCTCACCGAGTTTAAGCCCAAGCCTGTTTTTATACATTTAACGATTTGAGGGAATCCCTGAGTATAGTCTCAGGTTGTTTTACTGGGCATTAACAACATTTATTAAAATATGCATGTTAAAAGTGTATATCATTGCATAGACATCATGATTAGTACAGTGGTTTGGTTCTTACTTTTACTGGAAAAATTGTTCCTAGCTTTTCTATTCTGTTGTTAACTCATGAAGACCCATGATTTTGCAATACTGAAGTAATCCATATTTCTTTTGAGTAGTAGTTTTCAAAACGCCAAAAATGAAACCTGGTCTTTGAACATGGTTTCATCATCAATCAATGACTCATTCCCCTTTTTTCCTAAAGTTTCGGGTAAAATGGGCATTTAAATATTGAAGTTACTAAATACTATTTTTATTTGAAATATGTAAATTGAAAAATGTACTGTTCTTCATCATCCAGCGAATATACCTTTTTTTTCTATGTTACATTCAACACATCAAAAATCAGTGACATGCACTTATTAAATTCGCATACATTTGGTATATAGCCTACTAGCCCAACACATCAAGTGATACAATTCATCACAGTTGTCACATGTTATCACATTATCCTGACATTCTGGCATTTCACAAATACAGTGAAGTCGACCAGATGATGCAATCTTTGGAAATGGGTGAGCATCTTCTTCATGAGCCAGTTCAACCGCAAATACAATGGCAAACAGACCCCAGTCTTATGTGCAATCCTGTCATTGAACTCTGGCTTCGGCAGGACTCCAGAAGATGTACCGACACTTCATGCAATTTTTTTTAATTATGCTAATTTTTCATGACGTAGCAGTTTCTGTGCTCATGAATATTTAGCAATTTGTGGGTCAATACATTCTAAAAGGGGCGATATATTATTTTGGGCGGAAGAGTTAGAAAGGGGGATTAGCAATTCTTTGGGGTCAATACAAATGATACTCTGTTGTGCACTGTCTACGGGTAAGTTGCATTGATGTCAATTGATTAAACAAGTCGCGTTTAAGTAATTTCCACTATTAACAAGTGGTTAAATTGTGACAATAAATGTCTCAACAAATATTTAATACTTAGTTTCGTGTAAACAACTCGTGTTTGATTAATTTCCACAATTACAGATTGTTACATTGAGAGAATAAATGTGCGGACAAATATTTGAGACTTATTTTGGTGTAGACAACTCTCATTTAATAATTTTACACCATTACAAGCTGTTAAATTGAGAGAATAAATGTCTGGACAAATATTTGAGACTTATTTTGGTGTAGACAACTCTCATTTAATAATTTTACACCATTACAAGTTTTTAAATTGAGAGAATAAATGTGTGGACAAGTATCTAATACTTAGTTTGGTGTAAACAACTCGCGTTTGATTAATTCCCACAATTACAAGTTAATAAATTGAGAGAATAAATGTCTGGGCAAATATTTGAGACTTATTTAGGTGTAAGAACTCGTGTTTGACCAACTTCCACCATTGCAAGTTGTTAAAATAATGAAATAAATAATTATACTGGTATCATTGGATATAATTGTGAAACTTTCTAACAAAATGTTAACTGCCCTCAATCAACAATTCCGCAGACACAGTATAAATTCCACAACACCGCAGACGATATTCGTCTGTTGCCTGAATTGTTTTTGTAATATAGGGAATGCGGCCATCGACACTTTAACAAAACTTACCTCGACTTGGGTCTTGTTTATCTCTTGTCACAATCTGGAAACTGTTGAACAAATTGCGCGTCGTCCAGTTTAAGACGTATTTATTCATTCAGTTTTGCATGGCGGAGTTTTGTGAGGTTTATTATTTTTTCGCGACGTTCTTTGTTTAATTGTTACGGTTTGAGGGATTTCAGTTCATTTGATTTACGTTTTTACGATAGCTCTGAGCGGGACTCGAACCCACTGTCTTTTCATGTTAATTTTGTTTTATTTTGATGGCACGCTTATGTACCACGCCACGACGTTGGTCTTTGAGTGGTGTTCATTTTTCTAACTACTCCAGTGTTCCGATGAGTTGAACGGGAAAGCCAAAACGATTGCTGGTTTCTGGTTGCTTCGGTTCTGGTGAGTGTGTATCTAGTGTGATTCGAACCCATGTCGTTTGTATTGGGCGTTTTTCTTAATTCCCATGTTGGCTACGCCGTAATATGCAACCACTTCCTCGTTTTATTGTGATTTTGTGAGTATTTAATGATGTCTTCCTCACCCGTCGCACCATGACCTAGCCCTGCGTACAGTGCTGTGTGTACAGGGACGCGTTTGGTTGATAGATGTCCCCACCACAGCCCTGCGTACCTCCATAGACTAAGTCCGGGAGCGCACTGTAATTGGTGCGCAAGTTAAAAATAAGTAGTTTCCCAGCCGAAATCGGTTGAAATGACGATAGTTATCCGTAACAACCATTATCTGAAGTTAGGCCACACTGATTAATTGTATGGATGACATCCTCTGAAGACCCCAAAACTAATGCAAGAGGGCGAAAAAAAAATTCGGCGAAAAAAAAAATGCTGCTAAAACCACAGGACTACGGAGCTATTATTACGAATTTAACCACAGTGTATCAAAAAAAACAACAAGTATTAATTTGTAAGGAGGCACATGCTGATGTACACATTTCGTACTGAAAGGCAAGAGGATAAAGCAGATTTGCCAAAGGCATACACATCAACTAAATAATAAAGACTTACTGTGTTGTATTGAAAAAAAATTTAAAAATGAACAATAAGTTTGTCAACAGCAACCTGGAAATTAACTTCTTTGACATTCAAACTACAGCTTTTAAAGTGACACTTCAGATAGACGAAGTGTAGACACAAATGCCCTAGAACTACTTCAACTATGTAACAAGTTATAAGAGGCTCGATATTGAAAAAAAACACCAACAGAGAGTCAACAAATTATCCGAATCAGAAAATGAAAAAAAAATAATAATTAACTTTTCTACACCCCGTAAGGGGACTTCGACCAAGGAACTTCTGCTGCTTTCGTTGCAGTTTTGTCGACTTCAATGCAGACAAAGCAACCGAACTGATTTGTCGCCTGACCGACTTTTAGGCCACCATACACCTCCACTCCTCTCCCATTTCCTCTCCATCATTGCATAAGGAACGCGGGACAGCCACTCTGGACAATATGTTCTCAAAGTTGTCTGGGCGAAACTCGCTTTCCGCTACCGACCTCTCGTATAGCTGTGTAAACGTCTCCCTGGCCAACGTCAATTGCGTACCAGTCTACAACAATCCCTCCGTTTCACCTCTGAACTTTTATGCTCACATATTTTGGTGGTGTGGTCGCCATGTTGGATCATTTATGGCAAAATTTGCATGTTTTGAGGCAATCTCTTTCCCATAGATCTTTGTGCTTTACGTAACGCGCATCTAACTGTGCAGAGTTTTGTTTTGAGGTAGTCCAAAACGAGTTTTACGACAAGTCGGCGCTTTGCAACAATATGAGTCGGCGAGTTCCGGACAGAAAACCGATCTGTGGAGACTCGTCGTTGGAGATTTTTTTTTTTTTTTTTTTTTTTTTTTTGAGAACAGGCGAAAACTAATGCGCGCGCGGATGTCATCCATAAAATTAAATCGGTGTAGCCTTATCTGAAACTGAAATGTCTTTAATTAACAACTAGTAAAGACGGACAAATTGTAAACGCGTAGGTACCGGAGGAATTATCCACCAAACGCCGCCATTTTTAATTTCATTCACGCGAGAGAATGCATTTGTTTTTAGGGCAAAGTAGCCGATTTCATCCACAATTGGACTATGAACCGGGAGTTCTGAATATATCTGGTAATCGACACGTTACATCCAAAACTATTTGACAATTCTAATGATGGAGCACTGTCATACAATCGACATCACCGCTTGCAACTCCATTAACGATGTTTCGTGGTATCATGGTATCGCCACTTGAGGTTATGCATTCCGTTTCTGCCTCCTCGTCTTGTTGCGTACCTATTTCTTGTGCTGATGTAGTAGCTTTCGGCTGTCGTACATTTTTCGTGAAAGAAGTGCTGCTACCAGTTCTCTATCGTCATATTCCTGCCTGCTTCCATGTTATCGCAAAACATATTTCACAGGCAATGTCGGCAATTGGTTTTGTGGTCCGTCGTTTACGTGGTGGACCATCCGTACTGGTACGTAGGTGCTTCAATGTTTCGCTGGATACTAGGGCAGTTATCTGTTGAGGTTTGGGATCATCGATGGATTGAGCAATGTCAAGTTCAAAATCGGTTTTATAGTCATTTTGGGCCGTCTCAAATTCCCCCGTTGTCTCTTTTTTTCTTCTAGCCTGGACTGATGAAGGGTCCACAACAAGTGTACAAAGAACGGAATTAGGAACTAATTAACACATGTGGTTGTCATTCAATCCTACATAGATAACTTTTAGATACCTCTCTCTAAGAGCTGATGATAATATTCCATCATTAATCATGTATCAAATAAAATAACTTGGTGTCATTAATTTGTTTTAATTGTCAATTAAAAAATCTCTAAAGAAAGAAAATATTAGCAGTATCAAATTTGGGCCCAATTATAATATAAAAACAAAGATAAATAAATTGGTAAAATAACTGCAGGGGTTGCGAAAAACTATATAAAAATAATAACAATCTATTGATCACAAATGTAGTTGAATGGGACAAATAAAATTTAGAGAAGCTATGTTAGTGAGTGACAGTTAGTTGGTGCATACGGGAGCATTTTTGTTAGTAACACATTATATTTGAGGCTTGTCCAAATTAGACGAGTCTTTTAACCTGAATCCTTCAGTCTATTCGAGTTCTGGAGCACTCTGTGTTCTTATCATTATATTTTAGGTACTAGTATTAAACACAATTAGGCGGTGTTGACCTACTTCATTACATTTTCATCTAGCACCAAAAACAAGGAAAATTTATCACTCCCAAATTGGCTAAGGCCATTTTATAAATTTTGGTCATGAAAATGGGTGCCCTCCCAACTCTGCAATTAACACCCTATCTCTTTGCAAAAATATGTTTGCATTTTATTTTCATTATAGAAATTTACTGAATCAGTTCTGGAGGTCAATGAAATTATTACATGGACAATACTATATTGCAAAGTCATACAATTGAAACTGACAAAAATTTAATTTACAAAAAATATAATTATGCAAACCGTGGAGATGGAGTGATACAAACGTCAGATCGCAGATTGTTATTGTCAAATGACATGAAGATAACCTGCTTTGAACACTATTTGGTTCTTATTGACAATAAGGGATATGTACTTTTTTGGAAGTGGGACTTCACAGGTGAAGTTTCAGACCTGGAGTCGTTTTCTTTTGGTAATGTATCTTCAGATTACAATCCCTCAGTGTCTATCTAGCGACCTTTCTGATTTGACCAGGGCCCAACAATATACACACTGCCCTTTAAAGTCATGGGTTCTTGGTATTCCCTCAGGCGCTTGTCGCATGTCTTAATAAGTTGTCTGTACATGTTTTAATTTTCCAGGGCCACAGGTAGTGATGTTGTAAAAATACAAAACAAAACTTATGTGATGAGGAGTCTCAATTCAATCTTAAAAGATGATTGTGGTAGAGCTTCTGACAGATTATGAAATTGTGCTCTCACTGTCAATGAACAACGCTTGGGTAGAGATGCCCAATTGGCTTGGAACACTCCAGGATCTGATCTTAGATTTAGATTAACTATAACCGCATTGTTTAGAGGGTTGGTTATAACTTGAAAGAGGGCCAATTGTAAAGCTCCCATCTGGTTCGGTCCAATAATAGAATGGCAGATCAGGGCCAATTTGTTTCGACAATTCGTTTCATGTTTTCCTGTAAAAATATTCAGCATGAAATTACAAAAATATGTGGTTGTCAACATGGAAAGGTAATGGATACCTAATTACCATATTCAGTTGCCACAGGAATATACAAGATTTTTTTCTAATACAGAAAATTATTTTATGTACACATGCCAGGGCATCCAATCTTTTCTATGTACTGTTTTGATGTCTGAAATTAACGCGTTTTTAATTTAATTTAAACTTTAAATTTAAATTTAATGAAATTTAAACGTTTTGTGATCAAAAAATCCTTTCCAATAACGAGTGCAATATGGAAAAAAATCCTTAAATATCATCTGATATTCCAACTCGTGGATGTTCTGGAGAAAACTGTCTTGCTCTACCTTCTGATCATCTTTTTTCTACACTTTTCAATATTGGCAACAACGCCAACCATAACTTCCCTTGTCATTGCTCTTATACCTTTAATTACCCTGCATTAAATAAAATTTGATATGTGTAGTACAAAAGCATGATTTTAACAGATCAAAAGAAGGCACATGTCGGTTAAGTTTAAGTAGGATAGAAAACTGGAAAATTAATTTTATTACAGGTGGGTTATGCCTTTAGTTTTATATATGTGTATACCTGTTGGGGTCCATTGTTCAATAGTCTTTCATGTAGATATGTCAGGGCATCCAATCATTTAGTATATAGTTCAACATATCGCGATTATATGCAACTCTTGTATCTTCAGTTTATACATGGCCATCTGTTGCTATAATGCCAATTGGCAATAATTTTAACATAATAAGCCTCAAGATGGTATCCTTCCTGACAACATTTCGCTACAGCAGGGGATAATAATTTGCTACGCCCACAACACTTTGCTTCCGTTCACCGGTAAATTCTGTGTAAGTGAGGCCTGCAAGATTAAGTCAAACCTCTAAATTGATGTACAAACTGAGGTTGGTTACATTTATTATCACCCATAGCATGCTTTTCTTCAACAATCTATGTAACAGTATCTAAAGTTGCAATTCCGTACACACTAGGAATTCCACCTTTGCTAGAAATGTGTAAGATTGATATTAGGAATTGATCCTGAACGAGTACATTGTACAGCACGTTTTCGATTATCATCAAGAGAATTTTCGTGAAAGAACTGGTACATCACTTCACAGTAGTCCTTCCATGACTCTTCCCGTAGGTTAAACTGACTCACCGTAAGCTGAATCTAGTTTCAGTGTGTATTTTGCCTTTTAGACTAAACATCTTAATGTGTGTATACAAAGTGTACTCTTCTTTTGAGTTAGCTGCATAGTGAAATTACATTTCTGCACCAAGATAAAACTGAGCACAAATATCTGAAGTTTTGACCGCCACTGATCACCATAAGTCAGCTCCAAGTTTAAGTACCATTTCTTCTAATGTTTTGCTCAAAATTCCATCTACAGCCATTGATGTGAATGCGTTCAAGGCGTCAAAATGGAAGGGGAAGTCTGACAAGCCAGCATCATCTCAGGGGCACTTATCAGAAGCAGGTAGCCGAAAAATTGTTGTCTGGGATACACCTGCCACATGTTTGCAAATATTGAAATGAAATTTTCACTATTGTAAAGAAAAAAGTGGACACAAAGTTGCATAACATAACACGACTGAATCACATGACAAGATTCACAGTTAAAAGACAGTCCTATTTGTCTGAAAACATACACCTGAACGTGTGAACATTTTATGTTGCAAATATGTAGTTGAAAGGCAGAAATTGGATTGAACAAGTGCCAATTAATTCAGCAAAGGTCCACTGCAAGATAATTCGTTTTACGCACAACGGAGGACGTGGATATCCGGATTTGATCTCCGGTGCGAATCTCCCTAGAATGAGCATACCAACCAAGCTCTTCACAAAAAAGTAATCCTACATTGGAATGTCCCATGGAGATCCCACTATGTCGGGTCGTGTAATTCTATATCGTATCAGACGTTTGAATATATAGGCATGCCTCGTCTGTGCATCCAAGACCACAGTCAACAGACAAGGTGAAAACCAATTCATGACAGTTCAGTAAAGCAGATCAATCAATTAATGTTGCAAGTATACGCTACCAAAATACTGCAGATGCTAACCATGCAACAATGCAAACCGTGCTACAGTCTCCAACAAAACGACGGCTGATCAAACCGACCCTCTCTAACTGATACACACTGGGTGATGGTATCCAAACACAGAACAAACGTCAACAAGACTGCATGAGGTGGGCCATGGCAAGTCAATGCAGGAACCGCAATGCAAGTAAGCTTAAGTAAATGTGCCATAATGCACAACCACTAACCGTACTGGACGTCTTTTGCTTCAGTTACCTTAAAGCAGGAGGAAAATCGCCATTTTATTAGGTGGCTGGCGTACGCTCTTAGGTCTATGTATTGGGTTGACACCAGACATTGTGACATCAATAGTCGCCATACTCTTCTATGAGACATTAGCTGGAGAAATATAGAAAACGTCCAAATCCAAGGTGTGTGACATATGCGCTTTGATCACTGTGTAAGTCATCTCCGTCGGATCTTACTAATGTACTAATGGCCGATTCATCCTCCTTGGATGCATCATACATGGCACTTTTGTTTTCTTTTTGCATATTAACCTCTTGAACGGTATCAGACAAACAATCAACATCATGCCGATGTATATCGATATCTCCAGCACTGGCTAGTAAAGGTGTGTCTGAAATACAGTCCTCAATCGGTCAGCCACAGTCTCGCGTACATAATAGTCAAGGTCATCAATATCGTCTCCACTGCTGGTGGACATATCTTCGCAGGGCTTGAGCAAATTTGGATGAACGGTGCGAGTTCTCCCACCCTTGTCTAGTCTAATGACATAAACAGGGAGACCACCAAGTTTGTTCACCACGCAATGGGGTGTATCTGTCCACCGGTCGGCAATTTTATTCTTGCCTCAAAGATTGTAATATTATGATATGCACAATTATATGCAGGAATTATGCTTTCCAATTGGCTTTCTTGTCATTTTCTAGCGTTCTCAACATGCTCAACAACGTGCAATTCATCCTCTTGCACTGCCCGTTCGATGATTTAGTACTGAGTTGTGATGCATGTGGTTGTGACGCTTTATCTTGGTCTTGGTATTGTACTGTCTCACAACTACAAATATGGTAGTAAAAAATTAATTTTATTTGCATCCAGAACTTTAAATAATGCTGAACGTAACTATGTTCATACTGGAAAAGGCATATGCTATTATGTTTGGTGTATGTAAATTTCACAAATATTTGTTGGGCAAGAAATGTATAATTGTCACATATAATAAACCATTGTTGGGTCTTTTTAATGAAACGAAAGTTATGCCAACTACCTTGTCTGCCCGAATGACTAGATGGTCTTTAATATTAAAAATATGTGAGTATACTATTGATTGCAAGCCTGCGAAGTCCCATGGTAATGCACTAAGTGTAATTATGAGAAACACATGTGTTTGATGTTGGATGAATTAGACTTATTATCATTTACGTCTGATGATGTAAAGTTTTGAACAAGTCGTGATCCTTTGTTTGCTCGTAAATTTGTATTGCGTGCTAGGCCAGAAATAACCCTCAAAATGAGAGCTATATGCCATTTTTTCGGAATTCGTAATGGGTGGTAAAATCGCCGCAAGTCTTCCTGTTGCACATCCTAGAATGAACCGTATGAAAGGTTTTGCCCGTAGTTGTGTTTGGTTGCCATCCGAAGGGCGGAAATTGAAAATTAGTTAGATGTAGTAATAATTGTCAACAAAATAAAAAAACTCCATTATACCCTTGGGAAATTCCTAATAAATCTTGGACTCTTGTTCATATTGACTATGCCAAGTATGGAAATTGTAATCTTTTAATAATAGTTGTTGCTTATTCGAAGTGGACCGATGCCCACAGAATGACCTACACCACTTCAGCTGCCACAATTTTGAAATTAAAAAAAGTGTTTCTATTCCAGGCATTCCTGAAATGTTGGCATCAGATAATGGAAGTAATTTTACTAGTGATGAATTTTCACATTTTCTTACTGTAAATGGTATTACACAAATTTTAGTAGCACCATACCATACTTCATCCAATGGTTTGGCTGAAGAAGCCGTTGAAATTGTTAAAGATGGTACTATTAATGAGAGATTAGCTAAGATTTTATTTTGCTATAGACCCATTCCACAATCCTGAACTCAAATTTCACCCGCTGGACTTTTAATGAAACGTAAGCTTAGGTCTTGACTCTGTACACCCATATTTTAATATAAAAAATGTTTAATCTCGAAGAAAAAAGTTTTTCATGATCGAAATGTTAAGGAAAAACAATTTTCCATTGGTGATACTGTTTGGACTCGAAGTTATGGTTATGGTAGTCCTTGGGTTAAGGGAAAAAATATATTTCTGTCAGGTCCTGTATCTTACAGAGTAAAACTGTCCGATAGTCGTTGGGTTCGCATTGGTTCTAAGCATAAACTTGAATTACCAAATACTAATAGTTTAAATCCTGATATACTCATGGAAAATCATAATTTCAGCAAGTGATACTAGTGGATGTGTCATTTCTATTAGTCATAAACCTGTTATTGAAAACAATACAATCTAATCCTATTTCTGTAAATGGCTCACCGAGTATTGAAACAGAAAACATTGAGAAAGATAGTATTGCAGTGAGTAGTAAATATGAGAACGACTTTGTAATAACAGATACTAATAAAAAATAAAAAAAGCAAAACAAAAAACTGTAATTTAGACAAATGTTGATGTATCTATTTCGTATGTGTACAATTTTGTTAAACATTTACTTCTGTATGGTGGTATGAACAAGTTTTGTGAAACAAAATGTAATTTTTAGCTAAGGGTAGAGGATTGTGGTATATTGGTCTTATTAGCATATTTCCCACTCTTTTAGTTCGATCATGCGCATTATATTAGTTGGTTTGTGAAGCCATGTTTTGAATAAAGTAAAGTATATCGTTTTTTCCTGCAAACTTTGATTTGTTCATCTCTGCCTTACTGCAGGGCATGACAACAAGCGAAAAAGAATGGTTATATCATCAACATAAATTAATACAAATTTACACAAAAAGCAATATTGAAATATCTGAAAAGTGTGTTGGAATTGTTTAGATGGAGCACCTAACTTACTGATGATTAGTTTTATCAGATCTTGTATTTATCACTTGTAATATTTTGTGCTGACGATGTCTTGGTGTCAATGAAAAGGAATAACGTTGTCTCTTTGCTGTGTGACATGGAGATTATTTAGCTTAAACAATAAATACGTTGTATTGTCTTCAATCCGTTGTTTTGATGGGTGACCAGAATTTAATATACTTGTGTATTTGTCGTGATTGATTGGCCTGAACGTTCCTTTTTTCAAGTTCTGGAAAATAATAGGTTTATCTGATGGGTTTAGAATACGAGTACAAATTCATATGCGGGTGATAACCCTACCTTTGACATATCCATTTCTCAAAACGAAAACACTTCGTTTATTTTCTTAGCCCTAAAAATGGCAGCTTGGTTTGTATTCGTTTTACATTAGTAGATATACTATAATTCACTGGTAATTGACAATACATTCCACGTTCTTGAATTTTTTTTAGAGAATGTTCCAACCGTAAACGTGAACAAATTATCCATGTCTTGCCTTGGTTTTGGTATTGTTAGCGATCTTTATTATTCAAACATGACATGAGTTAATGACATTGTTTTCATGCGTTCAAATCATACAAATTGTGTTCATTTTTTCATGAAATGAGATTATTTCGTCAAAACCGCTAATTGTGCTACCCGTCAATATTTACCTAAAGATGTATTGATTGATTGAATAACAAAAACGTCAAATAGAATATCGATTCTAAAAGTAAGTTTGTAAAAATACATGAGTGAAGTTAGTGCTAAGAGTAGCAGGGTTTCAGACTGCCGAACGACCAATGATGAAAATGTTTAACTTGTTCATGTACTATTCCAACCAATAGTAATGAATGTACTCTGCCGAACAACAATAATAATTATAAATTTTGTATTCAGTTTTTTCATGTCACACGTCGCCGCCCAATGCTCTATCAGATCATTGATTACATATGTATTCAAAGCTTTCAAGGCATCCTTTTTGCTTCTCTAATTGTCAGTTCACTAATTGAAGAATTATAATCTCGTCATCAACCGACATCATTAAGGAATATTTAATACAGAATGTTCAGTAAATACGAGCCGTTAACGAAGAGATGTAGACAATACTGACTGGGGCTAATAATATATGAAGCATTTCAGCCCTACAATTTGCATAACTAAGACTTGGTCACGCAGATTATTCTGCAAATCCTTGTCTGGCAGATGTGTCCGTGAAGCATGCCAGGAACAAACGCCTTCTCTGTGTGGATAGTGGGTCTGCAATGTAACTTTTGTTGACTGTCTGAACAACGGCACCCTCTACGGAAACTTCCTACTTAATTTTTTTCACAAAAGACATCAAATCAACAGGCTGTATTTCTAGTACAATATGCCTTATTACACACCTGTGTGAGTAATTTCCGTTCATGTGAAAGCCTACTGTTTTCCCTAAAGCATAGCTTGGTTTTTTTTCTTTTGAATGAGGAATTCTATAATTTTCATGTGTTTTTCATATAAATTGTATAGATGGCGTCCATTCTAATGCTGTTCGATAACTTCAGTGTTTGAAATTTTCAATGAATATCATAACAAATATCTACTAGAACTGTTCAGCAAAAAAAGACAGTGATGCCTACTCGTTATTTCTAGCAATTTAGCTAATCTTTATCAGATAGATTGGTAAATTTTGTTAATATATAGAAGGAACGAGAGAAGTGGAGAGTGAGTGGTTACCTAAGCTGACCGTTTAGATAAATTAAGCTGGAATATCTGTAATGACCTAATGTGTCGAATCTGGTGTCTCTAAGTGGAAGTGTTATCAGCTGAATGAGTCAGTTCCCCGAACACAACGCTCGTATTAACTACAACTGTGTTTTTTTTCATTCCGCTTGGCATGCTGGAAGCATCGTATCTTGTCTGTTTCTTGTTGTTTTTGGATCGCAAAGTCACACACCCCTGCACCCACTGAGGCCAGCAAATTATTTGCATATATCAACAGTAACTTGTCAATCAAATAGCAACGAAAACAAACTTTCGAGACTTTTAATCACATACGCGTGCCTCAGTTTTAAAATCGTTTTGTTTTTTAGTATGTGCCACAATTGACGCAAAGCTACGAAATAACTATCTAGCCAAGACTGCCTGGGTAAGAAAAAGCCAAAAAATCAATCACTCCGGGCGCCCATGAACCTCCATCAATACCTTAAATAATTACTATACAACATATATTACAAAACATAGATAACAGTCAGTCATTGACTCCCGTGTAACAGTGTGGCATATGGCTGGTGAAGCTTTGTCAAAAAACACTGGAATTTGTCACATGGTCTAGACCAATATTTGATT
This sequence comes from Saccoglossus kowalevskii, assembly GCF_978046115.1. Taxonomy (NCBI): domain Eukaryota; kingdom Metazoa; phylum Hemichordata; class Enteropneusta; family Harrimaniidae; genus Saccoglossus; species Saccoglossus kowalevskii. The sequence continues at coordinate 8,887,347 of NC_140657.1, forward strand.
AAAAAATGACTCTGCTACTAAGTCAATAGCCATAATATAAAGCAACGTGTATGGCTCTGTTGAAACAAAATGACAATCAGTAAGCTCTTGTGGATTTGCATGCGGCTCTATGTTTCGTGCTCAATGTATGTATTGTATATGCAAAAAAAGTTCTTGCACAACTGAGGTCTGGTTACAGAATAGTGAACATGCATGTTTTTGAAACATTTTTGGCCTTAAAATGTCTGTAATTTGGACACGCTGTGCATCTGATATAAGATACATGCAAGTGCATCTGATATAATGATGTATTTGTGCACTTTAAACTGCAGTTCTGACCATATTACATATTTGGATCTGGAACAGCTTTCATAAAACAATTGATCCCCTTACAAAAAGACGTGTTCAATACAGGTGCCAAATTCAAAACAAAACTGCCCGTAGACATGATGTAGTCTGATGTACGTTTCAAGTTTAAACTTGATCGGTCAAAGCATGTCAGATACAATGACCTCAAACTTGAATTTAAAAACAAAACGACTGCTGTTGCATTTTTATAGGAAATAACATGGAAAGTTCAATTTACCGTAAACATAGGATTTTACACTTTACAGATAAAGCAAATTCCTAATTACATTTCACATTGTTATAATATACTATAATTTATATAATATATATAATTTGCGTTTAAGAATCAAAATTGGAAATTGCGTACGAATTACGACATTTAATGTGGAAAATGCTTTATACGCTTAAAAAATTAGATCTTTGTACAAATTACGAACGAATAAAATAGCTAATTACATTTTACAACTTGCCCATGTCTACGAATTTTCGTTTTTTTTATTTAGTTAAATTGCAGCTTACGAAATACCCTTTGCCGATCTTCCTTGAGTGTCTGTAGTAAGTATTAGTAGAACCCGACCATGTACGACACAAATCATGTTTACACATGTATACACTGAATACTGCACAAAATATTTAGAAGGATTACGAGAAAACAATTTGTTTGGTTTAGTTTATTTATATATCCGTAGGTTTAGTTTAGTTATATATCCGTACTTCGAGCACATGCCGGAGGACAACTCATTTTGAAGTCATCTCGGTAATCTAAAATTGGATAATCACTAACATCGTCATCATGACCATCATCCGTCAACTCTGCAGCAGGAACAGGGCTGAGCTCACCCAAACGAATGATGTTTGCAGCAATGAAACATATCAACAACATTCGAGCTTGTGCCATGTCTAGAACAAACGTATATTGTTAGAATAAAATAGTATAAATGTAAATGTTAAGTAACAAGGTACGCTTTGCTCATTTTCATTATTGCCAAATCCATGTTATAACTTGGGTTTCCTAGGCATTTGATATTGCTCTGTTCACACGATCTAGTAGCTCTTATTTCATTATGAAATCAAAATAATACTATCACAGTAATTCTGGTACTTTTACTGACATGTACTGATATTATCCGGGTTTGGGTTTCAAAATCAGGTCAATAATGACAAGGGCATGTATAACCAGAGACAATGATAAATTGACAAAAAGCAAGACGGCTATAAGTCTGTCGTAGTGTATCTAACCATAAATTAAAATATTACGGACGTAGCATAAACTATGTATATTCTATATATATGTATATATATATGAATTTGTAGTACATGGTCAGTAATTGAGTAAATAATAGATTCGTATTAATAATAATCAAATTTATTACATGACTTCTAAATTTGCAATCTAATATATGGCCACAATATTCATATTTCTATTTACTATTCTTCATATTTATGCATTTTTTGTTTTCAAACCCAAGTAAAGTGCATGTGTCTGGTATTGTAAGCATGTGAAATTTTATGGTATTACCCAGCGACACTTTTTCATGGCAGGAAATAAAAGCATTTTACAATTTAATTGAATGATATTCCTACAAATATAATTAGGCGTGTATTATGATAAATAGGACGAAAAAGTAAAATTTCATACGAGTTATAGTTGGATGATCAAAAATGACCTTTTATGTCTGACCATAAAACGAATGTAAGACGACCTGTAAATTATATAAACAATATAGCTGCAAGTCTGCCATTTTGAATTTGTTCGAAAAAACAAATGTGTATAGACATGTATCTAAACATCTATATTGTATGTACAACATTTGAAAAAAAAAACTGACAAAGCATAATCAAGACTTTAATCCATATGATTTGCTTATATGATCAATAAAAACTATACTTGTGAACTATGTCTGTATTTAAAATTACAAAAGACAGTATTATGTTAATGTCCAAATAAGCAGGTGATGCACCATTTATCAAGCTTCCAGAGATCGCGTGATTTTAAGAGCGAGCCCAATGTAATATGTGCTTTTTTCAATTGTTTACTAATATGTGATTAAAATTGTACTAATTATTTCGCCTTGACCATTTAATGAGAATATACCTAAAACAAATTTTGACTCACCTGCAAGTAGCTTGGAAAATTTGGTTGTCTTTTCTGAAGTATGATATTGAAAATATTGTCTGTATCAGCATGCTTTAATTCACGGTTCATTAAATATGTGTATTTTGGGACATGCGCAGTTTTGCTGTGGCAGCTATTACTCATTTGAATTAATGTTGATAGTTAGCCAGTACAATTCAAAAAAAGATTGAATACCGGTAAATATTATTGAGAAACATTTTTTATAGTCTTTTATGATTTTACATTTTATACACGATTTTATGAATTTCCCAATTCGATATCGCAACGGATGGTGGGCTTAATCCACTTGTTTATCATTTTTTTTCTACCAGCATAATAAAACGTGGTAAAAAGAACCAAAGATTACTAGCTCAGGATCTAAATATACAAAATGTAAAAACAAACACTATGAATACAAATTTCCAAATTATGTTTAGAATGTTGGAATTGTGAGGAATGCACTTACTTGTTCACTCCGACAGTAGCCTAGTGTAGCCCACACAATATCTATATCCTTCCACAGATATCTCTCGTGGTTGTTTATGCAATTAATAGTCCAGTGGATTTAGCCCTGAAACAGGCCGAACCGGGAAATAAATAGTACATTAACAATTTTGGTATCAAAAGATAGGGATTTTTTTTGTAAATTTACCACACAAAAAAACCAAGAACTGATAAAATGGGCATTTTTTTTACACGGGTGGAAGTAAGGGGTGGTGTTTTTCGTACATTTTAGATTTTTCTTACATTTATATTATGTAATTAATATTACTTACAACCTACACATAATATTGTGTTGACATTGCTAGTGTTCTCCATACAATTTTTTATTTAGATAAACTGAAGAAACTATCCGCCAGTTATAGAACAGAAATTTGCTGATGTCAGCATTTTTTTATAATTATTTTAATTCTGTCAAGTAGTCAACCAATCTTTTGTTTTACCAGATACCTATCGGTATGTATTAATTGCTCTGTTTAGTGTAATCATATTTTAATATAATTAAAACAAGTCATTTGCAAGTCCTTGCATGACTGTCAACCATAATAAATTGCTCAGTTTGTAAAGTCAAATTATATAAAATCGTCCAGCACAACTAGTCATTTATACCCAAACACTGAAGAAATGCAATGCACTAAACAAAGCCATTGAGTAACTTCCATCCACCCTGAAAGTTTTACTTCAAGATATGTTTGCTGGAAAAGACACTGATGTTAAGGTGGCATCCATAGGGCAGGCCATCATGCAGTCAGTTCGCCCACGAGTTATAGTGACTCCACTACAAATAGGACTTGCTGTTCAAATGCATCGCCAGTTTGGCTCACGATTTCTCATTGATTCTCTCCATAGTCATGGGTTTAGTTCATCATATGCAGAGGTACAGAAGTTTGAACGTAGTGCCACCTTGCACCAAGGAACTGACATTCCTGGTTTCACACCTGGACATTTTATACAACATGTAGCTGATAATGTTGTAACACAAAGGATATTGTGGAACAACAACATACCTAAAGTTCATGTCACATCCGAGAATATAGTTTGTTGCAAAAGTCAATATTAAATATTATAAGCAGTTATCAAAGGGCATGGCCAAATTAAAGGATGCCCAGTTAACCAGTTTGATAGCAGGTGATGATACATTGAATGTGGATGTTCTATGGAAAATCTCTTGGTTGTTACATCCATCTAGACCATCTTGGAATGGTTTTATGCAAATGGTACATCAAGGTCCTCATCCTGAGGTATCATCTATAATGTTCATGCCAATGATCGATATGGAATCAACTGATGAATCATGTATCTTCTCAACTATGTGATTCATCAGTGAACAAGCCAAAAAATATGATGTAACACCAGTGCTCACCTTCGACCAGCCTTTGTGATGCAAATCACTGGAAATCCACCAGAAAGATCCCACAAGTAGCAGTGTGAGGAATATTGTTCTCAGACTCGGTCGTCTGCATGTGCAAATGCGTTTTCTGGGTTGCATTGGACATTTGATGAGTGGATCTGAACTTAAGGAACTATTGGAGACAGTTTATACCGAGAATGCTGTTGGACATATGTTGAGTGGCAAGGCCATTTCCAGGGCTATTAGGGGTCACATTCTAGTGGAAGCAGTATTATATGAATTGCTTTCGTCATTGATGTATGACCTTCCATTACCAAGAAAAGAATCAGATATCAAGATATCAGTGCTAGTGAATTAACAGATATACTCGAACATGTCGATTCCAGTAATGCAAATCACTCACAAACAGTAGATACAACAAATGAGTTGATAGAAGCAGGGAACATCCTAGAGGGGCTGCTTGCACACGAGACAGAGATAGAATGGGTTTGTTTGGAGGAAGTACTGACTTTAATACAGGAAAAATCAAACAACTCAAGGAAACACTCGATTTCCTTAGAACACCCAAGTTATGGTAACAGTACATAGAGATGATTGAAAAACTCCAGCAGTTCATTAAAGCTGAAAGAACTGGTAACTGGTCTCTCCATCTAAAAGCTTTTTCAGGTATGCTTCCATACTTTGCTGCATCTGGCTATAATCTTGATGCAAAGTCAGTGTACATATATATATCTTCAGATTATGTCAAAACTACCAGAAAGTAATGCTGATGTATTTTAATTATTACTGAATGGATACCATGTGGTTAGGACAGACAGATACTAGGCAGGTATATCGACTGATCTTACAATTGAACAAGTGTTGATGAGGAGTATCAAAACAAGTGGTGGGCTGACAAGGGGTAGAGGTATGTTAGAAATACAACGTACCTTTTGGCTACTCTCAACACCTGTATGTGCAGAAGTCAACCGTGCAATGCAAGAGTTTACTGGTGTTTCTTACATCACAAGTGAGCAACACAAAGATAGTGCAAAGACCATGCAAATAATGCAAAAAATGTCGATAATGCTAGGTCTATTGGTGCTGAAATAATAAAGTCTATGATTTGAAAAAGCGCAGGCTAAAACATTAAGAGTGAAAACATTAAAGCTTGATGCAGATGAGGTGCAAGTTGATCTTCAGTTGTTATTTCAAGTTGTTCAGTCTTTTCACCTATGAGCTGTGTACTTATCCACCATTATTGTTTGCCTCTGATGGACTGATGCGGGAAGCAAACAATCCAGCTTCAGCCGAAGCAGTCTGGAAATGTGTTGGTCCCATTACTCGTGGCATGTCCATTGAGGTTAGGTATGTTATTGATGGAGGTTCCCTTCCATGGCCACGAGTAGTAACATATAAAGGCATCTGCAAACCTTACCTGGATTACATTGACCGCAAATATCAACAGATAGACCATCAACAAAAGACACAACTCATCTTATGCGTTCAATAGGGAAAATGTCCACTAGTGTTAACTTTGATTCTGACATGGTTATGAATATGAAGAAACAACAGTTTCTTGCAAATGCAGCAAATAAGCAGCGGTTCATTAATATCCTGGGAACTGAACTGAAAGTGAAGGGAATCAAGGTTCGACATGCTGAAGAAAATGCAGATGTCCTTGTGACGACAGCTGTAGACTCTGCTGTCAATGCACCAATAGTAGTTGTAGGTGAGGACAAGGACTTGATAGTGTTGTTGATCTACCATGCCAACTTAAATAGTCACAAACTGTATTTAAAACCAGAGGCACGGCGAAATACAAAAAAGTCAAAGCGTGGGACATAAAACATACCAAAGACAAAACTAGGACCACTTGTTCGCAAAAACATATTATTTATACATGATGTCTTGGGTTGTGACACCACATCCAGGATATATAGCTTAGGAAAGGATCTGTCTTTGAAAACATTCCAAACCAACAAGCAGTTTCAATGTCATGCTTCAATGTTTGACCAAGATGATGCTTCAAAAGACGACATTGTGGAGTCAGGAGAAAAAGCTTTGGTCTTTTTATGTGGTGGCAAGTCCGATGAAACATTGGATTCACTCAGAATGGGATTTTTTTCAGAAAGTTGCTATGAGCGTTACATGTGTAGGGCCTTAGAATATAACACCAACATCTGAAACTGCAGGTTGCAATAGTCAACGGTTATACCACCAGGTTCTGATGTGGAAAGGGCAAACTCATGTTAATCCAGAAGAATGGGACTGGAAAGTGAAGAAGGTAGAATTGCTTTTATCCAAACTGACAAGCCTCCTGCACCTGACAATTACTAAAAGTTATCAGATAAATGTAAAGCAGACTGTCGAACGACACGTTGCACATGTAGAAAACATGGACTAGAATGCTCCCCCATGTGTGATGAATGTAGATGTGTAAGCTTTAGAAATTCGCCCAATCTGGATATTGATGATGATCAACTATAATTTTATAAACTTAGAATTATACTGACTTGATTTGATGATTGGCCAACCAACCAACCAACCTACCTATTTTCATACCAATCCCAAACAGAATGAAGGTATGACAAAACACAAGTCTGATCATAGTAAGTTTGTAACTGTCTCATTCTACCACAAACTTTGACATATTTATTGATATAATCGATACCTCACAAGTCTTGACAATCACTCTTTTGATATTACCACATCAAACCTTGATATGAGCTCTCTTCATTGTGTGATCATTGCGACATACCTGTAACTGTGAAATGTCCTTCATATATATTACCATTGTATCACCAATCTTTACATGATAAAGTCACATATACTTTGATAAACACGATTCATTTGTATGTTCTTATGCAGATGTATAATTTGTGGGAGGTGCGAGTTATGGAGACCGAATACAGCAAAGTATTATGTTGATTTGGCAAATGATGGATCTTAATATGGCCCAAATATTCCTGAAATTTTTGTTTTTTAATAATGAAAAAGATATATGAACAATAATCGCAGTTTTCTATATTGTGCAGAATTTATACTGATAAAATGCTAATGAAACAAGACTAATACCAGACCCTGTATATTTCTGAAAAAATATCACTTTTTGGTGGCGCTGTTCATGTATATAGAGGGCGCTATTTGCTTCACCATGCGCAAAAAAGTTTGGCTGACTTAATATGGTAAGTGTGATAAATATGTGGATATATTTATCATTATTACGTCTTCCTGCATCAATAAAATGGCTTAATATTTCCAATATATGGGCAATATCAATACCTGAAAAAATCAACTTTCCCTTTGTCCGATTTTGGTAGACTTTTGATGTTATTTATTGATGTCTATTATTGCTAAATCTGCAAAGGAACTTTGTGTTGCAATTTTGTCCGGGTTGACCTAAAAATCAAATTAGATTGACAGGACTACTAGCTTTTAAAGGACATCATCTTCACAAGATCGACGGACTTCTGACGTCAGCAATGACGTCATGTATATGACGTCATCATGCATGTTGCAGTGATCTGTTACAGATGCAGTTTTATATTTCATTCATTGTTTTTAAAATATTGTTGCAATACAGTAATACATTTCAATGGTAATTAGAGGTTATTGCATGGTTGGATATCTACGGTAGGTAAAATCAGTGCTAAAAAACAATAAATCTTCAACATGCTCTAAAAAAATTGCCTAACGGTTTAGGTCTTGGGGTTTTTTTGGTCATTCTCAATGACCTTAGCAAACGTTTGAAACAAAATTCGGTAATGTACTATTTTATTCCGGGTCAAACCCTAAATCCACTGGACTATAAATGTTTCTTTGATTTGTGCAATTGCATTATTGAGTCCTGTTATAATTGTGTTTGCTAGATTGATGTGGTGGCAGTTTATACCTTGGGCGTCTGTATATGGGTGTTTGTGCATTTAAATATAGTTTGTTTGTTTTTACGATTTCAAGCATATATGTTGTGTTGTTTCATTGTTAGAAAAAACGTTTAGGTTCTGTTTATAAATAAAGCGATTAATTGTATATGTATATGATCTGTATGTACAATTTATTATTTAGAAAATTCACGAATCTATATTATATCTCATTGCTGAAAAAATGATCATTAAATGACTACGGATTCTGCAAACCATAAACGTTGGTGGCGTTTCATAATTTATATAAATATAAGGGATTCAAGACTTGCACACGGTCTTTGTATAGAAGTAGAGTATTGATATGGTTTACAAGTCCATTAGGTCATGACAACTGAAAATGACTCGCTCAACGACTAAAATCGTTATATAATTGGTTTTAGCACGGTAGAAAACATCACTTCTAAAAATATGAAGGTATCGCCCCCATGAACTCTGACCCATCATGTCCCGGATGTTGATCTAGCCATTCCTGCGAGATTATAGCATGAATATGATATTGAATAATGGTGTGTGTATATCCTCAATTTAAAAAAAAAATATCTAAAAATGAACTAATCCAAAATCACTCAAAGAAAAATCTATTTTAAAAACAGCCTATGATTGAGTGTGGTATGCTTGGGCCTGGGAATAAGCGAGTGAAAGTACTGTAAATAGTCAGTTTTTGTGGAATGCCTAGATCAAAGTGTTGTATATTATTACCGTTCCAAATGTCTTTCCAAAATGACGAATTTGAATGGTTAAGACTATGGAAGTAGAGTTGTGAGATCGGGAAGACGAAGCATGGACAGAGCATAGAGTAAAATGGTAGTACCTGTAAACGGCCCAGCCCACAAACAAGAGTAGCCTATAACAGCCTATAAGTCTAAGTAAAAGTTTCTAGTAAAAGGTAATGTCTTTTTATTAGGTAAATCATGTAATCCAAAAATGAGACGTCAACTGAGAGTGATTCGTTACTCCCGAATATGTTTCTCGACAATACATTGAATAAAAGTAGAATAGTAATTTGAACACCTCCACATTGTGTTGAAGTGCTTTAAAGGCTGATTTGTCGCAGATGATAATGTTTTACAAATTATAATAGTGCACAAAGTGCGAAGCACTCTTAGCTGCCCATGTACCAAATACTTTGTAAACATGGCAGAAATGTTGTTTTAGAAACCACGCTTTTTGATAGCATTGTCAATATATTCTTGACATTGTTTCAATACAAGACACCCATTTTTTATTACGTGTATATTGGCAGTGACAAAAAGTGTTTTGAAAGGTTCACTCCAAAGGAAGTCGAATAGTCGCTGTTTTTTTTGTTTTTTTTAACATTGATTCATAACAAGTAAGCGCATGGTTTTTTTTTCATATGGAGCCATGAAGCCCGGGATGAGAAAAGGAAATATCTTATCTCGTATCGCTGCTCGGTCTCGATCTCACGTGTCAAAAAATGTTATTGTGATTATTCACTAAAATCTCATTGTAACTAATTGACATATTGTAATTGGTAACACAACTCAAGTGAAATCAATTTGATTTCGGAAAGGTTGTTCTTAAACAGTTCACTCTTAACAACTGTTATTTCTTAAAGGACGGCAATCGCAGCGCTGCGCATGTGCGACATTTGTGTCGATGAACATTGATTTACCCACAATCCAATGCGCGCTTCTAATGGAAATTACAAGTATGAGGTTTGACTTGGGCGTGACTTAATATTTACCGCTGTGACTTCTTCGATACATTCCAATCACCTGAAAAATACTTAATTAAAGCTTGGTAACGCCTAAGTTTGTATTCGTTGACAGTCTAAGAAGTCGCCACCCTTGTTTATATGAGACCCATATTTTTCGCGGGGTTTAATCAAAAATATTGAAACCTCATGCTCTTTTGTAATCTGAAAGTTTCACCTTCAATGTTTGGACAATCACAATGATCAATGTTGCTTTGATTAAAACCCAATTTAAAATTTTCCTTGTAATGATTTTTTCTTTGCCATCGCATCATGTTACCTCGTTCTGCTCTCATGAAAACCCTATTCGCTTGGTGGCGCTGTAGTCGAAAATTTATGCCTTGCGTGCTTACGTCATGGGTAATATGTCACCTTCAATACTACTGGTCGGTCTCCCACTTTTTTTATAATATCTAGTTATACGCCGATAAAACTAGACGCATGGAGCCGGGAACAACTACTGGTGGTGCTGTATGAAATCGAGATCAGGCCCGTAGCCAGCACTTTTGAATAGGGGGTTCGAAAACAACAATAAATGATATATTTGATGTGAAACGTGTGAATTTTATAATATTTAAAAAGTGTGTTTGAGCATTTTTATATTCTCGGTTTTAAATTAAATTGGTTTACTTTGTGTTACGTTGCTAAGTTATTCCACATAACATTTTTGAACTATTTTACCATTTTAGAGAAGGGGTCCTAGGCCATTCCCCACCCACAGACAAACACACCCACGCCGTTGATCCAAAATGTTGTACACAAAAAAGACAAGACTGTACGTATCTTAGCATTGTCTAGGCATTTTAAGGTAGTATCAGGGGGAAATTCTTCTTCTCTTGGTTCTCCACACTTGTCGGGAAGGGGGGGATCTCGTCTCGTCTCTCTATTGCGTCCCTTTGAGGTACGTGATCGGGAAAGTCACTTAAACTTTACAGTCAAATAGACACACACAACGAAATACGTTTCAGCTCTCGTGTTTAGTCGGTCAGCCGAGCACTCTACAAGACACAGCGCCCTGAGGAAAAATCCCCAAGACTATCGCAAGGCTAACCCAAGACTCTCTCTAGACTGCGTCAAGACTCGCTTCAAGACTCCAGGACTGCGTCTCTCCTGGTGTACTCGCCAAGACCAACTAAAACAACTTTATTCACTTTCAAAACCTTAACCAATTACAAAGCAGTAAAAAGACTCTAGGGCGTAACCTTCAATCATAAAGCCAATCACACTAAGTACTGAACACGTCATATTTTTTGAATAATTGTTCACTATAGTAATAACTGCGAATACTAACTGTCAGAAATAGTAGTCCGAATAGCGACGGTTATCTCGTAATTAGTTCCAAATAACTGAGTCGAGTTTCGTCCAGAACCTCAAATGGACCGAAACGATGACAGACATAAGACAGCCATTCACTCGTAATCAGCTAATTAAGTCGATTAACAGATACGCAAAAACAATTCATCACAGTAGAATGCTACTCATGAGCTTTTTCGCTCTTCACAGATGTTAACGCACATATAAAGTGACACAATTTCATGTCGAAATTTGTCTACAATTATTCATTTTAGTATTAGTCAATTATGTAATTTTATTTCTGTACAGGGCCTCACCACAACGTACAAAATATAATGGGTAATAGTTTGTGTAGCGACGAAGTAAGCCCAGACTGTCAGTATAGCATAATTGCATAAAATTATTGACAAAAGATCAGCCCTTAGATCAATATAAAATGAACATATACATCCTAAATTCAAACGTATCACTGCAAAAACTAAAAATGTATTGATCTAACTGTATTTTTGTGTGTCTGCCTAATTCAACATTATGTTCATGGCGAAAACAGCGAAAACTCGTCAGTATCATGATATATTTTAGTCTATAATTGCTTGCCAATAAATCTCCCAGGTTATAATACCATATTGATTTTTCCGAAAGTACACAGCCTGGATGATTGAGAAATTGAGGCATGCCATTCTTGCTGACAACAATTTGTTTATTCTTTAAGTAAATAACCCTAAGAAATTTGCAGTATCTGCAATTTGTTTTCCAAACCAGGCAATGCTGAAACCATATTTGAACAGGAGATTTTTATGTGGGTTTCCCAAGTAAGTCTGCCGGTCTTGTCTAATCGTTTAAGCATGGTATAACATGTTTTGGGCTTTCAGCTATTTGTTATTTAATTCACCAATATAAGATACAACGCTTGAAATAACCACAGCATAATGGCAGCCTTCCACATTCGTCCAACATCGCTACATTGTTTGTACAACTATTAATGCAAAGTAGATATCTGCAAAATGTTGTCTGTACCCTCTCGATTTCCGAATTTTGGTACCCCCATATCGCTAACATAAGAAATAGCTGGCACAATGATTGCATCAAACAAATTAAATGCACTAACCAATGGCATACTACCAAGTTTCTTGCAGTACGTAAATTTGTTGGTTTACTGTAAATCTGTTTTTAGAGGGCGGTAAAATAATATGCATATAGTAGCAGTTTAGCAGCGGTCTCAATAAACTTCAATGACTACATCTCCTTTTTATGAACGCACTAAAAATATAGAACATTTTCTAAGACATCAAAAAAACGTGTAAAAAAAGTATGTTTGAAAAATATGATTTATCGCATAGTTTCAGTGCTGAAGCAACACTGTGGGATAAATTTTTGGTTGCAAGAAGCTCTTCGACCTATACAACTCGTGATGATAAATCTTCGTCATTTTTGAATGATGTTTTCAATCCTCAGCTGTACACTATGTCCAATAACACGGGCTACACGTACTAATACAATAAGTTGACTACATTTGGCTGATACACTTAGAACAAAGCAGTATATATGCCATCATTAACTTGGAGAATACAAAACTAATGAACCAAACTAGGAAAGTACAGTGTCGTGTTGCCGTCTCAATCCCGTTCGAACCCCACACTTTACTAACTGAACGAACACTAGCATAAGACAAACGGACCTATTCAGGACCACCAAATCCTTCAGAGAGTGACTACCATTATATTATTGTTTCAATGTTGCTTTAATATTTAACATCAGCTGCTTGAACGCGATCTTCATTACACCATCGCGGAATCACCGAATAAAAGCTTGCCCATTTATAACAACCTGTTTTGATTGGCTGCTGTTGAGCTGAGACGGCGTAACTTCATGATTGACATTTAAAGCTCGTTTCCACCTAAATGCTCATTACTATGCAATTTCGACCGAGTCTGATAGTTACCTCACTGAGTCAAGTGATTTAAACAATGATAATTATTTGAAAAAAATACTGTTTGTTTTATTATGTTCTATTCTGTTCACTTCTAAAATTTAGGGGGTTCGACCGAACCCACCGACCCCCCCCCCCAAACTACGGGCCTGGAGATCTATTTCAGCTTGTCATAGATCATTTAGATTGTATTGTAAAAAACAGTTGTTAAATTTAGTGACCAGTTTAGTATGATAGAAATCGTTTACAGTCTTCAAATAACCACAATAGACAGACCGAATATACGCGTTTCATACTAAATGCTTCCTATTAACAATTTTACTTTCAAATAATAATCACGAGATATGTCACGTCATAACATCGTTAGTTTATTGGCATATTGTGTACACAGTGCGCATGCTTCGAACTCTTTTTCGTATTCCACAACGCATGCGTCATCACAGTGAAGTCAACTGAAATTTACGTTACATGCATCGTCATGTTCAGCACCGCTAATGGGTTTCACCACATTGATGGTGCTGAATGTTGTCTGCGTATTCGAAGCCCACACGTAAGCGACGCTACCAGATATATACAACAGATGTGTACACACTCCCACCATGTCACACACTGTCATATGCAATGACAAACCTGGTTTCCACATAACTCTGGGTATAAACTGAACTGTACTGAACTATAGGTGTGTCGCCGCTCATTGTACGCAAGAAAGTAGAAAACCAGTGAGTAGGTACCCGTTGATGTACTGTGTGCAATGGGGTAAGTAGACGAAAATGCTAGACATCGCCAGGAAACGCACCACGCTTATTACAAATTGACGTTCTCAAAAGCGAGTCACGTATCACAATTGTCAACAGTTCAACGACTCTAAAATATGAGACGTGAAAACACTAAATTTACTGAAACGTTCCACTATTGAGCCGTAATTCCTGCCATACCATATCCGTATTCAAAGGCTTCATTTTAGGCGAAACTATTTGGTATGCCAGAAAATGTAATTACACAGATTTCTTAAGATTTTATTGATCAATTGCCGATTTGCATCCTGTATCGTAACATTATAACTCGTGATTCAATCATTTATTTTATTGGTGCGCGTGCGTTTCATTTTTCGAGTCATTTCTTCAATGGTATCACTGTGAAAGTTTCTTACAGTATATCAAACTTTCTCGACCAATGTTCTCGCTTATGCAATTTATCTCGCGCCCAGGGTAGACGAGATTATCGTACAGTTTTTGACATACATCAATCTTCCCCGCTCGATCTAAATAAGACTTGACATCAATCGGCGAGTGTCGTTGCATAATAACCAGCTTTTCTTTTGAACGATACATTATACGGTTTGGTTGAATATCGTTGGTAGATTGGTAGATTCTCTAACTTTGGAACAGTGGAAGCTGTGACCTTTGTTGCAACTTGTTCTTATTTCGGATTTTTCAAATCTGCAAATCTGCTTTATTTTCCTTGATCAAATCTTGCATCACATCAAACTATTTTTGTTCATGCAATAGAGGTTGACGAAGAACTGGGTTGTCGGCTCTACCGAGTTCCGGTAGGATGTCCGTCATTATTATAAACTGGTGGGTTGCTTGATGTGGATTGCGTTCTAATAACTCTCGTGTTTTTGACGTTTTGTATCTCGAACGGTAAGGGGCATATGATTCATCAATATGATTGCGCAGTTTAGTCTGGTGAACCCCTTCTTGCGTCAAGGGAAATACGTTATTCTTCGTTGATTCAATTGTATTTTCTGTCAGTTTTATTCTAGTTGGTAATGCTTTAACGGCATGTTTGTTCGTTTCAAATACGTTCTCCAGCACTTATGAGTGTAACTATACTTTGATGGTTAGGTAATAAGGGTTTACCAAATTGACGAAGGTTCGTTTTTTTTGAGGATTTATGTCCCAGGTAATATCTACCTAGTGTCTTCTGACGGCGTAGTTTATTACGGACACAACAAGAGTACGTTTAGCGTTGGTAAATGTATACAATTTACTTTTGTTAGTTATGAGAATGACAACCATCGTGTGCTCGCTGTTGGTGGGATACACATTTGTCCAAATGAATGGTGGTCCTACAAACAACCTTGTCTTGATTTATTGGGAAGAGTGGAGCACGACGTTCGACGACCTGCATATAGATCGTTTTAAAAACCCGTCTACCATACCAAACGCCCATCTTTCTTATCTGCCAGTCTCCTTCTGCGATGATGCTTACACGTGTGGTAAAATATACTTGTTGGTGAACTTTAATGGCTTCACCGTAAGGCCAAAAAAACAACAACTTGTGTTGCCCTCAAGTCGGAAAAAAAATTAAAAAAAAAATTACGTCGGTCGGTCGGATTTGTTTTTAACTCGTGAAAACTAAGGGTATCGTAAATAGCCGAGGTATATGGGAAAACAAACGCGACCCGATATTTCATATTTTTCGGTCGGTCGCTGAGGGCAAACAATTTTTACTTCACACTTCAAGTTATCCACCAGTGACTGGCGAGGCACACTAGACTCAGTGCTAATCTTTCTAGTCTGGTAGTTCATAACCCATTTTCAACAGATTTTTAAATGAATGTTCAAACGTGAACATGATTTTGGGAGACCAGTGTCTAATTAAGAATTCGATAATTTTTGCAATCCCAATTTTAAACATTGCCAAGTAAATCCGTCAGTCCAAATCATTTTATTCTGTTCAGTTGTCAAAAGACTATTCCTGAGAAATTGCATGGTGTCGTCAATAACACATTACGCTTGTCCGTTGATAAAAAACAATATTTAACTAAGTTAAATGGAATAGCTCAACTGTCTACAAATATTTATATTACTGATCGTCAACTTTACAGTTATTATTGGAAAAACGTCAGCTATATGGGTATCATGATTTTTGTTGGTTTTACAAATGTATACAATATAACATAACTACTTAACTAAATCTTCATCCTCTACAACATTGAGTTATACAGGACAACTTAGCACGAAGCAAATCTGTGCAGATCAATTTGGTTTTAATAATTGTTCAATGACGTGCCATCAGGTTTGTGTTTCATGATGAGAGACGATTTAGGCTTTACATTTACTTCCTCTGCATTAGTGCACACGTTTGCACGAGCATGTATTGGTTTTATTTGGAACGGATGTCTTTATTTGCGAAGATATTGATTTTTTTAATACAACTGAAACAGTTCATCGTGTTAACAATGTACCTCTCTGTCAGAATTAGTGTCTTTTAAAACATTCACGTCACATGTGTTTATAAAATAAGTTATTCAGGAAAGGTTACATAAATGAATTTCACATGAATAGAGTGTGTAATCGATTATTTGTATTGTTTAAAATAAAACAAATATAGACTTTAGAATAATTTGTTCATACAATTCACATGATTTTTACGTAGTGATTTGTATTTTTAGTTTTGAACAATAAACTTTACTGCGGAGTAAATAACATGTTTGGTTGGTATGGTACATCTTGGAGAATGTTGTGGTCCTTAGAAGGGACGTCTTGTTTGTGTGTTGAATACAAGTATTTAAGATTTGAGGTCATAAATTTTACTGCATTCCGCCAGGAGTCTGGTGCTTGACATCTCATTGTATTCATACTTGCATACTGCCAAATAAATTGCCCGGGATACTTTGATATGCCTTCCTTTGATACCTTTGAAGTTTGAGCTCGCAATCAAACTTCATCTATATATGGGTGCATGACGCTGTGTATGAGAGTATGTAGTACAGATTTAAGGTATTTTTCCAGTAAAAGCACCAGGTCGATGGTGGCCATGTGAATCCCCCTGACAACGAATGTGTCCTTGATATGCTCTTCTGGCAGTAATGGCAATGCTATGAGCTGGCAAATACACTTTTTCTATATATTGTGGTTGTAATTCAAGAGACTTGACTTTTCTCCAGAAAAGTGATAACTGAAAACAGCAGCCTTGAATGTTGGCACCACAAAACGTTGTACTGCAGACATGCCAATTTCAAAGTCCATAAGAAATGTCTTTACGTCATTGTGGTGAGTGATGTCTTCACTGCTTTCAAAGATGAAACCAATAGCACTTGTTTTGCATTATCGTTGTCAGCTTTAACAAACGCGTTGATTGATAAAAGATGCATGAACGGATGATTTACAATTTTAAAAATGACATTCATGTACCATGACCTAGATTTGCTGTACTGAGTACTTTTAATTGGGCAGGGATATAGAAAATAGAATGACGAGCGCCCTCCATTGACAGCTTGAGATCGTTGTGGACATCGTGTATGGACTGCAGTTGGTGTGTTATGATCTTCAAGTGTGGAGACAAACCCATCTCAGTAAGTTGAAGCTTTCCCTCTTCAATGATGACAGGTGATGTCCCAACCAGTTTCCAAACTGGTTTTCTGACAGCAGCTGACTCGTATTCATCGGCCACCTTTGCAATAGGCTTGACAATGACTCTGTACCTTTCAGTGGTAATACATCAGAATCCTGGGTCACCATCAGCAGCATCTAACCATGGCTCGTGTAAGGAGTATGACGCATATCAGCATCAGCGGTATAAGGAAGTAAACACATGTGTTCTCGTAGCAGAGGAGACTGGTACACATGCTGAACTTTATCCGCGACACTCTGACCAATTGATACAACCATATCAGCAGATTGCATCACTGGATGGCTGGCTGGTGTACTTTCTATGTCTTGTATGGAGTGCATGATTGGTATATACTTGGCATCTGGGAATACTTTCACTTTGATAATCAATGCAGCCTTACTAAATTTTAAAAAATGTAAAAAAAATAATAAAAATTAAAAAATATTTGTTTGAAAGGAAATTAAAAACCCAAACATTAATCAAGATGTAAATGAACACAACAATTCAAAGTAGATTTGAATGGGAAGCAGTGTATATGAAAATGTAAAAAAAAACTGGATACAGAAACAAGCTGCCTGTCGGCTGAGATAGCTCCACTGTTAGCGATACACATTTCAATTAGAGAACTGAAGATATCATTAGAAAATGAACAATATGTATAGTATCAAAAGCAATCAGACTAGCAGTTTTTAACAAGAAGTCGAAAATATCACTTTTTACTAAATTATTCACCAAAAATTAGAGAATTGAAGATATCACCACGAAATGAACAAATCTAAGAGGTTTACCTGAGGTATCTATATGTATAGTATCAAAAGCAATCAGACTAGCAGTTTTTAACAAGAAGTCGAAAATATCACTTTTTACTAAATTATTCACCAAAAATTAGAGAATTGAAGATATCACCACGAAATTAACAAATCTGAGTTAGGTCCACATGTAGTACCTATAATACGTAATATCAAAGCAATCTATCTGACTTGCGGTTTTTAACAAGAAGCCGAAAATATCACTTTTTACCAAAAATTACCCAAATATTCACCAAAATCAGAGAATTGAAGATATCATCATGAAATGTACAAATCTAAAGAGGTATACCCAAGGTACATAAACAACAAGTATCAAACCATTCAGACAAGAAGAAATCAAAGAAATCATAAGGTTCGCTCGACAGAATCAACAGCGGAGCTAAAAATGGTTTAGAATTGAGTATGGCTTACGAGAGGTGGCCTGCACATCCCTACCCACTTAAGGTGGAAGTAACCCCGGATACTGTGATGCAGTCGCCGATGGTAGTAATTTCAAAACACTGCCAAATCATTATCGGTCAATGAAGTCACTGTTGCCCTTCAAACTCGCTCGTCGTTGAGCCTCTGACACATATTGGCTAAATCGAACCATTCCAAGATATACGTGCTGTATATTGAAAGGTATGTATTGCACATCACAAGTTTTACTCATGTATTGAATTGTGGCCACATAAAACAGTAACGGCGTTCCATATGGCACATGCGTAGGTGGAGCTTTTGTCAAATTTATTTAAAATCTGTCAAATCATTC
The DNA here is from genome assembly GCF_978046115.1 of Saccoglossus kowalevskii. Lineage (NCBI taxonomy): Eukaryota > Metazoa > Hemichordata > Enteropneusta > Harrimaniidae > Saccoglossus > Saccoglossus kowalevskii. The sequence goes on from NC_140657.1 coordinate 8,906,385, forward strand.
TCAAAGTGGACTTCCTTCTTAAAGATGGTGTTCCCTCAATAATTTAACTAAAAACACCAAGTAACCCCTACCCCCGCAGTACCTACTATATTCCAATGACCGAAAAACTTGATGAAGTGTATGTAAAATCAAATGAAACACAAAGTAGAATTGTCTTCACTCTATGCACAATTGCCGAATTACTTAGATTACATTAATAGTAATACTTCACTCGCGTTAAGTTCAGAGACTCGACTTATGGGCCATTCATACGTTCGTTCGTTTATTGCCCAATAATTATAACATGATATATATTTAAATAGATAATACACATACAACCTGATGAAACGTTATTTATCGAGTAGCGTAAGCCCTGTAAGGTATTATAAGGAACGTCAGCGCATAAACTGAGGATGTAGATTTACAAGATCAATCCATTTACAGTTTTATATAAAAGACATAAATGCATATATGGCTCGGACTGTGAACTTGCTGAATGGATGTACTATTATAAAATGAACGTATCGATTGTCGTAATTGATAATAATGCAATTGTTTAAAGAGAATCACAATTGTGTTAAATGAAACATGCTCTCTCTATATAGCTGACACGTTCTTCTTTAGTTGCATATACAATATCTGAGTAGTTGAAGTTGTTTATCTTAATGAAATTGTTTACACTTATTATTAAACAGACATGTTAAATATCTTATACAATATAAAATGTATCCAATGTGTAAAACCCAAAATGTCAGTCAGCAATAAATTCTCATTAAACGGTGTAGTATGGTATTGAATGCTTTATTGTATAAACTACAATAACTTGAATTGTATCTGTTATCGATTTATGCAAATAGTGACGCCTTTTTTCTTATCCTCCAATACATTTTCAGTCAAAGCCGTAGTTGGTCACAGTTAGTAGCAACCAATCGCTGACAAGAGGAAAAAAACAAATATTGATTTATATAGTTGTATTCAATCATTCATCTTTTCATATTAACAACTGAGAAAGCTGGTAAAATGGCGACTCAATATAACTCTGTCAATATTGATTAGTGCCGTCTTCCGACGTAAATTGGTAAAACGAAGGACGTTCAAAGCGCCAATGTTGTTTTGAGCAATAACAAACAATGTTTCATGGTAACAAGACTAAAACTAAATTGTTACTAACCAAAGCATGGCGGACAATAAAAGTTGCTGTGGCATTTGTGACAGTTACAATCGGCCGGCACCGGACCAGTACCAAAGAATCTCATAGCAGTATCAGAGTCACCGACATCTAAATCAAGGTTGATATTCATCTTGTACTTGATTTCCCCTGTACAATATAATAAATTGGAATCAATAAAACATTGTTTTTATAAGTGGTGGTGAATAATAACAGCAATAATCACTCTAAAAATTGTCTGATTACCGCAAAATGAAGAAAGCGAAACAGCACATGCCTTGTCCTGGACTACACAGCTGTACCTTTCTTATTGTAACGCTAATAAAATGTAGTGCTATGCTATGATTTTATTCACGCAAGGAAATATACTAATATACTAATAAATAAAAGGTCGTGATTGTCGCCACACACTATTGTATAATCATAAAAACAACTCGTGTGAAATACATTGTTTACATGAAATTCGACAACCGCCGTCTTTTAATGTAATTAATTATTTTATAAGGTATGCAACTGAATCTCTGATTACATTTTAAATAATTGAATCACAAACCAATCACATTTGTGTTGCGCGCAATATATACTGTCTTGAACATGCATATAAAACAATATTTTTATGACTGCTGGGGTATATAGTCATTCTCATACGATAACTAGTTTGCCCTGCATTTGCAGCTGTGTTGAAAATACAAGTTTAATCCCTCCCCAATTACAAATAAATCTAAAAAACGCTTGACATAAGCTACCCATTCATTGTAATGTATTTACGTGATGCTTAAACAACTACATTAGTCCATAACCAGTGGTAACCAGGCTAACAGAAATTAAACAGGATAAGTTCGCCAAGAAGATTATATTAAGATTATTGTTACCATCAGTGTATTTGATTTATAACTGGGGCGTTTGTTTTGTCCAACAGCGATCATGATTACATGTTCAATTTCGCTCACGATCGCGATTGGTAAACATAACAATTACGTCACGCTTGCAGACGAGAGGTAGCTCTCGGAGTGCAACTAATCAAATATTTATCCAATGGCAAACAGACGTATAAATGAAATAAATAGGTTATAGTAAATTACTTTTAAATTGTGAGCATTTCATTTTGTTTTAAATTCACGAATTTTGTTGTAGTATAAGCTGTATTGTATTGTAATGATAAATTTTAATTCAGCGAAGCTTTATAAATCCGCAAATATTAGCTAAGGTAAACCGCAGCGAATAGTTAATGTTTTTATAGTAATCATGATTGTGCAAAATCAAGTCACGCCCTCAAGTGACAAAACGGTTTAGTGTCCTAGGTGTCTGTAATATATTGGTCAATGAAGTACCATGTTTTAAAGATTTACATCCATAAACGTCATTTTTACGTAACAGAATAGCATCGTCGCGAGAGGGTACGATTTATATGAATGTGTATTAATTATTGTTGAAACAAAGGCAGTGAAAATATTGGTCCGTTACAATGTATGCTGAACACCCCCCCCCCCCGGCGGTCTGACAATCGAGGCACACTTACCCAAAGTTTGTCCAGCCAAAGAGCATACGAGAGCTATCACAATTAACATCCCCATAATGGTGTCTATAAAAAATAATATTAATACTGATGTCATCATTTTTTCAGTGTTGAATAATTTTTATTTTACGTACGCACGAGATGTAATGGAGAAGCTGTTCATTTACGCTAAAATCATATAATGTGTATTACGTTTACGGTTAATAACAATATCATTTTAAAACTAATATAGGAATAACAATGATTTGCATTCGACTGAGATTGCAATGGGTTCCACTACCATGGAATCTAAGTTCAACAGTTACTGTGTGACGATTGTTGTGTTTTAATTCCATTCTTTAATCGAAAATGGCAAAAGAAAGATAATGTGTCGATCACTTTAAATCATTGGGAGTGACTTGAAAATTTGCAAAATGCAAAGTAGACACCGAAGAACAACTGCATTCAAGGTGTTGCAGGTAGAAAATGTTCTATCAAGTATAATCAAAATTTAGTCACAGAGATTGAAAAAAATAACATTTTTTTAGCGTTTATCTCGTCATTTTAGAAACAAATACGCCCATTGTATGCGCACATAGGTCGAATGCAAGTACCCCTACCGGACAAATAAGACACACTTACGATGACCGATCACTAGTCATTACATGTTATGTTTTTAAAGAGGTGGCAGAAACTAATTGTTACTGCGACACTTCCCCCCTCTCCCACATAAAATACACTATTGTCGATGTAGAAATCGTGTAAAACAAACCTGTTGCCCCCCTCAACAAAAACTTGCACTTATTCGGATTTACGCGGATAGTGTTGATTAAATAATTTAATTTAGACATACAGTTGTTAGATAGATTGACACAAAAGAGTAGGCGATAATACTAAATCAGAGTAATGGGGAACGTAAGCAATCTCGGTGAATAGAAGCATGCTTTGTATCAATGAAAGTCGCACTTGTTACACGCACTACTCGTGGTTGTCTTACTTTATATATCCACAGCGTTTCGTACTAAATGTATGTATTATAAATGGTTATCACGCGCCCGAAGTGTGTCAAATCAGTGATTTTACTCCAATCGGAACGCGGATTCACTCTTGCAAATACAAAACTTCTCTACAATATTATATCATAATGTTAATCATACTTACCAATCAGGACAACTTGATACTTTTAAAGTGAGAAGTTGTATTGTAATGTGGCAAATGTGAGGCGGGTATTTATACGCTAGTTGTGCGTGACGTTACATCACATTCGTGTGAAAGTTATAGCCTTCAAATTGCACATAAACGGCACTTTCTCTTAACACAGATCATTCGTGCAAGTAATATAAGCGCACAACGTATTAAAAAGTAATCTAATTTTGCTCAAACCACCTAATCGATCAGTGTTACGAACGATCAATTAACTCTTTGAAAATGCATAAAAATATAGCGTTCAAACTATTTCATCACTGGAACGAATAAACACAATTTTCCATTGGAAACTTGCCCATTGTTTGAAAAATATTCAAAGAGTTAACGATATCGTCGACAGTGTATCACTACGTCAATATTTATTGAAAAAACTGGTATACATATATTTTGTGATAATAATATTCGTAAATAGCTTTATAATGGTTGTGACATCAAATATTTCGTGCCATTGTTTTGAACTGGTTGTTACTATTAATTGTGGATGAGTTCCAAGCGACATTATTATCCTTCTAATATGACATTTGGTTTTATAAAAATATATTTTTAAACCGCAGCCTTATTCCTTCGTCGACCATGCTTACAAATAATATAAAAACATTTACTGATTATTATTTTTAATATATGCATTCAGAGACGCAATTCCGCACAGTGTACTAGTAATTAAGCACTGTACGTTTTACTTTCTTTGTTAGGGACAATATTTTCTGGGTTACCTCACATTCACTAGTATCTTGTCCAACGCCGGATCTGAATCCTGATATTAGGCTACATCTTCTAAAATGCGCATCCATCGCATTTATTCATATTTATTCCTTTCCACCCGATGGGAAGTAGTATTTTTTCGTCGACGTATTTGCTTTGTTTGTACGAAATAAACTGTAAATAAATCTACTATATTGTGTTAAATTATGCGTAAATAAAGTTAATTTTTTAGACGTTCGCTCTAAAATGTTTACATCAATCGTTTGAATGCGATATTACGTTTATATAATGTACATTATTTTGGGTAGAGTATCAGGGGGAAATTCTTCTCCACAGGGTTCTTCACACTGTCGGGGGGAGAACTCGTCTCGTCTCTCTATCTCGTCCCCTTGAGGTACGGGATCGGGAAAGTCACTTTAACTTTACAGTCAAATAAGACACACACAACGAAATACGTTTCAGCTCTCGTCTTAGTCGGTCAATCGAGCACTCTATAGACACAGCGCCCTGGGGAAAAGTCCCCAAGACTCTCACAAGGCTGAACCAAGACTCGCCCAAGACTGGACTGCGTCAAGGCTCGCCCCAAGACTGGACTCTCGACTGCCCAGGACTGCACTCTCTCTCTACTGCGTCTATCGTGGAGTATTCGCCAAGACCAACTCAAACTCTCTTTATTCATTTTCAAAACTCTAACCAATTACAAAACAGTAAAAAGACTCCAGGGCGTAACCTTCAATCATAAAGCCAATCACACTAAGTACTGAATACGTCATATCTTTTGATTAATCGTTCACTACATTAATAACTACGGATGTCAGAATAGCGACGGTATCTTGTAATTAGTTCCAAACCACTGAGCCAAGTTCCGTCCAAAACTTCAAATAGACCTAAACGATGACAGACATAACACAGCAATTCAGCTAATTAAGTCGGTTAACAGATACGCAAAAACAAATTCATGACAAGAGTACAGTTCAGGAAAGTCAAATGCATCTTCCGAAGACATGCTCGACATATAACCATATATACCAACTAACTTGATTGAGATCACTGCTTTATTACAAATACAGCATATAAATCTGCAAGCAAGTAATAGCACAACAGTTTAAACTGAGTAACTTACAACATATCATACACATTAAAATATTTCACAACTCTCAAATAAAACTAGCGTCGTAAAGAAGATTTTTAAAGTAACGTGCATTTAGTAATGTAAAAAAAAAATAATACAATTTTTCATTCACATATATTGGACACGATACCCAACAATATTTGTGCGCGTGTTCTCGCTTTATAAATCTACATATCACATTCTTACTGTGTGTATTTAAACATTGTATTCATGAGGTAACGTACATTGTATTCGTCAGGTAACATACATTGTATTCATGAGGTTAACGTACCTTGTATTCAAACATTATATTCGCGAGGTAACGTACATTGTATTCAAACATTGTATTCGTGAGGTAACGTACATTGTATTCAAACATTGTATTCGTGAGGTAACGTACATTGTATTTAAATATTGTATTCGTGAGGTAACGTACATTGTATTTAAATATTGTATTCGTGAGGTAACGTACATTGTATTTAAACATTGTATTCGTGAGGTAACGTACATTGTATTTAAACATTGTATTCGTGAGGTAACGTACATTGTATTTAAATATTGTATTCGTGAGGTAACGTACATTGTATTTAAACGGAAACACTGCCCAGACTGACCAAGACTTTTTCGTCTCGTGGATCTCTCTCTCTGGGACCAAGGACTTAGACAGTTTATTATGTATCAGAACTTAACCAATTACAAAGACGTTTAAAGACATAGGGCGTAACCTTCACACATTCAATTTGCACATAGTGAATCACACTGAGTACTGGACACGTCATATCTTTTGATTAATCGTTCACTATATTACTAACTGCGAATACCCAACTGTCAGAAATAACGGTCCGGATGGCAACGGTTATATCGTAATTAGTTCCAAATCACTGAGTCAAGTTCCGTCGAGGACCTCACATGAGCCTAAATAGTGACGGATCTAACACAGCCATTCACTAGTAATCAGCTAAATAAGTCGGTCAACAGACACGAAAACTAATTCATGACAATAGCATGTGAACAGTTAACGAATCTCATTATAGTTTATTATATAATTTCATATAATGAGCTCCGCGAAACTACTAAATTAGGAAAGCAATAATAGTAGTTTGATTATTACAGTCGTGATATGATTTATGATAATTGTATCATAAAAGGCAGTCCAGTAGAACGCAATAATCCGATTTTGCATATGCCACTTCGACGTTCTGTGATGTCAACCTTATGTCCAGTTACTATGAATTACCTGAAACATTGATAGTGTTATGTCGAAAGTAAATTGTATTGCATTTGGCATTGAGGACGTCGTTTCAACAATATAATTAACCTGCAGATGGGACAGTGGCGGATCCAGCATGCTTAAGATATACGGAGCGAAAATCGCATAGAAGCTATGCGTAATCCAGATGATATGAATCGTCATGCGTTCATGCCCCCCCCCTCTGGATCCGCCACTGAGATGAGATAACCATTAAGAGTAATCATTTAAAGATCGTTGTGTCAATCATGTACCTTATGCCAAGATAGATGTATATTTTTTACAAATGTAATTATATACCAGTAATACATGAAAGTCAAGCCACGTCTACTATTTTTTCTCCACCCATGTCTGGGATCTGTCAATTTAAAATTTATAGTCTTTCATAGGATATCAGGGAAAGGTCTAATCACTCAACTGGTAAATGGTGTATACTGTGATATGTAATACATGATAACAAGCTCGAAGGGATGTGAAGTGCACCATGTAATATGGGATAATATGACGTTATTACGAGGACACCTCAGATTATGCACGAAGACTGTACAACGGGAGTATCGACCGACGCGCAGCGGAGACCTATGCGTCGGTGTACTGTCATATTTATAAAACAATGAATATTGGTTAATGCGATCAAATCCTTTTTGAAAATCAACAAATACACAATACACGTGAATATGTGATAAGTGAGTGTAAAATATAAATATTATCCACAGTTGAATAACATTACCTGAAACCACGTGCACCTTGTTCCCCAACCAAGGGATTATATAGTGCAACCCACACGTTTAAACGTTGATAGATAATGTCACTAAAGGTCAAAAGGTTATTCCTCTGTACTTGTTAACGTTGCCCAGAGGGCCTTTTTTGTGCAGTGGTTACATTAAACCATAAACCCACTGTTTCGGAAAAAAACTCCAGTATTTTGTTAAATTGTAAAAGAATTAGCCGTTTGAGTGATGATGGTGCATTTTAAAATATTTCTGTCGGACTAGACTATTGTCAAGCTCACATAAGGTTATCACAATCTAGTATATCAGTTTCAATGTTAATATTGTTGCTAGCCTCATTAATTGCAAAATGCTCTACCTGTACAATGAAATTGTCTTGGCTGCCTATCATCAGCCTGATACATCCGTGAAAAATAATTGTACCAATTACCTACAACAATATCACGTCAGGGTTCTTCCCAGCAGAGTGCTGGACGGTATGAATATTCATGATTCATTAATATGCATGAACTCATTAATATTCAAAATAGTCGATTTTGCCATCATTCAACATAGCAATGAAGTCAATATAAGCTGGATTCAACGCAATATTAGACCAAAACTGTGTAAAAGATTCTTTAAAATTGTTTTCCCATTTATACTTAACTATACGATTACCACAGGACGCTGAATTATATTGTAAAGCAACATTAAGGTTGAAGGTTATTGACTGATGATCAGATTCTAATCGATCAGCTACATCACAACTACTGATTAAGTGAGAATCCGTGATAAGGTAATCTATTACACTACCAGCACCATCCCTACTAAATGTATAATGACCTATTTCTGCATCATTGAATAGTCTTCCATTGACAATTTTTTGGTCGGTGTGTTTGCAAAATTAAAGTAATAAAAGCCCATAATGATTTGTTACAATCCTGTGATATCCAGTCCAATGAAAAGTCTTAATTCACGTTCTCGCTCAATTTGCGACTTGAGCGTAACAGTTTATCAAAGCAAAACAATTTATTCGGAACTTTTTTAAGCGAAAGGCACTGTAAAATGAACCTTATACACAAATAAATCGAATTTTAAGAACAACTATCTGCTCTTGACAAGTCTATAGAACGGTAAAGATAACTCTGTCTAAAAATAAACAGCTTGGAGGGTGTGAATGAGAGCAATTTATGCGAATTCATGCGGCCGTCCTGGAACACACTGTCTATTGTTAAGACTTTGAAACCGCAAAATTTGGTTTTATGAGGGCGGTTTAGGTTAACCCAGACTCGATCCAAGTGCTTGAATATGAGATTGTTACTTAGTGTAGGACTTGTGTGAGATACTTTAGATTCTGACTTGATATAGTCGGTAAGTTGGGGTTTGTCCATCAGTCTACTACATTTTATTGACTGATTTCTGATTTCAAAATTAAACGTCTAACAGTGAATGTACATGCAAAATAGTAGTACATGTATACGGTGAACATATCCACATGTATGTTTTTATTCCTAGAATTGTAGATTGTGTTGTAAAATTAGATAAATAAGTTGGAAATTTCTTTAAATAATTCGGACACTTGGCCATAGAATAGATCAAGACAACAGCTGCTTCACCACAGGCTTGAATAAAATCCAGTGGCTGCAGTGCCGTTTTTTTAATATTCAACATATCAAAAATCAGTAAAATAAACGTTTATACAAAATAGCCAAAATGTTTTTTAAGTACCAGCTCAAAGAACATAGTTTACAGTTTATAAATAAATAAAAGCTGCTCGGATTGATAAATATGATATATAGAAGATAATATTTGGTAATCGTAGTCCTAAATAACTATTAAAAATAGCTAGACGTTTCGAGCAATGGCTCTTTGTAGGCTCTATAGTTTACAGTTGCTCAGAATATACATGTATCCCAGTTTCTATTAAGTATAAATAAAAAAACCTAAAGTACATTTGGATTTTCAATTCTAGGTCAAGATTTTTCTTCTTGCACTATACTGCACTAAACTAAACTTTGCTTTTAGTGGAAAAACCTATAATCACCACATCAATATATATATATATATATATATATGTCATAGTACAGAAATCACCACACAACCAGTGGGTGTCTGTGAGCCCCCTGTCACCTAGATAGACTGCAGGGCGGAAAACACCTGCTGGGAGTGGGCACACGCAGACCACCAAGATTGTTTATATTTAATGAATATTGGGTGCAGCACATAACTTGAGACTTGTGCTTTACGCTCTGTGCATGCGCGTTCAAGCATGGTACATACCTTGAACCAAATGGTGCCTTGATGTACGTTATTTTATATTTTAGATTAGGCTCAATTGCACTTAGTTTTTCATGAACATGGACTATTTTTGACATTGAATATTTTTTTTTCTGTTAAACTTAGAATGTGACAGACCCAACTATAGCACCAAAGGCAAAGGCACTGCTAAAGCTGCTGCACTCTAAATCAGTTATCTATTATGGTCATTTTCTGCAAGATATCCTAACTTCCTTATCTAAGTTGTCATTGGAGCTTTAGGAAGATGAATCAAGTATATACCTGTGCCATGAACAACTGCAAAATGTGGTAACATCTCTGAAGAAATTAAGAAACACGTATGTATAAATGACATATTTGTTTAATTTACACTGTATCATACCCCCTTCTGACTTGTGTGACTTGTCGCCAAATCATGAACCAACATATCTTTGACTGCTGACTGTGTCAGTTAACACACAGCCCTGTGGTTATTCATGTCAATTGTATTTGAAAATGGTTATTCAGATGTGATAGATATATAGTATAGTTAGTTTTGTTTTTCTTAATTAGACAGGATACTTTAGTTTACTATTTTTATTTCAGACCAGGATTATGTTTGAGTGAAGTCAATTCAAGTGACCATTATCAGGATGAGAAATTAACTGGATCGTTTAGATATCCATCTGAAGCTGTTGACCGTCTTCTAGACAGTCTGAAAAATCGTTTTAGTGATATATCAGAGGATCTTCTTGAGAGCACAAAGATAGTTGATCTATCATGTTGGCCTTCTGATTATACTGAAGGTTATATTAAATAGAATGTTAGCTATTTGTTATATTTATTTGCATGCATGTTGTTGTTGTTTTCACTTTCAGATTTCCAGTCTTTTAATTAATAAATTAACATTAATATTACTTTAGTATTTTTATTTAATTTTGTTTTTCAGATTTGTTGGCATTTTCTGTTACACTATATATAAAATGCAAAACATTGCCCTGGTTTTTATTTTGCAAATACATTTGTTTGCAGATTTTGGTGATGAAGCTGTGAATCAGTTAAGCAACCACATACGACATATATTCCTTCTGAATGGAACTTGTTGAAGCAGGTTCTCTACCAAAAGTAAGCCTGTTACTAATATTCTTCTGATATTTAACATTAACTTTTATCAAATCTAGATGTGCAAATTTGTATAATATTAAGGTCAAACTACTGCTCTTATATAATCAGATCATGACAGACATAGGAATAAATTGTTTCACATTTTGATTTTCAGTGATAATGTCTTCCAGATTACTTGGGCAGAGATCAATGTTAAGTACAGAGAAAAGGTTCCCAATCTACTAGATCTTGTGGATTTGGTGCTCAGCCTTCCTGCAAGTTCTGACGCATGCGAAAGAGGATTTTTCCAGATGAAACTGCTGAAGACAGTACCGAAATCAACTCAAGTCTGATACCATGACTGAACTTATGAGAATAAAATTACATGCACAAGACATAGTCAATTTTGATCCCACTCCAGCAATTCATTTATGGAATCAAACTGGTAAACGCAGACCAATCTTTAGAGTTGGCCAGTGATCATGACAGTGTTTTTTCTGAAGATTTTGATGAGTATAGTGACGATGAAAGAAATGATGATGATGACGACCTCTTTGAGGCTGCAGATAATATATCTGATTAATTAGTAAATAAAGGTTTTGCAATTGCAAGCTTGTATTATCCGTGTAGTCTTTGTTTGTTAAATATCAGGGCCTACAGTTAGCTAGAAGGACCTACAGTTTTAATTTGACATAGGTCCTTCGGGCCTGTTATGATCAGTGTTCGAAATTAAGTGAAAAGCATGTGTGCTGGAAACAACACAAACTTTGAAGAGCCATACAGATCATGATAACTCGGAAATTGTATCTACATTGAACAGTTGTGTGTTCCTAAGGAGTAACATAAAAAGCTTAGTGGTCGTTTTTGAGCATATATTTCAAATCCAGCTCGTCTCATCTTCATCAAAAGGAAAGATGTTTGATTCTTCTCAGGTAGTGGCTCCAAATTTAAGCCTGCATTTAGGCAATGTGTGGATCGGAATGCCACGTGTATTATACAATTTTGCTTTAGTACATATTCTTGGTGATAAAACACTTATACGTCTATTATGTATACTTTCAACTCCAAATACAAATGTGATAAATATTGAGTTCAATTATCTTGACATGCGATTTAACCTCTACACCGAATGTATGAATAAAACCCATTTGATGTCCACTTGCTCGTTTATGTTTTCTAATTTTTAATTGCTCTATTTATTGTAGGTGGTAGAAAATCTGTAAAAAATTAAACCATATTCTGAAGTTTGTTACATGTGACTATCATAAGCCAATTTTAGGATATAGAGAAAGTCTTTCATTATCATTCTACGAAAAGCCAAAAGATGCATTATATTTTCCCACTGCAAACACCTGTATCAATATTCTGAAGCTCCCAAGAACATGTCTTGATCAATAACTTCCCGACAAAAATACACTGTTGGGCCTGTATGATGAAGCCTTTTTAAACCACTTTTTGGAAATATTTAAAATATCGCTTATTTTAATTTACTTTTTCCCAAACACCACAACGATCGATCACTACTGAGGGCAGACTGGATATTAACGGGTCACCGATAGAGGGCGCATATGTCGTCAATTACCTTGGCGTCTCTATTGACCAGAATATGTCACGGAAAGCTCACATTGATAAAATTTGCAAAGTTATTGCACCGAAAATTGGATTAATTTCACAACTACGTCATTTTGTACCTAGAAATATCCTTATTCTCTTATACAACTCTTTAATTCTACTACATATTACCTCGAAATCTGGGGTAATACATATGCTACTCCACTTCAACTACTATGTCTCTTATAGAACAAAAATAGTACGCCTCATCACTTTCTCTGATTCGTATTCCCATGCTGCTCCTCTTTTCCAAAAACTAAGAATACTGAACATTTTTTTCACTCTGCAAGTTACACACCTGTTTATTTGTCTTTGGTCTCAGCAATAAATATGTTGTACATGATATTTACAATTATTTGGACCCATTATCCCATAATTATCAAACCCGTTTAGCACGTAGCTTGAATTATTATACTCCAAAACTGAATCTTACACTCAACCAACACAATCTAAAATACTCTGCAACAAAACATTGGAACTCCTTGCCTGATGAATTTAAAACCATCACTAAGAGACACATATTTAAAGCAAAGTTAAAAAACTATCTCTTCAATATTTGATTTGTATTGTTTTTTCCTTTTCATTCTTTATTTGGAGATTTGTGTGATTAAATTATTAAATTGAATATACAGGGGTTACGGACTCGACTAGTTCTGATGAACTATATCTGTAATCCCCGCCAAAATGAAAAGTTCTCTAAGTAGAATTCGTTATTCATTTTGACATTCTAAAAATGTAATTATAAGTGATCAATAAAATACTCTAAAGAGAAAAAACGACAAATCACAGTTACTAAATAAACGTTGACTTTCTGTTGAAAAGCGAGGACGAGTGGCTGCGTGAATGGTGGCGTTTGATGGGATAGCCGGTAGGCTGGTTGGCGATCAGCTCCGATAAAAAAACGAGCAACATGTTTCGGCCGTTTCCATGCTAGGACATGAACATGAAGCTAAATAAATTTGGGGCGAAAGTATTAAAAAAAATCAGTTTTTGGCTGTTGCAATGGCAGCGGTGGGCCAGGATTTTTGTTTCCCAATCAGTGACGGTATGATCCACCTGTCAAGTATGAACAAAATCAGCCAAGCCAAAAAAATCACAGAAGAATTAATACGTGAAAACACTGGAAATCACACACTCAAAAGTGATTTTAAGGGCAATCCTAGCGGAGCAGATCGCCAACAAATTCAGAGTGGATTCGAGAAAAGATAATACATTTTTTTTTTTTTACATTTTTTTGGTATTGAGAAATCGCCACTGATTATGTTTGAGGAAATATGAGGTAATCATGTCAAACTGTCGCGCCATATCTACGTGCCGTCTATTAGGCATCTGTGAAAATAAGAGTGAAAGTGTAAAACGCAGAACATAGTGAGCGTCAAACAGCAGTTTCGTCCGCTTGCGCTTTCAGTTTTCATCGGCGTCGAATTGGCAACCCTCCGCTTAATTGGAAACTGTGTTTGCGACTCTGCGCTCCGGTCGTCTGGTAACTGTCAAGAAGACAATCTTATCGATTGTTTCTGCATACGGATGCCTGTTGTTGTTGTTAAGGGCAATGGCGTTTCTCCCGCCAGGATTGAGGGGCGGAAAGGTGCTTATACACGATGGATAAAGGTACCAAAAGAACAAGGTGCTGGAGACCAACGTACAAGGCTGGATTGTCATCACTGCTGTTCGACGAAAGAGCGGCGCGGCTAAGAATACAAGTGATTGATGTAAGTACAATTACAATTGGCACTTCGAATCATAGTTAATATAACATCAAATTTTAATGCATCCCTGGAAGATGTCTTGCTCTTACGTTCTCATCCTTTCGGGAAGGGCGCGAGATTTGTTAACATTGGCTATCGGTAGTAGTTAAGGAGACACTATAGGTACGGCCATGAGGGCGCTGTTCATATTGATATTATTAGTAATATTTAAGAATAAAAAATGACATTTTAAAATGGTTGAAATACATAGAGTATACATTTCCAAACGCGGTTAAGTATTCACACTGAGTAAATCAGAATCAATTATATAATAATGATAATAATAATAATAATAACAATAATAATAAATGGGATAGGGTTAGGGGTCAGTAGAAAACTCGCCGAGTGTTTTACATTTCACTGTACTACATAGAATGACTGATAAAGTATGATTAGCATGCTTATTCTCAATCTGATTAAAATCTGATGTAGTGTACGGGCTTTAATAAAATAATGTATAATAAAAAATAAAATTAAAATAAGTTTATAGCCAAAATAATTAAAGCCCGTACACTACATCAGATTTTAATCAGATTGGCTTATTATATATATGCTGTTGTATAATTTCAAAGAGTTTACGGCCATGGTCGCTCATTTATGCACGAATTCCCATTGTGACGCCATCCCACCCCGTATGACGTCATCGCGTCCCAATATGAACAGCTCCCTCATGGTCATACCTATAGTGTCTCCTTAACTACTATTGGTTCTCTGTCTCTGTATAGAAAACCCGGAAACTTTAGAAACAGTTTTTACTGGTATGCGACCAGAAATCGGTGAAATTTAAAGGAATGTAACCAAAAACACTTAGGAATATCGCCTAAACTTTTAACATAACAAATTTAAAACTGTATTTGGTCAAGAAAAATATCTAAACATTGTTGACAACATATCAATCAGAACTTGTCTTTGTAAATGTCGTATCTCTGTACACAATTTGCCTATTGAAGCTGATAGACCATTACATAATTAAAAGGCCGACAGAATGTTTGTTTATTGTAACCTTAACCTAGTTGATGATGAATTTCACTTTTGTTTGATTTGATTTGATTCTTATTTTCTCCACAATAAACACATTTATTCGTTTAATGAACACCACTAATGTGTCTGTTGTTAGAAACCTTGCCAAATTTATTTTCTATTCAACTAAGAAACGCAATTCAACAAGTTAGATTTTTAGTATTACTGTAATGCAAGTTTCTGTTTGTGTTCTGGGTTGTTACCATGCAAATTGTAGCACACACAGTTATTAAGCGCTCTGTAATACATTTTTGACATAATTTACCTGTACCTATAGGGCAGTGGCCTCTGTTCCTTGAATAAATACATATGTAATATGTCATTTGAATGACTCCACGGCAGGAAAGCATTTAATAACTACCCTTTCATTAGGGAGTGCAACTTTTGAGAAAGTTTGTCCTGTTAGAAGTTAACTGTTGAGCTATTTCCCCCGCTTACGTTGCGCTATCTATCTTCTGCTCAGGGCAGCGATTGCAATTCGACCTGTCCTTACAGGTTGCTCACTGTAACGAAATTCACATATCTATTTACCTTTAGTGTGTTTTGTTGTCTTTTTTGTCATACATTTACATGTTTAATCATTATTAATCAATTAATACATATATTAAAATCAATTCTAACATACATAGCCAATTTGTTTGCAGTACGGCCAAAGTAGCCTGGGTACCTTGCTATCACTACATGGCCAACCCTGAAGGTAGGAGGGGGTCGCTAGAATGTAGCTAACGTTTAAAGGGTTGTAGTCGTAGCGCCGCGCATGTGGGGAATTTGTATGGATAAACATTGATTTTCCCACAATCCAATGCGCTCTTCTAATGGAAATCACAAATGAGATTTGAACTGGACGCGACTTGCACTAATTACAGCCGATCACTCCTTTGATACCTTCCAATCAGCTGTAAAATACCTAATTAAAATTTAGTAACGTCTCAGTTTGTGCTTGTTGATCTGCGCAACAGCAATCTTTGCTGATATGAGACCCAGAAATCTCGTGCATGCGTGGCGCTACGACTACCGCCCTTTAATAACTAGATGCAAGTTGGCTGATGACAATTTCTACTGTTTTCGTTTGACTACAGGTGTCGCGGCATGAGAATCATGGCCCAGATAACGAAGCAAGAGCAGTAACCTGTCGGATGCTGGAAGCCACGGAGGCCGACCCATCCAGACCCGCAAGAAGAGTCTACAACGCATGCGTGCAGCAATTGGTGGACGTCCCGAACTTCGGGACCGTCGGCACCCAGTTAGAGCCCCGCCGAGCTGCCCCCATTCCATGTGACATAGAAAATGTCGTAATCCCAGGCGAGTGGGCAGAGACGTTGGTGGCTGAGATACCACCATCCACGACCCAAGACAATGACTGGGGGATCAGACCAGACATAAAATCCAACGTTGATATAATGTTCATTATAATGCAAAATTAGAAAATCATTGTGTTTTGTGGTCCCTATTAGGCTTCCACACGAGATGGAACAACACTGGACGCGCCCATCCGTTCCTATGGTTCTTCATAAGAAAGATGAAAGATGAGCAACGACTAGTCGAGGCTCCGGGAGCAGTACAACAAGGGGGATCGAGTATCAAGGATTTTGTCTGATCACAGTGATCTCGAGCATGGAGGTAAAAGTTTTTTTTTCATCTCCATGTCTCAAGTAAGCTCACTCAGTCGGCCAAATAAAGCTATATGTGTAAGCAAAATGTGTATTTGCAAAAAACCTTCCATAATCTGCATGCGTTTTTTTCGTTACTTGGCCTATTTCTTGTTTGTAACATCCTAAGTATTCCAGGGGTATTTACCCAGAATGTTCTAATTACCGGTGCCTACGTATGATGAGCAACGTAATAGTTGATTTGTTCCAAATGTTGATTACGATCCTTCGGACGTTTAATTTGATTTATGACGAACGCAGATTGAAAAGCGACTCCTTTTGTTCTTTGTCATGGAATTATTTGAGTGAAGTATCAGGGGTAAATCCTCTCTCTGGGTTCTCCACACTTGTCAGGGGGGAATCTCGTCTCGTCTCTATATCTCGTCCCCTTGAGGTATGGGATCGGGAAAGCCAGTTAAGCTTTACAGTCAAATAAGACACACACAACGAAATACGTTTCAGCTCTCGTCTTAGTCGGTCAATCGAGCACTCTACCAGACACAGCGCCCTGGGGAAAAGTCCCCAAGACTATCGCAAGGTTGACCCAAGACTCTTTTAGACTGCGTCAACACTCGTCCCAAGGCTCTCCAGGACTGCCTCTGTTCTGGTGTACTCCTCCAGACCAAGTCAAATTCTCTTTATTCATTTTCAAAACTCTAACCAATTTCAAAACAGTAAAAAGACTCTAGGGCGTAACCTTCAATCATAAAGCCAATCACACTAAGTACTGAATACGTCATATCGTTCACTACATTAATAACTATGGAAACCAACTGTCAGAATAGCGGCGGTTGTCTGGTAATTAGTTCCAAATCACTGAGCCAAGTTCCGTCCAAAACTTCAAATAAGCCTAAACGATGACAGACATAACACAGCAATTCGCTAATAATCAGCTAATTAAGTCGGTCAACAGATACGCGTAAACAAATTCATGACAGAAGACTCAAAGAAGACAGTGATATCAGGGTCTCTTGTGAATACTGGGAATGTAAAAAATATAATTATGATAAAAAGTGTCTTAGAATAATTAAATTACACCATGCACAGGGGAGGGGGGAGTAGTGGAATTATGTTTTAATCTTCATTCTTTTACTCGTGTAGATGAAAAACACAAATCGTAGATGAAATCTTGTTTTCACAAAGAAGATGAACAAATAGATGAAAAGTAGACGTATCGTAGATAAAAAGTAGATATGGCGTAGATGAAAAAAACGAAGCTTCAAGTAGATGATATGTTGAGGGGCTTTCCACGAATTTGTCGTCTGGGGTGTTTTGCTTTTGTGAGGGAATTGGAACTGCTGTGACGGTCACAACGCGCTGCTGTATGCATTCATTTTGAGTGTATTGACTTGGTAGTTAAAACACTTCTGTCGTGAAAAGGGCTTTGCAAGCTTTGTGCAGGTATATGTGAGCTTCAAGTTATTAACTTCCACAAGAATGTACATAATTTGTATGTATCAAAATAGTTATGTTGCTTTGTAAATTAAAAAGAATTATTTAGCAATGGTTATGTGGGTTCAGTGGTCCCACCTTCTACATTCTTGAGTTTGAAAACACTGCACTCAAACCATGCAGGGAGTTGAAGAAAGGATTTTACCCTGACATTTAACATTTTCATATGAACTGGTAATAAATATATTCCCGAAAATGATGGGAAGAGTTCTAAAGCAACTGATGCTTCTCAGCCAACACAGCACGAAATGCCTAATTCACCTCTACAAATTCTGGTAGGTGAAGATGGTATTATTTTGGGATGTATGTACCCTGATTCGCCTACTTGAATAATTGAGTCACACTATAAGATTCAACAGTCAACTCCTGCAATGAATAATTCAATTTAATTGTGTTGTTGACGTATCTCATGGGTAAACCCTCCTGAAAATTTCATAAAAAATCGTTCAGAACTTCTTGAAAAGATCATTCCAGAAAATTCTGTTTCTATGGTAATCTGAATCCTCATTCCTACCAAAATGTAATCATTTGTTAGCGGTCATAATAATACGCCCCTTCTTTGAAAATTGCAACCAAATCCGTTCCGTCTGTAAGTTTTCATGTTATTATGCAGTCTATAGATCTTGGTGATGCTGTGACATGATTTTTGATTCTTACAGTGGATAAATAGAGATAAATGAACAAATCTACCTCTAATATTGTATTATTAAAATTGTCATAACTTTAAAAATAACAAGCGATGGTCGAAATAACTCCACTGTCTATAGATCTTGGTGATGCTGTGACATGATTTTTGATTCTTACAGTGGATAAATGAACAAATACAAAGTATACATACATAGTACCCCATATTTCTCTAGTTTCTGCTGTATGCAAAAAACTGTACTTGTATTTTTTTTTAAATTTAGATCGTCACACCAAGTGTTTTCCCATATACCACCATATGAACTAAAACGTATTGATCAACTGTAAATTATTACTGTGGGTAACAATATTTTACTAATGAGAGTATAGCGTAATTGCCTAGCCTGTCTATCCATCAGACATGCCAGAAATGTTTGATAGGTATACATGTCCATGTCTGTCCATTTTGCTTATAATAATTTATACATAATTATTTTAATTAAATAACAATTTTATTTATATATTTATGTGTACATTTATATTTTACAGAAACTAAACAGAAGAAAACTGGAGAAGAAAAGAAAGCAATGTACAGCCAGATCTTGTCTGTAAATTATATGTCAAGTGAATTATCTTGTTCTGAGGAGGAAGAGAAGGAAAGACAAGACTTTAGGAAGTGTCTCCTTGTTTTAGCTTTTCCATGGAGATCTCAAGAAATGAATGAATTATTTAAAAAGCTAGATGCACGGCATGCATCTAGAATTAAAAAAAGGAGCCAACTCTGAAAGGGAATATCCTGATGACATTCCAGAGTTTGCCCTCACCGAGTTTGTGACTTCAGGGGAGGTGACCGATGCAGAGGCCCAAAACGAGTAAAAATTTGACTTGTTATTCTGAAAATGGAATTCCAAAATTATTCACCATCCTAACCCATGTATATCATTATAAATATTTACAAAGTAGGAATGCAACTAATTTACGTATTTTTTTGTATCTTAAATTTACGTATTTTGTGTATTAATAAACTGTGTTTATATAATTTAAATATTTATCATTAATTGCGAATGTTGTAAATGGTATATGTGAAATGGGTAATTTGAATATGATTTTGACAGAAGCTTCAGTCATTACAGCACCATGGTCGAAATATGAAGCACTGTGCATGCATAATATTCACTGGATTTTAATTTTTGTACTTTTTGCTCATAAGTGAATATTCACTTAAATCATATATAAATATGTATTTAATATGCTCGAATTAATGCCAGTGAGAATTTAATGCTTTTACAATATGTGTGTGGGTGAACATGGTATTATCTGTAATTATTACCCGAAAGTAGCCTTGGGTTAATATGGTATTATCTGGTAATAATAATCCTAAAGTAGCCTTGGGTTAATATGGTGTTATCTGGTAATAATTACACAATAATATGCTTGGGTGAATACGGTATTTTCCAGTAATAATAACCCCATAATAGGCTTGGGTAAATATGGTATTAACCAGTAATAATAACCCGATAATAGGCTTGGGTGAACATGTTATTATCTGGTAATAATTACCCAATAATAGGCTTGGGTGAATACGGTATTTTCCAGTAATAATAACCCAATAATAGGCTTGGGTGAACATGGCATTATCTGGTAATAGTTACCCAATAATAGACTTGGGTGAATACGGTATTATCCAGTAATAATAACCCGATAATAGGCGTGGGTGAATATGGTATTATCCAGTAATAATAACCCAATAATATGCTTGGGTGAATACGGTATTATCCAGTAATAATAACCCGATAATAGGCTTGGGTGAACATGGTATTATCTTGTAATAATTACCCAATAATAGGCTTGAGTGAATATGGTATTATTCAGTAATAATAACCCGATAATAGGCTTGGGTGAACATGGTATTATCTGGTAATAATTACACAATAATAGGCTTGAGTAAATATGGTATTATCCAGTAATAATAACCTAATAATAGGCTTGGGTGAATACGGTATTATCCAGTAATAATAACCCAATAATATGCTTGGGTGAATACGGTATTATCCAGTAATAATAACCCGATAATAGGCTTGGGTGAACATGGTATTATCTTGTAATAATTACCCAATAATAGGCTTGAGTGAATATGGTATTATTCAGTAATAATAACCCGATAATAGGCTTGGGTGAACATGGTATTATCTGGTAATAATTACACAATAATAGGCTTGAGTAAATATGGTATTATCCAGTAATAATAACCTAATAATAGGCTTGGGTGAATACGGTATTATCCAGTAATGATAACCCGGTAATAGGTTTGGGTAAATACGATATTATCCAGTAATAATAACCTAATAATAGGTTTGGGTGAATATGGTATTATCTGGTAATAATTACCCAATAATAAGCTTGGGTGAATATGGTATTATCCAGTAATAATAACGCGATAATAGGCTTGGGTGAATATGGTATTATGCAGTTATAGTAACCTTGTTCAACCGGTGGGATAATAAAAGATAAGTTGTGGACAAAATTGAAATAATAGCACAAGTGAAGATAATATGAATAACGTATTGGCCAAATGACAAAGAAGGGACAAGTAGAAAGAAGACAGTACATTCACCCACATTATCACCCCATTCACCCACGTGGTGAATCACACTTTTCGCAAAGAAATATCGAAAACCCCTAAAAGGTTATGGGTTACGGAAAACAGCTGCTCTCATACCTAATGCTATCCAAGCATGAGGTCATGTCGGTCAAGAACTTGCTGACATATTCCCCTCACTATTCTCACGACGACCCCTTCTTTGCGAACGGAAACACCGAACATAATGATGGAATAATGATAAAATGCTAAGAAAATGTTTTTGCCACTGATCCACCCCATGGGATAGCACCCCATCATCTTCTCTTAAGCATAATGACGACCACTTTTCTTAGGGAGCTCTGACTTTGCTTTATTGGGGTCAATATTCTCCAGCACTTTTGGACATCTTATTTCCAGTACGCCATATTGGTTGCTAGGTAGAGATGGCTGATATATTAATCCTTCTATATCACATCCAAGTTCTGGAAAAAGTAGATTTACCCACATACCAGTCGGTATGACTTTCATATCTGATTCAATATCTCCCATCAGCTTGATGAAATCTGTTCTGGCCTCATCGTCATTCTGAATTCCATACTGCATGGCAAATGCTGTTGCGGACTTGTCCCATAGCTTTCTTCAGAGGACATCCGTTATTCTATTAACGGAATTGGCCATGTAAATCTCTCTGCAATTTGACATAGTAATACGCAGCAATTTCTGGGAGAACCATTCACCTTGCTGCTTTACCAACATGTATGGCTGATGAGATGGTAGAGAAGTTTTACAGTATCTGTGGCTTCGTTTTCCTTACGTCCATCGTCAAGTTAATAGTTCTCGTATGTAATGCAAAATAGGGTCTGCCAAATGGAAACTGACTGTCTTTTGGTTTGCAGATTGCAGTGATGTTACAAACTTGTTAATGTCCTGATGAGAGTAAAGTCTTGAATTCTGCATTGATGGTGGACGAGGGTCAAAATTTGAAACATCGCTAACACTTCTCTTTGCTTTGGATGGATAGTTCTAGCTTCAGTTACACGTTCTCTTTTTCTGTCGGCCTTTGTTCCAGTTGTACGTCTGGCTTGTGTAGGATGGAAGAGCATGGCCATGGTTGTTGGTGGAATAAATCAAGCAAAGCATACAACAGGGCTGACACATGGCTACAGAGTCCCATAGCTGATGCTTTGCAATTACATTTGGCGTCCTTGGAAATGGCTTCCATTCATTGATGGGCAAAACTGGTGGCCCTTTTCTTCCTTGCTGGTATTAATCAAAATTAAAAATAAAATGTACAAATTTGCACCCCAAACAAATCACAGCACAGCATTCCCGAATACTTATACAAATTTTCAATTTTAAAAATTAATTAACTTCATAATAATCTTTTAATACCACTTTTCCAGACCTTGAAAAACCTTGAATTTCACCATTTTTAATATTATTGGCCACTCTCCCATTTTCCCTCTCCGTCTTTTGATTATAAATTGACGATTGTCGATCTGTGGTGAAGTCTGCCGGTTGTCATGGAAACGTATGGTCATCAGCTGCGTGAATTCGGCTTGTTGATTGGCTGTTGTAGAAACGCGTTCAGTGCTTACTTAGGCAAGCCCGGGAAATGTTGTGTTTTTTTCATGGATCGCAAAAAGAAAATAAATGTAAGCTATGACTTTTTTTGAGATTGTGATAGCAATAAAACAATGTTAATATTGGGGGTTGTGGTAACTCTGAAAAAAGAGTGTTCCTTAGCTTTCTCTCATTTATAGAGTAGCCACGTGTACCGCCTTGTCCATGCAGGGTCAAATCATGCGGTGCGATGTTTCGAATTCAAAGCTTTTTTCGCCGGTGGCTCGTCATCTTCATCCGAAGAACAGACATTGGCGGCAGACGAAGCTAACTGGACTATCGACTTGTCCACTTCATTGGCTGGACGTTTAGAGAAATATTTTAGAAGACCGCGTCCCGACATGAAAAAATTGAAGCACTGATACCAAATGACGAACCTATCGTGTGTACAGCGAGTTCACAAGTAAACCAGATTACCGACAGACTCTTTGAAGATCGTAGGCCTACAGGGAAATCGACGCAACTCGACAATTGGGTTCTGACAGCGTTTGTATTTTTTTATTAAATGTGCCAAAATAAACATGCGTCTAGACATAACAGCAGCTGACTCAAAGGAAGATAGATACAATGTAGCCGAGCATTTACTGCGTTCGCGGCTGAAGTGAATCATCCTGAATACAGGAAGTCACAGAAGGCGCTCCACAAATGAAATTAAAACAATCATAATTATTTTATAAATTTTCAGCCACACACGTTTTTATTCATAGAATAATGCACCCAGTTAATGATTACCAGCACATTTCATACACATATTTCCCACGTATTTATTATTTAAATACGTTATTTTCAGACACCTTCAACACCCCAGCCCTTTTAATATTCTTATTTTTAATACATGAAACATTACATGCGTCAATATTTTCGGGTTCTTGTCAACTTTTACCCATGAATCAGTACGCGAAATATACCGGCGCAGCCTTTGATAAGATTCCATTTATCGATTCAGTAAAGCAACACAATAAACAAGAAGTTTGACGCGCCTCGCATAATTGCTGTCGCCAGACCACGCAGACGGGACGGCGTTTCGGCGAGAAAACTGAGGTCGCAGCTCCTAATAGATCGCACCTTTAGGGTCACGGTTTCACACTACAACGATCTGGAGCGTGTTTTAAAGCAGAACCGTCGACCGATATTTAGCCTGGCGGCGTATGATATTACCATGGCGGCCCGCCCTACCAAAATCAATGCGTGGAGAACACTGTATAGTCACTGTGCCTCTGGCTGGTAAAACACAACAAACTTTGACGAAATTGTGAGGCATAGAGGCCTCAATATCACCTTCCGACCAGTCATTTGTACAATATTATCATGCAAGTCAGTGAAAGTGTTCCGACCGTCGTGATCATGCGATATTTTTTTCGCAACTCGCGGTAGCAGTTTCATTTCGCTCATATACAATTTTTCAATATAAACAAAGCAACATTCGACAGATGACTAAACGACACATGATTCTAATTAAAAACTTTCAAATAAGAATTACATCGATCGCTGACAGTGCGACGTAACTTCATGCACGTCAAAGTAGTATTTACGCTATGGTGACCGGGATACGGTTGCCAGTGGT
This sequence comes from Saccoglossus kowalevskii, assembly GCF_978046115.1. NCBI lineage: Eukaryota > Metazoa > Hemichordata > Enteropneusta > Harrimaniidae > Saccoglossus > Saccoglossus kowalevskii. The sequence continues at coordinate 8,931,237 of NC_140657.1, forward strand.
AACGTCAGACGCACACAATAATTTTTACTTACCTATTAACCAGATTATGTTTTTTCCCGGAAATCTTTAATTAAACCACGACATTTCAACCATCGTTTTAACCTGTCCACTGAATTTTCACGTATGTCGGAATGCAAAAGTTTTGCTACTGGTACATCGTCTTCAGTTAACGTAACATGTATAAACGCTTGCGAAACCGCCATATTGTTGGTTTGTTTGTCCGAGTGACATCCGGGTAATAGTTTCATGAATATTATGCAACGACATCAGTGATTGTGACGTCATTCATAACTTGTGCTATTGTTGCTTGTAGAGGGTGGCACAACTAGTGATAGTAGCCAGGTGTGATGACACTATATTTACATTGTTTTTTTCCTACTAGTCATGCTAGTGATGTCTAATAGAAACTGACCAAATTACAATCGAGTGGTGGGTGGGTCACAGTCAAGTACAAATAGACCATTCACTTCCAAAGAACAAATATAATCATTCTGTCTGATCAAGTACTTTAACCTCCCCCTCATAAGACTTTAGACATCACCTACTTCCTATAACACATACCATATTCACATAATTGTCATACATGTCATAATCAGCTGGCACGCACGTGATAATAAAATAAATGCGACATTTACTATATGGGGCCGCCACCTTAAATGGAAGACAAGTTGTGAAACATGTTTTTCAGATCCTACAAATCAGGATAAAAAAGCCAATCTTTCACAGGAATACGATCCATTAGGGGTAATATTCAGCCAACCGATAACAAAATCTGGCCGAATTCATCGTTTTTGTGAAGAGAAATACCATAAATACGAACACCTAATTACACGAAAAACATAGAACACTTTCCTGGGGTATTTGAAACCGAAATTTCACGTGTGAATGATTAGCATTTTTGTCCTTCGCTCTGGAAAACACAATCCCATTATCAAGGTCACGTTTATATGCGCTGGTCCCGCTAACTCTGGATCAAACTCACCGTGTTCCATATCCAGAAGCTCACTGCCTTCATCTGCAAGGAATGGGTCATTGGTCTGTGTAGCAGCATGTTGCCTCCTTTCAATGTTTTGGGTGGCTCATTTGCCACCTCCTCAGTATGAAACGCTACGACCTCTTCTCCCCCAAACAGCTTCACTCCCGTCCAGGCATTCAGAATAAAGTTCTTCTTCAATGCTGCCGAAATGTCAATATTAAGGGAGTCCCAACTGTCGACAAGCATCATCATATCATCCCTTGAAGTTGACGGGATCTTCAGCTGGTCATCGCTGAGCTGCTGCATCATCATCTCTGACTCGTGCTGCCTGTAAGCTGCTTTAAGGTAATGATGCAGGTGGGTGTCATTGACCTAAAAGTCGCCTGTGGTGCCTCCATCCATACACATAAGATGTTACTGAACTAGAGAAGCTCCTCAGTTGGCTGGGGGTTGTTTTGCTGCAGGTACTCTTCGTACAGCTGTTTGCACTTCATTACTACGCATACCAAGGAACCTATTAAGAAATAAAATTACATGATTTAGGATGCATGCAGGTAATTAGTTCAACGATTATTTCGAAATATCTATTTGAAAAAGTAAATCCCAAAACCGAGTTAATTCCATAATTAGGGGAGCGCAGTTTTTTAGAATGTGGGCGACAGTTACCACAACAAATAACTTTATTAAGTACTTGCAGTAGTTACTAACAGACTTTCACACTCTCCCTTCCATGTGGTTCATTAAACGTGTGCCCAGAGGGGTTGTTTATAAGTATTGCTTTGTATAATATGTGCTAAGCCGGTAACTGAGGGTGTTGTCACCCAGATTTGTTCAATTGTGTATTACTATACACCTTGTTCCGATTTTGTACTTCTATCCCATCACTGGGGGGGGGGGGTCACAAGAGGCCATTCTGACGTGACTTTTTTTTCGTCAGTATAGCACATTCGCAAATGTCATTTGCCTGTAATTAATCATGAATAGGATTTGTAACAATTATTGATAACTGATTTGATATTCTATATGTAACCTTAGGTGGGCTTAAATCAGGTATGTTCATTTCATCATAACATCAATTCTCTAATTTCTCGTTTTTGATATTGCTGGCGTGACTTTGCTCCAAAAAATAGTCATAATTGTTCAATAGATAGAACAGTTTAGCATTGATGCAAATTACGTGAATAAATAATCTTGTACTATTGTATTTTCAACCAATTTATATCACCTATATAACTTTTATAGCAATAAAGGTATTGTATTTCAATATATAACTTTGTTTTTGCAGTTATTATAAACTTTAAAGTGAGTAGAATTTGACAACTAGTCATGTTTCCAACATAAAGTGGGATATCAATTTCAATGTCTACATGTATATGACATCGATTCAATCTCAGTTCTGTTCTGTTCCGGTGTTTCACAATCATTATGATGTTAATTTAACCTCATTTCAATGACAAAGATATACTTGTGGAAATTTGACGTTGATTCTATTTGCACATTCAGATTTTGTCTGCTTGGTATGACAGTGTGATACGTACTCGCTAGTAATATTTCTGTTTATAAAACTGTTTATGCTTAATCCACTCTGCTACAGAACCAGAATTACCCCCAGACAAATGGATGAATGGCACTTTGTAAAATGCACCTATACCTGTTCATTCATCCCAAGGTCACTTTGAACACACATGTGCTTCAATGTATAATATATAAATGTATGAACATCAGTTTGAAAGATTACACATTGAAGTCATTTCATATGTACATTTATTACTACTCCATTTATGAATGTCACATCACCTCTATTTTTTGGTCTACATTTCGTCATGATCTAAAAAATATCTATATTAGACGAGAGATTAGATCTACATGTTTGATAAGGGTGTCGGTCAAGAAATACACTAAATAGATCTTTATAGTGTATCAGAGATTTATTTGATGTAATCTACCATCAGAAGTAGATAATACCACTCAATATTTATACATGAGCAGATCAACATTCATCATATGGTTCAAATCAAAGAAACAAAATTGCATAAAATTATATCTGTCAATTATAGATATTTATGAACACACACAATATTATCTTTTTGTCTATTGCTATTCAAATGTAGAGATGGCTTTATTGTGTGGAAGAGTTCGATTGGGGCCTTTCAGTGGGACTGGGAAAATTATTCTAGGACCATCCACCAGAAACTTACACCTAACCATCTGTACCCAAGTCAGACTGGAAAAAATGAGGAACCATCTGGCTAAGGATGTTCTCAACAAAGATATGGTCCACCTTACCAGTCTTCCCTCACAAATGGAAAACACTTGGATACATCTATTTCATTCTTTGAGAACACGGCGTTTTTGATTGATGTTTTCAGAGATAGAAGACCAATATTGACAAGTTAAGACGAACGAACCAACAAATTACAATCGATATTCTCTTGGTTTTGAGAATGGGAAAAAGGGTTATGACAAATGCAGACACAAGTCCAGATCACTGATGTCAACACAATGCAGGGAAGATCTACCATCGTGTATTCTTGGTGTTATTGGTGTTTGCAAATCACATATTATTGAATTTCCTGTTCATGGCATATTACCTTCCTGTTTTAACAGCGATATAGTTCAAAAGCATTTCTGCCAGGAGCGAGGTTTACATAATGATAATACTACCAACCCCACTTATATTAACAAGGCTAGGGAGAAACCAAGAAGTAATAACGAGAACACCTTTGGTGAGTTTCAATCTACTTGTAGGACCACATGGTGCTGCGGTGATATTTTTTATATTTGTTTTTTGCAATTCTTGCTCATAAATTACAACACGACAGAATACATTAAGTAATGATTCCGGAACCGGAAAAAAATTATGAAAGTAGCACAATTGCAACTGTCATGTTTATCTATATGCTTCCATTCCATGAGAAGTATTGTCAAATACATTTCCTACTTATCGCTTCTTGCTAGGAAGAAGTGTGTACTGACATTTATTTTTTAAGATGTAAAGCCACTACCCAAATACTCAACGGAGGATGCAATTGCTGAAGGGAAAGATTTATTTCAGCAAGCAAAGGAGAAGGTTCAGCACAACAATATTTTCAGCAGCAAAGTATTGCCTGGGGTGTCTTCTGCAAGAAATACAGTGCTAACATTAATTGAGAAAATGCTGAAAGTTGGAATACAGATTTTATACAGCAAAGTAAATGGTTATACTTCAAATGCCATTGTCACTCGTGTGTTCTTTGAAACACTTCTGTTAAGATGAGAGGAAGTTGAACTAACCATAAATAAACACAGTGCCCCAAAGATGAACAAGACAGAGGAAATTATTCACAGATATGCCTGTGGATATATCCCGATGGCACTTTCGAGACTTTCGTCGTGGGTCAGCATTCCAGCCAATGGTAGCTGTTCTCTCAGAAATGAGAAATACAATTGCGCAGTCACCAACATTTCTGGCATATACAACCTAGCAGGGTAAATCGAGGTGGATTGTACAAGGTTAATGACAAGACATAATTATTTCATCAGACTAAATCACAACACACTAATGGATCAAAACCAGTCTTTTCAACAGCTAGTTATTGACGGTGTTTTGGCGGATAGGATGGCCCTTTCATATTGGTCTGATATATCTTCAGGTTTGAATGAGAATTCTGCCTTAGATCCTTTACTTATTGTTACGTATTTCTGTGTTTTGTTTAGTGTTTTTGTGAATGCGAACACATTTACCACTGAGCTAGGGAGACCCCCTATATTCGTGTCATTCAATACAATACCTCGCGTGGTCAGCAGGTGTGTCAAGGTTTTGGTGTCACCACCTGGCGTGTGGGACAATTGGATCCCGGGTGTTGTTACATTTCGTCGTACGTTATCAATGCTGAAGGTCTGCTATGTCGTTTTCCACTGAGTTCAGCATTTACTTCAAATGCGTGTTCGTCGACCGACTACTTCAACTGAACAACTAAAGAACTGTAAGGTGCGTGAACATCCTATGGCCAGAGAATTTAAAGGTGTGAGGTCATCGTTTCAAGTACGTGTTTCGACGTTGTCGTTCCAGCGTTTGTGAATTTCCACGTTATCGTAGCCCAAAGGTATTTCTTATGGAACTGACTGTGTTCATGAACTGACCTAAAGTGTTTGCCTATATGTTTGTATTTATATCAAAACCATGTGCTTATGACTTGTATTTGTATGACAGCAAATTGTAATCGAGCAACTGTTTTTGAGGGGCAAGCATTCCGAATAATTGTATTTTGGATTGGTGGTGTTTCTGAAATATATTTAAATATAGTATTATTTGTTGTGTTGCCTTAAATGTTGCAAACAGATCTTCTGGGTGTGAGAATTATTGATTTGTGGGAATCTAAAAAACATTTCAGTACAGGCTGGGCTCTCTCTGGAATTTGCTAGGTAATAGTAAATTTACTAATCAAGAAAAAAAAAGTATTAATAAACTTTGTCTGGAAACTGCGGAGCATTTTCCCGCGACCGAGCACAACGGGGAAGAGAGAAGGAGAGGGAGGTGTCCCATCTGTCGTCCGCCGAAAACAAGAACAGCATGCTGAAAATGGTGCTTGCTGGTGCAACCTGAGCTCTAATTTTGTGTGTAATTTTATGATATCAAATTAGGCCGTCTGCTCCACAAAATGTACCATTTATGATGGTACAACAAAATATAAAATGTAGACACCAGAACCTTTATTTGAATAACTCAGTATTAATTAAACATATTCATGATAAGCTCATATTTTTAACAGTGGGGAAAATAGTCATCATTCAAAAGTTCACTGCCTAGAACACAAGTATGTGAATAAATTTTCACGGGGAAATTTCTCAGAAAAAAACTCCATGCCAATCAATATTATTATGAAGTAATCTCCCGTGCTCATCATGCAAACCCACATGTTGACGTTTATGACGACACACAATGACTATTTATTTTCATCGAAATTTCTGAATTAAAGTGAAAAAGTAACTAAAGTAACTTTCGGTCTTGTAACTCGATCTCAATGCTAAGAATGCCCGGTAAGAATGTTACACAAATTATAGTATTTTTCGATCGATTCACTAACATTGTCTCACCTTCCATTAGCTGTGGAATCATAGCCCTATGTTGCCGACCGCATTATTTACGTGACAGACACTGGCCGGCCCATGTTCGACATACAACAACAAAAATAAAAACAAGACGTCCGAATGAAATTCGTAGGGCAAAATTAGATTGTATGTCGCACCAAAGCGCTACGGAACCGCAGCTAACCTTCCATTATTTCTGAAATCGTGCTGCAGTACGATCAACTTTCCGTTTCTTGGTGCTGTCAGGGTTAGGACACCCATATGTTTCTGATTCTGAACACGATTTAGCGGTTTTTCCATCTCGTCGTGAAAAATACTCGTCGAGCAGTTGTCTGCTCCTTTTTGACGTAGCCTCCATTTTCAATAAATAAACAAATCACGTGTTTGATAAGGGCGACATGAAACCGTTCCATACTGAGAGTAATGTCGCGGGGTATCTTGAAACACATGTCGACTAAACTACGCATGTGCGATGACACCAAAATAACTTTAGAGTGGAAAAATACATTAAGTGGCAGTTCCGTGTTGATCGCGATCACCATGTAACAATTGTTGCAATCTTAGAAGTAACGGGACATTGTTTAACTTTAAAATGACAATCACTCAAACCGTAACACGCGTGATGATCACAGTCGAGTCTTGACAATTAAATGAGGGCGATTTGCGAGGGTATTTTGTACAAAATGTGTTCGTAAATCCTACTAATAGATATTTATTTTGTTCGTAAATCTCGTTCAAATTTCGTAATTTACGACATTTGCGAGCGACAGCGAGAGCACAATATAAATTATTACATTATGAGCATGATTCAAGACGGCGGCCCATATATACAAATATTGGAAAATTAATATTATTTTATTGCTTGTACACCAACTGACTGTGGGCTCGATATAACGTTATCAACTTTTGAAACTTGAACACGACTTGCGTAGGTTCGTTGGTTAAATTCTTGTAAGCTTTCACAATTAAAAAAAAATAACAAATACAATTCCAAACTGTTAACAAAAACCCCCGATTCTACGGGTAGTGGTGTATCAACATGCGTTTCTGCAACAGTTCTCACATTAGCTCCTCGTATACGCAAAGTGTTAGAGAATTTAAGCTTTAGAACATTTGCATTTTGGCAAAACTGCTGAACAGTTAAGTGTCTCATTTCAACCTCTCATCTGTTTTGTGAAGTACGACTCGAGAGGATCTTGATTGAATTTCTCCGACAGGATGAACTGCACATCAGGTTGACGGAGCAGGTATCTGGTAACCTCAACAAAGGCATTCACTGAAAGTGAAATAAAGAATTGATTAATTAAGCAGTGTTCAATAGAAGATAATAAAAATAACTGTTGCGTGTAATCAGAGTTAAATCTATGTTGGTCTGACATGCGTATTCCTTTCAAGGTCTCGCGACTAATCGTCAATCGACTTTTTTTCTTTTTTACTCAGATGATTCTTTATTTCCACTCGTTCATCCCAATCCCTTAAGTACCGTAGGAAATCATCTTGGAGCCACTGCAATTGAATTTGAATATGCAAAGATTTAACTGTGTTATTAGGCAAGAGCATCTTTGTTAATATGAGATCTCCTGCTAGTGCACGTAAAGCTCCATATCAACACTATTTTAGGTACACGGTTTCCTCCATTAGATGCACTGCTAACAAATTTGGGGCACATTGTTTTGCAAATTTGTTCAATTTGTCTCACCTGTAGTCTTGTATCATCTGGACATTTGTATGGTAACAGATCAGACTTCTGTCATTAATACAATAAAAGAATTTATCAAATCGTTAAATGAAGTCAACCATAGCACTTTTCTGGTTTTCATAGCGTTGGTCGATTACATTCGCAACTCGACAGCTCGATACCTGAAACGTACAATATTTCAAGCACAATGTCAAACAAAATAAATGTCAGCACCAACCATTCTTCACAATGTAATTTGTACTCATGAATAGTCCCTCACAATTTTGGCATCTACTACAGAAATTTGATTAAAACTGGTGTCTTTTTATCTCCACTCATGCCAAGTCTGTATCACATTCAACACGAAATCCAATGTAAAATAAAGTCTTGTATCTGTCTTACCTGCACAGCATACTTCCATCCTTGAAAATGACTTTAGGTATACATGTTCATACTTTAATTTATTACAAGAGAACAGTCCTCTACGATTCAGCTTTGTATATTATGGTTTTCCGACTAATAGGCTCCACATGCTGAATAAAAAAAATCAAAGATCAATGCATGCATAACATTTTATTTCAGTTGAGGCATTAAAAATGGATCTTCCAGAAACACTTCTTGAATGCATGGTACCTAGGATAAAAATAAAATATTCATGTGACCTACCAACAACATTCTCTTACTGTGTGCACCAGAGTTTGAGAAGCAATTTCTCAGTCTCTTTATAAGGTGAGGTACATCCAAGAAAAAAATATTTTTTCTCTCATCTCCTGCGCAGGGGCTCTCTTTGCTGAAAACCACTGCTCCTGGGGGGGGGGGGGTGTTCACTTCTCTGAGTAGTCAGTAAAATCTCCTATTTGTAAGGTACCATCAGATGTTGACGCAATTACCTTTAAATAAATGATTTTAAGTAATTCAATGGTTTCCCACACAAGAGAAAACAACAAGTCTGCTGTAATGGTGTTTGTTGCATAATGGGACAATAGATTTTGTAGCTCAAACGTTATACCTCTAACCATAAGGAAAAGAATGTATTTGGCAATGGGCTTCAGAGTTCCACTTCCTTTCACATACACCAATTCTGAATGTATACGTAACTCATCGTGTAGAAGCACGACATATTTCTGGTGGTCTTCAAGATCATCTATGTAAGTATGTTTTTTTTTAGTTCATATTCAGCATTTAAACAAAACTGTAGATCTGAAACTGCTTATCTATTGTTGTTTCTCTGTGTTTGTGTGGGCATTTATCTCCAAACCACTAGTCCCATGACATAAACTAGATATTATCCCATCTGCAGATGGTCCTAAAAATGGATGAGTAGTCAAAATCTTCAATCAAGTTTTGTTGACTGTGAATTCTTGATGATTTTTTTCCTGTGCCATTGATAATAGTACCATTTAGCAAGAGTGTAGTTAACAACAGTGGCAGCTGTACGGCAAGTTTGACAAGTGTGTAAAGTTAAACATAAGAGAATGTAAATACTGTCACTTATTTGTACTGGTTATAACAAAATCAACATTGTACAGATATCTACTGTCGTTAAACATCTCAATATGTTTGACAGATATTTGCAAAATTCAGGTTTCAATCTGTTATACCATATTTGGTATTTGAGTAGAATTTGTAGTTAGTCAAATAAAAAAACTGCTATAGGTGCAATTCCTTAGATATGACATCAGGATCTCTGTAATATATTATGCCGTTACTTAAACTTGAGATGCTGAATTGAGTTACGGACATGGAGTTACAAAACAAGCCCATCTTTTAAAAACAACGTCCATGTTTGAGAAACCATGCTCAAATTGTAGCTCAATGTTCAGTCAACAGTTAGTCTAACTTACGGAGGACAGACTTTTTATTTTGCTTGACGTTATATGTTTATGTTGACAGCTCCCAGATTTGTTCATCTAGTGATGATATCTTTATTTCTCTAATCTTGATGAATATTTAGTCATTTTTGGTAATGATATTGATTTTTCCAATGATATCGTAATTTCTTAATTGAAATGTGCATTGCTAACAGCGGAGCTATCTCATTTTTTGCGGGATTGGTCGTTTCTTGGTATACCTTTTTTCTATGTGTCTGATCTTTTTACTGTTGCATTATACGATAATGACTTTTGAAAATGCGTCACAGAATTTGTATGTGCCTCCTAGTTCTGGAAATATAGTTCTTTGAACTTTATGGACTAAATTCCATGAACGTCTCTATGTTCACATAAATGTCCATGAGACGTAATTTAACTCGTTTTGTGGCGAATAGATTGTGTATAAGTTGTACATCGTTGGTTGAACAGCTGTCTGTGAACAAGTATCATCATAGCTCCGATCACGCCTGTACTACAATAACCTGAAATCTATCGCATTTTTTTTCTATGGTTACCTATTTAAAGTATTTTTGTCTTTTTACATGAGGGGGTTGCAATATTAAACTAGAACATTATTCACAAATTTCAATCAACACTTATAGTGTATTTCACAAAATGAGGAACAACAAACATACAAAACGTGTTGCTAAAGTTAAGTTATTCCGGTAGACTGAGGTAGATCATGGGTAGATGGAATTCGTTACTACAGCCAAAGTGTTCGAACCACTTTTCCAACCAGTCCACGCAAACCCAAACTCATTCATTGCTTGGTTGTAGGATATCAGAAGGTAATTTTATTTGCAATGATCTTGGGACACACTGCTGACGTGGATGTCACTTTCTAGGTCTGTGGCAGATGGAACATACTCGACCTTCTTGTATTTGCTTTATGGGAGCAGAAACGTCTGCTGTAATATCTGTAGTAAGTAGCACTTTTTCCAAATTCTAAATGAAGGACTTGAAGGCAATTTGTAACCCTCTTCATGCACTTTCTGTATTCTCCTTTTTTCGTATCTCCCGGCCAATCTCGCTTTTCATAAACCATCGGATATATTTTGGGGGGCTTGCATTTTCATTTAAGATTGTTCGTCGCCTCTTCACGTCTTCCTGGTCTTGTATTTCATTATAGCATTTACCTTTTTCATTAGAGAAAAATCAATAGATTGAAGGAAGTGTGAAGCATTTAGAAGCAGTCTGTAAAGCAATATAATGTGATCTTCATGTCAATGTGTGAATGATAAATAATAAAGTACTACTGTATGCAACTCTACAATACCAGGCATTATTTATGAGAAAAATATGTAAAAGTCTAGTGCTTAAAGGCTTTGTCTAAAAAAGCGAAAGTTGGCAAACTTATGGACAGATTAAAATTCATAAGGCAACTGATTGAAGATCCATTAAAATAACTTAATCCAAACAAAGTCTTTGTTGTATTCAGGAAGAGGAAGTCTAGGTCAGTCACTTCTGCTTGCTCCTACCTGCACTGAGGAGCGTAGTTTTTGTAAAAACGTTATCTTTGCAAATCTTTATATAAGGTCCGGAAAAGTGTTCAAATTTGCCATGAAGCATGTAAATTCAATAGACAACATTTTCATATTCATTGTACATTTCAATAATGGTTGAGTTTAAGCACTGGGTGTACTTGATGAATGTATCTTCCTCTGCATAGATAACAATAAGTGCATGATTTAAAGTGGCCAACGCTTTGGTAGGCCAAATTGTACCTATCAAAAGTAGATTCTAAGTATTTGTTTTCAATTGTAGACTGCACTCCCTATCAAATGGAACATCGTAGCATGATTGTTTCTGGTGTTGTACATGCATATTTGGCGTCATCTTCTGTCCCTTGTATCTTTATGGGACGGGACCTACACGATTTCCCCCATAATAGCGATTTGTATAGATTTTCATACAAAGGCAAATGTTTTGTGTTTTTTACATTGCACAGTAGATAAGTTGTCTTTTATTGCAAGTGGCACCATGTACATCAACCATGGGTTATATAACAATTACATACCCTTCAAGTGTGTAGTTATCATTTCCAATCATAGAATTATTCACATCACTGTCTGAAATAACGTATCTATATGAGCCAGCACTGCAACTCTTTAACAGGACTTAACTTAACAGAAAACATATTCTTTAATAACGTTTTTGTCTGACGTTTGCAGAATTTTCACTTTATAATTGGAAAGTGATAGTTTGTGTGCGATGCCTGTGACAGTTTTATTATATTCATATTCATTTTATTATATTGAAGATAGCTTCATCTGTAAGACAAGAGGAAAACCATCTATAAAAACAGGTTGATAAACTACTTGACAATACAATGCTTACATCTGCAATGAATATGCGGTGCCATTTATATATGTGATTAAACCTAAAGTCTGAATTCAGTAACAATAACTTTCTCCCAATCTATTGAAGAGTAGTTGTTACAGTACAGCAATAATCTTGTATTTGGTAGTTGAACATTATAAAAATTGTTCATTGATTGAGCACCACGCACGATGATCAACTTTCTATGTTGGTCTGACGCAGAATCTCTTCTTTTAGTGAGGCAGATAACAACAATAGTGCATAGAAATCGTGCAAAAGGTGATAAAAGCAGCAAATGTTGCATGGTGACTCCCAAGTGTATATTTAGTGAATCTACCCGATTGGCCACCTAAAAATCCAAGATGGCGGCCATTTGTTTTTAAAAATGGCAGCCAAATAAGCCTGAAAATGTTTTATCTCTCATAGAAATGCATGTAATTGGCCGATTTGAATGATGTCTGTGCCAATTTCTAGGTTTTCTGGTATGCACTCACTGAACTTGGAGAGGGTAGCATACAGAGTTGTGATTCAGTATTTCTAGCTCCAAAATTGTAATGTGCATGAAGATTACTAACTAGACTTTTGTGCAAATGGAATACCTGAATAATAGAGCACCTGCCTGGCAATTAGAGTCGATGAACCACACATTCACATTGTACATTTACTTGGAGAGTGAAACTTGAGGCTTTTTTCTTAGGAGTGATTGTTAGGCCCAACCAGGGCACACTGGTGACAATTACTGCTATTTGACCCAGCACAGGGTTCAACATAAGCTAAGAAGAATTCATTTTCATACTTAGTATCCCAAATGTTGCTAAACCAACCCCAGTCACTTAAACAACCACACCTGAATAGACAGGGTTTGCCAGTGAGGGAAAGCCGAGCCAAGGATAACGGGGTTCATAGTTATCTAGATGGTGTACAGATGGGACAGGAATTAAATTACATTGGATGAATGATCTAGCTGTAGGGCAAAATGCATGAACCTAGTTGTATCCCATACAGGAAAGTGCCCACCCATCAAACAGGGTGGTGTGATAGGTGTTTCAAAACCTTTCACTTAGGTAACCGGGATTCGATTGTTCCCACACGTTAGACTCACAAAACCACATGCACAAGCTTGATTCGTGTCACATTCGATTCTCTACTGCCTCTCTTTTCTTCCCGTTTATATTCATGGGTAATAATGGTCTTGCAATAACCTTCCACAGTTGACATCAATATACATCATTCGTTCTGGACTACGACCCAAGACATAGCATAAGCTTGAAATCGCAAACATCATTAGTCTTGGTCTACGACCAAAGCATCGCATAAGCTTGAAATCGCAAACTCATGAGAATGTGTCGTTTGGTCTCGACCAGTCATCTGGCCTCGTCATTTAACCTTTATCAGTAGATGTCAAGGCAACCACTATTAAGCCGAAATATAAATCATGATAGTGGTAAAAAAATTAACCCTCGGCCCTGAATAATACAATGGATTCAAAGACAAAACCTTGGCACACTGACTGGAACAAGTGTTGTCAAACTAACAAGAAAGAAGTACTTACCTCTCCACGTGCAAATCCTACCAAAAGGGTAGACGATGGCTATATCCTCTTGGGTTGGGATATTCCTACATTTCTGCAACTCAACGAGATACCAATCAATCTAGCTTGATCCAGCAAGACTTGATGATGGCAGTGGGATATCTGAAAAGTTGAGAAAAAATGCTGCTCGGTATCATGAGTTGTAGGCTACTGTTCAACAACACAAAGGTACGAAGAGCTGAAATAAGGTCGGAGTGGAGACCAGCAGTAGCAGTAAAAACTGAGTCATTGCTCAAGAGCTGAAGTACCACCCTACATGCTTGGCAGCTTCTGTACAAGGAAAAACTGTCTATCTAAATGCACAAAATCAGTGGGAAGCTGAGAGTTGCTGCAAGAAAATGAAGCCTACCCGATGGCGTTGAATCTCCTCAGGTGTATACTACTCGTATACTACACAGAAAGGCACACAGATTCACAGATATTCCAAGGACCGGGATACACCCTTTTCTGTCTGTTAGCATGTCCGTGTTTGCTGAGACAAGAAAGAGGCGACTCATGGAGATACTTCATGAAACTGGGGTAAGTATATCTTATGATAGGGTCCTCGAAATATCAGCCCAGTTTGGAGAGGCAGTTGTGTATGTGGAAGACGGGGGAGAGATGTGAACAACATTGATCACAACCCAACTGCAACTACAGCTAAATCTTCATTCGATGGTACCAGTATGTCCCTCTTTCAGCACCCAACTTCATGGTGAGGAACGTAACCTACTAAAAATCAGTGCCAATGTTAGGGTAAACAATCTTCCAGTGCTTCCTGATGCATTCACCAATATTCGACCAGCATTTATACCCCAGAATTCCAATCCTCCTGCAGTGAGAAGCCTTTCATATTCAGCACTTGAATCAATTCGCTCACACTTGCAGCCCACCGTGCAGCACAGAAGAGGAGCAAGCCATTTGAAGTGAGCATCACCTCACTGTTGCCTTTGATTCGTGACTAGGTTTACTTTGTTCCAACCATCAAACATGCCCTGGAGAAGATTCAAGAAGCAGTGGCTTTCATTAACCCAGGACAGATCCGTGTCATCGCTGCTGATCAGTCATTGTTTGTTTTGGCTAAGCAAATCCAAAGGCAGTGGCCTGACTATGGAGAAGTTCATCATAATGTTTGGGGGAGCTTCACATAGAGATGGCTGCATTCAGGTCACTTGGAACTTTGTGGCTGGACTAGTGTCATTGCTGAACCGGGAGTTGCATCATCCGGTACGAAGTCATTTCTGGTTGTGTCAAGTGTCACCAGAACAAGACTAGCCCACCAGATCACAGCGTGAAGCCTGTATGCACTGATCAAGCAGGCATACCAAGACTACTGTTTGAGAAGTCAATTCTGACCTTCCAAGACTGTCATAATCAGCAGAGACTTGAGAGTCCACAGTTCCGGTTCTGGAATCTGGTGTTGGATATAAAACTAGGGCTGCCCTCATGGAACATGCAAAGCGTGCTGCCTACCGGGATGGAATCATCTGTGGTCAGGCAACTATTCCAAACCCCAAAATCCTTAGATTATTTTTCCATGGTTAGAGTATAATATGGATACTAAAGTAATGACCTGTCAGTGGTGCTTTAAAAGTTGAAAGGTGAATTCATTCACCAGTGGTCGTGCTTATTTGACTAAAGATTGCTGCACAAAGCATGCCAGAATTGCTGGCCACAAATATGTCAAAAATGACTTGTGTTCTAGGCAGTGAACTTAGTGAAGTTTTTCCCACAGTTAACACAGAGCTTATCATGAATATGTTCATTTAATACAGAGTTATTCAAATAAAGGTTCTGGTGTCTACATTGCATATTTTTTTGTGATGTTTTGTTGTACCATCATAAATGGTACATTTTGTGGAGCATAATGACTAATGTCATGAAATTACACACAAAATTAGTGCTCAGCTTGCACCAGCAATCACCATTTTCAGCATGCTGTTCTTGTTTTCGGTGGACGACAGGGGGACACCCGCCTCTCTGACAAAGTTAACTAAACATGTTTCGTCTTGTTCAGTACATTTACTATTACCTAGTGAATTCCAGGGAGATTCAAGCTGGATATTCAATTCAGTTATATAATCAGTCGAACACCAATTTTCTAGCTGACAAAGTTCATCAAGGCTAAAACTTTCCTTTATTCTGTTTTGGAGTTTACAATGAAGGTCTTTTGGTTTCACATTGCTAAATATATCACATTATCTTACTTATGTTTGACTTTCTGTTTAGGTTTAATCCTAAATTTATTATGTTGTCTAGCTTTACGTTTCCTTACAATTTCCCCTACACGTAATTTGTGCTCGATTTCCAATTTCTTCTAACTGAGTCTGTTGAGAAGAACGTCTTAAGGTTATATGAAAGGCTTGTTATTTTTGTGATTTTACAACCGCCTTTTACCCTCTTAAGGCTGAATCTTAAAATAATTTGTCATCAATTGTAGGCGTTAAAAATATGGATGAACATGTATTTTGTGTGTGTGTGGATTATCGCGAAGAATCTTACTGAATTGGTGCTATTAATAATCTAATATGTTGTGCGGACACACTTTCAGCGTTTTGTTTTTGTGTCAGACGGGTTTGAGATCTAAAACGGTCCCATAGATTATATATATTCAGAGTAGGGACCGGAACAAGGAAATACCAGCCAGACAACTTGATATCATAAATTAAATAAATCATTCTGAAATCTCGTCCCAAGAATGTAGAGGATAAAAACGGATATGCTGAAGAAGTGGCGACCACACTTGGATATAATCACCGCAACAATGCCTCAGTGGTAGTCCGAGTAGGACTCTGTATGCCTCCACATGTTCTCCATATCGTTAATATGGGTCCTTGTGTCAGAATATATTGGTTGAATGGTTATACAGAGAATCAGGAGAACTCAGAATAAGCCTTCCATTGGTCGGACATGATTGCAGTATCACGTAAAGTAAACTTGTTAATAAGAGGGAGGAGAGTATCAGTACTAGTTTCCTGTTGTGTTACGGGAAATGAAAAACGTCCCGTCCCCGGGCCTCTAATTGCACCGTTCACATACAAAATGCTCATTGATAGCCTCATCGGCCAGATCAAATCGCTAAACAAACCTCTCGGTCTTAATTCTTTGTGATAGTGTTTCAGTCATTACTGATATATTTGTCATTAAATTTATTTTCAGGTATTGGGGTGTTTATCGACACAGAAGAGCTATGGTTTTTTGCTAGACTTGCGTAAAAAAAACGTGTCACGCCAAATGTTTTTACTTTTCATTTCATGCAAACAAAGTGTGCAGCTATCTATTTTTTGATCCCTATACATAGTCTCTCATACATAGTCACACACACACAATTTGTGCAGTTGGCATTTCTGCAGGTGGACAGTCCAATAATGGGATTTCTGTCTAAAGATGAAACAATTTCATTTAACTTGACTGCAATATGAATCACATTTGTGATAAAATGTCCCTATTTATGGTTACAGCAGAGGATACTGTAGGGAACCATGCCTTGACACATTTGTTGCACTGAATGGTATACGTCATGCCCCTAAATGTCCAACTCTCTGTGGTGATGTATTGAACCAAATCCTTTAACAAACTGGTACTACTACTATATATACCGTTTGTCGCCCAGTCACTGAAATGGGAATTTCTTTACAATGCCATACTTCCAAAGACATGTCTACATTTACCGAGATAGTTTATCATTCTGGGCACCTGCATGGCAAATATGGGTATTCTGACTGTAAGATTTAAAACAAATTATTTGGCTTACAGTTTTGGTGTGAAATCTCAAAGTCTGTATCGGAAATACAACCAAGATATAAAGATTTATAATCATCGCACAGGATGCAGCGGTGGTCAGATCGACCTGTTAAAATAAATATATGAAATAAGACATTTAAAGCTTGCACAACAAAATCATAGCCTTAGATATCGAGAATAAGTAAATGTTTCATTGCACATTTATATGGCATTTGGCAGATATTGCAAGAAGTATCAAATGTTGCGGGGACAAAATATAGATATATACAAACTCCTGAGCACATACACACCACGGCCAACATTGTATTCATACTTTTCCGTACCTTGAATTAGTAAAGGGATAAGATTTGTTACATATGTTAAGTCACGGGGTGTGTGTTATTTCTATTTTGTTGCATTTTTATTTAGTTAAGTTCAATTTAATCGCAACTATATTAAAAATAGATCCAATGCCCCGGAACATGTAGCAATACAAATATGTTAGTGTCTTTTCCACTGATATCTCAAGAACCAATTATCAAGTGAAGTTTGTGCCAAAATATCACTCATTTATTATGGGAACCAACAAACATTTGTCTTGCAAGAAGGGACCCAAATCTTATTCTAATGTGTCTCAAAAACAATGTTTTAATGTGTGTGAGAAGATGAGTGTATACGGCCCATAACTACATCTTACCCAAAGGAGAATATCCTGTTCTCAGTGTGGTGATGTATGTAACCAAATCATTTGACAGAGACAAGACTTTATTATACTCGTTCTACTACTACTACACTATTTGTTACTCAATTACTGGCATTGCAAGTTCTGTTCTTAATGATTAGCTTTTTATGTTATACTTGCTACTTTCAAGTACATACACACATTTACTAAGATATTTCAGGGGAAATGACATCATTTGGGCAACTACATGTGCATTTATTTTCTGGGTATCATTTCCCACCAGACTGCGAATAAGAACAAAGTTAAATTAATATCTCACTGTAGATTATATATGATTTAATTTCTATTTTTGCAGGTGGAAACAAGATTAAAATGGGCGTGGGCAAATTGATTGTTGAAATAACTGTAAATCTGAATCTAAAAGTTAGTGGTGGACAAAACTCAACTGTCATTGCAACTAATAACTGCTTTAGATAATGAAGCCTTCCAGTACTCGGGTCTACATTTATCAACTAGAAATTGGCCTCCTTTCCTGGGAAAGGCGTGGTGCAGTATCCGCGAAGCATTGCCACGTGATCAGTACACAGTTGGTCACTATTTTTGACATCGTCAGTACTGGCAGATTCAGAAATTCGGTAAGGGGGCGCTCCTATTGACGCGGGCTGGGTTTGTCAATTGATTTGTCATGCTTTTGCAGGCAGAAAGAGAAGCGCTCTCCAATTTTTAACAAGGATATTTGTATAAGGTCATATTTAGCAAGCGAGTAGTTCTTATATATTTTACCATTAGCGACACATTTTTGCAACAAATTGTCATACGCTTTACCCATAAATGTTTTGTGTTTGTTTTTTAGGGGCGATTGAAATGAAATTTACCCTTCTTCTCGGCGCGTAACAAATATTTTTCTTCGAATTTGAAATGTTGTGATCCAAACATATTAAAAATTGGTGGGTTGATTTAATTTTCACACCTCATTTTATTAGTCCCTGTTCAGGGTCCGGAAACGGGGACTATTAATTTGGGTTTCGTCCGTCCATGTATCTGTGCATATATGTGTCAGTCCGGAGCCATTTCTCGAACAACCTTTGACCAATCTCGTTCAAACTTGGCATACAATTTTTTTTATGATTTGATTAAATATTTTGACCTTCCGGAACTATTTCTCGGAGCTGAACAGGGTGATTTCAATCAAACTTTGTATGGTGATCATGCATATTTGGTTATAGGTGCACATAACTTCTTTTTGTTCGAGATTCTGTTCAAAATAACCGACTGGCGGCCATTTTTTTCTGTTTTTGTGACGCTTCCTCCATAAGATATGGCTTGATTCAGTTCAAAGTTTGTACACAGGTACTATGCTCAAGATAACACAACACCATGTTTTCTTTTGAGATTTGATCAAATTTGTCGAAATGGTGGCCATTTTGTTTAATATTTAAAAATTATATCGTGTCCTGAACTGTTTCTTGAAACTGAACAGGGCGATATTCAGTTCAAAGTTGAATAGGGCATTCTCAATCAAACTTGGTATGATGACCTTACATATTAGGTTACGATGCAAGCCATATTTCGTTTGGAGATACGTGAACAACAATACACGACTGGCTGCATTTTTCTTTCATGCTATTTCCTATGTAAGTTATAGTCTAATTCAGTCAAAGTTTCCACGTAGGTACACTATACTGACAGTAGCACAATCTATATTCTGTGTTAGTGTTAAAAAAATATTGATCTTTCATTTCTACATGTCATTGTACTGAACATTTACATCGACTACAGCTAATACTGAACGGGGACTATGCATTAACAATGCTTGTTAATGTTAAATTGGGCGATTTTTATCGATGCTCTTTTTGTCTGTAAATGCTAATGGAGGATATTCATGGTTTGATTATCTATTATGGTACAAACAGAGGTCCGTTTATTTCTAGTGTATGTTTAATGTTGAAAGGGTTGGTCAAATTATTGGAGATCATGACCCCAAAACAGCATATTTTAAATGCAAAACTGGCTACTAGTAAGTTATTTTGAAATCTGATTTTTGAAAAAAATGGTATGCATCAAAGTCAACCATGTACAATTTACAAACATAACATATCTACATGCTAGATTCGCTTTGTGAATTTACGAAATTTTAACATTAACATGATTGCCATTCCATTATCTTTTATATTGTGTATATATAAAGATTACTCAGTCTACATGTGGATACTAAGTGGAGCTAAACGAAATTCAAAACTGAACTGAACCAAAATAATGATGCACCCCATCTTTAATTTATACTGTACTGTGTAAATAATCCACTCATACTTGTGCCATCACAACCAGCTGTATTGGACATCTAGGCACAAAGAAAAACAGAAATGTAATTTCTTGAGACAATGTTAACGATATGATTGCACATTAATGTAATTCTTGGCATTGAAATATGCTTTACATTCATGTGCATACTGGTCATTTGCAACCATCAACAATGTCCCTGTCTACAAACATTCTGGAATCAGCTTTAAGTTCACCCACCACTACCTACAACGTTAGTCTACTCATACCAAAGCATTTGATATTTTCGGCGCTACCGCTTGTTTGTGTTTGCATGTTTTTATGGCGTTGGGGCTCTATTTTGGAATAGGGATGGAGGATCGGGGCCTAAAACAACTCCATATATACACGCGCACAGACACAACTCGTACCGAGAGTTGGAAGTCGGAACAAGGGAATCCAAGCCAGACCAACTGGATCTTGACAGGGCTATGAAACTTGTATCGCCATTATAATTAAACTTCTTCCCAAGAGTGAAGAGAATAACGAAAATGGAATGAAGTGGTGACCGTGCTTTTATATAATCACCGAAACGTTTTCGCAACATAAACTGTTAAAAATAAGGAGAAAAATTGCAGGCATTCATATGCCATCTGTTGGGTTCTGGTCATATGGAGAATCAGGAAAACTCAAATGTAGAATAAGCTTTCCATTGGTCGGACACGATTATAGTACCAAGTAAAATACACTACTTCCTCTTATATCTGTTTTTCTTTGCCAATAACCCACTACCCTTCTTGCCATTGGCCTCAGTTGTATTTGATTTTGTCAAGTTTCAACTCTATTTCGCCAATAAAACCGGGCCCTCAAATTGCATCAGATGTTCGCGTAAAACTGGCCAATAGAAAGTCTCATCGGCCAGAATCGGCAAACACTAATAGGAAACAGCAGAAGTAGCAGAAATATCCAAAATGAATTTTATTTCCAGTCACCTTAAAATTAATACATCAAAAATACATTAACTGTCGAGTTGTAGCCACAAAAAAAATGGTTGTTTGAAAACAAACTTCCGTTACGGGCTGAAACGCACCTTCCACAGCGTGATGGTTACACATCCACCCAAGCTTTTCCAAAGCTGGTGTGCTTTTGTTACAGATGCCACATGTGTCATAGGCCTGTGATTTCGCAATCAGTTCGTACTGCTGGTACTATTCTACAGTTCTCTGCGGGTAGATGCTAACTTGATGCTGACAAAAATGTACTATTTTGTCGTTACTTTTATATATGTCGAATGTGTCGTAAAATAATTGTTGACACGAAACTTACTTGATCTTTGACTTTGTTGCTTGTCACTATCGTAAGTTAAATAGAATTATGTACCTTTGTTTTACCTCTTTCTCGAAATTCAATATGCACCTTTGTTTTACCTGGATATCACTGTTCTTTTAATATTTACATTATTGACTTCGTTGATGTTACTGAACAGAAGTGTATACGTTGTATACGACCCGCCAATTCATATTGGGCAAAATCACACTGTGCGACATGTAGGGATACGATGAGATATCAATAAAATAGCACAGAGGGGACAACTACAATAAGAGTCAAATGCATCACTTGGAGACATCAGTATCAGGTGTATGTGTTGACTTATATCAGAAAATATGGGCACAAACAGAAGGCACTTGCCAGCGTGGGAGAGGTACAGCATCATGAAGAACAGCAGAAACTGGACGATCTACATCAGTAGCAATGACTCCATCTCGGACTGGGACAGACGATTGAACAAAATTGATTTTTAACAAACCTTTATTTATCATTTCATTGTTCAATAAAAATTACATGCACAATATACAATTGCTAAAAATTACAATACAAATTGTTTATTAAAACGAATTACAGCGTTTATTATAAAATTCAATATATAGGCGATATATGTTGTAAATGTCTAGATAATGTTTTTAATTTTAAAAGCATAAAGTTATTATTACTGTCAAATTACATCGCATGTGGTTAAGAAAATGACAAAAATATTGTATACGATATCTCGAGGGAATATCAGTTCTTGGTTATTAACCTCTGCCAATCCGCTGTTGATGCACCAGTGATCTTCGAAGCAGTCCAGTTTCTTTGTGATTTTATAGTACCAGTATTCACCTTCTATTCTGTAGCGTAGCCTTTCCTTGAACATACAAGTGACATATGTTTTCGTAAGTCCATTCATCCTGTTCCGTCTGGTCAGATGGGTTGTTCATAAGCCAGTGTATTGAACAGAAACATGAACAGCAGCGAAAGGTTTTCTGTATAAAGATGTGAAAATGTTATTCAACTTTTGACTGCATTATGAATCAAATTTACCAAGACATTTCATCATTCTGGATACGTGCATGGCAAATATTGGCGTTCTGACTGGAAGATTTGAAAACGTGAAGTTATCTGGCTTACAGTTTTGGCGTGAAATCGCGAGGTCTGTATCTGAAATAAACTAAGATATAAAGATTATATATCACAATTATTTATAATCATCTTATTTTTAAAATGGATTGTAACGTGAACGAAGCAGTCTATGACAATGCAGCTAAATGTTAGTGATATCATAGCTAGGTTTGTAAAATACATTAAAAGCATCAATTACAAAAAGTAATAATTACACTATACTAAATTTCTACCAAACAATAATAAAATATGACAAACCAATGTCTCTACATTCGTATTGCATAATAGGTGCCTCAATTATAATATAATCGTATGAAACTTGCATTCTGGGCGGTCTTTTGTGGGTTGTTATTATTACTGGATAATACCGTATTCACCCAAGCCTATTATTGGGTTATTATTATCAGATAATACCATATTCACCCAAGCCTATTATTGGGTAATTATTACCAGATAATACCATATTCACCCTAGCCTATTATCGGGTTATCATTACTGGATAATACCGTATTCACCCAAGTTTATTATTACTGGATGATACCATATTCACTCAGGCCTATTATTGGGTAATTATTACCAGATAATACCGTATTCACCCAAGCCTATTATCGGGTTATTATTACTGGATAATACAGTGTTCAGCCAAGCCTATTATTGAGTAATTATTACCAGATAATACCATGTTCACCCAAGCCTATTATTAGGTTATTATTACTGGATAATGCCATATTCACTCAAGCCTGTTAGGTTATTATATACTGGATAATACCGTATTCACCCAAGCTTATTATTGGGTAATTATTACCATAATAATACCATATTCACCCAAGCCTATTATTTAGTAATTAGTACCAGATAATACCATGTTAACCCAAGCCTATTATCGGGTTATTATTACTGGATAATACAATATTCACCCAAGCCTAATATTTGGTTATTATTACTGGATAATACCATGTTCACCCAAGCTTACTATAGGATTATTTTTGGAGGATAATACCATATTTATCCACAACTATTATTGGGTTATTATAATCGAATATGACCATATTAACCTAAGGCTACTTTAGGATTATTATTACCAGATAACACCATATTAACCCAAGGCTACTTTCGGGTAATAATTACAGATAATACCATGTTCACCCACACACATACTGTAAAAGCATTAAATTTTCACTGGCATTAATTCGAGAATTTGATGTTTTGTTTTGAGCATATTAAATACATATTTATATATGATTTAAGTGATTTTCACTTTTGAGCAAAAAATACAAAAATTAAAATCCAGTGAATATTATAATGCATGTACAGTGCTTCATATTTCGACCATGGTGCAGTAATGACTGGAGCTTCTGTCAAAATCATATTCAAATTACACATGTACCATTTACAGCACTCGCAATTAATGATAAATATTTAAATTATATAAACATAGTTTATTAATACACAAAATACGTAAATTTAAGATACAAAAAAATATGTAAATATGCAAACTTAGTTGTATTCCCACTTTGTAAATATTTATAATGATATGCATGGGTTAGGATGGTGAATAATTTTGGAATTCCATTTTCAAAATGAAAAGTCAAATGTTTACTCTTTTTGGGCCTCTGCATCTGTCATCTCCCCTGAACTCACAAACTCAGTGAGGGCAAACTCTGGAATGTCATCAGGATATTCCCTTTCAGAGTTGGCTTCTTATTTTCTCTTATAACTTTCCATCATTCCTTTATATATATATATATATATATATATATATATATGTATATGTATATGTATATGTATATGTATATGTATATGTATATGTATATATATATGTATATGTATATGTATGTAGATATGTAGATACAGTAGTCGATTATTCCAAAACAAAAGTGCTCAATACAAAGTATATGTAGAGCGGGTGAATACGGTGATAGAGGAATTAATACACAACTACATTAATATTGGATTAATTAATATTGGAACTTGACAGCACTGTTTCGTAGTACCTCACTCATCAGGAGCTTTGTTTAATCATTCACTGCACCAAAGAGCATACATTATAAGCTTCGCAAATTAACATATTAATTAAAATTAAATAGAAAGTGGTGGGGTCTAAAAATTATGATGAATTTTTCTTTCAAACATAAAATACATCGTTGCTGGATCTATTATACGGGCTACCGCGAACAAGAATTTTCCATTGTATTTTATATTCAATATCTTTTTCTTTGAGTGACCAGACGTGATTACTTAGTTCTGTTGCATTTCTGGAGGCCTGATTGCGAAATGAGGCCGTGTGGTTTCTCTATCTTGTTTTGAACTCATTACCAGTAAGTCCGACGTACGTTTCACTGGTGTGTTTGTCTAAACGCGTAATATACCCTCAAGTACGACCCGGAACAAGGGAATACCAGCCAGGCCAACTGGGTCCATACAACTTATATAGCAATTATAATTTAAATAAATCACTGAACCCTCTTCCTCCCAAGAACGAATATGCTGAAGAAGTGGCGACCATGCATAGATATAATCACCGAAACGTTTCCGCCCCATAATTTTTTATAAATAAGTAGATATCAATACTTTAAAGGTAGTCTTGCATCTATATGCCCTCCATGGGTTCTAGTGTCAGGATCTACTGAGTGATTGGTTAACAATTGAAAGATTATACGAAGAGTCGGGAGAACTAGAATAGAAAAGGAATATAAGCCTTCCATTAGTCGGACATGATTGTAGTACCAGGTGAAATAAATAAGAGAAATAATAATTAATAAGAGGAAGGAGAGTATCAGCGTCTGTTGTTTGACAGAAAACAACGTCCCGTCCCCTGTACTGTAGCGCCAAAAACACACTGCCCTTCTCGCCATTGGCAACAGTTGTATTTGTATTTACTAAATGTCAACTCGTCGATTCCGACAATACAAACTGGCGCCCTAGTTTCACTGGATGTTCACGGTAAAAAATAGTTCATTTAAAGCCTCATCGGCCAGAATGGCAAAACTAATCTCTGTGTAGAAATGATAATAGCCAACAGTTGATAAATGACAATAGAAACAGGACAAACGTCATCAGCAGCAATGGCGACACAACTCCAACTCAGCAGCTACAAGATGAGACAGAAGCAATGACAAAAACATAAGAATCATAAACGACTTTAGCAGCAGCAGCGCTAATGCAGTGAAAACAAATAGTTTTTGTTTCTGCTGGTATCATTGCTGCTATTACAAAAATTAACTTGCCTTGTCCAGTAAACAGTATGATATCTCCATGTATCTCATCATCATTGGTACATGGTATGCCAATATATGCATGTAAAGAGTAATTCTTTCTTTCTGGTAACCTGTGTACTTTGTCGATAATACTTAATTCACACCAACGTCGCTTTGATGGCGCTTGAAAGCGGCACCAAAGCGTAAAAAAGCTCGATTAAAGCGGCAGGGTGAAAGCATGGAGTAAAGTGGGACATTCGGCCAGGGCACTAAAAAAGGTTAGACTGTCACGAATTTGTTAAAGCGCCGAAAGCGTATCAAAGCTTAACAAAGGTCGACATATGACAGCTTTGTTACGATCTGGCACGAAGACCTGACACGAGGTCAGACGCTTTCATCAAGATCTGACACGCTTTGTTACGCTTTAATAAAGGACTATCACGCTTTCCCACGAGTTGAAACGCTTTGATCAAAGATTGAAACGCTTTATTGGGTTTTGTTACGCTTATCAAGCTTCCCCCACGCTCTCTCACGCTCTTTTAAGCGCTCATACGATACCCATGCTCCGTCTCCATCCCTATAAATAGCGCTGCGACTTGAGTACCACTCATTGCATTTTTTCCAAACGAAGAATAATCCTGTACCTGAAAAACTACTAAAAACACAAAGATGGGGCCTAATATAGGTAGAGGTGCAGCAAAGAAGAGTTAGAAAGGGACAGGCAGGCTAGGCCAGGCCAGGTGGCTAGAGGACTAGATCTCCAACACCATCACTGGCAGAAGATGAAGCCATGCTGGTTCCAGAACCAGAGCAACCACAGCCTCCTTCCTCAAAGACCACATCGACACTGTGGTCTGGCACAGCTTCCTGGAGACATCAAACGGGCCACACAGATCAAGCTCATGGCTGTGCTACAAGAGGGACAGGGGCAGACTGAAGAGCACCAGGAGATGTTTCAGCAGATGCCCACCTTCCCACAGCAGCAGTAACAGGTCGCCCAATCCAGCCACAACTTCAGTCGTACCTACCAAGCTCAACCAGAAGGCAGTACCCCCAAAAATGGTGTCCCAGAGTCACCAGTGGCAGCCTCCACCATCACAGTGGTCGACCCAGAAAATACCAGGTCAACAGCCCACCAGTGTCTGGGGCTCCCAAGACTCTCATTACCTGAGCAGCCAGTAACCTGCCCTGTACCAAAAACCTTCATCACTACCATCAATGAGCTTCACCAACATCCTGGAAATGGGGGCAACTAGAGCCATGATACCAATAGCGGGAACCACGTCGTATTAGAGCTTATCAGAGAGTTACATTACTTAGATCGTGATATTTTTGGAAAAGTAAACAGAATTGACAGCACTTTGATCGCCGATTTAAAGCGCGGCATTCGTCGTTAGTGTGAACTGTGTTTGAAGACTGGAACAGTCTGACCCACTTTTTAGCTTTTTCGTGAAACCTAGCATAATCAGGTTTTGATTTCATTAGCTCAAAGAGCTTACTGAATTCCTAAAATTAAAAAAGTCAAGTCAAGATTATGTGTATTACAGGTGGTATAAAATGATCCACAATAGTTTACAATCAAAAAAGGTGTTACCTTCTTGTACCACAGTCACTTGTGAACATATCCTCCCATATTATACTCTAGATTTGGATCATTATAAGCAGGTGCTTTGCAGGATAGATTGAAGGGGTCAGTGTTTTAGTGAAATTTGTATTCGGGAAATGTTTGATAAACAACATACTGTAATCAATCCAGATGTACATGTCACTGAACGTAAAGATAAATTACTGACTACCCAACCACATGTACCAATACAGTTTGATAAACAAGTATTTACCTACCTACTTGTTACATTATTGTCACGTCAATTACAGCATATAGCCGACGAGCATAGTGTTTAAAAAACCAAGCATGGCAAGCTTCAAGTCGCACATCCCGTGTTCCCATTTCAAACAATGTTATAAATGCATTGATAAGTACTGACCTGCCAATATAGTCTTGACTGTAGCTGGTGTTTCTGGTCTTAGAAATCCTTCAAAATACCCAGTAGTGCCTTTAGTAGTGTTTTCTTTCCATCACCTGTCAGTTCAGCAGATCTTTTTTTCTGTCATATTGAAAAGGTCACATTCACCTTATTATTGACAGCATCAAGAAGTGCCTTCAATGATTTTTTCTTAAAAGAAAACAAAGAGACATCAGAAAATGTTTTCAAATGACATAGTAACGAGCAACATATTTGTAGGACCAATGTCATCAAACCCTTTTTACACTGACAGTAACCATCATATAATAACTAGTGTTTTTGAGAATTACCTCCTACAGTAAAATAGTGCATTCAAGGCAATAAGTAGGTTTAGCTTGTTCCTCGTGTGGTGGCTCATTCCAGTAATCATTGTTCTTACTCGTATCGTGTCTGAAATAAACGATTGGTCGATATTACTTGTATATATAATCATGAATGCTGATGATAAATTCATGGCAAAACCATAAATTAACAGGTTTAACTGGAAAGAATTGGAGCAGTATACCAGAAGATGTAATAATTATTTGTGAGCTTTGCGTCAATTATTGGTGATAAATGTATTCATATCGGAATGTCATGAACTAAATATAACATTGAATTAAGCTATAAGATCTTGTGCAGGGTGCAAGATCAGACGCAAGGTTAGAATGTATATATAGGAACAACAAATTCAATACTGTGTATCTCTGGATAAAATAGCGACACGAATCATGTCATTTAGCTTTCAGTCATAAACATGCACTGTGAGTTAAAACTATTTTATACTTCAAACAAGTTACTGTTCAGCTCCCACTGTGTCTAAAAAAACGAATATTATTGCTAAATTTGCTTGTAATGATGCCCAGAGCAGATGAAAAGAAAGAGTAGTCTAGTATTTAGATCAAGATTATTATTTTATTATTATTATACATTAACCCATTTGAACTGTATTTTTATTGTGTACACTGACATATTATACGTTTTTTTACACAAAGATGCTGGATATTGTCTGTGTTTTATTTGTGTACTCCAGTGGTTGAGACAAATAATTCACGAGTGGCAGTTATATTGTATATATTTATTACAAAGCAAAAGGCCATTTGCTCAAAGAGCAAATACTGTTTCACTTAACAATTGTAACAATAAAGAAAACAAAAATCATTTAAGTTCTGCTTTTCATGGCGAAATAAACATAACTCGCTAACTGATTTAAAATTACATCATTTCTTGAACTTGTGAGCGAGATAAATTTGTTGTAAGTGGGGTCGGTGCGGAACCATACAGGAAAAAATTCTGCTCTAATACGTTGATAACGATGGCAAATAGCTATAAAAAAATGATATTCGTCTTCAACATAAAGTTGATTTCGTTCAATACAGTATTCACACAATCTATTATCGAGGGGGACATTTTCATGTCTTCCCTTTTCAATACGCAAATTGTGAGAAGAACAACGTAACCTTGACAATGCAGCTCTGAATTTGAAAACATGGATGCAAGACAAATATTTTTCTTGCTCAAGTGACGACTTAAAATCGGGATAGGAACGGAGTTTGGGGGAAGAAGCAGTGTCGTCGTGCCATACTTGTTGCGCACAATCCTTAATTCTTTGTGTGAACTGCGAAAGAAACGCACTTTTCGAGCCGACACCTTGGTTCAGCCATACATGACCGAATCCAAAGCGAAATAGCAAAATTGTTACATTAAAAGCCCAATTTACCGACGTTATAACACGTTGGTCGGATAATCTTTTTAACATTAAATAACATTTATGAGGATATTTATTACCGTTCATTTGTAATAATCTCAGCCAGTAGCTAATGCATCTTTTAAAGTAAATAACATAGAGAGGAAAACGACCACATTCGCCAACAGCTGATAAATCGCTTGAGTTATTACTCACACCGAGTAGAAATTTACAAAATTGATTCTGAACTTGTTCAATTTGAGGAGCGTTCTCGTAACCCCAGATTTCACTACCATATAATAAGATTGGCACAATGATGGAATCAAATAATTTGAATGAATCAGATGTGGTCATACCACCAAGTTTTCGAATCAATACTTTAAGTTGAAACATTGCTTTTTTACCCTGCACCGATTGGTTTAATTTGGTCGGATTCCAACTTAATCTGGAGGAAAATGATACACCAAGATACTTGTACTGAGGGACGATTTTAATTTCGTGATCGCGATAGAACCATTTTTCACCTTGTTTCAGATAACCACCCCTGCGAAAAACAATAATCTGTTTTGTTTAGGTTGAGAGTTAGACCCCAGTGAGAAAAAAATGTGTGTACTTTATTTATTTGTCGTTGAGTATGTATTGGCATATCAGAACCCACGGCTACGTCATCCGCGTACATCAAGATATTAAGGTTGTGAAGATCGTTGTCAATGCGAACACCCTCACATCCAACAGTACTAGTGTATGAAACGAGATCATTGATAAAAATAGTAAATAATATAGGGCTAAGCATACAACCTTGACGTGTCCCGATAGTGCATTTAAAATATTCAGTGAGACCACCAGATGAAATCACACAAGATTGCAACTTACTGTACATTGAGCGAATAACCGACAAGAATTTTCCATGAATCCCATAATTGATTAATTTCGACCACAGAAAATCATGTTGAATCGAGTCAAACGCCATAGCGAAATCAATAAAAAATACAATAAAAGCGCCCTTTTTTCTTCGTTAAATATTTTGCTGCCATGGCTTAGAGTGTGAAAATATTGTCACTTGTACTGTAGCCTCGCCGAAAACCACATTGCGCTTCAGATAATATACAATTCTTACGACACCAGTGGTCCAGACGTGAATTTAGGATTTTTGTTAGAATCTTGCTTGTTACTGATATAAGGGAGATACCCCTGTAATTGTTGACATCAGAACGATCACCTTTTTTATGTAGTGGCGAGATAATGGCTTTACACCAGGTTAATGGAAAGTTGCAGCTGGAGAGTATGTTATTGAATAGAAGCAATAAGACAGGACCAATGTGAATCCAGCTATGTTTAAATTCACGAGTGTCTTATCTTGATAATATTTGTTGGGTATAAGTTGCCATGCTACCACTTGACATTTGTATACCTAGCAGTTTAGTAGCCAAAAAGGGAATCAGACACCCAGACTTAATTCAGAGATTCACGAAGAACACATTTAGAATCTGAATTCTGTCACAACACTATTTACTGAGCAAGATCCCACATCAAACACAGAGTTGAATTTGAAGCTAACATGAAATGATGTTGGACTCTCATCTTTTGAACAATTACACCAGGTACGTCTCTCGTACATAGTCACACACACGTCTATACATCACAGTCCAATAATGCATTTACTTTTATGAAGTTGCAAAACATAATTAACATTTGACTGCAATATGAATCAAATTTGTGATAAAATTATGGTTATAACAACATACGTGTTAACCATGCTTTGACACATTTGTTCCATTTTGTTTAAATTGACATATGAATAGATCCCGTAAAATCCAACTCTCTGTGGTTATGCATTTATCCAAATCATTTAATAAACAAGGCAAGATTTGAATATACTAGTACAACTATACCATGTGTTACCTAATTACAGACATGGGAATTTCTTTACAATGTCCTACTTTCAAAGACATGCCTACATTTACCAAAATAGTTCATCATTCTCGGCACCTACATGGCAAATATGGGTGTTCTGGCTGGAAGATTTAAAAACATTAAGTTATCTGGCTTACAGTTTTGATGTGAGATCGCAAGGTCTGAAAATACAACGAAGATATAAGGATTATATTTCACAATTGTTTATAACTAAAATGTTAGTTTTATCATACCTAGGATTGAAAATCCCCAAGATTATCGCAAGGCTAACCCAAGACTCTCTCTAGACTGCGTCAAGACTCGCTTCAAGACTCTCCAGGACTGCGTCTCTCCTGGTGTACTCGTCAAGACCAACTAAAACAACTTTATTCACTTTCAAAACCTTAACCAATTACAAAGCAGTAAAAAGACTCTAGGGCGTAACCTTCAATCATAAAGCCAATCACACTAAGTACTGAACACGTCATATTTTTTGAATAATTGTTCACTATAGTAATAACTGCGAATACTAACTGTCAGAAATAGTAGTCCGAATAGCGACGGTTATCTCGTAATTAGTTCCAAATAACTGAGTCGAGTTTCGTCCAGAACCTCAAATGGACCGAAACGATGACAGACATAAGACAGCCATTCACTCGTAATCAGCTAATTAAGTCGATTAACAGATACGCAAAAACAATTCATCACAGTAGAATGCTACTCATGAGCTTTTTCGCTCTTCACAGATGTTAACGCACATATAAAGTGACACAATTTCATGTCGAAATCTGTCTACAATTATTCATTTTAGTATTAGTCAATTATGTAATTTTATTTCTGTACAGGGCCTCACCACAACGTACAAAATATAATGGGTAGAAAAGTGCATATCACGTTTTAAAAACAATACAACATCCATGTGAACATATGGTACTAAGTTAAACTGGATTCATATTTATCTCGTCGCTTGAAAACTTTTAAAAGATACAAAGCTAGTTGATATATGGTGTGGCAGTTTGTGTAGCGACGAAGTAAGCCCAGACTGTCAGTATAGCATAATTGCATAAAATTATTGACAAAAGATCAGCCCTTAGATCAATATAAAATGAACACATACATGCTAAATTCAAACGTATCACTGCAAAAACTAAAAATGTATTGATCTAACTGTATTTTTGTGTGTCTGCCTAATTCAACATTATGTTCATGGCGAAAACAGCGAAAACTCGTCAGTATCATGATATATTTTAGTCTATAATTGCTTGCCAATAAATCTCCCAGGTTATAATACCATATTGATTTTTCCGAAAGTACACAGCCTGGATGATTGAGAAATTGAGGCATGCCATTCTTGCTGACAACAATTTGTTTATTCTTTAAGTAAATATCCCTAAGAAATTTGCAGTATCTGCAATTTGTTTTCCAAACCAGGCAATGCTGAAACCATATTTGAACAGGAGATTTTTATGTGGGTTTCCCAAGTAAGTCTGCCGGTCTTGTCTAATCGTTTAAGCATGATATAACATGTTTTGGGGTTTCAGCTATTTGTTATTTAATTCACCAATATAAGATACAACGCTTGAAATAACCACAGCATAATGGCAGCCTTCCACATTCGTCCAACATCGCTACATTGTTTGTACAACTATTAATGCTAAGTAGATATCTGCAAAATGTTGTCTGTACCCTCTCGATTTCCGAGTTTTAGTACCCCCATATCGCTAACATAAGAAATAGCTGGCACAATGATTGCATCAAACAAATTAAATGCACTAACCAATGGCATACTACCAAGTTTCTTGCAGTACGTAAATTTGTTGGTTTACTGTAAATCTGTTTTTAGAGGGCGGTAAAATAATATGCATATAGTAGCAGTTTAGCAGCGGTCTCAATAAACTTCAATGACTACATCTCCTTTTTATGAACCCACTAAAAATATAGAACATTTTCTAAGACATCAAAAAAACGTGTAAAAAGTATGTTTGAAAAATATGATTTATCGCATAGTTTCAGTGCTGAAGCAACACTGTGGGATAAATTTTTGGTTGCAAGAAGCTCTTCGACCTATACAACTCGTGATGATAAATCTTCGTCATTTTTGAATGATGTTTTCAATCCTCAGCTGTACACTATGTCCAATAACACGGGCTACACGTACTAATACAATAAGTTGACTACATTTGGCTGATACACTTAGAACAAAGCAGTATATATGCCATCATTAACTTGGAGAATACAAAACTAATGAACCAAACTAGGAAAGTACAGTGTCGTGTTGCCATCTCAATCCCGTTCGAACCCCACACTTTACTAACTGAGCGAACACTAGCACAAGACAAACGGACCTATTCAGGACCACCACATCTTTCAGAGAGTGACTACCATTATATTATTGTTTCAATGTTGTTTTAATATTTAACATCAGCTGCTTGAACGCGATCTTCATTACACCATCGCGGAATCACCGAATAAAAGCTTGCCCATTTATAACAACCTGTTTTGATTGGCTGCTGTTGAGCTGAGACGGCGTAACTTCACGATTGACATTTAAAGCTCGTTTCCACATAAATGCTCATTACTATGCAATTTCGACCGAGTCTGATAGTTACCTCACTGAGTCAAGTGATTTAAACAATGATAATTATTTGAAAAAAATACTGTTTGTTTTATTATGTTCTATTCTGTTCACTTCCAAAATTTAGGGGGTTCGACCGAACCCCCCCCCCCCCCAAACTACGGGCCTGCCTTAAAACGGTTTGAGTTCAAATTGTGTGGTGTTAAATTTGTTTTTTAAAACTGATTACGAACATTTGATTCCATTCAAACTTGGCGTCGCGCTTCTTTGATTATAACATTTCATTTTGTGAATGTGGTTTATAACATACTGGGTTGTGTTAAATGCCTATCCCGGCTAGAGTGAGACTGTTCAGTTTACACTTTTTAATCTGCAACCGAATCTCAAGCATACGTTTATTGATCGTGTTTTATGCATAATTATCTGTCACATAATTTGAATTATTTGATGTGGAGTATCATTTATTACGTCCTTACGTGAAACGGAATTAAATTAACTTCTTATCAATATATTTGTATTTATTTTATTTACCTCATTTTTGATGTGTATTGTTAGGGCCAAATCAACATTTTGTGTATTTAATTGCTATTATATTTTGTGTATTTACTGCATGCTATACTATATATTATTTACTGTAAACTTGGATAAAACCATGTGGCGAATAGTTATTGGCGAAAGTTATTAATAGTATCAAGGTCAGTTCTTATCTGAGATTAAAAACAGATGGGTTGGCAGTGTGACTCAGCCAATTGTATGGTACAGATGTGCGCCTTTGAGGTCCATCAATATCTTGATATTGCAAACCGTTTCACTGGGAATTGATAGCCTAAGAAGGTCTACAAACACGGTGAGTGTTTAATGATTCACATGTGTTCATTTCGCGGTTTAATTTTAGTGCCATTATGGTGCAAATATATCGTACACTGTTTACTGTGCCATTACATTGATTTTAAGTGTAAATAACTTCACTATATCCAGAACAACCAAGCCAGTATAGATTTAAGTAAGTTTGACTATACTTATTTATTTAGTTTACATAGTTTTATGTTAGGAAACTTTGTTGGTTTCAAATACAACCATTGTTAGTGTACTACACTACAGTTGCACTGTCTATTTATCAGAGCTATTTATAGAACTTAAACTTGTCCATGCATGCATATAGATATAAGGTTACTTGGAAGAGTCACTCCACTCATATTATAAATACAAAGACAGGCTGAGAATTATAAGCCATGAAGTACTATGTGTATTTTAGATATTTCACACTGTGTGTACATCACTAGAAATGTGTTTACTTTATTTTATCATTGTATATGTATTTGTTAATTTATTTGTGTTACATTTCAGTTAATCGTCATTCTACATTCTTTATATGGAATAAAGAGTCGTGATTCAGAAAACAGACTTTTGTTCAATTAGTGTGGAAAGACGCATTGGCTGACTTCCTGGTGTAATCAGTACATGGTGGCAAGCTTATTCACTGTGTCAGCCATTAAATAGGCGATATACGGGACCAGCAGAACTTGGAATTTGCTTGTGCACTACATGCATTTTATCTTCGTTTCTTATTGGAACGAGCGAACAAACACTTGTAATGCAAATAGGAACCAAATGTGCCTTAATTATATAAAACGTACATTTCTGCTGCCTCTGCAAGCAGTCTACAGCAAGTGAATTACTTTGGCGGTAGTGGGCTCATTAACACTCGCTGGTCGTGTGGTTGCTTTGGAACGTACATGCACACATTTACCAAAATAAATCAGGGCAAATATCCGTGCATGGCAATCATGTTGTGAGTGAAAAATTGGAAAACGTTAAAGTATACCCGAATTGCTGTTTTGGCGTGATATCTCAGTCTGTGTCACATACCCAAATATTAAGACGGTATTTGTAATTCATATCATTGTGAAAATTATAAAAAAAACGCGATTTTATCATTTAATTTACTAAAGTTTTTTCTTTCATGTGTCAACTTTGATTTCGACAAACTGAATAATATTCGATTACAATGAGGTTGAAATTACACATCTATATTATGCAATAGCGAACAAAAATGAAATTAAAACTTGACATGATAAATAATGAATGCGTAAACAATGTAAATCAATGTTTACAAACATCACCTGGTGGTGCATTCTATTAGATGTAAAAAAAAAGATAACATCAACTCCCGTGGAATTAATTTACGAGAGTGACGCAAAAAAACTAGCAAATATTTAACTAGCAAAAAGTCATCTGCCACCTATTACTATGAAAATATGATTGCGTTAATATTTGTATGGAATATTAAGTTCCCAACCGTACATGCCTGAACATTTGTTGATTCATGCTAATGCTATTTTGAACCAAATGGCCGGCAGTCATTCACACGTTAAACAAATCAAAGTGTATTTCCATTGATATCACTTGTTCGATTGGTTGGTTGATAAGAGTGACGTATTTATCCATGGAACAAGGAATAGGGGATAGCTTGGTTATGATGTGGAAACCAACCAGCTCTGTGAAGGAGGGATATTAATAATTTTATTACATGACAAAAATCTCAAATTATAAGTTTATGTGCAGTTACGGTCACTAATGTTTGTCCTAAATTTACCCTTCTAGTGATACAACTTTGAAATTATAACTTCTGTCATTACACCATTGAGTAAATGTTAATTGTATCATCTACTGCAGCGCGGTTTGTTTTTCTAAGTGTACTGTTTATACATGCACAACATGATCACATTGTGACGTTTATACCATACTATACCATACGACGTTAAAATTGCATCCGGTTGTGGAGTTTTTGCACTTGGGAGAACGAGGTTACCCTTTGCCACAACTACCTCCAGGTCACCCTTGGGCAAGGTGTAGTACCTGTCGGCCTTGGGTGCCAACTTCCCACATAATAAGTTTGGTTGTCGTCAGTAAGGGCATACGGTCGTAAAACTCCTGCACAAACAGATCCGCATAGGTGGACAATTTTTCATGTAAATACGTATATATTAGTTTCAGTTGTTCTTAGCATTTGGCAGGGGGGGTCGTAACCTCTTGTGGTGAGAACCAGTGTGACTGGCCTGCCAACGGGGTGCTAAGGATTTCATTGGAAAAGTTATCAGTTACATCCGTTAATGTAATTTCGTGTTACATACCCGTAAATCAAAAATCACCATACCATACCATACCATACCAGCTAGTAATCTTTTACAATAATTGTCACAACTGTGATATACTAGTAATTATTCGATACCATACTTCCTGTCTTTGTGTCTATATAAATAAACTTATGAAAGTTCGTTTTGATTCCAATCACATTAACAAAATGAGTTAGTTACTCATCATATATTTTTGGTGGAAATGTACAAGGTCAATTTAACAAATAATAATTTCTTATAGGAACGAAAAAAACATTCCGCTTAAAATGTGCTTTAAATATACAGTATATAAAACTCGAATTCTCTGATCCCTCTGCAAGCCGTCTACGACCAGCGGATCTTCTTGGCGACAGGCTGCGGTATTCATGGACATCTGCTGGTCATGTGGCTAGATTCGCTTTGTGAATTTAGGAAATGTTTGATTTTGACCTAGCTTAACGTTAACATCCATTCTACCCATCTTGAATTTAATACTGAAATGAGTCCATGTGCATATGCGACACGATGTTACAAGTTTGAATGTAATTGCTCAATGTAATTGTGGATACCAAGTAGAGCTAAAACTAATTCAGAACTGATACAAATTGGATATGTAAAAATAAAAAGTACCAATATAATAAATGGTGAACCTCATCTTTAATGCATGCTGTGATGTGTAAATATTTCACATTCTTTCCTGTGCCTTCGCAACATGTTGTTAGACATCGAGGACCATCTAATAAATATAGTAATGTAATTTGTTGATAGTATATTTTACACTAAGATATTGCTGTTTTTGCAACCAATATTGTAATAAAACTGATAACACGCAACTAATAGTGTAATGAAAAGGCAACAGATAATATAATAAGATATATTTTTATCAACCGACAACATACCAAGATGACTACTAATAATGTAATATGTACAGCTGTTAACTTAATCCATTGAAATTGCTCGCATTTTATGAAAAGATGTAGAATATTTTGTATTTCATGTCATCCCCTAAAAATTGCTATTTTAGATGCAGTTTAGGAGTACTTTAGTTTCCTTCCTGGGTTGTGTACGCATCATCCTGAGCAAACACGATCGGCGTACAGTGTGATCGGGGTCGACTGAGTGAAAGAGGACAACTGAGAACAATATTGCAAGAGAAAAAGTCTGGGAATTCAACGACAATAAAAGTTGTGCCGGTTTTTCTTGGAAAAAAGCAGCGAAATAGGATGGTTTATACTTACCGCGGATTACGCACTTGAGTCGGACATTGTTTGGTAGTATTTAGAGTGAGATGACGTCATTCATAACTCTTAGGGATGAACGCCGCAAGTTGGCATATAAATCGATGTCGCAATCATCGGAAAACCATGTTTCGTTCGCGCACGGTAAACTTGCACTATTTTCGTCTTTATGTTCAGCATGTACTCATTTAACACGACCAACATATGATTTCAGCAAATTGTAGATGGATATAAATTATAACAAAAAAGCTTGAAAACGCCCTTTAATACGGAAAATGTCTTATACGCTTACGAAAAATAAGATCTTTGTACAAATAACGCACGAATAAAATAGCTGATTACATTTTACACCTTGCCCATATCTACGATTTTTTTTGTTTTATTTAAATTACATTATTACGAAAATAAAGACAATAGATTATAGCTTTCGAAAATACCCCTTGCCGACCCTCTAATAAGTTGGTATCAATAAAAACTTTCGAGGGCTGCTAAAAAATTATCAGAATGAATGTTATGTTTTGAGACATCAATGTTGAGCTCCCCTGTCAATACACAGGAATATTTATCAATTTTAATTTTACACATTATGCTAGCTAAACTGTTCTCAAACTCTGTAATATCTGTACCCGGCTTTCTGTATATAACACCAACAACTATTTTCTTTTTACCAGACTTAATTTCTGCAAACTCTGCGTGGTTTACATTATAGTTTAGAAGTCGATAGTCAATGGAAGTGTGTATATAGACACCTACACCCCCCCTTTATTTCTAATGTTATGTTCAAATGTATATGATGGGATATGAAATGTTGTGGATTATTAAACTGCCAAAATTCTGTATTCCAATTATTTTAAATTTTAGATTAATGCAAGTTTCCTAAAGCAGTTTGAAATTATAAATATTTCTGTTAAGTGAACGTATGTTTATGTGAGAAACACTGAACAAACATTGTGTGAGACGTGAAAATCGTCATCAAATAATGTTTGGTCCATGTTTTGAGAATCATTTTACGTGCTTGACCAATAGTTATTGCATATAACAAATTACCGTATTTTAGGGAGGTCAGCATATCATTGTTGATAATTATAGGTCTCAAACCACTGTCCTTTCTTACAAAAATACGGCAGTCGTTTGTCCACAAATACTTATATTTCTGGCTTCATTTGCATTCCCGAGTAGTTGTCGTGTGCTATGGTGCAGGTTTTCGTTTACGAATATTAAGTTGTTAACATTAAATCCGATATTTCTCGTGGTAATCTGGTAGCTGTTCAAACTGAAACCCTTTGTGTTGTGTATGTCAGCAAAATTTGCCTTCGGCGCGAGGAGTGGCGAGGAGACCCCTGTTGTTGTTGTTGTTGTTGTTGGTGTTTTTTTTCGTGATATTTAATGATCGAGATGACAACCAGAAAATAACACAAATTTGCTTTTCGCATCGAAACAAGAAACTCATCTTTTTCAGTCTTTGACAATTGCAGACAGTTATGCATTTTAGATGTCTGACATATGGTGTTAATATTCTGTCAATACTGGTGTTTTCATCATGGATAGATAATAGTTGTCCGGATTAACCACTTTGTGTAATTTGACCTTTATTGTAGATTCTTCGAACACAACTTCAACATTTTGACTACTTTTAAAAATACATTTAATTCATATTCTGTGTTGTAAAATTATCTTTAGACACACATATCACATAGAGGTGCTATGGGACAACGCCACGTGTTGTAAAATTGTGGGATTGAAGATGTACTGGGGAAACGAGTTGATTTTGGTGAAGGGATTTATTTCGAAACAAACATTGGTGCAGCTTGTTTACAGTCTAATTTCACGTTTCGTTACAGTTATATCCAACTTGTTAAATCAACCCTCTTCTTCCTTTCTTTCAATTTACCCATGTGGTGTATTTGAAATAAAGAAAGTAGAAAACAATCATTGTACAAATTATTGCAATGTAGAACATTTGTCACGTTCCACTTGAAGTCACTGTGACCGATTTTATTTTGTTCTTCTTTTCAGTTGTTACTATTATTTTACTTATTTCATCACTTTTTCCATTCCATACGTTCGTGCTGGGATATCGAGTCTTGTTGAATTATTCAATCCTTGTAAGCCCATATGTAAATCGATGTCATTATCAAATCTCGTATTGGCGGATATTGTTCCGAATTGGACGGAGAATAGATGAGAAGGCAGTCTCGAAACAACGCCGATTGAATGTGTCTCTCATAACACGGATAATGGCGAAATGCAAAGGGTGTGAAAGGAGATGAATATTCGTGAACTGAGATCTCATCTGTAGGATTGTTTAGCTATGTTATATGCCAACTGACATATAACCCCCCCCCCCATCGATTCGCAGCAAAACATTATTGTAGCGCACATTCGCACTTCCCACAATAAAGAACCTCAAGAACCTAATAATAAAGATTCATCGTCAGCATATAATGACGTTAACATATAATATAATTACCTGTTGGCATATAATGTAATTATTTAAGTTATAATATAACGTTGCGTAACTATATAATGAATGAGTTATCACATAATGGTGACGATGACGATGCATATGATATGACGTAACACCAATATATAATGGTGTTTACCTATATGTATATGACATTATCACAGTATTGTTTCGCAGCCATATACTAGTAATGGGGTGTGTTTGTAACATAAAGTTATTAGACAGCAATACAAGGCAGCATTGGCGTTGCATATAAACTCAGTGGCAATGCATGTTATGAGATAAATAACATGTATATAAATTGAGGAAGAAAAGGATAGGATAATTGAGAAGCGGCTTTTCAACAACATAAATCCCGTACTTGCTTAATTTTGATTATTCCAGTCGGCCGCCATAATGATGTCAGTTTTGTGTGTGATTCGATGTACTTGTTGACGCCCTAAGATGCTGAAAATTCGAATCTCGTAAATGCTCGGCGATGTTCGGCAGTTTTCTATCATTTTTGCTGTTTTAACTCACAATCAAATTTTATCTTGCAAAAATAGTGCAAACTGCTATTGATGGTAATTGGTAGCATTTAATCGTATTATTTGAGCAACAGGGTTGATACTAGAAACCCTGTACATTCGTATGTGCGCGATTGTACTGCATTATACCGTATTTCCTCCAGTGAACTACACTGTGCGGTCACAGGGGCCTGGCGATTTATTCATGCGGGTTGATGCTGAAATTATAATACGATTAGCCAACTCTGTGCTAATCACTATGCCGAAAATCATACCTCAAAATATCTTGTAGAAATAGAGGGCGCTATTTGCCACTAGATGGCGTTGATTAATTAGCATCCTATCAGAAAATGTTCAGCTACCTAATTATTACAAGTGTGCCAATTTCCATGCTTTAACGAAATTCACTATTACATATTTGTAATGATCGTATATATAATTGGTATCTACTAGCATTACCGTCTGCTGGCTTACTTAATAGTATACCTCCTATTACTGCATTTCAGTACTCGGTCAATGATACTTTGAAGTCTTATCATACGTATCGCGTACTTCAAGGCGCCTGACCTGATTGAACAATACTGCCCGCATGGGTATCATGTGCAAACGGTCTTGAACTACGTGACCTTGTAGCGAATGAAATTGTATGATCACTGTTAGTCTTCGACATGGCAACTCCTTTTCAAACGCTTGTAACTGGCGCAAGAGTACCTAGTCGCGGCTTTGGAACATACATGGTGAGTGTTTATTAACATTTTGTTAGTATTCGACGGTAAAGGAATATTTGAAACTTCATTTTGAAGACAAATTTGAAAAAACTATTAGTATCAGTGATAGCTACAATATATTTTCGATGATGTTGTCATACCAACAGCTCGCACATCCTACTATTTTCCCACTTTGTATATTCATGCAGTAGTTACTGTACCCCATTTTGATTATGTATCTTAGTCTTCATACAGACCGTGGGGTCAATGTCCATTCTTTCAACTTCGTCTTCGTCAGTTGCAACGAGGTCATGACACTAGGCTTGCGATATCAACCATAAAATGATTTGAATCACTGTTTATCATATTCTTTTTCAAAGTAATCATGGTTAGACCTCAATATATTAATTTAATTCGATAATATTTGTTTTAATAGAGCACTTATAACAGAGCTAATACAATCATTCCTACACCACTCATGTGGTATGAAACATGCTCGTTTTCACTACAATTTGATGACATTTAATAATATGCAGTCAATTTCAAAATCGTAATTTTGGTAGAACTTCCCTGGTATATAATAATAATGTTCTCGATTCAGGAAACTGTGAGGTATAAAATAATTATCAGGTTTTCTTTCTGTCATCATAAAAACTAAATACGAATATGTTTGTGTCATTTTTATTCCGTATTCTTCGCGTTTTCAGTTCATATGCCATGGAAATACTCGTGCTATTAAGCTTCTCTAAGCCTGTATCTACTGACAATGGTGCATCAAGTATTACGCATTTGACATACGCACAAATCAACACCCCACAGTTTGGTGTGTCATTCCATTGTGTTAAATGATTTTTGTTTCCATATTTTTAAAAATGTATAAATTGTATATATTTATGCAAATGTTCTAAAAGGTGTTCGCCATTATTAACAAGTGGGTCATAGAGATCAATTACGTAAATTTCGCGTAATTTAATTTTGACAATA
Organism: Saccoglossus kowalevskii; assembly: GCF_978046115.1. Lineage (NCBI taxonomy): Eukaryota > Metazoa > Hemichordata > Enteropneusta > Harrimaniidae > Saccoglossus > Saccoglossus kowalevskii. The sequence goes on from NC_140657.1 coordinate 8,974,191, forward strand.
AATATAATCCATATGATTTCTTTTTTAAGATATATGGGTATACACATTATTAAAGCAATTTGTGTGTCTTTTTGTCTAACTCATCAATTAATCTCAACCTGGTAATCAATATTTTTATTGAAATTTTGGGTCACAGACAATGTACATTGTAAGCTCTATCATAAGTATGATTTCCATATTTTAAAATTGTCTTCCAAATATTAAATGTTGCATATCACCAATTGTAGATAGTACACGTATATTACATGGGTAGTATAGATACACCCTCAATATTTCTATTGTATTTTGTGTTACAATTAATGAGTGGCTGCTGGTATATAGGAGAATTATTACAAAATTATGATTTAAATAGAAATACACATTCAGGAGAAGTGAAACCATGATTACTTTATGAAAACTGTTATGCCTGATAGACTATGACCGCAACGGATTTCTGCTAGATTCCACTGTCTACTGAGAGCGTCTGCTCGCTTCAGCCGAGTGGTTATAGCTATAATGGGCTGAAAGCTCACGGGGTCACAGGAACATACTAAGATGCAGCTAATAATACATGTGCAAGTCAAATTAAATGTGTTTGTCAAAGAACCCTTTCCATATCAAAAGCGTTTGTGTGCAAAGTAAATGTCACAAACTATATTTAAAAAAAAACAATACTGCACATTAATTTACATCGTCTTCCACACTCTCTCAAACAAAAACAACTATGTTGCCTGTGCGCATGATTTAATTGTCCACAGCCACGAACGGTCTTCTTGATGGAAAGATAGTCAATGCCGTGTTGCATTGTGGGTTGAAATCATTCCAGAGTGACCAAATAAGTCAATCAAGTAAATTTTGCTTTCCAATTCAACTCATTCAAAACCATTAGTCAATGTATAGAGAGTATTGCAGGAAATAAACACCAATTATCGACAAACGTCGTTGCGTGGTGTATTATGAGTATTTTATTTGGACCTGCAAAAATCATATTTTCGACAATTGAGCAGTTGGATTTTCAACCGGTATTGTATTTGAGAGCAGTAATTTGCGTATTCATGATCAGCCGATGAGCAAAACTGATCAATCAGAGCTTGTTTTATAACGGGGAATTGACCGTTGGCTCCTACAAGTAAATATTTGATTGGTCCCCAGTACTGGAAAGAAACACGCTGATTGGTGCATTTGCAAGCGACTGAATAAAACAATAAGTTTCACGACGTTGAGCAGATGATGTTTAAAGGGCGGTAGTCGTCGCGCCACGCATGCGCGAGATTCAAGGGTCCCATATAAACAAAGATAGCGACTTTGACTGTTGCGCAGATCAACAAGTACAAACTGAGATGTTACCAGGCTTTAATTAATTACTGCAAGTCGAGCCCAGGTCAAAACTCGCATTTGAGTTTTTCATTAGAAGAACGCATTGGATTATGGGAAAATAAATGTTTATCGACACAAATGTCGCACATGCGCAGCGCGACGACCACCGCCCTTAAATACAATCTAAACCGACATCATTTATATAAAATCGTTGTACATGTGTTGCACTACACATAAATATAAAAATGCGAATGGTAGAAAAAGCAAAAACTGAAAAATATCAAAGCGCACAATCAACAGTTAGTTAGAAGACCAGTTGAGTTTATCCCGGTGCACGTGTTGTATTTCTTTTTATAATTAAACAGTGGAAATAACGCCCAAAGTTATTATAGTTAGTAATATTTTATGTTCAGAGGCTCAATTAAATATGCAAAGATTTCTATATTCTCTCAATTGTAGACATTTAAATAATGCACATTTATTAAACTAAATCCCTTGAATTTAATCTATAAAGAGCTTCAAAATGAATTAACAAGATGTGCTCAAACTGAATTTGGTATGAACTCGGCAGCATTTGTATGGAAAGTCAACCAGCACGGAGTTTCTAAATATCTATATGTACACTCGGAGCCACATTTATAACCGTAGACGCGTTTGTTTGCCCTGAAACCTTGTCCTTTGATCTTAAAATCTAAACATCTTGCAGGACACGGGTAATGTGTATTATGAGTTATACAAGCTAATTTTGCTGTTTACATTTTTTACATGTACATTTGATGGGATTTCTTGAAAGTTTCTAATTTTGTGATATTTATTGCTTTCTGAATTTGCATTACATACACTGAGGCTATATCAACCAACATGCTGCTTGAAACCGACATTTTAATATAGTTTTCTGTATAGTTTTGCGTACCTTTGTAATTGAAATAACATAATTTGTTTATAGTATTGTATCATTTGATGCTGCAGAGATAGATCAAGGGTTTGACAGTAATAGTTTCAGCAGTAGTATCCCCATACCTATTTTGATTTGAACTGGTAGTCATGACAACCGGCTACAAACATATTTAACTAATAGGATAGCTTTAATGGCTTCCTTGCTATTGCAAAACACGTGCCCCCCCCCCAAAAAAAGAAATCACTTGATTTGTGGTGTGATAATCCATTACACTGCTAGCAAGGTATTTTATTCCGGGAAACGTATTCTATGGTAGAAACTGTGACAGGAATATACTAACACCTTTAAGCCTTAACCAATGTTTATTAACGTATCATTCGACTGTGAAATATCTTCTGTTTCATGTTCGAAATTATGCGGCTATAGCTGAGATAGCTCCAATGTTAGCAATGTACATTTCAATTAGAGAATTGAATATATCATCACAGAATGAACAAATCTGACTGAGGTCCACTTGGGGTACCTATGTGTATACTATAAAATCAATCAGACTTGCGGTTTCAACAAGAAAACAAGAAGTCACGAATATTACTTTTTACCAAAAGTGACAAAAACATTCATCAAAATTAGAGAATTGAAGATATCACGAAATGAACAAATGTTAAAGAGATACACATGTACTAACATCATGTATAATATCAACGCAATCGAACTTCCGGTCAAAAATATCACTTTTTGCCAAAAATGAGAAATATTTATCAAAATTAAGGAATTGAATATTACCATGATCGCAAAATGAACAATTCTGGCAGATGTCCACCTGTAGTGTCGTATGTGTATCAAAGCAATAAGAATTATGGTTTTCAACAAAAAGTCGAAAATATCATATTATAAGCCCCGGTCGACAAAGTCGATAGCGGAACTGATATGGTTTTATAAGTGGAAACAGTTCATAGACTTTCCACCTGCATTAAACACGGTTATATTGTGTATTTTTGATTTGGGGTAGATCACATGGTGTCAATGGGTGGGTTCATCAAACCTCATCAGTGTGCATAATTTTAATAGCTTGCATGCAGATGCAGCCTGTGCCATTATAAATGCATTGGACAAAAGATATGACTAAAAAACAGGTGACCATATATAGTTATTCGAACTCATTAATATGCATGACTATCATATCTGAAACTCTGTTCCAAACTGGGACATCAGAACATTGTAATAATAAAGGCATTAAACAAGAAGAGTGATTAAGATAAGAGATGATCATTAATATGCACATGGCTTGAGTGTAATTACTTTGTTTATCGTGCCGAATTCTCACTTATTATGTAACTTTAATTGACGTCGAGTGTGTGACTCTATTACAATATATTTATGCTAGGAAAATAATTAAAATATGAAAAAACACTTGTTCAAAATCCGGTCTTCTTGTCTGTGGTAAGATTAGACTGGTCAACCATTATGAGTAATTGGGCACTAGTGTAAAATTATGATTACGGATACCGAGAATTTAAAAAAAAGTACGACACATTTGGTTATCTGTACTCAATTACCTGTGATATAGAAAGTGCACCCAAAATAAAATATGTGAACACCCAGAACAGAACATTAAGGTCCTGTCGGACTCCAAACTCATCATTCCAAATCATTTATAGATATGTATGTTGAAGAGAATTTTCATACTTTTGAAGACATTTCAGGCATTGAGCTGATTACCAAAATTTTAATTTTGCTGCATCTTCTAGCCAAAGTAAATGTGTTGACATGTTTGAACTATAAACCTATATATTCAAAACACTAGCTAAATTTGTAGGTGTAATATACAACTTTTTTCAATAGATTTTTCCAATAATTATCAGATATAGATAGAACATACAAGCCTATACTATGCCTATACCATACTATTAATGATATTCACCCCAGAAAAACATCCTCTTTAAAAAACATTTTTGCATGTCTAAGTACCCAACATAATTTCACGAAGTAGAATTCAAGAAATCCCGCAATACCTTAACTCGGTCAATTGGTCAGTCATCATTTTATCTATCCTCTTCGTGCCTCCTGGAACACTGTTAGTAGTCGACATGGCAACCCCTTTTCAAACGCTAGTAACTGGAGCAAGAGTACCTAGTCGTGGTTTTGGAACATATATGGTGAGTGTTTATTGACATTTTAGGCACGAATCTAGAAGCCGTACCTACACACGAATTGGGGACGTCACAAAATACATGACCTTCAATCGACTGCCTTACCTCGGTATATACGAATTGGTATATACAAATTACAATAAAGATACTTAAGACATTACACATAAGGTAAAACAAATCACGTGACAATATAATGATAATAACGGCAATAAATCCTAGCTTAACAGTTGAACAGAACGCTCATATAGGGCTCATACCACTAATTGAATTTCCATAGACGACAATGTTAACATATGACGAGATTGCTATATGAAAATGACGAAGAAAGTTGAAAATATGGCTCAAAAATGGGAAATCAACATGCCAGTAATCAACCACATGAAAGAAATAACATATTAGCCAGCTCAAACTCTTACAAATCTCAGGTAAACAAGACACACCTACTGTATGTGGATTGCACCAAGAGAAATCACTGGAAAAACACCAAGATTAGAACATCCATTAACACACAGAATAAACCCACAGGTACACAGCCGCTAAGTAGTAAACAAAAGACCACATGTTGGTCTCACCTCTGACCCAGGTGATTACGCCCTCAAACAGGGAGTACCTGAGAAAAATAATATTTAAAAAATTTCATTGGTTCTTGCTAGGCATTTAAATTGAGCAGCCATTGGTTAATTAGTGGCATGAGACCTTATAGTCAGTCGGGTCACGCCGAGAGTCACGCACTCTGTTCCAAAATGGGCCGTGTCGTTGAAACTGGGTCATGGCGTGACGGGTGAGGAAGACATCATTAAACACTCTCAAAATCATAATAAAACGGGGAAGTGGTTGCATATTACGGCGTAGCCAACATGGGAAATAAAAAAACGCCCAATACAAACGACATGGCTTCGAATCACACTAGATACACACTCACCGAAGCAATCAGAAACCAGCAATCGTTTTGGCTTTTCCGTTCACCTCATCGGAACACTAGAGTAGTTAGAAAAATGAATACCACTTAACGACCAACGTCGTGGCGTGGTACACAAGCGTGCCATCAAAATAAAACAAAATTAGCTTGAAAAGACAGTGAATAAGTAAACAAAGAACGTCGCGAAAAAATAATAAACTTTACAAAACTCCACCATACAAAACTGAAAAAATAAATAATAAAATAACTTGCGTCTTAAACTGGACGACGCGCAATTTGTTCAACAGTTTCCAGATTGTGACAAGAGATAAACAAGACCCAAGTCAAGGTTAGTTTTGTTAGTGTCGATGGCGTTCCCTATATTACGAAAACAATTCAGGCAACAGACGAATATCTTCTGTGGTGTTGTGGATTTTATACGGTGTCCGCGGAATTGTTGATTGAGGGTTCGAAGCCAGCAGTTAACATTTTGTTAGAAAGTTTCACAATTAAATCAAACATCCAATGATACCAGTATATTTATTTCATTATTTTAACAGCTTGCAATGGTGGAAGTTGGTCAAACACGAGTTCTTACACCTAAATAAGTATCAAATATTTGTCGACACATTTATTCTCTCAATTTAACAACCTTGTAGAGGTGGAAATTAATTAAACAACAGGTATTTACTCACAAATATAATGGTCAATATTTGTCCAATTTAAGAACTTGTAATTGTTGGAATTAATCAAATGAGAGTTGTCTACACCAAAATAAGTTACAAATACTTCAAACACATTTATTCTCCCATTTTAACAATTTGTAATTTGTGGAAGTAAATTAAATGCGACTTTTCTAAACCAAAATAAGTCTAAAATATTTGTCCACACATTTAGTCTCTCAATTTAACAACTTGTAATTGTGGGAATTAATCAAACGCGAGTTGTTTACACCAAAATAAGTCTAAAATATTAGTCCATACATTTATTCTCTCAATTTAACAACTTGTAATGGTGTAAAATAATTAAACGAGAACTGTCCACACATAATATTTGTCCACACATTTAGTCTCTCAATTTAACAACTTGTAATTGTGGGAATTAATCAAACGCGAGTTGTTTACACCAAAATAAGTCTAAAATATTAGTCCATACATTTATTCTCTCAATTTAACAACTTGTAATGGTGTAAAATAATTAAACGAGAACTGTCCACACATAATATTTGTCCACACATTTAGTCTCTCAATTTAACAACTTGTAATTGTGGGAATTAATCAAACGCGAGTTGTTTACACCAAAATAAGTCTAAAATATTTGTCCGCACATTTATTCTCTCAATTTAACAACTTGTAATGGTATAAAATAATTAAACGAAAGCTGTCTACACCAAAATAAGTCTAAAATATTTGTCCGCACATTTATTCTCTCAATTTAACAACTTGTAATTGTGGGAGTTAATTAAACGAGAGTTGTCTACACCAAAATTAATCTCAAATATTTGTCCACACATTTATTGTCACAATTTAACCACTTGTTAATAGTGGAAATTACTTAAACGCGACTTGTTTAATCAGTTGACATCAATGCAACTTACCCGCAGACAGTGCACAACAGAGTATCATTATTGAGCAATTGTAAACAGGAACGTGTCTTGGCATTAGGGTTAGGGTCGGGTCAGGTATGGGCAACGCAAATGGTAAACACCCAATTGGCAAGATGTACACTAACGGGTTATGGCATGCATATAGTTTACACAAGTAAAAACACAAAATTGGCAATTTTTTGGACAATTGTAACTCAATAATAGAAATATGTTGTATGTCTATATATATGACAACAAATTTGCATGACTACCCACATAGCTCAGTTGATTTGTACTATGTCAGCAAAGTGAGCAATCGCTGGTTCGAATCCAGTATGTTTATTTACATTTTGAATGCTAGTGAAGACAGTGCTGCTATGAATAGGACTTAAATCCTAACTCCTGTGTGAAGACACTGGTGTTACAGTGGACAAGACAGTGCGCTGGGAACTCAAAGATCGCGAGTTCGAATCACGGATTGGACACTCCTACAAAAGACATGAGAGACGTTAAAAACATAAACAGCGGATTCAAAAACTCAAGTCAGAAAAACAGAACACAAGAATACTACCCCACATGGAAGCCAGTCGAAGTCGACGAAGAACGAACACAGTTGACAGCTGTAGGTCACGTGCAACAACAGACACGAGGAGCATGGCTGCACTCCAAATGGGTCCCTTCTTTTGTATTGACCCCCTAAGGATTACTGATCCCCCTTTCTAACTCTTCCCCCAAAAATAATATATCGCCCCTTTTAAAATGTATTGACCCACAAAATAATGAATATTCATGAGCACAGAAACTGCTACGTCATGAATAAATTACCATAATTTAAAAAAATGCATAAAGTGTTGGTACTCCTTTTGGAGCCCTGCCGTTTAGAATTGTAAACCTACGAGAGCCCGTTCAATATCCACGGTTTTGCGATGTTATTCGGTGGTCGACCAATACGGATCTACATATGAATTAGCCATCGCCCTACATATGAGTATGCATTTATATTCATCTAATTGTACTTAATGATGTAATGCATTGGTACTTAATGATGTAATGCAATGACCTGATTGGTCGACAGACTGACTACACATACCCAGGTGGATCAGTCTGTAATTTGTGCGGCAAAACACGAGCGTGTCATTCATTCCCACTCTGGCATTACTTCAGCATGGACACCTTTTCGGACGTCTTCGACTCTGAGGATACTCCCGAAATTGAAAACGTTCGCCAGTATAGTAATCCAAAAAATCCGCGTTGTGTGATAAACTACTGACAAAGTACTTGAATTGCCCCCCCCCCCCCAATCTGGTCCATTTTACCTACGCCCCTGTGTCATCAAGGGTGGGACATTGAAATATTCTAAGCAAAAGGTCGGGATTAATACTCTACGCCAATATTCGTCGAGAATGTGTGATCTGGCAGGCATAACAGGATTCCACACATGCCATTCTGGCAAGGTTAGTATGTGTTATAATTGCAATCACGTTCATTAGTAAGTTAATAATACACGCTTATTCGGCATTTTTGTTGTACCAAGCAATAGAATATTAAGTTTTGGTAATTATGCACGTGGATTGCGAGCTTGAAATGCTGACTTCATTGTTATTTGTTAATGTATAACTGATTAAATTTTATGTTATTTCCAGGTTACAGCAGCCACTTCGATGAGCAACTTATCAAAGAACGCACCGGGAACCGCTCTGACGATGGTCTGCGCACATACAAGCGAACCAGCACTTCACTGCAGAAAACAGTGTATGATGCCCTGCAGCCGCCAAATCCAGTGGTTGAAACCAAAAAGAACGCGTGTCATCACCTCATCGTACGCAACCAATAGTGACCACCATTCAAAGTGAATCTAGAGGTTCCTTTCAAGGCATTTCTATTCAAATTCAACTTGGCGATAAAAAAGTTAATATATTGTGTTGTAATTTTGTACTGATGAATTCATTGAAAGCAGGGACTTTAAAGCACCTTCCATCTGTCTTGAATATTTCAGTGAGTGACGTGGTGTTACGTATCATATGTAAATCAGTAAACCACGGTTACATTGATATTCAAATTAGTAAACCCTGCAGTTTTATTCATGTGTTAATTAAGTCTATTCATAAAACTGTAAGGTTTACTAATTTGAATATCAATGTAACCGTGAAGGTTTACTAATCTGCACAAGAACAATAGGTGTTACAGCAATAAATGAACGCTTAGAACAATGGTACACGTGACCTAGAGTGGTATAATTCAAATAAGCAGCTGAGTTGTGGGTTATATGTTTATTACAAAAAAAGACATCAGTGATAGCAACAATATATTTTCGGCGATGTTGTCATACCAACAGCCCGCACATCTGACTATTCCCTTCCTTTGTACATTCATACATTAGCAACCTCAACTTATTTTGAACTATTTTTTTCAGAGATTAAAGTGCAAGCACAAGCTTCGCATTTCGCTGTTTAGCGTGACATCTCCCAAAAAGCCCACTTAATCTGTGGGCCGATAATCCAGTTCAGTTCTAACACTTCAGAAAACGTATTTAACTATTGAAACTACGTGATATCCTTATGTAATAACACCTGCGAGTCTTGACTAAGATTGAAAAAAAAAATTCACAATTGACAGTGAAATGTTTTTATGTTCAAAATTACATAAAGTTGTCTACAGTTTTATGGATTGACCTATGTGCGTCCGTGTGTGAACCGATGCCTGAACCGATTACATTCAAATTTCACACATTTATCATACGTAATATTATACATATGCACATCAATTTGTATCACGGTCTGATTCAATATGGCCGAATGGCGGCCATTTTTGTGCTGAAAAATCAACAATCAAGCATATATAGATGGATTTTGCTCAAGCTTGATACATACGTTGGAAATGATTAGACCTTGATGCACTTCATTTTAGTTTTCAGATCGAGTTTAAAATTGGCTGAATGGTGGCCATTTTTCAATGAATGCAGTTTTAGTGTCATATCTTTGATTGATTATGTTCAAATTTTATATATTCATTATACATCATCACATAGATATACAGATATATCGGTTTCACTATCTGATTCAAGATTCAACCATTTTAGTGCTAAAAACATAATAAAAAATCAAGCATTTTTGGCGTTGGCGTCCGAATCTTTGCGTTTGTGGATGGATTTGTTAAAATATGATACATACATTAGACATTGTGGGTTCCTGTTGCAAGTGATTTTATTATTCGGGTTGAGTTTAAAATGGATGAGAGGCGGACATTTTGTTTTAATTAATGCACTTTTAGAGCCATATCACTGACATGCTTTGACTGATTATGTTCAACTTTTATATTTTTATTATACATCATGATATAAATGTTCCAGAGCAATATCTCTCAATATGGACAAGTACTCATTTGACGATCAGATATCAATCATATTAATGTTAAATAAAATCATCATAAGCATCAACTTCTGGATCCATAGTTCTGACATGTACATGTTCTAACTATATTATTATAAACAAAACTATATCTTTAATTTGATAACTAACAGGGAGTGTGCTATGCATGGATTGTGTTTTTATAAAATACGGTTTCAAAAGTGGAAACGGTTTATACATTTTTGCCCACTGCATTAAAGGTTATATTGCGTATTATTGAATAACTATTCTCACAATATGGTACTAATGTGTGTAATGAATGTACATGTCATATAAGCATTTATTCAAATAATAATATATTGTCTATTTCAGCCCAAACCAGCTGACGTCACCAGTGCCGTAAAGTGTGCTATTGATGTTGGATATCGGCACATTGATTGTGCTCATGTATATCAAAACGAAAATGAAGTGGGAATGGGATTGAAGGCAACACTTATGGATGGTACTGTGAAAAGAGAGGATTTATTCGTATGTAGTAAGGTGGGTATTAACAATTTAATCAGAAGACTCAGAATTGAAATTGGTTTGACATATTAATTTTCGCATAGAAGTAATAAAGCTTTAAAGTTGTATATTGTCAAGTCGTGATGCGAACCAATTGGAAATCGTCCCAAATAGCTGAAGACCTGAAAATAGTTGCTCAATATCATGTACTAGGCACATGAAAATTGTTCGGTTATGAAAATTGGTTAGCACATGCAGGAGCTTGTTAAACCTACAGTATCTGCTTACAGCAGTCTTATTGTTCAAAAATATTGGTTACCTCTTGAACTAAGCCAAAACCGGAAGTGACGATATTTTACCCTTTGTGAGGGTCTATCGAAACGGGTTTTTTTACTAACACAAACTACGTCTTATGTGTAACAAATCGGTCACGTTACCTTTACCGCCATTTTTCCCAGAAAATGGCAAAAAAGCTTGATAATCGGATTTTATAATCTATAAAGTACATAAAGGTTGTAGTCGCTTTTTATGATTGGTCACGTGATGTGGCCGTCATCTTAATAATCCTATAATGATGAATTTGTCCTATTGTCTTAAAAGTTGCAAGACCGCATCATTCGACTTAACTCATTCAGACAGCAGGAACACAATCCAAAAAAATCACAGGGTTTGACCGGCAAAATTGCCACAATTTTGGGCATTTGTTTCTCCCGATCTGGAATTACTCATCTGACCTCATTATTATGCTTAGCTGTAATATCTGTCATAATAAAAGCACAAGAAAAGAGATGTGACTAAAATAAGAAATGTCCAATTTGACCTAATTAATATACATAAGAACATGGCTTATATTTTAAGAAAACCATATCTTGATACGAATTCGAAATATAGGTAAATTAAACCCATTTTGATCTAATTGTGCTGAACATTTAAACGACTATAATAAAAAAACGTGGTCTCATTAATTATAAAATGTCTCAATTCGATTTTAATCATGCTTTATAAATTGCAATAATATTGAATAGTGTGTTTACATCGCACCTGAGATAAGGTCAAGCACTTTTATAGCTTTCAAAATAATAGGTTAAAATTTTTCTATTCAGTTATGGAACACGGACCACGATCCAGAAAATGTCAAGAACGCCTGTCTTATTTCACTTAAAAACTTACAGCTGAATTATTTGGATTTGTATTTGATTCACTGGCCCATGGCTTATAAGGTAAGGTATACAGTAAGTTACTTGCAATGCTATCGTTTTGAATATATATATTTGTTTAAAATTGCGTCATTTCCTTTGGTTAAATGAAAAAAAATGAATTAAAATGTCATTGAATAGAGACAAAAAAACATCTGGTGTGCAAATTTTCATATAAGAATAAAAACTACGAATATAAGGGGCAAAAACACTTTTTGATTTGTGTCTCTAGTTTATTGTACAGACGCATACAATTTTGTTTGGTTCTTGAATACCTACCTCTCCAACAGTCAACAAAATCAGTTCTCTTAGAGGATGAACTGGACGGCGCAGTTTTATCATAAATAAGTTTTTATCATGCGAAAACCTTGAAAAAACACAATGAAACAAATATATCGTACCTAATATGTATTCTTTGTACATTTAAATTATATTGTAAAATAAAAAACTACTTATACTAGATATATAAATATCTAGTATAAGTAGTTTTTATTTATTTTACAATGTCTCCATTTTATGTTGACGTTCCTGTTATATTACACAAATTGAACATACTGCAATTTTATTTTATTTGGTTAAAAGGGAACGAGGTCAGCGGAAACCCTTCAATTAAAATGTTGTGTTTTTAAAAAAATGGAACAAGGAGAAGCTAGTTGGACCCCCCTTCATTCAAAAAAAGCTACGAAACGCAATTTTCCATTTTTTTAAACAATAAATGTAGCAAATTATGTATGTATTACTTTGTTGTTTACTTTGAACTTTACTTAGGTCTGAACTTTCGTCTCTAGACAACCATATAACCCCCCTATCCTGCTAGCCACATGTGCTTGACATGACCAATTGTAGGTTGTATTCGTTATCATGTTTATTTCTGTAGAAGGGAGACGATTTATTTCCTCAAGAATGCAGTGATACGGACTATATAGATACATGGAAGGTTGGTACCGTTTAATATGTCCTGCTTAAACATGTTAGTACGGCGATTGAAATGACGACCGTCTTATTTGGGTATTCATCAAATATAAAATAAAATACAATTAATACAATTGCCTATAGTAAAAAGAAGGCATGTGAAAAGGAAAAATTATAATACATGAATAAAATATTTGGAAAACAAATTATACAAACTAGACATTAAATTTAGCTAACAGTCCCACTGAAATTATCAAACAGCAAATTAAATGTACAACAAAATAACTTTACTTCGAATATAACGTGACGGAAGGCTCTATTATACGGTCGCAGAAAGCATGGTACGAGATGGGTAAAAAGTATACAAAATATTTTCTTCGTCTTGATCGACGTAATGCTGGAAAAGAGCCAAATAATAATTGTATAATATAATCCAGAACAATTTCGTCATGGAATAAACACGTTTTATTCGAATTTGTTTCACAGTCGTCGTTCACATTCTCCTGGTAATGGTTATAGGGATTTTCTCTCCAATAATCAAATTCCCAAACTTAATACAACTGACAGAGTTTCATGCAATGGACAACTATCTTTGAACGAGGTTTACGCTGCACTCACCTGTTTCTCACAAATAAGACGCCATGGTATCGGTCCAGAATTTTTATTTGATATTCTGGTCAGTGGTGGGCACATTCAGCCAAATTGTTATGAATATAAGAGACCTTGAGAAAATTACCTTTATCTGAAAAGACCTTAATAAAGTGACATAAAATGCTAGGATTGGTGATATTAAAGATGGGATATAAATATGATAGATGTATTTGCATTATATCACTCACTCAGGATAAAAACAATCCAAAAATATTACGACGTATCTTCAACCATGGAAACGTATTCTTTACTGCTATTTAAAACCTTTAAGGCAAATTAATTATGCCTTCGAAACTTTTTCCCGCCATTGCCACCCTTTTATCGTAGCATGATTTGTAGTTGGTCAAAAGTAAAACCTGACCACACGATAGTTCCAGATATTCTTATCTGGTACAACAAAACTATATGTATTAATGGGACACCAGTATGTTACTTGAATTTAATCAATAAGGCAATTGTATCGCACCTGTTTTAAAAGTAATGTTAAATTTAAAATTTGGGATAATCGTTATCTACCTGGTTTTACATTATAGCACATATTTTTGTGGCAGGGAATTATATCCTAGAAAAGTTTAAAACGTCATTAATTTTTATAGGGCCTGAATTACCTATTGGCATTATTAAAGATGATCAATTTTACTATCTGAGCAATTGCCACACTGAAATGATTCGTAAATACATAGATTTGAAATACTTCATTGCCCCAAAAAGCATACTTCACTTCAAACAATGTTTTAACATTACTGATTACTGAAGAGGAGTGGAATCTGATGCCTTTTCTAGTCACAGTTTAAAGCAAGCTCCAATACGTTAAATCGAAATTATGTTAATAAATATTGTATACAAATTACACTCAGTCGAATGGGCCCTCCTAGGGCTCAACGTAATCTGTGCACTTTTTGTAAGAACAAGCATGAAACAATCCGTCACCTATTTGTATGCTGTTAATGCACACGAGCAATTGGGAACACCATTCAATATGTATGGGGTACGGTCCTCAATTATCAAAACAAATTGACAGAAACGCAAATTTTAAGCAATTTAGTCACTTAATGAATTATGTGATATTATTAGCGTATATAATGTATGTAATGTTATGTCAAGTGTTCATAATAAACTTACTGGTCAAACAATAGGCCTCGAATTTATTAATTCATTTACTTTGCTTGATATGTTTCTCATAAATGAGTTTAAAATACTAATTTATAATTATTATGAAAGGAAGAAAATGAGCGTAACTCGTGTTATATTACAGTAAACGATCATTGTAAGCATTTAATACACTAAGGAAGACAAGTTTCCCTTTCAGGCAATGGAGCTATTGGTTGATGAGGGATTATGTAAAGCGATCGGTTTGTCTAATTTCAACAAACAACAAATTGACAGGGTGTTAGAAGTTGCACGTGTACCAGTATCGGTTTTACAGGTAATGTGCAACCCGTTATCTGCATTGGTTTATGTTTCTTGTGAGGTGTCTTAAACGCAAAATGTTATTTTGGTAATGCCAAGTTCTTCAGACATTACTTTGGGGATGTAGCTGTTGTCTCGCGTATTTGTTTACATGAGTCAGCTGTCAGTGTGGATATATTGACTGACATGAATGATATGATACAGGCAAAGTATTGTCATAATTTATCGCTGAAGCTATATAAATATGTACGCGATTTTCAATTCCCACACATGATTAAACGTGATCGTGGCCAATTTTTCTTTTCTGCAATTCACGCAAATCGTATGGTCAATCGGGCATAATCCGACCAGAATGTGTTTGCATGACAGTTCGAAGTTAATGTGGAAATTAATTTTATACTGCGCTAAGACCCTTGCAAACATGCAACCATATTAATGCCTGTTACACATGAAAAGAGAGCACTGTGATAATGCGCCATTTATACATTTATATCGCTTATTACCATGTAGGTTGAATGCAGTCCGTATTTAGTTCAAAATGATCTTGTATCTTACTGTAAATCGAAAAAGATAACCATGACGTCATATGGTGCACTGGGGTCACCAGCCAGACCATGGTATGTATGGTCAGATTATACATGCAGGTACAGATGATGTCATTGATTGAATGTTATGCGAAGGATACAATTTGTCAGCACACTAATAGGATTAAAACAAATGAAAGTTTTCGTGCAAAACTTGTAAAGTTACTTGAAAATCCAGTAAATTTGCATGGGACGCTTGCAATGTTGACAAAGTTATGTGCACATGCTGCAAACTTACGTGCAAATTTGAACGACAATAGAATAAAAACCGTTATTATTATATTAATGCGAGTTTCATTGTAGGACAGTTTGCGCGCCATGTATACTTTCATTTTTGGGTAGGAGTTGTCCCAACCGTAAATGGCATAGATCAAACTAGCAAAAAAACGTACTTCAATACGTCATCACTACAAATATATTTTAATCATATTTCAACTGTTATACAAATGACTATTCCTGTTTGTATTGTTCTTGTAAATAGGGCCAAAGAAGGTGACCCAGCTATACTTAAAGATCCCGTAGTTGAAGAAATTGCCAAGACCAGGGGAAGAACTGCAGCACAAGTGTTGATACGTTTTGTCTTGCAGAGAGGATTTGTCGTATTGGCAAAAAGCGTCACCCCTGCAAGAATTAAAGAAAATTTTGAGGTAACATGGTTTCATACTAGGGCGAATTGTCAATTAGTTTTTACACGATTCTTACAAATCCTAAATCCGATAATCCTTAATTATTGGTAATGGTTCTTCATCACTAGACAACAGACTTTGAATTGACGTCACAGGAAATAAAGACTCTCATGGGATTACATCGTAATTATCGTGCGTGTTTATTAGAACAGTGAGTATTTGATACTGCATCTGCATTCACAGAAATGTTAAAGCGCTATAGCCGTCGCTTTGTGTTCGATATGGAACTCGTAGCCATGTATACAACACGTGCAAAATACATTGTTTACACGAAAGTTATATGCATAAGATATAGATCAGATACCTCTCTATGTTATGTGTTTTAGTGTGACGTACCTAGATACTGAATGTTATGTAAAATGTGTTACATTGAGCTGTGTTAATTATGAAAAAGCATGGTAGTATGCAGACCAATATGTTGTTTATTGATGTATGTTCGACAAAAAAATGATTGTTTTTTTTTCATTTTTACAGGCTTTCAGAACATAAACACCACCCATTTTATAAAGACGGAAAACGTATTGACAAGGAATCATATTAAGTTAAAATACTTCATAGCCTAGCGATATCACTGGTTGTAAAATAAATAAATGATCTTTACCAATTACACAGTTGTAACTTATCTCAGTACCTTCTTGGTGACTGTCGAATGAGATTAAAATATTCTCTGCTCATTTTGTTGTACTAAATCATTGAACAAATACAAAAATGATTACCAATTGTATGAAAGCCCATTGGTGGTAGAAATATGCTGATCCATCAACATACAGGTCCTTACCTATCGCCAACGTCTTCATAGAATGGCCGTCACTCGGTGAATTTGTAAATTCTAATGACTATTGAGTTAGCCGTCTCGATAAAGGCAATTGGGCGAACACACCTCTGAGCAATTTGGTTTTCACCAAGTTCCGTATTATTAGTTAAAGCGGGAGGATAGTCACATGTGCATGCGCAGGAATTGAGTTCTAAGCGATGATAACAACACACGCTAAAACCGCAAAGACTCGTGGGTATATGCTTGTTTGTAAACAATGGTACGCTATGGCCATATGACGCATGCGCAGGTGACGACTCCACTGCTTTAAAGTAGAATGTCAATAAACGGTAGTATGAGAGTCAATTAAATTGCGTACAGTTGCTTACCTTTACGGGCAATTCCACAACGTTTGAAAACTTACCTGATACATAGGTAACGTTACATAGCAAGCCAACAAATGTGCATGCAGTTAGTAACAATGTCATGACCATCTCATTATGCGTTAAATTACGTCACCTCCGGCGATTGTCTAGTTTGCATACCACAATGTTTACGAGTCCCAAGACTTTTAATTCTATTTTGTTTATATTTTTTCATTACGTTGGGTGCATTAATCCATTGATGTTTTATTAATAAACACGTTTATGTCCCTGTAAAACACTCAATGTTTTATTTTGAAGAGTGTCAATAACTCCCCAAAACACTTTTCCAAATATTCTAAAACTCGGGCGTTTTATAATAGAATCCACATGTTTTTAATTGCAATAGTGTGTTCTCAAATATAACGTTGAATATTAATGAAAAACATGAAAATCCTTCCACGATGTACAGTGTAGGGTTATGTATAAGGCCAGCAAATGTAAATACAAATAAATGTCAAGCCTGTAAATTTAATTGACTTCTGCGGAACGCCTGCAAAGTTACGTGAACAGTTATTAACTGTAAACTGAGATGCCAACTGCTGTAATATGTCTTGTAAATGTCGTTTACAAAAAGTACATTGACGTAACACCTCTATGTAATGGTGTTTGCATATTATATAATATTGTGTAGTTATGCCATTCAAATTAAATGCTAACATCATTATATGGTTGTGTAATATCTGTTTCACAGCCATATAATTGGGTGTATTAGTAACATAAAGTTAGACAGCAATACAAGACAGCATTGATGTTCCATATAGACGCAGTGGCAATGCATGTTATATCAAATATATGTAATTAAAAATATTTGAAAAGCAGGTTTTCAACAACAAATCTCGGTCCTGCTTTTCATCGACTTTCGATTATTTAGGTAGGCCGCCATAATAACGTCAGTTACTCAAAGAACGCACGAGATCCATTCTACGTATGTTAAGAAATAAAAGATGTTTCTTTAATTTTTAAAACTTGCTTGCTGCATAATTTGTATTCAAATTGTTGTGAGTTGTTGCTGAAGTCATAATACGATAATCAAACACTATGCGAATCACGATGGAAGACAATACAACATTATTTCTAACAATTTGTTAACTGCCTAAAATATATCAGTGATACCTTTGAAGTCATACGTGCCACGTGGCTCAAAGCGCCTGACCTGATTGGGCAATATTGAATACTACCCGCATGTTATCACGAGTCAACTTTCCTGACTTACTGGCGCAAGAGTACCTAGTCGTGGTGTCGAAACACGTATGGTAAGTGTTTAATATTTTCTTTAAATTCCAAAGTAAGGGAATGTTATTCTATATACGTGTTATAAATTCAGTAAGGGTTTATACTAGTTTCAGCCCAAACCAGCCGATGTCATACATATCAAAGCGAAAACGAAATAGGAATGGGATTGAACGCAAAACTTGCTGATGGTACTGTGATTTGTTTGTATGTAGTAAGGTGAGTATTAACAATGTAACTGAAATATTAACAATTGAAATTATTATTACTATTATTGATGTTATTATGTTTGTTTTTTTCTTCTTTGTTGAGTTCTGTAACTTTTGTAGTCACATTGCTGAAATTAGAAGTCTTAAACATTCTGATGCTGACCAATGGAGCTTGCTTTGGTAGCTGAGGACGTGAATCTGATTGTTCAATGTCACGTTCTATGAAAGTTTTCATTTCCGAAACTCGGGAAAGCACTCATTTGTGCTTATCATCTATCAAAATCTGCTTCTAGCAGTCTTATTGGTCATAAATGTTGTTAGCCAAAACCGAAAGTCACAATGTTGTTTACATCAAATACGTCTTATGGGCAACAGCAAACGCCAAATGCTTTCAATTTGAATTGCCATTTGAACGTTGTATGTATGGCCACATGGTTCATCCGCCATCGGAATGTGTTGTATTGGTCTGAAATCCAGCATGTGCATTGCACTCGCTTACTCTCCTTCAAATATCACATGAGTAGATCACATGGTGTCAATGGGTGGGTTCATCAAACCTCATCAGTGTGCATAATTTTAATAGCTTGCATGCAGATGCAGTCTGTGCCATTATAAATGCATTGGACAAAAGATATGACTAAAAACAGGAGAGCATATATGGTTATTCGAACTCATTAATATGCATAACTATCATATCTGAAACTCTGTTCCAAACTGGGACATCAGAACATTGTAATAATAAAGGCATTAAACAAGAAGAGTGATTAAGATAAGAGATGATCATTAATATGCACATGGCTTGAGATATATATTGTATATAAGCAAACATTTTAAAAAGTGCATATCTATCTAGTGGCAATGAACATTTAAACGACTGTAATGGCAATCACGTGGTCTCGTTTATTGTGAAATAGATGTCTATATGCCCGGGCCTCGCTGATGCTACTTGAGATTTTAATCTTGTTTCACAATTTGTAATGATATTGAATCGTGTTTACTGAGATAAAGTCAGCCACTTTTTATACCTTACAAAATAATAGCTTGAACCTTTCCTATCTAGTTATCGAACAGATCACAATCCCAAAATGACATTGCCTGATTTAACTAAAAATTTACAGCTGAATTACTTGGATTTGTGTTTCATACAACAGTGAGCTATCGTTCTGATGATTACCCAGGAGTATATATATATATTTGCTTAAAATTATATGCAATTTTAGCTAGAATGTCATTAAAAACAAAAGACACATCCGGAGTTCATGAAACACAATCAATGAAAGCTGAAAATATAGGCTCTGTAATTTGATAACATGAAATTCTCGTTTTTTGACAATCGGAGGCAGGAACATTTTTATTTCTGCCTCAAGTCAATTATACAGACGCGTACAATTTAGTTTGGTTTGAATACCTACCCTTCCAGTCGTCAACAAGCTGACTGTACTTGATTTTTAGGGCTTCATTTTAATTTCAACAAAATTAGTGTCTTCAGAGGATAAACTGATCAGTGGAGATTTATCCTAAATATGTTCTTATCCTACGAAAACAAATTATTTTTAATCTCTGTGAAACATCTCAACTGTATCTGTTAAATTTGACAAGCTGAGGCACATAGTACATATATAGCTTGCCTAATCATACTATGTTTACTTACAATATATTATAGTGTATATAGCATAGGTATGAGATGTAGTTCTATATTTTCATTTTATGTTAACATTCTTATTGCAACATTATTTTATTAAGTGGGCGTGAAGTTCAGAGGAAATCCAACTAAACTTCCTAACAGAATAATATTCATCAAAGTTATAGAGGCATGCGAAGAATATTGTTGAGGGCTCCCTCTCCTGAATCCCTCTATCGTTGGAAATGTCCTTCCAGGGAAGTGTTCTAAATGTAGTGAATGATGTATGCAATTGTTTTTTTGGTTTTTTTTTTAGTCAAAACGCTATCTTGTTGAATA
Organism: Saccoglossus kowalevskii; assembly: GCF_978046115.1. Lineage (NCBI taxonomy): Eukaryota > Metazoa > Hemichordata > Enteropneusta > Harrimaniidae > Saccoglossus > Saccoglossus kowalevskii. Next base: position 8,994,886 of record NC_140657.1, read on the forward strand.
TGGCCTGAACTTTTGCCTGTAAACAACCGTTTTGCCCCTGCTAGACCTACCCAGATAAGGGTTGTTTGCTTCATTCGATGTGCCTATTTCTGCAGAAGGGAGACGACTTATTTCCTCAAGAACACAGTGATACGGACTATATAGATACAAGGGAGAGTTTAATATGTCGTGCTTAAACATGTTAGTAAACATTGTCAATAAATATTGTGACATTCATACTGACTTACAAATACACTCAGCTTATATAGGATGGTTTCTGGGATAAAGCTGTGTAACTATTTTTGATCTGCCGTACAATAATAACAATCTGATTCATCCACGATTCAAAAGACGATTGTAATGATAACATGTTTTTGCTTTCATATTATAATTTATAAAGAATTGATGAGAATTCTCCTGAACTCAACTTATCCACGTAACATGAGTGTAATTACTTTGTTTATCGTGCCGAATTCTCACTTATTGTGTACCTTTAATTGACGCCGAGTGTGTGACTCTAATACAATATATTTATGCTAGGAAAATAATTAAAATATGAAAAAACACTTGTTCAAAATCCGGTCTTCTTGTCTGTGGTAAGATTAGACTGGTCAGCCATTATGAGTAATTGGGCACTAGTGTAAAATTATGATTACGGAAACCGCGAATTTTAAAAAAAAAGTACGACACATTTGGTTATCTGTACTCAATTACCTGTGATATAGAAAGTGCACTCAAGATAAAATATGTGAACATCCAGAACAGAACATTAAGGTCCTGTCGGACTCCAAACTCATCATTCCAAATCATTTATAGATATATATGTTGAAGAGAATTTTCATACTTTTGAAGACATTTAAGGCATTGAGCTGATTACCAAAATTTTAATTTTGCTGCATCTTCTAGCCAAAGTAAATGTGTTGACATGTTTGAACTATAAACCTATATATTCAAAACACTAGCTAAATTTGTAGGTGTAATATACAACTTTTTTCAATAGATTTTTTGCAATAATTATCAGATATAGATAGAACATACAAGCCTATACTATGCCTATACCATACTATTAATGATATTCACCCCAGAAAAACATCCTCTTAAAAAAAACATTTTTGCATGTCTAAGTACCCAACATAATTTCACGGAGTAGAATTCAAGAAATCCCGCAATACCTTAACTCGGTCAATTGGTCAGTCATCATTTTATCTATCCTCTTCGTGCCTCCTGGAACATAAGGCCATAACGCTTGCCTTCCAGTTATGTCCGTCTAGTGCACTTCCCCTGACCTTATTCAAAATTTTCCACGTGACTCAAAGCGCTGACCTGATTGGGCATTATTTATTCATACTACCCGCATGTGTATCATGAGCAAATGAAACTGAATCGCTTGCCATATTGAACATTACTGAGCTTCATCAACACATTTCTAAACCGTGTGACCTTATAGTGAAGGAATTTGTTTGATCACTGTTAGTAGTCGACATGGTAACCCCTTTTCAAACGCTAGTAACTGGAGCAAGAGTACCTAGTCGTGGTTTTGGAACATATATGGTGAGTGTTTATTGACATTTTGGGCACGAATGTAGAAGCCGTACCTACACACGAATTGGGGACGTCACAAAATACATGAACTTCAATCGACTGCGTTTTCTCGGTATATACGAATTGGTATATACAAATTACAATAAAGATACTTAAGACATTACACATAAGGTAAAACAAATCACGTGACAATATAATGATAATATCGGCAATAAATCCTAGCTTAACAGTTGAACAGAACGTTCATATAGGGCTCATACCACTAATTGAATTTCCATAGACGACAATGTTAACATATGACGAGATTGCTATATGAAAATTACGAAGAAAGTTGAAAATATGGCTCAAAAATGGGAAATCAACATGCCAGTAATCAACCACATGAAAAAAAATAACATATTAGCCAGCTCAAACTCTTACAAATCTCAGGTAAACAAGACACACCTACTGTATTTGGATTGCACCAAGAGAAATCACTGGAAAAACACCAAGATTAGAACATCCATTAACACGCAGAATAAACCCACAGGTACACAGCCGCTAAGTAGTAAAGAAAAGACCACATGTTGGTCTCACCCCTGACCCAGGTGATTACGCCCCTTTTAAAATGTATTGACCCACAAATTAATGAATATTCATGAGCACAGAAACTGCTACGTCATGAATAAATTAGCATAATTTTAAAAAAAATGCATAAAGTGTTGGTACTCCTTTTGGAGCCCTGCCTTTTAGAATTGTAAACCTACGAGAACCCGTTCAATATCCACGGTTTTGCGATGTTATTCGGTGGTCGACCAATACGGATCTACATATGAATTAGCCATCGCCCTACATCTGGGTATGCATTTATTTCATCTAATTGTACTTAATGATGTAATGCATTGGTACTTAATGATGTAATGCAATGACCTGATTGGTCGACAGACTGACTACACATACCCAGGTGGATAAGTCTGTAATTTGTGCGGCAAAACACGAGTGTGTCATTCATTCCCACTCTGGCATTACTTCAGCATGAACACCTATTCGGACGTCTTCGACTCTGAGGATATTCCTGAAATTGAAAACGTTCGCCAGTATAGTAATCCAAAAAATCCGCGTTGTGTAATAAAACTACTGACAAAGTACTTGAATTGCCCCCCCCCCAATCTGGTCCATTTTACCTACGCCCCTGTGTCAGCAAGGGTGGGACATTGAGATATTCTAAGCAAAAGATCGGGATTAATACTCTACGCCAATATTCGTCGAGAATGTGTGATTTGGCAGGCGTAACAGGATTCCACACATGCCATTCTGGCAAGGTTAGTATGTGTTATATTTGCAATCACGTTCATTAGTAAGTTAATAATACACGCTTATTCGTCATTTTTGTTGTACCAGGCAATAGAATATTAAGTTTTGGTAATTATGCACGTGGATTGCGAGCTTGAAATGCTGATTGTTATTTGTTAATGTATAACTGATTAAATTTTATGTTATTTCCAGGTTACAGCAGCCACTTCGATGAGCAACTTATCAAAGAACGCACCGGGAACCGCTCTGACGATGGTCTGCGCACATACAAGCGAACCAGCACTTCACTGCAGAAAACAGTGTCTGATGCCCTGCAGCCGCCAAATCCAGTGGTTGAAACCAAAAAGAACGCGTGTCATCACCTCTTCGTACGCAACCAATAGTGACCACCATTCAAAGTGAATCTAGAGGTTCCTTTCAAGGCATTTCTATTCAAATTCAACTTGGCGATAAAAAAGTTAATGTATTGTGTTGTAATTTTGTACTGATGAATTCATTGAAAGCAGGTACTTTAAAGCACCTTCCATCTGTCTTGAATATTTCAGTGCGTGACGTGGTGTTACGTATCATATGTAAATCAGTAAACCACGGTTACATTGATATTCAAATTAGTAAACCTTGCAGTTTTATTCATGTGTTAATTAAGTCTATTCATAAAACTGTAAGGTTTACTAATTTGAATATCAATGTAACCGTGAAGGTTTACTAATCTGCATAAGAACAATAGGTGTTACAGCAATAAATGAACGCTTAGAACAATGGTACACGTGACCTAGAGTGGTATAATTCAAATAAGCAGCTGAGTTGTGGGTTATATGTTTATTACAAAAAGACATCAGTGATAGCAACAATATATTTTCGGCGATGTTGTCATACCAACAGCCCGCACATCTGACTATTCCCTTCCTTTGTACATTCATACATTAGCAACCTCAACTTATTTTGAACTATTTTTTTCAGAGATTAAAGTGCAAGCACAAGCTTCGCATTTCGCTGTTAAGCGTGACATCTCCCAAAAAGCCCACTTAATCTGTGGGCCGATAATCCAGTTCAGTTCTAACACTTCAGAAAACGTATTTAACTATTGAAACTACGTGATATCCTTATGTAATAACACCTGCGAGTCTTGACTAAGATTGAAAAAAAAATTCACAATTGACAGTGAAATGTTTTTATGCTCAAAATTACATAAAGTTGTCTACAGTTTTATGGATTGACCTATGTGCGTCCGTGTGTGAACCGATGCCTGAACCGATTACATTCAAATTTCACACATTTATCATACGTAATATTATACATATGCACATCAATTTGTATCACGGTCTGATTCAATATGGCCGAATGGCGGTCATTTTTGTGCTGAAAAATCATCAACAATCAAGCATATATAGATGGATTTTGCTCAAGCTTGATACATACGTTGGAAATTATGAGACCTTGATGCACTTCATTTTAGTTTTGAGATCGAATTTAAAATGGCTGAATGGTGGCCATTTTTTAATGAATGCAGTTCTAGTGTCATATCTTTGATTTATTATGTTCAAATTTTATATATTCATTATCACATAGATATACGGATATATTGGTTTCACTATCTGATTCTAGATTCAACCATTTTAGTGCTAAAAAACTAATCAAAAATCAAGCATTTTTGGCGTTGGCGTCCGAATCTTTGCGTTTGTGGATGGATTTGAAATTATTGGTTCCTGTTGCAAGTGATTTTATTTTTCGGGTTGAGTTTAAAATGGATGAGAGGCGGACATTTTGTTTTAATTAATGCACTTTTAGAGCCATATCTCTGACATGCTTTGACTGATTATGTTCAACTTTTATATGTTTATTATACATCATGATATAAATGTTCCAGAGCAATATCTCTCAATATGGACATGTACTCATTTGGCGATCAGATATCAATCATATTAATGTTAAATAAAATCATCATAAGCATCAACTTCTGGATCCATAGTTCTGACATGTACATGTTCTAACTATATTATTATAAACAAAACTATATCTTTAATTTGATAACAGGGATTGTGCCATGCATGGATTGTGTTTTTATAAAATACGGTTTCAAAAGTGGAAACGGTTTATACATTTTTGCCCCCTGCATTAAGAAAGGTTATATTGCGTATTATTGAATAACTATTCTCACAATGTGGTACTAATGTGTGTAATGAATGTACATAGAAGCATTTATTCAAATGATAATATCTTGTCTATTTCAGCCCAAACCAGCTGACGTCACCAGTGCCGTAAAGTGTGCTATTGATGTTGGATATCGGCACATTGATTGTGCTCATGTATATCAAAACGAAAATGAAGTGGGAATGGGATTGAAGGCAACACTTATGGATGGTACTGTGAAAAGAGAGGATTTATTCGTATGTAGTAAGGTGGGTATTAACAATTTAATCAGAAGACTCAGAATTGAAATTGGTTTGACATATTAATTTTCGCATAGAAGTAATAAAGCTTTAAAGTTGTATTTCGTCAAGTCGTGATGCGAACCAATTGGAAATCGTCCCAAATAGCTGAAGACCTGAAAATAGTTGCTCAATATCATGTACTAGGCACCCTTTCTGAGTCTATAGAAACGTTTTGTTTTTACTAAAACCGGAAGTGACGATTTTTACCCTTTGTGAGGGTCTATAGAAACGGGTTTTTTTACTAACACAAACTACGTCTTATGTGTAATAAATCGGTCACATTACCTTTACCGCCATTTTTTTCCCAGAAAATGGCAAAAAAGCTTGGAAATCGGATTTTATAATCTATAAATAAAGTACATAAAGGTTGTAGTCGCTTTTTATGATTGGTCACGTGATGTGGCCGTCATCTTAATTTTTTTTAAACAACGAATCCTATAATGATGAATTTGTCCTATTGTCTTAAAAGTTGCAAGACCGCATCATTCGACTTAACTCATTCAGACAGCAGCAACATAATTCTAAAAAAATCACAGGGTTTGACCGGCAAAATTGCCACAATTTTGGGCATTTGTTTCTCCCGAGTCTGTTATGAAAAATATAAAAACAAAATGTTTATCAGTCACACTTGTGACTACGTGTTGTATTGATCTGGAATTCGTCATCTGACCTCTTTATTATGCCTAGCTGTAATATCTGTCATAATAAAAGCATAAGAAAAACAGATGTGACTAAAATAAGAAATGTTCATTTGACCTAATTAATATACATAAGAACATGGCTTATATTTTAAGAAAACCATATCTTGATACGAAATCTAGGTAAATTAAACCCATTTTGATCTAATTGTGCTGAACATTTAAACGACTATAATAAAAAAACGTGGTCTCATTAATTATAAAATGTCTCAATTCGATTTTAATCATGCTTTATAAATTGTAATAATATTGAATAATGTGTTTACATCGCACCTGAGATAAGGTCAACCACTTTTATAGCTTTCAAAATAATAGGTTAAAATTTTTCTATTCAGTTATGGAACACGGACCACGATCCAGAAAATGTCAAGAACGCCTGTCTTATTTCACTTAAAAACTTACAGCTGAATTATTTGGATTTGTATTTGATTCACTGGCCCATGGCTTATCAGGTAAGGTATACAGTAAGTTACTTGCAATGCTATCGTTTTGAATATATATATTTGCTTAAAATTGCGTCATTTCCTTTGGTTAAATGAAAAAAATTGAATTAAAATGTCATTGAATAGAGACAAAAAAACATCTGGTGTGCACATTTTCATATAAGAATAAAAACCACGAATATAAGGGGCAACACTTTTTGACTCCCGTGTGCGAAGCACAAAAGGGAGTCTTTGCAGTTACCCTGTCTGTATGTCTTTGTATGTCTATGTATGTATGTATGTATCCACCGTTATCTCAAGAACCACGAATCAAATTTTGGTGAAACTTGGTACATAGATGCTCTGGGATAATGCGCAGAGTTGATTCGGTTTTGGTAAAAATCTATGAATATTAACTACCTAATTTGCATGATAATTAGCTGATTTTTAGCTGTTCTATGACTGTTCCACTGATTTTTGAAGAACCACTCATTGGATTTCAATGAAACTTGGCACATGGATGCTCTGAACTAATGCGCAGATTTGATTAGTTTTGGGTAAAAATCTGTTAATATTATTAATTACCTAATTTACATAATGATTAATCAATTTTCGGCTTTTTCACTGATATCTCAAGTACTAATCATAACATTTCAATAAAACTTGGTACATAGATGTCATATGATACTGCACACACCTGATGGTTTTAGGGTAATTAATTACCTAATTTGCATAATTAATTAATTTTCAGCTTTTGATATTTCGAGTAGTAATGATAACATTTCAATGAAACTTGGTACATTGTTACTTGAGGACTATGCAGAGACCTAATTAGTTTTTGGGTAAATATTTGTGCATATTAATCACTTTATTAGCATAATTAGTTAATTTTCAGCTTTTCACCTGATATCTCAAGTACTAATCATCACATTTCAATGAGACTTGCGACATAGATTTTCTAGGACTATGCAGAGACCTGATTAATTTTGGGATAAATAATTTTACCTATTAATTACCTAATTTGCATAATTAGTTTTTGCTGTTCTATGGCTGTTGCACTGATGTCTAAAAACCACTCATTGGATTTCAATGAAACTTTTAAAGAGTACTCATCACATTTCAATGAACCTAGGACTATATCGCATATTAGTTTTTGGTAAATATTTATGCTTCTTAATTAACATAATTAATTAATACTGATATCTCAAGTATTGATCATCACATTTGAATAAAACTTACATAAATGCTCAAGGACAATAGACAGCCTGATTAATTTTGGGTTAAAATCTGTTCATATTAATTCTCTAATTATCATAATAATTAATATTTTCTTGGTTATAATCACATTTCAATGAAACTTGGTACATTGTGCAGACCTTATTAGTTTTACACTTAAATCTGTCATATAGTTACCTTATTTGCATATAGTTTTCTACGTTTCCTTCAACATCTCAAGTTCAAGTAATTTGAATTAATTTTTAATGTGTCTCCAATACTCCCAGCACACGGGAATTCTTTCTAAGCTTTCTTTGATTGATTTGTGTTTCTAGTTTATTGTACAGACGCATACAGTTTTGTTTGGTTCTTGAATACCTACCTCTCCAACAGTCAACAAAATCAGTTCTCTCAGAGGATGAACTGGACGGCGCAGTTTTATCATAAATAAGTTTTTATCATGCGAAAACCTTGAAAAAAGACAATGAAACATATATAGCTTACCTAATATGTATTCTTTGTACATTTAAATTATATTGTGTTATATATCTAGTATAAGTAGTTTATTTTACAATGTCTCCATTTTGTGTTGACGTTCCTGTTATATTACACAAATTGAACATACTGCAATTTTATTTCATTTGGTTAAAAAGGAACGAGGTCAGCGGAAACCCTTCAATTAAAATGTTGTGTTTTTAAAAAAATGGAATAAGGAGAAGCTAGTTGGACCCCCTTCTCTCAAAAAAAGCTACGAAACGCAATTTTCCATTTTGTTAAAACAATAAATGTAACAAATTAGGTATTTAATACTTTGTTGTTTACTTTGGACTTTACTTGGGTCTGAACTTTCGTCTCTAGACAACCATATAACTCCTATCCTGCTAGCCACATGTGCTTGACATGACCAATTGTAGGTTGTATTCGTTATCATGTTTATTTCTGTAGAAGGGAGACGATTTATTTCCTCAAGAATGCAGTGATACGGACTATATAGATACATGGAAGGTTGGTACCGTTTAATATGTCCTGCTTAAACATGTTAGTACGGCGATTGAAATGACGACCGTCTTATTTGGGTATTCATCAAATATAAAATAAAAGTTAATACAATTGCCTATAGTAAAAAGAAGGCATGTGAAAAGGAAAAATTATAATACATGAATAAAATATTTGGAAAACAAATTATACAAACTAGACATTAAATTTAGCTAACAGTCCCACTGAAATTATTAAACAGCATATTAAATGTACAACAAAATAACTTTACTTCGAATATAACGTGACGGAAGGCTCTATTATACGGTCGCGGAAAGCATGGTACGAGATGGGTAAAAAGTATACAAAATATTTTCTTCGTCTTGATCGACGTAATGCTGGAAAAGAGCCAAATAATAATTGTATAATATAATCCAGAACAATTTCGTCATGGAATAAACACGTTTTATTCGAATTTGTTTCACAGTCGTCGTTCACATTCTCCTGGTAATGGTTATAGGGATTTTCTCTCCAATAATCAAATTCCCAAACTTAATACAACTGACAGAGTTTCATGCAATGGACAACTATCTTTGAACGAGGTTTACGCTGCACTCACCTGTTTCTCACAAATAAGACGCCATGGTATCGGTCCAGAATTTTTATTTGATATTCTGGTCAGTGGTGGGCACATTCAGCCAAATTGTTATGAATATAAGAGACCTTGAGAAAATTACCTTTATCTGAAAAGACCTTGATAAAGTGACATAAAATGCTAGGATTGGTGATATTAAAGATGGGATATAAATATGATAGATGTATTTGCATTATATCACTCACTCAGGATTAAAACAATCCAAAAATATTACGACGTATCTTCAACCATGGAAACGTATTCTTTACTGCTATTTAAAACCTTTAAGGCAAATTAATTTGTCGATGCAATTATGCCTTCGAAACTTTTTCCCGCCATTGCCACCCTTTTATCGTAGCATGATTTGTAGTTGGTCAAAAGTAAAACCTGACCACACGATAGTTCCAGATATTCTTATCTGGTACAACAAAACTATATGTATAAATGGGACACCAGTATGTTACTTGAATTTAATCAATAAGGCAATTGCATCGCACCTGTTTTAAAAGTAATGTTAAATTTAAAATTTGGGATAATCGTTATCTACCTGGTTTTACATTATAGCACCTATTTTTGTGGCAGGGAATTGTATCCTAGAAAAGTTTAAAACGTCATTAATTTTTATAGGGCCTGAATTACCAATTGGCATTATTAAAGATGATCAATTTTACTATCTGAGCAATTGCCACACTGAAATGATTCGTAAATACATAGATTTGAAATACTTCATTGTCCCAAAAAACATACTTCACTTCAAACAATGTTTTAACATTACTGATTACTGAAGAGGAGTGGAATCTGATGCCTTTTCTAGTCACAGTTTAAAGCAAGCTCCAATACGTTAAATCGAAATTATGTTAATAAATATTGTATACAAATTACACTCAGTCGAATGGGCCCTCCTAGGGCTCAACGTAATCTGTGCACTTTTTGTAAGAACAAGCATGAAACAATACGTCACCTATTTGTATACTGTTAATGCACACGAGCAATTGGGAACACCATTCAATATGTATGGGGTACGGTCCTCAATTATCAAAACAAATTGACAGAAACGCTAATTTTAAGCAATTTAGTCACTTAATGAATTATGTGATAATATTATTAGCGTATATAATGTATGTTATGTTATGTCAAGTGTTCATAATAAACTTACTGGTCAAACAATAGGCCTCGAATTTATTAATTCATTTACTTTGCTTGATATGTTTCTCATAAATGAGTTTAAAATACTAATTTATAATTATTATGAAAGGAAGAAAATGAGCGTAACTCGTGTTATATTACAGTAAACGATCATTGTAAGCATTTAATACACTAAGGAAGACAAGTTTCCCTTTCAGGCAATGGAGCTATTGGTTGATGAGGGATTATGTAAAGCGATCGGTTTGTCTAATTTCAACAAACAACAAATTGACAGGGTGTTAGAAGTTGCACGTGTACCAGTATCGGTTTTACAGGTATTGTGCAATCCGTTATCTGCATTGGTTTATGTTTCTTGTGCGGTGTCTTAAACGCAAAATGTTATTTTGGTAATGCCAAATTCTTCAGACATTACTTTGGGGATGTAGCTGTTGTCTCGCGTATTTGTTTACATGAGTCAGCTGTCAATGTGGATATATTGACTGACATGAATGATATGATACAGGCAAAGTATTGTCATAATTTATCGCTGAAGCTATATAAATATGTACGCGATTGTCAATTCCCACACATGATTAAACGTGATCGTGGCCAGTTTTTCTTTTCTGCAATTCATGCAAATCGTATGGTCAATCGGGCATAATCCGACCAGAATGTGTTTGCATGACAGTTCGGAGTTAATGTGGAAATTAATTTTATACTGCGCTAAGACCCTTGCAAACATGCAACCATATTAATGCCTGTTACACATGAAAAGAGAGCACTGTGATAATGCGCCATTTATACATTTATATCGCTTATTACCATGTAGGTTGAATGCAGTCCGTATTTAGTTCAAAATGATCTTGTATCTTACTGTAAATCGAAAAAGATAACCATGACGTCATATGGTGCACTGGGGTCACCAGCCAGACCATGGTATGTATGGTCAGATTATACATGCAGGTACAGATGATATCATTGATTGAATGTTATGCGAAGGATACAATTTGTCAGCACACTAACAGGATTAAAACAAATGAAAGTTTCCGTGCAAAACTTGTAAAGTTACTTGAAAATCCGGTAAATTTGCATGGGACGCTTGCAATGTTGACAAAGTTATGTGCACATGCTGCAAACTTACGTGCAAATTTGAACGACAATAGAATAAAAACCGTTATTATTATATTAATGCGAGTTTCATTGTAGGACAGTTTGCGCGCCATGTATACTTTCATTTTTGGGTAGGAGTTGTCCCAACCGTAAATGGCATAGATCAAACTAGCAAAAAAACGTACTTCAATACGTCATCACTACAAATATATTTTAATCATATTTCAACTGTTATACAAATGACTATTCCTGTTTGTATTGTTCTTGTAAATAGGGCCAAAGAAGGTGACCCAGCTATACTTAAAGATCCCGTAGTTGAAGAAATTGCCAAGACCAGGGGAAGAACTGCAGCACAAGTGTTGATACGTTTTGTCTTGCAGAGAGGATTTGTCGTATTGGCAAAAAGTGTCACCCCTGCAAGAATTAAAGAAAATTTTGAGGTAACGTGGTTTCGTACTCGGGCGAATTGTCAATTAGTTTTTACACGATTCTTACAAATCCTAAATCCGATAATCCTTAATTATTGGTAATGGTTCTTCATCACTAGACAACAGACTTTGAATTGACGTCACAAGAAATAAAGACTCTCATGGGATTACATCGTAATTATCGTGCGTGTTTATTAGAACAGTGAGTATTTGATGCTGCATCTGCATTCACAGAAATGTTAAAGCGCTATAGCCGTCGCTTTGTGTTCGATATGGAACTCATAGCCATGTATACAACACGTGCAAAATACATTGTTTACACGAAAGTTATACGCATAAGATATAGATCAGATACCTCTCTATGTTATGTGTTTTAGTGTGACGTACCTGGATACTGAATGTTATGTAAAATGTGTTACATTGAGCTGTGTTAATTCTGAAAAAGCATCGTAGTATGCAGACCAATATGCAGTTTATTGATGTATGTTCGACAAAAAAATGATTGTTTTTTTCATTTTTACAGGCTTTCAGAACATAAACACCACCCATTTTATAAAGACGGAAAACGTATTGACAAGGAATCATATTAAGTTAAAATACTTAGCCTAGCGATATCACTGGTTGTAAAATAAATAAATGATCTTTACCAATTAAACAGTTGTAACTTATCTCAGTGCCTTCTTGGTGACTGTCCAATGAAATTAAAATATTCTCTGCTCATTCTGTTGTACAAATCATTGAACAAAAACAAAAATGATTACCAATTGTATGAAAGCCCATTGGTGGTAGAAATATGCTGATCCATCAACATGCATGTCCTTGCCTATCGCCAACGTCTTCATAGAATGGCCGTCACTCGGTGAATTTGTAAATTCTAATGACTATTGAGTTAGCAGTCTCGATAAAGGCAATTGGGCGAACACACCTCTGAGCAATTTGGTTTGCATCAGGTTCCGTATTATTAGTTAAAGCGGGAGGATAGTCACATGTGCATGCGCAGGAATTGAGTTCTAAGCGATGATAACAACACACGCTAAAACCGCAAAGACTCGTGGGTATATGCTTGTTTGTAAACAATGGTACGCTATGGCCATATGACGCATGCGCAGGTGACGACTCCACTGCTTTAAAGTAGAATGTCAATAAACGGTAGTATGAGAGTCAGTTAAATTGCGTACAGTTGCTTACCTTAACGGGCAATTCCACAACGTTTGAAAACTTACCTGATACATAGGTAACGTTACATAGCAAGACAACAAATATGCATGCAGTTAGTAACAATGTCATGACCATCTCATTATGCGTTAAATTACGTCACCTCCGGCGATTGTCTAGTTTGCATACCACAATGTTTACGAGTCCCAAGACTTTTAATTCTATTTTGTTTATATTTTTTCATTACGTTGGGTGCATTAATCCATTGATGTTTTATTAATAAACACGTTTATGTCCCTGTAAAACACTCAATGTTTTATTTTAAAGAGTGTTAATAACTCCCAAAAACACTTTTCCAAATATTCTAAAACTCGGGCGTTTTATAATAGAATCCACATGTTTTTAATTGCAATAGTGTGTTCTCAAATATAACGTTGAATATTAATGAAAAACATGAAAATCCTTCCACGATGTACAGTGTAGGGTTATGTATAAGGCCAGCAAATGTAAATACAAATAAATGTCAAGCCTGTAAATTTAATTGACTTCTGCGGAACGCCTGCAAAGTAACGTGAACAGTTATTAACTGTAAACTGAGATGCCAACTGCTGTAATACGTCTTGTAAATGTCGTTTACAAAAAGTACATTGACGTAACACCTCTATGTAATGGTGTTTGCATATTATATAACATTGTGTAGTTATGCCATTCAAATTAAATGCTAACATCATTATATGGTTGTGTAATATCTGTTTCACAGCCATATAATTGGGTGTATTAGTAACATAAAGTTAGACAGCAATACAAGGCAGCATTGATGTTCCATATAGACGCAGTGGCAATGCATGTTGTATCAAATATATGTAATTTAAAATATTTGAAAAGCAGGTTTTCAACAACAACAACAACAAATCTCGGTCCTGCCTTTCATCGACTTTCGATTATTTAGGTAGGCCGCCATAATAACGTCAGTTACTCAAAGAACGCACGAGATCCATTCTACGTATGTACGTATTCTATATACGTGTTATAAATTCAGTAAGGGTTTATACTAGTTTCAGCCCAAACCAGCCGATGTCATACATATCAAAGCGAAAACGAAATAGCAATGGGATTGAACGCAAAACTTGCGGATGGTACTGTGATTTGTTTGTATGTAGTAAGGTGAGTATTAACAATGTAACTGAAATATTAACAATTGAAATTATTATTACTATTATTGATGTTGTTATTATGTTTGTTTTTTTCTTTTTTGTTGAGTTCTGTAACTTTTGTAGTCACATTGCTGAAATTAGAAGTCTTGAACATTATGATGCTGACCATTGGAGCTGAGGACGTGAATCTGATTGCTCAATGTCACGTTCTATGAAAGTTTTCATTTCCGAAACTTGATAAGCTCAAATGAGTGCTTTCCCATCTATCAAAATCTGCTTCTAGCAGTGCTTTCAATTTGAATTGCCATTTGCACGTTGTATGTATGGCCACATGGTTCATCCGCCATCGGAATATGTGTTGTATTGGTCTGAAATCCAGCATGTGCATTGCACTCGCTTACTCTCCTTCAAATATCACATGAGTAGATCACATGGTGCCAATGGGTGGGTTCATCAAACCTCATCAGTGTGCATAATTTAATAGCTTGCATGCAGATGCAGCCTGTGCCATTATAAATGCATTGGACAAAAGATGTGACTAAAAAACAGGTGACCATATATGGTTATTCGAACTCATTAACATGCATAACTATCATATCTGAAACTCTGTTCCAAACTGGGACATCAGAACATTGTAATAATAAAGGCATTAAACAAGAAGAGTGATTAAGATAAGAGATGATCATTAATATGCACATGGCTAGAGATATATATTGTATATAAGCAAACATTTTAAAAAGTGCATATCTATCTAGTGGCAATGAACATTTAAACGACTGTAATGGCAATCACGTGGTCTCATTTATTGTGAAATGGATGTCTAGATGACCGGGCTTCGCTGATGCTACTTGCGATTTTATTCATGTTTCATAATTTGTAATGATATTGAATCGTGTGTTTACTGAGATAAAGTCGGCCACTTTTTATACCTTACAAAATAATAGCTTGAAACTTTCCTATCCAGTTATCGAACAGATCACAATCCTAAAATGACATTGCCTGATTTAACTAAAAATTTACAGCTGAATTACTTGGATTTGTGTTTCATACAACAGTGAGCTATCGTTCTGATGATTACCCAGGAGTATATATTTGCTTAAAATTATATGCAATTTTATGAATAGAAGCAATTTTAGCTAGAATGTCATTAAAAACAAAAGACACATCCGGAGTTCATGAAACACAATCAATGAAAACTGAAAATATAGGCTCTGTAATTTGATAACATGAAATTCTCATTTTTTGACAATCGGAGGCAGGAACATTTTTATTTCTGCCTCAAGTCAATTATACAGACACGCACAATTTAGTTTGGTTTGAATACATACCTCTCCAGTCGTCAACAAGCTGACTGTTTTTAGGGCTTCATTTTAATTTCAACAAAATTAGTGTCTTCAGAGGATAAACTGATCAGTGGAGATTTATCCTAAATATGTTCTTATCCTACGAAAACAAATTATTTTTAATCTCTGTGAAACATCTCAACTGTATCTGTTAAATTTGACAACCTGAGGCATATAGTACATATATAGCTTGCCTAATCATACTATGTTTACTTACAATATATTATAGTGTATATAGCATAGGTATGAGATGTAGTTCTATATTTTCATTTTATGTTAACATTCTTATTGCAACATTATTTTATTAAGTGGGCGTGAAGTTCAGAGGAAATCCAACTAAACTTCCTAACAGAATAATATTCATCAAAGTTATAGAGGCATGCGAAGAATATTGTTGAGGGCTCCCTCTCCTGAATCCCTCTATCGTTGGAAATGTCCTTCCCGGGAAGTGTTCTAAATGTAGTGAATGATGTATGCAATTGTTTTTTTGTTTTTTTTTTAGTCAAAACGCTATCTTGTTGAATATGGCCTGAACTTTTGCCTGTAAACAACCGTTTTGCCCCTGCTAGACCTACCCAGATAAGGGTTGTATGCTTCATTCGATGTGCCTATTTCTGCAGAAGGGAGACGACTTATTTCCTCAAGAACACAGTGATACGGACTATATAGATACAAGGGAGAGTTTAATATGTCGTGCTTAAACATGTTAGTAAACATTGTCAATAAATATTGTGACATTCATATTGACTTACAAATACACTCAGCTTATATAGCATGGTTTCTGGGATGAAGCTGCGTAACTATTTTTGATCTGCCGTACAATAATAACAATCTGATTCATCCACGATTCAAAAGACAATTGTAATGATAAAATGTTTTTGCTTTCATATTATAATTTATAAAGAATTGATGAGAATTCTCCTGAACTCAACTTATCCACGTAACATGAGTGTAATTACTTTGTTTATCGTGCCGAATTCTCACTTATTGTGTAACTTTAATTGACGCCGAGTGTGTGACTCTATTACAATATATTTATGCTAGGAAAATAATTAAAATATGAAAAAACACTTGTTCAAAATCCGGTCTTCTTGTCTGTAGTAAGATCAGACTGGTCAACCATTATGAGTAATTGGGTACTAGTGTAAAATTATGATCACGGAAACCGCGAATTTAAAAAAAAGTGCGACACGTTTAGTTATCTGTACTCAATTACCTGTGATATAGAAAGTGCACCCAAAATAAAATATGTGAACATCCAGAACAGAACATTAAGGTCCTGTCGGACTCCAAACTCATCATTCCAAATCATTTATAGATATATATGTTGGAGAGAATTTTCATACTTTTGAAGACATTTCAGGCATTGAGCTGATTACCAAAATTTTAATTTTGCTGCATCTTCTAGCCAACGTAAATGTGTTGACATGTTTGAACTATAAACCTATATATTCAAAACACTAGCTAAATTTGTAGGTGTAATATACAACTTTTTTCAATATATTTTTTGCATTAATTATCAGATATAGATAGAACATACAAGCCTATACTATGCCTATACCATACTATTAATGATATTCACCCCAGAAAAACATCCTCCTAAAAAAACATTTTTGCATGTCTAAGTACCCAACATAATTTCACAGAGTACAATTCAAGAAATCCCGCAATACCTTAACTCGGTCAATTGGTCAGTCATCATTTTATCTAACCCCTTCGTGCCTCCTGGAACATAAGGTCATAACGCTTGCCTTCCAGTTATGTCTGTCTAGTGCACTTCCCCTGACCTTATTCAAAATTTTCCACCCACCTGGTGGTTACTTGGCTTTCTTATAACATGCCCTATCCATTTCCATCTTCTTTGTCTGACTTCTTGAATTATCCTTTGTGTATTTGTGTGATTGTGAAGTTCATCTATTGAGATGATGTTTGGCCAGAATATTTGCAGTGCTTTCTTCAAACACTGGTATTGAAAAGAGTCCAATTTATTCTCTTCAGTTTTATTCATCTTCCATGTTTCACATCCATAAAGGAGTACAGGCATGACTAATGATATATATAGCTTTATTTTTGTCTCTCTTCCATATTGCTTTGATCGCCACACTTTATTCAATTTGGTAAATGCCACTCTAGCCTTATTTATTCGACTGCTCATGTCTCTCCTTCTACCACCTTCAATGTTTACAATTGCACCCAAATATGTAAATTCATCCACATCTTCTATTTCAATCTCTTCTAGCTGAACAGCGTGTTTATTCTCATGATCATGCCCGGATAGATGGATAGATAGATAGATAGGAGGTAAATAGATAGCAGGGTGATGTCATCTGCAAAATACAGGTCTTCTAGCTGAGACTTCATTTGCCATCTGATCCATGTGTTGTTATCTTTGGTTGTCTTCTCAATGACCCAATTAATCACCAGGAGGTACACAAATCCAGACAGTGCGCACCCTTGTTTCATTCCACTTCACTTCACTTCTGATTGTTTGCCTCCATCTATAACTGCACACATACTATCTGTGTAAAGTAGCCAGATAATGATAAGCTTCCTAGGAATGCCATACTGCTTCATAATTTCCCATAAACTGTCACGGTGAATCAAATCAAAGGCTTTTTCAAAGTCGGTAAAGTTAATGTATAATGCTGATTGCCATTCTATGGTCTGTTCATTAATATTTCTTATCTGCTTAGTTGTTCTCTTTCCTTCTCTAAAATCTGCTTGGTCTGGTCTTAGCTTCACATCAATTCCTGTTTTGATTCTGTAGATTATGATTCTTCCCAGGATGTTGCTTGCAATCGGTAGTGATGTAATACCCCTCCAGTTTCCGCAGCCAGCCAGGCCACCTTTCGTATCTAATTTCACTATTGAGCCTTTCTTCTAATCGCTTGGTATCGCTCAGTCAGTTAGTGAGTACTTTTATGTTTCATCACTTAGTTTCATTTGACGGACAGAAAAGTCCTCTCAACATGTTTCCCAATGGAAGTCAACAATTAAGATGACACTACCCACACATGTACAAGTGGCATATGTTACCTTGTGTATATAAACTTACTGGTCAAATATTATAATTTTATTACACTTCTTAAGCTTGATATATCATAAATGATTAGGTACAATGATAATTTATATATACATAAAATAGTAGTAAGCATTTAATACACTAAGGAACACGAGTTTCATATTGCCTGAAATAATTCATTGACGTGATAAAAACGATAAGTGAACAACATGGATACTGATAAATATATACATTTTTATTGTGTGTTTGTTATTTGTAATGACTTGTTTTAACTTGGAGAGTTATAGCTTAGTTATATCGGGGTTCAATTCGATAATTGTGTTAGTACTCTTATTGTATATAGTGAATGGTTGTTTATGTTTCGCCTCTCAATTTCGAATCGGAGATTATTGTGCTCTCCTGTGTTTTATCAGGAATATGTTAATTTGGTGATGTCCAGTGCTTTGAAAAATTAATTGTTACCTCTAACAAATTACTGGTATAACACTGTTTGTTTACACGAATCAGCTGTCAATGTGGAAGAATTGACATATATACCATACTGGCAAATTATTAGTCGTTGAGAAACTGTTATATACATATGCCAGACTTTAGCATGGTCGTGGATTTTTTTCTCTCTTCAACCCAGAATAATTTTACCAGAATATGTTGAATGGTCTATACTAGGCCCAGACCATTGTAAACATGCAACAGTCACACGTGAAAAGAGAACACTGTGATAATGCAATATGTATACTATACATGTGTATCGCTTATTTCCATGTAGGTTGAATGCAGTCCGTATTTGATTCAAAATTATCTTATATCTTCCTTAAAGATCATTATGATGGTATATGGCGCACTTGGGTCACCAGCAAGACCATGGTATGTATGGTCAGATTATACATGCAGGTACAGATGATGTCATTGATGAAGTGTTTTTACCATAGCCACAATTTCAAGAATTTTTATTTTTATATCTATGTGCGAGTTTACTTGTAGGCATGTCAGCCATTAGCTGCATGTGTACTTTTTCAAACCATTATATAAATGGTTATTCTTGGTTGTATTGTTCTTGCTAATTAGGGCCAAAGAAGGTAACCTAGTTATACTTAAAGATCCCGTAGTTGAAGAAATTGCAAAGACCAGGGAAGAACTGCAGCACAACTGTTGATACGTTTTGTCCTGCAAAGAGAATGTGTCGTCTTAGCAAAAAGCGTCACCCCTGCAATAATTAAAGACAATTTTGAGGTAAGAATATTGCGTACGTGGACGAATTGTCAATTGCTCTGAATCAAATAACGCTTAATTATTGGTAATGATTCTTCATCACTAATTGACGTCAGAATAAATGAACACTCTCCTGGGATTACATCGTTATTTTCGTACGTGTTTATTAGAACAGTAAGTGTTTGATACTGCATCAGCATTCACAGAAATGTTAAAGCGCTATGCCGTCGCTTTATGTTCGATATCTAACCCATAGCGATGTATACGACGCGTACAAAATAAGGTGTTTATACGGAATTCGAACACGTGGTGACTGTAGCAATTTAAGGGAGATACATAAGGATATACACCATATGACCCTCCATGTTACTTTTTTTTAGTGACATACATGGATACTTGTAAAATGTATTAGTGTGTACTGTGAATTTTTTGAAAAAGCAAGATACCCAACAAATTCAAACTATTCTCTAAGTAGGAGTGAGTCAGTCACTTTACAGTAGTAGCAATGTGTTAAAGGTAACAGTTGTGTTCGATATGAGCCATATGTGATAATAGATGTATAGTAAAAAACTGTGATAATTTAAATATTGACCTTTAATGGTATGCAGACAAATATACAGTTTATTTATTGATTTGTGTTCGACAAAAATAATCGATCGTTTTTCATTTATTACAGGTTTTCAGAACATAACACCACCTATTTTATAAGGACGTGAAACGTATTGACGAGGAGACATACTAAGTTAAAATATTCTGTTCATAATTCTATGCGAAATTGAAGGGTAGCATATGCAAATCTTCATTTCATAGGAGATAGTCCATAGTACAACTGGTTTGGTAATGAACATCTTGAATTTTCAAGGTGAATGTTCCGGCGAAGCACTCCACTCTATATCACCTTGAAGTATTTCATTAGGACTATGTGTATGTGACAATGCCCTCACAGTTTAGAATCAGTTTAACAACAGCCAATCATATAACTTCTTTCTTCAACGCGCTTGGCCAAGCTATCAAAATCTTCGAGGCGGAGCTAAGTCACTAAACGCTCCACGTTGCTTAAGACGCGCACCACTCTACCATGTATTTCTATGGATTCTGCGCGAGCTGCTGTGCACTGGTCAAAAAATCGAGAAAACAGCACAAACTTAACTTTGAAGAAATCCAACCAAATTTAAATAGATTGCATATGTAGGGGGTGGCAACAACCATCCCAAAATACCGTTTTCTGAGAATTTATTGGTCTTTGTTTCACCATGATGGTTGCCAGGCGGTGAAAATGCCTGACCCGAGAATAAATGTCGCTGAGCACAGCTAAAGCTGTGTTGGCTTGGATGTTGAGGCGATACAGCGACAATATCCATACATCATGCAACTCACTGATAATCAGACTAAAGCTATTCAAGCTTTACTTAATAATAGTGGTAATAGTGTTGTCACCACTGTTGACTACTATAGAAGAGTAGGTGTTATACCCCAAAGCTAGTGATATCACTGCAACACATATTGGCAGTAATGAAGTCGAAAATATCAGAAATGCAGAGCTCCGAGCGCTTTCTGACAGTCTTTGTAACAAAGCTTTCTATTGGTCGGTAAACTTTCTATCGCGCAACCACGTGACATACACGATTATGAATGGTATTACCGCACGGTGTTGTAGAGGGAGGAATGTCCGAACGGAACAACACCGTGCAGGCGGACGATGGGTAATGAATGAATGAATAGAATAGAATAGAATAGAATAGAATAGAATAGAATAGAATAGAATAGAATAGAATAGAATAGAATAGAATAGAATAGAATAGAATAATATACTTGAATTGCGCCATATGACACCCCATTTTATTGTGGTCGATACAGTGTGTGAATGTTTTTGAATGTCTTCCAATAGAGATAACTAAAGTGTAATTTGTTTGCACAAATGATGAAATGGGATGAGTGTTATAAGAACTCCTGTCAAATGTAGTATACTCTCATTTTTATGGTTTTGACAGTAATGATTGAATAAGCATTAGTTTTAAAAAGGGGCTAAGAAAATTAACCCATCTGAGCAATTAGATACATGTCAAATTCTGTATTTATCTTAAGGCAAAATATAGTAGATGCGTTATGTAGAAATTCTATATACTTTTATGTCATTCGGAAAAAAAACACTCGTGTAAAGTTGATAACCTTGCTTGGAAAGTTTGACGCTACGAGAAGTTTCTTTAAACCTTCGTACAAAGTTGATAAA
Organism: Saccoglossus kowalevskii; assembly: GCF_978046115.1. Classification (NCBI taxonomy): domain Eukaryota; kingdom Metazoa; phylum Hemichordata; class Enteropneusta; family Harrimaniidae; genus Saccoglossus; species Saccoglossus kowalevskii. Next base: position 9,016,852 of record NC_140657.1, read on the forward strand.
GTAATAACGTCGATGTACGGCTATATACTGCTCTCGTGTCGAGTGCAAACTTGCCATTAGATAGGTTTCACACTGTAATGTAATGTAATGTCGAACCTGATATAGGTAGAGATTGTGATACTATTTATCGAAAAGTTATAGAAATTATTAAACTTTGTAATGCCATGTACAAAATTGGTTATGACACGTGGAAAGTGTGTAAAGCTGTCTGGTCTGTAAATTTGCGTGCAACGACGGTTATATGTGGCAGGTCTCTAATGTTCGAAGACTGCAACGTTGCGTTTAACTCTTAGTAAAGTTACATAGAAAGCCTACAAAGTTCCATCCATGTTGTGTGGATAGTCTGTGATGTTGCATGCACTGTTGCTAAAGTTAAGTTTAGAAAGTTGCCAGCAAAGTTGGTAACGTTGTGTTGAATATCTGCAGAGTTGTGTGCTTGGTTGGTAACCTTACAGAGTTTCACTCAAAATGGGAGAGTTTTACCCTGAATGTCAGCAATGTTGCATGCAAGTTTCGGAAATTTGGAATGTCTGTATTTATACTTTGAAAAGGGATTTGTCAATGGCATCGATTGCCAAATAGTACAGTTGACTGCAGTTAATTGTAGAATTAGTAAAATTGATAGGCCCCAATCGGTGCTTAGAAGACGCCGACTTGTAGCGTCAATGAGAGGAGTTATCTTGCATGAGCATATTTATATGGTAATGAAGCACTTTAGCATTTTTTTATTCATTGAAATAACGATACCTATCCCATATTACAACTATTTTTAAACATTTATCATACAGTAATTTTAATGAAAGGTGTGCACTGTTCAGATTTCGTAACTCGCTATGGACAGTTGATAAACTGGCAATACATCTCAATAGAAGTGAATGAATTGCGCCAGTAGACACCAAAAGTTGAAAGATTTCACATTTAAAAAGAAACTGTACCTTTCCGGATTCGGGACTAATTGACACTCAATATTCGTGGTGAATTGAGCTCCGGCCAAGAAAAAGCCTGTAAATTTATTTAAATTTTAAAACAAAACGCATGTCAAAAATGATTGGAAAATTGACCAGGTTGGGTGCAAAGTTTGAAAGCCTGAAGAGAGGCTTTGAAACATAGTATGTTAGTTATGTTGAACATACGCAAAATACCAGCACAGTTGGTAACCTAAGGTAGAACGCCTGCAAACTTGGTTAAGTTACACCGGAAATCTCAAAGGTTGCATGCTTGCCTGATAAAGGGGTGTAGATAGTATGCAAAGTTGCGTACAAAGTTGGTATAGCTATGTTGAAGGTCTGCAAAGTTGGTAAAATTACAAGGAATGGCCGTGCGGTGGTAAGTTGGTACAATTATGTGTCTGCAAAGTTGCGGAAGTTTAGGTGGTAAAACTCAAAAGCTGGTAAATTTGCTTGGAAAACATTCAAAATTTTGTTCAAAATCGATAACATTGTGTGGAAGACCCGCAAAGTTGAGAAAGTTGCTTGAAAAATTTGTAAAGTTGGATAAAACCCTGCAAAGTCGCCGTGAAAATTTGGTAAAATTACATTTTGTCTGAAAAATTACGCGCAAAGTTGCTAACGTTATTGGAAAGTGTACAAAGTTAGTTACAAGAAAAGTTTGAAACTCACATTCAAAATTGGCTAAATTTATGTAGCAATTCAACAAAATTATATGTAAAGTTAGATGGCAAGTCTGCAAAGTTGTGTGCAAGGTTGGTTAAGTTGTGTGGAAACGTTACGTGGCATATCATAAAAACGTGTGCAACGTTGCGTTCAAAGCTTGTTAAAGTTATGTGAACAATATTTAACCCATTCGCAAAATATTTATAGTTGGTAATATTACGTGGACAGTCTGACAAGTAACAAGCATGCAATGCTGGCGAAGGTACGCGTGCAAAATTTCTTGCAAAGTAGCTAAAGATATCAAGCAAGTTGCATACAATGCTCGGAAGGTTGCGCGCAAAGATTATTCATGTACGTGGAACATTTGAATGTTACATGGTAAGCATGTAATGTTGCGTGTAACATTTGTGGGTGAGGAGAAAGGAAGTTGACACGATTACATAAAAAGTGTGTAATGTTATGCAGAATGTCTGTAAAATTACGTGCGTAATGTCATGTGGTACATTTTAAAGGTGGAAAATCTAATAATATCTAGATAATAATCTATGTTAATATGTAATACTGCGTGGAAATTGAAGGCAAAGTTAAAAGATATGGACATTCTGTAATGTTTCGAAAGTTAGTAAAGATGCAAAGTTATTAATGAAACTGCGGCGACAACACATCTGGTGTTGGCAATCTGTCAAGTCTTGGGTATAACGAAGTTAGTGTGATTAGAGTCTTTGTGATATCAAAATGTTGCTGAACTAAAGGGAGAGGCCCCTTGAGGTCTTCACCATTTTCAAAACACCTGACAACACTTCATGTGCACTGATTTGACTTTGTAGTGTTCTGTGTACTTGGACTTTTAAAATTTTCCTATATGGCTTTTCCATAAAGTTCGGAAACTGTTAACAGGGGAGCAGAACAAAATGCCCGGATATTACATGATAGAAAGATGGAATGGCAATTAAAAGAAAGTGGGATATTTTGTCTACAATGTTAGAAAAATGTTAGAAGAAATACCAAACAAACTGATTCACCCAACTAATACATTGCTCATATTTCCCGGTTTCCAGAGTAACTTTTTGAACACTGCGAACCAGTTCTTATATTTGTTCTTGCAGTGGTAGAATTATACTTCTCAAATAGACAAGTTCTAACACTCAAAATCTAAAGCATAGTGTCCCACAAGCTCTGGAACTTATTGTATTCACCATGTGTACATCACCACCAGCTTAGATATATACTGATGACACGCAGGTTTATTTTTTCAAGACTTCAAACATAGTCACATTTCTCAAATGGAAAGGCATGAATCCTGTATTCGTGGGATATATGGGGAGTGATCAATCAAAGTTAAACAAAGATAAGACGAGATAATTTTACCCTTCGAATCATAACATAATTCAAATGGACATACTTCGTATAAAAACATTCGTAACATTTGAAACTATGTTTGATATTGTTAATGGACCATGGAAAATCATATAACATCTAGAAATTAATATTTAGACTAATAAACTGGTATCAGCAAAAATTTAATATAACATATGTCACAAACATATTTTGATTTCCAATATTTATGCAATATATGTATTCAAACTCGAGTAGTGTATGTCTCCAGTATTGTAAGCGTATACCAGCATATTTGTTTGGTATTACCCAATGGCACAAAATGGATCCATTGATAACACATGTGCTGAATTAGAATGAAAACGGTACATAAGTGAAAAAAAATATAGTAGTATGGTGGAAAAAGAATATGGCTGCCAGTCGACCATCTTTTATCCGATTGTGACTAACTGTATTTTAACATGTAAACTTTGAAGAAAAAAACATGTCAATTCATTTTCAATAAAATATTGCTGATAGTCGGCCATTTTGCATTTGATCATGAAACAAATCAAGTCTAAGTCTTCGTTTTTGAACTTTGTTTGAACATTGACTAATAAGAGTCAATATTGCTAGCCGATTATAGTCATGTAAATTGAAGATAATTGATTCCAGCATTAATATTGATGTGTCAACCATTGTAGTTACTGTCTGACATGTGATCCAATATAAAAACAAAATGCATAACTGCAAAGTGTAAGTGATACCATTCCTGACTTTTTTAGACAAACGTATTGCAGCATAACTTCATTGCATCTACCCTAACACAGTACAATGAATCTGTGGGTGGTCCAAGGTATTGTTCGAAATTGTCAGAGTTATTAAATTTCATTTTTTTCCTAACACATAGGGGCACCTTATCTATAGCATTCAACAATCACAACACGCATAATGTTCTTCGATCTTAACATTATGTTAGACAAAGACTTTCAAGAGAGTTACATTCATAAACATTCTAGGTTCCCAACAGTGAACATATAATCAGTAAATACAAATCTGAACTAGGGTTTAAAACAATCTTTATTCAGTCAAGCTATTTAGGTGGCATTTTAAAAAAATTGAAATTATAAATTCCAATTATAAGCTTTTTAATTTCATTTATATATTATATTTTTTTTTAATGTCATTTGACCAATCATGACCACGTTTCAGATTGAAATCTTTTTACTTTCTCTAATTTCTTCACATAATTGTCTGCTTGCTCTTCACTGAATTCACCGCCATCCTTTATGACTTTCTTCAAAGCATCTTTTACTGCATCTGGCATTTGTTTGGAATTTCTAAAAAAGAGAACAAGAAATCTTATATTAACATGACATTAAAGACCATTGCATGCATCAACATGTATACATATGTACATGTTAATGAGGTGCATGTTTTACTTAGTGATTATGGCATCCAATATGATTTAATCTCAGTGGCATCGAAAATGTGAATATAATTTGTACACAACTGAGATCATCTGACTGCACACATTATTTCATATCAAATCCCATTCACACTCACCCTGCAATAAAGAACATGGCACCCTGCTTTTCTATAAGATCCCACAGTAAAGATTCACATTCAGCTAATCTATGTTGTACATAAATTTTATCTTCTTGATCTCTTGAAAATGCTGTATATAATTTAAGTAGATTCTTATTCACAAGTGCTGACCATTCCTCACGGCAGAAGAAGTCTTTTGTTGAACTACGACACCCAAAGTATAGCACATTACCTGCAAAAAAAATAAAACACCAAAATTAGTAACATGTGTCAACAAATTCATTTTCAATGCCATAGCCACTGTCTAATATATGTACAGACGTACTGGCCAGCAAGAATGACAGGATCGCATATCCATCTGTGTCGGTATAGCCTTTTTTTATTTATACTATGTTGATCAAAAACATAGTAACCATCATTAATTGTCTGTAAATACAGAACTAAAACATAAATCTCCATTTCTGACTAATAATAACCGCACACTGACCAACAAAGTTTGGTCGAAGCAAGCCTGGGAAATAGTTTATGACATGTTCAAACATTTATTTTTTATCACAAAATTGGGTGGAGCATTTGTAGAAATCATAGTGACACTACATAGTATGTGAAGGTAGGCAGATAATATCATAGTGTGGGGATATCATTACATATGTGGGACAGATCATAGCATAAGATGTAATGATTTACTACAGAGGATAGGGTAGATCACAGCATAGGGTCGAAAGGTCATAGCATAGGGTGGGGTTGATCATCTTTGCACACGAATTGATCACATATTTTATTTGGAGAGTAATCACCTAATTAGAATGTAAAAAGAATATTGTTGTTACTCTTAAAGACTCTTTAAAGAAACAATTTAAAGAAATTCAAAAACAGGTGTAAAGTAGTGTGAAATTATCTACAGCAAGACAAAAAAAAATGTTGAAGTTAATATAATTTGAATTACCTGACCCTTATATTCACTTAATCAACACAAATGTTAATTTGTTTATCATGAACCTAATTAGATAATTAAATTGGTAGAAATCGTGACTGCACATCCTTCCCTATTTTGCTGAATGTTTTAGCCCCAACTAATACCATAAGGGTCAGAGAGCAGTTCTAGCAGATAGTTCAATTAATTGAAAATATCAAACACCGAAGTTATTGAACAAAAAATTTAAGGGTGCCCTCTATTGATAATATTCAACATGAGAAAATCAGAAAATAGGCACACAAACAAATAATTTAAAGAAAAAAAGCACATGAAACATTATACAATTTGAAGAAAAAATTAAAAGTCATCAAAAATACAATTTTTGAGAGGATCAACCCTGAAATCTATATAGGGCAACTATATCTACAGATTAACCACATATATAAGTTTGATAGCGATCAGGTGAATATTATTGGGGTTATCACACCCACAAAAAAGTTTATAAGGACAATGATGCTAGACAGCGATGCCACTACTACTGTATGACTTTTCTTCATTTCATAATAGACAAGCCAAAAACAATATAGTGGCTGGTCAGGAAAGTACCTGGATATGTGACCTTTAGGGGTCAGGAAAGTACCTGGATGTGTCACCTTTAGGGGTCAGGAAAGTACCTGGATATGTGACATTTAGGGGACATGGAAAGTACCTGGATGTGTGACCTTTAGGGGTCCGAAAAGTACCTGGATATGTGACCTTTAGGGGTCATAGAAAGTACCTGGATGTGTGACCTTTAGGGGTCATGGAAAGTACCTGGATGTGTCACCTTTAGGGGTCAGGAAAGTACCTGGATATGTGACCTTTAGGGGTCAGGAAAGGAGGTCAACATAGTATGCTTACATAGTATAAGAAAAATCTCACCTCCAATATTGTTTGTAGCTCTTTCTTGTATAAAAGCTCTGAATGGTGCACATCCGGTTCCTGGTCCAACCATTATGACTGGAACATCCGGTGATGTGGGGAAAGCTATTGTTCCTCTCACAATCCAAATTGGAACTCTAATAACACCTAAAATGGTGAACAAGTAGCTTGTCAGCAAACATTAAAACAAGTCATGCATGGCACAGTCCCAGTTAGTAATCAAATTTAAGATATATAGTTTATAGTAATATAGTTAAAACATGAACATGTCAGAGATATGAATCCAGAAGCTGATGCTTTTATTTTATTTTTTTAACATTAAAATGACTGACATTCATTCCATATTGAGAGATATTGCTCTGGAACAGCATTAATTAAACTCAATGGTCACTAGTCAGCCATTTTGAATCAGATAGTCAAACCAACACATCTGTATATCTGTGACATACCATAATCACTCAAAGCACGTCAGATAAACAAAATGATGTGCATTAAGACTCTATAATGTCCAATGTATACACCAAGTTTGAACAAAATCCATCTGAAAATAGCTGAGATTCGGTTCCAGAATACCAGAAATGATATTGAATATTTTTCAGCACAAAAATGGTCACCATTCACATGTGTGAATGTAATTAGTCCAGGCATCTCTAAGATACAGGTCACACACATGGATGTACACGCGCAAACATACATGCAGAGGTCAATCAATAAGTCATCGTTTTAGGACTGCGTCCTATCAGGACTAACAAGCAGCCAGTCAGCTAACATTAAAGAATCAGCTTATCAGCTAATATACATGTAGCTCAGCTGTATAGTTGGTATACTCAGGTCAAAATATTTTTTAAACAAATATGACAAGAATATTCACCAAAATTAGAAAATTAATGCCACGGAAAGAACAAGAACAAATGTAAATTTGACATTGCCGGGCAATCGGTAATATGAAAAGCTCTTTTGATAGCAGAGTTGAAAGAAATGTTTGTCTGATTTATAAGACAAGCATACATGATGTTAGAAAGTATTTATAAATGTTATCTCACACGAATAAACATGTGTTTGCAGTGTGAAAATAAGTGTATGTACAATATGAAACATACCGTCTTTTGGATTCAGATTAGCCAGCCATGTTGAACACAGTCCTCTCCTTGGTTTTATAAGTCTACTTTTATATTTAACAACAGCAACCAGTAGGTGTATTTCATTTGGATATGCCTATAGTGAAGTAGACAATAGTGAAACTAATGTAGGTGTATTTCATTTGGGTATGCCTATAGTGAAGTAGACAATAGTGAAACTAATGTAGGTGTATTTCATTTGGATATGCCTATAGTGAAGTAGACAATAGTGAAACTAATGTAGGTGTATTTCATTTGGATATGCCTATAGTGAAGTAGACAAGAGTGAAACTAATGTAGGTGTATTTCATTTGGGTATGCCTATAGTGAAGTAGACAATAGTGAAACTAATGTAGGTGTATTTCATTTGGGTATGCCTATAGTGAAGTAGACAATAGTGAAACTAATGTAGGTGTATTTCATTTGGATATGCCTATAGTGAAGTAGACAATAGTGAAACTAATGTAGGTGTATTTCATTTGGGTATGCCTATAGTGAAGTAGACAATAGTGAAACTAATGTAGGTGTATTTCATTTGGATATGCCTATAGTGAAGTAGACAATAGTGAAACTAATGTAGGTGTATTTCATTTGGATATGCCTATAGTGAAGTAGACAATAGTGAAACTAATGTAGGTATATTTCATTTGGGTATGCCTATAGTGAAGTAGACAATAGTGAAACTAATGTAGGTGTATTTCATTTGGATATGCCTATAGTGAAGTAGACAATAGTGAAACTAATGTAGGTGTATTTCATTTGGGTATGCCTATAGTAAAGTAGACAATAGTGAAACTAATGTAGGTGTATTTCATTTGGGTATGCCTATAGTAAAGTAGACAATAGTGAAACTAATGTAGGTGTATTTCATTTGGGTATGCCTATAATAAAGTAGACAATAGTGAAACTAATGTAGGTGTATTTCTTTTGGGTATGCCTATAGTGAAGTAGACAATAGTGAAACTAATGTAGGTGTATTTCATTTGGGTATGCCTATAGTAAAGTAGACAATAGTGAAACTAATGTAGGTGTATTTCATTTGGATATGCCTTTAGTGAAGTAGACAATAGTGAAACTAATGTAGGTGTATTTCATTTGGGTATGCCTATAGTGAAGTAGACAATAGTGAAACTAATGTAGGTGTATTTCATTTGGGTATGCCTATAGTGAAGTAGACAATAGTGAAACTAATGTAGGTGTATTTCATTTGGATATGCCAATAGTGAAGTAGACAATAGTGAAACTAATGTAGGTGTATTTCATTTGGGTATGCCTATAGTAAAGTAGACAATAGTGAAACTAATGTAGGTGTATTTCATTTGGGTATGCCTATAGTAAAGTAGACAATAGTGAAACTAATGTAGGTGTATTTCATTTGGATATGCCTATAGTGAAGTAGACAATAGTGAAACTAATGTAGGTGAATTTCATAAGGGCATGAATGTTTATATATAAAAAAATGTTTTTTCCATTAAAATTGTGTAGAACAATTGAAGTCTTGATGTGTATGTTTACATTTGTGAATATTGCAGAGAAGTTTTCATGATTGTTGTCAAGGTAATCTACACTCTCACCTTTGACATATCTATAAGCATATGAGTTGTAATGACTTCTACAGATGATACAATGGTGAAAGAACTGTTGTATTGACTTTTGACATGTAGTATGAATGACACAACGTTATTATATATAATCCCACGATATTTTTATTTAGGTTGACATCAGCAGGCACAAGTGATAAGTGATGCCAGAGTTTTGTATCAATCAGAGTTGCAGGCGTTAAACGGCAGAGTATTGACAGTGAAACTATTGCTGAAATAACACTGAATACAAATATATCATTGCCTGTGTCTGATAAGCTAATTTGTTGACGCCAGGGTGTTCTATTTTCACATGAACATTTTGTGTACGATGTATGCAATTCTGCTCATTCACATTGATAGTTGCTCAAATTCTTTAGGTTTTTTTTAAAATGTCGACCGAGTTTTTAGAGGGACTAGTTAATTCCAACAAGCAGCCTGTCGGCTGAGATAGTTAATTTAAAAAACTGAAGATATTATTAGAAAATTAACAATATGTATAGTATTAAAGCAATCAGTCTTTCTGTTTTAAACAAGAATTTGAAAATATCACTTTTCACCTAAAATGCCAAATATATTCATCAAAATTAGAGAATTGAAGATATCATCATGAAATGAACAAATTTGATAGAGGTCTGCTCAAGGTACATATACACCAAGTATCAAAGCAATAACAATTGTAGTTTTCAAGTAAAAGTCGAAAAAGTAATAGTGATGGGCAATCACTCATATGATAAGCTCCACTCAACTAAGTCGATAGCGGAGCTAAAAATACACATGTGAGCTTGCCAACATGAAACATTGTTATCCAACCATATAAAATTCAGACAGTTTTCAGGCAGCGTTTACAATGAAAAAACATTTGGCAGTATGTAACAGTATGTGATCTGCCCAGTCTTACGTCACGCTGCGGTAATTTATGCATGTGAATATACCTGGGATGTATTCAATTTGATGCCTTGGTAACCTTGGGTGCTTCTAGCCTGCCCCATGAATGATTCATAATGTGATATATCACAAGAGAGGCAACATATGACAGATGCTTGATAAACAGACTGAGTTAGCTTGGGGAAAAGATGATAAATGATGAAATCACTAAATACCTTTGGTTGCCATGTTCACTCAGAACAACCCCAGGCAATCACATTAAAGATATCCCTGGATTATGTCGACCTTTGACCTACCTGTATGGATGATAAATGATGAAATCACTAAATACCTTTGGTTGCCATGTTCACTCAGAACAACCCCAGGCAATCACATTAAAGATATCCCTGGATTATGTCGACCTTTGACCTACCTGTATGGATGATAAATGATGAAATCACTAAATACCTTTGGTTGCCATGTTTACTCAGAACAACCCCAGGCAATCACATTAAAGATATCCCTGGTTTATGTCGACCTTTGACCTACCTGTATGGATGATGCAATGGAGAAAGCCCTGGATTGGATTGGAGGCAGTAAATCAAATAGATATTTGAATGGTATTGAAGATACAGCGTGAGGAAAGTCTGATAATGTCTCCAAAGTAGTCCTTCTTGGACGGTTACAATAAGTGAATAATTCTTGCTGAAAAACAAAAATGTTAACATTATACAATATTACTGTAACTTGTCGAGTTTCACATTAAAATAAATTCCAATATTTGCATCTAATAATCAGATAAGTACAATATCTAAGCACATTTACACAACTATTGGATTTTGCTTGACCATTTGAGTTCATCAGCTGGTCAATGTAATCACAATAAAAACATCCGTTAGTCAGGTTACATTTCACATGGAATATATTTGTTGTGTTCAAAACAACATAGATGATTCAATTGAAATATACTGACTGCATAACCTTGTATGAACAGGACATATCAGCAGCTGATATTATCAGTGAGTAAGTTATTTCAAGTACTATTTGTACTACATGCAATGTTTATTAACGTGACAACACAAATACATGTACCAGACTATGTGTCTAGCTTGTACATGACATGAGGAACCATGGTATGACCATTATCCGGATTTGATCAAGTGTGAAAAAAACAACAGAAAAATGAACACTCAGAATTTATCAAACATTGCATGCCTTAGTACTGATATTAACCTTTTCACCACCTGTTCCCTTTTTTCATCAGAGATTCACAAAATAGTCTCACTTATAGTCTGCACTTTCCTTCAGAAGATTCAGAAAAAAAATAGAAAAATTTTTGGAATAAAAACTGAAAATTAGGGTTCATTTCCAGAAATATTGAAAAATATAAAAAAAAGTTTGGTGGTGAAAAGGTTAATATTATGTGTCTCAGACAATATTTCTGCTGTAAGATGTACTCAAAAATTAATTCTGATATTTTGGAAGTAACCTCATATTTATTAGAACTGCACCTTTAATATGAAAACCACTGTCAGTTAAACAGCATTCTCGGTCACAAATAATCTTCTACATATTCTGCAAAGCTTGCAAGAATAGTGTATGGATGATTTAATGAGTGCAAGGTGAACTACGACAAAACTGAGTTCACACTCTGCAATGTGCCAGCAGAGATAATAGTGACTTTACCTGACCCTCTGTTGATGCAAACTCTTGTAACTTTTCTTTTTCAAGTTCATTTGTTGCAAAATGGGATAATAACTCAAAAAACCATCTTCTTGGTATGGCGTTGAGATCAAAGTAATATGTTACTAAGTGTCTAATGGAACATGGCTGAGGTAGTTGATATGGCAACAGGACATCTGTAAACAAAGTAAACAAGAAAGGGATTATATTATATTAAAGACTGAATAAGGTAGGAGTTACTACCATAAGATAGGAGTCGCATGTTTATATCTAAATTAAATATTCGGGAAACATTCAACATTATCATCTTTGAGTTTGAAAACATTGTTACCTCGACCAAAGAGGGCCGCCATTGACACAAGAACAAATCACTTATAAGCATTTTAGAGAGATGTGCATCCAGTTGCCATGCAGACAGCTTCATTTAGAAGAATTCTTCATCATTGCCAGATAAGGTCATTGTAAAGATAAGGACTTTATTGCTTTCAAAATGCACTAACTCTAGGTCATCAGGTAAAGATGACTGAACTCAATTGACAGACGAGGTGAATAGTCACAATAACATGGGTTAGGGGATACAATTAACAATCTGACTCAAGGGAGTGCTAATAAATATATTGTACCTGGATCATTCTGTGAGAGAACAAATTGTTGATTTGCATCTAACTGCATCAATTTTAGAAAGTCTTCAACTGCATCTGACAAGTTAGCTGGCTGTATCATAGCAACATCACCTGGGCAGTAACTATGAATAAACAAAACAAACAAGTATTCACAAAATATCCTAATAACCATGACTTTATGTTATCTAGTTTATACAATGTATCATAAACTTCACACCAGAAATCGGAGATTTTGCCAGTTGGCCATTTTGTGTCAAATTTATAAATCAAAATTAGGTGAACCAGCTACCCATGTGGTTACTTCTTTCATCTAGTTTGAGGTAAATTAGCCAACACATCTGGTTCAACACATCTGGAGATCTGGCTCCAGACATGTCAAAATACCTGATCTACAATTCCATCCTGTACACACGCTTCTAAATTCTGACACTGGTGTCCTGTTATAGTGATCACCAGGGGAGGCCATCCGATTAGATTGCTTGCCCATGTTAATGAAATCAATGAAATAAGGTTAGCCCTTTCACCACCAGTTTCCTCTTTTCATCACACATTCACAAAATAGTTTATAGTCTGCACTTTTCTTTGGAAGATTGGGACAAAAATAGGCAAATTTTTTGAGTAAAAACATAAAATTGATTCCAAGTTTATTTATTAGCTTCACAATTAGGGTTCACTTCAAGAAGTATTGAAGAATATAATATAATATACAAGTCACTCTTGCCAGTGGTCAGTGGCAGTCACTCTTGCCAGTGGTCAGTGGCAGTCACTCTTGCCAGTGGTCAGTGGCAGTCACTCTTGCCAGTGGTCAGTGGCAGTCACTCTTGTCAGTGGTCAGTGGCAGTCACTCTTGTCAGTGGTCAGTGGCAGTCACTCTTGTCAGTGGTCAGTGGCAGTCACTTTTGCCAGTGGTTAGTGGCAGTCACTATTTCCAGTGGTCAGTGGCAGTCACTATTTCCAGTGGTCAGTCTTTCACTGCTGACAACCTACCTTACATTAGAACCTGTGATATATATTTCAACCAATCTTACATCTTGCCAGTGGTCAGTGACAGTCACTCTTGCCAGGGGTCAGTGGCAGTCACTTTTGCCAGTGGTCTGTGACAATCACATTTGGCAGTGATCAATAGCAGTCACTCTTGCCAGTGGTCAGTGGCAGTCACTCTTGCCAAGTGGTTAGTGGCAGTCACTTTTGCCAGTGGTCACAGTCACTATTTCCAGTGGTCAGTCTTTCACTGCTGACAACCTACATTGTACCTTACATTAGAACCTGCGATATCTATTTTCACCAATCTTATATCTTGCCAGTGGTCAGTGGCAGTCACTCTTGCCAGTGGTGGCAGTCACTATTTCCAGTGGTCAGTCTTTCACTGCTGACAACCTACCTTACATTAGAACCTGTGATATCTATTTTCACCAATCTTACATCTTGCCAGTGGTCAGCGGCGGTCACTCTTTCATTACTGATCAGCTTAGCATATAATGGATTCTTCTGGCTTGGTATGTTACCATGGAAATGGCTTATCTTCTCTGTCTGATATTGCAATTTTTCGCTCACTGATTCGACAAATTCCACTCTATACTTAGAAAGTGGACTGAAAAAAGAGAGGAATACACTAGCATAAGTATGCCTGTGTGTGAGGCTGAGGTGAGAGGTCATGAATAATTAAACAAGTGCACAGCAAATGAATTACATTTAATTATATATAAAATTTATATAAATTTTATATAACCTATTCACCACCAGACTTTCTTGCCCAAATTTTTCTGCATTGTTTTCCTTATATTTTTTAATATATCTGGAAATGAACCATAATTTTGGAACAAACAGTAAATTTTCAGTTTTTACCCAAAAACATGGCTATTTTTGTTCCAATCTTCCGAAGGAAAGTGCAGACTATAAACAGAACTATTTTGAGAATTCGTGATGAAAAGAGCGAACAGATAGTGTAAAGGTTAAAGGGGAGAGAAGGGAATGTTAAGAGATTAAGTTGCTATGCATATGTTTTAATTATCAACAACCCTGTACTGAAGTCAAGATGACATCATTTACCTGTGACATTTAGAAATTGTTTACACTTACCAAACATCTGCACTTATCATCTCTTTCCCTTGAGGCAATGGATACATGGTAAGTAATTTCTCCCACAATTCTTTAAGCCAAAAGTCAACCACTGCATCTGGTCTAGGATATAGAACAAATAGTTCAAATATGAACTGATTAAGCAGTAATGTTGATATAAATACTAGAAAGGAGTAAGTTTGTTTGGAAATCACATCGATGTCAAAATTTACTCAGAAGTTATCGTGTCAAGAAGAATTAAAATCTTACATGGTACAGTAATTAAGCCATCTGATTGGTTTATAAGATTCATGGTACAGCAATTAAGCCACCTGATTGGTTTATAAGATTCATGATACAGCAATTAAGCCATCTGATTGGTTTATAAAATTCATGGTACAGCAATTAAGCCACCTGATTGGTTTATAAGATTTATGATACAGCAATTAAGCCATCTGATTGGTTTATAAGATTCATGGTACAGCAATTAAGCCATCTGATTAGTTTATAAGATTCATGGTACAGCAATTAAGCCATCTGATTGGTTTATAAGATTCATGGTACAACAATTAAGCCATCTGATTGGTTTATAAAATTCATGGTACAGCAATTAAGCCACCTGATTGGTTGATAAGATTCATGGTACAGCAATTAAGCCATCTGATTAGTTTATAAGATTCATGGTACAGCAATTAAGCCATCTGATTGGTTTATAAGATTCATGGTACAACAATTAAGCCATCTGATTGGTTTATAGGATTCATGGTACAACAATTAAGCCATCTGATTAGTTTATAAGATTCATGGTACAGCAAATAAGCCATCTGATTAGTTTATAAGATTCATGGTACAACAATTAAGCCATCTGATTAGTTTATAAGATTCATGGTACAACAATTAAGCCATCTGATTAGTTTATAAGATTCATGGTACAGCAATTAAGCCATCTGATTAGTTTATAAGATTCATGGTACAGCAAATAAGCCATCTGATTAGTTTATAAGATTCATGATACAACAATTAAGCCATCTGATTAGTTTATAAGATTCGTGGTACAACAATTAAGCCATCTGATTGGTTTATAGGATTCATGGTACAGCAATTAAGCCATCTGATTAGTTTTGTAAGATTCATGGTACAACAATTAAGCCATCTGATTAGTTTATAAGATTCATGGTACAACAATTAAGCCATCTGATTGGTTTATAAGATTCATGGTACAACAATTAAGCCATCTGATTGGTTTATAGGATTCATGGTACAACAATTAAGCCATCTGATTAGTTTATAAGATTCATGGTACAACAATTAAGCCATCTGATTAGTTTATAAGATTCATGGTACAACAATTAAGCCATCTGATTGGTTTATAGCATTCATGGTACAACAATTAAGCCATCTGATTGGTTTATAGCATTCATGGTACAACAATTAAGCCATCTGATTAGTTTATAAGATTCATGGTACAGCAAATAAGCCATCTGATTGGTTTATTCATGCTTTAACAATACAGACATTTGAATTGTTTGTACTCACCCTAAATCATGTTGGTCATCTGCAAGACCAGGTGCTATAAGTGAATGTCCACCTAATTGTAAAAGTCTTCGATTCAATCTCTTAGCAACAAAATTAAACCTAATATAATATAATATAAAAATGTACAATAAACACCAAATGTATAAATCAGAGTTGATTGTCTTAGGTGAAAAATGGATGATTTTTATGGCAGCAACAAGAGTTAAAAATGGTTACTAAATGTACTGTACAGCAATATGTCTAAGCAAAATTTAGCCAGGAAATTACTAGCCAATGTGTTCCTCAATAATACATCTACTGCATTAATCTAAATGTTACTTATAACATGACTTATATAAAAATCCCAAAAAATAATAGTAAAGCAACAAAACAATTAATACTAAGTCTACTGTATTAATCTCAATGACCCTAAAAATACTAGCCAATGTGTTCCTCAATTAATACTACATCTACTGTATTAATCTCAATGTAATTTACAACATAACATAACATGACTTGTATTAAAGTTCCAAAAAATAATAGTAGAACAAATCAATTAATAATACATCTACTGTATTAATTTCAATGTCCCTAAAAAATACTAGCCAATGTGTTCCTCAATTAATAATACATCTACTGTATTAATCTCAAAGTCATTTACAACATAACGTAACATGACTTGTATTAAAGTTCCAAAAAATAATAGTAGAACAAATCAATTAATACTACATCTACTGTATTAATCTCAATGTCCCTAAAAAATACTAGCCAATGTGTTCCTCAATTAATACTACATCTAATGTATTAATCTCAAAGTCCCTAAAATATACTAGCCAATGTGTTCCTCAATTAATACTACATCTACTGTATTAATCTCAATGTCCCTAAAATATACGAGCCAATGTGTTCCTCAATTAATACTACATCTACTGTATTAATCTAAATGTTACTTATAACATGACTTATATAAAAATCCCAAAAAATAATAGTAGAGCAACAAAACAATTAATACTAAGTCTACTGTATTAATCTCAATGTCCCTAAAAAATACTAGCCAATGTGTTCCTCAATTAATACTACATCTAATGTATTAATCTCAAAGTCCCTAAAATATACTAGCCAATGTGTTCCTCAATTAATACTACATCTACTGTATTAATCTCAATGTCCCTAAAATATACGAGCCAATGTGTTCCTCAATTAATACTACATCTACTGTATTAATCTAAATGTTACTTATAACATGACTTATATAAAAATCCCAAAAAATAATAGTAGAGCAACAAAACAATTAATACTAAGTCTACTGTATTAATCTCAATGACCCTAAAAATACTAGCCAATGTGTTCCTCAATTAATACTACATCTACTGTATTAATCTCAATGTCCCTAAAATATACTAGCCAATGTGTTCCTCAATTAATACTACATCTACTGTATTAATCTCAATGTCCTTAAAATATACGAGCCAATGTGTTCCTCAATTAATACTACATCTACTGTATTAATCTCAATGTCCCTAAAATATACGAGCCAATGTGTTCCTCAATTAATACTACATCTACTCTATTAATCTCTATAGAATAACATAACATGACTTATATTAATATATGGTGTATATATATATATGTGGTGTGAATTGACCAGGATAACCATGCTATATGAATAATGTGAGAGAATTTACCATGGCAACCATCCCACAGTTGTATATGAATGATGTGAAATTCATACTGCATGAATGTGTAACAATATACCATGTCCCATGGCAACCATATACGAGATAATTTACCATGGCAACCAAATTGCATGAAAGATGCAAGATAATTTACTATGGCAACAATACCAAATTATGTCAAATTCATTTAGTGTAGATTTCACAACAATTGATTTGAAATCGTGGAATCATTATTAACTTTGACTCTATAAAAAATATGAGAATCTGTATAAATATACTAACTTTTGATAAGAAGAATCTCCCAATCCAATCACACCAAACTTAACTTGATGCAGCGAGTCTGATGGCAAATTTTTTCGAAGCAGAAACTTCCAAAACATCTGTGAATACAAAACAGTAAATAATAATTCAGTTCCGTAAAAGTATAATGAATGTAGATTGGATCATGATTGCATATGACTAATACAGAGCAATTGACTCAACTATCAACAAGAGGCCAAGAAAAAAAAATCATTTTTTTTTTTTCATCCCTCATATTATTTAAATTTTATTTCATTGGTTTTTGTCTCAATTTTTATATAAATAAAAGAAAAAAATATAAAAATCAAAAAGAAATCATCAAAATGACAAATTTTTATTTTTATCTGAGATTAGAAAATTATATTTTAATGAAAATTCACAGCACTAATAATGATAGAATTACATTTTTTTTTAAATAGCTTATTTGTATTTTTGACACAACTTTGCATTGAAATAAATTATTGAATTGCTGTAGATTAATATTGGTTAAATTTGAAAACATCAATTTAAAAAAAAAACATCCTTTCAGTAGAGTTGATATTTTCTACATCCTGCAATGAGATTTCAACAATAATTTTATAGTTGGATGTGTATTCCTTTTTAAATTGCTAAATTCTGGTTACAGAAATTGTTTGTTTTTACGCTTGTAACTTTGGAATATGGCTCGTGTTTATTTTATTGTGTGGTTCATTACCTTCATGTTATCAGGTTCATCTCCTTGTCCAGTAGTAGCACACACAAATATTACTATAGATTCCTGAATCAGCTCTGACTAAAAAAAACAAAAATAAAGAAGTAAATTGAGATTATTTTCAGAAGTTTACCATACTAAAAATCGGATATGAATTAATAAATTTTACATTTGATTAAGTATCATCTTATAAAAAAAATATTGTTTTCGCAATAATTATAAAATACTGCTTATCAATCAAGAAAATAAATGAAACTACAAAGTTAATGATGTTTTACATTAGACTAAACATTCCAAGAGGAGTGGGGGTAATATAATCAACCTAAGAGATCTCACTGAAAAACTACACTTCTCTGACTTAGCTTCCATGCTAAACTAAGCGCCCGATCCCCACTTATTGGACGTTTCTGTTTTCGGGGTCACGTTTCAATAAGCACTAATCCCCTCCAAAATAACCAAATTTCATTGCCTGGTTATAAAACCTGGTCTTTGATCATTGTTTGATATTACTCAATACAGGTATGTTAATATCGTGCAAATGCATAATGCATGGTAACCGTGTGTGAACTACGCTTCTACAACGAACTGTTAACAGTCATGAAAAGCAGAAAATATACTTCACTCCATATTTAGCTTTCATAAATTACTAAAATTATGTTCTTTTTTTGCTGAAATCAATTCCAACAGATCGTACTTTGACATCAATAATTAACTTCCACATTGCGTTACCGGAATGCCTCAGGAATTCCAGAAAAATTGCATTAGACAACACAGTATCAAATTGTGCAAGAAAACATAATAACAAATATTTTGACACTTATAAATTTAACATCGTAAATTCTGGTGGTACATAATTAATACTGGAATAAAATGTGTGTATTTTTTGGGACCATTTCTATTTCTTCACTGTAAAAGTGTTGTAGAAATCAATTATGATGCCATTAAACTAAGGGGCCTCACTGAAATATAGCTTAACTAAGGAGTCTCACTGAAATATGACCAAAATAATTGATGTCACTGGAATACTGTAAAACATGTTGAAAAAACTGTAGCCACCATTTTGAATTTATAATGAAATCATTAGTTCTCTCGCTAAAGTTGCTAAAAAGACATGCTCGCGAAAAAGACGGAACTATAGGGTATCACATAAATATTGTCAAACTTTGAGATGGAACTAAAATACAACCACTGCAAGCCTACTGTTATATAACTATCAAATCTCTTCTGATTTTTAACTCACAATAATATATTCATCCATGGAAACAACTCGGGTTGAAAAGTGTCGTCTTTTTGCTTCTCTTCCAACTCTCTCAGCAACATCCTGAGCAGTTCCAGTTTGACTACCGTATAACACTAATATACTTCGTTTTTCCTCCATTTTTGATGAAATCCTAACAAATTATGAAATGGTCTGTGAAGAGAATAATAACATTAATGATACAAATAGTACAATCATCATGAATGTTTTCATATTACATCATAGTTTGCTTGAATTTAGTTGACATTAAGTTTATTGGCATTTTATTTAATATTTCAATTGATAAGTAATCATGACCTTGGTATAGAAACAGATACACACGCCCCAAAACAACATTACAAGATAGAATTTGTCTACATCATTATACGCATAAAATAAAGTTTGTCCAAAATACATGACATTATGACAAGATTTGTTTTCACATATAATTCTCCCAAAGGAAATTAAAACTAATAATGAAAACTTTTGATGGCATTCCAACAATGCAGAAAAAACACATGATTTTAAAGCAGGGGAGTCGTCACCTGCATTCTTAGCGTGTGTTATTATCATCGCTTGGGACTCAATTCCCGCGTGTGCACAGGTGGCGACCATCCCGCTTTAGCTCATTACATTTTATTTACTTTTAATAATAATAACTTTATTGCATCCTTAGAAATACAATGTTACTATCAGTTAATAGCAATAATACAAAAAGAAAGTTAGTTGTTAATGGGATAAAGCGAGTATTACATATCAAATGGCATTTTCATTTCTTGATTGAAATGCGTTAGGAATATAGTTGCCAAATTATTATTATTATTATTATTATTATTATAGATCAGGGAAGTCTGTACAAACATACCGGTATATATAATTTTGTATACAATGTAACAATTGAATCACATTTAGATATGGTAGTAAAGTTATTATAAATAAATCGAAGAAAATGGAAGATTTACGTCTGCATGATCAGAGCTAGCACTCAATAATCTGATCTATATATTATTCACTTCAGATACATGGTCTTATCGATGTATACGGCGTAAAAGCGTGTTTTTACATTAAACAATATTGTATCTGATAATACAAGGAAAATCACTCACCTTGTATATCCGCATGTACAGCGAGTGCAGCTTAGTCTTGACTTCACACTTCCGGGTTGTATGTTTGTTTGTGTGTCGTTTCCTCCACTTGTGCGTTGTTTGAGTGTATGCTACCTACAACTAGAAGTACCATACACACTGCGTTTATTTTATTGAAATCGTCACATACATATTGATGCTAGTCTGACTGTGTTAGGGTAAGCTTGTAATTTTGTTTATTAAATAACCGGGGGGGGGGCATTTCTGTTTTATGCGCTCGGTTATTTCACGAGTGATTCACTGTGTAAGACCGCCCCGCAACACCTCCATCCATCAACACGGAAGGTGTTTTATATTAGTTTCCGTGCTCGTATCCTTTATATAGAATCACGTTCCTCATTGTAAACAAAATTTGCAATATCATAAAGTCCCATTCAAACTCTTTGTTGTGATTGGTCTATCCGCGGTCACATGGCGAACATGCACCATTTTACGCGCGACTTGTGTTGTTGTCTCGGCGGCGCTTGACCTGTATGTTGTAAAAATGCAGCGAAATCTAGCAACCTTTCACCTACCCCCGGAACACAGGAGAAAGCTTCAAGAAGCTGGATTTCAAACTGTCAGCGACATTATTGAAGTCTCCCCGATAGAGCTCAGTAAAGAACTCGAAATCAGCAAAGAAGACGCATTGGAAATTCTTCAGTTGGTGAAAGGCACAAACATTACATCATCGACTGCTCTAGAAAAACTGAAAGAGGAAAAGGAATTGCCGTTCATAATAACATTCTGTGAAGAATTAGATACAATTCTTGGCGGGGGAGTGCCGTTGGCAAAAATTACCGAGTTCTGTGGGGCTCCTGGGATTGGCAAAACTCAGATAGGCATACAATTGGCAGTTGATGTACAGATACCGTCTGTATTTGGAGGCGTTGAAGGAGAAGCCATTTATATTGACACAGAGGGCAGTTTTATGGTACACCGTGCTGTTGACATAGCACAAGCTACTGTCAGTCACTGTATTTCTAGTATAGAAAACAATCCAAAGTTAAAAGAAGTTTTGAATGATTTCACAGTTAACAGTATTTTATCTAAGATTTACGTCTATAGATGTAATGATTATATTGAGCTTATAGCAACTGTCAATCTATTACCACAGTTTTTAACTGAACATCCTCGGGTTAAACTCATTGTTTTGGACAGTATAGCATTTCATTTTAGAAATAATTTTGACGATATGGCGCTTAGAACCAGATTATTGAACGGCCTGGCGCAGAATCTGATTCGCATGGCATCCCAGCATAAATTGGCTGTGGTGTTAACCAATCAGATGACGACAAAGATAAGGTCAGATGATAGAGGTCAAAGTCATGTTGTGCCAGCTTTGGGAGAGAGTTGGGGTCATGCTAGTACACTAAGGATTGTACTATTTTGGCAACATAATCAGAGATATGCAAGACTGTACAAATCGCCGTCAAGAAAAGAAGCCACAGTTCCGTACACTATAACAATGGGTGGTATTCGCAGTATTGGTCAACAGAATATTGACAAAGAACACAAAGATGGTGACCATGGTGATGATGAATGCAATCCTAGAAAGAGGATGAGATTAGATGAATAAATAGTTCTGGCTAGTTGTTTTACCCAAATTTTGTGAGTTGTACCCCATTTAAATATGTTTATACAATGTAACATATGAATCTTTTTTTTTTTTAATTCTATTTTAATTCTATTAATTGTATTGTTTTTAGTTCCATATATGTATTAATTAAAGGATATCAAATTTGTGATTTCACAGTATCAAATTTATTGTAGTGATGTCATTTGTTATGTGCCTTTAATAAATCTGCAATTGTAGAATCACAAATTTGATATCCTGATTATTCCATATATCTATTTTGCAGTTTCTGAAGGCTAAACAGTGATCTTAATTTGTGAATAAGTACTTAAAGTGCCTGTGCAATGCCCACCCTCACGTTTCCCATTTTAGATCTGTGTCCCACTGAAAAGGGTAGTTATTGATTTTTTTGCTGAAAATGATTACTCGTATCCAAGTAAATTTGGGATATTTCTCGTGTTGTAGCCACGCCCACCTATCATGAAACGGTCGACTATTTTCGGATTTCCGACTCTCGCCGAAAGTGCGCCACCAAATGACAAAAGTGAGAGGAAATAAACGGCATGGTAAAAACTATGTCAAATTATAATTTGTGTGCTCATTATAAAGAAGATCACCATTTGTGAACACGGTTTATCGTTAGTTTTAACTTGCTGCAATTAAGAAATGCCTATGTTTATCCCTATGTTTACAGTTTTAAGGAAGCATTTGGGACCCAATTCAAACAGTAATTTTCATAATCTGGAAAAAAAATCACCACTGAACAAGGATGAAAAAAATGTCTGCTCTGAGAAGTTGGAAGAATTTGAAATTAATATCTGAAACTTCTAGAAATATCTGAATTCAATATATTTTCTCAAAATAATTCAAGCAACCCAATATTTTGGGATAGTCAACAGTGTTATCAAAAGTTCAATCTGATTCATGAACCCATCTGGATTTTTAATTCCTGTTCTGCCAAAGTCTGAAAAACGGAATGACCATCCTTGATCACTTTCAAGCTTCACACATGCATTTTGTGCATCCACCCCATCATCATTTCTCAAACTGGTTCGATTTTGGTACAAGACAAGTCATGATGATGGTTGACCTTTTGATAGATTATTGGTGTCTATTTTTGTGCCCAAAACACCTAAAATCAACTTTTGAACACGTCATCAACCATTTTTCAGCATGCCTTAACAGATTTCGTTTAAACTTGAGTTATTGATGCATGTCATTTTGTTTAGTGATTTGTTAGAAAATGGCTGACTGGTGGCCATGTTGTTTTTATTTTCATGTGGTCTTAATCATTTCTCAGACATGCTTTATCTGTTTTTGGTATGAACAACACATATGATAGCCAACTCATGGCCATTTTTAGTCCCCATTCAGACGCAGTCCGAAAACGGGGACTTGTATTTTGATCTCTGTGCATGCGTGTGTGCATCCGAACCTGTATCTCAGACATGCCTGGACCAATCACAATCAAACTTCACAAATATCATACATGATATTATTCATATGCACATCAATTTGTTTCACGATCTAATTCAAGATGACGGCTATTTTTGTGCTAAAAAAATATCAAAATCAAGCATTTCTCGGCTGTTTAAAGATTGATTCTGTTCAAACTTGGTATATACATTGGACATAATAGGACCTTGATACACATCATTTTGTTTTTCAGATAAGATTAAAAATGGCCAACTGGTGGCCATTTTGTTTTAATGAATGTGGTTCTAGTGTCACATCTGACTTGTATTGACTGGTTATGTTCAAATTTTAAATATTCATTATGTCACAGATATATCGGTTTGACGATCATATTAAAAATGGCTGAATGGTGGCCATTTTTGTGTTAAAAAATCATCAAATGTCAAGCATTTCTGAATGGATTTTGATGAAACTTGGTACATACATTAAACATTACGGGTTCCTGATGCACATTTTATTTTTTAGATCGGATTCAAAATGGCTGACTGGCAGCCGTTTTGTTTTAATGAATGGGGTTCTAGAGCCATATCTCTGACATGCTTTGACTGATTATGATCAAATTTTATATATTCATTATACATCATCACATAGATATATACATGTATTCTAAATGGCTGATTAATGCTGTTCCAGAGCAATATCTCGTAATATGGACAAGTACTCGTTTGATGATCAGATACAATATTGTTAAACAATCATCATAATCATATTCCTGATATGTTTATATTTCATCTATATTACTATTAAAAAAACTATATATTATCTTAAATTTGATAACTAGCGGGGACTGTGCCATGCATGGCTTGTTTGTTTTGAAAATGAAGCATTTCTGTCATTCCTAATCAAAATCTTCAGACTTGGTACATATGTTGAAAAAATGTCTAAATGACATAAATTTGATAATAAATGCTGTGCTATATCCATGTCTGATATGTCTTGGAATTCAATAGACAATTTACCATTCTCTTTGAGATCCCACGTTATGCATGAAATTTACCGTAAAAGAAAATATATTACTTTGCTTCATTACTGTAACACTGTACTAATTGCCATTTATCACATACATATCCCTGTTATTCCTCTATTGTGACGTTACATTGTTCTCATGAGCGAACATCCAAGTACTGTAGAATACTTTATTTTCGCTTGGAATTTATTTTCGCTATTTTTGCTAAAGGGATGATTCCGTGAAAATAAAAACCAGCGAATATACATTTTTTTCTATATTTTACATTAATCTCATCAAAAATCAGTGAAAATAAATTCCAAGCAAAACTCCCCAAAACCCTTTTCCGCGAAAATTAATTCCAGCGAAAATAAAGTATTCCACAGTATTTTCATCACCTGGCAACCACAATCTGTGAAAACAATGGTCGAAAACTCAAAAAAACAAAGAGAACTTTAGGCTAGTTGTGAAACAGTACTAAGATTACCCTCGCGTTTGCAAAATTTGGTTGTTCGGGATCGTCTCGTAGTTGTGCTGAAGAGCCCACAGAAATATATATTACAGTGGTACGCACCTTAGCAACATAAAATGTTCTGTAATGTCATGTAGCTCCATCCCTGAGAATAGATACAGCTACATTGTACATATACATGTATACGAAAAGAATGAATGTGACCAAATACACAACTACTTTCAGGGTTTATTCGATCTGTCTAACTAGTTTGCCCTTTAGTAGAATCAATAGTATGAAGGAGATGTACTAGTTGTTTTTGTGGAATATTCAGTGAGAGAAATGCTTGAATGTGATTTGCAATATAATGTATAATTATGATAGTTTTATATGTTTGATGCCTGTATTTCATGCATTTCTATTTGAAATTACATTGCATTTTCAACTGGTGGTGGCCTTTTTGCATATCTGGAGAAATTTTTTTCACTGGTTGTGTTTAAATTTAATACCAAGACGTTTTTTAATGAAAATGTTTTTGACCAAATTGCAGTCATTTTAGTCCAAAAAAATTGTTGGTAAAAATCATAATTCATGTGCTTCAAACTTTTTGAACATGCATTGTCAATTTTTTTTACATTTGGTATAATTTTGAGCAGCTGAGTTATTGGTGTAATTTTTTTTTTTTTTTACATTTTGATTGAAAATGGCTGGCAGGTGGCCATTTTGTTGCTTGGTTTTACACTTCAGTAGTTTCTCAGACATGTTTCAGAGTAGGCACAATGATGTGCCATTATTGCTGACATGTGCATATACTGTATAGAATGATTTGGCATGCAGTCAAAGATCGCTGCCAACATCGATATAGTATTTAAAAAATGCGCATTTTAAATTACTTCCATTACTTCAGTGAAAATTAATTCCAAGCTAAAATAAAGTACTTTACAGTATGTACGAAAGCAGTACAGTGATATTGATAAATGCATAATGGAGGTTGATGTGATCCTGTACCGCCCGAGTGCATACTTTATGGTGTTTTCATTTTAACCTTAGTAAAGTTAACGCATAGTTCTGTATGGTGTCATCATGTCAAGAGCCCATTTAAGTCTCATCTTGTAGATAGCTAGACTGATGCTACGACCTTCTGACATGACATATATCAATGTTCAAGGTTTGTAATAAAGTGATAGCCACACAGCCCTGTCATGTAGTCATGAATATGACTTCTGTGGCAAAATGCACTATGTGTCAGCACTAGCACTTGCAATTGGCACTTACAAAAAAAGTCAGGAGAGACAACAGTGACATTCAATGACCGGAACTGTCGCATGGCACAAAAACATTATTAAAAAAAAATAAAAATAAAATTAAAAAAAACATGTCCTACAACTACATGTATCATAGTGAAAAAAGTAATACATTGAAAATGTACAGAAAATATAGTTCTTGTAAACTGTCATATCGAGAGAAGCTATTTTCTTCCACCTGGACCTCCCAGTGTCCTAGTTACCTTGGGCATGTGCATTCGCATTTTTCTGAGTTGGAACGCTTATGCGAGAGCGAGATTGAAACAGGATCTTGGTATCATGTCACTGTAGTTGCAAACCCTAAGTAATGTACCTGTGGTATTATACATCTTTTCTTTAATAATACTTGCAATATTTTTGGGCTGCCACTGATCCATGAATCATTTGTTGACTTGTATTCATGGCAACCAACTTCTCTAATTAAACAATAATGTAATTATTTGTTTTCCGAACTCAACATTCTATTCCTATACATGGTACAGGGCCTTGATGCTCAATAATGCAATACATTATCGCGAATAATCTGTGACAATGATATAATAAAATTTGCTTGTATTGACAATGCTATAATATAATGTGTAATATTGGATGATATCATAATAATAATATGCAAATTAAACCACCTAGCTGGCACTCTGATTGGATGATCACCTACAATGTAGTAAATTTCTATGTAATCTTTCTCTTTTCAGATGTAACTATTGGCTTTTTGTGTTGTGCTCCACATGAGTTCGTCAAATCATCATTAGATTGAAAGAACTGTGAATCTCTGAATTCAGCTGTCCAATTAGCATCTTGGAATACCACAGCTACTTGATTTAATTTTTTTATATATTTAACTAAATCATACAAAATAACAAACAGCAAATACTAAGCACCTCTATGCTTGAATTGAGTATATTTATGCTGGAAAAATCCACAAGAACTCAGTAAAGAATTTGAAATCAGCAAAAGAAGATGCATTGGAAATCCTACAGTTGGTGAAAGGACTGAACATTATATCATCGACTGCTCTTGAGAAACTGTTAACAAAAATTACCAAGTTCTGAGAGATTCCTGGATTTGGTAAAATGTAGCTTGACATTCAATGTGCAGAAACAGTCTGAATTTGAAGGTGTTGAAGGAGAAGCCATTTATATTGACACAGAGTGTGCTGTTAATATGACGTGTTTATGCTAGAGGAAATCTCTGCAAGATGATCTTCACATTAAAAGAAGTGGTAATGTGGCTCGGAGTGACGGCATTTGAACTGTGGATCAACCTGGTTACCATTCTCATATTCTCTATACTTTTAGCACTAAAACTGGAAAGTGTGGTTGATATGACTTGGTGGGAGGTTTTTATCCCACTGTTTACATGTGATGGGTTGAATGCATATTTCTGTGCTATTGTGTTTATTCGATTGTGGATAGACAGAGATTTACGTACAGCTGGATTACGTGCAGTCTGGAGTGCTCTTGTCCTGATTATGGTCTTTATATTTGAAATGTTACTGTGTCAGAGATTGGAAGATGAAAACAATCTCTCGTTCTCATTGATTATGTCACCTGTGTTTATTCTGCTCCAGATGTTGATGATTCGGGCATGTCAGGTTGGATAGTGGATTGCCTCATCTTACTTCTAAATGTAATCCTGAGTAATCAAGGAAACTGTACCTTTTTTGTATAATTATCTACATGTACATGAAATCCACTTTTTGTATACAAAACTGACCACCAATCTTCATTATGATTCAAAATAATTGTGATCTCTAGATATATTTCCCCTAAAACTAATTACTGGTAATCTAAATAAATTTATAAGCATACAGCTGACATGCAGCTCTCCTATCAAAAACTCCTATTGCTTTCATGTTGGGGAAATTATGGGTGATTAAGAAATTATTTGCGAACTATAATGGTCCATTTTTAGCGTAGCATAAATTTTTATTCTTTGAAAGAGACTAAATAATAATAAATATTTTCGCAAAGCCATAAAAATAAAACCTCAACGAAAGAGATAAACCCATGAGTGGATTTATAGAGATGCATGGTTGAAAATTTCAAATCAGGTCAGAAGTCAAGCCTAAATTGGTGGTACGAAGACAAGTCAGAATATTATACATTGTTTTTCAATTGATGCCATTTTTCTGAAGAAAGCATCAACATTTGAGTATGTCATCAACAGTTAGTTTCTCAGGCATACCAGAGCTGATATCATTCAAACTTTGTATGAACAACTCACACATGATGGGTTACTGATGCTCATCAATTTAGTCTGTGATTTAACTCAAAATGGCTGACTGGTGGTCATGTTGGGTTTTTTTTGGGTTTTTTTTGGGTTTTTTTTATGTTCTTAATCATTTATCTGAAATACAGGCTTCAAAGTTGGTACATAGAATTGAACATCAGGGAACCCCAAATTGATAAATGCAATATCTAGAGAAAGCAGGAACTCATCTGTTTTTGTAGTTGGATTCTTTCCTACAGGTCATTTATAGCAACCAGTATACTGGATATAATGTGTTGTGTTACTTGAAGTAATATTAATACTGGTTTTTGCAAGATTACATGTTATCTTTGGTATTAAAGCCACAATTAACTCCTATTCATCTACCAATGATGTGAGTGATTGTGTGTAATAAAGATTACAATCTGAAGTGATGCCCCATGGTTCTAAATATGTACTGTCATTTCCAATAATTAAGTTATTTCACCATATACTGTACATACAAATAAACATGCACAGATCGCAGTATCATCAGATCAATATATTGTTTGTACATAGTCGTCTACCAGTAATAAAACTTTTCTTTCAACAGAATATCTCCACTTTTCCCATTATTTGCATCCCCATCTTATATTAGCTCTCGTGTGCAGAGCAGGAAGGAAAGCTAATTTCAACCCAATGTCTGTCAAATATTGTTCTTCTAATATCTCTAGAACCACTTGGTGGATTGGAATGACATTTAGTATACATATATATATATATATAAAGATGAACTCCAGACCTGATTAATTGCATTAAAACTTGATTCATAGAAACTTTGCGTTGAATGTCACACTATTTTTGAAATAATTTGCACATGTTAAAAATTGATAAGCCTGTTAACTAGTTTGTTCATATCCTGACAAAGGTGGCTCCAGTCTATTACAACCAGGTATATGCATGACAAATTATGTATTTGCATCAATTAGTTGTGGTGGATTCACAAGTTTTCCAAGATGAAGTATTATCCCTAGGTGTGTAACATTAACATCGTCTGCTGGACCGTTTTATGCAATATATATATCAGCAATAGATATGTTAATAACCAAATTCTATATGTGTGTGCATAAAATCAATATTTAAGAACATTTCAATATTTTCCATTGCTTTGCTAAATGGTCATAACTTCCGCATAAATATCTAGTTAACTGATGGTAGGAATTTATCTGTTGTGATCCGTCATCAAATTCTACGATGAACACCTAATTAAAGTATCTCAGAACATTGATAATTTCAGAATGTTGTGATCAACAATAATACTTCACAAAGACTGAGCAAAAAACAACCCCACAAATGGGCTGGCTTCAATCACTGTTACAATTTTTTCAACATTTCATTTCAATTTTTAAATTTTCCAATAATTTTACAAACAACTGTTTGACTTTCCAATCCAACTTTATTTAATATCCAACCAATCTTTTCGACTTTGTAACTAACATTTACAACTTTATTTAATATCCAACCAATCTTTTCGACTTTGTAACTAACATTTACAACTTTATTTAATATCCAACCAATCTTTTCGACTTTGTAACTAACATTTACAACTTTATTTAATATCCAACCAATCTTTTTGACTTTGTAACTAACATTTACAACTTTATTTAATATCCAACCAATCTTTTCGACTTTGTAACTAACATTTACAACTTTATTTAATATCCAACCAATCTTTTCGACTTTGTAACTAACATTTACAACTTTATTTAATATCCAACCAATCTTTTCGACTTTGTAACTAACATTTACAACTTTATTTAATATCCAACCAATCTTTTCGACTTTGTAACTAACATTTACAACTTACTACCCAATTTGTTAGTGGACTCTTAAAACCTTTCAATCTAATGTAGTTCCAGATTTTTTGTCCAACTTTTACGATATGTCAGCCAGTTTTTTAGAAACTTAATATTTAAATTTGCTACAGCCTTTTACAACTTTCAATTTAGTTCACCAAAGAGGGGAAGATGAAACTGTACATCCCTGACATTCCTAGCTGTTTGGGATCAACGGATGAATGAAGTAAAGTTGGGAAAACAGACAGCCGCATATTACTAGATATATAAATATAATAAAGAATGAATAAATTTAAACACAGCTGAAATTTTGTTTACAAATTTATTCAAAAAAAGAAAGTTCAAGATCACACAGCATGTGATATGGCTATTTTAAAGACGTCATTATTACCACTATGGAAGATATACTATGGTAATATACATATTTGATACCCAGTTATTTAGCACAACTCTGATAAATGCAATAAGCCATGTAAAAATTAATCGATATATTGATTATCCAGCATATACCACGAAACGGCTGAAGACTCAACAAATAACATACTGTGTGTGCCACGCGGGCCCCAGTGAAGAGACGAAATACCCAGAGGGCGGTATTTAGAGCCGGAGCAGTCAAGACGTAGAGTGGAGCCAATGCCATGAATGCGTAGATGTTCTCAATGTCATTCTGAACCACTCTGTGAAAAAAGAATATACAGATTATCCAGTGTAATCAGTCTAATAACGACAGTCATTTCGTAAATTCGTCTCCATTGTTTTGTAATACGTTATAGTCATTGTAAACTTGAGAAGTTCAAATGAATACGTTTATTCAGAACACCTTTCATATTAGTAGCGCCCTCTAGTGTCGGTGCCCTTCCGTGACGCCTGGTGACAGGAAAGCCGTTCACAGCATTGTATTTGTGTTTCGATTTGTAGTCATCACAAACTACAATTAACATTTTGGTGATATTTAATATATTTTGATTACACAACCATTGACATTGGTTCGTTTTGATCGACATTGCTTGCACTAATCAACTCAATACTGACGTCACACAAGCATCTTGGCGGTAGAGGGCGCGAAAACATATCAGCACAACTTACGTATTAATAAGTGTGATTCTACCTGCCATTCGAGGTCATACTGGGATAGTATGATCGTTGATAAGATATGGAGCAGAACACTGACAACGTGTCAGAGTAAA
This sequence comes from Saccoglossus kowalevskii, assembly GCF_978046115.1. Lineage (NCBI taxonomy): Eukaryota > Metazoa > Hemichordata > Enteropneusta > Harrimaniidae > Saccoglossus > Saccoglossus kowalevskii. The sequence goes on from NC_140657.1 coordinate 9,048,619, forward strand.
ATACAGAATCGAAGGATAAACGGCAAGCAAAGTTCAACTTCACGATGACACGTAAACTGGGTGACATTTTGTATTCATCAGGTTGAAATATGATGTCACTCTGTTGGTTTTATTTACCTCAGACTGCGATTCCTGCTCAGTGTAAAATGTATTTATTTGCCGTGTTACCTTTTTACTCTTTCCACGGTACTGTCTGTCGCCCCCATGCGCTTTACGTCTTCAGTGGACTTGGCATTTCCGAACGCCTTGGCATCTTCTGGATTGGAATATTTCTAACAAGGAAAACATAAAATAAATTAAATAAGTGACGCTCAAACTACAGAGGCACTAATAATAAAGTAGCTTAGCACATTTTTGTTCAATTTTAGCTAAGCCTAATAAAACCATAACGTAAGCTACGAATAATACAACTTATCAAGTACGGTGTTAAATACAGCTATAACCCGGTCGTGGGTGTGTCATCGTCAACTTTGAATATTACTCGACTGTTTGTTCAAATAGTTTGTAAGGGGACATTCTATGTATAAGCCTAGTTGGTTTCAGCATATGTTTACATATACTAGTACTACGCATTTGCGAGTCCCGTCCAACCAAACAACCTTTACCCCACCCCAACCCCAATCGAGTCACACAAACATGTATGGACGTATCTTGCCTAAAGTAGGCCACCGTACTGAGTGAGCACACGTTTAATAGTGGATTTGACTGCCTGTAGAACTCTCCCGGGAACTCACCTTTCTCGTTGTTCTGATTAGTGCAGTGAGTGGTAGCAGCAGCAAGTATTTAACTAGCACTATGGTGCTATAATACGCGAACAACTTGAACACCGGGTTACTTAACGAAAGTTCTGCTGCCATGTTGGAAGAGCAATGTTTGACCGGAACAAAGTCAGTAAGGATGTGTCCACTGACGATTCTATAGGGGGTCCAGTCTGAGATTTGGGGTAGTGATTAAAAATGCAATTTGAATACGAGTAGTCCTTTTAAAGGGCGGTGGTCGTCGCGCTGCGCGTGTCCCACAATCCAATGCGCTCTTCTAAAGGACATCTCAAGTATGAGGTTTGACCTGGGCGCGTCTTGCACTAATTGCCACCGGTGACTTCTTTTATACCTTCCAATCACCTAAAATACCTGATTAAAACTTGGGTAACGACTCAGTTTGTACTTATCGATCTGCGCAACAGTCAAAGTTGCCATCTTTGTTTATATGAGACCCATATAAACACAGAACTGAATTATTCAAGCACTGTAAGGAGGTTATAGTAAATTTTAGTATTAAAGTTCAATTAACTGAAAAAATTCGAAGCAATTATGAAATATTGTTCAGGAACAAGAACTGCACAATACATACAAAAATGTATGCAAATGAGATATGAGCAGCTCCACCAAAATTAAAAATATGCTTTCCACCATAGTTATGAGTTTAATGTGATTTTAATTGATTTGATTTTTCACTTCTTAGCAATAATAGCTAGTGCATTGTATTGTACTGACCGTACCAATTTATTGTGAGTTTTTATGTATTTATAATATTGTTTAGCTTTATTTAGCATTCTGTTTAGTTGGTTAACTTTACTGTATCGTAGTGTAGTTTATTTTATTTCATTTTTATACGAGCATAGAACAACTCACTGTAGTTTGTTTTAGTGTTGAATAAATATTATTATTATATCATCATCATTATTATTATTATATATCTCGCGCATGCGTGGCGCGACGACTACCGCCCTTTAATACAATGACATCATATGACACCGCGTTTCACCATAATGGATTATTTGTGCTCAAATTCCCATCTGCGTCACGGTTCAAACGGCATCGTTCGACTCCAGTCAGTGAAATGGCATGCTTCTGATTCTATGGAACTTTGGTTCGAACGTTCTGTTTTGTGGTCCAATGACTTGTTACCGACATGGACGAGATAACACTGTCGCTGTCACACGGATGGTTGATATAGTGCAGCACAGGTGGTAGCAAGACCCGGGGTAACTCGTCAGTTACTTGATACTATCAGCGTCGTTTTTCTTTTATTCTATTTTAAGTATTTTTGTATAGGGGTGAAAGCTCCGTTTAGGTAAACACGTTATGGTAAACTTTGTTAGCTAGACATTCGCGCACGTTTTCTTATCCCGTGCAAAGGGGCTGTGCGCGAATGCAACTACAGTCAAAACGTAATAACTGCGTTGTCGCGGCAACGTTGTTCTTCTTACAACTTGAATCTGCGGATGGAAAGGTAAAAATGTGAAACTCTCCTTCTTGATCACTGATTTTGTGAATACTGTGTTGAACGCAATCAATTTCATAATAAGGATGAATATCATTTTATGGCTGTTTTTCCTCGCTGTCTTCGTATTAGAACATAATTTTTGCATGTATAGTTTTGCACTAACCCCACTTACTGTTTGTATATACACGCCTGAAGTGTTAGTACATACTACGTCAAATTTAATGTATTACAAATTACCCATCATGCAAGGTTTTTAAATAAACATGGCGTCTGTCTATGTACACAGTACTATTGTTGTCTAGTCGTCTTTACTAGTTTGCTGCATTCACTTGTATCAAATTCACTAGTATGACTTCAAGAAACAATTTAAACCAGTTGACTAGTTTTGTTCATTTTGCTATGAAAAGCAGAATTTGAATGTATTTCACAGTTAGCATTGTATAGGGCTAAACCAACACTTACTTATACTAGCCCAAAGCTGGCTCATTCCTAAACATGTTGATTGAACCTACCGTTTAAAGTCGCCCTCGCACGACAAGAATGACATAAACTTTCTTCTTTACAAAGAACCCGAGAGGAAAAAAAGCATTGTACCACGGATGTCTTGAGTCGGCCAATGGGTGTTTTAGTATTCCCGTGGGTGTATGCCGTAAATAAACTGGTTATAGAAAGATATATGGAATTAAAAAAAACGACAACGCAGTATACACTATTCATTGACTCAGTGATTGACTATAAATTAAAGCGGGAGGGCAGCGCACGTGCAGCAATTGAGCCCCAAGCGACGATGACAACACACTCTAAAACGCAAAGGCTCATGGGTAGACGCTTGTTTGTAAACAATGACGCATGCGCAGGTGACGACTCCCCCGCTTTAAGGTAGGTATATCATAGCAACAATTCTGCACAATTCGCGACAGATGTATACCATCAAGTGATCATGATTTGACTAGTGCAAACCATCCGCGATTGTGGTTTCTATGAATGAATACATGATATACACGGTATTGTCGCTAATCAGCAATAGAAAAGAAATGTAGTAGTGAATTGATAAGCGTGGTTACTCGTGGTGATATAGGAGCTCGATGTCAGTCATCTGAGAGCCTTAATATTACCAGTAAGTCGACAATAGTAGTATTACAGAGTTGGTGTTAAAACAGTCATTTGGGAGCGACGTTTTGTTGCTGGTGCACATAAGTTTACACCCCCCCCCCCCTCCGCGTCTAGACTGGTGAACTATAACCAACCCATATTGAAATCAGATAGTATTCATTCATTCGTTCGTTATGTCGACGCTTTAGCAACGTTTTCACGCCATGTTTTGGATTTCTGTTGCATTTTTGTCCTGGTTTTTGTCACGTATACAATGCTGCTTTTCCACACGTCGCTACACAAACCAATGTCATGATATGGCGCCCCCGTGCGTAGTTGTGATCTTTTCGAATTTATACTTCTTTAACGATATGGAAACATTTTGAAATTGACTGCTCTACATTTACTTCATTTACCATTCTGTGTAGAATCACAGGCACGGGCAAAGCCAAAAACTCACCTTACGTCCATATATTAATGTAATATATAATACTCCGAACCATATACTGTGTTTAACTGCTCTAAAATGACTATGTGTCCAGTTGTATCAGCTATATATTGTCTGGGCGTGGGACAACACGTTATATTCACAAACGAGGTCGTGGAATATTGTTCATTACTGGTTGATAAAAGTGTCAGACTGTGTTAGATTTGGTATCATGATCCTTTATTAAGCACATGAAGATATGTTACCGTGCGCCCTGTAGAGGGTGATCATAGAAGCGTGGAATGAAATATTTAAAATACAATTCATTGTTGTCATACACACTAATAAAGTAGGATAGAATATAATTTGGTACCTAATCTCGGTCTTGAGTATATTACGAACGACTAATCTCAACCCACGTTATGTTGAGAAGCCCAGTAACTAAATAAGCAGACAAAAAATTGGTGATCAGATAAGATGTACTGGTAGTATGTGAACGGATTACACAGGCCGTTAATACTACAGTCAACAGTTTTATCGAGAATAGTATGGTAACCCCCCCCCCCCAATTTTACGAAAGCCGAGATATCACCAGTCGATGTCGTGATTTATTTCACAGCAACTTTTATATTAATTCTGGTAATATGTTGGATGTAAACACTACGATAAAAACATTCTGTTTTCGACATTGTGAAATTTTTTCGTTTTTTGAAAGAAAAAAACCTGTAAAAACTGATTTTGCAAAAATAATTCAGAAATTTATATTAAGAATAATTCATAACGAAATGCTTTTCCTATGCACCCATAAATAATTTCCCTAATGTATGAACAACTTTAATAAATATGATTATATTTCGTGAAAATACTGTATTTTTTTGCATAAAAACGAAAGAATATCGAAAATGAAAAATGTTTATCGAAGTGTTATGTAGTATTTTATTTTGAAAGCACGAATGAACATTTCTCAAACGACATAAATATGAAGTCACATGATACCAAATAATGATTGCGCCAATCCATCAGGCAATACACGTTATCTGTTGTTTTGATATAATATATCGACAGCGCAAAATGGCTCTCTAGACCTTCGCTTGACACGATTGGGCATCGCATTTGCAAGTTCGTTTTTATCATCAAAGGCCATTTTTGTATGGTAGAAAATGAAAAGCTGGTCCAGCAAACAAAAATTATCATCGTTGAGTAGTTTATTCAATACTTCAAACTCCGCTCCCTCGATGTTCATTTTCATTACTACGAAATCATCGGGAGTCACGTGATCGCCTAGCCATTTACTGAAATCTATACTCTTAACGTTGATGGGAGAAAGGTTATCCACGTCTTTTTTAGTTTTTGAGATGGAGCTCCCCCAATAACCCTTCGTTTCAGCTTGTCGATCAGGGTACAATGTGATCCCATCAGTGTTTATCCAAACAGCTGTCTCATTGTAAAGCTGGAAGTGGTATTTCTTTCTCAGTTCCAATAACTCATTAGAGTGTATTGGGTCGGCTTCAAATGCAAATACCTTCCATTCCGTTGGGTCATACTCATACGGAATTTTAAACTCTTTCTGGTTCGTTGACTTCATGCGTTCTTTGTAGAATAGTCGAAGCGTGTCACCCCTATTTGCACCAACATCTATATATACAGTTGATTTCTCCGATGATTTCTTCGTGAATGACTTCTCGGAAACTTGTAGAAATTTTACGCAAAAAACTATTGTGGCCACCATAAGCACCAATGATATATAAACAAATGATCTCATCTTTATTACGCTGATGGAAATAAATAACAAAAAACATGTATGTAAATTATTGATGATATATGTTATTTATGGCAATAACGAAAATAGCGAGCAGTACTTCTATTTTTTCGAGCACATAGCTCGTGCAAAAAATATATAAATATTCATTATGCACCTGTATCAGCACAAAACTCACAAGTGTGATAACAAACAGTTCAAAACTGTGAGAGCAGTGGAAAGCACAAAGGGCGTACTCGTCATTGTTGTGGAATACGCAAACATTTGATTTGCGGATTACGGTCGCACATCAGTTCTTTTTTTTAACATTAGGTTCATGTATTGTAAACTACTAAGTGGGTTAAATATGTTATGTTATATTAGGAAATGAATTGCCTTAGTGTACGGGCGTTGCTAAAGAACGTTCCAAAGTATAGGACACGTCATATCACGGACTGCGCTATTGGCGTTGATTTCGCTATTGGCGAAAACGAGTAAATGCCCAATGGTTATCAGACAGGGAGCGAAGGAACTTTGTTCGCTGAGACAAATGGAATGACCTTTAGCGTAGACTGGAAAACCCGAAATGTGAAAACTATGGAAACATGGAAAGTAAAAAATACTGTCATATATTAGAAACGAATGTTACTAATAAACGAATGTTACTAAATTCGTGTGTTTTTCAGTGTTTTTACTTTCCATGTTTCCATAGTTTTCACATTCCGGGTTTTCCACTCTACAAACTTCAGGCTATTTCATATATGGTGATAGATCATGAATCTCCATAGCTCTTTGAAATAACGCCAACCTACCGCAATTTAAATATGTAAATTTTACAAGAGCAATAACTATAAATTCCAAATGACTTATCACATGTCTTCATTGGGTAATTCAGGTTCAAAGAGCTTTATAGCATTTCTGTTGTTGATTTTAAAAGCATATTCTACATTTCTCATTATGAATTATGAATTGTAAACAGAACTCACTGAATACAAGCAAAACTATGACAATAATATGGATGGTTTGAAGTGAAAGATACTTCACATCCTGTAGTAATACAAACTGTGAGCGATTGTACTAATACTGTAACTATCTATGTACCAACATATTATACATCCTGTAGTAATACAAACTGTGAGTGACTGTACTAATACTGTAACTATCTATGTACCAACATATTATACATCCTGTAGTAATACAAATTGTGAGTGACTGTACTAATACTGTAACTATCTATGTACCAACATATTATACATCCTGTAGTAATGCAAACTGTGAGTGACTGTACTAATACTGTAACTATCTATGTACCAACATATTATACATCATGTAGTAATGCAAACTGTGAGTGACTGTACTAATACTGTAACTATGTATGTACCAACATATTATACATCCTGTAGTAATACAACCTGTGAGTGACTGTACTAATACTGTTACTATCTATGTACCAACATATTATACATCATGTAGTAATACAAACTGTGAGTGACTGTACTAGTACTGTAACTATCTATGTACCAACATATTATACATCCTGTAGTAATACAAACTGTGAGTGACTGTACTAATACTGTAACTACCTATGTACCAACATATTATACATCCTGTAGTAATACAAACTGTGAGTGACTGTACTAATACTGTAACTACCTATGTACCAACATATTATACATCCTGTAGTAATACAAACTGTGAGTGACTGTACTAATACTGTAACTATCTATGTACCAACATATTATACATCCTGTAGTAATACAAACTGTGAGTGACTGTACTAATACTGTAACTATCTATGTACCAACATTTTATACATCATGTAGTAATACAAACTGTGAGTGACTGTACTAATACTGTAACTATCTATGTACCAACATATTATACACCCTGTAGTAATACAAACTGTGAGTGACTGTACTAATACTGTAACTACTTATGTACCAACATATTATACATTCTGTAGTAATAAAAACTGTGAGTGACTGTACTAATACTGTAACTACTTATGTACCAACATATTATACATTCTATAGTAATGCAAACTGTGAGTAACTGTACTAATACTGTAACTATCTATGTACCAACATATTATACATCCTGTAGTAATACAAACTGTGAGTGACTGTACTAATACTGTAACTACCTATGTACCAACATATTATACATCCTGTAGTAATACAAACTGTGAGTGACTGTACTAATACTGTAACTACTTATGTACCAACATATTATACACCCTGTTGTAATACAAACTGTGAGTGACTGTACTAATACTGTAACTATCTATGTACCAACATATTATACATTCTATAGTAATGCAAACTGTGAGTAACTGTACTAATACTGTAACTATCTATGTACCAACATATTATACACCCTGTAGTAATACAAACTATGAGTGACTGTACTAATACTGTAACTACTTATGTACCAACATATTATACATTCTGTAGTAATACAAACTGTGAGTGACTGTACTAATACTGTAACTACCTATGTACCTACATATTATACATTCTGTAGTGATACAAACTGTGAGTGACTGTACTAATACTGTAACTATCTATGTACCAACATATTATACACCCTGTAGTAATACAAACTATGAGCGACTGTACTAATACTGTAACTATCTATGTACCAACATATTATACACCCTGTATTAATAACTAAATGTTGTAGTAAATGTATCCATACTGTAAAGTCAAGTGAAGTATACTTCACTATTGTACACTTACATTGCATTCACCTTTGATCAAAGGAACTATGGTTCGATTACTCAAGAGCAACTTCTAACTGCAACCTATATTTCCACACTAAAACCAGAATAAAAAACAGTATTAACAGCTGTGTTGTTAATCCTCGTGGAACATTGTTACAGCTTGTTATTCAAATATAGTGGGCGTTGCACAGTCGTATATTTCCTAAACAATTGTGCTGCCTGCAGTGTATGTAATGTTAAGCTGAGGTTGAATCTAATACCTACAGACAGTTCAGTCATCTTCCACAACCTGAGAGTATATTACTCTTACCTCTTGATGGCCCCTGAGAAGTATATCTCCTTCTCCCTTGGGCAGCAGAAGTTGTTCGACAGTGTCCAGTTTCTATTGGCTCCTCTTGACAAGTTGGTAAAAGAAAACCAACCTGAGACCACAGGATTACAGCTCAGTATGAGCTTCAGAGAGAGACGAGAGCTGATGCTGCACGAGTGCATGAACCTTTCGGAATAGTTTGCAGAGTCACAAAAGGAAGAATTCTTCAGCAAGCTGACAAAATATCAGTTGGCATGATTGTGCCCATGCACAAATGGTCTGGACGGGTGCGATAATCTGAAGCGTCTATGACAGTGTGCTAGTTTTCCTATTTGCATTGCAAATCATTATGTCAAAACAAATGAACACAAATGATAATTACACTGTGTTACGTTTGCCAGCTGGGGCAAGTAACTGAACAAAGTGAACTCTATGATGAACTCTCAAGTTTTAATAAGAGAATATTTGTTGCTGATATGATGTTAAAAATGAAGCAGACACTGTCCAGTGCCTATCGGAACTCTATTAAAACAGCATGTCAATTTATTGGTAACCCGTTTAACAACTAGGCCAAAAACTTACTGAAAGACCACCAAGTTACGAAACAGCTAAGCGTTTATTTAATTGGCATTGGAATATCAGATCCATTGTTAACATTCTTAGTAACACTGATAATAATATTCGTCTTACTACCACGCCAAATCGCACACCGTCAATAGTAAATAGTTAATGTTTGTCATCTTCCAAGAAATCGCGCAAGTCAAAGACAAATCGCATTGTCCAAAGAAAACATGCTACCTAAAATGTAACAAAGTTATCTACACCCAGTCGGCAAGGGCGATATGGTACAATGTAGAAAGCATGTGATGTAAATGGTTTCACCTATCCTGTCTTAGTTTCAGTTATGAAGAAACTACACAATATTTCTGGCCATGTTCGGATTGTAGAATGTCATCGGAGTATTACAAATACCGACTCTATGGTCCCAAATCTACAAATGCCAAGTCGCTGTGTCGCATACGACTTGTTTACCACTTCCGTGTGACTGAGAATGTTCTAGAACCGTACTGTGTCTGGGTAGAATTTTTAGAAGCTGGTTGAATAGGTAATAGGACACTGTAGAAGGTAATGGAACATTCTAGAAATTTGTAGTAAGTTCCAGACTCATTATGTATGCTGATGTAATGGTCTATTTATAGACATTGTGGGTATATATAGGGGAGATGTTCAGCACTGAGATGAGATCGGAGATCTCGTTGAATTGTGTTGGAGTTTAAGTATCTCGTTGTTGGAGGTTTGGAGTTTTACCGCGTTATTGTACTTGATGTTTGCATAGTATAATAATACCAGTACCAGTTGAAACCTCATCTGTTGGCTTCGTGTTCGTATTTTATCATCGCCGCCAGGGAAGTCTTTATGTTACTGTTGCCATTTTGGTATTTGAACCATCACACCTGTACTATACCGATTACGGTAATATTACGTTGCGTGCGACACGCTGTCGCTGGATTTTGTGTAGAGATGAAAATCTACATTATTTTGAAAGAGGACTTGGTGTTGCTGCGTGATGCAAACGCGAACTTGAAGATAGGCCCAAAAACATTAAAGATGGTCAACAACCAGCCTTTAGAACAGCAGAATAAAACACCCCCAGTAAAACAAATATTACTCAATGAATATTCGCTCGTGTATCATATTTCTCCCACTAAATAATAATAGCGTTGTTCGAGCGGCCCCTAGGCGACAGCTGATATCATTTACGTCTTTATTGCTTCTACTAGTATTGATAGTAGTTAATATGTTGGTCAGCTGAGGTAACCACATGACATGGTCAGTGATTATAGTCTTCTTATTAAAGAAATCAACATCAGTAGTTCTTTTCTTCTTGCATTGTTAGTATAGACCATCTAATTTGTCCCATGATATCGATTTTGCAATATTGAAATGATTTAAGTTTTTTAAACACAATTTTGGTTATTGAACCTGAAATACAGACTCTTTAAACATTTCAATGACAAGCATTTTATTCACGATTTGCGTAATGTGCCATGGCGTTTAACTGACCATATTTGTGACGTTAACCCCTGATTTAAATTAGTGGATCTGATTTTATGATAATCTTTGTGATATGAACCAGAGTGGATCTCTGGTTATATTATTGATATTATGAAAGCTCGTGATGTTCTTTTGAAAAGACCCAGAGCTGAGCCATGTCACAATCTCTGGTATGAATATAAAAGTGCTGGAAATAAAGTTATCAACATTATCTTGTTGGCCAAAAAGCGCCACTTCCAAAATGTGAAGAGGTCTAATCCGTCTACGATTTGGAATATCTATAACAGTGTGGTCAGTTAAAATAATCACCAAATTTCTTTTAATAACAATATAAACTGTAAGTTTGGAAGTTGGCTCTCTACTGGTTCTTCCCAGCCACATATGTATACTTATTATCAGACACTTCTTGTGAAAGCTAAACCTATTTATATATAAATATGGCTATTATGATGTTAATCGGATTGATGACTGGCTTAATGCTAATTATATGAGTATTAGCGCAAACTAAATGAATGTTGAAATCCACCACCTGCAAGTTTGGTTGTATGATAAATGATGACATTTTATCCATTGTTGTGTATGATTCCTGGAATACTGTTCTTGGTGTAATCTTAGACCAAAAAGATTGGATTTCTTACCATTCAAGTTGAAGAAAAACTGCTAATATCCATTGTTTTAAAAGCTAGCCTGTGTGATTTCATAAGAATATACCCCTTTGAACTACTGTTTTTTCTGTATGTTATGTACATTTTGTAATATATTGTTTCCTTTTTTTATTGTGTTGAACACTAATGACAAATATATACCTGTCTGCTTTCGGGGTAACTAAATTTGGTCCCTCTAAACTCAGTCCTTGAGGTGGATCTTGAACACCCAGAAGAGTTGCCTGAAACAAATTCACAAGGCTCTTAAAGACCTCGGAGCCTTATATCAGAATGAATATCGAGTGTTAGTAGCTAGCAGAAAATGACTCTGAGAAGCTAATGAACAGCTTGATCTTTGGGAAGACCATTGGAAAATTCTATAAATGAGTTAATGTCAATCTTGCGCGTAAAAATGATGCATTTGATAGTAAGCCCAGCCTTACAACAATCCAAATCCACAAGAGTCATTTAGTTCTCACCAAGCCATGTGTACGACTTATGTACGACTTCCCCAAGGTCAAAGCTGTGTATGGGTGCATTGCCAGCTCATATATACAGATGCAGGATTGGCAAGATGGAATATGAATCTGTGCCCTATCGCTGAATACGTCGGGTTGCACCCTTAAATGTATTTGATCCGATAGGCTGTTGGAGGAAACATCAGAAACTTCAAGGGTGTGAAGAAATATGTTGTTAAAGAGCACATCTTTCACAAGTAGGATAAAAAAGCCTTCTTCAGTATAACTGTCTCCCGTTGACAGCAAGTGCTGGATTGCAAAAAAATGGGTTTGACACCCTAGCATACAGCCACAAGAGTGTTGCCCCTACAGATGAGCTTTTGGGAGTCTTAAGGGATAACCCTATTAAAATCCGCAAAGTGGTTCATCCAAGAGATAATGCAGCTTGTGACAAAGCATCTAGATTGGTATACCCGTGAAAGGTACTAACGTTAGTACCTTCCATGGTATACCTAGAGGTATCACACCAGACTAGTTTCCCTCTGATGGTCACCCTCTAATTTGCCAGGTTGGTTGAAACAAGCGACCTGACGGTTGAAATAGCTTTGCTGTCCTACAAGAACACTGTGGTAGCCACAAAATATCAAAGCAATCGGGTTACTACGTTTCAAGAAGTCTAAAATATTAGTTTTTTACCAAATATGATAAAAATATTTGCCAAAAAATGAGAATTAAATATATCATCACAAAATGAACAAATTGTCAAAGATCCACAAAAAGTATCTACATACCAAGTATCAAAGCAACTCAGCTGGTTGTTTTCATGAAAAAGTAGAAAATATATTTTTTTTCAAAAATGGCAACACTATTTGCCTAAAATAAAAAGATTAAGATATCGCCCCAAATTAAACAAATTTGACAGGCAAACAAATCCACCTACCCATACCAAGTATAATATTCTTATGTATGAACAAACATTTAACAGAGTGGAGATAGGTTAATTTGTTCTTAATTTACATGTGTGAATAATTCATTGAGGTTTAGAAAAATAGGTTTTGTGAAAATCACAAAAATCTTGGGACAGGATGTCGTTGGCCGATGGTTGGGTGATTGTCACTCAAGACTTTCTGGAAACTATACAAAATTATCGCCACTGGTATGGTTTACCTCATTTTCATAAGGACATTTTTTTCAGCTTGCAATTGAACTAAATTGTGTGATGTGTTCTAAAGCCTGTGAGCCATTTCGTTTTAGTTTTTTAACGTGAGGTCAGCTCATGCACGGAAATGAATTATTTTGATGCCTGTCAATTCACAACTATGATTGGATGGTTGTCTCGGCCTCAGGTCGTGCAGTACCATGACAACCCCTACACTGACCTCATCTATGTGATTGGGTATAAGTAAAATAAAACATCGCGTCGTGACTTCTGTATATTTCTGTGGACTGTTCTGTTAAAGGCATTTAACATTAATCTACAGTTACACTTAGAAAGGGATGTTATAATTTATATTTACAATGTAAAAATTTCATTATGTTGTTATCGCATGATTCAACCATTGTACACAGGAATTGTAGCAACAGCGAACGTATAGGTTCTGCCACAGTCAGCTGGCGCACACGTGATAATAAAATAAATACGATATTTACTATATGGGGGCCGCCATCTTGAATGACGCATAAAACTAAATAAGAGACAAGTTGTGAAACGCGTTTTTCAGATTCCTACAAATCAGGACAAAAATACCAATCTTTCACAAAAATACGGTCCGTTGGGGTTATATTAAGCCAACCGATAACAAAATTCGGCCGAATTCGTCGTTTTTGTGTGGAAAAATCCCTTGCATACGAACACCTAATTACGCGAAGAACCTAGAACACTAAGTCGGGGTATTTGAACACAGTCACTTGGGGGCTGAAAATCAATAAATACTAATTTTCAAAAAAAATCATCCGCTATACGTATATAAATAAACAAGTTGTGAAACACGGCACCTAGTAAATCGACACCCTGTCGGTTTCAAATGTCGATTTCTTACCTTAAAATGCGAAACACAAATTTTAGAGGGGATCAGGTGTTACGTTAATAACCATTGTTCATAAACGCTAACTTGGTTTTATTCAAAACTGCACAAATCCCGCGTTTTCTGATGATATCCGACGATTTCATGAACGAAAATGGCCAGCAGCCAGAATCAAGGGGGATTCGCACAGAGTTCTGGGTAAATCAAGTGCGCATACTCATTTTCAGCCAAACAGGCGTGCCGTAACAGCGAGTATTTCCTTGATTTACCCAGAACTCTGTGCGAATCCCCCTTGATTCTGGCTGCTGGCCATTTTCGTTCATGAAATCGTCGGATATCATCAGAAAACGCGGGATTTGTGCAGTTTTGAATAAAACCAAGTTAGCGATTATGAACAATGGTTATTAACGTAACACCTGATCCCCTCTAAAATTTTTGTTTCGCATTTTAAGGTAAGAAATCGACATTTGAAACCGACAGGGTGTCGATTTACTAGGTGCCGTGTTTCACAACTTGTTTATTTATATACGTATAGCGGATGATTTTTTTTTCAAAATTAGTATTTATTGATTTTCAGCCCCCAAGTGACTGTGTATTTGAAACTAAAAAATGGCATTCCAGCACAGCAGCCAATCAGCGACGGCCTAACGCTTAGATGACAATTTCAGTTTCAAATACCCCGGCTTAGTGTTCTAGGTTCTTCGCGTAATTAGGTGTTCGTATGCAAGGGATTTTTCCACACAAAAACGACGAATTCGGCCGAATTTTGTTATCGGTTGGCTTAATATAACCCCAACGGACCGTATTTTTGTGAAAGATTGGTATTTTTGTCCTGATTTGTAGGAATCTGAAAAACGCGTTTCACAACTTGTCTCTTATTTAGTTTTATGCGTCATTCAAGATGGCGGCCCCATATAGTAAATATCGTATTTATTTTATTATCACGTGTGCGCCAGCTGACTGTGGGTTCTGCCACCATCTCAATTCGTTGCATTATCAAAATAAATTTCCAGATAACTTTATGTAGTGACAAACTCACATCGCAAACAAACATGACAATAATATACATCAACAGTAGACATATTTTGTAAAAACAGTTATATTTTCTATTGCCAATTGTTATACAATATTTGGCAACCATAATTACTAAAAAAAACATTGCACGAGTCTGAAATATTCAATTTGGCAGTATGTCATGTCAATCAGGGTGCTGAAAATAAAATAGTATGTTCAAGTGAAAACTAGTTCAACAGGTCAGGGTAGCGTGTTTGTAAGATGTCTTAACTGGACGGACGAACACATCATCTACGGTCTCCATAATATCCCTCACTTGTTGGTGGACGACATTTCGTGCTGATATGTTGATGTTACAAAGAATAATGTTGCCAAGGAGTTGTACATGTTTTATCTGCTTCGAAATTGACCCGGACAGAATGTGTCAAATGATATTTAAATAATAACCATAGAATCAGATGCTGAATTGTTCGAGTTACGGACATCGAGTTACGAACGTCGAATTTAGAAACTTTTTTTATTTGAGTTACTATTTTAGAAACCCTGCTAACTTTTGCGAAACCTTCCCCTTATTAACATATAACAGAACTCCGAGTCACGGGCAACATACATTTTGTTGTTGTTGAATGTCCTCATTTAGTAACTCGAATTTTAATTAGCAGTTAACAACACTACGAGTTACGGGGAACATACAACGTTAACAAAATCTATGGGCGTGGTTATTAATATATGGGTGTGAGTATTTTTGTAACTCGGGGTTTTCATAACTCGATGTTCAGCAGCTCCATATGCTAACGCCTTTACACGTTAGCTTTTTTGACTGCGAACCGTACAGTGTATATTTTTGTATCCTACAGTGCAGTGCACAATTTACTTCACCATACAGTGCATATTTACACATTGGAGAAAAAAATTACAGCAAATTCATCATAGAACAAAATAGCACAAAATTAAATGAAGGAACAAAATATTTTGCACAGCTTTTCTTCCGTCAACCCCAAAGTTTCTAATGATCCATCCCTAAAGATAAATGTCGTTAGATTTATAAAGTATTTTTTGAATACTTTTTTTTAAATACGGGGACTATGCCATTCACGTCTTGTTGATATTTGTGGTTGATATTTGTTGATGATATTATATTTTATGGTTACATTTGTGGTTGATGCAGCACACAAACTGTCACTGTTGCCGAATGTTAATTGAATGACCTAGTTGACAATCCTGAGGGACGATAATTTGTAGAAGGTAGAAACAAACATATTCGAAACTAAATATTTATTTGGCACTGTTTATTTTGTCTAATTTTTAGCGACATACTGTATATGAGGTTTATACAATTGCTATCGTACACCATTGTATCGGTCCAACTCAAATTTATTGACGTGTTTATTGCTTTAATTTGGTTGATACAGCTGTCGTGCACATTCGTGTTTACGTTTTAAATTTTACGATTTAATGACGTCTTTCTGTCACACGGGCGCAATATGTTGTAACATCTGTCTCCTTGAATTAACCATGTATATCGTGATACCCTGTGTCGCTCGTCTCCGAATAATAAAGAATAATTTAAAGTAGATTTATTTACATGTGCGCATATTATATGTCCAAATCTGTCTACAACTATTCCTTTTAATATTAGTCAACAGTATGCAATTTTTCAGGTTCACTTTCATTCTTCGTTTTTGGTTATTTTTTTTTATTTTTTTTGAGAAAACTATAAAATAATATGCATAAAATTTCATTTAAGCACCGGTTTCCATAGCCCACGATGAAACAACATTTCCGCGATGAAAACCGACTACAAATATTGTCAATGTGTCAATACCTCAAGGCCTTAAAAAGTATCTTGTACTGTATATTTTATTTTCACCAAATGTCACCGAATATTTTAGATATTGAGATATACCCGTTCCATAGGAACCAATTGTGCAAGTCCTAAAGGAGACATGCTCTGTATTTTCTCCTAACCAAGTAAGGTGACTTCCCATATTTTTGTTCCATTTTCCTTATCCCCGGGACGTGAAATATTAAATATGTAAAAATGAAGAAAATGACAATATTTTTATTGTTGTGTAGCAAGAAATAGTGACTCTTTGGTGTACGAAAGCTCAGGCGATATAAAGGAAACTAATAATCACATTCACTGTTATATATTGCTGGAGTGTGATCGATGGATTGAATTTATGAACAGAGCGTCAACCAGACCAGACTGAAAAAATAAGAATACAAAATTAAAAATGTTCCACAGTTACCTTAGAGACTTGTGAATTAACGTTTAAATTTCGCCAGGTAAACTTTTGATGATTCATCAAAACGCCGGAAACCAGAGAAAACCAGCGACCAAATCGCGCGAGCAAGAAATCAACCGCCCATTATCGCACGAAGTCCGACTGATGGCGCCATAACTTGAAACTCGATTGTGTGACAATAAATAAAATATTATTTTCAAATAAAATCATTTCCTGTGACACCCAGAGACGTCTATGTTAGTGTCCACATTACATTCACGTTGGTTTTGTAACTTTACCAACATTACATTTCTAAAGTTGATTTATTGTTTTTTTATAATTCTTTGTACACACTTTGTGCATGCATTTTATAAACTCAAGATCAGACCATGCAAATGACAGAGAAGTATTGAAAAGACTAGCGTGGTTTTGGACCATTAAGAAAGTTAACACTAAGAAACAACAAGTAGTGTTAGTTACAAGTCCATTATCAAGCAATTGTGAGGGTGAATAAATAATTACAGAACATACATTATTAAAATACTATAACATACAGGAGGAGCAAACTTAACGAACCGCAGGTATTGTACATCGGGAAAGCACAACCCAAACCCTTGGTTAGTGTACCACAGATAAGAATACCTAATCAATCAATCTACATCGATCATTCAGCATAACAAAGGTACCTTGATCGCCCTTAATGTTATGATCATTTTTTTTCAGTTTGATGGCGACGGAACGACGAATCAGCTCTGTTGTTGACATTTAGCTCTGATGTTTCTTTTTGGAAATTTATGTAAAATAATTAAGCTCAACTCAACTCAGTCTCAGTGTGCTTTTAAATAACAACAATATTGCGCTGTAACTCTCGCCATGCATAAAATGTGTTGATTCAAATACGTTGGTCAGATGGGTATATGACAGACTGTAGTATTTATTCATAGACACGTTTATCCCTTCACCATATGACACAGTAGAAAGAAGTCATATTTTACAACCTCTTCATAGAACCATCACTCTGTACCAAGGTATCCGAACTATAAGGACACCTGTTCAGGTAACTACACTAATTACGGCACAACGTTTTCTAATATTCTCACAATGTTTCTTCTGAGCAAACTTTGACAGACTTGGATTTGTTTCTTCAAAACCTAATTGGACTAGGATACGTCTGTATTTGAAGACAACATTATATAGTTAAACGACATGGTGTTAACGTGGTTTACTGCAGAATTTAAACTGCCCGATATTCTGAACACCAAGAGAAAATAATAAATAATAGTCATATGTTAAGTGGTTGTGCACCAATTCGTAATTTATGATCAATATTTTATTACAGATTTAAAATATCGTCACTATGTGGAAGTATTGCAGTGTGTTGATTTTGGTCTCGAGTGTTTGTGTGTTTTCAGAAGGTATGTACATAATTGAACATTGAGACATGAGTTTAAGATTACCTATCTTCTATTAGATTGGGTTGACATTAAGAAGAGAAACTAACGATTTGATTTGTTGCGTGTGTACTTGGAGATCACAATAGTAGTTATCATATAAATGATGTCATATTTTGTAGATTGTGACGGACCTTATGTGTATGAATGCACAACTGGTGAGTGCTTCCCAGCTTATGTGAAGTGTGATAATCACAGTACGTGCCCGGGTGGAGAAGATGAAGAAAACTGCGGTACGTCAAAAAAAAATAATACAGCTGATAATCTAAAGAAATCACCTATATGTGATATATCCGTTCTGGAAATATATTATACATCTGCATACAATTTTGAAATCTTACAAAATATTGTTTGTGAAGATTTAAAATTAATTATTGATGGGACCAGTTTCTGAAGAAAATCTGTAATAATGTAATGTATGACTAGTTATAGTTGGTGATATAATTATCATTTATGGTGTATATTTTAAAGGACCTCGTTGCTACCAGTGTGAAAATGAATGGCATACTTCTGAACGAGGATGCATTGAATCATGGTCTGGTAGTAAATACGGTGCACCACAATGTGCTGAGGTAAGTTACTTAATTGAAGCATACATTGTCTAGCAATATGTTTTGTCAAAAAGTTTTATAACGTTGAATTTGTTAGGAAGTTGTAGTTATTGATTGTGATATGTTTTATCTCCACAGCATGACGTCTGTATCAACGCCGTAAAGTCTAAGAATAATATACTGAAATTCTTCATGGATTGCATGGATAAAGAGGTACATTTCCCACACATGCCTTATTCTTAATACTATTATGTATCATCTAATAATGGTCAAATATAAAACATTGCCTTCAAATAATTATAACGTCATTAATTGTTAAGCAATATTGAAAAACATAGCTATGGCATTTTAAATGATATTTACACAATCATATGAATATACATTCATTTATTTCAATCAAACACCATCTATCAGTGTAACACTGACAAAGTTACTATTCTGATCATGTTTATGAGATATTACTATTCATGCTGCACAATATTTCTTAATTGCATTGGATCTGACGTTTATTCACATGCTTTTTTCATAAATGTCCGGTTCGGAATGTAAGCAATTTTATTTAGTTGTATTTCTCTTTTTAATTATAAATCACATTGCGAATTGTTCTTCAGACGTGCTCAACTCTTGAGAGCAAAAATCCGCCAGAGTGTTATGAGACTCCAGTTAAAGTGAATAAAAAGTGTACATTCTGTTGTGAAACAGACTACTGTAACAAGGATATTTCACATGATGTCATCATAGGTGAGTTAAGCTAAGATAGTTAAGTTTAAGACAATATTGATATCTGTGATAATTTCGTGACGTCGAGATAAAAGTCTATTGACTGTTCAATGATGTGCTTCAGTTACTGTCAATAAGCATCGAGTATGACTAGATTGTGTTATTTTGTGAATTTATTTTCAAAGATATATTTGAAATAACTACCATAGAATCATTATTCAGTGTTTTGTATCCCAAATGTTGTATGTGGAGTCTTGGTGGGTTCTCTATTTGCTTTATATTCACAAAGAGTGTGGTTTACCAATTCACTCAATTAAAAACGAGATTATAGACCACGTAATATGCTTGGCACAGTTGTAAACATTCACCAGACGTGTTGTATCTGTTTCCTTACAGGTTGACGTGTATCCTTGTGGATAGAATTCTTCATTGATAAGAAAGTAGATTAATATAATAGTTTAATTCCCTATCTATCTATATCACTATCCCTTCGAAAGCAGAAGTTAAGAGGTTATTAGTAAAGACACCTCTGAGATATTGTGCATACTATTAAGAGGTTTGCATCGCGTTATCCCAATGATTGCCTGGTAAACTGATGGGCAAGTAATGACAATCATAAAACCTTGATACGAGTTTGTGACCTTCTAGAAGACAGATTCTTGTATGGTGTTGGTAATATAAAATATGTCAATAAAATTGTTGCTGGGTGGATTGTATCTTGTATATGTAGGCACCACTGTTTCAACAACCTTAATAGAAACCAATTCTACATTATAGAATACGAAATAAACATTTTTCTAGGAATATGAAAAAGCAAAATCAAAAATTAGCAAGCCTGACATTTTTTATCCCAGAAAATCTTCAAAGTTCAACATATTTTTTTCACGCGAAGGGGTTCTATTTGTTTTATGGATGTTAATATAGAATACACAGAATTTGCTATTCTCGGGCGCCCCGTGTATCGTCATTTCATCGTGAATCAGAATATCACCTGGACAATGACAAGGCAAATAACAATGAAGCAAAATCACCAACTGTGAGGTCCACATGTATGTATGACTGAAAGGAAAAACGAAAGAAAAAACACTTATACTCATACAACTCGCACGTAATGAATAGTAATGGGGGGGGGTGTTAACAGCATAGTAGTCAGTAGCAATTTAAAATTCCTCCAAAAGAAAACAAATCGGGAGACAAGTTGCTATTCTAAAAAGTATTTCACTTGGTAACATATCCCATGTCAAGAGTTCGATTTTTTTTCATCAATATCCGGTATCTTGAAGTATCCGCAATCTTCACAAACATTGTCACTTGATAAACTAGTAACTTGATGTAGTAGATTCCACTTATGAGATCCTTTCACATACTTGAAACACATATCTACGGGGTCAAAGGCAATCCAAATAGATTGCATATAAAACGAAGTTTATAATTATAATCCAATGAAGCTGACGATTATATTATTATCAGTAAATGGGAAAAAACTCTAATGAAAGATTCAAAAATATCCCCTATTTAGATAATAACACATGTTTGTGAGGTAAATACCAAGATTTATTTCCTTCCTGAGGGGTGGTGGTGATGGCCATAATATTGATGATGCACATATTCTCCAAACCGAATACGGTAACCCCATATTTGTGTTTTTCTGAGAAGGAAACTGAGAAGGAATATGCGTATTCTTGATGTACAAAAGCGCAGGAGAGATAAAGGAAACTAATAATCATATCCACTGAGATGTTGAGTTAATTATTCTTCTTAGTATTAAAATGAAGTATATAATTTAATTAGGAGACATAGAATCATTCCCTGTGACACCCAGAGACGTATATATTACTATCAACATTGCATTCACGTTGGTTTTGTAAACTGCATTTTATAAACTCAAGACACCACCCTATGAGACTGTCACACGCAACGTAATATTACCGTAATTGGTATAGTACAGGTGTGATGGTTCAAATACCAAAATGGCAACAGTAACAGAAAGACTTCCCTGGCGGCGATGACAAAATACGAACACGGAGCCAACAGATGAGGTTTTAACTGGTACTGGTATTATTATACTCCGCAAACATCAAGTAAAATAACGCGGTAAATCTCCACTACTCCAATAACTAGATACTTGAACTCCAATACAATTCAACGAGATCTCCGATCTGATCTCAGTGCTGAACAACTCCCCTATATATACCCACACTGTCTATAAATAGACCATTACATCTGCATACATAATGAGTCTGGAACTTACTACAAATTTCTAGAATGTTCCATTACCTTCTATTGCCTTCTACAGTGTCCTATTACCTATTCAACCAACTTCTAAACAAAATCTAGAACATTCTCAGTCACACGGAAGTGGTAAACAAGTCGTATGCGACAGAGACACCATATACCTAGTGAAGACGTTAAGCCAGACCATGCAAAAAAGCATTATTGAAAATACCTACCCCAACAGGTTTAAACAAGAGATTCACTGGGTCCATAAATTATCCGAGCAAATGTTTTACCGAGACTGGGCGTGGTATTGGACCATTAAGAACGCTAACACTAAAAAACAACAAGAGGTGTTATGAGTTCATGATCAAGCAATTGAAGGGGTGAAATGAATAATTACTGGACATACATTATTAAAATACTATCGAGAAAGGGTTTACGAACATATGCATCTGAAACTGGTCTAGGTGGAGCCCTGACAAATAATGAACACCCAAAAGCACAAACTGGTACGGAGCCCAGGTATGAAAGCAGTAATCTTTCATTAGCATACATATGGTAGACTAGTTACTATAAAGTCTGATGACAAGCCTTTGTAACTTATACCAAGTTACAATATAATTTTAAAATTACAGCAGTGTAAGGTGAACCTAATAACCCAGGCAGGAAAATGCACCTGACTAAATAGTTCAAGCACACTTACTCGATAAACCATCAATTTGAAATTGAAATGATCAATGGGGTACACGTTTAGTTGCACTGATATTAAACTACATGCTGAGTCCACAGCTTTTACAAACAGTAACACAAAGTAGGGCAACTTTTTAAAATAACTGTCATGATCGTGACAAATTAAATACAAAGTATGACATAAACATCAAAGGCGACCAATCACCAAAGTCAATCATGAATGTATTCGTCGCACATTTACATAAAGAGATCAGTACAGCTAGTAAATGTGTTTTACAAGTTATCTCATCGTGAGAAATGGTACCAAAAATTAAAATTGTGACGTTAAACGTCAATGGTATAAGAAATCTCGGCAAAAGAAAGAAAGTATGGAATTGGCTAAATAGAAAACAAGTGAATGTTATTTTCCTCCAGGAGACCCATAGTCTCTCCATGGACCAGTATAGTTGGTCGTCGCAACTTAGAGGTCAGGTTTCTTTTCACATGGTACTAATAGTAGTAGGGGAGTGCTTACTGTTATTCGTGATATAGACTTTGATGTTAAAAACACTGTCATCGACCCTGATGGTCGTTTTGTTCTTATACATACGTTAATTGAAAATAGCCCTTTCTTGTTGCTTAATATTTACGCCCCAAATGACGAAAAGTCACACTGTTCTTTTCTGGAACATACTCAGTCGTGTATCGACAACTTAGATTATGATCCTGACACTAAGATTATCATTGGGGGCGATTTTAATTTTACCTACGATATTAACATTGACCGTCAGGGAGGCAACCCCCATACCTGGGTTAAATCTAAGAAATCATTTTCAAATTTGCTAGAAAAACATGATTTGGTAGATATATGGCGTATCCGCAATGTAGATACTCGACGTTTTACTTGGAGGAGAGGTGGGACCACACCTATTGCCAGTAGGATTGATTATTTTCTTATATCTGACCACATACAAAACATTGTTGACTCTGTCGACTTCAGCCCAGTTTCATTTAGCGACCATTCGGCTGTTGCTCTTGTTTTAGATCCACATGATTCACCACGTGGACCTTCCCTTTGGAAATTCAACTGCAGTCTTTTAGATGACAACAATTATCATAACCAATTTAGCGAACGTTTTGTTGAATGGGAAAAGAATTATAGTAACATAGGTGATAAGGGGCTTCTTTGGAATCTCTTGACGTATGAAATACGCAAATTTACTATTCAATATAGTAAACAAAAAGCACGACAACGTCGTTCAAAAATCGAAGAATTGGAACATAAATTGAATGATTTTGATATTTTATGTGGCTTGAATCCCACCCCTAAAAATATTGAATATTAAAACGACATAAAAGCGGAACTTGATTCACTGTATGATTATGCTGTGAAGGGTTTAATTGTCCGGTCAAGGGCCCAATGGGTGGAAGAGGGAGAGAAGAGCACAAAGTTTTTTCTGGGACTGGAAAAACGAAATCAACATAGATCTCATATTACGAGAGTTATAGGCTCCGACAATAATTCAAAACAATCTAAATCTGAAATTTTGGCCGAATTGAAAAAATATTATGCCACCCTTTACAGTTCAAATCACACAAATACAACTTTAGACGTAAATTTCTTTTCGGGGTTAACCATACCAAAACTTTCGAATGATGAAATGAGTGAGTGTGAAGGTCATATTTCACTCGGGGAGGCGCACCATTCCCTGTTGTCCATGTCAAAAGGCAGGACACCTGGAAACGATGGTCTCCCAGTAGAATTTTATATTGTTTTTTGGTCTATTATTAGTTCTTATGTACTTAATTCCATTAACTATGCCTATGACCATGGCTGTCTGTCAAACTCCCAGCGCCAGAGTATAATCACTTTGATCGAAAAAAAGGGTAAAGACAAACAATATATTAAAAATTGGCGGCCAATATCGCTAATCAATGTAGATGCTAAAATTGGTTCTATTTGTATTGCAAAGCGGATGGAAAAGCTTTTACCAAAACTTATTCACTATACGCAATCAGCTTTCGTTAAGGGGAGGGACGTCACGGATTTAATTAGATTAATTGAGGAGGTACTCCTTAGTACTGATGAGAATAATATCCCAGGTATATTAGTTGCCATTGATTTTGAGAAGGCTTTTGATTCTTTAGAATGGCCTTTTTTGTTTGATTGCCTGAAAACTTTTAATTTTGGTCCATCATTGATTCGTTGGGTGAAATCGTATTACTGTAACGTGGAAAGTTCGATTATCAATAATGGTTTTACCACGGGTTATTTTAAAGTTCAGAAGGGGGTCAGACAGGGGGACCCTTTGTCCCCTACATTGTTTATTCTGGCGCTGGAAGTGTTTTTAATCTCCATGCGGGCAAATCCAAATATTCAAGGTATTAAGTTGGGTGATGAACTTGTAACAGATGTAACGTTTCTTGCAAGATGAATCTTCTGCATTACATTTGTTTAAACTTTTGAATTGCTTCCAAAAAGTATCAGGGTTAAAAGTAAACACAGAAAAAACTGAAGCCCTTTGGCTTGGGCCCTGGAAAAGTCGAAAAGACACACCTTTTGGTATTAAATGGCCTAAGGAGCCAATCAAGATTGTTGGTGTTTATGTTTCCTATGATACAAATTGGGCTGCTACTTTAAATTACGCTAAGCCAATGGAAAATTTACAGTTAACCTTGAATCTGTGGAAGCAAATAAACTTAATTTTAATTGGTAGAATACAGATTGTGAAGAGCTTTGCTATATCAAAGTTTGTGTATCTTATGAGAATGGTCTCTGTACCAAAGAAAGTTTTACTTGAGGTAAATAGAAAGTGTTTCAATTTTATTTGGGAAGGTCATGACCGGGTGGCCCGCAATGTTATGATCGCAGACATAGGAAAAGGTGGTTTGAAAGCCCCTGATATCTTTACAATGTATGGTACATTTCGTATAATAAGGTTGAAAAGGTACTTTGACCCTTCAGTGACCCATGCATGGAAACCATCATTCTTAAAAAGGTTAAAGTCTGTTGGAGGCAACTTAATATTTAGTTGTAACTACGGACTTGAATATTTGAAAATCAACCTGTCCGAATTGTATCGTGAAGCCTTGGTAGCTTGGTCTACTCTTCAAAATTTAGATATTAAAAATCAAATATCACATCATATAATTTGGAACAACAAGGATATCCTAATTGATAACAAATCTGTGTTTTTCCCTACAATTGCCAATAAGGGTATCAGTTGCATTGGTGATTTATTTCCAAATAACACACCCGTTAGTATTGCTGTCTTATCTGCTAAACATAACCTAACCAGACTTGAAATATATCTTGTGAGTTGTGTTTTTAATGCAATTACAAAAAACACGAGGGAAGCTTGGTCACATGTTTCTTATCCTATCCGAAGGTTTTCGTACGATTCAGTGCCAAATATTTGTATTGATGGTAAGAATATACTGGCATCTGTGCTTAGTAAAAATTGTCTAAAAAATAACTTTCTTCGTGCAAAGACTATTCATCCAAATAGTTCAGAGTATTTTATAAAAGATTTTAAACTCAACTTTGCTGCAATGTCTAAATATTACGTTTTACCATTTAGGACAGCAATCGATACGAAATCAAGAGAATTTCAATTTACGTTACTACATAAAATTCTGTTTACTAATTATGATCTTTATAAAATGAAATCATCAAAGATTAGTAGTCCGAATTGTTCGTTCTGTCATCAGGAAACGGAAACAACTTACCATCTTTTTTATTATTGTAAATATACCAAAAAAATTTGGTTTGCCTTTAGTGATGTATTTAAAAACATGTTTGGTCCAGATGCTCTTTCCCTCTGGCAGATAATTTTAGGCTGTACTGATTTTTCAGTGTTGGCAAATTATTTGGTACTTTTAGGGAAGCAATATATTTATAAATGTAAAATGAGTAAGAGTATACCGAGTGATGTATATTTTCGTAAGGTGGTAACTGAAGCATGCGAGATTGAAAAGCATATACCTATATCTAAAAACAAATTGGAATTACATTTACGGAAGTGGTCTATTATCTCTGATAGTGTGTAAATTTTTTGATTTATGAATCAGTGAATTAGCAATTATCTTGTTTTGTTTTATTTCTGTTACTCTTGTTTGCTTGTCTTTGTCGTTTTGTATTATGTAATTAATGTTTACTGTAATGTATGTAATTAAATGAAATAAAATTGTGTAAAGAGAAAAAAAAATCAACACAAAAGCCGATAATAAAACCTTGAATACTATTACACTCACTAAAAAAATGTGTTTTATGGCCGTGTATGATTACAAATGTTACGGACATCATTGTAAATGTGAATTGTTTCAACTGGTGGAGACAATGCTCCATGATTTCACGTTTGAACTGATCAGCTTGAGTAAAGAATGTCATGGAAAAACAGTTACTTATCTAGCGTTACTAGATTCCAGAAACACGGCAATACCAGTTTTGTACTCGAGTCCAAGCAAAAAACTTGTGAGAAACAAAATGCTACCTACAATTACTAAACTTATCAATGTAGCAAAGCAAATAATAAAGAAAAAGGCCAGATAAGTTAACTACTATAACATATGCCCAAGGAACACACACTACATGAACGAGATATTTTCGGAAAAATGCCGAATGCATGATGAAAAGTCAACAAGTAAGTTAACTTAGAAACAGATGGATATAACAAATTCAGAAGCTGATGATATTACAGAAAATACTGTACTTCAGTTTGCCCCAGATGATCAAGCACATTGACTGCAATCGCCACAGCCGATTAATGGAAATACATGCAGTAGCTAGTATTAACTACATGATCAGAATTAATTTCAAGAAGCCTCAGCATCTGAAAGACTAACTTATAATAAACATTTCTGAAGTTAAAGATTTTGTTCTTAAATAGAGTGAAATAGATTTTGTTCAGTAATTTAAGATGTATTCATAGCTAAGTTCGTATGTGTTTTTGGTCATCGAGTCAGTATGGTTTGATGTGTATTGTCAAATAAATTCAGTAGTCGTGGCTTTGTTATTTATTCAACAATCAGACATATACTGAAACAGGGTGGATAGCGATGTATGGCCTTGCATACGATAGATACTTGTATAATATGGTATGGTAATACAGTATAATATGGTATGTAGTGCAATTTGGCATAGCGTGGTAGTGCAGTATAATACGTTATAGGAGGATTCCGGCTGACTTTTTATTGTCATATACAAATTTTTTGTCCACTAATATAGCAGATTTTTTTTCTGTATTACGTTACACTCATAAAGGAGTTTATTTCTATATATTTCATATTGGTCGGAACAAATTTTGGGGTCACAAGTATTATTTCTAAGTAGAATATTCCAGACATTTTAATGTCTATTAAAATTGTGAGTCATTTGATGTTTAACTTGGAATGATATAAAACAAGACAAGTACCATGGAAACGAGGGATGTGATTTTGTTGTCCTCATTTTATTCTGCTTTTGAGTCCACTGCAAACATATACTATGTAACTAAATCAGTGCGAAAAGCGGAATAAATTCATGGCGTCTGTAACTTATAACAGTTAACATTTTGGAATCGAAATTTACGTATTTTTGACATATGTCTATCTAAACCGAAAATACATTGTCAACTGGAAAGTACCAAGTGAGGGATGAACACCATGGCAGAACTAAAATTGGAAAGCCACATGTGTTCTTTGATCCCAGGCAAAAAAAAGCAAAACCCAAACCCATGGTTAGTGTGCCACATATGGGAATACATAAACAACTGGCCGAGATGTAATTTCACACACTCAATTTTATCCAATCAGTCTACATCGATCCTTTTTCATCATTCAGTGGATCAAAGGTACGGATCGACTAATCAGCTCTCTTGTTGACATTTATCTATGATGTCGTTTCTTGGAAATTTATGTAAAAAAATAACAACTCATGGCAATCTCTCATTTGCCAGTTATATCAAAGTGTTGGCGTGCTTTTAAATAGCATAACAATATTGCGATGACAATCCCATCATGCATACATTGTGTTGATTCAAATACGTTGATCCGTTGGTCAGATGGGTATATGACAGACTGTAGTAATTTATTCATAGACACGTTTATCCCTTCGCCATATGACATAGGAGAAAGAAGTCATATTTCACAACCTCTTCATAGGATCATCACTCTGTACCAAAGTATTCGAACTATAAGGACACCTGATCAGGTAACTACTACTAATTACGGCACGTTTACTAATTTTCTCACAATGTTTTGACAGTATAATATCTTATGAGCAAACTTTGATAGATTTCTTCTTTAAAACCTCATTGGTCTAGGATACTTCTGTATTGGAGTACAACAATATATAGTTAAACGACATGATGTTAGTGTGGTTTACTGGAGAATTTAAACTGCCCGATACTTTGTTATTTGTATTGAGGCTCTGAAAGGAAATTAGAAATAATAGTCTTATGTGAAGTAGTTGTGCACCAACTAGTAATAAATGAGTAATATTGTATTACAGACTTGAGTATTGTCACTATGTGGAAGTATTGCAGTGTGTTGATTCTGATCTTGAGTGTTTGTGTGTTTTCAGAAGGTATGTACATAATTGAACATGGAGACATGAGTTTAAGATTACCTATCTCCTATTAGATTGGGTTGACATTAAGAAGAGAAACTAACGATTTGATTTGATTTGTTGCGTGTGTACTTGGAGATCACAATAGTAGTTATCATATAAATGATGTCATATTCTGTAGATTGTGACGGACCTTATGTGTATGAATGTAAAACTGGTGAGTGCTTCCCAGCTTATGTGAAGTGTGATAATCACAGTACGTGCCCGGGCGGAGAAGATGAAGAAAACTGCGGTACGTCAAAAAAATAATAATACAGCTGATAATCTAAAGAAATCACCTATATGTGATATATCCGTTCTGGAAATCTATACATCTGTATAAAATTTTGAAATCTTACAAAATATTGTTTGTGAAGATTTAAAATTAATTATTGATGGGACCAGTTTCTGAAGAAAATCTGTAATAATGTAATGTATGACTAGTTATAGTTGGTGATATAATTATCATTTATTGTGTATATTTTAAAGGACCTCGTTGTTACCAGTGCGAAAATGGATGGCATACTTCTGAACGAGGATGCATTGAATCATGGTCTGGTAGTAAATACGGTGCACCACAATGTGCTGAGGTAAGTTACTTCATTGAAGCATACATTGTCTAACAATATGTTTTGTCAAAAAGTTTTATAACGTTGAATTTGTTAGGAAGTTGTAGTTATTGATTGTGATATGTTGTATCTCCACAGCATGACGTCTGTATCAACGCCGTAAAGTCTAAGAATAATATACTGAAATTCTTCATGGATTGCATGGATAAAGAGGTACATTTTCCACACATGCCTTATTCTTAATACTATTATGTATCATCTAATAGTGGTCAAATATAAAACATTGCCTTCAAATAATTATAACGTCATTAATTGTTAAGCAATATTGAAAAAACGTGGCTATGGCATTTTAAATGATATTTACACAATCATATGAATATACATTCATTTATTTCAATCAAACACCATCTATCAGTGTAACACTGACAAAGTTACTATTCTGATCATGTTTATGAAATGTTACTATTCATGCTGCACAATATTTCTGAATTGCATTGGATCTGACGTTTATTCACATGCTTTTTTCATAAATGTCCGGTTCGGAATGTAAGCAATTTTAATTAGTTGTATTTCTCTTTTTAATTATAAATCACATTGCGAATTGTTCTTCAGACGTGCTCAACTCTTGAGAGCAAAAATCCGCCAGAGTGCTATGAGACTCCAGTTAAAGTGAATAACAAATGTACATTCTGTTGTGAAACAGACTACTGTAACAAGGATATTTCAAATGATGTCATCATAGGTGAATTAAGCTAAGATAGTTACGTTTAAGACAATATTGATATCTGTGATAATTTCGTGACGTCGAGATAAAAGTCTATTGACTGTTCAATGATGTGCTTCAGTAACTGTCAATAAGCATCGAATATGACTAGATTGTGTTATTTTGTGAATTCATTTTCAAAGATATATTTGAAATAACTACCATAGAATCATTATTCAGTGTTTTGTATCCCAAATGTTGTATGTGGAGTCTTGGTGGGTTCTCTATTTGCTTTATATTCACAAAGAGTGTGGTTTACCAATTCACTCAATTAAAAACGAGATTATAGACCACGTAATATGCTTGGCACAGTTGTAAACATTCACCAGACGTGTTGTATCTGTTTCCTTGCAGGTTGATATGTATCATTGTGGATAGAATTCTTCATTGATAAGAAAGTAGATTAATATAATAGTTTAATTCCCTATCTATCTATATCACTATCCCTTCGAAAGCAGAAGTTAAGAAGTTATTAGTAAAGACACCTCTGAGATATTGTGCATACTATTAAGAGGTTTGCATCGCGTTATCCCAATGATTGCCTGGTAAACTGATGGGCAAGTAATGACAATCATAAAACCTTGATACGAGTTTGTGACCTTCTTCAGGACAGATTCTCGTATGGTGTTGGTAATATAAAATATGTCAATAAAATTGTTGCTGGGTGGATTGTATCTTGTATATGTAGGCACCACTGTTTCAACAACCTTAATAGAAACCAATTCTACATTATAGAATACGAAATAAACATTTTTCTAGGAATATGAAAAAGCAAAATAAAAAATTAGCAAGCCTGAAATTTTTTATCCCAGAAAATCTTCAAAGTTCAACATATTTTTTTCACGCGAAGGGGTTCTATTTGTTTTATGGATGTTAATATAGAATACACAGAATTTGCGATTCTCAGGCGCTCCGTGTATCGTCATTTCATCGTGAATCAAAATATCACCTGGACAAAGACAAGGCAAATAACAATGAAGCAAAATCACCAACTGTGAGGTCCACATGTATGTATGACTGAAAGGAAAAACGAAAGAAAAAAACACTTTTACTCATACAACTCGCACGTAATGAATAGTAATGGGGGGTGTTAACAGCATAGTAGTCAGTAGCAATTTAAAATTCCTCCAAAAGAAAACAAATCGGGAGACAAGTTGCTATTCTAAAAAGTATTTCACTTGGTAACATATCCCATGTCAAGAGTTCGATTTTTTTCATCAATATCCGGTATCTTGAAGTATCCGCAATCTTCGCAAACATTGTCACTTGATAAACTAGTAACTTGATGTAGTAGATTCCACTTATGAGATCCTTTCACATACTTGAAACACATATCTACGGGGTCAAAGGCAATCCAAATAGATTGCATATAAAACGAAGTTTATAATTATAAATCCAATGAAGCTGACGATTATAATATTATCAGTAAATGGGAAAACACTCTAATGAAAGATTCAAAAATATCCCCTATTTAGATAATAACACATGTTTGTGAGGTAAATACCAAGATTTATTTCCTTCCTGAGGGGTGGTAGTGATGGCCATAATATTGATGATGCACATATTCTCCAAACCGAATACGGTAACCCCATATTTGTGTTTTTCTGAGAAGGAATATCCGTATTCTTGATGTACAAAAGCGCAGGAGAGATAAAGGAAACTAATAATCATATCCACTGAGATGTTGAGTTAATTATTCTTCTTAGTATTAAAATGAAGTATATAATTTAATTAGGAGACATAGAATCATTCCCTGTGACACCCAGAGACGTATATATTACTATCAACATTGCATTCACGTTGGTTTTGTAAACTGCATTTTATAAACTCAAGACACCACCCTATGAGACTGTCACACGCAACGTAATATTACCGTAATTGGTATAGTACAGGTGTGATGGTTCAAATACCAAAATGGCAACAGTAACAGAAAGACTTCCCTGGCGGCGATGACAAAATACGAACACGGAGCCAACAGATGAGGTTTTAACTGGTACTGGTATTATTATACTCCGCAAACATCAAGTAAAATAACGCGGTAAATCTCCACTACTCCAATAACTAGATACTTGAACTCCAATACAATTCTACGAGATCTCCGATCTGATCTCAGTGCTGAACAACTCCCCTATATATACCCACACTGTCTATAAATAGACCATTACATCAGCATACATAATGAGTCTGGAACTTACTACAAATTTCTAGAATGTTCCATTACCTTCTATTGCCTTCTACAGTGTCCTATTACCTATTCAACCAACTTCTAAACAACATCTAGAACATTCTCAGTCACACGGAAGTGGTAAACAAGTCGTATGCGACAGAGACACCATATACCTAGTGAAGACGTTAAGCCAGACCATGCAAAAAAGCATTATTGAAAATACCTACCCCAACAGGTTTAAACAAGAGATTCACTGGGTCCATAAATTATCCGAGCAAATGTTTTACCGAGACTGGGCGTGGTATTGGACCATTAAGAACGCTAACACTAAAAAACAACAAGAGGTGTTATGAGTTCATGATCAAGCAATTGAAGGGGTGAAATGAATAATTACTGGACATACATTATTAAAATACTATCGAGAAAGGGTTTACGAACATATGCATCTGAAACTGGTCTAGGTGGAGCCCTGACAAATAATGAACACCCAAAAGCACAAACTGGTACGGAGCCCAGGTATGAAAGCAGTAATCTTTCATTAGCATACATATGGTAGACTAGTTACTATAAAGTCTGATGACAAGCCTTTGTAACTTATACCAAGTTACAATATAATTTTAAAATTACAGCAGTGTAAGGTGAACCTAATAACCCAGGCAGGAAAATGCACCTGACTAAAGCACACTTACTCGATAAACCATCAATTTGAAATTGAAATGATCAATGGGGTACACGTTTAGTTGCACTGATATTAAACTACATGCTGAGTCCACAGCTTTTACAAACAGTAACACAAAGTAGGGCAACTTTTTAAAATAACTGTCATGATCGTGACAAATTAAATACAAAGTATGACATAAACATCAAAGGCGACCAGTCACCAAAGTCAATTATGAATGTATTCGTCGCACATTTACATAAAAAGATCAGTACAGCTAGTAAATGTGTTTTACAAGTTATCTCATCGTGAGAAATGGTACCAAAAATTAAAATTGTGACGTTAAACTTCAATGGTATAAGAAATCTCGTCAAAAGAAAGAAAGTATGGAATTGGCTAAATAGAAAACAAGTGAATGTTATTTTCCTCCAGAAGACCCATAGTCTCTCCACGGACCAGTATAGTTGGTCGTCGCAACTTAGAGGTCAGGGTTTCTTTTCACATGGTACTAATAGTAGTAGGGGAGTGCTTACTGTTATTCGTGATATAGACTTTGATGTTAAAAACACTGTCATCGACCCTGATGGTCGTTTTGTTCTTATACATACG
Organism: Saccoglossus kowalevskii; assembly: GCF_978046115.1. Lineage (NCBI taxonomy): Eukaryota > Metazoa > Hemichordata > Enteropneusta > Harrimaniidae > Saccoglossus > Saccoglossus kowalevskii. The sequence goes on from NC_140657.1 coordinate 9,082,517, forward strand.
TTAATTGAAAATAGCCCTTTCTTGTTGCTTAATATTTACGCCCTAATGACGAAAAGTCACTCTGTTCTTTTCTGGAACATATTCAGTCGTGTATCGACAACTTAGATTAAGATTATCATTGGGGGCGATTTTAATTTTACCTACGATATTAACATTGACCGTCAGGGAGGCAACCCCCATACCTGGGTTAAATCTAAGAAATCATTTTCACATTTGCTAGAAAAACATGATTTGGTAGATATATGGCGTATCCGCAATGTAGATACTCGACGTTTTACTTAGAGGAGAGGTGGGACCACACCTATTGCCAGTAGGATTGATTATTTTCTTATATCTGACCACATACAAAACATTGTTGACTCTGTCGACTTCAGCCCAGTTTCATTTAGCGACCATTCGGCTGTTGCTCTTGTTTTAGATCCACATGATTCACCACGTGGACCTTCCTTTTGGAAATTCAACTGCAGTCTTTTAGATGACAACAATCATAACCAATTTAGCGAACGTTTTGTTGAATGGGAAAAGAATTATAGTAACATAGGTGATAAGAGGCTTCTTTGGGATCTCTTGAAGTATGAAATACGCAAATTTACTATTCAATATAGTAAACAAAAAGCACGACAACGTCGTTCAAAAATCGAAGAATTGGAACATAAATTGAATGATCTTGATATTTTATGTGGCTTGAATCCCACCCCTAAAAATATTGAATATTAAAACGACATAAAAGCGGAACTTGATTCACTGTATGATTATGCTGTAAAGGTTTTAATTGTTCGGTCAAGGGCCCAATGGGTGGAAGAGGGAGAGAAGAGCACAAAGTTTTTTCTGGGACTAGAAAAACGAAATCAACATAGATCTCATATTACGAGAGTTATAGGCTCCGACAATAATTTAAAACAAACTAAATCTGAAATTTTGGCCGAATTGAAAAAATATTATGCCACCCTTTACAGTTCAAATCACACAAATACAACTTTAGACGTAAATTTCTTTTCGGGGTTAACCATACCAAAACTTTCGAATGATGAAATGAATGAGTGTGAAGGTCATATTTCACTCGGGGAGGCGCACCGTTCCCTGTTGTCCATGTCAAAAGGCAGGACACCTGGAAACGATGGTCTCCCAGTAGAATTTTATATTGCTTTTTGGTCTATTATTAGTTCTTATGTGTCACTTAATTCCATTAACTATGCCTATGACCATGGCTGTCTGTCAAACTCCCAGCGCCAGAGTATAATCACTTTGATAGAAAAAAAGGGTAAAGACAAACAATATATTAAAAATTGGCGGCCAATATCGCTAATCAATGTAGATGCTAAAATTGGTTCTCTTTGTATTGCAAAGCGGATGGAAAAGTTTTTACCAAAACGTATTCACTATACGCAATCAGCTTTCGTTAAGGGGAGGGACGTCACGGATTTAATTAGGTTAATTGAGGAGGTACTCCTTAGTACTGATGAGAATAATATCCCAGGTATATTAGTTGCCATTGATTTTGAGAAGGCTTTTGATTCTTTAGAGTGGCCTTTTTTGTTTGATTGCCTGAAAACTTTTAATTTTGGTCCATCATTGATTCGTTGGGTGAAATCGTATTACTGTAACGTGGAAAGTTCGATTATCAATAATGGTTTTACCACGGGTTATTTTAAAGTTCAGAAGGGGGTCAGACAGGGGGACCCTTTGTCCCCTACATTGTTTATTCTGGCGCTGGAAGTGTTTTTAATCTCCATGCGGGCAAATCCAAATATTCAAGGTATTAAGTTGGGTGATGAACTTGTAACAGATGTAACATTTGCTGATGACCTATCATGTTTCTTGCAAGATGAATCTTCTGTATTACATTTGTTTAAGCTTTTGAATTGCTTCCAAAAAGTATCAGGGTTAAAAGTAAACACAGAAAAAACTGAAGCCCTTTGGCCTGGGCCCTGGAAAAGTCGAAAAGACACACCTTTTAGTATTAAATGGCCTAAGGAGCCAACCAAGATTGTTGGTGTTTATGTTTCCTATGATACAAATTGGGCTGCTACTTAAATTACGCTAAGCCAATGGAAAATTTACAGTTAACCTTGAATCTGTGGAAGCAAAGAAACTTAACTTTAATTGGTAGAATACAGATTGTGAAGAGCTTTGCTATATCAAAGTTTGTGTATCTTATGAGAATGGTTTCTGTACCAAAGAAAGTTTTACTTGAGGTAAATAGAAAGTGTTTCAATTTTATTTGGCAAGGTCATGACCGGGTGGCCCGCAATGTTATGATCACAGACATAGGAGAAGGTAGTTTGAAAGCCCTTGATATCTTTACAATGTATGGTACATTTCGTATAATAAGGTTGAAAAGGTACTTTGACCCTTCAGTGACCCATGCATGGAAAACATTATTCTTAAAAAGGTTAAAGCCTGTTGGAGGCAACTTAATATTTAGTTGTAACTACGGACTTGAATATTTGAAAATCAACCTGTCCGAATTTTATCGTGAAGCCTTAGTAGATTGGTCTACTCTTCAAAATTTAGATATTAAAAATTAAATATCACATCATATAATTTGGAACAACAAGGATATCCTAATTGATAACAAATCTGTGTTTTTCCCTACAATTGCCAATAAGGGTATCAGTTGCATTGGTGATTTATTTCCAAATAACACACCCGTTAGTATTGCTGTCTTATCTGCTAAACATAACCTAACCAGACTTGAAATATATCTTGTGAGTTGTGTTTTTAATGCAATTACAAAAAACACGAGGGAAGCTTGGTCACATGTTTCTTATCCTATCCGAAGGTTTTCGTACGATTCAGTGCCAAATATTTGTATTGATGGTAAGAATATACTGGCATCTGTGCTTAGTAAAAATTGTCTAAAAAATAACTTTCTTCGTGCAAAGACTATTCATCCAAATAGTTCAGAGTATTTTATGAAAGATTTTAAACTCAACTTTGCTGCAATGTCTAAATATTACGTTTTACCATTTAGGACAGCAATCGATACGAAATCAAGAGAATTTCAATTTAAGTTACTACATAAAATTCTGTTTACTAATTATGATCTTTTTAAAATGAAATCATCAAAGATTAGTAGTCCGAATTGTTCGTTCTGTCATCAGGAAACGGAAACAACTTTTTTATTATTGTAAATATACCAAAAAAATTTGGTTTGCCTTTAGTGATGTATTTAAAAACATGTTTGGTCCAGATACTCTTTCCCTCTGGCAGATAATTTTAGGCTGTACTGATTTTTCATTGTTGGCAAAATATTTGGTACTTTTAGGGAAGCAATATATTTATAAATGTAAAATGAGTAAGAGTATACCGAGTGATGTATATTTTCGTAAGGTGGTAACTGAAGCATGCGAGATTGAAAAGCATATACCTATATCTAAAAACAAATTGGAATTACATTTACGGAAGTGGTCTATTATCTCTGATAGTGTGTAATTTTTTTTGATTTCTGAATCAGTGAATTAGCAATTATCTTGTTTTGTTTTATTTCTGTTACTCTTTTTTGCTTGTCTTTGTCGTTTTGTATTATGTAATTAATGTTTACTGTAATGTATGTAATTAAATGAAATAAAATTGTGTAAAGAGAAAAAAAAATCAACACAAAAGCCGATAATAAAACCTTGAATACTATTACACTCACTAAAAAATGTGTTTTATGGCCGTGTATGATTACAAATGTTACGGACATCATTGTAAATGTGAATTGTTTCAACTGGTGGAGACAATGCTCCATGATTTCACGTTTGAACTGATCAGCTTGAGTAAAGAATGTCATGGAAAAACAGTTACTTATCTAGCGTTACTAGATTCCAGAAACACGGCAATACCAGTTTTGTACTCGAGTCCAAGCAAAAAACTTGTGAGAAACAAAATGCTACCTACAATTACTAAACTTATCAATGTAGCAAAGCAAATAATAAAGAAAAAGGCCAGATAAGTTAACTACTATAACATATGCCCAAGGAACACACACTACATGAACGAGATATTTTCGGAAAAATGTCGAATGCATGATGAAAAGTCAACAAGTAAGTTAACTTAGAAACAGAGGGATATAACAAATTCAGAAGCTGATGATATTACAGAAAATACTGTACTTCAGTCTGCCCCAGATGATCAAGCACATTCACTGCAATCGCCACAGCCGATTAATGGAAATGCATGCAGTAGCTAGTATTAACTACATGATCAGAATTAATTTTAAGAAGCCCCAGCATCTGAAAGACTAACTTATAATAAACATTTCTGAAGTTAAAGATTTTGTTCTTAAATAGAGTGAAATAGATTTTGTTCTGTAATTTAAGATGTATTCATAGCTAAGTTCGTATGTGTTGTTGGTCATCGAGTCAGTATGATTTGATGTGTATTGTAAAATAAATTCAGTAGTCGTGGCTTTGTTATTTATTCAACAATCAGACATATACTGAAATAAGGTGGATAGCGATGTATGGCCTTGCATACGATAGATACTTGTATAATATGGTATGGTAATACAGTATAATATGGTATGTAGTGCAATTTGCCATAGCGTGGTAGTGCAGTATAATATGTTATAGGAGGATTCCGGCTGAATTTTTATTGTCATATACAAAATGTTTGTCCACTAATATAGCAGATTTTTTTTCTGTATTACGTTACACTCATAAAGGAGTTTATTTCTATATATTTCATATTGGTCGGAACAAACTTTGGGGTCACATATATTATTTTTAAGTAGAATATTCCAGACATTTTAATGTCTATTATAATTGTGAGTCATTTGATGTTTAACTTGGAATGATATAAAAAAGACAAGTACCATGGAAATGAGGGATGTGATTTTGTTGTCCTCATTTTATTCTGCTTTTGAGTTCACTGCAAACATATACTATGTAACTAAATCAGTGCGAAAAGCGGAATAAATTCATGGCGTCTGTAACTTATAACAGGTAACATTTTGGAATCGAAATTTACGTATTTTTGACGTACGTCTATCTAAACCGAAAACACATTGTCACCTGGAAAGTACCAAGTGAGGGATGAACACCATGGCAGAACAAAAATTGGAAAGCTACATGTGTTCTTTGATCCCAGGCAAAAAAAAGCAAAACCCAAACCCATGGTTAGTGTGCCACAGATGGGAATACCTAAACAACTGGCCGAGATGCAATTTCGCACACTCAATTTTATCCAATCAGTCTACATCGATCCTTTTTCATCATTCAGTGAAACAAAGGTACGGATCGACTAATCAGCTCTCTTGTTGATATTTATCTCTGATGTCGTTTCTTGGAAATGTATGTAAAAAAATAACAACTCATGACAATCTCTCATTTGCCAGTTATATCAAAGTGTTGGCGTGCTTTTAAATAGCATAGCAATATTGCGATGACAATCCCATCATGCATACATTGTGTTGATTCAAATACGTTGATCCGTTGGTCAGATGGGTATATGACAGACTGTAGTAATTTATTCATAGACACGTTTATCCCTTCGCCATATGACATAGGAGAAAGAAGTCATATTTCACAACCTCTTCATAGGATCATCACTCTGTACCAAAGTATTCGAACTATAAGGACACCTGTTCAGGTAACTACTACTAATTACGGCACGTTTACTAATTTTCTCACAATGTTTTGACAGTATAATATCTTATGAGCAAACTTTGATAGATTTCTTCTTTAAAACCTCATTGGCCTAGGATACTTCTGTATTGGAGTACAACAATATATAGTTAAACGACATGATTTTTTAAACTGCCCGATACTTTGTTATTTTTATTGAGGCTCTGAAAGGAAATTAGAAATAATAGTCTTATGTGAAGTAGTTGTGCACCAACTGGTAATAAATGAGTAATATTGTATTACAGACTTGAGTATTGTCACTATGTGGAAGTATTGCAGTGTGTTGATTCTGATCTTGAGTGTTTGTGTGTTTTCAGAAGGTATGTACATAATTGAACATGGAGACATGAGTTTAAGATTACCTATCTCCTATTAGATTGGGTTGACATTAAGAAGAGAAACTAACGATTTGATTTGATTTGTTGCGTGTGTACTTGGAGATCACAATAGTAGTTATCATATAAATGATGTCATATTCTGTAGATTGTGACGGACCTTATGTGTATGAATGCAAAACTGGTGAGTGCTTCCCAGCTTATGTGAAGTGTGATAATCACAGTACGTGCCCGGGCGGAGAAGATGAAGAAAACTGCGGTACGTCAAAAAAATAATAATACAGCTGATAATCTAAAGAAATCACCTATATGTGATATATCCGTTCTGGAAATCTATACATCTGCATAAAATTTTGAAATCTTACAAAATATTGTTTGTGAAGATTTAAAATTAGTTATTGATGGGACCAGTTTCTGAAGAAAATCTGTAATAATGTAATGTATGACTAGTTATAGTTGGTGATATAATTATCATTTATGGTGTATATTTTAAAGGACCTCGTTGTTACCAGTGCGAAAATGGATGGCATACTTCTGAACGAGGATGCATTGAATCATGGTCTGGTAGTAAATACGGTGCACCACAATGTGCTGAGGTAAGTTACTTCATTGAAGCATACATTGTCTAGCAATATGTTTTGTCAAAAAGTTTTATAACGTTGAATTTGTTAGGAAGTTGTAGTTATTGATTGTGATATGTTTTATCTCCACAGCATGACGTCTGTATCAACGCCGTAAAGTCAAAGAATAATATACTGAAATTCTTCATGGATTGCATGGATAAAGAGGTACATTTCCCACACATGCCTTATTCTTAATACTATTATGTATCATCTAATAATGGTCAAATATAAAACATTGCCTCCAAATAATTATAACATCATTAATTGTTAAGCAATATTGAAAAACGTGGCTATGGCATTTTAAATGTGTAACACTGACAAAGTTACTATTCTGATCATGTTTAGGAGATGTTACTATTCATGCTGCACAATATTTCTGAATTGCATTGGATCTGACGTTTATTCACATGCTTTTTTTTCATAAATGTCCGGTTCGGAATGTAAGCAATTTTATTTAGTTGTATTTCTCTTTTTAATTATAAATCACATTGCGAATTGTTCTTCAGACGTGCTCAACTCGTGAAAGCAAAAATCCTCCAGAGTGCTATGAGACTCCGGTTAAAGTGAATAAAAAGTGTACATTCTGTTGTGAAACAGACTACTGTAACAAGGATATTTCAAATGATGTCATCATAGGTTAGTTAAACTAAGATAGTTTAGTTTGAGACAATATATCTGTAATAATTTCGTGACATCCAGATAAAATTATATTGACTGTTTGAAGGTGTGCTCCAGCAGTTTTCAATAAGCATGTATTTTATGTAACAACGTTGATAGAAAGATTATGGAATACGAAATGAATATTTTTCCAGGAATATGAAAAAACAAAACGAGCAAGCCTGACGCTAAAAGGCTCTGTTTGATTTTACGCTACATACAGATATGGATGTTAATATAAAATCCACAGAATGTGTATTACCCAACTATTTCCCAAAGCTTGCAAGCTTTAAAGTAAAAGAAATAGTTTTTGTTTGCAATTTGTGTAGCTTCAATTTCTATAAACTATACATTATTTTCAATTGTTTTTTCTATAAACTATACATTATTTTCAATTGTAATTTCTATAAACTATACATTATTTTCAATTGTAATTCAACAAATGACCATCTGGGCCACAACGTGTACAAACATTCAACATTCTTTTAAAATGATTTAACTGGAACTTCAGGAAATAAACTACACGTAATTGCATCACCGTCTTGTAGTCCGCAGTCATATCCATTCTCCGCCCATGCTTTGTGAATAGTCCCAGGTATGCCATCAAACCTAACGTCATCGCCTAGCCATCTAGTGACGTAACAACGACGACGTTCTGAAGTGCTGTGATTCCCAGGTGCCCCGTGTATCGTCATGCCATCGTGGATTAGAATATCGCCTGGACAATAACAAGACAAATAACAATAAAGCAAAATCAACAAGGGTGAGGTATACATATATGTATGACTGAAAAGAAAAACGAAAAAAAAATCACTTATATTCATACAACTCACACGCAGTGAATAGTAATGGAGGGGGTGTTAACAGCATAGTGGTCAGTAACTCGATCGTAACATTGTCCAGAAGAAAACAAAAATATTTACCAGGTAACATATCCCATGTCAAGAGTTCGATTTCTTTCCTTTCGTGCATCGCATCAATATCCGGTATCTTGGAGTATCCGCAATCGTCGTACACATCATCACTGGAGAAACTAGTAACTTGATGTAGTAGATTCAACTTATGGGATACTTTCACATACTGGACACACACATCTCTGGGTACGGAGTCCAAGGCAATCCAAATAGAGCACACCTAGAATCAAAGATTGTGTATTTTAATGTCCATTGCTTATAATAGAAAGTTTACAATCCATACAAGTTGGTAATTATCAGTGAAGGGAAAATATACAAATGAAAAATTTAGAAATCTTCACTATATACATATTAACTAACACACACCTGTGTTCCCTTAAGCATCCAGTAAGACATGTCATTATGCCAGGGTGTTCTTCGTGTTGTGCCTGGTTCTTTTAATAATAAGTGATCATAAAATAAATTAACCTAAAAATATAAAGTAGTTACTATCTATTTTATGCATAAATTCTGATAAACTGTTTATGGTACTGTGTGTTGTGTCTGCGATGTCAACTTGTTTTCTATATGTTTGTCAACATGTTCTACGCAAAGTTTGACATATTGTATGTTCTCTATATTTCATGTCCACCAGTATTACGCAAAGTTTGTTCTCAATATGTTCATCTTGAATTTTCAAGGTGAATGTAGCATTCCACTATCACCTTGAAGTATTTCATTAGGACTATATGTATGCGAAAATGCCCTCACAGTTTAGAATCAGTTTACCAACAGCCAATCATATTGCTTCTTTCTTCAACGCGCTTGGCCAAGCTATCAAAATCTTCGAGGCGGAGATAAGTCACAAACGTTGCTATTTAAGACGCGCGCCACTCTGCCGTGTATTTCTATGGGCTCTGCGCGAGCTGCTGTGAAACACAAGTCGAAAAGCCTGTGAAAATAGCTAAAATCGAGAAAACAGCACAAACTTAACTTTGAAGTAATCCTAAACAACCAAATTTAAATATGTTGCATATGTAGGGATTATCTTGTTACATTGTTTAGGGGGTGTCAACAACCATCCTAAATTACCGTTTTCTGAGAATTATTGGCATTTGTTTTCACCATGATGGTTGCAAGGCGGTGAAAGTGCCCGACCCGAGAATAAATGCTCACAGTGGAAGCTGTGTTAGCTTGGATGTCGATGCAATAAAGCGACGATATCCATACATCATGCAACTCACTGACATGACATTCAGACCAAAGTAATTCAAATTATACTTAGTGCTGAGTCTGAGTGTTCGTTTTTAGTCGCACTGGAAATAGTAAATCCTTAATATGTTGTTATGCTTTACCGGCCTTGCGACCATGAAGCGTGGTAATAGTGTGATCAGAAGAGTAGGTGTTATGCCTCAAAGCTCATGATCTCACTGCAATATATATCTGCAGAAATGAAGCCGAAAACATCAGAAATGCAAAGCTCCAAGCGCTTTCTGGCAGTCATTGTAACAAAGCTGGTCGGTAAACTTTCTATCACGCAACCACGTGACATACACGGTTATGAATAGAATTACCGCACGGTGTTGTAGAGGGAGGAATGTCCGAATGGGACAACACCGTGCAGGCGGTCAATGCTATATTTTATGTCAACCTGTTCCCCGCAAAGTTTGACACAATAAGTAACTGCACTCCCATACAATTGTTTCTCTGTGTAGATGGAGTATAAATGTGTATACGGTATTGTCAACGTACTTTTACTTGCTGTTGAAAGCATGGTCCGTTCCGTTTTATTTTACTTAAGGCCAGACTTTTATTATCCCTTGTTTCGCGAACCCGCCGAATAAACAGGAGCCAAAAATGAAATAAAAATAAAAAAAATTCGGCGTAATTTCTCGCGCTCGCCGACTTGTAAGTGCAAAACAATTCTAAAAAAAAACTTATTTTTATCTTTATTTTTTCCGCCCGCCGCATAACAAACCCAAGTTGCATTTTCGTTGGAATACCATGATCAAAGTACCGAAGTCTCACGCAGGTGAGAAACAAGATTATACATTGAATAAAATTGTATTTCATTTCTTCTCTCCGATCAATGATCTCAGTTACAATACTCTGAGAATCACACAAATCTAATGGAAAAAAGAATTAATTTTATTTTTTTCCACCCTCCTCAAAAAAATGCCTTATAAAAACTCGAGAAACAAGGAATAAAAAAGTCTGGCCTTAAATCATACTATATTGGTCTTGAAAAAGTGTGGTTAATAAACATACCTTTTTCGTGTTCATAAGTTGAGAGGCTATTGTTGCCATGGAAGATGTAAACACAAATTCCTTAATGACGTCAATGCGTTTCCATAGAAACACATATTCGAAAAAACGTCCTGGAGAGTGTAATGAAGTTCGTGTTAAGTTACTACCCAAAAAAACTGGTTTACTTCAAATTTTCAGCAGTTAATTGGTAGTTTAATTATGACTACGAGGACGCTAACGGTAGGTGACGGACTATTTGGCGTCGAAGTTATAGTATAGTAAACGCTCGACGTTCACAGGGAGAAGACGTTTACTAGAACCGAGTTGCCGTACTTTAACGAAGTGATATTGCGATTTCATGTACTGGTACATATTATAGTAAATTACACGTTGCTCTCAACTACACATCGTCTGTTTAAACCCATTCAGTCTTTTCGAATCCAGGTTCTGTGCAATTTCAAATAGTGAAGGTAATTAGTTCTGAAAAAACAGTCCACTCCTAGAGAATGGAAATTATTGAGACTAAAGAAATAGGTACACGGGTACTGTTTGTAACAAAGACAGAGTAATTTCTCAGTGAATGCTGAACAAAAACCGTTCGATATCGAAAAGATATAATATTACATGACGTTCGCATTCTGCATCCTGCCATTTGAAGTAAGCTCATTTGATACCTTTGTATTCTTCATCCTGCCATTTGAAGTAAACTCATTTGATACCTTTGTATTCTTCATCCTGCCATTTGAAGTAAGTTCATTTGATGCCTTCATATTCTTCATCCTGCCATTTGATGTAAGTTCATTTGATGCATTTGCATTCTGCATCCTGCCATTTGATGTAAGTTCATTTGATGCATTTGCATTTTGCATCCTGCCATTTGAAGTAAGTTCATTTGATGCCTTCATATTCTTCATCCTGCCATTTGATGTAAGTTCATTTGATGCATTTGCATTCTGCATCCTGCCATTTGAAGTAAGTTCATTTGATGCCTTTGTATTCTGCATCCTGCCATTTGAAGTAAGTTCATTTGATGCCTTTGTATTCTGCATCCTGCCATTTGAAGTAAGTTCATTTGATGCCTTTGTATTCTGCATCCTGCCATTTGAAGTAAGTTCATTTAATGCCTTTGTATTCTGCATCCTGCCATTTGAAGTAAGTTCATTAGATGCATTTGCATTCTGCATCCTTCCATTTGAAGTAAGTTCATTTGATGCCTTCATATTCTTCATCCTGCCATTTGATGTAAGTTCATTTGATGCATTTGCATTCTGCATCCTGCCATTTGAAGTAAGTTCATTTGATGCCTTTGTATTCTGCATCCTGCCATTTGAAGTAAGTTCATTTGATGCCTTTGTATTCTGCATCCTGCCATTTGAAGTTCATTTGATGCCTTCATATTCTTCATCCTGCCATTTGAAGTAAGTTCATTTGATGCTTTTGTATTCTGCATCCTGCCATTTGAAGTAAATTCATTTGATGCCTTTGCATTTTGCATCCTGCCATTTGAAGTAAGTTCATTTGATGCATTTGCATTCTGCATCCTGCCATTTCAAGTAAGTTCATTTGATGCCTTCATATTCTTCATCCTGCCATTTGATGTAAGTTCATTTGATGCATTTGCATTCTGCATCCTGCCATTTGAAGTAAGTTCATTTAATGCTTTTGTATTCTGCATCCTGCCATTTGAAGTAAGTTCATTTGATGCCTTTGTATTCTGCATCCTGCCATTTGAAGTAAGTTCATTTAATGCCTTTGTATTCTGCATCCTGCCATTTGAAGTAAGTTCATTTAATGCCTTTGTATTCTGCATCCTGCCATTTGAAGTAAGTTCATTTGATGCTTTTGTATTCTGCATCCTGCCATTTGAAGTAAGTTCATTTGATGCATTTGCATTCTGCATCCTGCCATTTGAAGTAAGTTCATTTAATGCTTTTGTATTCTGCATCATGCCATTTGAAGTAAATTCAGTTGATGCCTTCACGTTTTTCATCCTGCCATTTGAAGTAAGCTCATTTGATGCTTTTGTATTCTGCATCCTGCCATTTGAAGTAAGTTCATTTGATGCCTTCACATTCTTCACCCTACCATTTGAAGTAAGTTCATTTGATGCCTTTGAATTCTGCATCCTGCCATTTGAAGTAAGTTCATTTGATGCATTTGCATTCTGCATCCTTCCATTTGAAGTAAGTTCATTTGATGCTTTTGTATTCTGCATCCTGCCATTTGAGGTAAATTCATTTGATGCCTTTAAATTTTGCATCCTGCCATTTGAAGTAAGTTCATTTGATGCATTTGCATTCTGCATCCTTCCATTTGAAGTAAGTTCATTTGATGCCTTCACATTCTTCATCCTGCCATTTGAAGTAAGTTCATGTTATGCTTTTGTATTCTGCATCCTGCCATTTGAGTAAGTTCATTTGATGCCTTCACATTCTTCATCCTGCCATTTGAAGTAAGTTCATTTGATGCCTTTGTATTCTGCATCCTGTCATTTGAAGTAAGTTCATTTGATGCCTTTGTATTCTGCATCCTGCCATTTGAGTAAGTTCATTTGATGCCTTCACATTCTTCATCCTGCCATTTGAAGTAAGTTCATTTGATGCCTTTGTATTCTGCATCCTGTCATTTGAAGTAAGTTCATTTGATGCCTTTGTATTCTGCATCCTGCCATTCGAAGTAAATTCATTTGATGCCTTTGTATTCTTCATCCTGCCATTCGAAGTAAATTCATTTGATGCCTTTGTATTCTTCATCCTGCCATTTGAAGTAAGTTCATTTGATGCCTTCACATTCTTCATCCTGCCATTTGAGTAAGTTCATGTTATGCTTTTGTATTCTGCATCCTGCCATTCGAAGTAAATTCATTTGATGCCTTTGTATTCTGCAACCTTATTTGATGCCTTTGCATTCTGCATCCTGCATCTTAATATAGCAATCACAGTCAGAGGAACGCACACAGCCACCACGTCTCCAACCCCTGTTCATATGACAGCAAAATATAAATGCCTTTGTTATTCTATGCTTATTTGTTAATCAGCATTCCTGGAACCAAGGTATAAGACTTACGGTTTTCAATTTGGGAATATATTATTACATAGGACTTGTATGTGCAAATTTGATTACTGTGCCCTTTTCATAATCACAAAAACAAATTAACAAACCATAAATGAGGCATTATCTACACTGTCCTCGTTTGACAACTAACTAGCCAACTTTACAATCTTGGCAACACTATATACCGTTTTCATATTTCATTACCTACCTTGTCCAGAGTAGTAGTTGCTGACTCGGAAACATCACTGCATTTCCAAATTTACAAAAGCTTTCAACAGATAGATAATTATCCAACTTTATAGAGCCAGTCTGTAGTAGAATGACTAACCAATATTACAAACCTTGTCTATAGATGTGTGACTGGCTAACCTTACTAGCTTTAGTCAACAAATGTTTAGAAAGAACTCTCTTGTTCCAAGAATATTGGCGGAATAGGAAATAGAAATAAGGAATATTTGAAATTAATAACAAATTAGCTTAAATTAACAGATTAGCCATAAACAAAAAGCCTGTGTATGTTACCGGTATATCTAAATCAAAGAAAGCTTAGAAAGAACTCCCATGTGCCGAGAGTATTGGAGACACATTAAATATAATTCGAAATTACTTAGCTGAAAACTAATTATGCAAATCAGAAAATTAATATGACCAGATTTGAGTGTAAAACTAATGAGGTCTGCGCAATGTAACAGAAAATCTATGTCTCCAAGTTTAATTGAAATGTGATTAGAACCAAAAAATTATGAATTATTATGCTTATTAGGGAATTAATATGAACAGATTTTTACCCCAAACTAATTAGGTTTGTACATTGTCCTAGAGCATCTTTGTACTAAGTTTCATTGAAATGGAATAATTAGTACCGTGAAAACTCCAAAATTTCGACCCCTCTAAAAATTCGATTGGCTATTGGCCGGGTTTCGGTGTTTTATTTACCTCCAAATTTTCGACTCCACTAAAAATTGCCGACTCATTCTTATTCGAAAATTGCGACCAGTTTTAGTTTTCCCCCAAACGAAAAAAAAAACCGATGTGAGCGTTCAAACGGGACCTTCCTCGAAGGCATGAATCCGGGTTTCTGATTGACTGAGAGATTTTTATTTTATTGGTAACGAAAATATATTCTAAATAAACGAAGTTTCAAATAAAAACGAACACAAAAATCTCGGCATGCTGCGTTTCTGAATTGTTGATTATTACTGTACTCAGTAGTGATTATAATAATGTACACAAAATAAATTTGTTGAATGGTTATGAAATACAAATAAAAGTCAACTAAGTTTCATCGTAAGCGAATGATTCCGGTCTCGTATAAACGTTTGATGCTGTAGGATATCCGCCATGTTCTCTTAGGTCAAATAGGTCAAATCGCTAATTAACCAATCAAAAAGCTGGATGATGCCAACGTGTTCAAATTACCATAGCTTATTTAAATATGTTAATGTTATTGAACGCAATGCGAAGAGATTGATGTTGTAGTACGATATTTTGGCTTGGATTTTGATGCGAAAACGGCATGATTTTTTTTTAAATAAAAAAATTAGTTGTTTTTAAAAAATAAACTGGTCATCTGAAGAATAATTTAACATTGTTCACAGTGATAACAGCTCATTCTCGAAAGGAAGCTTACCCGCTCACGCTAGTCACGATAAAAATCATACACGTGTACTCTTGAATAGACAGACGTCAATGACTACGGTAAAACTTAGACTCTATTTTAGCCGGCAGGATTGATTGAAATGTCCGAAAAATGACGCCAAAATACACCTTAAAAGTCCCATTTTATTTTCTTAAATCCCATTTTATTTTTTAATCCAAGGGCGAATTTACGGCAGAATTTGGTCCCTCAAATAAGGGACACGTGAGCTTTGATTCTAACCGGATACATTGCACTGGGTCGGGGAGATAGTTTGCTAAACTTCCATGTATCTTTTGTCCAATGGGTATCTGTACTTCGAACATTCGCAAGTTTTCCTAGGTAGTGCGAGACAGCTTTGTCTTTTGACCTATTAGTTTTGTGCTGACCTCTTCTGCGCGTCATGATGTTTTGTTTTGCTTGTCATAATACTCACTGATTGATGACTTTGTTTAGATTTTGAGTTACAACTCGGCCACACTCTAAAAACATGTCACATTTCTAACGCCAATTATTTAAAACCGGTCGAAATTTTGGAGTTTTTACGGTACTTTAGATATCAGTGTGAAAGCTTAAAATTGGTTAATTATGCAAATTAGGTAATTAATATGTACAGATTGTAACCCACAATTATTCAGGTCTGTCTATTGTCCTACAGCATCCATGTACATTCATTGATATGTGATGTATAGTACCTGAGATATCAGTGTGAAAGTTGGTTAATTATGCAAATTAGGTGATTAATATGCACAAATATTTACCGGAAACTAATTGGGTCTGCATAATTCTAGATTCAGTGAAATGTAAATGATTAGTACTTTAGATATCAGTAGAAAAGCTGAAAATTAATTATGCAAATTAGGTAATTAATATGCACAATTATTTACCCTAAAACTAATCAGGTCTCTGCATAGTCCTAAAGGATCTATGTACCAAGTTTCATTGAAATGCGATGATTAGTACTTGAGATACCCATGGAAAAGCTGAAAATTAACTAATTATGCAAATTAGGTGATTAATATGCACAAATATTTATCGAAAACAATCAATCTCTGCATAGTCCTTGAGTATGTAAGTACCAAGTTTCATTGAAATGTAATGCTAACTACTTATATCAAATGCTGAAAATTAATTAATTATGCAAATTAGGTAATTAATATGTACTGATATTACCATAAAAACTATCAGGTCTGTGCAGTGTCGTATGACATCTATGTACCAAGTTTCATTTGAAATGTGATGATTAGTACTTGAGATATCAGTGGAAAAACCGAAAATTGACTAATCATTATGCAAATTAGGTAATTAGTATCCACGGATTATTACCAAAAACTAATCAAAACCTAGCATTAGTTCAGAGCATCTATGTACCAAGTTTCATCAAAATCCAATGAGTGGTTGTTTAGATATCAGTGGAACAGTCATGGAACCACTAAAAAATAGCTAATTATCATGTAAATTAGGTAATTAATATGCACGGATTTTTACCAAAAATTAATCAAATCTGCGCATATGTTCAGAGCATCTATGTACCAAGTTTCATCAAAATCCAATGAGTGGTTCTTTAGATATCAGTGGAACAGTCATAGAACAGCTAAAAATTAGCTAATTATCATGCAAATTAGGTAATTAACGAGCATGGATTTTTACCAAAACCTAATCAAATCTGCGCATTGGCCCAGAGCATCTATGCATCAAGTTTCATCAAAAACCGATGTATGGTTCTTGAGATAGCAGTGGAACAGTCGGACACACATACACACACACATACACACATACACACATACAGACACACTAACTGCAAAGACTCCCATTTTGTGCTTCGCACATGGGAGTCAAAAAGGAATATCTAAAACAAAACACAACGCAACTCCCCACCCCAAGCAAAAACATTACAGTTACATAGCCAGAAACACACAAATTTGTACTGATTACTATTTTTATTTGTTTTCATAGCTCAAAAATAGACAGGTATAATAATATACGTGTAATACAGGATATCAGGATAGAATATATATTTCATCTATTTATGAATTGATGATTGTAACATTATGATTACGAATAGGTAAATAACATAGTTATACCATACCTACAATAGATTTTAATTCAATGTATGACTGTAAGAAAAATTGGTATGTTTCCCATAGATAAATTCAAACAATTTTAGAGTGACATTTCGTACATTTTTTGTATTTTACTATTAATTCTTGGTTCATTTTGAACCATACAGCATAATTCTCATCTTGAATACAATTATTGAAAAACAAATCATGTGGTTTTATATTGTGAATGATGACAACAGTTGATTGAAAGGAGAAATGCTTGGAGACGTTTTATTCTTTAGTTTTCTTGATATAGTCATCAATGACCTGTTCCAGTACACTTATTGATACAAATCCACAACTGAGAAATGCCTCATGAAAATCTCGCACATCAAATCTCTCACCTGTGTGGACAAAATATCAAATTAATAAAAGTGTATTCACTGTAATTCTGCAAGAAAAATGTCATTATGTGATTCAATGTCATTTCAGCAGAAAACACATCTCAGTAATTTTGTTCCAATGCAATATCAACTGAATAATATAATAATCATTATAGATATGGATGCTCTCTTGATTTTTTTCAAGTGTTAGTATATGTAATAAAAATAAATGGCAAACATTTTCTAAATACATTTTAAAATTTTTAGTAATTTTTTTGAAAACATCTTAATATACTACACTTACTAAAAAAGTATTAATGACAGAGATAGCATAGTACATGTAAGTGAAATATATTTAAATATAAACTTACCAAGTTCTTTTTGAGCTTTTTCTCTCAATTCTTTGATTTTCAGTTCACCAATTTTATAGGCACAAGCCTTAAAGAAAAATATTAAAACCCAAACTATAACAACAAACTTATGTAAATGCTTATATATAGACAGGTATCTTGAAAAACACAATTAAAAAATATTGTTAATATTATTCACAAACAGCAACAAAATCACAAAATAATGTTAATGAAATTGAACAATTTTTCTATTCTCTAGCATGAAAATATCTTGTGCACCTCATGACAACTTATCTGAACTCGTTGCCCAACTTTAAAGACCAATGATGATTGGTTGCCAGGGTTTCAAATAACCATTGCAAATTGATAACACATTGCCTGTTGTCGTCGTTTCTTTCACTCATTTTGACTATATGAGGAGACTTTTAGCAGGTGATGTGTTACTGTGGATGCGTGAATGAAAGGAACACCTAATTACCATCATCGTCAGCAAACTTGCTAACGAGTCGCCTGTGTTGATGTCTGGCAATCATTGTCAATTTGAAACACTTTGAGCCACTTCATTTTCAAAAGGAGGCAATGGTATTTACTGAGAGGGGCACACTCTGAAGTCGTTACTTTATGCACAATTTTCGTATTATTTCTCGTTTTGCGCTATTTTAAATGTAATACAATTACAACAACTATAACAATTACTATGGAAAATTCATTCATATACCGATTGTGCCTTTCTATCAAAAGTATCTTGACCTCCAATTGAAAATGGGATGCCCTAATCTGATAATGATCTCCAAACGCCAGTTTGAATCAACACAGGCGATTCGTTAGCAAGTTTGCTGTCGATGTTGGTTTTTTCATGCAAGAATGCTAAATCTGCTTAATTTCGTTTCAGCTGCATTCAAGTTGCATTTGTTGTACAGATTATTAGGCTGGGAATGTTTGGTTTGTTTTCATTGCTTTGTTAGAAAATCTGAAATTTGGGTTTCATAATTTTTTTTTAATGTTTGGCATAGATGCAACTACACTGTATTTCACTATTAAAAGTGCATATAAGTAAACAGTTGCATGTATAGTATACTGAATTACTAACATAAGACTTATCTTGATTACACCTCTTTCATTTACGCAAGTGCATACACTTGTATGTTAGTTGATGTTCAGAACTACCAAGTAAATATATAGCCAATATAAAGTATTCACCTGCCCAGGCCATGTAATGTATCTATCAATTTCCGTTCTAACATTATGTTTCGCCATTGCTGTATTTTCATCCATGTAATCCACAGCCTTGTCTCGACTCCACCCCATGTAATGCATTCCAGTGTCCACTACCAGACGACATGCACGCAGGATCTCCATCGAATAGCGACCAAACCTACAAGGTCATATTTTCATATTAATATGTTGTTTACAATAAATATCAGCAATCTGTGGCTATTTGTGGAGGCTCTCAGCAGTAGATGTGCTAAGTATTAAATGAACATCGAGTAGGAAATATTAGCAGTATATGGTGTGCAAAGTCTTGTATACGTCACTGAAAGACATGTGATTCTGTTCAAAATTGAATAAATTGGCTTAAATATTAATTCAAATTGAGAATCATACAGCTGTGAGCATTATTCATTGATTGCGACAATAATTGTAAGTGATCAGAACATAGTCGCCTGGCAATATGAATTATTGTTATAAAATGTTAACATTTGTGCAAAAATTGAAATAAACTGGAAGTGCCTTAAATAAAATTATTATTATAATTATAGGTTATTCACCATAACGCCATAGTTACAGCGTGTCGTAATTTTGCAGGATTGTACTGGGTATTTGCATCCTACCATATTAGGAAATGCTAATTCCAAATAGGGAACAAATACGTGTGCAAGTGTCCTCAAATAATAAAAACAAACATGGCAGCCCTAAGGGTACTTTATTTGAAATTTCACTTGCACATTTCATTCATAAAAATAGCATGATGTATCCTTGAGAGAAAGACAGACAGTACGTGGTCGCATCAACCTCCGCTGCATGCCAGTGATACATTGTACTGTCTTCCTGTATACTTTGCGGTATCCTTGTTTACTATTATTATAATTATAAAATGAGTATATTTACAGTGAATAAGGATCGTCTTCATAAAGTCCCAATTCTTCACCAAGATATTCACTGTACAACCCCCAGCCCTGAGAATATAAAATTGAGTTACTCCTTATCACAGCACCTATAGTGGCTACAGATGTTAATTATAATTTAAATTGAGAAACATATCAAAATTAACCATCAGCTCAAGGAATACCAGGAATGTTGTGAGAACATTATCTTAATTCTGAAGAAACTTTTATGATACAAAAACAGTATAGGCTTTACTGCTCATTCCCACATTGTATAATATGAAGAACACTTCCCACTGACTTGAAAAATATTACAAGCAGTTAGTTGGCTGAAATAGCTCTGTTGTTTCAAATGCATAATGATAAAGAAATACCAAATCAATCAGTCTAGCTACATGTATTTTGAAGAAAACAACAATATTGCTATTCACTATTATAATGATCTGACAAAGGGAATAATCAAATTAACCCATCCAAAATAATCCATCTAAAGTACTTACAAGTTTATCAAAATTGACAAACTTGTGGTTTTCGAAGAGATATTGAAAATATACTTTTTACCAAAATATTCATTTTCAAAGTACATATATATCTTTATTCATTAATTTAGCTTTGTTCTCTTCTACATGTGTAGAAACCAAAAAAGAATTGTCAAATTTCCTTTAAAGAGGAAATATTCTATTCCATTCTATACATCAATTTTTAACCCAATCGACCTGACACATTTCAGGAAGAAGTTGAAAATATCAAGAGTTTACATGGAAGCGGACACCAATGATGGACAACTGGTAAGATAGCTGTGCTCAATACTTGACAGCAGCATAAAAAAGTTGATGTGGACATTGTATAATTATGTAATCATTCAGGGCCACTTTTCTGTATTTTTCGTCTAAATTGGATTATAATATTCTGTTGGATATGATTTCTCATAAGCTGTACAAAATGCAAAGCCTTTATGCTTACAGGTGTCAGTTAACCACAATTTTCAAAAGGTTACACCAACTCAGTCCTTGACATGTTTAAATTACAATGCAATGTTTATAAAACAGGGCCTTGCACTTGGTCTGCTTGCTCCAACTTAGTAATAGAAACCCAGTATTTTACAGATCATACTTCTGTGAAATACTGCAATGTTTCTGACAGTTAGTCGTTTTTTGATAATCTGCTCTTATTTAATTCCTATATTTACAATTGCCAATCACAATAGTGAACTATAGAAAGATGTAATGCATATTAGAAACACCAAGAGAAATGTAGATTTGCAATTATAAACCCAGAATGTTGGTCAGAGTCAAGTAAATTGCATCAGGAGTGCTAGCATATTAGAGACATGTGTGAATTTGAAAAAATAAACCAACAGCCGTGACATTTGGTAACATTATCAGAAATGGTATCATAACAAGATGCAGCAAAACACATGAACCACCATTTTGTCACACTGGTTTCATGCAAGTAAAAATTTCACAGAAAATCTAAAAACAGTTGGTGAATTGCTAACAAATTATAGCACAAACAATGCAATGAACAATGGTACATTTAAAAAACATACCTCAATGAATGCAGTGTTCATACCAAATCGTGAGGGTGGTTCATAGTAATGACGATCTTCTAAGAACCGTCTAAAACCTGGCATATCCCTCATCTCAAGACTGTAAGCACCTTGTAAATGATGTCCTGGTTCGCCTTCATGTAAACTCAATGCGATCATTTCATACTTTGGTCTAACAAAAAGAGACAGGTAAACTCAATGCCATCATTTCATACTTTGGTCTAACAAAAAGAGACAGGTAAACTCAATGCCATCATTTCATACTTTGGTCTAACACAAAGAGACAGGTAAACTCAATGCAATCATTTCATACTTTGGTCTAACGCAAAGAGACAGGTAAACTCAATGCAATCATTTCATACTTTGGTCTAACACAAAGAGACAGGTAAACTCAATGCCATCATTTCATACTTTGGTCTGACACAAAGAGACAGGTAAACTCAATGCCATCATTTCATACTTTGGTCTAACACAAAGAGACAGGTAAACTCAATGCCATCATTTCATACTTTGGTCTAACACAAAGAGACAGGTAAACTCAATGCCATCATTAAATACTTTGGTCTAAGACAAAGAGACAGGTAAACTCAATGCGATCATTTCATACTTCAGTCTAACAAAAAGAGACAGGTAAATTCAATGCCATCATTTCATACTTTGGTCTAACACAAAGAGACAGGTAAACTCAATGCCATCATTTCATACTTTGGTCTAACACAAAGAGACAGGTAAACTCAATGCCATCATTTCATACTTTGGTCTAACACAAAGAGACAGGTAAACACAATGCCATCATTTCATACTTTGGTCTAAGACAAAGAGACAGGTAAACTCAATGCAATCATTTCATACTTTGGTCTAAGACAAAGAGACAGGTAAACTCAATGCCATCATTTCATACTTTGGTCTAACACAAAGAGACAGGTAAACTCAATGCCATCATTAAATACTTTGGTCTAAGACAAAGAGACAGGTAAACTCAATGCCATCATTTCATACTTTGGTCTAACACAAAGAGACAGGTAAACTCAATGCCATCATTTCATACTTTGGTCTAAGATAAGGTGTCTTATGATGCACTATAATTAGGAGGATATGGAGTCTTGTAATGCATTATAATTAGGAAGATAAGGTGTCTTGTAATGAACTATAATTAGGAAAATTAGGTGTCATATGAAGCATTATATTGAGGAAGATAACATGTCCTGTGATGCACTATAATTAGGAAGATAAGGTGTCCTCTGATGCACTTTGATTAGGATGATAGGGGATCTTGTTATGTAATATAATCAGCAAGAAAATCTTGTAGTGCACTTCAATTAGAAAGATAGGGTGTCAAGTAGCCTGACATATAGGCCTGAGTGTCCCGACCTTTTCAGGCTAGGTGTCATGTGATGCTCAGTGATTACAAGTGTCTGTATTCTAATTTCTAAATTGACATCCTTAACTGTTTCACCACCTGTTTCCTCTTTTGATCACAAATTTGCAAAATAGCTCTGTTTATAGTCTGCACTTTCCATCAGAAGATTGAGACAAAAATAGCCAAATTGTTTGAGTAAAAACTGAAAATTGGCTCCAAAATTAGGGTTCATTTCCTGAAATATTGAAAAATATAAGAAAAAGTGCAGAAAAATTTGGGCAGGGATGTCTGGTTGTGAAAATGTTAAGCTTACAGATTAATTAAATAGTAGTCTACACTTGCGTTTTAAATTTTAAACTACAACCATAAACAGTTGTCATTTTAACCACATCACTTTCACCAAGCTACGTAATTTTTAAATCACAGAACCAGTTCACCAGTAGAAGGCACCACTTACAGTAAGAATGTAACTTTAATGTGGAGATGTCAGGATTCCTGGCCTCCAGCACTGAATCAGGGCTTGAACTTGCCTTGAAGCCAATAGGGTTTGCCTTGGTGCCCTTGTACAAATATAGATTTGCATTGTAATATTCATATGTGCTAAAATAATGTTATCAAATTTTGCCTTCAAAATGGATACCCTCTCAACACTGAAGTTCAAGTCCTGCTGAATGATACGCCAATATATGGAACCATATATTTTATTCTGTGTAATATAATTAGCAATGTTGAATATGAATGAACAATGCTGCCATCACCTTAATAGTACTGCCTGGTTTTCACATGATATGCAAACAGCTGAAGGGCAGGTATATGTGCATGATTGCTGTATAAATACATTATGAATGCTAGAAACAGGATGCAATTTTTTTGTGGTGGATTTGGATCTCAGTATACGAGATGCAAATTGGCATGCTGTATTATGCAGTAAAAACTTGCTCATCCCACTTCCCTTCACTCTGTCATTCAACAAGAATATGGAACTAAAAATTCATCTATTTATTGCTATGTTGAAGTCTAAGTGATGATATATACAGTTAGTTTTAATCTAGTCATGTGATTGGCTGAAGCAAGGTCATTTGGCACTAGAAGACCTCTGATCCGGCCCGAAACTGAATAAACTGGCTCAAATATCTAACCGAATGAAAATCACACAACTGTAAGCACTATTCATGGTGATTGTTGGTGTATGATCAACGGATGGAAATAAGGGGAACCTGGTACAAGTATTAATACAAATTATTATTGCCAAAAAATGTTAATATATAACTCCCGTGAGGAACGAGCACATTCTTAATAGTAAATTATGACCCCCTTAAAATGTATTAGAATAACAGTTTACACATTGTCAAATAAAACCAAAAGTTTATGGAAATCATAATCTAAAGCAACACAGTTAAAATCTGGTATTACCGGTATATTTTCAGAATTGTCACATTATTAAATGGTTTTTAAAAAATGTTGGGAGAATTTGAAATTTACACATGGCAATGTGATATAAGTAGCTATTTTGTAGCATATTTTTTGTGCAAGCAGGTTATAAACAGTACACTCTGGTATTTGATAGTGGATATAGGACATTTCTGGGAAAAATTAGCATATTTGGCGGGAGATAATAACCGAGCGTAAGCAAGGTTAATATCTTCCACCCAGAATACCTGAGTATGCCGTTTATAACCTCAAAATAATTCATACCTCAACACAGGCATTATACACAGAGAATGATGAAGGGCAAGCATAGCACTTTGTGAAGTCTTTATGTCGATAACATGATGGTAGTGTACTTAATATAGCACTAGATATGTGAAAATGATGACCTGGTTCACATTCATGCAGACATAAAGCAACCATTTCAAATATAGGCCTGAAAAATTGAGATCATGTATTACATTATTATGTTGCACTCTGTGTCTTTAATGCGCTTTAATTAGTAGGATAAGGTGTCTTGTGATGCTCTATGATTAAGATAGGGTGTCATGTGATGCAATTCAATTAGGTAGATAAGTTGTCTTCTAATACACTATGATTGAAAGGATAATGTATCTTGTGAAGTACATTAATTAGAAGAATAGGGAGTTGTGTGATGTGTGGTGCACTATAATTAGAAGGATAGGGTGTCCTGTAATGCACTGTTATTAGAAGGTTAGGATGTCTGTAATGCACTATAATTAGGAGGATAGGGTGTCCTGTAATGCACTGTTATTAGAAGGATAGGATGTCTGTAATGCACTATAATTAGAAGGTTAGGATGTCTGTAATGCACTATAATTAGAAGGATAGGGTGTCCTGTAATGCACTATAATTAGGAGGATAGGGTGTCCTGTAATGCACTGTTATTAGAAGGATAGGATGTCCTGTAATGCACTATAATTAGAAGGATAGGGTGTCCTGTAATGCACTGTTATTAGAAGGATAGGATGTCCTGTAATGCACTATAATTAGAAGGATAGGGTGTCCTGTAATGCACTATAATTAGAAGGATAGGGTGTCCTGTAATGCACTATAATTAGGATAGGGTGTCCTGTAATGCACTGTTATTAGAAGGATAGGATGTCCTGTAATGCACTATAATTAGAAGGATAGGGTGTCCTGTAATGCGCTGTTATTAGAAGGATAGGGTGTCCTGTAATGCACTATAATTAGGAGGATAGGGTGTCCTGTAATGCACTGTTATTAGAAGGATAGGATGTCCTGTAATGCACTGATATTAGAAGGATAGGATGTCCTGTAATGCACTATAATTAGGAGGATAGGGTGTCCTGTAATGCACTATAATTAGGAGGATAGGGTGTCCTGTAATGCACTGATATTAGAAGGATAGGATGTCCTGTAATGCACTGATATTAGAAGGATAGGATGTCCTGTAATGCACTATAATTAGGAGGATAGGGTGTCCTGTAATGCACTATAATTAGGAGGATAGGGTGTCCTGTAATGCACTGATATTAGAAGGATAGGATGTCCTGTAATGCACTGATATTAGAAGGATAGGATGTCCTGTAATGCACTATAATTAGAAGGATAGGGTGTCCTGTAATGCACTATAATTAGAAGGATAGGGTGTCCTGTAATGCACTGATATTAGAAGGATAGGATGTTTGTCTATAATGCACTATAATTAGGAGGATAGGGTGTCATGTAATGCACTATAATTAGAAGGATAAGGTGTTCTGTGATGCACTATAATTAAGAGGATAGGGTGCCCTGTAATGCACTATAATTAGAAGGATAAGGTGTCCTGTGATGCACTATAATTAAGAGGATAGGGTGCCCTGTAATGCACTATAATTAGAAGGATAAGGTGTCCTGTGATGCACAATAATGTAATTAACTGTACCGGGTATTATAACCAAATTAAGAAGATTGTATAGCTTTAAAGTTACATGTACAATGTACAATATCCAATCTTTATTAACACTTAACTCAACTCAAAGGAAGAAAAATGGTTACAAATAAAAAATCATAATAAAAATATAATAAAATATTATGGTTATTATAATATTGGAGAAGAGACAGTGCAAACACTAAATAAACTGATACTTACTGATTAGTGACATTGTTACAATTGACATAGAATGTTCCTGGTCTACTGCCATCTTCAGATGGTGCATAATAATAGGCAGCTGGGGAGTTCTTCTCTTTCTCAGGAGTGGCTTTTAGTCTAGTTAACAAACACAGTAAATGTACAACATCCAATTCATTTTAACACTTAACTCAACTCAACTCAGAGGAAAAGAAATGGTTACTATAAAAAAAACAGAGCATCAAGAGTTATGGGAACAAGAACTAGAAATTGGTAAACTTCACTGAAATAGACATGGATTGTTTAGTACCTGTCGATTGTTTTTAAAAGAAAGCTAGGATATTACCTTGGTGTTTGGGAAGGAGACAATGATTGTCATGAGAGTTATGAAATAAAGGGTGGTGATGTTAGACTTTGGTAATGTGAGAATCCAATGAACATAAAGTTCAATTTCAAGAACTTGTTGTGTTTTGACGATAATTCTTTTTGGTGAACTATTTGTGTTAATAGTGGCGTTCACTTAACAAGTTTGGCATGCCTGAGCCCATGCTAACCACTGTTTCCTCCCTTGCAACGCAATTGGGTCTATCTGATATGCAAACATACGAGATTAGCTTAAAACTGAACACAACTGATGTTAATGGACATATTATATACAGATTATTCCTTTTTAATACATCCTATAATAAACACTAATAATAAATACAAATATTTATTGCATTTTCAGAAATACAATTTCCATTGATGGACAGCAATAAAATATAATAATAAGATATAATACATAAAATACTAAATATATGACTTTATTGACACTATCTTTGATACTCACTCTAGTGCTAAATGTGGTATGTTCTGGAAGAGTCTTGGTAATAAAGGTCTTATTTTATTGTTGACTATGTCACTATATCCAGCCATCAATTCGTCCTGGAAAATAAACATAAAAAATTATGGTAAAAAAAACACTAAATTATGCATAACTATTAAAAATAATACATCTATTACAGAAATAAACACTCCTTGTTCTTATTTAATTGTATATATTGTTTTTTCAAATATTTGGCAAATTGCAATTTATTATATTCATATTACTTTCTAAATCTGGCCATCTACTGAAAAATTAGGCTCACCTTATTTTTGTAGTAAAACTGCTCATCTGATTTCAAAAATTCTAGGAAATCATTGAAATTCCCTTCAAATCCAACTTTCTTTATAACCTGCAATTAAAGCATAATACATCTGGCAAGAAACCTATTACAAACAACAGTTCAGTCAATTCTGAATTTACTCTCTCCGCAAGTCTGCAGGATACTTGCTATTTGTGAGCATGTATGTCAGGATGTTAGGCATGATAGATACATTACTAAACATTATGATTTGCTGTATGTATCATGATTTCCAATATGGCAAGCTTCTTTCATGGCTTTTGCGACGATTTAATCGTCAATTAAAATTGTGTGTCTCCGGTAACCCGACCAACTGATATTTTTGGGGAAATTAGAATTTTTTTTTTTTGCACATATTCTCACTTTTTTGGACCAAAAAGTATTTTTTTCCCAAAAATTTCTCCAATTTGCTGTAATTAAAGCATTATCTTCCATTTACTTTTTCACAATGCATTGCGAAACAAGAAAATGCGTTCTTTGTTGACTTTGACATCTGTTAGCAGGGTTACTTGAAATGTAACTTTGAACATGGCCATATTTTGATCATTTATATCAGGCATTTAAGAGATTCATTCCTACCTTGTCCATATTCTGCCTGATTCGGGTGACCTCCTCTATTCCAATATCATGTACACGTTGTGGAGTTAAATCACATGTAATATGAAATTTTAGAACTTGTGCATAATGTTCTTTACCATCAGGCAAAGTTGAACATCCAATTTCTGGTCTCAAATGTTTCATATATTCCTAAATAAACATGAGAGTAAGAATACTAGACAACTACTAATCTGTTAACAACAATTCAAGTTATCTAAAATGTTTCTAGCTTGTATGTATGCATACAAGAGAGTTAATTCTGATGTGAACACTGAAATACACGTGAACAGACTAATAATTCACTGATCATAGCAACAGGGGAAGGGTACAAGTGTGAAGTTGGTGTTGAATTGGGAGAAAGCTGAATTCAAATTGTACTGTTACATTTAGGCAATATAGACTTTAAGGTTGTGTTTCTGTGACACAAAAATCTTGGTTTTTTTATCACAAGGATAAATTTGAATACTAAAACTGCTGCAAACTCATGAATTTTATGTGTTGAATGAAAGAAACTCAACGATATATTAGTAGGCGATAAATGAATCTTTAAGGAATCATGCAACTTTTGTTTTGAGACCTATATCCAACTTGATGCCATTATACTGCAGCATGATAATCAAGAACATAAAATAAAGTCCTTGCCTGAGAGAGGAATGTTCTCAGCTTCACAAATGAATTCATCACATTTTCTTTGATCAAACTCAGACCATGGGATTCCAACTGCTGTTTCCTGTCAAACAAAGTTAGAGATATTTATTTCATAATTAAGTAGCCACAAAAAGAAATTTATAGCTCCTATAACTCATTTGCATATTCAAAAAATATCAAGTTATTGTCCTCAATTAGATTAAATACACATAATTTGTGTAAGAAAAGTACAGTCTTCTTGGGGTTGGCAAGACATTAGATTGTACATTGATTGACCAGACTTTGTGTTTTATGGCTTGCAAACAAATCAAATCTGTTCAAGCCAGAAATATTACATCGAAACAGAGATATAAGGATCTAACTCCTTTAGAGATGTAAACAAAAAGTTGTTTTCCCCTAGTTATAGTGTATTCAGTATTAAACATAACCTCACCTTCTGATAAAATTGTTTTCCCCTAGTTATAGTATATTCAGTATTGAACATAACCTCACCTTCTGACAAAATTGTTTTCCCCTAGTTATAGTGTATTCAATATTAAACATAACCTCACCTTCTGATAAAAGTTGTTTTCCCCTAGTTATAGTGTATTCAGTATTGAACATAACCTCACCTTCTGACAAAATTGTTTTCCCCTAGTTATAGTGTATTCAATATTAAACATAACCTCACCTTCTGATAAAAGTTGTTTTCCCCTAGTTATAGTGTATTCAGTATTAAACATAACCTCACCTTCTGATAAAAGTTGTTTTCCCCTAGTTATAGTGTATTCAGTATTAAACATAACCTCACCTTCTGACAAAATTGTTTTCCCCTAGTTATAGTATATTCAGTATTGAACATAACCTCACCTTCTGACAAAATTGTTTTCCCCTAGTTATAGTGTATTCAATATTAAACATAACCTCACCTTCTGATAAAAGTTGTTTTCCCCTAGTTATAGTGTATTCAGTATTGAACATAACCTCACCTTCTGACAAAATTGTTTTCCCCTAGTTATAGTGTATTCAATATTAAACATAACCTCACCTTCTGATAAAAGTTGTTTTCCCCTAGTTATAGTGTATTCAGTATTAAACATAACCTCACCTTCTGATAAAAGTTGTTTTCCCCTAGTTATAGTGTATTCAGTATTAAACATAACCTCACCTTCTGATAAAAGTTGTTTTCCCCTAGTTATAGTATATTCAGTATTGAACATAACCTCACCTTCTGACAAAATTGTTTTCCCCTAGTTATAGTGTATTCAATATTAAACATAACCTCACCTTCTGATAAAAGTTGTTTTCCCCTAGTTATAGTGTATTCAGTATTGAACATAACCTCACCTTCTGACAAAATTGTTTTCCCCTAGTTATAGTGTATTCAATATTAAACATAACCTCACCTTCTGATAAAAGTTGTTTTCCCCTAGTTATAGTGTATTCAGTATTAAACATAACCTCACCTTCTGATAAAAGTTGTTTTCCCCTAGTTATAGTGTATTCAGTATTAAACATAACCTCACCTTCTGACAAAATTGTTTTCCCCTAGTTATAGTGTATTCAATATTAAACATAACCTCACCTTCTGATAAAAGTTGTTTTCCCCTAGTTATAGTGTATTCAGTATTAAACATAACCTCACCTTCTGATAAAAGTTGTTTTCCCCTAGTTATAGTGTATTCAATATTAAACATAATCTCACCTTCTGATAAAAGTTGTTTTCCCCTAGTTATAGTGTATTCAGTATTAAACATAACCTCACCTTCTGATAAACATTGTTTTCCCCTAGTTATAGTGTATTCAGTATTAAACATAACCTCACCTTCTGATAAAAGTTGTTTTCCCCTAGTTATAGTGTATTCAGTATTAAACATAACCTCACCTTCTGATAAAAGTTGTTTTCCCCTAGTTATAGTATATTCAGTATTAAACATAACCTCACCTTCTGATAAAATTGTTTTCCCCTAGTTATAGTATATTCAGTATTAAACATAACCTCACCTTCTGATAAACGTTGTTTTCCCCTAGTTATAGTGTATTCAGTATTAAACATAACCTCACCTTCTGATAAACATTGTTTTCCCCTAGTTATAGTGTATTCAGTATTGAACATAACCTCACCTTCTGATAAAAGTTGTTTTCCCCTAGTTATAGTGTATTCAGTATTAAACATAACCTCACCTTCTGATAAAAGTTGTTTTCCCCTAGTTATAGTGTATTCAGTATTAAACATAACCTCACCTTCTGATAAACATTGTTTTCCCCTAGTTATAGTGTATTCAGTATTGAACATAACCTCACCTTCTGATAAAAGTTGTTTTCCCCTAGTTATAGTGTATTCAGTATTAAACATAACCTCACCTTCTGATAAAAGTTGTTTTCCCCTAGTTATAGTGTATTCAGTATTGAACATAACCTCACCTTCTGACAAACGTTGTTTTCCCCTAGTTATAGTGTATTCAGTATTGAACATAACCTCACCTTCTGACAAAATTGTTTTCCCCTAGTTATAGTGTATTCAGTATTAAACATAACCTCACCTTCTGATGAAATTGTTTTCCCCTAGTTATAGTATATTCAGTATTGAACATAACCTCACCTTCTGACAAAATTGTTTTCCCCTAGTTATAGTGTATTCAATATTAAACATAACCTCACCTTCTGATAAAAGTTGTTTTCCCCTAGTTATAGTGTATTCAGTATTGAACATAACCTCACCTTCTGACAAAATTGTTTTCCCCTAGTTATAGTGTATTCAATATTAAACATAACCTCACCTTCTGATAAAAGTTGTTTTCCCCTAGTTATAGTGTATTCAGTATTAAACATAACCTCACCTTCTGATAAAAGTTGTTTTCCCCTAGTTATAGTGTATTCAGTATTAAACATAACCTCACCTTCTGACAAAATTGTTTTCCCCTAGTTATAGTGTATTCAATATTAAACATAACCTCACCTTCTGATAAAAGTTGTTTTCCCCTAGTTATAGTGTATTCAGTATTAAACATAACCTCACCTTCTGATAAAAGTTGTTTTCCCCTAGTTATAGTGTATTCAATATTAAACATAATCTCACCTTCTGATAAAAGTTGTTTTCCCCTAGTTATAGTGTATTCAGTATTAAACATAACCTCACCTTCTGATAAACATTGTTTTCCCCTAGTTATAGTGTATTCAGTATTAAACATAACCTCACCTTCTGATAAAAGTTGTTTTCCCCTAGTTATAGTGTATTCAGTATTAAACATAACCTCACCTTCTGATAAAAGTTGTTTTCCCCTAGTTATAGTATATTCAGTATTAAACATAACCTCACCTTCTGATAAAATTGTTTTCCCCTAGTTATAGTATATTCAGTATTAAACATAACCTCACCTTCTGATAAACGTTGTTTTCCCCTAGTTATAGTGTATTCAGTATTAAACATAACCTCACCTTCTGATAAACATTGTTTTCCCCTAGTTATAGTGTATTCAGTATTGAACATAACCTCACCTTCTGATAAAAGTTGTTTTCCCCTAGTTATAGTGTATTCAGTATTAAACATAACCTCACCTTCTGATAAAAGTTGTTTTCCCCTAGTTATAGTGTATTCAGTATTAAACATAACCTCACCTTCTGATAAACATTGTTTTCCCCTAGTTATAGTGTATTCAGTATTGAACATAACCTCACCTTCTGATAAAAGTTGTTTTCCCCTAGTTATAGTGTATTCAGTATTAAACATAACCTCACCTTCTGATAAAAGTTGTTTTCCCCTAGTTATAGTGTATTCAGTATTGAACATAACCTCACCTTCTGACAAACGTTGTTTTCCCCTAGTTATAGTGTATTCAGTATTGAACATAACCTCACCTTCTGACAAAATTGTTTTCCCCTAGTTATAGTGTATTCAGTATTAAACATAACCTCACCTTCTGATGAAATTGTTTTCCCCTAGTTATAGTGTATTCAGTATTGAACATAACCTCACCTTCTGACAAAATTGTTTTCCCCTAGTTATAGTGTATTCAGTATTAAACATAACCTCACCTTCTGACAAAATTGTTTTCCCCTAGTTATAGTGTATTCAATATTAAACATAACCTCACCTTCTGATAAAATTGTTTTCCCCTAGTTATAGTGTATTCAATATTAAACATAACCTCACCTTCTGATAAAATTGTTTTCCCCTAGTTATAGTGTATTCAGTATTAAACATAACCTCACCTTCTGACAAAATTGTTTTCCCCTAGTTATAGTGTATTCAGTATTAAGCATAACCACACCTTCTGACAAAATTGTTTTCCCCTAGTTATAGTGTATTCAATATTAAACATAACCTCACCTTCTGATAAAATTGTTTTCCCCAAGTTATAGTGTATTCAATATTAAACATAACCTCACCTTCTGATAAAATTGTTTTCCCCTAGTTATAGTGTATTCAGTATTAAACATAATCTCACCTTCTGACAAAATTGTTTTCCCCTAGTTATAGTGTATTCAGTATTAAACATAACCTCACCTTCTGATAAAAGTTGTTTTCCCCTAGTTATAGTGTATTCAGTATTAAACATAACCTCACCTTCTGATAAAAGTTGTTTTCCCCTAGTTATAGTGTATTCAGTATTAAACATAATCTCACCTTCTGATAAAAGTTGTTTTCCCCTAGTTATAGTATATTCAGTATTAAACATAACCTCACCTTCTGATAAACGTTGTTTTCCCCTAGTTATAGTGTATTCAGTATTAAACATAACCTCACCTTCTGATAAAAGTTGTTTTCCCCTAGTTATAGTGTATTCAGTATTAAACATAACCTCACCTTCTGATAAAAGTTGTTTTCCCCTAGTTATAGTATATTCAGTATTAAACATAACCTCACCTTCTGATAAACATTGTTTTCCCCTAGTTATAGTGTATTCAGTATTAAACATAACCTCACCTTCTGATAAAAGTTGTTTTCCCCTAGTTATAGTGTATTCAGTATTAAACATAACCTCACCTTCTGATAAAAGTTGTTTTCCCCTAGTTATAGTATATTCAGTATTAAACATAATCTCACCTTCTGATAAAAGTTGTTTTCCCCTAGTTATAGTATATTCAGTATTAAACATAACCTCACCTTCTGATAAACGTTGTTTTCCCCTAGTTATAGTGTATTCAGTATTAAACATAACCTCACCTTCTGATAAAAGTTGTTTTCCCCTAGTTATAGTGTATTCAGTATTAAACATAACCTCACCTTCTGATAAAAGTTGTTTTCCCCTAGTTATAGTGTATTCAGTATTAAACATAATCTCACCTTCTGATAAAAGTTGTTTTCCCCTAGTTATAGTATATTCAGTATTAAACATAACCTCACCTTCTGATAAACGTTGTTTTCCCCTAGTTATAGTATATTCAGTATTAAACATAACCTCACCTTCTGATAAAAGTTGTTTTCCCCTAGTTATAGTGTATTCAGTATTAAACATAACCTCACCTTCTGATAAAATTGTTTTCCCCTAGTTATAGTGTACTCAGTATTAAACATAACCTCACCTTCTGATAAAAGTTGTTTTCCCCTAGTTATAGTGTATTCAGTATTAAACATAACCTCACCTTCTGATGAAATTGTTTTCCCCTAGTTATAGTGTACTCAGTCTTAAACATAACCTCACCTTCTGATGAAATTGTTTTCCCCTAGTTATAGTGTATTCAGTATTAAACATAACCTCACCTTCTGATGAAATTGTTTTCCCCTAGTTATAGTGTATTCAGTATTAAACATAACCTCACCTTCTGACAAAATTGTTTTCCCCTAGTTATAGTGTATTCAGTATTAAACATAACCTCACCTTCTGACAAAATTGTTTTCCCCTAGTTATAGTGTATTCAATATAAAACATAACCTCACCTTCTGATAAAATTGTTTTCCCCTAGTTATAGTGTATTCAGTATTAAACATCAAATTGTTTGTATTTCTAAGTCAGGCATTAATAAATAGTTGCATGTTTTTAATAAATTATTTTTTTTTCTCTTTTTCTAACTGTTATGTATTTTATTAGTTTCAGTTATATTTGTAATTTTGTTTTGTTTTTTTAGATATATTACCTTTATTGTATTTATCAATATCCCATTGTGGATACGATTTCAATAAAGTTATTATTATTATTGCATACAATGTACAAACATTGTGAAAACAGCAGAAAAAAGCTGTGTGTATTGAGGTGACAAAATTAAATGCTGTCTGTGCTTGTGGCAGAGGTAGTATCACATATAGCATGTGCAAAAACCTATGGATGGAGATTGGATCAACCTGTCAAGGAAACAAACCTGCTTCTCTGATCATAGTCATGTACAAGTTTATAGATTCACAGCAAACAATCTCTAGCAGTGAGAGTGTAGAAATACAGATAGTATAAGCGTTTCTATACCTTTGTTCATCTATTGTAGCTACATCACTTAATTTACTGAATGGCTCATAGAATCCACTATCCTTGGCATCGACTTTCAGTATATCATCAAGTTGACTAATCACACCATTCTGTGAGAGAAACAAACTGGTGTGATTGTAATATTATCCGTATATTATAATAAATCCTCAAAAGATCGATGTCGGATAAAAAACTTATTTCCTTTAGTTTGGGGGTGGGGGGTTTTGTCCTCAAAAAGTTTCCATCCTACAAAAAGGATTTTATTTTTTAATGAAGTCAAAAAAATCTTGAAGTATTTGTAGTTCGTTTTTTTCTATCCAATCATGGACAGAAATAACCGAAAAAGAAAAAAAAACACATCCAAGACGAGAAAATGGTTTGGTTCGAGTGTAAATCTGTGCATCAAATGACGTGCATTTGTAAAATCTTTTTACACCCACCCGACAACCAACTGCTACGCAATACTACTGTCCGATTATCAATTTGTATTTAATGGTGAATGTAGTCTGACGCCATGACCAATATTTATCAATTAAGTTTCAGTAGGGGGTAGGGGAGTTTGGAAAAAACTAATTTAAAAGGAATTAAGTTTTTTATCCGACATCGATCTTTTGACATCGTCCCTTTTATTACATGCTATCAGTCTATAATGTGTATAAATATTGGTAGCATGTTTTTTTTTTCAAAACAGCCCACTGCTATATCTCATATTACTTTGTAGTAAGTGTTTTACAATCACTGGATTCCACATGGCTTTCATCAATACTGGACAATCATGAATGGATCCATGTCCATCTACTGTCTGGTAAATCCATGCCTAAATATGATACATATTGCACATACAAAAAATTGATATTCACTGCAATATTGACTGATTGATTTTCACAAAGATGATTGCCCCAGTCTAGCCTCTATCATTTATTCTGTAAAGAAATCGCTGAAATCTGTTTGTAAACAAACATAGGCTATGGACTGACTTTGAAACGTTCCATCCAGATAGGACGGCGCCCTCTCACCCTGATCAATACATTAATTCTAGGATAGATACAGAATATCTAAAGGGGTTGTGTCTTACCATGGAGTACTGGTTATTTGTTCTTTTTTCTTTAATTCCTTGTTTCAATAGAGAAATAATTTGATCCATCTATAACACACAATACAAAATAGCAAAATATGAATCAAATAAAACTGATAGAATCATAGAAACTTGTTTAGTGCAAGAAACATCAAATATGTACATCATGCACCTACCAGCCCCATGTACATTTACATTAATACTTGACTGGATTATGATTAAAACGTTAATTTTTCTTTTCTTTTTCTTTTTATTTCCTGTGTCGTTATTTTTAATTTGACTAGGTCTAGAGGGTAAGCAAATAACACCGAATAAACGGCAAGGTAAAGACTATGTCTAATTATAGTAAATACGTACTGCGTGCGTGACTCGAACCGGCGCTCGCGTACGGCACCTAATCGCCTAGCTTCACGCCACTACACGTCTTCCCCTCGGCCACCGGGCATCCACTATAATTAGACATAGTCTTTACCTTGCCGTTTATTCGGTTTTATTTGCTTACTTTACTTCCTATGTCGACAGCAACTATGAGGTCTAGAGGGTGCCATTCATTGAAATTTTATCGGGCGCCCTGGATGAGATGCCAAATATGTCGCAATTTTGAGGGGCTAAATCTCTCTTCCACTGGCATGTGTTATATCCCATGATAGTGCGTGTCATGTATGGTTGCAGTGAGTGATTGATTTCAACAAATTGAGTTGATTCACTTTGCCCATGCAATTGTCTCTAAAACAATATTTCAGTAAGATTCAATCATCTTTATGTGGTTATATTTAAACAAAAATTGTTCAAAGGCTATTTGGATCAAAGTATCTGAGATTTATAGAATTGTTCAAAGGCTATTTGGATCAAAGTATCTGAGATTTATAGCAGAACCACCATCTCAAAGTAACAAGTATGAAAATATTTGTGACATATTGTGTTCTCTTTACAATGGACTCAAGTAAGGCGAGTATGTTATAAACATAAATATTTATATACTCAAATTACATATTGGAAGAGTGTGTACAATCAGGTAGGCTGTTTTATTGTTGCATCCTGATTTATGCACTGATATGCACAGAATGTCTAGCATTTTCAATCGTTTTATTTAGATTTAATTGAGACTGATTTTAAATCAAAACAGTTTATAAATTTATAAGTATAAACATGCCTTACCTGACTTAGGCGAGGGTTCCCCGAACCCGCCTATTCACATAGTTCATACCCACCATAGACTCCGGTCAGTCAAAATGACTATTTTGAACTGTAGGCATTAATCAGCGATTCTGCCGGTGACGGAGAGATAGAATCCAGGTCAGGGGAAGCCCCATGACCTCAAGATTCTTTTACCCCTTACGTCACGAACCCACGTGACCAAGGCCACCTGGCAGCGCCACAGGTAGCCGTCCTTCACTCTGGTTCCTTTCTCTCCGCCTTGAGGACTTAGACCAACGCGACGGAAAGAGTGGGGAGGTTGGGGGGACCTGGAGTCTATGGTGGGTATGAACTATGTGAATAGGTGGGTTCGGAGAACCCTCGCCTAAATTCACTATGTTCAATTACCCACCATAGACTCCGGTCAGTCAAAATGACTATTTTGAATTGTAGGCAGAGTCAGACACCGATAGGTGGCGGGTTTTTCTGAGCAAACAGAAAAAAAGGAGAATGATGAAAGACTTTTCCCCAGTCCGGGATGAAAACACACCCAAAAACCTAAGTTAAGACCCAAGAAGGGTGGTGTCTTACCTTGCCTGTGCTGTCCCCGAAGCAAGAAGCCAATGCTGCTGTGGTGACAGGGTTTGGTGTGCCCGAGAAAGCTAGACCCAAGCCGAACTCGGGGGTGATAAGCTTGAAGTAGGACCGAAACAGTTTGCATGAGGGCGTAGGTCGACAGAAGCGAAACCTGGGAGCTTCCAGGAAGTGCTAGTGGAACAGACAATCTGCCCGCAAAAATGCAGAGACTGACTTATCGCCTATGCGCAGAGGCCCCTGCAGTCGTTCGGGCTGGGTCAGCAAACAAGGCCTGATCCGCTACGACGGGGCCTAACCTGAAGAGACCCTGCTCAATAGATTGGGTGTCTCCTAGGTAGTAGTTGATGAAGACGTTCTTTCTGCGTTCTCCAGAAGCCTGCCCTCAGAATGTGTTTGAGGGGGCACCTGACGCTAGCGCTAGTGAGTTAGCAATCGCACGGACCTCATGTTCTTGTACTTGGTGTCTCTGCAAGGTCTGTGTTGAGGAGGATAGTGTATTATAGACCTCCAGTACAGTCACAGTAATCCACCTGGGGATGGAAGTCGGGGAAACCGGCTTATCAGGGCCGTAACACAAAAACATGTGTTTGGTTCCCCGTCTAGAAAACCTGGTATGGTTCTCGTAGCAACTCAGCGCTCGGACCGGGCAGAGAAGCAATTCCTCCTGGTCTTCCGGACTGACAATATTTGCCAGCCGGGGGGTGACGATCGGTTGAGGATCGTGTCCTGGGATTTGGTTCTAGGCGAGAAACCCGATTCGTGTCTTTAACACAACTTGATTGTCCATAATGGCGGTACATCATCCGAGAAGGACAATGCCCCCCAGCTCTGGCCGACGCCTACCTGAGGCGAGGACCAGTAGGAAGACTATTTTCCACGTCAAAAATTTGAGTGGTGCTTGATCAGAGAGGCTCAAAAGGCGGTCTGCTTAGAGCGGACAACACAGCCGACAAGTCCCAGTTGGGCAGTTCCCTTGCATGGGGTCTCAGCGTCTGGAAAGCAGTAAATAGTCTCCTAATAGTAGGACAATCGGTTAGTCTTGTTCCCGTACGTTTGAATGGTGGGGCACAAGGCCGACCTGTAGCCAACGATCGCTGCGTAGGACAAACCCACTTCGTCAAACAGGTGGACGAAGGAGCCTGCTACCTGGCCAATAGAGGGATGGTATCGATCAATCTCCTTTCCGCTACACTAATCAGTGTATGCTCGCAGCCTAGAAATGTAGGCTGCATTGGTGGAATCCCTGTTCGCCCTGGCCAGGACGTTGGCAGCCCGCTCAGATAAAGCTTTCGTATGTGCAGGTCTAATGAGAGCCTCTATGTGGGTAATGATACCCGCTGGGCTCGTGGTAGTGCGCCGTCTGGTTGGGACGGCATGTCCGGTAAGTCCGGAAGCACTGCTGGTGTTTCGACTATCGTTTCCGACAGAAGTGGAAACTAGGCCCTGTTTGGCCAATTGGGTGCGACCAATGATAATATGCAGGTGTGCACCTGTCGAAGTCTTCTCCGGTGCCCGGTGGACTAGCGGGAAGGGAGGAAAAGCGTACACAACTAAGTGGGTCTGCGGGGTAGCAAAGCGACCCTGGCCCAGGCTCCTGGAGTCAGCAGGAGTGTTACGTACGTCGGGAGCTTGGTGTTCCTGGGTGCGGCAAACGGTCTAACCTTGGACCGTCCACAGCCGAAACAGCCTGGAGGCTACCCACTGGGGTGTCAGCCACTCTGTGTTCTGGAGACAGAGTCGCCCTGAAAGGGCATCGCCAGACTGTTCCTCACCCCTGGAAGGTGGTGTGCGGTTAGCTCCACATTGTATTCCAGGCACCAAAGGAGGATTTTGCTCCGCTAGGACTGACAACGATGGGGAATGCGTCCCCCCTCCTTCTTGAAGGAGACTACCGCTGCGTTGTCTGTGCGGAGCAAGACTCTGTGGTCTCGAACTACGGGTAGAAAGCGTGGTAGTGCTAAGTACACTGCTCACAGTTCGAGCCGGTTGATATGGTGGTCCCGAAACTATGCGGGAGCCATATCCTTGGGCTTGTTCGTCCAATAGATGCGCTCCCCAACCCTGGGGGGAGGCATCTGTTACCAGAGTCATACCTGCGGCGAGCGGGTCCAAGGGGGCCCCTCTGCCAGAGGTTGGTCAGTGACGACCACCAGGGCAGGGCTTCCTTCACTTGGTCCGAGATCGAAACCCGCCTATCTAGTTCCCATAGGGGAGCTCGGCGTTATAACAAGCGTTATACCGGGCGGCTGCGTAGTGCGGCCTGGGGAACGACCCTTCGAACCGAGGTCATCATTCCGATGATCCGCATTAGTTCACGGAGGGACACCGAGGGAGCGCTGACTAGGCATTCGGCTAGGCTGCTTAGCGCTAAGCATTATGCTTGAAATAGCTAAGCCAAGCTTACCTCTGTGTCAAAACTCCATGCCCAGGGACACCAACTGCGCGTTGGCTCGAGGTGGGACTTGTCGATTTACTAACGAGCCCAACTGGTGAAGTAAATCCTGTGTTAGCCTGATGCGTTATTACCCCTTGCCCGGGTTGTTGGTTACCAGTAGTCTGGGTACGGCTTGAGGTGTACCGACATCTGGTGAAGCAGCAGCACTACCTGTTTCATCCCTCTGGTGAACACGTAGGGCGCTGTGCCTAACCCGAACGGGGGGGGGGCACCAAAGTTCGAATATTTGGCCCAGCTGGGCGATTCGAAGGAGATGCCAACTCGCTAGGTGCATCGGTACGTGCAGGTAGGCCCCGCTTAAGTCTAGCGGGGCTAGCCAGTCAAAACGGTGGATGGAGAGAAGAACCCTGAATATTGTCTCCATGTGGAACCGATCGAGGGGCACGTACTGATTCAGTCTGTCTAGGTCCAAAACTGGACGCCTGCCACTTGTAGATTTGGTACTACGAACACATTTGGGTAGAAGCCTGGACTTAGTTCCGGCTGATGTACCCTGTGTATGGCGTCTTTCCCCAGCAAACTGCTACTTCCTGTCTGATTGCTTCTGCCTTGCCGGAGTCCCCTGGCAGTGCCCAACAGGGGAGACACTGACGGGAGGAAATGGAGATTTCAGCGGTATGCCGTAAACGGATGTCACCACCTGGAAAGGTTCAGGTATCGGTCA
Organism: Saccoglossus kowalevskii; assembly: GCF_978046115.1. NCBI lineage: Eukaryota > Metazoa > Hemichordata > Enteropneusta > Harrimaniidae > Saccoglossus > Saccoglossus kowalevskii. The sequence goes on from NC_140657.1 coordinate 9,123,599, forward strand.
CCCGCCGTCTCCAAACCGGACTACACCGGCGCAATCTGTGTACGACAGGGATGTGTGGCCATGTGTTCGGCAGTTGCAAGGGGGGGGTGCTCCCTTCACCCATGTAGTAGTCACTAAGTTGTGATCTGGCCACTCACCGAACACGTGCCTGTCCCCCCGGTTGCAGAGGTGAGCGTCAAACATGCTTCCCCTGCTGCCGGGTAGACGTCCGCCCAGAGAGGGTGAGGAGCCACCACCAGGCTCTTACCTCCCTGGGGGCGCGCCACTACCCTTCCCTCCCATGGAAGGGTGTAAGCGCTTGCCTCCTGGCTGACTCTGGCTAGCGGACAACGCCCTAGGGCGTTTTGTTTTCTGTGCTTGGGGTGCCCTCCGTTTGCCCATGGCAGGACCAACTGGCTAGCGGATTCGATCTGAACCCTCTGATTCATTGCACTCCGAAGCTTCGAGACTGTACCCACCATTCCCTGAACAAAGAGGGTGGAGGGTGTCCAGTCTGCGTCACTGAGGTGGGGGACGTACCCCAGCTCAGCTTGTCGGCGAAAACATGTGCGTCTAAGGTCGCGTCTCGTAGCACAGTAGTGGCCCTGGCCAAGCGAGCCAGGCAACACTAGGGGGTGTCGCACGTAGATGTGCGGTGGCAGACAGACACCCAATTGGCAGACACCCATGGAACGCGGCTATCCCCCTTTGCCCGGTTTGCCAAATTCGTGGTACCGGGGTCTGGGGAAGGAGCCTTGGAATCCGGTTGGGGGCGTTTTGGTCTCATCCCACGCTATGGGGTCTGATCCCGAGACACACCGACCGGGTAGCGTTTGGTCCAGTGGGAAGTGTTGCCTAACGTTATCCCCACCCGGGGGCCTTAAGCATTACATCGTCCGCAGCTGACCAACGCCGCCCATCAACACCGTTTGCGTGCTCTGCGCCCCACTCCGCACTCAGACGAACAGGGGAGAGATGTGCCGACGGGGTTGCTTTGGATCCCGATGCCTGTGATCCCATGTGTTGAAGCCACCTTAGGTGGTCACTTTAGGATCAAGGGTGGGGGTATATACATCGTATCACTGGGATCGATGATACTCCGCCTCACCCCAAAAGCGTGGCTCACCGAGTCATACAGATGGAAGACTCTGAGGGACCGCCCAGAGTACCGGCTGTATCCAACGCGAGCGAACTGCGTCTCCTTTAACTTAAAATATGTGAGAGGGAGCGTGTTCGACTGTGCGTCTCATGACAGGGTCGGTTCCCTCTGGGGACGCCCGTGGGTCGGTAAGAAAGTAGTCAAAACCCACAGCGGGGACCGGACACAAGGATAAATTCGTTACCGCTGTACCGTTACCGCGTGACGAACCCTAGCTGGCTGAATGTGGGGGGGGGGGGTCAACGCGTGCCCTGCCCTGAAAGCCCTGCCCCGAGATCGGAGACTTGGCTGCCAGCACCCCGTTGGCATTCAGTGCCCGCGGATCCAGAGAAGGACCGGTGCAATCAGCCTGAGCCTCGGCCACCCCCCAAAATAGTGGGAGAGCCGTGACTGGGAACGGGGGTTCCCCGGAAGAGACGTGTTTGAATGCAAACATGCTTTCGTGTCTCTTCCTGCTTGCCCACCGAGGGGACACAGTGGAGACAGCTCGCTCCGACTGCGTCTGATCTACCCGGCCTGCCAGGGACGCAACTGCCCCGACAGTCCTTCGACCAAAGCCCTCAACTCGGAGGCAAACTCGGCGCCGTGCGAGGAAGGGTCCACGAAGAGACCCGCAACGGGCCCCATAAGAGGAAAACCTCCAGGGGCACAGCCTCGCTGCAGCCGGTAAAATCGGGTAAAAAACACCGCCTGAAAAAACAGACTGTGAGGATGCCCTCCGATCAGCGGGGGAGACCGAGAAAATATCGGTACCTCCGCCGCCGGGCCTCTTACTCGACGTCCCGGTACATGAAGTACCGGTAGCCGAGCGTGAGGACTTTCCACTCATGCAAAACACGCAACTCACTTTAACCGATTTGTTTACTGGACGCGCGACCTTGCTGTGACGCGGTCAGTGTCAGCGATTTTGATGGCTCTGAAAGAAAATCTCAGGCCTCAGAACTCCAGTGAAAAAAACACGCTTTCACACAAAAAAACCCCGGAACCCACACGTAGCCACGACAGCATCTCGGATGCGGGTTCTATGCTGGTAGATTCTGAATAAACCACTGTACGGTTGGCTCGAAGGACGAGGAGACCGGAAGAAAAAGGCAGCGAGCCTTGGAGCTGTCATCACATCGATATATTGCTAAATACATTAAAAATAAAAGACGACATGCATGAGGGAGACGAATTACAGTTGTAAAAGGTGCCGCCATGAAATCAACATGTGATTACGTAGTGGCGCCGGATTTTGATTTCTTTGCTGTGAAAAATACTACACGCAAAGGGGAAAACGACACGAGGGTAAAAGAAAGACAAGGAAAACTTATCCTACCAGCTACCATGTCGGATGCCGAGCAGCGGCAACAACCCAAGCTATAAATCCGGACAGGAAAAAAAGCAGGCGATCCAGCAGAGCTCGCTAGATTTCATCTCCACTCGAGGCGGAGAGAAATTAAGAGTGAAGGACGGCTACCTGTGGCGCTGCCAGGTGGCCTTGGTCACGTGGGTTCGTGACGTAAGGGGTAAAAGAATCTTGAGGTCATGGGGCTTCCCCTGACCTGGATTCTATCTCTCCGTCACCGGCAGAATTGCTGATTAATGCCTACAGTTCAAAATAGTCATTTTGACTGACCGGAGTCTATGGTGGGTAATTGAACGTAGTGAATTCCACTGTATTTAATATCATGTGAATAAATATAGAATAAAAATTAGAATAGTCTGCCAAGATGCTTTACAATTGCAGAGGTATGTAACATTACCTGTGTGGGAAATTTTTCCAGTCGTGATGTCAATTTTTCATAGTCTGCGAGAGTATTGAACTTCATGTAGGATACAGTCTTCTCAAAATCAAGATGAGGACCTTCTAAAAAGTTGACTGGATACAAATAACTGCAGAAGTAGTTGAACAATATGTAAAGAAAAATGATCGTCAATCAGCAAATGGTTTATTTTTAGTGTATATAAATAAATGTATTGCAGACATGCTGTAGATGTCATATCAAACTTGACATGATGACCACCTCGCTTTAATAACTTTTTTTTTGTTCAAAGCATGGGAGTCATCACCTGTGCATGGGGCAGACGACTATAGTGTGTCATTGTTTACAAACAAGCACATACCCATGAGCCTTTATGTTTTTAGCATGCGTTGTTATCATCGCTTAGGACTCAGTTTCTGTGTATGTGCAGGAAATGACCCCATCGCTTTAAGTATATGTGATTATACCAACACACATTATATCATGGGGTTGTAATTTAAAGCAGGAGGGTCATCACCTGCGCACACACAGGAATTAAGTCCCATGCGACTATAACAACACACGCTAAAAACGCAAAGGCTCATGGGTAGACACTTGTTTGTAAACAAAGACACGCTATGGTCATCTGACGCACGCACAGGTGACGACTCCCCGCTTTAACTACAGTACCGGTATATAGGGTTGTGTTTTAATTAAGTTTAATACAGTATGGTGGCCTACCCATTTTCTATACCACTAAACAAATATTATCATAGTACCTACATTTTTGTTAAAAAAAAAATATTTGATTGATTAATCAGGTTTATTCTTTATTTGACAACAACATTTTCATGTGACAATTGACAAGTAGGATTCTATTTCTAGAGTTTGACCCATGCATAGGTCGACATAGCATATCATTTGATGGCTATTTTGTTAAACTTCCAAATTGGTCATTGCCAAATTTAAGATTAACTCCTATTAAACTAACAAATTGAACATCTTTGTATACTACCGGTATTGGCACAACAAACATGTACCTTTCATCATTATGAATAAAATATTTTGAAATTTCAAAAAGGTGGCTGATTGGCTGATTGAATAACATTGGATCTTTGCACACTGCACTCATTATTTGCCCAGTTGGATTCAACTGCCATTGAAATTTATAAATATTTATAGAGATAAAGGGAACAGGTTTGTTGTGCAGAGAATATTTACATCTCTGTGACTTAATATAAACATTTAATTTCTACAATCAATATGACAAACAGCCCCCACCCCCCTTTCCAGGACCCTCCCCTAGATCTGTCACAACTATATATGATATTGTCATTGATCTTACCCTTTGTATCTCATACCTTCCAGGTACATTTTAATGTCTGATTTCAATATCAACATGTTCATTTCATCTTCTGCATTCTGTGTACCATTCATTACATCGTTTATTCTAGATAAGAAGCTCCGACAATCAGTCTAAAAACAAACACACACACAATTCATGTAGGCTTAGAAATAGTACTTCTGTCAGAATTTAAAAAAAGAAAAGAAACAAGCCATTGTAAATGTCACATCTCCCTCTCTTCTCATAGTTCAACATTTGACAAATGAAATGTCAGTATGTACAGTTTGAACTAAATTGGCCACAGCATGCATAAATAACCACCATTCAGCCATTTTTAGTGGAAATACAAAAAAATGTACATTATCAGGCACCCAGCAAATAATACCATCATACCAAATTTAAAACAAATCAGTCCAAGCAAAGGAAGTACAAAAAATTACATTATAGTGAATATTTTTTTTTTAATTTGAGTGATTGAACATAGAAAAAATTTCATTTATGTGGTTAGACACATTTGCCTGTGTACCAAGTTTGAACCCACCTGGGCAGTAAGAATTTGATAATAAATAATAATAACTAATAATAATTATTAAGCAAACAATTACCGTAAAAATGGCTGATAGTAGACAATCATCTGAACAGAAAAAAAATCAAGGGCATATGTATACCATCAGGGGGAAAATCGGTTCATTGCGACTGATGGACGAACGAATGAACGAACAGAGGAAACTCAATTCATAAGCCAGCCCTGTGTCCAGTCTGGGGCTGTAAATGGCATTGGTGTAGTATAAGGGTGTGTGATAGTTTTGTTAATATTTTTAACTGCATAAAAGAAGAAATTATGATAGGTTAGGGGGTCATAAGTTGCAAGTGTTCAGTTACGTTGAGTTAGCGTTTGAAACATTGTTTAAATAATAATTATTCACAAGCATAATATTCAGCACAAATTTCATAACAAATTCAAAAATACAAATAAAGGCAGCATGGTGATTGTATCGGAAGATGTATAGCTACAATGTAATGTACAATGAAACTGCATGATTACCGGTAATAATATGCAAATGGTTTGCATACATGAAGTATAGCATGTGCACGAATACATGTATTATCTACTAGAGTTTATTTAAAGTGATAAAACACACCATCACCATTGTGTGACCCACTCACTTTCTTTGACCTATTTTACTGGATGCCATTTGTAATAAAGCCACCTATTAAGAATAAACACAAGTACACACATATTTTAATTTTTTTGTAATTTTTTTTGAAACGCAGAATTTGGCAGAATGAATTTTTGAAATGACTACGATGTATATAAATTAGTGTCAATGTGATAGTTGGTGCGAACGTGAGGATCTCACTTAGTATCAATATGAATGTAAAATATGAGGATTTAAATTTAAAATTTGAGAAGTTAAATATAAAATATGATAAATGAACTTACATGTATTTAATATCTATCACCCTTCAGTTATTTCAAAACCGCAAGTTTGAACTTAGCAGATTTGAACATAGCGAGCTTAGGTGGCGCTTTTCTGAACATACCCCGGTAATATGTAAATGATCATGAACATGTTTCATGCTACATGAGTGATGGGTCCCATTGGCCAATTGTACGGTGAGCAATATGCCACAGAAGGGGCAGTAAACTGAGCCCAATACACATTAGTCCCACACTTAATTTTTTTTCCATCAAAAAACATGGCAGTCTGGAATCGCGAGTCACTGCCTGTTGGAAAATTTTATATGGCAGGTGACAATGCATTGACACATTGGGGTATACGATTTGAGCGACACTCGTGAGAAACGTTTCTTCACAGTGGATTCCTATGACTAAAATTACTGCCCTGTATCCTGTATGTTTTTATTTTTACCAGCCTGAATTTTCATCTCGAGCTGGTGAAAATAAAAACATACATGTTATTCAGACCACTTTTATCTCCTTCTATTAAGCAGAGTGATTTGATGTGCATTTAATGGGAGACATTTAAACTGATGTGTATATGCAAGGCAATTAACTTTCTGGCACGGCTGCATGGTGAAATTGTAAAGTTACCTGCCCTGTGTTTAAAATTTTGAAAAAATTTTAAACACTGCAGTTAATGTCATAATGCTTGTGATTTTTGATCTGTTTCATGTTGGGTGAAGTGACTTAACTGTTATTTTTGATAAAATGGTATTGCATCTATCAGAATATTGATAATATACTACTGGGTATCATCAAATACTAAGCAAGTTTAGAACAAGTTTTTAGAAATATTGGGAAAACCACCCTGACATAGGTAAAATATAAAAACAATGGTACTAGATAAGATTACACAACTGTGGTTCATTCCTTGTGCTATTAAAATAACCTCACGAGTACTTGTGAATAATTGGGATACATGTAACCATCCTAGCCACGTTCGTCATATTCATAAGAGGTGGATCATTAGAAATTCTGGAAAGGGAATGGAAGAAAAACTGCAAAAATTATTTTTTCCTTCACATAGATTTGTACTGTATTTTTTTTCATTTCCATGATGAATTTTTTTTTATATACTTTGTGCAATACTTTTTTCTCTAAGATTTAGGCATGCATTTTTGTTTCTGTTTTTGCTCCCTGCAGGATTTTTTCCTGTGCAAATTATTGTTTCCGAATTTCTACCATCGCCCACATAGTTCCTAATGGTCAACTCCTTAAAGATAAGTAAAAGGAAATAAAAATAAATCAGTTATCTGTAGTTTATCGTGTAATGCAATGTAATGTTTTGGTATCCAAATTGTTTATCTTTCTTATTCAATGTTTGTCTCTAATCGCTAAGATGATTTTGATGTTTCAATAACCCTGGCGGATATCTGTTGGGTGAGTTCACATGTTGTTGTCCGGATTTGGCTATACATACGTATAACATACATAATGACACACCATACGCAATCACCAGAAAATTACCAGACATTGGTTATGTCATTGTATACTGTAGTTATTGAATTAGTATCCAGAACAGCTACTAAAATAAACAAACTGAGAATAATCAGCCCTACACCATGTCGCATGTTTCGAAATGATAAAAAATTCCACTTTATACAATAATGGGGCAAAACACGTACGTGCACATGGCAACTGAGCTGTGGCAACGAACAAAATGCGGCAGCATAGAGGTGCAGGAAGTGGGTCGTAACATGGAGTCAAAATAGCTCACTTCTAGCACTGTGCTTCTAGTTATTATGGCCACATATTACCTGGCGCCTTTCAAATGAGTCCAAGCTATGGTCGTCCAGTTGGTCATCGTAGTCATGAAAACCCGCCATAGTGGCAAATTCGGGACTTTCTTTGATTCTCCATTCCCAGAAATCGTCTGCTAATTTTCTTGCAGCTGTTCGTCGACTGTCCGCCATATTGAAAAAATGACTCCTCAACTTGATGGAATTGGGTATTCTCCTTCCCAGAGTCCTTGCGCAATTTCACACACGATTTCAACGCGCCGGATCATACCATTATCAAAGGGGTACAAGTTGGTATACATTGCAAAAAATTTGTTTTTTTAAATGAAATAGGGCTTAATTAAAAAAAAACAAAAAACATATTTTTAGCAATGTACTTATTTTACTTTTATTTCAACTGAACTTTCTGTTCGTTTTACTTTTTTATTATCATAATTTTACTCTTTATTGTAATTTTATGTATATCTCAAAAGAGTTTTGATAACAATAAAGTTATTATTACAAACGGGAAAATGTTTTGTGTATTATAAATACCCCTGTCATGACAATTTTAACGAGTTTGTAAAATCTCTCGCATTGACGCGAAATAATTTCTCGTCGGACCACGATTTAAGAAATATTATAAAATTGCCACAGCTGGGCCAGACTTACGTAAAACATCATGATGGAGGTAAATTACCTCCATGCGTATGCAAACAAATGTACATTACTTGGAGCATGCTTGGAGAAAGTGAAAGCAATTTTAAAAATACACATTTCACTTATTGGTAATTACATGTAATGTATGTTATTATTTAAAGTACACGAATGTTTGTCAAGAACCCTGTTACCACGATACATTGTTCCCGAAAACTAGTAATTTTGATTAATCGGAAATGGTTTATACAACCACAGTGCCTCCCACAGCATTATTGAATTCTTAGTTTGACATGAACGACCGAAAGTCTTGTATGATACCGGTGCATTCACTTAGCGATTCATAATGTTTAGAATGTAAAACTAGTCATTTTGTGGGAGAAAATTAAAACAAATTAATAAACGTATTACAAATCTACAGTATGACAAATTGAATAATGCTAATATGGTAGCTCGTTGGTCTAGAGGTATGATTCTCGCTTTTGGTCCGAGAAGTCCTGGGTTCAAATCTCGGACGAGCCCATATTTTAAGAGTCAATGAGAAACTTATTTGCAAATTCCTCATGAAAAGGAGGCATTAACGCGAAATCCCCTGTAACCGCGAAATCACTCCAAATAACTGAAAAAAATCACCACAGCTGGGCCAGTCTATCGTCACACCATTCAGAGCACTGGCAGTTGATAGAGAAAATGTTGGGTTAATGACGTCCTAACGAATTTCGAACAGCATGTGAATCGTAATTTGAACAAACCATGACTAACATGTTTGTAAATTCAGTATTTAAAAAAAATATTCGTTCCAAATAATGTTGGTGTTTAGTCAATCTGATTAAAATAAGATTCTAGTTTGGGCTTTTTTTTCGTGGGCTTTCGCGATTACCAAAACTTAAAAAAATACCAGCAAATAAATTGAAAAAATAATAAAATATATGAAAAAAATGTGAATGATGTTATATTAACAAAAAAACGAAAAAAACAAACAAAAATAACTAGGGCTTATTTTAATCAGATTGGTGTTTAGTTGAATTATTAATAGCAGATAATACAGTTTTTGTAAGTATATATGTTTATGGTATTCCACTATAATACTAGTAAATGACGACCAATCGTTTTTGAACAGCGTAATATGAAATACTTTATTTTAGCTGGAATCAATTTTCACTGAAACTTTTTAGGTGTTTTGTATGGAATTTATTTTCACTGATTTTTGGCGAGTGGAATGTAAAATATAGGAAAAAATAGTATATTCGCTGGATTTTATTTTCACTGAATCATTACTTCAGCGAAAATAGCGAAAATAAAGTGTTTTACAGTATATGAGATTATTTGAGATTTAGTGATGCGAGCTTCCTCGGATTGTTATCATTTGCTGCAGTTTATGCAGCTCTCTTGGTCGTGGTATACGTTGCGGGCGACCAGCGGCCAATAAGAGCTGCTAAACTGCAGCAATCTTATCATCTACTTTATCTCTGAACAACTGGTGAGCTCGATCTAGAATACACTTCACTGTCACTTACTACGGTGAAATAGCAAATAATTTTATAAGTTGTATTAAAATGTGAGTTTAACAATTATCCGCCTTTTTGTTAAAATGCGAAAAAATCCAAAACAAAGTACATATTACCCCCATGATATTAAATCGAAAACCGATTGTTACTCGACTGGCCTCTTGGGCGAGAGAGGTTCAGAATCGGTGACGCGCAGACACGTAGTAATACCGCGCGCGTAGAGTGGCGTCGGCGAAGAACAGACGCTAATGAGAGCGCCGCCAGTGTTCATAGTGCAGGTAACTTGGTAACGCGATTGACGATTCTAAAGTTTCGAATACGGCGAAAGTCATTTTGTGTTCTGCTTTCTTGGCGAAAACATTGCTCTGTATATCGTGCAGACTTCATTGCTTTATTGTTGTACACTTTACTTTATTGCGTTCATTATGGTTTGCAAAAAGATTGTGAAAACTGACGAAACTGAGGTAAGTTTATGAATTAAGTACTGCGGAAAGGTTATTTGTCTCTGATAATGGAAATAGTGTTCTCTGATGCTTGAATTTTTCGTAACGTGAAAAGGTTTGAAAACTAAACGATATGTCTATTCACTCCTCTATAAAACTTTACATCCATATTTACCTTTATTTCAAGGATGGCGAGCTTCTTCGTCAGGGATATCTTTACATGCCAAATGATTCCGAGAATGTTAACAAAAGAAGAAAGTGGAGACGAGTTTTATGCAAATTGTTTGCGCCGTGTCACTTGGAAATTCATACGGTAAGACTATTTATTTATTTATTTATTTATTTATTTATTTATTTATTTATTTATTTATTTATTTATTTATTTATTTATTTATTTATTTATTTATTTATTTATTTATTTATTTATTTATTTATTTATTTATTTATTTATTTATTTATTTATTTATTTATTTATTTATTTATTTATTTATTTTTTATTTTAGCACCGGGGTGCTATTATCTACCTTAATCTTACTGAATATTCTGTGGTATCGAATTTAGAGAGTCTGACTCTGAGACACACAGACACTGACAAACCACATGTAAGTTTTCATTGCAATATATAGATGGAAGACGAACCGTGACGTGAAGCTAGGCGATTTGATGTCGTACACGAGCGTCGGTTCGAGTTTACTTAATTCAACATAGTATTAACAACACCGTGTATCCTGTGGCATTTCCTACTTATTCAATGTATTTAAAACAATTAATTAAACAAGCATAATGTCATTATCTATTTTTTTACAGAAATGTGTTACCCTCAAAGCAAGCTCGCACTTGAGGTATACGGCCTGGCGTAAATGTCTCAAGCACGCTCACAGGGTGGGGCACGTCAAAGAAGATCAACGGCAACTATCGACTTATGGCGACGGCGAGAAAGAACCTGGTGAAGTTGTTGTAAGAGTTCAATCTGCTGAGGAATCTTCTGACAGCCAGGATAGTGACACGGATACAGACAGCGACGAATTAATTCGTGTTACTGAAAGAATGGAGAGACAAATGGAAATGAAAATCCCAATTAGGGAATCGTCGCACTTAGAAACTACTGATAACTATTATAGATCAGAACCCAAAACAGTCATCGGTGATAATTGCAATGAGAATCAAGGTAGATATACTTGCAATGGTATATTATTGTGAATATCGCATAACAACAATGAAGTTGATATAATCCCTGAGTTGTCCGAGTTGTCTCCGAGTGGTCCCACGAAACGAAGGGATAATATTATTCCCGAGTGCACCCAGCAACAAGGGAGATAATATTACCCTGAGTTGTCCCAAGAACAAAGGAGATAATATTATCCCTGAATGTTCCCAAGAAAAGAAGAGTGGTCCAAACAACAAGAGGGATAATATTATCCCTTAGTGGTCCCAACAACGAAGGAGATAATATTATCCCTAACTTGTTTGCAAGAAAAGAAAAGATAGTATTATCCTTAGTGGTCCCAACATCATGAGGGATAATTTTATTCAAGTTGTGCAAAGAACGAAAGAGATAATATTATCTCTGAGTGGTCGCAGTAACAGAGTTAGTAATACGTGTTATTTAGTGATTTTAAAAAATGTTTTGGTAAAATTGTCACGGTACTGTTTTGATTATCATTGCATTTTCATTTTTCATATATTACTTTTGAATTAAGTTTGTTTTGTTTCTATCTTTCCAGAAGATTCTCCATTTCGAACAAAGGTGAAATCAAACTTATTAGGACGGGTCAGAAACGCGTTTGTCAAGATTTTCAGGCGAATGAGTAAGTAGTGGGACGTTATTCTGAGTATACTGTGAGAAAACATAATAATTTGTCTCTTGAACCAACAATCATGATGATTTTGTGTTTGTTTTTTTCAGACTGTGTCAAGGCATCAGATACATTATAGTGATACACCGACTGAACAATGTGGCTACAATTGAACGCCATCGTAACAACATTCCTGAAACACGGGACGAAACCCGACAAGCACGTGTGTTGGGAGGGGTACACGTCCACGTGATAGACATACGTCACAGTTAACACTGAATCAAACATGCTGTGTATGTACATGGTATGGTCACGTGACTGGAACTTCTTGGGTCGCGAAAACTGGTTGACTATAGAAGACTGATGGCACTGTTACTTTCTTTGAGTCTATTCAAAGCTGTATCCCTCGTGGGACAAAATATATATTGTATACAGCAATAAATGATATACTACTGAAGTACTTTGTTGTGTGAACTTTGTTTTTATATTTGAACATTATGAGTTTATCCCGGAGTGGCCCACTGACTACTAGATTACAAAGAACACGCAGACCAGGATATCCAAATGTATATATATATATATATATACTATGTATACTAGACAGTCCGCTAAAACTTAGACAAACAACCAACAAACTAAATGGTTGTGTGAGGCTAAATGTAAGGATATGAGTTGATCATAATGTACGCATACAAGGGCGGGGTTAGTGTCTTTATCTTTGCTAGGTACGATCATTGTACCAGCATCGACTTTCTTTGTGAGAATTTTAAACATATATTACATTACAAATCCGTTGAATTCTACTTTGGACAAATCTACCATTATTCCTTTTTTAAGATTTGCCAGGGATACGTATATATTGGGAAGTACTTGTTGACAGCTAAATCATTCCACGTCCGTCACTGATAAGAAGCGTTAATTACCGTGATTGGCCTGATCCGCCCTTTGCGAAGCGCCGTGGGTAGAGTTGCATACAGTCTCTTGCTTGTGTTTTTTTTTTTATATGTGAGTGTATAAAAGTCGGGTTATCGCGATTTAATCACTCATAATATTTTATTTTATTGAAGAAAAAAAACACACCAAAAACGAACAAGAGACTGTATGCCAGTCTACGCCGTGGGCAGAACTCAGATAACTAATATTAATAAGGGCAGAATGAAGGAGGTGTGGCTAGTCAAATTTAGGGTGCTCACTGATTAATTTGTAAAGTGACAAAACAGTGTATAAATACATATAGTTGTAAACAGATAACAAAGGGTAGTTAATTTACCGTCACTGTACTGTTACTAGAACAATGATTGGTCGAGCCTCAGACCACTAATAATAGTGGTCTGAGGTAGAGCTTATTCACGGGGGACTTCTACTTTTTTTCTATCTTCGAATCTAACAAGGTTCCCAATGAATTTTGACCAATGTTCAAGTAATCAATATAAATTTGGCAAACAATCAGTACTCTGATTCTCATAGTTGTAAGAACGCGTTTGTTATAAATCCATTATATACTATTATATATAGTCGGAATGATGAACCATGGACTTGCAATCCCGGAGTCCAACTAATAATCCATATATAGTATACATATATCATTCTCCTGAATTTATTCCTAAGATGAAGTGAACTTTGGCAACATGGCATATAATCATAATGTTAACATTTCGTTCATAGTCCATGATTCTAATGAGATAGTGTAGATCTTCTGACCTTTGAGTACTCATGACAATACTATGCTAGAAGTGTTTTGAATTGATTTAGACAGATAGACTGTGGCCATGCTACACATGGAGGTAACATGGAGAGTGACTGTGTCTCCATGTTCAACAAGACTGCTTTGCAATTTCCATATGTCCCCTGGTAGTTGACGATCTAAGCTTAAAATAGTTCTCCTTATCAACTCTAGACGTCTCTCAACAATAGTGGTCAGCATTTACAATATAGGTGAACATTTGATCGTAATACGTGGTGACACTATCAGACACAGAAAAATTATTATCGGGGTTAATGTACGTTGTATTCAGATTGGCTCGTTGGTCTAGGGGTATGATTCTCGCTTTGGGTGCGAGAGGTCCCGGGTTCAAATCCCGGACGAGCCCGATTTTGTCTTTAAATGCGAGATATAAAACAGACAGCTAATTTGAAAATTTACATTATCCTCGTATTTCTTTGACATACGATTCCAGTTTACGCTGTTATTCACAAAGTCTGGATAAAAAAATTATTTTAATTTGCATATTGCTTATCACATTTTTAATCACAATATAATTTCAAGTGAGAGTTTTATTTTACATGGTCTGATCTGTTCGGTTTCTCAAACTTGATGTAAACACACTTACCTATGTGAATAAAGTACTGCTAATATAAATATGATAGTTATATAATTTGCATATTATTTAACTCATTTTAAACAGTTTTGAATACCAGTATCCAACTAAGAAATGTTTGTATGTGTATCTCAAGCAGTCAATTACAATTCAAGTTTTGCACTGGCGCATGGTAACTAATTAATGTGAAATTTAATTGATGAAAAACTGTTGATTTGGGTAAAACAATTTTAATTAAGGTATAAAACTAAACATATAGACCATACCTAAATCAGGGTAAATCCGATCTCCAAACAAAAAGCATCTAACACAGATAGATTCACCATTTTGTGGACTTTCTTGAAATTCTTCAATACGTAATGCATATGCCGTTATTACCACTTTTGAAAAATTATGCTCTGTTATTTTCCAAGAAAAAATCTCCAGTATGAAAGTTAGGAAGTTGGATTAAACATGATTTCAAAATTAACATTATTTTGAATATCTACTAGATCTAGAAGTTTTTTTTCTGTATCAATGCCTGAAAATGAAAATGCTATGAGTCTTAGATATTTGATAGCTAGAATACGATCCTATTTGTTTATTTTGTGATAATATTTGACTTCTAAACTGAGAATCAGTGTTTTCATCACATGAATATAAAACAACAAACCCATTAATTATTTCTTCTTCAATCACATAAAAACTAGTTTCACTGCATTTCCTGATCATGATCCACATAATAATTCAATGCAAAAATAGGCATTTACATTCAACAAGATTAATAACACTCTACATTCCAAAACTTTAACATCATTTCCTGCAGTCAAACTTATTTGATTTGGATCAACTCAAATTTTTTTTTCTAATGTTACTACACCACCTGTCGATAACGACCATTTTAATTAAATTCTTTGAGTGTTCGCCATAGACAGGTTTGACTGTACATAATAGGGTATTAACTGAGGTATAATTATTAATAAAATTTCTCTATAGTTATTGATCCAGTACTTCTTAAATTCAAACTTAATTGATCAGACAACGAGCTTCTTATAAAATGCCAAAGACCACACTGTGTAATGCAAATATTTGTTTATTCAGTTATAATTCATAACATGTAGTGTATGAATGTTTCTGAAATGAAATCACCTAGGTGTAATGTGACTGAAGCTTGAAGCTTGTGAGAAAATGAGAATGATAAAAATCTTATTACAGTCTCCATCAATCAGCGGAGAGAATATTAGTAACAGTTGCCAATCCACACTAGCAAAACGATAGCACCCCTCAGTCATCTCTGTTGGAAAGTGTCTGAAACAGTCACCAATTGGCACTGGCAGTGAGAGTCTGTAACTATTGCTGTGATATGCATTTCATACTCCGCCACGGAGTTCCCCGATTCTACTGGACGTTGATGGAACAGTCTTTGGATCGTATCCAATTCTTTCCTGTATCTCCTTTTGTCTAGTCTTGCTATCTGAAACACTGTCCGCCCCCACAGGCTCTTTTTCTTTTTTCTTCTTTTCAATTTCTTTTTTTACAGCATCAAATTCTTTGAGATCCTCAAGATTCATTTCAATTCGTGTTGGTCCTCTCTTAATCATCTTAACAACCTTAAAATGCAAATACAAAGTTGTTTTATCATTTTAAATAATATCAATAATATTGGTACTTGCAGTGTTCTCAAGAATAGACACACATTATGCAAGTAATGTCATATCACAATTTTTTGATCTATAAAAATCAGAAAGTGAGTTGTGTGTTTCCCTGTTACTGTAAAATCTGTATTAGAAGCCACATCCCTAATAGAAGTCGCACCCATTTTTTTTTGAAAAGTTGAGAATCAAAAATTCATCATTTCTGAATCTCATATGTGTAGATGCTCTAATAGAAGCCGTATCCTCTCTGATACCATTTTAATAGAAGCCGCAGCTTCTAATACAGATTTTACAGTACTGAACGCAATTAAAACCAGCTGCAAGGGGAAAAAATGATTCACTCCAATAATCCAATTACAAATTATTAGATTCTGTTGGCACAAAGCCACAGGAGTAACTATTAAATTTGTCTTTATACATAGTTTTACTCTTGGTGTAACAAAGGGATTCCTCCACTTTTATAAATATCACAATTCAAACTGAAACGAGAGGTTTTTATTGGCCGATTCAATAATATTTGAACGATTTCATATTACATCAATGCACACTTGTTTTGGTTTGTTTCAACTGAATTGTGATTTGTGAATATTTATCCAGATGAAGGAATGCCTTTATTATACATGCATCATAAAGGGGAAAATATTTCATTTCTGTTATCTACCAGTACTATTACACTGGACAGTCACCCTAGGTATCCCATCATTACACCAGCTAGTCACACTAGGTATCTCATTATTATACTGTCAGTCATCTTTACTCATCACCCCCAAACCCCTGGATGTAGCCGAGTTGGCGAAATAATTGTAATGACAATATTTACGCCCTTTGGAATTGACTGACAGCCAACACTGTTATACTAGTAATGCATACTTGTGACTTCTGATGAAACAATTTAACAGTTAGTGAAATTCCCGAGTCTATGTACTTAATCACTATGTTTTATAGTTTTGCACAACCATGAACCACAGCACGAGCCCATGTGCACCACAGTCAGATTATGTAAGGCACCTCCACGGCACAACGAATCAAAACCATAACAATTACATCTGAGGGTACATTTAAAATTCGATTTTCATCTCAACACATAATCAAATAACTGTGTCAGTATTGGTGAGCATCAACAGATAGATACACTGACTAGATAAATCACATACCTTTATTTATGCGTGGAACATCAATATCAAAAACTGGCAACCCTACAAACAACCCCATTCACTGCACTTGTCATGCAAGAAAAACACGATCGACTTTTAGAACAACGCCCCCAACGACGAAAACTTTGACGTAGTGACTCGGTAACCTCATTTAAAGGTAAGCCCAATAGTCTTTAATAAAATAATATCACTATTCGTCTCGCTCGGCTGCATTAAATAACGATATTGGGCAGTATTGTTTTTATTTAAGAGATATCAAATGGCAGTAATTTTTGTAACCGGAAGTTGAGAGGGATGCCGGGATACAAATGGCTGCCTCCATGAAAGCAACGAGTTGATCGGACGTTGATTACCATTGTATTCACTCGTTACTAGCTGCTTGATTACATAGCTACAGTCCACCAGAAAGGTAGATATTCAACGAATAGCGCTTTAGAGGTACTCTCAATTTTGGTTTATTCAATTTCACCTGTTACATTTGTATTCTTAGACTTCATATTTACGTTTGATACGATAATAACTGTTTCTATCAATTTATGTACAATGAATGAATGATAACATCACATGCAAGTGCAAAACATGTGATCAGGTTACTACCATCAGATGTGCCCCTTGATCATTCGGACAAGTGTAATACCGTATTTCCTCTGTTAGAAGCGCATCACCAATAGGAGTCATAATGCTCCAGTCAATGTCAACCCCCACCCTCTTAGTGGTGGATTTGGAAAGTATTGTTGTCAAATTTGCCAAATGCCCCATCTCGTGGGGCAAGAAAGATAGGCAAATCCCCACCCAAAACAAACCTCTCACATTTCCCCCACCAATCACCACTGGCACTGTCCACCATGCTTGCTATCCGCAGAGTACTCAATTAACGTAAACGTATGCACAGCTAGCGATGATGGGACACGAAACACGGCTGTTACCCCATCTCCACATGCACAGTTTGGCGATAAACCTTGTCTAATGCCCCACATTTTTGTTAGTATTTTTGTATACAGTTGTCTATGTTTCCTGCATCCTACATGCATGGAAAGCCATTATTTCTACATTTCTATCAAAAAAATGTGAGTAATACTAGTATACACATGCATCTGAAGTAAACTATGAGTAGTTTGCTGTACAGAAGTATCTAACAAGTTATCGGGAATAACTTTTATAGTGACATCATATTGTCCTCATTTCTAAAAATGGCTGACGCCGGAGTTACATGTGGTTTGGAGCACTAAATTCCGGGAAAAGGAACACCAAACTAATGGGTTTTGTCATGGTTTTATTTTTAAAAATAACAAAATTTGTTAATTTAATGACACTAAATGTATCAAAAATTGCTTATATACCATTGCAAAGACTAAATACCGACACAAGAAAAGCTATGGACATTAATCCTTCAGATTTACAATTTTTTCCAAAATTAATCATTTCCAGAAATATATTTTAATGACTGACTAGCGTATATATTGCAGCCAAGCACTTTATTGAAATTACTAAAATAAAACTGACGTAACCATAGAACATTGAGGCACGTGAAATGCAGAAATCCAGTTATTAGTTCATGCATGAGTTGAGTGGGATTCAAGATGGCGACATTTAGGATTTGTGTTCTGCCACTGATCAAAATAACCCAAATCACTATTCTAAGTTGAACTATTTGCAGTCTGTTGCCAGAAATTAATTGCATCATCATTAAACAATATTTTGCTAATGTTTAATCATAAATAAGCTGTTTTAGCTTTTCGTAATTTGAAAAAAAAATGGCGGCGCCTATTGACCGGAAATCTATCGTTTTCAAATTCTTAGGGTATATAGATATCTTCCATACTCTTCTATATATACAAATGTTATCTATAGAGCTCGCTTTCGGGCAGCTTTGGCTACCACAATTTGGTACAGAACATTACATTGCAAAATAAATTTATTTTTGGCAAGTGCTGGGATCATTGCGACAGGTTTATATTAACCATTGTAAAATTTGTGGTTGGCCTATTCATTTTAACAAAATTTAAAAGCGTACGTTTATTTTATATTTTCAGGTTTTTTGAAATAATATTAAATTGATTTTATCTTTATTTTATCTTTTAAAAATAATTAATATCATTAAAATAGCTTACTGTAAAATACTTTAATTTAGCTGGAATTAATTTTTGCTGAAATATCTTTTCAAGTTTTTTGTATGGAATTTTTACTGATTTTTGACGAATTGAATGTAAAATATAATAAAAGAAACTGTATTATCTTTCATAACAGCGCCCTCTATATTGTGAAGGTGATAAGAATGAATACTCATGTCATATCTTCTATCTTAGTGTTGAATAAATTTATTATTATTGTTAATATTATTACGTCCCGATAAACTTTGTAATCATGTTATCACTCATTTGCAGGTTTTATCTAAACACACATCATGTCTGATGATGAGGATTCAACACGTTTTAAACGTCAAAAAATCTATTATGGTTCCCTGGAAGGGAAAATTTCTGATGACAATGGAGGTCGTGGTGGTATGGACTTTGGTAATATTAACTTATCAGAAGGCAAGTTAGTTTTATGTTTTCATTTTTTTAAATGTTAAACTGGAATTATGTCTGAAACGTCTGGCCTTCTTTCCTTACATTTTATGATGTCCAGTCTAGACAGATTTTACTGCATAAAACTTTGCTCAGATTACCATTTGCTTTGTTCGGTCGGTGAATGGTGTCTTAACTGAACCGCTTTTCAAGTACCATCTTCCTGGACATGCACCATGTCTTGTATGAACTGCTTTATGTAAATGACCTCTGTAGACTGCACATTATTCTCCAGTTTCATTGTCGTAGACTGCTGTCACTGTATCATATTTACGCTATTAGTAGTGCATGCTCTTACGTTAATGACTCAGACATGTGTTACGTGTTAATGATCCAGTATATGAAACATACAACTATTGGTTTACATGTGCCTCTAATAAGGCAAATATGATACATGGATATGTGATCATTTGAAATTGAACGATATTAAGTCATAAAATTGATTTGTAACTTGTGTGATACCTGTTGTCTATTGCTGATAACTAGGATACATTTCTCATTGTGGTAGTATCACCCACTGACCTGAATTCTGACCGTAAGATAATTAAAGTACATAGATCTGATCTCTATTTAATGTCAAGTTCATGTGGCAATAATACAAATTTTCACTGGTGGTGCTGTTCATATATGTATCACCAGAGGTACATTACTTGGGGTTTGCAACGTGCATAGTACTGTATGGTGACATCATGTCAAGATCCCATTCAATTCTCATCTCGTAGATAGCGAGACTGATGCTATGACCTTCTGACATGACATACAATGTATATCAATGTTCAAGGTTTACAATAAAACATGCCTCACCACTATCATAGTGAAAAAATGTAATACATCGAAAATGTACAGAAAATATAGTTATCGTAATCTGTCGTATCGTGAGCAGCTATTTTGTTCCACCTGGACTTCCCAGTATCCTGGTTACCTCGGGCATGTGCATTCGCATTTTTCTGAGTTGGGAACGCTTATGCGAGAGCGAGATTGAAACAGGATCTTGGTATCATGTCACCGAAGTTGCAAACCCCAAGTAATGTACCTCTGGTATAACCTAATGCTATACCCTATGATTCATTATAAGGAAATAACAATGCATGGTCAGGGAATTATAAAAATATCAGATTTCCCCATATAAAAATCGGTTCAACTCATGCGATGTACATACTTATCAAAGCAAGAACGAAAAAAAAATTTGAATAGTGAACTGGGTATGAAAACAATTCTCAGGGTTTTTTAATGAGAATTTTCAACATAATCCTAAAATGTCTACCGGTACTCAGTATTTTCCACAAATGAAGCAGAGTTGAATAGTGGTCTCTTATCCTGTCTTGCTTTGTTTACACACAATTATGGAAGTATTTAATAGTGTGTTTTATTATCAGGTGATCATTTTGATTTTGAGGAGCACATTAATGCACAGCGTGAAGAAATGCTTGCAGAGTTTGAGCGCAGGAAAAGAGTAAGTCGTATCATTTATTCTTTTGTACATTGGATTTGGATTCATAGTCACACTTCAACCTATTCACCACCAGACTTTCTCACCCAAATTTTTCTGCCCTTTTTCCCCTCATATTTTAGTAAATGAACCCTAATTTTGAAGCCAACAGACAAAATTTGAATCAATTTTCAGTTCTTACTCAAACAAAAAATTTGCCTTGTTTTTTCCAATCTTCTGAAGGAAAGTGCATACTATAGACAGAACTATTTTGTGAATTTGTGATGAAAAGAGGGAAATGGTGGTGAAAAGATTAGAGCAAGATTTTCACCTTGTTATTAGGAGATATTGAACATCTTGATTTTAATACATATTGTATTTGATGATGTAAAATGATTCTACAAAATTTATTTTTTACATCTTGTTCTAGGCAAGGCAGATACTTGTATCCACGGACGACAGTGAAGTCAAAATAAAGTTAAGAGAGTTTGGTGAACCTATATGTAAGTATGATAGTTAGGTGAACCCATATGTAAGTATGAGAGTTAGGTGAACCCATATGTAATTATGAGAGTTAGGTGAACCCATATGTAAGTATGAGAGTTAGGTGAAACCCATATGTAAGTATGAGAGTTAGGTGAACCCATATGTAAGTATGAGAGTTAGGTGAACCCATATGTAATTATGAGAGTTAGGTGAACCCATATGTAAGTATGAGAGTTAGGTGAACCCATATGTAAGTATGAGAGTTAGGTGAACCCATATGTAATTATGAGAATTAGGTGAAACCTATATGTAAGTATGAGAGTTAGGTGAACCCATATGTAAGTATGAGAGTTAGGTGAACCCATATGTAAGTATGAGAGTTAGGTGAACCCATATGTAAGTATGAGAGTTAGGTGAACCCATATGTAAGTATGAGAGTTAGGTGAACCCATATGTAAGTATGAGAGTTAGGTGAACCCATATGTAAGTATGAGAGTTAGGTGAACCCATATGTAAGTATGAGAGTTAGGTGAACCCATAGGTAAGTATGAGAGTTAGGTGAACCCATATGTAAGTATGAGAGTTAGGTGAACCCATATGTAAGTATGAGAGTTAGGTGAACCCATATGTAAGTATGAGAGTTAGGTGAACCCATATGTAATTATGAGAGTTAGGTGAAACCCATATGTAAGTATGAGAGTTAGGTGAACCCATATGTAAGTATGAGAGTTAGGTGAACCCATATGTAAGTATGAGAGTTAGGTGAAACCTATATGTAAGTATGAGAGTTAGGTGAACCCATATGTAAGTATGAGAGTTAGGTGAACCCATATGTAATTATGAGAGTTAGGTGAATCCATATGTAAGTATGAGAGTTAGGTGAACCCATATGTAAGTATGAGAGTTAGGTGAACCCATATGTTAGTATGAGAGTTAGGTGAACCCATATGTTAGTATGAGAGTTAGGTGAAACCCATATGTTAGTATGAGAGTTAGGTGAAACCCATATGTAAGTATGAGAGTTAGGTGAACCCATATGTAAGTATGAGAGTTAGGTGAAACCTATATGTAAGTGTGAGAGTTAGGTGAACCCATATGTAATTATGAGAGTTAGGTGAACCCATATGTAAGTAGGAGAGTTAGGTGAACCCATATGTAAGTAGTAGAGTTAGGTGAACCCATATGTAAGTAGGAGAGTTAGGTGAACCCATATGTAAGTATGATAGTTAGGTGAACCCATATATAAGTGTGAGTTAGGTGAACCCATATGTAAGTGTGAGAGGTGAACCCATATGTAAGTGTGAGAGTTAGGTAAAATCATATGTAATTATGAGAGTTAGGTGAACCCATATGTAATTATGAGAGTTAGGTTAACCCATATGTAAGTGTGAGAGTTAGGTGAACCCATATGCAAGTGTGAGAGTTAGGTGAACCCATATGTAAGTATGATAGTTAGGTTAACCCATATGTAAGTATGAGAGTTAGGTGAACCCATATGTAAGTATGAGAGTTAGGTGAACCCATATGTAAGTATGAGATGTAGGTGAACCCATATGTGAGTATGAGAGTTAGGTGAACCCATATGTAAGTATGAGAGTTAGGTAAAATCATATGTAAGTGTGAGAGTTAGGTGAATCCATGTGTAAGTATGATAGTTAGGTGAACCATATGTAATTATGAGAGTTAGGTGAACTCGTATGTAAATATGAGAGTTAGGTGAATCCATATGCAAGTGTGAGAATTAGGTGAAACCATATGTAAGTATATATATAAGTATTACAAGGGTTATTTATGAAGTAATATATAATATTTATAAATCTGATGTTTAGGTCTGTTTGGAGAAGGGCCGGCAGACAGGAGAGAACGTTTGCGACAACATCTTGCCAATTTGGGAGAGGAATATGTACTGAAAGAAAAGAAAGAAGAACCACAGAAAACTGAGAAAAAGGTAATTTATGTTGTCCAATGCTTTGTATTATAAATAATGTTCAATCATTGTTAATTGTAATTAAATCATTGATAATTGAAAATCTTGTTTTTTGTGGCAGTATGAACAGAAAACGTGGTACCATGAAGGCCCAGCAAGTTTGAAACAAGCTCGATACTGGATTGCTGATTACTCACTACCAAGGTACGTATGCTGGAAGAATCATTGATACATTAAAACCATGGTTACAGGGGTTGTTTAAACCAGTACTTTGCAATTATTAACCCCAGCAATGTTTCAAGCAGTCACATTAATGACACTCATCTAAACTGATCACCAAATAAAAGCATTATTTCAGTTAACCATTTCACCACGAAACTTTCTCGCCTACATTTTTCTGTACTTTTTTCTATTATATTTATCAATATTTCTGGAAATAAACCTATATTTTGAAGCCAACAGACAAAATTTGAGTCAAGTTTCAGTTTTACTCAAAAAAATTTGGATATTTTTGTTCCAATATTCTGAAGGAAAGTGCAGACTATAAATGGGACTATTTTGTGAATTTGTGATGAAAACAGGAAACTGGCGATGAAATGGTCAAGGTTGGTCAATACAGTTTTGTAAGAACCTTTGGATGTTTTTATGTTTTGCAAATATTGCTATACAAAGTCGAATCTGAAAACAAAAATAGGGGTAACAAACCAAATGTTTTAGATAAACTTTATATTACTGTACATGAATTCAGAGTTAATACATGGAGAACAAATAAAACACAAACTGTTCAAATAGAAAGTTCTTTGAAATTATTTTGAAACACAAGTACTGTAAAATCTGTATTAGAAACCGCAGCTTCCATTAAAATGGTACAATGCAACTGAGGGCTTCTATTAGAGCATCTACACATATGAGAAATGGTGAATTTTGGTTCTCAATTCTTCAAAAAGAATGGGTGTGTCTTCTATTAGGGATGCGGCTTCAAATACAGATTTTACACTATGTATTTAAAAGTAAATAATAGGGTACATACTGATTTGTACAGAATTTTAAAGTTTTAATAGTTTGTATTTAATATATGCAATAGAACACGTTTCCATGGGGAAGCTCCTGTGTTTTCACTTCAAACACACATACAAGGTCAAGGTCTGTGGAGAAGAGATTTTCCTTGTCTTGATGTTTTTTTTGATTTTATCACAGGTGAATCATGATACAGCAATACTATGTAAACCAAATCGTATTTGGTGTAAATAATTTCCCATTGTTATGTTTACAGAGCTCAAGCTAGGCTGGAAGAGGCAAGGAAAAACAAAGCCATCCCAGATTCACAGACCAATGCAAAGCGACAAGAACTTCATAGATTCATCAGAGTAAGATGAGATTTTTGTACGGTCAACGCAACAAACCCATTCCTTTCATTTTCATAACATTTATCAATGTTAATAGTAGCTGAATCCAATCAATGAATGTTATGTCATTTTAAAATGTTCAAAATTAATGTTATGTCATTGGCCAGTAGAAACCTGTTCAATTTGAATTGTAAAATTTGAAAATATTTATAAAAATATGGGAAATGGGTTTGTTGTGTCAACAGGTTCATATATAATTCTACATTATTGTTGCATTAATGCCAGGATGTTCTATGATTATTACATATTTTATTTTATTTTCAGTCTCTTAACAACCAGTGTAGTCAGATTGGTGACACCCGACCCATATCAAGTTGTCAATTCAGTCCGGACGGTAAAATATTGGCCACTTCATCATGGTATGTACATTGTATTTGTAATTATAATGAAGTGCACCCTTTTTGGATCTTGATAAATTTGTGCAATAAAGTAAATATGGAAAAACAAAACACTTACACTCTAAAAAACAATATTTTTTTTTTGAAAATATAAAAAAAATAAGACAAATAATAGAAAAATAACTTGAATAAAATACATGTATATGGCAAATTTGTTATGATCTGTTGTAATGCTTTAAAGTCCCAATTTGTACATGTATGTCACGCTCATGGTCAACATTAACTTTATTTCATAAAATATGATGAAACATGTGATTTACTTATGAAAGGACTTTACCTAATTAATTTCATTTAATACATACAATCCAACGAAAGTGTTTTACTACTGTTCACTGATAGCATTGGCATTCTGTGAATCTCGAGTTAAATTTTTCCCCGACATCAGAAGAAGGATGGACTTATTCCTCCAGTGAAGGCCAAAGCCAATAGAAAAAAGTGTCAATGCATTGACAAATTTTATTATGAATAATACTCAATAATATAAATAATACTCTATGCTGACACAATTTCAAATTTAAATTCGTGCAGGGGGACTTTGTCATTAACTTGATGACATGATTTACTATAATTTTCGTTTAAAGGCAGCAATATTTTAGGCCATCATAATTGTTAGCAACCTCCTATATACATCACCTATAAAACAGTCAATGTTACTGTGTTTATTACAGGAGTGGTCTTTGTAAACTATGGTCTATACCAAACTGTGAACTAATTCGAACACTAAGAGGTACAGTAATAGTAGCAACGAATTTGTTGTGTTTTCAGTCTGATTCAGGTGTAGTCACCTCAAAGTGTGGTGTTTACAGTGTATCCATCTTGACAATGGAAAGTCTGATTCAGGTGTAGTCACCTCAAAGTGTGGTGTTTACAGTGTATCCATCTTGACAATGGAAAGTCTGATTCAGGTGTAGTCACCTCAAAATGTGGTGTTTACAGTGTATCCATCTTGACAATGGAAAGTCTGATTCAGGTGTAGTCACCTCAATGTGTGGTGTTTACAGTGTATCCATCTTGACAATGGAAAGTCTGATTCAGGTGTAGTCACCTCAATGTGTGGTGTTTACAGTGTATCCATCTTGACAATGGAAAGTCTGATTCAGGTGTAGTCACCTCAAAGTGTGGTGTTTACAGTGTGTCCATCTTGACAATGGAAAGTCTGATTCAGGTGTAGTCACCTCAAAGTGTGGTGTTTACAGTGTGTCCATCTTGACAATGGAAAGTCTGATTCAGGTGTAGTCACCTCAAAGTGTGGTGTTTACAGTGTATCCATCTTGACAATGGAAAGTCTGATTCAGGTGTAGTCACCTCAAAGTGTGGTGTTTACAGTGTGACCATCTTGACAATGGAAAGTCTAGTCTAATTCATGTGTAGTCACCTCAATGTGTGGTGTTTACAGTGTGTCTGTCTATGGAATGGCTCATTCAATAAATATGTTTTCTATACTATTGTACATGTAATTAATAAATGTGAAATATTTTGTGATTTTCAGGTCATAATCACAATGTTGGATGCATTGTATTTCATCCACAGGCTACCATTGGTATAGATAACTCGGCTTGTTGTATGGCGTCATGTGACGCTGATGGATCTGTTAAATTATGGTCATTAGAAAGGTGAGTTTCAACAATTTACACAATGACATTGCAATGTCAGACCCCGTCACAATGTCAGACCCCGTCACAATGTCAGACCCCGTCACAATGTCAGACCCCGTCGCAGTGTCAGACCCCGTCGCAATGTCAGACCCCGTCGCAATGTCAGACCCCGTCGCAATGTCAGACCCCGTCACAATGTCAGACCCCGTCACAATGTCAGACCCCGTCACAATGTCAGACCCCGTCACAATGTCAGACCCTGTCACAATGTCAGACCCTGTCACAATGTCAGACCCTGTCACAATGTCAGACCCCATCACAATGTCAGACCCCATCACAATGTCAGACCCCGTCACAATGTCAGACCCCGTCACAATGTCAGACCCCGTCACAATGTCAGACCCCGTCGCAATGTCAGACCCCGTCGCAATGTCAGACTCCATTACAATGTCAGACCCCATCACAATGTCAGACCCCATCACAATGTCAGACCCTGTGACAATGTCAGACCCCGTCGCAATGTCAGACCCCGTCGCAATGTCAGACTCCATTACAATGTCAGACCCCATCACAATGTCAGACCCCATCACAATGTCAGACCCTGTGACAATGTCAGACCCTGTGACAATGTCAGACCCTGTGACAATGTCAGACTCCATCACAATGTCAGACCCAATCACAATGTCAGGCCCCATCACAATGTCAGGCCCCATCACAATGTCAGACTCCGTCACAATGTCAGACTCCGTCACAATGTCAGACCCCGTCGCAATGTCAGACCCCGTCGCAATGTCAGACTCCGTCGCAATGTCAGACTCCATTACAATGTCAGACCCCATCACAATGTCAGACCCCATCACAATGTCAGACCCCATCACAATGTCAGACCCTGTGAGATTGTCAGACCCTGTGACAATGTCAGACTCTATCACAATGTCAGACTCCATCACAATGTCAGACCCCATCACAATGTCAGGCCCCATCACAATGTCAGGCCCTGTCACAATGTCAGACTCCGTCACAATGTCAGACCCCGTCACAATGTAAGACCCCGTCACAATGTCAGACCCGGTCACAATGTCAGACCCCGTCACAATGTCAGACCCCGTCACAATGTCAGCTCCCATCACAATGTCAGTTCCCATCACAATGTCAGGCCCCATCACAATGTCAGGCCCCGTCACAATGTCAGACTCCGTCACAATGTCAGACCCCGTCACAATGTCAGACCCCGTCACAATGTCAGACCCGGTCACAATGTCAGACCCCGTCACAATGTCAGACCCCGTCACAATGTCAGCTCCCATCACAATGTCAGTTCCCATCACAATGTCAACTCCCATCACAATGTCAACTCCCACTCGTGTCCTGGTATTTTCTTGGGGGTCACAAACATTTTTCGCACAAGACATGAATGTCATAGTCCCTGTTATTAGTCCCTGTTCGGACGAAGTCCGAAAACAGGGACTTATAATTCGGTCTCCGTCTGTGCGTCCGTCCGGAGTCATATCTCAGAATCCCTTGGACTGAATCCGTTCATTCTTTGCATGTGCCTAGTACTTTATCTGAGACATATGCACATGCAGTGGTTTAGCGATTCGATTCAAAATGGCCGACTGGCAGCCATCTTGTTTTTTGAAAATTTTGTATTTTGGACATGCTTTGTCAGTTTTCATTCAAATTTGGTACATAGATTATACATTTTAGGATACATGTCCATGACGATTTATTTCACAATTGGATCAAAGATGGCCGACTGGCAGCCATCTTGTTTTTTGAAAATGTTGTATTTTGGACATGCTTTGTCGGTTTTCATTCAAATTTAGTACATCGATCATACATGTTAGGATACATGTTCCCGACCATCCGTGAGTTCCTGAGTCTGTCCGTCCGTTCGTGCGTCAGTCTGTCAATAGTAATATTTCAGAATCCTGTGGATTGATTCCGTTCATTCTTTGCATGTGCCTAGTACCTTATGTGGGACATATGCACATGCAGTGGTTTTGCGATTCGATTCAAAATGGCGTCCTGGCAGCCATCTTGTATTTAAAAAATGTTGTATTTTGGACATGCTTTGTCAGTTGTCATTCAAACTTGGTACATAGATTATACATGTTACGTTACATGTCCAGTACTATTTATTTCGCAATTGGATCAAAGATGGTCGACTGGCAGGCTCTTGTTTTGTTTTTTTATGCGGTATCTTGGAAGTGCTCTGTCAGTTTTCATTCAAATTTGGCACATACATGTACTTTATACATGTTAGGATGCATGTCCATAACAATTTGTTTCAAAATCTGGTCAAGGATGGCCGATTGTCAGCAATCTGACTTTTTGGCCTTACCGGTACTACTATATTTCCACAATTTATGTACCATTTTCATTCGTATTTGGCACATACATCATACATATCAGTGTGTTTCATAATCAGATCAAAGATGGCCAAATAACGGCTGTTTTTATTTTTGACCATATTACTACTACTCTGAACACGTGTTTTGATGTAAATAAACAATATGCTGTATATACCACTTGTTTTTTGTAATTTGATTCAATATGACTGCCCAATGTCCAATTCTTGTGTAAAAGCACTAAATCATAATTTTTTTACAAATCCATCTCCTATTAATGGTTTCAATCTAATCTCAATGACTTCATCAGCATCAAATTGATATGTCAGATCACAAAATTTGGGACGGGGACGGTGTCATTAGCAATGACTTGTTTAATTATAAAATACTCATGTTAAAATAATATATAGAACATCTGCAAACAGTTGAATTAATATGTACTCTATGTGGGTACAACTCATCATAAAGTGATTTCCCTTAATCTGATAACTGAAAACTTTCATTGACTGGGGTCTAAAATTTCAGAGTACACAAGTGCAACCAAACTATGTCTCATACATGCTGAACAAACTGCATTCATAAATCTGAGTAAACCTTGATGTGCCTTTGATAACAACTTGACTTCTTCGTTAATTCAGGTCTTTGTATATTACCAGGACCTGGGTTTGTTTCAGTATGACCACTATAATTCCCATCAAAATGTAGCCCTGACACCCCTCTACAGTTTCCACTGAGATTGGTAATGGTACGACCCATCTGTCACTGATTCAGATCAAGGTCATGATATCACTAAAAACCCTAGCATTACAATCTAAGCTAATTATTCTGAGCATGCTTAGTGGTGCTGGTGGAGGTAGTTTTTGGAAAAAATCATGAAAAAGACCCACTTAGAATTTTCAGATCTGGAAAAAAAATTACGTGCATATTCGGCAGGGACCTGTTCATCAACCTGCCAAATTTCATCGATATCTGCTGCAGAATTTCTGAGAAAATGTTAGAGACGTCACAGACGGAAATGGGAAATAAATATATTTATATAGTTTGTACAACTATTTAGCCAAAGAAGTAAACTACAAGTGTAGTGTTATGCATACTAATGAATGTTTGATTGATTTCAGTGATGAACCAGTGGCTGATATTGAAGGACATACACAGAGAGTAACCCAAGTACAATACCATCCATCAGGAAGATTCCTTGGTACCACATGGTAAACTAAAACTTCTATTTATACTATTGGGTTAAAATTGCATTCCCACTTTGCAAATATGTGAAACATCAATCCCAGAAAAGCCTGAAAGTATAAAATATTTTAAAATAATGCTGTTTTAGGGAAAAATATGAGATACTCTCATTTCATTTCGATTGTCCTTGAGTGTTTTATTTTTTATACCTACCTTGGTACAATTGTGCCGTTCACATTAGTGATCTCAGTATGTGTCGAAATTTGGGGCCGTGTCGGCATTTGTTGGTCGGGACTGAGTTGGTCCTGACCATGTAACGTGAATGCAACTGCTGTTACACTCTTGGCAAACATAATGGATTACAAATGGTTGTCACATGCCAAGACCCTATTATGTGAATGTAGCAAATTTAAGGTAGAGATGCAGTTAACCTGACAGGTATTTTAATTAGTTAATTAGGAAACCAAGATGACCTCACATATTCACAAACTATATATTTTCGGAAAGCTTATTGTATGAATTTTAAAATTTTGTTAGTATTTTTTTTCTATGGACACTGTAGTTTGAAATATGCACAAAAATGTGCTTTTTTGGTCAAAAGTGATTTTAAAAAAATTAGCTTCTAAACCATGCTTCTGTTTCCTGTCAAAATTGGTTTATGGGTACATCTGTTTACTATGATGGAAGTGTCGTCTTGAAAACTGTCTACCAGTTGTCAATTTTGCAGGGCAGCAGCTCAAATTTCACTACTTCAAGTTTATGCATAAATTAACACTCAGGCTAGTTGTCTGTACGATTGTTGTAACACTGTTCAACCAAAAACAATGCCCCGTCGGCGTTTTGAAGATAAACACATTGTCAATCATTTGTGAAAATTTCAAAACAAAAGGTCAAAGCGTCTAGGAGCTATTTTTTTAAAGTTCTGGGATGTGTACTAAAAAGAAGCTGAGATACTTGCTAATTTGCATAACAATTCACTCAGTAAGAAGTTTGCTAATGCTCATCATTAAAATGGCTGTAACAGTTCCAAATTTAAATGTATTATCGTTTTGTTAAATATAGTGCATAATAGGGAGATCCCGTCATTTCTTTTTTTCACCATGTTTCTTTTTTATTATTTATGTACAGCCTTGCTAAATCTTGCTAAGCATTCAAAAGAGAGAATGTTTTCATCTGTTATCTATATTTTAAAATCGTTTTTTGAGTATGTTCCACTATTCACAATTCTACAAAATTTTAACAGTCTATAGCCAAGACTGATTGGATAATAAAAAGCAAAAAAAAAAAAATTCACTCCAAAGTGCCCACGAACCTGCATCTTAACCTTAAGTGACCTTCAAGGACAAACAAAGCCCCTCACTCAGTCAATGTCTGTTGTTTACAAATCTAGCTTAATTTAAGTGGTTCTCTTAAATTAATATTCTGTAGTTAAGTTCTTCATTACCCATCTCAACATTTGACGATGTATATATTGGGCAGTGGATATTACTGCACAGGTTTGTAAAGTAGGAATGTAACTTTAAGGAAGGACTTGGCTAACTAGTGAAAATGCAAAAAATTTAAAAACATGACTTGATATTTTGCTGAGTGAAAGGTACTATCAAATAAATGACAAAAACACATACAATTTGTAAGTACTTGAACTTTTTTCCATGCTTTGACTTTGTGATTTGTTTATGGTATTAACAAATCAACTGCTAAGAGTCTCCATGGATAGTCATGGATAGCCGGTTGTATGTAGTTTAAAAAAGCTCCTGCAGGCAAAGTGTTGAGTGTTTAGCAGCCATTTTGAATTGAAAATTGATCAAAATACATACAATTAGATTCATAATTCAAAAACTTTTTTTTTTATTTGGAACTCAAAGGAAATAATCTTCATGAGCAATTAGCCATGTTCATTCTTTCACTGTTAGGAACATTATTTGTAATATAGTGTGATAGTCTGTGATGAGATGAACCAGTCGTTGGGTCGCACTTTCCATGTGCGTGTCCTACGAAGCTAAATGTAAGCCAGGTCTGGACCGTGCATTCACTGTATGTGGATATGTAAACATATAATGTGATCATTTCTAGCTATGACAGTTCATGGAGACTTTGGGATCTTGAAGTACAGGAAGAAATTCTACATCAGGAAGGTCACAGTAAACCGGCGTACTGCATGTCATTTCAATGTGATGGTTCTTTAGTTGCCACAGGGTAAGTATTGATTAGCATTTAATTAGGATTTACAAATGTTTCCATGGCCTTGACGAAGACAAAATCGTGATCAACAACACGACAACCATGGACCATGAAGCAGGTTTGTGTCCAGATGTTTTTTACTTATTCTTTCTGTACCAGTAAACGACATTTTAATGAAAAAGAGTTTGAATCAAGTCACATACCTGAATGGTCCGAAGAAATGATCTTCAGCAAGTATTGTTGTATAAAATAAGCACTCTTGAACTCAATGAGTTGTTGAATAAAAATTGTTATACAATAACATTTTGCTCCTCTTTATTTATTTATTTATTAAAATTTCTTAAATTATCAACTCACACTGTTTATTAGTCCCCGTCCGTCCGGAGTCGTATCTCAGAATCCCTTGGACCGATTCCGTTCATTCTTTGCATGTGGTTAGTACTTTATTTGGGACATATGCACATGCAGTGGTTTAGCGATTCGATTCAAAATGGCCGACTGGCAGCCATCTTGTTTTCTGAAAATGTTGTATTTTGGACATGTTTTGTCAGTTTTCATTCAAATTTGGTACATAGATTATACATGTTAGGATACATGTCCATGACGATTTATTTCACAATTGGATCAAAGATGGTCGACTGGCAGGCATCTTGTTTTGTTTTTTTATGCGGTATCTTGGAAGTGCTTTGTCAGTTTTCATTCAAATTTGGCACATACATGTACTTTATACATGTTAGGATGCATGTCCATGACAATTTGTATCAAAATCTGGTCAAGGATGGCAGATTGACAGCAATCTGACTTTTTGGCCTTACCGGTACTACTATATTTCCACAATTTATGTACCATTTTCATTCGTATTTGGCACATACATAATACATATCAGTGTGTTTCATAATCAGATCAAAGATGGCCAAATAAGGGCTGTTTTAATTTTTGGCCATATTACTGCTACATGGAACACGTGTTTTGATGTAAAAAAACAATATGTTGTATACACCACTTGGAACTCAAGTTTCAAGGATACGCTCGCGACAACCACCCCCGCTTTAATATGACAAGCACAAAGAGAACTTTCAAAAATTTAACGGGGACTGTGTCATTTTCAATGACTTGTATTCCATGTTATACCAAAGATTATACGATAAGGGAATGCAACTTTTATAAACTAGCTAATCATATTTTGTGTGATTTGCATGTGTGCAGAATGTGTGAACACTTGTCAGTATAAAATATGGAAAAAAGAAATGAGCACGGTTAAATAACTGTATTCAAGGTACTCTGCAAATACACAAAAAAATAATCACCCTATCAGCATTTCTTTCACAGCCTCATTCATTTATAATTTTAGAAAGTTTGTGATCATCTCATTATTTGTGTGACTTCACAGATGTGATCTTCATCTCATATCACACGAGTTGCTGACCCTTACTTATATACCCTTGATTACACTTCATAAACAGTCACTGGATATGATGATGTGACAGTTATATCATTTGAAGTACTGAATACTTATACCTAGAAGTACCGGTATATATCAGAAAAAACTGATTGCTGTTGTCCAACAACCAAAAGCTGTAATCTATTTGTAACATGTTCTAAAAAGTCATTTATGTGTACTTCTACTGGTAATCGTGAAAATACGCTATTGAAAAACTACCCATGTAGTGATTAAATGGATATGTCTGCTGTAGATTCTTGGTATGCGGTTACATGGTACATGTATAAAAGCCTTGTGTTGCTTCACTGTGTGTTTAACCTAGCAAATAGACTTGTACATATTTAATTTACTGAATGAACATTTATACATGTATTTGCATTTAGCATGAAATAATCACATACGTTGAATACGCATTTGAAACCTTGCTTGTAATCAAAGTGTTATGAGTATGTGTAGGAACACTCTATTTGAGTGTTGTTATTTGAAGTAAAATACTGAAACCATGTTAGATTGGGAGTTGTTATTTAATGCTAATGTGTGGATGTGCGGATTTTAATTGCAGATGTATGTATAATGTTGGTACTGCTTAGTCAACAAAATCATGTTAAAATATTTGTCATTTCCTGTTGTACAGTAAAAATCACTGCAGTTCAATAATTGGATTGTACACCATTTGTATTTTTAATATTTACATGAGCCAAAATAGACATAAGACGTACGTACATAAAGAAAATTATTTGTAATAAACATGATTGATGTTGATTACTCTAAATGCAAGAAGTCACACTATTCATGGCCAGTTTCTAATAAACATGTGCAAACCAAAAGATGTTTATTAATAAAATATTATTTGATAAACTAATTAATTGTTGCAGTAAATTAATAAACAAAACAAAACATTGCTCAGGTTGAATTGTCAAGCCGAATCAAGTTCTGCAGTAAGTTTTTGCACCAAAAGTGGTCAATGTTATGACCATTTTGCTCCCTTATTTATTATTTTAGTTGAGCTTTAAACAAAAATGTGAAACTTACATTTTCTGTATCTTGAATCACCTGTCATTAATACAGCATTTACTGATATCGCTTTTTGTTTTCAGTGGTTTAGATTCATTTGGTAGGATGTGGGATTTGAGAACTGGACGTTGTATAATGTTTATGGAAGGTCATCTTAAAGGAGTACTTAGTATTGATATATCACCTAATGGGTAAGTAACTTTATGTTATAACACAGTTAGTCTGAAACTATCCATCTGATTGGCTGAAGCACAGTCCCTCTATCATAGTGTGACTTCTATCATAGAGGGACTGTGGCTGAAGCAAGGGCTTGTATCTGGCACGAGAAGACCTGTGATTCTGGCCCGCAACTGAGTGGCTTGAATATCTACTGAATCAAGAACTCTTGATTTGACACTGTTCATAGTTATTGCAGGTGTATGTTCAACTGATTAAAACAGGGAAATCTAGTAAAAGTACTAGTACAAATTATTATTCCCAAAAGTGTTAATATACATAAACTTTCTTTGACGAATGTGTGCATTCATTGCAGCACAGCGTTTGAATTGAACACGTGAGACCATTGCCACGTCCGTCGTTGCCACTTGCCGGGCATGTTGTCTTTTATGTAAATCAAACATAAATTCAAAGAATCACAACCAAAAACATTGTATTTTTTATGTGCAGATTTAGTGTATTACCACAAGTTTGTTGAAATATACAAGAATTGTTCATTTTCTTATGCGTCTAATTGTATGCTCTACAGAGTGTGAATGTGAATACAAAATCTTGAATGCGCACAGCGTGTAAATTCTAACCTCAAAATTTATTAGAATGCCAGTTTTAGAAAAGACTTTCTGGGTGTTTTGTTTGTATTAGTATATTCACTGGATTTTATTTTCACTAAATCAACCCTTCGGTGAAAATAAAGTATTTTACAGTACATGTACAGGTGTATGTTATCACAAATAAATATTTATTAAGTAATCAGTGCAAAGTGGACATATTTACAATAAATATTCAAATTTCTTGCTCTTAGTTACCACATAGCAACAGGTAGTGAAGACAACACAGTGAAAATATGGGATGTTCGTCAGAGGAAATGCATTTACACCATACCAGCACATACCAGTCTTGTATCTAGAGTCAAGTTTCAAAGTAAGTTGGGTCAAGTGTGTACTATTCAGTCTGTCTGCTTGTCTTGTATACTTGAAATGTTAAAGTTACATAATTCAAAAGATTTCTGATCAGTAATGGGAGTGTGGTGCCCACAAAGTTCACTTCACTTCATATGTCATCCACCTAGCTACAGGTAGCAAAAGTTGTGCATTATCAAAAGATCATTTACAATGTTAAGTATAGGTTAGATCATAGTCACAGAGGAGCATGATTTACCGACTTAGCACTGGCCAATCAGCTCGAGAAACAATTGGTATTAGCCAATCAAATCATAACATTTTAGTACATTATGTTACATTTTATCAAAATGTTGCAACGATGGCCTACGTGCTGCCAGAAGTGTCAGTTGAATGAACTAGATGTTTTCTGTAACTCAATGGATACTTTGTATCTGATCTTGGTGTTATAAATAAATTGTGATGAAAATCCTTTGTTTTCTTGCGTTTTTTCAGCCGTGATCTAAGTGAATTTGTGGTGAAATAGAACCACACTTTATCACGACTCTAATTGGTCGAGGGCTGTTTGCCATGTGTTAATTATATGTAAATTATGTCACATGGGATTCATATTGAAAATATTCACAAGAGATAGAAAGTCAGCAATATGAGAGAATACAAAGTTATACTAACCTTCGAATAATGATTTTTGTGAGTTTGTGTTCCTATCATGTGCAGGACAGAATGATTCCATGGTATTGTTACTATGGTACTACTACAATAGTTTTAACAAAATCATTTTTTTTTTTATTTCAGAAAGTAATGGTGATTTTCTGATCACTTCTTCCTATGATAACACTGCCAAGGTATAGTTTATAACTTACATTTATCTAATAATAGCAGACAACTATGTACCATAACATGGGAGCAATCTGTAAATATACAATGTATGCTGATACAGATACTGCAAATGTCACTTGTTTGTATCTGAGTTTGACATCAGCCTCAGATTTGGTGTCCAACAATGTAGATTCTGTTATCTGTGACAAAGATTTGATTCTGTCATCACTAAGAAATTATGATTACTTGTACCTGTGTACTGCCCAGCTACCAGTGTACTGTCCAGCTACCAGTGTACTGTCCAGCTACCAGTGTACTGCCCAGCTACCAGTGTACTGCCCAGCTACCAGTGTACTGCCCAGCTACCTGTGTACTGCCCGGCTACCTGCGTACTGCCCGGCTACCTGCGTACTGCCCAGCTACCTGCGTACTGCCCAGCTACCAGTGTACTGCCCGGCTACCAGTGTACTGCCCGGCTACCTGCGTACTGCCCGGCTACCTGCGTACTGTCCAGCTACCAGTGTACTGTCCAGCTACCAGTGTACTGCCCAGCTACCAGTGTACTGCCCAGCTACATGTACCTGTGTACTGCCCGGCTACCTGTGTACTGCCCGGCTACCAGTGTACTGCCCGGCTACCAGTGTACTGCCCGGCTACCAGTGTACTGCCCGGCTACCAGTGTACTGCCCGGCTACCAGTGTACTGCCCGGCTACCAGTGTACTGCCCGGCTACCTGCGTACTGCCCGGCTACCTGCGTACTGCCCGGCTACCTGCGTACTGCCCGGCTACCAGCGTACTGCCCGGCTACCAGCGTACTGCCCGGCTACCAGCGTACTGCCCGGCTACCAGCGTACTGCCCGGCTACCTGCGTACTGCCCGGCTACCAGCGTACTGCCCAGCTACCAGCGTACTGCCCGGCTACCAGCGTACTGCCCACCAATCACCAAAATGTATCTTTTTCTTCTCTTATTAGGTATGGTCCCATCCTGGATGGTCGCCATTGATGACATTAGCGGGTCATGAGGGCAAAGTAATGGGGGTTGATGTGTCACCCAATGGACAACATATTGTTACGTCTTCATGGGATAGAACTTTTAAGCTATGGGCCACAGACTAAGTAGACTATTACTGACACACTCTCTCTCAGTGAGACTATTCATAATTGGCTGTTATAATGGAAATCAGCTGTGTCAGTTGTAATGGACATGAATATTACATCACTATTCTCTATTGCATACACATCTGTCCTCATCACTGAAAAAATTCCATTCACTCCCACTACCAGATTTTCTCCCACTAAAATTGTGGTTTGATGTAACTTGTAAGTTTTTGATGTAAAATTTTCTCAAATTACTATCAAACAAATATGATGATGTCTTTGGATGACATCAAAAGCATTTGGTGTCTGATAGATTTTTTACGAGGTTCTTTGTTTCAAACAAACAAGTAATTAAACAAAAACAAAAGAGTCACAGACGTATTTTTTCAGGCAGTAAAATAACAAATCACTAAAAGTTAGACCACAACATTGTTACAGTTTATGGTTGAAACCATGGTTACACATCTGGGCACATTGTCAAGTGCATTTGACGCATTTCATTCTCTGAGCAACATTCTGTAGTTACATGTACATCATTCCCATTTTTAGCTAATCAATGCAAACGTTAAAAACACTACTAACATTGTTAAACATGTAATAGGAAGCATCTACTATTATGAACTACTAGGAATTGCTATTGAAAGAAGACATTTTATTTTTTATGATAATGACTACAACTACAGCTGTTAAAATTATTTTGACTGACATTTAACTTCACTATATGATGCTGGATTTTAAGTTCCCAAATTTGCCTGAGAAACATAGTTATATTGTACACATTCACATAGATTCAATCAGAGGTACATTACTTGGGGTTTGTAACTACGGTGACATGATACCAAGATCCCGTCACAATCTCGCTCTCGCATAAACGTTCCAACTCAGAAAAAATGCGAATGCGCATGCCCGAGGTAACTAGGATACTGGGATGTCCAGGTGGATCAAAATAGCTGCCCACGATATGACGGATTACGAGAACTATATTTTCTGTACATTTTCGATGTATTACATTTTTCACTATGATAGTGACAAGAAAAGTTTATTTTTTTCATTACAAACCTTGAACATTGATATTCGTCATGTCAGAAGGGTGTAGCCTCAGTCTCGCTATCTACGAGAAGAGACTTGAATGGGATCTTGACATGATGTCACCATACAGTACTATGCGAGTTGCAAACCCCAAGTAATGTACCTCTGATTCAATATAGTGTTTTTTACTTATCAATGAAAATAGTGAAATTAAAACCCAGTGGATATATCTTAGTAGTCAAAGGATTATTTTATTACAGTGAATTCCATGAAGGCATAAATGCTTTATATGAAAATTCATAAAATATTCATTAAACATTCATTCAAATCAAAAGAATTTGATTTAATGGCCTTAGAAGCGTTTCGGTCACACCATTACCCATGAGTCTTTGCAGATTTGCTTCAATCATTGGCTGATTTAGTGCCATGCATCTATTAATGTGTTGGTCAAAGTTGTTTTCAACCATCATTTGAAATTTATTAAACATTTCTGAATATTTTATACAAAAAAAAAAAAATTTGCCTTCATGAAATTCAATGTATGCATCTTAGCATATTTTTTTTTTATAAAATAAATAAATAAATAAAATATTTGTATTTGAATGTCTGATGGTCTGTGACACATTATAGCTGTAATCTGATTAAAATCTGATATAGCTAAAGGCTAAATTTAAATTTTTATATTTTTTGTTCATTTATTAATATATTTTTTTTTATGTTCTTGGTGTTATTTTTTACATATAAAAAAAAAACTTAACAGCAAGTAAAACAAACAAAATATTCAAAAATAACTGTAAAATACTCTGTAAAATTGAAGCATATACCTACATCTGATTGCATATACCCTGGTAGTTGTTGCATTCATAAACACATTTTAAGTCACTGGACATTGTGGGCTATAATTGCTGTCTAGGTATACTGTAATGGGGCTGACAATCTAGGTATACTGTAATGGGGCTGACAATCTAGGTATACTGTAATGGGGCTGACAATCTAGGTATACTGTAATGGGGCTGACAATCTAGGTATACTGTAATGGGGCTGACAATCTAGGTATACTGTAATGGGGCTGACAATCTAGGTATACTGTAATGGGGCTGACAATCTAGGTATACTGTAATGGGGCTGACAATCTAGGTATACTGTAATGAGGCTGACAAATCTAATGATAAGACACAATTTATCATTTAAAGGAGAAGTCAACAAGTAAATATGGTAAAAGTAAACAAATTATGTTGAAAATAATAATGATGTGACGTGACCCTGTTTTTTACAACTGAAAGGATTTAAATCAGAACATGAAATGAATGACATGATGTATAATGTTGTTGTACAGTTTCATCATGATCAGTCAATGCATATTGATACATATATATATATGTATGTGCCAAGATGGACAACAGATGTCTATGTATAACTGACATCTGGATCCTGAATGGCAGGAATCCTTGGTTATGATGAATTTTAACATTACAATGGCCGCCATTCAGCCATCGTGAATCTGATGGTCAAACAAATGTATTTGCGACAATATGTATGAAGTTTATATAAAGTTTAAACAAGATAGCATGCCATAAATACAGTGTTGGAAGACGGTTGATTCATCCCAATTCACATTCGTCCCAAATTTGATTTTGTCCCAAGTCGATTCATTCCAGGAGTTTATTGGTCCAGAACTGGATTCGTCCAACAAGTTCATTTGTTCCAAATTCATTTAGTCCTATTTGTTTAGTTAGCCTAATATGTGCGACAAGATCCTAACAACAAACTGTATCTAACCGTTGCCATGCAAGCACTCATTGTGCATACAACAGCATCCTGAAGGATGAACATTAGACTGGCAAAGTTTGGTTTACAAATAATTAAAATATTAATTGTTCTTTCAGTTCATTTAGCGTGATCGCGAAAACTAACCTGTCTGCTAAAAAATAATTCGCAGTCATGCTAGTTTTGACAATTATATTTTTTTTGTAAAACAAAAGTCTCGACTTTGCCAGTCTAGATGAACCCCAGTCATTGTGTCACACTCCACAATACAGCAATCTGTCAAATCGGTATTCATATTACAAGATTATAGTGTAATTAATGTTCCGAAAAATTTGTATTATGGAAAAAGTTGTATATTTCGGAATATCGGGAAAGACAGTAAATATTGTTGCAAGGTCATGTTGCGCTTTCCGATTGTATTTTATATGTATCAGGCCTGATTGTCTTGTTATCAATTTATAAAGGAAGTGACCTTGCACTAGATTGTAAGGCTGATTAAAGGCAATGAGACGACAGTGTATTGGGACGAATCGACTGTGAATCTAGAAACCACATTCACCAAACCAAAGTTGGCCATTTTTAATTTTAATCTGAAAAACAAATTGATGTGCATCAGGGTTTCATTATGTTCATTGTATGAACAAAGTTTGAGGAAAATCCATCCATACAAACAAAGATCTGCAAGATACTTGATTTTGATGAATTTTTGACTCCCAAGTTCAAAGTACTCAATAGGAGTCTTTGCGGTTGGTGCATCTATGTGTGTATGTGTCTGTTCAACTGATATTTCAAGAACCAATAAACAGATTTTAATGAAACTTTGTATGCTGATGCTCTTGGCTAATGCTTAGACGTGATTAGTTTTTGATTAAAATCTGTGCATATTAATTTCCTATTTGCATATTGATTAGCCAATTTTAAGCATTTTCACTTGTTTATCAAGTACCGTTCAGTAGATTTAAATGAAACGTTGTACATAGATTCTCTTGGATAATGCTTAGACCTGAAGTCAATGTACCGGATATATTGAATGTATCTGACATTGTGATATTACTATTGTATCAGATGACTATTTATGATCATCTGACCTCAATAATACGCATAACATCTTTTGCAGATAGAAACATGCAACTGGTGCTATAAATTTGTTGTCTGACAAGATATATGACCAGAATACCAAGTCACCAAATATGGTCATAGTATTATTGAATAGTTATAATTGTTAAAGCATAGCTACTCGGATCCTTTTAAATCATTGCTTAGATATATCAAAGACACTAGAGTTTTTGGTTATATTGTAAGCACATGTGCTTACTGTAACTATGATCAAAATTGGAGATATTTAGATTATTTTGCATGCAATAAACACAATTTTTGCTTGATGTGCTTCTAATATAGTAAATACAATATTACTTATTTGTATGTACTTAATGCCTCCAATACCTTCAGCACACAGGAGTCATTTCTAACCTTAGTTTGATTAACATTGAAATTGCTGCCATTCAGCCATCTTGAATCAGGTGATGAAATAAATCAACATGCATATGTATCCAAAATATATGAATTGTGTAAATTTGATTGGCTGAGGAATGTTGGAGATAAAGGTCCAGACATATGCATACAACCAATTTCAGAATAGATACGAATGGGAACTAATAAAAAAGTTGACCTTTCTACAGGGAGCACACTCGACCACATTAACTCTCATCTGGTCATGTCAATGTAAAAGTACATTAGTCTGACATGATAAGGGTTAACACTCATCTGGTCATGTCAATGTAAAAGTACATTAGTCTGACATGATAAGGGTTAACCCCCATCTGGTCATGTCAATGTAAAAGTACATTAGGCTGACAGGATAAGGGTTAACACTCATCTGGTCATGTCAATGTAAAAGTACATTAGTCTGACAGGATAAGGGTTAACACTCATCTGGTCAAGTCAATGTAAAAGTACATTAGTCTGACAGGATAAGGGTTAACC
This sequence comes from Saccoglossus kowalevskii, assembly GCF_978046115.1. Classification (NCBI taxonomy): domain Eukaryota; kingdom Metazoa; phylum Hemichordata; class Enteropneusta; family Harrimaniidae; genus Saccoglossus; species Saccoglossus kowalevskii. Next base: position 9,166,289 of record NC_140657.1, read on the forward strand.
CTCATCTGGTCTTGTCAATGTAAAAGTACATTAGTCTGACAGGATAAGGGTTAACACTCATCTGGTCAAGTCAATGTAAAAGTACATTAGTCTGACAGGATAAGGGTTAACACTCATCTGGTCAAGTCAATGTAAAAGTACATTAGTCTGACAGGATAAGGGTTAACACTCATCTGGTCATGTCAATGTAAAAGTACATTAGTCTGACAGGATAAGGGTTAACACTCATCTGGTCATGTAAAAGTACATTAGTCTGACATGATAAGGGTTAACCCCCATCTGGTCATGTCAATGTAAAAGTACATTAGGCTGACAGGATAAGGGTTAACACTCATCTGGTCATGTCAATGTAAAAGTACATTAGTCTGACAGGATAAGGGTTAACACTCATCTGGTCATGTCAATGTAAAAGTACATTAGTCTGACAGGATAAGGGTTAACACTCATCTGGTCATGTCAATGTAAAAGTACATTAGTCTGACAGGATAAGGGTTAACACTCAACACTCATCTGGTCATGTCAATGTAAAAGTACATTAGTCTGACAGGATAAGGGTTAACACTCATCTGGTCATGTCAATGTAAAAGTACATTAGTCTGACAGGATAAGGGTTAACACTCATCTGGTCATGTCAATGTAAAAGTACATTAGTCTGACAGGATAAGGGTTAACACTCATCTGGTCATGTCAATGTAAAAGTACATTAGTCTGACAGGATAAGGGTTAACACTCATCTGGTCATGTCAATGTAAAAGTACATTAGTCTGACAGGATAAGGGTTAACACTCATCTGGTCATGTCAATGTAAAAGTACATTAGTCTGACAGGATAAGGGTTAACACTCAACACTCATCTGGTCATGTCAATGTAAAAGTACATTAGTCTGACAGGATAAGGGTTAACACTCATCTGGTCATGTCAATGTAAAAGTACATTAGTCTGACAGGATAAGGGTTAACACTCATCTGGTCATGTCAATGTAAAAGTACATTAGTCTGACAGGATAAGGGTTAACACTCATCTGGTCATGTCAATGTAAAAGTACATTAGTCTGACAGGATAAGGGTTAACACTCATCTGGTCATGTCAATGTAAAAGTACATTAGTCTGACAGGATAAGGGTTAACACTCATCTGGTCATGTCAATGTAAAAGTACATTAGTCTGACAGGATAAGGGTTAACACTCATCTGGTCATGTCAATGTAAAAGTACATTAGTCTGACAGGATAAGGGTTAACCCTCATCTGGTCATGTCAATGTAAAAGTACATTAGTCTGACAGGATAAGGGTTAACACTCAACACTCATCTGGTCATGTCAATGTAAAAGTACATTAGTCTGACAGGATAAGGGTTAACACTCATCTGGTCATGTCAATGTAAAAGTACATTAGTCTGACAGGATAAGGGTTAACACTCATCTGGTCATGTCAATGTAAAAGTACATTAGTCTGACAGGATAAGGGTTAACACTCATCTGGTCATGTCAATGTAAAAGTACATTAGTCTGACAGGATAAGGGTTAACACTCATCTGGTCATGTCAATGTAAAAGTACATAGGGCTAGCAGGATAAGGGTTAACACTCATCTGGTCATGTCAATGTAAAAGTACATTAGTCTGACAGGATAAGGGTTAACCCTCATCTGGTCATGTCAATGTAAAAGTACATTAGTCTGACAGGATAAGGGTTAACACTCATCTGGTCATGTCAATGTAAAAGTACATTAGTCTGACAGGATAAGGGTTAACACTCATCTGGTCATGTCAATGTAAAAGTACATTAGTCTGACAGGATAAGGGTTAACACTCATCTGGTCATGTCAATGTAAAAGTACATTAGTCTGACAGGATAAGGGTTAACCCTCATCTGGTCATGTCAATGTAAAAGTACATTAGTCTGACAGGATAAGGGTTAACACTCATCTGGTCATGTCAATGTAAAAGTACATTAGTCTGACAGGATAAGGGTTAACACTCATCTGGTCATGTCAATGTAAAAGTACATTAGTCTGACAGGATAAGGGTTAACACTCATCTGGTCATGTCAATGTAAAAGTACATTAGTCTGACAGGATAAGGGTTAACACTCATCTGGTCATGTCAATGTAAAAGTACATTAGTCTGACAGGATAAGGGTTAACACTCATCTGGTCTTGTCAATGTAAAAGTACATTAGTCTGACAGGATAAGGGTTAACACTCATCTGGTCATGTCAATGTAAAAGTACATTAGTCTGACAGGATAAGGGTTAACACTCATCTGGTCATGTCAATGTAAAAGTACATTAGTCTGACAGGATAAGGGTTAACACTCATCTGGTCATGTCAATGTAAAAGTACATTAGTCTGACAGGATAAGGGTTAACACTCATCTGGTCATGTCAATGTAAAAGTACATAGGGCTAGCAGGATAAGGGTTAACACTCATCTGGTCATGTCAATGTAAAAGTACATTAGTCTGACAGGATAAGGGTTAACCCTCATCTGGTCATGTCAATGTAAAAGTACATTAGTCTGACAGGATAAGGGTTAACACTCATCTGGTCATGTCAATGTAAAAGTACATTAGTCTGACAGGATAAGGGTTAACACTCATCTGGTCATGTCAATGTAAAAGTACATTAGTCTGACAGGATAAGGGTTAACACTCATCTGGTCATGTCAATGTAAAAGTACATTAGTCTGACAGGATAAGGATTAACCCTCATCTGGTCATGTCAATGTAAAAGTACATTAGTCTGACAGGATAAGGGTTAACACTCATCTGGTCATGTCAATGTAAAAGTACATTAGTCTGACAGGATAAGGGTTAACACTCATCTGGTCATGTCAATGTAAAAGTACATTAGTCTGACAGGATAAGGGTTAACACTCATCTGGTCATGTCAATGTAAAAGTACATTAGTCTGACAGGATAAGGGTTAACACTCATCTGGTCATGTCAATGTAAAAGTACATTAGTCTGACAGGATAAGGGTTAACACTCATCTGGTCATGTCAATGTAAAAGTACATTAGTCTGACAGGATAAGGGTTAACACTCATCTGGTCATGTCAATGTAAAAGTACATTAGTCTGACAGGATAAGGGTTAACCCTCATCTGGTCTTGTCAATGTAAAAGTACATTAGTCTGACAGGATAAGGGTTAACACTCATCTGGTCATGTCAATGTAAAAGTACATTAGTCTGACAGGATAAGGGTTAACACTCATCTGGTCATGTCAATGTAAAAGTACATTAGTCTGACAGGATAAGGGTTAACACTCATCTGGTCATGTCAATGTAAAAGTACATTAGTCTGACAGGATAAGGGTTAACACTCATCTGGTCATGTCAATGTAAAAGTACATTAGTCTGACAGGATAAGGGTTAACACTCATCTGGTCATGTCAATGTAAAAGTACATTAGTCTGACAGGATAAGGGTTAACACTCATCTGGTCATGTCAATGTAAAAGTACATTAGTCTGACAGGATAAGGGTTAACACTCATCTGGTCATGTCAATGTAAAAGTACATTAGTCTGACAGGATAAGGGTTAACACTCATCTGGTCATGTCAATGTAAAAGTACATTAGTCTGACAGGATAAGGGTTAACACTCATCTGGTCATGTCAATGTAAAAGTACATTAGTCTGACAGGATAAGGGTTAACACTCATCTGGTCATGTCAATGTAAAAGTACATTAGTCTGACAGGATAAGGGTTAACACTCATCTGGTCATGTCAATGTAAAAGTACATTAGTCTGACAGGATAAGGGTTAACACTCATCTGGTCATGTCAATGTAAAAGTACATTAGTCTGACAGGATAAGGGTTAACACTCATCTGGTCTTGTCAATGTAAAAGTACATTAGTCTGACAGGATAAGGGTTAACACTCATCTGGTCATGTCAATGTAAAAGTACATTAGTCTGACAGGATAAGGGTTAACACTCATCTGGTCATGTCAATGTAAAAGTACATTAGTCTGACAGGATAAGGGTTAACACTCATCTGGTCATGTCAATGTAAAAGTACATTAGTCTGACAGGATAAGGGTTAAATCACTGCATATGTGATCATTCTATATATAGTCAGCCCATAACAATGGAAGGGCGTTGCCATCTTCTTAACAATTGCGCTTTCTTCCGTTGTGCAAAGATGACAATGGTACAGTTACTATTCGTTGCAAGAATTTGTATTCTGGATACAACCTGTACTGCCAATTTTCTATTTTATTCTTAGTTTACAAATCAACGCTTTCAAAACAGATTTGAGCTTGTAACGGGAAAATCTGGTTCATCCATGAATCTTTCATAAGCCCAATAATTTCAGGGAAATGTCCTTGGGAGAGGACATCCAGGCATTTTCACCATCACGGTGAAAACAAAAGCCGAAAACTCAAAAAACTGTACTTTGGGATTGTTGTTGGGACTCAACATAAATACATGGTACAGTGTTGCGCACGCATTAGCAACACAGAACATTCTATGACGTAGCTCCAACCCATACAAATGCGACATTGATATACAACGCTTTTTATTCTGTACAAAGAAAATACAGGGATTAGGGATTAAATGTAGAATAATCTTGTGATAAAATGAGCAAATCTACAATCATTAAGTCTATCCACAAATATTCTAAAGACATTAATCAAGGCACTGTTGCTATGGTAATCACTCGACCCTCGTCAACCCTTTGATTCTCTATTGCATTTCAAGCAAAATGATCACATCAATATATACACCTATACTATACAAGTTTTACAATAAAAAAAAATGATACATCTATAAAATATCTGGGTGCATGTTTATTTGAAAGAGTACAATACAGTGAAGGGCATGAGGCTGTGGTCATTAACATTTTATAAATATACATTTTTTTTATTAATCAAACTCGGGTTGGATGGTAGGAATGGCATTCTGACATCAAGGTTAGATTTAGTAAATATTACTGAAATAGTTCATCATTCAATTGACAAGTGCCTCTTTTAATATTTGGGCATTTGCAGTCGTGTGAAGGCATGCAGTGCATTATGGGCGTAGACAATGTTTAGCTCTTGAGCAAATCACTATTGAATATTTGAATGAAAGTTGATGATCGGCTTTCACATTTTTTTATAAATACATTTATAAGGAAAGTCCTAGTTTTGTCCCTTTCACTGTACATTGTTATGTGTCCTCTTACAAACTAAAAGTGCTGTTGGGTAAATGTCTGTATTAGTATTTGTAATCAAAATGAAAGAAAAGAAACCTTAACAAAAATATCACTTGATATGGGTATTATTCCCAGCTTGAATACAAATAGACCTTTATAACTAAAACTTAGATATATACTATAAAAAAAATTCAATGTTGATACATTTACTAGAGGTGAAACAATTATTTGGACAATTTTATGGCACATAAATGTACATGTATATATAAACCACATGTATTTAGAAGATAGTTTGTGCTTTCTTTACTCCAAGCCACATCAATTCCTGTAATTAAAAAGCATTATGTACATTATTTACATATTAAGTCAAGCTGAGTTTTAAAATAAAGTGCAGACTACGTCCTTGATAATCTCCATCAAAGATTCAACAATTTTTATTTGTAGATTCAGAAAATTGTCTGTTGGGATCTACCCAGGCCAGTGCTAGCAATGTCGAGTCCAGTCTTTAACTGTGGTATTAATAACAAAAATCAAAAACCACTTTGCCAATGTTCATTTTCAATTCACACCACTTTCAATTCAGGATTAATAATCGAAACTGAAATCTAACAAGGTCATAATGCCTACAATCAGGTTTTCATCCACATACTACTGTGTTATGAAAACTTGAAACCGTGTTTAATATTAAACACAAAAGAAAAATTTGATTGTATTTTGTAAGTTTTGTAACTGATAAATAGGGATTCTAAAGACACAGCGACACAGTTGCAGCAACTTTCATGAAACGATATCACAGATGCTGTTGAATCCTTGAAACATGAAAATTCCGAGCAGTGACAATTTCCACAACGAGCTAGGACAAGAAACTGAGAATATGTTTGAACTATAGACTACAAATGTTGAAATTATTCTCTATCTTTGATATCTCTAAATCTTCTATGCTCCACGTGGTTGATATTATCTTTGGAAGCTCCACGCCAAGGTACCTTCTTGACTGGTTTCAATTTTATCTCATCCACTCTTCCATTCAGAGTTCTTCTATAGAAAGCTGTGTCACCGAGGTCATATTTGGGACCACCATATCTCTTTGGTTTACACTTTGTTGCCATGTCACCCATACTTTTCCGTAGGTCTCGGGTGTCCACTGACTTATCCATTGAAGATTGGGAACGACCTAACAATTCTCCTGCAAATAAAAGACATTTAATTAGCCATGGGGCATCCCAATACCATGAAATACAAGTGTTTACCACAAGAGCTTTGTCCCAATCTATACCAATCCATGATGGAATATAATATCACTATGTGCAACTTGATGTACTGGTATAGGTGTTCTATAACATTAAACTTTGTGTGCCAATTCTGAAACGTATACTTAGCTCCAGTTCACAAGGGCAATTTTTGAATGACTGAATAATAAAGAGATGAGCTTGCCAATATGGGAAATATTTATTTATTCTGTAGTTATTGAACCACATGGCTACCAAGAATCTTTGGATAATCTTCTGGTACAACATACATTAAAAAATGTTGGGCAGTATGCATCGTTAAACTATTTGCCCATTATGCATATCAGAATACACGAAGATGGTCATTATAGTTGTATTTACTCCTACCTTCCATTTGTGATCGTCTATTCATTGCACTGGATGCTCTAAACGACTTGTCTTTAATGGGTGGCCAGGTACCATTAGCACAGCACATCGCTACCTGACTCTGTACAACTCCAAGTACATCAAGGATGGTGGGGATTAGACTCACAGCGCCGCCATAGTAATTACGGGCTTCATCACAACTTAGATGATTCACCTAGACAGAGATTGTATTGGTATATTTCATCAGAATGGGCTTTGTGTCTTGTCTCATTCAATAAATAAATTCATGGTCCAATTTGTTACACTAAGACCGATCATGCTTGGCCATCCCCACAACTTTAGGAAAAGCTGTATTTGACCTCAGTTTTAAATTGAATGATTTGATTGGGCGTGCAAAGGAGTTGGATCCATCAATCAGCATTCTTGTAACAAAAACTTGCATCAATTTTGAATTTAAACTAATAGATTTTGTCATAGTATATGACATCATAGCTCAGCTAATAAATAACATGTGACCTCACATTTCCCACGGACATGATATAAAAGAAATGCTTATTTTTGGCAAAATAAACCAAAAAAAGCATAAATATAAACAACAACAAAAATATATAAATTAAACAAAAAATTGGAGCCTGCACCTCCATTGGATTTAAATCAGATTGATTTAGTGTGTATTGGATTATAAAAATATGATTTATTTTGACAAATGTACCATTATTCACGTAAATGTGTATACACTACTAACAGAGCAAATATAGTAGCAGGTTTTTGTATACTTACTTCTTGATGTGGATATTTAACTCTCAATGATGACATATCATTACTTGGATTCAATAACATTTTCCACTTGTCCATAGCTTGACCTAGTGGACCATTCATTTCTCCTTCTGCATCAAGCTTTCGTCTGAAAGCATCCAAATCTTGTAAGAAGTCTAACCACTGTCTCATGGCTCGCTTATCAGTAGCATTGTGACTACGCTGCATGTATTCTTTAACCTGAGGTGTCAGATCATATCAACATTAGTATACAACGTTAATAAGACAAGAATTTAAGTCACTTATCAGGGCAATATAGTACCGTAAAATCTGTATTAGAAGCCGCATCCCTAATAGAAGTCGCACCCATTCTTATTGAATAATTGAGACCCAAAAATTCATCATTTCTCATATGTGAAGATGCTTTAATAGACGTCACATCCCCTCTGTTGCATTGTACCATTTTAATAGAAGCCGCGGCTACTAATACAGATTTTACAGTAGTAGTCAATTGATTTGTTCTTTGTGGCAACATAATGACAGATATTATCAGTTATACTATAATAACATCATCATGATTGTCCTTTTTACTTTTATATAAATTTTCTCCAGGCAAACGAAAGTAGTTCCGGGAATTTCTTTGATCATTGGACCTCTCTGTTGCTATTGACGATGGTCCGTACATGGCTCACTGGACCTCAAAAATCCCTGAATGTTCCTATTCTAAAGTGTGTGTTTGATTGGTAGTCGGATGAAGGCATGTAATAAACAAAACAAAAACATGTTGTGCACAAACAATTGATTGTTTCAAGTCTAACATAAAGAGGAAGTTTGTCTTTTACTGTGGAATACTTTATTTTCGCTGGAATTAATTTTCGCTGAAAAGGCTTTTTGGGCATTTTGTATAGAATTTATTTTCACTGTTTTTTGATGAGTTTAATGTAGGAAAAAAAGTATATTTCGCTGGATTTTATTTTCACGGAATCATCCCTTCAGCGAAAATAAATTCCAAGCGGAAATAAAGTATTCTACAGTACTAGAAAAAGATCAGTTGACTAAACCAGTAAAAGTATACAATTTTATGCTTCTTCACAGAGTAGTACCATTTTTGAACAATTGAGACCCAAAAATTCACCATTTCTCATACATTTATGTATAGATGCTCAAATAGAAGCCACACTCTGTTGCATTGTAGCATTTTAATAGATGCCGCAGCTTTTCACAGTAGTAATTTACTAGTTTTATAAAGTGTTTTTTAAAGAATTATTATACAAAGATTTAGACACAGAATACAGTGAAGTACAGATTTCTTTTCATGTAAGAGAACATTGTGGTACTAACAAAACTAAAATGCAAAAAAAATGCAGTGGATATAAAAAGAGTACCGGTAGATGGTGGTTTTGACTAGGTATTGTGTATGTAGTACAAGACGATTGTATACATACATTTGTGGTAGATAATTTAGTAATCAAACAAGACATGAATGTCACAATCCCTGTCATTTGATTTAAAATACCAGTACTCGTGCAATACATGTTACATTGTGTTCATCTGCAAATTGTGAATGAATCTACACTCTGTCCAAATGGTATAAGAGAATAAAAACTGGAGATACAATGATCATACAGTTGAAATCACATGAGGTAATACAGTTATTTCCAGATTCATATTGTGTAACTACACTTGGATGCAACTTACTGCCAATACTAGTAAGCCTCATTTTGGAATGTTGCATTTATAACTTCATCAGATGATTCCAGTATTAACTTTTGGAAATCATTATTCACCACATTTCAAATACATTTATTTATGTTAAATGCACAATTTATTTAATTATATATTATTCCAATAGCTTTCATTATGAGAACTGAATCTTGAATCCATGATTATTTGTCTTACCTTTATATTTTTTGTGAAAATTGTGTGAAATATGTGTTGTTAGTTTCAAGTTTCTTAGTTTAAGACACCTATATAATTTTTATTCACTGATACTCTGTTATTGATCTTCTGAGAAAATGCTGGTAACATACAAACACACATACAGATAGACCAAGCCTATGTCCTCTTTTCAGGCTGTGCTTAAATTGGCACTATGAGTAATTTTTATTGATATACTCACCGTAGCGATACATCTAACTGGCCGAGTTCTTTCATATGAATCTGTTCTACAATTATCCAAGGCATATACAAAGGTAAACTGTTGTTGTTGCAAAACCCTGTACCGCGCTTGGAAATTGGCGGTTTCTCGTCTCAATTCACTCAGATTCATTGTTGACACAACCTGCAAGAAACATCAAATGCAGGGTTAAGTAATTAAGTTTGATTGCTACATCATCACAATAATTATGTATGGTTACCAAGGATACAGCAACATTCTCTATTAATGTTCAGGATGTATGCATTCAGCTTAATTTATAATTACACAATGTAATATGTTTGTTCTATTAGAAATGCATTTAGAATAGAAGTGCACATAAATCAAAATTGTAAGCTGAATTATAAAAATTTGACTTATTTTGATTATAGATACTTGTTTACAAGGATTGATGCACTATTAATAAAGCAAATAGAATACATATGCATGATAAGTTTGATTTATGCAGTGGATTGAACATGCATGTGTAAAAAAATTAACATGTGTGCTTTGTTACAGGTCATTTACACCAATATGTGTGCTATTCATAGAGCATAAATGGTAGCCATAGCGATATCTATGACTTTGAATCAAATATTTCAATTCTCAAAGGCTAGAAAAGATCACCACTTGGGAACTTGTAGACCAAAGCTCAACAAAAAACATCTCTTGAACTTGAACACTGATCATGAATGACTCTGGCAAAGAATAGATCAATCAAACAAAAATAAGAAAAGAAATAAACTGTCTTCCCTCCTTCCCTTTGTGTTTAGGGTAGATTTAAGGTTGTTATGATTGTTGTAAAAAACATCTCTTTCACATATTTAATGGATTCACTGTTTTTAACATGTCAATCCTTCTATTGAATTCAAGTTACATTTCCACTTTGTATTAGATGCAGAATACCTTCCATTAATAATTGTGATTACCGGTACCATGAATAATGATAAAATTAATTGGTTTTGCTAAAATATAAATCTAGTCTGTGCTGAAGGTCATGGTGATTATAAATAAACAAATCAAATGTAATTTTCATTGTAGCATGGAGCTAAAAAAGAAGACTGTAGTAATTCACTCAAGGTCATGTTATTTATTTTACTAGCAGCATTTCTCTAAATTTGATTTCAGGATTGGATAGTTGATAGTATTGTGCCCTAATATTACATGTAACTATAGTCGACAATATAATATTAAAGCAAGTAGTACTTTTCTACATCAGTATTTTTAAAATGAGTGGTATGTGGTCATATATATTAATACGTCATGATTATAGTCTGCTCCACCCTGTTCACACACGTACATTGACAACCCCCGGCCTGAACACCCCTCTACCCCGAGGGGCGTTCATTTGCACCATCCAGTTGACACTACATCTTTAACGCTGGGAGTTCTGGGAGGGACGTTCTTCTGTTCCACCCAGGCAAAAAGAAAGCGCCAGGTGCCATACTCTGCGTATGTGTCTACTAAAGCCATGCCTGTATTGCTAGCATTTGTTAAAGGTCATCCAACAACAGGTAAACAAATGGTTGCTAGAGGCACGCATTGAAAGGTGCGATTAATACACAACGCGTTCGCGCTCTACGCCGTAATAACGCAATTACTTGAATAATTGGCGTGTTCAAGCGACAAATAGGGGGAGTGAAATAAAACTTATAAAATCGGGTGTAACTATGAGCCGTCAAATGCAGACATACTGCGTCCAGTGTGTACTGACAATCACAACAGAGGCATTTCACTCGCAGCGAATTCAATTATTCAATCAATGACGAAGGAGTCCGCAGCGCTGTATAAAAACAGTCATATGGTTAAAAGTATTAATTTATACGAGTTTAAACGTTCACTTACCTATACAAATCGGTGAACAGTTATGAAATATCACGCTTGAGTAATAGATTCACGGCTTAAATATCGCTAAGGTTGTCCCGTTTAGTGTTTCCAGTGGTTTCAGTGCGACAATACAAGCTCATTATGCATGCACGCCTGCGTGGAACGCGTACTCACGGTGAAATGTGACTCCGCCTATGTGATTGGTGAGCTCACTGACCAACAGCGTTGTGGTTTTAACGTAATCCGCTTTAGTGATTGTAACACATTTTACGTTGTAAACTGCAACAGGCTGTGTCATCTATAACTTCCAACTCGTCCCATGTACACGGAAAACGTTTACAATTTATCTGAAGGTCCTTTCATTTTTTGTAAACCTTTTTTTCCTTGTATTTAGTCTTAGTTCAAAACTGTGACGTGTACATCCATTGAGCTAGTATAATAATAATAATAATAATAATAATAATAATAATAATAATAATAATAATAATAATAATAATAATAATTATAATAATAACTGTATTGCCTCCATGTAAAAATATTTACATAGGATAAGTACAGCAAAAAAGAGTATTTTTTCTTTTACAAAAGAATGTAACTAGTATTTAAATGTTAAATAAATCTTTTTGTTGTGTAAATATAATTGGCAAGTTCTATAATTATGCCAGGATCTTTGCTTGAGAGTATATATGTGAACTGTATATTTTTATTTTTGGATGAAAGTAGTGTCATGATTTTTTGGATGAAGTTTTTTCTGTGCGTGTTATATTTTAGGCAATTCAATAGAAAATGTTATTCATCTTCAATTGAATTTGTGTCACAGTTATTGCATATTCTTTTGTTTATAGGTTTCTTAGGAAATGAATATCTGCCTTCCTCTATTGCTAAGTTATGGTTACTAATTCTAAATTTTGTCAAAATTGTCCTCTTACGAGTGTCAAATTCATTCATATTACCATGGTAACAGCATTATTTTACTGAGTCAAAGACTATTCAAAAATTGTTATCCGAAGAATACAACGTTGAAGTAAAATGCATTTTTCACTTTTGAAAATGTTGAAATAATTACAATGTGATTCAAAAATCATTCACAATAAATAATTACATCGTGTGAGATGTGACATAATATCTTCATCACATAATTCAATGGCAAAAACACGTTTTAGTGTTACTGCTAAAATAGCTGCCATTCTTTAGAAATCGAAATTCTTTGATCAGTGCACAATTTATTGCGAAATAGACGAATTCTTGGTTATTTCCTTCATGGGTAAGACTCTATCTTAGCGGTTGATGTTTTAGACTATCAGTGATTCACGTGACAAATGTTTGTGGTACCATACTAACATGTTACGGTTCGACTGCGTGTATTTTGTTTTAATTTATTATTACGAACTTTAAGTTCATTTTAGCAATTGTAGCAGACTGTCCGGTCGTTTTTAAGTGTTTATTAGTGGCGATTGGAAGTTGCCCTTTTAAAGAAACTATTGGTTGGAGTGGCATTAGAGGGCGCTTTATACAACAACTTGGAAACTGGGAAGGCGTATGATGGTAACCTGCAGCCCGGGGTACTCCTACAATTGAAGACTGAATGAATAATTTATTTCATCGGAAATGAAATTGTTGTTACAACATACAGAATTAAAAACAAACTGGAGAGGGCCATCATGATGGAAATAAGTCATTAGAACTAAACTAGTCAATCGCATGGCCCGATGTAATTTGTGAATCAAATTTAATGATAAAGTTAAAACATCTTTTTACAAGGACATCGCTATTTATTTTCTATAAAAGCAAAAAAAAACACTGCACACAAATAGACCAAAACAAATATATCTATATTAGAAATAAAAACGTGATATTGTCAAAACTTTAAATACATAAAATAGTCAACTGGAGCTTGAGAAAGCATTTTTCTGACCTGTCTTAAAAGCATTTCTGTTGTGTCAATTTTTAAGTGGCTGGGGGATGTGAACTCCAGAGACGAAAAATAGGCCCAACTGGGCCCAGATGAGTATTTTCCCAAATTTGTATACAGTGTAAGTTAAATGCGGGAGAGGATTAAAAAGTTAGTGCACATCTAAGGACACAGTGTCGGATGCGCGATATGACAAGTGTGACCTTGAAATTTCACGTGCTTGAGTAAAAGTAGTTTGTATTTCTATTTGTATTGCAGTTGTATTTGATAATTCAGCCTAAATTTCAAGTAAAAGAAAGCCGAACTAATAACAGTCAATTACCAAAGATGTATAACATAATAGTGCAAGAAAAAATGTAATGGGAAATAGCTCTGAGGAGCTAGTCTAGTCTGTGACCGTGACTTGATAAAATAAATTATTTCAATGAGGAAGTGGTCTATTAAAGAAATATGTATCAATGCAGGTAACATCAAATATGTACACAATATAATGTGAAACGATAAAGAATAAAAAAATCAATTAAATTACATACACATATTATCAATATAAATAAATTAGTTTGAAAGAATAAACTCTTTTAATTTTGATTTAAACTCTTATCTTTTTAATGCAGGATTTCCTAATTGTGAACTTAATGAATTCCAATGTTTCACAGAAGCAAATTTCAGGTTATGTTGAGAAACAGTTAGATTGGTTGTGGGAAGACATAGATTACCACTAAAAGATAGTTGAGTAGAGTGATTGTGAGAAGGGTTGTCACAGTAATGGCCGCATGCAAAACGACTTTTCCCTAAATCGAAAATGTTTAAACAAGAGTGAAATTTACAAAGCTGGTAGATGTCAATAATTTTAAGAGAACGAAACAATGGGACAGAGTGTGCGTGAAAATCTGAAAAAGTAATGAGACGGAATAATTTGTAGGCGCAAGAGTGGTTCCAAAAGTCGAATAAGTGTTACCCCAAATTTCAATGCAGTATGTTAAATGAGGGAGAATTAGAGTATTATACAAGAGAACAAGAATATACCTTGGGACATACTGTCTGATATGTGAGGTGAATGACGGTGTTAGTAATTTTGTTAATGTGTGAATTCCATGACATTGAAGGATTAATGTTGACTCCCAGATAGGTTACACTGGAAACGCCCTCTATCGGCGAGTTGTCGATTTCTAGGCAGCCATCAACTTGGACGTTATTTTTTGGGCAGGTTTTATTATTATGTAGTTAGTTTTCTCAGTGTTAATTGTGAGTTTATTTGCTTTACACCAGTCTACAACTTTATCAAACTCAGGATTAATATTGTTAAATAAATTAGTATCATCAGCAAACAGTCGGAAATAGAAGACATTAGTATAGGTGTTAACATCGTTAACGTAAAGTAAAAATAGCAAAGAACCGCGTCATTTTATCAAAAAATATTTTTTTTAGTCAAAAAGCACCCAGTTTTCAACTGTTCGCGCGGGGCGGTGGTGATTAAAACAATAACACGCGAGAAAAGTTCTAATAATAATGAAACTACTATAAGTCCCCATTTCCCCTCTCCATTCTTGCATAGAGATTCATATTTATTGTAAAACAACTAACCATAACCGCTAAAGTCTAGCAGATTTTTACACATTGATACATATTGATCTGGTAAATAAGAACTCATTTACACCATGAATCAATAGCACGTCCCCTCAATTAATTTAACTCACATCCCATCCGACCTCGGGATGTTTCACGGTAACAGGCCATTAATTAAGTCATGCATGCCGTTAAATACGTGGACATTTAAAAATATAATTGTTTAACGTTTCAATAACTTTGCTATGAGCGATGCAAGTGCCTTAGTTTGCAATGAATTTTATAACACATGTGTATCTGTCAAATAAAAAGCTAAGTGCACAAAAAAGGGATGAATTTGAAAGCATAAAGTGTTATGATTTCTATAAATTTGGAATTCTTCAGTCAGTTACTTCCGAATATCGAGATCGAGGCTCGAAAAAGATTATGTTAGTACTTTAGAAACGAAACATGACAGCGTTTTCAACTGTTTATCCGTAGAAACGCCAAGCAGTTTGCTGGTAATAGCACCCACAATGTCAAGCAAACCCTTTTTGACATTTGGTGGTCAGAATTGGTGCCGTCAGATTTTGCCCAATAGCAAAACAATTAATAATGCAACTACAGTGCGTTGTACAACTCCCCCAAAGCAGCCCTGTCTCAAGGAGTGTAACCACTCGAAGAGATCTGTAAATTATGTTTCACAGTGGGCACAAGGGGTCCTTTTTTGACATTTTCAGTTCACCATGATTTTGAACTAGCGTATACCTGCTTGTGTTGTGTTCAGTTGATCCATAGTTTATGTATTCACTATATGATTATTTCAGGTCAAATAAATTATACTATAACTGACAGTATATACTTTGTAATAAGGGGTAAGGCTTTCTTAGAATTGTTACATGTGTGTCCATGGGTGGGTTTTTTTTCCAATGCACGTGCAGTGTGACAACGGATAAAAAATAAACATCAATAAATTAATAAATAATGTATTTACATTACTACCCAGGTAACAACGATATTATATTGGGTTTTGAAGCTCTTATATAAACATTGAAAAGAAAGGAAGACATAAATTCACCGAAACACCATTGTTAACTTCGTTGCTAGAAAGTTGCAGAGTTTCATGTCATTCATTGCATGTTATTATGCATGTATAATTCTTTGTCCACCCCAAAGGTGAATTACTGGAAAACCCGAGGTTACCATCAATCTTCCAGGACGTACATTAGCGAATGGTGCGCATAGACACGTGTAACGTCTGCATGGGGTATACACATTGGCAGAAAATCGCATATTTTTCAGTGAATATTGTTTTTACAGATCCTGGACAGTCATATCATGATCGCCTGGTCCATGTAGTATGAACAATCCCAGAGTGCACGTTGAAAGAAGCATTGTATCCTTGTTAAAATGTGATTACACGCCTCTCCCGGGGGCCTCGCCCTGTCGCCAAGACAACAACTTAGGGCGTTGAACAGCGTTTTTGCGACAATTTGCTGAAAAAATTGACACTGACGAATTGCGGCTGGTAATTACGCATGCCCAGTAGACTAACATGGCGATGTATCTTGGTTGTTGAAGAACTGCTGTTTATTTTGACGTTTGGAACTCACTAAAATGGAGGTAAACTATTGTTTGTGTTTTCTATGTTCGCAGGATAGTTCCAGATGACTGCTATGACCTCTGTAGGTCGTTATCGCGACGTTAAGCCAGTACGACTTTGACCATTACGCGATAACAGCCGATAACACATCGATTCCTGATAAACCGGTGAACAGGTCAATCTGTCATTCGGAATGTTTGTTGTTACGGCGAGAAATCGATTAATGTGCTCCACTTGCGAACGCATATTATTATTAGTTGCTGACCACCACGACTGCGTGTACCGTTAATTTTCAATCGATCGTGGTCTGTTGATTACCCGGTCATGTCACTGTGACCTGAAATGCGTTGTAAACAACGATGAAATCTAAACTGAGTTGACGGTCCAAAAATGTAGTGTTATCAAATAACTCAGATCACTTCCAGGATAATGGTGAATATCCAGATTTATTATCGGTAACTAACAAATGTTACAACGTCGTCTGCGTCAACCCCACGAAGTACCCCGAGTTAACCCGAAGCACCCCGAGGCTATAAATAGCTAACACAACATCCCCCTTACAAGTCAAACTCACCATAAAGTACAATTTCAGTACAATGCGAACAACTTCAAAAATACAACACATTAATGCCAATAAGGCTGGCAAAAATCGAAACTATCTGAAGAAATACAGTAATTGCAAGTCAAAAGAATTACAAATCTAATCTCTTGGGAGGTTTAATGACTCTGCCTGATCTGGTTCTATATTCAGTAAAGTTTGATTCTTGCAGAGTAGATGATTCAGGCTGGGGTCTGTGTACCACATTTTGCTTTTCAGTCCCCATGGTCAATGGTGCTCCCTGAACTGTGGTTTCAGATTTTCCATTTACCTCAATTTGTGGTGGGAGGTCATCATCATGACCACATGGAGCTAAATACTTCTTATTTCTACGAATCACCCTGTGGGGCATAGCTACTTCATAAGACCTAGGTTCACGCAATTTATGCACAACCTCACCATGGGACTGCATGTCCTTAACCAGAACTTTTGCTCCTGGTTTAAGTTCAGGCATTTCCTTGACACGATGTGACCTATCATAGTTCAATTTAGCTTTCGCACGATAATCCCTCTCAAACTTGTTAAGATTTTCCATATCCGGCAGTTTGGGTTTTAACTGTGATGGTAGAATTGGGACTGTCGTCCGAATACGACGAGCAAATAGCAACTCAGCTGGACTATATCCATTGGCTAATGGGGTTGCCCGGTATGCCATTAATGCCAAGTATGGATCCGCTGATTTTTTTATAAGCTGCTTAACAGTCCTGACAGCCCGTTCAATCTCTCCATTTGACTGGCTATATATTGGACTACTGGTCACAATCATGAACCCATATTTCTTAGCAAAGGTTTTATATTCCCAACTTGTGAACTGGGGTCCATTATCTGATCTCAATTCATCGGGTATCCCATGGCGGGCAAACATAGATTGTAAATGAACTATTATGTCACTACTTTTTGATGTGTCCTCTAATTTAGCAACTTCTACAAATCTTGAGTAATAATCCACAACCAGGAGATATGTGGTGTTCTTTAAGAAATACAAATCTGCAGCCACTTTCTGCCATGGCCGTTCAGGGAAGTCTGAGGGAATCATGGGTTCTATCACGTCTGGGCTGTGATGTATGCAAGTTTTGCATTTATATACTAAATCGGCAATTTGACCACTAAGACCTGGCCACCATACAGAACACTTGGCTCGCTCTCTACATTTAACAATCCCCTGGTGACCTTCATGTAACATATCTAAAACATCTAATCTTTTTGAGCTAGGAATAATAATCCTAGACCCTCTCATCAAGATTTTATCAACATAACTAATTTCTGCTCGAAATGGATAGTATGCTTTTAGAGTGCCTGATAGCAATTGTCTATCTGGCCACCCATATTTACAGAACTCAATCAATTTACAACACACTGCATCACTATGCTGTTCTTGCGATATGGCTGATAAATAAGAGGATGTGACTGGAAGTTGACTTACAACATTAGAAGCATATGATTTAACTTCTCTACGCAATTGTTTACTTTCTTTATCTGGTTTAATGGCACAGGGAGCTCTGGATAAGACATCTGGTACAATGAGATCTTTGCCTGGTACATGAAATATATCAAAATGGTATCTCATCAATCTAATTCGAAATCGCTGTATTCTAGGTGGGAGCTCATTCAAATCTTTTTGTCCAAAAAGGGGCACAAGAGGTTTGTGGTCGGTTTCAATTTTGAATTTGAGACCAATCAAAAAATTTGCGAATGTATCGCATGCCCAAGTGACCCCCAGTGCCTCCCTTTCTATAGGGGCATAATTTTGTTCAGTTTTTGAAACTGATCTTGATGCACAGAAAACCAACTTCCACTCCCCGTTAATTTGCTTTTGAAACAAACAAGCACCTAAACCAATTTTTGAAGCATCACTGGCAACTTTTGTTTCCAATTTAGGATCATACAGAGCAAGGCATGGGCTATTTACGCACACTACTTTAATTTCATTAAATGCCCTTTCATGGTTAGCATCCCAAGACCATAAGGTGTCCTTTTGTAATAGCTCTCTAATTGGATGGGTGAGATCTGACAACTTTGGGGAGAATTTGCTAAATTGGTTCACCATGCCCAGGAATCTGCGTACATCGTGAATATTTTCTGGAGATGGCATATCAGTTAATGCTTTGAATTTTTCAGAGTCTGGTTCGATGCCATTTTCTGATACAATATGTTCGACAAAATGAACCATACGACGACTAATTTCACACTTAGTTTTGTTTAGAGTCATGCCCGCTTCCTCTAATCGTGCCAGCACCTCCTCAAGCCTAGAATCATGTACAGATTGGTTTGGCCCGTGAATCAAAATATCATCAATAAAGACCTCCACTCCCTCAAGGTCATCTAAAATTTGAGACATTCGCTTTTGCGCATGCTCAGGAGCTGAAGTAATCCCAAATGGCATTCTGCGATATGCATATCTGCCAAATGGAGTGATAAATGTGGTGAGAAGCTGTGATGGCTGGGTTAATGGTATTTGGTGGAACCAAGAATTAGCATCCAGTTTACTGAAAACTTTAGCACCAGGGAGCCTACTCAGTACTTCATTAACACTGGGGATCATATACTTCTCAGTTTTCACATACTTATTTAATTTTGTGTAATCTACACAAATTCTAACATCTACTATATTTCCATTCTTATCTTTCTTGGGTACTGGTACCATAGGGGCACAACATTCAGTGGGTTCACTGACTTTGAAAATTACATCATCCTGTTCTAACTTTTGTAATTTATGTTTTATCAATCTATATAGAGGAACTGATGATACCTTTCTGGGTGCATTGACAGCATATGGAATAAATTCCTTGTCAACCTTTATGTCATATTCACCCTTCATCACCCCTAACCCAGAAAACAACTGTGGGTGTCGGTTTTCAACCTGTACATTATTGATGATTCTCACTACATCGAGTGCCTGGATAGCAGGCTTGCCTAGTAAAGCTTTCTGACACTCTTTGACAACATACACGGTTTGATTTGACTTAGTATTATTGGCGTTCAATCTAGCCGTAAATTTCCCTACACAATCTAACTTTGACTTATTAGCACCAAATAAGAATCTATCTGGTTTACTAAGTTTAACTCCAAGGTCTAAACTTGAGTACACACTTTCTGGTAAAATAGTAACATCAGCACCTGTATCTATAGCAAAATTAACCTTGCACTTATTGACATCCAGTGCTATATTCCAAATGGAGTCTGATTTCCCATTAGCAGTAACATTACCTAAGAATGCATAACTTATATTAGCCGAGGCCTCAGTCTCTGAGGAATCTGAATTAGAATCACTAGATGTACTGCCTAGGTGATCAGTTCCATTTGTAACATGTTGAACATGTGACTTATTAACTTTCATTGGTTTGCCTTCAGACTTAGAGATACAGAATTTTGCCCAATGGCCTACTATGCCACACTTATTACATGAACTGGACTTAGCTGGACAATACTTGAAATGATGTGGTCCATTTCCACACCTAAAACACCTCTGTTTTGTGTTCTTAGATGGTTTGTACTTTGATCTGTACTTTTTCTGATATTTGTAGGAGACTTCATCAATATCCGCTTTGTCTTGCTTTGAGTCATCATCTTCTTTAGTCATTTGTTCATGTTCTTTCTCAACTTGTTCACTCAGCCTTGCTGAAGTCTTGGCCTTTTCTAGGGTTAAATCACTGTCCAGTTGCAGCTTTCTTTGGAGTTTCTTGTCACGAATTCCAACTACAATACGATCTCTGATCAATTCCTCTTTCAGATTACCATAATTGCAATGTTCTGCTAAATGGTATAAGCCGGTAATAAATTCATCTACTGTCTCGCCTTCTCTTTGTTTCCTTTTATTAAATTTGGACCGTTCATAGATTATGTTTCTTCTGGCTATGAAGTGATCATTGAATTTTTCTTTCACTGAAGAGTATTTTGGCCAAGCTACTGCCTGTTCTCCTTCTTGTGGTTCAGGGGCTGGAGGAAATTCAAAACTGTTGAAAATTTCCTCTGCACGGTTCCCCATACAGTAGATCAGTGTGTCTATTTGTACGGATTGCTGTTTATCACCAAGGCCACTAGCAGAGCGGAAACGCTCGAATCTCTTCATCCATGCTTCCCAATTTTCCCCTTTGAATGAAAACTGTTCTGGAGGGGTTATTTGAAACTGGGTAGCCATATTCGATCACACTATCACCTCAAAACTAACTTCGGTGGGTGATTTCTCTAGTCGAGCGTACACGGGTCAGAGTTCATTGACCTCACGAATCGAGATTGTCCGCTGGCTTCTCGCAAGTAATATTATGAATAATCACTGATAATTGTGACTAGGATACTTGATATATGATTAGATCGCTTCCCAGTTGCTGCGTTTAGCTTCAGAAAGTAGCAAGTCACGTAATATATAAATATAATAACACTAGCAACTTTACCGCCAGATGATGGACGTCACTTTCGTCCAGGACAGTCGAGTAATTTTCCAACGATGAATTATTCTTTGACAGCAAATAATTTCATCCAAGGCGGGGTCTCGTGGGAACGTTGACTTCTGACACCATGTAGTGTTATCAAATAACTCAGATCACTTCCAGGATAATGGTGAATATCCAGATTTATTATCGGTAACTAACAAATGTTACAACGTCGTCTGCGTCAACCCCACGAAGTACCCCGAGTTAACCTGAAGCACCCCGAGGCTATAAATAGCTAACACAACACAAATGTCCGAACCGTAGTTTTAAAATATTTGCACACATCGACTCGTGGCTGAGATTGGACACGTCAAATCCGTCAAAAAACGCTCCAAACTAAAGCCATTGGATAAATCTAGCTAATCTGAAGTTTAAGAAGGATGAAATGGGAATATGATTTATATAAAGCTCCATATATTACCATAGCAACATATACTATATATTGTGTCAAACATTGCCAATTTTTCAAGTTTGTTGAAGTTCTTTTCATAACATAACTATTATAAATGCAACATAAAATACCAATTGACCAGCAAAATAGTCATAAGTTGTTAGAGCTGTATTACACTACTAGTACCTATTCATTTTATATTTTCTGTTACCAGTCACAATGTAGACTAGAGCAACCCCTTATCAACTGGTCGATGAAAAATAAAAGCATAAATACAGCCAGACACCAACCCTAGCCTTTTATGCCATGGCTTCATCCATTCCTTCGACCTAAAGCATGGGTTGATCAGTGCTGAAAAAACACTGTTCACACATGAGGGATGGAGAAGTACAAAACTGTGCGTATAAATTCATACCAATTATGACTGTGCTCATAAAATGTTTGAAATGCTTATAAAACCATGATGTTCTTGGCCACGAATGTATTTATTTTTGCAAATATTATTGTTGTTGAGCAAGGTACCATTATAAATAAAACAATGTCAGAGGTGGAGCACAAAGTCCAAGTGATAACAAAAAAATTGTTTAAGTATTACATGTATGTATGGGGGTCTAAAAACTAACTCTGCAACGCGATTGTGCAACTCGCCGAATGTCCATTATTGCACTCTGCGACAGGATCGCAGTGTCACTCTGCGAAGAGCATGATTCCTATTGGTTGGTGGGTCGAACAGCGCGAATCGCAATGGTTGATGTTCACCGCATGCCTTATAAAAATTAAGTTTTAAATGGTAAAAATGGTACGGTAAAAAAAGTGTGTAAACACTATGTACCGGCGACATGCCGTACTGTTCGGTGATCGGCAAGCACATGGAAGACAAATTGTGGACCAAACAAATGACACATGGTTTACGATGATTAGACACATCACACCGCTGGCTAGAAAAATTAAATAGTGTAACGTGCACGTTGGTTTTGACTGCCTATTTACGGTGTAACGTTATCGCCATCTTGGAGTTGTAAGGCTTCGTCCCGACGACTATGCTCATTAGCATAGGCGGCAGCTTCAAAGCGAGTGGAACGCGAAGTACTTTTCACGAGTTCTGCAATGAATGTTGTACGACTGCTTTAACTTTGTTGAGTGCATCAAGGAAAATAATTTGCATGCAGCGAAAAAAAATCATTCACGATGTGCAACGTTTTGCCATGACAGCAGTTGTTTGCAATCGTCTGCCTTCGTTTATATCATAAACGGACTCCAAATTTGTGGTCTACGATCGATTAGCTGGTATTTTAACCACCAGAATTGAAATACTTTGTAACAGTTATGAAAAGTAAACAAAAATTGATAAAATGGTTACTTTGTACCTTGATTCATCATCCCAGCTTTTCGAAATTTCGGAAAGACCAGTGCTCAAGCGCTAACACTACTACCGTTTCGTTAATATTTGCATAATGTTTATAACATGTATATGTATACTACCGGTAATATTCTGTTGTTGACGATTCTGATAGAACAGGTGACAAGCTTCCTGTCGCAAACAACTTGAATGCATATTAATCTAACGTCCATTGTCAGCATTCATGAGCATTATTATCAGTCAAGACTTCGTCTGAGAAATCGTTTTATTTTTTAAGTCTATATTCTATTTTAATAACACTATCTTACTAATGCAATTACGATGAAAAGAAAGAAAGCAAAGACGCCAATGACAGATGAGGCAAAGACAAATCTGCAACTCGGGGTCATATTTACTAATTTAGACTTGCCTGTAGCCTGTTGTGATTCCGATGAAAAATTACAGGACTTTCACGTTCACCCCTCGTTGACGCAATTTATATTTATTTTTCAAGAATTTTTCATCGGAATCGCAACAGATTGCAAGCACGTCTAGGTCATATTATGACCAACCTCGCGAGTGGTTCGAAAGGGACGCTTAGGCTGGAATATTCACATCAATGCGAAAGAGTTTCAACTACTTAACCGATGATGACACCGATACGTGAGACTGTTGAGGGCCGGTGATCAGATGAGAAAGGGAGTACAGGAAATCTGTTGCTCATCGACATCGGCCAAATAAACAAAGCCATCGTTTCCGTGTTTATGCAGAGAGCATGCACCCATCCGTTGACACTGCCGTTTTAGTTTTCTATCTTCTGCAGTAGTTTTAATCCATTCACACAGCTTTACGTTTTTTCTTTCTTAATATTCTTAATAAAATGATATTGATTGTCTAGAAACAGTTTGACCCGCTACACGCTTTATTTGGGAATTCAAAGTGATGAATATAGTCATAACAAATTATGCTAATGACAAAAAAAAACATAACATCGTGTGAAACATACTTCGCGCTCTACTCGCTTTAAAGCTGCCACCTATGCTAATGAGCATAGTTGCGGACAAAGCCTTACAACTTCAAGATGGCGTTAATGTTACCAGCTCCCTGATGTTACACCGTAATATGGCAGCCAACACCAACGTGCATGTGTTTTGTAACCCCTTTCACCCCCTCCGGGGGATGTTATATATGTTAATAAATCAATGTTAAATACTTTCTGATTACCGAACCGTGCAGCATGTCGTCGGTAAATACTTGTTTACCGTAGTTCGCGAGCAGTCGGCGAAATAACCATATAAAACTAAACATTTCTATAAGGCATGCTGTGTACCGTTACATCGATCGACCATGGGAATCGTGCTCTTTGCTGAGTGACACTGCGACAGAGTGCAATACTCGACATTCAACGAGTCGCACAATTGCGTCGCAGAGTTAGTTTTTAGACCCCCATACATACCTCAGTATTGTGTAAAGCATTTACTTATCAAAGAGAACTCAGCACACAGGAGTTTCTTCTAAGTTTTCTTTGATTTTTGTTATCAGTAGTTTTTTATTTCATAGACTTTGTACATGTACTTTTATACATGTAATGTATGTAGAAGTATTGCAGCCATGCTGATTCAGGGTCAATAGTTCACTCTTTGTTTTGACATGTGCCTATTGTCAGTTGTCATGGTGATAACTATGCGTATGTGTATGTAGATACATGTATAATAAGGCATAGATTATTGAAATGGGTATGCTGCAATATGCTGTGGAATACATGTACTAACATAGCAATTGAATTTCTTAGGTAGGTAAACATATATGAACTGTTAACGCCTGGTTAGGGTGGCTTATTTTCAAGCTGGTGGTTCTGTGTCAATCTTCAGTAGTCTCCAAAGTACTTTGATATCTACTGTCGAGTGTGAATACTGAACATAAGTTTCATTTCTCAAGTTTCTTAGTTTGTCATGGTCATGCTCATTTTACTGATTCAGAATCTTATCTAAGTTTATAAACAGAACTGTAATATTTCTGTGGTGACTTAAATATTTGTTTTGGTTTTGTTAGTATATAAATTTTGATTAATTAATGGCTTTGATCTTATTGAGTTCTTTACGCTACTGGTAATGTATATTTTGTAGCTCATTGCCACAAAATAAACTTAATACGTGAAAACTCGCATATCAAATAAAGAGAGACACACACACAAGTTAACAGGTTGTAGGTTAGCGGTGAAGTGCCACTTTTACACGTGTCGTGTCGGCCAGTCACGGCAATGCAATATTTTCATTGTTTTGGCTGATCACGTTTCTGTTTAGTAAAATGTTTAGAGCACATATAAAGAATGGTAGCTTGTTTTTATTTTAATTTCGGCGAAAGAATGTGGTCAAATGTTACCCGACTACCGGACAGGGAAGTTTGAAATTCAACCAGTCCGATACGAAAGTTAATCGTCTCGGGTGTGCGGAAGGGCAGGAATTTCCGACACTGATGACAGACACAAATATCTTAAAATTCTTTATTACGAAAATATAATTAAGTATGTACTCAGGCTTTGCTTCAGTTCATTCAATCACCATACTACCTTCATGCTTATTTTTCAGTATTCTCGTAAAAATCTCAAACATTGTTTGTCTGTGCAATCAAACTATATTGTTCAAATGTTTCAGTGATAGTTTGTTCTGAGGAATACTTCAATATGGACAAGGTTTATCTTGACTCTGGCCATGAGAGTAGTGAGGATGACTATGATGTCGTGGGAGCTGTCCCCCCCAAAAGACCACAGTTAAGACCAAGGCAACCATCCGATAGTACCATTGATCGATTTGAGTAAGTATATACACCTGTAGCCCGGCTTAATTTATATGCTTGTAAGTTGATTCCCTATTGTATTGGCAGTTCCCAATTTAGTTTCTTTTTGCTTCTGACATGAAACATCATATATTACACAGCATACTTATTGACTGAGTATATACCATATTTTATTTTAAAATAGGACGTTACATGTACTTCACTCCTCTGATGAGGATGACTTGAAGGGAACAAAAAGATTCTATGAGCAGTTGTCCAGTGACGATTCTGCTAAAATGAGTGTCGCAGCTCCAAAGAAGCATGTTAGCAGCATTCCAAATGAACTTGAACCTAATATTTCATTTACCATTGGTAAAGCAAATAGCCACACAGCCCCTGTCAGTGTGTCACCAAGACCTGAAACAGTTGTCATGGTAACACCAAACGAGAATTCATCTCCTATAATGCCGGCATTAGATGGATTTGTTATGGCGACATCAACACCTCGGAGGCCACAGCCACGAATTGACAGCGAGGAACTTAATTCAGTCAGGAATGCAGAGCTTGATGAATCAATTGTACAGGAAATTCCGCATAAGAGTATTTTCCTAGCATCTGATTCTGATGACACGGAGTCAGAAAGTGAAGAATCCGAGGAATCAGATCATTCGCAAATGGAAGCATCAAATGAGGAAGGTCAATTTGAAATAGCTTATAATAAACCTAGAATTCCACTTTCTTGTACAATGCCTGAGCTTGATCACTCACTGCCACTCAATGACACCTGGCAGCCCGAGAGAGTTAATTCGGCATCGTTATCAGAACCATTAAACAGAGCTGCGGATACGTTTTCAGAGAGATCATTTATGTCTACTAGTATATTGCCTCCTCTATATGCACATATCCTTAAACAAAAGTAAGTTTTTCACATATCAGTAATCTAGTTGTTTATATTTGTTTCTCCTCTGCAGTTCCAGTAGATGCGTGAAAATGATTTTGTTGGTGCTAGTTTTAACAGACAGGCTTGAACTTTGATGGCGTCATCAAGGGCAATTGCCTTGTTGCGATGAGTTTTTTATATGCTAAGGTCATTTCATGAGTTTTGACCTTGATATTTAAACTGCCCCTCAACTGTTAAACTCAAGCTCTAATCATTCTGACCATAGCACTGCTTACCAACATGTTAGTTTAAGGTACAACGCTATTTAATGTAACAATAGTGTAATTTTTTACGTATGTGATATTTCATGTTATAACTTGCGATGAAGAAAATGGAATGAAATTGTGGGGTCCCTATACTCATTTTGAAGAAAATCAGTGTACAAAATGGAGTTAAAATGACATGCTTTGTTTATCTTTGGAATTTTTTCATACTTTGCATATTGCTATACGTCGAATTTAAAAATAATTTTGTTATGGACCAAAACTCGAAAATAAAACCTGATATTAATTTGTGTGGAGTATGGAGATAATATATTGGACTCTATGGGGAAAAAGTACATTATGATGATAAGACAAGGTGTCACAAACTATATTCTGCCAAAAAATAAAAAAAAGGGGATATGGAGCTTCTTGTAAACAGTTTCAGTAATTCGCCCTATGCTAACCTGTGGACAATAGAACATTGAGGAAATTGTATTGCTCAATCCTAATTAATCCATGTTGGATATAAACTAGGACTTGGGTTCTGTCTGTCCATGTTTTGGTCAGTCTGTGTGTATGTCTTTGAGTCTGTATGTGGTTCTGACATAAGTTATTCAGACATAGATTATTCATAAATAGTATACATGTCCTTGTCAATGTTTTTTTTTTGTTGTTCTTTGACTGTTATTCTCCCATTTGTGGTCAAAAATAACTACATGTACTCACTTGGTGTTGTCTTCACTCATGGTGGGTTACTGATGCACAACAATGTATCCACAATTCAAAATTACCTGTTACCTGAAAATGGTGAACCTATTTGTTTTGATACTTTGATATGTAGGTACTTTGGGTATTAGATTGTTCTTTTCATAATGATAACTTCATTTCTCTAATTCTACTGAATATTTTTGTCATTTTTAGTGAAAGAATGCTTTTTAGTGAGTTTCTCTTAAAGACACCTAGCACAATTGCTATTTTATACAAATGTTTGTACCTTAGTACTTACATAAGAATTGTTTATTTTGTTAATTTAACTTTCATAGTTCACATTTCCTTTAGTATTTTTTAGTAAAATTGTTATTTTTGACTTCTTTTTTCCGGTAATAACTACTATTGATTGAATGCTTATAAATATTTGTTATGTATGTACCCCGGTAACTTAGATTTGTTCATTTTGTGACAATAATTAATTTTCAAATTTTGGTGAATAGTGTTGGTTGAAAAAGTGATATTTTCCACTTTCTGAAAACAGCTAGCCACATTTCTTTGATATTTTATATGATCCCATGGTACTTACATTGTGGATTCAGAGTATGCATCACAAACACTGAACCTATATCAGCCACCTTGTAAAATTAAAGGAAACCTGATGATCTCTTTTTACCACCTGACTTTCTTGCCTAAATTTGTCTGCACTTTTTTTCTTATATTCTTCAATATTCCTGGAAATGAACCCTAATTTTGGAGCCAACAGACAAAGTTTTAGTCAATTTTCAGTTTTTATTGAAAAAATTAAGCTATTTTTGTCGCTATCTTTTGAAGGAAAGTGCAGACTATAAACAGGGCTATTTTGTGAATTTGTGATGAAAAGAGAGAACTGGTGGTGAAAAGATTAATGATAGATGACTACATTATCGGTATTATCTATATACCAGAACTGAATTTCTCTGTTAATGACTATACACTGTGGTTTTGTAGGAGTTATTTGGTTGGAGGTGTTAAGAATACCGGATCATTATTAGGTACAGATGAATTAGAAAAATATTTTCCAGAAAGACAAGTCAAGATATTTGTGTCTACATGGAATATGCATGGGGAAAAGGTAATGTACACAAAATGTTTTGATAACGTATATGTGTGTATGTATGTATGTATGTAATAGTACTTACTATATATGTTCTATTAGTAGAACTTATATAAATATTACAGATATGTCTATTCTCGGGGCGGAGCTACATCACAGAACACTCTACATTGTTAAGATGTGCACCATTATACCATGTATTTATATGGGCTCTGTTCGAGCTGCTGTGGAACCAGGTTAAAGAGCCAGTGAAAAAAAAATGAAAGTCAAGAAAAATGGCACAAGTTCATCTTTGAGGTTATCCTGTGAGACCAAATTTATATACACGTATGTTGCACATACAGGGGTAATCTGTCTCAACAACTATCATTTTCTGAGAGCTTTCGGCCTTTGTTTTCACCATGATGGTTGCCAGGTGGTGAAAATGCCCAGATGTCCACTCCAGAGAATAGGTGGTTTGACATTGGAAAATGAGACAGACTTTAGGCTTCCCTGAGGATCTAATCAATTTTGTGTGTGAACATAAACCTAAATATTTAGGCCAAGCTACAGTATAAATAAGCATAATTGCCACTATACTTGACTAAACGTATAAATTACATTCATGACTTTCTGAAAACTTTTTCACAATTGCAACAATGATGGCTGTGAGAGGAAATCAAATCATCAATTGTTCTGTGGAAGGAAGACCAAAATCAAAGAATTCTTCCAAAGACAGCATTGCACACAAAAAGATTACAGCAATATCTGAAACTATCTGTGAACGCTTATTGTTTGCATTTACTACCTAAAACGACCTAGTTAATAAAACATTTTCAGGTTTCTGTCTTGTATGGTGTTACATCTTGTCATCGTTTGCAGTTGCTGGTTATAAAAACAACCAGGATAATCTTCCATGTACTAGTATACATTTGACATAACACCAAGTGTTTGCAGAAAAACATTTAACTTACAGTACCATAAACTCCTGGAAATGTGTAGTCTTTTTATACAAATTTGGGTAAACAAATGGTGCTTGTCTTGCGTATACCTTGAATAAGCCGGTAGCATCACTGGCGTAATCAGACAACTTATCACTCACACTTAAAACCTTCAAATCTTCAATTCGTCTTTTATTTATGTGTTTACATAGATTGAAATGTTTGAATAATTTTTGCATAAATTAAAATATTTACTATTATAGATAAGTCAGTAGCATCACTGGCGTAATCAGACAACTTATCACTCACACTTAAAACCTTCAAATCTTCAATTCGTCTTTTATTTATGTGTTTACATAGATTGAAATGTTTGAATAATTTTGCATAAATTTAAATATTTACCATTATAGATAAGCCGGTAGCATCACTGGCATAATCAGACAACATATCACTCACACTTAAAACCTTCAAATCTTCAATTCGTCTTTTATTTATGTGTTTACAGATTGAAATGTTTGAATAATTTTGCATAAATTAAAATATTTACCATTATAGATAAGCCGGTAGCATCACTGACGTAATCAGACAACTTATCACTCACACTTAAAACCTGCAAATCTTCAATTCGTCTTTTATTTATGTGTTTACAGATTGAAATGAATAATTTTGCATAAATTAAAATATTTACTATTATAGATAAGCCGGTAGCATCACTGGCATAATCAGACAACTTATCACTCACACTTAAAACCTGCAAATCTTCAATTCGTCTTTTATTTATGTGTTTACGTAGATTGAAATGTTTCAATAATTTTGCATAAATTAGAATATTTACTATTATAGATAAGCTGGTAGCATCACTGGCGTAATCAGACAACATATCACTCACACTTAAAACCTGCAAATCTTCAATTCGTCTTTTATTTAATATATATATGTGTTTACAGATTGAAATGTTTGAATAATTTTGCATAAATTAAAATATTTACTATTATAGATAAGCTGGTAGCATCACTGGCGTAATCAGACAACTTATCACTCACACTTAAAACCTGCAAATCTTCAATTCGTCTTTTATGTATGTGTTTACGTAGATTAAAATGTTTGAATAATTTTGCATAAATTAAAATATTTACTATTAATAATAGATACATTTTATTTTAGTTTGATTACATGGTTTTTGCTGTGAACTGCTTCATTTTCAAACTTAATTTTTTGTGATCTCTGTTTGTTTCAGTTACTTCCAAGGAATCTACATGATTTACTCCTACCCACAGATTTAGTTCAAGATATCTATGTTCTTGGTTTGCAGGAAGCTACTCCATTTACGTGAGTAACAATCTTTTGAGGCAGGGGAGGGTATAGAGGGAGTGATTAACACAAATTGTCATAGGACAGGGGAGGTTTTGTTTAATGAATGAGGTTTGTAGCCATATCTCTGACATACTCTGACCTCGCGTTTAAACCTATTATAATTCTTAAAGTTGATAACTCATAGCATAGACCCTCTACTGGAGGGTCTATGCTCATAGGGACTATGTAATGCAATTACTTGTTATAAGCTGTATAAGTGTCCATATTTCTTTCTCATTTTAGTCAAGAATGGGAAATACAACTTCAAGAGATTTTAGGACCGTCCCATGTGCTTTTACATTCTACAGTTTTTGGTGTTTTACATCTTGCAATATATGTCAGAAGAGAGTACATCTGGTTTTGTTCTCGTAAGTTTCTTTTATGCAATACTTAATGCAATCTTGTATCAATCAATCTTTGTAATCTTTAGTCTTCTATGTATTACAGTTATAACAGCGTCCGGATAACTTTCGGAAATTCCGTCGCGTTTCGGAAAGATTTAATTTTCACAACTTTTGAATATTTATTCATACTTTTAGGCTAGTGAGGAGGTTATAATAATTTTTCATTTCACTTTAACTCTGTTTTTTTCACCCCTCAGACCCCTTTGAAAAGTCACTTCTGGCCATTGTAATGGCCACTTTTTTTTTAATGGCCAGAATACCAAGCAGAAATTTTTTAATGGTCAAAATATTGGCCAGTATTTTCAAACTGGTAGTTATAATGACCACTATTTTTACACTGGTCAGAATAATAGTAATTTTTTATTTAATGATGGAGTGGGTGACAATCTATTTTTTTAATGGGTATTATAATGATCATTTTATTTTTCATTACATGAATAAAATGGTCATTTTTTTTTTCATGTCACAGATATACCCGGTAATGGCACATGGGGATTGACAGCTCTCCTCTTTTTCCTCACTCGCTTCAGTTTGCTTCAATTTTAAGCCAGTACAATTTTAGGTAAATGTAAAATACAAGATTTTGAAAAATTTGAAATATGGAATTATATATCTTGAAAAAATATGACGTTTTGGGTTAATTTGTTTTTAAAATCACAACAAATCATGCACTTGATACTGTTGACTTAATAATATATAGTATAATGCAATAGGTTATTGAACATAGAAGATGACCCGTTTTCAAAATTCGGCCTAAACCCTTATCACGGGCGCTAACGAAGTGTGTGCAAACATTGAGCCCAGGCTAATCACCCAAAATACCATTGTACTTGATGTCCATTTGAAAATTTAACTATTATATTCATAACTATTCTTATTCATAACTATACTAAACTTGACAATCAATACAAGCACATTCTGTGACATTATTCTTGAGATAAAAATGGACTGACAATGAGACTCTGTACTACATCCTGTTCTTATAAAGGCAATATCCAGCATTTTAATACCTTGAACAAACAAACAAACAAGACATTCACTACTGAACCTTTGAAAAGTGTGCAACCCCAAAAATACTCAGCAACTGACTTTCCACCAAAAAAAGTCACATAAACAGCTGGTTACTCCAAAAAGTCACATAAACAGCGAGTTATTAATCCGAAAAAAGAGCCTGTCTTTATGAGTGGGGTTAAGCTCAAACATAAACAAAATTCCCATTTTAATAATGACAAAAAACTAAAGTTTAGTCTTCAAATACACCCAAACTATAACATTTTAAACTTTTCATAACATGTGTTATAAACTGTAGAAGTTTATGTTGAAGGGTTGATGGAAGGTGATTTTAAAGTGGCTAAGACACAGTCAACTAAAAAATACCCATGATGCTCTGCTTTATTTTTATATTTTGCTATTTTCTCTATTATGAATGGTTTAATGTGATATGAAAATTATCTGTGAAAATATTCCACGACTACTGCATGTGTACAAAACTGGGTTGGGTGGTTCAGTAAGTTATATGGGGGAGGGGGTCTAGCATAGAGCTCCATGTGTGTAGCGCTAGCTGACTTAGCAGTGAATGGCATGTTTTTTTGTTCACGGTATTATAATGCTGGACAATAATAGTGTTCATGCTACATGAAGTACTGACTAAGATTTTAGCTGATGTTTGCATTTTGACTAGACCCAATTGCATCCATGCATTGGGAGGGCCAGTCCTTAGCACGGGGGCTAAGGGGCGCTGTTTACGAACGCAAAATTTCTGCTGCTGACATGTTTCATTCTAATTTATGAAGCGAAGTGCACTGGAACACGAGCGTAGACAGACCGACTTATTTGGATGCACAGGAACAGTATATAACGGCGTTACAGAATGCAGAGTTTTATTAGTGCATGTCGTAAACAGCGAACCAAATTGGCGTTGTTGTATGCTCTACTACAGCGACCCAATCAGTGTGGAAGCGTGTACGGAGTAATTAATGACTGGTGGGATACTAGTAGACGACTTCCCCAGAAGTCGAAGATATGGTGTTTCGCATGCGCACGCATGCCGTTTTGGGGTGTAACGTAAATTGCACATGTGATATTGCTTTTGAGTGTACCAATCAACATCACAAAAATTCCCTTCTAACAACTATCAGCAAACTAGTATCGGAAGCACCACAATGGTTTAAAAAAAAACAATTGAAAAAACTGGTGATGATATTAATAAAAAAAATAAGCATTATAAATCAATAAAACATGGAAAAGGAATGAAAAAAAAAATATTAAGGGAGAGAAATATATGGTGGTTGTTTCGATAATTTGTGGTTGGTTTATTTCGGTTAACAGTGTAGTTATGGCACTGTACCATTGCTGTTTAATTGTTTGTTCATAATTGCTGCCTCCCTTGGGAAACAAGTTTGGGTGTTCCATGGAGCTAAAAAAAGATCCATGGGTGTTCTTAGCCAGTGCAGAGACCCTCAACACTGTGGCCTGTGCTATAACTGTTGGGCCCTCCTGTGAGTGAACACAATTGGGTATAGCTGATATGCAAACATTTGGGATTCACTTATATCTTAGCCTGTACTTGGTCAAAGTCCCTCTTATGACTATGACTTGGTGTAGCCTGAAACCAGACTACTGTGGATCAGTGATGTTTTGTATTGGATTACCTCCCTGATGAGTACATTTAAATAACAATGGAAACTAGCATATCACTGGCAACACATATAAGGATTTTGGCAAATTTTCACCGTTTTGTATGAAACTATTTTCACAAAAACATTAATGTTTTACAATAAATTATATCAAACATATGTATAATTTAGTAGTATTAAAACTTTTTAAGTTTTTTTGAATTAAGAATGCACCAATCTTACTAGGAATCTATTCAAATCTAACCCTTAGTATGCTAATTTAATAATGGCTCATCAAAGGTATTGAATTACTGAACACACATCTTTGCATAGTTTCCAAAACTAAAATATTATTTCATGCTCTGGCCCCTCTCATGTAACAGTTTAAGAATACGTACATTATTTAAAATCATTTTAAAAATGCGACTGGAATGTCCAGGCCCAAACTTCTGCTGCTGCAACATCCGTCCATTCTTGCATATACATGCAATTGTTTCTCTGAGATTCTGCATGCAACCAGTTTATTTTTTGAACTGAATAACAGATTCCTAGAAGTTTATTTTGACATTTCCAAATAACACTATATATAATTTAACAATTTCAGGAATAGAGTAGATTGCTTGCTATTCCATTAGAAACTCTTACTTCCAAGTGTGATTTTCAACAAGCGTTCATATGTTTAGCTAACCAAAGGGAAACAAAAGCATAGTGACAGGAAGTCAACACAGCAGAAAGTATGACAAAGGTTTACACTTCAAAAATGACTGGAAAGTAAATAATTTATAACCAAAGACCATCTATGCATAAACAACTAAAGATCTGGGAGGTACAGCTTTGCAAAGTAAAAAAGTCATATGGGGGGAGGGGGGGGGGTTAAAACATTGCTTCAAACACAGTCCCTCTATCGCTGTGCTTCAAAACATCATCTTAATTATTCAGCTCAGTGTACAAACACATAAAGTACAGAAATTGGATAATTAATGAAAACATTAGACAAAACAAGAATATGTAAGCAATATTGAAAGTATGCCATGTTTTGTTTTGTTTTGTTTTGTTTTTGAAAAATCATGATGTAGTGCACAGCCATACAGACTGTTTTAGTGGATAATAATATTTTAGGTTTGCAATGTCATACTCCTCCAGATATTCATCAAGTTTTCTTGAGAGGCGATTAGCTTAAGGAGGGGGCTGTGCAAAATGTTTTTTCTCCTCTTTGTTTTTGTGCTATTCTTTTTCTAGTGTAAAATATTTTTTCTCAAAGATGTAGGCGTGTCAAATTTGTTCATGTTTTTGATCTCTACAGGATTTTTTCAATAATATTTTCCTGTTAATTATTATTAAGAAGATGAAAGATTGTGGAGTGAGTGTGGGTGTGTACAAAAGGGTCAGCAAGAAGAACTATATAAGATAGCTGAAAATCATGAAATACCAGTTGAAAGATGTCACTTTTATTTGAGGGAAAACATAAAAAAAGGAATGTACAGTAACTCTACACACTTGGAACTTTCAAAATCTGTGTGCAAATGTAAAACTGATAAACATGCAAATGCTAAACCATTGCATCCATAAATTCTGGTTCTTCAACTTCTTACGTTCCATTTATATAGTATTTCCTTTTTTTAAATTGTCATTATCTGCAAAAAATAATTCAGATTGCTATTAGCTTACAATGACCAGTTTTTAATTAAGACACTTTGTAATCAATTTTGGAAACAAAAATTTGTGGTGTCTGTGTATTCTGGCATATTTCTGTCCTCACAAATAACAATGTGGATAAAATGACATCTTGTGATATGTCAATTTTTCCCCTATGCAACTCAGATATACTTCCAAAAAGATGATACCCGGTACATTTTGATTGAAAAAATATAAATATCAACTAAAACAGAATAACATCAAATTGTTTCCTAACCGAATATATTAAGGGGTTGTGCCATATATACACACAGTTCATCTCTTGAGAGACTAGGACAGTACACAGTCCCTCTGTGGACAGTACATTGCTGTACTTGGGAACCTAATTTCTGAGAACAATAGGGGGATTTAACTTCCTACAAGAGACAAAAGAATGTTATGTAACAATGCAGCTGCATGATTTTGTCTTTCAAAGTAGGAAGTTGTGTACATACAAAATTATAGAGTCCCTCCACAATGGGAATGCCACCATGCATGTACAACTTCATCGATCCCCAGGTACTTTCACAAAATAAACAATTGTATTATAATTATGATCCAATACAATACCATATTTGCTTTAAAATTACATTTGTGGATACTAAATCATGAAAATATTACATATTTCGACCGTTGAAGATCCCTGTAATTTACCTAAGCGCATGTGCTGCTAATAGAGTAATTATGTTAAGTGTAATATTGTTTCTATATTTTTTTTTCAAAATCAAAAAAATGCTATTAAAAATATAAAAACAGTTTAGTTTGAAAAGTGAAATAATGGTATTCGGATGGTTATGATTTAAGCATGACCTTAGAAAACAGGGTCATGCAACTTCTGTCTGAGACAATGTGCAATGTGGGTTATAACCTCCTGTATAATCTCATTAATACATATACATGTACCTAGAAGATTTATACATCTGAAACAGTTTTTACTAGTATTCCCATTAGTCAGTGTATAACAAGTGCACTATGCTATATCTGTTCTAAATATGATGAAAAATCCACTTGTTATAATGACACAAATTTTCTTGGTCATTGTTTACTTTTAGACAGTTTTGTTTCCTTGCAGAGAAAACTTACCATTTTTGTTTCCCTTTCCTGATTTCATAGTGGAATAAAAATTGTTAATTTTTAGTTTCACTCGCATCAATAGAATGGACTTGGCTATTCAAGTTTTGATCAAATTTAATTTTTCTGATTATATTCCAACCACAAAATTGTCTCATTTTGTGTAGCTACACCCTGGCAGCCATGTTTGGCTTATGAAATAGAAAAAGATGTAACAGTGGTGTTGACATAGCTTTATTATCAGTTTCTCTAAGGTGTTAATTTGGGTAGAGGATTATAACTAAGGTTACATGAAAGGGGTAGCCACAGTAGTATGTCCCTGTTCTCTAAGGTCTATGATTTAAGTAATGTTATACATGTATAGACTAAATATTTTTTTGTCCCAGTTGAGCCAGAGTACCCATGATCAATTTGGCTGACCCAGAAACGCCCAGGACATTTACTGACTGCATATTACACCTTCATTATATTTTGTTTAAGTCTCGCCCATTTGCCCCCTGTATCTTCAATAGTAGTGTTCATGCTACACAAAGTACGGGCTAAGATTTAAGCTAATCTCATATGTTTGAGTTCATGCACAGAAGGAAACAATGGTTAGCACGGGGTAAGGAACGCCCAAACTTATTAAGAATAGGCAAAATCTTCAGAAATTTTAACTATGAGTGCTCAGTAAGAGTAACTAGGAAAGTTAGTTCTA
Organism: Saccoglossus kowalevskii; assembly: GCF_978046115.1. Taxonomy (NCBI): domain Eukaryota; kingdom Metazoa; phylum Hemichordata; class Enteropneusta; family Harrimaniidae; genus Saccoglossus; species Saccoglossus kowalevskii. Next base: position 9,204,014 of record NC_140657.1, read on the forward strand.
CAGTTATAAAACAATACCAAAGCAAATTCAGAAAGTGCAAATTGCAGAATAACAGGAAGTAGCACAGTCTCATCATCGGTACATTTTTTCTTGAGTCAATCTCTCTATATGTGTTAGCGTTGATTGTCATGCAGGAAATGGCACACCAAAATAAAAAGTTATGAATATAGTAGTAAATCTCCTAAATGAACATTAAATACAATGGTTTTTTTAGCCGAGCTAAGCGTTCATGCATGTTTTGTTTTGCCTGTGCTAAGGCTTTGGACTGACCAGATTTACTCTGTACCTAGTATTTCTTAGCCTGTATTCATGCACATTTTTTTAGCACAGGGTAACGTATTGGACCTCTTAGCCTTTGCTAAAGAGCTCTACGTGAATGCTACGAATAAGTGTCTTCTGTTTATTCCTACTTTAGGTGCATACATTCAGGTTCACTTCCCTTTTATATTGATCTCTACAACTCATTCAAATCAAATTGGGCTCAAAGATGAGCAAAGAATATTAGATTCAATTGAAATTTAGTTTAAATCCATGCTAAATTAAAAGTTATTTTGAGTATGAGTTTTACTTTTTTCTTTTGTGCGCAAAGAAAAATGAACTGTTGCACACTGTAGGCATATATCATCTATACTAGTTTACAGGAAAAAGGGATTCTGTATGGTATTTGATGTTATGGGCATAATATATACATGTATAGTTAATACATGATTACTAAATTAGATTTCCCAGTGTACAGTACACTATTGCTGGTATTGTCTGAAGAGAAAAAAAAAACAATATACATAGTCTTCGAAAATTTAAAAAAACAAACATTTTGCAGTCAGTTAAATTATTTTATTAAAATAATTTGAAAACATTGCCATGAATGGAAACAAATTTACGTTGATGTTTTTTTTGCAGATTTCAGGAGTTGGAAATAACCTTTGTTTATACTTTTCTTGTATTAACAAACATAGGAGCTAATCCTCATTAACACCTACTTGAGCTTGTTGTTTGACAATTATGAATAATAATGAAGCATTACTTACACAGTGTGCCATGACTGAACAAAAACGAAAGCCCCAAAAGACTATCCTGCTACATAAACAACAACAAAAGTATCTAATATTGTATTGAAGTCATTGTAAAATGGTAAAATAATTACAAATTCATACCTTGATGTGCCAGTTGCAGTACTGCAATCGTCCTATGATTCAACACCATCTAAATACTCCGCAGGTTATGCAGTCCACCAGCAGTCACTGGCATCAGCGTTACTATGAAATTTCACTGGGGATCGAGGCAATATTCGCGAAATTTCATTTAAGTGTACTTGCAAGCGCCAGTAAAACTTGGGAAAAATAAATTCCCACACGTATATTGAGCTCACACGAGGTAGCAGGCTGTTTTCTGGGCCATTATATTTAGAGACATGAACAAAAATACTGGTCATTTTATGTATGTATGTAATGAAAAATAAAATGACCATTATACTGTCCATCAAAAAAAAATGTTCATCAACTCCATCATTTAAAAAGCAATTGTAATTATTCTGACCAGTATAAAAAACATGGGTCATTAAAACCGCCATTTTAAAAACACTGGTAAATATTTTGGCCACTTAAAAAATTCTGGTCAATACTCTGGCCATTAAGAAAATAGTGGCCATTATAATGGCCAGAAGTGACTTTTTAAGGGGGTCTGAGGGGTGTAAAAACAGTGTTAAAGTGAAATGAAGAATTATTATAACCTTCTCACTAACCTAAAAGCACAAATAAATATTCAAAAGTTTTGAAAATTAAAACTTTCCGAAACGCGACGGAATTTCCGAAAGTAATCTGGACGCTGTTTTATGTAATCTACGTACCAGTATTACTTTAGTCTTCTGTGTACTACTTACTGTAATCTTTGTATTACAGTATTCTATATATCACTGAATTTCTTTGTAATACTGTAATCGAAGTATTACTTTAGTCTTCTATGTATTACAGTTATCTTCTATGTAATACTGTAATCTAAGTACCAATATTACTTTAGTCTTCTGTGTACTACTTACTGTAATCTATGTATTACTGTATTCTATATATCACTGAATTTCTTTGTAATACTGTAATTGAAGTACATGTATTACTTTAGTCTTCTATGTATTACAGTTATTTTCTATATAATACTGTAATCTACGTACCAGTATTACTTTAGTCTTCTGTGTACTACTTACTGTAATCTATGTATTACAGTATTCTATATATCACTGAATTTCTTTGTAATACTGTAATCAAAGTATTACTTTAGTCTTCTATGTATTACAGTCATCTTCTATATAATACTGTAATCTAAGTACCAGTATTACTTACTGTGAACTTCTGTGTAATGTTTACTGTAATCGTTAATTTAGTAAATAATACCAGCCTTAAATTATACCAATATCAAAATGGCAAAACACAGCCTGCCAAGTGTGTTAATATTATGATTATTTGGTGATGAGAAGACCCTTACAAGATTAAAGTGGTTTACAGTACTTTGGTATTGGATTTAGATCTTGAAAATACCTCACAACTTGAGATTACCCTAAACCTATCCGGGAACAGGTCGTCCAGTCAGCTTCTGGTTTATGTTTTCCCGAAGACAGTGAATTAATACTGGACGTAGTATTTACCTTGTCGTTTATTCGGTGTTATTTGCTTACTTTACTTCCTATGTCGACAGCAACTATGAGTTTAATACTGGACAAGTCTTCTGGATTCAAGGACAGATTAAATTTTTTAAATTTTAGTGTTTGTGATATGCTGCATCACTTGTATTTGTTTTCGTTTTGACAGCTGTTGAGGAAGATACAGTAGCAACAAGACCAGGGTCTATGATTAAAACCAAGGTATGTATAGAATTATCAGGAATTATTGTATGGGGGTACATATCTCATGAGGAGATATGGTATGAGGGTGCACTTCTTGTCTAGAGATACAATAGCAGGACACACATCTCATCAGGATATATGATATTGTCTTTCTCACTCAAAGGGTTAAATGCTTTGAGCTAAACCATTGTCCATTTGCATCCTGACTTTAGGTAGAAATGCAGTTTACCTGACAGGTATTTTAATTAGTTAATTAGGAAACCAAGATGACCTCCCTTGTCCACAAAACTATATATTTTCGGAAAGCTTATTGTATGAATTTTAAAATTTTGTTAGTATTTTTTTTATAACACTGTAGTTTGAAAGATGCACAAAAATGTGCTTTTTTGGTCAAAAGTGATTAAAAAAAAATTAGCTTCTAAACCATGCTTCTGTTTCCTGTCAAAATTGGTTTATGGGTACATTTGTTTACTATGAAAACAGTGCTGTCTTGAAAACTGTCTACCAGTTGTCAATTTTGCAGGGCAGCAGCTCAAATTTCACTACTTCAAGTTTATGCATAAATTAACACCCAGGTTAGTTGTCTGTAGGATTGTTTGTAACACTGTTCAACAAAAAACAATGCCCCGACGGCGTTATGAAGATAAACACATTGTCAATCATTTGTGAAAATTTCAAAACAAAAGGTCAATGCATCTAGGAACAATTTTTTTTTAAAGTTCTGGGATGTGCACTAAAAAGAAGCTGAGATAATTGCTAATTTGCATAACCATTCACTCCATAAGAAGTTTGCTAATGCTCATAATTAAAATGGCTGTAACAGTTCCAAATTTAAGTGTATTATCGTTTTGTTAAAAGTTAAAAAAAATTTCACTCCCAAGTGCCAACGAACCTGCATCTCTACCTTAAAATAAATGGGGGACTGTCATTGAGTTGTTTTTTTATGTTCTAATGCAATACACATATTGCTATGTGCTGTGAAGTAAATCAATGAAAAGTGAAATGCATTTTGAATACACTAGCTATTATCTTATTACTTATACATTGTATATTTCATTTTCAGGGTGCAATAGGATTATCTTTCAATTTTTTTGGAACTTCCTTTTTATTTATCACGTCTCATTTTACTTGTAAGTATGAATCTATGATGTTTGAATTTAGATATGAATGTATGTGTTTTGTATTACTAGTATTCATTATTATACATGTAGTATACTACCGGTAGTAGTGTTCTGCCCATTATTGAAATGCAATATTCTACAGTGTATATTTAAAATAAAGGACAATGCACTGCCCTTTATTTTGTGTTATACATTCCCACTACTATCAGAATTAGAGATTTTTATGAAGTCATAGCTTTACATTATCACACGATGATGTAAACCTATATTCGCTTGTAAATTCACTTTATTTAAAAAAAAAAACCCTTGCGGTTAATCTGTCTGTCTGTCTGTCTGTCTGTCTGTCTGTCTGTATGTATGTAGGTGTGTGTGTGTCCTTCTGTTTCACATAGATGCACTAATTAGCCCCCGCCGGATCTGCGATCCGGGCGGGGGGTATTAATTTGGGTCGTGTCTGTGCAAATGTGTGTGCACATTTTCATGTTACCAGCTTTTTCTCACACATGTGTGATCCAATTCAGTTCAGAGTTGGTACAGAGACAGAAATTGATGGCGCTATTGTGCACATCAAGTTATTTTTTCGATTCTTCAAAGTTTCACTGTGTTTTTCCTTGATTTTTAACATTTTTCCTTCAAAATCCGACTTTTCCCGAAATTACCCAAGTTTAATCCGAGTTTTGATGACGCTTACACAGTTCTCGTCTCGGTGGAAATCAGTCATTTTTGTGAGGATATTGTATCCCGGAATTGTATCTTATTTGTGCAACGCTTATGTGGACAAAATTGTGTCTCGTCAATTTCAAAGGTAAGAAACTGTGCTTGTTATGGTATTTATACACTTTGTATTATCGTTTGTGTCTCGGGTTTGGTGATCGTGAGAAACTATTGCTAACCTGGCGAGAGTTTCGCCAGAAAAACTGCCTTTTTATTATGGTTGTAGGAACTGATTATGTATTGTGTAAATTGAAAGTTTACCTCGTGATTTAAGAGGTTTGCAGTGCTCTCACTGGGATTCAAACGTCGTGGTGGCGTCGGCGCAATGCTGCTCTGAGACGCTTGCCAGACTCTGCCTCGCTCAAAATCATTATCGCCATGCTTGATTTCCGCAACATTTACATTTGTTTATGATTTCCACAGCTATTGTTCTATGAGATGCGTCCTCGCTGTTCATAAACAGCCATAAACAAGTTTAGTTGGGTCGGCATGTACTCATTGAAAGTGTTGGTTTATTTACGTAATCCACTGATCACGCAATAGGCGAAGTTAAAAATATGTCGCTACTCAGGAGAGCTTGCCCACAACGCTAAATGTCCCAATATAAACGTACCGGTACGTTTATTTTTTCCACAGAAAAATTCCACCCGGTACATTTTTATTTGGGACGGTACGTTTATTTATTTTTCTAAATCCGATTAAAAAAAATCATGCCTTTTTCCCCATGAGAAACGAAGCCAAAAGATCGCACTAAAACATCGGTAAATCTGGTCTTCCGTGTTGCTTTCACCATGAGGTCGCTGAACTGTCATATTTAAATGCTTTATCCAGCATTTTGATTGGTTGATTAGCGACTTGACCTATCTGGTCAATAAACACGCATCGTGGGCATGGATAACATGGCAGATATCGTCTCATCGAGCGTTAACATGTAACAGAAAACATTTGCTTACGATAAAACTAATGAATTTATTTTTTGTACGTTAATATAATCACTACTGAGTACTAATCAACAATTACAACACTTCGAAAACAAGTAAGCTACCGTACCGTGATCATTTGCTACCAACAAAAAAATAATGCATAATAAATATAGTGAATATTTTTTGTTGTCATGTGAACAGTTTTTTTGATTGACTGTAATTTTCCAACATTTCATGACGCCTATTGTAGAACCTAATTAGGGCCTTTCACTCCTCCTTGACGCCTATTTAAACGATTATACGGCATCTTGTCGCCAGCCACGAATGTCACACTAGACGAACTTGATCGATACTGCTGACCATTCCATGCATTTTTTCGACGCACGACAACACGCAAATCGAGATGTATATTCCTAATTGCTCAGTGAAAACTTGCAATTTCTTTCTGGCTGGTATAAATATATTAAGTAATATGTTTTCGTACTGAAAAGACGGTACACAAATATCTTTTTTAATTAAATTTAACAGCTAATGGGAGCATATACCAGTATGCTACAACCTCTGCTTACTTTTGACTAAATGTTTTTTTGTTTTTTTCAGGTGCAGAGCCAGAATTTTTTTCTCGGAAAGCAAAGCCACTGAAACTGCATATATTACAAAAGCATACTATTCGCTGCATGTCTGACAATTGTATAAAGTTTTGCAGGTCGTCTTTTTTTTCTTGCACTTTATTTGTATCATTGTCATATGAGAAGTACTCTTGTCCTTATTTAGAGATATTGAAACTAATTCAGGGCCACAAACTACATGTAGATCTGTACATGAAGTACATGGGAAGTAAAGTTGTTGACACAGGTAATGTACACCAAGGATCATTGCAGTTTCTCAGTTCCTCATCTGGTGATAGTACTTGTATGACAAACGGTATCTTTGCCCTGTTACTGTTTGAAATATCAGAAGTTTTTCGCTGGAACAGTTCTGTGATTGACAGTGTTCTTGTATTAGGAATACAGTTGTACAAGGAAGTTTAATCAAACAGACACAACACTGACTCTTCAACATATTTGCAGATCTGATTTGCATACTTGCAAGTCATTTTACCTGTTGTACTTGTTTGTTGTTCTCTGGTGTTCTTGCTGAGACCAGGATGGAGAGTGCTATAAACTTGAAAATGCCATAGAAATCATGTTTGCCAATTTACATCCATGCCAAAAACTGGACAAATTATATGTTGCAACTTTCAGTGTCATTCATGACCTGTTTGATTGGATAAAGACTTGTAGGCCATTTTTTCCCTCAAAAAAACAAGCTTTTTCTAGCTGTTAACAGCTTTTTCTCAGATATGTGTCATCCAGTTTTGTTCAAAGTTGGTACAGGGACAGGTAATAATTGTTTACAAGTGCACATCGCATTATATGTTTAACAAGTTATAAATTGTCTCAGAAAAACCAAATGAATAAATTTTTACCCCACCCCCTAAAATCGTAACACATCAATTCTGAACATTTAATAACGGAATTTTAATACAGCTCATAATGAATTACATGTAATTCACTCTGACACAAACTAAGTTCATTATAAGTTTTTAAATTTTTTTCTGAGCGGGGGCTATGACATGACATTTAATTAGGTTTTATGACATGACATTTAATTAGGTTTTAGTTTAAATCCATGCATATTAATTACCTAATTTGCATAATAATTAACTAATTTTTAGCTGTTTTATGATTGTTCCACTGATATCTAAAGAACTACTAATTGGATTTTGATGAAACTTAATTACATAGATGCTCTTGGATTATGCACAGACCTGTTTAGTTTGGAGTAAAAATCTGTGCATATTATTCACCTAATTTGCATATTAATTAGCTAACTAATGCACAACCCCCGATGAGAAATCAATGAGATATGAATGTAATATCTTAAAAATTGTTGCAGATAGGAACATGTAACTGGTGCTATATTTGTATTGTCTGACAAGATATATGACCAAAATATCAAGTCATCATATATGGTCATTATTTCATTAAATATTTATAATTGTTAAACCATAGCTACTTGGAATCGCCCAGATCATTGCTTGCAGTTATATTTTTAAATGCTGTATTTGCTCTAATAGAAGCATGTGTGCTAACTTCATGCCTTCAATATCTTCAGCACACGGGAGTTTTTTCTAAGCTTTATTTAATTTTTGTATTATTTCTAATGGCTTATAACAACAATAATTATTTCCAAACAGTGTCATATTAGGTTCGGAGAAGTATCTAGGCTGATAATGTGGTCTATTTCGTTCCACTCATTATCTTGCCATAGACTATTCTCGTCCAATAATACAGCTGTGGAAAATTCATTATTGTTTAAATAACAGGGATTGGACAGGCATGTTCACTACAAAACTTTAAAGGTCTTGACTGCATCTTGCCCATTATTGACCAAATCTCCAGCCTTCCCCCTGTTATTACGCAATACCTTTAATGTAATGAAGGATGTGTGGTCTTTGCCAAGTCAACTCTTGACAAGGACATTTATCTATACCACCTTCACATAAGATTTGTTTTCAGTTGTAGATTTATTGTGTAGAAAGTGTTGTTTATATTTGCCATTCTCCAAAACCATTGACTGATTACTGGCATGCTTGAGGATCCCAAAATTAGTCTCTGCTACATTTCAGGGAATTACACATTTGTTTTAAATACGTATTATCATTCATCTAGAATACCTCTGAATCATTATTTTAATATTTTTGCAATATGATATGAAGGTAAAAATTCGCAAAATATGATAAAATAGCCTCAGAAACATTGCCAAACACAACGAATTTGGTACGTTTCTAAGTGCAATGAGTTCAGTGCGAAAAATGTGATTAGCATTGCAATTGTCAAAATGACCCGAATAAAACACAGAAAATAACTACAGATGTTTAAACATTCACTGTATATACGGTATGTATATATATATATAAGTGTGTGTTACGAATATTTGAATGTTCACATTCACCCGTGTCAGAGATAGATTCAGCACGTTTGGTTGTCTTACTGTATATTACAATCATTTGTTTTTTTCTAAACAGCTGATGATGAGAAAGTAAAAGAGAGAATGGAGGATTATAAAAAGATATGTGTTGGTCTACAACTGCCAAAAAATGTACCACTTATGAATCAATACACAACAAAAAGTAAGTCCTGGTAACTATTGCACTATCCCTTGGTAGCTATAGCAACAAATAAGTTTGGTGAAAAACAAGTCTTGTTATTGGCTGATTTTAGAATTGAAGGTGATTCATGAAAGGTCAGTTAATACAGACTGTTCCTATTGATGACAAGTGTACAATGTACACACATCTGATTGTGATTGGTTTATATGCTTGAATCTGTAGTTGTAGCCAATCTCATTGATTGGAAGTACTTTTCTTGGTGCTCTGGCCAAAGTAAAATAAATTATGTAAATTTTTTGTTGATCTGCCTGTGATGCCATATTAAATGAGAACATGTATGTATGTCTAGCAAGCTGCCCTGGAACATGTATATGTTTTCTAGCTAGTTGCTCTGGAACATATGTGTGTGTGTCTAGCTAACTGCTCTGGAACATGTATATGTTTGTTTAGCTAGTTGCCCTGGAACATGTATATAGGGATATGTATACATTGTATATTGGTTGTGTATATTGTTAAATGAGACAATGGCTGCGGTAGTTAATAATGATCAGTGACCTGTCATTTCTCTAGTTAATTTTATGATCATATATTATCTTCAGGTAGATAAATACCTTGCTGTCTTCATCTATGTGTATTGTGTTATGAGTTCACCTACTTGGCCATTCATGTCAATCTTAAAATTTGTGTAACTGTGAAATATTGAAGTAAGCTTTGATAAGGCCACACTGGTTTAATTTTATGGATGACATTCTCTAGAGACCCCAAAACTAATGTGAGAGGGCGAAAAAAAAAAATCCTGCCAAAAAAATAAATGCTGCTAAAACCTCAGGACTATGGAGCTGGTATTACGAATTGAACCACAAAACACAGTGTATCAAAAAAACAACAAGAAGTCTTTATTTGTAGGAGGCACATGTTGATATACACATCTCGTACTGTATTACTGTCACATGTATAACCATTTCAGACAAGCGCTAGTACATGTAGTCAGAAACACTGCATTCAAGGTACAGCATGAACACCATTTTCAGTTTAAGTCAAGGCGGAATGTACATATCACTACTTTTAATTGCGTCAATTGCGTTCCAGTCTACAACAATCCCTCCGTTTTTTTTGGTATTCCTTGGCAATGCAATACGCATGTGCAGAAGATCATTTACGACAAAATTGGTTTTGAGGTAGTCCAAAACGAGTTTTACGACAAGTCGACGCTTTGCGACAATATGAGTCGGCAAGTTCGGACAGAAAATCGATCTGTGGAGACTCATCGTCGTAGATTTTTTTTTTCTTGAGAACAGGCGAAAACTAATGCGCACGCGGATGTCATCCATAAAATTAAGTCGGTGTGGCCTAACAGAATGAAATAACTGTCATCAGAGAAACTCACATCAAGACAGTGGTATGTGTCGGAGGTGATGCTGCAATTCACACAAATATGATTACTATAGATGAGTAATAATACTTAATACCTGTGTGTTTTCAGGGGATGTGATCACCAGGTTTGACCATGTCTTTTGGTGTGGTGATTTGAATTTCCGAATTAACAAAGAGATATCTGAAGTGCATAGTATATTATCACAACTTAAGAAAGACGGTCATCCTAACTTCCAGGAGCTGTTGAAGTATGACCAACTCACTGAGCAGATGAAAAAAGGTTTGTAAAAAATTGATCATGCATGAAAAAACATTGCTTAAAACATCTGGTTGTATTTAGTCAAGGACTACAATTACCTACTAAATTTTCTGTATATTACTCATTCCTAGCAGCTTTCTTCATATTTTTAATTTGACCTTTCCTGTCCACTGTGTTTTCCTCAATTGACTCATGGCTCCAATAGAAGCTCATAAGGTACTGAGTACACACATCAAGTGCTTACAGTTCATTTAGAAGTTACTAAATTCATTAATGAAAAACTGAGAGCTTGTGTGAGTTACTGAGTTTATTATTACCAAGTTCATTCACAAGTTACCAAGTTAATTTATAGGTTGTCGAGTTCATTCATGAGTTATCAAGTTCATTCATGAGTTGTCAAGTTCATTCATGAGTTACCAAGTTCATTCATGAGTTATCAAGACCATATATGAGTGTCTGAGTTCATTTGTGAATTACTGATACATAGTTTGTTCATAAGTTACTGAGTACATTCATGAGTTTATTTATGAGTTACTGAGTACATTCATGAGTTTATTTATGAGTTACTGAGTACATTTATGAGTTTATTTATGAGTTACTGAGTACATTCATGAGTTTATTTATGAGTTACTGAGTACATTCATGAGTTTATTTATGAGTTACTGAGTACATTCATGAGTTTATTTATGAGTTACTGAGTACATTCATGAGTTTATTTATGAGTTACTGAGTACATTCATGAGTTTATTTATGAGTTACTGAGTACATTCATGAGTTTATGAGTTACTGAGTACATTCATGAGTTTATTTATGAGTTACTGAGTACATTCATGAGTTTATGAGTTACTGAGTACATTCATGAGTTTATTTATGAGTTACTGAGTACATTCATGAGTTTATTTATGAGTTACTGAGTACATTCATGAGTTTATTTATGAGTTACTGAGTACATTCATGAGTTTATTTATGAGTTACTGAGTACATTCATGAGTTTATTTATGAGTTACTGAGTACATTCATGAGTTTATTTATGAGTTACTGAGTACATTCACGAGTTTATTTATGAGTTACTGAGTACATTCACGAGTTTATTTATGAGTTACTGAGTACATTCACGAGTTTATTTATGAGTTACTGAGTACATTCATGAGTTTATTTATGAGTTACTGAGTACATTCATGAGTTTATTTATGAGTTACTGAGTACATTCATGAGTTTATTTATGAGTTACTGAGTACATTCATGAGTTTATTTATGAGTTACTGAGTACATTCATGAGTTTATTTATGAGTTACTGAGTACATTCATGAGTTTATTTATGAGTCACTGAGTACATTCATGAGTTTATTTATGAGTTACTGAGTACATTCATGAGTTTATTTATGAGTTACTGAGTACATTCATGAGTTTATTTATGAGTTACTGAGTACATTCATGAGTTTATTTATGAGTTACTGAGTACATTCATGAGTTTATTTATGAGTTACTGAGTACATTCATGAGTTTATTTATGAGTTACTGAGTACATTCATGAGTTTATGAGTTACTGAGTACATTCATGAGTTTATTTATGAGTTACTGAGTACATTCATGAGTTTATTTATGAGTTACTGAGTACATTCATGAGTTTATTTATGAGTTACTGAGTACATTCATGAGTTTATTTATGAGTTACTGAGTACATTCATGAGTTTATTTATGAGTTACTGAGTACATTCATGAGTTTATTTATGAGTTACTGAGTACATTCATGAGTTTATTTATGAGTTACTGAGTACATTCATGAGTTTATTTATGAGTTACTGAGTACATTCATGAGTTTATTTATGAGTTACTGAGTACATTCATGAGTTTATTTATGAGTTACTGAGTACATTCATGAGTTTATTTATGAGTTACTGAGTACATTCATGAGTTTATTTATGAGTCACTGAGTACATTCATGAGTTTATTTATGAGTCACTGAGTAAATTCTATTTTTTTTAAAGGTAATGTGTTCGAAGGATTTAAGGAAGGACAAATTGCTTTCTTTCCAACGTACAAATTTGATCTGAACAGTGATACGTATGATAGTTCCTCTAAAAAAAGAACTCCATCTTACACAGTAAGTCATTATTTGATCATTGACATCAGAACATGCATAGATTCTAGGTATTTGTTGTAGCAGGTCTCAGACACCAGAACATGCATAGATTCTAGGTGTTTGTTGTAGCAGATCTCAGACATCAAAACATACATGGATTCTAGGTATTTGTTGTAGCAGGTCTTAGACACCAGAACATGCATATATTCTAGGTATTTGTTGTAGCAGGTCTCAGACATCAAAGCATACATGGATTCTAGGTATTTGTTGTAGCAGGTCTCAGACATCAAAACATGCATATATTCTAGGTATTTGTTGTAGCAGGTCTCAGACATCAAAACATGCATAGATTCTAGGTATTTGTTGTAGCAAGTCTCAGACATCAGAACATGCATAGATTCTAGGTATTTGTTGTAGCAGGTCTTAGACATCAGAACATGCATAGATTCTAGGTATTGTTGTAGCAGGTCTCAGACATCAAAACATACATGGATTCTAGGTATTTGTTGTAGCAGGTCTCAGACATCAGAACATGCATAGATTCTAGGTATTTGTTGTAGCAGGTTTCAGACATCAAAACATGCATAGATTCTAGGTATTTGTTGTAGCAGGTCTTAGACACCAGAACATGCATAGATTCTATGTGTTTGTTGTAGCAGGTCTCAGACATCAAAACATGCATGGATTCTATGTGTTTGTTGTAGCAGGTATCAGACATCAAAACATGCATAGATTCTATGTGTTTGTTGTAGCAGGTCTTAGACACATGCATATGTATGTATATATGTACTGTAAATTAATCACTGACTATGTCTTATCATTTGTATGTAGGATAGGATATTGTACAGATCTAAGAAACTCAATGATGTACATCTAGATGTCTATAACAGCTGTAGCAGTATAAAAATATCAGATCATAGAGCAGTGTATGCAGTATTTAGTGCTAAGATACGACCTGGAAAAGATAGGTAAGTCATTCTTGGCTATATTCTCCCATTTTGCATGAGTTCACCAATGCCCTGTGATGATCATGGTGTTCTCCATGCCATACATCACTTTAATATTCCATGTTTTAACACAGCCCAAAAATGAGGAATTATGAATTGACCTTTATCTATATGTATGTGCCTGTATTCCAAACATGCTTCGGCTGATCGCATTCAGACTTCGCATACATCTCAAATTTGTGGGTTAATATGCACTTTTTTGATCTGATTCAAGACGATTGAGTGGCAGCCATTTTAATGTTAAAATTTCATCAAATCAAAAGTTTTCTTTCATTGGAATCAAGTCTTAGTTGTATATGAATGGATTTTGTTCAAACTTGGTTACCGGGTACTTACATTATGGGACCTTGATGCACATAATTTTGTTTTTCAGATCAGATTTAAAATGGCCAATTGACAGCCATTTTGTTTGAATGAATGATGTTGAAGAGTCATATCTCTGACATGTCTTGACCAATCATATTCAAACTTTATGTGTACAACATGTTACACATATTGCACATTAATTTTTTGAAAATTCATTTTTTGGGGTAATGTCACACACTATTTACACATTCTGTTTTCATTACAGCATGCCTGTATCTGGTGGAGTTTTTAACAGAAATGTGTTTCTAGCAGGTAATTATTAAGCAACAATTTTAATAATGGGATACATCTCTTTAAAAAGTTCTGTTGTCCATTGATACTTGCATCACGTTATGTCAGCATGTCTGCTATCAGGGCCCCTCTACCAACAGATATGTACATTAAAGGAAAAGTCAAGGCAAACAACATAATGATCCCAGATGAATGAGCTCCACAAATGTAGGAGAATGTAATTTACAGTTTTTTAAATCACTTTTCATTCAAATTCTCATCAGTATTATGTAGTACACCATCTTGATTGTCCAGCAAAGGATTGTGGGTAAATTAATTGAGAAAATGCTTTCATCTGTAACATGAGAAATACTGATGTAAATTAGTTAAAATTTTCGATGTGCATATTACTTGTGTATATAATTATAATAATGGAAATTAGAATGTTACAAATTCACAAAAAGTAAAGATATTGCGAAAACATAAAATAAATTTATTTTTGTGGCTGAAAAATAAAATGACACTTTTTTGTTCCCTTTTTGTGGTCAACAAAAGTATATCATCATCCGTTTATATATCATCCGTTTATATATCATCCGTTTAACCTTCTTGCATCGATGAATTGTATAAAATATGCGAAAAATTGCCATGACAATTATTTTTCATGCATGTTTGGCACTGGTACATGTACAATGTATGCTACATGTTCTAAACTTTCAGCCAATTTGAAGTCATACTTTTGAAGTTATAGATGAAATCATTTTCTCACAACAGTGGATATGACGTCATATTTTACCCATAATTCTTTGCTGAAGAATTACGATAGTGGATTACATAAATTGATGAAAAGTTGAATATCTAAAGAAATGAAAAGTGATATAAAAAAATTGTAAATTGCATTTTCTTACATTTATCATGCTTTTTCATCTGGGAGCATTATGTTGTTAGCCGTGACTTTTCCTTTAACTCTGTGGTGTTTGCTTTTCTTTGTTTTTACTTTCTATGAAATTATAATTATTTGCACCAATAATCAAAGGTCAATCAAAGGTCAAAGTTTCTTTCTTTTATTTCACAGGGTATAAAAGAAGATCTGAAATATCACGGAAAAACCAGAAAAGCAGCGCAGTGTGTTCTCTGCAGTAATTGTGCAGCACTGCTTGCTGTGTGTTCTCTGCAGTAATTGTGCAGCACTGCTTGCAGTGTGTTCTCTGCAGTAATTGTACAACACTGCTTGCTGTGTGTTCTCTGCAGTAACTGCAGCACTGCTTGCTGTGTGTTCTCTGCAGTAAATGTACAACACTGCTTGCAGTGTGTTCTCTGCAGTAATTGTACAACACTGCTTGCTGTGTGTTCTCTGCAGTAAATGTGCAGCACTGCTTGCTGTGTGTTCTCTGCAGTAACTGTGCAGCACTGCTTGCTGTGTGTTCTCTGCAGTAATTGTACAACACTGCTTGCTGTGTGTTCTCTGCAGTAAATGTGCAGCACTGCTTGCTGTGTGTTCTCTGCAGTAAATGTGCAGCACTGCTTGCTGTGTGTTCTCTGCAGTAATTGTACAACACTGCTTGCTGTGTGTTCTCTGCAGTAATTGTACAACACTGCTTGCTGTGTGTTCTCTGCAGTAATTGTACAACACTGCTTGCTGTGTGTTCTCTGCAGTAACTGTGCAGCACTGCTTGCTGTGTGTTCTCTGCAGTAAATGTGCAGCACTGCTTGCTGTGTGTTCTCTGCAGTAATTGTACAACACTGCTTGCAGTGTGTTCTCTGCAGTAATTGTACAACACTGCTTGCTGTGTGTTCTCTGCAGTAAATGTGCAGCACTGCTTGCTGTGTGTTCTCTGCAGTAACTGTGCAGCACTGCTTGCTGTGTGTTCTCTGCAGTAAATGTGCAGCACTGCTTGCTGTGTGTTCTCTGCAGTAATTGTACAACACTGCTTGCTGTGTGTTCTCTGCAGTAAATGTGCAGCACTGCTTGCTGTGTGTTCTCTGCAGTAATTGTACAACACTGCTTGCTGTGTGTTCTCTGCAGTAATTGTACAACACTGCTTGCTGTGTGTTCTCTGCAGTAAATGTGCAGCACTGCTTGCTGTGTGTTCTCTGCAGTAATTGTACAACACTGCTTGCTGTGTGTTCTCTGCAGTAATTGTACAACACTGCTTGCTGTGTGTTCTCTGCAGTAAATGTGCAGCACTGCTTGCTGTGTGTTCTCTGCAGTAACTGTGCAGCACTGCTTGCTGTGTGTTCTCTGCAGTAATTGTACAACACTGCTTGCTGTGTGTTCTCTGCAATAATTGTACAACACTGCTTGCAGTGTGTTCTCTGCAGTAATTGTACAACACTGCTTGCTGTGTGTTCTCTGCAGTAATTGTACAACACTGCTTGCTGTGTGTTCTCTGCAGTAATTGTACAACACTGCTTGCAGTGTGTTCTCTGCAGTAATTGTACAACACTGCTTGCTGTGTGTTCTCTGCAGTAATTGTACAACACTGCTTGCTGTGTGTTCTCTGCAGTAAATGTGCAGCACTGCTTGCTGTGTGTTCTCTGCAGTAATTGTACAACACTGCTTGCAGTGTGTTCTCTGCAGTAATTGTACAACACTGCTTGCTGTGTGTTCTCTGCAGTAATTGTACAACACTGCTTGCTGTGTGTTCTCTGCAGTAATTGTACAACATTGCTTGTGTGTTCTCTGCAGTAATTGTACAACACTGCTTGCTGTGTGTTCTCTGCAGTAAATGTGCAGCACTGCTTGCTGTGTGTTCTCTGCAGTAATTGTACAACACTGCTTGCAGTGTGTTCTCTGCAGTAATTGTACAACACTGCTTGCTGTGTGTTCTCTGCAGTAATTGTACAACACTGCTTGCTGTGTGTTCTCTGCAGTAATTGTACAACACTGCTTGCTGTGTGTTCTCTGCAGTAATTGTACAACATTGCTTGCTGTGTGTTCTCTGCAGTAATTGTACAACACTGCTTGCTGTGTGTTCTCTGCAGTAATTGTACAACACTGCTTGCTGTGTGTTCTCTGCAGTAACTGTGCAGCACTGCTTGCTGTGTGTTCTCTGCAGTAATTGTACAACATTGCTTGTGTGTTCTCTGCAGTAATTGTACAACACTGCTTGCTGTGTGTTCTCTGCAGTAAATGTGCAGCACTGCTTGCTGTGTGTTCTTTGCAGTAATTGTACAACACTGCTTGCTGTGTGTTCTCTGCAGTAATTGTACAACACTGCTTGCTGTGTGTTCTCTGCAGTAATTGTACAACATTGCTTGTGTGTTCTCTGCAGTAATTGTACAACACTGCTTGCTGTGTGTTCTCTGCAGTAAATGTGCAGCACTGCTTGCTGTGTGTTCTCTGCAGTAATTGTACAACACTGCTTGCAGTGTGTTCTCTGCAGTAATTGTACAACACTGCTTGCTGTGTGTTCTCTGCAGTAATTGTACAACACTGCTTGCTGTGTGTTCTCTGCAGTAATTGTACAACACTGCTTGCTGTGTGTTCTCTGCAGTAATTGTACAACATTGCTTGCTGTGTGTTCTCTGCAGTAATTGTACAACACTGCTTGCTGTGTGTTCTCTGCAGTAATTGTACAACACTGCTTGATGTGTGTTCTCTGCAGTAACTGTGCAGCACTGCTTGCTGTGTGTTCTCTGCAGTAATTGTACAACATTGCTTGTGTGTTCTCTGCAGTAATTGTACAACACTGCTTGCTGTGTGTTCTCTGCAGTAAATGTGCAGCACTGCTTGCTGTGTGTTCTTTGCAGTAATTGTACAACACTGCTTGCAGTGTGTTCTCTGCAGTAATTGTACAACACTGCTTGCTGTGTGTTCTCTGCAGTAATTGTACAACACTGCTTGCTGTGTGTTCTCTGCAGTAATTGTACAACACTGCTTGCTGTGTGTTCTCTGCAGTAATTGTACAACATTGCTTGCTGTGTGTTCTCTGCAGTAATTGTACAACACTGCTTGCTGTGTGTTCTCTGCAGTAATTGTACAACACTGCTTGCTGTGTGTTCTCTGCAGTAACTGCGCAGCACTGCTTGCTGTGTGTTCTCTGCAGTAATTGTACAACACTGCTTGCTGTGTGTTCTCTGCAGTAATTGTACAACACTGCTTGCTGTGTGTTCTCTGCAGTAATTGTACAACACTGCTTGCTGTGTGTTCTCTGCAGTAAATGTGCAGCACTGCTTGCTGTGTGTTCTCTGCAGTAATTGTACAACACTGCTTGCTGTGTGTTCTCTGCAGTAAATGTGCAGCACTGCTTGCTGTGTGTTCTCTGCAGTAATTGTACAACACTGCTTGCTGTGTGTTCTCTGCAGTAATTGTACAACACTGCTTGCTGTGTGTTCTCTGCAGTAAATGTGCAGCACTGCTTGCTGTGTGTTCTCTGCAGTAATTGTACAACACTGCTTGCAGTGTGTTCTCTGCAGTAATTGTACAACACTGCTTGCTGTGTGTTCTCTGCAGTAAATGTGCAGCACTGCTTGCTGTGTGTTCTCTGCAGTAACTGTGCAGCACTGCTTGCAGTATGCTCTCTGCAGTAAATGTGCAGCACTGCTTGCTGTGTGTTCTCTGCAGTAATTGTACAACACTGCTTGCTGTGTGTTCTCTGCAGTAATTGTACAACACTGCTTGCTGTGTGTTCTCTGCAGTAATTGTACAACATTGCTTGCTGTGTGTTCTCTGCAGTAATTGTACAACACTGCTTGCTGTGTGTTCTCTGCAGTAATTGTACAACACTGCTTGCTGTGTGTTCTCTGCAGTAATTGTACAACACTGCTTGCTGTGTGTTCTCTGCAGTAATTGTACAACATTGCTTGTGTGTTCTCTGCAGTAATTGTACAACACTGCTTGCTGTGTGTTCTCTGCAGTAAATGTGCAGCACTGCTTGCTGTGTGTTCTCTGCAGTAATTGTACAACACTGCTTGCAGTGTGTTCTCTGCAGTAATTGTACAACACTGCTTGCTGTGTGTTCTCTGCAGTAATTGTACAACACTGCTTGCTGTGTGTTCTCTGCAGTAATTGTACAACACTGCTTGCTGTGTGTTCTCTGCAGTAATTGTACAACATTGCTTGCTGTGTGTTCTCTGCAGTAATTGTACAACACTGCTTGCTGTGTGTTCTCTGCAGTAATTGTACAACACTGCTTGCTGTGTGTTCTCTGCAGTAACTGCGCAGCACTGCTTGCTGTGTGTTCTCTGCAGTAATTGTACAACACTGCTTGCTGTGTGTTCTCTGCAGTAATTGTACAACACTGCTTGCTGTGTGTTCTCTGCAGTAATTGTACAACACTGCTTGCTGTGTGTTCTCTGCAGTAAATGTGCAGCACTGCTTGCTGTGTGTTCTCTGCAGTAATTGTACAACACTGCTTGCTGTGTGTTCTCTGCAGTAAATGTGCAGCACTGCTTGCTGTGTGTTCTCTGCAGTAAATGTACAACACTGCTTGCTGTGTGTTCTCTGCAGTAATTGTACAACACTGCTTGCAGTGTGTTCTCTGCAGTAAATGTGCAGCACTGCTTGCTGTGTGTTCTCTGCAGTAATTGTACAACACTGCTTGCAGTGTGTTCTCTGCAGTAATTGTACAACACTGCTTGCTGTGTGTTCTCTGCAGTAATTGTACAACACTGCTTGCTGTGTGTTCTCTGCAGTAATTGTGCAGCACTGCTTGCTGTGTGTTCTCTGCAGTAATTGTACAACACTGCTTGCAGTGTGTTCTCTGCAGTAATTGTACAACACTGCTTGCTGTGTGTTCTCTGCAGTAATTGTACAACACTGCTTGCTGTGTGTTCTCTGCAGTAATTGTGCAGCACTGCTTGCAGTGTGTTCTCTGCAGTAAATGTGCAGCACTGCTTGCTGTGTGTTCTCTGCAGTAATTGTACAACACTGCTTGCTGTGTGTTCTCTGCAGTAATTGTACAACACTGCTTGCTGTGTGTTCTCTGCAGTAAATGTGCAGCACTGCTTGCTGTGTGTTCTCTGCAGTAATTGTACAACACTGCTTGCTGTGTGTTCTCTGCAGTAATTGTGCAGCACTGCTTGCTGTGTGTTCTCTGCAGTAATTGTACAACACTGCTTGCTGTGTGTTCTCTGCAGTAATTGTGCAGCACTGCTTGCTGTGTGTTCTCTGCAGTAAATGTGCAGCACTGCTTGCTGTGTGTTCTCTGCAGTAATTGTACAACACTGCTTGCTGTGTGTTCTCTGCAGTAATTGTACAACACTGCTTGCTGTGTGTTCTCTGCAGTAAATGTGCAGCACTGCTTGCTGTGTGTTCTCTGCAGTAATTGTACAACACTGCTTGCTGTGTGTTCTCTGCAGTAAATGTGCAGCACTGCTTGCTGTGTGTTCTCTGCAGTAATTGTACAACACTGCTTGCTGTGTGTTCTCTGCAGTAATTGTACAACACTGCTTGCTGTGTGTTCTCTGCAGTAATTGTACAACACTGCTTGCTGTGTGTTCTCTGCAGTAAATGTGCAGCACTGCTTGCTGTGTGTTCTCTGCAGTAATTGTACAACACTGCTTGCTGTGTGTTCTCTGCAGTAATTGTGCAGCACTGCTTGCTGTGTGTTCTCTGCAGTAAATGTGCAGCACTGCTTGCTGTGTGTTCTCTGCAGTAATTGTACAACACTGCTTGCAGTGTGTTCTCTGCAGTAATTGTACAACACTGCTTGCTGTGTGTTCTCTGCAGTAAATGTGCAGCACTGCTTGCTGTGTGTTCTCTGCAGTAACTGTGCAGCACTGCTTGCTGTGTGTTCTCTGCAGTAAATGTGCAGCACTGCTTGCTGTGTGTTCTCTGCAGTAATTGTACAACACTGCTTGCTGTGTGTTCTCTGCAGTAATTGTACAACACTGCTTGCTGTGTGTTCTCTGCAGTAATTGTACAACACTGCTTGCTGTGTGTTCTCTGCAGTAATTGTACAACACTGCTTGCTGTGTGTTCTCTGCAGTAATTGTACAACACTGCTTGCTGTGTGTTCTCTGCAGTAATTGTACAACACTGCTTGCTGTTTGTTCTCTGCAGTAATTGTACAACACTGCTTGCTGTGTGTTCTCTGCAGTAAATGTGCAGCACTGCGTGCTGTGTGTTCTCTGCAGTAATTGTACAACACTGCTTGCTGTGTGTTCTCTGCAGTAACTGTGCAGCACTGCTTGCTGTGTGTTCTCTGCAGTAAATGTGCAGCACTGCGACTCAAGATGAGAATATGGACTACTAAATATGACTGTGTCATTGTATGCTAATTGTTTAGGTAGCTGACCTGCGAATATTCATGAAAGGTTGGCAATATGTGGGTGAGGTGTTTTGAAGCCATGGCATATATAGCCTTTATTAATAAACTGCACTGTATTTGATTATTTGGATTATTTATAGATTAGTATTCTTGAATTCTATTTCAATGTATACAGGTTCACAACCATCTGCTTTGCTAGTAATTTGAGTTGACATATTTCACACTTGGCAACATGCTGGTGCTGATAACTATATAAATACCGGGGTAGTACATGTATCTTTTTGGAATTCAACTATCAATAACATAGAGTAAAACAAACATATATTTAGCTTACTATCTCCGTCCATCCATTCATATTAAATCTTACCATAGTTAGCCGCTGATTCTGATTTGCACTCGTACTGTAGTGGGATGGTTAAATTTTCAGAATTTGTAGTTTCAATACAATAACAGATATGTGCATCAAAGCCTTATTGATGTAATTCCAGATTTCTGCCTGTAATAATCCAGCTATAATACTACTAATATTACAACATAAATAATTATTAGCATGATGGTTTGTTTATTGATGGTTTCATTGAAGTCTTGCATTGCATTATATACAGATAAATTAAATGGTACACCTAGGTATGAATACATGGTATTCATAGCTATAAAACAAATAGTCATATCTGTGTTAAGATAGAAGCCTACTCATAAATTAAAATACCCAGAATTTATTCATTTTGCAATAAACTGTACTCCAAGGCACTATAAGGATATTGACTTAAAAAAAGTTAGGGGTCACCAGCCTTACATGTATTTTTGAGAAATTGATGGTATTTTAGTGGAAAGTGGCCATTTTGGCACTATTATAACACTTTTACCACAGGTTCCTATGGCAAAGATATTATGCAATATCTCAAAATCTAGCCTGGTGACATAGGCTGAAAAAAATCATATATTGTTGAAGATGGAGTACTTTTTGTTTTTCTGAATTATTTAAAAAATCTGGGTTTTAAAAAGTGTCAAAAAATACATTTTTTCTTTAACATTGTGTTCTATGGAATTGTATAACAATTTTCAAGAAATATTAGAACATATTTCTCAAAACGGCTCAACTGTAACACAGAATAATGCTATTTCATTGTACCATGGGACATTAGCTACATGATTGTACATAATAAACTAATGAACATTGTCATGCGATTTATGACCAATTTTGTCAAAAATTATGAGACTTCTACCGTAACGACCACATTTATAACTGTTTATAGTGACCACTTAAGTTAGTCTCAAGCCATAGTGTATGAGCATCCTGTGTATAAACCACTACCTGTCCTCTTTGTTTTGAGACCAAAATAGTAACATTTCATTTTATTTATTTTCTTTTAACTTTACTTTTTTTCTACTTTATTGATTTTGGTTTTTATCAACTCAAATGCATGTGTTTTATTTGTAACAATATAATCTCATAATTTTCTGGACAAATATTTTTATGTCAAATGAGTTGACGATCCATAAAAAATAGTCAACCATATAAAGGCCACCTGTCTATAACAACCATTTTAATGAGAGTTCCTTGGGTGGTCACTATACACAGGTTTGATTGTCCCTTTGGTGGTTGCTATACACAGGTTTGACTGTCCTTTGGGTGGTCACTAAACACAGGTTTGATTGTCCCTTTGGTGGTTGCTATACACAGGTTTGACTGTCCTTTGGGTGGTCACTAAACACAGGTTTGATTGTCCCTTTGGTGGTTGCTATACACAGGTTTGACTGTCCTTTGGGTGGTCACTAAACACAGGTTTGATTGTCCCTTTGGTGGTCACTATACACAGGTTTGCCTGTCCCTTCGGGGTCACTATACACAGGTCTGACTGTACCTTGGGTGGTCACAATACACAGGTTTGATTGTCCCTTTGGTGGTCACTATACGCAGGTTTGACTGTCCCTTGGGGGGGGGTCACTATACACAGACTGTTATTTACCCTGTGATATTATAATTTAGAGTAGAACGGAATAAGTTTACTTTATCACATTTTACAATTTGAAGTGAACCTTCTTGATAGAACAGGTTCTACTTAAGAAATGAACATGTACTTATAATTTGAATTTTAAATGTTATTTATTTGCATGACTTACTATTTTTATATTTTATTTATAATTAATTTTAATGCTAGAATATTGTTAGTATGCCAGTCTGTGAGTCGGGAAATGACTTCTGTGCTGATGGATACAGTATTGCATCTGATTATTTATTCCCAACAATTGTTGCACCTTTACTGCTATTTGCACTGCTGACTCCTGGTGGATTTCTGTTCTATTGTTTTATCCACATGTATTTATGTACTGTAAATTACTTTATTTTCACTTAGAATTTCTTTTCTGCGAAAATTAATTCTAGCTAGTGTGAACAGCTACCCCAGCTGCATTTATTGAAAACAACTGAATACTATAAGGTTATTACGAAGATACCTCAAAGTATGCACAAAGACAGTACAGCGGCAGTATTGTTCGACACGCAGCGGAGGTCGATGCGACAGCGTACTGTCTGAGTGCATACTTTGAGGTATCTTCGTAATAACCTTATTATTCCTTCCAAGGATACATCATGGGGAATGCCGAAATCTAAAAAGTTTAGAACTTCTTTGTATGGAGTCCTGTCAAACCCTGGTGGCAGCCATGTTGTTTTTTTTATTAGAGGACGCTAACGTGCGTGATCATTCCATATTTGGAATTCGTATTTCCTAATATGGTAGGATGAAAATACCCCGTAAAATACCGCAAAATTACGGCATGCTGTAAGTTATGGCGTTACAGTGACAGATGTATAATAATGTAATTTAATTTTATTTTATTTTAGCTTGTACTCATAAATGTATTGTACAATTGTACATTCTATCTATCAATATATTCTTGTATTTATATTTATTATTTGTATTTACTTGATGTATATATTGTTAAATATTTTGGAAAAGATTATTTTAGAATGATTCAACTTGTAAATTATTCAATACAGGTGTCTTTGGTGTTGTTAGATGTGGTGAATTGTAATATTAAAATATTGTAATGTTTGATGTATGTGACATCCAGGTTTTTTTTTTTTGGTAGCATGATTCTGCATGTTGTGGAATTTTTATCACGTAATACGACAGGTGTCTCTTTTCAACACTATCACATGGTTGCTGCTAGTTACCAAGTCATCGCTGGTACACCTGCTTACTTATCTTGTTTTTAAATAATATCTGTTGCTGCAAGGTGTAGGAAATAAATACTCATTTCAGCAAAAAATGTTTCATTTTTTACTCTGTGTGTGAAGAATGCAATGGGAGTCTTTGCAGTTTGTGTGTGCATGTGCATGTGTGGTAACAACGTTGTGATGACTTCAATTTAACTTTACATCGACTTGTGACGGCAGGACCTACATTGTGACGACCCTTACTCACTCTGTTTGATGTATATTATAAAGCTGTGTATTTACCATGAAAGGTTAACACCTGGTAGCCTGGTTTCTGTCGCCAGAGGTTACTACTACCACCCAAGATGTTGCTAGCGACCTCTAGAGGTGGGAACTATGCTAGACTCCCAGGGTGCATTTGGTTAGTTTGAATTAATTATTGAAATCAAGGCTTTAAATAAAAGACATAATCGTGATTATTTCCCCACTCGCTAAAATTGCGAATTGTTTCAACCTTTTCACCACCAGTTTCCTCGTTTCATCACAAATTCACTTTCCTTATGAAGAATGGGACAAAAATAACCCACTTTTTTGAGTAAAGACTAGACTCAAATTGTGTCCATTGGCTACAAATTAGGGTTCAATTCCAGAAATATTGAATATAAGAAAAAAGTGCAGACAAATTTGGGCAAGACAATCTGGTGGGGTTAAGACCTATTTTCACTCTGCTCTTTGTTCTAGCAAGGGCCGCCATCATCTTTAATCTCATTCCAAAGCTTGATTGGTTAATCTGTAGTCCTTTGTTGAGAGACTGTTGTTAATTAGTTGGATAAAACAAACACATCTCAGTTTGTTTTTATACGCACATGCATAACTTGGTTATATGATGACTTGCCATAGAGGGCGTCAACATAACTCCAAACCATTTACTTTGATTCCCTAATAATTTGATCACTGAACAGAGTAACACTGGCCATTATCATAAAGGTGAAGTTTTATTTGCTGTAAAACACTATTGAAAGCAGTGTCCTAATTCCCGGTACTCGAAATTCAGGTAAATGTGAAATATGAAGACTCCAAAAAGAGCAAAAGCAGCAACCCTTTTCAGTCCACATTGTTTATGTACACAAACTAAAAGATTTACCACAGCCCCCCCCCCCCAACCTTATGCAATGTTAAAGGGGCACCTTCCAGTTAAGATTAATTTTACAACAAATTTACTTTCTGGATTAAAATAACAATGGATAACAAAAGATAGATTAACATTGTAAACAACATAAACAATAGTGTCCCATGATTCTTTGGTGCAATCCATGGGATTGAGTGGTTCCCCTTTAATGACAGTTTTTTACACTGGATATGCAAGGACACTCTGTACAATAGACTTAGAACTTTACCATAGGGCTGGGAATATGCCATAAAGGTATTTGGATTACAACACTCTGGATATCTGCAGTAGAGACGAAACATGTATACACTGTACCAGCGCAGTTGTGGACAAACAAGCTACTCTGATTGATCCGACAGTTAGGGCTGGGGAGCCAATCAGTCACAATCATGTAACTTAGCAGTGATTAAATATTTGGCATTAGTCTAAGCTAAGCCCACAATGAAATGACAATCATGTCATTAATGACACTACATTATACTTAAAAGTTCCATTTTGCGATAATTTGTAATAAACAAATCTGGTACAAATATCAGTGCCCCCCCCCGAAAAAAATAAGTACCCGGTACTTATAGCACTACTCTGCACGGTGAGCAGAACACCCCCCCCCTCACCTCTGAGTATGTTTAAATCATGATTTATAGCAGATATTTGGTCATCATTGACCTAAAAATAATTGTTTTCCTTAATTAAGTTAATTACAAATGAAAGCATTGCCAGAAACTTTTTTCAATTATTAGATTGTTGCTATTTAATCTCAAAAAAAGACAAATTTGAGTAATTTCCTGTGCTGATTTATTGTTAATGATTATTTTAATGTACAGTTAACATCACAAGACAATTATACACAATCATAACACAGACATGAATATTACAATCAGCACCAAGTCATTTGTGAAAAAATAGTTCTAAGAGAAGAAGTTAAAAAAGCACTATTTGATATCAATTTACATTAACTATATCAAAAGCTTTGTACAGTACATGCATAGTTTGAGCACTCGCAACAACAGGGTACCAACTTTAAACAGTTTTAACTGTTAAGTTTAGACTCGTAGAAAATAGTACATATGATATACAGAAATTTGGAAATTGAACTATGTTCAGATCTGCAGTGGGGCATATTAAACCAAATGTTCCTCCTTGCCAAGAAATGTCAGTAATTTAAATACCACCATAGATTGCTGCTACAACTTATCAGCATGGAAGCTTTTCCCGAATTATAATAAAAGGTGTATATATATTATTATTATACTCAATGTTCTATTTACAATGCCAGTTAATAACAAAGAGTCAATTTATTTATCATAAATTACATAGAAAACAAAACATTTTGGTAAAAATTTTTGGTACCTTTCATATAAAAAAAATCAAAAGCAAGGCGAAGTGTGATTTAGTGTACACATCAATTCTGTTGCAAAATTCACTGGATTATTTTTTTTTTACCTTTTGGTTTTATTGTTATCTGCAAATCAAACTTCACAAGAACATAATAGCAAAATCTACATTTTAAAAATATACATTAAAATTACTACTTAATTATTTACATGTGTTGTGAGTCAACCTGGCTGGTTAGAAAAAACTACTTGTTTTTTTTACATTTGAAGGTAGGTAGGTTAGTCATGTACATATTTTTTACCATCTGCATTAAAGTTTTATAGTCATGGATATGTGTCAATCAAGTTGGAAGAGTTGGTTTTGTTATATTGCTGTGATTTGAACATCTCCATCATTACGTTCTTTCCGCCTGTGCACAGTACTAAGGACCATAACAGTTTCAGTGAGGAGTGATTCAAAAATTGAGTCTGAAAGTTGCATTTTCACCGCTAGCTCGTCATCGTCATAGTTCACCCATTCGGGTTCCTCCTCTCGGAGTTCTTCAACCAGGATTTCATCTACATGGTCTTTCTTTTTCTTATTGATCCATTTTAAAGACACCAAGTCAGACTGAGGTCTCTTTTGCAGACTAAGGAGGTAGTTCACTTGCTCCTCAACAAC
Organism: Saccoglossus kowalevskii; assembly: GCF_978046115.1. Lineage (NCBI taxonomy): Eukaryota > Metazoa > Hemichordata > Enteropneusta > Harrimaniidae > Saccoglossus > Saccoglossus kowalevskii. The sequence continues at coordinate 9,231,595 of NC_140657.1, forward strand.
GGCTGTGAGCTCAGAGATACTATCTGGAGGCTGAGGATTATGATAGTATTTCTTAGTTACTCTTTTTGGCTTCATCCAGGCTGGTCTGTAAACAGGGGTATCATCAGAATAAATGTCTCTGAATACTTCTCGGGTGAGATCAAACACCATGAGTTTGTATGCCTTTTTACTGACGCTTTCAACGTCGGAACCTTTAGTGTCAGAGCCGAGAAAACTGTCTGGAACAGCAATGTCTGAGATCTGCTCTCCAGATTTATACTGATTGAAAAACACTTTTGCAGCTTCAGAAGTGAGACCGGAGACTTCTTTCTTATTGTGAGGCACAGCGTAAAACAGTTCTTCTGTAAGTCTTTGCAGTTCTACCTTCTTGACGCCTGTAGATCTCTCACCAGATGATATTTTCTGAGAAACCCCGGCAGAGTCTTCACCATCGGGATGCGTACGTTGTGGTACATTTACAATTGAGTTACCTCTAGGCATCGAACCAAAATCATCATCAAACCATTCACCATCCCCAAGAACATCAGCAAAATCCTCTTCTAACATCTTCCACTGAGAGTCGCCAGTTTCTCCAGGTATTGGAGAACTCGGTCTAGCTACTGGTTCTGGGAAGGATGTATCATCCTGGTTATTCTCTACTCTGATTCTATCTGCAAACACTTCATCACTGAGAGGTTCATCATCATCATCTCTTTTGTTATCTACAGGACTTGGAGTGTAGGGTGTCTCCATACGAGAAACAGGAGAAAGAGAGTCATACTGTTCTTTTTCTGGACTAGAAGCACCTGAAACTAAAGACGGTGGATCTATCTCACTTATTGGAGTAATTCTGCCATCTTCTTCACCAGCAGTAGCAATCTTTTGATCCCTTTGTCGTTTAATGTTTTGCATCTGTGCTACAGCTTCTGTTAGCAGAGTCTTAGTGAAAATATCAACAAGCTTATCATCACCTTTAGTTTCTGTGTCCTTAGAATCCACCTGTTCTTGTTCCCCTAGTAACATGTCCAACAAAGGTGTTTGCTTTTCTTGGGGTGATAACTTCTTTTCTGACACACTCGAAACATGTATCAAAGTGTCTTTGACAACAGCGACTGTTAACTGATCAGTGATGGAGTCAACAACGTCTTCCATTGTACGTCCATGCATCTTATCCTTCTGTGATTGACTCAAGCTTGTTTCATTAACAGACGATTGTGATGACTTAGTAAATTCTGTTGATTGACTGATAATTCTCTCAAGTTCACTCTCGCCCAAAGTAGAATCTCCATCAGATATTTCTTTCTTCCCAGCATCAACGGTGCCTGACTTGACAGTTTGTTTTGAAGATTCACTTGTCTCATATCTATTGATTTCTTCATCAAATATGTCCATTTCTTGAGACAGACGTTGTGGGCTTCTGGACTTCATCTCCTCCTCAATACTTTCAATGTCTGATTCAGTTTCTTCATATCGATAACCATCTGGCATGGCACTTAATTTATCTGGTGGTGCAAAGATACCATATCCAGGATCACAGATAAAATAAATTTTTCCTGCATATGAACCATCATTAGTTCCATTAGGACTGTCAAGTTCAATACCTCCCCATATCCCATCAGCAAATGATGTATAACCTTTGAATCTTAGAGTGCCAGGTTTTACTCCACCAACAAGAACTCTGTCTCCCACATTTAAATGTATAAGTTCATCATCTTTAGGTGTGGGCGTCTCTGAAGGTGATGCAACTGGAGTTTTATCATCATCTACCGGTGTCACGCTCCCATCAGGACTTGCTCTGCCTTCAAAAGCAGGTTTCATCTCCGCTTCATATCTTTCCAAGCCAGCTTTGAGATCTATAACCAACTCTTCTGATTTTTCACTGGAAGACTTGTAAGACTGCATACTGAGTTCACTTATCTCATCGTCAGTGCCCGATTTCGATCCTGGACTTGCCGGTGACGGAGAAGTGAAATCTTCACTGTAAGTATACGACTTTGATTTCTCACTTTCTGAGTGTTCAGATTTGTCAAATGACCGTGTCAAGTCCTCTTGTTCTTGTGACCCAGAGTCTGTGACAATTTTTTCAGGCAACCTGATCATCTCAGGGCTAGCTTTGGCAGACACTTCCTTGTCACTCTTTAGCAAGATTCTTGGTGATGGTGTCTCTGATTTACTCACATCTTCAGTTATTGCAGAATCCTGCACTTGGCTGGGAATTTCTTCAGGAATATCAGACTGGGATTTAATTTCCCCGGAAGACACATCTGATTTTTCTTGGATATCTGGCAATCTTGGTGTTGTGTATTCAGACAATGACTTGGCACTTCTAGCAGATAGTGGAATGTCTTCAGGAATATCTGATGCATCAGTGATATCAGAAAGACGTGATGTTGGGCGGGAATCAGGGGACTGTGACCGTGGTGGTGGCGGTCTTGGTGTAATAACCTCTGGACCTTCCTCACCCAAACGAATACTAATGCTATCAACACTGTCTTCTTTGTAACTTCTTGGTGTTGCAGTTCTACGTCTTGGACTTGGGTCTGCAGTTCTTGAGTCTGTAAAAAAATAAAACATTTTTTCTTTGTTAATAAAGACAACTCACAAATTTATTATTACACATTAACAATTTTCAGATACAAGAACCACAATTTCACAAGCTATTCAGAAAATATTTAAACTGAATTGCCATATGTGAAAAATACACAGAACTACATTAGTTACTGTAAACAGTGTTTCTTGACTAATAACTCACCTTCAGTTTGAATTGTAGTTGAAGCATAACTCTCAGATTGGTCATCAGCAGAGGATCTACTGCTAGTTTTACTCGTGTCTAAATCTTTCTTCTCTGGCGTACTCGTCTGTAATTTACTGGTATCCAGTTCACTCAAGGTTTTCTGTTGCCTAGGCGATGTCTGATCCTTTATTCGACGAGATTCCGCTGCTTTAGGTTGCTTGATTTGTGGTTTGACAGTTACTTTATCAGTACTTTTCTCCTTCACCAAGTCTGCTTTGGTTTTCTCAATGTATTTCTCATACGCCTATTGTAAAGAAGCGGAACAACTTGAACATCAGGGGATTTGTGTCTGAGAATTGTCTTCTTCAGAATAATAATTCACTGCATAAATTACCCTCAAACAAAAATTGCTTGTTAATTCTTACCTCCAACTGTTTTTTCAAACTTGCTTCTTGAGCACGTAATTTCTCCCTGTGTCTCTTTTTCTGTTGTTTTCGTAATCGTTCAACTTCTGTTTTACGCCTTTTCAGTTCATCTTTCAGAGCAGTAATGCGACCCTCGACATCACTCAAATCAGACGTAGTCTCTGTCATCAAAGAAAAGCACAAAGGTCAGATGTGTAGCTGCATAGCAATTATAGCACCGGTTATGAAACCCATGACCTGATTGGCCGGTGCTTCCAATCATATAACAGACACTTTGATTGGTTCATTCAGCTTGGTACATACAATAATAGAGATAAATAATAATACTTTATTGCACACATACGAGTTAAACACATAATAATAAATAAAGTATATTTTGATATTTTTAAAATACACTAAAAACTTGACGTAGCAGCCCAATATCAATTTTCTCTCCAAAAAAACCCAAAACTCTACAGAATGATGACTCACCCGATTGGGTCAAAGAAAAAGATTCTTCTGATCCGCTTTCTTCATCTCTTCTACCTCTGACTGGTGACAACGGAGAGCGTATAGAAATACTACGCGGGGTCCTAGAACGCGGTGTTAGCCCACGACTTGTCACAGTCGTTGTGTTATCAGCAGATTCAAATTTCTCATTTGCATAATCTTCAGTTATCGTATCATCGCTTGAGAAACCGTTACCAGTTGGAACATGGAAACTGTTAATAAGAGGGGACATAGATAATTAGTTTTAATTGAATGACACAATTATAGTAATATTTTGCTATGTCATATATGAAAGATAGGTAAGGTACCGTATTCAAAATTCTTTGATAGCCAAGTCAACTTTTTTACCGTTGAAAAAAAAAAATTTTCATAGATTTTTTTCAAAATTTTGATCAAGACCTGAATATAGAAAATAATGTCCCTTCAGTCCAAAATACTCGAAATATATTATGGAAAAATACTAAAAAATAGGCAAAATGATGGTGCAAAAGTTTGGCAGGAAGGATTATGGCATCTAAAAGGTTAATATTATATTGATCCGCAGTCATTGTCAATATCATTAAATAAATGCTCTTGTGAGATTTATTTTAAAAATATTATAAAAGTACATGTACAAAATAATGCAATCCGTAATTTTACATCACAGAACACATTGTCAGTAATACAAACAATGATAATACATCATTCTTTTTTATAGCATTGATACATTTCTAAGACCTAATTGTGATGCAATAATTACAGCTATTTATAGCCCAGATGTAATGAAATGTAGTACACTTTTGGGTACTTGGCTGAGCCATGTTTTTTAATACATTTATTATGTACATTTTCTTGATGTTAATATGAGCTAGCACTCGAAATAAAAGTAAAAGTAGGTAAATCACTTTTATTTTGGGACAAAGAGTTTCTCAAATTTCACAAATCAATGAAAAGCAGGATTTTTGTCTTCATGATTACCATAAAATCCTGAAATTTAAACAGGAATTGTTATAACCCCGCTATCAAATTCAGAAAATGTTACACATAACTCTGGCACTGTAATAATTATTTGTATTAGTGCAGTAAGTACAGCATACACCGCTGAAACTGTCATATTTTAATGTATTTGGAAATGTACATATTTAGCACTCACCTGTTCTTATCAGTGGCAGACTCTGTAGGTATATCTTCAGGTATACTACTAGCTTGGCTGATATCCTCTGTAATGGAACTATCATCTTTAACATCTTTCATCAATAACAGTTTATCTAGAGATGAATACAAACACTTTTTAGTAACAGGGAAAAAAATATCAACTGTAAATCATGTGACATGAAAGAAATTTTATACTCAATTTATAATCTCAGCATTTAACTTTTATTCATTTCACCTTTTTCTTTCTTTGTTTTATCTTCCGCTTCTTTCTGTTTACCGTCAGTTCCTTTACTCTCCTTGGATGCTTTGCTTGCTTTGGCTTTTTCCTCCAGCAGTCTCAATGCTTCTTTCTCCATGCTCTGCACTTTAAGTTCTTCTTCATCAAGTTTCTTTTTCCACTTCAACAATTCTTCTGCCTTCAGTCTTCTTTTCATCAGTTGTTGCTCTCTTCTCGTAAGAAACCTACAAAGAAATGTCAGTGTCAATCAATCTGCAATTATGAGGTTGGTGTGAAAATAAAAATAGATTTATAAATTCCTTAAAGTGAACTTCTTATAACAATTCACTTTGAAATCCATTAGGCTTAAGTAGTTTTGGGGAAATAATAACCATCAAAACTTACTTTTCATTTGACTGGTTTTTCATCTTTTTTAATTTCTGCATCACTTTGGCTTGTTTCTCTGAAGCTGACAACTGACTGTCATCTGGAATAAGAAAAATATAATTTGTTATTTCAAAAAATAGTAGCACATATTGTAGTGATGCACATATGCTATACATTATCACAAAGAAATTCCCATAATAAGCAATAGAAAACTATTACCCTACTGGGAATTCACTAAATTAAATTAAAACTTCATTCTGGTGACCCCATTTTTTTGTTCATTTTTAGTATCCTAATAACATGACCCAATAATAATGAATATACATGTATGAGGAAGATGACAGATAATCTTCCATTTGGCAAGTTTGTATTTTATATTATGTCCCTTCAGATTACAAGTTTTATACATTTTGCTATGTCTGATTACTGTTACCGTCTACAATGGATAACTGAGATATCTAAGACATCTAAGCAGAAATGTGAATAAACCTTTCGTTCGGTCCATCTTCGTTGGACTTGGGGAAGATCCATCAGATAGTATTTCAGGAATATCAGAGATAGAGTCATCAAGCTGCAATAAGAACACAGTAAAGTAATGAGAAAATGTCAGGGCAATAGCAGACTCATCAAATATGGTGATGTGTCAGGGCAATAGCAGACTCCAAATATGGTGATGTGTCAGGGCAATAGCAGATCCTCCAAATATGGTGATATGTCAGGGCAATAGCAGACTCCAAATATGGTGATGTGTCAGGGCAATAGCAGACTCTCCAAATATGGTGATGTGTCAGGGCAATAGCAGACTCCAAATATGGTGATGTGTCAGGGCAATAGCAGACTCCAAATATGGTGATGTGTCAGGGCAATAGCAGACTCATAAAATATGGTGATGTGTCAGGGCAATAGCAGACTCATAAAATATGGTGATGTGTCAGGGCAATAGCAGATCCTCCAAATATGGTGATGTGTCAGGGCAATAGCAGACTCTCCAAATATGGTGATGTGTCAGGGCAATAGCAGACTCTCCAAATATGGTGATGTGTCAGGGCAATAGCAGACTCCAAATATGGTGATGTGTCAGGGCAATAGCAGACTCATAAAATATGGTGATGTGTCAGGGCAATAGCAGACTCTCCAAATATGGTGATGTGTCAGGGCAATAGCAGACTCCAAATATGGTGATGTGTCAGGGCAATAGCAGACTCTCCAAATATGGTGATGTGTCAGGGCAATAGCAGACTCCAAATATGGTGATGTGTCAGGGCAATAGCAGACTCCAAATATGGTGATGTGTCAGGGCAATAGCAGACTCATAAAATATGGTGATGTGTCAGGGCAATAGCAGACTCATAAAATATGGTGATGTGTCAGGGCAATAGCAGATCCTCCAAATATGGTGATGTGTCAGGGCAATAGCAGACTCTCCAAATATGGTGATGTGTCAGGGCAATAGCAGACTCCAAATATGGTGATGTGTCAGGGCAATAGCAGACTCATAAAATATGGTGATGTGTCAGGGCAATAGCAGACTCCAAATATGGTGATGTGTCAGGGCAATAGCAGACTCCAAATATGGTGATGTGTCAGGGAAATAGCAGACTCTCCAAATATGGTGATGTGTCAGGGCAATAGCAGATTCCAAATATGGTGATGTGTCAGGGCAATAGCAGACTCTCCAAATATGGTGATGTGTCAGGGCAATAGCAGACTCCAAATATGGTAATATGCCAGAACAATAGCAGACTCCAAATATGGTAATATGCCAGAACAATAGCATGCTCTCGAAATATGGTAATATGCCAGAACAATAGCAGACTCTCCAAATACGGTAATATGCCAGAACAATAGCAGACTCCAAATATGGTAATATGCCAGAACAATAGCATGCTCTCGAAATATGGTAGTATGCCAGAACAATAGCAGACTCCAAATATGGTAATAAGCATACATGTCTGGGATTTAAACTATTTATTATGACATTAGCTAGCCTGTCATGTGATGGGATGTTGGGAAGGTACATGACAATATGTTTTTTGAGACATTGGAATCATAATTTAGGTTAATGCAAGCTTTAGTAGATAAATAACCATGGAAAATAGTATACAACACCAGCACCACTGTGATACTATTTGCTAGCACACAGAATGATATTAATGACTCTGTCTTCAAAAACACATGGCTGAAAATGACCTCTTTCTCTTTATCACTGAAACCATAATAAGCCATAGCTGTTGACTGACATTCTATTATTGATTTAGTACGCAGTCACTGATTGGTTAACCTCAGTCTGCGTGGAAAACGCCGTAATATTCTATTTCCTTTTTTAAAAATTAAATGGTAGTTGTGTTCCAGTTTTTAGTTCGTGCCCAACTGTGGGTCAGTTCTACAAGTTTATATGTATTTATCAGAAGTTTATACTTTCGTTGAAGAGTTTTGTTCGCAAATAAATGCAGTATTGTTGTGAAATCAATTGATTCGTGAGAGTTCAAGTTGTTCCACTGAAATCGTACTCAAGTTGGAATGTGGCCGACAGAACCCAACCACACTCTTGATTACGTGCAACACCATTACTATTTACTACAAACTAAAATTTTGAAAGTTGTCTCACCCCTAAGCTGATATCATCATCACTCTTAACATCATCAGCAGATGGTTTGCCGTTGACTCGCTCCCAGTAGGCCTGTGCACTTCTTTTAATTCGTGATATCTCCTGTTGTTGGTATAATAACAGTTTTCTTTCCTCACTGGCAGCTTTATTAGCGGCTTTTAGTCTTTCAATCTCAGCCTGGGTAATAAACACAGCAAAAACTTTAAATTAAACCTTACACATAAGCTACATGTAGAGGGAGTGCAGCTGTCACATGGTACAGGCAGTGCACAAGACATAAGAGGGATATGTGATACTCCTACCTACCACGGAGGGCGATGCACAAATTTGGTTTAAGGTTCTGGTGGTATCAACCACTTTCACTGATTCAGTATTAAAGAAAAGTGCAAATTTATAACTCAGTTCTAACTTGGTAATGCAAATGAAAAAAACAACATTAAACCAATCGTTGTTATCATATTCTCCCATGTTTCTGTTATGCAAGTTTATTGGTGGAAATCTCTACTGTGTTGATAAAATCCAAATATCCAAAAAATAACAACATTAAGGACACCAAATGCATCAGAAATTACAAAAATACCATCACAAAGACTACAGGTACAGATCAACACAAAAAGATCTATGTACCAACATCTAGTGATAGATGGATACCAGCTGATCTACTATTACATAATAAATGGAAGGCGGAGTCTCTAAATGCATTCAGGAAATGTTGTCAAATATTTGATTACCTGTTCTTGTTTGAGTTTCATCAATAATCCACGTTGTTTCTTTCTTATTGGAGGCATGGCTTCATCTGTACCTTTATCTTTCATTCTTCTACAACAAATAACAATCATGTTTATTTTTCTATATAAATCAAAAATCATTTGGTGGGCTACGCATTCAATAATTCCAGATAGGAGATTGAGTACTTATACACTATATTACACATTGCCTGTAGATGCTATGTTTTGTTATAAATTTTGGCAAACCGTGGATACTTTCAGCAGACAATTGCTACGTTCACACTACAGGATCTTGGCACATGGCAAAATTTGTAATCCTCCATTCTTTGGAGAGAAATTACAGTAGATGTGTTCACGTTAGTCGGGACTCACTCGGCTCATGCCGAAGACACACCCTCATTCGCTGATCAGTTATTTGACCCAAACATGGAAAACGACACGCATATGATGATAATAATAATTGCAATACTGAAATTATATCCATTTGTTGTCATGGTATTTATTACGAGTCATCATGCACATGAACAGCAAAGAAGATTCGAAAAACAATTATTTATCGGATTTTTATAAATCAGTTACAGCAGCTCATAAATATGCATCGCTAACAGTTTTGCATTCATTTTCCATCATTAATACAGCATCCGACCATATATGGCTTCACTTCCTCCATTGTCATGTCATACTAGTATGAATCAGTATATGTTCTCTTAAATTCACCACTGAGGTTGTGATTTCGGTTTGTGTAAAGCATTCTCGGCTAACTAAGTTGTTAATTAAATTATATTACTTGTTTATTTTATATACTTCTAAAACAACCAAGAAGATGAATTAAAATAATTAGTAGAATTACTGAAATTCATGAAATGACACCCCCAATCCCATCCCCATAAAATAGTTACAGCTGAGCTATCAAGACTCTAATATTGGTCAGTAATGTCCACTTGGCATACCTTTTCTGATGTTCCAACCAAGCCATCTCGGCTTTTGTCTTTTCTTTCAGTGCTTTCTCACGAAGTCTGAGTAATGCTGCTTGATGCTGTGCACGTAGCTCTTCCTCTCTCATATACTGACGTACCATTTCAGCAGTAAATTTATTGAACGATTCTTCGGCACTGAATGGAGAACAGGACATGTCATCCATTCCCCATTGAGGTGACTGTACAAAGAATAAGGTTTTGGAAGTTGATCATTAAATGAACTCATACTAAAACTACACACTAGCTATGTATTGGCTGTGTTCTGACAAATATATTTCATTGAAAAAGAATAGCATCACTTGTGCATAAACTGGAGGAGACTATATACCTTAGGGCAAATGTTCTTGTTGCGCGAGCGTAGAAACACCAAAATTTGGGAAATAATATTTTTACTATACAACTCTCAGTCATTATACATGATGTTTCACTCTCCAAAATAATTGCAGACATTGCGGGTTAACGGGACTCTGTCCAAATTTTGCGATAGCCACTATCGTAAACAGTTGGATGTGTAGCAGCAGTCAATGATCATTACCAGTTTCACTGGACAGCAAAATAATCCATATTCATGTATCACAGATGTGTGTAATTGATTGCATGTAATAAGTGTGTGAAAATAAATATATTTACCTTGGAAGCATCATGTGTTAAGGTAGTCTCATCCTGTAAAAATAAACACACCATAGTCAATATACAGTCATTAACAGTTGACACAAGTATTCCTCATAAATATACAGTATTCACAGCTATTTACATTTCTCACTACTAGCCAGAGGCTACCAACCACATAATTTTGTTGACCTAAATATACATGTTACTGGCCAGCTTCACAATTTACTAGCCAGCACCTAACACAAACTAATAATATATTTGAGAGAAAAATCCATGCAGATTGAATTATGATTTTCAAGACTTTGGAAGACTCAGTATGAGTCAGGATTTTATTTTATTCTAACATTTAACCTTCAATCCTCAACTGTTCTCAACTAAAAACCATGAAAGATGTTGACACAGACAACATTCTACTTAAAGGTATTTCCACTGACCAGACCAAGGGGCAAGAGTGGATATAAGAATGTGAAAGGTCATCAGATCACTTATAGGTTTTGTTGTTTTACTTTAATCAACATTTGGCATTATATTATTGCACAATCATAAACCCAAACTTTTCTTTGTTCACCAGATTTCTATATTTTATTAGATTGGCAAGCTACTAATTAGTAAGATTGTCATGAACACAGTGACACGAATTAATGATGGCTAAGGACCATTCAATACATTGTTCCAGTATTGCCATGGTGACAATAAGAGTGAACACAAGGGGAACATCTTTCAATGCTGGGTGGGTGGAGACTTCATGCATCAATGATTCACAGTTATTTCAAGTAAAATGACAATAACAACACCATTAAAGGTGACTGAACCGATACGCTATAAACTATTTCTATCTAAAACGCACCCAGTGTAGCAGAGTTACAACACAATGAATTCCACTAGCCATTTCATATTCAGGTTTCTTTCCAACAAATGATCAAATAACTGATTAATTTGCATATTCAAAAACAGGTCTTGATCACCCCCCCCCCCCAATTGTTGTAAAATTAAAGCTAGACAGCTATGATAAAAGAATCAACGAATAGTTTCTGATTTTATATAGAAGAAATTTGTCTTTTCTAATTTGCAAAAAAAAAAAGAAGGACGTGTGGTACCATGGTTTAAGTTTAACAATCATATAAAAAATAGAGAATCATGATTTATTATATAAAACTTACAGACGATGAAGCATGGTCAGAGTTGCCACGAGAACTCCTCCTCCGATGACTCTCTGATGGCAGTAACATACGGAATGATTTCTCATCTATTTCATCCTCGGTGTGAGAATCAAACTGCATGGAATAGTCCTCTCCACTCACTGTAAACACAACAATCATTTATTGAATGTCACCTTATAACAATGTGAAGACAGTAACAAACTATCACAGAACAAGAAATTCACACAGGACAACAGGAAACAAGTCATTGTCAATGCCATAGTCCCTGTTTGTACTATAGACACAAGATATACAACCTGATGTGCGATGTATATATGTGGAGTTGATTGGTCCAGGTAAGTATGAGACATGTGCAACTGCATTGTTTAAAAAAGATGGCTGCCAGTCAGCCTTTTTGGATTTTATGATCTAATACCAAGTCTGATGTATCAGATGTCCATGCACGACTGAAATATCAGTCTGGAATGGTAAAAATGTGTGATTTTTGACTTAAAATTCCTGTTATTCAGCCATTATTAATGGGATCATGGAACAATAGCATGTACATATGCCCAATATAATGTCTGATGTATAAGTGGATTTTACACTTGATCGGTCCAGGCATGTAGAATATATGAATTCAGAACTGCATTCTTTAAAACAAAATTCATACTGGCCAATGGGTGAAGAGATATTCAGCGGACACAACTGATAACAGCCAATCAAAGAATCAAATACACATGTTTGTTTGTTGGTTACCTTTCCCACTTGTGATCTCCTCAGCAATACTTTCACTCTTAGATGAGTCCTTGGCAACACTCACATCGGTATGAATAGATGAATCATCAGTTCTGATCTGTGAATTATCTCTATCAATGGACACATCCGAAGCTGTCTTGATACTACTATTACTCTTAGCCGAGTCGACAGCGGTCTGCAAAGACGAGGCCGTACTGATCACGTCCTTGTCTTTCTTTTCTTTATCTTTCACTGGAGATTTTTCTGATCTGTAGCCATCAGATACTGAATAACTAGGATGAGGTGGTGAACTAAATCAACAATAGAACAACATTTTAAGTTTATAATATTAGCAAGAAACGTGCTGGCAATTTATCAAAAACATCACAGTCATGTGGCATGCATGTGAATTGCGTGTAACCAAACATGTTGTATTACATTGGATACATATTGAACACAACAGGACACAGTGATTGGGGCACATTATGCACTCAACACTCAACATGACATAACTCTTTTGATATAACTTAATTAGCCTTCATCCCTTCAGCACCCTACATTGAAAATGCTGCAGTGTTTAATGGTAAACTGTTGCTATGACAACTGTCATAGGTACTTTTGCTGTCATGGAGATGTACTTTACAATTCTCTGACTACACACACTACTTACTTGGGTTGTTTTGATTTGGTTGTAGTACTGCTATAGTCAGTGAAATCAGACAAGTACATGGTTCTACTATCAGCTCTACTAGATGGACTTGAACTTGCTGTCATTGAATATTCACTCAGTTGTTTAGCTCTGTTGAAAACAAAAAATTATAGCATAAATCATTTGGACAGTTTTTTTGTGTTTATTCCTAGTTTCCTTATGTACAAAACGGCAGTGATTAGAAAACAGTCATGAAAACTTACTTTTTAGCCCTTGCTTCTTTCCAGGTTTCAACCTGCTGCTGTCGCTGTCTTTCAAGTGCAGCAGTCACTGCAGCTGCTGCAGCAGCAGATGCCGTTTCAGAGGCAACTTTTGTGGGATCAAATTTCTGCATTGCCGCTACTTGTTCTAAGGATGCATGTCTTGCCTGTAAATGTAAATGATAAAATGATGAGAAATGTTATTAACCTACGTACAATACACTAAAGAAATTGTCAAGGCATTGCAAGAAATTACTAGTCTGAGTGCTATTAAAGTTTAAATCAAATTTTTGAAAATTTCTATGACAATTATAACTGTGCCCAAATCCATCCAATATTCGTTGAGCCAGGCAACAGTTTCCAACAATGTCACACTTTGCTTTCCTCACATTTTGAGCAAAGTATAAGCACAGTGCATTTTGCTACAACAACCATATTTTTCATGACTACAAAATAGGCCAATATTTATATCCTAGTGGCATTATGGCATTTTAATGTGTTATCCCCAAGCCACCTAGGCCCAGCGGAACATTGAATTCATGTCTCCCATTCATGAGCCTGATCCAACTGCCACTATGTGATCGATATCCAGCCCCAGCAGTATATTTATCCAATTTTGATTTAACAGAAATTCTACATCCATTAGTTGTCTATCTCAACTATGTGTAATATGATATCACAGGAAGATGTGAACAATCAAAAAATAACACACCTCTGCTAACTGTTTGGCAGCTTCAGCAGTGACTTTTGCAGCTTCAGCCTGCGACTGCATCAGTTTATGTGCAGTATCAAGTTTGGCATCTTGTGCTTCCTTTCTTACTTGCACCAACGTCTTTTCCGCCTGCACAGCCGATGCTGCAGCTCTACTGCGTGCTTCTTCTAGTTGACGGGTCGCTGCATCTGCTTCTTGCCGAGCTTTCATTGATAATAGCTGTAGTTCTCTCTCGTGACTCTGTTGCCTTGCCTGCAGAATAACAAAATGTAATCTCGTAATTATACTAATACAACTTAACAACAACAACTACCACTATGTATGTGACATTAGTATGTGAATTCAAACTCTGTTGTGCATGGCACCTATCAGCAGAGTTGCACAGCTTAATGTTATCGCTTTCTTGTATTCATCCTTGTCTTAAATTGAAGAGTGGCCATCAATGCAACATGTGCCAACCTCCCGCCCCATTCAGTGTATACAACTCTTATAAAATTTCATACCATGCAACGACTGCTGGAAAAAAATCACTACTATTACTACTACATTTGAGAGAATCCTAGAACAGCGTGTACACAAAATTACTATACCTTCAAAATTTGAGCCAATGAAACACTTTCTTGTTGAGCTAGGGAGACTGCTCTGGTTCTTTCTACCTCAGTTAATTGTCTCATTGATTCTTCCATTGATTCTAATAGATTCAGCTCAGCGGCCATTTTGAGTTCAAGTGCACTTGGTGACATCCTAGGAGGGCCGTCTGTAACTGGTCTTCCATGCGGCACAGGCTAGGAAGAATATAAAAAACATTAAATAAAGAAACCCTTTGAAGATTTATAAAGATTGTATCTACAACTCTGAATAGAGAAATAAAAGACCAGAGTTAGGCTAAAAAAAGTAGGTAATGCAGTTAATAGTAGACACAATTTTTAAAAAATGTGTGAGACACAGGTTGCAAACTGATGTATTTGATGGTGAGAAGCAACAGTTTTTTGCCCTTAGTGCAATTCTATGGCATTTTATGTTATGTTACAACAAACCGTGTGTGTAACTGGCAACAGAATAAAATGTAGGGGATAAGCTTTTCTTGTAGATGGTATGTATTACCATAAGAAGGCATCAGCTAACACTAAACAGAAAGCTCATAGACTTGGATGGGAGTGGTTATTTTTGGAGATACAAATTACTTACCCTGTACAAAACATCTGATCTTCTTTGTTGCCTTGACAACGGAATATCATTTTCTTCTGGCACTTCTTCTACAGGGTGAAAACCATTAACATAGTCTCTTGTAACAGGTGACCTGGAATTGACCGGTGATTTACGGTCTGAAACCGGTGATTTCCTTTCACTGACTGGTGACCTTCTGTCACTAACTGGAGATTTGTTTCCAGTGGCAACCGGAGACCTAACACCAGATTTTCCAGATGTCGTCCTTGGACTTGGCGTCCGGGACCTTTTTACAGAAGCCCGCAATGTGTCTTCTTCAGAACTGTTAACGAAACAAGAATTCAGAAATTGAAAAAATCAATTCTGTAATCAACACACACAGTACAGAAATAAATAAATACAAGAACTTTGACATTGGTTGGGAATATTGACTTGTACATATGTACATGTACCAAGGAATGGAATTTTAGTATTTAGAAAAAAAATAATTTCTGATTATTCGGGTGGTGCATCTAATGGCCTTTTTAACCTGCATCATTTTTTTGATGAGAGATTTACCCAATGTCTAACTGCCTAATGTGGTTAATGCGGTCAACAGTGGACAGTTGTGATAAATCTGGTTGTCAAAGATGCTCAGACAAATATAATTCTGATGAGATGGCTGAGGGTGAGAGAAGACAGAATATACACACCTAGAGAAACTGTGCGAATATGTCGCTTCCTCCAGAGTGTCCTCTCTATTAAAAGACTTGGGAGTTCTCTTTTCAGATGACTTTTTGGAAGATTGATCACTTGGAGTTCTCTTTGATGCATTAGATGAACTAGCAGTGAAATCATCGGTGTAAGTGACTGCTTTACTCAAAGATCGCTGTAATAAAGAATTGATCAGTATTAGTCCTTGACCACCAGTTCCCTTTTTTCATCACAAATTCACAAAATAGTACCATTTATAGTCTCTGCACTTTTTTTCAGAAGATTGTAACAAAAATAGCCAAATTTTTGGAATAAAAACTGAAAATTGACACGAAAGTGGTTGCGTTGTCAGGAAAGCCCAAGTAACGAAATGTAACAAAAACTTATATCCATACATATTAATTTAAGAGATCCAGATATGGGGTCTTGTATCAATATCATATTTGCTTTAGTAGCAGCTTACATGAATGACAGAGGTGTGACTATGATCAAAATAAGTCATATTTTAATAGTCCAGTAAAAATAAAACCAATTTTTTTTGTTTTATTTGCACAAATATCAGCATTCCTAGGAACAGGTTCTTGGATTAGAGCATATACTGATCGTAATCCAGTGGTTCTCAATTACATGATATGAATGTACTCCCTGTGAGGAATCCCTGAAATGATAGACAAATAGTGAATGCAACATGCTATATACAGAGATAGACTCTCTCTGAATGCTTTCATCCATGTTATCTTTGATCACATTGACTGAGAAGCTGAAAAGCCATGTCCAGAAAATGCTTACCTGTGTTTTATCAGCTGGACTTGGTGATCGTTGATACGCATGACTTCGTGACATACTAGCACCAGTGAAATCATCTTCATATGAATACGACTGATTGACAGACTGCTCATGCGGTTTACTGGAATAATAATCTGAAGCAAAAACTTCCTGGCATTAATTTACAATGCATTATAGATAATGACATCGTAATCAAAATAAATCTTGGACTGCAGAACATTTAAATAATCGTGACTGATTTAAAATGTTAGTAAAACATTTGGAAGTATTGATGGTGGGTGTGAGAGGGTTTATGACAGACTCTAACCTTTAGACACCTTCCGAGGTTGATCTTTGCCAGCTTCTTCATATCGTCTTGTAAATATATCAATAACACTGAAGCCATCCGCTTTGGGTTGGTCCCAGTGGTGATTGTAGTAATCTCTTCTATTGCAAGCATTGGACAAGAGTTCTCGGTACGGACTCTCAGAATCTTTTACGCGCTGCGACCTGTCAATACTGCGGTGCTCAGCACTTCGCATCAACTCTTTAAACTGCAATGACAATAACAATATAAACAATAAACCTCTATGATCAGCGACTAGTTACCACATGAAAGCAGTAATTGTCTTTGTTGATCTTTTTTGATCCACAATGCACATGAAAAAAAAAAAAAGCAATGAAATTGAAATCTTACTTTTGGTCGTGTCTCTCCATAGTTGTCACTGAGTGAGCTGTCAGAATGATGTGGTGATATCTATCAAACAGAGCACACAAAAAAACAAAGTCAGTAATACATAATACTGCACTCAGCTTTCAAATCACCACAGTAACTGTACTGAACTGTACAGATGGAAGTACATTATTATAATCACTACCGAGTAATAATCAACAATTGTGAAATGCAGCATGACCAGATTTCACAACCGTGATCATTTGCTGCTACGCAATGCAGTTGTGTTCGTTTTTATTTGAAACTTTGATTAGAATATACTTTCAATACCAATAAAATAAAAATCTCTCAGTCAATCAGAAACTCAAGATTCATGCCTCTAGCCGAAAATTTGGAGACCCAACAATCAATTAGGTGGCTGAAGTTTTAGAGTTTATACAGTAAATACCTCATGCCTAACATACAATGAAATAAATCAAATCTGGAGATAGAGAAGTTTAGTTTGATACACTTTTTCAATTCACAGTGCTCAGTATAGAGAGGTGGCTTACCATAGGTGAAGTCCTTTCAGTACGATGTATGTGATCTCCCAATGTATGCCCAGATGGTAATTTCCACATCAGACCTTGTCTCACGTGATGCCCTCTGTATGCAGCCTGAATCATAGTGGCCGCTTTATCTTGTTGTTTCACATCAGATGCTTGTCTGGCATGATCTGATAAGCTTCCAATACCTACAATTCATATGACAAGGTTAACGATTAAAAACTAATGTCATTGATACTGGTACACACATTTCAGTCATCTGACTTTCTAGTCCTCACAGTAATACACACATGTGAGTCATGTGACTGTAGCCCTCACAACACTATATATCATACCTGGTAGGTCAGTTGAAAACACAGAGTAGTCGATTGGTGCTCCAGAGATTCTCTCATATCTGGTGGTTGGTGGAGATGTATGCACGGCGTCAGTTGGATATGCCCATCTTTCTGATCCAGATACTAGAATTCATAAAGAAGCCATGCGGTAATAAATATTACTGATAATCTTGTTAGAGGCATGATCTCATCAGACATACATTTCAGCTATTATATCATCAGAAGTGAGCCCGCAGCCAATGACAACCAGAGAAACTCGTTACATCATGGTTGCATTGATAACATTATCTTTCAAAAAATAAAAATGTTGAGTCAGACTTTGTAATACTCACCATCCAATTTAGATCGGTTTGCACTTGTATCAAGATCACCTGCCAATCTTCTTGCCTCAGCTTCAATTCTACCTTGCAAGGCAGAGGCCATGTCTTTAATAGCTGCCAAACGATCCGCTTTACTCCTTTGACCAGCGCTGTGTGATGCTCCAAAACCTGTGAACATACATGAATAATATATAAGAGCTGCATGCTGATATTATGAAGTCACTTTATATACATTATACATACTGTATCATGAGAACAATTTTCTAGTGAAATTTACAACAAAATTCCATATAGGCAATTATGGAGCAGAACCCCCAGCCTCCCAGAAAGAAGTTGTTCTGAATTAGACGCATAATTTTTCTTCATGAATGTGCCTTCAAATATATGTTACATTTTTACAAGAGTAGTCTTGAAATGTGTCTTAATTTAAGTTGTTTCATGGTTCATGTTCACTTGATTTAATATGCTAATACCATTAATTTGGGCATTTGTTGCCAAGTATTGGACAATACACCTCACAATATTTAAGAAAACTTGACGTAACATCTGTCACACACATATTTCTGATTACCCCAAGCTGTATGTCAAGCTGAGAATATTTCTTCTTGGCATGAGAATGCCTGTGGCATAAGCACGTCTATAACACAGTGTCAAATTCCACGAGGTAATACTCTAGTAATAAGGACAACTGAAATAACTTCCAACTTTTCTGAATGTAATTTCAGTCATCGTGGAATTGCCAATATGATGAAATGCACATCTTCAGCATGGATGACAAATAAACTAGCAATTCAATGGTGACACCAATCTCCAAATTGTTGTATTATGAGATGTTTGCTACTGACACTAAATATCAATCGTACCTGGTGTGTAGTTACTCCTGTATCTCAAATCAGTCATACTACTGGAATACGGCCGTCTTTTCATGTCCAGGAAATCAAACTCAGCTTTCCCAATCCCTGTCAAGTTATCAATACTGGTTGTCCTAGCACCTGGTTGACCTTTTACCTCACTTCTAGGTTGGAATGGACTTCCATCATGGTGATACTGGTTCATGGTAGGTTTGGGAGATGATCTCACTTCTGTGTTCAATGGTTTTGACTCTCTCGGGCTAAAATATATTGCAAACCATCTTTATCTTCCATATATTGGATATTGCTAAGTTAGTGAAGATGGAAACACGGATCTATTACAAGCATGACATTTAATCTAAAAAAATTACTGCGTACTTACCTTCTATCTGCAGGTGTTGATGGAACTAAACTGTCATCACTGTAAGTAGAACTACTAGATGTACTATTTAAACCTTTGTTTTCTTTATCAGATCCACTCAATTCAACCTACAAATAAACATCACATCAGAGTTTACAAAGCCATAATGCATTCATTGACTGTGAAGCCATCATAATTACTCCAAGGCATTTTTGTTTTTAGGTGCCTTTAGAATATCATATATATTTAGAAATCATCAATATTGTGCATAGAAAATGTGGTTCCAAGATACTGTAAAATACTTTATTTTCGCTTTCACTATTTTTGCTGAAGAAATAATTCAGTGAAAATCAAAAGCAGCGAATATAGATTTTTTCCTATATATTACATTTAAATCAGAGAAAATAAATTCCATACAAAACATACAAAATTTTTTTTTCAGCAGAAATTAATTCCAGCTAAAATAAAGTATTTTACAGTACTAGAAAAGTGCCTTGGAGTGAGCAGGGCAAAATACAGGTCTTATATGTGCACAAATTTATTGAAAAGTTTAGAGCTTAGAGATACGCATATAGTTAATATTATATTTGAATAGAAATGGTACACATTCTACACTTACATTTTCAAGATCCATCATATACACTGCCACTGTTTACGCTTGTACATGTAATTTATTTCCGTTGAATAAATGATTAAAAAAAAATAAAATCCAGCGAATATACCTTTTTCCTGTACTTTACATTCAACTCATCCAAAATCGGTGAAAACACCAAAAACCAAAGACTTTTCAATGAAAATTAATCCCAGCTAAAATAATGTATTTTACAGTTATGTAATGTAATGTACTGGTAATGTAATGTGATGTACTGGTAATGTACTGGTAATGTAATGTAATGTACCGGTAATGTAATGTGATTCTTACCCTTTTCCTTTCCTGTGGGAATGGATGATGCATTGGCATCTCATTGGGATATTTACTAAACGTTTCATCCAGTAATCTCCTTGACACATTTTTTTTCCTATCAGCAACTTTCACAGAATGTTTTTGTTTTTTATACAATTCTTCCAATTGTTTATTTTTCTTATCTTCTTGAATTTGTTGTTGTTTTTTCATTTCCTGTTGCTTTTTTTTTCGATCTGCTTGTTGTTTCATCATAAATTTTCGGACATCATCACTGTCATAATGGCGTACTTTTTGAGCTGGTAGTTGCGGTTCTGGTTAAATTAACAAAAATCATCATTGTTAATTACAGATCAACTAAACACTTTTTAAATAAATATATTGCACATCCTAGTAAATTCAAATGAACAGCAAAGAAAACAACTTATAACACAAATTGCAAATCAGTTGTAAATACTGCAGGGCATGCCATACTAGTATATTACCTGCACTATATTTGCCAAGTTTTCTCTTGGAAGGTACACCAACTTTTTTCTTTGATTTCATAGAGGTTTTGGAAATCAGTTTAGAACCCGACGTGCCTCTATTATCATCATGTTCATCATCTGAGTCATCTGTGAAGATTGCAATACAAAAAACAAATCAATTATGAAAAAAGACAATATCTGCATTCTGTTTTACCCTTTAACTTCATACTCCAAGCATTGATTGCTGATTGCTGTCATTGGAGACATTCTTGTGACACCATGAATCAGTCTCAGGCCAAATCTATAGGATTATGCATTTTTTTTAAATAGGCTATAATATTCATGTTTATATGTATTTATAAATTGTATATAAAAATATAATATGAAGTAAAAGTTCAGCAAAGGTGATATAGACTTTCATCTGTGGCAAAGACTGATTAAGGCACTCTCAGTCAATGCTCCGAAAAAGCTCTAACTAGACATTCCATTTTTTTCCTGTTTTTCTGATGAAGGGTGTTCATCTATAACATATAGTCCTTAGAGTTTGTTTTGCTGTAATATTTTTGAGTGCTTTTTTATCCCACCTATTTACCATTTTATTGTTGTTTTTCTAAAGCATTCTGCAGTTTTGAGAGTATTTGACATTCTAAGCATTGCTTGTCATTACAAAGCGAAGAAGAGCATCAGATTAATTAGACCAAAAGAACATGATTATTTTTCTCATTTGTCCATTAGACAAAATATGCTATTTATAAATAAATATATTTCCAACCTGATTTGTCAAGGTGTAAGTCTCCAAGTACTTCTTTAGCTTGTTCAGATAAAGCAGCCGTATTAGTCGGTTTGTCAGTAGACTCTATGGTATGCTGTGATAACTCTTCGTCATCTGATCCCTTCATCTGATGTTGATCCATGCTCGGTTCTATTTGCATTATAACTTCATCATCATCATCATCATTATTTTCTAACAAAGACAAATAACGAGACAAAAATATCAATATTACATGCTCCTCATGAAATGTTTATGATTTACATATGATATTTTATATATGAAAGCATATTATGGCCATAATGTTTTAACCCTTACACCACCAGTTTTCCCTTTTCATCACAAATTCAAAAATGGTTCTGTTTATAATCTGCACTTTTCTTCAGAAGATTGGGACAAAAATATTCAAATATTTTGAGTAAAAACTGAAAATTGACTCAAATTTTGGCTGTTGGCTCCAAAATTAGGGTTCATTCCCAGAAATATTTAAGAATATAAGGAAAAAATGCAGAACAATTTGGGTGGGAAATTCTGGTGGTGAAAAGGTCAAGGCACTGTGTGTGGTTTTCTATGATGGCTGCTAATTACAATATTACAGTCTTGCTATTTTTACCATAACTGCTATATTTTGTAACATACTTAATGGTTTATGTTCTTTTACTGGTTCATGTATTTTCTTTTTGGGAGGGGGTCCTAACACTTTCATGGCAACTTTCTGTCCTTCCCTCCAGGATCTTGCAGTGATAATACCTGTAAAAGAAAAACTCGTAAGGAGACAACCAAAGTCTTTCAAATTCCGTAATTTTTCAGTATATTCCAGGATCATACAAACTCTGAACTAAAGTTTACATCATCAATCTACAATCTCAAGGATGACTTAAAGAATGCATTTTATAATCACAATTATGTCCAGTGAATGTGAAAATAAAACCTAGCATGCAGCATGCACCTGTTGTTGGCATGGTAACAAGGCCTCTGCATAGTGAGATGAGTGAAATAAAATTCCAGGACTCTGCAGGTTTTTTTATATCAGTTTCCAGAAGAATTTCTTTGTAACGTTGGTAATTTTTTGTTTTTTTGTTTAAGGGGAGTTGGTTTGTGTGAGAGAGGCTAGCTTTCTACAATTATCATCTGAATAATTCATTTCTTGACATTGTAAGTAATGGATTTTTATGCTAATTGCACCTTTTTCAAGATTTTCCAGGACAATTTTCAGTACATCCCAAAACTTTTCAGTACATGCTAGAACCATACAAACTCAGGACTTACCTTGGTGGTCAATTCTATGTGGTTTCCTGTCTTTAGGAGCTGACACTCGTTGTATCTTTCTTGTTACTTTTCTTTTCTCATCTCCAGTTACTGGCACACTTGTTTTATTAGACATGGATGTTTTATGTGGCTGTAAAGCACGCCCTGTTGGTTAAAAATATTAAAATTATAGTCATGTGACTTGGCATATCATCTGATTGACCAAAACTTACAGAAAAAAAACTGCTGTAATAATAGGAAAACAACTATAATTAATTTGAATATCAATGAGACATTGATGTAATAGGCACTGGTCCTGGTACAGAATCACTATTTGGCACATTTTATTTAGTGTTACCATATTAACTCACTCCACTAGAAATATATTTCTAAATGGAAATGTACATAAACCCAAAAAATCATTTATTGTTAACTGGATGCTTGAAAAAAAACTTATTTTCATAAAATTTACATGTCATTTACATAATTAATTAAATGTATGCACTTCAATGTAAGAAGTGTTAACATACACATACCTTCATTTTTTCTTTCATTTTTTGAAGGTTTTCTTGTTCTCACTTTTCGTTTCATTTCACCTTCTTTGTACATTTTTCCATCAGGTGTTACTATTTTGGTCTCCGCTTCATTGAACCCTTTGTAAGTAGAGGGGGGAGGTACAGTCGCTACTTTACGCACTTTAGGTTGCTTACTTGTCAACACTGTTGTTTCTTTGGGTTTGTAGACTTCGGATGACGGTACAAAGTTCACTGGATCATTTTCATAGTGACGAACTCTGTTTACTGATTCATCTGATGGATAAAACAAATCAACACAATGCATAAATGCTAGTGTTTGAAATTTACAAACTTTATTGAAAGTATGCTGTACTACATAATTTCTAGTAGTTTACTAAATTTGGAAAATGGTAGTGCGAGTAAATGAATTGGTAGTCTTCCCAGAATACTAATATTAATAGCCTATAAAAAATGTAATCTTTAGAGGCCAATTATGTATATATAAATTATTTAAAGAGTTTGAATTTTCAGGGAACTCATGTGACGATTGCAGCTACCAATTTTTTCACAGTAGTGTTTGTAACGTCTCTACCAAGTTGAAGTAAATTTCAGTTTTCAACAAACAATTCAGTGAAAACAAATCCTGCCTGACATTAATCCATCATGTATAAACATACGTAAATCCATGTAACCTCAGTTTTGTTTTTAAACTATTGATCATGTTGTTGTATTTGTTTTCTGTTTTTCTACAATGAGTTTTACCCATTTCTTTGATGGACCCTATTATGGTAGTTCCCTAGCATTAAAACATATCAGTAAATCATCAGAAAATTATTGTGTGATAATTTACATAAATGCATGTCATTCATATTTGAAATTTTTATGGAGAAAAAAGGATGTGTTTTCAAGAAAACATATGCAAAACAATCCAAAAAGCAGTCATTTCGGAACATTTTAGAATCAAGTTACACACATAATTCCATGGATAACTTAAACTAATATTCAAAATTTTCCACTTTCTCATAAAAGCCATATGTAGCCTTCATAACAACAAATTTGGGGATATGAAGCAATGTTTCTACCATAGAAACCATATTTATTACCCAAAACACACATTTTGATCAATTTTCAAAGGTGGTTTTGTGAAAAAATATTTATTGAACATAAGTGATTAGTCCAAAACCCCTGTTTGCTGTATTTCAAGGATTTCTGAGTATTTTTTTAATGGTAGCAAACTACCTTAAATAGGTATTTATGTCAATCGGCAATCCATCTAAATAATAAATACTGTAAATCTTTTAATTTTCACAGTTAGACATGTTTGCGATATCAGCATTTTATGGCATTCATGAAGTCACTGAAACTTTATGTAATTTCACTGTCTTTGTTTAGCAGAATACTGTAAAATAGTTTATTTTTGGTAGAATTAATTTTCACTGCATAGACTTTTTGGGTGTATTGTAAGGAATTTTATTTTCACTGATTTTTGTCAAGTGGAATGTAAAATATAAGAAAAAAAGGTATATTTGCTTGATTTTATTTTCACTGAATCATTCCTTCAGCGAAAATAGCGAAAATAAATTCCAAGCGAAAATAAAGTATTTCACAGTACCAATGTGAACATTTATTAATCTACCAATGTATGCATTTGGAAATTCATGTTGTTACCTTTAGTCGCTAGTTTTCTCTGCTTTTCTATTTGCTCTCTGACTTTACTCAGTCCATCTGTGGAAAAAACAAAGTTGTAATTTACTTCAGATAAGTATAAGAAAATAATACCAGTGTGACAACATAGTGCATAGAGACAGAGATCTAAATAACTACTATGAACTTATAGTTCACATGAAAATGTTGTTGTCAAATGAAGATTTTGTGTTTTTGAAATGACGACGTTTGTCATCTTTCACAAAATAAATATTTATTGTTGACAAAATGGGCAAAGTTTCAACATTTATTTGCCCAATGATCAAAAAGTGGTTGCCCAGGACAACCAGACAACTGCCAATTTTGATCCCAGGTGGATGGTATGAGCGTTTTATACTTACCGCTATTAAACCTAGATATTTTGGTATCATTAGAAACTGATTGTTTAGACACATCAAGGTTTTCCATCCCTGGTTCTGAGCCATATAATCTGTTATAAGCTGAAGTGTAAGAATTCTGTTGTGTCCCACCACCAACACGGTGATAATTAGGCAAGTCATTCAACACACGTATTTCAGTGGTGGTGTCAATAGCGGAAGTACTGCGTTCACTGTAGGAAGGGGAGGCGTAAGCATTTGCATCATAGTCATTATATGCACTGTATCCCCTGTGTTTGCCATCCACATTATCGTTACTATATCCAGAATCCAATTTGGCATAACGTCCTTTTTCAGTCGACTCAAAGTCGTCCAGTGCACGTCCTTGATATCGCTCCGATTGAAACCAGTCATCTCTCAGTGTGTGCCTGATATCCTCATTGTTTGTGACGGGACTATGTGATCGATAACCACTTGTAATTCGGCTATTTTTAGTTGTGAAGTCATTCTCTATTACTTCAGTATCGTCTGTAACAAACGAGTGATTTCAATTAACATACAGGAATGAAATCAGCTGGCATACATACATAGTTTTCGTCAGAATTTTGCTGATACTGGAAAATTTATTCCTGGAATACCTCAAAGAAATACATGAATTCAAAGTAATTGTGGTTTATTAATCTATTAATGTCAACTGACATACCTTTTATAGTTACTTGCTTTCTCGGCGGTGTTCGAGTATTCAAATCATGAGTATACTGCCCTCGGTGGTCAGGTACCTAGAAGTGAAATAGAACGTCAATTACATTGTGCACATAAAACTGTTATTCGTTTTATCTAAAGTAAATGATATTGAATATGTGTACATAACAAATACAATGCAGATATACATTGTAACCTCGTTATAATGAACACCTTCATAAGGAATTTCCTTTATAATGAACACATTGAATATCTCCCACTCATAACAAGCATAATGCTTCACTATAGTGAACACTTCACTCATTGTATGTTTCCAAAAAAGTTTGTTACAACAAGGTCACAGTGTGAAGTGAGTTAGTGCAGTTGTACATATGCACACAAACCTCATTTTATTTTATGCTTGATCATTAAAATCTGAAATATTTTGACACACCTCAGTCATTTACATAAGCACATTCGAAAAAAACAATAAAGTACTGTAAAATACTTTTATTTTCGCTTGGAATTAATTTTCGCTGAAGAAATGATTCAGTGAAAATAAAATCCAGCGAATAAATCTTTTTTCCTATATTTTACATTCAACTTGTCAAAAATTAAAATAAATTCCGTACAAAACCTCCAAAATATATTTTACAGTACCTAAGTATACTAGCTGTATTTTTTAAATGAGTACAACTATCCCCTCACACCAGGCTTTTAACCAGTCATATGTCTGACTGGCATTTTAGACAGGCACAACCACATTTTAATTGGGCACAAAAAAGGTTTCTTAAACCTGTCCATATATAATCAACAAAAATATAAGTCTATGTTTTAAT
Organism: Saccoglossus kowalevskii; assembly: GCF_978046115.1. Classification (NCBI taxonomy): domain Eukaryota; kingdom Metazoa; phylum Hemichordata; class Enteropneusta; family Harrimaniidae; genus Saccoglossus; species Saccoglossus kowalevskii. The sequence goes on from NC_140657.1 coordinate 9,258,534, forward strand.
TTGATAAAATTTTAGATCTTGCTGTACACACCTTATAACCTTTGTTTGTCCCCAATTCAACGGTTGGCACGCGGTCAACAGCAACATTACGCTCTGTATTTGTATATTTTTTTGTTTCTTGGCTAAGAGGTGAATACGGTTCTGTCCTGTGAGTTTCAGCATCTTCTAGTCTTCTTTCTGCTCTTCGTAACTGTGGAAAAATGTCACAGTGGAAATTCATAATGAGAAACCGGGTTTAAATTTTCTCATGTTGTATTTCTATATCATTTTACTCATAGTTAAAAGTATCTGAAGCTAATTGAATGAAATCATATGTATGCTGTCTTTTCTACAATCAATAAAATGAAACTATTACTGTAAAACTATTAATTTTCACTGACATTTAATTTCCCTATCTTCATGTTTTGAGCATATTCACTGTGTTTTAATTTCACAAATTTAGCAAGAAAACAATAAGTTTTATTGTTATTTTCATGTAGATTTAATTTAGCGGATATTACTTTTCTGCAAAAATAGCAAAATTAAAACCCAGTGAATAATTAATGCATTTACAATACTTTGATATTGCTGACTTTTTATTAAGACATCTTCACACTTTATCTCTTTGCATCAAACTACATCAAAGAAAGTAGTTACATTTATTAATACAAGTGATCTGTGTACAATATTATCCATATATCATATTGTAATATTGACTTAGCACCATATATCACAATGTTTTTTTATGTTCACTGTACTAAACACAGCAAAAGTACAATCCACAGCGGTAACTCGGCTGCCCCAAGTACTGTGATTTACTAGACAAGATTACTTCAATCTAATCAAATTTTAATGTTTTTGTCTTATTCCAACTTTCAGCAATACAAGTAAATACTGAACCAGGATATAACCATTGGTTGAATACATTTCTAATTACTACATTGTAAGTTCTTTTTATTTCATGTCAGGACAAGCTCACACTAAGTCATTATACATATGTACATTACACTAGTGTATCAACAAGACGCAACTGAAAAAGAATATCTTGTAATTAACAACTAATTAATTAATGAAAAATAATTAACACTTCAATTAACATGTATGAGCATGAATGTAAGACTATCTTTGTAAAAGTGAAATATACACGTCTATAAACAGAGATGGAGTGATCCAGATCATAACCACTAATCAGTGTCACAAAGGCAGATCAAAATTGGAAGTTGCATGTTTGTCCTGAACAACCAATTTTATCATGCAGCAACCAAATGTGGAAATTGATTGCCCATTGAGACCTCCATCAAACCAAATAAAGAAATCACACTATTACATAGTCCAATGTAGTATTATCTAGTGTCTACATTTTTGTTGTAAAAAACAGTTTAATTCAATTTGTTGAGCAGTTGTTTGAAATGACAGATCCACCATGATGTCAGTGCCACCAAAAATTATTCAGGTGGCATTGATGTTCAAAAGGTTAAACACAAAGTTTTATTGGACAATTATACTTTTATTTGGACAGAAGTTTGTGGTTTTACCACTGGAGGACATGTTTTTTTTTTCAATTTCTACCCCTGCTACAATAAATGAGATGCAGCAAAGTTAAAAATGGTTTCTCTGAATGAGTACAATCCATCAAATTAAATTATTTTTTTCAGGGGATATGTTAGGACTTAAATAAAAGTTTATCTGGCTGAAAGTAGCTGATCTCTCATTTGTATAACACATCACATGATCAGGCTGGTTAGTCTGACTATTGATTCAGGTCAAAACAGCAATGTGTTCCATTTCATTGTTGATTTATTTAATCCTAAATTGCATTTTAGATAAGGTTGCATGACAAGTGTAAACAACAACAAGATATTGACAGCATTTGCTCTAAAACAAAATAACAACAAATACAAAGAACTTACGTCTGATTTGGCTTCTCTCATATGGTGCCAGAGATCTGATAAAAAGAAAGTCATAGAAATTATGATACTGTAAATGTTAGCATATAACTAATTATAACAATGTGATAAAAAAAAAAATGTTTATTTTCAAAACAGTTTGACAGTATAGTGACTACAATGCATGTTCAATTTCTCTGAAAAGATGAAGAGCAGAGAAAACTAAACAGTTACAGATATTAGAGTAAAATGTTAGCAAAAGGATACTTTATAAACAAGTTCTGATACATGTATCATGCTATGCAACTAAGTATGTATGTTGATATTGTGATACAATGCACAATGACTTTATTACAGCGGGCACAAATGAGATAACTATCAATTTCCGATAACCCAATCAACTTCCCTCAGACAGTTGAAGCGATCGCAAATTCATCAAATAATTATTTTTGTTTAGTCAAGACAATGTTGCAATATGAAAACAAAAAAAAACTTAGCCATAGTATGTGCCTAGACAATTCGATCATTTGAGAACGCCAACGAAAAAGTCATGGAGATCACTATATAGGTCACCAGACTGTGACAACATTCATCATGTCACTGATCAACACTTGCTCACAATCTTCTGTTTCAATGTTGCCCCGAAAATGTTCTATTAATCGTGACACATACATTTACATTTAAAAACAGCAGCAAACAACGCTGTTATTTTATCAACCGGTGTGAACAACCAATATTCGCAAAACAGTCACTGTGCATTTGCGCAAAATGGAAACAAATACATGTACAACAGACTATTGATATAATACGTATTTGCATTTATACAATTCATACATTTGGTTGTTGTCAAACTATTTGTTTTACATTAGTAAAATCATGGAAATGTTCACAACTCAATGTGTTTTCTACATTCAAGAGTAAGATGGTGGTAATTCTTATTTGGACAAAATGCATAAAGGCTACATCAAAATTATGGGTTATATTTCCCAGTTGAGTACTCCACAAAAAATATTTTAATAAATAACAATACCGTAATAAATGAATTCTTTTTGTGTTTTGCCATATCCAAAAAATTTATGGGAAAGTAAATGTATAAAAATTAAGTTGGTTGAGCGCAAAGTATACTGCATAGCAATATAAAATAATTTTGACTTGAGTTCTAAATATAGGGACTCAAGATATATTCCATTGTGAAAGCCCTCAAATTATCAATGATTTCTAGCAGTAATAGTACAGTAAACATCATATTATTATGTACATGTAAATCTACATGCAAAATTAAAAACTGAGTTGAAAAACTGAAATTTAATTGTGTGGTTAAATTGAATTAATTGCAACCTACCATCGTATTTTTCAAAAGGTGACGGCCCTCGTTGAATCAACACTGGTTCAGTTATCCGTCTACCTTTTACTGTGTGCGACATAGCTTAAATTATAGGAAAACTGGAAAAGACAAAACAAGATATAGACTCAACAGTACATACATTGCATATTTTCTTTATTTTGTTCTACGTATCAGTTTGTGACATGAATTAAATCCCCTTTAGCTATTTATAGACAAACTGTACAGAAATGCAGGTATAGGCAATCCCTGTTATAAAGCTGAAAACTGATGGGAGCTATGGAAACTCTCGTATTATATACCCACCAAACACATATACAGTAACTGCCATCTGCTTAATATTTACTCCCCAATGAATTAGCAGCTTTATAATCTACTGTTTCATCTTGTATGCACATACATGTAAATTTAATACAGTTATCAGACTGGAAATAAATTATGATTCTATCTACTCAGTGATCTAATGTAACAACAACACCACACATGTGACTTGCATTAACTAAATTATGCAACATCAATCAACAATAATATTCATCTACAGTGTACCATCCACACTGAGAATAATTATATAGCAGACAACTTATTTAACAGCCTGTCTTTGATTTACAATAAAATTACTACTAATTAATTGAATTAGATTACAATGAATGCAAGAGAATCATTACACAACTACAGCAATAATAGCAAATTTTGCATTACAAAATAATTAGCAGTTCTGTTGTACTAAAACTCAAGATTCGGTAATTCAATTGACTTATTTTGCCAAAAGTTGATTTTGATAGAAGCATAAAATTACACATTTATAGTTATGTTAAATAGTAATTAAGATCAGAAAAAACTTCAATATGTACAATTCTGAATAAATGAAACTTGAATGCAGCATGCAGAAATACTCTGATCTGAATGAATACCTAACATACAGGCACAATAGTGAGCGGCCAGGTGATCTATGGCGCCCATTGCAGCAAAACACGTCTGGGCATACGTGTTTAGGCATGCCCTCTCTGGACTAACTAATATTTGAAGACCTCCGACAAAATAAATCAATTTTACATGAAATTATATTATATATCCTAAGAACATCGTATGACTCACTGAACAAACCAACGGTAAAACTGCGGAATTTTGGTTCTGCAGAAAAAATAACAAATGTCAACAAATAAATTCTACTCCGACGTGATTACCGGCGCCCGCCTAAAGCTATCTCGATCTGGAGCCCGAATGAGTGAAAAGGAATGACTTACACATGAGTCATATGCCGTGGCAGTTATTTCAGTATGAGTTACAGCAATACAAATATGATAACAAATGAAAGCATACATGAATCACAAGCACCTCTCTCACAGTCACCCCGAAATCACCGGTAGGTCCCGCGACCGCGGTAACGAGCTGACACATGAAAATAAGTTTTATGCAACCAATAACGATGATTTATATTTATAAACAAATTATTTTGTAAGAAGTAAAAACAAACACCGTTATGCAGTTTTGATATTCAGGTTGATCGCTCATACACACAATATATGCGCTTCAATCGGTGGAATCACAGGAACAAAATATAGCGGTAGCCATTTTGAACATCCCGATGCAGCTCGAATTAGTAAATTAATTAATGATCGATCGCAACACAGTCAGCTAACTATTCCTTGCAATAAACACTGAACTTACCTCTAAAATGATAATAAATCGATGAATTCCACGGATACGTAGAAATGAGTCCCTAAACGCGAAATATCCTGGAGAAAACAACGGTACATCAAAACGTCGCCATATTGAAAAGTTTGTTAAGTCGCTTATGTTGTTTCTCAACTCCAATTAGGCCACACCTGACTGAAATGTCGAGAAAACAATGCGCGAGCGCAACTTTCAAAAAAGTGCTTATAAAACTGCCATGATGAGTTTTGTGTACAAACTTCACAACTACAACAGTAACTCTTATTTACTAATAATGCGATTTGTTAAAATAGCTAGTAGTTCACTTGTAAAACAAGGGCTAACATGTTTTATTAGTGGAGTAATGTGTAAACAACAAACAATTGCATGTCAAAGGTTAAATTTGATAAATTTTATCAGGAAATGAAGAGTTCCACGATGGTGATGATGTCAGAATGTTTGTTGTGATTGCAATATTGTTCATTTGAATTGTTTTACACGATGTATTCACTTTCACGTAACCACGAGCATTGTATTATCAGCTTAAAATCCGCCAGCTTTGTTATTTTACTTGTATTCAGTGTAATTTTACAAGTAAATTCAGAACCGTTCACTGCTGGACTCAGCGCTTTTGGAGCGGCTGGCCTGGCGGCATTTTATACTGTTGCTGACAGGTTATGGTGTAATTTTAAAGAATGCTGTACAGAAAAATACATCCCAGCTAACATCACAAGTAAGTTTGGCACTTGTTTTCTCCGCGTTCGCTATATGTAAATTTTAAAAAAAAATCTAAATACAACTATTAAAGTTTACTTAACCCTCTTCTTACCGACGCCATAAAATACCATGTGAAAAATGGAAACCTATTTTCCCAGCATACATTTCGCACTAACTAGCCAAGACTTTTTGTGTAATTTCAACCAATTTCAATTGTCAAGTACTGCCTTTTAAGTAATCAAATTGACATTAAACTTTGTTTTCCATTTAGAATAGAATATTGTCTTCTCATTTCATGAAATTCAGACACATAAATTAAATTGTACGATTAGAGGAGGGTTAAAAAAATATGCTAATTACGATAAACATGACAGCTGTGAATTTTGTTAATAAATCATGAAACCAGAGATAAAAGTGAACTTTCCTAAAAGAGTAAGTCATGGTTTATCAAGTAACTATGCTACTTGAGAATTTGAATTTGGGGGGTCCAAAAAAATGTTACCCCCCAAAATATGGTTTTGTATGGCTTGGGGTGTTTCCAGTCTAAAATCAATTATATGGTATTTTATGCGTTCAGATTGTGCAGAACATAGGGCATTTATCTTATGGCATTATATGGCTACAGTAATAATTAAAGATATGGTACTTTATGGTTTCAAAAGGAATAAGTACTCAGCCAGATAATATGGGTTTTTATGGATTGGGAAAGGAAATCATTGGTCCATAAAATACCATGTTATGGTAAAATATGGTTTGGGGAATACACGTTTATTTTATCATAACCTCAGGACCACAAAATATGGTACTTTATGGTTTCAGAAGGAATAAGTATTCTGCCAGACAATATGGGTTTTTATGGCTTGGGAAAGGAAATCATTGGACCATAAATACCATGTTATGGTAAAATATGGCTTCAGGTTTTTATTTGAGAAAATATAATTACCTAAATGCGACGATCAAATTCTGTTAAACTCTGAATAATTTTGAAACTCAAAATGATGTCAACAGATTTAGCATTTACATGTATTGCCCGTGTAGTAACCTTTTCGTGGGCTAAAACAGCTGTCATTTTGAACATGTTAATTATCTTCATTTGTTTATAGACTAGTGGCACTAGAAGAATTTGTTTATCAAAAGAAATGAACATTTCTACAGTTTGACCACTGATATATTTTGGCTAAAGAAAAACTAAGTATAAATATGATAAACAAAAACGTCTGGACAGATAGAAGCAAAAATATGTCATTAGTCCAAACAGATTTGCACCTGTGTATCAAATTTTAATGAAATCTTGATGGTATAGTAACACATGGTTTAGTGAACTCTGACACCATATATTACCATAAAATTTTAAATCTGAAGCCATAATATACCATTTCACAATCAAGTATCATATAAAATGCCATAAATTACCATATTCAATCCAAGTGTAACAAATTTTACCATAAAAAAACATAATGTTCATAATAGCAGATACCATAATAAACCATAAATCCATACCAACAGCAATATGGTCCAATCCATAAAAAGCCATGTGTGATTTTTTAGTGATGACTAGAAAAATACCTTTCGTGTATTTCATAAAAGTAGTATAATACATAAAGGACATCATAATAGATATAATGCATACAAGAAGTTGTAAGAATATTCCATAATCTAAAGTTCGGGAGATGTAAAACCAAAAGAGACAATGTGCAAAAATGGCTATGGTATTTTAAGGTATCAGGCAAAAATGCCCTCTATTTTCACAAGGTTTTTTATGGTGTTGGTAGGATAACACAAAATATATATTGGCTAAAAGAGGGTTAATCACTTCAAGTTGTAACAATTTTCATAATACTGTGGATTTATTATGTTCATGTGATACAAAATGAGCAGCTCTGTACACTAGGTGCATTGACCAGTTTCTTGCCTTCAGATCACAAAAGCAATAGCATTAAATTTATTATCATTATCACCACAGGTGATTGCAAACTTATCATGTAACTCTGATTATCTGAAACTATTACAAAAAACATACAACATGTTTACAAGCTTTCAATCTGCTCATTTAAATTTCCACCTGAAACGAATTGTCAAGTTTCATTAAAGTGTTTTTTTTCATTAAAATCCAATTGAGACAACTGGATATTGGGTACTATAAGTCACATGCTTTTCTATGATGGAACACAAAGCCAATCATGTACATGTACCAATACTGTACCCTGTTCATTTTCGAGTTTCCCACTGCATACATGCAAACAGGTTCGTCTCTTTCATATCAGGAACTATATCCAACAGCAATTATTCTAATTTATCAACCACAGTTATTTATAAATATTTTATAATTAGGCCTCAAAAATGGAAACTGCTTTTCTGAAAGCGCTGTATGGTGTAATAAAATTATCATTATTATTATTATTATTATAACATTGTGAAAAATTGAGGTATTTTTTCAGAGTTGTATAGAAAATTGAAACATACATGTATAACTGTAGCATAGACTTTTAAAGTATTTCATTTACTTTTCTATAAATTTTGCCTTGAGAATTCATGGCGTGTAGTACACTGGAGTCAACAAACCTAAATATTTATAAACTAAAATGATAACTTCATTTTAGTTTATAAACTTGTATGAGCTCATGTAGTGGCATAGATTTCTGTTTGATTGATGCATTAGTGCTTCATAGATTGGAGAGGGGTGCCAGCCTGAGCTTAGCCAATCAAATCATCTCATTTGGATTTTAATGGGACTGATTTAAAATGAAAACAGTTTTTATAATTTTATAAGAATTTACACATGCCTATACAAATATAAGCCCCAGCTCACTGATACACTTTCCATGAAGCACAGTTCTGTGCTTTTTATGTATTACCAATATCTGCATATAAATAGTGGTAAAGTTTTTGGTTTATAGAAAACACTAAAAATAGGAAAGAGCATTCATAAACAAAAATATTGTTTATAATTATAAAGTATATTAATTGTCATCCAGTATAGATTATTTATCACCTTTTAAATATGTTATCTTTTAATTTAATATAAAGCTTGTGTAGTTACTATTTATTCACACTCATTCATTTATTTATTCATTCATTCATTCATTCATTCATTCATTCATTCATTCATTTAGACAGTGAATTTCGTGAAGGTTTGTTATAAAGATTTATAAAATACTTATACAATATTTATCTCATGCTTCATTCAAATATGTCATTTAGGAAAGCCAATCACCCATGAGCCTTTGCAAGTTTCTTTCAATCATTGGCTGAGGACTGCCTTGCATTCGGTAATGCATTATGATTGGTCAAGTTGTTTTCAACCGTCATTTGAAATTTATGAGTAATTTATCAATATTTTATATAAAAAAATATTCATGTTTTCATGAAGTTCTCTGTACAATTTTCTGTCATGCTTTTTATTTTCATAATTATTTATTTATTTATTTATTTTCCAGGTCTTTCCATGGATTTACAGCAGAAAGTGTATGGACAGCATTTGGTGCAGACAGTGGTTTTAAATACAATTCAGGGTCATGTGACCAACCCCAACCCCACAAAATCCTTAGTGCTATCATTCCATGGATGGACTGGTGGAGGGAAAAACTTTGTGAGTCATATTATTGCTGATAATATCTACATGAATGGTATGGACAGCAAGTACGTCCACTTGTTTGTTGCGACATTGCATTTCCCGCACAAAAAGGACATTGACCATTACAAGGTAATATTGCCCTCTTGTGGCTGATAAAGATTTTTCTTTGTTTTTATTGGTACATTTGTTCAAATCAGGCCAATTAGTTTTCAAAGGTATTCATGTTTGTACCATTTTCAACGATATTGACATCAACTTCAAGTGCTACATGACATAAGGACTCACCATACCAATATTCAAGTTTGTTCAAAATAACTTTTTCATCGATGTCTGATTTAGGTTTAAGGGCGATGGTCATCCCGTTTAATCCTCGGTTAAAATACATTGTTTGTTTAGATGAAAATTGAACACGTACTGCATGATGACCATTGCCCTTTAACCCTACTAAGATGAAATATATTTGATTACATAGGATCAGTTGATTTCCTGGATCAAGGGCAATGTGACTCAATGTCAAAGACAGTTGTTTATATTTGATGAAATGGACAAAATGCACCCAGGATTAATCGACGTACTCAAACCCTTTCTTGATCATTATCCGGAAATAGATGGAGTTGATTACAGGAAAAACATATTTATATTCCTGAGGTAAGCCTACAAAATTTCATAGAATGGGAAAACACAAACAGAATGATTGATTGTGAGGTGTGTGGGTATACCTAGTATTAAGGATCTAGCTACGACTTCAACTCATCTTGAGACATACCCTATCGTGACTCCTTGAAAGTAGAGACACACACCCTTAAAACATGTTCTTCTCCTATAGTATTTTACTGAAAGGCAGACACTTTTAGGACTTCACCTCCTCTTATTCCTAAATAAAACCTTAAGACTTTAATTTCTCATATCCCTGAAAGATAGAGCCATGCTTATAGGACTTGATTCTCCCATATCTTTGTGACATGCCCTTTAAACTGTCCTTTTTCTATTCTTCAAAGGTAAAACTTTACTTCATATTTTCAAAAGATAGGAACACATACTGTAAATGCATTAATTTTTCACTGGGTTTTAATTTCACTATTTTTGCTAATGGGTAAAATTTGCTTATAAAGTAAATCTTTCCTTGACACATTTGTAAAATTAAATCACAGTGAATATGCTCAAAACATCAAAATAAGGAAATTAGCTGTCAGTTAAATAAATGGTTTTACAGTAATGTGATTAAGCTGTATCTTTAACTGGTTGATTATACCAGACATTATGCAGGCCTGGTGTCTCGGAAATGGTGTAGAAGCTAGAAATGGCTCTCCAGAACACTGTGATGAAAGAAATTATGGGAGCTATGCTATTATCTGTTTTACCAGTAAAAACTAAAAATTGACTTGATTTATTTGTTGAGTCCAAAATTATGGTTCATTTCCAGAAATATTGAAGAATATACAAAAAAGTCCAAACAAATTGGGCAGCAAATACATGTAGTTAAAATCACTTCAAAATATGTACATGTATGGCAGAGAGATAATTAGGATCTTGATTTGAACGAGTGGAGTACTATAAAATACTATTTTACCTGGAATTAATTTTCGCTGAAAAGTCCTTTTGGGCACTTTTATGGAATTTATTTTCACTGATTTTTGATTAGTTGTTGAATGTGAAATATAGGAAAAAAAGGTTTATTCCCTGGATTTTATTTTCACTAAATCATCCTCTTCAGTAAAAATAGCGAAAATAAATTCCAAGCATAAGTATTTTACAGTAATCACTCATCTTACCTTTTCACCACCAGTTCCCTTTTTTATCACAAATTCACAAAATAGTCCCACTTATAGTCTGCACTTTCTTTCAGAAGACAAAAATAGCCAAATTTTTTGAGTAAACTGAAAATTTACTGAAATTTTGTTGGCTCCAAAATTAGGGTTCATTTCCAGAAATATTGAAGAATATAAAAAAAAGTACAGAAAAACTTGGTCGAGAAAATCTGGTGTTGAAAAGGTTAAAAAGTAAGACCTGATTATTGATATGCCTGGTCTGAATAATTCAAATTGATTTTGCATTATAGTAATACTGCTGGTAATGACATAACAGTGAAAACTTTGGAAAATTGGAAACAAGGACATGATAGGAAAGACATTACTGTTAAAGAGATGGATCAGCTTCTGAATGTGAATGCTTTTAATGAAGCAGGTAAGATAGTCAAATATGTCAATAAAGTAAATATTACCTTGTTTAATCAATAAATGTCTCTCGAATGATCAATGTGCTCTGATATCAGTTCTATAGTTTCATTGTATCTTGGGAGATAATTATGATTATGTGCAATAATTTTTTGGGTGATTGTTCATTCAGTTTTATTGCTTTATCTGTAATGAAATGAAAGTATAAAAGTTAGCTTGTCTGTCTGTCATTGTTGTTGTTAGTCCCCGTTCGGACGCAGTCCGAAAACGGGGACTTATGTTTTGCCCTGTGTGCGTCCGTCCGTGCGTCCGTGCGTCCGTGATCACCTGTATCTCGAACATGCATGGACCGATTAAGTTCAAACTTCACTCATACATCACACATTATATGGGACATATGCACATGCATTTTTTTCATGATCCGATTAACGATAGCCGAATAGCGGCCATTTTAAGGCCGAAAATGCATCAAAATCGAACATTTTCACCATTCCGGACCCGGATCTCAGTTATGCATGGACGGATTTTGTTCAAATTTGGTACATACATTAAACATAATAGGACCTTGATGCACGTCATTTTTTTTTTTGGATCGGGTTCGAAATGGCCGACTGGCGGCCATTTTGTTTTAAAGAATTCAGTTCTGGATCCGTATCTGAGACACGCTTGGATTGATCGAGTTCAAACTTCACACACACAAGGTACATCATGTCACAAATATGTATGTGCATTTGTTTCATGATCTCATTAACGATAGCCAAATGGCGGCCGCTTTAAGGCCGAAAATGCATTGAAATCGCACATTTTCACCATTCCGGACCCGGATCTCAGTTATGCATGGACGGATTTCATTCAAATTTGGTACATACATTAAACATAATAGGACCTTGATGCACGTCATTTTTTTTTTCGGATCAAGTTCGAAATAGCCGACTGGCGGCCATTTTGTTTTAAAGAATTCAGTTCTGGATCCGTATCAGAGACATGCTTGGATTGATCGAGTTCAAACTTCACACACACAAGGTACATCATGTCACAAATATGTATGTGCATTTGTTTCATGATCTCATTAACGATAGCCAAATGGCGGCCGCTTTAAGGCCGAAAATGCATTGAAATCGCACATTTTCACCATTCCGGACCCGTATCTCAGTTATGCATGGATGGATTTTGTTCAAATTTGGTACATACATTAAACATAATAGGACCTTGATGCACGTCTTTTTTTTTTCCGGATCAAGTTCGAAATGGCCGACTGGCGGCCATTTTGTTAAAGAATTCAGTTCTGGATCCGTATCCAAGACATGTCTGGATTGATCAAGTTCAAACTTCACACACACATGGTACATCATGTCACAAATAGATATGTGCCTTTGTTTCATGATCTGCTTAACAATAGCGAAATGATTGCCATTTTAAGGCCGAAAATGCATCAAAATCGCGTATTTTCACAATTCCAGAACGAGATCTCAGTCATGCATGGATGGATTTTGTTCAGATTTAGCACAATGTGTTGTACATATGCAGGTGCATTTCGGTCATGATCTGCTTTGAATGTATATGTAACTCAAATATGAACGGAACGGGGACGTGTCATTGACAATGACTTGTTGTTGTTGTTGTCGTTGTCGTCGTCGTTGTTGTTAACAATTTCAGAATAACTCAAGTCATTTTTCTAAGATCTGACCCAGACCAGACTGTATAGAATCAGTCAACTTATAATTGAGGTGCTGTACTATGTTGGTGCGTCTGTCACATATATTGTTGGAGATATTGGTGAAAATCTACATTGGTTTAACATTGGCCTTACTTGATCAAAAATTGTATTTAATATGCTGTATACGCCTATAATATACATATATATTGCTCATATTGAATAGTGTGGTGTTTAACTGTAGCTCTTCAAGATATGCTACTGTAGTAAGTATGGTGTTGTATAAATCACCACCCGTCCAAAAATTTGACTAGTAGATGTACTCTTCCCACCACATTTTGGTCAGTATTGAATGTTGATCATTTTCGCTTATTTATGTTATTGTTTGAAAGCTTGTTATCAGTATCTGTTACAGGTATATTCTATGAGGGACAGTTTATGTAGTATTAATTTATAGGACATTGATATTTTTTTTTTTCTGTGACTTGCATTATGTATATGATGTATTATAAATTTGTGTATCTCATTCTAAATTGCCTAAAACTAAGTAGATATGTTTCTCTTTCAAGATTGGTCGTTATGTGGGAAAGGCTTCCATAGTCATGCTATGTTTGTTTTTTTTTTTCTTACTTTTTCTGTTACCATCATATCTGCACTCAATACAAGTACATTGCATGATGGGTATGTATCTCATCTACCAATAAAAATAACATAGCACCAAACCACCTACACATTTGGACACTGGACATACACCTAAAAATGATGCTTAGTAACGAATTTTATTTCACAGTGCTGTGTTTGATACGTATATTGGTGCTGTTCATGTGATTCAATTCTTGTATAAGTTTACTACATTAAATTCAATTTGCTGTTTATACATTGTTATTTCATTGTTTTACTTCAATATAGAAGCCAGCAGAGTTTGCATTGTTTATTAGATTAGATTCACCACCAGTTCCCCTTCAGAAGATTGGGACATCAATTTTTTGAGTAAAAACTGAAAATTGACTCAAATTTTGTCTGTTGGCTCCAAAAATGGAGTTCTTTTCCAAAAATACTGAAGAATATGAGAAAAAAATGCCAAATAATTTGGGCAAGAAAGTCTGGCAGTGAAAAGATTGATAATAATAAAAGTATTAAATCATTCAATATGCTTGTATTTTGCAGGAGGATTATGGCACAGTAACCTTATTGAAAAACATTTGATTGACTTTTTTGTTCCGTTTTTGCCTCTGGAAAGGCAGCATATCAAAGAATGCATAAAGGATGACTTGAAAGAAAAACGGTTAGTTGAAAAAATCCAGCGAAGACTAGGACAAAGTGAAATAGATTCAGTCATTACAGAAATTGCAAATGAACTTCAGTATTTTCCCGATGAGCATAAGGTATATTCTAAGTCTGGATGCAAGAGAGTCTCACAAAAAGTTGATCTTGTTGTCGGAGAGATGTTGGGATTTTTGCAACTAAGGAACACTTTATAGTGCCTTTGCACATTGCAACACACTGTGTAATGCTTTATTTTAGCTGGAATTTTTGCTGAAAAGACTATTTCTACAGCGAAAATAGCAAAAATTAATTCTAACTGAAAATAAAGTATTTTACGGTATATATATGTCAACTTTCTGCTAAGTGATAGGAAAGCAGTACATTGTATTTACAATTCTATACTTATCTCAGATTGTGATCTTGAACCATGATCCATTGCAGCTGTAAATCTTAAAACTAATGTAGCACTTAGATTCATTGCAAAATACATAACTGTACATAAAGTACATTGTCAATAGTAAAAAAATATTATGAAAGCCACCTTACAGTATTTGCTATATAGAAGAAGCACATCTCCAACTGAAGCGCATTTAAACCCAAAATAGCATGTGTTGTATAATGAATCATTAAAATGCATCTTATCCCCCTATAGAAACTTTTAATGTTCATCAGTGCATACACTTCTAATAGAGAAAATATGGTAATTTGGGCAAATGATAAGTTATAATATACTTTAAGAATTGACATAACATTTTTGAAAACATTTTGAGTGTTTACAAATATGAATTTCTAAAACTTAATATTATTCAGAGATTATTTATTTAAAGAAAAATTTATCTTGATTGAAAATGGGTTTGTTTTGTGTATATTGTATATTGATTGTTGTATGTCCATTAGCAATATGTTTGTGTTATGATATATATATTAGAAAGGGTTCTTTCTTTCAGTGGTTATGATAAAGGTTATAAACCAAACAACACATTGTACTGTACATGTATAATTGAATGTTTCCAATAAATCATGTTAAAATAGTCGCTGTATTACATTATCAGAGACTAACATTTTATGATTCAGTTGTATTTTCATTGTTTCCCTTAATTTTACTCATAACAAATAATATATGCTGCAAATGTTTTTTTCTGAAAATAAAAAAAAATGTGTTTGCACATATCTGATTTGTGATGGTATTTGGTGTGTGTTTACATAGGTAATAAAGGGTTGTATTTAGTGTGTGTTTACATAGGTAATAAAGGGTGGTATTTGATGTGTGTTTACATAGGTAATAAAGGGTAGTGTTATGTGTTTACATGGGTAATAAAGGGTGATATTTGATGTGTGTTTACATAGGTAATAAAGGGTGGTATTTGATGCGTGTTTACATAGGTAATAAAGGGTGGTATTTGGTGTGTGTTTACATAGGTAATAAAGGGTGGTATTTGGTGTGTTTACATAGGTAATAGAAGGTGGTATTTGATGTGTGTTTACATAGGCAATAAAGGGTGGTATTTGATACGTGTTTACATAGGTAATAAAGGGTGGTATTTGGTGTGTGTTTACATAGGTAATAAAGGGTGGTATTTGGAGTGTTTACATAGGTAATAAAGGGTGGCATTTAGTGTGTGTTTACATAGGTAATAAAGGGTGGCATTTGGTGTGTGTTTACATAGGTAATAAAGGGTGATATTTGATGTGTGTTTACATAGATAATACAGGGTGGTATTTGGTGTGTTTACATAGATAATAAAGGGTGGTATTTAATGCGTGTTTACATAGGTAATAAAGGGTGGCATTTGGTGTGTGTTTACATAGGTAATAAAGGGTTGTATTTGGTGTGTGTTTACATAGGTAATAAAGGGTGGCATTTGGTGTGTGTTTACATAGGTGATAAAGGGTGATATTTGATGTGTGTTTACATAGGTAATAAAGGGTGGTATTTGATGCGTGTTTACATAGGTAATAAAGGGTGGCATTTGGTGTGTGTTTGCATAGGTAATAAAGGGTTGTATTTGGTGTGTGTTTACATAGGTAATAAAGGGTGGTATATGGTGTGTGTTTACATAGGTAATAAAGGGTGGTATTTGATGCGTGTTTACATAGGTAATAAAGGGTGGCATTTGGTGTGTGTTTGCATAGGTAATAAAGGGTGATATTTGATGTGTGTTTACATAGGTAATAAAGGGTGGTATTTGATGCGTGTTTACATAGGTAATAAAGGGTGGCATTTGGTGTGTGTTTGCATAGGTAATAAAGGGTTGTATTTGGTGTGTGTTTACATAGGTAATAAAGGGTGGCATTTGGTGTGTGTTTGCATAGGTAATAAAGGGTTGTATTTGGTGTGTGTTTACATAGGTGACAAAGGGTGGTATTTGATGTGTGTTTACATAGGTAATAAAGGGTAAGTTCATTTGTGTAACTATTGGATTTTGCAAAGAATTGAAAGATTGAAAATGGACTATAGAGGGCGTTTGTGGGAAACTCGTATCGTTTCCATACAGCTAACATAAACTTTCAAGCAACGTAAGACGAGGTCAAAGCTAAGCGAAGAGCGCCATCTATGTTTAAAACCTGTCTTTGAAATGCAAATTATTGCGCGTTCAGTGTATTTCAGACAAAATTTGTAACATTTCTATTATTTTGGACTCAAATTGCTTTCAGCTTTGACACCTCATCCTCATGTTTGTCAAAACGTTTAAATGTAGAGCGTTTTTTTGAAAAAAAAATGGAAGGAAGCAAACTTATACTTTTCAGTCCGAGTACCATCGGTCCGCATTGCGTTTATTTTCCACTAGAACAATAAAAACACAGCACTATTTATTGCATACAAAATACAACGTAATTTCGTGATCAAGTCGTACATGCACGTAACTGAGGGACACCGTAGTCGCCCATAATGGCAAATAGCTCCCTCAACCTAGGAGTCGTCATACGGCAAATGCATTTATTCCTGTTAACGTTCAGTTGACGTCCATTCCTGACGTGACCGCTTGTTTTTTCCTATCATACTGCTAGTTTATTGATGATATGTGGAATGGTGTTACGACGGCGTTTAATTATGGCCGCATTGGTCTGTCCATTCATTGTGACGTTTTAGCTGAGCGTATCAGATGCACGGACACAGCCTGAAAATACATAAACATGATTGTCAATTCAAAAGAAATGCGACTAATTGATATTGTCTTGTTTTACAACATCTGCATATACTAGTACTTAAAATAACGTTCCACTACTTACTTATTCGCCTGAAAATCTTGACAAACGCGTTTCTGACTCGTCCTAATAAATGTTTTTTCGCTTTTGTTTGGAATGAAGGATCATCTGGAAAGATATAAAAAAACATGTATATATAAAAATATATTGTTGTTGTTGTTGTTGATGATGATTAAATTTAATGCAAATACATGTATTAATTAATTAATTGTGATATTCATAAATAATACACCATTGAAAGTATAGCTACCTTGATCCGTATTGCCAATGACCCTTTTGGGTACTGGTCTATCATAGTATTCAAACGCTTCGAAGTGCGAGGATTCCCTTATTCGGATTTTCATTTCCATTTGTCTCTCCATTCTTTCAGTAATACGAATTAATTCGTCGCTGTCTGTATCCGTGTCACTATCCTGGCTGTCAGAAGATTCCTCAGTAGATTCAACTCTTACAACAACTTCACCTGGTTCTCTCTCGCCGTCGCCAGAAGTCGATAGTTGCCGTTGATCTTTTTTGACGTTGCCCGTCTTGTGGGCGTGCTTGAGACATTTACGCCAGGCCGTATACCTCAAATGCGAGCTTGCTTTGAGGGTAACACATTGCTGTAAAAAAATATATAATGACATTACGGTTGTTTAATTAATTAACAGCATTATTAACATTACTAAATATGCAAATATGTGGAACAAATAAAACAATCAATATATTGTAATGATGTATGTGGAAACTTACATGTGATTTATCAGTGTCTGTGTGTCTCAGAGTCAGACTCTCTAAATTCGATACCACAGAATATTCAGCAAGATTCAGGTAGATAATAGCATCCCGGTGCTAAAATAAATAAATAAATAAACAAACAAAAACAAACAAACAAGCAAACAAACAAATAAATAAATAAATAAATAAATAAATAAATAAATAAATAAATAAATAAATAAATAAATAAATAAATAAATAAATAAATAAATAAATAAATAAATAAATAAATAAATACTCTTACCGTATGAATTTCCAAGTGACACGGCGCAAACAATTTACATAAAACTCGTCTCCACTTTCTTCTTTTGTTAACATTCTCGGAATCATTTGGCATGTAGAGATATCCCTGACGAAGAAGCTCGCCATCCTTGAAATAAAGGTAAATATGGATGTAAAGTTTTATAGAGGAGTGAATAAACATATCGTTTAGTTTTCAAACTAGTTCACGTTATGAAAAATTCAAGCATCAGAGAACACTATTTCCATTATCAGAGACAAATAACCTTTCCGCAGTACTTAATTCATAAACTTACCTCAGTTTCATCAGTTTTCACAATCTTTTTGCAACCCATAATAAACGCAATAAAGTAAAGTGTACAACGATAAAGCGATGAAGTCTGCACGATATACTGAGCAATGTTTTCGCAAAGTAAGCAAATAACACCGAATAAACGGCAAGGTAAAGACTATGTCTAATTATAGTAAATACGTACTGCGTGCGTGACTCGAACCGGCGCTCGCGTACGGCACCTAATCGCCTAGCTACACGCCACTACACGTCTTCCCCTCGGCCACCGGGCATCCCCAAAAAAGGATGCTTAATAACCGAGCTTATTACGTGCAGAGAACGTGAAACCCGTCCACGCGATACGCGCCACACAGCATGGCCAGAATGCGGCAAAGGCCTTCAGATCTGGCTGTAGTAGGATGGTGAAAGTAACGGTACAGCATTTTAACAGTGAATAAGTACTGAGAAATAATTTTTAAACTCATAGTTGCTGTCGACATAGGAAGTAAAGTAAGCAAATAACACCGAATAAACGGCAAGGTAAAGACTATGTCTAATTATAGTAAATACGTACTGCGTGCGTGACTCGAACCGGCGCTCGCGTACGGCACCTAATCGCCTAGCTACACGCCACTACACGTCTTCCCCTCGGCCACCGGGCATCCCCAAAAAAGGATGCTTAATAACCGAGCTTATTACGTGCAGAGAACGTGAAACCCGTCCACGCGATACGCGCCACACAGCATGGCCAGAATGCGGCAAAGGCCTTCAGATCTGGCTGTAGTAGGATGGTGAAAGTAACGGTACAGCATTTTAACAGTGAATAAGTACTGAGAAATAATTTTTAAACTCATAGTTGCTGTCGACATAGGAAGTAAAGTAAGCAAATAACACCGAATAAACGGCAAGGTAAAGACTATGTCTAATTATAGTAAATACGTACTGCGTGCGTGACTCGAACCGGCGCTCGCGTACGGCACCTAATCGCCTAGCTACACGCCACTACACGTCTTCCCCTCGGCCACCGGGCATCCCCAAAAAAGGATGCTTAATAACCGAGCTTATTACGTGCAGAGAACGTGAAACCCGTCCACGCGATACGCGCCACACAGCATGGCCAGAATGCGGCAAAGGCCTTCAGATCTGGCTGTAGTAGGATGGTGAAAGTAACGGTACAGCATTTTAACAGTGAATAAGTACTGAGAAATAATTTTTAAACTCATAGTTGCTGTCGACATAGGAAGTAAAGTAAGCAAATAACACCGAATAAACGGCAAGGTAAAGACTATGTCTAATTATAGTAAATACGTACTGCGTGCGTGACTCGAACCGGCGCTCGCGTACGGCACCTAATCGCCTAGCTACACGCCACTACACGTCTTCCCCTCGGCCACCGGGCATCCCCAAAAAAGGATGCTTAATAACCGAGCTTATTACGTGCAGAGAACGTGAAACCCGTCCACGCGATACGCGCCACACAGCATGGCCAGAATGCGGCAAAGGCCTTCAGATCTGGCTGTAGTAGGATGGTGAAAGTAACGGTACAGCATTTTAACAGTGAATAAGTACTGAGAAATAATTTTTAAACTCATAGTTGCTGTCGACATAGGAAGTAAAGTAAGCAAATAACACCGAATAAACGGCAAGGTAAAGACTATGTCTAATTATAGTAAATACGTACTGCGTGCGTGACTCGAACCGGCGCTCGCGTACGGCACCTAATCGCCTAGCTACACGCCACTACACGTCTTCCCCTCGGCCACCGGGCATCCCCAAAAAAGGATGCTTAATAACCGAGCTTATTACGTGCAGAGAACGTGAAACCCGTCCACGCGATACGCGCCACACAGCATGGCCAGAATGCGGCAAAGGCCTTCAGATCTGGCTGTAGTAGGATGGTGAAAGTAACGGTACAGCATTTTAACAGTGAATAAGTACTGAGAAATAATTTTTAAACTCATAGTTGCTGTCGACATAGGAAGTAAAGTAAGCAAATAACACCGAATAAACGGCAAGGTAAAGACTATGTCTAATTATAGTAAATACGTACTGCGTGCGTGACTCGAACCGGCGCTCGCGTACGGCACCTAATCGCCTAGCTACACGCCACTACACGTCTTCCCCTCGGCCACCGGGCATCCCCAAAAAAGGATGCTTAATAACCGAGCTTATTACGTGCAGAGAACGTGAAACCCGTCCACGCGATACGCGCCACACAGCATGGCCAGAATGCGGCAAAGGCCTTCAGATCTGGCTGTAGTAGGATGGTGAAAGTAACGGTACAGCATTTTAACAGTGAATAAGTACTGAGAAATAATTTTTAAACTCATAGTTGCTGTCGACATAGGAAGTAAAGTAAGCAAATAACACCGAATAAACGGCAAGGTAAAGACTATGTCTAATTATAGTAAATACGTACTGCGTGCGTGACTCGAACCGGCGCTCGCGTACGGCACCTAATCGCCTAGCTACACGCCACTACACGTCTTCCCCTCGGCCACCGGGCATCCCCAAAAAAGGATGCTTAATAACCGAGCTTATTACGTGCAGAGAACGTGAAACCCGTCCACGCGATACGCGCCACACAGCATGGCCAGAATGCGGCAAAGGCCTTCAGATCTGGCTGTAGTAGGATGGTGAAAGTAACGGTACAGCATTTTAACAGTGAATAAGTACTGAGAAATAATTTTTAAACTCATAGTTGCTGTCGACATAGGAAGTAAAGTAAGCAAATAACACCGAATAAACGGCAAGGTAAAGACTATGTCTAATTATAGTAAATACGTACTGCGTGCGTGACTCGAACCGGCGCTCGCGTACGGCACCTAATCGCCTAGCTACACGCCACTACACGTCTTCCCCTCGGCCACCGGGCATCCCCAAAAAAGGATGCTTAATAACCGAGCTTATTACGTGCAGAGAACGTGAAACCCGTCCACGCGATACGCGCCACACAGCATGGCCAGAATGCGGCAAAGGCCTTCAGATCTGGCTGTAGTAGGATGGTGAAAGTAACGGTACAGCATTTTAACAGTGAATAAGTACTGAGAAATAATTTTTAAACTCATAGTTGCTGTCGACATAGGAAGTAAAGTAAGCAAATAACACCGAATAAACGGCAAGGTAAAGACTATGTCTAATTATAGTAAATACGTACTGCGTGCGTGACTCGAACCGGCGCTCGCTCGATCCTTTTTTTTTGGGGATGCCCGGTGGCCGAGGGGAAGACGTGTAGTGGCGTGTAGCTAGGCGATTAGGTGCCGTACGCGAGCGCCGGTTCGAGTCACGCACGCAGTACGTATTTACTATAATTAGACATAGTCTTTACCTTGCCGTTTATTCGGTGTTATTTGCTTACTTTACTTCCTATGTCGACAGCAACTATGAGTTTAAAAATTATTTCTCAGTACTTATTCACTGTTAAAATGCTGTACCGTTACTTTCACCATCCTACTACAGCCAGATCTGAAGGCCTTTGCCGCATTCTGGCCATGCTGTGTGGCGCGTATCGCGTGGACGGGTTTCACGTTCTCTGCACGTAATAAGCTCGGTTATTAAGCATCCTTTTTTGGGGATGCCCGGTGGCCGAGGGGAAGACGTGTAGTGGCGTGTAGCTAGGCGATTAGGTGCCGTACGCGAGCGCCGGTTCGAGTCACGCACGCAGTACGTATTTACTATAATTAGACATAGTCTTTACCTTGCCGTTTATTCGGTGTTATTTGCTTACTTTACTTCCTATGTCGACAGCAACTATGAGTTTAAAAATTATTTCTCAGTACTTATTCACTGTTAAAATGCTGTACCGTTACTTTCACCATCCTACTACAGCCAGATCTGAAGGCCTTTGCCGCATTCTGGCCATGCTGTGTGGCGCGTATCGCGTGGACGGGTTTCACGTTCTCTGCACGTAATAAGCTCGGTTATTAAGCATCCTTTTTTGGGGATGCCCGGTGGCCGAGGGGAAGACGTGTAGTGGCGTGTAGCTAGGCGATTAGGTGCCGTACGCGAGCGCCGGTTCGAGTCACGCACGCAGTACGTATTTACTATAATTAGACATAGTCTTTACCTTGCCGTTTATTCGGTGTTATTTGCTTACTTTACTTCCTATGTCGACAGCAACTATGAGTTTAAAAATTATTTCTCAGTACTTATTCACTGTTAAAATGCTGTACCGTTACTTTCACCATCCTACTACAGCCAGATCTGAAGGCCTTTGCCGCATTCTGGCCATGCTGTGTGGCGCGTATCGCGTGGACGGGTTTCACGTTCTCTGCACGTAATAAGCTCGGTTATTAAGCATCCTTTTTTGGGGATGCCCGGTGGCCGAGGGGAAGACGTGTAGTGGCGTGTAGCTAGGCGATTAGGTGCCGTACGCGAGCGCCGGTTCGAGTCACGCACGCAGTACGTATTTACTATAATTAGACATAGTCTTTACCTTGCCGTTTATTCGGTGTTATTTGCTTACTTTACTTCCTATGTCGACAGCAACTATGAGTTTAAAAATTATTTCTCAGTACTTATTCACTGTTAAAATGCTGTACCGTTACTTTCACCATCCTACTACAGCCAGATCTGAAGGCCTTTGCCGCATTCTGGCCATGCTGTGTGGCGCGTATCGCGTGGACGGGTTTCACGTTCTCTGCACGTAATAAGCTCGGTTATTAAGCATCCTTTTTTGGGGATGCCCGGTGGCCGAGGGGAAGACGTGTAGTGGCGTGTAGCTAGGCGATTAGGTGCCGTACGCGAGCGCCGGTTCGAGTCACGCACGCAGTACGTATTTACTATAATTAGACATAGTCTTTACCTTGCCGTTTATTCGGTGTTATTTGCTTACTTTACTTCCTATGTCGACAGCAACTATGAGTTTAAAAATTATTTCTCAGTACTTATTCACTGTTAAAATGCTGTACCGTTACTTTCACCATCCTACTACAGCCAGATCTGAAGGCCTTTGCCGCATTCTGGCCATGCTGTGTGGCGCGTATCGCGTGGACGGGTTTCACGTTCTCTGCACGTAATAAGCTCGGTTATTAAGCATCCTTTTTTGGGGATGCCCGGTGGCCGAGGGGAAGACGTGTAGTGGCGTGTAGCTAGGCGATTAGGTGCCGTACGCGAGCGCCGGTTCGAGTCACGCACGCAGTACGTATTTACTATAATTAGACATAGTCTTTACCTTGCCGTTTATTCGGTGTTATTTGCTTACTTTACTTCCTATGTCGACAGCAACTATGAGTTTAAAAATTATTTCTCAGTACTTATTCACTGTTAAAATGCTGTACCGTTACTTTCACCATCCTACTACAGCCAGATCTGAAGGCCTTTGCCGCATTCTGTCCATGCTGTGTGGCGCGTATCGCGTGGACGGGTTTCACGTTCTCTGCACGTAATAAGCTCGGTTATTAAGCATCCTTTTTTGGGGATGCCCGGTGGCCGAGGGGAAGACGTGTAGTGGCGTGTAGCTAGGCGATTAGGTGCCGTACGCGAGCGCCGGTTCGAGTCACGCACGCAGTACGTATTTACTATAATTAGACATAGTCTTTACCTTGCCGTTTATTCGGTGTTATTTGCTTACTTTACTTCCTATGTCGACAGCAACTATGAGTTTAAAAATTATTTCTCAGTACTTATTCACTGTTAAAATGCTGTACCGTTACTTTCACCATCCTACTACAGCCAGATCTGAAGGCCTTTGCCGCATTCTGGCCATGCTGTGTGGCGCGTATCGCGTGGACGGGTTTCACGTTCTCTGCACGTAATAAGCTCGGTTATTAAGCATCCTTTTTTGTGGATGCCCGGTGGCCGAGGGGAAGACGTGTAGTGGCGTGTAGCTAGGCGATTAGGTGCCGTACGCGAGCGCCGGTTCGAGTCACGCACGCAGTACGTATTTACTATAATTAGACATAGTCTTTACCTTGCCGTTTATTCGGTGTTATTTGCTTACTTTACTTCCTATGTCGACAGCAACTATGAGTTTAAAAATTATTTCTCAGTACTTATTCACTGTTAAAATGCTGTACCGTTACTTTCACCATCCTACTACAGCCAGATCTGAAGGCCTTTGCCGCATTCTGGCCATGCTGTGTGGCGCGTATCGCGTGGACGGGTTTCACGTTCTCTGCACGTAATAAGCTCGGTTATTAAGCATCCTTTTTTGGGGATGCCCGGTGGCCGAGGGGAAGACGTGTAGTGGCGTGTAGCTAGGCGATTAGGTGCCGTACGCGAGCGCCGGTTCGAGTCACGCACGCAGTACGTATTTACTATAATTAGACATAGTCTTTACCTTGCCGTTTATTCGGTGTTATTTGCTTACTTTACTTCCTATGTCGACAGCAACTATGAGTTTAAAAATTATTTCTCAGTACTTATTCACTGTTAAAATGCTGTACCGTTACTTTCACCATCCTACTACAGCCAGATCTGAAGGCCTTTGCCGCATTCTGGCCATGCTGTGTGGCGCGTATCGCGTGGACGGGTTTCACGTTCTCTGCACGTAATAAGCTCGGTTATTAAGCATCCTTTTTTGGGGATGCCCGGTGGCCGAGGGGAAGACGTGTAGTGGCGTGTAGCTAGGCGATTAGGTGCCGTACGCGAGCGCCGGTTCGAGTCACGCACGCAGTACGTATTTACTATAATTAGACATAGTCTTTACCTTGCCGTTTATTCGGTGTTATTTGCTTACTTTACTTCCTATGTCGACAGCAACTATGAGTTTAAAAATTATTTCTCAGTACTTATTCACTGTTAAAATGCTGTACCGTTACTTTCACCATCCTACTACAGCCAGATCTGAAGGCCTTTGCCGCATTCTGGCCATGCTGTGTGGCGCGTATCGCGTGGACGGGTTTCACGTTCTCTGCACGTAATAAGCTCGGTTATTAAGCATCCTTTTTTGGGGATGCCCGGTGGCCGAGGGGAAGACGTGTAGTGGCGTGTAGCTAGGCGATTAGGTGCCGTACGCGAGCGCCGGTTCGAGTCACGCACGCAGTACGTATTTACTATAATTAGACATAGTCTTTACCTTGCCGTTTATTCGGTGTTATTTGCTTACTTTACTTCCTATGTCGACAGCAACTATGAGTTTAAAAATTATTTCTCAGTACTTATTCACTGTTAAAATGCTGTACCGTTACTTTCACCATCCTACTACAGCCAGATCTGAAGGCCTTTGCCGCATTCTGGCCATGCTGTGTGGCGCGTATCGCGTGGACGGGTTTCACGTTCTCTGCACGTAATAAGCTCGGTTATTAAGCATCCTTTTTTGGGGATGCCCGGTGGCCGAGGTGAAGACGTGTAGTGGCGTGTAGCTAGGCGATTAGGTGCCGTACGCGAGCGCCGGTTCGAGTCACGCACGCAGTACGTATTTACTATAATTAG
This sequence comes from Saccoglossus kowalevskii, assembly GCF_978046115.1. NCBI lineage: Eukaryota > Metazoa > Hemichordata > Enteropneusta > Harrimaniidae > Saccoglossus > Saccoglossus kowalevskii. The sequence continues at coordinate 9,284,627 of NC_140657.1, forward strand.
ACATAGTCTTTACCTTGCCGTTTATTCGGTGTTATTTGCTTACTTTACTTCCTATGTCGACAGCAACTATGAGTTTAAAAATTATTTCTCAGTACTTATTCACTGTTAAAATGCTGTACCGTTACTTTCACCATCCTACTACAGCCAGATCTGAAGGCCTTTGCCGCATTCTGGCTATGCTGTGTGGCGCGTATCGCGTGGACGGGTTTCACGTTCTCTGCACGTAATAAGCTCGGTTATTAAGCATCCTTTTTTGGGGATGCCCGGTGGCCGAGGGGAAGACGTGTAGTGGCGTGTAGCTAGGCGATTAGGTGCCGTACGCGAGCGCCGGTTCGAGTCACGCACGCAGTACGTATTTACTATAATTAGACATAGTCTTTACCTTGCCGTTTATTCGGTGTTATTTGCTTACTTTACTTCCTATGTCGACAGCAACTATGAGTTTAAAAATTATTTCTCAGTACTTATTCACTGTTAAAATGCTGTACCGTTACTTTCACCATCCTACTACAGCCAGATCTGAAGGCCTTTGCCGCATTCTGGCCATGCTGTGTGGCGCGTATCGCGTGGACGGGTTTCACGTTCTCTGCACGTAATAAGCTCGGTTATTAAGCATCCTTTTTTGGGGATGCCCGGTGGCCGAGGGGAAGACGTGTAGTGGCGTGTAGCTAGGCGATTAGGTGCCGTACGCGAGCGCCGGTTCGAGTCACGCACGCAGTACGTATTTACTATAATTAGACATAGTCTTTACCTTGCCGTTTATTCGGTGTTATTTGCTTACTTTACTTCCTATGTCGACAGCAACTATGAGTTTAAAAATTATTTCTCAGTACTTATTCACTGTTAAAATGCTGTACCGTTACTTTCACCATCCTACTACAGCCAGATCTGAAGGCCTTTGCCGCATTCTGGCCATGCTGTGTGGCGCGTATCGCGTGGACGGGTTTCACGTTCTCTGCACGTAATAAGCTCGGTTATTAAGCATCCTTTTTTGGGGATGCCCGGTGGCCGAGGGGAAGACGTGTAGTGGCGTGTAGCTAGGCGATTAGGTGCCGTACGCGAGCGCCGGTTCGAGTCACGCACGCAGTACGTATTTACTATAATTAGACATAGTCTTTACCTTGCCGTTTATTCGGTGTTATTTGCTTACTTTACTTCCTATGTCGACAGCAACTATGAGTTTAAAAATGTTTTCGCAAAGAAAGCAGAACACAAAGTGACTTGAATCGCGTTCGAAACTTAGAATCGTGAGACGCGTTACCAAGTTACCCCACTCTGAACACTGGTGGCGCTATGACCGTTCTCGGTCAGAACAAATCGGTGGCGAATCGTACGTATCGCATATCACGAATTCTGATTACAGCTCGCTATTGGTGAAAACTGCTAGGACCGATAAATATAAAATATAGACAATGGTATTAGGTAATTGTAGTTTCAGGTAATTATTCATTATAACAAGATGTTTCGAACAAAGTATCTTTTCTCAAAGAATGATAAATACATGTATGAATAGACATGAACAGTTCGACGTACTTGTCATTATACACAAGGCAATCTACTTCCCACAGGTCTTTGCGCCTTACACAGTACTAGTAGTACTTCAGTCACTTGTTGCCTTCCATTTTGTGCTCATTCTGTTATTTTCAGTAGCTGTTTTACTTGAAAATGTTCCACAACAAGTAATACACTGACACTGGCAGAAGCTTTTTAGGAAGTTGTAAAATTTGAATCACAGTGGTAAAACTGACGGCAAAGTCACAGAATGTGCGATTGCGGTTCATCAAGTTATCTTATTCAAATCGATTGCTGGTCTGGATTATTCTCGGGAAAAAAACAAATATCACATGCGCATGCGTAAATAATCAATTTTAGTAATTCATTTTTAAGTTTTGGCCAAAAAATAAAAACAAATGAGGCATAAATAATATGATTAGATTAATATATGTATACAGCCTCTTTTTTGTATAATGATATCTTTATTTTACTCAAGGAATCCTGTTTACAGAATGCAAATTTCGTGAGAAACCATTGGAAATATGTGGATATCCTGTCAATCTGTTCTGTTTTTTAAAACTCACAGGGCAAAAAGCGGTTGGTTAAAATGTGACACCCTATTTTTTTCTTAAAATCTGGGTAATTAACTTTTGTATGTTTTCAGTGTATTTTAAAATAGATAGCGATTAACAAGTAAGAATAGAAAGTCGACAAAAATACTTCTATACTGTAGAAGGTATCAGTCTCACATGCGCCTTAATACTTAATGAATAAAAGTTTCGGATATAAAACCGTGTGAGTGGACGATATCTAGTTTTTGTTCCCCTGAATTCCAGTACCTGATCTGCTAAAGAAGTACTGAACAATATCTAGTGTTCCTCTCAACTGTGATTGTCTTGCTGATTGTTCGTCTGTTGTAACACCTTTGCATGACGATTTATGCATCCTTTCCCAAATCTTGTTACTCTCATGGCCCCTCCTATCGCCTTTTTTATATTTTTCTGTAAATCAATAATGAGTTATGACTCAATCAATGTGTTGACTTGTTTAATACACTCAGATACTGTGTTAACAATTTCGTTGGTAATCTAAGCTGATTGTATTCTCTTTGACCCCAATACTGCGATAAGGACTTTCCGTTTCCAACATTGTGAAATTCCTTCGTTTTTATGCAGAAAAATCTTTACCAAGTAAAATCATATTTATTAAAGGTATTGTTCATACATGAGTTGTTGAACACACTACATAGTTTGTAATTACATTCAGCTTCTTACAGTCATAATTAAAGACAAATAAAAGGCAAACATTTAGAGAATATAGCAAATTATCTTTTTAGGTGAAAACATAAGTCCCCGTTTTCGGACTGCGTCCGAACGGGGACTTATGTTTTCATCTGTGTGTGTCCGTGCGTCCGTTCGGACCTATATCTTAGACATGCCTGGACCAATCTCAATCAAACTTCACACATACACCATACATGTTCAAACTTGGTAATACAATTCAAAATGGCTGTACCATACATAATATTATACATATACACATCAATTTGTTTCACGATCTGATTCAAGATGACCGAATGGTGGCCATTTTTGTGCTAAAAAATCATTAAAATCGAGCATTTCTGGCATTCCGTTATGGATGGATTTTGTTCAAATAGAATTCACAATGGCTGTCTGGCGGCGACTTTGTTTAAATGAATGCGCTTATAGAGCTATATCTCTGATATGCTTTGACTGATTATGTTAAAATTTTATATATTCGTTTTACATCATATATATATATATATATATATATATATATATATATATATATATATATATATATATATATATATATATATATATATATATATATATATATATTAATGTTAAAAAATCATCATAATGAATCTAGATCCATATTTCTGACATGTTTATGTTATATGACTATATTACTATAAACAAAACTATATATCTTAAATTTGATAACTAACGGGCTTGTTTCTTTAATATTTTTGTGCAATCGATGAATATGAAAAATAGTGCATAGGAAATACATTTTTTATGAACTATTCTTAATACACATTTCTGAATTGTCTTGTAAAAATCTTGGTTGGATGGACCTAGCGTGGCTAGTCTGCTGGTGTTCACTTGAATCAAAGCCAATTTGATGTGAAGTAAATTTCTTTTATACATTTTTATTTTATTTTTATTTTACCCTTTTTTTTAGTATTATGTTATTTTATTATTTGTTTTCAATTATTTCCCTAATTTTCAGTTTTTGTAAATGTATGATTATCATAGCGAAAGCTCAGAGGTCTGAATGACCTCCATAACAAGTCTGTTAAACGCAAACTTCAATAACCAATCAGAAAAGACTTTACATAGAGCCATGGTTGGATTTTGTAGCTTGTGCACAAATGGCATAATCGCTATATACATGGCCGACACTAATGAATTGACGAATCTGGTTATCTAAGATCTCGCGAACGGGATCTTATATGGCGGTTGCTCAGATCTTTTGGCGTTCGCAGTCAAAAATTAAAAAAAAAATAATTAGAAAAATAAATTTGAAAAAAATATAACTAAAATAATAAATGAACAATTAGAACCGATTTTAATCAGATTATGACGCAACAAGATGTTGGGGCGTTGACGCAACTAAAATTACACGTTGATCTTGTAAAGCATCTTACTATAGTTATATATAAAATATAATTCACATTTTATAAACAAAATAAGTATAAAAGAAGGGAAATCAGGGGCCATAGCATTTTTGTTTGTGTCTAAGTCTCCGAAATAGTCGCATACGATTTTATTTTGTTACTACCTACCTTCCCAGCAGTCAACAAGAAACAAACATAACCTGATTTTGGGGATTCCATCTGGAGCCAGGATCGCTACAAAATCATTCCTACTAAAGGGTACTCTGGAATTAAATCTCTTAAATCCATATATATTTTCACTGTGTTCGGTCAGAAACACAGATGACCACAATATATTAAAAAATGATAATGGCGTATACGAAGGTGATCAGTAAAACGTCATAGCTTTGAAAAGTACACGGACATAAAATATGTTCGTTTGTTATTTACTTTGTTATTTATTGGCCTCCATGGGGTTTAATTGCAAACACTTCAATTGCCTACCCAAGCTACAGTTATAATTAAAACATTAAACCACTGCAATATTATTTCAAATACAGTTTAGAATATACACAACTATAAATTAAGTGCGCATTGAGGTTCACCAATGATTTGAAATTTGCGTTTCGGCCAAATGTAGGGCGCCCTCATTCATGAGAATATTAGACGACGTAAAACTGTTATCTTTTGAATATGCATAGATTAGCACCCTGTTTCATATTGGTATTGGCGACTTTGATTATCGTGTCAGTGTGGCAGTAAAGTGGCCGCACTTCTAATCAGATTGGTGTGTGTTGAAGCGGCAAAAGTTGGTTGGCAATGGGAAATATTTGGTTGAACAGTTGTGAAAGTTGGTTTGATAATCATAACGGCTGGAATGTTGGAATGTAGATAACATTAGAATGTTGAAAGAAGTTTGTTGGAAGATCAGAAAAGTCGCGGTGGGTTGGAAAGTCGCAAAAGTTGTCTTGAAAGCTATTAAAGATGGAAAGTTGAAATATTTGGATGGAAAGTAGTAAAATTAACTGGATAGTCGACACAAAATTGTCCACAATGTTATCGTAGACAAACGAGCTGCCATACTGAATTATTTTATACGCATGCGCATATCCATGCTGTAAAAATTACCATTGCCATTTTTTATCAAGTTTGTTCATACCTTGTCACTGGGAACTTACTATACTAGTATACTAGTACTATAAAGTGCTTGGAACACATTTTATTTACGATTCAGATCAGCTGGCATTCTCCACTGCAATTCTCGAAGCCCCTTCTCTTACAGGTATTGATGTGAAAGACAATTGTTTTGAGGTGATAATATGAGGGTTCTTTAACTTGAACAGTATAATGGAATGACAGTTACTGTCTCCAATCCAACACTCTAACACTCTCCCAAACCTCACACCGTGTGTATTATGGTCTGCACGGAATGTACTATATGTTGTATTGCTAAAAGATTAGTCACTACAAACACTGGATCGCAATTGGGTGAAAACTTGGGTTGGGTGATTTAGTTAAGTGAGCGAGTGAAATCGTGACATCTATGGCATTAATTGCACATTAGTATCGGGTTAGACTTGAATAAGATTAGTCTACAGGAATAAGTCTGGACGGAGCAAAACGAAGTAATTTGCACTACCCCTTCTTAGAAAAATCAGTATTGCTGTTACAGATGTTAATATGTCACTGAATATGTTTATAAGGTTTCTCTTGTCCTACAATATACATTCTTTTCGCATAGCTCGACAAAGTTATACTATATCCATGATTCTTCTGGCTTATAAACTGTAACTTTAGTAAGCCGCTTAGAGTGTAAATAATGCTTACAATATTGGCGCACACGTTACAGATCTCGCCAAGTGCCGAAAGTGGGCACCGATACCGAAGCGTGTGTGTGAACTATCGGGACCGAGTTGGAACGCGCCCACATTTGCTACCCGAACGCTCGGCGCGACGAAAACACGCCCTCGGCGGTGGATATATACTGATTCATCCTCGGGGCGGCATCCGGGCATTTTCTACCGCCTGGCAACCTTCGCGGTGAAAACAAAGACCAAAAACTCACAGAAAACGGTACTTTGCGATGGTTGTTGAGAGTGCCCTGAACAGTGTAACAAGATTAGCCCTACCTGTGTAACATATATGAATTTGGTTGTTCAGGATTACTTCAAAGTTGAGTTTGTGTTGTTTTCTCGAGTTTTCACCGGCTCCACCGGCGTTCCACAGCAGCGCGCACAAAGCCCATAGAAATACGTGGTACAGTGGTGCGCGTCTTAGCAACGTAGAACGTCCGTGACGTAGCTCCGCCCCTGAGGATACTTCTCTACTCATATGACATAGCGATAGAGGAAAGTGTAGCTAGATAGGGTCGGATGATGTAGTAATGAATGAAATGAACGCAGTTGGCGATTGTAATGTCGAGAATGCAAATTTATGTGCTGCTGTTGTTTTTTCTTGCAATGCTACATATCATAGCAGCAAATGAATATGATTTCAATAAAATAATTATTAGTATCATTTATGTGCATCGTCTGCTATGTTTGGGTCTGCCAGATCGACGATTGAGGGCGTGATTTTGGCACGAACTTAGTTGGTCCCGCGATGTGGGCCCGTGTAACCTCTCTTCCGCAACGTGTTTAATGAACTAATTGTGATTAGTTAGCTTTAATGAATACTGATGGCCCGGCTAAATGTAATGATTAGAACAGAGTAGTTGCAGAAAAAATGCATATAGTGAACTTTTCTTGAGTCATGAGACTCTCTGATCTGTACTTGATTCTACATTTGTAATTTGTACACTCGTTTTTATGCTCATTGTTCAAAGGGAAAAGGGTGTAACAGTATGTTGTACTGTGGACCGAACTATGACGTGATCTGAACTATGACGTGGTCGCATAGTAGTTGCTAGTACGCATGTTTCAGAGACTTGGACATGGCGTTGTCAATTAATCAATGCACAGAAAAAAAAAACATTGTGACCGTTAACTACCATTATACCACTTTCGAGAAAGTACTTCCCCTCTACCAAGACATTCAAATCTATTTGATTTAAACTGAACAAAGATTATGTGATATTGAACTATACTTACGTCACAGTGTTCATCCGGGTCACATACCTACCCTGGAAATAGACATGATACCCTATAATAAATCTGGTTAAAGTCTCGTCTCAATCGCAGCTCTCAATCGCGTTAAATATGTTCATTCCTCTAACAAGAGGTTGTGGACAAGTACCTACTGCATATTTTGAAAACAAATTCTATGTTCAAGCCCTCGTTACCCGGATTAATGTGGTTGTTACTCAAAACTTATTTCGAATGCGACACACGCCCTCAAGTAGAGTTGCTTGTCAGACTCGCTATGTCAGGCATAATTACAACAAGCATTTTCAATGAAAAATGAATAAATCAATATCTTGTTAAAAGAAAAACATCACGTGACTTGGTCAAATTTAGTGAAATTTAATGAAAATACAAATTAAGTACAGTCTTTCAAGAGAGTTGATTTTTACAAGACACAAAAAACATTTTCCACAATGGGTTTTTTTAGACAGTTTCGCCGTAGAATTAAAAGTTGAGTTCAGTTGTCATGATCGAGGTTGGCGGTAAGTGACGTCCTCTACGTCCATAACGTGAAATTCCACCCAGTCCTGCCACAGTTTTCGGCCGAGGTCTTGATCATGTGCCAGATTTGTGACAAGACTGCTGCTTTGAGTGAATAAACACATTATACTTCCCCCAAAGTATGATATTAATGAATGAACGTAATAAACATCAAAAGTAAGAAAAAATCAGCACGATCGACGTCATTTTCAGGAGGATCGTGCTATTTTGTCCAAACGAGCACCAGTGATAGGAGACAGGATACAGATACCACAGTGAGATCTAGAAAGCCAGCAGTGCCATTACCTAGAAAATACAAAATATTTTATGTTATTGGGATATTATATTCAATATGAATACAATCTGCTTCGATAGTTGTTATTAATCTACATTCAGCGATTTATAGCCGCTGGATTAATCCGGCGTCTATGAACCAGCGATCGTATCTTTAAAACGACTAAATACCTTATCATATATAATTGAGCCATACCTACATGGGGGGATAGCATGGCCTATTAAGTGTGTATATATGTGAAAATCTATATTTATAAATGGATCAAAATATATATTAGACAAAAATACAAATATAACATTTTTGAGACGAACTTACCCGCACTACTGCATTTTTTGCTGCCTGCACCTGCAGGGGGCGCTGTCCCAAAAGGAAGACAGTAACCGTTGTTGGTGGCGTCATCGTCAGCGGCTGCAGGTTTCAGTACTACACACAGGAATTCGTAGGCTTTACAGTTTGCCGCACACCCAGTGATGTTAACCGTAGATGTAATCCCCTGTACATTGATTGTGCCCTGTGTAGTGATCGGACCTTTCACTAAATCACGTCCGGACTCACCCTCTGGAATAGTTGTCGTAAAACCACATGATGTCTCTGTCGCCGACTCTGATTGGTCGTAGAGAAATACTTCAGCCGTAAAGTGGCCATTTTCAGCAGCGTCCAAAGCGTCACCGGTGTTCTTCACTTCCAGGTCGAATGTGATCATCGTGCTGCTGCTCTTTTCTGTGAACACAGGCTTTTCGGGGGCAGTAATGGCATATTTCACCATTACTAGATCTAAAAAAAGAAAAACATACACATTCTGATTAATAATAAGATAGTACTAAAATATAATATAATTGTTGGTGTGTGCTTCCGACTGAGTTATTATTTTCGCTATAGGTGTTCTTTTTAGTGGTTATGGTCACTACGTGAGTAACTTTCTGTTGTATTTTAACATTTGTTGGTGTTTTTGGAGTGTTTTTGCTTTTGCCTTGGCAAGGTGGTCGGCAACCAAGATGGCTGCCGCTCACACAAAGCCACCGTCAACAGGTCACCGTACTATAAACCATGCATGCGGCACGGTGTGAAAACATTGATGGCATTCCGGTAGAAACTTATGTGGAGTTGCAGATTTAGTCGGGGCCAGTAATATTGTGGCTGCATCCCGAATGAACCGATCGGTTTTAATCCCCTTTTTATGATCATGGCAAACACAATAACATGCGCAACATATAATGTCAATGGTTGCCGGGACGCCCTCAAACGGTACAGTATTTTCAATTACCTTAAGCGTGACCATCTCTGTAATATTTATATGTTGCAAGAAACACAGTCTCTTGTCTCTGATGAAAATCTTTGGAAACTTGTGTGGCGTGGCCGTGGTATTTTTTCTCATGGCACCTTTAATCGTGCGGGTGTGGCAATTTTGTTTTCTCTAGCAGCAACTGTGAAATCATGCCTGGATACGTGTTGCACGCTCATGTTCGAATTAATGAAAATCTTGTTCATATAATTAATGTCTATGCACCCATTAATGGCGCTGAGCGTGTGGAATGCTTTACTAAAATTGAACAATTCATCAGTTCTCTAAATAATGACCCAGTAATCATGGGAGGCGATTTTTATTGAACTACTGACCCCGACATTGACCGTAATAGAGGGACTGAACCGGACATGCGCACTACAAAGCTCCGCAAATCTGTCCTGAATCACCACAAACTGTTTGATGCATGGCGCCAATACCACGGGAACACATTAAACTTTACTTGGGGGCGTGGTGGTACGCTTGTGCGCCTTGATAGGTTTTATGTCAGCAAATGTATGCGTGGGAAAATTAAGAATATTGACATAAGCAATGGTGCATTAGCTTTTTCTGACCATTCCCTTGTCCACATCAACATCGCCATTGGTGACAGTAAAAACAAAAGTCCAGTGTGGTGTATGAATACAGAAATTCTGCGCGATGAAGTGTATGTGGCTATCTTAACTGATTCTTGGTCGAAATGGCAAATACTTCGAAACAATTATGTAAATATACAGACATGGTGGGATATTGGCAAAAATAAAATAAAATTACTCACACAACAGTATTGCACGCTCAAACAAGATAAATACAAAACCAAAAACAAGCATTGGAAATGGAAATTAAAGCCATCGAACGTTGCACTGCTATCAGGGGGAAATTCTTCTCCTCTAGGGTTCTCCTCACGTGCCACAAGGAAATCTCGTCTTGTTTCTCTATCGCGTCCCCTTGAGGTACGGGATCGGGAAAGTCACTTAAACTTTCACAGTCAAATAGACGCACACAACAAAATACGTTTCAACTCTCGTCTTAGTCGGTCAGTCGAACACTCTATAAGACACAGCGCCCTGGGGAAAAGTCCCCAAGACTATCCCAAGGTTGACTCAAGACTCTGTCCCAAGACTAGACTGTAGACTACGTCAAGACTGCCCCAAGACTGCGTCTGTTCTGGTGTACTCGCCAAGACCAACTAAACAACTTTATTTATTTTCAAAACATTAACCAATTACAAAGAAGTATAAAGACTCTAGGGCGTAACTTTCAATCATAAAGCCAATCACACTAAATACTAAACACCTCATAGCTTTTGATTAATCGTTCACTATATTACTAACTGCGAATACCAACTGTCAGAAATAGTAGTCCCAATAGCGACGGTTATATCGTAATTAGTTTCAAATCACTGAACCAAGTTCCGTCCAGAACCTCGCATGGGCCTAAACGATGACAGACATAACACAGCCATTCGCTAGTAATCAGCTAATTAAGTCGATTAACAGATACGTGCAAATAATTTCATCATACTGCACACGGTGCACCACTCATAAACAGTTATACTGAAAAAAAAAAACTACTCGCACGCCTTGTTCAACACGAACACAAAAGCAGTCAATGCGTGCGCGACATCAGTTTTTAAATGAATGTGATGTTTGCAATTCCTTCTTTGTCCTGTTAGAGAAAAAGGCGATCTTCCAGCTGAGGCGCCAAGATAACACTCTTACTGAAAATCAAACTGAAATACGCAAAATCATACACACCTTTTACAATGACCTGTATACACCTGATAACATTGACACTTAAGCTCAAAATAGCCTTCTTGATGGGCTACCGAAACTGAAACTGAAACTGGTCGTGATGACCTTGACAAACCAATCACGTTTGACGAACTGTGCCACTGTCAAACTACTTCCCTATGGGCGTACTCCCGGTATCGACGGAATACCAAACGAGTTTTACCAAACGTTTTGTCACATCATTGGAGGTGATCTGTGCGATATATTTACTGCTGCCACAAACGAAAATGTGCTCCCTCTATCCTGCACAAGGGCCGTTGTCACTCTTCACCCTAAAAAAGATGACGTTACCAACGTAAAACACTGGCGACCTGTGAGTCTGTTATGTCGCGATTACGAAATTTTCACTAAATTGCTTGCATTGCGTTTGCAAATAAGCCTTTTGCGCTCAGACACTTTGTGGACGCAGGAATAACCAAAGTATGTGATTTGGTATCAGAAACGAATAAAACTTGGTTGGAGGCCGCTGATATGTCGGATAAAATTAAAATCCATTCGGAGCGTATTCTCCATCTCAGTATCAAGGTCATTCACGATTCTATTCCTACCAAATGGTAAGATACTATCAACACCTACTTCAAAGGGAACGGGAAGTGTAATCAACCTCCTTCACATCATCGCTTTCAACTGCACTTTTCTGATGAACTAAATTTGCCACTATATAAGTTTGAAAAGGGCGCAATCTATAAATATCTAATACGTGTCCAGTCAATAACACAACACCCACAAAAACGTGACACTGTTTGGCGTGACATCCTTAGTCTACCTGAAAATACTAAACCCAACTTCAAGGATTGCTATGAGACACCAGTCATTAACAAATATGGGGATCTGCAGTGGCGTATTGTCCATGGTGCCTTTCCAACGGGGAGATTTGTGTTCAAAGCTCGTTTGAACAATTCTGATAAATGTCCTTTTTGTGATGAAGTTGACACACTTCAATACATTTTTTATGATTGTCCATCAAATGGCGCCTTACTCCATTATTTTAATAACATCACGTCACGACTGCTTCAACCAGACTTTCACATTCCTATTTGGTGGTTCACTATTTTACCACCCTATCGCTCAAAGCACTTTATGTCTAGCAAGGCACAAGGTATATTTTGTTTCTTAGCGTGCATGGCTAAGGTTGCAATTCATGTGAGCCGTCGTAATAAAAGGCAAAACAAAGGCTCGAGTGAGCCTCTGGAAATTTGTATTCAAAGTATTAAGTCGAGGCTTGAAACAGAATATGAATGTTCCCGGATCATGAACCAACTTCCTGAATTTGAAATTATGTGGATGGTAGAGGATGCACTTTGTAAAATCGAGGATAACACACTTCGCATTCTACGGTAAATATGGCAAGTAGGATCAATTTTAATACAGAAATTTGCCTTGTCTTATTAAACATTAATACAAATGAACACCATCGCTTTAGCAATCTTAGCACACGCACAGGAGCCAAGAGTTTTGTCCTCTTGGTGGGCTATCATTGCACACACTTGCAGCAGCGCATATATGTTTTATGTTACTTGTTCTGAGTTTTAAATGTTTTGATTTTCCCTTGGAATTTGGCAGGGGGGTGGTACCCCCTTAAGTGCGAACCGGTGTCACCGGCCTGCCTACGGGGTTCCAAGGTGTTTTTTGTACTGTTACGTAATCGTCTTTTTTTATTTATTTTACCCGTGAAACAAAAACCATATAATATACTTACCCGATGCCCCATACACAGTTGGCAAAAACACCACTAACACAATGAAATAAAAATTCATTGTCTTTGAATCACATTCAATCTGTAAAGCGAAAATCACAACAAGATTACATGATTGCGCCATCAAGAGCGGGTCAAAACAATTACATTAACATAGAAAGTACATTACATTGTTTTACCCTATATGTATATGTATATATATATATATATATATATATATATATATATATATATATATATATATATATATATATATATATATATATATATATATATATATATATGTCATTGTTAAAGTGATACTCATTGTTTGAATGATATCGACAGTGGTTATTATAGACACGTGTGACACATAAGCATTGTGACGATAAATTTAATTGCTTTAGTGACCTAGCAATATTCTAAGGTGTACTCAATTATCTCGTTTACATCCAGTGCTCAATTTAATTTTGAAGGTCGGTACCTAAATGGTCGTATATCAGGGTCAAAAAGTGAGGTAATAGACACGCTTTTAAACCAGATAAGCGGCGTTGTTCACAATAAGGCATGGGTGTAAACTGTGAGATCCAGTACGATTCTGGAAAACTTGAAATAGTCACATATTTGTTTTCACCTGGTTTCGTGTAAAGAATCTTCAAAATCAGCTGAGAAACATTTAAGCAAAACGCTCCTCGCTGCCCTAAAACATACTCAGTAGTGGTATGGTATGTTATGACGTAGTTATACAATCTGTACATGCATAAAGTGATGTCAGATGTTTCTAAATAAGTGAGCATATTCAGCTCTATATATGGCACCCAGCATATTTCATTCTCAGTCATAATCAAGTAGTTTTTGTATGACACCTAATGTCCACATCAGACAGGTAACATTGATGCCATCGGAGATGATTTGTTGTAACATTGTTATTGTATTTCCCACAAGCTCGTTCTATCTGCCAAAAATATGTTGAATGTTTTAGTCAGTCTTTCTCTACAAAAAACTAGGTTAGTCTGAGTTGATCGTCGTTTTGTTCAGATTAAAGGCACAAATCATACTTGAAATTTAGTCTTTACAAACCAACTATTTAAAGCTTTCAGACTGAAATTATAGGTAGGTTTAATTAGTAATCTCATGTACTATCGCCCATTCTTCCTGGCAACCCTATATATGTCATGGGCACCAGTAAACAATGATATATTTCCTATAACAGTTTGCGATCCGTAAACAATAGTTAGCATTGTTTACACGTGGCACCATCATCACTACATGACGTAATTAATCGTTCTGTTATCAGGGGGAAATCTCCTTCTCTCGGGTTCTCCACACTGTCAGGGGGGAAACTCGTCTCGTCTCTCTATCTCGTCCCCTTGAGGTACGGGATCGGGAAAGTCACTTATACTTTACAGTCAAATAAGACGCACACAACGAAATACGTTTCAGCTCTCGTCTTAGTCGATCTTTTGGAGCACTCTATAAGACACAGCGCCCTGGGGAAAAAATCCCCAAGACTCTCGCAAGGCTGAACCAAGACTCGCCCAAGACTGGACTGCCTCAAGGCTCGCCCCTGGACTCTCTCGGACTCCTGACTGCCCAGGACTGCACTCGACTGCGTCTATCGTGGAGTATTCGCCAAGACCAACTCAAACTCTTTTTATTCATTTTCAAAACTCTAACCAATTACAAAGCAGTAAAAAGACTCTAAGGCGTAAACTTCAATCATAAAGCCAATCAAACTAAGTACTGAATACGTCATATCTTTTGATTAATCGTTCACTACATTAATAACTATGAATACCAACTGTCAGAATCGCGACGGATATCTCGTAATTAGTTCCAAATCACTGAGCCAAGTTCCGTCCAAAACTTCAAATAGGCCTACACGATGACAGACATAACACAGCAATTCGCTAATAATCAACTAATTAAGTCGGTTAACAGATACGCAAAAACAAATTCATGACACTGTATTCACATATGCGGTATCTTCGTCAGTCACTTGATTATCGCCGTTTCACAACAAATATTTCAAAAGTATATAACGGACAATTTAAATCATAGGACCGCGGACATTGACTTGAACTATTCACACAATGTGGCGGAAGTCTTCATGACATGAGAATGTTGAATGTTAAAATTACCGAAGTTACGTACGTATATAAACATTTCTAATCTGCTAGTAATTATAATTTAACTTCTCTTGGTTCAATGAAGGGACAAATCAAATGTAAATCCCGGCAAAGCTGAACCCTTTTGTAAAGAAAAAATAGTGTTACCTTCAGATTGATATCAATGCGATGCTGTTGTAGGTGTGTCTCGTCTGCGTGGCGTGGTAGACTGTTAGATACTCAGACCGTTCTGTGCATCTGGATACTCGTTAACACATAAATACACACGTCCGTTGCCATCAATAGTCGATTTATTACCAATTTACTTGCTATCATCATATCGTCCATTTAACATTGACTCGGTGCTTGTTCTGTTGTATGGCAAGGGTGGATAATATAAGGGCAGTTAATATTGAAATGCAATGAGGATCCTGTTGAAATCTCAAGTTAAAACAGATTTCTAGAAATATATATACTGGAAGTTTGTTTTCAAATAGGCAAACAAATCAGTTACGGGACTAAGAGAGGAGTGAATGCAGCACGTACGCGTCGTATTGTTTTGTGACTGTACACACACAGTGTGATATTACCATGGAAACTGACGGTCTGTAAACTCGTTCAGTATGTGTGGTCAAAAATCCATAGTAACCATCACTGTTAATTATGAGCATAAAATAGGTTCCCGCAGTTTAGTTTATTATTTTAAATTATCATAATGTCATTGTTAAAGTTTTCGGATTCTAAAATGCTCAAGTAGACAATACGATGCATGCGTCACAGTAATTATCATGCATTATTATGCAAATACACTGTATCAAATATGTAAATATTTGTGTTAATTCAGTTTATATCGTATGTCTCAATTATGGTACAACCTTAAAATATAATAGAAACATTACACGAAATATTGAAAACTCGATGTTGACACACAATGCGTCATTTACACTGCATTACTGGATTCGACGCATATCGGGTCATTAGGCAAGTCCGAAACATAAATAAAATAGTACTATTCTACCAATGATAAAACATGAATGACGGCGGACTAAGACAAAAATGGCGACTACTTCTTTTTCATAATTTTGCTTGTAAACGATATGGTAATGTACACTGTCATTTCGCATTTACCTCTACAATTTAAAAAAAATATCATCTTCCCTTTTATTGTAAAAAAAAATCATCACCATCCTTACCGCGATCATAATCTTGCATTCAAACCAATCATAGTTAACAATTCTCGGCCATATGAAATATCATAATTATAATATACCTACATTTGAACCATGGAACTAATCTATTTTTAGCTACATAAACCTATCAGTATATTTCCGAGTGGAGTTTAACATCGTATACAGGTCAATACAACAACCTAAACTGTCTGAAAATTTGAAAGACATTGCAAGCATGCTTTCGTTGAAATAAGATAAACGTAAATACAGTTGACTATGGCACTCAAATTCAATTTGGAATACCAACGTGCTTACAACACATGGTAATATATATGTTCGCCCGCGCTCTTCCACGAGGATTTCAAGTTCGATATATTCCAGCCCCTCTAGCCAGTACTAATATCCCATTCAAAGAGATACGTCGCATAAAAAAAACACAACAAACATAGTTTAACACAATACCTGGCTGTGGGCAGCCTACAATTATAGATTTTGTTCACACTGTTATAAGGAACAACATGTATACCACGCACGTCCAAGCAACCACATAGAAAGAAAGAAACATGCTATTCACCACAATTAACTCAATACAGTCAAGTAAATTCACAAAAATAAAAACAGAAAAATTCAATTTATACATTTACACATAATCAAAATACCACACTATAGTTACATTATCATACTACATGTACCTTAAATATTGTAACGGGTTTTAAACAAAATATTTTTTATTACCATATCAGTTATCACATTTTATATTTTCGTTATTATTGAAAGTTTTATTGTATTTTCACCACTTTTATTTCGAATGCAACCACATTAGAAATGTATATTTTCTTAACCGTTGGATTAAAACTTTTTCTATTTTTATCTGATTATAAACACAACACTAACACGTGTCAGTCAGCCAATGTCCGAGTCGGGACATTTTATTTTATGGTGTGAGCATTTCAGTATTGAAGCTATATAATTAGATTTAGATTTAACAACCCGTAAAAGAAAACTGCAAAACTCCTGGAAAACCGATGTAGACAGGAGCGTCATCTTCTGTAGGGAGAGATAATAACGTTCGTTTACGATATATAATTATATTAGGACTTAATTTCACTCATACATACAAGCAGCTAATAGGATTTGGTCTGCCTGCGAGGCTGTTACGGTAGTTGTTGTTGAAAATGAAGTTCTATATCCATATCCTGATCAGAGCAATTCCCCACCATATATGTCACCACACGCTGAGAATTGTGCAACATACACTGAACGTAAACTTTACAATTATGATTGATCAAAGCAAAGAGCGGCGCCTTTGAAGATGCCAGAATGTTTTACTCTGAGCATGTTTAGTGTACCCCCTTGTGTGTGTTATTGAAATATTCTGTAATTATCAACACGTTTAACAGCATTTAATAATAGAACATTTTGATTGATTTTGATTTTCACATCTCAAGGTTTCACAGTACATTGTAGGTACAATTGAACTAAACACATTACAGCATATAATAACTGTATTTAGCGGATAATTTAACACTTCAAGTTAAATACATACATGATAAACTTATCAATAACGGCATTGAAGTGGATGTCCTCGGAATTGTGGATGCTGTATAAGACACCCGTAACGCAGTATGGGTAACACAAGACATTTTCCGACCTGAAACTCACTACTCGCATCGCTCGCAGTACGCCACACAATCGGTAAGTTTTCATATTTTCTGTTTGCATAAAAATCTGCGTTGCTCATTTATTTGCCTGGAATTTATAATTATATTCCTTAAAGATACAATATAAACGGGAACATGTAGTTTTTATTATTATTATTATTGTTGTTTGATACTGTATATTGATGTTTACACTGGGCTATGATTTATCATAAACTTGGTTCTTGTAGCACAAGTATATTTATGGGAGACAATATAATTCTTTAATACGCATACCCACTGGTTGTTTTGGTACGTGAAATAGCAGTCACTCGTACATGCGCACTAGTGGTTTTGATTTTTCATCTAACGATTAATTAATAGGTTAGTTTATGATGAATCATAATCAGATATGGTCTACAGTATGGAACTCCTAGAAACAATTTTCAGATAAATACATGTTTTCCTTCATGATGCATCTTTGAAGAAAAATGTGACGAATTCAAACGAAATGCAATAGATTCGAATCAAACACACAACCAGGTTGTATAAGAATTCAAACAAACAAAAACTTCGATAAACGCAATTGGATTTTATGTTGACGACTATTTACCTGAAACAGGCAAATCGATATTTTTGATATTGTTGTCTGATACTGTATGTTGAAAACTAAATTGGATTACGATTTATCGTAAACTCACAACTCACAGCATTATATCGATGAAAAATTGAGAAGCCCTAATACGAATTAAAGCGTGGGAGTCGTCACCTGCGCATGCGTCAAATGGCCATAGCGTGTCATTGTTTACGAACAAGCGTCTACCCATGAGCCTTTGCTTTTTAGTGTGCGTTGTTATTATCGCTTGGGACTCAATTCCCGCGCGTGCACAGGTGACGACCCTCCCGCTTTCACATTGATTGCAGTGCTCATACGTATTAGAGAATTCAGTCGAACACTCATGATAAATTATAAGTAAATGTATTAATCAACAGATAGTCTTAAACAACATTATTAAAAAGTATATGATGTCATCCACATTGCTTTTTTAATATACGACCAGTTATTTTTTACGGTGAAGGTGTGCCTGAGAAATAGGTAGGACACATGAGAAAACAAAATGGCATTTTGAATCATATCAAAATGTCCTGCACCAGTAACGTACCATGAATGAGGGCACGCAAACAGAAAACCAAAACATATGTCCCGTGTCGGTCTACGTTCAACGGACAGAAATAAATATAATCACCTACACACAACATTTATATGAATGTGAAAGTAAGACTGTCTCTCTTGTTTACAGTCGAGAAACTGACCTATCATGATGCGTGTTACTGTCACACTTGTTGTAAGCCTGCTGTTGATTGGCCTGGTTGCTTCGAGAACTGTTGAGAATATTGTCACCAGAGATGTGAATGAAGAAGCCGCAGTGAACCAGGAAGAGCGTGGCTTGGGCGAATGTTTCAAGATAACTGACCCCGCTGCCCAACAGGCGTGTATATGTGCAGAGACTGGCAATGGATGTGCGTATTAGCACTATGAAACAAACCACATACTCGAAGATCTGAGATGAGCGTCTTATTAAGTTTTAAGTTTGGATACATTATAGTAGTTATTTAGAAAATAAAATTGATAATAAATAATGCAATATTACAATAAATTGGCTAAATGTATACAACACACGCATAACCCTGATTACCAAACCTCATTTTTCCTATTGCCATTAGACTATTCATATTAGAGAACCCTGTGTCTAAAACATATCGAACAACTCATTTGGTTGTTCAAATCGTTCATCATAAAGCAAGTCACTGTTCGATTACCTAAGAACACCACTTTTACAAAACCACCGTTTAACTGAAATCGTAAAATACATTGTTTGTTTACGTGATCCTCCCGCTTTAACTAATTCGGTTCAACTTACTACTTTCTGTCCCACTGTAATTACCAAAAGAGATCTTGAGCCGGATTTGAAAAAGCTAGATTTCCCATAAATTGTCTATTTACTTATTGACTCTTACACAATCCCCAGGGGGAAAGAAAATGGTCACAAAGTACAAGAAAGAAAAAATATAAAAACAATATACTAAACACAATCACAATCACTAAATCACTAAATAATTCAAAGTCTCTAAAGTACTAAATAATATGAGATTACTAAAATGACAGCAGGCAGTAAGATGTCAAGTAAGACCCTGCTTCCTGACTTCAAAGCTTTTACTTATGAACTGTGCTACTAGTATAATAATGTTTTCATTCTGTAACAATTCCATAATATCTTTCAGCAGGTTTATTTTCAAATGCTGGGATCATATCCTTAGCTTTATTGAACAGTTTGGTACGCAACTCATTATATTTGTTGCATTCCATCAGAAAATGCATTTCATCCTCAATTAGACCTTTTTATACATGTCACAAACCCTGCTGTTTAATAGGATTTTTTATGACGACCCATTCCAATTTTGAGACTATGATCACTAAGACGATCACGAAAGTTGGTAAGCACACTACGCAGTTCAAAGTTTTTTAGCTTGACTAAATATGGCTCAAGGTTTAAATCTGATTTGATTAGCCGATATGTTTGTTTTTCCCATTTGCTTTGGTGCGGTTATCAATATAAACCTCACCATTCCATCTTGTTAGGAATAAATCCTTGATGCCTAACTCACTTTGTTTCATTTTTGCCGAGGTTAATTTATCACAGTTGTTAAGGGAATGATATTGTTGAATATTGTTTAATAACGATGTTACTTCCAGATATCATTTACTTTTAATGTTTTGGTTAACCACAAAAGCTTCCTTGAGTAACACATTATTAGAATTCATGGCCCGACTGTAATATTTTTTTTTTTATAAATACATCTAGGGGGTATCTGTCTAACTCGGCCATAATTGGTGTGCGTTGTGACACACCTATTAATACCGACAATAACTTAATTGAACGTCCTCGATAGGTGATTTAGTGGAGAACTCATCACCCCAAACATCACAACCATAAACAAGGATAGGTATGATGAGTTTGTCAAAAAGGGAAATTGAAACTTTTATACTTTTATGTTTCGAATTGAGCCAAGCTTTGCTTTCATTGAAAACAAAGCTTTTTGAGCCTTACATTTAAGGCTTTTTAGGCCATCCTTAAACCTACTATTGGCACTAATGACTAGTCCCAGATAGTTATAAGATTTAACTGTATCAAGTTCGTTACCTCCAAGAACAAATGAATCATTATTCAAACGTCTGTTTGATTTATTGAAAATTAAAATTTTGGTTTTGTCAGTGTTGATAGAGAGCTTACATGTTTTAGCATACAATGCCAAACTATCAAGATATGTCTGTAATCCCTGTTTAGTTTTAGAAAGTATCACAATATCATCGGCATAGAGTAGACAGCTGACATGCGAGTTTTCTAAATAAGGAGGATCACATGTATTAGGATTGAAAATAGTGGACAGGTCATTTAAAAAAAGATTGAAGAGAGTTGGACTAAGATTACATCCCTGTTTAACACCAATATTGGACTGAAATTGTTTTGTTAAACCTTCTTTACATTTAACTTTATATTTTACTTTACTTTACTGTACATGTTTTTGATATTTTTATACATTTCCCTGTTATACCATATTTGATTATTTTTTTAATAGACCATCATGCCAGACACTGTCAAAGGTCTTTCTAAGGTCAATAAAGCAGGCATATAATTTACTTGATTTTTTTAATATTTGTGTTATTTTGTTTATTGGCGCTCTCTGACTTACCACTGTAGAGATATTTATTTACCAGGGTTTTTAGTATGAAAATATTGTCTGTAGTTCGACAATCATGCCTAATCTGAACTGTTGACCGGAAAGAATGTTATTAGAGTCTAAAAATGATGTCAGCCTAATATTTAGAATACTATTGAATAACTTGCCAAGACAGCTAGAGATGGCAATTCCCCTGTAGTTGGCCGGGTTATTTTTCGACCCAGATTTGTGGATTGGTACCAACAGACTAGTGCTCCAAGAATGTGGATAGTTATTTGAACTATAAACAATATTAAAGAGTTTATGTATTGCATCTAATAAGTGATGTTCACCGTATTTTAACAATTCATTGCAAATTCTATCTTCTGCCGAAGCCTTGTTACTTTTAAGAAGTCTAATGGCTTTTGTGGTTTCATTTTTTAAGATTGGTCTGTCTAAATAGGGGCTGCTACTTGCACTCTTTTCACTATTCTCCAGTTCATTCGCAATCTCAGAGTTTGATGTACTGCTATCAGTATTAAGTAGGTTCTTAAAGTAAACCAACCAATCACCAGGTTGAACATTGCAATTATTATTGCTGGGGTTTTCGCCATTAAGATCACGGAGAATCTTCGAGAATTTAGATGTGTCTGCTTTTGAATTTTCCAATTCTTTGATTTGTGCAATCATTTTCTGATTACTTTTATGTTTGATTAGTTTTTTATACTGTTTACAGGATTGATAGAATTTCCCTTGGATATATTCCCAGTTTATGTTTGACAAAACCTTGATGAAATGTGTATGATGACGGATGCTTTGCATTTTCCTTCAATAACATAAATGCAAATTTATATGCTCGAAAATGTGTAGTGCTGTTTATATTTGTCATAAATTGTAGCGAATATTTGAATATATTTTTTTGCCATAGTCATTAAAACTGTCGTTTTCGCTGTGAAATGTGAAGCCAAGGCTGACTATGCAGACCACATAGGTCGTAGATATGGAATTTGTTGGTTCAAATCCATGGTTTTGCTGCTCAAAACACGTCCTATGTTCAAATAGTGAAGGGAATGCTTTATTATCGACTTAGATTATGTGAGAACAAGATCACTCTGATTCGATTCGAAATGAACTCCGCTCAGTTGTCCCCATCTGAGCATATTTTATTCGAAACCGCGTTAACTAATTCGGGTCGAAGCAAACCAAATTAAACTAATCCGAATTAACGCGGATTATTGGCCCATGTGGACAGCTAACCGAATTCGGTTCGAATCGAATCCATTTCCCTGGAATTTCGCCAACAATAGTCGCGAAAATTAAATGTCGAGGATATAGTAGATGACCAAAGTAGACGACGGATGTACATTCGCTTCGATCCAGGGCCGCGAATATTTTTGCTATACCATGGCAGGTTTAGGCATAGACCTTAAAAGTCTATGGTTTAGGTTTGACTTGGTTTACATGTTATTGAGTTCTTGTACGCCATTAAAGAGGCACACCGCATAACAGGTCACAACAAACAGATGTGAACACAATAACTGACTCTAGACAGTCTACAAATATAGTTTTGGTTCACAACACACGTGTCCACTCAATCACATAGACACAATTTGAAAGCGTTCAGTTTGAACTAGAACTAAACGGATAACGGAATCAGATTGCAGAAAGTGCGTTTGGCTTTGTTATGTAAAACAAAAATCAAGCATTTGATCCGATCTCTCGCCAGAAAAATCGCCAACAGAAATAAGAAACTGGTTATCGTAGTATTCTATTTGTGGAACGGATGAACTTTGTTATAAAAGGAAAGCCGACACCCCGATCTGACATCATCCCTAACATTTTCTCTGGACACGTCATCAAAGACTCAAGTTGAGTGGGTCAAGTCACAGTTCCTGCTGAACCTGTTGGGAATTACAGTGGGACAGAAAGTAGTTCTAATCTACAGTAAGTTGAACCGAATTAGTTAACGCAGATTCGATTCGGTTCTAGTACGGATGAGGTTATTGTCTGTTATATTGGATCAGATACCTCCTTGCTTGTCTCCTTCATCGACGCAACAATGATCACAGACCAGAATTTCATTAAAGGGCGGTGGTCGTCCCACAGTGCATGCTCGAATTTCACGTAAACAAACAATGTATTTTACGATTTCAGTTAAACGGTGGTTTTGTAAAAGTGGTGTTCTTAGGTAATCGCACAGTGACTTACTTTATGATGAACGATTTGAACAACCAAATGAGTTGTTCGATATGTTTTAGACACAGGGTTCTCTAATATGAATAGTCTATGAATAGTTTGGTTATTAGGGTTATGTGTGTGTTGTATACATTTAGACAATTTATTGTAATATTGCATTATTTATTATCAATTTTATTTTCTAAATAACTACTATAATGTATCCAAACTTAAAACTGAATAAGACGCTCATCTCAGATCTTCGAGTATGTGGTTTGTTTCTTAGTGCTAATACGCACATCCATTGCCAGTCTCTGCACATATACACGCCTGTTTGGCGGCGGGGTCAGTTATCTTGAAACATTGGCCCAAGCCACGCTCTTCCTGGTTCACTGCGGCTTTTTCAGTCAAATCTCTGGTGACAATATTCTCAACAGTTCTCGAAGCAACCAGGCCAATCAACAGCAGGCTTACAACAAGTGTGATAGTAACACGCATCATGATAGGTCAGTTTCTCGACTGTAAACAAGGGAGACAGTTTTACTTTCACATTCATATAAATTTTGTGTGTAGGTGATTATATTTATTTCTGTCCGTTGAACGTAGACCGACACGGGACATATGTTATGGTTTCTGTCTGCGTGCCCTCATTCATGGTACGTTACTTGTGCAAGACATTTCGACTTGATTCAAAATGCCATGTTGTTTTTCTCGTGTGTTCTACCTATTTCTCAGGCACACCTTCACCGTAACGTAACAAATAACTGGTCCAATATTAAAAAGCAATGTGGATGACAGTATATACTTTTTAATAATGTTGTTTAATATTATCTGTTGATGAATACATTTACTTATAATTTATCATGAGTGTTCGACTGAATTCTCTAATACGTATGGGCATTGTAATCAATGTGAAAGCGGGGGGGGGGGGGTCGTCACCTGCGCACGCGCGGGAATTGAGTTCCAGGCGATGATAACAACACACGCTAAAACGCAAAAGCTCATGGGTAGACGCTTGTTTGTAAACAATGACACGCTATGGCCATCTGACGCAAGCGCAGGTGACGATTCCCTGCTTTAATGTATATTAGGGCTTTTCAATTTTTCATCGAAATAATGCTGTGAGTTGTGAGTTTACGATAAATCGTAATCCAATTTAATTCTCAATATTCAGTATCAGACAACAATATCAAAAATTGCTTTTCGTATCAACAAAAATATCGATTTGCCTGTTTAAATATATCCATTATATTAACATTATATCCAATTGCGTTTATTGATTTTTTTTGAATTCTTATACAACCTGGTTGTGTGTTTGATTCGAATCTATTGCATTTCGTTTGAATTCGTCACATTTTTCTTCAAAGATGCATCATGAAGGAAAACATGTATTTATTTGAAAATTGTTTCTAGGTGTTCCATACTGTAGACCATATCTGATTATGATTCATCATATACTACAAATATTAATTAATAGTTAGATGAAAATTAAAAACCACTAGTGCGCATGTACAAGTGACTGCTATTTCACGTACCAAAACAACCAGTGGGTTTGCGTATTAAAGAATTATATTGTTTCCCATAAATATACTTGTGCTACAAGAACCAAGTTTTCGATTTATGATAAATCCCAGCCCAGTGTAAACATCATTATGCTGCATCAAACAACAACAATAATAATAAAAACTACATGTTCTCGTTTATATTGTATCGTTGAGGAATATAATTATAAATTCCAGGCAAATAAATGAGCAACGCAGATTTTTATGCAAACAGAAAATATGAAAACTTACCGATTGTGTGGCGTACTGCGAGCAATGCGAGTAGTGAGTTTCAGGTCGGAAAATGTCTTGTGTTACCCATACTGTGTTACGGGTGTCTTATATAGCATCCACAATTCCGAGGACATCCACTTCAATGCCGTTATTGATAAGTTTATCATGTATGTATTTAACTTGAAGTGTTAAATTATCCGGTAAATACAGATATTATATGCTGCAATATGTTTAGTTCAATTGTACCTACAATGTACTGTGAAACCTTAAAATATGATGCATGGCGTTCAGTCGTACTGTGAATAGATCAAAATGCTCTGTTATTAAATGCTGTTAAACGCGTTGATAATTACAAAATATTTCAATAACGCACACAAGGAGGTACACTAATCATGCTCAGAATAAAATATTCTGGCAACTTCAAAGGCGCCGCTCTTTGCTTTGATCAATCATAATTGTAAAGTTTACGTTCAGTGTAAGTTGCACAATTCTCAACGTGTCGTGACATATATGGTGGGGAATTGCTCTGATCAGGATATGGATATAGAACTCCATTTTCAACAACAACTACCGTAACAGCCTCGCAGGCAGACCAAATCCTTTCAGCTGCTTGTATGTATGAGTGAAATTAAGTCCTAATATAATTATATATCGCTAATAAATCATTCCCCTCGCTATTTGAACATTGGATTTTTTTGAGAAGCAAAACCACATTTCACAGTGAAAACCACAGCTTTAATGACTATGGGAAAAGAAATATATTCAAATATTCGCCACAATTTATGACAAATATAAATAGCACTACAAATTTTCGAGCTTATGATTTTGCATTTATGTTATTGAATGAATATGCAAGGCATCCATCATCATACACATTTCATCAAGGGTTTGTCAAACATAAACTGGGAATATATAAACATGGGTAATAAATCAAATTACAAATTATTGGTTCCCCTGTTCTGACTTCAAAGCTTCCGACTTCGTATATCTGTGAGTTTCAAGAGATTAAATTTGAGTTTATATTGATGTTTGTCCAATATAACCACAGATATATCATATGTAGTATGAAGTATGACTTTCTGGAAATCACAGAAACATTGAAATCCCCGGAAACTTCGGACATCGGGGCCTTGGGAATTACAGAAACACAAAAAATCTATACTACAAATTTATAAATTGATTACTATTATTATGACTTCGAGAAGGGAATACTAATTTGTATTTTTCCGTTGTTTGGTCTTTGTTTCGTTGAAAGGGAAAACTTAGAAAATGATGTTTTTAAATGTATACAAATATACACACCCCGGGGGTGTCTTGGGGTAAAGATATGATTGTGGATTACCATTTTAACGCTGATGTTGTCTTTATTTGTCTACTTCTACTGTCCTGTTGGGCTGGATATATTAATACTAGCGTCCCTGTATGCAGAAATGGTGTTTTCAATAAAAAAAATGCATTTAGTGTTTATCTAAAGCAACATGAATGAACATACTTACATTAAGACAATAAATATATTGAATATTGTTAATTCTTGCTTGAGTGAAAATAAATTTCTGTACAGAATACATTTAGAGAAGTAATTGGTTTTATGTTTAAGGTCCTGTATGCGCTGTTGCGCTCAGTAAACTGTTCCCTAACCAGATTAAAACTGGATTTTAGTTTCGTGCATTTCCTCCCATATTTTTGTATCTATTTTTCCATAATTTCAGAAATTCACTGTAACGTGTTTCAATCTATTATTTTGAAAAAAATACTTCTGAATTACAATGTGAAACATGTAATGTTAAAATGATTTTTTTTTCAACGTTGCAGTAAATTCTTATGATAGCGACTTCACGTCGCTAATTCTATTGTTCATTGACAAATTGAGATTGAGTATAAGGTTGCAAGCTGAAGAAATTCAGTCAAGCTGTCAACATATGGAGTGTTGGATAATCAGATTGTAACATCGGGTACATACTTGATAGGCATCTGCAAAATTCGCGCGAGTCTGAGCCAGCACGTGAATGTCAGTTTACATATATCGCTCTCTGTTCAACACTAGCCCGCGATCTTCCATGACACCGTTGTCCCTAAGATGTGTTATTAACAGAAACACGTACATTTACAGCTCCTTCAGCAATAAGATCCGCATTGTAGCCAAGACAGTTCACATTTTTATGTTGATCCATTCATTGTATCTAACCACGTAGATAACATGTATAAAAAAAGAGGCGTTACCACTGTGGCACCAAGTGAGAATTATTTTGTCTGAGGTAACTGAACTTATCATGTAAACATACTGTTGATCAACCTATGATTAAAACACACAATGAATGTTTGTAAAAGCCATTAATTTAACTTAACTTGAAAAATGTGTCAGTGTTGGGTGGTTATGTGCGAGTTTATGTTGTGTGTAATCCCTTCTCAGCCAAGTCACTATTGAGTACACATTGATATTCACAATGATTAGTTTATTCTACTAGAAACTCTTATCAGATTTTATATCTGTCAAGGTAGCAATGTGGACACTGGTGTTGAAAGAGCTGTATATTTAATACCAATAGCAGAGAACAACGCTGTTATATTATTTTCGGGTGCGAACGACCGGTTCTTGCTAACCAGTTTCGCGCAAAAACCGTAGATAAGTGCGATGGCCTATAGAGAAAATGTAGGTAGGTACAATACTAAAGATGAAACATAAATTCTTGGATATAACTAATTATTAATAACATGGTAACAAGAAATAAAAGCTGTGCCACTCACAGTGTTGTGGTGACATGTTTTGGTTCGAACTAATATTGGTTTTGTGACTTGCTCAGACATTAAATAACAATGAAAATATTTAAATTTGTTATTGTCATCGTCATCAAAAGATGACAACAGATACGCTTGGTAATTTAACGGGTTGAATCACGGAGACTGAATTAAAAATATTTCCGGCAGGACATTTTTATTTGTTAATGACAACATCTGAAATTCGATTCTACGCGGCAGGATTCTTGACGATCTGGAATGGGATGTGTGTGAAGACCCGATCGTGCATTAATTTCTTCGAAATTTGGTGACAAATAAACGCAAATAATATATCGATGGCTCCATAATACACATAATTGGAAACTTCGCAATACTAAATATAAATTTGTAACGTATTCGGTTATTAGCATATCGAAATGTATAGGTGTACTGTCATGGGGGAATTATCGTCGTGTCTCTACGTCACGTCTGCTTGAGGTACGGGATCGGAAAAGTCACTTAAACTTTACAGTCAAATAAGACACACACAACGAAATACGTTTCAATAGCTAGTTTTTAGCCACATCAAGAACGCCTCAAGGCAAACTGCCTCGTCGGAGACTCTGCCCGGGACTGTCCAGCACGTTAGTTCTCTCTGTGACCAAAGACTTAGACCGTTTATTACGTACCAAAACTTAACCAATTACAAAGCAGTATAAAGACTCTAGGGCGTAACCTTCAATCATGCAGCCAATCACACTAAGTACTGAATACGTCATATCTTATGGATTAATCATCCGCTATATTAATAAACTACAAATACCAAACTGTCAGAAATAGTTTCAGTCAATGATTTCAATTCCGTCCATGGCGCCACTGGGGTCTAAACGATGACGGACATAACACAGTCATTCGCTAGTAACACAGCCAACCAAGTCGGTCAACAGGTACGCGAAAACAAATTCATGACAGTATCAAAGAAATGTGAAATTGTGTGTTAAATATTTGGTTAAATTATTGTATTATCTAACAGTCCTTCTCCTCAGAAATGTTACAATATACTTTATTGATTGTTTAGGTGAGCGACTGAAGCACGCCTGGGTTAATGAAATAAAAACCAATTGTATATTAATATTACACATTTGCACGATGCATGGAACAACCAGTAAGTAGGAAATATAGAAACATTTGTCGAATTGTTCTCAAATAGGTGTTTTATGGAAGATTGCTGGGCTGCGTCGATAGACTAGACACTTACCGTAATTACAAAACATCTTAAAGAAAAATGCATTTCATTAATTACTATACAATCACATAGGAAAAATGATATCCCGTCTACACTGTTCAATTCATTCTCGAAGTATTGAGACTGGCTCAGCTGCATACTTGATTTGGAACATACTGACAGATTTTGCACTCTTTGCAACTTGTAAGATATTAACGATGAATACTTTTTGATTTGTTCACTCTTTGGTTCATTCAGACACCTTTATTACAGATAAACGCAAACATAATAACTACGGCTTCAAACATTTCAATAAATATTGGACGCAAAAAAATAATAATGTCAACAGAGCAAATCTGCATGCTGAAAATAAATTAAGAACTTTACAATAAAATAAAGAAAGTTTTAACTGGTTAAAAAAACTAATGATTTGCGTGAGTCTCACACCAGATCCTGGCTGAGTAACCGTCGTTATTTATGAAAACTGTGGTGGCAACGGCATTGAAGATGAACAACATTTCTTACCATCTTCTAACAGACGCAGAGATTTAACAAAGTTTCAGAAGCTGAAAAAATAATGATCAATTGTATTAAATTAAAAATAAATTTCAATTTCCCATGAGCAGCGATGACATACCACTTGCACAGTTCATACCAATATGTATGCAACATATATGCACATTAATTGTTATATTTGTTTAACTGTAGCTTGTGTACTTTTTTTATTCATCTCATTTTTAACTTTTGTTCAGCCCCTGCGAGGGTTGTTATTTGTTGATGAAAATTACAAAATCAAATTATGGCGTGAAACCTATAATCTCTGTATGCAGTTCTAACCGATATTCAATGTTAATGAAGTCAGAAACAGATCGTTTGGAAACTGACGTAACGAGGGAGACGAATTGTTAACGTTGAGTGAATAATTTAGACATTTCTTGACAAAAACGTCCAAGAAAATACAAAACACCGAGTGTACTGTCTCGATTGAAATCTCTGTATGAATAAGCAAATAGAGACTCCGAACCAAACACATAACACGCGATGGCAAGTTAGTTATTAATGCAAACATGGCCTACACCTCGGAGAATAATCTTTACATTCAAGGGAAGGAGAAAATCTCCCCTTCAGTGGCAATTTAACTGTATTTAGTATATTTGTAATATATGGTTCAATTACAGTGTGCCCAGCATTTTCTGTAATAGTGATGTATACAAGAGTCCAATTATTGGTTAACATAAAAAAAACACAGAATACAGCGAGGTTGGTTTGACAGGTTCAAGTGTTAAAACTGATGAAACTAAATAGATTGTCCTTGAACAGAAAATTGCTGCTATTATTTGACAAGACACATATCAGAATGGTACTTATATACATACACATAGACAATTTATAGTGGTTATTCAGTACTTTAAACGTGTACTTCTTTCCATATTACAACGTATTAACATTGAACTCCTTTCTAAAACAAATACTGCGATTTGTTGTACATCATCATCAACATACTGGTCGTATTCAATTCTGTGATATATTTAGAATAATAGGTCATTTGGAAATTACTAAATATTAAGGCACATATTACTGCGAAATTATCATTCAAAATGTGCAAAACATAACGTAAAACTGATGCTGGAATCTGTTTTTTTAAATTAAATGTATTGTTGGTGAAAACTGTTTACCAGGGCTCGCAACGTTCTTATAATGTGGACAGTGTTTCTGATAACATTAGTCAAAGTTTTTACAAAAAACGTTGTCTATTTTCATTGTTTTTGTCTTTCTATCGTAAAGTTTAACACATAATTTGAGGGCAAACTCATTTTACGCATTTTTACGGTTATTATTATTAATTAATAATGTAGTCAGCATACCAACACTGATGCACTAACACTGTAGTATTTTCAGTAACTGGCAGAATTTCATATTTTACGTATTAGTGCATCATAAAACGCCACTTTCCATGAATATATTGCTACAAAATCAAGCCAGTTTAATTCTTCATCTGTGGCGTCATGTCATGCCATCATCATCAACAACAGATTGTTCATACTTGAACATCCGTGGCCCTCAAATACATGTAGTCTCCACCGATCTCGACCATGTGCCAATCATTCAGCCTCAACCACAGGGAGCCCAGGAACTATAATCAACCGTACGCAGTCCCTATGACTCCCCCCTCATAGTTCAGATCATAGTTCCTGGGCTCCTTGTGCCACAACCATTGTGAGCCCACATATTTCCTTTAATATTATCACTCAGTCTCATCTTCGGTCTTCCCCTTCCTCTGTTTCCCATTACCATGCCCATCAACATTCTCTTGTCCAAACTATCACTTCTTACCAAGTGATCCTTTTATTCATGATGTTGAACAGTCTGTTTACACAATTTATTCTTTGCAGTACTTCTTCATTAGTTATATTTTCTGTCCAGCGTATGCGTAGTATTTGCTTATAGTTCAAAGCTCTGTATTTTCTTTTTGTCCGAGTTTTTGAGTACCCAGCATTCAGATGCGTATGATGCAATTGAGAACACTAGGGAGTTCAGTAAACTCAGCTTTGTCTTCAATGTGATATTCTGGATCCTGTCTGTCCAGATTTTGATTAGTGCAATTGTAGCACCCTTGGCAATTTCAATTTTCCTTTATATCATGTCATGGTTCGTCTAAATGGGCAGTCAGTCACCGGTTTATTTTACCCAGCTGTCACCACGACAAATACAACTAAAAAAAGAGTTTGTAAAGTTGTAAAGATACATTTACAGTGCGTATGGTAAATTCTATACATGAATTGAATTAAATCGTTTGTAAAACGTATAATAGATAATGTTACAATTAGTATAAACATTTTAATAGCATAAATATGCTCAAGATAATGACCGGATAAAGTAGTGCTTCACAATGGATGGTGTTTAAAAACCAGTATAAAAACCGGTTGTGACAACTGAATAACACACAACATTGCATTCCTAGAGCCTGTTCAATTTACAGCTGGTAAGTTACAGTTTCCTTTCGGTATTTGTCATAATATTGAATTTTTTTGCGCAATTTCACAAGGAATATTTTTTTTTTCTCGTCATATTCCGAGCTGGCTATTAGCACATATTGTTGACTACTAATGTTTCAAATCACGAAGCGCTCTTTTCCAGTGCTTTTAAAGGTCTTTACGCTATATGCGGAGTTATATTCGAGGTGATACTGTACACAGTCCGTTGAGGGACTGTATAACGATTGTTTAACCATATATATTCTGATAAAACGCACACGTTTGTGAAATGGCCCAGCAGGCTCAGCTGCCAGTGAGTTACTTGTATAGTTTTCACTATAGGAGCAACAAATATCAAAATGTTTCGACGGTCGTTACTAAAAATACAGAACAAAACAAAGCCCATTATTTTATTGAACCAGAGAAAGGTAGATGGACCTCTGTGCATAGTGCTAATGGGTGATATCAGGTGTTTTTCTGATTTCTGTTTTCACATTCTACTGAAACGAAGCAAATTAGAATTGAACGTGCGACAAGTGACAATTGAGATCGTTAGCGTTAAAACATTATTAGAACAAACATTGGTGTTTCAACATTCCTAAATTCCAATTTACTGTGACCGTAAGAAAGAATTGAACGAGATTATTGCACTATGTGACACTGTTTTGCCCACCAAATAGCTACATTACACAAAGTGTTGCCACAGGAAGCAATGGCTACACTGTGAGCAATATATCAGCTATATTCCGGCTTTTGACAGACGTGTGAACACGGTTTCATTAGAAATACAGTCTATCATACTGCAGTATTGTGGTTTCATTCTTATTTGCGGTCATAGTAAAAAGAAATTTATTTTATACACGTGAGACATTCCGGTGACATATTAATATATCTTGCCATATGTCAACAACTAGTTTACAATCTGAAATATTTGATGCCGAAGAATAATGCTCTGTTTGAACATCAGTTTTATTCCACGATAAATAATATGAGATTATTTCGAGGATACCGGAAAGTATGCAAGCTGTAGTAGCTGATGGCGTTACGATGATAGATGTATAATAACATCCAGATATGTTTATTAAGATACAATATCAGAATAACAGAATTATTTAAACATATTCAAAGTTGTCCACATGCAACTAATATTTCCTAACTTTAGAACACATGCCTATTAACATATGTATACATTCTCAAAAAAACTAAAAATATTGAATCGATTTTTTGAAAGCAAACTCTTTAAACAAAATCAAATTTTTCGTGTTTCAATGTCAAGTGGTATTTTTTCTAAAAGCTGAAATTAAAACGGGGGAGTCGTCACCTACGCATGCGTCAGAATGCCAAAGCGTGTCATTGTTTACAAACACGCGTCTACCCATGACCCTTTGCGTTTTTAGCTGATGTTGTTATTGTCGCTTGGGACTCGATTCCCGCGCGTGCGCAGGTGGCGCTCTCTCACCAACTTACTCATTTCAATTGTGTACTTTTTTAGTAGAGAAGTGAATGGTAGTTGTTTCTGATAAATCACCTACCTAAGTTTAGTTTAATATTACGCTAATTGTTTGACACTTGTTGACATATATGTACATTTTTTTTGGAAGAAGTTTCTTCTGTTTCGATATGCCTTATACGTCTTAATCTGATAAATAAATAGATTGTATTTGTATGCACAACATAGATTGAGTTAATTTAGCAGATTTCAATTTATCAACAAAACCCGTGAAAAAAAAAACATAGCGTAACTATTACAACCCTACTCATTGAGAATCTATATTAAATAAAAAATGGATGGATGGATACAAACAAATGATGTACAATTTTTTTTGCTTGGTAAAATTTAGTATAAAAGTCATTAAACTGTACAATAATAGCGTATTGTTTATTACATTTATCTAATTGATTGATCTTGGACAGCACACTACTAACAAATGGTTCTCATTATGACCAGTAGAAGTGTCTTCATTCTGTCAACTTATTTCTAGGTATAACAAATGTTTTATTTAAACCAAACTGCACTTGCTAATTACACCAAAATTGAACTTGGTTGACATTTCATAGTGATTCACAAATTTGAAGACGATGAAATGGGTTGGGCGAGGGAAGCGGGTGGCTGGTATAGGATACTGACATAACAACGGCATTCTACGTTTTTACAGGAAATAAAATGAAAGTTCCATTTACAATAAAAATAGATTTTTACACTTTATATTTGTATAATATTTTTGATAATTTGTGTTTAAGAGTCAAAATTGGGAATTGTGTACGAATTACGACATTTAATGTGGAAAATGCTTTATACGCTTACAAAAAATAAGATCTTTGTACAAATTACAGACAAATAAATTACATTACATTTTACATCTTACCCATGTCTACGAATTTACGTTTTTTATTTATTTAAATAACATTAATACGAAAATAAAATTGATTACAGCTAACGAAATACCCCTTGCCGACCCTCAGTTTACATGCACATGATGGACACTTCACTCACATTCCATGACAAGGGTGTCATTTTAAAGATAAGCGAAATATCAATAATGATATATTCTTCTCTGTCAGTTTCAGTAAAACAAACCTACACCAATCATAATGCGTGTTACTTTCACACTTGTTGTAAGCCTGTTGTTGATTGGTCTGGTTGTATCCAGTACTGTTGATAATATTGCCACCAGAGAAGCGAATGGAGAAAATACTGCAAGCCAGGAAGAGCGTGGTCTGCTAGACTGCTTCAAGATAACTGACCCTGCTGCTCAACAGGCGTGTATATGTGCAGAGACCGGCAATGGTTGTGCGTTCTAGTCGTTACAAAGACCTCGATGTAGAACATTGACAACATAATTTTATCGATTATCAGCCGATATACATTGTAGTTTATACTAATGTAGAATTAAAAGTGTATCCAAGTTTCTTTCACAACAAAATGTGGTTATCAATATCATTAAATATACAGTGAATGTTATAAAGGCATCTATGATTTTCATGAAAATTGATAAAACTTTTATTCTGAAAGACCCTCCAACTTTATTGCAATAAAAAGATGGCGCTGTCATTTGCTATAGGAGCCATTTGGTGACATCAATTACCCAAGAGTCTTTCAGATGTCCTCCATTCATTGGTCGATTTACTACAATATACCGGTAATCGTGCCGTGATTGGCCATGATTAATTCAACTGCCATTTTAAATTTTATGAATAATTTATATGAAAAACAAATCATGCCTTCATAATATTCATTGTACTATAAACAGCTTTACTTTCACAAAAAGTAAATAATTGTCAATCATTAAATATCACAAAATTGCAAATTTGTAGTGATCAAATCTCCCTGGGATTGACTAAATTATTGTCATCACAAACGAAAAAAAAAATGAAAAAGAACATTGCTTGTTGCCAAATTAAATACAGCAACGATTATATTTACCCCAAGAAAATAAAAAAAATGTAATTAATTGGATCATGTTCTGGCCATTAAATAGCCATTTTAGCCTTTTTAGTAGTGAACAAAGAGAGGACTATACATCAAGTTGTATTAAAGAGGAGGGCTATACATCATGTTGTATTGAACAGTGAGAGGGCTATATATCATATTGTAATGAACTGAGAGAGGGCTATACATCAAATTGTATTAGAGGGAGGGTTATTTTATATTAATCAGAGGGAGGCTATATATCAAATTGTATTTAACAGCGAAAAAGCTATACAATATATTGTATTGAACCGAGAGGGGGGTTATACCGAATGGTGAAAGGGCTATATATCATGTTATACTGAATGGTGAAAGGGCTATATATCATGTTATACTGAATGGGAAAAGGGCTATATATCATGTTGTACTGAATGGAGAAATTGCTATATATCATGTTGTACTGAATGGGGAAAGGGCTATATATCATGTTGTACTGAATGCAGAAAGGGCTATATATCATGTTGTACTGAATGGGGAAAGGGCTATATATCATGTTGTACTGAATGCAGAAAGGGCTATATATCATGTTGTACTGAATGCAGAAATGGCTATATATCATGTTATACTGAATGGAGAAAGGGCTATATATCATGTTGTACTGAACGGGAAAAGGGCTATATATCATGTTGTACTGAATAGGGAAAGGGCTATATATCATGTTGTACTGAATGGAGAAATTGTTATATATCATGTTGTACTGAATGGGGAAAGGGCTATATATCATGTTGTACTGAATGCAGAAAGGGCTATATATCATGTTGTACTGAATAGGGAAAGGGCTATATATCATGTTATACTGAATGCAGAAATGGCTATATATCATGTTGTACTGAATGGAGAAAGGGCTATATATCATGTTGTACTGAATGGGGAAAGGGCTATATATCATGTTATACTGAATGCAGAAATGGCTATATATCATGTTGTACTGAACGGGAAAAGGG
This sequence comes from Saccoglossus kowalevskii, assembly GCF_978046115.1. Taxonomy (NCBI): domain Eukaryota; kingdom Metazoa; phylum Hemichordata; class Enteropneusta; family Harrimaniidae; genus Saccoglossus; species Saccoglossus kowalevskii. The sequence goes on from NC_140657.1 coordinate 9,321,303, forward strand.
CTATATATCATGTTGTACTGAATAGGGAAAGGGCTATATATCATGTTGTACTGAAAGCAGTAATGGCTATATATCATGTTGTACTGAATGGAGAAAGGGTTATATATCATCTTGTACTGAACGGGAAAAGGGCTATATATCATGTTATACTGAATGGAGAAAGAGCTATATATCATGTTGTACTGAATGGGGAAAGGGCTATATATCATGTTGAACTGAATGCAGAAATTGCTATATATCATGTTGTACTGAATGGGGAAAGGGCTATATATCATGTTATACTGAATGGAGAAAGAGCTATATATCATGTTGTACTGAATGGGGAAAGGGCTATATATCATGTTGAACTGAATGCAGAAATTGCTATATATCATGTTGTACTGAATGGGGAAAGGGCTATATATCATGTTATACTGAATGGAGAAAGAGCTATATATCATGTTGTACTGAATGGTGAAATGGATATATATCATGTTGTACTGAATGGGGAAATAGCTATATATCATGTTGTACTGAATGGGGAAAGGGCTATATATCATGTTGTACTGAATGGTGAAATGGATATATATCATGTTGTACTGAATGGGGAAAGGGCTATATATCATGTTATACTGAATGGGGAAAGGGCTATATATCATGTTATACTGAATGGAGAAAGAGCTATATATCATGTTGTACTGAATGGTGAAATGGATATATATCATGTTGTACTGAATGGGGAAAGGGCTATATATCATGTTGTACTGAATGGGGAAAGGGCTATATATCATGTTATACTGAATGGAGAAAGAGCTATATATCATGTTGTACTGAATGGTGAAATGGATATATATCATGTTATACTGAATGGTGAAATGGATATATATCATGTTGTACTGAATGGTGAAATGGATATATATCATGTTATACTGAATGGTGAAATGGATATATATCATGTTGTACTGAATGGGGAAAGGGCTATATATCATGTTGTACTGAATGGGGAAAGGGCTATATATCATGTTATACTGAATGGAGAAAGAGCTATATATCATGTTGTACTGAATGGTGAAATGGATATATATCATGTTATACTGAATGGTGAAATGGATATATATCATGTTGTACTGAATGGTGAAATGGATATATATCATGTTATACTGAATGGTGAAATGGATATATATCATGTTATACTGAATGGTGAAATGGATATATATCATGTTATACTGAATGGTGAAATGGATATATATCATGTTGTACTGAATGGTGAAATGGATATATATCATGTTATACTGAATGGTGAAATGGATATATATCATGTTGTACTGAATGGTGAAATGGATATATATCATGTTGTACTGAATGGTGAAATGGATATATATCATGTTGTACTGAATGGTGAAATAGCTATATATCATGTTAATGACAACATGTATTTGTGTCAGGCGACAGTTCTGGACATTGAATGTCACTGTTGTCTTTTTTTTTGTAAGTGCAAATTGCAAGTGCTAGTGCTGACACATAGTGCATTTTGCCACAGAAGTCATTTCCTGTTTGGGACTACATGACAGAGCTGTGTGGCCATCTCCCTATTAAATGGCAATTTTAATGCGGTATCCTGGCGTCAACCAGGCTCGGTCGAACACAAACACCTGCGAACCTTAACCAAGGTTCCCCTAAATTCGCATTCGTTAGCGAATCTCGGCCAGTGGAATTGGCCTTCCCATTGAGTCTGTGGCACACTCACTCAGGGTAGGGGTCGATCCTTTGATGTTCAGCCAAAGATAGGATTTGAACTTAGGTCTACCGCTCATGAGTCTGATGCGACAACCACTATGCTACCAGAACCAGTATGTTGCACTGAATATCATGTTATACTGAATGAAGAAAGGGCTATATATCACGTTGTACTGAACAGGGAGAGAGCTATATATCATATTGTATTAATCAGCGAAAGAGCTATACATTATATTGTATTGAACAGAGAGGGGGCTATGTATCATATTTTATTGAACAGAGAGAGGGCTGTATATCATAATGTATTGAACAGAGAAACGGCTATACATTATATTGTATTGAACAGAGAGAGGGCTATATATCATATTGCATTGAACAGAGAGAGGGGGCTATACATCATATTGTATTGAACAGAGAGAGGGCTATATATCATATTGCATTGAACAGAGAGAGGGCTATACATCATATTGCATTGAACAGAGAGAGGGGGCTATACATCATATTGTATTGAACAGAGAGAGGGCTATATATCATATTGTATTGAACAGAGAGGGGGCTATATATCATATTGCATTGAACAGAGAGAGGGCTATATATCATATTGCATTGAACAGAGAGAGGGGGCTATACATCATATTGCATTGAACAGAGAGAGGGCTATATATCATATTGCATTGAACAGAGAGAGGGCTATATATCATATTGCATTGAACAGAGAGAGGGCTATATATCATATTGCATTGAACAGAGAGAGGGCTATATATCATATTGCATTGAACAGAGAGAGGCTATATATCATATTGCATTGAACAGAGAGAGGGCTATACATCATATTGTATTGAACAGAGGGCTATTAATCATATTGCATTGAACAGAGAGAGGGCTATATATCATATTGCATTGAACAGAGAGAGGAATATATCATATTGCATTGAACAGAGAGGGGGCTATATATAATATTGTATTGAACAGAGAGAGGGCTATATATTGTATTGAGCAGAGAGAGGCTATACGTCAAATTGTATTCAACAGAGAGAGGGCTATATATCGTATTGTATTGAACAGAGAGAGGGCTATATATATCATATTGCATTAAACAGAGAGAGGGCTATACATCATATTGTATTGAACAGAGAGAGGGCTATATATCATATTGCATTGAACAGAGAGAGGGCTATACATCATATTGTATTGAACAGAGGGCTATTAATCATATTGCATTGAACAGAGAGAGGGCTATATATCATAATGCATTGAACAGAGAGAGGAATATATCATATTGCATTGAACAGAGAGGGGGCTATATATAATATTGTATTGAACAGAGAGAGGGCTATATATATCATATTGCATTGAACAGAGAGAGGGCTATACATCATATTGTATTGAACAGAGAGATGGCTATTAATCATATTGCATTGAACAGAGAGAGGGCTATACATCATATTGTATTGAACAAAGAGAGGGCTATATATCATATTGCATTGAACAGAGAGAGGGCTATATCATATTGCATTGAACAGAGAGGGGGCTATATATAATATTGTATTGAACAGAGAGAGGGCTATACATCATATTGTATTGAACAGAGAGAGGGCTATACATCATATTGTATTGAACAGAGAGAGGGCTATATATCATATTGCATTGAACAGAGAGAGGGCTATACATCATATTGTATTGAACAGAGAGAGGGCTATACATCATATTGTATTGAACAGAGAGAGGGCTATACATCATATTGTATTAATCAGCGAAAGAGCTATACATTATATTGTATTGAACAGAGAGGGGGCTATGTATCATATTTTATTGAACAGAGAGAGGGCTGTATATCATAATGTATTGAACAGAGAAACGGCTATACATTATATTGTATTGAACAGAGAGAGGGCTATATATCATATTGCATTGAACAGAGAGAGGGGGCTATACATCATATTGTATTGAACAGAGAGAGGGCTATATATCATATTGCATTGAACAGAGAGAGGGCTATACATCATATTGCATTGAACAGAGAGAGGGGGCTATACATCATATTGTATTGAACAGAGAGAGGGCTATATATCATATTGTATTGAACAGAGAGGGGGCTATATATCATATTGCATTGAACACAGAGAGGGCTATATATCATATTGCATTGAACAGAGAGAGGGGGCTATACATCATATTGCATTGAACAGAGAGAGGGCTATATATCATATTGCATTGAACAGAGAGAGGGCTATATATCATATTGCATTGAACAGAGAGAGGGCTATATATCATATTGCATTGAACAGAGAGAGGGCTATATATCATATTGCATTGAACAGAGAGAGGCTATATATCATATTGCATTGAACAGAGAGAGGGCTATACATCATATTGTATTGAACAGAGGGCTATTAATCATATTGCATTGAACAGAGAGAGGGCTATATATCATATTGCATTGAACAGAGAGAGGAATATATCATATTGCATTGAACAGAGAGGGGGCTATATATAATATTGTATTGAACAGAGAGAGGGCTATATATTGTATTGAGCAGAGAGAGGCTATACGTCAAATTGTATTCAACAGAGAGAGGGTTATATATCGTATTGTATTGAACAGAGAGAGGGCTATATATATCATATTGCATTAAACAGAGAGAGGGCTATACATCATATTGTATTGAACAGAGAGAGGGCTATATATCATATTGCATTGAACAGAGAGAGGGCTATACATCATATTGTATTGAACAGAGGGCTATTAATCATATTGCATTGAACAGAGAGAGGGCTATATATCATATTGCATTGAACAGAGAGAGGAATATATCATATTGCATTGAACAGAGAGGGGGCTATATATAATATTGTATTGAACAGAGAGAGGGCTATATATATCATATTGCATTGAACAGAGAGAGGGCTATACATCATATTGTATTGAACAGAGAGATGGCTATTAATCATATTGCATTGAACAGAGAGAGGGCTATACATCATATTGTATTGAACAAAGAGAGGGCTATATATCATATTGCATTGAACAGAGAGAGGGCTATATCATATTGCATTGAACAGAGAGGGGGCTATATATAATATTGTATTGAACAGAGAGAGGGCTATACATCATATTGTATTGAACAGAGAGAGGGCTATACATCATATTGTATTGAACAGAGAGAGGGCTATATATCATATTGCATTGAACAGAGAGAGGGCTATACATCATATTGTATTGAACAGAGAGAGGGCTATACATCATATTGTATTGAACAGAGAGAGGGCTATACATCATATTGTATTGAACAGAGAGAGGCTATATATCATATTGCATTGAACAGAGAGAGGGCTATATATCATATTGCATTGAACAGAGAGAGGGCTATACATCATATTGTATTGAACAGAGAGAGGGCTATTAATCATATTGCATTGAACAGAGAGAGGCTATATATCATATTGCATTGAACAGAGAGAGGGCTATATATCATATTGCATTGAACAGAGAGAGGGCTATATATCATATTGTATTGAACAGAGAGAGGGCTATTAATCATATTGCATTGAACAGAGAGGGGGCTATATATCATATTGCATTGAACAGAGAGAGAACTATATATCGTATTGTATTGAACAGAGAGAGGGCTATATATCATATTGCATTGAACAGAGAGAGGGCTATACATCATATTGTATTGAACAGAGAGAGGGCTATATATCATATTGCATTGAACAGAGAGAGGGCTATACATCATATTGTATTGAACAGAGAGAGGGCTATTAATCATATTGCATACACCGCATCTCGAGTGAAAATAACTTCCATACGCAACGAAAGCCACGGGCAGGGTGTGGGGTTCTGTTATTATTACATATGTTCCATGTTTGATCATTTCATATCAAAGAAAGAACGTGCAACAAACCGGCATGGAATTTAGGTCGGATACCCCATTGCCCATTAATATGTTCAAATACTGAGTATAGTGTTACGCCCAAGCAACGCGTGTCAGTGTAGAACGCGCCCGGAGAACGCGTGTCACTGTTTGTTTGAAATTAATATAATCAGACGTCTAATCTGAGTCACTGTCCGAATGAATAATTCGTGGACGTTTATTTGGGACCACGACAGAACCAGAATTTGAACTGGACGACTATGATACACAGCTTATGTTGAAGTTAAAAGTTCCTCCACAGAATTGTGCATTGGTAAACATGCTGTGCAACTGTACTCCACTGACGAGGTGACTTTCGTCGACAGCGGTCGTCGCTGAGCTGCACGCTACAACTTCGTGTGTGATATTGCTTGCTAGTCGTGGATTGACCGAGTCTTGGTTACCGGTTAAAATGTTGCTCATTTGGCATTGGTAATCTTTATTTGGAACTGAGTAACGCCGCAACGTCGTCAGCAGAAACTTCCTAGTATCTCGATGTTGATGATTGTGGCTCAATAGTACATGTGTAATCGCCGTTCAACGTTTATAAAACTCAGTTTCCAGGTGGTCAACATACATTAAGTTCTCCCAATCATAGTATTCCATGAGATGTACACCTAACATGCCAAAAACGTTGCTGAACGATTTGAATCTTACAAAAATAGCAGACGAAAATGTGTTTACAAAATAAAAATAGTTCGGTAGCCAATGGAAATACCATGTTCATTTGCATATCGACCGTGAAAATACCGAAAACATTATTGCATGGGTGATATGCAAATTAGTTTTTGTCAAAATAAGTGACTGCCAAAGAGAACCGTTACTGTTGTTCAAATTTCATTCCACTCGGCAAGTATATTCATGTACCCCAAGAGAAAAATATCGCGCTTCTTAAATATCGTTTATTTCTGCTGTTTCGAAAAACGGTACTCCTAAAGGGACTACTTTGTTTGCTTTCAAACTCATATGCATATGAGGTATGGAAATACCGATTTTGATTTCAGGGACGAATCAAAATAAACTGCAGTATATATGTAATAATAAATCATATTGTATTGAACGTAAAACGGCTATACATCATATTGTATTGAACAGAGAAAGGACTATATCATATTGCATTGAACAGAGAGGGGGCTATATATAATATTGTATTGAACAGAGAGAGGGCTATACATCATATTGTATTGAACAGAGAGAGGACTATATATACTATTGCATTGAACAGAGAGAGGGCTATACATCATATTGTATTGAACAGAGAAAGGGTGATAGACATTTCAGAAATGGAAAGATATTATAAAATAATCTTTATTTTGGATGTATCGTGAAGAGAACATAAAATTGATATGCTTTTATTTTCTTTTGGATTTATTATTTACTGTTTTCATATTTTAAGCATATTGACACAAATTGAGATTTATAGATTTTTTAGTAAAACAGTGAGCTCTATTGTAAGTTCACAGTGGATTCTGCGAGAAGAATTCAGAGACCGCTTGTAACGCTTTATAACGATGTGAGATGGTATTCTTCACAGAATTACTCATTTCTGCATATCTGAAATAGAAATATATAAAGCATTAGTTCGGATAATTGTTAATTAAACATTGAGTTACAATTGAGTTGCAAGATTTCTCAAAAGAGGGCGTAATCACTCAATGTAGAGAACTCAAAAAATTCAACATCTCATGTTTTGGCAGGGCTATTGCTTGTCAATTTTTCGTAGCAAAAATAATTTATACCACATATTGAAAATAATATATATCGGGATACTGTAATATCTAATTAACAGATTTTGGAGACATATTACTATCAGGTTCTCATGATCAGTCAGTTTTCATTTTGTCCACTTAATTTTAGGTCTAACAAATTTTAACCCATATCTTGAAAATGTACATGCTGCTAGTCAAACCAAAATTGAACATTTGATAGTGACTGATGAGAAGTTTGAAGATGAGCAAATAAAAATTGTTATTGTAACAAAAAGAAGACCATTTTAAGTGAATTTTACCAATATATTGAAAAATATCCATGCAATCCATCCCAAAATTGAGCATGGTCAAGATCACAAATTATCCAAATGATAGGATGAAAACTTGTCTATTTATTGTAACAACAATAATCAGATTTTATATCGATGGAAACAACAATGACAAGGACAGACATTTTTCTCTCACATACAATTCCCATCATCTATGATTTAAACGTTACAACTTTATACCTACAAATTCAATTATAGTTGGGGTGGTTATACCCAACAAATTCAAATATGAATAATAATCAATTATTAATTTATATATATATATATATATATGGTGATAGAGGAATTAATACGCAACTACATGAATATTGAAACTCGACAGCACTGTTTCGTAAGGTACAATATCTCACTCATCAGTAGCTTTAAAACATAAAGCTCCTTGTACCTTACGAAACCGTGCTGTCGAGTTTCAATATTCATGTAGTTGCGTATTAATTCTCTATCACCATATTCACCCACTCTACATATACTTTGTATTGAGCACTTTTGTTTTGGAATAATCGACTTTCGTATCTACACTATATATGTACAGCAAACTACTGAAGAAAAACATAACTTAGTCCTACAAAAAAACCACAGAAGATACGGCTAGAAAAATAAGACAAGAAGACAAGAATATTGCCGTGAAATTAAACATCGATGACCGCGTCAACGTCACCGCAAATAGAGAGGCCTTCATCACCTTGAAAGAACACAAACCAAACTTTACAAATAATCCTGCGTGCAGATTGATCAACCCTACCAAACCAGAAATCGGCAAAGTAAGTAAATAAATTTTAGACGGGATCAATAAGAAAATTATTACAGAAACAAGAGCAATGGAAAAACACCGCATCTGTAATAGAATGGTTCAACAAAATCGAACACAAAGAAAAACATCGTTTTATTTGCTTTGATATAGTAGAATTCTACCCATCCATTAACCAAGATATTCTTCTCAATGCGTTACACTTCGCTTCATCATACGACCATATTTCGGAAGAAGAAATAAATATTAATCAACATTCAAAAAAGTCCCTGTTATCACATGATGGCCACTACTGGCAGAAGAAGAGCACAAGCTCATTCGACGTAACTATGGGCAGTTTCGATGGCGCAGAGACGTGTGAATTAGTTGGATGCTTTTTATTGTCACAGCTACATAATATTTGCGGGAAAAAGATCGGCCTGTACAAAGATGATGACTTAGCCGCTGTAGACAACACACCCAAAGAAACTGAAAAAATAAAAAAAGCCATCTGTTGTATTTTCAAACTACACGGTCTGAAAGTCACAATTGAAGCTAATAAAAATATTGTCAACTTCCTGGACGTCACATTCAACCTCACTGACAGCTCTTACAATCCATATATTAAACCCAACAGCCACCCACTATACGTACATAGAGAGAGCAACCACCCACCCTCCATCACAAAGAATATACATGTGTACTGGCAGGAATCAACAAACGATTGTCATATCTTTCATCAGACGGAAAGCACTTTGATCTAGCCGCGCCACACTACCAGACAGCTCTAAATCAAAGTGGATATGATTATCACCTTAAATTCGAACCCCCTCACGGAAAGAAGACGGGCAAACAGACCCCGTAACAACACCCCCCCCCCCCCTTCAGTAAAAATGTCACCAACAGCGTCAGGAGAAGATTCCTCGCCCTGGTTGATAAGTGTTTCCAACAGGGAAACAAACTCAGGAAAATTTTTACCCGTAACACCATCAAATTGAGCTACAGGTCTAGGCCTTTATGTCACTCATATCAAATGACTGTACGAATGAAATATACCAGGCTGATAACCGTATAAAATTTCACTTACGTTTGTTCAAAACCATCAGGTTGAAAACATGGATCCCATCCAAAATCAGGAGGGCCTCTTGGAGGAACTATTGTGCCCTGCAACATAAAGACATCAAACAAGGATCAAACTATAATAGTAGAATAGTAATATAAAAATAAGGGTTACAGCCATTGAAGAACTGTACATAATAAAATATCACTAATACATGTACTATCAGGGTATTACAAGGATACCTAAAAGTATGCATGAAGACAGTACTACGGGAGTACCAACTGACTGACATGCAGCGTACTGTCCGACTCCAAGGATACATTATGGGAATGCCGAAATCCAGATTTACCGAACTTCATTGTGTGGAGTCTGGTCAAACCCTGGGGGCTGCATGTTTTTTTTTTATTATTAGAGGATGCTTATGTGCATAATCCATATTTGGAATTTGCATCTCCTAATATGGTAGGATGCAAAAACATCCAGTGCAATACTGCAAAATTATGACACGCTGTAACTGGCTGGCTGGCGTTGCGGAGACAGATGTATACCAATAACTAATATATCACTAATATTAAGACAATATATCTGTTCTGAATTCCATGCACCAACAATCATTTCCCAGCAATGTATTCACATCATTGTATGCTGACTTACTGTAGTTTTTCCATGGAACAGTTTAACAGGATCATCTGGATTACCAGTAGAATATGCAAATGTACAAAGTGCATAGGCAGATTTATCTTCCCAAGCAGTGAGTAGTTTGTATAAACCTAATGAAATGAACACTTTGCATGTTTTATATGTATTAGAGATAAAACCAAAAGAGGGAGAGGTGTGAACTGGCATACAAACATACTATTTAGATGAACGGGATGCAACGTTAACCAATATTAAGAAAAATATACAAACAACACAAAATCTAAATTAGTTACTAAAATAACCAAGTTTGAAACATATAGGATAAAATCTGTTTAATAAAAACTGTGTCCACAAGAAACAGCCGACTCGTGCCAGAGACGAAACAACAAAGACCAACATTTCCCCCTCATACAACTTTCCATACAATAAAAAAAACGTTTAAACTTCAATTTTAATGCACACAATTTGAAATTAGCCTTCACCCCCCCACAAATATAATGACATGCATCTCATGATAACCCCCCCCCCAAACAAATAGAATGACTTACATTCCCTGTATATCAAGTTGCACAGTGAATTTAACAATTCTAAATATCTTTTCATTTAATATTTACCTGAAGGTCCAAGCTTCTTAAGAAACCATTTTCTGTTAAAAGATTATGAACCTTAGTAATCATAACATGAATCATGGTATTTAACAGTTTAAAGTGATCACAATTAAAATGTGCTGTATTTAATAGTATGCACTGATAACTAATGAAAATATGAAGAAAACCAAGTTGACTATCAGAACAGCTTGGTTGATTTTACAAATAAAACACAACACAATATTGAGTTGGTAAAAAATAGTAGATAGAACAATAACACTACACACATATACGGTGTCATTGCTAAGAACATGGTTCTGGTTGCTATAACGACACACCCACCTAAATTCTCTCACCTGGAGATTAACTTACATATAGGGACCTGGTAATCCATCTAATGCATTGAAGCACAGACATGTATCCTCTGTCAAAACTGGCCCCTTAATCTGAAAAATAAAATCATGAAATTGGCTCAAAAATAATAATTTCCTATTTTACATTCTTAAATTCTCCCCAAATGCACAGAAATGTATGATCACGTAAATAGAAAGAATGTATGCATGTCAATAAATGATACTTGCATGTTTCGCTGCTTCTCGACACTTTGCTGCTGATATATTATCTGGTTCATCCTGGAATTCTGGTACTGCAATGTAAAAAACCAATAATAATAATAATAATAATAACTTTATTGCATCCTTAGAAATACAATGTTTCTATTAGTTAATAGCAATAAAGATTAGTTGTGATTACTACTGCAAAAAGAAAGAGAGTTGTTAGATTACAGAAATCCAACATCTATGTTTCTATGAGTTGTGAGCTGCCCTATGGGTATGTAAAGGTAGAGTAACCCTATACGTACCATATATATACAGCTATGGGTTGAGAGATCCTGTAGATGTGCAGCCAGGAATTGGGAAATGCTATGGATGTGCAACTATGGGCAGAGAATCCTGCACATGTACAGCCACAGTTTGGGAAATCCTATACATGTGCAGCTATGGGCTATGCAATTTTGAGTTGGGAAATCCTATGGCATGCAATCACAGGTTGAGAAATCTAATGAATCTGCAAATATGAGTTGAGAAATCCTATGGTGTGCTATTATGGGTTGAGAAATCCTATGGTGTGCTATTATGGGTTGAGAAATCCTATGGGCTTGCAATCACAGGTTGAGAAATCTTATGAATGCAATCATGGGTTGAGAAATCCTCTGGGTATGCTATCATGGGCTGAGAAATCCTATTGTTGTGCAATTATGGGTTGAGAAATCCTATGGTTATGCAATTATGGGTTGAGAAATCCTATGGGTATGATATCATGGGTTGAGAAATCCTATGGGTGTGCAATTATGGGTTGAGTAATCATATGGACGTGCAATTATGGGTTGAGTAATCATATGGACGTGCAATTATGGGTTGAGTAATCATATGGACGTGCAATTATGGGTTGAGATATCCCATGAGTGTGCAATTATGGATTGATAAATCCCATGGGTGTAAAATTATAGGTTGAGAAATCCAATGGATGTGCAATTATAAGTACCGGGTATGCTATTTAAATATCATGATATTTTGGAACATTTTTTGAAATGATTTAAAAATAACTCTCAAAATATAATTTAAATTTAAGAGCATTCAGTATTGAACAAACTATGTGATGAAAGGTGAATACCCGGTACCAGGAGATGCCTGGTAGTAACCATGGAGATGTATACATTTTGTTCTGCCTGATCTGATAAATGAATCACTATCTATGTATGTTTGTAACTTACAATCAATTTTTCTTGAAACTACAGTAAAGGTATCTGATAAAATCTCCTTAATCTGAAAAAAAACAGATGATCATATTTCCCTGACTTTTTTATTTTATATACATGTATATCGACCCATATTTTGAATAATTCAGCTCGGATGCATGGTTATCTGTTTTCAAATATCACCCTCCATAGTTAGTAGCTATAATAATAATAATAATAACTGTATTATCAACCTATCTCCATTGAGATCTGGACTAACATACACTAAAGATTAAATGATACAGAAAATATCTATATAAAATACAAACAAACAAACAAACAAAAATAAAAAAATAAAAGTATAACAGAAAGAGAAAGAGAAATCAAAGAAAGCTTAGAAAGAACTCCCATGTGCTGAGAGTATTGGAGACACATTAAATATAATTCGAAATTACTTAGCTGAAAACTAATTATGCAAATCAGAAAATTAATATGACCAGATTTGAGTGTAAAACTAATGAGGTCTGCGCAATGTAACAGAAAATCTATGTCTCCAAGTTTAATTGAAATGTGATTAGAACCAAAAAATTATGAATTATTATGCTTATTAGGGAATTAATATGAACAGATTTTTACCCCAAACTAATTAGGTTTGTACATTGTCCTAGAGCATCTTTGTACTAAGTTTCATTGAAATGGAATAATTAGCACCGTGAAAACTCCAAAATTTCGACCCCTCTAAAAATTTGACCGCCTATTTATTTGCCGGGTTTCGGTGTTTTATTTACCTCCAAATTTTCGACTCCACTAAAAATTGCCGACTCATTCTTATTCGAAAATTGCGACCAGTTTTAGTTTTCCCCCAAACGAAAAAAAAACCGATGTGAGCGTTCAAACGGGACCTTCCTCAAAGGCATGAATCCGGGTTTCTGATTGACTGAGAGATTTTTATTTTATTGGTAACGAAAATATATTCTAAATAAACGAAGTTTCAAATAAAAACGAACACAAAAATCTCGGCATGCTGCGTTTCTGAATTGTTGATTATTACTGTACTCAGTAGTGATTATAATAATGTACACAAAATAAATTTGTTGAATGGTTATGAAATACAAATAAAAGTCAACTTAGTTTCATCGTAAGTGAATGATTCCGGTCTCGTATAAACGTTTGATGCTGTAGGATATCCGCCATGTTCTCTTAGGTCAAATAGGTCAAATCGCTAATTAACCAATCAAAAAGCTGGATGATGCGAAAACGGCATGATTTTTTTTAAATAAAAAAATTAGTTGTTTTTAAAAAATAAACTGGTCATCTGAAGAATAATTTAACATTGTTCACAGTGATAACAGCTCATTCTCGAAAGGAAGCTTACCCGCTCACGCTAGTCACGATAAAAATCATACACGTGTACTCTTGAATAGACAGACGTCAATGACTACGGTAAAACTTAGACTCTATTTTAGCCGGCAGGATTGATTGAAATGTCCGAAAAATGACGCCAAAATACACCTTAAAAGTCCCATTTTATTTTCTTAAATCCCATTATATTTTTTAATCCAAGGGCGAATTTACGGCAGAATTTGGTCCCTCAAATCACCGGTACGGTGCTCAAATAAGGGACACGTGAGCTTTGATTCTAACCGGATACATTGCACTGGGTCGGGGAGATCGTTTGCTAAACTTCCATGTATCTTTTGTCCAATGGGTACCTGTACTTCGAACATTCGCAAGTTTTCCTAGGTAGTGCGAGACAGCTTTGTCTTTTGACCTATTAGTTTTGTGCTGACCTCTTCTCGGCGTCTTGATGTTTTGTTTTGCTTGTCATAATACTCACTGATTGATGACTTTGTTTAGATTTTGAGTTACAACTCGGCCACGACCTTTGCTTTTACCGTGAAACATGAGGAAGTTTACGTCAATTGACGGACATTGCATTTTTTAAAAACTAATGAAGCACACTGTCTATCATCCCCATTTTTTTTTGCTGATTTCTATTCTGAAAAATTCGACCGTCCGAAAATGCACCTTAATTTTGACTCTAAAAACACGTCACATTTCTAACACAAATTATTTAAAACCAGTCGAAATTTTGGAGTTTTTACGGTACTTTAGATATCAGTGTGAAAGATTAAAATTGGTTAATTATGCAAATTAGGTAATTAATATGTACAGATTTTAACCCACAATTATTCAGGTCTGTCTATTGTCCTACAGCATCCATGTACATTCATTGATATGTGATGTATAGTACCTGAGATATCAGTGTGAAAGTTGGTTAATTATGCAAATTAGGTGATTAATATGCACAAATATTTACCGGAAACTAATTGGGTCTGCATAATTCTAGATTCATTGAAATATGATGATTAGTACTTTAGATATCAGTAGAAAAGCTGAAAATTAATTATGCAAATTAGGTAATTAATATGCACAATTATTTACCCTAAAACTAATCAGGTCTCTGCATAGTCCTAAAGGATCTATGTACCAAGTTTCATTGAAATGCGATGATTAGTACTTGAGATACCCGTGGAAAAGCTGAAAATTAACTAATTATGCAAATTAGGTGATTAATATGCACAAATATTTATCGAAAACAATCAATCTCTGCATAGTCCTTGAGTATGTAAGTACCAAGTTTCATTGAAATGTAATGCTAACTACTTATATCAAATGCTGAAAATTAATTAATTATGCAAATTAGGTAATTAATATGTACTGATATTACCATAAAAACTATCAGGTCTGTGCAGTGTCGTATGACATCTATGTACCAAGTTTCATTGAAATGTGATGATTAGTACTTGAGATATCAGTGGAAAAACCGAAAATTGACTAATCATTATGCAAATTAGGTAATTAGTATCCACGGATTATTACCAAAAACTAATCAAAACCTAGCATTAGTTCAGAGCATCTATGTACCAAGTTTCATCAAAATCCAATGAGTGGTTGTTTAGATATCAGTGGAACAGTCATGGAACCACTAAAAAATAGCTAATTATCATGCAAATTAGGTAATTAATATGCACGGATTTTTACCAAAAATTAATCAAATCTGCGCATATGTTCAGAGCATCTATGTACCAAGTTTCATCAAAATCCAATGAGTGGTTCTTTAAATATCAGTGGAACAGTCATAGAACAGCTAAAAATTAGCTAATTATCATGCAAATTAGGTAATTAACGAGCATGGATTTTTACCAAAACCTAATCAAATCTGCGCATTGGCCCAGAGCATCTATGCACCAAGTTTCATCAAAAACCGATGTATGGTTCTTGAGATAGCAGTGGAACAGTCGGACACACATACACACACACATACACACATACACACATACACACATACACACATACAGACACACTAACTGCAAAGACTCCCATTTTGTGCTTCGCACATGGGAGTCAAAAATAACAGTAAAAAAAAGTCTTTTACAAAGTAGTATTAAAGTAAATAGTTTACATATAAATGTAATAATGCATTAAATTTTCAGGGCAGCTGGCAATCTCTATATATTTTCTTTTCTCAAAGGAAGCATTTGTGAATGTATTTTGATATTTTGAGAATCAGTTTTTCATCTTTGTTATTTAGAAGAGTTTCTAATTTCTGTCTATTGGTATTGTTAGGGTGTATTTTTAATTCTTTGAATACATGTATATCGTTTCTTTCATTTATGTATAATTTACAGTTTAGAAGAAAGTGTATTTCATCCTCTACTTCATTAGTTTTACAAATAGGACATTTTCGGTTTGATACATGTATATCTATGTTATTGTGTCTTCCTGTTTCTATCTGTAAAACGTGCGTACTGATTCTTAATTTTGTCATTGCATATACAGTGAACATTAGAGACACTTGTAGACGAAACATGCTTTTGAGTGACAGTAGTGTCATTGTAGTGCTTTTATCATGTGACATGCATTTGTGTTCCAAGCTTATCAGGGGCGGATACAGGATTTTTTTATGATTACATTTGAAGTTTTGATAATTTTAATGGGTATACATATTTTACTGCATACATGTACACTTACAAAAGTACCATTGTCATTTTTTGGAGAGTAGAGGACTATTTATACAGGGGGAGGCTCCAGTGAGAAATTGTTAAAATCGCCCATATCAAAATCCTGTATTGAAACAGAACATATTTTGTATTCACTAAAAAACAACGCTGTTACGTCTCTATACTTACAACGAAATTGAAACAAAAGAAATAAGTCCAATCCAAACAACCTGCCTCCTTGAAAATCAAGTCTTATCGCCCTTGCGTTTCTGAGCGAAAAAATGCGTCGACGCCAAATCATTAATTCAGTCCAGCGGTTAGATAGGTTATTTATAATAGACACTCAGGGAACCAAAATTGACAATGTAAATCACTCCGGCGACGAAAAATCAGCGATAATAGCCAAGGAGGTGAGGGACTGAATTTCAAAAACATATTATATATATATATATATATATATATATATATATATATATATATATATATATATATATATATATATATATATATATAGGGTAAATAAATAATAAATAATAAATTTTTCAACGTGGTGGTGTCCGGACCTCAAGAACCCCCCCCCCCCCCCCCCAACCCCTAGATCTGCCACTGCTTATGTTTTATATCGTAGACTTTAATGTAAACGCCACGGCTATTCTAGTGTATTGAATTTATATGTCATTTATATGTTTTTTTGGTATGATGTATGGTGTTTTATAAACTGTTAGAGGCCCAAGTCAGGTAATTTGACGGTATTACACATTTATTCTTGAGTTCGTTGTCTGTCATGCTGGATAGGGGGATGAAAGCTGAAGCCAGTATTTACAAATGCAATCATTAACTTAGGTGCGGATTTCTGACGCTCACTGTACCACGGACATTTGAAGAGTTTGGGCGACAAATGCAGTACAGAAACACGTGACTGTGGGAAAAGCACACTTCCGAGCCTTGGGTTTAGATGACATGTGTTCCCTACAGCCCAGAACACACACAAACTGACTATGATTACATACCTCTTTGAGTTTGTTCACATTTCCAGTAACAAAAATTAATTGTTTTTGTATACTCGATGACATTGCGAGAATTGAAATTGTCCGCCTCCAGTACGTCAGATCACCGTCTCTCAACACGGTGGTCAAATGTAAGAATTGAACAATTACTTCCGGCGTTGCATGACCTAACGTCAAAGGTCGTATCGTTGACTACAAAGGAGTACATTGACGCTGAGGCATTAGAAATACTTCTATTGACGATATGGTGTCCGAAACTGTGCGTCTCTGACGACACAACGCAAGGGTGCATCTTTATTTGACACAGCACTTGTCAGCAGCAAGGTCACTAAAAAAATAAGGGTAACAAAACAAAAAGTGAAATTCTCTGTTTATACATATTCTGATTAAAATAAGATCCAAGTTGATGTTTTAGATATTTTTTTTAGGGAAGTGGGACAACATTTTGGACGGCACACAAATTGTATTTGTTTAAAGGGCGTTAGTCGCCGTGCCGCGTCCTGTTCGGTATGAGACTCTTAGAGACGTATACAACGCGTGTAAAATACATTGTTTATTCAAACACGCGCTGCGCGACGACCACCGCGCTTTAATCAATTTGTCAAAAAAGGGTGCTGTGCAGTACTAGTAAAGGAACTGAAACAGATTGGCCCGTCTATTGGCCCACACAGAGTTTACCATTCTGTACCATGTTTGCTTCAGTGGTGGCGGCACGGAGACATCGAAAAAAATTTTTACGGCGTCTCCACTCCAAAATCAAGCTGAAACCCTTTATGTCAGCAAAATTTGCCCCTCAAAATGCAGGAAATATCGTTTCAGAGGGTCTACATTTCAACTAAGATGATATATAGAAGATAATATTTGGTAATCGTAGTCCTAAATAACTATTAAAAATAGCTAGACGTTTCGAGCAATGGCTCTTTATCGATAGCATAGGAGAAAATGTTAAAACTGTATTAACATTTTCTCCTATGCTATCGATAAAGAGCCATTGCTCGAAACGTCTAGCTATTTTTAATAGTTATTTATGACTACTATTACCAAATATTATCTTCTATATATCATATTTATCAGTCCGATCAGCGTTTATTTATTTATAAACTACTATTACATTTCAACTAGCCTAGCTAGTTATAATTGACTTTGTAAAATCATGCAGTTTATTTTGAACCGATTTAAAGTCATAATATTATATTATATTTAAATTCAATATTGGTTTCAAGTGGTTTCTGATATATACCTTTATATACTTATATAATACAACATTTGAGGACACTTAAAGTCTATTTGTTGTGTAGTAGAATGTTACTATTACTGTCTGAGACTGCGCATTACATGAAGGAAAAGTAATCAGCACGGTAATTGTATTTCAATCGTAAATTACTCCATGTCTATCCAATCTTGTTTCAAGTTTAAAAGAGTCCACTGTTGGTGCTAAAACAACATTGTTGGGTAAAGTGTTTCAACTATTTACAACTCTATTACTGAAAAAGTATTTTCTGACATCCAGACGTGACCCATTATTTTTTTAATTTTAAAGTCATAGCCTCTAGTTATAGATGGTCCATAACTAAATCTTGGTGGGTTGTATATTTGTGATTAGGATAATTATAAGTTTGTATCATGTCTCCACGTAACCGTCTATACACTAAATAAAAGTAAGCAATTTAAGAAACTTAAACCTGGTGTCATATGGCAAAGAGTTTATACCTGGAACAAGTTTAGTTGCTCTACGTTGAACTGCTTCAAGGATATCCATATGACGGACTTTGTATGGTGCCATACTTCAGTTGATTATTGTATTCGAGATGAGGCCTAACTAAATATAGCAAGACAAGTGACTCTGCGTCCAAGTAACTAAAGGAACGACGTATAACACCAAAAATATTACTGTGAAACATGTCTAATTCGCGAGCATGTCTTTTTAGCGAATTTAGCGAGAGAACTGATTCGCTAATTCAAGATGTCGCTAATGTCTTTATTATAAATTCAAAATGGCCGCCAAACAACATCTTTTTTCTCCACACACACTCTGTAAACAACACACAAAAATGCACTGACATGATAGATACACTTTATTGAAAAGTAAATTAACACAGCAAAAATAAACGTATTCATTGTGGTCATTATTTCAATGAAAATAAATAAATGAAGTGATACTGATATATTATTACGGAAATTAGTAGTTGAAATCCCCGTTGAATCAGTTTTTTGTCATTGCGAACAGAATCAAATTACACTTTCTTTGTTTTTTTGGAGGTGATAATTGCGCATTTGTTTCAGAGCGCGACAGACAAGTGTTGTGAAAACAGGAACTCAACAATGACAAGAGAGATTCGCTAAATCAACATTTCGCTATTACGTCATTTTACTACAATTCGCTAAAATTGCATGTCGCTTTTTCAACATATTTTACAGTATCTGCGCCATATAGTCAATATGTTGATTAAAAGACAAACTATTATCCGCAAGTACACCGGGGTCTATCTCACAGTTTGTAACCTCCAAAGTAATGGTGGTATTATTGCCTCTCATGGTATATAGATGTCCAGGATTACATTTGCCTATTTGAATGACTTTACATTTGCTTAGATTAAATCTCATTTGCCAAGTATCAGCCCAGGATCGGGCTTTCATAATATCAAGTTGTGTAGAACAATAAGTATTAGCATATAGTTTAGCGTTGTCAGCAAATAGCTTGAGACTGCTTAATTAAAAGACGTTTGTGTGGGACAAAATCAAATGCCTTTAGAAAATCCAAATAGATAACTAATATAAATCAACTGTGCCACCTTCTTATATAACAATAATTCATAGATTCAGTTTAATTTGAATGTTTATATTAAAGGGCAGTGGTCGTCGCGCCACGCATGCGTGAGATATGGGTCTCATATGAACAAAGATGCTAGATGGTGACTTTGGTTGTTGTGCAGACCAACGAGCACAAACTGAGACGTTATTAAGCTTAAAGCGGGGAGTCGTCATCCGCGCATGCGTCAGATGGCCATAGCGTGTCATTGTTTACAAACAAGCGTCTACCCATGAGTCCTTGCGTTTTTATCGTGTGTTATTTTCATCGATTGGGACTCAATTCCCGCGTGTGTGCAGGTGACGACCCCCCCACTTTAACTAGGCAATTTCTTTGGTTATTGGAAGGTATCAAAGAGTCACTGGTGGCAATTAGTTCACGTCGCGCCCAGTTCAAAACTCGTACTTCCGTTTTCCTATAGAAGAGTGCATTGGTTTGTGGGAAAATCAATGTTTATCAACACAAATGTCGTACATCCGCAGCACGACGACCACCGCCCTTTAACACAACATATCACAACACAGTCAGTCAGGACTAACCACCGAACGGAATTAATACGCTTATTTTGACTGAGATATATATCCTGATCGAGTTGCACTCATAACCTGATTGGAATATTGTTATCCTGCTCGACGGTTAGCTCCGACTGACCATAGAGGTAAAAGACACTAGACACTGAGTGCGACGACCTTCATTTAAAATACACGTCATTCTATAGATTAATATGGAATACACAATAAAACGAAACAAACTAAAATTAAATGGAACACACAAATAACATAAATACAGACAATAGGTGTTATATTGCAACTTGAAACGTCAATCGATTACCAGTTCCAATTTGATACTTATATCAAGTCTCAAGCTCGTGGCAAACCATCCTGCTGAGCACGTGGTCTCGTATCCGATCGAAATCTGTCATTTCTATGAATGAAATGGTATATGGAGACACACTGCACCATACCAATGGGATATGGCTACGAATGAGCCATGAGTACAATTTTAAACTCCAGGATTTATTTAATGTGATAGAAGTACATACGTTACATACGTATGTTAAGCAAAATTATACACAGCGCCCGAATGTATTATCACATTACTAAAAAAAATGAGTTATAACTTCTTCAAATCTAAATTCAGAGCTTGATTTATCACTGTGTTCCTGAAATGTTATACTTAATGAATAAGTTCTATACTATTTAATTTTCTTTTTACAACTTTAACTTAAAACTTTGCCGACAATTCAAGTAAATATATTATTCAAATCATTTACTTAATGTTATCACATGAAAACAGTGCATAACATCGGGAGCATCTGTGATTGTAGTTTGACATTTTCAAGTGACAGAGGTGCAAATACTAGTATATGTTCTATGACTGACGCCCTCTAACGTCATAGAGCAGCAACACTTTTGTTTAGTTAATACACCCTTCTCAACGCGTAGTTCCGCTATCGTGCATGCACATGTAAGCGAGAAAAAGAAATAATGTAAATTTGTTTTTGTCATAAATAAAATGTTTATTACGCGAAACACAATTCAGTGTAATAGAATAAAAATAAATATGTAATAACAAACAAACAAACTTGCATTTAATGAATGGATTATGAATTGTTCACAATTGCGTTTAATGAAATAACAAAAACATTCCTATGACAGTTATAAAACATTTTTTTTTCAAAAACGTTACATACGCATTGTTATTTTATATAGTGTAATTATCATAATACACATTGTTATGTTATGCAGTCTAATTATCATAATCACATTGTTATGTTATGCAGTCGAATTATCATAATCACATTGTTATGTTATGCAGTCTAATTATCATAATCACATTGTTATGTTATGCAGTCTAATTATCATAATCACATTGCTATGTTATGCAGTCTAATTATCATAATCACATTGTTATGTTATGCAGTACAATTATCATAATCACATTGTTATGTTATGCAGTCTAATTATCATAATACACATTGTTATGTTATGCAGTCTAATTATCATAATCACATTGTTATGTTATGCAGTCTAATTATCATAATCACATTGTTATGTTATACAGTCTAATTATCATAATCACATTGTTATGTTATGCAGTCGAATTATCATAATCACATTGTTATGTTATGCAGTTTAATTATCATAATCACATTGTTATGTTATGCAGTCTAATTATCATAATCACATTGTTATGTTATGCAGTCTAATTATCATAATCACATTGTTATGTTATGCAGTACAATTATCATAATCACATTGTTATGTTATGCAGTCTAATTATCATAATACACATTGTTATGTTATGCAGTCTAATTATCATAATCACATTGTTATGTTATGCAGTCTAATTATCATAATCACATTGTTATGTTATGCAGTCTAATTATCATAATCGCATTGTTATGTTATGCAGTCTAATTATCATAATCACATTGTTATGTTATGAAGTCTAATTATCATAATCACATTGTTATGTTATGCAGTCTAATTATCATAATCACATTGTTATGTTATGCAGTACAATTGTCATAATCACATTGTTATGTTATGCAGTACAATTGTCATAATCACATTGTTAAGTTATGCAGTCTAATTATCATAATCACATTGTTATGTTATGCAGTACAATTATCATAATCACATTGTTATGTTATGCAGTACAATTATCATAATCACATTGTTATGTTATGCAGTATAATTATCATAATCACATTGTTATGTTATGCAGTACAATTATCATAATCACATTGTTATGTTATGCAGTCTAATTATCATAATCACATTGTTATGTTATGCAGTACAATTATCATAATCACATTGTTATGTTATGCAGTACAATTATCATAATCACATTGTTATGTTATGCAGTCTAATTGTCATAATCACATTGTTAAGTTATGCAATCTAATTATCATAATCACATTGTTAAATTATGCAGTCTAATTATCATAATCACATTGTTATGTTATGCAGTACAATTATCATAATCACATTGTTATGTTATGCAGTACAATTATCATAATCACATTGTTATGTTATGCAGTACAATTGTCATAATCACATTGTTATGTTATGCAGTACAATTGTCATAATCACATTGTTAAGTTATGCAGTCTAATTATCATAATCACATTGTTATGTTATGCAGTACAATTATCATAATCACATTGTTATGTTATGCAGTATAATTATCATAATCACATTGTTATGTTATGCAGTACAATTATCATAATCACATTGTTATGTTATGCAGTCTAATTATCATAATCACATTCTTATGTTATGCAGTCTAATTATCATAATCACATTCTTATGTTATGCAGTACAATTATCATAATCACATTGTTATGTTATGCAGTCTAATTGTCATAATCACATTGTTAAGTTATGCAATCTAATTATCATAATCACATTGTTAAGTTATGCAGTCTAATTATCATAATCACATTGTTATGTTATGCAGTACAATTATCATAATCACATTGTTATGTTATGCAGTACAATTATCATAATCACATTGTTATGTTATGCAGTACAATTATCATAATCACATTGTTATGTTATGCAGTACAATTATCATAATCACATTGTTATGTTATGCAGTACAATTATCATAATCACATTGTTATTTTATGCAGTCTAATTATCATAATCACATTGTTATGTTATGCAGTACAATTATCATAATCACATTGTTATGTTATGTAGTCTAATTATCATAATCACATTGTTAAGTTATGCAGTCTAATTATCATAATCACATTGTTATGTTATGCAGTACAATTATCATAATCACATTGTTATTTTATGCAGTACAATTATCATAATCACATTGTTATGTTATGCAGTACAATTATCATAATACACATTGTTATGTTATGCAGTCTAATTATCATAATCACCTTGTTATGATATGCAGTCTAATTATCATAATCACATTGTTAAGTTATGCAGTCTAATTATCATAATCACATTGTTATGTTATGCAGTACAATTATCATAATCACATTGTTATGTTATGCAGTCTAATTATCATAATACACATTGTTATGTTATGCAGTCTAATTATCATAATCACATTGTTATGTTATGCAGTATAATTATCATAATCACATTGTTATGTTATGCAGTCTAATTATCATAATCACATTGTTATGTTATGCAGTCTAATTATCATAATCACATTGTTATGTTATGCAGTCTAATTATCATAATCACATTGTTATGTTATGCAGTCTAATTATCATAATACACATTGTTATGTTATGCAGTACAATTATCATAATCACATTGTTATGTTATGCAGTACAATTATCATAATCACATTGTTATGTTATGCAGTACAATTATCATAATCACATTGTTATGTTATGCAGTCTAATTATCATAATCACATTCTTATGTTATGCAGTCTAATTATCATAATCACATTGTTATGTTATGCAGTACAATTATCATAATCACATTGTTATGTTATGCAGTCTAATTATCATAATCACATTGTTAAGTTATGCAGTCTAATTATCATAATCACATTGTTATGTTATGCAGTACAATTATCATAATCACATTGTTATTTTATGCAGTACAATTATCATAATCACATTGTTATGTTATGCAGTACAATTATCATAATCACATTGTTATGTTATGCAGTACAATTATCATAATCACATTGTTATGTTATGCAGTACAATTGTCATAATCACATTGCTATGTTATGTAGTCTAATTATCATAATCACATTGTTGTGTTATGCAGTACAATTGTCATAATAGACATTGTGTTATTGTGATCAGGAAATAACATGTTGTTTTCCCGGTCTTCTCTTTTAAACTATAAGGCCAAAAAAAAATGTTTTGTTGCCCTCAGCGACCGACCGAAAAATTTGAAATATCGGGTCGCGTTTTTTCCCATATAACTCGGCTATTTACGACACCCTTTTTTCAATTTTCTGACTTGAGGGCAACATAAGTTGTTGTTTTTGGCCTAATGTGCTGATTATGGAACGATATATGAAAACGTGAAAAGTATCGTCGGTATATGCAACAAATTTAGAAAATGAGCTATGCGTATTCACAACGATAATTGAATTCAGTTGGCCACCGCCCGTCAACGGTGAATTGGCTAAACGATATTTCGCGACAATCATAGGAAGAATTAGTCGAATTCTTTTCACTTGGTGGTTACAGCACCACACACGCTTCGAGCTCGCGTCCGGGGCTCGTGCTTTATTCACATATGCCGTAACGAACACATGACCATGATTTAACCAATACGTTACTTGCCAAGTTAAATTGGACTCCGTCAGTAAAAAAAAAAACATAACCAGCATGCAACATTGTACTCGACTTTATATGGTCGAGTATTGACTTAGCAACTGCCTATATTAGATTAAAACAAAAACAAACGAAAAACAAACAATAATGACAATACTCGGCACGCGGGTCACTTCTATATTTAACCAGCTAGGGGCCAGCTAGTACCAGTAGATCACTCCGATCTTCCAGGGACAGGGAAACAAAATCGTCCTAGGTATGGTAGAGTTGCAGAAAATTCTTGGATGCTTTGAACATTTTGAATGGACTTTTAAGTTGTATTAATAGTATTTAAAATTTGTATCTGTGAATTTCATATGTTGTTATTAATAATAATATTAATAATAATACAGATTTATTACACCGTAATGAAATTACAAATTCATTTTTGGTTGAAAGTAATAAAAGGTAAGGTAAAAAGGTAAGTTATTTGTTTAATTTATATTAGAGTTGTTTTGTAATTTACTATATTAAGTCTGGTCCTTCATGAAATGGAAGACCGTCACGGTGAAGGCTAAACAAAATGCGAAGCACATATTACAATACAACACAATACTAGTATACTACACAATAACTTGAATATAATTAAATCACACCCTGAACTATGAAAAAAGGGCTATTTCCGATATCTAGGAATTAGGGAAAGCCCGATATCGGCGAGGCATGGCGATACTGTGTAGGTGATTTTGACCAAGAACTTGACACCAAACGTATAACCATTAAAAAAACAAAGAGACCCCCTAAGTTTATAGAAATTATTTATTATCTGCAAATCGCGGCCGTAATCGTCAGCAACAGTTTCGTCGTCAAACCTATTTAATGTGACGATACGCCGAGTTGTAGATTTTGTAGAATGATGTTATACTAGAACAGTTACCAAGCTTGGGAAGATACTCTGATGTCAACGAGATTAGTGACGGCGTTATAGTTGGCATTCTTTGGGGTTTAGTAAACGACTGAGTGACACCGTCGACGGTGAGAGTGACATAAGATATCGTCACTGTTGTGGTCATCATGGCGGAGGTTCTAGTCGATGGGGCAGTGCCTCCTTTGCCCCCAAGGTATCGATTTAGAGACCTAGTATTAGGCGATCATTTTGCAGACGGTGAAGACAGGTAAGACAATTGTTTTGTGTCTAGTACTCCTGTGTTAGTGACAATTATCTTCTCGTATCTTGTCCACCGTTTTACGATCACGCTAAAACCGTGACTGAAATTCCTGATAATAACATGACACGAAGTGTATGTGACATTTCTACAGATTTTTCAACGAAGGCAACAACCGTACATTTTAAACTATATTGATGTTTATCCACCAAATAATGAGTTTCCTGATGCAATACTCAGCCGTTTATAGCAAGTGTTTGACAGTGCCGTATCATTACTATGAAAATTTAAATATCACCGTCAGCGCATTTCGCCGGAAATTTATATAATAGATCCCGTACGCTATATATACAATACATTACTGGATTATTACAACTGCGTATTTTTCGCTGTATGATACATAAAATACATGTATAATATTTTCAATCATGAAAAATATTTTATAATTTAAAAAAAATATATATTTTTTTGCTTTGTTAAATTACAACACCTTACTGTTGTAGATTCTATATCTTCATACATTTATAATAAATACCAAGTTACATTATTTAAAATACGCTACTGATACAAAAAAACACATTGCAATCACCATGGTAATATTACATGTACACATTCACAAACTGATAAATAATTCATACCGATATTTGCCTTTTGAATAACAACTCCATTATGATTTGTGGCTACTTGAGAATATATCTAATTAACCCTGCTGTTGTTTTTTGTCTAGCTAAACATTGGAGGTGGGGGTGGGAGGGTTAATTGATGAGGATCTATACTATGCAAATGAGCATAGCAATTTACCTGGTTTACTCATATGACTATAATATTCTGGTTGCTAAGCAATACCATGTTTAATTATCATGCACAACCCACAGGATTGGAACTTGATCTTCTCAATTTTATCTTGTGGTTATTGAGGTAACCAATCTACTAGATGCTCATTTCCCTCGTCACGTTCACCTGTGGATTCAATCATCATAGGATTACCGCTTATGTTGTTTGAGGTAACAAGGGAACTATAGATTAAAATAAGATGAAACAGATTATCTCTATCCCTACATCAGACTGCTATAACAATATAGAGATTAACTTATTATTTTTTGTAAACTTTGGACTACTAATTTGTAAACTAGTCTAAATGGGCTACCAATTTGTAAACTTTCAGTAGTCTAGATGGACTACCAATTTGTAAACTAGTCTAAATGGATTACCAATTTGTAAACTAGTCTAGATGGATTACTAATTTGTAAACTAGTCTAGATGGACTACCAATTTGTAAACAACTAGTAAGTCTAGATAGACTACCAATTTGTAAACGACTAGTAAGTCTAGATAGACTACCAATTTGTAAACGACTAGTAAGTCTAGATGGACTACCAATTTGTGAATTCTAGTAATGTAGATGGACTAGCAATTTGTAAAGTGCTAGTAGTCTAGATCGACTACCAACTTGTAAACTTCTAGTAGTCTGGATGGACCACCAATTTGTACACTTCTAGTGGTATAGTGGTCACAATGGACACAATGATTATTCAGAAAAATAAAATGACAGTTGACAAGGTTTCATGACAAAAAAGATATGAGTTACTTCAATAATGCAACATTGACTTCATCATGAGTAATACCCAAACAGAAAGAGTGAAACATACTGTGATGTTTGCCATGAACAGTGAAATTAATGTGAGTGAGCACAAACTAAATAGTCCTTTTCAGGGCCACCACACACCTCTTGTTGAAGCCCTGTAAAAAAGCCCTGAGTGTGTACCTGGGGATACCCTCAATTGTAATACGTTTAAATGGGTGAACAAAAATTCATTTGTTATCCTGATTATATGCAAATTATATTATCATTTTAGTTAGACATTACTGTATATAGAAGCTATAGGGTTACACTAGTGTCATGCTTGTATTTCATCTAATGTCATGAGTCAGCATCTTAATGAGGTAGAAAGAAGCCTATATCATAATTTTTGCGAAAATTGCAGGATATTGTTTATTGGTTTAATATGCCAATATCCCATGGCACCAATAGATATAACATTCTTTTAGGGACGACGGGACGACGTCAAAAGATTGATGTCGGATAAAAAACTTATTTGCTTTAGTTTGGGGGTGGGGGGTTTTGACCTCAAAAAGTTTCTATCCTACAAAAACGATTTTATTTTTTAATGAAGTCAACAAATTTTTGGAGTATTTGTAATTTTTATTTTTTTTTCTATCCAATCATGGACAAAATAACAGAAAATGAAAAAAACAAACATTCAAGACGAGAAAATGGTTTGGTCCGAGTGTAAAGTATTTTTACACCACCCGACAACCAACTGCTATGTCATACTACTGTCGGATTATCAATTTGTATTTAATGGTGAATCTAGTCTGACACCATGGTCAATATTTATCAATTAAGTTTCAGTGGGGGGTAGGGGGGTTTGGGAAAAACTAAATGAATTAAGTTTGTTATCCTACATTGAACTTTTGATGTTGTCCCTTATGTGTTCCAGTGATGTATTTTGGGAAACTTGTCTCAATATTTTCAAAAATCACTATTTTTAGAACAATTCCATAGAACACAATGGTAAAGAAAAATAGCATTTTTTAACACTTTTTAATTAAAACCTACATTTTTCAAATAATTCAAAAGAACAATAAGTAACCAATCATTAACAATATAATAATTTTGTTCACCTCATGCTATGAGTCCACAATTTGAAATATTGTAAATATCTCTGCCATATGAACCTATAGTAAAGGCAAACTAATTTGTATTATAGTATAGCTCATTTTTTATATTGGGTACATGGAAGATAAACTATATTTTAGTTTAGTATGCCCCTTTTATAATTATTTTGTGTAATATTGTATTATCTATCATAATTGAATTGGAATGTTATTACATGACATGTGATTGACAGATGATAGTACATGTACATTTACATGTATGTACTATGAGCATTCTTGTAGCAATTTAGTCAGGACTTGACACTAAGGGTATTCCTACAGCCTAGGACAAGTAAAATTGCCTTTTAAACAATATATATTTCAGACTTCATATATTTCAGAAGTGAGTCTTCATGTAGTTAGATTGACAGACCGAGCTAATGCTTTTTTTTTATGAATGAATGGAACAGTGTGCAGAGTGGTGTCAACATATTTATTGACCAATATCAATATCAACTTTATCATACTGTAATGATTGAAATAAACTGATTTAGAACCAAATTTTGTTAAAATAAAACTTCATAATTGGTATAATCAAATACATTTCTATCATTAGTTTTTACAGAGGCACAGACTGAATTGAAAAATTCGAATTAGTTTCAACCTTCAGAAATATGGGTATTTAGTAAATATTGTCGGTGTCATCAGGCACTATTGTGAATAATCAGTAGATTCTACATTAGTAGCGTTCATGCACAAGTCTTTAGCATGGGCTACGAGGTCAAATACCTTAGCCTGTGCTACGAAAACATGCATCAATGCAATTCGTTCTTTCTGAATTTGCTTTGGTATTTTTTTATAACCTTAGAATTGACATGTATACTTTCCTAGTATACAGAGTAATTTTAAGAAGATTTTTGTATATTCGTAGCAAGATTGGGCATTCCTTAGCCTGTTTTGACCATGTTTCATCCTGTGCATGAACGCAATTGGGTCTATCCGATATGCAAACATATAAGATTAGCTTAAATTTTATCTCATACTTTTTGTAGTGTAAACAGTACCAGTACTATTATGTGAGAAATGTAATATTCAATTTATTTTGTTTTTTCATTGTTTCCATGGTGATAATATTTCATTATTCAATGTACTTTCAAATAATTTTAGGTAACATAAACTGAAAAACTGATATGCTGTCATTGACATGAACTCAATGATTTTTTTCCCATAATGCATAGCGATAATATGCTCAGTAGATTTATGCAAAACATACATGAATGAGTTTGTTAATACTAGAGAGTTTGTAGTCAGTCAGTAGTGACTATGTCAATGCAATATTACAAATCAATATGTAATCAAGACTTTATATATATCCATCTTATCTGGCGATGGGGTGTATAATCAATATTTGCATAGCTGGGTGATGTCAACACCTAATATCCATGTTAACTGTCTTTGATCAATTGCTTGAAATAAAGTTATAAATTCAAAATACACTTTCTTTTAATTTTTTCTTGCCTCAACAACAGTGTTAATACATCACTGGCGATTAAAGTTCTTAATTGACTAATTTTCGTACTCGATTACTGTAAAACACTCAATTTTATCAAATTTGGTTGAATTCACAAATTAACAGATTCTGAATCTTAATTTAGCTAATGTGTCAAGAAGCTCATTGTGAGAATATAGTGACATCTTTGTCCTCAGCCAATGAGGACAGAGCTAGTTTCTCAGTCAGCCAATGAAGACAGAGATAGTTTCTCAGTCAGCCAATGAGGACAGAGCTAGTTTCTCAGTCAGCCAATGAAGACAGAGCTAGTTTCTCAGTCAGCCAATGAGGACAGAGCTAGTTTCTCAGTCAGCCAATGAAGACAGAGCTAGTTTCTCAGTCAGCCAATGAAGACAGAGCTAGTTTCTTTGTCCTCAGCCAATGAGGACAGAGCTAGTTTCTCAGTCAGCCAATGAAGACAGAGCTAGTTTCTCAGTCAGCCAATGAAGACAGAGCTAGTTTCTTTGTCCTCAGCCAATGAGGACAGAGCTACATTGTAGTTTCTCAGTCAGCCAATGAAGACAGAGCTAGTTTCTCAGTCAGCCAATGAGGACAGAGCTAGTTTCTCAGTCAGCCAATGAAGACAGAGCTAGTTTCTCAGTCAGCCAATGAGGACAGAGCTAGTTTCTCAGTCAGCCAATGAAGACAGAGCTAGTTTCTCAGTCAGCCAATGAAGACAGAGCTAGTTTCTTTGTCCTCAGCCAATGAGGACAGAGCTAGTTTCTCAGTCAGCCAATGAAGACAGAGCTAGTTTCTCAGTCAGCCAATGAAGACAGAGCTAGTTTCTTTGTCCTCAGCCAATGAGGACAGAGCTACATTGTAGTTTCTCAGTCAGCCAATGAAGACAGAGCTAGTTTCTCAGTCAGCCAATGAGGACAGAGCTAGTTTCTCAGTCAGCCAATGAAGACAGAGCTAGTTTCTCAGTCAGCCAATGAGGACAGAGCTAGTTTCTCAGTCAGCCAATGAAGACAGAGCTAGTTTCTCAGTCAGCCAATGAAGACAGAGCTAGTTTCTTTGTCCTCAGCCAATGGGGACAGAGCTAGTTTCTCAGTCAGCCAATGAAGACAGAGCTAGTTTCTCAGTCAGCCAATGAAGACAGAGCTAGTTTCTTTGTCCTCAGCCAATGAGGACAGAGCTACATTGTATTTTCTCAGTCAGCCAATGAAGACAGAGCTAGTTTCTCAGTCAGCCAATGAGGACAGAGCTAGTTTCTCAGTCAGCCAATGAAGACAGAGCTAGTTTCTCAGTCAGCCAATGAGGACAGAGCTAGTTTCTCAGTCAGCCAATGAAGACAGAGCTAGTTTCTCAGTCAGCCAATGAGGACAGAGCTAGTTTCTCAGTCAGCCAATGAAGACAGAGCTAGTTTCTCAGTCAGCCAATGAGGACAGAGCTAGTTTCTCAGTCAGCCAATGAAGACAGAGCTAGTTTCTCAGTCAGCCAATGAAGACAGAGCTAGTTTCTTTGTCCTCAGCCAATGAGGACAGAGCTAGTTTCTCAGTCAGCCAATGAAGACAGAGCTAGTTTCTCAGTCAGCCAATGAAGACAGAGCTAGTTTCTTTGTCCTCAGCCAATGAGGACAGAGCTACATTGTAGTTTCTCAGTCAGCCAATGAAGACAGAGCTAGTTTCTCAGTCAGCCAATGAGGACAGAGCTAGTTTCTCAGTCAGCCAATGAAGACAGAGCTAGTTTCTCAGTCAGCCAATGAGGACAGAGCTAGTTTCTCAGTCAGCCAATGAAGACAGAGCTAGTTTCTCAGTCAGCCAATGAAGACAGAGCTAGTTTCTTTGTCCTCAGCCAATGAGGACAGAGCTAGTTTCTCAGTCAGCCAATGAAGACAGAGCTAGTTTCTCAGTCAGCCAATGAAGACAGAGCTAGTTTCTTTGTCCTCAGCCAATGAGGACAGAGCTACATTGTAGTTTCTCAGTCAGCCAATGAAGACAGAGCTAGTTTCTCAGTCAGCCAATGAGGACAGAGCTAGTTTCTCAGTCAGCCAATGAAGACAGAGCTAGTTTCTCAGTCAGCCAATGAGGACAGAGCTAGTTTCTCAGTCAGCCAATGAAGACAGAGCTAGTTTCTCAGTCAGCCAATGAAGACAAAGCTAGTTTCTTTGTCCTCAGCCAATGAGGACAGAGCTAGTTTCTCAGTCAGCCAATGAAGACAGAGCTAGTTTCTCAGTCAGCCAATGAAGACAGAGCTAGTTTCTTTGTCCTCAGCCAATGAGGACAGAGCTACATTGTATTTTCTCAGTCAGCCAATGAAGACAGAGCTAGTTTCTCAGTCAGCCAATGAGGACAGAGCTAGTTTCTCAGTCAGCCAATGAAGACAGAGCTAGTTTCTCAGTCAGCCAATGAGGACAGAGCTAGTTTCTCAGTCAGCCAATGAAGACAGAGCTAGTTTCTCAGTCAGCCAATGAAGACAGAGCTAGTTTCTTTGCCCTCAGCCAATGAAGACAGAGCTAGTTTCTCAGTCAGCCAATGAAGACAGAGCTAGTTTCTCAGTCAGCCAATGAAGACAGAGCTAGTTTCTTTGTCCTCAGCCAATGAGGACAGAGCTACATTGTAGTTTCTCAGTCAGCCAATGAAGACAGAGCTTGTTTCTTTGCCAGCCATTGAGGACAGAACTAGTTTCTCAGTCAGCCAAAGGAGACAGAGCAGCTTTCAAGTCAGCCAATGAGGACAGAGCTACTCAATCACCATTTCTAACAATTCTGAATTCTCGTAGGACAGTGGTCATCACGCCATGTTGTGTTCAATATACATGTAGGACCCATAGTGACATATACAATGTGCATAAAATACATTGTTTGTTTACATGAAATTTGAGCTTGTGCTGCACGACAACCACTGTCCATTAAGATTTTCAAATTATTATTATAGTTCCAACATATTTATTAAAATTATTCACTGTGTATGTACCGGTAACTCAATTTGATTGAGGCATTTGATAGCGGCAAAAATAGCGGCACCAATTATAATAGTTTGAGTTTATAATGATGTGTAGAATTAGCATGATTTGGTGGAATCACTATATCATTAAGTCTAATTGGAAATTTAACAGCCCTATGTTGTAAATTTGCTGCATGTACATTGTTCTCTAGGTTAATCCTATCAAGTGGGATTTACATTGTACCGGTAAATGTAAAAAGTGGCTTTTCATCTCTTTCAGCTTGTATTTCTGCCTAAAATTATAAAGAAAAAGTTAAAGATTAATCATATGCTGAGATTAGGTCAAATTATTTAAATGTAATTTCAAAAACATAAAAGAATACATGTATATGATAATTTTTGAAATAATAATATTGAAATTAAATATGTAATTATAGTCAGCTATGATAATTTATCCGATATGTTCTCATATGGCAAGCATGTGAGTATTCAGTTTACATTATTTTGAATGTGGGTGTGCATGCTTTATACAAACCTAAAAATGCTTAAATGTGTCAATTGTGATATAGATGTCCCATCATATACCGTGACATTCTTACATCATTACTAATTGTTTCATACAGTGTTTGTATATATTATACAAAAAACTCTTGTATGCAGTATATTTATTGTGGTTGAATAAATTTCTTTAGATTTACACCATTTTAGCTATTGCCAAATTCTTTGGGTGAATTTGTTCAAGTTCATTGCTATGTGTTTCTTATTACATGTTGTCATGTGCAGTGTTGAGAAATGAAACATTTTCCATAAAGTGTAATTTTTTGTCCCAGGTTTTTTACACTAATAAAACAAATTGTTTCACAAAAATGTATTAAAATAATAATTTAATGATAATAATAGTGATAATTTAGAACTGTAAAATAAAATTTGGGCATAATTAACGTGTTAGTACACTGTCTCCACTATAAAGGGAACAGAATACTTCATTTCTGTCTGTAGTTCCACATTGTCTCATACTTTGTAAACTGATGGAACAATTCCACTCCACATATTTAATTCCTGGTGAGAATTAACACTGCATGTGATAAGAATAAAAACAAACCATCTAATATTCTGAATAATCTTTTGATAAGTATTATTTTGTGATCCAATAAATATATTTATTGGAATACTATATTTGCTTTTATTCTAGTGAGAGCATATAATGTCATGAATATATCACACACAAGGTTTTACATTACTGTATAGCGTTGTGTGTGATGTCTGAATACCCTTCAGAAATGTCACAGTATCATACACTACACAATACATTTGTGGCTACCTGTAATAATCCTGGTAGTTGATATGTTTCTATATTCAATCATTTTGAGTTACTTTTAGATTGCCAGTGAACTCATTTTTTAGCTGTCTTCAATAATTCAAAGTACCTTGACTTGTATTGTGTAATTTTTTGTCCCAGGTTTTTTACACTAATAAAACAAATTGTTTCACAAAAATGTATTAAAATAATAATTTAATGATAATAATAGTGATAATTTAGAACTGTAAAATAAAATTTGGGCATAATTAACGTGTTAGTACACTGTCTCCACTATAAAGGGAACAGAATACTTCATTTCTGTCTGTAGTTCCACATTGTCTCATACTTTGTAAACTGATGGAACAATTCCACTCCACATATTTAATTCCTGGTGAGAATTAACACTGCATGTGATAAGAATAAAAACAAACCATCTAATATTCTGAATAATCTTTTGATAAGCATTTTTTTGTGATCCAATAAATATATTTATTGGAATACTATATTTGCTTTTATTCTAGTGAGAGCATATAATGTCATGAATATATCACACACAAGGTTTTACATTACTGTATAGCGTTGTGTGTGATGTCTGAATACCCTTCAGAAATGTCACAGTATCATACACTACACAATACATTTGTGGCTACCTGTACTAATCCTGGTAGTTGATATGTTTCTATATTCAATCATTTTGAGTTACTTTTAGATTGCCAGTGAACTCATTTTTTAGCTGTCTTCAATAATTCAAAGTACCTTGACTTGTATTGTTTTTGTTATTGATCAGCTAAAATTTTAACAAATATTTAGTTTATGAAATATACATATGGTATGGTAAAATTTAGTGAGCTCAATATGATATAATTTATCAACTTTCATTTTGAAAATTGTTATTCAAATTGCTTCCATATATTTGGTGCCTATAGGTACTGTACATGTACATGTACCTTGTGGTGATCTCAGTCTAATTTGCTCATTGCGTTGATATCAAAATGTTTTAATATTTTTTTTTTCTAAAAAAACTACCAACCAAGTTGCTTTGATGTTGAATATGTAAGTACCTTGGTTGTTCTTTTGATGCTGTTAGAACATTTTTTATTTTAGTGAATATCATGTCCGATAATGCTATTAAATTCTGCATTCTGTAAATCACCTCTCTTCTTTTTAGTGAATTATGTGAGTTTGATTTCTCATTATGCTTGTTGTTAGCTCATGTACAAGTAATAGTGTTAATCCAATTGCTTTGACTGCCACTAATAGACCATTATGCATCTAAAAATTGTATTTATCTCTTTACTAGTAAGATTTTGTGTTAAACGAATTTGGTTATTTTACCGTAGTTACCGTAGTAGTATAAAATTAAAAAATTACACACTCAATATTTTGCAATAAGAAGTACCGGGTAATTTATATTTTGAAATTGAGATTTAACATTCTGCAAAATACTTTATTTTCACTTTGAATTTTTTTTTTTGCTTATTTCCCTGAGAGATGATTCAGTGAAATTAAAATCCAGTGGATATGCCATTTTCCTATAGTTTACATTCAACTCATCTAAAATTGGTGAAAATAAATTCCATACAAAATACCCAAAAAGTCTATTCAGTGAAAACTAATTCCAGTAAAACAAAGTATTTTACAGTATATGTACCTAGTATGTGCATTTATGGTTTATGGTTTTTATGGTTTCCAACTGTGCATGCATGTGAACATTGTTAGACTGTTCCATTATTGTGTTCTATTCTGTTCTATTGTATAGTCTTTATCTACAGTGTACATCATGCATGCTAGTCACAGTATATTTCAATGCAATACACACCACTCGCAGTTGAAATTAGTACCTTGTCGTCACCTAAAATTTTTAACAAAGCATGATATATAGTTTTGAATTTAAATAGCTTTACTGGCTAAATTCTCCTAAAAAAATTGGCTGTTATCAATATGTAAACGTTTTTATTTTTTTTTCTCTCTCTATACTCACATGTGCTTTTCTGAGCTAGTTTAATATATTATATAAATTTGCACTGATATCTAAAACTACAAGAAATCTAACATTGCCAATCAATCTGTCAAAACTTTTGGCATATTTGGAGATTTCCAGTCAGCGAATGTTCAGACTGCATTATTAGGGTCATTCAGATTACAGAGATTTATGTAATATTGAAAGTTGTTACATGATTATATCACATACAAGTATCCTGTAGGATGGAATCAGTGAATTGTTTATGTTAAATTTAACAAAAAGTGGAAACACCAATAAAACATACAATGTACATGTATTTCCGCATTACAATGTAAACTATGTAGTATTAAAAAATAGAAATGAACAACCCACACTTTGTCATGGAAACTGTGATTGTAATACAATAGTATTATATTTGTAATATTTATCAGTCCCACCATCTGTTGCAGTATGTATAATCCAGTATAAACTAAGCAGAAACCAGTTATAGATTAATATCTGAGATAATTGTATTTTATCATTAATGAATACAATATTTGTAATTTAATATTAAATGGTATACATCAGCAATTATAAAAAATAAATAAATTATATTTGTTGTTGCATATTGAATTCATAATTGTTGCATGTTGTGGAATGTTTGTTTACATACAATAAAGGAACTTACGGGCAGGTTTGCTAAAATGATTGACAGGTGCAAGCCTTATATCATTATTGTCACTAAAAATTGAATAAATTTAAAATACAAGTATGCAGCACTATACAGCTTATGTAAAGATTAATAAATTAGGTGAATTATAACAAATGTTCAATAATTTTTTCATCAGTTTTTGTTGTATACCAGTATAATTTACTAAATATTGCTCCAAAACATGAGAATATATTTGCCAAATGTTAGGAGGACAAGTATTCCCCACATTTTAGGAGAGCAAATTTTCTCCACATTTTAGGTGGGACAATATTCTCCCCATTTTAGGAGGGACAATATTCTCCCCATTTTGGAGGGACAATTTTCTCCCCATTTTAGGAGGGACAATATTCTCCCCACTTTAGGAGGGACATTATTCTTCTCATTTTAGGAGAGACAATATTCTCCCCATTTTAGGAGAGACAATATTCTCCCCATTTTAGGAGAGTCAATATTCTCCCCATTTTAGGAGGGACAATATTCTTCTCATTTTAGGAGGGTCAATATTCTTCTCATTTTTGGAGGGACAATATTCTCCCAATTTTAGGAGGGAAAATATTTTCCACATTTTCTTTTCTCTGTGCAGTATACATGATGTAATATATTTCATGTTGCTAAGCTGATGAATGAAGTTCACTCTCAAAAACAACACATTAATAGTTTTAAACAGAATATATATTTGCATGCTGCCATCTTGGAAATCCATACTCTGTGTTGCAGTGGTTTAAAAACTTATCGTTGAATACACGCTTTACTGTACATTGTACAAAACAGCAAAGGCATCTATATAATAATACGACACATAGCAGTTCATGTGATTGATGTCTGTGTATGTCACACGTCAACTGAGGTGAAAGAAAAAAAGAATGCAAATGCAAACAAATTGTTCTGCTCCATTAGTGTTTGTGTATAGTCATGAAAATCAGGCATGCATTTTCTGGTAACAAACCATGATGAAATGTTCGCATCATTTCGTTGGTTCTTATCTGCTATTTCATATAATCCTATTGTACAGTGATTGATGTCACCAGTTGTTCAGTGCTTTGCATTGACAACAATTTCTCGCAAAATTTCTTGGAATCTATGTCATTTAGTTTTTTATCTTCAATTTGTCAATAAGCATAATGGAGCTCTGCAATAAGAACAATTCTCAATTCTTGAATTCATTTGAAATTAATTATTTTATGATTAAGTTGGAGAATCAATCTATTGGTATAGGTTGTCTAGGTGGGTGTAGTTAGAGTTTCTATAGCAATGACCTCGTTTCCATAGCGATGACCTGTATTTGTTAAATGTACTCGTCAGAGAAACTTATCGTTTTTATTTTAGTTTTGAATCTCTACCCATATTATTCCATTCTGATGCAAGGATACGTTTCCAGAACATTGTAAACTGCAATGGCATTTATTCATGTGTGAATTCGTTATTTCCTAAATAAAATGAAAATTTTTTTGCTTAATAAATAGGGAAGAAAAAACTATCACAATGTTTTGTTCTGAAAGTGACACATGTCAATTTTTATTATTTTTACCTGGTAAGAAATATATTTTTACAGGCAAACTGTCAAATTCCGTTGATATCCATGTAAAGCATTACCCCCCACCCCCCAAAAAAAATTATTAGTATTTATCATAATTTTCTAATAATTCATGACAACCATATATATAACCGAATAACATTTTGTGGTGATGAAACATTTTTATCAAAAACTAATGGTAAAATTAACCCAAATCATGGATGTTTGACCTGTTTTGGTGTAAAATTTAGTTACCATATACGATATTCTAATCTGGGTTTTGTAATAATCTGCATTAAATGAACCCATATTGTAAAGTCAATATCATTTGTTTTGATAGTAGCCAACTACCTTAACATACAATTTGGTACAGTGAATTTTCTAGACACAGTTTGATATTTGATTGTCTTTGTTTGTTTAATTTTATTGCATCATACTACAGATTAATACTGAAGGAATAATATATGGCTTTCCCATCACCGCTGTCTATGTCTTCTCGTAAATACTTTTATTGTGAATGCAATAAATAAAGAATTCTCATCAATGTACATCAGTGATTCTCCCACCAAATGTAGCAAAGAAATACCGTTACTATAGGCAACATTATTACATGGGGTCAAGGGTCAAATTGCAGAGGAATTAGAGATTCATAAAATGTAAATACCAGTTAGTTGGATTAAAATTGGTAAAACAATTAAGTTTGTCATAGAACGAAAAACCAAACTACTAAATATTTCCTGAAAATAAATATATATTATTTTAGAAATTGGTTATTATACTTGATTATATTTATTATTTAACAGCTAAAAACCAAAAGACAAGGTTGCTGTAGCTTTGCTATACTATAATTTGAACATCCTGATCGATTGGCTAGCATGCATTTGCAAAATTAAAAAAAATCTTTCATGTACAATTCATCTTATTCTGAACATCCATGCAAAGAAATGTTGGTGTGAAGCCTTTGTGAAAACTAGTATCAGTGTTTTGATACTGAAAACTGACAGAATTGAATTACGGTAGATGTCTTTATTAAATTGTGGCAATTAATGGTGTACACTTTCACTTCTTAATGAAGTTACACTGCTTACTGTACATTTCATGGCTTTTTCAGTTCAGACTTATGTCTGCTTATGTCCTTGTTAATTATTAT
The DNA here is from genome assembly GCF_978046115.1 of Saccoglossus kowalevskii. Classification (NCBI taxonomy): domain Eukaryota; kingdom Metazoa; phylum Hemichordata; class Enteropneusta; family Harrimaniidae; genus Saccoglossus; species Saccoglossus kowalevskii. Next base: position 9,361,680 of record NC_140657.1, read on the forward strand.
CACCAACCTAGGTACTCATCTTTAGAACACACAGTGTCTGACATGCTCAACTTGAAATGTTCCTGTGAATTATTATCACCAACCTAGGTACTCATCTTTAGGACACACAGTGTCTAACATGCTCAACTTGAAATGTCCCTGTGAATTATTATCACCAACCTAGGTACTGATCTTTAGGACACCCAGTGTCTGACATGCTCAACTTGAAATGTCCTTGTGAATTATTATCACCAACCTAGGTACTCATCTTTAGGACACATAGTGTCTGACATGCTCAACTTGAAATGTCCCTGTGAATTATTATCACCAACCTAGGTAGTCATCTTTAGGACACACAGTGTCTGACATGTTCAACTTGAACTCATGGTACTCATGTTAATAATATGGTAGAATGCATATCCCATGATGCAATACAGCAAAATTACTACATACTGATGAAGATAATAATTTTTGTTATCATTTAGCTCTGAAAGGTTTGCCATGTTTTAAGACAATTCTCATTCATCTTATCACATAAATGTATTAAGATCAATGCATAACAACTGCATACCCAAGGCACCTGTTGAATACTAATTTACACAGTTTTCATCAGATTACAACCAAAATATTGTTGATTGATAAATAACCACAGTCGTGAAAATAAAAAATTTGGTATCCAGGGTAACAAACCGTTATGTTGTTGTAGTCAGCTGTAGTCTCTATCTGTGTTTTAGAGATAATTGTCACTTGTTTAACATCAAATTTGCCTGGTTGTCATGGTTAAAGAGTAGATTACATTTCCTGCACAAAGCCATTACATGTATGTATATAAAATGGATTTAGTGAAGGTCACATAGAATAGAATAGAATAGAATAGAATAGAATAGAATAGAATAGAATAGAATAGAAGAATAGAATAGAATAGAATAGAATAGAATAGAACAGAATATCTTCCATGTACTATATATTGAACATTTACATTAGTAATTGATAGTTGTCAATATTTTCACATACTAGACAGAATGCTGAAAGTTTCTGTAATCTCTAGTGAATGAGTCTACTGAAATATTAATAGTGATCTATCCATGCATGTGTAGAATGTCCTGACATTATGTGTGTATCCCTTTTATGATAGAAGTCACTAATGAGGGTGACAAAACTCATTAAAACTGACATTTTGAGAATTTTAAAACGACCAGTACAAACCATTTTCTACCTTTCTCACATACTGGACATGTGAATGTTCTGTACTAAAAGTAATTACCATTAATTAAGTAAATTAACAACAAGTAATTAGCATACAGCTTCAAATTTACTTCGCCAGAAACCCGATATGTTGAGTAAGTAATTCAGCAAATTAAATTGTGTGATGTTGACAGAAATTTCTACATAAAGTTTGTGTATTACACAACAATATTGTCTATGCATCTCAAAGTATAAGTGTTGTGCTGCAAGGCTCATTTCCTCTAATTTTCTTACTCCTCCACTATGGATACATGTATGCAGTTTTATGCTTTCTGTGCTAATGCTTACTTATGATGAATAGGGTATTCAGGACCAATGCATTGTGGGATACCAACAGAGTTGATTAAATTGATGGGGGACTGGAAAAGTGAAGCTTTTCGGAGGTATCTACATCCTTTCCTGCCCTTACATATTAACACTGCCCATCGCTTCGCATCTCAACCGCCCCACGGCGCAGCTCTAAGCTGAACCTACTCTACCTCATTACGTTTACAGGTGTTTGGGTAACTTTGGTCCAGTATATACCAATTTAGAATTTTAGTAGTGTACCAGCGCTCCTTGCTTTTGGAACCTGGGTTTTAGTAGTACTAGTAGTGATACCAATGGAATAAACTACATTTACCCCTATTGTTTTCCCAAACACCTGTCCTATGTGTCTATTCCACAGACCCTCTGCAACGTTGTTGCCTAGTGACAGTCGAGGATTTAAATGCTACAAATAACTTCTAAGTATGGATTGATATATAATAAAGTCATATAATAAATTTGTACATTATTCATTTAAAAACAGCACATCCATAAATTAATTTCCATTTACTGAATACAATGCATGTAACAAGCACAATATAACACAATATAGTACAAAATAAAGTACATGTAACATGATATAAAATTGTGTTAATTGATATTTGCACGATATTTGAATGACAGCACATAAGTGTTAGGAATGTGATAGTTGCAGTGCTGGTTGCTCATATTGTAGTCAGTAATTCTGAAAGATAGTGAGGGATCAAATAATAATAATAATAATTTAATAATAATAATAATAATAATTTATTTACCTAGAAAATATTTCATACAATACTCAAAATTGTACATGCAGTCTAGGTAAAATGGAATCTGAAATAGCTTAAAAGCTAGTCGAGTCAGATCCCTGACATAACTTGAATTTAATGACTTAAGTTAAGACTGACAGTAGGTTACACCTCAGTATATTTCAAATAAACAAATATGATAATATAATAATATATATATATATGTATATACATACATTTATAATAAATATTAGTTCTATTCTATATACTCTGACATTAAATTTTCCCGTATAGTATTTTTGAATGTAAGTTTTTGTTTAGACCTTAAAGAAATTGATATGCTGTTCCAAAGTTTGGCCCCTAAATAAGATATTGCGAATGTCCCCGCTACTGTGTTCATTCTCGGTACAAGTAAATCATTTCGACATCTTTGTCGTGTTCTATATTTGTGATGTAAATACTGCAAATTATATGTTGACATTGATTGTGGGAGATTCTCATGAGTTATATCATACATAAAACTTAAAAGTAATGACTTATGAAGTTTAAAAATATCAAGAATTTGGAGAGTATTAAAAATTGGTGGAGCATGCGCAGTAAAGTCGGAAAACGTTATAATTCTGGCTATCATTTTTTGTGCGGTATGTATAACTTTAAGATTTGACGGGTATGTACTACCCCAAACTTCTAAACCATAGGTGATATGAGGCTGAATCAATGTTTTGTATAACAAAAGGAGAATATGCCATGAGACATAATGTCTTAATTTTAAAAGAATACCCGTCTTTTTCCTAATAGTTTTATTGATCTTTGAAATGCGATTATCCCAGGTCAGATATTTATCAATTTCCACCCCTACGAAAGTTGCTGATTCAGTCTCATATACTTCGTTGTTTTTTATGGACAGGGCACCTCTTACTGTCACACACATACGCCTACCACTGATGATCATATATTTTGTTTTTGAACAATTGATAGTCAACTTATTTGCATCAGACCAGTGTACAACACTGTTTAAATGTTTGTTAATAATACGCAAATCAATATCTGCCCCTGGTGAAAAAGAATGAAACAAATTGGAGTCATCAGCAAAGAGTCTAAAGTTAAAAAAATTTGTAGAGTTTGGGAAATCATTAATATATAAAATAAATAAGGTAGGGCCAAATGCTGCTTTTATTTGGTGACTAGTTTTATTGTTTACGACCCAAGCATGGAACTTTCTCTGGATAAGAGCTTGGCATCTTGCCAGATATGATAAGTAGATTAAGCCTCAAGCCCAAAGTTGATAAGACACATAGTTGGATAATTTCAGCTCAGGATCTAATCTTAGACCAAGACAGGTTGCAGTTGAGATTAAATGTATGGTTTGATCTTGAATTTAGGACTTTTGATGTGATTGTCTTGTTGTATTTGAACATGAGATTAAGTTGAAATAGTTTGACCAAAACCATAAGTACAGACAATTATTTTCTCATTCAAGTTCATTATGTACAATGGGATTTGTTAATGGAAGCAATTTTTGAATGTTAATGTCATAGCAATTGATTGGTGATAAAGATTGCAGCCATACGGGAACATCATTGATGTATATGGAAATAATACTGGTGCACATATACCACCTGCAGAACCCCAACTTTCACATCAATGATATCTGAATAGTGGTCACCAATCTTTATACATTAGGATGAATTTTGAACTATTGTAGCATTGTGAAATGGAAGTTATAGCATTGAAGTTTGCAGAGAAGTGTATTTTGTTTGCTTTGTATAGGTCTAACGTAAAAAAGCACAATATTATCAAAGATGGTACACTATGGAAGATGTAAGTAAAACGGTGCAGTAGAGTATCAGTGGAGTGTTTAGGTCAGAAACCAGAGAATGTTGGATGAAGAATTTGTGTTCAGCAAATGCACATTAACCTTTACACCACCAGACTTTTCCGACCAAATTCTTCTGCACTTTTTCTTATTTTATTCAATATTTCTGGAAGTGAACCCTATAATTTTAAAGCCAAAAAATTCAGTTGTGCAGACTACATGTATAAAGTGCAGACTATAAATGCTGAATTTGTGATGAAAAGAGGGAACTAGTGGTGAAAAGGTTAAAGTTGTCTGCTGACTATTTTACCAGTATGAAGTTGTGGGAAGGCTGGGATATTACATGTAAAGTCTTGTTTGTCAGTTTTACACAGTTTGAAGGTTGGAGTAACAGTAACTTAATTATCTGGTACATTAATGGCAATATAATACCCTGTGTTACAGGTCTTGTTAAAGAGATTTGTTAAAGGTGTAATGATGATCTGAATAGATAGTTTAATTGCATGTACATTGCATGTCTTTATCGTAATCGTATTTTTATTAGGATGACGATTTGAAAAGTACAATAAAGGATTCAATTGACATGAATAACCATCAAGAAAATTATACAGCAGCAACAAAATAAATTTAAAGTAGAATATTTGGCCTTATTTTGCAGCTGGTCATTATTAGTCCCCGTTCGGACGCAGTCCGGACCTGTGTCTTAAAAATGCCTGGACTGATCACAATTAAACTTCACACATACATCATACATGATATTATACATATGCACGTCAATTTGTTTCACGATCTGATTCAAGATGGCCGAATGGCGGCCATTTTTGTGCTAAAAATCATCAAAATCAAGCATTTCTCGGCTTTTTACAGATGGATTTTGTTCAAACTTGGTATATACATTAGACATTATAGGACCTCGATGCACGTCATTTTGTTTTACGATCTGATTCAAGATGGCCGAATGGCGGTCATTTTTGTGCTAAAAAATCCAAAATATCAACCATTTCTCAGCAGTTTACAGATGGATTTTGTTCAAACTTGGTATATACATTATACATTATGGGACCTTGATGCAAATAATTTTGTTTTTTAGATCAGATTCAAAATGGCCGACTGGCCGCCATTTTGTATTAATGAATGTGGTTCTCGTGCCATATCTCTGCCTTGCTTTCACTGATTATGTTAAAATTTTAAATATTCATTATACATCATGTCATAGATAGACAAATATATTGGTTTGACGACCCTATTCTAAATGGCCAAATGGTGGCCTTTTTTGTGCTAAACAATCATCAAATATCAAGCATTTATGGATGGATTTCGTTCAAACTTGGTACATACATTAGACATTACGGGTTCCTGATGCTCGACATTTTATTTTTCAGATTGGATTCAAAATGGCTGAAATGGCAAAATCTCTTAAATGCTTTGAGTTATTATATTTAAATTTTATATATTCATTATACATCATGTTATATATACCGGTATACATATATTCAAAATGGATGATTTTAAATGCTGTTCCAGAGCAATATCTCTCAATATGGACAAGTACTTGTTAATATTGTGTTCACTGAATAGTTATGTGGATATTTTGCAATTTGTTTTAACTGCTATATTGCTTTATTCAACACTGCTATCATAATTTGATTCTGTAGTGTTCAGAAAAGTTGTATTTGTCTCTTTAAATAATTTTTTCAGTTTATATTTAATTTACTTGATGTTTGCAGTGCCTCATTTCAAATGTAGAATATTTTTAATTTATATTCCATGAAGATTATGAGTGCATCAATCAAACTCACCAATCAGGGCATCAGATTACGTACCTTTGATGATTGAAGAGGTTTGATTGCCTAAATAACAAAAAAACATCTCAACAAGTAAGACTTTAAAAATATGTCTCACAAAGTTTCATGTTTTTTGTAAAACAAATATGGTTTATGTTGAGTTTTTACCCTGGTGAATAACACAGACATCATGTAATGTACATGACTATGTATAAGCCGCATATGGCATTGTGCATCTTGATGTCAGAATCAGACATTCCATTTCCGGAATACCAAAGCACAATATGCTGAATTTATCTTTCAACATCACAGGGGAGGCAGTGGGCTTTCAGTTTTATAGGGTTGTACGGCCAGGAAGTAAAACCCCAGGCCCCATCATAGATTATTTTCACCTCAAAAACCATACCTCATTATAGACCAAATTATGATTTTGTAAATCCCATCAGGGATCAAATTATCACTAAATTTATTCAGTTATAGGTTGAATCTACTCATCACCCGGACTCATCAATCTGAATGAATGATCAATCCAAGGGAAATAAGAACAGACCCCATTCTAGACCGGCAAACCTGATATTGAACAAAAAGGCAAGAAAATTATACCCCATTCTAGACCAAACAGCTAAAAATTATGACCCCCAAAGGGTGGCACGTCCCCATAATGGGATTTGCATTAAGTGACCCCCCCCTCTAGTAGAATCTAACCTTTAGGAATGGAGTCATATACATCAGTCTGGATGCAGTGATTAAGCATTGCAATAGATAAAAAAAGAAGCAACACCTGCCTGTAACTTTCAGTAATCTTCTACAGACATCAGCTCATTTAGTATACACTCTTTAAAGTTACACTATGATTTATTGGTGATTTGGGACTCTATTATATAACAATTCTATTTGATTGCTTGAGGGGAAATATCTTCCCAACATTCCAATATCAGTGATTTTCAGAAAATGTTGGCAATTGTTTTAACTATCATTTTTTGTGTGTGATAACATGAGGTATTATTTACAGTGAGTGGAATGTAGCAGCTACACTGATTTGTTTCAACTTCTCATTCAATTTTTTGTTTAATTTCTTTTGTGATAACGTAAGGTATTATTTACAGTGAAATGTAGTAGCTACACTGACTTGCAAGAAATTCTACTTGAAATTGCAAATACATGTACATGTATTACAGGGTTAATGCATTTGACAGGTCCACATGTTTTGAGAATTGAAACTACAAGAAATTGAAAATATTGACCACTATTGTTTTTTCAAAAAAACTTCATACACAATCCTGTTTAAAATTTTTAGAATTAATTAGGTTAATGAAACTACCCTGGTATTAAATTAAAAATATTGACCGCAGTGTTATTCTGTAAGCACCTCAGCATGTTTATTTATACATCTCTGTTTCTAATATATACATGCACATGTACCTTGTAGTTGTTAAGTCCATTGTGGCTGAAACAGCTGATGCATTTATGAATACGGCATTCATGAGCAATACCTCTAGATATCAAGAGAAAACAAATAAAGCACACTGTGATTTGTGATTAATCCATACTAGATGCCTACTTTGTATTGATTTGTTAGCACACTCAATGATATGTGATTATTTCCAGTAATTGAGGTGAGTCAGAGTCTAGCAGATGGGATATGTGAACTGAATGTGGAGGCTATAGACATATAAAGAATACGAGTAAATAGTAAATGTAATATCTTGCTGAGTAGTGTTGCATAATGTGGATGAATCACTGTAAGCTAACACTATAAGATACTGGAGTTGCATTACTATGATATACAGGTACATGTGTATATGACATAAACCAAATCAATAAGTATTCAAGGTACAAGTACATGTTTAATATTAAATAATTTATAATTATTATACATCTGTCACCGTAACGCCATAAGTTACAGCGTGCTGTAATTTTGTGGTATTTTACAAGGTATTTTCATCCTACCATATAAGGAAATGCGAATTCCAAATATGGAATGATTACACATGTAAGTGTTCTCTAATAACAAAAACAAACATGGCTGCCGTCAGGGTTTGACTGGACTCCACTCCACGCAAAGCAGTTTGCTGATTCTGTTCTAAACTTTTTGGATTTCGGTATTCCCATTATGTACCCTTGGAAGTACTCAGACAGTATGCTGCGCATCGACCTCGGCTGCACGTCAGTCGATACTACAGCTGTAATGACTTCGTGCATACTTTGAGGTATTCTCGTAATAACCTTATATTATTGTTAAACAATGAATGTCTTGTGACCTGAAAATCTTTGCATGAAATGAGAAAACTGAAATGAGTTATATTTCTTACTAGAGGGCTGGAAATAAGAGGTTTACAACCAGGGGGCCTGCAAGCTGGAATGAGTGATTTACAGCTAGAGGGACTGAAATGTCATGTGGTATTTCTTTCTCAAAGGCTGGAAATGAGTGGTTTGTACTAACCTGGGATTTCCAGCTAGGAGGTCTGTAATAAGTTTAGTGACTTTGTCCTGATTTTGCATAAAAAAACCTACATTGTGAATGTTATGGAAATCTGATGATCTATTTTAATGGAAGCAAACTACTTTTAGGCTTATTAGTATATTACTAGATTGGTCATTTTAATGTCATTCCTTCTCATGCATGCACTCAATTGAAAATGATATTTGCTACCTTAATTATGTTTTGTTCGAAGTATATGGTTAGAAATATAAACTGTAAATCAAGTTTACTTTTCGGTCGGGAAAAAATGATCACCACCTGTAAGGAAAATAACTGGCAGTGTAAAAATCAGTGCCATATAATGAGATCAAGTTAAGTTATGACAATGAATTCTGGTAATTGTCATCTTAAACAAGACTCTCCATTCCTTAATAGTACTTTAAGTAGGAGACAAATGGAAAATACTTTCTACTTATTGTTGCCATGGTAACATGTTCTGTTTATTTCTCGCATAATTACAACCTATTCTGGAGTGTGCATTATGGAATTGAGAAGACATCCATTTACCCATGTGAGTAACATATGTCACATTACGTATATTTTACATCTACGAGATTATAGTATTATAAATAAAGTCATGTAGAGATTGCACTATAAATATAGTCATAATGTAAAATATATTTTCATCATCAAACTCATGATCGGTAGAACCTAGTTTTAATCCTTCCTTAGGCTGAACACCAAAAAATGGTTGACCCCCTACCCAGGGTGAGTGTGCCACAGACTCAATGGGAAGGCCAATTCCACTGGCCGAGATTCATTCACTAACGAATGCGACTTTGGGGTAGCCTAAGTTAAGGTCTGCAGGTGCTTGTGTTCGACCGAACCTGGTTTACGCCAAGATAGTGCATTAAAATTGCCATTTGACAGAGAGATACCCTGTCATGTATTCCCAAACATGAATATGACTTCTGTGGCAAAAATGCGCTATGTGTCAACACTAGCACTTGCAATTTGCACATACAAAAAAAAAGTTAGGAGAGACAACAGTGACATTCAATGTCCGGAACTGTCGCCTGGCACAAAAAACTATTTAAACAAAAAATATATATATTTTCATTTGCTTAAGAAACATGCCTGCTTTGTTTCAATAAATTTATTTAATTTAAATTTTTACTATTTCATGAAAGCCATATTTGCATTTGTTGAAACATTTCCTCCTACACGTCATCAACAGTAAACAGAACTCTAGCAATTCTCAGAAGCAAACAACCAGGCATTTGTATCACCTGGCAACCATCACGGTGAAAACAAATGACAAAAACTCTCAAAACACTACATTGGGCTAGTTGTTGAGACTCTCTAAACAGTGAAGATTGTCCCTACATGTGCAATATATGTAAATTTGGTTGTTCAGGATTGTAATATAGTTTAGTTTGAGCTGTTTTCACCGGCTCTTCAACCGGTGTTCCACAGCAGCTTGCGCAGTGCCCATAGAAATACATGTTACTGTGGTGCACATCTTAGCAACATAGAACATTTTGTGACGTAGTTCCGCCCTGAGAATAGGTAGTCATATCAAGATCTAATGCATGTAGGTTGATGCAATCGCCATACTGCCTTTGTGAATACTTTATGATATTCTTGTGAAAATCTCATACATAACATTATACACACATTATACAAATTAAATAATTGCATTTTTTATAATGCGGCCATGGATTATGTCATACTAGTTATAGCATATGCATGAATACCCTGGGTAACTTCTAAGCCTGGCAATTAAATCATCAATTTTATAAGTAGAAATATCTTTTCAGCTTAGTTGTTCTTGCTGCTCTACAATCATTAATAATACATGTAGTAATAATGATAATAATAATAATAATAATAATAATAATAATAATAATAATAATAATAATAATAATAATAATAATAATAATAATAATATGATAATAATACATTTATTGCATCATTAGAAATAATTTCCATTGGTTGACAGCAATAAACTGTTAGTGCTAAAATACAATACATATACTAAAAGTAAAATTTCAGTTATTGTTATTTCTGATTTCAAATATTTTATATAAATATTCACCAGTTTGTCTTATTGATGTCTTATTTTGAACTCATAATATATTCAAGTATCTGGACCTCAGTTTTTCATTCATATGTGGTTTCTAAGAAATTACAGGAAGAAATTTTCTTCATTTTGTTAATGTACCAAGAATTGACACTGGATTACAGTTTCAATAAAAATTATTTTTGCCATATTACACATTTTTACAGCAATAATGTTCACTGTAGTTGAAAGACATAATGTAGAAAAAATATAATTATATTAAAATAAAATTGAAGGTAGATAATATTGTTCCCCATCAAAACACAGAGTTTAAGGGTCATTGATGCTATTTATAGAATTGACATTACATTTACATTGTTATGGTGATTACTATCCCAAGTGTTATCTATACTAAATGTCAACCTACATTGAAAATAATTCTCAATTTATTTCATTCAAATATCTTCTGAGAGAATTTTCACTAAATGTGAATATTAAAATATAAGTTGTCTGGAATGCAGACATACTTCCTGTATCAGATCAAAAGATTATACAAATGTATTACCGGTATTAACACTAAGACATTATGATTTTTAATCTGAATACAGTTTTCAACAGTTTCTAAATTGCTGTGTTGGCCATTTAGATGTAATGCAAGTTAAAAAAATATAGATTATAATCACAATTTATATTATGGTTGCCACAAGAAATATTGTCTGAAATTAGTCTGAAATAACATACATGTATCGACCAATATTAATTTCTGATGGCTCTTCAGTATGTACATACATATGTAAATTACATTTATTGCAGTCCCCAGGCTTTGTTTTATTTTCACTAAATAATATTATTCAATTAGACTTATTTCTTTTAATTATATACTATAATTTGACTAGATTCCATTTCAATGGTAAATTTAATGTCAGATTGCTAACATCAATTCACACTTCTATTTTTACAAAAAAAAAAAACAAAGTCATAAAGTTCCAGAAGAACACTTACTTAACTAAAATGAAACTACAGGTTTTTATTAAAAATACCTCCTGTGGTGACTGTAATTTACAACTTAATGGATTCTAATCATAATCATAATGCATAAGTAGTATTTTTTTTAATAGCAAAATTGCTTATAAATGTCATCACTGTCTGCGTTTCAAACGGTCATCAGTGCATAGTAACCCCTTGATTGATTAGCTATGCAGTTCCATATGAGTATGCAAAACGAGTAAACGATTACTCACCTATGTGTTTAGTTGTAATGAAAAGCAATACCTATAGGGAATTGTAGGTGTTATCTCATTTCACTACTATTTTATTCTATCACCTACTATCAATGGTGGACTTGGGAGCAGTACATGTATGCGTGCTGTATGCAAATGTTAATTTCCTAATTGTTAAACATCACAAAATGTGCTGTACTATCTTTTATAGCTTGGTTTGGATTTTATAGCAAATTTTGAATAATATTTTATAATAGTAAGATATATTACATTTGAATAATTGAGTGCTTTGATATATAATAATATTAAATATTTTATTATACCATATTTCAATAAGACAGATCAATTTAGGCTGAGATGTAATATCCTATTAAGTTGTGCATGATGCACTTAAATGCAAATGACAGAGGTGTGTCTGTAGGAAAAATAAGTCACATTTTGATAGACTGTTATACATTATACAATGCATGTTTTGGTTATTTGTTAATTGGAGATGCACCACTAATAGACCAAATACAATAAATTATGTTTCCTTATTTATGGGTAAACATGTATGAACACAGACATGTGTGGTAATTGGATTTTGTCAACCTTGTAACTACTATTCACATACTATACATGTACAATGTACATGTTACGTGTATTACATATACATTGTACAGTCAAGCTTCAAACTTAACTTAAAGCGAGAGAGTCGTCACCTGCGCACGTGCGGGAATTGAGTCCCAAGCGACAATAACAACACACGCTAAAAATGCAAAGGCTCATGGGTAGACGCTTGTTTGTAAACAATGACATGCTATGGCCATCTGATGCATGTGCAGGTGATGACTCCCTCGATTTAATGTTAAGCTGCCTGGCGGATATTGGCTGGCTCTGCCTTTTCATCAAAAATTTTAACTTATGTTACTAGTGTAGGACATATTTTGGCACAATACTCTACACAATTTTATGGTTTATAAAGTAAGCTAATATTACCTATGCTATTAATGTTAAATTATCCTCGTAGTGTTCTGTACGCTAACAAAGATATGGCCATCAGATGGCCACTTTCACAAACTTTTATTTAAGTTATATGGCAACAATTTTTATCCACCCAATTTCATTCATTGATGGTAGTACATATGGATTATCTACAGGTTGGTAAATGTACACCATTTACTTTTAGATTTGTTATTTTTGTGTTCATGCATGCCTATTTCTTTTTTGTTTAATACAAAAATAAAAAATAAATGTCATCTGTGCATTATACATGCATTTGTAATATTATACAAATGTTCATCCTAACAGAGTTGGACATACAGTTTTAGTGACCTGAAGAGCACATTGTCAACCAAGGCAAAGTGTTCTGGCCAAACTAATGGCAAGCGTGACTAAAAATCACTACAACATCCTAGTTATCTTCCAATAAGATAGTCAAATAGTGAACGCAAACCTGGCAAACTAACCAATTCATGAATATTGCCGCGTATCGTATTCCCTTGACAAGTTATTGGCGCAAATCCGGTATATTCGGGAGGAGGTAAACCTAGGAATATGTCAGCAGGTCGATACAGGAATATGTCTATCTGTACCGATAATGTGCAAATCTGATTGGCCATCATGGTCATGAAGCATGGTAACATAATACCTGTACCGATAATGTGCAAATCTGATTGGCCATCATGGTCATGAAGCATGGTAACATAATACCTGTACCGATAATGTGCAAATCTGATTGGCCATCATGGTCATGAAGCATGGTAACATATATATTGCCAACAGGTGGATATGCATTTTTATTCATGAACTCTCTCCTCTTTGAATGATTTCACGATGTACATGTTTATGCTCATTTGCAGCCAGTTGCAGAACACTATTTGAATAATTCAAATCCTGCGTCAGTATGTCTGTGGAGTATATAACCAATTTCATACATGTACTAATATGTTGTATATAATAACATAAGACATAAACAATATGGTCTGAATTGACCTCTAATACAATTTGATGTAATGTCAAAGCTTCATTCATCTCATAGCTTATATACTGTGGAATACTTTATTTTCGCTGGAATTAATTTTCGCTGAAAAGGCTTTTTGGGCGTTTTGTATGGAATTTATTTTCACTGATTTTTGATGAGTTTAATGTGAAATATAGGGAAAAAAGTATATTGGCTGGATTTTACTTTCACGGAATCATCCCTTCAGCGAAAATAGCGAAAATAAATTCCAAGCGAAAATAAAGTATTCTACAGTAGTACATTTATGACACACTCAATATTGTAAACTGAACTTTATTTGGCATCAAAGGGAGGCACGCTGCTGGGACAATCTGCCTGTACAAAGTTGAAAATGACTGACTGCCAGTGATCAGGTGTTGTGTTGAATTAAAATATCAGTCTTCTAATATATTCGAAAAAATACTGCATGAATCACTGACAATTATAGTTCCCATGTGACTGTTTTATTGCGTCCTACCTACATCAGATTCATCACTTATGCATTATATCCATCCAGCCAATTCTCACTTGTGAATAAAAAGTCAGACATGTTTATGGCTGTATCCCATATTAATGCATGGACAATTTCCTAATATGTTCACTGCATTCCAAATGCATACTTGTCTGGCTTCTCAGCTAATTAATTGCCATGATTCTTGTACCCTTTTTTTCCATCATGTTTCTGCCACTCTCAATTTTTGTACAGTTATTTTTTCTGACACCTGATCCCCTGATGGCATCCGTAGTTCGCGAGAGCAGAAGTCTTAGTCAGTTAAGAAAATAGTATTTGTTCCATTAGAAGCTCATCTCAATATTAATTTGTTAATAATATTTAAATAAATTCAAAATCACCATCCAACTATTATGTAATTATCTATAGTAATTTAGTCTAAATATAATATTTTTATGATTTTTTTATTTTTATTGTATTATTTATACATGAAAATTTAATGACGATTGATTTTCTTATATCAGCTATATTAAAATTTTATTTTCGATTTATTTTTTTCAGCATATAGTTGTGGTCTTTATTTCTATAATATTATATTATCTTGCACTTTTTAAATGTCAGGCTAATGAAATATATTCAGTACAAAAGGAGTTATAATGTTCAGTTTACTTGTTGCAAGAGGAAAAAATCTGGCAACTTCCTGTATCTTGATCATTTCAGGATGTAGGTTGCTAGGCAACCAAGGTAAAATGGAAGTATCTTGATTATCGCTGATGCTAAATGTGATAGATTACTAACACTCGCAACTCGCATCTCTTTGTGATCTTTTTATGTAACCAGTTTCCATAGTGATGATATTAGTTTGAATAGCTCATTGAAAAATCCTTTTTCTTAAAAATGTTGAGATTTTAAACGTTTCATTAAATTCGGATCTCTTATAAGTAGATGATGTACTATAAATTTTTCACAATTTTGTAATTCTTTGAATCTTGAGTTTCAGCGTCTCACAAAATGTTGTCTTCACAGATATCATACAATCTCAAATCATGCCTAGCAGTGAAAAATGAACTCATGCAGTCAGTGTTGTGTGTTCAGCGTCTTGGTTACAACACTTACAACCAGTATTTACTAGTGAATGAATGAATGAATGAGTTAACGAATGAATGAAGTTTATTTCACTAGTGTATGCATTTATGTTGAATGAATGAATGAATGAATGAATGAATTAGTTTATTTCACTAGTGTATGCATTTATGTTGAATGAATGAATGAATGAATGAATGAATACATTTTATTTAGTTTATTTCACTATAAAACACACCTACAAACTGTGTCTGTGGTTAAAGTATTTATTTTAAGGTTCCAGCTTATGATGAATGAATAATTTGCATTTTTGACCTGATCTTTTAAAGCTAAATACATGCAAATATTTGTTTGTATATTTAGGGAAATAACATCATTTAACTGAAATATGACTTATAAACTATATTTTTTAACCTTTGGAAACATAGTATAGACTGTTTGCTTATTAACTATCTCAGTTGTCATGGTATCTGACATATGTGAGTGTTGTTCATTTGAGCCATGGTATTAATTTGGCTATAGACTTATTTGAAATTACAAGGGTTATATATTGCACTTGACATTTTGATCTTTATACATGCACATCATTGTGCATCGACCGATTCACATGGTTTTGCTGAAGCCAACCATCCATGGCCATCATTAAGAACCTGTGCTTGATCAGGTCAGGAAAAGCTGTATTTGACCTCATTTAAATTGAGTGATTTGATTGATGCATCCAATAGCTGAATCCATCAATATGCGTCCCTGTAACAACACGATTGTATTGCATCGTGTTATATAACGTCATAGCTTGAGTGACAAGAACATGCATCTGATTTACCATGCATGGAAATGCGTAAAACACATGACTTTGTGTTGTTTTTGCCATGAAACGCGTCAGAGCTGTCACTGATGTGTTTGATTTCGTCAACAGTAAATACAGTTTTACAGTGAGAATTCTGTCAAGGTATATAATAGTGAGGCAAAGACTAAATAAATATACACTGTAACTTGGCTGGTGAAGATGACCATAGTGTAACACAATACACACTGATTAAAGCGAGGGAGTCGTCACCTGCGCATGCGTCAGATGGCCATAGTGTGTCATTGTTTACAAACAAGCATCTACCCGTGAGCCTTTGCGTTTTTAGCATGTGTTGTTATCATTGCTTGGGACTCAATTCCCGCATGTGCGCAGGTGATGACTCCTCCGCTTTAAATATATACGTTCTATTATAATAGTGCATATGGCCCTGAGGTAAATTATTATTATTTAATGATTTAGTTATATTGGTTTATATGCACTTCTAAATGGAGTAAATACAGTAATTGTACCTGGATAAACTAGACATGGTATGTAATGTACAATTACCACCATACCAATTTTTTGTATTTGTATTTTTTTTTTACTTTTTCTTTTTTGTAGGGGGAGGGGGCTTAAACTCATAATATTTTGAAATTCAGATGATATATTAATCACCTTTAATCTCTTTGACATGAAATAAAACTTTTCTGAGTTTGATTCTAAGTTTTACATTTTCTCTGTTTAGGTATGACCTCCATTGATATGCTAATACTACAATCCCTCCAAAATTGTATTTTTTCAAATAATGCAATACTACAATTGTATATTGTTTTAAAGTTATATTTTTTCCTTTTTCTGGTATGTTTTGAAGTCATCGTACAATTGAATAATAATTCTAATAACTTGAATAACTCATCCATGCAAAACAAATATAATTTTTCTTCAAATAACTCAGCTACACCAAAAACTAATTATTTGATCATGGTCCAATTAATAATAACAACAAGAAAAGTTATTTATTTAGTTCAAATGAATCATCAAACACAATAATAGATCACATGCAGTCTCTGGGGAAGTCTTCTTAGTAAATCATCTATCCCTATCTACCATTGTTGTCATGGGCAACTGCTCTGGCCGATACAAACGATTTTAATTGCACAGCTGTGGTTCACAAATATATATCAGGTTATGTACTGACATTAAGTTCAAGTATGTAGCATGTAAATAATTGAAAAGAACCTGAAACAAGGAAGTAAATTAAGATGCATTTGTTGTTCATACTGAAGGAACAATTATGCAAATTAGCAATTTGATTGAAATAAAAAAAAAAATGAATGACACAATATCCTGTCTATCGAATAAAGTAAAAAAGTTATTAACAATTGTAAATTGGACTTAAAGTATCAAATATATGGGAATATCAATCAATAAATTTATCAGACACTTTCGTGAAAAATTGAAAAAATGATTTCATCTATAACTATAATTAGTTCAAATTTTCAATGAGCATATTACTTGTGTATATTATTATATTAATGGAAATTATAATAATGGAAAGCCACAAAAAGTAAAGATTTTGCCCAAAAGGGTAAATATATACAAATTGTTATTTCAGTTGTTAAAAATACCGTAGTATATAAATGAGACTTTTTTTGTGATCAACAGGTTATATAAAACCTGCATTATAAATACTCGATAAATTGTAAAAAATATTCTGAGAATTGAGCATTTGGTTGAAAAAAGCAAAAATGACTATTTTCAGTTCTGTTGCCTTGACAGACAGTTTATATGTATGGTTAGCACTGATATGCTACCATGTTCTAAACATTCAACCAATTTGAAGTCATACTTTGGAAGTTATAGATGCAATAAGTTTCTCACTTTTTCAGTCATGATGTCATGCTATACCCATAATCCTTTGTTGGAGAATCAAGATGGTGCACTACATAATATTAATGAAAAGTTCAATATCTAGAGAACAAAAAGTAATATAAAAAAAACTGTAAATTGCATCCTAATCAGCATCTTTTTTTTTTAAATTATGATAATTGAGAGGATATTTTACATATATATTTATAACGTTGCTGCTAACAAGCAACTACACGAATAAACCCAAAGCCGAAATACGGTTGTGAATTTTGCATCACCGCTCGATATACAGGAGGTCTTACATGTTTCCATAATCACTGTATGCTACATGTAGTACCAGGGCTAGTTTCATTTAATGTTTTAGATGATGTATTACATTTGAACATTGTTTTTGATGCTTTAAAGTTATTTCTGTGTTGGAATGACCTTGAAAATGAAGTTTGTAAAGTACTCATATATAAAGGGAATAATCAACCTAGAAGGAGAATACAACTCGTGCATGATAGCATTAGGAGTCAATGAACACAACAACAGTATTATATTGACCATACATTTGATTAGATAATCTGTTGTAAATCATATAGCACTGGATTGCTTAATTATGAATAATTCCCTGTACATTGTATTTAATCTGCTATGAATGGAAAGTATTTTTTTTGCAGTTCAGATATGACTATATCCCATAATATATGTGACTTTTGAAAAGAATACGATTCTAATCTATATAGAATACATCCCTAGATGCCTTCATGAATAGATTGTGATTTGATGTAATGTCTATAAGGCATAACTGGGATTAAATTAGGTTGCAATCAGAGTTGGTGATAATAACCATCAAGTTAAGGGGTTCTGATATGAAGACAATAATTGTCGATGGAGACTAACAGCAGACAATGTTTCTCCTACTATGTTTATTTAAAAAAAATATTATTTTCAAAAAACCAATTGTGTGCATTGTTATATAACATAATTTAAATTGAAGAATAAAACACTAATTATATGATTTTCAAAAGTGCATGTCTAATTTTTATTTTCGGCTTAAAAGCAATTCACCTTCAATGCAGGATGTCAAATTATTAAATACTTCCTGCAGTTTTATTCACTAATTTTAATGAGTAAATGGAATGGTGCGGTTGCCGCAAGCAGTTTTCCAGTATGATTTGCACTTCATGTGATTGTATGGAGGCATGGGTGCACTTCACGGTAATTACTCGACTACTTTCACTAGCCTCAAAATACACTTATAACTCCCACATTTTATTTGTACACCTGTTATGCATTAACAATTGGAAACCATTTATAACATACTGCCTTACAATATTGCCTCTATGTGCCAAATTTAATCTGGATGTTTTTTGAAGGTTTTGATGCATTTTTACTGAGGACTTGCAGGTCTTCAGAACACCTGCATGTACATTTACAGCCAAATTTGTACAGTTATTGACCTCACTTGAGGCCAATAATTATCATCTCCTAAGTGACTGTTGTTGACTGAAAGGAAAAAGGCCGATAATCAGCCACTTGGGAGACGATAATTCCTTGGTATTGGCCAAAACCATGTCCAATAACTGTCCAATAACAATGAGACGGTATTTGTTGAAATTATTTTAATATTAAAATTAACCTTCTGTGGAGAAACACATTATCACCAATCTTATAATCTGCAACGACTTGAGTGTTATGATATCGGAGATCAGTAATATTTGTTATGAACTGATCGTATGGCAGAAACACCTGAGCTTCCGAGGATGCATTGACTATATGGCCAAAGGCCACTAAAGCTGTATCCATTGCATAAAAGGTTTCCTAGCTCTGCTGTTAACTTCATCGTGTGGAGCTAGTCATATTACTGATTGTCCATCGTGAGTGTTAACCAGAAAAGTACAATTCTGATTTTATGTTTTATGTGTAGACAATTTGGATAGACCTCAGTCAGTTTTGTTCCTATTGTTTTATTGAAAAGGGCTTGCCTGATAGCCTTGATATTTTATTTGCAAGTGCTTCGGGAAATACTAAGGGTAAGGCCAATATCAATATTCATCAAATGATCATGTGACTGTTTTGGCCAATCATATTGACTGTCTATTACTTGAAGGATAATAAAATGCCCTGTAAGAATAATCATGTTGGGAGTAGTGTTTTATTAGTAGCACATGCACTTTAATAAATATCTTGTATCTATGATCAATCAAAGTTTATTTTTTATGAGCCAGTATATATGAAAGGAATTTTTGGTTTTTCAGTTCACTTTTATTCTGCTAGCTAGCTAGAGCAAGTCCAGGATCTTTTTTTTGTACGTGGAACAACTGGCAACAGCAATTGCTATTGATGCCGGATAAAAATAAAGCCCTCAGAGTATATATGACCAAAACCTTCACAATTTTGAGAATGTATGTGAAATTTTTTTTTCATCTCTCATGTGTCACTCACAGACATTCAGTTATTGAATATGTAACAAAAAGATGACATTTCATTCATTTGCTGTTTTTCCATTCAGTTACACTACAGTATGCATATCACTGTATAGTGTAGGATTTCTAACTCATTATCTGCACTTTCAAAACCTTCATTTAAACATCTTTTATGGTTTAGTTTCATACAAACTGATACAAATAGTAGCAGGAAATTAAACGGCACATTACTTTCACCAAACGAATAAAACTTATCAATTACAGAAGGAAATTTGTTTCATGGACACAAAATGCGTAAGCTATAGAAAAATGCTGGGCAATGTTCAAAACTAAGGCAGACCAATGAGTCATAGGCTAAGCAGCTTTTCACTCCCAGATGTTTTTGCCTAAATTTTAGTCAATTTTTAGTTTTTGCTTGAAAAATTTGGCTATTTTTGACCTAATCTTCATAAGAAAAGTGCAGACTAT
Source organism: Saccoglossus kowalevskii (assembly GCF_978046115.1). NCBI lineage: Eukaryota > Metazoa > Hemichordata > Enteropneusta > Harrimaniidae > Saccoglossus > Saccoglossus kowalevskii. Next base: position 9,382,292 of record NC_140657.1, read on the forward strand.
AAACAGGATTATTTTCTGAATTTCTGATAAAAAGAGATTACCGGTAGAACTTACCTGGCCCTGCAAGGCTGCTCCTGTTTTTATGACTGTAAACAAATTATAAAAGCTAAAATTGTTCAATATGACAAAAAATTTTAATGACAAACTCCTCTGTGTGTCATCAAGGCATTTTTCCATTTTTTTTTCGTGTTTAAATATTTAGCCTTCAGGCCAATATTATTCAAACAGAGCCAGCAAGTTCTCAGGCCCTGTAGGCCATCAATCTTTTGACTTTAGTAGCAAACACTTATACTGGGTTATTTTTAGCAATCTTAGTAGTGCTGCTAGTATGAAATATATAAAGATTATTCAGGGCCAAATAATGATATGAGGTTATCGTGAGAATACTGCAAAGTATGCACGAAGCCAGTGTAGTAATTATATTGACCATTGCATAGCTGAGATCAATCAAACCCTGTATATTTTTGTGACATTTACATTTTACAATTTTTAGATAAAATAATTTAATAAGAGATAATATCTTGAAATGGCAATTTTCAGGAGAATCTCAACAACTAGCTCAAAGCATGGTTTATTGAGAGTTTTCAACCGTTTTTACTGGCTTGGTTGCCAGGCAGTGTAAATACCTGGATGTTCGCTACTGAGAATAGAATGACAAAGCTATTGATATTGATGCTATATGTGATCAGGACTTTTCAATAAAACTGATAAAATGGTAGACTAATGCTTCTCAAAAGTAACAATGACATCAGTTTCAGTATTTTTACATATGACATTTTTATTTTACCAGGATTGACGATTTGAAATAAAAATATGTGATCTCTGTACACTGTAAAATTGATGTACAAAAAAGAATAAAACTATCATGGGGGTTGTGTATTCACCAGACAAACCTAATTTTATTCTATTAAAAGCTCATCATCAATAGAAGTACATGTACATATAAACCCAAAACAATATTGGCTGTATAATGAATCATTAAAATATTTAAATGTAATACTCACTTTAACCATAGAAAAATATCTGTAATTTATACTGATGGCATAGGATTCTATCATTTTAGATTGACCTGATTTTATCTCTATTTATTGATCATTCATCATTAGGACTTGTATTTACCATACAGTATGCACCCTTAGATGGTAGTTGTTCAGTAATATAGTTATTATGAAGTTATTATTATAAAACGGAGTACCCAGGTGGAGTACAAACTCTTTGGTTCATTACTCAATTCCCCAGATCCAATAATAATCACTCTGTGAACTGTGAATCATGTTGTAATAACTTAACAGATTGCTACTATTGGGAATTCTACAAAGTGATTTCTTGTTCCTTTGTAACTCACACACGTGTACATGGATTATGAATCACAATGACCGTATTTACTCTTTCAGATGCACGTCTCTAATTGAAGTGCTACTCTAATTGAAATATGCTTCAATTAAAAATTGCATTTATTATATGCTGAATCAATGAAATGTGACTTATTATGACCATAGACACACTTCTTTCATTTACAAATAAGTGCATGCTATTAATAAAGTACTGTAAAATACTTTATTTCCGCTCGAAATTTATTTTCGCTATTTCACTGAAGGAATGATTCAGTGAAAATAAAATTCAACAAATACCGGGGTACTAGTATACCGGTAATACCCATTTTCCTATATTTATTAACATTTAACTAATCAAAAATCATGGAAAATAAACTCCATACAAAACATCCAAAATGCTTTTTCCAATTAATTCCAGCTAAAATAAAGTATTTATTTTTGTTAATAGCTAATGGTAGGTGTAGACAGATCATACCGTACACACCTGTAAACATCATTACCAATAAATACTTACATGGACATCCACATGTTTTAAATCTTAGTTTGGGTAAAAATAGTTTATTGCAATACCGTAATAATATCATACTGATTCTTTTTGTCCAGCTTGCAAGTTATTTTGGCTCTAATTTATATTTGTTACTTTGCTTTTATATTGCCAGAATAGAATAGAATAGAATAGAATAGAATAGAATAGAATAGAATAGAATAGAATAGAATAGAATAGAATAGAATAGAATAGAATAGAATAGAATAGAATAGAATAAAGCAGTAACTTGCAGTATCTGTTGTTATAATAACAAGTTTGTAACAGAAACTCAAATTTGAGTACCTACAAATCCATGTCAGCACAATTTCTTTATTCATTGATAAATAAATCATATTTTCTGTGATTTTCCTCTTATTAACTTCCATTTTCATATCCCTGTAAATAATTATAACAGTAGTCAAGGACAAGTTTGACTTTGTGATGAAACATCTCTTTTATATTAGTGTTAAATTCACTAATGTTGTGAAGGAATACATGTATATTAAACTGATGACAAACTTGAGAAAGTGTGAAATATACAACAAATAAATATTCCATATATTGTAAAAAATGTGAATTGCTGAACCACTATTTGACTTCCTACAATGTATGTTAATAGACATTCTCATCTGTTTAGTAGAACTCATGTATGTCTGATTTCAGAATATTTAATGATGTATGAATAATGTACTATCGTATCATTTTATTTCACAAAAATCTGCACCAGTAACATTATTGTAGTCATAAAAGGCATTGAATGACCTGCTAATTTAAAAGTAATTAAGATTTGCATGCAGATTTCACCTTGTATCATCAAGGAGATAACGAATGAGTATATCTTGATGTATCTAGGTCATCTTGTGTAGTAAAAACTGATAAACCCTGCAATCTCATTACATTCTTGGTGAATGCCGTTCATTATATGTCAGCATAGTAATGTTATTGTAATAACTGAAATGAGAAATCAGGATACCGTGATGTGATGGAGATTAATATCCTGTTTAAAATATCAGTTTAGCGGTCGTGATTTCATTCAAAAGACAAATATGTATTCTAATTTGTGAATGGAATAATTCTGTATTGGCGATGTAAAAACCATGACATTGTATAAAACGAACAATGATAATTACATTGGATTTTATTTGATTGGTCACGTTTCACTATGATATTTGTCAGCTATAGACATCATAGATTGGTAATGTCAACATTAAAACTCGCACACAAAAAATGTTAATAGTGTTGGAAATATTTTGTGTTTGAACATAAAATAAAAAATATGTCAAAAATGTTCTCATTGCAATTATTTAGGTTTATTTCAAGAATAATTACAGATGCAACCATGCACTGTCTGAGTGTTCATTAGTTTTTAGTTTGATGATAATAACTTATTTATATATATCTTTATGATCAACATCCTGAGTGTATATATTCTGAGTACGTAGTTCAGTACATTGAATTTAGTCAATATTTACAGTCTTCTTCCAGTAAGTCATGTTATGTCAATACCTTGTACGCAGCACTGTGCATGCTTGGCATAGCACCATTTATTACACTACAGCTCGCTTGTAATAAATACCTGTATACAAATTAGATACATTCATATTTCATTACCTCACTTGAGGAATAGCATCCCTTATAAAACAAAAAGAAATGTGAAGTTAACAAATTTATTGTTAAATCTTTTCATGATTATTCCTTTTTTCTGATACTTATGTAAAAAATAACTGAGAACTATAAAACCAATTATTTTCACTGAAATTAATTTCACGATTTTGATGTTTTGAGCATATTTGCTGTGTTTTAATTTCACAAATTTGTCAAAGAAACAAATTAGTTTTATTGTTATTTTACATGTTCACATAGATTTAATTGACTTATCAACAAAAATAGTGAAATGAAAACACAGTGAATAATCAATGCATTTACAGTTAGTATTAACTATATATAAAAATTAAGAATCTTTTTCTGCTGATATTAATTATATTGACTTTTGCCTATATTATGTTAATAATATGACTGGTATACCAGTATTTACACATTATCTAGTAATAATAATAAATTTATACATTGTATCACATAATCATTTATCCATGTCAAATTATTGTTCTTTGCAACTAGCTTCCATTACCATAATTATGTGTATATATCATATTGTAGTTATTTTGCTTTTAATAGATACTGAAATTAGTGCGATATCACAAATAAAGTTTTTCTTTATATGAGGTGAACTACGTCACCAACATTGACTTGTTCCAGGTTTTTAACGTCACATTCAAACACTTTTCTTTGTTTACATTGATCGCAGATGTGCTATAGCGCACAATGAAAATAGAACGTTCGCTCGACGTAAAACGTTTTTTTATTACTGGCTATAATCTCTCAATAAATTATTAATATTAGCAAGAAAAAGATGTATAATAATAAATACAGATCACATCAACGTCTTCTACACGTTGATTGATACAATCATCATATTGCCTTCATGCATACAATTTACTTCGAGTGTTCTTAAAATAACCTCATATTAGTTTGATATCACAAAGTAGTGCAATATCACAAATTGGTGCGGTATCACAAATTGGTGTGGTATCACAAATTGGTGTGGTATCACAAATTGGTGCAATATCATAAATTGGTGCAATATCACAAATTGGTGCAATATCACAAATTGGTGTGGTATCACAAATTGGTGTGGTATCACAAATTGGTGCAATATCATAAAGTGATGCAATATCACAAATTGGTGTGGTATCACAAATTGGTGCAATATCATAAATTGGTGCAATATCACAAATTGGTGCAATATCACAAATTGGTGTAATATCACAAATTGCTGTGCTATCAATCACAAAGTACTAGTGCGATATCACAAATTGGTGTGGTATCACAAATTGGTGTGGTATCACAAATTGGTGCAATATCATAAATTGGTGCAATATCAAATTGGGGTGATACCATAAATTGGTACGATATCACAAATTGGAGTGATACCATAAATTGGTTTGGTATCACAAATTGGGGTGATACCATAAATTGGTGTGGTATCACAAATTGGGGTGATACCATAAATTGGTACGATATCACAAATTGGGGTGATACCATAAATTGGTGTGGTATCACAAATTGGGGTGATACCATAAATTGGTGTGGTATCACAAATTGGGGTGATACCATAAATTGGTACGATATCACAAATTGGGGTGATACCATAAATTGGTGTGGTATCACAAATTGGGGGTGATACCATAAATTGGTGTGGTATCACAAATCGGGGTGATACCATAAATTGGTACGATATCACAAATTGGGGTGATACCATAAATTGGTTTGGTATCACAAATTGGAGTGATACCATGAATTGGTACGATATCACAAATTGGAGTGATACCATAAATTGGTGTGGTATCACAAATTGGGGTGATACCATAAATTGGTGTGGTATCACAAATTGGGGGTGATACCATAAATTGGTGTGGTATCACAAATCGGGGTGATACCATAAATTGGTACGATATCACAAATTGGGGTGATACCATAAATTGGTGTGGTATCACAAATTGGGGGTGATACCATAAATTGGTGTGGTATCACAAATCGGGGTGATACCATAAATTGGTACGATATCATAAATTGGGGTGATACCATAAATTGGTTTGGTATCACAAATTGGAGTGATACCATGAATTGGTACGATATCACAAATTGGAGTGATACCATAAATTGGTGTGGTATCACAATATGGGGTGATACCATAAATTGGTGTGGTATCACAAATTGGAGTGATACCATAAATTGGTGTGGTATCACAAATTGGGGTGATACCATAAATTGGTACGATATCACAAATTGGAGTGATACCATAAATTGGTTTGGTATCACAAATTGGGGTGATACCATAAATTGGTACGATATCACAAATTGGGGTGATACCATAAATTGGTGTGGTATCACAAATTGGGGGTGATACCATAAATTGGTGTGGTATCACAAATTGGGGTGATACCATAAATTGGTACGATATCACAAATTGGAGTGATACCATAAATTGGTTTGGTATCACAAATTGGGGTGATACCATAAATTGGTGTGGTATCACAAATTGGGGTGATACCATAAATTGGTACGATATCACAAATTGGGGTGATACCATAAATTGGTGTGGTATCACAAATTGGGGGTGATACCATAAATTGGTGTGGTATCACAAATCGGGGTGATACCATATATTGGTACGATATCACAAATTGGGGTGATACCATAAATTGGTTTGGTATCACAAATTGGAGTGATACCATGAATTGGTACGATATCACAAATTGGAGTGATACCATAAATTGGTGTGGTATCACAAATTGGGGGTGATACCATAAATTGGTGTGGTATCACAAATCGGGGTGATACCATAAATTGGTACGATATCACAAATTGGGGTGATACCATAAATTGGTGTGGTATCACAAATTGGGGGTGATACCATAAATTGGTGTGGTATCACAAATCGGGGTGATACCATAAATTGGTACGATATCACAAATTGGGGTGATACCATAAATTGGTTTGGTATCACAAATTGGAGTGATACCATGAATTGGTACGATATCACAAATTGGAGTGATACCATAAATTGGTGTGGTATCACAAATTGGGGTGATACCATAAATTGGTGTGGTATCACAAATTGGAGTGATACCATAAATTGGTGTGGTATCACAAATTGGGGTGATACCATAAATTGGTACGATATCACAAATTGGAGTGATACCATAAATTGGTTTGGTATCACAAATTGGGGTGATACCATAAATTGGTGTGGTATCACAAATTGGGGTGATACCATAAATTGGTACGATATCACAAATTGGGGTGATACCATAAATTGGTGTGGTATCACAAATTGGGGGTGATACCATAAATTGGTGTGGTATCACAAATCGGGGTGATACCATAAATTGGTACGATATCACAAATTGGGGTGATACCATAAATTGGTTTGGTATAACAAATTGGAGTGATACCATGAATTGGTACGATATCACAAATTGGAGTGATACCATAAATTGGTGTGGTATCACAAATTGGGGTGATACCATAAATTGGTATGGTATCACAAATTGGAGTGATACCATAAATTGGTGTGGTATCACAAATTGGGGTGATACCATAAATTGGTATGGTATCACAAATTGGAGTGATACCATAAATTGGTGTGGTATCACAAATTGGGGTGATACCACAAATTGGTACGACATCACAAATTGGAGTGATACCATAAATTGGTGTGGTATCACAAATTGGGGGTGATACCATAAATTGGTGTGGTATCACAAATCGGGGTGATACCATAAATTGGTACGATATCACAAATTGGGGTGATACCATAAATTGGTTTGGTATCACAAATTGGAGTGATACCATGAATTGGTACGATATCACAAATTGGAGTGATACCATAAATTGGTGTGGTATCACAAATTGGGGTGATACCATAAATTGGTGTGGTATCACAAATTGGAGTGATACCATAAATTGGTGTGGTATCACAAATTGGGGTGATACCATAAATTGGTACGATATCACAAATTGGAGTGATACCATAAATTGGTTTGGTATCACAAATTGCAGTGATACCATAAATTGGTACGATATCACAAATTGGGGTGATACCATAAATTGGTACGATATCACAAATTGGGGTGATACCGGGTATTACAACTTGGTGCAATTATCAAAATTAATTTTACATTGCCATGTTTATAATTGAGTAGAGTGATTATGCCATAAATGAGAAAATATAAAAGGTAAATAAATTAGTTGTATTAATATTTTTTAAACTAAATTCAATTTTGGCTCATCGTTTCACCTTGCTTACTACCTAGTTGTTCTTCTTTGGGATAATAAAAAATTATTTCTATGGCTTTGGCCAATATCAAGAATTATTCTGCCCCAAGAGGTTGTTATTAGGCTATTATACTCACTTGTGGTTGATAATCCTTATATAGACCTCAGGTGAGGTAATTATTTTAACTGCATAATAGTGATATATCTAACTCCAATAATTGTTTACTAAATTTCAAACTTATTAGGGTTAAAGGTGAATGTCAAATTCAAACTGATGGCTTATTAATTATCTCCTTAACACATATACACTGCAGGTTTTTTCTGCTTCTTCCTGGTTTCAGATATGACTACCGTGTTGTTCATAGATGATTAAATCCAATTCACCTTTATTTTCACTGTCCATGCAGCCTTGCATTACAGTTCTTTTCAGAGTTGTCATTACCCATCATTTTTTTTTCATTCCCAGTTGACAGTTACCATGGCGACTGTTTGTATTTCATCAGTCACGCACATTTTACATTAGTAGGTTCTAAGTGGAATATGCCATTAAATAATTGGTTCTTAAGTTCTATGACAGCTGACCCTTAAATCTCCATAATATTCAATTACTTCAGTTAAACTGCTGCATTTATGTGCAGTAAATGTGAAAATATAATACCAGGCACGTGTGAACCATTTTATGATGCTCCCTAGCTCATTGCAAATAATTCTCTCTGATAGTAACCCTCCAGAGGCTGTTGTGAGATTTATTGTTTAATGCTAATGAGTCGTTGGTGGCAGCATTTCAAATATCCAGAATCCAGTTTAACTGAGGGTTGTATTACCTTTACTGGCACAACCAAGACTTTTTTGTTGTTTTATAAAAAAAAAATGGTAAATTTTCTCTATTTCTAGTTTATCTGGAAACCCCTGTGACCATGTACAAAATCCTGACTGAATGTTTCTACATGTGTCCCAAGATTTCTTTTGCGGTTACAGGGGTTTTGTAAACACATTGAAAACATTGACTGTGTCAGTCTAGGTAGTACCTTGAAAGTTACAAAAGCACAGAAGGAAAAATTGCATTCATGCCGTAAACATATTTCTTGGGCTTTCTAGATATTTTTAACCCAGTAATTCATTCCCTTAAATGCATTTGATTGCAAATTGTACTCCTAAATGTACAAATAATATTATATAATTTGTGATACTGTGGTTTTATAACCCTTGTGAAAATTATATTGCTTTTTATCAGAATGAGAAATGTATTTTTGTTATTCTATTCAATTCCTGTTTTTTTTCATTCTAATCTATATTAATATGAGGTTATCATGAGGATACCTAAAAGTATGCATGAAGACAGTACAGCAGGAGTATCGATTGACACGCAAATTTTTGTATGGGGTTCGGTCAAACCCTCAGGGCTGCCATGTTTTATTATTAGAGAACGTTTACGCGCATAATCGTTCCATATTTTGAATCCGCATTTCCTAATATAGTAGGATGAAAATACCTCGTAAGAAACCACAAAATTACGACATGCTGCAACTTATGGTGTTACAGTGACAGATGTATAATAATATTTTATGTTATAGGCATCATTTGGGGTGCCACTGAGGCAGTTCCTGTTTGGTAGCAGTAAGGAAATTAAGGATTATGTATCTACAATCTGGTAGTCTGCAAATGAGAAAGACAAACAGAAATACATTAGTGAAAGACATGCTCTGTGAAATTCACATGAACATGTCTTCAGTTTGTTTTATTTTAGCAGTGTGCCCTCTATGGTGAACTCATGAAGTGTTGAATAACCCAATCATATTCAACTTTGCTTTATAGATGTATTTCTGCCACCTTTTGGCAGCAGTTGGAAATATTGTTAGTAAGCTTCTTGTTATTTGAAGACCTCGCTTAGTTTTGTTATTTCTAAGTAATAATATTCAGTAAATATTTGCTGATATTACAGATATTTGATTTTTATGTTAATATAACTCTTCTGAATATACTAGTACATCTGCTAATGGGCACATTCAGCACATAGGTAATTTGCATGATAATGCCATGATCTAATATTAAGATTATACTATTTGGGTAATTACATCACAGCACTGGTAGACCCACTGCTTGTACTTAGATAATTTCCATAAGAGTGTCATGATCTAATATTAAGATTATACTATTTGGGTATTTACATCACAACACTGGTAGGTTCACCACTTAGTTGATTTGCATAACAATGGCATGATCTACTATTTATAGTTGTAGACTCATAGATTAGACAAATCTTCCACTATTCACAATTCTCAAATTTTCCAAATCACTGCCCTGAAGTTTTTCATTGTGAGTAATTGTTGGCACATTTAATACTTAAACATTATACATGTTCAGGGCCTGTGCTAATTTAAATCTGTAATGTCTTAAAAAACAACATTATACATGTTCAGGGCCTCTGCTAGTTTAAATCTGTAATGTCTCAAAAAACAACATTATACATGTTCGGGTCCTTTGCTAGTCTAAGTCTGTAATATCTAAAGAGACAACATTATACATGTTCAGGGCCTGTGCTAAATCTGTAATGTTCTAAATGACCCATGCTAACCATTGATGCTAAGGAGTTTTCTACTGGGAGAATTAATATAAGCCGAGGATCATGCTGGATTTAGAAAAATGGTTTCCAACGTGGTCAGAATCTGACTCAGTAGAAGATGCTTATATACACATTGCCTTATATCATTGCCTAAAATATTATCTGTTAAATAATATAATATTCAGAGCAATTTTTCAGGCATGCATTCAGTTCTCTTGAACTTGACACAATTACCATACCCTACACATCAATTTATTTTTTAATTCAATTAAATATGGCAGATACTTGGTTGTGTCCTGACTGGTTTGGTGGTTGTGTCCTGACTGGTTTGGTGGTTGTGTCCTGACTGGTTTGGTGGTTGTGTCCTGACTGGTTTGGTGGTTGTGTCCTGACTGGTTTGGTGGTTGTGTCCTGACTGGTTTGGTGGTTGTGTCCTGACTGGTTTGGTGGTTGTGTCCTGACTGGTTTGGTGGTTGTGTCCTGACTGGTTTGGTGGTTGTGTCCTGACTGGTTTGGTGGTTGTGTCCTGACTGGTTTGGTGGTTGTGTCCTGACTGGTTTGGTGGTTGTGTCCTGACTGGTTTGGTGGTTGTGTCCTGACTGGTTTGGTGGTTGTGTCCTGACTGGTTTGGTGGTTGTGTCCTGACTGGTTTGGTGGTTGTGTCCTGATTGGTTTGCTGGTTTAATTATCATTGGTTTGGTGGTTGTGTGTCCTAACTGGTTTGCTGATTGAGTTCCAATTGGTTTGCTGGTTGTGTGTCCTGATTTGTTTGGTGGTTTAATTCCCATTGGTTTGGTGGTTGTTTGTCCTAACTGGTTTGCTGGTTGAGTCCTGATTGGTTTGCTGGTTGTGAGTCCTGATTTGTTTGGTGGTTTAATTCCCATTGGTTTGGTGGTTGAGTGTCCTAACTGGTTTGCTGGTTGAGTTCTGCTTGGTTTGCTGATTGTGTGTCCTGATTGTGATTACTGGTTTTGTTTTATTTGTCTGGTTTGACCCAACTAGGGTATATCTTCTATTTCATTTGCATATATCTTGCGTACAGATGACTGCATGATAAAAAAAAACCTTGAGACAAATATAGTAGAGAAATAGATACATGTAAGTCTTGTATTCCCAATTGTGCTGCAGTAGTCATGGATATACATACAGCATATTATCTCTTATGCACCAGGGATTGTAACAGCCATAATCACATTGTGTCTAATGTTCAATTCAACATTTGGTAGTCCCAAATGTCCTTTACAGTTTCCTGCCCTAAATAGTTTCATTTCTTATAAATATAACCTAATCTTTGAAAATTATGGGTAATAAAGTCAGCTGTGAACACTGAATGAGTGTTTTATCAGACGTTATAACCATGTCGTCAGATAATTAGAAGAAGATTGTGAGCTGACACATTTGTGGGTTAGTCATTCTTTAGATGTGTGTGTTAGTTTACGAGTGATGTACATGTAGACCCAGCTGTGACTACAGAACATGTTTATTTCAAGTTTAATACTGTTTATTATTTTGCCAAGCTCAGTTTCCTGCATCAACTCTCATCCATCACCAATTGCCAGGGCTTCTTGTACGGAAACACATCTGCTTGAGATTTATAGCATCACCATGGCAACATAACTGTTTGTGTCACCATCGACCATTCCCCAAGTATTGATATGTGAGTAATGATGCTAATGATGTCTACAGACATTCAGTATATTGGTATTTTCTATCTACCACAGCCATGTATAACACAGTATTTGTAATATGTCTCCTTTGACATCTCTGTATCCAGTAATTTCTCACCTTCAGAATTCATTCAGTGCTAACACTACACTGGATCTGCCTACCTACTCGTGCTTAAACATTCCTGTAGACTATATACAAATCTGCCTGCCTATGGCTTGTTTGTAGTTAATGTCGACATCTGCACATCCGGAACTCTGAAAATATCATCACGTCAGTAATTTAACCAGGATTGTATTCAACTCAGCGATGCAAATATTATGAAATATTATAATTTGAGCACTTTCATCAAATGACTCTTCAACCAAGTGAAGTCCTATTGGAGCTTCAGTTTTCGCTATTTGTGTGTGTGTTTTTTTTCAAATCTGATAGCTGCGTATAAACTCAGCTTGAAAACATGACTATGAATTACAGCAGTCGTAAAACTTCAGTCGCACCGTAAGTATATGTTTGGATAATTTTCTTCTTCTTCTAATTGACGCTTCTGGGACGCACACACTTTTTCTTCTAGTAACATGTACAAGGAAATTAGTTTATGCCAGAGCTGGATGTTTTATTTTTCATGGCCATTTTTCTGTATATCCATAATTCAATCATCGCATCAAATAGCTGGTAATTGCTATCATCATGAATGAACTACAGCAGAGTATTCTGATGCAAGGGGTGCTTCTCAGATTAGGCAGAACTAAAGAAGGTATAATGTAGAGTCAGCAACAATCTTGTGATGTACCTTCTGTACTGTATGTTCTATGTGTTTCAACTCTGCTTAAACTTCTTTTATTGTCGATTTTTGTTTCGTATTTGGCAGTTCAGCATTCGTATAAAAAACAACTTCAACAATTCCATCATTGTTCGCACATTGCACAATTTTCACTGGTTACTCAAAATTTCATATTTTATTTGTGGCTTTTAAAATATTTTTGATCTATATTTATAGAAAATTTCAAAATGTGTTTAAAAAATGATATAAAAAATATAAAAAAAAAGTGTGAGAGTTGACAATATTTTTTGTACATGAAAATCTGTAATATGAAAAGGTTAAATGAGTTTGTGAGTGGGATAATTCTATGCTATTAATTCAGTATTCTCACACAAATCTGTTCACTGTAGATTTGTTCTGAAGTAGTGATGTGGACAGGTATTGATTTATTTGTATTTGACTGAAACATCTGTTTTTGAGAGCCTGCACTAATGGATGCTTTGCCCTGTGCAAACAAAATCATTCATTTTTTCAGGTTTCTTGGCTATTCATCAAATTATATCCCAAACTGGAAAATGTTTGTGCCTTTAATTCCTTACCTTTTGTTTCCAAAATTCGTATTTATTATAATTTAATATGTATCAATGTTTTTATTTATTTTCATCACACTGATGATTAGAATTGGTTTTATTAGCTTATTGGATCGGCATCTGTTAATATTTGTCTGTTCATCATAGACTTTTGAATTTTTACATTTTTTAATTCACCTAATTAATGCAAATTAATTTATATAAAAACTCTGCCATTACAGTAGCTTCACAGTGGTAATCTACTGTACACATGTAGGTGACTTGGCTGTACCTATATCAGTTTTATTCATTTTGTTATAACTCCGATTCTGTTTTGGGTAAATATTTTTAGAATTTTGATAACAATATTGATGTTCTTTATTTTTGGTCAGAAAAAAAACATCTATTCAGTATTTTCATTGCTGTCATTACACTCTGCATGTGGGTTTTTGTGTTTATACTCAAGTTCACTCATAACAGGGAAGTTTTTTTTTATTAAGGTCACAGGCTTGTTATTTCATTCTGTTTATGAAGACAAAAATAAGCATTCACTGAACTTGAAAGGAATGAAAACAAGACCTTGAATAGGATGAAAACAAGACATTCCTGTACTGCTGACCATAAGAACCAAATGTTTGTAGTATAATGTTTCTCCAAGATCCGATACTAGATAGTGCAGTAGTCCTACATGTAGTGTAAATCATACTTCTCATCAAAGATAATATTTTTCTGGCAAATAGATATGGCTTGTAGTTTTTCTTATGAAAATTACTCGAGTGTGCTGATAAAAATTTTGCACATACTTCATAACAAATCATAATAATGATGATTGAATAAGCCTTGTTGGTAGAACTGCAAAAAAGTAAATTATTTTTGGGTGTACATGTATGATCTAGCTGATAGTTTATGAGTGATGTTTTGTTTCCTCCACTATCCTTAACACTTTCTTAGCCTTTTCACCACCAGATCCCTCTCGTCATCACAAATTCACAAAATAGTCCCGTTTATAGTCAGCACTTTCCTTTAGAAGATTGGGACAAAAATAGCCTAATTTTTTGAGTAAAAACTGAAAATTGCTACAAATTTTGTCTATCCGTCCCAAAATTAGAGTTCATTTCCAGGAATATTTAAGAATATAAGAAAAAAGTACAGAAAAATTTTGGCCAGAAAGTCTGGTGGTGAAAAGGTTTAAAAAGACAATATTCTAAAATTGAATTTCCTATTTGTTATTATTATTATCTATTTAACAGTTACACTATGTTATTAAAGTGTGATTGCCTTGTTGGCTGATTATGCAAGAACCACACAGAATCTTGTATTATATATAAGGATATACGTGTAATCACAAAGTAGTAAAAAAATTGCATTAGTTGAAAGTTAAGAATATATATGGCAATAAATGGTTTAATCAAATAAATAAGTATAAAAAAAAATTACTCTGTAAAAAATTACAAATGTATATAAAAAAAGTGTGGGAATTATAACAGTAGGCCACAAAACTGATGTTGTCGAGTGATATAAATTACCAGTAAAATAAAGGGATGCTATAATAATAATATGAAATTAGTAATGATCGAAGCCAATTATACTCCAATTCTTTTCACCACCAGACTTTCTCGCCCAACTTTGTCTGTACATTTTTTTATATTCTTCAGTATTTTTAGTAACGAATCCTAATTTTGAAGCCAACAGACAAAATTTGAGTCAATTACTCAAAAAATTTGGCTATTTTTGTCCCAAGCCTTTGAAGGAAATTGCAAACTATTAAAGAGACTATTTTGTTAATTTGTGCTGAAAAGAGAGATATACTGCTGCACAAAGTCAGTCTTGATGATCCCAATCATTCTCAGACATTTGGAAGATCAATTTGTTGCAATTACAAATGAACATTACTTTTACACAATCTAAACAAAGATGGATATTACTAGTCATAAAAGTAGATTCCTGCCAAGGATTAATCAGAAATGTTTCTAATATATTCCATTATGGCATAGGTGGGTCTACCTACTAAAGGAGGGGCAAGTTGTTATTGTTTGTTACAGTGTTTATATTCGTCTACATCTGTTCCTTTCACAATGTTCAAAACCACAATCACAATGCTACTCAGTTATGTAGTGACAGGACAGGAGTAATACATGTAACTACCGTACTCTTCTGACTTAGTGTACATGCTCGGCGAAGCGCTCTCCTCCAACCTCTCTAAAATGTTCAAATTTGACTGTCTAATCATAAAACTTGTTCTTTGATCATTGTTTGTCATTTCTGAATAACCGTAATCAAATTTATTTAACGCAGTATAAATATTAACCGCCATGAATAATATGTTGTGAATGTGTAGACAATGGTCACTGTGCATAAACTACGCTTCGACAATCACCTGTTAACAGCCGTGAAAGACAGTAAATACTTCATAGTCATTTTACCTTTAAGAAAAATCCATGCCATTTTTCCACTGAAATCAATTCCAACAGATTGACTTGGAGATTAATATAATTCACTTCTGCTGTATATAAAAGATGTTTTCAGTTTATTTAATTACATTCATGGATTCTTTTCTGCTTCACCACAGTGAAGAGTCTCATGAGATGTCATTGTATATGGCCTATGAAATGCATTGTTTATACAAATAGTGATATATATCTACTGTGTATATAAATATTGAACTTTCATTAACATATAGTTTGAGTAAGGGGTTGACCATGAGCAACTTTGGTGGATGAGTTGGGGCTGGGTGGAATTAGGCTTTGAGATAAAATTGAATATAACAAATTCTATAGGGAAAAACAAACAAACTATTTTTATAAAAAATTGAATACTACCGTAAAATCTGTATTAGAAGCCGCATCCCTAGTACTGTAGAATACTTTATTTTTGCTTGGAATTTATTTTCGCTATTTTCGCTGAAGGGATGATTCCGTGAAAATAAAATCCAGTGAATATACTTTTTTTCCTATATTTCACATTAAACTCATGAAAAATCAGTGAAAATAAATTCCAAGCAAAACGCCCAAAAAGCCTTTTCAGCGAAAATTAATTCCAGCGAAAATAAAGTATTCCACAGTATAAGTCGCACCCATTCTTATTGAATAATTGAGAACCAAAACCTCATCATTTCTCATATGTGAAGATGCTGTAATATAAGCCGCATTCCCTCTGTTGCATTGTACTATTTTAATAGAAGCCACTGCCCCTAATGCAGATTTTACAGTAACACATTTGACAGGGGAGAGCAAGAAAAACATTTACAGCAATATTATCCTGACAATATCTCTATCTTCTCAGAGTTTCTAATGACCAACCCCTAACTGTGTAGCATCTGTTGATTTAATCAAGAATACACAAAATATTCCCATAATGAAAACTATAGAGGCTTGTTCTTGTGTTTACTTGGAACTGTTCTAATAATAATAATTTTAATAGCATGAAATTTTGCATGAATACTTTATTCATTTAAGGATTGTCTGATGAGCTTGTTGTAATTTTTTAATTCATCTTCCCAACTGAACAAAACCTTTTCTTAAAATATTGATAGCTGTCTATTCTCACAAAATTTAATGGTTGAGAAAATTATTAAACTAAAATATTAAGTGCACTGTTTGCTATGAAATCATTATATTGTGTGATTGTGTCTTCATACAGTTAGGACGATTTCTTACTGATAGCCACATACATTAGACTTCGCTGTAATATTGCTTCATAATGTTACTGTTCCTAAACCAGATGTTTAATAGAAGGACAATACTACCAAACAGATCAAGGCTAGAGGTCATAGGAGGAGATTTGTGAGTAACATTTGGGGCCAATTGAGATTTCATCAATATTTTTATGGAAAATATTAATTGTGACAAAAAACAATTTAGTGAGAATTGTCTTTTAATATCAAATCACGTCTAACATTTACAAAATATTATTCAGTGCTTTTTGAATGTGCAATATGTGGTGTTTATTAAAAACAACAATTGTACTTGCTCATTGTCAAGTTTGCTGTTTTAAAAATCAATTACTTGTTGATGGTTCAACAAAGAATCCTGTATATAGCTGCATAGAGTTAGGAAATACCTTAAACATGTCTCAAAAACTGCTTGTATGCACATTTTCTGTACTTTACTATCGCTAAGGTTACTATTAAATTTGAGGTGATATACATGTACTGCATTAAGTCAAATTCACAAATATGTGCAATAATGTTGCTTATATGTTCTCGGCTGACGACAGAAACAAAACACAGGACCATCAGTTTCATGTTCCATCAGATTGCCACACTGTTATTCAAACTAGAAACACCATAAATCTACTAATGACAGGTGCATGGACAGAATTTCCTTTTTTTCCTGCTGAGTGGGCAATAAAATCTGTTACATGTATCTCTTTAATGATTTTAATAGTTAGTTAGGTCTAGAATTTTATGTCCCATTATATACAGAGCAGATAAATTTAAATTTAATGCAAAACAAAAGAACACAACACTGGTAACTTGGATTAACTCACAATCTGAATACAATTATGCAATATTGTTAATTAAGGTGCATGTGTTCATCAGAGTGTAATTATATATATTATCCCCTATATCATTCAGCTAATGAAGATGCAAGTAATATAAAAAACATATCAATATGAGATGTAGTGTAAATTTGTTCATCAGTGTGTATTACATTATTTGTGTACATGTATTCATCAGGGTGTATTACATTATTTGTGTACATGTATTCATCAGTATGTATTACATTATTTGTGTACATGTATTCATCAGTGTGTATTACATTATTTGTGTACATGTATTCATCAGTATGTATTACATTATTTGTGTACATGTATTCATCAGGGTGTATTACATTATTTGTTTACATGTATTCATCAGTGTGTATTACATTATTTGTGTACATGTATTCATCAGTGTGTATTACATTATTTGTTTACATGTATTCATCAGGGTGTATTACATTATTTGTGTACATGTATTCATCAGGTTGTATTACATTATTTGTGTACATGTATTCATCAGGGTGTATTACATTATTTGTTTACATGTATTCATCAGTGTGTATTACATTATTTGTGTACATGTATTCATTAGTATGTATTACATTATTTGTTTACATGTATTCATCAGGGTGTGTTACATTATTTGTGTACATGTATTCATCAGTGTGTATTACATTATTTGTGTACATGTATTCATCAGTATGTATTACATTATTTGTGTACATGTATTCATCAGGGTGTATTACATTATTTGTTTACATGTATTCATCAGTGTGTATTACATTATTTGTGTACATGTATTCATCAGTGTGTATTACATTATTTGTTTACATGTATTCATCAGGGTGTATTACATTATTTGTGTACATGTATTCATCAGGTTGTATTACATTATTTGTGTACATGTATTCATCAGGGTGTATTACATTATTTGTTTACATGTATTCATCAGTGTGTATTACATTATTTGTGTACATGTATTCATCAGTATGTATTACATTATTTGTTTACATGTATTCATCAGGGTGTGTTACATTATTTGTGTACATGTATTCATCGGTGTGTATTACATTATTTGTGTACATGTATTCATCAGTATGTATTACATTATTTGTGTACATGTATTCATCAGGGTGTATTACATTATTTGTTTACATGTATTCATCAGTGTGTATTACATTATTTGTGTACATGTATTCATCAGTGTGTATTACATTATTTGTTTACATGTATTAATCAGGGTGTATTACATTATTTGTTTACATGTATTCATCAGTGTGTATTACATTATTTGTGTACATGTATTCATCAGTGTGTGTTACATTATTTGTGTACATGTATTCATCAGTATGTATTACATTATTTGTGTACATGTATTCATTAGAGTGTATTGCATTATTTGTGTACATGTATTCATCAGGGTGTATTACATTATTTGTTTACATGTATTCATCAGGGTGTATTACATTATTTGTTTACATGTATTCATCAGTATGTATTACATTATTTGTGTACATGTATTCATCATGGTGTATTACATTATTTGTTTACATGTATTCATCAGGGTGTGTTACATTATTTGTGTACATGTATTCATCAGTGTGTATTACATTATTTGTGTACATGTATTCATCAGTATGTATTACATTATTTGTGTACATGTATTCATCAGGGTGTATTACATTATTTGTTTACATGTATTCATCAGTGTGTATTACATTATTTGTGTACATGTATTCATCAGTGTGTATTACATTATTTGTTTACATGTATTCATCAGGGTGTATTACATTATTTGTGTACATGTATTCATCAGGTTGTATTACATTATTTGTGTACATGTATTCATCAGGGTGTATTACATTATTTGTTTACATGTATTCATCAGTGTGTATTACATTATTTGTGTACATGTATTCATCAGTATGTATTACATTATTTGTGTACATGTATTCATCAGGGTGTATTACATTATTTGTTTACATGTATTCATCAGTGTGTATTACATTATTTGTGTAAATGTATTCATCAGTGTGTATTACATTATTTGTTTACATGTATTCATCAGGGTGTATTACATTATTTGTTTACATTTATTCAACAGTGTGTATTACATTATTTGTATACATGTATTCATCAGTGTGTATTACATTATTTGTTTACATGTATTCATCAGTGTGTATTACATTATTTGTGTACATGTATTCATCAGGGTGTATTACATTATTTGTTTACATGTATTCATCAGTATGTATTACATTATTTGTGTACATGTATTCATCATGGTGTATTACATTATTTGTTTACATGTATTCATCAGTGTGTATTACATTATTTGTGTACATGTATTCATCAGGGTGTATTACATTATTTGTTTACATGTATTCATCAGTATGTATTACATTATTTGTTTACATGTATTCATCAGTGTGTATTACATTATTTGTGTACATGTATTCATCAGGGTGTATTACATTATTTGTTTACATGTATTCATCAGTGTGTATTACATTATTTGTGTACATGTATTCATCAGTGTGTATTACATTATTTGTGTACATGTATTCATCAGGGTGTATTACAATATTTGTGTACATGTATTCATCAGTGTGTGTTACATTATTTGTGTACATGTATTCATCAGGGTGTATTACATTATTTGTGTACATGTATTCATCAGGGTGTATTACATTATTTGTGTACATGTATTCATCAGGGTGTATTACATTATTGTGTACATGTATTCATCAGGGTGTATTACATTATTTGTGTACATGTATTCATCAGTGTGTATTACATTATTTGTTTACATGTATTCATCAGGGTGTATTACGTTATTTGTGTACATGTATTCATCAGGGTGTATTACATTATTTGTGTACATGTATTCATCAGTGTGTATTACATTATTTGTGTACATGTATTCATCAGGGTGTATTACATTATTTGTGTACATGTATTCATCAGTGTGTATTACATTATTTGTTTACATGTATTCATCAGGGTGTATTACATTATTTGTGTACATGTATTCATCAGGGTGTATTACATTATTTGTTTACATGTATTCATCAGGGTGTATTACATTATTTGTGTACATGTATTCATCAGGGTGTATTGCATTATTTGTGTACATGTATTCATCAGGGTGTATTACATTATTTGTGTACATGTATTCATCAGGGTGTATTGCATTATTTGTGTACACTCTGAAATCTTAGAACCATCCATAATAAATTACTTCGAAAAACAATTGAAAGCAATTACCAATTTGTGTCTGAGACTTACTTAACACATTACAAATTGCACACGGTGCAATTGCTAGACAACATTATTCATATATGCATTCAACGAAATTGTTAAAACTGTAGTATGTCTGCATTTTCCTCCCTTAAGACTCCTATACTGTCTCAATGATGGTTTAGTTGTGTGTTAATGTACTTAATGCTTACTCATCATAGCATATAAAAACAGTTTATACCATTGAATACATATTGTACGTTAATTGTATAGGGTGTTATCGTTGAAATATAAATAATATAAAAATGTATTTGATCTTATTAGTACATTTTTAATAGAAGCATACATAACCAAAAAATTGTTGCATTAATTATATGTCATTAAAATATGAATTATTATGACCATAGACACACCTCACTCATTTAAATAAGTGCATACACTAGTACAGAGCAGGTATATATCTAGGCACTAGGTATGCATATCTTTAAATATACATGTTTATGTATAAGGAATACAAAAACATTTTGTTGTGTTGAATTGTGATTGTCGTGTAATTAGTTACAGTCTGCGTAGGTTATATCATATTCCCTCTGTTATCTTTCCCAAATAACAGTTACATAATTATGACTTCTTTTGTTGCTGTTTTTTTTTGTGTTAATTGTATATTTCTGTTTTGTTGTTTATTTTATTTTTATTGAACTTTCATCATACCAAATGTTACACAATAATATTTTTCGTGATTTTGTTATTGTTACCAACCAACAGTTACATAACTTAATATGTAATTATTTGTTGTTATTTTTGTTTTTGTTAATTGTATTTTTTTGTTTGTTTGTTTGTTTATTTATTGTTTATTTTATTTTATTTTCCTTGATTTCAATTTTCACGTTGCCTAATGTTACACAATAACATTTGATTGTTTTTTATCGTTAACAACCAATAGTTACATATGTAATCCTTGACCTCAAAAAGTTTCCATCCTACAAAAACGATTTTATTTTTTAATGAAGTCAAAAAAATCTATTTGTAGTTCGTTTTTTTTTTCTATCCAATCATGGACAGAAATAACAGAAAATGAAAAAAAACACATCCAAGACGAGAAAATGATTTGGTCCGGGTGTAAATATGTGCGTCAAATGAAGTGCATTTGTAAAGTCTTCTTACACCCACCTGACAACCAACTGCTATGCAATACTACTGTCCAATTATCAATTTGTATTTAATGGTGAATGTAGCCGACGCCATGACCAATATTTATCAATTAAGTTTCAGTGGGGGGTGGGGGGTTTTTGAAAAAAACTAAATGAATTAAGTTTTTTATCCGACATCGATCTTTTGACGTCGTCCCTAAGTGAGTATACAACCTGTATATCATAATAACAGTAACCTGTCTCACCTTCAGTCTGAATAATACTATCATAACACATGAAATGAACATAAGGTGTACCGTGATTGATTTGTGGGTTAGAGGATGTTAACACGTTGGTTGTCAATCACTGTAAATGATTTCATATAAGGTTTACATCACATGTCAAACGCAACAAGGAATGCTAGTGTTAATTATCATTACACAATGAGTAAAACAACTCACACATTTCTGAACTTAATTTCACCATCCATATTCACTCATCTAAAAGTAATATAATATGTAGAAATAAGTTCCAAAATATATCTTCACTTTTCAGTCATTTCTTCAATTCTAATGCACTCATTATTATATTTTAAGATATTAAAATTTGAGTAATTACAGGCAACTTGATAATTTTCTGAATATATATTATTGATTCTTGTAAATTTCTCTATTTTTACTATAACTGTAATAATGAATGCATGTAAGATTTTTGACACGACTGAAAATAAATTCCTGTGTTAGAATATTATACATCGCTTTCATTTTTTACAAGAGACATATTTGTGAGTCACTGAATTTTGTAGCAGTGGAAATTGAGTGTTGGTAACTTTCGAAAATTTTGTCTTTATGAGAGCCATCAAATCTTTGAATCCCGAAAATGTGTACACAGTTTACAGAAGATGTACAGAATTTAACATAGTAGACACTGGCAACATAGCTGTACATGTGTACATGTATGGGGGATGATATGGAGCTATTTCACTGAATGTCCTATGCTTCTAAAATGTGTAGCACTGTATCATGTATTTTTATGGGTTCTGCGTGAGTTGATGTTGAACACCGGTTGAAGTGCCAATGAAAACAACTAAAGTTGAGGAAATATGAAGAAGTGTACCACTGTACCATGTATTTTATGGGCTCTGTCCAAGCTGGTGTGGAACCCTGGTTAAGAGCCAGTGAATACGGCTAAAGATGAGGAAATATGAAGAAGTGTACCACTGTACCATGTATTTTTATGGGCTCTGTCCAAGCTGGTGTGGAACCCTGCTTAAGAGCCAGTGAATACGGCTAAAGTCGAGGAAATATGAAGAAGTGTACCACTGTACCATGTATTTTTATGGGCTCTGCCCAAGCTGGTGTGGAACCCTGCTTAAGAGCCAGTGAATACAGCTAAAGATGAGGAAATATGAAGAAGTGTACCACTGTACCATGTATTTTATGGGCTCTATCCAAGCTGGTGTGGAACCCTGCTTAAGAGCCAGTGAATACGGCTAAAGTTGAGGAAATATGAAGAAGTGTACCACTGTACCATGTATTTTTATGGGCTCTGCCCAAGCTGGTGTGGAACCCTGCTTAAGAGCCAGTGAATACAGCTAAAGATGAGGAAATATGAAGAAGTGTACCACTGTACCATGTATTTTATGGGCTCTATCCAAGCTGGTGTGGAACCCTGCTTAAGAGCCAGTGAATACGGCTAAAGTTGAGGAAATATGAAGAAGTGTACCACTGTACCATGTATTTTATGGGCTCTGTCCAAGCTGGTGTGGAACCCTGGTTAAGAGCCAGTGAATACAGCTAAAGTTGAGGAAATATGAAGAAGTGTACCACTGTACCATGTATTTTTATGGGCTCTGCCCAAGCTGGTGTGGAACCCTGGTTAAGAGCCAGTGAATACGGCTAAAGTTGAGGAAATATGAAGAAGTGTACCACTGTACCATGTATTTTATGGGCTCTGCCCAAGCTGGTGTGGAACCCTGGTTAAGAGCCAGTGAATACAGCTAAGGTTGAGGAAATATGAAGAAGTGTACCACTGTACCATGTATTTCATGGGCTCTGCCCAAGCTGGTGTGGAACCCTGCTTAAGAGCCAGTGAATACGGCTAAGGTTGAGGAAATATGAAGAAGTGTACCACTGTACCATGTATTTTTATGGGCTCTGTCCAAGCTGGTGTGGAACCCTGGTTAAGAGCCAGTGAATACAGCTAAAGTTGAGGAAATATGAAGAAGTGTACCACTGTACCATGTATTTTATGGGCTCTGTCCAAGCTGGTGTGGAACCCTGCTTAAGAGCCAGTGAATACAGCTAAAGTTGAGGAAATATGAAGAAGTGTACCACTGTACCATGTATTTTATGGGCTCTGTCCAAGCTGGTGTGGAACCCTGCTTAAGAGCCAGTGAATACAGCTAAAGTTGAGGAAATATGAAGAAGTGTACCACTGTACCATGTATTTTATGGGCTCTGTCCAAGCTGGTGTGGAACCCTGCTTAAGAGCCAGTGAATACAGCTAAAGATGAGGAAATATGAAGAAGTGTACCACTGTACCATGTATTTTATGGGCTCTGTCCAAGCTGGTGTGGAACCCTGGTTAAGAGCCAGTGAATACAGCTAAAGTTGAGGAAATATGAAGAAGTGTACCACTGTACCATGTATTTTATGGGCTCTGTCCAAGCTGGTGTGGAACCCTGCTTAAGAGCCAGTGAATACAGCTAAAGTTGAGGAAATATGAAGATGTGTACCACTGTACCATGTATTTTATGGGCTCTGTCCAAGCTGGTGTGGAACCCTGCTTAAGAGCCAGTGAATACAGCTAAAGATGAGGAAATATGAAGAAGTGTACCACTGTACCATGTATTTTATGGGCTCTGCCCAAGCTGGTGTGGAACCCTGCTTAAGAGCCAGTGAATACAGCTAAAGATGAGGAAATATGAAGAAGTGTACCACTGTACCATGTATTTTATGGGCTCTGCCCAAGCTGGTGTGGAACCCTGCTTAAGAGCCAGTGAATACAGCTAAAGATGAGGAAATATGAAGAAGTGTACCACTGTACCATGTATTTTATGGGCTCTGTCCAAGCTGGTGTGGAACCCTGCTTAAGAGCCAGTGAGTACGGCTAAAGATGAGGAAATATGAAGAAGTGTACCACTGTACCATGTATTTTATGGGCTCTGCCCAAGCTGGTGTGGAACCCTGCTTAAGAGCCAGTGAATACAGCTAAAGATGAGGAAATATGAAGAAGTGTACCACTGTACCATGTATTTTATGGGCTCTGCCCAAGCTGGTGTGGAACCCTGCTTAAGAGCCAGTGAATACAGCTAAAGATGAGGAAATATGAAGAAGTGTACCACTGTACCATGTATTTTATGGGCTCTGTCCAAGCTGGTGTGGAACCCTGCTTAAGAGCCAGTGAATACGGCTAAAGATGAGGAAATATGAAGAAGTGTACCACTGTACCATGTATTTTATGGGCTCTGTCCAAGCTGGTGTGGAACCCTGCTTAAGAGCCAGTGAGTACGGCTAAAGATGAGGAAATATGAAGAAGTGTACCACTGTACCATGTATTTTATGGGCTCTGCCCAAGCTGGTGTGGAACCCTGCTTAAGAGCCAGTGAATACAGCTAAAGATGAGGAAATATGAAGAAGTGTACCACTGTACCATGTATTTTATGGGCTCTGCCCAAGCTGGTGTGGAACCCTGCTTAAGAGCCAGTGAATACAGCTAAAGATGAGGAAATATGAAGAAGTGTACCACTGTACCATGTATTTTATGGGCTCTGTCCAAGCTGGTGTGGAACCCTGCTTAAGAGCCAGTGAGTACAGCTAAAGATGAGGAAATATGAAGAAGTGTACCACTGTACCATGTATTTTATGGGCTCTGTCCAAGCTGGTGTGGAACCCTGCTTAAGAGCCAGTGAATACAGCTAAAGTTGAGGAAATATGAAGAAGTGTACCACTGTACCATGTATTTTTATGGGCTCTGTCCAAGCTGGTGTGGAACCCTGCTTAAGAGCCAGTGAATACGGCTAAAGATGAGGAAATATGAAGAAGTGTACCACTGTACCATGTATTTTATGGGCTCTGTCCAAGCTGGTGTGGAACCCTGCTTAAGAGCCAGTGAATACGGCTAAAGATGAGGAAATATGAAGAAGTGTACCACTGTACCATGTATTTTATGGGCTCTGTCCAAGCTGGTGTGGAACCCTGCTTAAGAGCCAGTGAATACGGCTAAAGTTGAGGAAATATGAAGAAGTGTACCACTGTACCATGTATTTTATGGGCTCTGTCCAAGCTGGTGTGGAACCCTGGTTAAGAGCCAGTGAATACAGCTAAAGTTGAGGAAATATGAAGAAGTGTACCACTGTACCATGTATTTTTATGGGCTCTGCCCAAGCTGGTGTGGAACCCTGCTTAAGAGCCAGTGAATACGGCTAAAGATGAGGAAATATGAAGAAGTGTACCACTGTACCATGTATTTTATGGGCTCTGTCCAAGCTGGTGTGGAACCCTGCTTAAGAGCCAGTGAATACAGCTAAAGATGAGGAAACAGCAAAAACTCAACTTTGAAGTAATCCTGAGCAACTAAATTTATATATGTTGCACATCTTGTTACCCCGTTCAGGGGTGTTTCAACAACTATCCCAAATTACAGTTTTCAGAGGGTTTCTGCCTTTGTTTTCACCGTGATGATGCCTGGATGCCCACAAATAGAAATCTTAGCATAACATCTCATTTTGAGAAGTGCAAGCTAGTAAATATGACACAACAAAATTATGTGTTTTAATTTTTCGGCTGATACGAAAAAACATTTTTAAATAAGCACCTGCAAATTTAACGACTTTTACTCTATGCATATTGAATTTTAATTTTTATTTTAGCTACAGGTTCAACAATTTTATTGTGGGAATATACTTTCTTTTAAATTAGCTATGTATTTAATTAGTGTACTGGTAATTAAAGATTAACTATAATAGCATGCTAGCTAAAAAGACATGGCTTGTACAGTATTTAAAATACAACTTTGCAGCCATTGCATTTGAATGTGTGTGTTTCATGCCAAGACCATGCAGCTACATGTATGAACAATAAAATTGGAGTAGTGTGACAGTTGTATTTAGCACATAGCACATATATTGTTACCATGACAACACACATTCTATAATTATGTAGATACTGTAAACTTTGAAGTCACGTGATCACTAGATCTTAGGATTCATAAGATAACTCATACATTATTTTCAATTATGCCATTACTCGTAAGAAATCTTTGCAACCATCAGGTATGAACCCTTTTATTTTATGTTTGAGTATGTTTTAAATTTTATATAAAAAAAGTATCTGGATATGAGAGCTTTCGATCTTCGCCTTATATTGATTGATTGTAAAAAATCGGCTGACTAACCATAAGTATATGCGGATATCCGTATGTTGTTGAGTATTATGGTCTGCCATGAACATGTATCTTTAATAAATGTGCATGTTCATGTCATCACTCCCACATTACCTGTGTAAAGCTCCCCTTCCTGACCTCTTCAAATATTTATGGCATGACTTAACGGCTCAAGGCATCTGATAACCTAGCTTAGCATGTCAGGTAATTTGTAGCAACAGAATTGCTTGTAAATATATACCGGTATATAAATAATGACAATTCACTTTCATAAACTATCATTATACTCAGGACATGAAATCTGATAGATATATACTACCTTTGCTATCATAAACTAGTATTAATATCTTGATATGAAATCTGATAGATATATACTACCTTTGCTATCATAAACTAGTATTAATATCTTGATATGAAATCTGATGGATATATACTACCTTTGCTATCATAAACTAGTATTAATATCTTGATATGAAATCAGATAGATATATACTACCTTTGCTATCATAAACTAGTATTAATATCTTGATATGAAATCTGATAGATATATACTACCTTTGCTATCATAAACTAGTATTAATATCTTGATATGAAATCTGATAGATATATACTACCTTTGCTATCATAAACTAGTATTAATATCTTGATATGAAATCTGATGGATATATACTACCTTTGCTATCATAAACTAGTATTAATATCTTGATATGAAATCTGATAGATAGATATATACTACCTTTGCTATCATAAACTATTATTATACACTTGATATGAAATCTGAAAGATATATACTACCTTTGCTATCATAAACTAGTATTAATATCTTGATATGAAATCTGATAGATATATACTACCTTTGCTATCATAAACTAGTATTAATATCTTGATATGAAATCTGATAGATATATACTACCTTTGCTATCATAAACTAGTATTAATATCTTGATATGAAATCTGATAGATATATACTACCTTTGCTATCATAAACTAGTATTAATATCTTGATATGAAATCTGATAGATATATACTACCTTTGCTATCATAAACTAGTATTAATATCTTGATATGAAATCTTATAGATATATACTACCTTTGCTATCATAAACTAGTATTAATATCTTGATATGAAATCTGATAGATATATACTACCTTTGCTATCATAAACTAGTATTAATATCTTGATATGAAATCTGATGGATATATACTACCTTTGCTATCATAAACTAGTATTAATATCTTGATATGAAATCAGATAGATATATACTACCTTTGCTATCATAAACTAGTATTAATATCTTGATATGAAATCTGATAAATATATACTACCTTTGCTATCATAAACTAGTATTAATATCTTGATATGAAATCTTATAGATATATACTACCTTTGCTATCATAAACTAGTATTAATATCTTGATATGAAATCTGATAGATATATACTACCTTTGCTATCATAAACTAGTATTAATATCTTGATATGAAATCTGATAGATATATACTACCTTTGCTATCATAAACTAGTATTAATATCTTGATATGAAATCTGATAGATATATACTACCTTTGCTATCATAAACTAGTATTAATATCTTGATATGAAATCAGATAGATATATACTACCTTTGCTATCATAAACTAGTATTAATATCTTGATATGAAATCTGATGGATATATACTACCTTTGCTATCATAAACTAGTATTAATATCTTGATATGAAATCTGATAGATATATACTACCTTTGCTATCATAAACTAGTATTAATATCTTGATATGTAATCTGATAGATATATACTACCTTTGCTATCATAAACTATCATTATACTCTTGATATGAAATCTAATGGATATATACTACCTTCGCTATCATAAACTATTATTATACTCTTGATATGAAATCTGAAAGATATATACTACTTTTGCTATCATAAACTATCATTATACTCTTGATATGAAATCTGATGGATATATACTACCTTTGCTATGATAAACTATTATTATACTCTTGATATGAAATCTGAAAGATATATACTACTTTTGCTATCATAAACTATCATTATACTCTTGCTATGAAATCTGATGGATACAATGTATATACTACCTTTGCTATCATAAACTATCATTATACTCTAGATATGAAATCTGATAGATAAATACTACCTTTGCTATCATAAACTATCATTATACTCTTGGTATGAAATCTGATGGATAAATACTACCTTTGCTATCATAAACTATCATTATACCCTTGATATGAAATCTGATAGATAAATACTACCTTTGCTATCATAAACTATCATTATACCCTTGATATGAAATCTGATGGATATATACTACCTTTGCTATCATAAACTATCATTATACCCTTGATATGAAATCTGATGGATATATACTACCTTTGCTATCATAAACTATCATTATACTCTTGGTATGAAATCTGATGGATAAATACTACCTTTGCTATCATAAACTATCATTATACTCTTGAAATGAAATCTGATGGATAAATACTACCTTTGCTATCATAAACTATTATTAATATCTTGATATGAAATCTGATAGATATATACTACCTTTGCTATCATAAACTATCATTATACTCTTGGTATGAAATCTGATGGATAAATACTACCTTTGCTATCATAAACTATCATTATACCCTTGATATGAAATCTGATGGATATATATTACCATTGCTATCATAAACTATCATTATACCCTTGATATGAAATCTGATGGATATATACTACCTTTGCTATCATAAACTATTATTATACTCTTGATATGAAATCTGATGGATATATACTACCTTTGCTATCATAAACTATCATTATACCCTTGATATGAAATCTGATGGATATATACTACCTTTGCTATCATAAACTATCATTATACCCTTGATATGAAATCTGACAAAATATTGTGAATGCGAGGTCGTAGAACCTTAAAGGAAAATAAAATGTTGATTTTCCAGTTCAGACAGTCTTGTCTACATAATGTTAACATTTTTGAAATAGATCAGACAATTAATAAAATTATAATAGAATACATTTGTACACCTTGATAGATGTAGGAAACATTGAAAATGGCTTTTCCACTGTAAGTAAAACATCAATCTCAGAACAAGGTAACATAAAATGTATTTATATGGTGCTGGTTTCAGCTAAAAAAAATAATGTATTAATATCCTATTGTCACTTTCTGCCCATTTCAATTTCAAAGTACTGCAGGGGCTTTTCTTTTGGTCAAACATGTATGTATCTACAATGTAACTAATCTTCTAGGACAAATAAAGCCTTCTAAATTCCTGTTCACAAATAATTCAATATGCCTGCTTAAATTCATATTCTGAATGTGATTTCTCATTACCCATTTACAATTTCAACAAGAGGGAATGCAACTCAAGTTTCCTAATAGATCATCATAAAATCTGTATTAGAAGCCGCATCTCTAATATAAGTCACACCCATTCTTTTTGAGCAATGGGGTACCAAAAATTTACCATTTCTCATATGTGTAGATGCTCTAATTGAAGCCGCATCGCCTCTGCTGCATTGTACTATTTTAATAGAAGTCGCAGCTTCTAATACAGATTTTACAGTACATGAATTAAGCAGTTATGAATGAACTGTGAGGGCAGTATTAGGTTATTGACAACTTGGTCTGAACACATTCACAGCCAAGTAAAGTTGATTAAACTAGACATTGTGAAAATGTAAATAACTTTTCAATATTTATGTCCACTGAGTAATGCATATCACCATGGTAATTGTTTTATTGCAGAACCTTTACAAAATTAGTTACATGTAGTCAGCTCCCTAATCACGTTTTATCTACAAATTACTAGTACAAATCTTTGATGCAATCTGAAAGAAAACTTATCAAAATGTCATCAGTTAAAACATATTTGTGTGAAATTGTTATTGCACATATATTTGCAGTTTATAATTTATTTTTATTCATTTATCAATTACAATGATTTCCATTAGGTTTTATTACATGTATCTTCTTATCCTATCTGCATCATTCATCACTCATCTTGAGTTCCAATTGGAAGGTTTTTAATCAAACAAGCTTTATTTCCAGGCCATACCAACTCTATTACATGCTTAACGTCTTAGTACTTGTAGGTTTTATACTAAAGATTCCTGCAGATTTGCAAATTTACGTCAAGTTTTAATGTTACTGGTGAAATTTGTTTTGTTTATGCGAGACTGACAATAAAATTTTGTTTTTAACAAACATGAACATTAGGAGGAGTTATTTAGACTTCTTAATCATTACATATTGCAACTTATTAATTATGATCAGTTGGAATATGTTTAACGTTCATTATTAAGTTTTTTAGCTTTAGTAAAATTAGTAATATTTATTTCAGATTTATTTTTTGATTTATATTTTTTCAGTTCTCATAAAACATATCAATTGAAGTGTTTTGCCTTTATCTCAGGAGTGGTGAAAATTACTCTCTGCTGTGTTGTTATTTCACTTTGTTATCTACGGTAGTTTATTGGAATGTCAGCTGTATTTTATTATTATCTGTTTTACAGTAGCTGCAGCCATTCAGTTAACTTCACACTTTTTTTTTAAAATATTTTTTTGTGTTAACTTCACACTTATACTTGTAATAGAAAATAAATTTAATATTTGAGAAAATAACAAAAGCTGGATTTATTAAGTATAATGCTGTTAAAGGGGAACAAAATGTTGTAAAATCTGAAGTAATCATGGAAAATCAAAATCAATCATCATGTAACATTATGTGAAAATCATAACTCAAATTGAGGATAACATTTCTTCACCCCTTCCACCCCTTCAATTATAGTGGTCTAGTCTTTTGAATTTACTTGAGTTGCCACTTCTACACATTGAAGGGCAATGTTATACCCCTTTAAATATAATGGTTTAGTCCTTTGAGTTTACTTCAGTTGCCACTTCTACACATTGAGGGTCAATATCCACCCCTTCATTTGTCATGGTCTAGTCCTTTTAGTTCACTTCAGTTGCCACTTCTACACATTGAGGGTCAATATCCACCCCTTCATTTTTAATGGTCTAGTCCTTTGTGTTTACTTCAGTTTCCACTTCTACATATTGAAGATCAATGTTACACCCCTTTAATTATAATGGTCTTGTCCTTTGAGTTTACTTCAGTTGCCACTTCTACACATTGAGGATCAATATCCACCCCTTCATTTATAATGGTCTAGTCCTTTGTGTTTACTTCAGTTTCCACTTCTACACATTGAAGATCAATGTTACACCCCTTTAATTATAATGGTCTAGTCCTTTGAGTTTACTTCAGTTTCTACTTCTACACATTGAGGATCAATGCTCACCCCTTCATTTATAATGGTCTAGTTCTTTGAGTTTACTTCAGTTTCTACTTCTACACACTGAAGGGCAATGTTACACCCCTTCATTTATAATGGTCTAGTCCTTTGAGTTTTTACTTCAGTTGCCACTTCTACACATTGAGGGTCAATATCCACCCCTTCATTTATAATGGTCTAGTCCTTTGAGTTTACTTCAGTTTCTACTTCTACACATTGAGGATCAATGCTCACCTCTTCAGTTACAATGGTCTAGTCTTTTTAGTTCACTTCAGTTGCCACTTCTACACACTGAAGGGCAATGTTACACCCCTTTAATTATAATGGTCTAGTTCTTTGAGTTTACTTCAGTTTCTACTTCTACACACTGAAGGGCAATGTTACACCTTTTTAATTATAATGGTCTAGTTCTTTGAGTTTTTACTTCAGTTGCCACTTCTACACATTGAGGGTCAATATCCACCCCTTCATTTATAATGGTCTAGTCCTTTGAGTTTTTACTTCAGTTGCCACTTCTACACATTGAGGGTCAATATCCACCCCTTCATTTATAATGGTCTAGTCCTTTTAGTTCACTTCAGTTGCCACTTCTACACATTGAGGGTCAATATCCACCCCTTCATTTATAATGGTCTAGTCCTTTGAGTTTACTTCAGTTTCTACTTCTACACATTGAGGATCAATGCTCACCCCTTCAGTTACAATGGTCTAGTCCTTTTAGTTCACTTCAGTTGCCCCTTCTTGTCTATCTCCAAGACAATCAAGTTCATTCACAATCTTTGCATATTTACAGTGAAAGTTTTTTGAGATAGCTTTTAGTTTTCTAAGGCATGAATATAAGCTAGATTGCCGATTATATCTCTGTCCATTAGCACTGTGTCATATTAGTTTAAGTCATGTTGCTGTGATTACCTCACCCTACTTCATTAACATGCAGAATACGTACATTAAGATGCAGTCATCGTAAAGCAGTCATTGCCTGCTCACTTCTGTGTGTCAGTTGTGTTGATCTGTTGTTGTGTATCACGGTTGTCATGGATTTTGTAAAAAAGAAGTACAGTGATGGAAGGTGAGAGTTGACACTCTTATTTGATGTTGATAAATAATACAACCTGCGTCTTACACCTATAATAGGGAGGGTTGACACTTTGTACTAATTAGCTGTGCCTTTCCCGCAGGTCTAGTAATAAATATCTTTTTATCAATAGCTTTTACAATTTAAGTAAGGTTTTGTGGTGTTTTTATTTCAAATCAATTCACTTATACTTCAGTATTATATGTCTGCAAGGTAAAACGTTGTTATTGACTGGTCGGTTGGCTACTAGTATTCATGCATCGATCATGATAGGTATTCTATTCCATGCAGTGTTGAATTCCACCGCTGACACCATGTGTGGGAGGCACTGAGTTGTTTTAATCATACATGTACATGTGTAGAGTGGGGTTCTTGTTCAACATTATCATATTTTTCATAAATACCTTATTATTATTTTGATATTGAGGCATTCACAATTTTGTTGGTCAATACTTAGTCTTAGTCAATTGTCTTTGTATAATTAAAATGTTTTTTAATTTTTAATCATAATGAAATTATATCAGTGCATTGAAAGTACTGTTGACAGGGTTAACATGACTTATGCCAAGCACCAATCAGGCAGGAAGAATAGGTCAATTCACTGAAAAAGACTTTTTTTTAATAAACTTTAAAGGCTTTTTGTTATGTGCACCCATATTTTATATCTAATATCATATTTCAAAATCCTACAAGTCTAATAATTTATCTAAATTTTTTTTCCCTTTGAAAATTCTATAACTGTGTTCCATATTTAATGTAGCTGGGAAATAAAATAAAGCTTGTTAATATATTATCATTCAAGATGAAATCTATTTTTTCCTATCTGAGTGTGATGAATTGTCATACAAGTTAACTGAACTTATTGACCATTAAGTACTCTTGAATTGAATTTAATAAATTGTAATTATTATAAAATTTGTGTAACCAATTATGATTGACAACCAAATTCAAATGTAATGCTTTTGAGTTATGCTTATCGGTATTTGTAAACACCTTTCCGAACCTTGGTGCCCAATATACATTATGCATTTAATATAGAAATGTAGCATGTTGTACTAATCTGGACCCGAGGGATCAGAATGCTAACTCATTGGTAGTCAGATCATGCAGGCTCAGTGGTGCCAAGTGATTTGTATAATTTTTACTACTTTACATAAACTTGTTTACCCTGTGAACTGAATAATATACACCAATCAATACTCATTACTGCAAGAAGGTGTCGTCATCACTGAGATTATTCTATCTAGCTATATCACACATAAAGTGATCATATATAAATGATTTGTGATAAGTGTTACAGACTGTAGCTATTACAATGATGAAAGCTATACTATGTACTATGAATTTACCAAAGATATCTGACTTTCCAGTATCAAAACAATATCAATAAGTTCATTATCCTTATTAATACTAACCACCCTGAACTAACACGTGACATAGTATCTGAAAGTCTGTTTTGAAAAACACAAACTATTGTATTAATTTTCACTGTCTGATCTTTGGTTATTTTTACATTCTGTTTTTTTACTCGTTACCCTTCTATTCATTACTTCCAATATGGTGTAATAAAACTTTATTATTATTATTATTATTATTATTATTATTATTATTATTATTATTATTATTATTATTATTATTATTATATATTGCTGATTGACAAGTGATTATAGATATTATCAAGAATTCATAATATAAGGATATGCAATGATATGATACGTGTATATGCTGAAGATGACACATGAATTTAAGAAGAAATAAATGCTGATTGCGATATGATCACAAAGTCACATGGCAAACATTCTGTATTTCTAGAAATGTAAATGAGTGCCTTTCTGAAATAGGTGGTTAGTTTTGTATTGGGTTGTTTTTCTAGTGTACTTAATGTTAAAGTGTGCATTACTGACATAATGCACTTTTTAATATCTTGCTCATTTCTGTTGATGCATTTGAACATTTTCAAGTGTCCACTGTGTTCTGTGATGCTAATGGTTAGAAATGTATTTGATTGACATACACATGAAATTGAGTCTTTATCACATACACCATAGATGCATTGGTTCTTGTCTTATATATCTTTGATATTACCTACATGTATATTGAGTGAAATTATCGTTAAACAGAATAATGTTTCAACACTACTGTAAAATCTGTATTAGAATCCGCATCCCTAATGAAAGTCACACCCAATATTTTTGAACAATTGAGAACCAAAAAATCACCATTCTTCATATGTGTAGATGCTCTAATAGAAACCACATCCTCTCTATTGCATTGTACCATTTTAATAGAAGCCACAGTTTCTAATGGAGATTTAAACACTACTTGATAAACCTGCATTTGATTGGGTTTCAGATCATGAATAAAATTAAGCAATAGTGTCCCATGATTCCATGATGCTTTTTCTTTAAAGTTACACCGCAAGACAATTCATAAAGTTTATAATTGGGCTGGACTGTTCATGAAATTTCTTTATTCACTCACCCTATCCAAAGTACATATACAATGTACATAGCATGCAGTAATTTAGAATGAAGGCAAATCTTTGTGAATCCATGTTGCATCACTATTCATAACTAAAGAAAATTCTGACAATAACTGGGAAGATGATACAATCAGAAAAACTGATATCATTGAATATTGGTCATTAACATTAATTTTTTGGCTATTTACATAAATTCAGACAATTATATATTTAATAGTACAAGTTGACACAAGATTCTAGTGCTACTGGTAGTATAGCTTAAGACATGCTCTTTTAGTGCAACATTATTCTACTTAAAACAGACAGACTTTCATATATAGTTTACTTAACAAGCTTTATTTTATCATGTGAGTATCACATAGCTGTACTCCATAATACCTAAGTAAGGACAGTTGTAATTCACAGTGTTCCATGACTGCCATCATATCTCCTGCCTGGACTAAAATAGTACAATATGCAAATTGTATTATTTGAAAACTTGTATTAATTAACCTAATATTATCATAAATTATGCACTATTAAAAATATTGCCATTTTTAGTCTAGGATAATGGAGGTACATGTACATCAACCACGTGTGACCATGTCTCCCTGTTATGAAAGGTACACAATTACTACAAATTAGGATTGTTTTATTTATGTGATGTAACATTTTTCTGTGTGATGGAATAGTCCATCTATGTGATGCAACATTCCATCTACTCTAAAATAGTTTATTTTTGCTATTTTCGCTGAAGGAAAGATTCAGTGAAAATAACATCCATTGAATATACCTTTTTTTCCTATATTTTACATTCAACTCACCAAAAATCAGTGAAAATAAATTCCTGACTGAACACGCAAAACGTCTTTTCCACGATGATTAATTCCAGCTAAAAGTATTTTACAGTATATGGCACCTTGTAAATTTCCACACTATACACATATCATTTCTGGTTACTTTCTTCAAATGATAATTCTATTTTATTTTCAAAATTATTATTATAGAAGATAATACAAATTATGACATTTACAATTTTTTACCAATATTTTTAGAAATATTTGTTATTACACAATTAGGATAAGAACGGGAAGCCATAGTCATATCAAATTCATTAGTTTTAAATTTTATAGTATGTGCTCAGTCTAGTTTTTAATATATTTTTTTGCCTTTCAGTCTACATTATTTAATATGCATGTATCCCACACATATGTTGCTGACAGAAATCTTAAACAACTAGCCTTGTAGTCATAGAACCATTCTTATGTATTATGTTGTAGTATGTTTGGATTCACAGCTTATTGCAATTTTTTTTTACTAAGGATAGTATTTTGTGCATGATTCTTAAAATTGTCTAATGTCCTGTCTGTGCAAAGTGTCAACTAAAATTAATGAGTCACCAATGTATGCAGGTACAACTGTATCCTCCGTACATTATAGCCATGAGAGGGAAGAAGATGTAGTGTGTCTACATGAATCTGATTAGCCACTAAGTATTAAAATGGTACTGTATCTCATTAGAGGATTCATGAAGAAAACCATATGTTTGTCAGCATGCTTAGAATTCTTCAGAGAACACTGGACGAAATATATTGAGTTCTAATAAACCATATTTTCCAACATTTCGGTTGTATATACAATTTCTCTCAACATCTCCAAAGAAAATATAAAAAAAATTATATCTAAAACAGGTGTTAAACAGGATATTTAATGTGTCGCCTTGTAAAATAGAGAGCAGTTAACACACAAACCCTGTTCTTCTAAATTATACATATCTCAATCCATAAGCAAACAGCTATTACATGATTTGCTCATAAGGTGATGCATATTGTTATTAATAATATAGGTTCTTGTCTAAAAGATGTCAAACTGGGGTGATAAATCATATTGAGTACATTATGGTTAATAATTTAATGGGAAATTCCAAGATTGATTGGTTAATTACAAGATGCATTCGTTCTGCAGGGGGATCAATGGTTTTCAAAGTTGTGTGGAATTACATTGTTTTTACAATACAGTTTTGATGTGTTGATTTTGATGTGTTGATCATAGATGTGTTGATTTTGATGTGTTGACCATAGATTTTTAGGTTATACACACTATTAAATAAAAGAGAAACAAATATGTTTTTTGTTGCATAATTATTATTTAGACTTGAATCATTAACTTTTTGAAGTTTGCCTCCAGTATGAAATATTTTTCATGGAGAGAAATTGTCTGTAAACATGCAAAAATGGGCTTTTTCGAACTATCTTCATAGGAATTCATGTTTTAATGAAAAATAAATAGTATTCAGCAAAATTTCTCAATGATTTGGAGCAACCGTAAGTAGACATCTAATGTACATATAATTTTATCCCTATATGTATTTTAACAACATTTTGAGTTAGGATACATTTTTACAAAGAGTAATTTAAATAGTTCACCATTTTTATGGATGTTTGACACATATACATGTATGTGTAAAGAGAAGTTTTTTTTTTATAAATTAAAAATTTATTTGGACTTCGTTTGTTTGTCCTTCCATCTGTTCACAGATTGATTTCATTGAATTGTCGTACATGGCAATGTCGTATAGTTAGAATGTGCACTTTGAAATTTTATTTTGATTCATCCACGTTAACTAGGTTTTTGGGCGAAAAATGGTAATTTGTTGGTCTTAAACAATGTACTGATAACAGTTCTCTCTGGCACATGGCAATGCATTGAGAAATTTTATTCAAAATTGGTTGAAATATAGATTATAATAGTCAAAGAATACATAATCTAGTAGTAACATTTTATGGTGATCCATGCACTTTTGGAAAGTATGTTAGGTACATTATGGTAATTTTTATTCAAAAATGGTGATGAAATGATGTTTTCTTTGGTTATCTTTGGTTATATGTGGAGTAATTTTGTTTGCTGTAATATCAATCAAGTTAAGTGCATATAGTAAACATAACTATAATTGATCTTATGTACATGCAGGGTTATGACAGGTTATGGTTTGTTTGTCTAGAAACTGTCAACTATATAGCATAAAGCCATCTCATAAAAGTAGAAATTTAAATATAACTGTTTCACTGCTTTTTTTTTACCTTGCCCGTACCATCAAAGATGGAAGGGAAAGGTATATTAAGGGAAAAATTTTGTTTGGCGTTGTCGTCGTCATCATGTCGTCGTCGTTAATAATTGTTATTGTGTGCATAATAACTTTACTAATTCTATTCCAAACTTCATCAAACTTAGTCACCTTATTCATCAGTATAAAGTCTTCCCTGAGTTTGAACAACAGATGTCCTGTATGAAAGTATCATGCAAAAATTGATATTGATAAATTGATAAAAATCTGATAAAATATTTTGACTGTTTCTACTTGACTAATCACTGGTGATACACATCAAAGGTCACTGATCTCAGTGGAAATATGCATTGTTCTATGTGTTCAATGAAGCAAATCATTTATCTTGTAATAATATCCTTGGTAATGCATCCCCCAAATCCCATGGGAATACTATACTGGGTTTCAAACCCAACTCATGGAGAGATTTTTTTGCACAGTCTGATACACATTTGCAAACCTACCAATAAAATCTTTACAGAAAACAAGATGTCAGAAAATCAATATAAGCACTCCTATGAACTGGGTGCCAAACTTTGATCAAGATCTGAAGCTAATAGAAAATCTGTTTAGTTCAAAGTTATCAAATCAAAAACAATACATAAAGAGCAAAACGTTGCATCCACATTTTGAAAAGAAAATTGTACTAAAATAAATGTATTCTGTATTTGACAAACAGTTCATTCGACAAATGAAAACTCACAAGAATATGTTTCAGCTATTAGAACAGAATGATAGAGTTTTTATAATAATAGTTGAAAACATACTTCAAAAACAAAGATTGCAGTGGTTGGATATGTAGATTCTCAGGAGGCACCAGTACTGTTGACTTCCCCCTTCACTGGACACCAACTAACTATTTAAGTTGATTTGCATACAAAGCAGAGCTTGCAACATGATAACTATTCATAAAGGGTGTTTTTTTTTTACTTTTCATATAATACACAATGAGGCAGTTCATATTTGTCTCAGTGAATCATAAATTTTTGACAGACTAAAATATTCTGTTCTCTTGCATGTTTTATGAATCAATTCACGTCTAAATGCAGCACTTTTTTTCTGCGATGAGGCATTTGTTTTTATACTAAAATATCTGAATTACTTTGAATAAAGCTGGAAATTATGTCTCTTAAAATAATTAAACAATTAAGGCACTAATTTTTTTGTAAGATATTTACATTTTTTAAGGACATTCGGTAGACTGATTCCCCAAAACTTTTGTATTCAAAATTAATTATGACAATGCATATTTATATTGAAACAAACTATGATAAAGGGAATTATATTATATAACAAAGGGCAAGGTCACCAGAGTTCAACTATGTTAAATTTGACTGCCATGATACAGTGTATATGAGATAAAATTATATTTCCATGCATACTTTATAGTAAACAACCCACATACTGAACGTTGATGTCATGTGAAATATAATATAACTATTTTTAACTTTTCTTTTCTGCAGGGTGAGAGTTGAGTTTTACATCAATGAAAGATCTTTCAAGGAACGATTACAGCTTTATTTTATTAAAAACCAGAGATCAAGTAAGACTATTACTTTCCAAACATGTGCAAATAGACCATTTTCCGTACACTGCGAGAATCACGCGTTATGCGTGAAATCGAACGTAAAAACAGGACAAACAAAGGTCATAGCGTCGTAGTCGCGTCAAACATCGCGTGGGATTCGACAAACGCGAAAGTATTTTGGGGACATTTCCATGCTTAATAATGTGCTGTATACATTTGATGATAGGCAATTTCGATTAAGTAAGGGTATTCAGAAGCAATATTCCTCTGTCGAAGATCGGCCGGTCAATGTAAGCTGCGAAATAAAGAAATTCTAGTTCAAAATCAAATCGTTCGATTTTTGCGGCAGACGTTCGACGCGCGTCTTTCATGCATCTCGCGAGATCTCGCAATTGTTCGGAAAATCACCTATTGTGAAAGTGCTATATACAATCAACATGAAGCATTTAATCGAGTATAAACAATTTATTTATAAGTCACAAGAGATTCATACTATAGGTCACATGGGAGCCATACTGAATGCAATTTAATTACCAAGGATATTTTGAGGAGGAAGTAACCTGACAGGACACATGGTTGACATGATGCACTATCTGAATCTAATTAAACTTGACCTCTTCCTGACATGCTGACGAATTTGAATAAATATTGAAAAAACACATCTTGTTCCAACATTATCAAATTATTACGAATTTTTTTGAATAACGAACTTGTCAATCTAAGTTGTTTTTCTCTTTCAGGTTTGCGTATTAGAATTTTTAACTTTTTTCTTATGGCTGTATCATGCACACTTTACTGTGTACGAGTTATATTAGATGATCATACCAATGCAACTTGGTAAGTATTAGGAAACAACATGAATATTTTTATGTGTACCTTCTTGTGTGATGTGATATATACTGTTTTCACCACCAGACTTCCTTGCCCAAATTTTTCTGTACTTTTTTTCTTATATTCTTCAATATTTCTGGAAATGAACCCCAATTTTGGAGCCAACAGACAAAATTTGAATCAATTTTTAGTTTTTACTGAAAAAATTTTGCTATTTTTGTCCTAATATTCTGAAGGAAAATTCTGAAGGACTGTATACTGTAGAATACTTTATTTTAGCTGGAATTAATTTTCGCCGAAAAGACATTTTGAGTGTTTTGTATGGAATTTATTTATACTGATTTTTGACAAGTTGAATGTAAAATATACGAAAAAAGGTATATTCACAGGATTTTATTTTCACTGAATCATTCCTTCAGCGAAAATAGCGAAAATTAATTCCAAGCGAACATAAAGTATTTTACAGTATCTAAGTTGGACAGAGTAATCTGCTATTATAGGACTCAAATATGTAGCATGGACAAATACCATATCCTACTTTAAAATCTAACAAAATTGATTTTTCTGAGACATCTGCCAACAGCTGCGTCTTACTAATGATGCTTCGTGTTGCTTTTCAGTCATGGATGCACTCCAGACAATGAGACTGACACAGATGAGCCAAACTGGTAAGCAAGAATTATAATAAAGTTAGAGAATTTTACATTTCATTGTAATATTGAACCTAGAGGATATATCTCATGAGTGACCCTACAATTCTCGGGGGTGGACATCCGGGCATTTTCATCACCTGGAAACCAATCATGGTGAAAA
Source organism: Saccoglossus kowalevskii (assembly GCF_978046115.1). Lineage (NCBI taxonomy): Eukaryota > Metazoa > Hemichordata > Enteropneusta > Harrimaniidae > Saccoglossus > Saccoglossus kowalevskii. Next base: position 9,424,927 of record NC_140657.1, read on the forward strand.
CAAAAAAACAGAAAACTCCCAGAAAACTGTACTTTGGGATAGTTGTTGCAACCCTCCAAAACTGTGTAACTAGATTATTCTTACATGTGCAAAATATATAAATTTGGTTGCTCAGAATTACCTCAAATTTGGGTTTGTGCGGTTTCCTCGAATTTAGCTGTTTTCATCAGCTCTTCGACCGGCGTGCTACAGCAGCTTACACAAAGCCCATAGAAATACATAGGACAGCGGTGCATGTCTTAGCAATGTAGAACGTTCTGGGACGTAGCTTCGCCCGTGAATATCTGATTTATTCAATGAGTGTAGTAATTTTCAATTCTTTAGTAGAGTAGAGATGACTGATTTGGAAAGAAATATTTGAGATAGTAAATATCTTCCTTCCTTGCCATCATTATGAAGCTAGTATACCCATGTATGTATCTTGAAATTTGCCATGCTGTTTTATTTTCTTCTAAATCTGTTCCACCTATTAGTATATAGTATACAGAACTGGTGTAGCAATACATGTACATTATTTGAAAAGATATTTTATATCATATGAGAGAAAAGACAAGACTTTGAAAATGTAAAATTTTTCATTACAGGATAGCTATACTATGGGTGAATCGTCCTGTGTGGTTGTGGGCATTGCAAGTTACCATAGCGATTATTATGTTGTTACAAACTGTACTAATGCTGTATTTGCAGTACAAGGTAGGAATGATCTCATACACTATCAAATCAAATACAAGAAATATTATTTGTACCATTCAAGTATATCTGTTTTAACCTTTGACTCTAAAATAAAAATCAACATCTTTAGAAATTATGGAAAAATTAAAGACATTTATTGTGCGTTCTTTGTTGTTTCATCATAGCATTTAAGTGCAATTGTTCATCAGTCTATCCCACAATGCAAGTGTTTGTGAGTCTATCCCACAATGCAAGTGTGCATTAGTCTATCCCACAATGCAAGTGTTCACCAGTTTATCCCACAATGCAAGTGTTCACCAGTTTATCCCACAATGCAAGTGTGCATTAGTCTATCCCACAATGCAAGTGTTCACCAGTTTATCCCATAATTCAAGTGTGCATCAGTCTATCCCACAATGCAAGTGTTCACCAGTTTAACCCATAATTCAAGTGTGCATCAGTCTATCCCACAATTCAACATAATGCACATAGTCTAGTATAAGTAGAAGAAGGGATATAATGCTTTTATATGTTATTAAAATGAACTAAATGAACATTTTTTCTTTTTTTAGGGTAATATATGTCAGCAGTTGATGAGTATAACCCGTTTTTTGGAATTTTTAAACACAATACCTTTTATTATCACTGTAAGTATCCCCAATCATGGTATTACTTAATAACTAAATATTATTGAAACTAAAAACTACATGTAGTTTGGAGATTCTTTAATTTTAATTATTTTTTACTTTTTTATTATTTATTTCCCATTGTTGTTTTTTTTAAGTTTTGGTAACCACAAAAGCCTACTTTGTGATCAGAACAAAGTTGAAACGTGCAAAAACAGTAAACAAATATCTAAAATAATTTAATAAAGGAAAAATAAAATAAAAAAAATTTTCCCAACAAAAGATCTTATTTTTATCAGATTAACTTGTACTTTTCAATTTGAACATTTTTATATAATGTTTTCTGTAAATTCTCAATGTTAAAAATGTGGAAATGAATGATTTTAGAACACAACTATTTTGGGTGAGTTGATTGTTGATGTGAGTGAAATAAGAAGGATAATTATTTTCATGATTTTTAATCATTACTATGCCTGTAATATGGAAAGTGACGAGTCTCATGAAGTGTAATAATTATTCATTATTATTTGTAATTTGAATGTTTTCAGTAATTTTCATTCAATTGACTTACAATTGGTTTGTTATGATCATTACTGAGTTGGCGATGTGTTTGTTTCCTAATTTTTGATGTGATGCAATTGAGTTTATGAATGAGCAGTAAATTGTTATGTATAACTTTAATAAGTTTTCATTTTAAAATATTTAAATATTTTTCACAGCTGTTTTGGCCACCTTTGCGGAACCTTTTCATACCTGTATTTCTGAATTGTTGGTTGGCACATGCTATCCTGAAAAATATGCTGGTAAGTCATTTATCAGCAATTGAACTCTTCGTTTGTTGCTGAATACTAGTTTATTAGAAATGGTCTCGCATTGTCACAGATGCTCAGAAAGTGCAACATTTTTTTGGAGAAGGAGGTTTTAGTTGAATTTCTCACTTTTTTTCTCATATTTTGAAGGCACCACACACACAACAGAACATTTTGCATGAACATTTTAGTGGGATATACATTGGTTGAAACAGACTAGTTTATCTGGAATTGATTATACATGATAGACATTTCTACCTAGTGTACCTGTTTTTATATGTGAAATAGTGTTTTCTCATTTAAATAGTTTTCTCATTTAAATATTTCTTTCATATGGGAGTTCCTTATTGTTTCATTTTTCAGTGTAGAGTAAATGGTGTTGAATAGAAAGATTACTGCAGGATGGTGTATAATGAATACTAAAATCAATAACCATTTCTATTTTAATAATCAGAAATTTGTTTTGTCTAATGTTGATTGAATCACACATAGGTCATGGACATAGTTACTGGAAATGTAAGTTTGAATTACACAAAGGTCAACTCAATGACAAGTGCTGAATTACACAAAGATCAACTCAATGACAAGTGTTGAATTATACAAAGGTCAACTCAATGACAAGTGTTGAATTACACAAAGGTCAACTCAATGACAAGTGTTGAATTACACAAAGGTCAACTCAATGACAAGTGTTGAATTGCACAAAGGTCAACTCAATGACAAGTGCTGAATTACACATAGGTCAACTCAATGACAAGTGTTAAATTACACAAAGGTCAACTCAATTACAAGTGTTGAATTACACAAAGGTCAACTCAATGACAAGTATTAAATTACACAAAGGTCATCTCAATGATAAGTGATGAATTACACAAAGGTCAACTTAATGACAAGTATTAAATTACACAAAGGTCAACTCAGTGACAAGTGTTAAATTACACAAAGGTCAACTCAATGACAAGTTTTGAATTGCACAAAGGTCAACTCAATGACAAGTGCTGAATTACACAAAGGTCAACTCAGTGACAAGTGTTAAATTACACAAAGGTCAACTCAATGACAAGTGTTGAATTACACAAAGGTCAACTCAATGACAAGTGTTGAATTACACAAAGGTCAACTCAATGACAAGTGTTGAATTGCACAAAGGTCAACTCAATGACAAGTGCTGAATTACACATAGGTCAACTCAATGACAAGTGTTAAATTACACAAAGGTCAACTCAATTACAAGTGTTGAATTACACAAAGGTCAACTCAATAACAAGTATTAAATTACACAAAGGTCATCTCAATGATAAGTGATGAATTACACAAAGGTCAACTCAATGACAAGTATTAAATTACACAAAGGTCAACTCAGTGACAAGTGTTAAATTACACAAAGGTCAACTCAATGACAAGTTTTGAATTGCACAAAGGTCAACTCAATGACAAGTGTTGAATTTCACAAAGGTCAACTCAATGACAGGTGTTAAATTACACAAAGGTCAACTCAATTACAAGTTGAATTACACAAAGGTCAACTCAATGACAAGTGTTGAATTACACAAAGGTCAACTCAATGACAAGTGTTGAATTGCACAAAGGTCAACTCAATGACAAGTGCTGAATTACACATAGGTCAACTCAATGACAAGTGTTGAATTACACAAAGGTCAACTCAATGACAAGTAAATTACACAAAGGTCATCTCAATGATAAGTGATGAATTACACAAAGGTCAACTCAATGACAAGTATTAAATTACACAAAGGTCAACTCAGTGACAAGTGTTAAATTACACAAAGGTCAACTCAATGACAAGTTTTGAATTGCACAAAGGTCAACTCAATGACAAGTGCTGAATTACACATAGGTCAACTCAATGACAAGTGTTAAATTACACAAAGGTCAACTCAATGACAAGTGTTGAATTACACAAAGGTCAACTCAATGACAGGTGTTAAATTACACAAAGGTCAACTCAATTACAAGTTGAATTACACAAAGGTCAACTCAATAACAAGTTGAATTACACAAAGGTAAAATCAATGACAAGTGTTGAATTACACAAATGTCAACTCAATGACAAGTGTTAAATTACACAAAGGTCATCTCATGGACTAGTTTAAGTTTGAGTTCAGGGAGTTCTGTAACATATCTTTTATGCCATTACCACTACTATGTGTCTACACATCTTAGAATTGAGCCTCACTCTCTTGCTTATAACTAACTCTGAATTAATTTTCAACGTGCAATCAAAAACTTTGCACTCCCAGACTTTCTGAGCACCTTTTGTTCACATTTTCAAAAGATTTTTTTCTTAATATATACACACATATTCAATACTATTAAAATATTTGTTTACTCTGACTTTCTATAATCTATGCCTGACTAACAATCTGCTAAAAATTGTTACAGAATGACTTGAACCGAGCACTTCAGAAGATACAAACAGCCTTTTCACAACAAGTAATTATTTTGTGTTCCATGCTACTGTGTTTAATGTTCACAAGGTGAGATTGTCACATTGTTGTCATGGATACCAACAAAACAAGAGAACACACATGTCAAGAGGGTCGCTACTTGTACTGAAATATTGATTCACCCTGGTGATATATTTGACAGAACTGATTGGATGATCAGGTATTAAACAAAATAACTAATTAACTAAAATTTGTTAGGTGTTTTACCTCTTATTAATTTTTGATCACCTAATAAGGGGGTAACTCGTTAAAATTAGATTACCGGTTATCATGTTGACAGAAACATCATATTAATGAAATCAAACAATATGTCTTGATGATATTGACTGAGTAATGCAGAATGTGATTAGAGCTTAGTTTTAATTTTCACTCAAGGATAGAGGTGTGTCGATGGTCACATTTTATTAATCACGTATACAATACATGCAATAGTTGTTTTACATGCCATTCTATTGGAGATGCTCTTCTAACATTATCAAATTTTCAAATTAATTTCGGTATTATTTTCAAAATTATATTTTATTTCAATTAATATTGTTTTATGATACTTGTTTTAAGTTTTGGCATTTGCAAACAACCCTTGTATAAACAAAATAAAATATATGAATAAATAATAAAATATAGTTGACTAAAATTAATATTTGAAATAAAAAATACAATCGTAGAATAGAATACATAAGCTTCTTATCAAATTGAGTATTGCCAAATTTATTTGATTATTAGACTTGACTTGTAATCTAGTGAAGTCATCAAATTATTCATACTTGATTACCCAATACATGTGTTTTCTCTGAGTATGTTGGTATTTATCATATACATTCATATAATTATGTTTTGTCTTTGTTTTCATAGAATGATCTAAATCGTGCATGGCAGCAGTTGCAATCTGCCCTTGGCCAACTTCTTGTAATGCTCTGTTGTACTCTGATTTGCCTTGCTTTCACCAGGTGAGCAGGATTGGGATTGTAACCAATGAACTGTTATACTGTGACATTTCATTAAGAGTCATCATCAGATAGAAGACTACCTGTCAACTTCATGAATATTAATGTCCAAGTACCTCATGAATACTAATGTCCATATACCTCATGAATATTAATGTCCATATACCCAATGAACATTAATGACATGGGATTGAACAAGTTTTGTATAAAATATGAATTCAAATTTTGGTGAAGATGACATGTAATTTAGAGAGTGTTTTCCATTATATACAATGGGAAGTTCTTTCCCATAATGCATTGCGTATATGTGCAATAACATGCTCAGTAGTGCAAAAACTGAATTTGGCTGAAATCGCCTTAAGTACATGTATATTCTTGAGTACCATTTGCATATAGCCTGCCTGGCTGTACTAACTTATGCATAGATTCCTGTATCTTTGCATATTTTGTTTGATTACCAGTATTTTACATTTTTGAATGAATATGTTTTTATTTCCAGACATTGAATGTCACTGTCTCTCCTGAATTTTCTTATGTACAAATTGCAAGTGCTGACATTTCACCACAGAGACCATATTCATATTTCGAAGTACATGACAAGGCTGTTTGGCATTTTCTCTATTGAATGGCAACTCAATGCACTGTCCTGGTGTCAACCAGTCCCAGTTAAACACAAGCACCTTAATCAAGGTTCCTTCATAATGACTTTCGTTAGTGAATGAGTCTCAGCCAGTGGATTGAGAGTATGTGGCACACTCTTCGAAAGTTGGGAGTCGACCAGTTCAGGCCAATGTTGAATTTGAATATGCAACTTAAGTGACCAGTTTTATTTACAACTTATTTTTCGGCACTGCGAGCTCTCTGCTTAAATGATTCAAAGTTTTTTTTACATTATTACTATGAAATAAAATGTTTTTGTTGGGATGCAGATATTTTCAATCCATTTTCAATTTAAGATCTGTTACTTCTTGATCAGTACCTTGAATTTGATGTTTTCTATTTGGATACGACTAATTCATAACATTCAAGTCGTACTTTAAACAAGTTTCACCTTTATTTTATCATCGCATAACTATGATGACTTTTCCATTATAGTCATTTTGGCCTTCACTTAATGAATTTTGCAACAAAATTAGACAATATTTCAGGGGAAAAATACATATTTATCCTATCTGAGTTGCATTTTAGATTGTATCATCAAATTTGAGAGGACATATGTTTAAGGAGTCTCCATGGTAAGTATTGAGAATATTATAATGTAGTGTGTGCATTTATTCAGTGTTGTATTCTAATTACAATTCTATTTACTGTTATTAGCATATGTGGAGTGGAACATTTGGAGAGGGCATCACCAGACAAGATGAGTTTGTTTGAGGCTGTGTATTTCATTGTGGTCACTTTCTCTACCGTGGGTTACGGTGAGATACATGTACATGTGTGGCCATCACAACTATATGTATCTATTATGATTATAGCGGCATTGATCGTAGTTCCTATACAGGTCAGTTTATTCGTTATTTAGTCAACCATTGATTGTGTGTTGTTAGTAGAGAACAGGAAAGTTAAGAAACGCATTTTAGTTGGTTTTGAATTTTTGAAAGAAGATCAAATCAAAATCAAAATCAAAATCAAAATCAAAATCAAAATCAAAATCAAAATCAAATCAAATCAAATCAAGATGCAAATAAAAATTTGTTCTTGACCATATAATGAAAAACTGTGATGAACCAAAATAAAATTTAGATGAATTTAAATTTTTTAATATGTGTTTTTGTGAAATCAGCGATTAACAATGCGCCTAGAAGACATAGGAGTTAGTGTTTTGGGCAACATACTTGGCACATTGATTTATGCATAATTAAAACATTTTTTTCTTATACATCATAATATCTTCACTGGGTGACTTTGATTTGTTATATGGCTATCTGGTTAATGTATTGACAGGATTGAGTACATGTGTTACTGCATAGTGGATCATAGTTGTCTATCTGATTAATTAATTTAATTGTTTAATTCCTGGTGAATGATAACTTCATACACCTGTATTATTTGATATTGTCTACAATATATAACATACTTATAATCACTGCATAATGTCTTTTACACAGTTAGAGCAGTTAGCATTTTACTTGATGGAAAGACAGAAGCAGGGAGCATCTTATAGCAAGCACAGAGCCCAGACAGAGAAACACGTTGTAGTATGTTCTACTGTTATTCAGGCTGATCTCATCATGGACTTTCTCAATGAATTTTATGCTCACAATCATCTACAGGTATAATCATCACACTTGTCATCCAATTTTCATAGCGTACATTGGATTTTCAGATTTTGTACAAATATACAGCCAGTTTAACTCCATCCTTTATGCACACAGCCTCCGGTTGCATGTGATACTTACTTATTCTGTTATTGAACACACATTTTAGATAACACAAGAGACACCATACTCACATTATTACTTCTTATATGAATTTCTTTAAGATTATAGGAACATATTATAAAATATACTGTTATCAAACCCAAATAGTTTATAGTTTTGATGACTTTGTGTATATACATCACTTTTTTTCCTTTTTTTCTAGGATTATTTTGTTGTGTTACTATCACCTTGTGAGTTAGACAGTACTATGCGACTGTTGTTACAGATACCAATATGGGCACAGAGAGTTATATATGTACAGGGGTCAGCACTGCGGGATCAAGACTTACAGAGAGTTCGGTAGGTGGTCAGTTTCAAAGGTCATTATGGTTACATCAGTAGCAGTTATGGTTACATAAGTAGCCATTATTGGTTACATCACTAGCCAGTGTGGTTACATCACTAGCCATTATGGTTACATCAGTAGCCATCATGGTTACATCAGTAGCCAGTATGGTTACATCAGTAGCCATTATTGGTTACATCAGTAGCCAGTATGGTTACATCAGTAGCCATTATGGTTACATCAGTAGCCAGTATTGTTACATCAGTTACCAATATGGTTACATCAGTAGCCAGTATGTTTGTATCAGTAGCCAGTCTGGTTACAACAGTATCCAGTCTGATTACACCATCAGCCAGTATGGTTACATAAGTTACCAATATGGTTACATCAGTAGCCAGTATGTTTGTATCAGTAGCCAGTCTGGTTACATCAGTATCCAGTCTGATTACATCATCAGTCAGTATGGTTACATCATTAGGCAGCCTGATTACGTTAGTAGCCAGCCTGATTATGTTAGTATCCAATCTGATTACATCAGTTGCTAGTATGGTTCTATCAGTAGCCAGCCTGATTACATTAGTATCCAATCTGATTACATCAGTTGCTAGTATAGTTCTGTCAGTAGCCAGCCTGATTACGTTAGTATCCAGTCTGATTACATCAGTTTCTAGTATGGTTCCATCAGTAGCTAGTATAGTTCCATCAGTAGCCAGTCTGATTACATTAGTATCCAGTCTGATTACATCAGTTGCTAGTATGGTTCCATCAGTAGCTAGTATGGTTCCATCAGTAGCTAGTATAGTTCCATCAGTAGCCAGTCTGATTACGTTAGTATCCAGTCTGATTACATCAGTTGCTAGTATGGTTCTATCAGTAGTCTGTTGGGTAATATCATTGTTTGTTTACTCCAGGATGGATGATGCTGAAGCATGTTTCATCCTCTCACCAAGAAATGTCATGGACAGAATTGAAGCAGTAAGTTATTATTTTGTATAAAAAAATATTTCTAAAACTTAAAAAATGCATGTCTGTCAGTTTTCCCCCGCATGGAATAGTCAACATTATGAGTGCTACTTTTTTGTAAAAATAAAGGCAGTTCTAGTAATACATATGTAATGAAAAAACATGAGCATGAATTTATGTTCATTATTTTTACATACTTCAACATAAAATCATATTTATGTCAGTGGTTTTTAGAGTTCTCTTTATTTATTCATAGTAAGACATACCATATAAGTTTATTTTATAAAAAAAAAAAAAAAATTTTATGTTGCTAATATTTAATAAGAAATTATTTCCAAACTTATATAACTAGACCTAACTTAAAAAATTAGTAATTGATATAAAATGGAGTTATGAATTCTCATAATGTTTATTGTATTCCTATCATGATTATTTTTGGCTTCGTTCATTAAAGCCAAGTAAAGAGAAGCCTGCTAGCCTGGCATGAAAATACATGTAATCGTCAGTCATTGCATGCTTTCAAAACTCATCCACAGGGGGGAGATGATATTAATTGGAATGGCGTTGATTTTTCCAATTTTCCAGGCTGACATTGGTAAAATTAGGGATAACAGAAAAGGAAAAGGAAGCAGTAGGGAAGACATAAAACACCAATATTCCATTCGAGATTCAATAGTATGATCATCCAAACATTTATTTTATTTTTGGCTAGTGGGCTAAAGGCTGTACTATTTTATTTGGCTTTTTATTTTTTATTATATATGCATGTAACATTTTGTATTTCAGTTTTGTCCTATCCTGAATGTCTGTGGTCCCATCTTTTTATGTTATGCTAGTCACATGATCTTAAAACTGGATTGTGATTGGTGTTTGGAGTGGTATTCAAATTTATGCTGTATTTTGATTGGTTATTCAACTCAGTAATGTCAAACATCATGAATGTTAAAGATAAAATCAGAATCATATTTGCTCTGTTAGAAATGCAGGTGCATGCAGCTCTGCATGTATTCTTACTATCTCAATATGGCTGCCAGATTTTGACAATGCATGTGTTTCTAATACAGCAAATACAGTACATTGATTGGTCATTTCCGTCAATGATGTCATATGAATAATCAAAATATAACATATCCTGATTGGTTGATTCATAGGCGCTAGAAACATTTCCGTCAATGATGTCATATGAATAATCAAAATATAACATATCCTGATTGGTTGATTCATAGGCGCTAGAAACATTTCCGTCAATGATGTCATATGAATAATCAAAATATAACATATCCTGATTGGTTGATTCATAGGCGCTAGAAACATTTCCGTCAATGATGTCATATGAATAATCAAAATATAACATATCCTGATTGGTTGATTCATAGGCGCTAGAAACATTTCCGTCAATGATGTCATATGAATAATCAAAATATAACATATCCTGATTGGTTGATTCATAGGCGCTAGAAACATTTCCATCAATGATGTCATATGAATAATCAAAATATAACATATCCTGATTGGTTGATTCATAGGCGCTAGAAACATTTCCATCAATGATGTCATATGAATAATCAAAATATAACATATCCTGATTGGTTGATTCATAGGCGCTAGAAACAAATATATTAATTTTTAGCTCCGCTGTCGACTTTGTCGAGCGGAGCTTATCATATAAGTGATTGTCCGTCGTCATCCGTCGTCCGTGTCAATGTTTTACTTTTTCGACTTCTTGAAAACTACAAGCCTGAATGCTTTGATACTTGGTGTATATGTACCTTGGGTAGATCTCTCTCAGATTTTTTCATTTCATGATCATATCTTCAATTCTCTAATTTTGGTGAATATTTTTGTCATTTTTGGTAAAAAGTGATATTTTCGACTTCTTGTTAAAAACCGCAAGTCCAATTGCTTTGATATTACATATATAGGTACTACATTTGGACCTCTCTCAAATTTGTTCATTTTGTAATGATATCTTCAATTCTCTAATTTGGGTGAATATTTTTGTCATTTTTGGTAAAAAGTGAAATTTTCAACTTCTTGTTAAAAACCGCAAGTCCAATTGCTTTGATATTACATATATAGGTACTATATGTGGACCTCTCTCAGATTTGTTCATTTTGTAATGATATTTTTAATTCTCTAATTTTGGTGAATATTTTTGTCATTTTTGGTAAAAAGTGATATTTTCGACTTCTTGTTAAAAACTGCAAGTCTGATTGCTTTTATATTACATATATAGGTATTACATGTGGACCTTGTTAATTTCGTGGTGATATCTTCAATTACTTAATTTTGATGATTATTTTTGTCATTTTTGGTGAAAAGTGATATTTTTGAATTCTTGTTGAAAACAGCAAGGTCCGTTGCTTTGATACTATACATATTGTTCATTTTCTAATGATATCTTCAGTTCTTTAATTGAAATGTGCATTGCTAACAGCTATAGACTAGTAAATTATGAAAAACATAGATACTTACATTATATGAGTTCATCTTTTATTTTTATAATCATGATTATTAAACAACTTCTCTTGAACCACATGTTTCTAGTAATGAATGCTATATTTATTCAAATTTGGTAATCATCGCTATGGCGTCTTCATTTCTGTTTTTATAACTTAAACAATTCATTAAACTCTTTAGCACTTAAAATCTAATTCATGTTGGCTGTTGATTGTGTAGCTTCCAGATTCTAGGAGTTGATGGTTATATCAGAGCATGTGTAAATCTGTGGTGCTAACTAGGGGTGGCTTCAAAAATATGGAATAAATTTTAGCTCTTTATGAATTATTAAAATACTGATATTCTGAATTCTTAAGTGAGACTCTTGAACTCAACTTTTATTTATTTTACAATCTCACATTAGAGTCTCTCAATTAGTGAGAAAATCATGGAATATAACTAGAATTGGTTTTAGAAACCTGATTTGAATACAAAGACATTTTGGTCTAGCATCTCAGCTGATAAAACTGCTCTGTAGTGCAATGATGAAATTTGTTGATGTTTTGAGGAAAATCATAACAGTTATTAATCAGTGGCTGCTTACCACATCCGTTAACCTTTTCACTACCAGGTTCCTCTTTTCATCACAAATTTATAAAATTGTTCTGTTTATAGTCTGCACTTTTCTTCAGAAGATTGGGACAAAAATAGCCAAATTTTTATTGAGTGGAAACTAAAAATTTATTCAAATTTCATCTGTTGGCTACAAAATTAGGGTTCATTTCCAGAAATATTGAAGAATATAAGAAAAAATGTGCAGAACAATTTGGGTGAGAAAGTCTGGTGGTGTAGAGGTTAAACAAATTCCAAATACTAGAAGCAGAAATAATGTTGAAGGTTGTCACTTTAGTTCATTATTTTGACACTGATTACCGAGGGTAATACACACTGACTTGAACTCTGCTTTTGTAATACTGGAATTATGAAAATGCAATATTAAATTATAACTGTGTTATTCTTGTTGGGTATGATTAATATTGTTAAATACTGAATATTAATAAAAATATGTTAAAATAAACTGATTTTTGGTTCCACAGCTTTCAGGTTATGTGTTTATTCCCAGTACATCTGTGTAACTATATTATAATGCATGGAACATTAATGTTAAACATAGTTATGTTAAACATGAGTAGACTATGTTGTATGTGATAGAAATTGATGTGTAAACAGAAATAGGCTGCTTTGGAATTCCTGTGCAATAGACTACTTTTCATCAGGCATGACATCCTCCATATGGTTGTCATGGTTACAAATAACCTCCCAGATGAAGTTGTATAACCTAAACTGATTCCAAACTTGTCTAAATGCTTTAATGTATTGCTTAACATTTTGTGATAGTGACTAGTGAATTCCTGGCACTAGAGGGCACCACAGGACCAAAGCAGTATTATATTCTTCACTGTTTATGTTACTAGGGAAAGTATTACTTTGTGAAACTGACTGACTTGCTCTTGTTCTGCCTGCATTTTGATAACCATGTCAGCATCCAAGATCTTATTCTGTGTTTGCTTCATGCTTGACTAATACTCTGCTTGACTTTTTTACTACTTTTCTTTCAATATTTTCACTGTCTTCAACATTTGTTTGTGTATCATAAATAATTTGCTTTGTAATTGTTTTCTTGTTGCCAGGATCAACAAACTATTCTACGTACATGGGCAGTGAAAGATTTTGCACCAAATATTCCACTCTTTGTACAAATTCTAAAGCCAGAAAACAAGTTTCATGTCAAGTTTGCAGGTAGAGTTATGTACTCACACGAGTTAGTGTGAGTTTATTTATTGATTGTAAATGTCACAATTGTTATCAACATCTTGTGAGCACAAGAGCCGATTGTCAATTGCGTTTACAGTCATCAGATACAATAAAAAGTTGTAATTCCTGGCTTATACCACAATAATGTTGATATCAATTAAAAATTCAGTAAGCAATTACCTTGTATAGTTTGGTGAGCAGCTAAAATTAATTTACATAAATGCAGAATATCTATTGCAACATTTGCTTTTTAATAATTCAATACATATTATGTGACATTGAAAAAACATTCTAATGTATTTGCCGAGTACCTCTATAGGAATTCAATAACTCAGTTGTTCAGGGTTTTAGGCTGAGAAAAAAAATATCTCCCTTTCTCGTTTCTATGCGCCTCAGACGCTTTTTTTCCTTCTAAAGCATTCCAAAATGCACTTGTACTCGTACTTGTCTCAAATTTTCCCCCTCAGTATTCCAAAAAAAAAAAAAAAAATCACCCCGCCGCCTCATTTTAAAATTTCCATGAAACGAGAAACTTAGAATTTTTTTTTCCTGGCCTTATCTGTGTAACAGCCCATCATAACAAATAAAAGTTAGTTTTTTGTGTATATATTCTCTTATATGTTTAATATCATTTTCATCTCTGCTGTGTAGAAAATGAATGAATTTTTGGAGATTGTTTGATTTAATTTTTTTTCAGACCATGTTGTATGTGAAGATGAATTCAAGTATGCATTGCTGGCGAATAATTGTCTGACTCCTGGCACATCAACATTTGTTACATTGCTTATTCATACTCTGAGAGGACAGTAAGTTTTGTCATCTATATGGGTCAGATGTAAAATGCATTTTTTATTCATTCACAAACTTCAACTTTAGCGTTTTAACCTTTTCACCACCAGCTCTCATTTTATCACAAATTCACAAAATATAGTCTGCACTTTCCTTCAGAATATTGGGACAAAAATAACCGAATTTTTTGAGTAAAAACTGAAAATTGACTCAAATTATGTCTGTTGGCTCCTAAATTATAGTTCATTTCCAGAAATAATAAAGAATATAAGAAAAAAAAATACAGAAAAATTTGGGTGACAAAGCGATGATCTCACACTTGTTTGGAATACTCGGGGGGGGGGGGGGGGGGGAGTAAATATAATTGTCAACTGGTAATTTCTTTGAAGAGTTTGAAATACAGCTTATGACATCACTGCAAATATATCAAGATATCAGGGGTATTGTTAATAATATCAGTAGCTGAGTTGGTTTTGATGGTTTCTATCATTTATACATTGTATATTTATAAATATAGTACTGCAGTAGTTACTATAGTCCTATTGCAGTTGAGTTAAAGCATTTATACAAGACATGATTTCATTTGTTGAATGATCCTGTCAATTAACAAGCTGCTTCTTGATTGGCTTCACTGTTAGCTGGTGTAGCCAATCAGACACAATCTTTTAAATCACTTTGACTTGACTCTTGACTGATTATTAATATATGCTGTTTTGACTTTGCAGTGAAGGTAGTGATTCTGACTCTCTGTGGATGCGTTTATATGGCCGCTCCTCTGGTAATGAGGTCTACCATATAATTCTTGGTGACAGCAAGTTTTTTGGAGAATTTGAAAACAAAAGTTTCACTTATGCTTCATTCCATGCACATAAAAAGTAAGTCACAAAATGAAATTAATTACATCAGAATGTATTTCTTTCTCAAACAGCCTAAAAGCTACACAGGTATGGAAGCCCCAAAGCTATTAACAATTGGTTGGTGGTCTATGTACATACTAGCTGCAGTTGGCTGGTGGAATCAAAACCACTACCTCATTGTTGTGTGAGACAAACATGCTATAGTCTGGTATAAGTTAGTCTAGAGGCATTTTATATAATCCCTATTAGAACCACAATATCATTTGTTTACATATTTGATCTGGTTGGTTGTATACTGTAAAACATGTTGAAAAAGCGGCATGCAATTTTAGCGAATTGTGGTAAAATGACATAATAGTGAAATGTTGATTTAGCAAATCTCTCTTGTCATTTTTGATTTCTTTGTTTGACGGCCATTTTGAATTGATAATAAAGTCTTCAGCGACATCTTGAATTAGTGAATCAGTTCTCTCACTAAATTCGTGAAAAAGACATGCTCGCGAAAAAGACATGTTTTACAGTACATCTAACACAGTAGAAATGGAAATCATTCAGATTTGATTCAGCAACTAATCAGTAACCTTGTTACAAATGCTTATGCATAGTATGGTTCACTTTTTAGTAAGACACTTTCCTATTGGTTGACTAATCCTGTGAATTCTGGATGTTGTGCAACCACAGAGTTGCTGATCAGTAGATGTTTTCCTCTTTGTAGATATGGTGTTGCATTAGTCGGTGTTCGGAAAGATGAGGAGGATTCCGAAATCCAGCTGAATCCCGGACCTAAGCACGTCATGCGAGCCTCTGATACATGTTTTTACTTCAACATTACAAAAGAAGAAAACTCAGCTTTCATCTTTGCTAATACCGACCAAGAAAAAGAACGTGAATTTAAAAGAAAAGACAGCAAAGGTTCCCTTCATAATGAACCAAACACTTCAAAAATTCATAATATCATTGCCAGTGTCGGTAAGTGTTTTTACTTTTGTTTTTATGGGATGATTAAATAAAATCAAGATAATTTATTTTTGGTTGATAGAGGGCAACATTTTGCTGTGAAAATGCATGTTAGTAACAACTGAATGTATGTGAATTAAATAACAATAGAAAATGTTTTTTCCAACTGGTTAAACATATTTAAGGTAGAATGCTGCACAAAAGTGAAAATATTTTTGTTTTTCGTTATTTTAAAAAAATTGATACATTGTCTTACAAGGATGAAGAAAATGAATATGAGATCAATGTGCTCAGTGTGGAGAAAATCTATCAATAAAATACAGTGAAAATAGCATATTTTGTCTGTTTTAGGAAATTTCACCATAATTATTGTTTCCTTGTATCTCAAAATTTTGCTTGATGACATATGGTAAAAAAAAATGTATATATTGTCTTAGAAAGTACAAATTGATGTTTAGAAGTAATCAAAAATTGACAATTTTTTTATTCCTTTTTTATTGAGGAAATGAACTGCTGCTAAAATGGCATTTATGCATACCAAAAATGTTCACATACTATTGATGAATTCTAAGACAAATAATTGTATACAGATTTTGACATGAAATATTCTCACTGCTATATGCGCTGAAATATGTTCACATGTTAAAAACTTCTGAGTAGTATTCTACCTTAACTTAAATCATTTGTCTACGATATCTGTAGTATTCTTATTTTGACTCATACTATATACTAATATTTTGTATCTGATTTTATCTCTTGTGTTTCATTAACAGTAATGCTGTTCTATTGATATCTTTGTGTTTATTATGTCTTAACCTTTATTTATACCTGAATATTGTGTTATGGGTCAGAGAAAACTACATTCTCACAAACTTTCAACTTTAATAATCACACAGTGTTCTATCACTTTCTAAAGTAATCCGACATCATCTGTACATTTTGGCATGGTGTACTACATTACAAAGACATGACTGTTTAATTCTGAAAAACCTGTTTTTGTTTTGTGATTAACCTTCCATCTAAGAGTATGAAATATAAAAGATGCAATATGGATGTAAACATTGTATTTAACATTGTATGCTGCTGTATAATGATGATGAATTTTGATTGGCTAAATATTGTTGGATTTGTAGCAAACTGTGCAGAATTTGGAACTAAAAACAGTAAGAAGCATGTGAAGTGATTGGACATTCAGTGCACATATTAAAGAATGTTATTGATTCATTGAATGAATTGTTGTGTGCTACAAGATTTTGTAGTTGTTGGTAAACCCAAACTTTTTTGCATATATTCTTCAATATTTCCAGAAATGAACCCTAATTTTGGAGCCAACAGACAAAATTTGAATTAATTTTCAGTTTTTGGCCATTTTTGTCCCAATCTTTTTAAGGACAGTGCAGACTATAAACAGGACTATTTTGTGAATTTGTGATGAAAAGAGGGAAGTGGTGGTGAGAAGATTAAGATTTATTTAAGTTTTTGTTATTGAAAAATCCCACATTGCGATAGTTAAAATAATATTTAATAAGTTGGACATAATGAAAAAAACAACAAAAATATTGAATTAATGAAGTAAAATATACAAAATATCAAAAAATACACAATACACCAGATTTTAACCAGTTTGTGTTAAACCATAAATCAATGAAATCATCATTATATAGCATCAAACAATATTATAAATTATAGATTGTCATCTACTGTGGAATACTTTATTTTCGCTGGAATTAATTTTCGCTGAAAAGGCTTTTTGGGCATTTTGCTTGGAATTTATTTTCACTGTTTTTTGATGAGTTTAATGTGAAATATAGAAAAAAAAGTATATTCGCTGGATTTTATTTTCACGGAATCATCCCTTCAGCGAAAATAGCGAAAATAAATTCCAAGCAAAAATAAAGTATTCTACAGTATATTGCATCTTTAGTATGCATAAATAAACAGAATAGATATGAAATATATGTTAGTTGATCTTTCCCCTTCTCAGTATTATATATCTATAATACTATATAGACAACCTGGACCCCTGTAGTAACCTTTGACCCTGCAATGCAAACAGAAAATGGCTGCAGTTTTCTACTCAAATATTCTGGCATGTTTCTTTTCATGGATTGAAATAAATTAATGTATGACAGGGAATGTTAGAATAATGATTGTATGTTGGTAATTGCATTCAGAGTGTGTCTTTAGCATGAATTCATATGCACATGTTTCAAATCAAGTTTATTCACTAAATTATTAAATTCATGTTCACAAACATCTTTTTCATTGGATCATTGTTATCACTTTCACAGTCAAATTGATATCAGAATGCATCTAAAAGTCAGGTCAGGTCAAATTAATATCAGAATGCATTCATAGATCAGATTAGGTCAAATTGATATTAGAATGCATCTATAGGGCATGTCAGGTCAAATTGATATCAGAATGCATCTATAGGTCAGGTCAGGTCAAATTGATATCAGAATGCATCTATAGGTCAGGTCAGATCAAATTGATATCAGAATGCATCTATAGGTCAGGTCAGGTCAAATTGATATTGAATGCATTTATAGGTCAGGTCAGGTCAAATTGATATCAGAATGCATCTATAGGTCAGGTCAGGTCAAATTGATATCAGAATGCATCTATAGGCCAGGTCAGGTCAAATTGATATCAGAATGCATCTATAGGTCAGGTCAGGTCAAATTGATATTGAATGCATCTATAGGTCAGGTCAGGTCAAATTGATATCAGAATGCATATATAGGTCAGGTCAGGTAAGATCAAATTGATATCAGAATGCATCTATAGGTCAGGTCAGGTCAGGTAAGATCAAATTGATATCAGAATGCATCTATAGGTCAGGTCAAATTAATGTCAGAATGCATCTATAGGTCAGATTAGGTTAAATTGATATCAGAATGCATCTATAGGTCAGGTCAGGTAAGATCAAATTGATATCAGAATGCATCTATAGGTCAGGTCAAGTCAAATTGATATCAGAATGCATCTATAGGTCAGGTCAAATTGATAATAATATGCATCTAAAAGTCAGGTCAGGTCAAATTGATATCAGAATGCATCTATGGGTCAGGTCAGGTCAAATTAATATAAAAATGCATCTACAATCCAACTCAGGTCAAATTAATATACAAATCGCATCAGGTCAGATCTCGGTGACAAGCCAACTGACATAGTCCTTAGCCTTGTTTTCATTAACAAATTAGAAAGTGTAATATGGTTTTGAATACAAGTTTTAGGAATAATTATAATCTAGTATGAATAAATCAATGATTTAGTGTCTTTGATTATACTTCCATAAGGCACAATAGCTATAGAATACTACCACCATGGGGCAACTCGACCACATGGGGCACCAACCGATAGCCGTGCCGACCTTCTTGTTCATCCAAATCAACAAGGTAAAACGTCACCCTCTCTTGGGTCTTGAGTTCTATGCTAATATACTTATTTTGACTTCTTTGATTTTACATCTTTTATTATTTTGATCAGAGTGATTTTTAGCATGCTTGGTTCTTGAGTGTATTCTTGTTGGTTCAGCATGATGATATTAGTGACTAATCCTGTTTAATAGTTTACTTGTGTGGCTTCACATTCACTTCTATACAAGTGTCATTATATTACTACTGGTACCATAGATTCACGCAGGCAGTATACATTGGTTATGTCATTTTACAATAATTAGAAATGCTAGAAAATAATTTTTAATTGGAATTCTTCTTAATTATGAAGTCTTAAATACCTCATAATTTTATTAAACTTGAAAATATAATTTTTGTGTTTTTTAATTTTTGTATTTTGACAATTTAAATAATAAAAAGAGCACTATAACTGTAGTGCTTTTCTTCATTGAAATTACCCGCTGGAGTGGCACTGGGAAAACCATTCGCCCTAGAAGACATCTATTACTGTCAAATCACTGTTCCCACTTTTATATGTTCATTGGATATTTGGTGTGTATGTGGGCTTAATTTTGGCACTACTATAATTGTTAATTGCATATTGTGTCATTTAATCTATCTCTTTGTATAAACTTCTCAAGTCACAATGTTGTCTCATTGACTTTTTAGAATTATTTGTCCTAAATGTCTGCAAAGTAATTCAAACTCTAGATTTTATTTCTGTTAAAATTGTGCACATCATTAAAAATAAAATAAAGAGAGAAATTGTTATCTGCGTATGAGTGAAGCCAGACAAGCAACATACTTTTTTCTTAATACTAATCATTTTATATATTCTGTAGATATTACTGATTAATGCATGGGCTTTCTTTATTGTAGACACCCTTCTCCCCCCACCCCTTCCCTCCTCTGATTTTGATCATCCCAAAGTTATCTGAGACACTTCCCATACTACCAGTAGACTAACACATTTCCAAGATGGCCGACAATTTTTTGTGAATAATGCTCAGAAAACCATGAAGAATAAAGTACATTATATGAATATATGCGTTTCCAATTTAATTTGTTGTCGGTCATGATGGACATATTTCTTTTTTAACTTGAATTTTTTAGCCATTTTGCACATAGCATTCATTCCTCTTATTCTAACCTGTGCACTGACTTTCTTTGCAGCTTTCTATAAACACTGAGTTCTTCTATGCTTCTACACACTTTGTATTATGCCACTTACTCTCATGTGTTACTCAAATGATTTTTTTTTCTTTTTTCTTTTTTAATTTAAAAATTTATAATGTTTATTTTAATACTGCTATTTAACTTTTATTTCATTTTGTCAGGTGATTTGATGTTTCATTACGTTATATGGGCTTTTCTTCCATCATAGGTGACAATGTATGCAACTATATTCACATTGACTGGACAGCCATAGTTTTTATCAAATGAATGCTTTTCTGATTT
Organism: Saccoglossus kowalevskii; assembly: GCF_978046115.1. Lineage (NCBI taxonomy): Eukaryota > Metazoa > Hemichordata > Enteropneusta > Harrimaniidae > Saccoglossus > Saccoglossus kowalevskii. Next base: position 9,445,831 of record NC_140657.1, read on the forward strand.
CCTTTCTCATCAACATCTCATGAAGGCTGGCATTATTTTCTCTTCATTTATTCACAATTATTAGATAAGGGTTACAAAAAATATACACCTTCACATTCAGCAACCTTTATATAAAATAAAATAATCTTAAATCACTTAAAGGGTGGCAGTCGTCGTGCCGCGTCCTGTTCAATATGGGACTCATAGCGACGTATACAACGCGTGTAAAATACATTGTTTATTTACATGAAATTCGAACACATGCTGCGCGACGACTACCGCGCTTTAATCTATTGTTCTATGATACCGTTTATATATTATACAAAAATATATTATATATGTATCTCACTCCTTCTTCTTCTAACTTCTGGTGGACAAGAAAAATGCGGTTCATTGCAGTTTGCACAGTACATGTATATTGCAAAACACCTATTAGATTTCAAAACTCCATTGATACTGAAACTCTATACATCACATTAAATAGTAAAAGTTGCCGAAAATCAATTCTAAAATTGTTTGATAAAGTAGAAGTTTAGCAGTAAATTCACATATTTAACAAATCTCAACGAAATCTCTGAAATACTGTTATTATTTTGCATCTTGGCCATTTTGACCATACACCGGTGATATTCAACACATTCAAACCCAGGAACAATGAAACCACAATTGTTTGCACACAATGGCTCAGATCAGTACCCAAGATCACATAGTGGCTATCCCACCAAAAATATCAAAGTGTGAGTCACACATTAAGTGGCTTTTAAAAACTGTTTACTACTGTTTTGATGCTGCATAACACATCAGGCAGCTGTCAGTTGGCTTCATTTGAATACATGGACAATCAGTTACCATGTTTTTCATAATAGCGTTTTGCATCAAAAACAAAACGGAAATAAATAATTTAAAATTAATCTCAAAATTGCTAATAAACATCCCAGGAAAAAAAACATTAAAGGAAATTGAGGAAAGAATTAAGTACAACTTTTGTGATGTGAATTCAGTGTTAATTGATTATATCAAACATTTTGATGTATCCAGTGTCATCCACAAATTAATTCCAAATTAATATTAGATATGTGACTAAACTGTTATTTGCTATTCCCAAATTTAAATGTAGTTAATTAGTATGCACAGATAATTTAATTGATAAACACCAATTTGTTAATTAATATGCACAAATTAGTTAATTATAATGTATGGATTAGTTAAATTATATGCACAAATTAGTAAAATAACATGCACAAATTATGTAATTAAAATGCACAAATTTGTTAATATGCACAGCCAGGTAACATGCACAAATTATTATTAATAAACAAGTTTGATTTGAGCAACTTGTAATTGGTTCTATAAAATTAGGTAATGAGTATGCAAATTAGTTAATTTGTATGCAAACACATGCAGAAAAACATGTTCACTTTTGTTTCTTTGATATTTGTAAAAGTATCCCTGGGAATAGTATCCCTGGGAATAGTATCCCTGGGAATAGTATCCCTGAGAATAGTATCCCTGGGAATAGTATCCCTGAGAATAGTGTCCCTGAGAATAGTGTCTCTGGGAATAGTGTCTCTGGGAATAGTGTCTCTGGGAATAGTGTCTCTGGGAATAGTATCCCTGGGAATATTGTCCCTGAGAATAGTGTCTCTGGGAATAGTGTCTCTGGGAATAGTATCCCTGGGAATAGTATCCCTGAGAATAGTGTCCCTGAGAATAGTGTCCCTGGGAATAGTGTCTCTGGGAATAGTGTCTCTGGGAATAGTATCCCTGGGAATAGTGTCCCTGAGAATAGTGTCTCTGGGAATAGTGTCTCTGGGAATAGTGTCTCTGGGAATAGTGTCTCTGGGAATAGTATCCCTGGGAATAGTATCCCTGAGAATAGTGTCCCTGAGAATAGTGTCTCTGGGAATAGTGTCTCTGGGAATAGTGTCCCTGGGAATAGTGTCTCTGGGAATAGTGTCCCTGGGAATAGTATCTCTGGGAATAGTGTCCCTGGGAATAGTGTCCCTGGGAATAGTATCTCTGGGAATAGTGTCCCTGGGAATAGTATCTCTGGGAATAGTGTCCCTGGGAATAGTGTCTCTGAGAATAGTATCTCTGGGAATAGTATCTCTGGGAATAGTGTCTCTGGGAATAGTGTCCCTGAGAATAGTGTCTCTGGGAATAGTGTCCCTGGGAATAGTGTCTCTGGGAATAGTGTCCCTGGGAATAGTATCTCTGGGAATAGTGTCCCTGGGAATAGTGTCCCTGGGAATAGTGTCTCTGGGAATAGTGTCCCTGGGAATAGTATCTCTGGGAATAGTGTCCCTGGGAATAGTATCTCTGGGAATAGTGTCCCTGGGAATAGTGTCTCTGGGAATAGTATCTCTGGGAATAGTATCTCTGGGAATAGTGTCCCTGGGAATAGTGTCCCTGGGAATAGTGTCCCTGAGAATAATGTCTCTGGGAATAGTGTCCCTGGGAATAGTATCTCTGGGAATAGTGTCCCTGAGAATAGTGTCTCTGGGAATAGTGTCCCTGGGAATAGTGTCTCTGGGAATAGTGTCCCTGGGAATAGTATCTCTGGGAATAGTGTCCCTGGGAATAGTGTCCCTGAGAATAGTGTCTCTGGGAATAGTGTCCCTGGGAATAGTGTCTCTGGGAATAGTGTCCCTGGGAATAGTATCTCTGGGAATAGTGTCCCTGGGAATAGTGTCCCTGGGAATAGTGTCCCTGGGAATAGTATCTCTGGGAATAGTGTCCCTGGGAATTGTATCTCTGGGAATAGTGTCCCTGGGAATAGTGTCTCTGGGAATAGTGTAGCCAAATATGACAACTTATTCTTCTCAACAGACACTAGAACCAAATTGAATTTAAGTCCAATTGAAGAAGCCAGTGAGAGTGTGGAGAATTCACCAGGTGGAGATGTTGATGGGCAGGATCTCTGCAGAGTGGTTTCTAACTGGATTCTGGCAAAACCGGAAATGAGTGAGAACAAACCAAAATGTTACATTACATTGTCACCTATGAGGATTTTCGTGACCATTGTCAATTATGAGTGAATCATGACAGCTTTTACCTGCTAATCTGTTTAAAATCATAACATTTTTGAAATCAAGATATTTTGTTACAGCAGTAATGGCAGTAAAAGTGTGTTAATTAATTTTTCAAGTACAAATAAAATCAAAATTTCAAATATTTTTATCCAGCAAACTGATTGGCAGGTAGTGAAGTGATTATCATATGTTGTCAAAATTTATGCTGTATTTGTTGTAAAACTCTGTTTTCCTGATAGGTTCTATGGCTATCGAACTTCAGGACAGACGTGCTGCTGATCCAGCCAAGGAAGCCCTTGTGCCTTCCACGAGTGCACGAAGGAATCTTCTGTCTCCACCTGCTGGTGAAGAAGGAGGAAGAATTCCCCAAAGGCGACGTCCAAGCATTCTCCCTGTTTTGGAAGTGGTTTCCTCAGATCCTGAAGATGAGGATTGTGGTATTAGGTTTACAAGCTGTAAAGATGAGGTAGATAACGACATTGAAGATATCAAAGTATGGGATGCTCAGAATGAAAATGAGTAAGTACCATGGCAACCAGTTTTTTATTTAATTTGTATTTTTAAAAAAAATCTACTTGGCTATTGTTAAAATTCACTATTTGGTGTTGATATATACCACAAAAGAATTTGATGAGAAAATTTGTATTCATAGCAACATGACAGTTGGAATAATATCAAAATATGTAACAGTTTGTGTAATTTCTCAACTATTCAATAACATGGCAGTGCTTTCCATACACTTCCACCATATCTCAGTATAACACTGTACACACATGGCAATTTTTATCTTCCACTATGCCTATAGCAAATTCTCATTTTTGCCTGATCCAGAAATTCAACCACTTAATTATTTGGCAGATTTCTATAATTTATTGGCTTCTAGAATTGCGTGTGTTTAGTTCTCCAAAATTGTTTCTTCCTCAGAGAATATTGGGTTTTCATAATGTTATATTGTTCCTTGCTTATGACTAAGAAAGACAATGTTGTATTAGCCACCATGGCAACTAATATTTTACCTAAATATTACTACTATTATATCTGTCAATGTGTTTTGAATGTTAACTCATATTTTGTTATCTATTATAGTTGGATGAAAGGCTATCCTCCCACTGCTCCATATATTGGATATACACCAATGTTCACACATCTGCTTTCTAAAGACAGGAAGCTATGTTGTCTTGAGTTAGATCAGGTTTGTGGTGACATTATACTTTCATATGGTATACATGTACTGATAAAACAATCATAGTACTTTGGTGTTATTGCATTTTCTGTTGCCAAAATTATATTCTACAGCCACTCCATGGGTTTTTAACTCATCAAATCCAGTTTTTATAAGAGTCCCCTAATCTGCCCCTGGTACTCAAAGCTTCTTTACAAACCCAAGGCTTACCACCTCTTTAGCTGACTGCTCCAATAACTGTCTATGTGGCTTTAGACATTGATATACTGCTCCAAGAACTCTTGTGTGTGGCTTTAGTCATTGATACATGTATACTGTTCATAGAACTCTGTGTGTGGCTTTAGTCATTGATATACTGATCCAACAACTCTCTACATGTATGTGGCTGCAGTCGTTGATATACTACTCCTAGAACTCTGTGTGTGGCTTTATTCATTGATATACTGCTCCAAGAACTCTGTGTGTGGCTTTAGTCATTGACATACTGTTCTTAAAACTCTGTGTGTGGCTTTAGTCATTGATATACTGTTCCTAAAACTCTCTATGTGGCTTTAGTCATTGACATACTGTTCCCAGAACTCTGTGCTAGGCTTTAGTCATTGATATACTGTTCCTAAAACTCTCTATGTGGCTTTAGTCATTGGCATACTGTTCCTAGAACTCTGTGCTAGGCTTTAGTCATTGATATACTGTTCTTAAAACTCTGTGTGTGGCTTTAGTCATTGATATACTGTTCCTAAAACTCTCTATGTGGCTTTAGTCATTGACATACTGTTCCCAGAACTCTGTGCTCGGCTTTAGTCATTGATATACTGTTCCTAAAACTCTCTATGTGGCTTTAGTCATTGACATACTGTTCCCAGAACTCTGTGCTAGGCTTTAGTCATTGATATACTGTTCCTAAAACTCTCTATGTGGCTTTAGTCATTGATATACTGCTTCAAGAACTCTCTATGTGGCTTTTGTCATTGATATACTGTTCCCAGAACTCTGTTCTAGGCTTTAGTCATTGATATACTGTTCTTAAAACTCTGTGTGTGGCTTTAGTCATTGATATACTGCTTCAAGAACTCAACTCAATTTTCGATCTCTATTTTTTCATTGAACATTTTTGTTTCAGATGACAGTTCTAATCATGAGCTGTGTTTTGTCATTTGTTTCATATTTGTAATCCATGTGAGATAAATTACTTTTGTGTTAGTTTATATTGTCCTGTCAGAGTAATTATTTGTTGTTATTTCAGCCATGTTCTCACTCAAGTCATCGATGTGCACGCGATTACAACTGGCCAAATAACTGTATTATATTGGCAGTGGAGTCTATCTCACCAGGATTGTATAATTTTATTGTACCACTTCGTGCTCACTGGAGGCCAAAACACACTCTAAAACCTATAGTTATTATATCTGAAAAAAGGTGAGGTCTGCTTTTAATACATTGCCTACTGTTGCTGTTTATTTCTCAGTCTTGATGGCTATATTAGACCTTCAGCAGTGTGTTGTCAGTATTGCTCTTTGTACATATTTTTAAAAAAGTACACTGTCAAAGACTTCAAATACCAAATATTTTCTGAAGGATTATTTGTGACAAATGAGTCAACTATTATTAGTATACTTATCTTCTGCTTTTGCAATGAAATACCAAATTATGCAATACCTTGTTCTGTCTGTACTATATATACCTGTCATATATTCTGTAGGCCAGACACAGTATTTCTGGAATGTATTGCAGCATTTCCTTTAGTGCATTATACAATAGGGTCTGTAGAAAGGTAAGTACTAATATGCAAAGAGTTATTGAACTTGGTATTTGAATAAACACACATTATATAGGCTAAAATTGTAGGCATTATATCTCAGGAGGTTTTATTCACAGCATAACATTAGTGGTGTTCACGTTAGAGATCTTGACATGTGCTGAGACTGGGGACCGAGTTGTCACATACCAAAACATGTGTGTCAATGGTTGGGACCGAGTCAGCATGTGCCAAGATTTGCTGCCAAATGCTCGACACAAACCAAAATCACGCTCTCAGTGCTGAATTTAAGAGAACATATACTGTTTCATACTAGTATGACATGACGATGGTGAAGTGAAGCTATATATGGTCATATGCTGTAGTAATGAATGAAATGAATTCAAACCATCGCCAGCGATGCATATTTATGTGCTGCTGCAACCATTTTTTTCTTGCAATGCTACATCAACGGGAAAAATAATTATTTTTCGAATCTTATTAGTCATTCATGCGCACAATGACTCATGATAAATCCCAACAGCAAATGGATATAATTGCAGTATAAAAAATATTATTATCATCATATACATATCGTTTTCCATGTTGGGGTCAAATAACAGATCAATGAATGATGGTGGAATTTCAGCACAGTTGAGTTTGTCCTGACTAATGTGAACACTGCTGCTGTAATCCCTCTGCAAACACAAAATATTAAACATTATGGCTGTGCTGAGATCCCATAGTGTGAAGGAATCAATCATTGCAAATTACTGCATTGTTTACATGTTGAAATTTTTTGTACCCATCATTTACATCAGAAATTAACTTTAATTAAAATAGTAAATCTTTTCATTAGAGAATATATGACACATTCACTGTTAATTCAAATGCCTGATTATTAAAAGGTATTATTATACATCTGTCACTGTAACGCCATAGGTTACAGTGTGCCAGAACCATATACCATATAAAGAAATGCAAATTCCAAATATGGAATGATTTTGTGCGTATGCATCCTCTAATAATAAAAACAAACATGGCTTTGACTGGACTCCACAAAAAGAAGTTCGCTGATTCTGTTCTAAGCTTTTTGGTTTTTGGCATTCCCATGATGTATCCTTGGAAGGAGAAGATGTATAATAATAAGGTTATTACAAGGATACTGAAAAGTATGCACTCAGACAGTACGCCATTGCATCGACCTCGCTGCGCGTTGGTCAACACTCCCTCTGTACTAATGGTAACAAAGGTGTGCTCCCTTTTAACAATTTTTTTCTAAAAAATCCCTGATTTCCACCACTTAATAATTGAATAGGTATGACTTATTTGTTGTATTTCAGTTTGGATGATTTATTGCGGGCTGGTATCCTGCAGGCTGATAATGTTGTTGTGGTAGACAGAGAGAGTAGTAAGCTTGCAGAAGAAGATTACATGGCTGACGCTTGTCAGGTTGTTGCTGTACAGACTATGTTTAAGTAAGAAAAATATAGAGCCCACTTAGTGACACAGTTTACCTTAAAATTATTTTAAATACTCACCACTTGGTGGCGCTATATTCCTAAAAAGATTATATTCACCACTTGGTGGCGCTATATTCCTGAAAAATTATACTCACCACTAGGTGGCGCTATATTCCTAAAAGATTATACTTGCCACTTTGCGGCGCTATATTCCTAAAAGATTATACTCATCACTTAGGTGTGTCATATGTAGTGTGTAAATACTGGTTTTGTTAAAAATTTGGAATCTCATATTGTCATGTTGGTTTGGTGAAAACAGGATGTGTAAATTCCATTCTGATTAGCTAACCCTAACCTTACCTGCTGCTTACCATGTCCAGTTACAGAAACTAGTACACCAGAGTCCTTCAATCAAAACACTGTTCTTTACACACTCATCATGCAAAAATGCTAGGAAATCTACCATCTAAATGAATTCAAAGTCACAACCAAATTAAAAGGTGAAATGGTCACAACATTCTGACTTGCTGAAAATTATTGAAATTTGATTACATATTTCCTGCAATTCATACATGTTCATACATCAAATATTTCACATAATAGTTTCAAGACTCTAATACAGCTAGCTGTAGAAATAATCTAAAGTGCTGACTTCACTTGCAAGAAGAAAAACTACAAACATTTTGAGAAATTAATTAGTTTTTATGACATTTGTAAAGACAATGTTTTGAAAGTCACTGACATTGTTTATCATAGAAATTTTCACTCTACGAATTTACATGATTTTCATCAACTTGCAAAATTAAATTGGTCTATAAGGGTATTCCATGATTGGCTCCAACTTAAAATATGATAATAAACTCTGATCAACATCGTTCTTGAAAAAAAATCAGATTTTGTGATGGTGGGATTATGTAATGAGTGTATATTCTTTGTTGTAGGTTGTTTCCTAGTTCTACTATTATTACTGAGTTAACACATCCATCCAATATGAGATTCATGCAGTTTAGAGCTAAGGACTATTACGCTTTGAAGCTGGCTCAAAAACAGAAGGTGTGTAGTTTGTGTGAATATTTTATCATATGAGTGATTGTCTGTCGTCCATGTTGACTTTTTATTTTTTCAACTTCTTTTGAAAACTACAAAAAGTGATATTTTTGACTTTTTGTTAAAAACTGCATGTCTTATTTATTCAATATCATACATAAAGGTAATACAGGTTGGTCTCTCTCAGATTTGTTCATTATGTGATGGTAGCTATCTGAGTCGAGAGGCTGCTTGTTGGATGTGTGAATTGACAGCACAAAAAAAGTGCTTCCTTGTTATATGAGCTTGTGTCATCAGTGAAGGTGAATTAACCTTCATGGGTTGGTCCATGCTTGCCATAATCATTGGTGTTGTGAGTCAAAGTGCTTTTAATATCTATAATTTGTTGTAGAAATTACCTTGTTGAGTTTGCTGTTTGAAAACACTATAAAATGATGTTCCAGAATCTCATATTGTTATTGTCTTACATGTTAATGGTTTGTAAACTGTAACATACATATATGAAGGGCAAAGTATATGAGGGGCATATGTCTGTCCTTGATGTTGTTGTTGTCATTATAATTATCATAAAACCCAAACAGTTTTCATGTGATTTCATTTCAACTTGAATATTACACTAACCAGTTTGAGATCTTGACTAAGTTTGATTTGAGTGTGTGTTCTATGTATATTTTTCAAGAAATTAGTTAAATTTTATTTAGAAGTATTTTCTTCTTCTGGTTGCATTATTCAAACAATTGTTTAGCCTTTTTTTGTTTTCAAAACAACATTTAAAAATTTGTCATCAATTTTTTCTCTGGTGTGTCTGGACGAATTTTATTCAAACTTGGTATTTACATCATTTATAGTAATGATGCATAACAACCTTTGGAAGTAATGAAATAATCTGATCCATTACAAAAATAGGTTACAAAATTCTTGTATCATCATACGTACAATATTGATCTCGAGCATGTCTTTTAGCGAGAGAACTGATTCGCTAATTCAAGATGTCGCCAATGACTCATTATAAACTCAAAATGTCCAAGGCTTGGGGATTTGTGTACAGTAATCCGCAACATAAAAATCTGAGGCAGTTTTGACAGTTTTTCTTTGTTTTTATGGAGATGATAACTGCGCATTTGTTTTGGCACGCGACAGATAGGAATTGTGAAAACAGGAAATCAACAATGACATTTTGCTATTACATCATTTTACCACAATTATCTAAAATTGCATGTCGCTTTTTCAACATGTTTTACAGTATATAACTGAACTTTTAAAGGTAATCTGAGAAATTTGTTTGTTTTCTTTACAGAAAGAAAAAGAGAGAGGTGCTAATCTCTCTTATATGTTTAGATTACCGTTTGCAGCTGGTAATGTGTTCACTGCTAGTATGTTGGATACATTGCTATACCAGGTATGTACATGTCTTTATTCAATTATCTGAATGTTATGTAGAGTGTGTAACCACCCACTTATTCAAATTAAATTGTATGCTGTTTAGATGATGTTGAACTAACTCATTAATATTAATTTATCGGTATACTCATCATTCATTTTGAATTACAAAAGTTTACATATAAAACCAACCACATCCGCATCTTTCAGTGCACATTGAAATGCTTCAGTTCATTAAAATAGTTTGTTTTTGTTTTGCAGTCATTTGTCAAAGAATACATGATTACTTTTACAAGATTACTACTAGGATTAGATCAAGCTGAAGGATCAGGATATTTATGTGAAATGAAGATTACAACGGATGATCTCTGGATTAGGACTTATGGCAGATTATACCAAAAGCTTTGTTCTACAACCTATGAGATACCAGTAGGCATCTATAGAACCCAGTCGCAGTCAGATAGCAAATCTGAGGTGAGTATATACACAATTTGTGTATTATTTGTGGTGTATATAATGCAATTTGTTTAGTAGCAAATCTGTAGTGGATATACACACAATCTGGTTGATCTCTGTTTGATTCAACAGACTTGACATGTCATACCGGTATCAGTTTGATTCAGCAGACTTGACATGTCATCTCTGTTTGATTCAGCAGACTTGACATCATCTCTGTTTGATTTAGCAGACTTGACATGTTATATCAGTTTGATTTAGCAGACTTGACATGTCATACATGTCATCTCTGTTTGATTCACCAGACTTGACATATCATCTCACTTTGATTCAGCAGACTTGACTTGACATGTCATATCAGTTTGATTCAGCAGACTTGACATGTCATCTCTGTTTGATTTAGCAGACTTGACATGTCATCTCAATTTGATTCAGCAGCCTTGTCATGTCATCTCAGTTTGATTCAGCAGACTTGATATGTCATTTCAGTTTAATTCAGCAGACTTGACTTGACATGACATGTCTTTATCATCTCAGTTTGATTCAGCAGACTTGATATGTCATCTCAGTTTGATTCAGCAGACTTGATATGTCATCTCAGTTTGATTCAGCAGATTTGTTTTATTGATAGATGTCTTATATTATTTCAGATGTCCCTGACCATTGACGATGATGACCAATCATCTACTTGTTTATCAGAAGAAAGGGCTACTTTGGCTGAATTAGTACGAAACAAAATGAAAAAATTAGGACTCCCAGAATCGGATTATGGTGAGTGATATAAGCAAAGTTTTTTTTTAAGTATGCTGACACATTTCTCCAATTTCATTGTTTTATTGGCACAAACACAAGCTTCAGTGTTTTTAAGAATTTTTCTATATCGGCCATTTCATCAAAGCATGAATGGTTTTTCTTGAGGAAAATTTATAAAATATTCATAAAACATTTATACTGGAAGACCCTCAAGTTTAATTCAAATACAAAAAATAAATTTTCACTTTGTGGGTTCCCTTCAATCATTAATAAGTTGTTTTCAATCATTATTCTAAACTCATGAAACATTATAAATATTTCATAAAAATACATTCATGCTTTCATGAAATTTACTGTATTTGATATATATTGTCATAGGAGCTAAGCTATACTTTCATATTTTCACTATTATGCAAAATCGTGGCTATATTGACTGGTGAGTCACTATACATTCGTTGACATTTTATTACTATGATATAATATGTAGATGCTGAAGCCAGTGAGAAGAGACATGCATTGTCTTATGTACTAATGAACCCAGCAGTGGATACTAAATTAGAACTTGATGATGTCATGTAAGTATATGCACATTATGATATAAAAATGCTTATGAAAAATGACGCTTCGAGACTCCTGTAATGTGTGAAAGTGGTGTTACAGAACCCCTGCCATATTTGGAAGTAGTCACAGCACCACTTCTATGCATGGAAGACTTCACAGAACCCCTGCCATATTTGGAAGTAGTCACAGCACCACTTCTATGCATGGAAGACTTCACAGAACCCTTGCCATATTTGGAAGTAGTCACAGCACCACTTCTATGCATGGAAGACTTCACAGAACCCTTGCCATATTTGGAAGTAGTCACAGCACCACTTCTATGCATGGAAGACTTCACAGAACCCTTGCCATATTTGGAAGTAGTCACAGCACCACTTCTATGCATAGAAGACTTCACAGAACCCCTGCCATATTTGGAAGTAGTCACAGCACCACTTCTATGCATGGAAGACTTCACAGAACCCTTGCCATATTTAGAAGTAGTCACAGCACCACTTCTATGCATGGAAGACTTCACAGAACCCTTGCCATATTTGGAAGTAGTCACAGCACCACTTCTATGCATGGAAGACTTCACAGAACCCTTGCCATATTTGGAAGTAGTCACAGCACCACTTCTATGCATGGAAGACTTCACAGAACCCCTGCCATATTTGGAAGTAGCCACAGCACCACTTCTATGCATGGAAGACTTCACAGAACCCCTGCCATATTTGGTAGTAGTCACAGCACCACTTCTATGCATGGAAGACTTCACAGAACCCCTGCCATATTTGGAAGTAGTCACAGCACCACTTCAATGCATGGAAGACTTCACAGAACCCCTGCCATATTTGGAAGTAGTCACAGCACCACTTCTATGCATGGAAGACTTCACAGAACCCTTGCCATATTTGTAAGTAGTCACAGCACCACTTCTATGCATGGAAGACTTCACAGAACCCCTGCCATATTTGGAAGTAGTCACAGCACCACTTCTATGCATGGAAGACTTCACAGAACCCTTGCCATATTTGGAAGTAGTCACAGCACCACTTCTATGCATGAAAGACTTCACAGAACCCCTGCCATATTTGGAAGTAGTCACAGCACCACTTCTATGCATGGAAGACTTCACAGAACCCCTGCCATATTTGGAAGTAGTCACAGCACCACTTCTATGCATGGAAGACTTCACAGAACCCCTGCCATATTTGGAAGTAGTCACAGCACCACTTCTATGCATGGAAGACTTCACAGAACCCTTGCCATATTTGGAAGTAGTCACAGCACCACTTCTATGCATGGAAGACTTCACAGAACCCTTGCCATATTTGGAAGTAGTCACAGCACCACTTCTATGCATGGAAGACTTCACAGAACCATTGCCATATTTGGAAGTAGTCACAGCACCACTTCTATGCATGGAAGACATCACAGAACCCTTGCCATATTTGGAAGTAGTCACAGCACCACTTCTATGCATGGAAGACTTCACAGAACCCCTGCCATATTTGGAAGTAGTCACAGCACCACTTCTATGCATGGAAGACTTCACAGAACCCTTGCCATATTTGGAAGTAGTCACAGCACCACTTCTATGCATGGAAGACTTCACAGAACCCCTGCCATATTTGGAAGTAGTCACAGCACCACTTCTATGCAAGGAAGACTTCACAGAACCCTTGCCATATTTGGAAGTAGTCACAGCACCACTTCTATGCATGGAAGACTTCACAGAACCCCTGCCATATTTGAAAGTAGTCACAGCACCACTTCTATGCATGGAAGACTTCACAGAACCCCTGCCATATTTGGAAGTAGTCACAGCACCACTTCTATGCATGAAAGACTTCACAGAACCACTGCCATATTTGGAAGTAGTCACAGCACCACTTCTATGCATGGAAGACTTCACAGAACCCCTGCCATATTTGGAAGTAGTCACAGCACCACTTCTATGCATGGAAGACTTCACAGAACCCCTGCCATATTTGGAAGTAGTCACAGCACCACTTCTATGCATGGAAGACTTCACAGAACCCTTGCCATATTTGGAAGTAGTCACAGCACCACTTGTATGCATGGAAGACTTCACAGAACCCCTGCCTGATGTGGAAAAAGTTGCAGCACCACTTCTATGCATGGAAGAATTCCAGGGAACTCTGCTATGTGTGGAAGTAGTTGCAGCACCACTTCTATGCATGAAAGACTTCACAGAACCCCTGCCTTATGTGGAAAAAGTTGCAGCACCACTTCTATGCATGGAAGAATTCCAGGGAACTCTGCTATGTGTGGAAGTAGTCGCAGCACCACTTCTATGCATGGAAGAATTCCAGGGAACTCTGCTATGTGTGGAAGTAGTCGCAGCACCACTTCTATGCATGGAAGACTTCACAGAACCCCTGCCTTATGTGGAAAAAGTTGCAGCACCACTTCTATGCATGGAAGAATTCCAGGGAACTCTGCTATGTGTGGAAGAAGTCGCAGCACCACTTCTATGCATGGAAGAATTCCAGGGAACTCTGCTATGTGTGGAAGAAGTCGCAGCACAACTTCTATGCATGGAAGAATTCCAGGGAACTCTGCTATGTGTGGAAGTCGTCGCAGCACCACTTCTATGCATGGAAGACTTCACAGAACCCCTGCCTTATGTGGAAAAAGTTGCAGCACCACTTCTATGCATGGAAGAATTCCAGGGAACTCTGTTATGTGTGGAAGTAGTCGCAGCACCACTTCTATGCATGGAAGAATTCCAGGGAACTCTGCTATGTGTGGAAGTAGTCACAGCACCACTTCTATGCATGGAAGACTTCACAGAACCCCTGCCTTATGTGGAAAAAGTTGCAGCACCACTTCTATGCATGGAAGAATTCCAGGGAACTCTGCTATGTGTGGAAGTAGTCGCAACACCACTTCTATGCATGAAAGACTTCACAGAATCCCTGCCTTATGTGGAAAAAGTTGCAGCACCACTTCTATGCATAGAAGAATTCCAGAGAACTCTGCTATGTGTGGAAGTAGTCGCAGCACCACTTCTTGCATGGAAGAATTCCAAGGAACTCTGCTATGTGTGGAAGTAGTCGCAGCACCACTTCTATGCATAGAAGAATTCCAGGGAACTCTGTTATGTGTGGAAGTAGTCACAGCACCACTTCTATGCATGGACGGATTCCTGGTAACTCTGCTATGTGTGGAAGTAGTCGCAGCACCACTTCTATGCATGGAAGAATTCCAGGGAACTCTGCTATGTGTGGAAGTAGTCGCAGCACCACTTCTATGCATAGAAGAATTCCAGGGAACTCTGCTATGTGTGGAAGTAGTCGCAGCACCACTTCTATGCATAGAAGAATTCCAGGGAACTCTGCTATGTGTGGAAGTAGTCGCAGCACCACTTCTATGCATAGAAGAATTCCAGGGAACTCTGCTATGTGTGGAAGAAGTCGCAGCACCACTTCTATGCATAGAAGAATTCCAGGGAACTCTGCTATGTGTGGAAGTAGTCGCAGCACCACTTCTATGCATAGAAGAATTCCAGGGAACTCTGCTATGTGTGGAAGTAGTCGCAGCACCACTTCTATGCATAGAAGAATTCCAGGGAACTCTGCTATGTGTGGAAGTAGTCGCAGCACCACTTCTATGCATAGAAGAATTCCAGGGAACTCTGCTATGTGTGGAAGTAGTCACAGCACCACTTCTATGCATGGAAGGATTCCTGGTAACTCTGCTATGTGGGAAGTAGTCGCTGCATCACAAGCTTTTTTTACAGCCATTCTGAGAGTATTTTGGAAAGTCAGTTAGCAAGACGGCTGCAACTTTGCAAAACACTTGGGTTTTGTCCAATCTAGTCTTGACGATGCCATGTCATTGACAATTAATCACAGTTTGCATTGGTTGATGTAGCAGTTCTAGAGAACACTTTGACACTGACGCCTAAAATATTTATAACATTATTTGTATCAAACTATGTCTTTTTTTTTTTACCAATTAACACTTTTGTTTAATTTGTAGTTTTATTATTCGACCAGCTGGTGGACCAAATGCTTCATCTCCAATGCCTCCTAGGCGTAAATACAGCACTAGAAGACCTAAAACTGAGGGTGAAAAGAGAGAGGATCCACCAGGAAGCATGGATACTAAACTGTAAAGCCCAGTATATAGAAGCATATCGTGAAAATACACGAATCATGATATAATTGCCCTTCATATTGTTAAAGATTTCTACCAATTAATGGGTTTTACCATTATTGCATGAATGCAGGGGTATGTGAGGGGGCAACACTGTCATAGAAACCACAAAGCCATGAATCATGATTTTCTTTTTATGGGGTGTTTTGTTAATCATGAATGAAGAATAGTTGGATTCAATTTTGTATGTGAGTTTAAAACTATTTCTGTCAAACCAACTTGTTTACAAGGATCATTTGATTTGTATCGTAATATTATAATAATCCACATTTAGAATGATAAATTGATGGATATTTACACACACAAAAAAACTTAAAATGTATTAACATGCCAATGAAACTGTTTATCAAACTTTTATATAGATATAAAGTTGCATGAGTATTTTTGGGTGACTTTAAAATATCAATTGATTTGAGCATCCCTAAGTAACTTTAAAATAACAGTTCATTTGAGTATCCCTAAGTGACTTTAAAATAACAGTGAATTTGAGTAACTCCAAGTGACTTGAAAATAACAGTTCATTTGAGTACCCCCAAGTGACTATAAAATAACAGTTCATTTTAGTATCGCCAAGTGACTTTAAAATAACAGTCCATTTGAGTATCCCTAAGTGACTTTAAAATAACAGTTCAGATGAGTTGATTTTATGAAAATGATTATTAACTTGCCATAGGTGATTCTTATTCAGTTTCTTAACAACCATGTGATGGACTATTTGGGACTAACATCTTGTAACCCAAGTGATGGAATCTAATCTAATTAGTTAGTTTCTTTAGTAATCATGTGATAACATCTTTCTGAAAGAGACAATGTAAGAGTGATGTCGCAGTCTACACTAAAAGAAAATGAGTCTCATGAATACCACATTGTGTTTGATGTGGATCCCATAGTGATATATACAATGTGTGTAAAATACATCATTTGTTCACATAGTGGTATATACAATGTGTGAAAAATACATCGTTTGTTCACAGTGGTATATACAATGTGTGTAAAATACATCATTTGTTCACATAGTGGTATATACAATGTGTGAAAAATACATCGTTTGTTCACAGTGGTATATACAATGTGTGTAAAATACATCATTTGTTCACATAGTGGTATATACAATGTGTGTAAAATACATCATTTGTTCACATAGTGGTATATTCAATGTGTGAAAAATACATCATTTGTTCACAGTGGTATATACGATGTGTGTAAAATACATCATTTGTTCACATAGCGGTATATACAATGTGTGTAAAATACATCATTTGTTCACACAGTGGTATATACAATGTGTGAAAAGTACATCATTTGTTCACATAGTGGTATATTCAATGTGTGAAAAATACATCATTTGTTCACATAGTGGTATATACAATGTGTGAAAAATACATCATTTGTTCACATAGTGGTACATAAAATGTGTGTAAAATACATTATTTATTCACATACACTGTAGTGGTGTATATAATGTGTGTAAAATACATCATTTGTTCCAATAGTGGTATATTCAATGTGTGAAAAATACATCATTTGTTCACATAGTGGTATATACAATGTGTGTAAAATACATCATTTGTTTTCATAGTGGTATATACAATGAATGAAAAATACATCATTTGTTCACATAGTGGTATATACAATGTGTGAAAAATACATCATTTGTTCACATAGTGGTATATACAATGTGTGAAAAATACATCATTTGTTCACATAGTGGTATATGCAATGTGTGAAAAATACATCATTTGTTCTAATAGTGGTATATACAATGTGTGTAAAATACATCATTTGTTCACATAAAATTTGAACACACGCTATGTGATGACCACATTTCTGTAATAATTAGCATAAATCTGAATGACAATGTAATAAACTCTGTGGCAACCTCTTGATGTATTTTTAATATTTATACGATTTACAAGTCACGGAATACAAAAATGATTGTATATATTTTTGCCAAATTTAATTGCACTAATTACAAAAATAACTGCAACCAGAATATGAATGGTTTTGCTGTTTTGTACTATTCAACTCAACGTCTTTGTGTTTTGTCAGTTTTTAAATGTCCTTGATATTAATAACTGTAATAGTATTTGTTATATGTGCTATTATATATATATATATATATAATATTATGAAGAGCAGGGAAGTAATTTATAATATTGATTACTGTAAACAAACTATCATGTAAAGGCAAAAATTGATTTGAAATATGATCAGCCATGTTCAAAATTCAACTGAGATCGACAACAATTTATATTTTTCCAAAAGACAGTAGGTTCGTAGTACAAATTATTGATAATATTTAATTGGTTGTGATTGATAAAAACAATGATTTCATGTTTTTTGACAACTTCCTCATACTACATGTGCAATATTTTGATAATTTGTTTAGTTTTTAGAGACATTTTTGTATGTAAATGATATTTATTATGTATACAGTGTCTTTCATTCAGGTCGTACTCGTCTGCTTATATTTTTTACTTATTTATCAAACACTTTTTAAATTTTTATTATAACTGTACATTTTTTGTACTGGTTTTTGTATTATTTGTTGAGCATAAACCCAAGTCAGTGTTTTTCATTACTTGACATTTGGTGATATCAGGTTATTGTTTCATAACTAAATTATCTTTTTCACATAGGCACTTTATCATACTCTCATTATTTGTTTTTTAGGTTGCTGAGCAACCATACTAGCATCGTCATTTAAGAAGCATTTTTCGTATAATCATGCAACCTGTCATGCTATTAAATATATAGAAATTAGATTTTTTTACTAAATTTTTGACAATTTACACCATTTTTTTGAATTGTAAATCCAACTGAAGTTCAGAATTGAACAATCTAGTAGTTTCAAAATTAAAAATATCCATTAATTGACAACATTTCAGGAAATCCTTTTATCAAAAGCGTTCATCAAAGTTAAAGTGTTAAATTTCATATAAACTCAGTGTTTATTTTAATGGCACATACTTCGGTCTATTCTATTTGTGCCTAAATTTTCCAATCACTGTCTTACATTTGAATTCTGTTTCTCATCGATGGAGATGACAAACAGACAAATATTTAAATGAATCACCATGTCTTAATTAGCCATTCAGCAGATGAGTTTGTATGTACCCCCCATTGATTAGTCAATGACAGCTATTTGCAACTTGCATTGACTAGCCAAAAATACTTTCATTCAGACTAGATTATTTGATGCCCTGCCAATTTCATTATGTGTATGCAAGTCATTTCAACTAAGGAATAGATATATATATATATATATATATATATATATGGATGAACAAAACAAATCGTGCACAGTTTTAAATTCTGTCACTTAATATTACAGAAATATTTTCCCAGAAAGGAAATGATTGAATTGATTGTCAATTGCTTCATATCACTAGATGTAATATTTAATAAATATTTTTAGTTCATTTATCATATTGATTATTCATTAACTATTTATTGATAATGTTTCACATGGTGTCAAACTGTTTATTGTTTATAGATTGTTTATTTCTATAATAAAAAGTCACAGCATTTTACAACAAATATTTCTCTTTAATTGTTTTTAGCCTATTATGAGATGAACATTTGCATAGTTCAGACAAGGGTTTTTGTGACCCCAATATTCATGATATACACCTCAATACCCATGACATACACCTCAATACATGTGATATACACCACAATACTAAAGATATATACCTAAATACTAATGATATACACCTTACATGAAATATCATAGTATACCTTCCTATTATTATTAAGAAAGTAGTAACAGGCATTTTTTTCATGTTATTTTATTTTATGCATTTACAAGTCGTGCTTGTTCATCTCCTTTTTTCAGGCCATAACATATTCTTACGGTGGGATATTTTATTTTGGTGATTTTATGTAATTTTTCGAGATTAGTGGGGGATTAATTTCAGGGAATGTATTGCGGAACATGTAGTGTATTAATTTTATAGAACAACTTATGTGCGTTATATTATAAAACACTAGATTTGCAAGTGGTGGACTGATATCCACCAATGTAGGCAGTTTAATAAAGGTCAATTGTCTAAAACACATGGTATGAAAATGAAAAAAAAGAGAAGAAATAAAAGACAAATGCTAGCAGGCTGAACCAGGCAATGCCTTAATGGATGCAATTAGGACCAGAACTGGGACACACCACTCTTTGGGTCTTTAGGATCTTGAAATTTGCAATCTTTCAAATCTTGATACCTGTAGAGAGGGAAGATACAGCAGCCAAATATACCCATGTCACGTGTTCAGGGCGGTGACTTTAAAGAATCTGCAACTGAGCGCCAAGCATCAGGAGAAACTGGCTTTATATGGATACGATGTACGGGTAATTTTGCTGGGAACACCAATCATAATTCAGATGAGCCAAACAATCTTCCGATCAATGATAGACAAAGCGCCCCAAGGTAGGATTCACTCACACACGCATCTGATCTAAAACTGATGACTATTTAAGTTATATTCCTATCACCACATCTTATAACTGGATATGTGGTGACATAATATATCAAGGTTTTGTTAATCTGAACAAGGTTATGTTCAATAATTGATGATAGTGTTGATTGGACTTAATCATCATGTCTCAGTAGGTGAAGGTATAAGCAAATATTCAAAATAAAGATTTCATAATTAGTACGGAAAATAAGACAAATTGAAGAATAAGTGTCAATCAAAATAAAGTTGATGTTGTCACGTTGTGTAACAAAAAATGAACATTCTTTTGGAGTAATCGTGCTTTAAATTAGGAATATTTTTTTTGGGAAATGCATGATATGATTCCAAGGGACAAGCAAGATAATTTCAAACAATGTGTAAATGAAAAAAGAACAATCAGTGTAGATTATTAAAACGTTACGTTATATTGTAAAACACTAGATCTGCAAATAGTGGACTGATATCCATCAATGTAGGCAGTATAATAAAGGTCGATTGTCTAAAACAGATGGTATGAAAATGAAAAAAAGAAGAAATAAAAGAAAAATGCTAGCAGGCTGCATCAGGCAATGCATTGATGGATGTAATTATGACAAGAACTGGGACACACCACTCTTTGGGTCTTTAGGATCTTGAAATTCGCAATCTTTCAAATCTTGAAACCTGTAGAGAGGGGGAGATACAGCAGCCAAATATAGCCTTGTCACGTGTTCAGGGCGGTGACTTTGTAGAATCTGCAACTGAGCGCCAAGCATCAGGAGAAACTGGCTTTATATGGATACGATGTACGGGTAATTTTGCAGGGAACACCAATCATAATTCAGATCAGCCAAACAATCTTGCGATCAATGATAGACAAAGCGCCCCAAGGCAGGATTCACTCGCACTCGCATCCGATCTAAAACTGATGACTATTTAAGTTATATTCCTATCACCACATCTTATAACTGGATATGTGGTGACATAATATATCAAGGCTTCGTTAATCTGAACAAGGTTACGTTCAATAATTGATGATAGTGTTGATTGGACTTAATCATCATGTCTCAGTCTGTGAAGGTATAAGCAATTCAAAAATAAAGATTTCATAATTAGTACAGAAAATAGGACAAATTGAAGGATAAGTGTCAATCAAAATAAAGTTTATGTTGTCACGTGGTGTAACCAAAAATGTACATTCTTTTGGAGTAATCGTGCTTAGAATTAGTTATGTTATATTATAAAACACTAGATTTGCAAAAGGTGGACTGATATCCATTAATGTACGCAGTTTAATAAAGGTCAATTGTCCAAAATACATGGAATAAAAATAAAAAAAAAGAAGAAAGAAAAAAGAAAAATGCTAGCAGGCTGCACCAGGCAATGCCTTGATGGATGCAATTAGGACCAGAACTGGGACACACCACTCCTTGGGTCTTTAAGATCTTGAAATTTGCAATCTTTCAAATCTTGAAACCTGTGGAGAGGGGAGATACAGCAGCCAAATATACCCATGTCACGTGTTCAGGGCAGTGACTTTGTAGAATCTGCAACTGAGCGCCATGCATCAGGAGAAACTGGCTTTATATGGATACGATGTACGGGAACACCAATCATAATTCAGATCAGCCAAACAATCTTGCGATCAATGATAGACAAAGCACCCCAAGGTAGGATTCACTCGCACTCGCATCCGATCTAAAACTGATGACTATTAAAGTTATATTCCTATCACCACATCTTATAACTGGATATGTGGTGACATAATATATCAAGGTTTCGTTAATCTGAACAAGGTTATGTTCAATAATTGATGACAGTGTTGATTGGACTTAATCATCATGTCTCAGTCGGTGTAGGTATAAGCAATTATTCAAAAATAAGGATTTCATAATTAGTACAGAAAATAGGAAAATATGAAGGTTAAGTGTTAATCAAAATAAAGTTCATGTTGTCACGTAGTGTAACCAAAAATGAACATTCTTTTGGAGTAATCGTGCTTAGAATTAGGAATATTTTTTGGGAAATGCATGAATACAATGGACAAGCAAGATAATTTCAAACAATGTATAAATGAAAACAGAACAATCAGTGTAGATTATAAAAACGTTACATTATATTGTAAAACACTAGATGTGCAAATGGTGGACTGATATCCATCAATGTAGGCAGTTTAATAAAGGTCGATGTCTAAAACAGATGGTATGAAAATGAAAAAAAAAGAAGAAATAAAAGAAAAATTCTAGCAGGCTGCTCCAGGCAATGCCTTGATGGATGTAACTAGGACCAGAACTGGGACACACCACTCTTTGGGATCTTGAAATTCACAATCTTTCAAATCTTGAAACCTGTAGAGAGGGGATATACAGCAGCCAAATATACCCATGTCTCGTGTTCAGGGCGGTGACTTTGTAGAATCTGCAACTGAGCGCCAAGCATCAGGAGAAACTGGCTTTATATGGATACAATGTACGGGTAAATTTTGCTGGGAACACCAATCATAATTCAGATCAGCCAAACAATCTTGCGATCAATGATAGACAAAGCGCCCCCAAGGCAGGATTCACTCGCACTCGCATCCGATATTAAACTGATGACTATTTAATTTATATTCCTATCACCACATCTTATAACTGGATATGTGGTGACATAATATATCAAGGTTTCGTTAATCTGAACAAGGTTATGTTCAATAATTGATGATAGTGTTGATTGGACTTAATCATCATGTCTCAGTCGGTGTAGGTATAAGCAATTATTCAAAAATAAAGATTTCATAATTAGTACAGAAAATAGGAAAATATGAAGGATAAGTGTTAATCAAAATAAAGTTCATGTTGTCACGTGGTGTAACCAAAAAATGAACATTCTTTTGGAGTAATCGTGCTTAGAATTAGGAATATTTTTTGGGAAATGCATGAATACACTGGACAAGCAATATAATTTCAAACAATGTGTAAATGAAAACAGAACAATTAGTGTAGATTATAAAAACGTTACGTTATATTGTAAAACACTAGATCTGCAAATGGTGGACTGATATCCATCAATGTAGGCAGTTTAATAAATGTCAATTGGCTAAAACACATGGTATGAAAATGATAGAAAGAAGAAATAAAAGAAAAAATGCTAGCAGGCTGCACCAGGCAGCTTGATGCAATTAGGACCTGAACTGGGACACACCGCTCTTTAGGTCTTTAAGATCTTGAAATTCGCAATCTTTCAAATCTTGAAACTTGTAGAGAGTGGAGATACAGCAGCCAAATATACCCATGTCACGTGTTCAGGGAGGTGACTTTGTAGAATCTGCAATTGAGCGCCAAGCATCAGGAGAAACTGGCTTTATATGGATACAATGTACGGGTAAATTTTGCTGGGAACACCAATCATAATTCAGATCAGCCAAACAATCTTGCGATCAATGATAGACAAAGCGCCCCCAAGGCAGGATTCACTCGCACTCGCATCCGATATTAAACTGATGACTATTTAAGTTATATTCCTATCACCACATCTTATAACTGGATATGTGGTGACATAATATATCAAGGTTTTCTTAATCTGAAGAAGGTTATGTTCAATAATTGATGATAGTGTTGATTGGATTTAATCATCATGTCTCAGTCTGTGAAGGTATAAGCAAATATTCAAAATAAAGATTTCATAATTAGTACGGAAAATAAGACAAATTGAAGAATAAGTGTCAGTCAAAATAAAGTTTATGTTGTCACGCGGTGTAACCAAAAAATGAACATTCTGTTGGAGTAATCGTGCTTAAAATTAGAAATATTTTTTGGGAAATGCATGATTACAATGGACAAGCAAGATAATTTCAAACAATGTGTAAGTGATAACAGAACAATCAGTGTAGATAATTGAAAAGTTACGTTATATTGTAAAACACTAGATTTGCAAATGGTGGACTGATATCCATCAATGTAGGCAGTTTAATAAAGGTCAATTGTCCAAAACACATGGTATGAAAATAAAAAAAAAGAAGAAGAAAAAGGAAAAATGCTAGCAGGCTGCGCCAGGCAATGCTTTGATGGATGCAATTAGGACCAGAACAATAACACACCACTCGTTGGTCTTCAGGATCTTGAAATTCGCAATCTTTCAAATCTTGAAACCTGTAGAGAGGGGAGATACAGCAGCCAAATATACCCATGTCTCTTGTTCAGAGCGGTGACATTGTAGAATCTGCAACTGAGCGTCAAGCATCAGGAGAAACTGGCTTTATATGGATACGATGTACGGGTAAATTTTGCTGGGAACACCAATCATAATTCAGATCAGCCAAACAATCTTGTGATCAATGACAGACAAAGCGCCCCCAAAGTAGGATTCGCTCGCACTCGCATCCGATATAAAACTGACGACTATTTAAGTTATATTCCTATCACCACATCTTATAACTGGGTATGTGGTGACATAATATATCAAGGTTTTGTTAATCTGAACAAGGTTATGTTCAATAATTGATGATAGTGTCGATTGCACTTAATCATCATGTCTCAGTCGGTGGAGGTATAAGCAAATATTCAAAAGTAAAGATTTCATAATTTGTACAGAAAATAAGACAAATTGAAGGATAAGTGTCGATCAAAATAATGTTAATGTTGTCACGTGGTATAACCAAAAAATGAACATTCTTTTGGAGTAATCGTGCTTTAAATTAGGAATATTTTTTGGGAGATGCATGATTCCAATGGACAAGCAAGATAATTTCAAACAATGTGTAAATGCAAAATGAACAATCAGTGTAGATTATTAAAAAGTTACGTTATATTGTAAAACACTAGATTTGCAAATGGTGGACTGATATCCATCAAGGTAGGCAGTTTAATAAAGGTCAATTGTCTAAAACACTTGATATGACAACGAAAAAAAGAAGAAGAAATAAAAGAAAAAATGCTAGCAGGCTGCACCAGGCAATGCCTTGATGGATGCCATTAGGACCAGAACAAGAACACACCACTCTTTGGGTCTTTAAGATCTTGAAATTCGCAATCTTTCAAATCTTGAAACTTGTAGAGAGTGGAGATACAGCAGCCAAATATACTCATGTCACGTGTTCAGGGAGGTGACTTTGTAGAATCTGCAACTGAGCGCCAAGCATCAGGAGAAACTGGCTTTATATGGATACGAGGTACGGGTAATTTTGCTGGGAACACCAATCATAATTCAGATCAGCCAAACAATCTTGCGATCAATGATAGTCAAAGCGCCCCCAAGGTAAGATTCACTCGCACTCGCATCCGATATAAAACTGATGACTATTTAAGTTATATTCCTATCACCACATCTTATAACTGGATATGTGGTGACATAATATATCAAGGTTTCGTTAATCTGAACAAGGTTATGTTCAATAATTGATGATAGTGTTGATTGGACTTAATCATCATGTCTCAGTAGGTGAAGGTATAAGCAAATATTCAAAATAAAGATTTCATAATTAGTACGGAAAATATGACAAATTGAAGGATAAGTGTCAATCAAAATAAAGTTGATGTTGTCACGTGGTGTAATCCAAAAATGAGCATTCTTTTGGAGTAATCGTGCATAAAATTAGAAATATTTTTTGGGAAATGCACGATTAGAATGGACAAGCAAGATAATTTCAAACAATGTGTAAATGCAAAATAAACAATCAGTGTAGATTATTAAAAATTTACGTTATATTGTAAAACAGTAGATTTGCAAATGGTGGACTGATATCCATCAATGTAGGCAGTTTAATAAAGGACAATTGTCTAAAACACATGGTATGAAAATCAAAAAAAAGAAGAAATAAAAGAAAAATGCTAGCAGGCTGCACCAGGCAATGCCTTGATGGATGCAATTAGGACCAGAACAAGAACACACCACTCTTTGGGTCTTTAAGATCTTGAAATTCGCAATCTTTCAAATCTTGAAACTTGTAGAGAGTGGAGATACAGCAGCCAAATATACCCATGTCACGTGTTCAGGGAGGTGACTTTGTAGAATCTGCAACTGAGCGCCAAGCATCAGGAGAAACTGGCTTTATATGGATACAATGTACGGGTAAATTTTGCTGGGAACACCAATCATAATTCAGATCAGCCAAACAATCTTGCGATCAATGATAGACAAAGCGCCCCCAACGTAGGATTCACTCACACTCGCATCCGATATAAAACTGATGACTAATTAAGTTATATTCTTATCACCACATCTTATAACTGGATAAGTGGTGACATAATATATCAAGGTTTCGTTTATCCGAACAAGGCTATGTTCAATAATTGATGACAGTGTTGATTGGACTTAATCATTATGTCTCAGTTGTGAAGGTATAAGCAAATATTCGAAAATAAAGATTTCATAATGAGTACGGAAAATAAAACAAATTAAAGACTATGTGTCAATCAAAATAAAGTTCATGTTGTCACGTGGTGTAACCAAAAAAATGAACATTCTTTTGGAGTAATCGTGCTTTAAATTAGGAATATTTTTTGGGAGATGCATGACTCCAATGGACAAGCAAGATAATTTGAAACAATGTGTAAATGCAAAATGAACAATCAGTGTAGATTATTAAAAAGTTACGTTATATTGTAAAACACTAGATTTGCAAATGGTGGACTGATATTCATCAATGTAGGCAGTTTAATAAAGGTCAATTGTCTAAAACACATGGAATAAAAATGAAAAAAAGAAGAAGAAATAAAAGAAAAATGCAAGCAGGCTGCACCAGGCAATGCTTTGATGGATGCAATTAGGACCAGAACTGGGACACACCACTCTTTGGGTTTTTAGGATCTTGAAATTCGCAATCTTTCAAACCTGTAGAGAGGGGAAATACAGCAGCCAGATACACCCTTGTCACGTGTTCAGGGCGGTGACATTGTAGAATCTGCAACTGAGCGCCAAGCATCAGGAGAAACTGGCTTTATATGGATACGATGTACGGGTAAATTTCGCTGGGAACACCAATCACAATTCAGATCAGCCAAACAATCTTGCGATCAATGATAGTCAAAGCGCCCCCAAGGTAGGATTCACTCGCACTCGCATCCGATATAAAACTGATGACTATTTAAGTTATATTCCTATCACCACATCTTATAACTGGATATGTGGTGACATAATATATCAAGGTTTTGTTAATCTGAACAAGTTTATGTTCAATAATTGATGACAGTGTTGATTGCACTTAATCATCATGTCTCAGTCGTTGGAGGTATAAGCAAATATTCAAAAATTAAGATTTCATAACTTGTACAGAAAATAAGACAAATTGAAGGATAAGTGTCGATCAAAATAATGTTAATGTTGTCACGTAGTGTAACCAAAAAATGGACATTCTTTTGGAGTAATCGTGCTTTAAATTAGGAATATTTTTAGGGAAATGCATGATTTCAATGGACAAGCAAGATAATTTCAAATAATGTGTAAGTGAAAACAGATCAATCAGTGTAGATTATTAAATAGTTACTTTATATTGTAAAACACTAGATTTGCAAATGGTGGACTGATATTCATCAATGTAGGCAGTTTAATAAAGGTCAATTGTCTAAAACACATGGTATGAAAATAAAAAAAGAAGAAGAAATAAAACAAAAATGCTAGCAAGCTGCACCAGGCAATGCCTTGATGGATGTAATTAGCACCATAACTGGGACACACCACTCTTTGGGTCTTTAGGATCTTGAAATTCGCAATCTTTCAAATCTTGAAACCTGTAGAGTGGGGAAATACAGCAGCCAAATATACCCATGTCACGTGTTCAGGGCGGTGACTTTGCAGAATCTTCAACTGAGCGCCAAGCGTCAGGAGAAACTGGCTTTATACGGGATAAGATGTACGGGTAATTTTGCTGGGAACACCAATCCTAATTCAGATAAGCCGAACAATCTTGCAATCAATGATAGTCAAAGCGCCACAAGGTAGGATTCACTCGCACTCGCATCCGATCTAAAACTGATGACTATTTAAGTTATATTCCTATCACCACATCTTTTATCTGGATATGTGGTGAAATAATATATCAAGGTTTCGTTAATCTGAACAAGGCTATGTTCAGTAATTGATAACAGTGTTGATTGGACGTAATCAACATGTCTCAGTCGATGAAGGTATAAGCAATTATTCAAAAGTAAACATTTCATAATTAGTACGGAAATAGGTCAAATTGAAGGATAAGTGTCAATCAAAATAAAGTTTATGTTATCACGTGGTGTAACAAAAAAATTAACATTTCTTTGGAATAATTGTGCTTTAAATTAGGAATGTTTTTTGGGAAATGCATGACTACAATGGATAAGCAAGATAATTTGAAACAATGTGTAAGTGAAAACAGAATGATCAGTGTAGATTATTAAAAAAGTTACGTTATATTGTAAAACACTAGATTTGCAAATGGTGAACTGATATCCATCATAGTAGGCAGTATAATAAAGGTCAATTCTCTAAAACACATGGAATAAAAATGAAAAATAAGAAGAAGAAATAAAAGAAAATTGCTAGCAGGCTGCACCAGGCAATGCCTTGATGGATGTAATTAGGACCAGAACTGGGACACACCACTCTTTGGGTCTTTAGGATCTTGAAACCTGTAGAGAGGAGAGATACAGCAGCCAAACATACCCTTGTCACGTGTTCAGGGCGGTGACTTTGTAGAATCTGCAACTGAGCGCCAAGCATCAGGAGAAACTGGCTTTATATGGATACGATGTACGGGTAATTTTGCTGGGAACACCAATCATAATTCAGATCAGCCAAACAATCTTGCGATCAATGATAGACAAAGCGCCCCCAACGAAGGATTCACTCGCACTCGCATCCGATATAAAACTGATGACTAATTAAGTTATATTCTTATCACCACATCTTATAACTGGATATGTGGTGACATAATATATCAAGGATTCGTTTATCCAAACAAGGCTATGTTCAATAATTGATGACAGTGTTGATTAGACTTAATCATCATGTCTCAGTCGGTGAAGGTATAAGCAAATATTCGAAAATAAAGATTTCATAATTAGTACGGAAAATAAGACAAATTAAAGAATAAGTGTCAATCAAAATAAAGTTTATGTTGTCACGAGGTGTAACCAAAAAAATGAACATTCTTTTGGAGTAATCGTGCTTTAAATTAGGAATATTTTTTGGGAGATGCATGATTCCAATGGACAAGCAAGATAATTTCAAACAATGTGTAAATGCAAAATGAACAATCAGTGTAGATTATTAAAGAGTTACGTTATATTGTAAAACACTAGATTTGAAAATGGTGGACTGATATTCATCAATGTAGGCAGTTTAATAAAAGTCAATTGTCTAAAACACATGGAATAAAAATGAAAAAATAAGAAGAAGAAATAAAAGAAAAATGCTAGCAGGCTGCACCAGGCAATGCCTTGATGGATGTAATTAGGACCAGAACAGGGACACACCACTCTTTGGGTCATTATTATCTTGAAATTCGCAATCTTTCAAATCTTGAAACCTGTAGAGTGGGGAAAATACAGCAGCCAAATATACCCATGTCACGTGTTCAGGGCGGTGACTTTGTAGAATCTGCAACTGAGCGCCAAGCGTCCGGAGAAACTGGCTTTATATGAATACGATGTACGGGTAATTTTGCTGGGAACACCAATCATAATTCAGATCAGCCAAACAATATTGCGATCAATGATAGACAAAGCGGCCCAAGGTAGGATTCACTCGCACTAGCATCCGATCTAAAACTGATGACTATTTAAGTTATATTCCTATCACCACATCTTATAACTGGATACGTGGTGACATAATATATCAATGTTTCGTTAATCTGAACAAGGTTATGTTCAATAATTGATGATAGTGTTGATTGGACTTAATCATCATGTCTCAGTCGGTGAAGGTATAAGCAATTATTCAAAAATAAAGATTTCATAATTAGTACAGAAAATAGGACAAATTGAAGGATAAGTGTCAATCAAAATACAGTTCATGTTGTC
Source organism: Saccoglossus kowalevskii (assembly GCF_978046115.1). Classification (NCBI taxonomy): domain Eukaryota; kingdom Metazoa; phylum Hemichordata; class Enteropneusta; family Harrimaniidae; genus Saccoglossus; species Saccoglossus kowalevskii. The sequence goes on from NC_140657.1 coordinate 9,475,989, forward strand.
ACGTGGTGTAACCTAAAAATGAACATTCTTTTGGAGTAATCGTGCTTACAATTAGGAATATTTTTAGGGAAATGCATGATTTCAATGGGCAAGCAAGATAATTTCAAATAATGTGTAAGTGAAAACAGAACAATCAATGTAGATTATTAAAAAGTTACGTTATATTGTAAAACACTAGATTTACAAATGGTGGACTGATATCCATCAATGCAGGCAGTTTAATAAAGGTCAATTGTCTAAAACTCTTGGTATGAAAATGAAAATAAAGAAGAAATAAAATGAAAAATCCTTGCAGGATGCACCAGGCAATGATTTGATGGATGCAATTATTACCAGAACTGGGACACACCACGCTTTGGGTCTTTAGGATCTTGAAATTCGCAATCTTTCAAATGTTGAAATCTGTAAAGAGGAGAAGATACAGCAGCCAAATATACCCTTGTCACGTGTTCAGGGCGGTGACTTTGTAGAATCTGCAACTGAGCGCCAAGCGTCAGGAGAAACTGGCTTTATACGGATACGATGTACGGGAACACCAATCATAATTCAGATCAGCCAAACAATCTTGCGATCAATGATAGACAAAGCGCCCCCAAGGTAGGATTCACTCGCACACGCATCCGACATAAACCAGATGACTATTTAAGTTATATTCCTATCACCACATCTTATAACTGGACATGTGGTGACATAATATATCAAGGTTTCGTTTATCTGAACAAGGCTATGTTCAATAATTGATGATAGTGATGATTGGACTTAATCATCATGTCTCAGTCGGTGAAAGTATAAGCAATTATTCAAAAATAAAGATTTCATAATTAGTACAGAAAATAAGACAAATTGAAGGATAAGTGTCTATCAAAATAATGTTAATGTTGTCACGTGGTGTAACCAAAAAATGAACATTCTTTTGGAGTACTAGTGCTTTAAATTAGGAATATTTTTTGGGAAATGCATGATTCCAATGGACAAGCAAGATAATTTCAAATAATGTGTAAGTGAAAACAGAACAATCAGTGTAGATTATTAAATAGTTACGTTATATTGTAAAACACTAGATTACCAAATGGTGGACTGATATCCATCAATGTAGGCAGTTTAATGAAGGTCAATTGTCTAAAACACATGGTATGAAAACAAAAAAAGAATTAAAAGAAAATGCTGGCAGACTGCACCAGGCAATGCCTTGAGGGATGCAATGGGGACCAGAACTGGGACACACCACGCTTTTGGGTCTTTAGGATCTTGAAATTCGCAATCTTTCAAATCTTGAAACCTGTAGAGAGGGGGAGATACAGCAGCCAAATATACCCTTGTCACGTGTTCAGGGCGGTGACTTTGTAGAATCTGCAACTGAATGCCAAGAATCAGGAGAAACTGGCTTTATATGGATACGATATACGGGTAAATTTTGCTGGGAACACCAATCATAATTCAGACAAGCCAAACAATCTTGCGATCAATGATAGACAAAGCGCCCCCAAGGTATGATTCACTCGCACACACATCCGACATAAAGCAGATGACTATTTAAGTTATATTCCTATCACCACATCTTATAACTGGACATGTGGTGACATAATATATCAAGGTTTCGTTTATCTGAACAAGGCTATGTTCAATAATTGACGATAGTGATGATTGGACTTAATCATCATGTCTCAGTCGGTGAAAGTATAAGCAATTATTCAAAAATAAAGATTTCATAATTAGTACAGAAAATAAGACAAATTGAAGGATAAGTGTCTATCAAAATAATGTTAATGTTGTCACGTGGTGTAACCAAAAAATGAACATTCTTTTGGAGTACTAGTGCTTTAAATTAGGAATATTTTTTGGGAAATGCATGATTGCAATGGACAAGCAAGATAATTTCAAATAATGCGTAAGTGAAAACAGAACAATCAGTGTAGATTATTAAATAGTTACGTTATATTGTAAAACACTAGATTTGCAAATGGTGGACTGATATTCATCAATGTAGGCAGTATAATAAAGGTCAATTGTCTAAAACACATGGTATGAAAATGAAAAAGAAGAAGAAATAACAGAAAAATGCTAGCAGGCTGCACCAGGCATTGCCTTGAGGGATGCAATTAGGACCAGAACTGGGACACACCACGCTTTTGGGTCTTTAGGATCTTGAAATTCGCAATCTTTCAAATCTTGAAACCTGTAAAGAGGAGAAGATACAGAAGCCAAATATACCCTTGTCACGTGTTCAGGGCGGTGACTTTGTAGAATCTGCAACTGAGCGCCAAGCATCAGGAGAAACTGGCTTTATATGGATACGATGTACGGGAACACCAATCATAATTCAGATCAGCCAAACAATCTTGCGAACAATGGTACACAAAGCGCCCCCAATGTAGGATTCACTCGCACTCGCATCCGATATAAAACTGATGACCAATTAAGTTATATTCCTATCACCACATCTTATATCTGGATATGTGATGACATAATATATCAAGGTTTTGTTAATCTGAACAAGGTTATGTTCTATAATTGATGATAGTGTTGATTGGACTTAATCATCATGTCTCAATCGATGAAGGTATAAGAAAATATTCAAAAATAAAGATTTCATAATTAGTACAGAAAATAAGACAAATTGAAGGATAAGTGTCTATCAAAATAATGTTAATGTTGTCACGTGGTGTAACCAAAAAATGAACATTCTTTTGGAGTACTAGTGCTTTAAATTAGGAATATTTTTTGGGAAATGCATGATTGCAATGGACAAGCAAGATAATTTCAAATAATGCGTAAGTGAAAACAGAACAATCAGTGTAGATTATTAAATAGTTACGTTATATTGTAAAACACTAGATTTGCAAATGGTGGACTGATATTCATCAATGTAGGCAGTATAATAAAGGTCAATTGTCTAAAACACATGGTATGAAAATGAAAAAGAAGAAGAAATAACAGAAAAATGCTAGCAGGCTGCACCAGGCATTGCCTTGAGGGATGCAATTAGGACCAGAACTGGGACACACCACGCTTTGGGTCTTTAGGATCTTGAAATTCGCAATCTTTCAAATCTTGAAATCTGTAAAGAGGAGAAGATACAGCAGCCAAATATACCCTTGTCACGTGTTCAGGGCGGTGACTTTGTAGAACCTGCAACTGAGCGCCAAGCGTCAGGAGAAACTGGCTTTATACGGATACGATGTACGGGAACACCAATCATAATTCAGATCAGCCAAACGATCTTGCGATCAATGATAGATAAAGCGCCCCCAAGGTAGGATTCACTGGCACTCGCATCCGATATAAAACTGATGACTATTTAAGTTATATTCCTATCACCACATCTTATAACTGGACATGTGGTGACATAATATATCAAGGTTTCGTTTATCTGAACAAGGCTATGTTCAATAATTGATGACAGTGATGATTGGACTTAATCATCATGTCTCAGTCGGTGAAAGTATAAGCAATTATTCAAAAATAAAGATTTCATAATTAGTACAGAAAATAAGACAAATTGAAGGATAAGTGTCTATCAAAATAATGTTAATGTTGTCACGTGGTGTAACCAAAAAATGAACATTCTTTTGGAGTACGAGTGCTTTAAATTAGGAATATTTTTTGGGAAATGCATGATTCCAATGGACAAGCAAGATAATTTCAAATAATGTGTAAGTGAAAACAGAACAATCAGTGTAGATTATTAAATAGTTACGTTATATTGTAAAACACTAGATTACCAAATGGTGGACTGATATCCATCAATGTAGGCAGTTTAATGAAGGTCAATTGTCTAAAACACATGGTATGAAAACAAAAAAAGAAATAAAAGAAAATGCTGGCAGACTGCACCAGGCAATGCCTTGAGGGATGCAATGAGGACCAGAACTGGGACACACCACGCTTTTGGGTCTTTAGGATCTTGAAATTCGCAATCTTTCAAATCTTGAAACCTGTAGAGAGGGGGAGATACAGCAGCCAAATATACCCTTGTCACGTGTTCAGGGCGGTGACTTTGTAGAATCTGCAACTGAATGCCAAGCATCAGGAGAAACTGGCTTTATATGGATACGATATACGGGTAAATTTTGCTGGGAACTCCAATCATAATTCAGACCAGCCAAACAATCTTGCGATCAATGATAGACAAAGCGCCCCCAAGGTAGGATTCACTCGCACACGCATCCGAAATAAAACAGATGACTATTTAAGTTATATTCCTATCACCACATCTTATAACTGGACATGTGGTGACATAATATATCAAGGTTTCGTTTATCTGAACAAGGCTATGTTCAATAATTGATGATAGTGATGATTGGACTTAATCATCATGTCTCAGTCGGTGAAAGTATAAGCAATTATTCAAAAATAAAGATTTCATAATTAGTACAGAAAATAAGACAAATTGAAGGATAAGTGTCTATCAAAATAATGTTAATGTTGTCACGTGGGTTAACCAAAAAATGAACATTCTTTTGGAGTACTAGTGCTTTAAATTAGGAATATTTTTTGGGAAATGCATGATTCCAATGGACAAGCAAGATAATTTCAAATAATGTGTAAGTGAAAACAGAACAATCAGTGTAGATTATTAAATAGTTACGTTATATTGTAAAACACTAGATTACCAAATGGTGGACTGATATCCATCAATGTAGGCAGTTTAATAAAGGTCAATTGTCTAAAACGCATGGTATGAAAACAAAAAAATAAATAAAAGAAAATGCTGGCAGACTGCACCAGGCAATGCCTTGGGGGATGCAATGAGGACCAGAACTGGGACACACCACGCTTTTGGGTCTTTAGGATCTTGAAATTCGCAATCTTTCAAATCTTGAAACCTGTAGAGAGGGGGAGATACAGCAGCCAAATATAGCCTTGTCACGTGTTCAGGGCGGTGACTTTGTAGAATCTGCAACTGAGCGCCAAGCATCAGGAGAAACTGGCTTTATATGGATACGATGTACGGGTAAATTTTGCTGGGAACACCAATCAAAATTCAGATCAGCCAAACAATCTTGCGATCAATGATAGATAAAGCGCCCCCAAGGTAGGATTCACTGGCACTCGCATCCGATATTAAACTGATGACTATTTAAGTTATATTCCTATCACCACATCTTATAACTGGACATGTGGTGACATAATATATCAAGGTTTCGTTTATCTGAACAAGGCTATGTTCAATAATTGATGATAGTGATGATTGGACTTAATCATCATGTCTCAGTCGGTGAAAGTATAAGCAATTATTCAAAAATAAAGATTTCATAATTAGTACAGAAAATAAGACAAATTGAAGGATAAGTGTCAATCAAAATAATGTTAATGTTGTCACGTGGTGTAACCAAAAAATGAACATTCTTTTGGAGTACTAGTGCATTAAATTAGGAATATTTTTTGGGAAATGCATGATTCCAATGGACAAGCAAGATAATTTCAAATAATGTGTAAGTGAAAACAGAACAATCAGTGTAGATTATTAAATAGTTACGTTATATTGTAAAACACTAGATTACCAAATGGTGGACTGATATCCATCAATGTAGGCAGTTTAATGAAGGTCAATTTTCTAAAACACATGGTATGAAAACAAAAAAAGAAATAAACGAAAATGCTGGCAGACTGCACCAGGCAATGCCTTGAGGGATGCACTGAGGACCAGAACTGGGACACACCACGCGTTTGGGTCTTTATGATCTTGAAATTCGCAATCTTTCAAATCTTGAAACCTATAGAGAGGGGGAGATACAGCAGCCAAATATACCCTTGTCACGTGTTCAGGGCAGTGACTTTGTAGAATCTGCAACTGAGCGCCAAGCATCAGGATAAACTGGCTTTATATGGATACGATGTACGGGTAAATTATGCTGGGAACACCAATCATAATTCAGATCAGCCAAACAATCTTGCGATCAATGATAGACAAAGCGCCCCCACGGTAGGATTCACTAGCACACGCATCCAGTATAAAACAGATGACTATTTAAGTTACATTCCTATCACCACATCTTATAACTGGACATGTGGTGACATAATATATCAAGGTTTCGTTTATCTGAACAAGGCTATGTTCAATAATTGATGATAGTGATGATTGGACTTAATCATCATGTCTCAGTCGGTGAAAGTATAAGCAATTATTCAAAAATAAAGATTTCATAATTAGTACAGAAAATAAGACAAATTGAAGGATAAGTGTCAATCAAAATAAAGTTTATGTTGTCACGTGGTGTATCCAAAATATGAACATTCTTATGGAATAATCGTGCTTTAAATTAGGAATATTTTTGGGAAATGCATGATTCCAATGGACAAGCAAGATAATTTCAAATAATGTGTAAGTGAAAACAGAACAATCAGTGTAGATTATTAAATAGTTACGTTATATTGTAAAACACTAGATTTGCAAATGGTGGACTGATATTCATCAATGTAGGCAGTATAATAAAGGTCAATTGTCTAAAACACATGGTATGAAAATAAAAAAGAAGAAGAAATAACAGAAAAATGCTAGCAGGCTGCACCAGGCATTGCCTTGAGGGATGCAATTAGGACCAGAACTGGGACACACCACGCTTTGGATCTTTAGGATCTTGAAATTCGCAATCTTTCAAATCTTGAAATCTGTAAAGAGGAGAAGATACAGCAGCCAAATATACCCTTGTCACGTGTTCAGGGCGGTGACTTTGTAGAGTCTGCAACTGAGCGCCAGGAGAAACTGGCTTTATATGGATACGATGTACGGGAACACCAATCATAATTCAGATCAGCCAAACAATCTTGCGAACAATGGTACACAAAGCGCCCCCAATGTAGGATTCACTCGCACTCGCATCCGATATAAAACTGATGACCAATTAAGCTATATTCCTATCACCACATCTTATAACTGGATATGTGATGACATAATATATCAAGGTTTTGTTAATCTGAACAAGGTTATGTTCTATAATTGATGACAGTGTTGATTGGACTTCATCATCATGTCTCAATCCGTGAAGGTATAAGAAAATATTCAAAAATAAAGATTTCATAATTAGTACAGAAAATAAGACAAATTGAAGGATAAGTGTCGATCAAAATAATGTTAATGTTGTCACGTGGTGTAACCAAAAAATGAACATTCTTTTGGAGTACTAGTGCTTTAAATTAGGAATATGTTTTGGGAAATGCATGATTCCAATAGACAAGCAAGATAATTTCAAATAATGTGTAAGTGAAAACTGAACAATCAGTGTAGATTATTAAATAGTTACGTTATATTGTAAAACACTAGATTACCAAATGGTGGACTGATATCCATCAATGTAGGCAGTTTAATAAAGGTCAATTGTCTAAAACACATGGTATGAAAACAAAAAAAAGAAATAAAAGAAAATGCTGGCAGACTGCACCAGGCAATGCCTTGAGGGATGCGCTGAGGACCAGAACTGGGACACACCACGCTTTTGGGTCTTTAGGATCTTGAATTTCGCAATCTTTCAAATCTTGAAACCTGTAGAGAGGGGGAGATACAGCAGCCAAATATACCCTTGTCACGTGTTCAGGGTGGTGACTTTGTAGAATCTGCAACTGAGCGCCAAGCATCAGGAGAAACTGACTTTATATGGATACGATGTACGGGTAATTTTGCTGGGAACACCAATCATAATTCAGATCAGCCAAACAATCTTGCGATCAATGATAGACAAAGCGCCCCCAAGGTAGAATTCACTCGCACACGCATCCGCCATAAAACAGATGACTATTTAAGTTATATTCCTATCACCACATCTTATAACTGGACATGTGGTGACATAATATATCAAGGTTTCGTTTATCTGAACAAGGCTATGTTCAATAATTGATGATAGTGATGATTGGACTTAATCATCATGTCTCAGTCGGTGAAAGTATAAGCAATTATTCAAAAATAAAGATTTCATAATTAGTACAGAAAATAAGACAAATTGAAGGATAAGTGTCTATCAAAATAATGTTAATGTTGTCACGTGGTGTAACCAAAAAATGAACATTCTTTTGGAGTACTAGTGCTTTAAATTAGGAATATTTTTTGGGAAATGCATGATTCCAATGGACAAGCAAGATAATTTCAAATAATGTGTAAGTGAAAACAAAACAATCAGTGTAGATTATTAAATAGTTACGTTATATTGTAAAACACTAGATTACCAAATGGTGGACTGATATCCATCAATGTAGGCAGTTTAATGAAGGTCAATTGTCTAAAACACATGGTATGAAAACAAAAAAAGAAATAAAAGAAAATGCTGGCAGACTGCACCAGGCAATGCCTTGAGGACCAGAACTGGGACACACCACGCTTTTGGGTCTTTAGGATCTTGAAATTCGCAATCTTTCAAATCTTGAAACCTGTAGAGAGGGGGAGATACAGCAGCCAAATATACCCTTGTCACGTGTTCAGGGCAGTGACTTTGTAGAATCTGCAACTGAGCGCCAAGCATCAGGAGAAACTGGCTTTATATGGATACGATGTACGGGTAAATTTTGCTGGGAACACCAATCATAATTCAGATCAGCCAAACAATCTTGCGATCAATGATAGACAAAGCGCCGCCAAGGTAGGATTCACTAGCACACGCATCCAGTATAAAACAGATGACTATTTAAGTTATATTCCTATCACCACATCTTATAACTGGACATGTGGTGACATAATATATCAAGGTTTCGTTTATCTGAACAAGGCTATGTTCAATAATTGATGATAGTGATGATTGGACTTAATCATCATGTCTCAGTCGGTGAAAGTATAAGCAATTATTCAAAAATAAAGATTTCATAATTAGTACAGAAAATAAGACAAATTGAAGGATAAGTGTCAATCAAAATAAAGTTTATGTTGTCACGTGGTGTATCCAAAATATGAACATTCTTATGGAATAATCGTGCTTTAAATTAGGAATATTTTTTGGGAAATGCATGATTCCAATGGACAAGCAAGATAATTTCAAATAATGTGTAAGTGAAAACAGATCAATCAGTGTAGATTATTAAATAGTTACGTTATATTGTAAAACACTAGATTTGCAAATGGTGGACTGATATTCATCAATGTAGGCAGTATAATAAAGGTCAATTGTCTAAAACACATGGTATGAAAATAAAAAAGAAGAAGAAATAACAGAAAAATGCTAGCAGGCTGCACCAGGCATTGCCTTGAGGGATGCAATTAGGACCAGAACTGGGACACACCACGCTTTGGGTCTTTAGGATCTTGAAATTCGCAATCTTTCAAATCTTGAAATCTGTAAAGAGGAGAAGATACAGCAGCCAAATATACCCTTGTCACGTGTTCAGGGCGGTGACTTTGTAGAATCTGCAACTGAGCGCCAAGCATCAGGAGAAACTGGCTTTATATGGATACGATGTACGGGAACACCAATCATAATTCAGATCAGCCAAACAATCTTGCGAACAATGGTACACAAAGCGCCCCCAATGTAGGATTCACTCGCACTCGCATCCGATATAAAACTGATGACCAATTAAGTTATATTCCTATCACAGCATCTTATATCTGGATATGTGATGACATAATATATCAAGGTTTTGTTAATCTGAACAAGGTTATGTTCTATAATTGATGATAGTGTTGATTGGACTTAATCATCATGTCTCAGTCGGTGAAAGTATAAGCAATTATTCAAAAATAAAGATTTCATAATTAGTACAGAAAATAAGACAAATTGAAGGATAAGTGTCAATCAAAATAAAGATTATGTTGTCACGTGGTGTATCCAAAAAATGAACATTCTTTTGGAATAATCGTGCTTTAAATTAGGAATATTTTTTGGGAAATGCATGATTCCAATGGACAAGCAAGATAATTTCAAATAATGTGTAAGTGAAAACAGAACAATCAGTGTAGATTATTAAATAGTTACGTTATATTGTAAAACACTAGATTACCAAATGGTGGACTGATATCCATCAATGTAGGCAGTTTAATAAAGGTCAATTGTCTAAAACACATGGTATGAAAACAAAAAAAAGAAATAAAAGAAAATGCTGGCAGACTGCACCAGGCAATGCCTTGAAGGATGCAATGAGGACCAGAACTGGGACACACCACGCTTTTGGGTCTTTAGGATCTTGAAATTCGCAATCTTTCAAATCTTGAAACCTGTAAAGAGGAGAAGATACAGAAGCCAAATATACCCTTGTCACGTGTTCAGGGCGGTGAGTTTGTAGAATCTGCAACTGAGCGCCAAGCATCAGGAGAAACTGGCTTTATATGGATACGATGTACGAGAACACCAATCATAATTCAGATCAGCCAAACAATCTTGCGAACAATGGTACACAAAGCGCCCCCAATGTAGGATTCACTCGCAATCGCATCCGATATAAAACTGATGACCAATTAAGTTATATTCCTATCACCACATCTTATATCTGGATATGTGATGACATAATATATCAAGGTTTTGTTAATCTGAACAAGGTTATGTTCTATAATTGATGATAGTGTTGATTGGACTTAATCATCATGTCTCAATCGGTGAAGGTATAAGAAAATATTCAAAAATAAAGATTTCATAATTAGTACAGAAAATAAGACAAATTGAAGGATAAGTGTCGATCAAAATAATGTTAATGTTGTCACGTGGTGTAACCAACAAATGAACATTCTTTTGGAGTACTAGAACTTTAAATTAGGAATATTTTTTGGGAAATGCATGATTCCAATGGACAAGCAAGATAATTTCAAATAATGTGTAAGTGAAAACAGAACAATCAGTGTAGATTATTAAATAGTTACGTTATATTGTAAAACACTAGATTACCAAATGGTGGACTGATATCCATCAATGTAGGCTGTTTAATGAAGGTCAATTGTCTAAAACACATGGTATGAAAACAAAAAAAGAAATAAAAGAAAATGCTGGCAGACTGCACCAGGCAATGCCTTGAGGGATGCAATGAGAACCAGAACTGGAACACACCACGCTTTTGGGTCTTTAGGATATTGAAATTCGCAATCTTTCAAATCTTGAAACCTGTAAAGAGGGGGAGATACAGCAGCCAAATATGCCCTTGTCATGTGTTCAGGGCGGTGACTTTGTAGAATCTGCAACTGAGCGCCAAGCATCAGGAGAAACTGGCTTTATATGGATACGATGTACGGATAAATTTTGCTGGGAACACCAATCATAATTCAGATCAGCCAAACAATTCTGCGATCAATGATAGACAAGGCGCCCCCAAGGTAGGATTCACTCGCACACGCATCCGATATAAAACAGATGACTATTTAAGTTATATTCCTATCGCCACATCTTATAACTGGACATGTGGTGACATAATATATCAAGGTTTCGTTTATCTGAACAAGGCTATGTTCAATAATTGATGATAGTGATGATTGGACTTAATCATCATGTCTCAGTCGGTGAAAGTATAAGCAATTATTCAAAAATAAAGATTTCATAATTAGTACAGAAAATAAGACAAATTGAAGGATAAGTGTCAATCAAAACAAAGTTTATGTTGTCACGTGGTGTATCCAAAAAATGAACATTCTTTTGGAATAATCGTGCTTTAAATTAGGAATATTTTTTGGGAAATGCATGATTCCAATGGACAAGCAAGATAATTTCAAATAATGTGTAAGTGAAAACAGAACAATCAGTGTAGATTATTAAATAGTTACGTTATATTGTAAAACACTAGATTTGCAAATGGTGGACTGATATTCATCAATGTAGGCAGTATAATAAAGGTCAATTGTCTAAAACACACGGTATGAAAATAAAAAAAGAAGAAGAAATAACAGAAAAATGCTAGCAGGCTGCGCCAGGCATTGCCTTGAGGGAATCAATTAGGACCAGAACTGGGACACACCACGTTTTGGGTCTTTAGGATCTGGAAATTCGCAATCTTTCAAATCTTGAAACCTGTAAAGTGGGGGAGATACAGCAGCCAAATATACCCTTGTCACGTGTTCAGGGCGGTGATTTTGTAGAATCTGCAACTGAGCGCCAAGCGTCAGGAGAACCTGGCTTTATATGGATACGATGTACGGGAACACCAATCATAATTCAGATCAGCCAAACAATCTTGCGAACAATGGCAGACAAAGCGCCCCCAGTGTAGGATTCACTCGCACTCGCATCCGATATAAAACTGATGACCAATTAAGTTATATTCCTATCACCACATCTTATAACTGGATAAGTGGTGACATAATATATCAAGGTTTCGTTTATCTGAACAAGGCTATGTTCAATAATTGATGATAGTGTTGATTGGACTTAATCATCATGTCTCAATCGGTGAAGGTATAAGAAAATATTCAAAAATAAAGATTTCATAATTAGTACAGAAAATAAGACAAATTGAAGGATAAGTGTCGATCAAAATAATGTTAATGTTGTCACGTGGTGTAACCAAAAAATGAACATTCTTTTGGAGTACTAGAGCTTTAAATTAGGAATATTTTTTGGGAAATGCATGATTCCAATGGACAAGCAAGATAATTTCAAATAATGTGTAAGTGAAAACAGAACAATCATTGTAGATTATTAAATAGTTACGTTATATTGTAAAACACTAGATTAGCAAATGGTGGACTGATATCCATCAATGTAGGCAGTTTAATAAAGGTCAATTGTCTAAAACACATGGTATGAAAACAAAAAAAGAAATAAAAGAAAATGCTGGCAGACTGCACCAGGCAATGCCTTGAAGGATGCAATGAGGACCAGAACTGGGACACACCACGCTTTTGGGTCTTTAGGATCTTTAAATTCGCAATCTTTCAAATCTTGAAACCTGTAGAGAGGGGGAGATACAGCAGCCAAATATACCATTGTCACGTGTTCAAGGCGGTGACTTTGTAGAATCTGCAACTGAGCGCCAAGCATCAGGAGAAAATGGTTTTATATGGATACGATGTACGGGTAAATTTTACTGGGAACACCAATCATAATTCAGATCAGCCAAACAATCTTGCGATCAATGATAGACAAGGCGCCCCAAGGTAGGATTCACTCGCACACGCATCCGATATAAAACAGATGACTATTTAATTTATATTCCTATCACCACATCTTATAACTGGACATGTGGTGACATAATATATCAAGGTTTCGTTTATCTGAACAAGGCTATGTTCAATAATTGATGATAGTGATGATTGGACTTAATCATCATGTCTCGGTCGGTGAAATTATAAGCAATTATTCAAAAATAAAGATTTCATAATTAGTACAGAAAATAAGACATATTGAAAGATAAGTGTCGATCAAAATAATGTTAATGTTTTCACGTATTGTAACCAAAAAATGAACATTCTTTTGGAGTAATCTACTTTAAATTAGGAATATTTTTTGGGAAATGCATGATTCCAATGGACAAGCAAGATAATTTCAAATAATGTGTAAGTGAAAACAGAACAATCAGTGTAGATTATTAAATAGTTACGTTATATTGTAAAACACTAGATTTGCAAATGGTGGACTGATATTCGTCAATGTAGGCAGTATAATAAAGGTCAATTGTCTAAAACACATGGTATGAAAACGAAAAAAAAATAAAATAAAAGAAAATGCTGGCAGACTGCACCAGGCAATGCCTTGAGGGATGCAATGAGGGCCAGAACTGGGACACACCACGCTTTGGGTCTTTAGGATCTTGAAATTCGCAATCTTTCAAATCTTGAAACCTGTAGAGAGGGGGAGATACAGCAGCCAAATATACCATTGTCACGTGTTCAGGGCGGTGACTTTGTAGAATCTGCAACTGAGCGCCAAGCATCAGGAGAAACTGGCTTTATATGGATACGATGTACGGGTAAATTTTGCTGGGAACACCAATCATAATTCAGATCAGCCAAACAATCTTGCGATCAATGGTAGACAAAGCGCCCCCAATGTAGGATTCACTCGCACACGCATCCGATATAAAACTGATGACCAATTAAGTTATATTCCTATCACCACATCTTATAACAGGATATGTGATGTCATAATATATCAAGGTTTTGTTAATCTGAACAAGGTTATGGTCAATAATTGATGATAGTGTTGATTGGACTTAATCATCATGTCTCAATCGGTGAAGGTATAAGAAAATATTCAAAAATTAATATTTCATAATTTGTACAGAAAATAAGACAAATTGAAAGATAAGTGTCGATCAATATAATGTTAATGTTTTCACGTATTGTAACCAAAAAATGAACATTCTTTTGGAGTAATCTGCTTTAAATTAGGAATATTTTTTGGGAAATGCATGATTCCAATGGACAAGCAAGATAATTTCAAATAATGTGTAAGTGAAAACAGAACAATCAGTGTAGATTATTAAATAGTTACGTTATATTGTAAAACACTAGATTTGCAAATGGTGGACTGATATTCATCAATGTAGGCAGTATAATAAAGGTCAATTGTCTAAAACACACGGTATGAAAATAAAAAAAGAAGAAGAAATAACAGAAAAATGCTAGCAGGCTGCGCCAGGCATTGCCTTGAGGGAATCAATTAGGACCAGAACTGGGACACACCACGCTTTGGGTCTTTAGGATCTTGAATTTCGCAATCTTTCAAATCTTGAAACCTGTAAAGAGGGGGAGATACAGCAGCCAAATATACCCTTGTCACGTGTTCAGGGCGGTGATTTTGTAGAATCTGCAACTGAGCGCCAAGCGTCAGGAGAACCTGGATTTATATGGATACGATGTACGGGAACACCAATCATAATTCAGATCAGCCAAACAATCTTGCGAACAATGGCAGACAAAGCGCCCCCAATGTAGGATTCACTCGACCTCGCATCAGATATAAAACTGATGACCAATTAAGTTATATTCCTATCACCACATCTTATAACTGGATAAGTGGTGACATAATATATCAAGGTTTCGTTTATCCGAACAAGGCTATGTTCAGTAATTGATGATAGTGTTGATTGGACTTAATCATCATGTCTCAATCGGTGAATGTATAAGAAAATATTCAAAAATAAAGATTTCATAATTAGTACAGAAAATAAGACAAATTGAAGGATAAGTGTCGATCAAAATAATGTTAATGTTGTCACGTGGTGTAACCAAAAAATGAACATTCTTTTGGAGTACTAGAGCTTTAAATTAGGAATATTTTTTGGGAAATGCATGATTCCAATGGACAAGCAAGATAATTTCAAATAATGTGTAAGTGAAAACAGAACAATCATTGTAGATTATTAAATAGTTACGTTATATTGTAAAACACTAGATTAGCAAATGGTGGACTGATATCCATCAATGTAGGCAGTTTAATAAAGGTCAATTGTCTAAAACACATGGTATGAAAACAAAAAAAAGAAATAAAAGAAAATGCTGGCAGACTGCACCAGGCAATGCCTTGAAGGATGCAATGAGGACCAGAACTGGGACACACCACGCTTTTGGGTCTTTAGGATCTTTAAATTCGCAATCTTTCAAATCTTGAAACCTGTAGAGAGGGGGAGATACAGCAGCCAAATATACCATTGTCACGTGTTCAAGGCGGTGACTTTGTAGAATCTGCAACTGAGCGCCAAGCATCAGGAGAAAATGGTTTTATATGGATACGATGTACGGGTAAATTTTGCTGGGAACACCAATCATAATTCAGATCAGCCAAACAATCTTGCGATCAATGATAGACAAGGCGCCCCAAGGTAGGATTCACTCGCACACGCATCCGATATAAAACAGATGACTATTTAATTTATATTCCTATCACCACATCTTATAACTGGACATGTGGTGACATAATATATCAAGGTTTCGTTTATCTGAACAAGGCTATGTTCAATAATTGATGATAGTGATGATTGGACTTAATCATCATGTCTCGGTCGGTGAAATTATAAGCAATTATTCAAAAATAAAGATTTCATAATTAGTACAGAAAATAAGACAAATTGAAAGATAAGTGTCGATCAAAATAATGTTAATGTTTTCACGTATTGTAACCAAAAAATGAACATTCTTTTGGAGTAATCTACTTTAAATTAGGAATATTTTTTTGGGAAATGCATGATTCCAATGGACAAGCAAGATAATTTCAAATAATGTGTAAGTGAAAACAGAACAATCAGTGTAGATTATTAAATAGTTACGTTATATTGTAAAACACTAGATTTGCAAATGGTGGACTGATATTCGTCAATGTAGGCAGTATAATAAAGGTCAATTGTCTAAAACACATGGTATGAAAACGAAAAAAAAAATAAAATAAAAGAAAATGCTGGCAGACTGCACCAGGCAATGCCTTGAGGGATGCAATGAGGGCCAGAACTGGGACACACCACGCTTTGGGTCTTTAGGATCTTGAAATTCGCAATCTTTCAAATCTTGAAACCTGTAGAGAGGGGGAGATACAGCAGCCAAATATAACATTGTCACGTGTTCAGGGCGGTGACTTTGTAGAATCTGCAACTGAGCGCCAAGCATCAGGAGAAACTGGCTTTATATGGATACGATGTACGGGTAAATTTTGCTGGGAACACCAATCATAATTCAGATCAGCCAAACAATCTTGCGATCAATGGTAGACAAAGCGCCCCCAATGTAGGATTCACTCGCACACGCATCCGATATAAAACTGATGACCAATTAAGTTATATTCCTATCACCACATCTTATAACAGGATATGTGATGTCATAATATATCAAGGTTTTGTTAATCTGAACAAGGTTATGGTCAATAATTGATGATAGTGTTGATTGGACTTAATCATCATGTCTCAATCGGTGAAGGTATAAGAAAATATTCAAAAATTAATATTTCATAATTTGTACAGAAAATAAGACAAATTGAAAGATAAGTGTCGATCAAAATAATGTTAATGTTTTCACGTATTGTAACCAAAAAATGAACATTCTTTTGGAGTAATCTGCTTTAAATTAGGAATATTTTTTGGGAAATGCATGATTCCAATGGACAAGCACGATAATTTCAAATAATGTGTAAGTGAAAACAGAACAATCAGTGTAGATTATTAAATAGTTACGTTATATTGTAAAACACTACATTACCAAATGGTGGACTGATATCCATCAATGTAGGCAGATTAATAAAGGTCAATTGTCTAAAACACATGGTATGAAAAAGAAAAAAAAGAAATAAAAGAAAATGCTGGCAGACTGCACCAGGCGATGCCTTGAGGGATGCAATGAGACCAGAACTGGGACACACCACGCTTTGGGTCGTTAGGATCTTGAAATTCGCAATCTTTCAAATCTTGAAACCTGTAGAGAGGGGGAGATACAGCAGCCAAATATACCCTTGTCACGTGTTCAGGGCGGTGACTTTGTAGAATCTGCAACTGAGCGCCAAGCATCAGGAGAAACTGGCTTGACATGGATACGATGTACGGGTAAATTTTGCTGGGAACACCAATCATAATTCAGATCAGCCAAACAATCTTGCGATCAATGAAAGACAAAGCGCCCCAAGGTAGGATTCACTCGCACTCGCATCCGATCTAAAGCTGATGACTATTTAACTTATATTCCTATCACCACATCTTATAACTGGATATGTGGTGACATAATATATCAAGGTTTCGTTTATCTGAAAAAGGCTGTGTTCAAAAATTGATGATAGTGTTGATTGGACTTAATCATCATGTCTCAGTCGGTGAAATATAAGCAATTATTCAAAAAATAAAGATTTCATAATTAGTACAGAAAATAGGACAAATTGAAGGATAAGTGTTAATCAAAATAAAGTTTATGTTGTCACGTGGTGTAACCAAAAATGAACATTCTTTTGGAATAATCGTACTTTAAATTAGGAATATTTTTGGGAAATGCATGATTCCAATGGACAAGCAAGATAATTTCAAATAATGTGTAAGTGAAAACAGAACAATCAGTGTAGATAATTAAATAGTTACGTTATATTGTAAAACACTAGATTTGCAAATGGTGGACTGATATTCATCAATGTAGGCAGTATAATAAAGGTCAATTGTCTAAAACACATGGTATGAAAATAAAAAAGTAGAAGAAATAACAGAAAAATGCTAGCAGGCTGCACCAGGCATTGCCTTGAGGGATGCAATTAGGACCAGAACTGGGACACATCACGCTTTGGGTCTTTTGGATCTTGAAATTCGCAATCTTTCAAATCTTGAAACCTGTAAAGAGGGGGAGATACAGCAGCCAAATACACCCTTGTCACGTGTTCAGGGCAGTGACTTTGTAGAATCTGCAACTGAGCGCCAAGCATCAGGAGAAACTGGCTTTATATGGATACGATGTACGGGAACACCAATCATAATTCAGATCAGCCAATCAATCTTGCGATCAATGGTAGACAATGCGCCTCCAAGGTACGATTCACTCGCACTGGCATCCGATATAAAACTGATGACCAATTATGTTATATTCCTATCACCACATCTTATAACAGGATATGTGATGACATAATATATCAAGGTTTTGTTAATCTGAACAAGGTTATGGTCAATAATTGATGATAGTGTTGATTGGACTTAATCATCATGTCTCAATCGGTGAAGGTATAAGAAAATATTCAAAAATTAATATTTCATAATTTGTACAGAAAATAAGACAAATTGAAAGATAAGTGTCGATCAAAATAATGTTAATGTTTTCACGTATTGTAACCAAAAAATGAACATTCTTTTGGAGTAATCTACTTTAAATTAGGAATATTTTTTGGGAAATGCATGATTCCAATGGACAAGCAAGATAATTTCAAATAATGTGTAAGTGAAAACAGAACAATCAGTGTAGATTATTAAATAGTTACGTTATATTGTAAAACACTAGATTACCAAATGGTGGACTGATATTCATCAATGTAGGCAGTATAATAAAGGTCAATTGTCTAAAACACATGGTATGAAAACGAAAAAAAAAAGAAATAAAAGAAAATGCTGGCAGACTGCACCAGGCAATGCCTTGAGGGATGCAATGAGGACCAGAACTGGGACACACCACGCTTTGGGTCTTTAGGATCATGAAATTCGCAATCTTTCAAATCTTGAAACCTGTAGAGAGGGGGAATAAGCAGCCAAATATACCCTTGTCACGTGTTCAGGGCGGTGACTTTGTAGAATCTGCAACTGAGCGCCAAGCATCAGGCGAAACTGGCTTTATATGGATACGATGTACGGGAACACCAATCATAATTCAGATCAGCCAAACAATCTTGCGATCAATGGTAGACAAAGCGCTCCCAATGTAGGATTCACTCGCACACGCATCCGATATAAAACTGATGACCAATTAAGTTATATTCCTATCACCACATCTTATAACAAGATATGTGATGTCATAATATATCAAGGTTTTGTTAATCTGAACAAGGTTATGGTCAATAATTGATGATAGTGTTGATTGGACTTAATCATCATGTCTCAATCGGTGAAGGTATAAGAAAATATTCAAAAATTAATATTTCATAATTTGTACAGAAAATAAGACAAATTGAAAGATAAGTGTCGATCAAAATAATGTTAATGTTTTCACGTATTGTAACCAAAAAATGAACATTCTTTTGGAGTAATCTGCTTTAAATTAGGAATATTTTTTGGGAAATGCATGATTCCAATGGACAAGCAAGATAATTTTAAATAATGTGTAAGTTAAAACAGAACAATCAGTGTAGATTATTAAATAGTTACGTTATATTGTAAAACACTACATTACCAAATGGTGGTCTGATATCCATCAATGTAGGCAGATAATAAAGGTCAATTGTCTAAAACACATGGTATGAAAACGAAAAAAAAAGAAATAAAAGGAAATGCTGGCAGACTGCACCAGGCAATGCCTTGAGGGATGCAATGAGGACCAGAACTGGGACACACCACGCTTTGGGTCTTTAGGATCTTGAAATTCGCAATCTTTCAAATCTTGAAACCTGTAGAGAGGGGGAGATACAGCAGCCAATTATACCCTTGTCACGTGTTCATGGCGGTGAATTTGTAGAATCTGCAACTGAGCGCCAAGCATCAGGAGAAACTGGCTTTATATAGATACGATGTACGGGTAAATTTTGCTGGGAACACCAATCATAATTCAAATCAGCCAAACAATCTTGCGATCAATGAAAGACAAAGCGCCCCCAAGGTAAGATTCACACGCACTCGCATCCGATATAAAACTGCTGACGATTTAAGTTATATTCCTATCACCACATCTTATAACTGGATATGTGGTGACATAATATATTAAGGTTTCGTTTATCCGAACAAGGTTGTGTCCAATAATTGATGATAGTGTTGATTGGACTTAATCATCATGTCTCAGTCGGTGAAAGTATAAGCAATTATTCAAAAAATAAAGATTTCATAATTAGTACAGAAAATAGGACAAATTGAAGGATAAGTGTTAATCAAAATAAAGTTTATGTTGTCACGTGGTGTAACCAAAAATGAACATTCTTTTGGAATAATCGTACTTTAAATTAGGAATATTTTTGGGAAATGCATGATTCCAATGGACAAGCAAGATAATTTCAAATAATGTGTAAGTGAAAACAGAACAATCAATGTAGATAATTAAATAGTTACGTTATATTGTAAAACACTAGATTTGCAAATGGTGGACTGATATTCATCAATGTAGGCAGTATAATAAAGGTCAATTGTCTAAAAGTCATGGTATGAAAATAAAAAGAAGAAGAAATAACAGAAAAATGCTAGCAGGCTGCACCTGGCAATGCCTTGAGGGATGCAATTAGAACCAGAACTGGGACACACCCCTCTTTGGGTCTTTAGGATCTTGAAATTCGCAAATTTTCAAATCTTGAAAACTGCAGAGAGGGCAGATACAGCAGCAGAATATACTCATGTCACGTGTTCAAGGCGGTGAATTTGTAGAATCTGCAACTGAGCGCCAAGCATCACGAGAAACTGGTTGTATATGGATACGATGTACGGATAATTTTGCTGGGAACACCAATCATAATTCAGATCAGCCAAACAATCTTGCGATCAATGATACACAAAGCGCCCCATGGCAGGATTTACTCGCACTCGCATCAGATCTAAAACTGATGACTATTTAATTTATATTCCTATCACCACATCTTATAACTGGATATGTGGTGACATAATATATCAAGCTTCCGTTAATCTGAACAAGGCTATGTTCAATAATTGATGATAGTGTTGATTGGACTTAATCATCATGTCTCAGTCGGTGACGTTATAAGCAATTATTCAAAAATAAAGATTTCATAATTAGTACAGAAAATAGGACAAATTGAAGGATAAGTGTTAATCAAAATAAAGTTCATGTTGTTACGTGGTGTATCCAAAAATGAACATTCTTTTGGAGTAATCGTGCTTAGAATTAGGAATATTTTTTGGGAAATGTATGAATACAACGGACAAGCAAGATAATTTCAAACAATGTGTAAGTGAAAACAGAACAATTAGTGTAGATTATTAAAAAAGTTACGTTATATTGTAAAACACTAGATTTGCAAAATGTGGACTGGTATCCATCAGTGTAGGCAGTTTAATAAAGGTCAATTGTCCAAAACACATGGAATAAAAATGAAAAAAAGAAGAAGAAATAAAACAAAAATTCTAACAGGCTGCACCAGGCAATGCCTTGATGGATGGAATTTGGACCAGAACTGGGACACACCACTCATTTTGTCTTTAGGATCTTGAAATTCTTAATCATTCAAATCTTCAAACCTGTAGAGAGGGGAGACACAGCAACCAAATATACCCATGTCACGTGTTCAGGGCGGTGACTTTGTAGAATCTGCAACTGAGCGCCAAGCATCAGGAGAAACTGGCTTTATATAAATACGATGTACGGGTAATTTTGCTGGGAACACCAATCATAATTCAGATCAGCCAAACAATCTTGCGATCAATGATAGACAAAGCGCCCCAAGGTAGGATTCACTCGTACACGCATCAGATCTAAAACTGATGACAATTTAAGTTATATTCCTATCACCACATCTTATAACTGGATATGTGGTGACATAATATATCAAGGTTCCGTTAATCTGAACAAGCTAATGTTCAATAATTGATGATAGTGTTGATTGGACTTAATCATCATGTCTCAGTCGGTGAAGGAATAAGCAATTATTCAAAAATAAAGATTTCATAATTAGTACAGAAAATAGGACAAATTGAAGGATAAGTGTCAATCAATATAAAGTTTATGTTGTCACGTGGTGTAACCCAAAAAAATGAACATTCTTTTGGAGTAATCGTGCTTAAAATTAGGAATATTTTTTGGGAAATGCATGATTCCAATGGACAAGCAAGATAATTTCAAATAATGTGTAAGTGAAAACAGAACAATCAGTGTAGATTATTAAATAGTTACGTTATATTGTAAAACACTAGATTACCAAATGGTGGACTGATATCCATCAATGTAGGCAGTTTATTAAAGGTCAATTTTCCAAAACACATGGTATGAAAATAAAAAAAAAAGAAGAAGAAAAAAGAAAAATGCTAGCAGGCTGCGCCAGGCAATGCTTTGATGGATGTAATTAGGACCAGAACTGGGACACACCACTCTTTGGGTCTTTAGGATCTTGAAATTCGCAATCTTTCAAACCTGTAGAGAGGGGAGATACAGCAGCCAAATATATCCTTGTCACGTGTTCAGGGCGGTGACATTGTAGAATCTGCAACTGAGCGCCAAGCATCAGGAGAAACTGGCTTTATATGGATACGATGTACGGGTAATTTTGCTGGGAACACCAATCATAATTCAGATCAGTCAAACAATCTTGCGATCAATGATAGACAAAGCGCCCCCAAGGCAGGATTCACTCGCACTCGCATCCGATATTAAACTGATGACTATTTAAGTTATATTCCTATCACCACATCTTATAACTGGATATGTGGTGACATAATATATCATGTTTTTGTTAATCTGAACAAGGTTATGTTCAATAATTGATGATAGTGTCGATTGCACTTAATCATCATGTCTCAGTCGGTGGAGGTATAAGCAAATATTCAAAAGTAAAGATTTCATAATTTGTACAGAAAATAAGACAAATTGGAGGATAAGTGTCGATCAAAATTATGTTTATGTTGTCACGTGGTGTAACCAAAAAATGAACATTCTTTTGGAGTAATCGTGCTTCAAATTAGGAATATTTTTTGGGAAATGCATGATTTCAATGGACAAGCAAGATCATTTCACACAATGTATAAATGAAAACAGAACAATCAGTGTAGATTATTAAATAGTTACGTTATATTGTAAAACACTAGATTTGCAAATGGTGGACTGATATTCATCAATGTAGGCAGTTTAATAAAGGTCAATTGTCTAAAACACATGGTATGAAAATAAAAAAAAGTAGAAATAAAAGAAAAAATGCTAGCAGGCTGCGCCAGACAATGCCGTGATGGTGCAATTAGGAACAGAACTGGGACACACCACTCGTTGGGTCTTTAGGATCTTGAAATTCGCAATCTTTCAAATCTTGAAACCTGTAGAGAAGGGGAGATACAGGAGCCAAATATACCCTTGTCACGTGATCAGGGCGATAACTTTGTAGAATCTGCAACTGAGCGCCAAGCATGAGAATGAATCTGGCTTTATATGGATACGATGTACGGGTAAATTTTGCTGGGAACACCAATCATAATTCAGATCAGCCAAACAATCTTGCGATCAATGATAGACAAAGCGCCCCAAGGTAGGATTCACTCACACTCGCACTCGCATCCGTTATAAAACTGATGACTAATTAAGTTATATTCCTATCACCACATCTTATAACTGAATATGTGGTGACATAATATATCAAGGTTTCGTTTATCTGAACAAGGCTATGTTCAATAATTGATCACAGTGTTGATTTAACTTAATCATCATGTCTCAGTCGGTGAAGGTATAAGCAAATATTCGAAAATAAAGATTTCATAATTAGCACGGAAAATAAGACAAATTAAAGAATAAGTGTCAATCAAAATAAAGTTTATGTTGTCACGTGGTGTAACCAAAAAAATGAACATTCTTTTGGAGTAATCGTGCTTTAAATTAGGAATTTGTTTGGGATATGCATGATTCCAAAGGATAGGCAAGATAATTTCAAACAATGTGTAAATGCAAAATGAACAATCAGTGTAGATTATTAAAAATTTACGTTATATTGTAAAACAGTAGATTTGCAAATGGTGGACTGATATTCATCAATGTAGGCAGTTTAATAAAGGTCAATTGTCTAAAACACATGGAATAAAAATGAAAAAAAAGAGGAAGAAAAAAAGAAAAAAATGCCAGCAGGCTGCACCAGGCAATGCCTTGATGGATGCAATTAGGACCAGAACTGGGACACACCACGCTTTGGGTCTTTAGGATCTTGTAATTCGCAATCTTTCAAATCTTGAAACCTGTAGAGAGGGGAGATACAGCAGCCAAATATACCCATGTCACGTGTTCAGGGCAGTGACTTTGTAGAATCTGCAACTGAGCGCCAAGCATCAGGAGAAACTGGCTTTATATGGATACGATGTACGGGGAATTTTGCTGGGAACACCAATCATAATTTAGATCAGCCAAACAATCTTGCGATCAATCACGGCATGAAATCGCGTGTTTCCGGTACGGTTACACAACGGTTACATGGCGGTTATGCAGTAAATCCGCCGCGTAACCGTCGCGTAACCGTCGGACTATGGGGGTGGCATATCCGTCGCGTAACCGTCAGCCGGAAATGCTACGTTTGTCGTCCATTCAGTCCAACGTAAATCAACGGTAATCTCTGAAAAACCGCAGATTTCCGTTCAACGTTTATAACGTATACTTTTAAATAACCGCTGATTAAGTTGGACGGAAGAAACGTAAATGCAAAAATATACGCCAATTTACGTTGAAACTGAAACAACATATACAGCTGGGTAACCGATCATTACGTGAACGGTTTCCGGCGTATTCTTGTGTTCTTCCACGTCATGTACGCAGAGTACGCCCATTGTAAATTACATTTATTTTGACGTTTTCCAGGAACTGCCTTATAATATTTATCCTTACATGGTGTGAATAACGCTTCTTGTACGTCTTTATCAGTTCAATTTCATGACATTTCAAAAATCTAAAGAAAAGTCTAGTATGATAGAACGAAGTTCCGTCATATTTTACGTTTTGGAAAAAAAACGTGTAAGGGGCTGCACTTGAACTCAGCCAAAACAGCTCACACTTGTTTGTTAATACATTGTTTATAATCACGTGTGTTACTTCTACAACAAAAGAGGTGTTACCACTGTGGCATCAAGTGATATTTGTTTTGTCTGATGTGACTGAACCAGGGTTACTAGTAAAACCGTGACTGAACTTATAAACATACTGTTGATTAACCTATGATTAAAACACACAATGAATGTTTCTTAAAACCATTATTTTCGAAAGTTAGAAAAACAGTGTAAGTGTTAGTATATTGTAGTACGTAATCATTTCTCAGCCAAGTCACTTTCGAGTACACATTAGTGGCGTTCACATTAGAGATCTACTTGAACGCTCGGCACGAACCGAAATCAGTGGTGAATTTTCAGAGAATACATAACTATATATATATGATCGGATAGTAATGAATGAAATGAATGCAAACTGTCGTCGGCGACGAATATTCATGTGCTGCAACCGGTATTTTCTTGCAATGCTACATTGACGTAAACAAAAAAATCGAATCTTCTAAGCCGTAAATTGCATGATGACTCGTAATAAATACTATAATAACAAAAGGAATTAATTTCAATATATCAATTATTGTTTTCATCATATGTTTATCGCTTTCCATGTTTGGGTCAACTAACAGATCGACGAATGATAGCGTGATTTCTGCACGAGCCGAGTGGGTCCCGATGTGGGTCCGGACAAACGTAAACCCAGTGCTGTAATTCTCTCCAAACATGAAGGCTTAAAATATCGGCACGTGCTGAGATCCCAACATGTGCACGTAACGGATGCTGATGTTGAAAAGGCTGTAGACTGGTAGCTGTACAATTCGTAAATAAAATACGTTGGTCGTTACGTCCCTGGAATAAATTATATTCGAAGTTCATATCTAGTGCACAACTATTTTATTTTCGCTTGAAAATAAAATCCAGTGAATATACTTTTTTTCCTATATTTCACATTAAACTCATGAAAAAATCAGTGAAAATAAATTCCAAGCAAAACGCCCAAAAAGCCTTTTCAGCGAAAATTAATTCCAGCGAAAATAAAGTATTTCACAGTATAGTGAAGAGGGACTTTGATTAAATGCACAATGAATGTGTAGCGGCACTGGTTTGTATACTTGCCTTGGCACAGCTATGCCCGTGTGAGAGACATTATGGAACTCTTAATAATATAA
Source organism: Saccoglossus kowalevskii (assembly GCF_978046115.1). NCBI lineage: Eukaryota > Metazoa > Hemichordata > Enteropneusta > Harrimaniidae > Saccoglossus > Saccoglossus kowalevskii. The sequence continues at coordinate 9,502,310 of NC_140657.1, forward strand.
TAAAATATTTAAATTTAAAATGTGTATTTGTTGTAATGTCAGTGTAATGTGTCTGCTCAAAATCATCCGATACCTTGATAAAAACTATAATGGTCCATCAGAGGATGTGGATCTACATGCAAGTGTCAACTACGTTTGTTGCTATGAAATATGTGTGGTCTAACCAAGATCTGATTGGCCTAGAACAGTATACTATACCAAATTATAACCGAAAGAGAGAGACTATTCCACTTCCGTCTGATGATAAAAACGAATAGAAAAATTGTAATTAAAATGTTCGTTGGTAGAAACTACATACAGAATGCTTTATCCCGATGCATATTTCGTCGAGAGACCATTTCGTCAAAAGTGTGGTGTGAATTGGCAGCAACCTCTCCATAATAATATCATTTTTTGCTCCGCATTTATTGTAATATTACAAATTAAGAAATTCGCTGCAATTAATAGTTGGTGGTTTGTTGATGTTAAATGGATAAGACTCAATTCACACACACAAGAGGTGTCATTTTTCAGTTAAGCAATACAATGTGACAAACTTCAGTCGAATACTGGTGGAAGTTTTGAACTGCTCTTAAAACAAGTCTTTTATTCCAAATAAGCTATACGAAGACAGAATTGGTTCGGTGACAGTCGGTAATGAGCTGATAATAGTTAGTATTGTGAGCACGTCGACGCGTTTTATACATCGTACGTTTAACCATGGAGCTCCATGGAGCCTTACAGGCCTGTTTGAGCCAAATAGTGGAGTATTACTGAATCCAAGTCGCCACATCATCGTACGCCATGGCCCGGCCTCTTTTACGCCAAGCCTAAATAGATTTATTCCGTCGAGTCTCGAAGCGGAAATAAACTGTGGCGGCGAGAATGAGTCTCGGACAATAGTGTACAGTAGCTAGAGTTAAAGGCCCAATTCACTTGCCCCGGGCAAGTGTGAATTGGAGGTGTGATTATGCTAATGAGTGTTGTTAATCACTTGCATAGCCTATGACGCATCCTGTTTCAGCGGTCCAACATCACGTGACTTTGATTGACAGTAGTTAATTATTCAAGATTAGTAGCGCGTCCCTTTTCCCGGTTCGAGTTTTTGACTTTTATCCGCCAAAATCTCAGCTCGTACACTATTTATTGTCATAAATACTACACACAGTCACTGCTGTGATATTCATAGTCGCATGCATCCACTTTGGCATGACATAATCGACCTGTAAGTTCGAGAAAACGCGCTATTACCGGGGCTTGGCTGGAGCTGTTTACTACAGCGTGACAAGCAAGGAAATAATCCCTATTGTTTAGGACCGTATTTATAGTATATCTGGGCCGCATTCCATAGTTGGACAACAAGAATGCATTGTTCCATACAGTTACAACATAGCAACCGGCTTGACATCGAGAAAAAAATCTTTTTTTTTTTCAACTCTCTATTCAGTCTTCTATTCTTTTTTTTGTAAATTCTTAACCCTGTTAAACGATTAGACGGGCATAACTTGGCATATGCCAAGAAGCGGACCCAAACGATTTGAAGGTTCTCAAACTCATTTCGAGTGAACGAAGCAACTCTGACATTGCTTCCAGCGTCTCTTTCGTTACACTATTCAATCAGGAGAATGTGAAGTTTCACCTCGTCCAAAAACGTACACGCACAATATATAATTATATATATGTATATCAAGTATAAATGGGAAAGGATGTTTTGTCTTAACGTATATATTGAATAATTACGACACCACGATTATCTGGACTACTACATTTATTTTTTATATCGGTCTTAGCAAAGAACCACAAAAATGTCAGTACCGAGGATTGATTCCGATATTCTGATTAGTCCACCACTGTTCTATCTCCCTTTGTTCTATGTCAAAAATTAACGCTGTTTCGTTTGTTATTACTTTGCACAAAATAACGACAAATGTGCAACCATATCAAGTACGAAGTTAGGCAGGTAGTGTGAATAGATCTGGTGTCGTGGCCTGGGGTGCGAAAACGAATTCGAAAGGGGCTTCCCCAAGGAAGTAGTTTACACGAATCAGCTCCCTGCATTCGGGAAAGTAGTGTCACGTGAGTGTATTGGTCTACTGAAAACTCATCTAGTTGCGTTTTATGTTTGAGAATATTACTCAAACAACTTTTTACCTTTTATCGTTATTTTTTCAAAAATCTGCCCACGCTCGCTGCTAGAAACCGCCATTCAGAATTTCCGACCAGAATAAAAAAATGCCGACCGGCGCTATGCTATTTGTTTGCAATACACACAGGGTGTCGGCCACTGGACCGTTATGCATCAGACTCGTAATATTACTAGTCTGGGGTTATGCTATTGTCACGACATGGAAGGAGTACCTTCCATGGTAACGTTAAGGTAGTGAAAAGGGTTTGACGACGTTTTTGAATAAAGAGTTCTCTGCCTGTTGTTTCATTCAGAACCATACTTTAGAATTTATGATTCAAAAGCCTAAATATAGAGGGACAAGTTCGCACCAACCAGACAGTCATTATTACCACGTGACAAAAAATGGCGAACCTTGTAAAAATGACGCGATTGCGAGAGCTCACAGCGGAATTTCCGCTTGAAATTTGCGCCATGCATTTCCCGTGATTAAGTTCATTGAAATGTGTCCCCGGAAATAAAAAAAAAACATTTTTTTTTCGATTTCAAAGCAGGTTTGTTGTTTTTGTCCCATAACTATTTCATACTATTCCACAGACTATTATTCTGTGACAAAGCATTTTCTAAAAAAAAAAAAACAGACATATTTCACACCGTTATTATCTTGTGAATGTGTGAGTTTAAACGTCCGAACGCACCTAATTTTACAGCGGTGCCAATGAGTTCATTAATACCTGGGGTTACTCAACACTAGGGAGTTGATTTGTAAATTGTGTTATGTCAAGTGGACTCATATAGTTATAACAATTTAAAATTAAAATATAACACTTGAACGCATATGCAACATATAACCTGTTATTTTATTGTAATCAGGCGTGACGTTTTGAAAACAACGTTTTACCCGCATCTAGCAAGATTATGAAATGGTCCCAATTGTGGGCGTGCCAACACAACGGCGCCATTAAGACTAGATTGGAAAAGACTCAAGTGTTTTGCAAAGTTCCAAGATATATTGTTAAATGCCCCCCACTCCCTATATTAAGGGGGGGGGGGGGCTATGCTTGTTCCCTCATTTTTTTGCCCCCCCCCTATCTAGGGAAAAGAAGAAAATTTAACCCCCCCTTTCACGGGCTTTTCCGATGAATTTCACCCCCTATCTAGGGAACTTTTCAGTCTAGAACTCCTTTTAAACCCCCCTTTTTTGTATATCTCGGGAAGTGTTTTGAAATACACCCCCTATTTTGAGAATCTCGGGAAAACAAGCAAAAAATACCCCCTTTCCTACGATTTTCTCGGGAAAATGTTCCCGAGACAGATCGTCAAAAAGTACCCCTTTTCCCGAGAAAATGGGAATGCGCATGCGGCCCCCTATGAATCCTGAGTGGGGGGGGGGGTTAAATGACTGTCCGAATAATTCTCAGAACAGCTGCGATTGCTTCATGAATATTTATAAACAGATCGGAACTCTAAAACAACCCCTGGCACTGCGACAATGAGCAATACAAACTGACCGGGACGCCAAAGTTGTGACATCACTCGAGTGAAATTATTAAAAAAATGCACTCCTTTTTCTCTCTACATAGTTCCACTCTAAAGAGACTGTACTTATTTCTACCACAGTCCCTCAACACCCGGTTGGGAAACGCCTTTGTTCTAAGATGTTAATCCCCCCCCCCCCCGATCGCTGGTAATAGTGCGCGTTATGCTTGTGGAGTGAAACCGGTGACTAGATTTACACTGTCTTCCGCTCTGCGCCTGTGAATCTTTGTCATTTTATACAGCTTATTTCGAAATTATTCCGAGTTGCGTGTGTAATTTGTGTCCGTAAAAGCTTCCTGATAAGGCACGTGTAATTTAAAAGATATGTTCATTTAATTGACATAACAAAAATCCAGAATTTCAGACCATCACAGCCAGCACTGTTCATTGCAGGGTGCTTTGTTACGGTGACGCTGTACAAAAAGTTTTCACCCTATGAAAATGCGTCCCTACATCTAAAACGATCACAGTCGTCATATTTTTGTTTAATATTTTAATTATTCCCCAACATAGATTATTTTGTGTAGAAGCAGTATTAAAGTGTTCATTTCAGTCAATCATTTTACCGTTAGTTTTGCCCCCGTAGATACTTGTATCCGCCCACGAACCAAGATGGTCGTCGAGTATCGTTCGAAGAAAACGACTGTTCGAAGTTTTTTTTTATATTGATGCCTAAAATTTTGAAGAACCGTTGAAATATATCTTAGAAATATCCGAATTATGTTGGTGTAGTCAGTTTCTGATATTCTTCTCAGAAAATCACTGAATTAAACAGCTCCCTGATTTAGAGTGTACAAAATTTGTTCATGTTATATCATTTATCTCCATGGTTATATCATGGAGCTATGGTTATATCAAGATGGCGATTCGAATGACCAAATTCGATGTTATAGTGACAGTATCTGATTTTAACAAACACACTTTTCCGACTTGAGCTATTATTTTATTAATATTGAGGTGGAAGTTACAAAAAGTGCCCAATGCTGTTTTAATGGCTGTTCTGTTTGTTTCGATCAAACTTAGATCGTGTTTTAACACATAAACTACGTTCGATACGTTTTTTGCGGCCCTGACAGAATGGATGGCTGCGTCGATGTCTCTGTTTCCGTAGCCTTCTTTCGTGCATTCAGCAGCAACATTCTCTGGGCCCTCTTGCAATATATCATTCCAATCGATATCGAAATCGACAAAATCCTCGTAGTTTTCCCACATTTCGGTAAATAATGTACCGTCTCTCGCGTTGTGCCAAAAATCGAAACGAAGTGTATACGCATGCGTAGATGTGATTCAAGAAGGCTTCTGTTGTCATATGTCATACCATATGCTAATTTTATGTTAATAGAAAAGTAGGCTTGCGTTCACTTGGGTTAACCATGGAGGTAAAAAGAGACCTCCATGGGTTAACGAATAAACAATTTGACGAACGTGTAACACGCATTGAGACAAAAGAAGTATTATCGTTTCCCAACCGGGGGTTGAGAGACTGCGTTTCTATCCACCCCTTATCTTTTATTTATTTATTTATTTATTTATTTATTAACACACAACATCCCCCGGAGGGGATGAAAAGGGTTACAAATCAGATATTAGTAAAAGAAAAATAACCACATAAAGAGTAAGGGAACAAAAAGGCATAAAAAAAAAAAAAAGATAATAAGTTGAATACAAGGAATGTATTACTGGCTTAGTTTATGCAGGTGCTGCTGTCTTGTATTAAAACAGTTTTTTAAATATTGCGCTAAAGGAATTGACATTTTCTCGTCACTTAGTAATGATATGAATTTATTTTCATTACTAAATTTGTCAAAATTTGGTATACGTTCATTAGCTACAATGTAAAGTTTTGATCTTATTTCATTGTAATGAGGACAATTTGTGACAAAATGTTGTTCATCTTCAACATGGTCATTGTCGCACATATTGCAGACTCTGTCTTTAAAATCCAATCCTGTATGCCGGCCTGTTTCAATTTTCAGACAGTGGTTGCCAAGTCTAAATTTTGTTAAGGATTTGCGAAGTTCACTGTTTTTCATAATTGTTAAGTAGTTTTCTTGTTCTATTTTGGTTTTAAAAAGTTTGTAGGTTCTTAGTTTATTTTTAGAATTTGATTTTTTCCTATTGTCATTATTTATTTCATTTTTCCACTCAGTTGTAAACTCTTCTTTTAATTTCTCATCAATTGTTTTTAATTTTGATAATGAGATAATATTTGTTTCATTTAAAAGATAAGAATGGTTAATATTATTTAATATCAGATCAAGTTTTTTAAACCATTTACTTTTAATAATTTTATTGACATAGTATGCTTCTTGAAGTAGAGTATTTGTGGAATTTGCAATACGATTGGCATATTTTATCATTTGTTTCTTAATAAAAGAGTCAAGAGGTAATTTTCCCAATTCACTATATATTGCCATGATTGGTGTATTTTTTGAGATACCAAGAATGTACCGATAGTATGTAAGCTGAACATCCTCTACAATTGATTTTGTAGAGCTTTCTTCTCCCCAAATGTCACTCCCATACACAATAACTGGTCTGATAAGTTTATCAAATAGTGACAGTAGTATGGACATGTCCAGATTACCAGATCCAATTTTGGTCTTTAATGAGAATAAGGCTTTTATTCCTTTTCTTTTTAGGTTTTTCATTGTATCTTTAAATTTACCATTTGGACTCATAGTTAAGCCAAGATAATTGAAATCTTTAACTATATTGATTTCTTTTCCTTCATAAAAGAATATTTCCTTGTTAAGGAGTCTGTTACACTTATTGAATATCATTATTTTTGTTTTATCTGTGTTGACAGACAACTGCCATTTTGATGTGTAGGCTGATAGTTTATCCAAACAGTTTTGTAATCCCCTTTTGGATTTTGAAAGAATCACAATATCATCTGCATAAAGAAGGCAATTAATGGGTGTGTTGTGTAACAGTGTAGGGTCACAATGATCATTATCAAAAATATCAGGCAGGTCATTAATAAATAAATTAAACAGACTTGGGCTAAGGTTGCATCCTTGTTTTACTCCTATATTTGAACAAAATGATTCTGTTAAACCATTTCTTGTTTTTACCTTATATTTCACATCACCATACATATCTTTTATAATTTTGTACATATTACCATTTACACCATTTTTCAACAATTTATAAAAAAGACCTTCATGCCAAACACTATCAAAGGCTTTTTTGAGGTCTACAAAGCAGGCATAAATTTTATTTGATGTTTTCAATTTATTTTTATCATTTGCCTGATGGATGATCTCCTTGTCCTGATGGAGGTATTTATTAATAATAGTTTTCAGGATAAACAGATTGTCTGTTGTCCGACAGTCTTTCCTGAATCCAAATTGTTTATTAGAGAGGATATTATTTTTTTCTAGATATGAAACTAGTCTTGTGTTTAAAATACTATTAAATAATTTACCTAAACAACTTGAAATTGCTAAATTGCTATCACGGAGATCTTACCATGGATCTTACATAACCAAAGCTCTTTATTAACAGTTTATTTGTTCACAACTCCCGACTTTTGGCAAATTTATATTCTTGATTATAACAATAAAAATAACATTCCAAAGATTTGCTAAATTAAGAGTTGTAGTCCTATCAGATTAAATACCACATCACAGTTGAGAGAATAAGACAAAAATATATACAGTATACAATGTATTTCAGCAAAAACAGTTAGACGAAACTCTGTAACTTTGCAAACGAAACCCCAAAATGTTTAGCTAACGACTACCAAACACGCATATGAAAATTTCAGCTTACAACTGAATTCGTGCCGAAAACATGCACAGCACGTTGTGGACACTGATTACCGGTCACCCCAAGTGCCAAATCAGGATAAACAGCCATTGTCAATAGAGTAGCCTAGGTGTTAAAATGGATTATGTACTGGCAAACCAAATTCTGCATAGGCATATGTCTCCAACGCGTTCTTTTTGGATCATTTAGTCTTTTTTTTGACTCAGCATATATAAGAACGAAACAAATCTGTCGCGATTTTACGCTTTCACGGTAAAGGGGTGGTGGCTGCTCCCCCGCTGTAAACCCCCGCGTTTACTATCAACTCTTTCTACCGTGTCCTTACTTGGTGACGTTTCTCAATTTATAAACTTGCCACGCTACTAATTTCGCCCAATCACCCGCTTTTATCGGTTTTAAGCAACCAATTATCACATAATATCCGACCACGGGATCTTTTCCGACCGAAAAAACTACCACATTTATATCACTTTCTTTTCTCGCTCGCTTATTTAAAACACCAATCGCTGGCTCAAACACTGATCACTGGTACACGAGTGGTTGAATTTGTTGTTTCAATGGTAAAGTTTACGGATACAACGAGTAATAGAGTATTAATTACTATTAAAATCCGAACGACACGATACGGACGAACGACAATCTATGATACTTTGTATCACAGTCCCTCTATCCCCGGTCTGGAAACGGTCGTTGTATTAGGTGTGAATTGGCTTCCTTCCCTGGCAAAGGCGCATTGCGGGGTTGGGCAAAGCATTGTCACGTGATCAGTACGCAACCGACCACTACTTTTACATCGTCAGTGTTATGTATTTTTTTACAACTTAGTTGTTTATTCCAGAATTCGTGCTTTTTTACATAATTTTATAATCAGGATATCTGTATAAGGTCATATTTTAGCCGGCGAGTAGTTCTCCAATTCATTTATTTTACCAGCAGCGACACATTTTCGCAACAAATTTTCATACTTTTACCCAGATTTTTGTCGTTTTTGATTTTGCGGCTGATCTGCACTGGCTGGGAAGATGAATTCTGATTGGCTACAAAAACAAAAAAACTTGTGGCGTTGAATGCACGTTCATTGTCAGTATTGTTATGCAAATTCAAACTAGCTAATCATTTACAACCTTCCGAGCCAGTGCAGATTAGCCCTGATTTTGGGGTGATTGAAATGAACTCTATTTTATTTACCATACTTCTCGGCGCGAAACCAATTATATTTGTCTTCGATTTTGACATTTTATGATCGAAACATATCATTAAAAATTGGTGGGCTGGTTTGTTATTTGTCACACCGGATTTTATTAATGTTAAATTGAGCGACTTTTATGGATGCTTTTTAGATCGTAAATGCAAATTGCGACGTTTTGAAATGACAATGTACTCAATTCTGTGCTAAAAAAATCATTTATATACAAGCATTGAAGCATTGTTATATACTTTTGCATAGAATAAAGTCATTAGTTGTTGTATAGTTGACTTGAACTGTTATGAACCCCCAAGAATCAGAAATATCACAGGTTTTTCGATCGTTCACGTTAACATGAACGACGTCATTTTGACAAGATTTGTTTAGCGATGTCAGCATGTTGGCACGCGAAGTTTTTTCCCTATTAAAACTTGAAGATGAAAATAATTCCCGATATTAATCTTTACATTGTAGGAACTGGATGTTTATGAGCTGGTAGGCTAGTTTTGATGCGCATCACCGTTAAAAAAAACTCAGATTTTATAGTGATAATTTTGTTTACATGTTTGTTGTGGTTGCCCGATTTTGAAGTCAATGTGAAGTCATACAATGAGGTATCGCTTTGCATGACGGTAAATTTTCCGATTTTAATGAATATTTTGACGGTAATGTAATCTGTCTGACTTCCTGACTCCCTCGGCCTGGGTGTGAACTGTTTGTTTACCCGCACCGCGGATCGAGACAAAAAAACGCTAGTCGTTTCCAGACCGGGGATAGAGGGACTGTGTTTGTATGGACATAGAAGGTACTAACGGAAGGAGCCACGACGCTATTGTTTTAGCTTTACTCCATGATCGTTTGTCAATGTTTGTTCACAAACATTGTTCTTGTTAGCTTTTAACACCTTCGTACAATGGGTTATGCTAATCTCGAGCATTCGGTAATATTCGGAGCATGTTCGGAAGCGATAGTACCTCGCATTTACAATATTGAAAATGGCGAACTTTAATGGAAAATTGTCAGATATAACATTGATTGAAGAAGAACTGATGAAATATCGTGAATTTTGTATTTGTAAGATAGTATCGAAAGAAGAGCATGCCTCGACACTTTATCTGTGATAATATTTCTTAGGAGTCCTTAGGAATTGTTGTTGTATGCACTCGAAATCTTGTTCTAGTTACAGTTGCTAATATTTAAAACATGGAAATTTGTGTAGTCAAACGTTCATCTGTTGAATTTCCGGTTGTGAAATACGTATTTTGACCTTTTACACCTAAACAAACCCAGTGCGCATGTGTGATGACCGTAGTTTCTTAATACGCATATATTTCATAGTCACATTAAAAAAATGGCAGGGTTGTATCATACTCCGCTAACTCGTTACTTGTGTAAACAATCGCAAACTATCATGGACATCAAAGATGAGCTAGACAATGGCCTTATCAGGATTAATTTGGGTTGAAACAAAAGGAAATAAGCCAATTAAGAGGCTTAAGTGGCCACTTGATAGGCGTCGTGGCTCCTTCCGTTAGTACCTTCCATGGTATGGAGGGGGGCAAAAGGGGTAGCTGGTACAGTTTTACGGGAAATAAAAAAGGCCTTTTACAATTTACAAGTAAAAAAATACGTTTTTACAATTTACAGTGATAATTGAATTTTGCAATGAATTGTGTCATCTAGTCATTTCACAGTTTTGAAAATGTAATTTTGCTGGATTATTCTTTACGACTTTTTTTTTAATTTGGATGTAAATTCTTGTACGTACCGAGAAAAATGACACATTTTTACAGTGTACGATAAAAATATTTGATTGGTTACGTCGTACGTCTAGCCTGTGATTACACAATTACGGAATTTATTTTTCCAATTTCCGTTGTACGAACAAAAAAATATTGCAATTACGTTGAACGAAAATAACCCTCCTTGCCCTCTTGTATCATTCGCGCACGCAACTTGAACTACGACCTTTTGTTTAACATGCTGAAGGAGCCGAACTGTGTTCCGTTTGAATCCAGGACTGCTCTCTCCTTTCATCAATGATTGTCGAGACAGTTACTTGATAAAGACAACGCTAACTCCCTAGGGCAAAGAAACGAAGAAAATATTGATGTGTTTTCCCAAAAATAACGATGCCAAAACCACGAATTAAAATGCGCGCAGCGGGCGATATTTTCAAAATAAAGCGGAAATTAGACAGGTTGGGTGAAATTAATACTGTGCACTCGGTTGGTATAAACAGATCCTTAAATACGTAAAAATACGACCGGACAATATCTATCATTCTGAAATATGTCAAAGACAGAAACAAATGCAGCACGTTTTTTTATGAGCTAAAATAAACAAAACAAAAATTCTACGAACGAAACAGACCCTGTTTGCAATGTTTATTTACACCGCGGCATCTCTTAAACACATTCTCAAAATTAGCGATGTTAATTTTACAAACGTTTAAAACATTGTTATTCTGATATTTTTTGGTCAGCATATAAAATAAAAAAAATATTTTGTTCAAAGGGCGGTGGTCATCGCGTCCCGTTGGATAGGGGACTCATAGCGACGTATACAACACGTGTAATCATTGCTTCATTACATGAAGTACGAAAACGCGCTGCGCAACGACCAGCGCTCTTCAAATTTGTACCTGTATCATACTATTTTAAAGGACGTTGGCGTTCTTTAGTTTGGAAAATAACTTTTCAACTTTTAAAAGTGGTTATACACTAAATATCTATGTAAACAACTAAACATGTACGCCGAAATAACGGAATAGACTACTAGTATGTTGTAATATTTTTGTAAACTGAATGACGACATCATTTCTGTGAACAACTGATCACCGATATCACGTAATAGAGTATGTATTAAATATTTCTGTGAACAACTGATCACTTATATCGTACAATAGACAACAACTGTAACAACCAGTCTTCTCGGTCATTATTATGTTCAGTATTATGTAAATTAGATAATGAAAAGTTCTTATTTGTATTGATGTTTTATTTGCGAAGAATAATTAGAATGTACTGTATACACGTAATTTCTATTGCATGTTCAAGGGTACCGAAAATCCCGCCGTTTAGCGCCTCATCCACAGCTTTACCCTAATGTGATACCATGGAGGTTACCTCCATGGTGATACCAAGTGAAACGTATATTTTTACTATCGCATTTTACAAAAGTCGAAACTGGGTGTATCATGGTACAACACACGCTGCGACAACTGAGTGATCAGCGACATCTTTGTTGGGCGATGTTTCAATGTTGAATTAGTTTATTTGAAATGGAGTGAATATGAATATGAACTCTATTACAACGTGTTTGAATTATGTGCAGCAATGGGCAATGACCTCCAGAGTTCACGCATTAATATCTAAATAAATTCGCTTAACTCCGTTTTTTAATAAACATGTCGCACGTGAAAAGCAGGAGATATTTTAGATTAGTTTTATGTTTACCGATCTTCAACTTTTTAGAATAAATGATAGCTACCGTTGTCGAATCAATCAAGAGGCTCGAATCCGGAAGGCTTGGCTATTTTAAACTTCGTAAACAGCATTCTTTTCAAGCGGCGACTTCATTCAAGTGTAATGAACGTAAGTGAAATGTATGGAAGAGTCACGATACTTGTACCTACGAAAGTTACGACTCTTATTCTTGAAATTGGTCATAAATACATGCACAAAATACAAGCATATACTATTTTTTCAATGGCACAAAAATCATACTTATTGTTTGAAATATTAGTAACTGATACCTACACATAACGATAGGTGCAAATTTCAAATATTGAAACCCTTGGCCGAAACGTCCGTCCACCGGAACGCCCAAACCCAATTTTCTGTCATTTTAAATATAATTACTCAGTAAAGTAACAAGGAAGGTATACATGTTTGATATATAGTTATAAATCGATGCCAAAGCAAATTCAGAAAATGCAGATAACAGTATAACAGGAAGTGGATACGGTGTCTCGACGTCAGTTATTTTTTTCGCTTTCACACATTATTATTTAGGCCGTAGTTTGGTTACGTCAGAAGTGTCCAACACGCCGGACCTCAGCGCGTTGTTTCTCGGTGTTTTCCTTTATGTACGTAGCACATTTCGACGAAAAGGTAGTCTGCATTATCGGAATAGTGTCTTAAATTGAAGTCTCTGCTTTATGTTTCTACAATGCTGTCTTTGGAATAACCATTGAGAAATTAGTTTTCCTTTAATATATACCAACCATTGGTTTTGTTTCCTCGGCAGGCTAATTGACATCTCTCACAGCCATCCTGGTTGCAATTGTAAAATCAAATTTCACGAACCTAATTTAGTCAATGCATGGAGGTATCTGTTTATACCTCCATGGTCAATGATAGTTGCGGTTACGCAATCTAGCACTTGATCATACTGTAGTTAGGCCACCCGTGGAGGCTCTTTTTACCTCAATGGGCCACATAACCTTGGGATTAAAATACAATGGTTGTCGCGCCGCGTCGTGTTTGATATGGACTCATAGCGACGTAATACAACACGTAATTGTTTACTTACATAAAATTCAAACACGCACTGGGCAAAGACCACCGCCCTTTCATCAAAGGCCTCTTCTAAGCTATGATTTATTTATACCGCCCGAATATTTTGATTTGAAATTGAGTTAAGCCACAGCCCCTCCACAAAAGCCTCCATTATTTTGCAATGTGAAACCACCTTATTATCGATATCCAACAACATTTATTATCTTGAATATTACATTTAAGCCCAAATAATAAACGTCAACAATATACAACTGACTGTGTAGTTGTCACGCCAATAGTTTTTTTTATGCATTTGATTGCACTTTAGTTTTTTTATTGACTGCTACGACAAGTTCACATACTCTTGTGTCCTTAGCATTTTTTTTATTAGTATTATCTATTTTTTTTTAATATCTATACTAACACTCATTGAATATTGTTTTCCGAAATATTTTTTTTTATATATACTAAAGCTTTTTTTCCTTTTAGTCCCCCTGAATTCGATTTAAAAAGTATGAGAAATTTTCATAGCAACGCACTGCCCTACTTTAAGTTAGGTAGTTGGAATGTAAATGGCATCCAAAATAAGAGCCAGGATCATGAGTTTATTAAATTTATTTCTCCATTAGATTTTATTTGTATTCAGGAGACCTGGTTGAATAGTGATATAACCCAAGTTTCTCTCCCAGCTGTCTTAGATAATTATGAAATAATCCGTAAAGATAGACAGTCTGGAAATAACACATCAAAATGTAGGAGAGGTGGAGTTGCTGTTTTGTTCAAGGACAAATTTAAACATTTCATCACTAGAATTAACACAGAAAATAATATGAATGATATTCTCTGGTGTAAAATTGATAAAAAGCTATTTAACCGTAGCAGTGATTTATATATTGGCTGCATATATATACCTCCAGAAAACTCTTCTATTTATAAAAATAATGAAAGTGATAAATTCTTACTGCTTGAGAGGGATATAGCACATGTCTCTGCTAAAGGAGATGTTATCCTGTTAGGTGATTTCAACTCTAGAGTTTGCTTAATTAATGATTTAGTAAATGAAGAAAATAATAAACATATTCCCCTCCCTCTTAACTATATCGCTGACAACTTTAGAGAAAGACGTAGCAAGGATAACAAAGCAAAAACAAACACTAACAAATTTGGTAAAAAATTAATTGAGCTTTGCATGGACAGTAACTTGATTATTCTCAATGGGCGCACCATTGGTGATTCATCTGGTAAATACACCTGCTACACAGCAAATGGGTGCAGTACCGTTGATTATGCAATCACATCTACTTTTATTTTTGAAAATGTTCAGTATCTCAAAGTGCATGACCTAACCTGCATCTCAGACCACTGCCCCATATCACTGTCTCTGTCTTTTAAAATTGATATTAACAATATTAACATAAACAAACGTGAAGTCAAAATGGACATGAAACCACTACCAGCAAAATACATCTGGGACAGTGAAGCAAAACTAAAATATAGGCAATTTCTTGAAATTGCTAAAGAAAACGAAATTAGCGACATTATAAACAAAATTGATTCAAACAATTGTGATGATGTTGTTACAGAATTTAGTGCTTTGCTGTCATCAGTCGCGGACAAAACTGTCAAAAAAATAACACCCAAAATTAGAAAAAAGAAAAAAAGAGAAACCAAATTATGGTTTGATAGAGAATGCTGGCAAATTCGAAATGAACTTAAATCTGCTAGCAAATTGTTTCAGCAATATCCCCTTGATCCGTTCACCAGGGGAAAATACTTTGTCATAAAAAAAATATAAAAAATTAATTAAAAGGAAAAAATATGACTTAAAACAGCACCAGTTATCAAAGCTAAGTGATTCGGAAGGTGAACCATCAAAATTTTGGAAGCTGTTACGAGACTTAAACTCAGATTGTTTAGATAACAACAACAATTCAATTGAGCCCAATGAATGGCTGTCTTACTTTAAAAAGCTTTTAAACAATAACAGTCTATCAACTGATTTAGAAACAAATCGCCTTAATAAAAACAATTTAAATGAAACTAGTCAAACTGATTGGACTGTTGAAAACAAAACAAACAGCAAAAATGCTTTAAATGCCCAAATCACTATACCTGAAATCAAAAAAGCAATTAATCAACTTAAACTAAATAAAACATCAGGGGAGGACGAGCTCTGTAATGAAATGTTTAAATATGGTGAATTCTACATTCTTGAATGGTTTCAAAAATTGTTTAGTCATATATATAAGTCAGGCATTTTTCCAGCCAGTTGGAACACGAGCTTAGTCGTTCCTATTCACAAGTCAGGGTCCAAGACAATTCCTAATAACTACAGAGGGATTGCAGTATCTAGCTGCTTAGGTAAACTGTTTACCAGTATCCTGAACACTAGGCTAATAGCATACTTGGACAAACAAAATATTATTTCAAAGCATCAATTCGGTTTTAGGAAAAACTGCAGGACCACAGACAATCTCTTTATAATAAAAACAATTGTACAAAAATATCTCTATAATAATAGCCATTCAAAAGATATCATAACCTCAAAGTCTAACAAAATCTATGCTTGCTTCATAAATTTTAGAAAGGCGTTTGACAGTGTGTGGCATAATGGTCTCTATTTCAAACTCCATAAAAATGGCATATCAGGTAAAATGTTTGATATAATAAAAAACATGTACGAAAACAACAGGTACAGAATTAAAACAAAAGAGGGTTTAACTGAGAGCTTTAAATCAACAGTTGGAGTCAGACAAGGGTGCAATCTTAGCCCTACTCTTTTTAACATTTTCTTAAATGATCTACCTGACTGTTTCAACTCTGAAAAGTGTGACTCCCCGGTTCTTGATAATTTAAAAGTAAGTTGTCTCCTATATGCAGATGATGTTGTCATTTTATCTAAATCTGCTTGGGGGCTACAAAACTGTTTAGACAACTTAAAAATATATACGTCAAAATGGCGCCTTGCTGTTAATACAGAGAAAACAAAGATTATTGTATTCAATAAATCAAACAGAGCCCTGAGCAATAATATATTCTTCTTCGCTGAAAAAGAAATTGCCATAGTTAAGCAAATTAATTACCTGGGTATAACTATAAGTGCTAATGGCAAACATAAAGAGAGTATCAATAATTTAAAAAATAAAGCTCTTTTTGCTTTGAAATGCAAACTCGGTTATGACAACTCATTAAACATACCCCTCCAACTATCTTTATTTGACAAACTGATAAGACCAATTATTGTATATGGTAGTGATGTTTGGGGTGATGAAAGCACAACTAAGTCTGCAATTGAGGATGTCCATCTTTCATTTTGTCGGTTCATTCTTGGTCTCTCAAAATTCACACCAAAAATGGCTGTTTATGGTGAGCTAGGAAGGTACCCCATTGACTGTTTTATCAAGAAACAACAACTTAAATATTTCAACCGGGTAACAAACTCTGATAACACATTACTAAGAGAAGCCTACTTAGTAAATAAGAATGTAAAAAGTAAATGGTTTACAAGTGTAGAAACCCTCATGCAAGATTTAGATGTTGTCACCATTGTAAACTCAAGTGAAAAAATAATTAAGAAAAACTTAGACTTTATTCATAAAAAAATAAACAAATCATTTGAGAACCAATGGATCTTAGATATGCATAATGATAATAGAAAACAAACTTTGGCTAAAAACAAACTAAGAACATACAGACTTTTCAAACAAGATTTAAAAATTGAAAATTACCTAATTAATATGCAGAACCATGGTCTTAGAAGGTTAATTGCAAAATTCAGGACAAACACCCATGACCTTAAAATTGAGAAAGGCAGACATAATAATGTGCCGCTGGATAAAAGAACATATGATATGTGCAGCCAAAATATAGTTGAGGATGAGCAACATTTTGTAATGAAATGTCCAGCTTGCAGTCACCATAGGGACAAATTATTCCTGACTGCACAAAATAAAATTCCAAATTTTGATAAAGAAAATAGTCAGAATAAATTCATTTTGATTATGGCAAACCATACTCTAGCACCAGCCTTAGCTGTCTTCTTAAAAAACAGCTATGGAACAAAACAGCAACAACTATCAGTGTATTAGGCCACATTCTGTGTTCATTCTATATTCTGTATTCACCATTGGCTGCAAATTGTCTTTTTTTGTTTTTGACTTGTTTTATTTTTTTTTAGAAAAGTTTTTATTTTTTGTTTTCTTTTTTAGATTGTAGTTTGTTTTTTTAATTTCTTTCTGTAAGACCCTTTTTATCCTTTCCTAAGGATTTTATGCGTCTAATAAAAAAAATATCTTGTAAAATATTAGTAAATGCTAGAACAATCACAATTATGAATTCTAAGTAGGAAGACTGAATAGACGTGATGTCACAGCGTCAACCGTAGTGCTTGTCATGATTACAAGATACTAAAGCGGAAGTGATGCAATCGTAGAACGATTTTTAGCCCTTGAAAGAGAAGCAACGTCACAACAGTTATAAATACGCCTGTCGCTGTGTTGGCTGTTGGTTGTTGGCTCACCCGCTTCAAGTTGTCCGAATATAACGCCTCGTTAATTACTACTTAATGCTAAGTGGTGTTGTTTGAAATAACGCTATTTGCGTGGAACGAATTGTCGTATGTTTTAAAATTACGTCAATTAGTCGCGTGAATCCGGGCCAGAATCCCAGGGCCGACCTGCCGTTCACAAAAAGCACTCCTGTAGATTATTGTGCTACAGTAACTCATGAGTAGACATCATCTTCATAAAAAAAGATCATAACATTTTCCCTGAAAATTACATGGTCATCAAGTATTGGAATACACTACATAGTAATATAGAATTTTGTTTAAAAATTGTAATATAAGTGATGATACAGAAAACATTCCCTGTAGACACAATCAGGGTAGAACAAACTCCCAGACAGTACATCGCATGGAGACAATGGCATTTAATGTGAGCGTACCATAATCCGTTAATTGTTAAACCACCTATTTTTTAGCTGTATATTATATATTATGATTTATAAAGCAACAATAGGACTATTTGTATTTTAAAATAAAGATTGAAATTGGTGACCTTTTAGATCTACTGTGAAATACTTTATTTTCGCGAATATACCTTTTTCCTATATGTCACATTCAACTCGTCAGAAATCAGTAAAAAAAATCCATGCAAAACACTCAAAAACACTTTTCAGCAAACAATAATTCCAGCTAAAATAAAGTATTTCACAGTACATCAACGTTCATCGTCGACCCTGTTCTATTGTAATGTGTTGGCAGTAACTTAAAAATTACATTATCTAAACACATGTTTTCTGAGATAATGTCCGCCGGGATCTTGCTCTGCCGGAATCCAGTAAATCTCGAATTCAGGTTAACCTCAAAACACATTTCGTGCTCGTAGGATTAGCGATGGTGCGGGTTAAACCAATATCCATGTATGGTCCAAGGCCACTTCACAAAATGTCAATAGTCGCTAAAGTGTTAATTCCATAGATAAACATACACAATTTACAGAGGGCGCACAACCATCGCATAAGCCATGATAAGGAGCTATTTTGCTTAGCATGAATTGTAAAGTTCAACTGGATTTGAGATCGGCGAGGGCGCAATAACAGAAGTAATATTATTATTAGTCACTGCGGATTCGTATGTAATAAATTATTATATGTCGCTATAATAGCATATTTATGTAATGTACAGTTACAGTCGCTAGTTAAGCACTTCGCCACAATCGAATCATTGAGTATTAGTTCAAACAATACCATTGTAAAACAAAAAAATTATAGTTGACGATAAATTAGTAAATTATAAACGGATTAGTTAGAAATATATTTCTATAGTCTTTAGACCTGGCCACCTAAGCAGGTTTATATGAAAAGTGAATGATTTCTACCATGTCAAGCCAGTAGTGCAGCAGTTCAAGCTGCGTGATTTCCGCTTAATAAGTTGAACGTAAAACAACGACAAACTCAGAGTTGCCCGTCAATTTACGTTGAAAATATACAACGGGCAACGTAGTATATCAGTTCTTTAAGTTCAGCGTAAAACGACAGCAAATTTGGGAATTTCCGCTGTTTACATTGGGCATATCAAACGCGCAATTTCTAAATTTACGTCGTTTCAGTTTCGACGGTTACGCGAGGGAAATTCGAACGTTTACGCACCCAAATATAAACTAAGCATCTAATTATAGTAATTATATGTCTAATTATAGTAAATACGTACTGCGTGCGTGATAATTAGACATAGTCTTTACCTTGCCGTTTATTCGGTGTTATTTGCTTACTTTACTTCCTATGTCGACAGCAACTATGAGTTCCCAAATATAAACAACGGATTTACTGCAAAACACGTTGCTAATCCGGCAAGCGGCTACGACAGAAATTCGAATTTTCATGCAGTGCACCAGGCAATGCTTTGATGGATGCAATTAGGACCAGAACTGGGACACACCACTCTTTGGAATCTTGAAATTCGCAATCTTTCAAATCTTGAAACCTGTAGAGAAGGGGAGATACAGCAGCCAAATATGCCCTTGTCACGTGTTCAGGGCGGTAACTTTGTAGAATCTGCAACTGAACGCCAAGCATCAGGAGAAACTTGCTTTATATGGATACGATGTACGGGAGCACCAATCATAATTCAGATCAGCCAAGCAATCTTGCGATCAATGATAGACAAAGCGCCCCCAAGGTAGAATTCACTCGCACACGCATCAGATTGTCGCATACGACTTGTTTACCACTTCCGTGTGACTGAGAATGTTCTGGAACCGTACTGTGTCTGGGTGGAATTTTTAGAAACTGGTTGAATAGGTAATGGGACATTCTAGAAATTTGTAGTAAGTTCCAGACTCATTATGTATGCTGATGTAATGGTCTATTTATAGACAGTGTGGGTATATATAGGGGAGTTGTTCAGCACTGAGATCAGATCGGAGATCTCGTTGAATTGTATTGGAGTTTAAGTATCTAGTTATTGGAGGTTTGGAGTTTTACCGAGTTATTGTACTTGATGTTTGCAGAGTATAATAATACCAGTACCAGTTGAAACCTCATCTGTTGACTCCGTGTTCGTATGTTATCATCGCCGCCAGGGAAGTCTTTGTTACTGTTGCCATTTTGGTATTTGAACCATCACACCTGTACTATACCAATTTCGGTAATATTACGTTGCGTGTGACACCGATATAAACCAGATGACTATTTAAGTTATATTCCTATCACTACATCTTATAACTGGATATGTGGTGACATAATATATCAAGATTTCGTTAATCTGAACAAGGTTATGTTCAATAATTGATGATAGTGTTGATTGGACTTAATCATCATGTCTCAGTCGGTGAAGGTATAAGCAATTATTCAAAAATAAAGATTTCATTAGTACAGAAAATAGGACAAATTGAAGGATAAGTGTCAATCAAAATATAGTTCATGTTGTCACGTGGTGTAACCAAAAAATGAACATTCTTTTAGAGTAATCGTGCATTCAATTAGGAATATTTTTGGGAGATGCATGATTCCAATGGACAAGCAAGATAATTTCAAACAATGTGTAAATGAAAACAGAACAATCAGTGTAGATTATTAAAAAGTTACGTTATATTGTAAAAATACTAGATCTGCAAATGGTGGACTGATATCCATCAATTTAGGCAGTTTAATAAAGGTCAATTGTCTAAAACACATGGTATGAAAATGAAAAAAAAAGAAGAAATAAAAGAAAAATGCTAGCAGGCTGCACCAGGCAATGCTTTGATGGATGCAATTAGGAACAGAACTGGGACACACCACGCTTTGGTTCTTTAGGATCTTGAAATTCGCAATCTTTCAAATCTTGAAACCTGTAGAGAGGGGAGATACAGGAGCCAAATATACCCTTGTCACGTGTTCAGTGAGGTGACATTGTAGAATCTGCAACTGTGCGCCAAGCATCAGGAGAAACTGGCTTTATATGGATACGATGTACGTGTAAATTTCGCTGGGAACACCAGTCACAATTCCGATCAGCCAAAGAATCTTGCGATCAATGATAGACAAAGCGCCCCCAAGGTAGGATTCACTCGCACTCGCATCCGATATAAAACTGATGACTATTTAAGTTATATTACTATCACCACATCCTATAACTGGATATGTGGTGAAATAATATATCAAGGTTTCGTTAATCTGAACAAGGTTATGTTCAATAATTGATGATAGTGTTGATTGGACTTAATCATCATGTCTCAGTCGGTGAAGGTATAAACAATTATTCAAAAGTAAAGATTTCATAATTAGTACAGAAAATAGGACAAATTGAAGGATAAGTGTCAATCAAAATAAAGTTTATGTTGTCACGTGGTGTAACCAAAAAATGAACATTCTTTTGGAGTAATCATGCTTAAAATTAGAAATATTCTTTGGGAAATGCATGATTACAATGGACAAGCAAAATAGTTTCAAACAATGTGTAAGTGAAAACAGAATGATCAGTGTAGATTATTAAAAAAGTTACGTTATATTGTAAAACACTAGATTTGCAAATGGTGGACTGATATTCATCAATGTAGGCAGTTTAATAAAGGTCAATTGTTTAAAACACATGGAATAAAAATGAAAAAAAGAAGAAGAAATAAAAGAAAAATGCGAGCAGGCCGCACCAGGCAATGCCTTGAGGGATGTAATTAGGAACAGAACTGGGACACACCACTCTTTGGGTCTTTAAGATCTTGAAATTCGCAATCTTTCAAATCTTGAAACCTGTAGAGAGGGGAGATACAGGAGCCAAATATACCCATCTCACGTGTTCAGGGCGGTGACTTTGTAGAATCTGCAACTGTGCGCCAAGCATCAGGAGAAACTGGCTTTATATGGATACGATGTACGGGTAAATTTTGCTGGGAACACCAATCATAATTCAGATCAGCCAAACAATCTTGTGATCAATGATAGACAAAGCGCCCCCAAGGTAGGATTCACTCGCACACGCATCCAATATAAAACAGATGACTACAGTATTTAAGTTATATTCCTATCACCACATCTTATAACTGGACATGTGGTGACATAATATATCAAGGTTTCGTTTATCTGAACAAGGCTATGTTCAATAATTGATGATAGTGATGATTGGACTTAATCATCATGTCTCAGTCGGTGAAAGTATAAGCAATTATTCAAAAATAAAGATTTCATAATTAGTACAGAAAATAAGACAAATTGAAGGATAAGTGTCAATCAAAATAAAGTTTATGTTGTCACGTGGTGTATCCAAAAAATGAACATTCTTTTGGAATAATCGTGCTTTAAATTAGGAATATTTTTTGGGAAATGCATGATTCCAATGAACAAGCAAGATAATTTCAAATAATGTGTAAGTGAAAACAGAACAATCAGTGTAGATTATTAAATAGTTACGTTATATTGTAAAACACTAGATTACCAAATGGTGGACTGATATCCATCAATGTAGGCAGTTTAATAAAGGTCAATTGTTTAAAACGCATGGTATGAAAACAAAAAAAAAGAAATGAAAGAAAATGCTGGCAGACTGCACCAGGCAATGCCTTGAGGGATGCAATGAGGACCAGAACTGGGACACACCACGCTTTTGGGTCTTTAGGATCTTGAAATTCGCAATCTTTCAAATCTTGAAACCTGTAGAGAGGGGGAGATACAGCAGCCAAATATACCCTTGTCACGTGTTCAGGGCGGTGACTTTGTAGAATCTGCAACTGAGTGCCAAGCATCAGGAGAAACTGGCTTTAGATGGATACGATGTACGGGTAAATTTTGCTGGGAACACCAATCATAATTCAGATCAGCCAAACAATCTTGCGATCAATGATAGACAAAGCGCCCCCAAGGTAGTATTCACTTGCACACGCATCCGATATAAAACAGATGACTATTTAAGTTATATTCCTATCACCACATCTTATAACTGGACATGTGGTGACATAATATATCAAGGTTTCGTTTATCTGAACAAGGCTATGTTCAATAATTGATGATAGTGATGATTGGACTTAATCATCATGTCTCAGTCGGTGAAAGTATAAGCAATTATTCAAAAATAAAGATTTTATAATTAGTACAGAAAATAAGACAAATTGAAGGATAAGTGTCGATCAAAATAATGTTAATGTTGTCACGTGGTGTAACCAAAAAATGAACATTCTTTTGGAGTACTAGTGCTTTAAATTAGGAATATTTATTGGGAAATGCATGATTCCAATGGACAAGCAAGATAATTTCAAATAATGTGTAAGTGAAAACAGAACAATCAGTGTAGATTATTAAATAGTTACGTTATATTGTAAAACACTAGATTACCAAATGGTGGCCTGATATCCATCAATGTAGGCAGTTTAATAAAGGTCAATTGTCTAAAACAAATTGAAGGATAAGTGTCAATCAAAATAAAGTTTATGTTGTCACGTGGTGTAACCAAAAAATGAACATTCTTTTGGAGTAATCATGCTTAATATTAGAAATTTTCTTTGGGAAATGCATGATTACAATGGACAAGCAAGATAGTTTCAAACAATGTGTAAGTGAAAACAGAATGATCAGTGTAGATTATTAAAAAAGTTACGTTATATTGTAAAACACTAGATTTGCAAATGGTGGACTGATATTCATCAATGTAGGCAGTTTAATAAAGGTCAATTGTTTAAAACACATGGAATAAAAATGAAAAAAAGAAGAAGAAATAAAAGAAAAATGCGAGCAGGCCGCACCAGGCAATGCCTTGATGGATGTAATTAGGAACAGAAATGGGACACACCACTCTTTGGGTCTTTAGGATCTTGAAATTCGCAATCTTTCAAATCTTGAAACCTGTAGAGAGGGGAGATACAGGAGCCAAATATACCCATCTCACGTGTTCAGGGCGGTGACTTTGTAGAATCTGCAACTGTGCGCCAAGCATCAGGAGAAACTGGCTTTATATGGATACGATGTACGGGAACACCAATCATAATTCAGATCAGCCAAACAATCTTGCGATCAATGGTTGACAAAGCGCCCCCAAGGTAGGATTCACTCTCACTCTCATCCGATCTAAAACTGATGACCAATTAAGTTATATTTCTATCACCACATCTTATAACAGGATATGTGATGACATAATATATCAAGGTTTTGTTAATCTGAACAAGGTTATGTTCAATAATTGATGATAGTGTTGATTGGACTTAATCATCATGTCTCAATCGGTGAAGGTATAAGAAAATATTCAAAAATTAATATTGCATAATTTGTACAGAAAATAAGACAAATTGAAAGATAAGTGTCGATCAAAATAATGTTAATGTTGTCACGTGGTGTAACCAAAAAATGAACATTCTTTTGGAGTAATCGTGCTTTAAATTAGGAATTTTTTTTGGGAAATACATGGTTCCAATGGACAAGCAAGATAATTTCAAATAATGTGTAAGTGAAAACAGAACAATCAGTGTAGATTATTAAATAGTTACGTTATATTGTAAAACACTAGATTTACAAATGGTGGACTGATATTCATCAATATAGGCAGTTTAATAAAGGTCAATTGTCTAAAACACATGGTATGAAAACGAAAAAAAAGAAATGAAAGAAAATGCTGGCAGACTGCACCAGGCAATGCCTTGAGGGATGCAATTA
Organism: Saccoglossus kowalevskii; assembly: GCF_978046115.1. NCBI lineage: Eukaryota > Metazoa > Hemichordata > Enteropneusta > Harrimaniidae > Saccoglossus > Saccoglossus kowalevskii. The sequence continues at coordinate 9,527,031 of NC_140657.1, forward strand.
GGACCAGAACTGGGACACACCACGCTTTGGGTCTTTAGGATGTTGAAATTCGCAATCTTTCAAATCTTGAAACCTGTAGAGAGGGGAGATACAGGAGCCAAATATACCCTTGTCACGTGTTCAGTGAGGTGACATTGTAGAATCTGCAACTGAGCGCCAAGCATCAGGAGAAACTGGCTTAATATGGATACGATGTACGGGTAAATTTCGCTGGGAACACCAATCACAATTCCGATCAGCCAAACAATCTTGCGATCAATTATAGACAAAGCGCCCCCAAGGTAGGATTCACTCGCACTCGCATCCGATATAAAACTGATGACTATTTAAGTTATATTCCTATCACCACATCCTATAACTGGATATGTGGTGAAATAATATATCAAGGTTTCGTTAATCTGAACAAGGTTATGTTCAATAATTGATGATTGTGTTGATTGGACTTAATCATCATGTCTCAGTCGGTGAAGGTACAAACAATTATTCAAAAGTAAAGATTTCATAATTAGTACAGAAAATAGGACAAATTGAAGGATAAGTGTCAATCAAAATAAAGTTTATGTTGTCACGTGGTGTAACCAAAAAATGTACATTCTTTTGGAGTAATCATGCTTAAAATTAGAAATATTCTTTGGGAAATGCATGATTACAATGGACAAGCAAGATAGTTTCAAACAATGTGTAAGTGAAAACAGAATGATCAGTGTAGATTATTAAAAAAGTTACGTTATATTGTAAAACACTAGATTTGCAAATGGTGGACTGATATTCATCAATGTAGGCAGTTTAATAAAGGTCAATTGTTTAAAACACATGGAATAAAAATGAAAAAAAAGAAGAAGAAATAAAAGAAAAATGCGAGCAGGCCGCACCAGGCAATGCCTTGATGGATGTAATTAGGAACAGAACTGGGACACACCACTCTTTGGGTCTTTAGGATCTTGAAATTCGCAATCTTTCAAATCTTGAAACCTGTAGAGAGGGGAGATACAGGAGCCAAATATACCCATCTCACGTGTTCAGGGCGGTGACTTTGTAGAATCTGCAACTGTGCGCCAAGCATCAGGAGAAACTGGCTTTATATGGATACGATGTACGGGAACACCAATCATAATTCAGATCAGCCAAACAATCTTGCGATCAATGGTTGACAAAGCGCCCCCAAGGTAGGATTCACCCGCACACTCATCCGATCTAAAACTGATGACCAATTAAGTTATATTTCTATCACCACATCTTATAACAGGATATGTGATGACATAATATATCAAGGTTTTGTTAATCTGAACAAGGTTATGTTCAATAATTGATGATAGTGTTGATTGGACTTAATTCATCATGTCTCAATCGGTGAAGGTATAAGAAAATATTCAAAAATTAATATTTCATAATTTGTACAGAAAATAAGACAAATTGAAAGATAAGTGTCGATCAAAATAATGTTAATGTTGTCACGTGGTGTAACCAAAAAATGAACATTCTTTTGGAATAAGCGTGCTTTAAATTAGGAATATTTTTTGGGAAATGCATGATTCCAATGAAGAAGCAAGATAATTTCAAATAATGTGTAAGTGAAAACAGAACAATCAGTGTAGATTATTAAATAGTTACGTTATATTGTAAAACACTAGATTACCAAATGGTGGACTGATATCCATCAATGTAGGGAGTTTAATAAAGGTCAATTGTCTAAAACGCATGGTATGAAAACAAAAAAAGAAATAAAAGAAAATGCTGGCAGACTGCACCAGGCAATGCCTTGAGGGATGCAATGAGGACCAGAACTGGGACACACCACGCTTTTGGGTCTCTAGGATCTTGAAATTCGCAATCTTTCAAATCTTGAAACCTGTAGAGAGGGGGAGATAGAGCAGCCAAATATAGCCTTGTCACGTGTTCAGGGCGGTGACTTTGTAGAATCTGCAACTGAGCGCCAAGCATCAGGAGAAACTGGCTTTATATGGATACGATGTACGGGTAAATTTTGCTGGGAACACCAATCATAATTCAGATCAGCCAAACAATCTTGCGATCAATGATAGACAAAGCGCCCCCAAGGTAGGATTCACTCGCACACGCATCCGATATAAAACAGATGACTATTTAAGTTATATTCCTATCACCACATCTTATAACTGGACATGTGGTGACATAATATATCAAGGTTTCGTTTATCTGAACAAGGCTATGTTCAATAATTGATGATAGTGATGATTGGACTTAATCATCATGTCTCAGTCGGTGAAAGTATAAGCAATTATTCAAAAATAAAGATTTTATAATTAGTACAGAAAATAAGACAAATTGAAGGATAAGTGTCGATCAAAATAATGTTAATGTTGTCACGTGGTGTAACCAAAAAATGAACATTCTTTTGGAGTACTAGTGCTTTAAATTAGGAATATTTATTGGGAAATGCATGATTCCAATGGACAAGCAAGATAATTTCAAATAATGTGTAAGTGAAAACAGAATAATCAGTGTAGATTATTAAATAGTTACGTTATATTGTAAAACACTAGATTACCAAATGGTGGACTGATATCCATCAATGTAGGCAGTTTAATAAAGGTCAATTGTCTAAAACGCATGGTATGAAAACAAAAAAAAAGAAATAAAAGAAAATGCTGGCAGACTGCACCAGGCAATGCCTTGAGGGATGCAATGAGGACCAGAACTGGGACACACAACGCTTTTGGGTCTTTAGGATCTTGAAATTCGCAATCTTTCAAATCTTGAAACCTGTAGAGAGGGGGAGATAGAGCAGCCAAATATAGCCTTGTCACGTGTTCAGGGCGGTGACTTTGTAGAATCTGCAACTGAGCGCCAAGCATCAGGAGAAACTGGCTTTATATGGATACGATGTACGGGTAAATTTTGCTGGGAACACCAATCATAATTCAGATCAGCCAAACAATCTTGCGATCAATGATAGACAAAGCGCCCCCAAGGTAGGATTCACTCGCACACGCATCCGATATAAAACAGATGACTATTTAAGTTATATTCCTATCACCACATCTTATAACTGGACATGTGGTGACATAATATATCAAGGTTTCGTTTATCTGAACAAGGCTATGTTCAATAATTGATGGTAGTGATGATTGGACTTAATCATCATGTCTCAGTCGGTGAAAGTATAAGCAATTATTCAAAAATAAAGATTTTATAATTAGTACAGAAAATAAGACAAATTGAAGGATAAGTGTCGATCAAAATAATGTTAATGTTGTCACGTGGTGTAACCAAAAAATGAACATTCTTTTGGAGTACTAGTGCTTTAAATTAGGAATATTTATTGGGAAATGCATGATTCCAATGGACAAGCAAGATAATTTCAAATAATGTGTAAGTGAAAACAGAACAATCAGTGTAGATTATTAAATAGTTACGTTATATTGTAAAACACTAGATTACCAAATGGTGGACTGATATCCATCAATGTAGGCAGTTTAATAAAGGTCAATTGTCTAAAACGCATGGTATGAAAACAAAAAAAAGAAATAACAGAAAATGCTGGCAGACTGCACTAGGCAATGCCTTGAGGGATGCAATGAGGACCAGAACTGGGACACACCACGCTTTTGGGTCTTTAGGATCTTGAAATTCGCAATCTTTCAAATCTTGAAACCTGTATAGAGGGGGAGATACAGCAAACAAATATACCCTTGTCACGTGTTCAGAGCGGTGACTTTGTAGAATCTGCAACTGAGCGCCAAGCATCAGGAGAAACTGGCTTTATATGGATACGATGTACGGGTAAATTTTGCTGGGAACACCAATCATAATTCAGATCAGCCAAACAATCTTGCGATCAATGATAGACAAAGCGCCCCCAAGGTAGGATTCACTCGCACACGCATCCGATATAAAACAGATGACTATTTAAGTTATATTCCTATCACCACATCTTATAACTGGACATGTGGTGACATAATATATCAAGGTTTCGTTTATCTGAACAAGGCTATGTTCAATAATTGATGATAGTGATGATTGGACTTAATCATCATGTCTCAGTCGGCGAAAGTATAAGCAATTATTCAAAAATAAAGATTTCATAATTAGTACAGAAAATAAGACAAATTGAAGGATAAGTGTCTATCAAAATAATGTTAATGTTGTCACGTGGTGTAACCAAAAAATGAACATTCTATTGGAGTACTAGCGCTTTAAATTAGGAATATTTTTTGGGAAATGCATGATTCCAATGGACAAGCAAGATAATTTCAAATAATGTGTAAGTGAAAACAGAACAATCAGTGTAGATTATTAAATAGTTACGTTATATTGTAAAACACTAGATTACCAAATGGTGGCCTGATATCCATCAATGTAGGCAGTTTAATAAAGGTCAATTGTCTAAAACGCATGGTATGAAAACAAAAAAAAGAAATAAAAGAAAAATGCTAGCAGGCTGCACCAGGCAATGCTTTGATGGATGCAATTAGGAACAGAACTGGGACACACCACTTGTTGGGTCTTTAGGATCTTGAAATTCGCAATCTTTCAAATCTTGAAACCTGTAGAGAGGGGAGATACAGGAGCCAAATATACCCTTGTCACGTGTTCAGTGAGGTGACATTGTAGAATCTGCAACTGTGCGCCAAGCATCAGAAGAAACTGGCTTTATATGGATACGATGTACGATTAAATTTCGCTGGGAACACCAATCACAATTCCGATCAGCCAAACAATCTTGCGATCAATGATAGACAAAGCGCCCCCAAGGTAGGATTCACTCACACTCGCATCCGATATAAAACTGATGACTATTTAAGTTATATTCCTATCACCACATCCTATAACTGGATATGTGGTGAAATAATATATCAAGGTTTCGTTAATCTGAACAAGGTTATGTTCAATAATTGATGATAGTGTTGATTGGACTTAATCATCATGTCTCAGTCGGTGAAGGTATAAACAATTATTCAAAAGTAAAGATTTCATAATTAGTACAGAAAATAGGGCAAATTGAAGGATAAGTGTCAATCAAAATAAAGTTTATGTTGTCACGTGGTGTAACCAAAAAATGAACATTCTTTTGGAGTAATCATGCTTAAAATTAGAAATATTCTTTGGGAAATGCATGATTACAATGGACAAGCAAGATAGTTTCAAACAATGTGTAAGTGAAAACAGAATGATCAGTGTAGATTATTAAAAAAGTTACGTTATATTGTAAAACACTAGATTTGCAAATGGTGGACTGATATTCATCAATGTAGGCAGTTTAATAAAGGTCAATTGTTTAAAACACATGAAATAAAAATGAAAAAAAAAGAAGAAATAAAAGAAAAATGCGAGCAGGCCGCACCAGGCAATGCCTTGAGGGATGCAATTAGGAACAGAACTGGGACACACCACTCTTTGGGTCTTTAGGATCTTGAAATTCGCAATCTTTCAAATCTTGAAACCTGTAGAGAGGGGAGATACAGGAGCCAAATATACCCATCTCACGTGTTCAGGGCGGTGACTTTGTAGAATCTGCATCTGTGCGCCAAGCATCAGGAGAAACTGGCTTTATATGGATACGATGTACGGGAACACCAATCATAATTCAGATCAGCCAAACAATCTTGCGATCAATGGTTGACAAAGCGCCCCCAAGGTAGGATTCACTCGCACTCTCATCCGATCTAAAACTGATGACCAATTAAGTTATATTTCTATCACCACATCTTATAACAGGATATGTGATGACATAATATATCAAGGTTTTGTTAATCTGAACAAGGTTATGTTCAATAATTGATGATAGTGTTGATTGGACTTAATCATCATGTCTCAATCGGTGAAGGTATAAGAAAATATTCAAAAATTAATATTTCATAATTTGTACAGAAAATAAGACAAATTGAAAGATAAGTGTCGATCAAAATAATGTTAATGTTGTCACGTGGTGTAACCAAAAAATGAACATTCTTTTGGAATAATCGTGCTTTAAATTAGGAATATTTTTTGGGAAATGCATGATTCCAATGAACAAGCAAGATAATTTCAAATAATGTGTAAGTGAAAACAGAACAATCAGTGTAGATTATTAAATAGTTACGTTATATTGTAAAACACTAGATTACCAAATGGTGGACTGATATCCATCAATGTAGGCAGTTTAATAAAGGTCAATTGTTTAAAACGCATGGTATGAAAACAAAAAAAAAGAAATAAAAGAAAATGCTGGCAGACTGCACCAGGCAATGCCTTGAGGGATGCAATGAGGACCAGAACTGGGACACACCACGCTTTTGGGTATTTAGGATCTTGAAATTCGCAATCTTTCAAATCTTGAAACCTGTAGAGAGGGGGAGATAGAGCAGCCAAATATAGCCTTGTCACGTGTTCAGGGCGGTGACTTTGTAGAATCTGCAACTGAGCGCCAAGCATCAGGAGAAACTGGCTTTATATGGATACGATGTCCGGGTAAATTTTGCTGGGAACACCAATCATAATTCAGATCAGCCAAACAATCTTGCGATCAATGATAGACAAAGCGCCCCCAAGGTAGGATTCACTCGCACACGCATCCGATATAAAACAGATGACTATTTAAGTTATATTCCTATCACCACATCTTATAACTGGACATTGGGTGACATAATATATCAAGGTTTCGTTTATCTGAACAAGGCTATGTTCAATAATTGATGATAGTGATGATTGGACTTAATCATCATGTCTCAGTCGGCGAAAGTATAAGCAATTATTCAAAAATAAAGATTTCATAATTAGTACAGAAAATAAGACAAATTGAAGGATAAGTGTCTATCAAAATAATGTTAATGTTGTCACGTGGTGTAACCAAAAAATGAACATTCTTTTGGAGTACTAGTGCTTTAAATTAGGAATATTTTTTGGGAAATGCATGATTCCAATGGACAAGCAAGATAATTTCAAATAATGTGTAAGTGAAAACAGAACAATCAGTGTAGATTATTAAATAGTTACGTTATATTGTAAAACACTAGATTACCAAATGGTGGACTGATATCCATCAATGTAGGCAGTTTAATAAAGGTCAATTGTCTAAAACGCATGGTATGAAAACAAAAAAAAGAAATAAAAGAAAATGCTGGCAGACTGCACCAGGCAATGCCTTGAGGGATGCAATGAGGACCAGAACTGGGACACACCACGCTTTTGGGTCTTTAGGATCTTGAAATTCGCAATCTTTCAAATCTTGAAACCTGTAGAGAGGGGGAGATAGAGCAGCCAAATATAGCCTTGTCACGTGTTCAGGGCGGTGACTTTGTAGAATCTGCAACTGAGCGCCAAGCATCAGGAGAAACTGGCTTTATATGGATACGATGTACGGGTAAATTTTGCTGGGAACACCAATCATAATTCAGATCAGCCAAACAATCTTGCGATCAATGATAGACAAAGCGCCCCCAAGGTAGGATTCACTCGCACACGCATCCGATATAAAACAGATGACTATTTAAGTTATATTCCTATCACCACATCTTATAACTGGACATGTGGTGACATAATATATCAAGGTTTCGTTTATCTGAACAAGGCTATGTTCAATAATTGATGATAGTGATGATTGGACTTAATCATCATGTCTCAGTCGGTGAAAGTATAAGCAATTATTCAAAAATAAAGATTTTATAATTAGTACAGAAAATAAGACAAATTGAAGGATAAGTGTCGATCAAAATAATGTTAATGTTGTCACGTGGTGTAACCAAAAAATGAACATTCTTTTGGAGTACTAGTGCTTTAAATTAGGAATATTTATTGGGAAATGCATGATTCCAATGGACAAGCAAGATAATTTCAAATAATGTGTAAGTGAAAACAGAACAATCAGTGTAGATTATTAAATAGTTACGTTATATTGTAAAACACCAGATTACCAAATGGTGGACTGATATCCATCAATGTAGGCAGTTTAATAAAGGTCAATTGTCTAAAACGCATGGTATGAAAACAAAAAAAAGAAATAAAAGAAAATGCTGGCAGACTGCACCAGGCAATGCCTTGAGGGATGCAATGAGGACCAGAACTGGGACACACCACGCTTTTGGGTCTTTAGGATCTTGAAATTCGCAATCTTTCAAATCTTGAAACCTGTAGAGAGGGGGAGATACAGCAAACAAATATACCCTTGTCACGTGTTCAGAGCGGTGACTTTGTAGAATCTGCAACTGAGCGCCAAGCATCAGGAGAAACTGGCTTTATATGGATACGATGTACGGGTAAATTTTGCTGGGAACACCAATCATAATTCAGATCAGCCAAACAATCTTGCGATCAATGATAGACAAAGCGCCCCCAAGGTAGGATTCACTCGCACACGCATCCGATATAAAACAGATGACCATTTAAGTTATATTCCTATCACCACATCTTATAACTGGACATGTGGTGACATAATATATCAAGGTTTCGTTTATCTGAACAAGGCTATGTTCAATAATTGATGATAGTGATGATTGGACTTAATCATCATGTCTCAGTCGGCGAAAGTATAAGCAATTATTCAAAAATAAAGATTTCATAATTAGTACAGAAAATAAGACAAATTGAAGGATAAGTGTCTATCAAAATAATGTTAATGTTGTCACGTGGTGTAACCAAAAAATGAACATTCTTTTGGAGTACTAGTGCTTTAAATTAGGAATATTTTTTGGGAAATGCATGATTCCAATGAAGAAGCAAGATAATTTCAAATAATGTGTAAGTGAAAACAGAACAATCAGTGTAGATTATTAAATAGTTACGTTATATTGTAAAACACTAGATTACCAAATGGTGGACTGATATCCATCAATGTAGGCAGTTTAATAAAGGTCAATTGTCTAAAACGCATGGTATGAAAACAAAAAAAAAGAAATAAAAGAAAATGCTGGCAGACTGCACCAGGCAATGCCTTGAGGGATGCAATGAGGACCAGAACTGGGACACACCACGCTTTTGGGTCTTTAGGATCTTGAAATTCGCAATCTTTCAAATCTTGAAACCTGTAGAGAGGGGGAGATAGAGCAGCCAAATATAGCCTTGTCACGTGTTCAGGGCGGTGACTTTGTAGAATCTGCAACTGAGCGCCAAGCATCAGGAGAAACTGGCTTTATATGGATACGATGTACGGGTAAATTTTGCTGGGAACACCAATCATAATTCAGATCAGCCAAACAATCTTGCGATTAATGATAGACAAAGCGCCCCCAAGGTAGGATTCACTCGCACACGCATCCGATATAAAACAGATGACTATTTAAGTTATATTCCTATCACCACATCTTATAACTGGACATGTGGTGACATAATATATCAAGGTTTCGTTTATCTGAACAAGGCTATGTTCAATAATTGATGATAGTGATGATTGGACTTAATCATCATGTCTCAGTCGGTTAAAGTATAAGCAATTATTCAAAAATAAAGATTTTATAATTAGTACAGAAAATAAGACAAATTGAAGGATAAGTGTCGATCAAAATAATGTTAATGTTGTCACGTGGTGTAACCAAAAAATGAACATTCTTTTGGAGTACTAGTGCTTTAAATTAGGAATATTTATTGGGAAATGCATGATTCCAATGGACAAGCAAGATAATTTCAAATAATGTGTAAGTGAAAACAGAACAATCAGTGTAGATTATTAAATAGTTACGTTATATTGTAAAACACTAGATTACCAAATGGTGGACTGATATCCATCAATGTAGGCAGTTTAATAAAGGTCAATTGTCTAAAACGCATGGTATGAAAAAAAAAAAGAAATAACAGAAAATGCTGGCAGACTGCACCAGGCAATGCCTTGAGGGATGCAATGAGGACCAGAACTGGGACACACCACGCTTTTGGGTCTTTAGGATCTTGAAATTCGCAATCTTTCAAATCTTGAAACCTGTAGAGAGGGGGAGATACAGCAAACAAATATACCCTTGTCACGTGTTCAGAGCGGTGACTTTGTAGAATCTGCAACTGAGCGCCAAGCATCAGGAGAAACTGGCTTGATATGGATACGATGTACGGGTAAATTTTGCTGGGAACACCAATCATAATTCAGATCAGCCAAACAATCTTGCGATCAATGATAGACAAAGCGCCCCCAAGGTAGGATTCACTAGCACACGCATCCGATATAAAACAGATGACTATTTAAGTTATATTCCTATCACCACATCTTATAACTGGACATGTGGTGACATAATATATCAAGGTTTCGTTTATCTGAACAAGGCTATGTTCAATAATTGATGATAGTGATGATTGGACTTAATCATCATGTCTCAGTCGGCGAAAGTATAAGCAATTATTCAAAAATAAAGATTTCATAATTAGTACAGAAAATAAGACAAATTGAAGGATAAGTGTCTATCAAAATAATGTTAATGTTGTCACGTGGTGTAACCAAAAAATGAACATTCTTTTGGAGTACTAGTGCTTTAAATTAGGAATATTTTTTGGGAAATGCATGATTCCAATGGACAAGCAAGATAATTTCAAATAATGTGTAAGTGAAAACAGAACAATCAGTGTAGATTATTAAATAGTTACGTTATATTGTAAAACACTAGATTACCAAATGGTGGCCTGATATCCATCAATGTAGGCAGTTTAATAAAGGTCAATTGTCTAAAACGCATGGTATGAAAACAAAAAAAAGAAATAAAAGAAAAATGCTAGCAGGCTGCACCAGGCAATGCTTTGATGGATGCAATTAGGAACAGAACTGGGACACACCACTTGTTGGGTCTTTAGGATCTTGAAATTCGCAATCTTTCAAATCTTGAAACCTGTAGAGAGGGGAGATACAGGAGCCAAATATACCCTTGTCACGTGTTCAGTGAGGTGACATTGTAGAATCTGCAACTGTGCGCCAAGCATCAGAAGAAACTGGCTTTATATGGATACGATGTACGATTAAATTTCGCTGGGAACACCAATCACAATTCCGATCAGCCAAACAATCTTGCGATCAATGATAGACAAAGCGCCCCCAAGGTAGGATTCACTCACACTCGCATCCGATATAAAACTGATGACTATTTAAGTTATATTCCTATCACCACATCCTATAACTGGATATGTGGTGAAATAATATATCAAGGTTTCGTTAATCTGAACAAGGTTATGTTCAATAATTGATGATAGTGTTGATTGGACTTAATCATCATGTCTCAGTCGGTGAAGGTATAAACAATTATTCAAAAGTAAAGATTTCATAATTAGTACAGAAAATATGGCAAATTGAAGGATAAGTGTCAATCAAAATAAAGTTTATGTTGTCACGTGGTGTAACCAAAAAATGAACATTCTTTTGGAGTAATCATGCTTAAAATTAGAAATATTCTTTGGGAAATGCATGATTACAATGGACAAGCAAGATAGTTTCAAACAATGTGTAAGTGAAAACAGAATGATCAGTGTAGATTATTAAAAAAGTTACGTTATATTGTAAAACACTAGATTTGCAAATGGTGGACTGATATTCATCAATGTAGGCAGTTTAATAAAGGTCAATTGTTTAAAACACATGGAATAAAAATGAAAAAAAGAAGAAGAAATAAAAGAAAAATGCGAGCAGGCCGCACCAGGCAATGCCTTGAGGGATGCAATTAGGAACAGAACTGGGACACACCACTCTTTGGGTCTTTAGGATCTTGAAATTCGCAATCTTTCAAATCTTGAAACCTGTAGAGAGGGGAGATACAGGAGCCAAATATACCCATCTCACGTGTTCAGGGCGGTGACTTTGTAGAATCTGCATCTGTGCGCCAAGCATCAGGAGAAACTGGCTTTATATGGATACGATGTACGGGAACACCAATCATAATTCAGATCAGCCAAACAATCTTGCGATCAATGGTTGACAAAGCGCCCCCAAGGTAGGATTCACTCGCACTCTCATCCGATCTAAAACTGATGACCAATTAAGTTATATTTCTATCACCACATCTTATAACAGGATATGTGATGACATAATATATCAAGGTTTTGTTAATCTGAACAAGGTTATGTTCAATAATTGATGATAGTGTTGATTGGACTTAATCATCATGTCTCAATCGGTGAAGGTATAAGAAAATATTCAAAAATTAATATTTCATAATTTGTACAGAAAATAAGACAAATTGAAAGATAAGTGTCGATCAAAATAATGTTAATGTTGTCACGTGGTGTAACCAAAAAATGAACATTCTTTTGGAATAATCGTGCTTTAAATTAGGAATATTTTTTGGGAAATGCATGATTCCAATGAACAAGCAAGATAATTTCAAATAATGTGTAAGTGAAAACAGAACAATCAGTGTAGATTATTAAATAGTTACGTTATATTGTAAAACACTAGATTACCAAATGGTGGACTGATATCCATCAATGTAGGCAGTTTAATAAAGGTCAATTGTCTAAAACGCATGGTATGAAAACAAAAAAAAAGAAATAAAAGAAAATGCTGGCAGACTGCACCAGGCAATGCCTTGAGGGATGCAATGAGGACCAGAACTGGGACACACCACGCTTTTGGGTCTTTAGGATCTTGAAATTCGCAATCTTTCAAATCTTGAAACCTGTAGAGAGGGGGAGATAGAGCAGCCAAATATAGCCTTGTCACGTGTTCAGGGCGGTGACTTTGTAGAATCTGCAACTGAGCGCCAAGCATCAGGAGAAACTGGCTTTATATGGATACGATGTACGGGTAAATTTTGCTGGGAACACAAATCATAATTCAGATCAGCCAAACAATCTTGCGATCAATGATAGACAAAGCGCCCCCAAGGTAGGATTCACTCGCACACGCATCCGATATAAAACAGATGACTATTTAAGTTATATTCCTATCACCACATCTTATAACTGGACATGTGGTGACATAATATATCAAGGTTTCGTTTATCTGAACAAGGCTATGTTCAATAATTGATGATAGTGATGATTGGACTTAATCATCATGTCTCAGTCGGTGAAAGTATAAGCAATTATTCAAAAATAAAGATTTTATAATTAGTACAGAAAATAAGACAAATTGAAGGATAAGTGTCGATCAAAATAATGTTAATGTTGTCACGTGGTGTAACCAAAAAATGAACATTCTTTTGGAGTACTAGTGCTTTAAATTAGGAATATTTATTGGGAAATGCATGATTCCAATGGACAAGCAAGATAATTTCAAATAATGTGTAAGTGAAAACAGAACAATCAGTGTAGATTATTAAATAGTTACGTTATATTGTAAAACACCAGATTACCAAATGGTGGACTGATATCCATCAATGTAGGCAGTTTAATAAAGGTCAATTGTCTAAAACGCATGGTATGAAAACAAAAAAAAGAAATAAAAGAAAATGCTGGCAGACTGCACCAGGCAATGCCTTGAGGGATGCAATGAGGACCAGAACTGGGACACACCACGCTTTTGGGTCTTTAGGATCTTGAAATTCGCAATCTTTCAAATCTTGAAACCTGTAGAGAGGGGGAAGATAGAGCAGCCAAATATAGCCTTGTCACGTGTTCAGGGCGGTGACTTTGTAGAATCTGCAACTGAGCGCCAAGCATCAGGAGAAACTGGCTTAATATGGATACGATGTACGGGTAAATTTTGCTGGGAACACCAATCATAATTCAGATCAGCCAAACAATCTTGCGATCAATGATAGACAAAGCGCCCCCAAGGTAGGATTCACTCGCACACGCATACGATATAAAACAGATGACTATTTAAGTTATATTCCTATCACCACATCTTATAACTGGACATGTGGTGACATAATATATCAAGGTTTCGCTTATCTGAACAAGGCTATGTTCAATAATTGATGATAGTGATGATTGGACTTAATCATCATGTCTCAGTCGGTGAAAGTATAAGCAATTATTCAAAAATAAAGATTTTATAATTAGTACAGAAAATAAGACAAATTGAAGGATAAGTGTCGATCAAAATAATGTTAATGTTGTCACGTGGTGAAACCAAAAAATGAACATTCTTTTGGAGTACTAGTGCTTTAAATTAGGAATATTTATTGGGAAATGCATGATTCCAATGGACAAGCAAGATAATTTCAAATAATGTGTAAGTGAAAACAGAACAATCAGTGTAGATTATTAAATAGTTACGTTATATTGTAAAACACTAGATTACCAAATGGTGGACTGATATCCATCAATGTAGGCAGTTTAATAAAGGTCAATTGTCTAAAACGCATGGTATGAAAACAAAAAAAAAGAAATAAAAGAAAATGCTGGCAGACTGCACCAGGCAATGCCTTGAGGGATGCAATGAGGACCAGAACTGGGACACACCACGCTTTTGGGTCTTTAGGATCTTGAAATTCGCAATCTTTCAAATCTTGAAACCTGTAGAGAGGGGGGAGATACAGCAGCCAAATATACCCTTGTCACGTGTTCAGGGCGGTGACTTTGTAGAATCTGCAACTGAGCGCCAAGCATCAGGAGAAACTGGCTTTATATGGATACGATGTACGGGTAAATTTTGCTGGGAACACCAATCATAATTCAGATCAGCCAAACAATCTTGCGATCAATGATAGACAAAGCGCCCCCAAGGTAGGATTCACTCGCACACGCATCCGATATAAAACAGATGACTATTTAAGTTATATTCCTATCACCACATCTTATAACTGGACATGTGGTGACATAATATATCAAGGTTTCGTTTATCTGAACAAGGCTATGTTCAATAATTGATGATAGTGATGATTGGACTTAATCATCATGTCTCAGTCGGCGAAAGTATAAGCAATTATTCAAAAATAAAGATTTCATAATTAGTACAGAAAATAAGACAAATTGAAGGATAAGTGTCTATCAAAATAATGTTAATGTTGTCAGGTGGTGTAACCAAAAAATGAACATTCTTTTGGAGTACTTGTGCTTTAAATTAGGAATATTTTTTGGGAAATGCATGATTCCAATGGACAAGCAAGATAATTTCAAATAATGTGTAAGTGAAAACAGAACAATCAGTGTAGATTATTAAATAGTTACGTTATATTGTAAAACACTAGATTACCAAATGGTGGCCTGATATCCACCAATGTAGGCAGTTTAATAAAGGTCAATTGTCTAAAACGCATGGTATGAAAAAAAAAAAAGAAATAAAAGAAAAATGCTAGCAGGCTGCACCAGGCAATGCTTTGATGGATGCAATTAGGAACAGAACTGGGACACACCACTTGTTGGGTCTTTAGGATCTTGAAATTCGCAATCTTTCAAATCTTGAAACCTGTAGAGAAGGGAGATACAGGAGCCAAATATACCCTTGTCACATGGTCAGTGAGGTGACATTGTAGAATCTGCAACTGTGCGCCAAGCATCAGAAGAAACTGGCTTTATATGGATACGATGTACGATTAAATTTCGCTGGGAACACCAATCACAATTCCGATCAGCCAAACAATCTTGCGATCAATGATAGACAAAGCGCCCCCAAGGTAGGATTCACTCACACTCGCATCCGATATAAAACTGATGACTATTTAAGTTATATTCCTATCACCACATCCTACAACTGGATATGTGGTGAAATAATATATCAAGGTTTCGTTAATCTGAACAAGGTTATGTTCAATAATTGATGATAGTGTTGATTGGACTTAATCATCATGTCTCAGTCGGTGAAGGTATAAACAATTATTCAAAAGTAAAGATTTCATAATTAGTACAGAAAATAGGGCAAATTGAAGGATAAGTGTCAATCAAAATAAAGTTTATGTTGTCACGTGGTGTAACCAAAAAATGAACATTCTTTTGGAGTAATCATGCTTAAAATTAGAAATATTCTTTGGGAAATGCATGATTACAATGGACAAGCAAGATAGTTTCAAACAATGTGTAAGTGAAAACAGAATGATCAGTGTAGATTATTAAAAAAGTTACGTTATATTGTAAAACACTAGATTTGCAAATGGTGGACTGATATTCATCAATGTAGGCAGTTTAATAAAGGTCAATTGTTTAAAACACATGGAATAAAAATGAAAAAAAAGAAGAAGAAATAAAAGAAAAATGCGAGCAGGCCGCACCAGGAAATGCCTTGATGGATGTAATTAGGAACAGAACTGGGACACACCACTCTTTGGGTCTTTAGGATCTTGAAATTCGCAATCTTTCAAATCTTGAAACCTGTAGAGAGGGGAGATACAGGAGCCAAATATACCCATCTCACGTGTTCAGGGCGGTGACTTTGTAGAATCTGCATCTGTGCGCCAAGCATCAGGAGAAACTGGCTTTATATGGATACGATGTACGGGAACACCAATCATAATTCAGATCAGCCAAACAATCTTGCGATCAATGGTTGACAAAGCGCCCCCAAGGTAGGATTCACTCGCACTCTCATCCGATCTAAAACTGATGACCAATTAAGTTATATTTCTATCACCACATCTTATAACAGGATATGTGATGACATAATATATCAAGGTTTTGTTAATCTGAACAAGGTTATGTTCAATAATTGATGATAGTGTTGATTGGACTTAATCATCATGTCTCAATCGGTGAAGGTATAAGAAAATATTCAAAAATTAATATTTCATAATTTGTACAGAAAATAAGACAAATTGAAAGATAAGTGTCGATCAAAATAATGTTAATGTTGTCACGTGGTGTAACCAAAAAATGAACATTCTTTTGGAGTAATCGTGCTTTAAATTAGGAATATTTTTTGGGAAATGCATGGTTCCAATGGACAAGCAAGATAATTTCAAATAATGTGTAAGTGAAAACAGAACAATCAGTGTAGATTATTAAATAGTTACGTTATATTGTAAAACACTAGATTTACAAATGGTGGACTGATATTCATCAATATAGGCAGTTTAATAAAGGTCAATTGTCTAAAACACATGGTATGAAAACGAAAAAAAAGAAATGAAAGAAAATGCTGGCAGACTGCACCAGGCAATGCCTTGAGGGATGCAATTAGGACCAGAACTGGGACACACCACGCTTTGGGTCTTTAGGATCTTGAAATTCGCAATCTTTTAAATCTTGAAACCTGTAGAGAGGGGAGATACAGGAGCCAAATATACCCTTGTCACGTGTTCAGTGAGGTGACATTGTAGAATCTGCAACTGAGCGCCAAGCATCAGGAGAAACTGGCTTTATATGGATACGATGTACGGGTAAATTTCGCTGGGAACACCAATCACAATTCCGATCAGCCTAACAATCTTGCGATCAATGATAGACAAAGCGCCCCCAAGGTAGGATTCACTCGCACTCGCATCCGATATAAAACTGATGACTATTTAAGTTATATTTCTATCACCACATCCTATAACTGGATATGTGGTGAAATAATATATCAAGGTTTCGTTAATCTGAACAAGGTTATGTTCAATAATTGATGATAGTGATGATTGGACTTAATCATCATGTCTCAGTCGGTGAAAGTATAAGCAATTATTCAAAAATAAAGATTTTATAATTAGTACAGAAAATAAGACAAATTGAAGGATAAGTGTCGATCAAAATAATGTTAATGTTGTCACGTGGTGTAACCAAAAAATGAACATTCTTTTGGAGTACTAGTGCTTTAAATTAGGAATATTTATTGGGAAATGCATGATTCCAATGGACAAGCAAGATAATTTCAAATAATGTGTAAGTGAAAACAGAACAATCAGTGTAGATTATTAAATAGTTACGTTATATTGTAAAACACTAGATTACCAAATGGTGGACTGATATCCATCAATGTAGGCAGTTTAATAAAGGTCAATTGTCTAAAACGCATGGTATGAAAACAAAAAAAAGAAATAAAAGAAAATGCTGGCAGACTGCACCAGGCAATGCCTTGAGGGATGCAATGAGGACCAGAACTGGGACACACCACGCTTTTGGGTCTTTAGGATCTTGAAATTCGCAATCTTTCAAATCTTGAAACCTGTAGAGAGGGGGAGATACAGCAGCCAAATATACCCTTGTCACGTGTTCAGGGCGGTGACTTTGTAGAATCTGCAACTGAGCGCCAAGCATCAGGAGAAACTGGCTTTATATTGATACGATGTACGGGTAAATTTTGCTGGGAACACCCAATCATAATTCAGATCAGCCAAACAATCTTGCGATCAATGATAGACAAAGCGCCCCCAAGGTAGGATTCACTCGCACACGCATCCGATATAAAACAGATGACTATTTAAGTTATATTCCTATCACCACATCTTATAACTGGACATATGGTGACATAATATATCAAGGTTTCGTTTATCTGAACAAGGCTATGTTCAATAATTGATGATAGTGATGATTGGACTTAATCATCATGTCTCAGTCGGCGAAAGTATAAGCAATTATTCAAAAATAAAGATTTCATAATTAGTACAGAAAATAAGACAAATTGAAGGATAAGTGTCTATCAAAATAATGTTAATGTTGTCACGTGGTGTAACCAAAAAATGAACATTCTTTTGGAGTACTAGTGCTTTAAATTAGGAATATTTTTTGGGAAATGCATGATTCCAATGGACAAGCAAGATAATTTCAAATAATGTGTAAGTGAAAACAGAACAATCAGTGTAGATTATTAAATAGTTACGTTATATTGTAAAACACTAGATTACCAAATGGTGGCCTGATATCCATCAATGTAGGCAGTTTAATAAAGGTCAATTGTCTAAAACGCATGGTATGAAAACAAAAAAAAGAAATAAAAGAAAAATGCTAGCAGGCTGCACCAGGCAATGCTTTGATGGATGCAATTAGGAACAGAACTGGGACACACCACTTGTTGGGTCTTTAGGATCTTGAAATTCGCAATCTTTCAAATCTTGAAACCTGTAGAGAGGGGAGATACAGGAGCCAAATATACCCTTGTCACGTGTTCAGTGAGGTGACATTGTAGAATCTGCAACTGTGCGCCAAGCATCAGAAGAAACTGGCTTTATATGGATACGATGTACGGGTAAATTTCGCTGGGAACACCAATCACAATTCCGATCAGCCAAACAATCTTGCGATCAATGATAGACAAAGCGCCCCCAAGGTAGGATTCACTCACACTCGCATCCGATATAAAACTGATGACTATTTAAGTTATATTCCTATCACCACATCCTATAACTGGATATGTGGTGAAATAATATATCAAGGTTTCGTTAATCTGAACAAGGTTATGTTCAATAATTGATGATAGTGTCTTAATCATCATGTCTCAGTCGGTGAAGGTATAAACAATTATTCAAAAGTAAAGATTTCATAATTAGTACAGAAAATAGGGCAAATTGAAGGATAAGTGTCAATCAAAATAAAGTTTATGTTGTCACGTGGTGTAACCAAAAAATGAACATTCTTTTGGAGTAATCATGCTTAAAATTAGAAATATTCTTTGGGAAATGCATGATTACAATGGACAAGCAAGATAGTTTCAAACAATGTGTAAGTGAAAACAGAATGATCAGTGTAGATTATTAAAAAAGTTACGTTATATTGTAAAACACTAGATTTGCAAATGGTGGACTGATATTCATCAATGTAGGCAGTTTAATAAAGGTCAATTGTTTAAAACACATGGAATAAAAATGAAAAAAAAGAAGAAATAAAAGAAAAATGCGAGCAGGCCGCACCAGGCAATGCCTTGATGGATGTAATTAGGAACAGAACTGGGACACACCACCCTTTGGGTCTTTAGGATCTTGAAATTCGCAATCTTTCAAATCTTGAAACCTGTAGAGAGGGGAGATACAGGAGCCAAATATACCCATCTCACGTGTTCAGGGTGGTGACTTTGTAGAATCTGCAACTGTGCGCCAAGCATCAGGAGAAACTGGCTTTATATGGATACGATGTACGGGAACACCAATCATAATTCAGATCAGCCAAACATTCTTGCGATCAATGGTTGACAAAGCGCCCCCAAGGTAGGATTCACTCGCACACGCATCCGATATAAAACAGATGACTATTTAAGTTATATTCCTATCACCACATCTTATAACTGGACATGTGGTGACATAATATATCAAGGTTTCGTTTATCTGAACAAGGCTATGTTCAATAATTGATGATAGTGATGATTGGACTTAATCATCATGTCTCAGTCGGCGAAAGTATAAGCAATTATTCAAAAATAAAGATGTCATAATTAGTACAGAAAATAAGACAAATTGAAGGATAAGTGTCTATCAAAATAATGTTAATGTTGTCACGTGGAGTAACCAAAAAATGAACATTCTTTTGGAGTACTAGTGCTTTAAATTAGGAATATTTTTTGGGAAATGCATGATTCCAATGGACAAGCAAGATAATTTCAAATAATGTGTAAGTGAAAACAGAACAATCAGTGTAGATTATTAAATAGTTACGTTATATTGTAAAACACTAGATTACCAAATGGTGGCCTGATATCCATCAATGTAGGCAGTTTAATAAAGGTCAATTGTCTAAAACGCATGGTATGAAAACAAAAAAAAGAAATAAAAGAAAAATGCTAGCAGGCTGCACCAGGCAATGCTTTGATGGATGCAATTAGGAACAGAACTGGGACACACCACTTGTTGGGTCTTTAGGATCTTGAAATTCGCAATCTTTCAAATCTTGAAACCTGTAGAGAGGGGAGATACAGGAGCCAAATATACCCTTGTCACGTGTTCAGTGAGGTGACATTGTAGAATCTGCAACTGTGCGCCAAGCATCAGAAGAAACTGGCTTTATATGGATACGATGTACGGGTAAATTTCGCTGGGAACACCAATCACAATTCCGATCAGCCAAACAATCTTGCGATCAATGATAGACAAAGCGCCCCCAAGGTAGGATTCACTCACACTCGCATCCGATATAAAACTGATGACTATTTAAGTTATATTCCTATCACCACATCCTATAACTGGATATGTGGTGAAATAATATATCAAGGTTTCGTTAATCTGAACAAGGTTATGTTCAATAATTGATGATAGTGTTGATTGGACTTAATCATCATGTCTCAGTCGGTGAAGGTATAAACAATTATTCAAAAGTAAAGATTTCATAATTAGTACAGAAAATAGGGCAAATTGAAGGATAAGTGTCAATCAAAATAAAGTTTATGTTGTCACGTGGTGTAACCAAAAAATGAACATTCTTTTGGAGTAATCATGCTTAAAATTAGAAATATTCTTTGGGAAATGCATGATTACAATGGACAAGCAAGATAGTTTCAAACAATGTGTAAGTGAAAACAGAATGATCAGTGTAGATTATTAAAAAAGTTACGTTATATTGTAAAACACTAGATTTGCAAATGGTGGACATTCATCAATGTAGGCAGTTTAATAAAGGTCAATTGTTTAAAACACATGGAATAAAAATGAAAAAAAAGAAGAAGAAATAAAAGAAAATGCGAGCAGGCCGCACCAGGCAATGCCTTGATGGATGTAATTAGGAACAGAACTGGGACACACCACTCTTTGGGTCTTTAGTATCTTGAAATTCGCAATCTTTCAAATCTTGAAACCTGTAGAGAGGGGAGATACAGGAGCCAAATATACCCATCTCACGTGTTCAGGGCGGTGACTTTGTAGAATCTGCAACTGTGCGCCAAGCATCAGGAGAAACTGGCTTTATATGGATACGATGAACGGGAACACCAATCATAATTCAGATCAGCCAAACAATCTTGCGATCAATGGTTGACAAAGCGCCCCCAAGGTAGGATTCACTCGCACTCTCATCCGATCTAAAACTGATGACCAATTAAGTTATATTTCTATCACCACATCTTATAACAGGATATGTGATGACATAATATATCAAGGTTTTGTTAATCTGAACAAGGTTATGTTCAATAATTGATGATAGTGTTGATTGGACTTAATCATCATGTCTCAATCGGTGAAGGTATAAGAAAATATTCAAAAATTAATATTTCATAATTTGTACAGAAAATAAGACAAATTGAAAGATAAGTGTCGATCAAAATAATGTTAATGTTGTCACGTGGTGTAACCAAAAAATGAACATTCTTTTGGAGTAATCGTGCTTTAAATTAGGAATATTTTTTGGGAAATGCATGGTTCCAATGGACAAGCAAGATAATTTCAAATAATGTGTAAGTGAAAACAGAACAATCAGTGTAGATTATTAAATAGTTACGTTATATTGTAAAACACTAGATTTACAAATGGTGGACTGATATTCATCAATATAGGCAGTTTAATAAAGGTCAATTGTCTAAAACACATGGTATGAAAACGAAAAAAAAGAAATGAAAGAAAATGCTGGCAGACTGCACCAGGTAATGCCTTGAGGGATGCAATTAGGACCAGAACTGGGACACACCACGCTTTGGGTCTTAAGGATCTTGAAATTCGCAATCTTTCAAATCTTGAAACCTGTAGAGAGGGGAGATACAGGAGCCAAATATACCCTTGTCACGTGTTCAGTGAGGTGACATTGTAGAATCTGCAACTGAGCGCCAAGCATCAGGAGAAACTGGCTTTATATGGATACGATGTATGGGTAAATTTCGCTGGGAACACCAATCACAATTCCGATCAGCCTAACAATCTTGCGATCAATGATAGACAAAGCGCCCCCAAGGTAGGATTCACTCGCACTCGCATCCGATATAAAACTGATGACTATTTAAGTTATATTCCTATCGCCACATCCTATAACTGGATATGTGGTGAAATAATATATCAAGGTTTCGTTAATCTGAACAAGGTTATGTTCAATAATTGATGATAGTGATGATTGGACTTAATCATCATGTCTCAGTCGGTGAAAGTATAAGCAATTATTCAAAAATAAAGATTTTATAATTAGTACAGAAAATAAGACAAATTGAAGGATAAGTGTCGATCAAAATAATGTTAATGTTGTCACGTGGTGTAACCAAAAAATGAACATTCTTTTGGAGTACTAGTGCTTTAAATTAGGAATATTTATTGGGAAATGCATGATTCCAATGGACAAGCAAGATAATTTCAAATAATGTGTAAGTGAAAACAGAACAATCAGTGTAGATTATTAAATAGTTACGTTATATTGTAAAACACTAGATTACCAAATGGTGGACTGATATCCATCAATGTAGGCAGTTTAATAAAGGTCAATTGTCTAAAACGCATGGTATGAAAATGAAAAAAAAGAAATAAAAGAAAATGCTGGCAGACTGCACCAGGCAATGCCTTGAGGGATGCAATGAGGACCAGAACTGGGACACACCACGCTTTTGGGTCTTTAGGATCTTGAAATTCGCAATCTTTCAAATCTTGAAACCTGTAGAGAGGGGGAGATACAGCAGCCAAATATACCCTTGTCACGTGTTCAGGGCGGTGACTTTGTAGAATCTGCAACTGAGCGCCAAGCATCAGGAGAAACTGGCTTTATATGGATACGATGTACGGGTAAATTTTGCTGGGAACACCCAATCATAATTCAGATCAGCCAAACAATCTTGCGATCAATGATAGACAAAGCGCCCCCAAGGTAGGATTCACTCGCACACGCATCCGATATAAAACAGATGACTATTTAAGTTATATTCCTATCACCACATCTTATAACTGTCAATGTGGTGACATAATATATCAAGGTTTCGTTTATCTGAACAAGGCTATGTTCAATAATTGATGATAGTGATGATTGGACTTAATCATCATGTCTCAGTCGGCGAAAGTATAAGCAATTATTCAAAAATAAAGATTTCATAATTAGTACAGAAAATAAGACAAATTGAAGGATAAGTGTCTATCAAAATAATGTTAATGTTGTCACGTGGTGTAACCAAAAAATGAACATTCTTTTGGAGTACTAGTGCTTTAAATTAGGAATATTTATTGGGAAATGCATGATTCCAATGGACAAGCAAGATAATTTCAAATAATGTGTAAGTGAAAACAGAACAATCAGTGTAGATTATTAAATAGTTACGTTATATTGTAAAACACTAGATTACCAAATGGTGGACTGATATCCATCAATGTAGGCAGTTTAATGAAGCTCAATTGTCTAAAACACATGGTATGAAAACAAAAAAAAGAAATAAAAGAAAATGCTGGCAGACTGCACCAGGCAATGCCTTGAGGGATGCAATGAGGACCAGAACTGGGACACACCACGCTTTTGAGTCTTTAGGATCTTGAAATTCGCAATCTTTCAAATCTTGAAACCTGTAGAGAGGGGGAGATACAGCAGCCAAATATACCCTTGTCACGTGTTCAGGGCAGTGACTTTGTAGAATCTGCA
The DNA here is from genome assembly GCF_978046115.1 of Saccoglossus kowalevskii. Lineage (NCBI taxonomy): Eukaryota > Metazoa > Hemichordata > Enteropneusta > Harrimaniidae > Saccoglossus > Saccoglossus kowalevskii. The sequence continues at coordinate 9,551,202 of NC_140657.1, forward strand.
ACTGAGCGCCATGCATCAGGAGAAACTGGCTTTATATGGATACGATGTACGGGTAAATTTTGCTGGGAACACCAATCATAATTCAGATCAGCCAACCAATCTTGCGATCAATGATAGACAAAGCGCCGCCAAGGTAGGATTCACTCGCACACGCATCCGATATAAAACAGATGACTATTTAAGTTATATTCCTATCACCACATCTTATAACTGGACATGTGGTGACATAATATATCAAGGTTTCGTTTATCTGAACAATGCTATGTTCAATAATTGATGATAGTGATGATTGGACTTAATCATCATGTCTCAGTCGGCGAAAGTATAAGCAATTATTCAAAAATAAAGATTTCATAATTAGTACAGAAAATAAGACAAATTGAAGGATAAGTGTCTATCAAAATAATGTTAATGTTGTCACGTGGTGTAACCAAAAAATGAACATTCTTTTGGAGTACTAGTGCTTTAAATTAGGAATATTTTTTGGGAAATGCATGATTCCAATGGACAAGCAAGATAATTTCAAATAATGTGTAAGTGAAAACAGAACAATCAGTGTAGATTATTAAATAGTTACGTTATATTGTAAAACACTAGATTACCAAATGGTGGACTGATATCCATCAATGTAGGCAGTTTAATGAAGCTCAATTGTCTAAAACACATGGTATGAAAACAAAAAAAAGAAATAAAAGAAAATGCTGGCAGACTGCACCAGGCAATGCCTTGAGGGATGCAATGAGGACCAGAACTGGGACACACCACGCTTTTGGGTCTTTAGGATCTTGAAATTCGCAATCTTTCAAATCTTGAAACCTGTAGAGAGGGGGAGATACAGCAGCCAAATATACCCTTGTCACGTGTTCAGGGCAGTGACTTTGTAGAATCTGCAACTGAGCGCCATGCATCAGGAGAAACTGGCTTTATATGGATACGATGTACGAGTAAATTTTGCTGGGAACACAAATCATAATTCAGATCAGCCAACCAATCTTGCGATCAATGATAGACAAAGCGCCGCCAAGGTAGGATTCACTCGCACACGCATCCGATATAAAACAGATGACTATTTAAGTTATATTCCTATCACCACATCTTATAACTGGACATGTGGTGACATAATATATCAAGGTTTCGTTTATCTGAACAAGGCTATGTTCAATAATTGATGATAGTGATGATTGGACTTAATCATCATGTCTCAGTCGGCGAAAGTATAAGCAATTATTCAAAAATAAAGATTTCATAATTAGTACAGAAAATAAGACAAATTGAAGGATAAGTGTCTATCAAAATAATGTTAATGTTGTCACGTGGTGTAACCAAAAAATGAACATTCTTTTGGAGTACTAGTGCTTTAAATTAGGAATATTTTTTGGGAAATGCATGATTCCAATGGACAAGCAAGATAATTTCAAATAATGTGTAAGTGAAAACAGAACAATCAGTGTAGATTATTAAATAGTTACGTTATATTGTAAAACACTAGATTATCAAATGGTGGCCTGATATCCATCAATGTAGGCAGTTTAATAAAGGTCAATTGTCTAAAACGCATGGTATGAAAACAAAAAAAAGAAATAAAAGAAAATGCTGGCAGACTGCACCAGGCAATGCCTTGAAGGATGCAATGAGGACCAGAATCGGGACACACCACGCATTTGGGTCTTTAGGATCTTGAAATTCGCAATCTTTCAAATCTTGAAACCTGTAGAGAGGCGGAAATACAGCAGCCAAATATAGCCTTGTCACGTGTTCAGGGCGGTGACTTTGTAGAATCTGCAACTGAGCGCCAAGCATCAGGAGAAACTGGCTTTATATGGATACGATGTACGGGTAAATTTTGCTGGGAACACCAATCATAATTCAGATCAGCCAAACAATCTTGCGATCAATGATAGACAAAGCGCCCCCAAGGTAGGATTCACTCGCACACGCATCCGATATAAAACAGATGACTATTTAAGTTATATTCCTATCACCACATCTTATAACTGGACATGTGGTGACATAATATATCAAGGTTTCATTTATCTGAACAAGGTTATGTTCAATAATTGATGATAGTGTTGATTGGACTTAATCATCATGTCTCAATCGGTGAAGGTATAAGAAAATATTCAAAAATTAATATTTCATAATTTGTACAGAAAATAAGACAAATTGAAAGATAAGTGTCGATCAAAATAATGTTAATGTTGTCACGTGGTGTAACCAAAAAATGAACATTCTTTTGGAGTACTAGTGCTTTAAATGAGGAATATTAATTGGGAAATGCATGATTCCAATGGACAAGCAAGATAATTTCAAATAATGTGTAAGTGAAAACAGAACAATCAGTGTAGATTATTAAATAGTTACGTTATATTGTAAAACACTAGATTACCAAATGGTGGAGCGATATCCATCAATGTAGGCAGTTTAATGAAGCTCAATTGTCTAAAACACATGGTATGAAAACAAAAAAAAGAAATAAAAGAAAATGCTGGCAGACTGCACCAGGCAATGCCTTGAGGGATGCAATGAGGACCAGAAATGGGGCACACCACGCTTTGGGTCTTTAGGATCTTGAAATTCGCAATCTTTCAAATCTTGAAACCTGTAGAGAGGGGGAGATACAGCAGCCAAATATACCCTTGTCACGTGTTCAGGGCGGTGACTTTGTAGAATCTGCAACTGATCATGAGCGCCAAGCTTCAGGAAAAACTGGCTTTATATAGATCCGATGTACGGGTAAATTTTGCTGGGAACACCAATCATAATTCAGATCAGCCAAACAATCTTGCGATCAATGATAGACAAAGCGCCCCAAGGTAGGATTCACTCGCACTCGCATCCGATATAAAATAGATGACTATTTAAGTTATATTCCTATCACCACATCTTATAACTGGACATGTGGTGACATAATATATCAAGGTTTCGTTTATCTGAACAAGGCTATGTTCAATAATTGATGATAGTGATGATTGGACTTAATCATCATGTCTCAGTCGGTGAAAGTATAAGCAATTATTCAAAAATAAAGATTTCATAATTAGTACAGAAAATAAGACAAATTGAAGGATAAGTGTCAATCAAAATAAAGTTTATGTTGTCACGTGGTGTATCCAAAAAATGAACATTCTTTTGGAATAATCGTGCTTTAAATTAGGAATATTTTTTGGGAAATGCATGATTCCAATGAACAAGCAAGATAATTTCAAATAATGTGTAAGTGAAAACAGAACAATCAGTGTAGATTATTAAATAGTTACGTTATATTGTAAAACACTAGATTACCAAATGGTGGACTGATATCCATCAATGTAGGCAGTTTAATAAAGGTCAATTGTCTAAAACGCATGGTATGAAAACAAAAAAAAAGAAATAAAAGAAACTGCTGGCAGACTGCACCAGGCAATGCCTTGAGGGATGCAATGAGGACCAAAACTGGGACACACCACGCTTTTGGGTCTTTAGGATCTTGAAATTCGCAATCTTTCAAATCTTGAAACCTGTAGAGAGGGGGAGATACAGCAGCCAAATATACCCTTGTCACGTGTTCAGGGCAGTGACTTTGTAGAATCTGCAACTGAGCGCCAAGCATCAGGAGAAACTGGCTTTAGATGGATACGATGTACGGGTAAATTTTGCTGAGAACACCAATCATAATTCAGATCAGCCAACCAATCTTGCGATCAATGATAGACAAAGCGCCGCCAAGGTAGGATTCACTCGCACACGCATCCGATATAAAACAGATGACTATTTAAGTTATATTCCTATCACCACATCTTTTAACTGGACATGTGGTGACATAATATATCAAGGTTTCGTTTATCTGAACAAGGCTATGTTCAATAATTGATGATAGTGATGATTGGACTTAATCATCATGTCTCAGTCGGTGAAAGTATAAGCAATTATTCAAAAATAAAGATTTCATAATTAGTACAGAAAATAAGACAAATTGAAGGATAAGTGTCGATCAAAATAATGTTAATGTTGTCACGTGGTGTAACCAAAAAATGAACATTCTTTTGGAGTACTAGTGCTTTAAATTAGGAATATTTATTGGGAAATGCATGATTCCAATGGACAAGCAAGATAATTTCAAATAATGTGTAAGTGAAAACAGAACAATCAGTGTAGATTATTAAATAGTTACGTTATATTGTAAAACACTAGATTATCAAATGGTGGCCTGATATCCATCAATGTAGGCAGTTTAATAAAGGTCAATTGTCTAAAACGCATGGTATGAAAACAAAAAAAAGAAATAAAAGAAAATGCTGGCAGACTGCACCAGGCAATGCCTTGAAGGATGCAATGAGGACCAGAATCGGGACACACCACGCATTTGGGTCTTTAGGATCTTGAAATTCGCAATCTTTCAAATCTTGAAACCTGTAGAGAGGCGGAAATACAGCAGCCAAATATAGCCTTGTCACGTGTTCAGGGCGGTGACTTTGTAGAATCTGCAACTGAGCGCCAAGCATCAGGAGAAACTGGCTTTATATGGATACGATGTACGGGTAAATTTTGCTGGGAACACCAATCATAATTCAGATCAGCCAAACAATCTTGCGATCAATGATAGACAAAGCGCCCCCAAGGTAGGATTCACTCGCACACGCATCCGATATAAAACAGATGACTATTTAAGTTATATTCCTATCACCACATCTTATAACTGGACATGTGGTGACATAATATATCAAGGTTTCATTTATCTGAACAAGGTTATGTTCAATAATTGATGATAGTGTTGATTGGACTTAATCATCATGTCTCAATCGGTGAAGGTATAAGAAAATATTCAAAAATTAATATTTCATAATTTGTACAGAAAATAAGACAAATTGAAAGATAAGTGTCGATCAAAATAATGTTAATGTTGTCACGTGGTGTAACCAAAAAATGAACATTCTTTTGGAGTACTAGTGCTTTAAATGAGGAATATTTATTGGGAAATGCATGATTCCAATGGACAAGCAAGATAATTTCAAATAATGTGTAAGTGAAAACAGAACAATCAGTGTAGATTATTAAATAGTTACGTTATATTGTAAAACACTAGATTACCAAATGGTGGAGCGATATCCATCAATGTAGGCAGTTTAATGAAGCTCAATTGTCTAAAACACATGGTATGAAAACAAAAAAAAGAAATAAAAGAAAATGCTGGCAGACTGCACCAGGCAATGCCTTGAGGGATGCAATGAGGACCAGAAATGGGGCACACCACGCTTTGGGTCTTTAGGATCTTGAAATTCGCAATCTTTCAAATCTTGAAACCTGTAGAGAGGGGGAGATACAGCAGCCAAATATACCCTTGTCACGTGTTCAGGGCGGTGACTTTGTAGAATCTGCAACTGATCATGAGCGCCAAGCTTCAGGAAAAACTGGCTTTATATAGATCCGATGTACGGGTAAATTTTGCTGGGAACACCAATCATAATTCAGATCAGCCAAGCAATCTTGCGATCAATGATAGACAAAGCGCCCCAAGGTAGGATTCACTCGCACTCGCATCCGATATAAAATAGATGACTATTTAAGTTATATTCCTATCACCACATCTTATAACTGGACATGTGGTGACATAATATATCAAGGTTTCGTTTATCTGAACAAGGCTATGTTCAATAATTGATGATAGTGATGATTGGACTTAATCATCATGTCTCAGTCGGTGAAAGTATAAGCAATTATTCAAAAATAAAGATTTCATAATTAGTACAGAAAATAAGACAAATTGAAGGATAAGTGTCAATCAAAATAAAGTTTATGTTGTCACGTGGTGTATCCAAAAAATGAACATTCTTTTGGAATAATCGTGCTTTAAATTAGGAATATTTTTTGGGAAATGCATGATTCCAATGAACAAGCAAGATAATTTCAAATAATGTGTAAGTGAAAACAGAACAATCAGTGTAGATTATTAAATAGTTACGTTATATTGTAAAACACTAGATTACCAAATGGTGGACTGATATCCATCAATGTAGGCAGTTTAATAAAGGTCAATTGTCTAAAACGCATGGTATGAAAACAAAAAAAAAAGAAATAAAAGAAACTGCTGGCAGACTGCACCAGGCAATGCCTTGAGGGATGCAATGAGGACCAAAACTGGGACACACCACGCTTTTGGGTCTTTAGGATCTTGAAATTCGCAATCTTTCAAATCTTGAAACCTGTAGAGAGGGGGAGATACAGCAGGCAAATATACCCTTGTCACGTGTTCAGGGCAGTGACTTTGTAGAATCTGCAACTGAGCGCCAAGCATCAGGAGAAACTGGCTTTAGATGGATACGATGTACGGGTAAATTTTGCTGGGAACACCAATCATAATTCAGATCAGCCAACCAATCTTGCGATCAATGATAGACAAAGCGCCGCCAAGGTAGGATTCACTCGCACACGCATCCGATATAAAACAGATGACTATTTAAGTTATATTCCTATCACCACATCTTTTAACTGGACATGTGGTGACATAATATATCAAGGTTTCGTTTATCTGAACAAGGCTATGTTCAATAATTGATGATAGTGATGATTGGACTTAATCATCATGTCTCAGTCGGTGAAAGTATAAGCAATTATTCAAAAATAAAGATTTCATAATTAGTACAGAAAATAAGACAAATTGAAGGATAAGTGTCGATCAAAATAATGTTAATGTTGTCACGTGGTGTAACCAAAAAATGAACATTCTTTTGGAGTACTAGTGCTTTAAATTAGGAATATTTATTGGGAAATGCATGATTCCAATGGACAAGCAAGATAATTTCAAATAATGTGTAAGTGAAAACAGAACAATCAGTGTAGATTATTAAATAGTTACGTTATATTGTAAAACACTAGATTACCAAATGGTGGACTGATATCCATCAATGTAGGCAGTTTAATGAAGCTCAATTGTCTAAAACACATGGTATGAAAACAAAAAAAAGAAATAAAAGAAAATGCTGGCAGACTGCACCAGGCAATGCCTTGAGGGATGCAATGAGGACCAGAACTGGGACACACCACGCTTTTGGGTCTTTAGGATCTTGAAATTCGCAATCTTTCAAATCTTGAAACCTGTAGAGAGGGGGAGATACAGCAGCCAAATATACCCTTGTCACGTGTTCAGGGCAGTGACTTTGTAGAATCTGCAACTGAGCGCCATGCATCAGGAGCAACTGGCTTTATATGGATACGATGTACGGGTAAATTTTGCTGGGAACACCAATCATAATTCAGATCAGCCAACCAATCTTGCGATCAATGATAGACAAAGCGCCGCCAAGGTAGGATTCACTCGCACACGCATCCGATATAAAACAGATGACTATTTAAGTTATATTCCTATCACCACATCTTATAACTGGACATGTGGTGACATAATATATCAAGGTTTCGTTTATCTGAACAATGCTATGTTCAATAATTGATGATAGTGATGATTGGACTTAATCATCATGTCTCAGTCGGCGAAAGTATAAGCAATTATTCAAAAATAAAGATTTCATAATTAGTACAGAAAATAAGACAAATTGAAGGATAAGTGTCTATCAAAATAATGTTAATGTTGTCACGTGGTGTAATCAAAAAATGAACATTCTTTTGGAGTACTAGTGCTTTAAATTAGGAATATTTTTTGGGAAATGCATGATTCCAATGGACAAGCAAGATAATTTCAAATAATGTGTAAGTGAAAACAGAACAATCAGTGTAGATTATTAAATAGTTACGTTATATTGTAAAACACTAGATTATCAAATGGTGGCCTGATATCCATCAATGTAGGCAGTTTAATAAAGGTCAATTGTCTAAAACGCATGGTATGAAAACAAAAAAAAGAAATAAAAGAAAATGCTGGCAGACTGCACCAGGCAATGCCTTGAGGGATGCAATGAGGACCAGAACTGGGACACACCACGCTTTTGGGTCTTTAGGATCTTGAAATTCGCAATCTTTCAAATCTTGAAACCTGTAGAGAGGGGGAGATACAGCAGCCAAATATACCCTTGTCACGTGTTCAGGGCAGTGACTTTGTAGAATCTGCAACTGAGCGCCAAGCATCAGGAGAAACTGGCTTTAGATGGATACGATGTACGGGTAAATTTTGCTGGGAACACCAATCATAATTCAGATCAGCCAACCAATCTTGCGATCAATGATAGACAAAGCGCCGCCAAGGTAGGATTCACTCGCACTCGCATCCGATATAAAACAGATGACTATTTAAGTTATATTCCTATCACCACATCTTATAATTGGACATGTGGTGACATAATATATCAAGGTTTCGTTTATCTGAACAAGGCTATGTTCAATAATTGATGATAGTGATGATTGGACTTAATCATCATGTCTCAGTCGGTGAAAGTATAAGCAATTATTCAAAAATAAAGATTTCATAATTAGTACAGAAAATAAGACAAATTGAAGGATAAGTGTCGATCAAAATAATGTTAATGTTGTCACGTGGTGTAACCAAAAAATGAACATTCTTTTGGAGTACTAGTGCTTTAAATTAGGAATATTTATTGGGAAATGCATGATTCCAATGGACAAGCAAGATAATTTCAAATAATGTGTAAGTGAAAACAGAACAATCAGTGTAGATTATTAAATAGTTACGTTATATTGTAAAACACTAGATTACCAAATGGTGGACTGATATCCATCAATGTAGGCAGTTTAATGAAGCTCAATTGTCTAAAACACATGGTATGAAAACAAAAAAAAGAAATAAAAGAAAATGCTGGCAGACTGCACCAGGCAATGCCTTGAAGGATGCAATGAGGAACAGAACTGGGACACACCACGCTTTTGGGTCTTTAGGATCTTGAAATTCGCAATCTTTCAAATCTTGAAACCTGTAGAGAGGGGGAGATACAGCAGCCAAATATACCCTTGTCACGTGTTCAGGGCAGTGACTTTGTAGAATCTGCAACTGAGCGCCATGCATCAGGAGAAACTGGCTTTATATGGATACGATGTACGGGTAAATTTTGCTGGGAACACCAATCATAATTCAGATCAGCCAACCAATCTTGCGATCAATGATAGACAAAGCGCCGCCAAGGTAGGATTCACTCGCACACGCATCCGATATAAAACAGATGACTATTTAAGTTATATTCCTATCACCACATCTTATAACTGGACATGTGGTGACATAATATATCAAGGTTTCGTTTATCTGAACAATGCTATGTTCAATAATTGATGATAGTGATGATTGGACTTAATCATCATGTCTCAGTCGGCGAAAGTATAAGCAATTATTCAAAAATAAAGATTTCATAATTAGTACAGAAAATAAGACAAATTGAAGGATAAGTGTCTATCAAAATAATGTTAATGTTGTCACGTGGTGTAACCAAAAAATGAACATTCTTTTGGAGTACTAGTGCTTTAAATTAGGAATATTTATTGGGAAATGCATGATTCCAATGGACAAGCAAGATAATTTCAAATAATGTGTAAGTGAAAACAGAACAATCAGTGTAGATTATTAAATAGTTACGTTATATTGTAAAACACTAGATTACCAAATGGTGGAACGATATCCATCAATGTAGGCAGTTTAATGAAGCTCAATTGTCTAAAACACATGGTATGAAAACAAAAAAAGAAGAAGAAATAACATAAAAATGCTAGCAGGCTGCACCAGGCATTGCATTGAGGGATGCAATTAGGACCAGAACTGGGACACACCACGCTTTTGGGTCTTCAGGATCTTGAAATTCGCAATCTTTCAAATCTTGAAACCTGTAGAGAGGGGGAGATACAGCAGCCAAATATAGCCTTGTCACGTGTTCAGGGCGGTGACTTTGTAGAATCTGCAACTGAGCGCCAAGCATCAGGAGAAACTGGCTTTATATGGATACGATGTACGGGTAAATTTTGCTGGGAACACCAATCATAATTCAGATCAGCCAAACAATCTTGCGATCAATGATAGACAAAGCGCCCCCAAGGTAGGATTCACTCGCACACGCATCCGATATAAAACAGATGACTATTTAAGTTATATTCCTATCACCACATCTTATAACTGGACATGTGGTGACATAATATATCAAGGTTTCGTTTATCTGAACAAGGCTATGTTCAATAATTGATGATAGTGATGATTGGACTTAATCATCATGTCTCAGTCGGTGGAGTTATAAGCAAATATTCAAAAATAGTGATTTCATAATTAGTACAGAAAATAAGACAAATTGAAGTATCAGTGTCGATCAAAATAATGTTAATGTTGTCACGTGTTGTAACCAAAAAATGAACATTCTTTTGGAGTAATCGTGCTTTAAATTAGGAATATTTTTTGGGAAATTCAGGATTCCAATGGTCAAGCAAGATTGTTTCAAACAATGTATAAGTGAAAACAGGACAATCAGTGTAGATTATTAAAAAAGTTAATTTATATTGTAAAACACTATATTTGCAAATGGTGGACTGATATCCATCAATGTAGGCAGTTTCATAAAGGTCAATTGTCTAAAACACATGGTATGAAAATGAAAATGAAAAAAAAGAAGAAGGAAAAAAAGAAATCTGCTAGCAGGCTGCACCAGGCAATGCCTTGATTGATATAATTAGGACGAGAACTGGGACACACCACTTTTTGGGTCTTGAGGATATTGAAATTCGCAATCTTTCAAATCTTGAAATCTGTAGAGAGAGGAGATACAGCAGCCAAATATACCCATGTCACATGTTCAGGGCGGTGACTTTGTAGAATCTACAACTAAACGCAAAGCATCAGGAGAAACTGGGTTTATATGGATACGATGTACGGATAATTTTGCTGGTAACACTAATCATAATTCAGATCAGCCAAACAATCTTGCAATCAAAGATAGACAAAGAGCCCCCAACGTAGGATTCACTCCCACTCGCATTCGATCTAAAACTGATGACTATTTAAGTTATATTCCTATCGCCACATCTTATAACTGGAAATGTGGGGACATAATATGTCAAAGTTTCGTTAATCAGAACAAGGTTATGTTCAATAATTGATGATAGTGTTGATTGGACTTAATCATCATGTCTCAGTCGGTGAAATTATAAGCAATTATTCAAAAATAAAGATTTCATAATTAGTACAGAAAATAGGACAAATTGAAGGATAAGTGTCAATCAAAATAAAGTTTATGTTGTAACGTGGTGTAACCAAAAACTGAACATTCTTTTGGAGTAATCGGGCTTAGAGTTAGGAATATTTTTTGGGAAATGCATGAATACAATGGACAAGCAAGATAATATCAAACAATGTGTGAATGAAAACAGAACAATCAGTGTAGATTATAAAAACGTTACGTTATATTGTAAAACACTAGATCTGCAAATGGTGGACTGATATCCATCAACGTAGGCAGTTTAATAAAGGTCGATTGCTCAAAACACATGGTATGGAAATGAAAAAAAAGAAGAAATAAAAGAAAAATGCTACCAGGCAATGCCTTGATGGATGAAATTACTACCAGAACTGGGACACACCAATCTTTGGGTCTTTAGGATCTTGAAATTCGCAATCTTTCAAATCTTGAAACCTGTAGAGAGAGGAGATACAGCAGCCAAATATAACCATGTCACGTGTTCAGCGCGGGGACTTTGTAGAATCTGCAACGGAGCGCCAAGCATCAGGAGAAACTGGCTTCATATGGATACGATGTACGGGTAATTTTGCTGGGAACACCAATCATAATTCAGATCTGCCAAACAATATTGTGATCAATGATAGACAAAGCGCCCCCAAGGTAGGATTCACTCGCACTCGCATCCAATCTAAAACTGATGACTATTTAAGTTATATTCCTATCGCCACATCTTATAACTGGATATGTGGTGACATAATATATCAAGGTTTCTTTAATCTGAACAAGGTTATGTTCAATAATTGATGATAGTGTTGATTGGACTTAATCATCATGTCTCAGTCGGTGAAGGTATAAGCAATTATTCAAAAATAAAGATTTCATAATTAGTACAGAAAATAGGACAAATTGAAGGATAAGTGTCAATCAAAATAAAGTTTATGTTGTCACGTGTAACCAAAAAATGAACATTTTTTTAGAGTAATCGTGCTTTAAATTAGGAATATTTTTTGGGAAATGCATGATTCCAATGGACAAGCAAGATAATTTCAAAGAATGTGTAAATGAAAACAGAACAATCAGTGTAGATTATTAAAAAGTTACGTTATATTGTAAAAACACTAGATCTGCAAATGGTGGATTGATATCCATCAATGTAGGCAGTTTAATAATGGTCAATTGTCTAAAACACATGGTATGAAAATGAATAAAAAAGAAGAAGAAAAAAGAAAAATGCCAGCAAGCTGCACCAGGCAATGCCTTGTTGTATGCAATTAGGAGCAGAACTGGGACACACCACTCTTTGGGTTTTTAGGATCTTGAAATTCCCAATCTTTCAAATCTTGAAACCTGTAGAGAGGGGAGACACAGCAGCCAAATATACCCATGTCACGTGTTCAGGGCAGTGACTTTGTGGAATCTGCAACTGAGCGCCAAGCATCAGGAGAAACTGGCTTTATATGGATACGATGTACGGGTAATTTTGCTGGGAACGCCAATCATAATTCAGATCAGCCAAACAATCTTGCGATCAATCACGGCATGAAATCGCGTGTTTCCGGTACGGTTACACAACGGTTACATGGCGGTTATGCAGTAAATCCGCCGCGTAACCGTCGCGTAACCGTCGGACTATGGGGGTGGCATATCCGTCGCGTAACCGTCAGCCGGAAATGCTGCGTTTGTCGTCCATTCAGTCCAACGTAAATCAACGGTAATCTCTGAAAAACCGCAGATTTCCGTTCAACGTTTATAACGTATACTTTTAAATAACCGCTGATTAAGTTGGACGGAAGAAACGTAAATGCAAAAATATACGCCAATTTACGTTGAAACTGAAACAACATATACAGCTGGGTAACCGATCATTACGTGAACGGTTTCCGGCGTATTCTTGTGTTCTTCCACGTCATGTACGCAGAGTACGCCCATTGTAAATTACATTTATTTTGACGTTTTCCGGGAACTGCCTTATAATATTTATCCTTACATGGTGTGTATAACGCTTCTTGTACGTCTTTATCAGTTCAATTTCATGACATTTCAAAAATCTAAAGAAAAGTCTAGTATGATAGAACGAAGTTCCGTCATATTTTACGTTTTGGAAAAAAAAACGTGTAAGGGGCTGCACTTGAACTCAGCCAAGACAGCTCACACTTGTTTGTTAATACATTGTTTATAATCACGTGTGTTACTTCTACAACAAAAGAGGTGTTACCACTGTCACAGTGGCATCAAGTGATATTTGTGTTGTCTGATGTGACTGAACCACGGTTACTAAAACCGTGACTGAACTTATAAACATACTGTTGATTAACCTATGATTAAAACACACAATGAATGTTTCTTAAAACCATTATTTTCGAAAGTTAGAAAAACAGTGTAAGTGTTAGTATATTGTAGTACGTAATCATTTCTCAGCCAAGTCACTTTCGAGTACACATTAGTGGCGTTCACATGAGAGATCTACTTGAACGCTCGGCACGAACCGAAATCAGTGGTGAATTTTCAGAGAACACATAACTATATATATATGATCGGATAGTAATGAATGAAATGAATGCAAACTGTCGTCGACGACGAATATTCATGTGGTGCAACCGGTATTTTCTTGCAATGCTACATTGACGTAAACAAAAAAATCGAATCTTCTAAGCCGTACATTGCATGATGACTCGTAATAAATACTATTATAACAAAAGGAATTAATTTCAATATATCAATTATTGTTTTCATCATATGTGTATCGCTTTCCATGTTTGGGTCAACTAACAGATCCACGAATGATAGCGTGATTTCTGCACGAGCCGAGTGGGTCCCGATGTGGGTCCGGACAAACGTAAACCCAGTGCTGTAATTCTCTCCAAACATGAAGGCTTAAAATATCGGCACGTGCCGAGATTCCAACATGTGCACGTAACGGATTCTGATGTTGAAAAGGCTGTAGACTGGTAGCTGTACAATTCGTAAATAAAATACGTTGGTCGTTACGTCCCTGGAATAAATTATATTCGAAGTTCATATCTAGTGCACAACTATTTTATTTTCGCTTGAAAATAAAATCCAGTGAATATACTTTTTTTCCTATATTTCACATTAAACTCATGAAAAAATCAGTGAAAATAAATTCCAAGCAAAACGCCCAAAAAGCCTTTTCAGCGAAAATTAATTCCAGCGAAAATATTTCACGGTATAGTGAAGAGGGACTTTGATTAAATGCACAATGAATGTGTAGCGGCACTGGTTTGTATACTTGCCTTGGCACAGCTATGCCCGTGTGAGAGACATTATGGAACTCTTAATAATATAATAAAATATTTAAATTTAAAATGTGTATTTGTTGTAATGTCAGTGTAATGAGTCTGCTCAAAATCATCCGATACCTTGATAAAAACTAAAATGGTCCATCAGAGGATGTGGATCTACATGCAAGTGTCAACTACGTTTGTTGCTATGAAATATGTGTGGTCTAACCAAGATCTGATTGGCCTAGAACAGTATACTATACCAAATTATAACCGAAAGAGAGAGACTATTCCACTTCCGTCTGAGGATAAAAACGAATAGAAAAATTGTAATTAAAATGTTCGTTGGTAGAAACTACATACAGAATGCTTTATCCCGATGCATATTTCGTCGAGAGACCATTTCGTCAAAAGTATGATGTGAATTGGCAGCACCCTCCCCATAATAATATCATTTTTTGCTCCGCATTTATTGTAATATTACAAATTAAGAAATTCGCTGCAATTAATAGTTGGTGGTTTGTTGATGTTAAATGGATAAGACTCAATTCACACACACAAGAGGTGTCATTTTTCAGTTAAGCAATACAATGTGACAGACTTTAGTCGAATACTGGTGGAAGTTTTGACCTGCTCTTAAAACAAGTCTTTTATTCCAAATAAGCTATACGAAGACAGAATTGGTTCGGTGACAGTCGGTAATGAGCTGATAATAGTTAGTATTGTGAGCACGTCGACGCGTTTTATACATCGTACGTTTAACCATGGAGCTCCATGGAGCCTTACAGGCCTGTTTGAGGCAAATAGTGGAGTATTACTGAATCCAAGTCGCCACATCATCGTACGCCATGGCCCGGCCTCTTTTACGCCAAGCCTAAATAGATTTATTCCGTCGAGTCTCGAAGCGGAAATAAACTCTGGCGGCGAGAATGAGTCTCGGACAATAGTGTACAGTAGCTAGAGTTAAAGGCCCAATTCACTTGCCCCGGGCAAGTGTGAATTGGAGGTGTGATTATGCTAATGAGTGTTGTTAATCACTTGCATAGCCTATGACGCATCCTGTTTCAGCGGTCCAACATCACGTGACTTTGATTGACAGTAGTTAATTATTCAAGATTAGTAGCGCGTCCCTTTCCCCGGTTCGAGTTTTTGACTTTTATTCGCCAAAATCTCAGCTCGTACACTATTTATTGTCATAAATACTACACACAGTCACTGCTGTGATATTCATAGTCGCATGCATCCACTTTGGCATGACATAATCGACCTGTAAGTTCGAGAAAACGCGCTATTACCGGGGCTTGGCTGGAGCTGTTTACTACAGCGTGACAAGCAAGGAAATAATCCCTATTGTTTAGGACCGTATTTATAGTATATCTGGGCCGCATTCCATAGTTGGACAACCAGAATGCATTGTTCCATACAGTTACAACATAGCAACCGGTTTGACATCGAGAAAAAAATCGTGTTTTTTTTCAACTTTATATGCAGTCTTCTATTCTTTTTTTGTAAATTCTTAACCCTGTTAAACGATTAGACGGGCATAACTTGGCATATGCCAAGAAGCGGACCCAAACGATTTGAAGGTTCTCAAACTCATTTCGAGTGAACGAAGCAACTCTGACATTGCTTCCAGCGTCTCTTTCGTTACACTATTCAATCAGGAGAATGTAAAGGTTCACCTCGTCCAAAAACGTCCACGCACAATATATAATTATATATATGTATATCAAGTATAAATGGGAAAGGATGTTTTGTCTTAACGTATATATTGAATAATTACGACACCACGATTATCTGGACTACTACATTTATTTTTTATATCGGTCTTAGCAAAGAACCACAAAAATGTCAGTACCGAGGATTGATTCCGATATTCTGATTAGTCCACCACTGTTCTATCTCCCTTTGTTCTATGTCAAAAATTAACGCTGTTTCGTTTGTCATTACTTTGCGCAAAATAACGACAAATGTGCAACCATATCAAGTACGAAGTCTAGGCAGGTAGTGTGAATAGATCTGGTGTCGTGGCCTGGGGTGCGAAAACAAAAGGGGCTTCCCCAAGGAAGTAGTTTACACGAACCAGCTCCCTGCACGAACCTAATTCGGGAAAGTAGTGTCACGTGAGTAAATAATAATCTTTATTGTAATCGTATCCTTATTAGGATCTTGACAAAAGTGTACAATAAAGTATAGAAAAAAAAAAGAAGTAAAAATAAAAAAATCAGATTAAACACATTAAATAAAATTAAAATACATGTAACTATTTAGATTTTGAGGCAGATGACATACTGTTTTTTTTAATATTTTCTTCTCTCAGATTGAAACAGTTGTAAATATATTTCGACAGTTCTATTATAATTGACTCATTATCACTAGTCATTATGGCTATCATTTTTTCTTCATTTGATGTAATATTATTAAGATGTTTTGTCATGGTAATTAGGGGTTCTCTCACATTTGTGTAGAGTTTACATTTGAGCAGGAAGTGTTCTTCATCCTCTATTTCATTTTCATCACAGACTGGACATTTTCTGTCACTTATTTCTACATTACTGTATCTTCCCATTTCAATCTGCAAAACATGAGCACTTAGTCTAAATTTTGATAATGAAGATCGATGATGCGGGTTTTTTATTATATCTAAGTATTTTTCAAATGTAAAGTCCTTTTTTAGCTGCCTATAGGTACGAAGTTTATTTTTGTGGTTGATGCCTTTATTATCGTTGTTTAGAGTGTTCCTGGCATGTACTTTAAATTTGGTTATTAGTTTGTCAGTTATTTGTTCAATAAAGTTATCTTCTATGTTTTTATCACTCCATGCACTTTCCATGCTTGTATACTCTAGGCAATTTTTTATGCTGGATACCCAGTTTTGAGTGCCAGAATTGTCTAGAGCGATGCCAAGCTTGTACGCATCATATATTAGTGTATTATCAGGCATTTTTTTAATTCTAAGCCAATATTTTAACATTTGTTTGATGCCAGTGATAATTAATGGGTATCTCCCTAATTCAATTAAGCATGCAATGTTTGTTGCTCTACTATTGACCTTGAGTAGGAATTTGCAATATTTAATGTGCATTTTTTCCATGGGTGACATGAGATTCATAAAGTATTTTTTATTATTCACAATGTCACCCGCCCAAATTTCACAACAGTATAAAAGAATTGGTTTGATCATTGAGTCAAACATTTTTAAGTATATTTTAATTGGGATTAATGTTTCTGAATATAGTAGCTGTTTAATTTTGAAACATGCCTTCAGTGCCCTATTTTTCAGATCCTGTTGTGCTACATCAAATTTCCCTGTTAAATTTAGTTTCATTCCAAGATATTTATATGCTGAGACTCTCTCTAATTCAGAGCCATTGATTTGGAATTTGAAATTATTTAGAAGCTTGACTGATTTATTGAAGATCATTGATTTAGATTTAGAAATGTTTATATGTAGCATCCATTGTTTGCAGTAATCCTGTAGATTGTTAATAGCGTTTTGTAAACCACTACTTGTTTCTGACAAAAGAACCAAGTCATCAGCATAAAGTAAGCAAGAGAGCCTATTGTTTAGTAACATTGGTGGGTCATTTTTGCCAGATTCAATGTGTGATTTAATATCGTTCACGAATATATTAAAAAGGAGAGGGCTAAGGCCATCCCCTTGTCTGATGCCTCTTTGAACAGGGAAACATTTAGTCATGCCATTTTTGGTTTTGACTGTACTTGTTGAGTTTTGATAGATGTTTTTAATTACTTGATAGAAATTGCCAGAAATGCCAATTTGTCTTAGTTTGTATAATAGGCCATGGTGCCAAACTGAATCAAAGGCCTTTTGGAAGTCTATGAAACAGGCAAATATATATTTTTTATTTTGAAGATATTTAGTTAGCAGCTGTTTAAGAACAAAAATGTGGTCTCTTGTGCCAAATTTTGGCATGAATCCAATTTGTTCTTTAATTATATAGTTCTTTTCTTGTAGATAAACTGTAAGCCTTTGTTTCATGATGGATGTAAACAGTTTGCTCAGAGTATTGAGCAGAGTTATACCCCTATAGTTGTCTGGGTTGGCTTTGTCACCTTTTTTGTGTATAGGTGTGATAATACCTATGTTCCAGCATAGACCCTCCAGTAGGGTCTATGGTTCCAGTTGGTAGGAAAATTGCCACTTGCTAAGATTAAATTGAATAGTTTTTGCAGGGGTTTAATTAATGCATTGCGCCCTGTTTTAATCATTTCATTTTTAATCCTGTCTGTACCTGTAGCTTTACCATTTTTTAAGTTGTTAATTGCCCTTTGGATTTCTAGTTCAGAGATAAATCCATCCAGGCTGTCTACAGAGGATGATGTGTAGTCTGGAAGGCAACTAGTTTCTTCAATGTATCTGTTGTCAGATTTAGATTCATTTAGATTTTTGAAATGTTCATACCATTTTTGGTCCTCAATATTTTCAGAGTTATTTATTTCCTGTTGCTTGCCTTTCAATTCATTTATCATTTCCCAGTATTTAACGTGAGTGTATTGGTCTACTGAAAACTCATCTAGTTGCGTTTTATGTTTGAGAATATTACTCAAACAACTTTTTACCTTTTATCGTTAGTTTTTCAAAAATCTGCCCACGCTCGCTGCTAGAAACCGCCATTCAGAATTTCCGACCAGAATAAAAAATTGCCGACCGGCGCTATGCTATTTGTTTGCAATACACACAGGATGTCGGCCACTGGACCGTTATGCATCAGACTCGTAATATGACTAGTCTGGGGTTATGCTATTGTCACGACATGGAAGGAGTACCTTCCATGGTAACGTTAAGGTAGTGAGAAGGGTTTGACGACGTTTTTGAATAAAGAGTTCTCTGCCTGTTGTTTCATTCAGAACCATACTTTAGAATTTATGATTCAAAAGCCTAAATATAGAGGGACAAGTTCGCACTAACCAGACAGTCATTGTTACCACGTGACAAAAAATGGCGAACCTTGTAAAAATGACGCGATTGCGAGAGCTCACAGCGGAATTTCCGCTTGAAATTTGCGCCATGCATTTCCCGTGATTAAGTTCATTGAAATGTGTCCCCGGAAATAAAAAAAAAAACATTTTTTTTCGATTTCAAAGCAGGTTTGTTGTTTTTGTCCCATAACTATTTCATACTATTCCACAGACTATTATTCTGTGACAAAGTATTTTCTAAAAAAAAAAACAGACATATTTCACACCGTTATTATCTTGTGAATGTGTGAGTTTAAACGTCCGAACGCACCTAATTTTACAGCGGTGCCAATGAGTTCATTAATACCTGGGGTTACTCAACACTAGGGAGTTGATTTGTAAATTGTGTTATGTCAAGTGGACTCATATAGTTATAACAATTTAAAATTAAAATATAACACTTGAACGCATATGCAACATATAACCTGTTATTTTATTGTAATCAGGCGTGACGTTTTGAAAACAACGTTTTACCCGCATCTAGCAAGATTATGAAATGGTCCCAATTGTGGGCGTGCCAACACAACGGCGCCATCAAGACTAGATTGGAAAAGACTCAAGTGTTTTGCAAAGTTCCAAGATATATTGTTAAATGCCCCCCCCACTCCCTATATTAAGGGGGGGCTATGCTTGTTCCCTCATTTTTTTGACCCCCCCCCCATCTAGGGAAAAGAAGAAAATTTAACCCCCCCCCCCCTTTTCACGGGCTTTTCCGATGAATTTCGCCCCCTATCTAGGGAACTTTTCAGTATAGAACTCCTTTTAAACCCCCCTTTTTTTGTATATCTCGGGAAGTGTTTTGAAATACACCCCCTATTTTGAGAATCTCGGGAAAACAAGCAAAAAATACCCCCTTTCCTACGATTTTCTCGGGAAAATGTTCCCGAGACAGATCGTCAAAAAGTACGCCCTTTCCCGAGAAAATGGGAACGCGCATGCGGCCCCCTATGAATCCTGAGTGGGGGGGATTAAATGACTGTCCGAATAATTCTCAGAACAGCTGCGATTGCTTCATGAATATTTATAAACAGATCGGAACTCTAAAACAACCCCTGGCACTGCGACAATGAGCAATACAAACTGACCGGGACGCCAAAGTTGTGACATCGCTCGAGTGAAATTATTAAAAAAATGCACTCCTTTTTCTCTCTACATAGTCCCACTCTAAAGAGACTGTACTTATTTCTACCACAGTCCCTCAACACCCGGTTGGGAAACGCCTTTGTTCTAAGATGTTAATCCCCCCCCCCCCGATCGCTGGTAATAGTGTGCGTTATGCTTGTGGAGTGAAACCGGTGACTAGATTTACACTGTCTTCCGCTCTGCGCCTGTGAATCTTTGTCATTTTATACAGCTTATTTCGAAATTATTCCGAGTTGCGTGTGTAATTTGTGTCCGTAAAAGCTTCCTGATAAGGCACGTGTAATTTAAAAGATATGTTCATTTAATTGACATAACAAAAATCCAGAATTTCAGACCATCACAGCCAGCACTGTTCATTGCAGGGTGCCTTGTTACGGTGACGCTGTACAAAAAGTTTTCACCCTATCAAAATGCGTCCCTACATCTAAAACGATCACAGTCGTCATATTTTTGTTTAATATTTTAATTATTCCCCAACATAGATTATTTTGTGTAGAAGCAGTATTAAAGGGTTCATTTCAGTCGATCATTTTACCGTTAGTTTTGCCCCCGTAGATACTTGTATCCGCCCACGAACCAAGATGGTCGTCGAGTATCGTTCGAAGAAAACGACTGTTCGAAGTTTTTTTTTATATTGATGCCTAAAATTTTGAAGAACCGTTGAAATATATCTTAGAAATATCCGAATTATGTTGGTGTAGTCAGATTCCGATATTCTTCTCAGAAAATCACTGAATTAAACAGCTCCCTGATTTAGAGTGTACAAAATTTGTTCATGTTATATCATTTATCAATCTGATTAAAATCTGATGTAGTGTACGGGCTTGAATTATTTTGGCTAAAAACTTATTTTAATTTTATTTTCTATTATATTTGTTATTAATGCCTTTTTAT
Organism: Saccoglossus kowalevskii; assembly: GCF_978046115.1. NCBI lineage: Eukaryota > Metazoa > Hemichordata > Enteropneusta > Harrimaniidae > Saccoglossus > Saccoglossus kowalevskii. The sequence goes on from NC_140657.1 coordinate 9,572,554, forward strand.
ATTTTATTATTTTACTTTGATTTTGATTGTGTGATTTATTTTAATTCCGCCCTACCTACATCTGATCCGACGCCTATGTAAGTCCCGTTCAAATCTCGCGTAAGTAACAGCCAATCACAGCCCCCCTTTTATACAGGCTGTCGGCTGCTTACTTTTCAGTGTATACAGGCAATCTTTCTGTACATTATACTGTAAAGGGGGTAATTATTCATTGGGTTTTAATTTAGCTTATTTCGCTGACTGGAAAAATGCGCTAAATTAAAACACAGTGAATATGTAAAATTTAGCATAGAACACATTATCTAAATGATAAAACCGTGAATTTAAAACCCACTGAATATGCCTGAAATGGTAAATCAGTGAAATTTAAACCCAGTGAAAATTAGTCATTTTACAGTATTTTGCCCACTTGAATAAACCATTAATAGAAAATTGCTAGTATATTTTTTATTTACAAAAGAAATTCCACAGAATTTTACAATTTTTGTCATTACATAGAATATTTTTTCACTTCCAACAAATGTGTACACTTGCTGATACATCTTCGCCAGCCAAGGTTCGTTCATTCAGTCATCGCTTCAATTTTACATGAAACACTGAGCATAATTATCTAGAATGGAAGCAAAAAAATAAGTAAATCGTAAAGATTAGAACACTGCAAACAGCTAAAGTAAACAATGCAAACTGATTTTAAATTGTATAACGGTCACCGGCCCACGGCATCGACGCAGAAAATTGGAGCCAACAAATATTTCTGATGTGTTCCAAATCAGCTCAATTACTTTAATAAAGAGTTATTGTATAATGTACAAAATGTTGATACATTTTGATGAATATTTACAGCTACGGTTTCAATACCGTGGACGATTTTGGCCCGATCGTCAACAAAATATCACCGTCTCCAGGGAAAGCGACTGGAAAAAGACACCGGTGTTCGGTCTAACCGGTGGAAACAAAATCAACACTCCCAGAATAACGATGCGGAATAAAGATCTAAACTCGAACCATTCGAGCCACAATATTAACATAAAAATGAATTTCGTTGCATTTGACAATGATAAACTTACCGAAAAGCCGTGTTATTCTCGGTTGCTAACGTCGGTATAATCCGCCATTTTAATTGAGTGTGTTTGCCACATGACTCTGTCCGGTGACGTCATCATGTGCGCTATAGAAGGAGGTATGTGATTCGTTGACTAAAATCGTCGATAGTGGGTCTCGTTGAAATCTCGTTACATAGGCATCGGGTCAGATGTATGTAGGGCGGAATTAAAAAAAAAACAACAACACAAAATCAAAATCAAAGTAAAATAATAATAAAATAAAAATGCATTAATAACAAAAGTAATAACAAATAAAATCAAAATAAGTTTATAGCCAAAATAATTAAAGCCCGTACACTACATCAGATTTTAATCAGATTGATCATTTATCTCCATGGTTATATCATGGAGCTATGGTTATATCAAGATGGCGATTCGAATGACCAAATTCGATGTTATAGTGACAGTGTCTGATTTTAACAAACACACTTTTCCGACTTGAGCTATTATTTTATTAATATTGAGGTGGAAGTTACAAAAAGTGCCCAATGCTGTTTTAATGGCTGTTCTGTTTGTTTCGATCAAACTTAGATCGTGTTTTAACACATAAACTACGTTCGATACGTTTTTTGCGGCCCTGACAGAATGGATGGCTGCGTCGATGTCTCTGTTTCCGTAGCCTTCTTTCGTGCATTCAGCAGCAACATTCTCTGGGTCCTCTTGCAATATATCATTCCAATCGATATCGAAATCGACAAAATCCTCGTTGTTTTCCCACATTTCGGTAAATAATGTACAGTCTCTCGCGTTGTGCCAAAAATCGAAACGAAGTGTATACGCATGCGTAGATGTGATTCAAGAAGGCTTCTGTTGTCATATGTCATACCATATGCTAATTTTATGGTAATAGAAAAGTAGGCTTGCGTTCACTTGGGTTAACCATGGAGGTAAAAAGAGACCTCCATGGGTTAACGAATAAACAATTTGACGAACGTGTAACACGCATTGAGACAAAAGAAGTATTATCGTTTCCCAACCGGGGGTTGAGAGACTGCGTTTCTATCCACCCTTTATCACGGAGATCTTACCATGGATCTTACATAACCAAAGCTCTTTATTAACAGTTTATTTGTTCACAACTCCCGACTTTTGGCAAATTTATATTCTTGATTATAACAATAAAAATAACATTCCAAAGATTTGCTAAATTAAGAGTTGTAGTCCTATCAGATTAAATACCACATCACATTTGAGAGAATAAGACAAAAATATATACAGTATACAATGTATTTCAGCAAAAACAGTTAGACGAAACTCAGTAACTTTGCAAACAAAACCCCAAAATGTTTAGCTAACGACTACCAAACACGCATATGAAAATTTCAGCTTACAACTGAATTCGTGCCGAAAACATGCACAGCACGTTGTGGACACTGATTACCGGTCACCCCAAGTGCCAAATCAGGATAAACAGCCATTGTCAATAGAGTAGCCTAGGTGTTAAAATGGATTATGTACTGGCAAACCAAATTCTGCATAAGCATATGTCTCCAACGCGTTCTTTTTGGATCATTTAGTCTTTTTTTGACTCAGCATATATAAGAACGAAACAAATCTGTCGCGATTTCACGCTTTCACGGTAAAGGGGTGGTGGCTGCTCCCCCGCTGTAAACCCCCGCGTTTACTATCAACTCTTTCTACCGTGTCCTTACTTGGTGACGTTTCTCAGTTTATAAACTTGCCACGCTACTAATTTCGCCCAATCACCCGCTTTTATCGGTTTTAAGCAACCAATTATCACATAATATCCGACAACGGGATCTTTTCCGACCGAAAAAACTACCACATTTATATCACTTTCTTTTCTCGCTCGCTTATTTAAAACACCAATCGCTGGCTCAAACACTGATCACTGGTACACGAGTGGTTGAATTTGTTGTTTCAATGGTAAAGTTTACGGATACAACGAGTAATAGAGTATTAATTACTATTAAAATCCGAACGACACGATACAGACGAACGACAATCTATGATACTTTGTATCACAGTCCCTCTATCCCCGGTCTGGAAACGGTCGTTGTATTAGGTGTGAATTGGCCTCCTTCCCTTGCAAAGGCGCATTGCGGGGTTGGGCAAAGCATTGTCACGTGATCAGTACGCAACCGACCACTACTTTTATATCGTCAGTGTTATGTATTTTTTTACAACTTAGTTGTTTATTCCAGAATTCGTGCTTTTTTACATAATTTTATAATCAGGATATCTGTATAAGGTCATATTTTAGCCGGCGAGTAGTTCTCCAATTCATTTATTTTACCAGCAGCGACACATTTTCGCAACAAATTTTCATACTTTTACGCAGATTTTTGTCGTTTTTGATTTTGCGGCTGATCTGCACTGGCTCGGAAGATGAATTCTGATTGGCTACAAAAACAAAAAAACTTGTGGCGTTGAATGCACGTTCATTGTCAGTATTGTTATGCAAATTCAAACTAGCTAATCATTTACAACCTTCCGAGCCAGTGCAGATTAGCCCTGATTTTGGCGTGATTGAAATGAACTCTATTTTATTTACCATACTTCTCGGCGCGAAACCAATTAAATTTGTCTTCGATTTTGACATTTTATGATCGAAACATATCATTAAAAATTGGTGGGCTGGTTTGTTATTTGTCACACCGCATTTTATTAATGTTAAATTGAGCGACTTTTATGGATGCTTTTTAGATCGTAAATGCAAATTGCGACGTTTTGAAATGACAATGTACTCAATTCTGTGCTAAAAAAATCATTTATATACAAGCATTGAAGCATTGTTATATACTTTTGCATAGAATAAAGTCATTAGTTGTTGTATAGTTGACTTGAACTGTTATGAACCCCCAAGAATCAGAAATATCACAGGTTTTTCGATCGTTCACGTTAACATGAACGACACCATTTTGACATGATTTGTTTAGCGATGTCAGCATATTGGCACGCAAAGTTTTTTCCCTATTAAAACTTGAAGATGAAAATAATTCCCGATATTAATCTTTACATTGTAGGAACTGGATGTTTATGAGCTGGTAGGCTAGTTTTGATGCGCATCGCCGTTAAAAAAACTCAAATTTCATAGTGATAATTTTATTTACATGTTTATTTACGTTGTGGTTGCCCGATTTTGAAGTCAATGTGAAGTCATACAATGAGGTATCGCTTTGCATGACGGTAAATTTTCCGATTTTAATGAATATTTTGACGGTAATGTAATCTGTCTGACTTCTTGACTCCCTCGGCCTGGGTGTGAACTGTTTGTTTACCCGCACCGCGGATCGAGACAAAAAAACGCTAGTCGTTTCCAGACCGGGGATAGAGGGACTGTGTTTGTATGGACATGGAAGGTACTAACGGAAGGAGCCACGACGCTATTGTTTTAGCTTTACCCCATGATCGTTTGTCAATGTTTGTTCACAAACATTGTTCTTGTTAGCTTTTAACACCTTCGTACAATGGGTTATGCTAATCTCGAGCATTCGGTAATATTCGGAGCATGTTCGGAAGCGATAGTACCTCGCATTTACAATATTGAAAATGGCGAACTTTAATGGAAAATTGTCAGATATAACATTGATTGAAGAAGAACTGATGAAATATCGTGAATTTTGTATTTGTAATGGTAATGAGACTTAATCAATGATTGCTTGTGACGATTGCATTATTCAATGGTACCATTCATTGTCAGTGAGTGGGTTTGGCGCCCGAAACTGTCGAAATGTTTGACCACCGGACATCGGCGAACACCAACAGAAAAGATAGTATCGAAAGAAGAGCATGCCTCGACACTTTATCTGTGATAATATTTCTTAGGAGTCCTTAGGAATTGTTGTTGTATGCACTCGAAATCTTGTTCTAGTTACAGTTGCTAATATTTAAAACATGGAAATTTGTGTAGTCAAACGTTCATCTGTTGAATTTCCGGTTGTGAAATACGTATTTTGACCTTTTACACCTAAACAAACCCAGTGCGCATGTGTGATGACCGTAGTTTCTTAATACGCATATATTTCATAGTCACATTAAAAAAATGGCAGGGTTGTATCATACTCCGCTAACTCGTTACTTGTGTAAACAATCGCAAACTATCATGGACATCAAAGATGAGCTAGACAATGGCCTTATCAGGATTAATTTGGGTTGAAACAAAAGGAAATAAGCCAATTAAGAGGCTTAAGTGGCCACTTGATAGGCGTCGTGGCTCCTTCCGTTAGTACCTTCCATGGTATGGAGGGGGGCAAAAGGGGTAGCTGGTACAGTTTTACGGGAAATAAAAAGGGCCTTTTACAATTTACAAGGAAAAAAATACGTTTTTACAATTTACAGTGATAATTGAATTTTGCAATGAATTGTGTCATCTAGTCATTTCACAGTTTTGAAAATGTAATTTTGCTGGATTATTCTTTACGACTTTTTTTTTAATTTGGATGTAAATTCTTGTACATACCGAGAAAAATGACACATTTTTACAGTGTACGATAAAAAATATTTGATTGGTTACGTCGTACGTCTAGCCTGTGATTACACAATTACGGAATTTATTTTTCCAATTTCCGTTGTACGAACAAAAAAATATTGCAATTACGTTGAACGAAAATAACCCTCCTTGCCCTCTTGTATCATTCGCGCACGCAACTTGAACTACGACCTTTTGTTTAACATGCTGAAGGAGCCGAACTGTGTTCCGTTTGAATCCAGGACTGCTCTCTCCTTTCATCAATGATTGTCGAGACAGTTACTTGATAAAGACAACGCTAACTCCCTAGGGCAAAGAAACGAAGAAAATGTGTTTTCCCAAAAATAACGATGCCAAAACCACGAATTAAAATGCGCGCAGCGGGCGATATTTTCAAAATAAAGCGGAAATTAGACAGGTTGGGTGAAATTAATACTGTGCACTCGGTTGGTATAAACAGATCCTTAAATACGTAAAAATACGACCGGACAATATCTATCATTCTGAAATATGTCAAAGACAGAAACAAATGCAGCACGTTTTTTTATGAGCCAAAATAAACAAAACAAAAATTCTACGAACGAAACAGACCCTGTTTGCAATGTTTATTTACACCGCGGCATCTCTTAAACACATTCTCAAAATTAGCGATGTTAATTTTACAAACGTTTAAAACATTGTTATTCTGATATCTTTTGGTCAGCATATAAAATAAAAAAAATATTTTGTTCAAAGGGCGGTGGTCATCGCGTCCCGTTGGATAGGGGACTCATAGCGACGTATACAACACGTGTAATCATTGCTTCATTACATGAAGTACGAAAACGCGCTGCGCAACGACCAGCGCTCTTCAAATTTGTACCTGTATCATACTATTTTAAAGGACGTTGGCGTTCTTTAGTTTGGAAAATAACTTTTCAACTTTTAAAAGTGGTTATACACTAAATATCTATGTAAACAACTAAACATGTACGCCGAAATAACGGAATAGACTACTAGTATGTTGTAATATTTTTGTAAACTGAATGACGACATCATTTCTGTGAACAACTGATCACCGATATCACGTAATTGACTATGTATTAAATATTTCTGTGAACAACTGATCACTTATATCGTGCAATAGACAACAACTGTAACAACCAGTCTTCTCGGTCATTATTATGTTCAGTATTATGTAAATTAGATAATGAAAAGTTCTTATTTGTATTGATGTTTTATTTGCGAAGAATAATTAGAATGTACTGTATACACGTAATTTCTATTGCATGTTCAAGGGTACCGAAAATCCCGCCGTTTAGCGCCTCATCCACAGCTTTACCCTAATGTGATACCATGGAGGTTACCTCCATGGTGATACCAAGTGAAACGTATATTTTTACTATCGCATTTTACAAAAGTCGAAACTGGGTGTATCATGGTACAACACAAGCTGCGACAACTGAGTGATCAGCGACATCTTTGTTGGGCGATGTTTCAATGGTGAATTAGTTTATTTGAAATGGAGTGAATATGAATATGAACTCTATTACAACGTGTTTGAATTATGTGCAGCAATGGGCAATGACCTCCAGAGTTCACGCATTAATATCTAAATAAATTCGCTTAACTCCGTTTTTTAATAAACATGTCGCACGTGAAAAGCAGGAGATATTTTAGATTAGTTTTATGTTTACCGATCTTCAACTTTTTAGAATAAATGATAGCTACCGTTGTCGAATCAATCAAGAGGCTCGAATCCGGAAGGCTTGGCTATTTTAAACTTCGTAAACAGCATTCTTTTCAAGCGGCGACTTCATTCAAGTGTAATGAACGTAAGTGAAATGTATGGAAGAGTCACGATACTTGTACCTACGAAAGTTACGACTCTTATTCTTGAAACTGGTCATAAATACATGCACAAAATACAAGCATATACTATTTTTTCAATGGCACAAAAATCATACTTATTGTTTGAAATATTAGTTCCTGATACCTACACATAACGATAGGTGCAAATTTCAAATATTGAAACCCTTGGCCGAAACGTCCGTCCACCGGAACGCCCAAACCCAATTTTCTGTCATTTTAAATATAATTACTCAGTAAAGTAACAAGGAAGGTATACATGTTCGATATATAGTTATAAATCGATGCCAAAGCAAATTCAGAAAATGCAGATAACAGTATAACAGGAAGTGGATACGGTGTCTCGACGTCAGTTATTTTTTTCGCTTTCACACATTATTATTTAGGCCGTAGTTTGGTTACGTCAGAAGTGTCCAACACGCCGGACCTCAGCGCGTTGTTTCTCGGTGTTTTCCTTTATGTACGTAGCACATTTCGACGAAAAGGTAGTCTGCATTATCGGAATAGTGTCTTAAATTGAAGTCTCTGCTTTATGTTTCTACAATGCTGTCTTTGGAATAACCATTGAGAAATTAGTTTTCCTTTAATATATACCAACCATTGGTTTTGTTTCCTCGGCAGGCTAATTGACATCTCTCACAGCCATCCTGGTTGCAATTGTAAAATCAAATTTCACGAACCTAATTTAGTCAATGCATGGAGGTATCTGTTTATACCTCCATGGTCAATGATAGTTGCGGTTACGCAATCTAGCACTTGATCATACTGTAGTTAGGCCACCCATGGAGGCTCTTTTTACCTCAATGGGCCACATAACCTTGGGATTAAAATACAATGGTTGTCGCGCCGCGTCGTGTTTGATATGGACTCATAGCGACGTAATACAACACGTAATTGTTTACTTACATAAAATTCAAACACGCACTGGGCAAAGACCACCGCCCTTTCATCAAAGGCCTCTTCTAAGCTATGATTTATTTATACCGCTCGAATATTTTGATTTGAAATTGAGTTAAGCCACAGCCCCTCCACAAAAGCCTCCATTATTTTGCAATGTGAAACCACCTTATTATCGATATCCAACAACATTTATTATCTTGAATATTACATTTAAGCCCAAATAATAAACGTCAACAATATACAACTGACTGTGTAGTTGTCACGCCAATAGTTTTTTTTTATGCATTTGATTGCACTTTAGTTTTTTTTATTGACTGCTACAACAAGTTCACATACTCTTGTGTCCTTAGCGTTTTTTTATTAGTATTATCTATTTTTTTTTGATATCTATACTAACACTCATTGAATATTGTTTTCCGAAATATTTTTTTTTATATATACTAAAGCTTTTTTTCCTTTTAGTCCCCCTGAATTCGATTTAAAAAGTATGAGAAATTTTCATAGCAACGCACTGCCCTACTTTAAGTTAGGTAGTTGGAATGTAAATGGCATCCAAAATAAGAGCCAGGATCATGAGTTTATTAAATTTATTTCTCCATTAGATTTTATTTGTATTCAGGAGACCTGGTTGAATAGTGATATAACCCAAGTTTCTCTCCCAGCTGTCTTAGATAATTATGAAATAATCCGTAAAGATAGACAGTCTGGAAATAACACATCAAAATGTAGGAGAGGTGGAGTTGCTGTTTTGTTCAAGGACAAATTTAAACATTTCATCACTAGAATTAACACAGAAAATAATATGAATGATATTCTCTGGTGTAAAATTGATAAAAAGCTATTTAACCGTAGCAGTGATTTATATATTGGCTGCATATATATACCTCCAGAAAACTCTTCTATTTATAAAAATAATGAAAGTGATAAATTCTTACTGCTTGAGAGGGATATAGCACATGTCTCTGCTAAAGGAGATGTTATCCTGTTAGGTGATTTCAACTCTAGAGTTGGCTTAATTAATGATTTAGTAAATGAAGAAAATAATAAACATATTCCCCTCCCTCTTAACTATATCGCTGACAACTTTAGAGAAAGACGTAGCAAGGATAACAAAGCAAAAACAAACACTAACAAATTTGGTAAAAAATTAATTGAGCTTTGCATGGACAGTAACTTGATTATTCTCAATGGGCGCACCATTGGTGATTCATCTGGTAAATACACCTGCTACACAGCAAATGGGTGCAGTACCGTTGATTATGCAATCACATCTACTTTTATTTTTGAAAATGTTCAGTATCTCAAAGTGCATGACCTAACCTGCATCTCAGACCACTGCCCCATATCACTGTCTCTGTCTTTTAAAATTGATATTAACAATATTAACATAAAAAAACGTGAAGTCAAAATGGACATGAAACCACTACCAGCAAAATACATCTGGGACAGTGAAGCAAAACTAAAATATAGGCAATTTCTTGAAATTGCTAAAGAAAACGAAATTAGCGACATTATAAACAAAATTGATTCAAACAATTGTGATGATGTTGTTACAGAATTTAGTGCTTTGCTGTCATCAGTCGCGGACAAAACTGTCAAAAAAATAACACCCAAAATTAGAAAAAAGAAAAAAAGAGAAACCAAATTATGGTTTGATAGAGAATGCTGGCAAATTCGAAATGAACTTAAATCTGCTAGCAAATTGTTTCAGCAATATCCCCTTGATCCGTTCACCAGGGGAAATACTTTGTCATAAAAAAAAATATAAAAAATTAATTAAAAGGAAAAAATATGACTTAAAACAGCACCAGTTATCAAAGCTAAGTGATTCGGAAGGTGAACCATCAAAATTTTGGAAGCTGTTACGAGACTTAAACTCAGATTGTTTAGATAACAACAACAATTCAATTGAGCCCAATGAATGGCTGTCTTACTTTAAAAAGCTTTTAAACAATAACAGTCTATCAACTGATTTAGAAACAAATCGCCTTAATAAAAACAATTTAAATGAAACTAGTCAAACTGATTGGACTGTTGAAAACAAAACAAACAGCAAAAATGATTTAAATGCCCAAATCACTATACCTGAAATCAAAAAAAGCAATTAATCAACTTAAACTAAATAAAACATCAGGGGAGGACGAGCTCTGTAATGAAATGTTTAAATATGGTGAATTCTACATTCTTGAATGGTTTCAAAAATTGTTTAGTCATATATATAAGTCAGGCATTTTTCCAGCCAGTAGGAACACGAGCTTAGTCGTTCCTATTCACAAGTCAGGGTCCAAGACAATTCCTAATAACTACAGAGGGATTGCAGTATCTAGCTGCTTAGGTAAACTGTTTACCAGTATCCTGAACACTAGGCTAATAGCATACTTGGACAAACAAAATACTATTTCAAAGCATCAATTCGGTTTTAGGAAAAACTGCAGGACCACAGACAATCTCTTTATATTAAAAACAATTGTACAAAAATATCTCTATAATAATAGCCATTCAAAAGATATCATAACCTCAAAGTCTAACAAAATCTATGCTTGCTTCATAAATTTTAGAAAGGCGTTTGACAGTGTGTGGCATAATGGTCTCTATTTCAAACTCCATAAAAATGGCATATCAGGTAAAATGTTTGATATAATAAAAAACATGTACGAAAACAACAGGTACAGAATTAAAACAAAAGAGGGTTTAACTGAGAGCTTTAAATCAACAGTTGGAGTCAGACAAGGGTGCAATCTTAGCCCTACTCTTTTTAACATTTTCTTAAATGATCTACCTGACTGTTTCAACTCTGAAAAGTGTGACTCCCCGGTTCTTGATAATTTAAAAGTAAGTTGTCTCCTATATGCAGATGATGTTGTCATTTTATCTAAATCTGCTAGGGGGCTACAAAACTGTTTAGGCAACTTAAAAATATATACGTCAAAATGGCGCCTTGCTGTTAATACAGAGAAAACAAAGGTTATTGTATTCAATAAATCAAACAGAGCCCTGAGCAATAATATATTCTTCTTCGCTGAAAAAGAAATTGCCATAGTTAAGCAAATTAATTACCTGGGTATAACTATAAGTGCTAATGGCAAACATAAAGAGGGTATCAATAATTTAAAAAATAAAGCTCTTTTTGCTTTGAAATGCAAACTCGGTTATGACAACTCATTAAACATACCCCTCCAACTATCTTTATTTGACAAACTGATAAGACCAATTATTGTATATGGTAGTGATGTTTGGGGTGATGAAAGCACAACTAAGTCTGCAATTGAGGATGTCCATCTTTCATTTTGTCGGTTCATTCTTGGTCTCTCAAAATTCACACCAAAAATGGCTGTTTATGGTGAGCTAGGAAGGTACCCCATTGACTGTTTTATCAAGAAACAACAACTTAAATATTTCAACCGGGTAACAAACACTGATGACACATTACTAAGAGAAGCCTACTTAGTAAATAAGAATGTAAAAAGTAAATGGTCTACAAGTGTAGAAACCCTCATGCAAGATTTAGATGTTGTCACCATTGTAAACTCAAGTGAAAAAATAATTAAAAAAAACTTAGACTTTATTCATAAAAAAATAAACAAATCATTTGAGAACCAATGGATCTTAGATATGCATAATGATAATAGAAAACAAACTTTGGCTAAAAACAAACTAAGAACATACAGATTTAAAGATTGAAAATTACCTAATTAATATGCAGAACCATGGTCTTAGAAGGTTAATTGCAAAATTCAGGACAAGCAACCATGACCTTAAAATTGAGAAAGGCAGACATAATAATGTGCCGCTGGATAAAAGAACATGTGATATGTGCAGCTAAAATATAGTTGAGGATGAGCAACATTTTGTAATGAAATGTCCAGCTTGCAGTCACCATAGGGACAAATTATTCCTGACTGCACAAAATAAAATTCCAAATTTTGATAAAGAAAATAGTCAGAATAAATTCATTTTGATTATGGCAAACCATACTCTAGCACCAGCCTTAGCTGTCTTCTTAAAAAACAGCTATGGAACAAAACAGCAACAACTATCAGTGTATTAGGCCACATTCTGTGTTCATTCTATATTCTGTATTCACCATTGGCTGCAAATTGTCTTTTTTTGTTTTTGACTTGTTTTATTTTTTTTAGAAAAGTTTTTATTTTTTGTTTTATTTTTTAGATTGTAGTTTTTTTTAATTTCTTTCTGTAAGACCCTTTTTATCCTTTCCTAAGGATTTTATGCGTCTAATAAAAAAAATATCTTGTAAAATATTAGTAAATGCTAGAACAATCACAATTATGAATTCTAAGTAGGAAGACTGAATAGACGTGATGTCACAGCGTCAACCGTAGTGCTTGTCATGATTACAAGATACTAAAGCGGAAGTGATGCAATCGTAGAACGATTTTTAGCCCTTGAAAGAGAAGCAACGTCACAACAGTTATAAATACGCCTGTCGCTGTGTTGGCTGTTGGTTGTTGGCTCACCCGCTTCAAGTTGTCCGAATATAACGCCTCGTTAATTACTACTTAATGCTAAGTGGTGTTGTTTGAAATAACGCTATTTGCGTGGAACGAATTGTCGTATGTTTTAAAATTACGTCAATTAGTCGCGTGAATCCGGGCCAGAATCCCAGGGCCGACCTGCCGTTCACAAAAAGCACTCCTGTAGATTATTGTGCTACAGTAACTCATGAGTAGACATCATCTTCATAAAAAAAGATCATAACATTTTCCCTGAAAATTACATGGTCATCAAGTATTGGAATACACTACATAGTAATATAGAATTTTGTTTAAAAATTGTAATATAAGTGATGATACAGAAAACATTCCCTGTAGACACAATCAGGGTAGAACAAACTCCCAGACAGTACATCGCATGGAGACAATGGCATTTAATGTGAGCGTACCATAATCCGTTAATTGTTAAACCACCTATTTTTTAGCTGTATATTATATATTATGATTTATAAAGCAACAATAGGACTATTTGTATTTTAAAATAAAGATTGAAATTGGTGACCTTTTAGATCTACTGTGAAATACTTTATTTTCGCGAATATACCTTTTTCCTATATGTCACATTCAACTCGTCAGAAATCAGTAAAAAAAATCCATGCAAAACACTCAAAAACACTTTTCAGCAAACAATAATTCCAGCTAAAATAAAGTATTTCACAGTACATCAACGTTCATCGTCGACCCTGTTCTATTGTAATGTGTTGGCAGTAACTTAAAAATTACATTATCTAAACACATATTTTCTGAGATAATGTCCGCCGGGATCTTGCTCTGCCGGAATCCAGTAAATCTCGAATTCAGGTTAACCTCAAAACACATTTCGTGCTCGTAGGATTAGCGATGGTGCGGGTTAAACCAATATCCATGTAAGGTCCAAGGCCACTTCACAAAATGTCAATAGTCGCTAAAGTGTTAATTCCATAGATAAACATACACAATTTACAGAGGGCGCACAACCATCGCATAAGCCATGATAAGGAGCTATTTTGCTTAGCATGAATTGTAAAGTTCAACTGGATTTGAGATCGGCGAGGGCGCAATAACAGAAGTAATATTATTATTAGTCACTGCGGATTCGTATGTAATAAATTATTATATGTCGCTATAATAGCATATTTATGTAATGTACAGTTACAGTCGCTAGTTAAGCACTTCGCCACAATCGAATCATTGAGTATTAGTTCAAACAATACCATTGTAAAACAAAAAAATTATAGTTGACGATAAATTAGTAAATTATAAACGAATTAGTTAGAAATATATTTCTATAGTCTTTAGACCTGGCCACCTAAGCAGGTTTATATGAAAAGTGAATGATTTCTACCATGTCAAGCCAGTAGTGCAGCAGTTCAAGCTGCGTGATTTCCGCTTAATAAGTTGAACGTAAAACAACGACAAACTCAGAGTTGCCCGTCAATTTACGTTGAAAATATACAACGGGCAACGTAGTATATCAGTTCTTTAAGTTCAGCGTAAAACGACAGCAAATTTGGGAATTTCCGCTGTTTACATTGGGCATATCAAACGCGCAATTTCTAAATTTACGTCGTTTCAGTTTCGACGGTTACGCGAGGGAAATTCGAACGTTTACGCACCCAAATATAAACAACGGATTTACTGCAAAACGCGTTGCTAATCCGGCAAGCGGCTACGACGGAAATTCGATTTTTCATGCAGTGCACCAGGCAATGCTTTGAACTGGGACACACCACTCTTTGGGATCTTGAAATTCGCAATATTTCAAATCTTGAAACCTGTAGAGAGGGGAGATACAGCAGCCAAATATACCCATGTCACGTGTTCAGGGAGGTGACTTTGTAGAATCTGCAACTGAACGCCAAGCATCAGGAGAAACTTGCTTTATATGGATACGATGTACGGCTAAATTTTGCTGGGAACACCAATCATAATTCAGATCAGCCAAACAAACTTGCGATCAATGATAGACAAAGCGCACCCAAGGTAGGATTCACTCGCACTCGCCTCCGATATAAAACTGATGACTATTTAAGTTATATTCCTATCACCACATCTTATAACTGGATATGTGATGACATAATATATCAAGGTTTCGTTTATCTGAACAAGGCTATGCTCAATAATTGATGACAGTGTTGATTGGACTTAATCATCATATCTCAGTCGGTGAAGGTATAAGCAAATATTCAAAAATAAAGATTTCATAATTAGTACAGAAAATAGGACAAATTGAAGGATAAGTGTCAATGAAAATAAAGTTGATGTTGTCACGTGGTGTAACCAAAAAATGAACATTCAGTTAGAGTAATCGTGCTTAAAATTAGAAATATTTTTTGGGAAATGCATGATTACAATGAACAAGCAAGATAATTTCAAACAATGTGTAAGTGAAAACAGAATGATTTCATAATTAGTACGGATAATAAGACAAATGAAAGAATAAGTGTCAATCAAAATAAAGTTTATGTAGTCACGTGCTGTAACCAAAAAATGAACATTGTTTTGGAATAATCGTGCTTTAAATTAGGAATATTTTTTGGGAAATGCATAATTCCAATGGACAAGCAAGTTATATGGATACGATGTACGGGTAAATTTGGCTGGCAACACCAATCATAATTCAGATCAGCCAAACAATCTTGCGATCAATGATAGACAAAGCGCCCCCAATGTAGGATTCAATCACACTCGCATCCGATATAAAACTGATGACTAATTAAGTTATATTCTTATCACCACATCTTATAACTGGATATGTGGTGACATAATATATCAAGGTTTCGTTTATCCGAACAAGGCTAAGTTCAATAATTGATGACAGTGTTGATTGGACTTAATCATCATGTCTCAGTCGGTGAAGGTGTAAGCAAATATTCGGAAATAAATATTTCATAATTAGTACGGAAAATAACACAAATTGAAGCATAAGTGTCGATCAAAATTATGTTAATGTTGTCAAGTGGTGTAACCAAAAAATGAACATTCTTTTGGAGTAATCGTGCTTTAAATTAGGAATATTTTTTGGGAAATGCATGATTCCAATGGACAAGCAAGATAATTTCAAATAATGTGTAAGTGAAAACAGAACAATCAGTGTAGATTATTAAATAGTAACGTTATATTGTAAAACACTAGATTTGCTAATGGTGGACTGATATTCATCAATGTAGGCAGTATAATAAAGGTCAATTGTCTAAAACACATGGTATGAAAATAAAAAAAAGAAGAAGAAATAACATAAAAATGCTAGCAGGCTGCACCAGGCATTGCATTGAGGGATGCAATTAGGACCAGAACTGGGACACACCACGCTTTGAGTCTTTAGGATCTTGAAATTCGCAATCTTTCAAATCTTGAAACCTGTAAAGAGCGGGAGATACAGCAGCCAAATATACCCTTGTCACGTGTTCAGGGCGGCGACTTTGTAGAATCTGCAACTGAGCGCCAAGCATCAGGAGAAACTGGCTTTATATGGATACGATGTACGGGTAAATTATGCTGGCAACACCAATCATAATTCAGATCAGCCAAACAATCTTGCGATCAATGATAGACAAAGCGCCCCCAATGTAGGATTCACTCACACTCGCAGCCGATATAAAACTGATGACTAATTAAGTTATATTCTTATCACCACATCTTATAACTGGATATGTGGTGACATAATATATCAAGGTTTCGTTTATCCGAACAAGGCTAAGTTCAATAATTGATGACAGTGTTGATTGGACTTAATCATCATGTCTCAGTCGGTGAAGGTGTAAGCAAATATTCGGAAATAAATATTTCATAATTAGTACGGAAAATAACACAAATTGAAGCATAAGTGTCGATCAAAATTATGTTAATGTTGTCAAGTGGTGTAACCAAAAAATGAACATTCTTTTGGAGTAATCGTGCTTTAAATTAGGAATATTTTTTGGGAAATGCATGATTCCAATGGACAAGCAAGATAATTTCAAATAATGTGTAAGTGAAAACAGAACAATCAGTGTAGATTATTAAATAGTAACGTTATATTGTAAAACACTAGATTTGCTAATGGTGGACTGATATTCATCAATGTAGGCAGTATAATAAAGGTCAATTGTCTAAAACACATGGTATGAAAATAAAAAAAAGAAGAAGAAATAACATAAAAATGCTAGCAGGCTGCACCAGGCATTGCATTGAGGGATGCAATTAGGACCAGAACTGGGACACACCACGCTTTGAGTCTTTAGGATCTTGAAATTCGCAATCTTTCAAATCTTGAAACCTGTAAAGAGCGGGAGATACAGCAGCCAAATATACCCTTGTCACGTGTTCAGGGCGGCGACTTTGTAGAATCTGCAACTGAGCGCCAAGCATCAGGAGAAACTGGCTTTATATGGATACGATGTACGGGTAAATTATGCTGGCAACACCAATCATAATTCAGATCAGCCAAACAATCTTGCGATCAATGATAGACAAAGCGCCCCCAATGTAGGATTCACTCACACTCGCAGCCGATATAAAACTGATGACTAATTAAGTTATATTCTTATCACCACATCTTATAACTGGATATGTGGTGACATAATATATCAAGGTTTCGTTTATCCGAACAAGGCTAAGTTCAATAATTGATGACAGTGTTGATTGGACTTAATCATCATGTCTCAGTCGGTGAAGGTGTAAGCAAATATTCGGAAATAAATATTTCATAATTTGTACGGAAAATAACACAAATTGAAGCATAAGTGTCGATCAAAATTATGTTAATGTTGTCACGTGGTGTAACCAAAAAAGGAACATTCTTTTGAAGTAATCGTGCTTTAAATTAGGAATATTTTTTGGGAAATGCATGGTTGCAATGGACAAGCAAGATAATTTCAAATAATGTGTAAGTAAAAACAGAACAATCAGTGTAGATTATTAAATAGTTACGTTATATTGTAGAACACTAGATTTGCAAATGGTGGACTGATATTCATCAATGTAGGCAGTTTAATAAAGGTCAATTGTCTAAAACACATAGTATGAAAATAAAAAAAGAAGAAGAAGAAATAACAGAAAAATGCTAGCAGGCTGCACCAGGCAATGCATTGAGGGATGCAATTAGGACCAGAACTGGGACACACCACGCTTTGGGTCTTTAGGATCTAGAAATTCGCAATCTTTCAAATCTTGAAACCTGTAGAGAGGGGGAGATACAGCAGCCAAATATACCCTTGTCACGTGTCCAGGGCGGCGACTTTGTAGGATCTGCAACTGAGCGCCAAGCATCAGGACAAACTGGCTTTATATGGATACGATGTACGGGAACACCAATCATAATTCAGATCAGCCAAACAATCTTGCGATCAATGGTAGACAAAGCGCCCCCAAGGTACGATTCACTCGCCCTCGCATCCGATATAAAACTGATGACCAATTAAGTTATATTCCTATCACCACATCTTATAACAGGATATGTGATGACATAATATATCAAGGTTTTGTTAATCTGAACAAGGTTATGTTCAATAATTGATGATAGTGTTGATTGGACTTAATCATCATGTCTCAGTCGGAGAAAGTATGAGCAATTATTCAAAAATAAAGATTTCATAATTAGTACAGAAAATAAGACAAATTGAAGGATAAGTGTCAATCAAAATAATGTTTATGTTGGCACGTGGTGTAACCAAAAAATGAACATTCTTTTGGAATAATCGTTCTTTAAATTAGGAATATTTTTTGGGAAATGCATGATTGCAATGGACAAGCAAGATAATTTCAAATAATGTGTAAGTAAAAACAGAACAATCAGTGTAGATTATTAAATAGTTACGTTATATTGTAAAACACTTGATTTGCAAATGGTGGACTGATATTCATCAATGTAGGCAGTATAATAAAGGTCAATTGTCTAAAACGCATGGTATGAAAAAAAAAAACAAGAAGAAATAACATAAAAATGCTAGCAGGCTGCACCAGGCATTGCATTGAGGGATGCAATTAGGTCCAGAACTGGGACACACCACGCTTTGGGTCTTTAGGATCTTGAAATTCGCAATCTTTCAAATCATGACACCGGTAGAGAGGGGGAGATACAGCAGCCAAAAATACCCTTGTCACGTGTTCAGGGCGGTGACTTTGTAGAATCTGCAACTGATCATGAGCGCCAAGCATCAGGAGAAACTGGCTTTATATGGATACGATGTACGGGAACACCAATCATAATTCAGATCAGCCAAACAAACTTGCGATCAATGGTAGACAAATCGCCCCAAGGTACAATTCACTCGCACTCGCATCCGATATAAAACTGATGACCAATTAAGTTATATTCCTATCACCACATCTTATAACAGGATATGTGATGACATAATATATCAAGGTTTTGTTAATCTGAACAAGGTTATGTTCAATAATTGATGATAGTGTTTATTGGACTTAATCATCATGTCTCAATCGGTGAAGGTATAAGAAAATATTCAAAAATTCATATTTCATAATTTGTACGAAAATAAGACAAATTGAAAGATAAGTGTCGATCAAAATAATGTTAATGTTGTCACGTGGTGTAACCAAAAAATGAACATTCTTATGGAGTAATCGTGCTTTCAATTAGGAATATTTTTTGGGAAATGCATGATTCCAATGGACAAGCAAGATAATTTCAAATAATGTGTAAGTAAAAACAGAACAATCAGTGTAGATTATTAAATAGTTACGTTATATTGTAGAACACTAGATTTGCAAATGCTGGACTGATATCCATCAATGTAGGCAGTTTAATAAAGGTCAATTGTCTAAAACACATGGTATGAAAACGAAAAAAAAGAAATAAAAGAAAATGCTGGCAGACTGCACCAGGCAATGCCTTGAGGGATGCAATGAGGACCAGAACTGGGACACACCACGCTTTGGGTCTTTAAGATCTTGAAATTCGCAATCTTTCAAATCTTGAAACCTGTAAAGAGCGGGAGATACAGCAGCCAAATATACCCTTGTCACGTGTTCAGGGCGACGACTTTGTAGAATCTGCAACTGAACGCCAAGCATCAGGACAAACTGGCTTTATATGGATACGATGTATGGGACCACCAATCATAATTCAGATCAGCCAAACAATCTTGCGAACAATGGTAAACAAAGCGCCCCCAATGTAGGATTCACTCGCACTCGCATCCGATATAAAACTGATGACCAATTAAGTTATATTCCTATCACCACATCTTATAACTGGATATGTGATGACATAATATATCAAGGTTTTGTTAATCTGAACAAGGTTATGTTCAATAATTGATGATAGTGTTGATTGAACTTAATCATCATGTCTCAATCGGTGAAGGTATAAGAAAATATTCAAAAAATAATATTTCATAATTTGTACAGAAAATAAGACAAATTGTAGGATAAGTGTCGATCAAAATAATGTTAATGTTGTCACGTGGTGTAACCAAAAAATGAACATTCTTTTGGAGTACTAGTGCTTTAAATTAGAAATATTTTTTGGGAAATGCATGATTCCAATGGACAAGCAAGATAATTTCAAATAATGTGTAAGTGATAACAGAACAATCAGCGTAGATTATTAAATAGTTACGTTATATTGTAAAACACTAGATTACCAAATGGTGGACTGATATCCATCAATATAGGCAGTTTAATAAAGGTCAATTGTCTAAAAAACATGGTATGAAAACGAAAAAAAAAAGAAATAAAAGAAAATGCTGGCAGACTGCACCAGGCAATGCCTTGACGGATGCAATGAGGACCAGAACTGGGACACACCACGCTTTGGGTCTTTAGGATCTTGAAATTCGCAATCTTTCAAATCTTGAAACCTGTAGAGAGGGGGAGATACAGCAGCCAAATATACCTTTGTCACGTGTTCAGGGCGGTGACTTTGTAGCATCTGCAACTGATCATGAGCGCCAAGCATCAGGAGAAACTGGCTTTATATGGATACGATGTACGGGAACACCAATCATAATTCAGATCAGCCAAACAAACTTGCGATCAATGGTAGACAAAGCGCTCCCAAGGTACAATTCACTCGCACTCGCATCCGATATAAAACTGATGACCAATTAAGTTATATTCCTATCACCACATCTTATAACAGGATATGTGATGACATAATATATCAAGGTTTTGTTAATCTGAACAAGGTTATGTTCAATAATTGATGATAGTGTTGATTGGACTTAATCATCATGTCTTAATCGGTGAAGGTATAAGAAAATATTCAAAAATTAATATTTCATAATTTGTACGAAAATAAGACAAATTGAAAGATAAGTGTCGATCAAAATAATGTTAATGTTGCCACGTGGTGTAACCAAAAAATGAACATTCTTATGGAGTAATCGTGCTTTCAATTAGGAATATTTTTTGGGAAATGCATGATTCCAATGGACAAGCAAGATAATTTAAAATAATGTGTAAGTAAAAACAGAACAATCAGTGTAGATTATTAAATAGTTACGTTATATTGTAGAACACTAGATTTGCAAATGCTGGACTGATATCCATCAATGTAGGCAGTTTAATAAAGGTCAATTGTCTAAAACACATGGTATGAAAACGAAAAAAAAGAAATAAAAGAAAATGCTGGCAGATTGCACCAGGCAATGCCTTGAGGGATGCAATGAGGACCAGAACTGGGACACACCACGCTTTGGGTCTTTAGGATCTTGAAATTCGCAATCTTTCAAATCATGACACCGGTAGAGAGGGGGAGATACAGCAGCCAAAAATACCCTTGTCACGTGTTCAGGGCGGTGACTTTGTAGAATCTGCAACTGATCATGAGCGCCAAGCATCAGGAAAAACTGGCTTTATATAGATACGATGTACGGGTAAATTTTGCTGGGAACACCAATCATAATTCAGATCAGCCAAACAATCTTGCAATCAATGGTAGACAAAGCGCCCCCAAGGTACGATTCACTCGCACTCGCATCCGATATAAAACTGATGACCAATTAATTTATATTCCTATGACCACATCTTATAACAGGATATGTGATGACATAATATATCAAGGTTTTGTTAATCTGAACAAGGTTATGTTCAATAATTGATGATAGTGTTGATTGGACTTAATCATCATGTCTCAGTCGGAGAAAGTATAAGCAATTATTCAAAAATAAAGATTTCATAATTAGTACAGAAAATAAGACAAATTGAAGGATAAGTGTCAATCAAAATAATATTTGTGTTGGCACGTGGTGTAACCAAAAAATGAACATTCTTTTGGAATAATCGTGCTTTAAATTAGGATTATTTTTTGGGAAATGCATGATTGCAATGGACAAGCAAGATAAATTCAAATAATGTGTAAGTGAAAACAGAACAATCAGTGTAGATTATTAAATAGTTACGTTATATTGTAAAACACTAGATTTGCAAATGGTGGACCGGTATTCATCAATGTAGGCAGTATAATAAAGGTCAATTGTCTAAAACACATGGTATGAAAAAAAAAGAAGAAGAAATGACATAAAAATGCTAGCAGGCTGCACCAGGCATTGCATTGAGGGATGCAATTAGGACCAGAACTGGGACACACCACGCTTTGGGTCTTTAGAATCTTGAAATTCGCAATCTTTCAAATCTTGAAACCTGTAAAGAGCGGGAGATACAGCAGCCAAATATACCCTTGTCACGTGTTCAGGGCGGCGACTTTGTAGAATCTGCAACTGAGCGCCAAGCATCAGGATAATCTGGCTTTATATGGATACGATGTATGGGACCACCAATCATAATTCAGATCAGCCAAACAATCTTGCGAACAATGGTAAACAAAGCGCCCCCAATGTAGGATTCACTCGCACTCGCATCCGATATAAAACTGATGACCAATTAAGTTATATTCCTATCACCACATCTTATAACTGGATATGTGATGACATAATATATCAAGGTTTTGTTAATCTGAACAAGGCTATGTTCAATAATTGATGATAGTGTTGATTGGACTTAATCATCATGTCTCAATCGGTGAAGGTATAAGAAAATATTCAAAAAATAATATTTCATAATTAGTACAGAAAATAGTACAAATTGAAGGATAAGTGTCAATCAAAATAAAGTTTATGTTGTCACGTGCTGTAACCAAAAAATGAACATTCTTTTGGAATAATCGTGCTTTAAATTAGGAATATTTTTTGGGAAATGCATAATTCCAATGGACAAGCAAGATAATTTCAAATAATGTGTAAGTGAAAACAGAACAATCAGTGTAGATTATTAAATAGTTACGTTATATCGTAAAACACTAGATTTGCAAATGGTGGACTGATATTCATCAATGTAGGCAGTATAATAAAGGTCAATTGTCTAAAACACATGGTATGAAAACGAAAAAAAAGAAATAAAAGAAAATGCTGGCACACTGCACCAGGCAATGCCTTGAGGGATGCAATGAGGACCAGAACTGGGACACACCACGCTTTGGGTCTTTAGTATCTTGAAATTCGCAATCTTTCAAATCTTGAAACCTGTAGAGAGGGGGAGATACAGCAGCCAAATATACCCTTGTCACGTGTTCAGGGCGGTGACTTTGTAGAATCTGCAACTGATCATGAGCGCCAAGCATCAGGAAAAACTGGCTTTATATAGATACGATGTACGGGTAAATTTTGCTGGGAACACCAATCATAATTCAGATCAGCCAAACAATCTTGCGATCAATGATAGACAAAGCACCCCCAAGGTAGGATTCACTCGCACTCACATCCGATATAAAACTGATGACTATTTAAGTTATATTCCTATCACCACATCTTATAACTGGATATGTGGTGACATAATATATCAAGGTTTCGTTTATCTGAACAAGGCTGTGTTCAATAATTGATGATAGTGTTGATTGGACTTAATCATCATGTCGCAGTCGGTGAAAGTATAAGCAATTATTCAAAAATAAAGATTTCATAATTAGTACAGAAAATAAGACAAATTGAAGGATAAGTGTCAATCAAAATAAAGTTTATGTTGTCACGTGGTGTAACCAAAAAATGAACATTCTTTTGGTGTAATCATGCTTTAAATTAGGAATATTTTTTGGGAAATGCATGATTGCAGTGGACAAGCAAGATAATTTCAAATAATGTGTAAGTAAAAACAGAACAATCAGTGTAGATTATTAAATAGTTACGTTATATTGTAGAACACTAGATTTGCAAATGGTGGACTGATATTTATCAATGTAGGCAGTTTAATAAAGGTCAATTGTCTAAAACACATAGTATGAAAATAAAAAAAGAAGAAGAAATAACAGAAAAATGCTAGCAGGCTGCACCAGGCATTGCATTGAGGGATGCAATTAGGACCAGAACTGGGACACACCACGCTTTGGGTCTTTAGGATCTTGAAATTCGCAATCTTTCAAATCTTGAAACCTGTAAAGAGCGGGAGATACAGCAGCCAAATATACCCTTGTCACGTGTTCAGGGCGGCGACTTTGTAGAATCTGCAACTGAGCGCCAAGCATCAGGACAATCTGGCTTTATATGGATACGAGGTATGGGACCACCAATCATAATTCAGATCAGCCAAACAATCTTGCGAACAATGGTAGACAAAGCGCC
The DNA here is from genome assembly GCF_978046115.1 of Saccoglossus kowalevskii. NCBI lineage: Eukaryota > Metazoa > Hemichordata > Enteropneusta > Harrimaniidae > Saccoglossus > Saccoglossus kowalevskii. The sequence goes on from NC_140657.1 coordinate 9,596,882, forward strand.
CCCAATGTAGGATTCACTCGCACTCGCATCCGATATAAAACTGATGACCAATTAAGTTATATTCATATCACCACATCTTATAACTGGATATGTGATGACATAATATATCAAGGTTTCGTTCATCTGAACAAGGCTGTGTTCAATAATTGATGATAGTGTTGATTGGACTTAATCATCATGTCGCAGTCGGTGAAAGTATAAGCAATTATTCAAAAATAAAGATTTCATAATTAGTACAGAAAATAAAACAAATTGAAGGATAAGTGTCAATCAAAATAAAGTTTATGTTGTCAAGTGGTGTAACCAAAAAATGAACATTCTTTTGGAGTAATCATGCTTTAAATTAGGAATATTTTTTGGGAAATGCATGATTGCAATGGACAAGCAAGATAATTTCAAATAATGTGTAAGTAAAAACAGAACAATCAGTGTAGATTATTAAATAGTTACGTTACATTGTAGAACACTAGATTTGCAAACGGTGGACTGATATTCATCAATGTAGGCAGTTTAATAAAGGTCAATTGTCTAAAACACATGGCATGAAAATAAAAAAAGAAGAAGAAATAACAGAAAAATGCTAGCAGGCTGCACCAGGCAATGCCTTGAGGGATGCAATTAGGACCAGAACTGGGACACACCACGCTTTGGGTCTTTAGGATCTTGAAATTCGCAATCTTTCAAATCTTGAAACCTGTCGAGAGGAGGAGATACAGCAGCCAAATATACCCTTGTCACGTGTTCAGGGCGGTGACTTTGTAGAATCTGCAACTGAGCGCCAAGCATCAGGAGAAACTGGCTTTATATGGATACGATGTACGGGAACACCAATCATAATTCAGATCAGCCAAACAAACTTGCGATCAATGGTAGACAAAGCGCCCCCAAGGTACAATTCACTCGCACTCGCATCCGATATAAAACTGATGACCAATTAAGTTATATTCCTATCACCACATCTTATAACAGGATATGTGATGACATAATATATCAAGGTTTTGTTAATCTGAACAAGGTTATGTTCAATAATTGATGATAGTGTTGATTGGACTTAATCATCATGTCTCAATCGGTGAAGGTATAAGAAAATATTCAAAAATTAATATTTCATAATTTGTACAGAAAATAAGACAAATTGAAAGATAAGTGTCGATCAAAATAATGTTAATGTTGTCACGTGGTGTAACCAAAAAATGAACATTCTTATGGAGTAATCGTGCTTTCAATTAGGAATATTTTTTGGGAAATGCATGATTCCAATGGACAAGCAAGATAATTTCAAATGATGTGTAAGTGAAAACAGAACAATCAGTGTAGATTATTAAATAGTTAGGTTATATTGTAAAACACTAGATTACCAAATGCTGGACTGATATCCATCAATGTAGGCAGTTTAATAAAGGTCAATTGTCTAAAACACATGGTATGAAAACGAAAAAAAAAGAAATAAAAGAAAATGCTGGCAGACTGCACCAGGCAATGCCTTGAGGGATGCAATGAGGACCAGAACTGGGACACACCACGCTTTGGGTCTTTAGGATCTTGAAATTCGCAATCTTTCAAATCTTGAAACCTGTAGAGAGGGGGAGATACAGCAGCCAAAAATACCCTTGTCACGTGTTCAGGGCGGTGACTTGTAGAATCTGCAACTGAGCGCCAAGCATCAGGAGAAACTGGCTTTATATGGATACGATGTACGGGTAAATTTTGCAGGGAACACCAATCATAATTCAGATCAGCCAAACAATCTTGCGATCAATGATAGACAAAGCACCCCCAAGGTAGGATTCACTCGCACACGCATCCGATATAAAACACATGACTATTTAAGTTATATTCCTATCACCACATCTTATAACTGGACATGTGGTGACAAAATATATCAAGGTTTCGTTTATCTGAACAAGGCTATGTTCAATAATTGATGATAGTGTTGATTGGACTTAATCATCATGTCTCAGTCGGTGAAAGTATAAGAAATTATTCATAAATAAAGATTTCATAATTAGTACAGAAAATAAGACAAATTGAAGGATAAGTGTCAATCAAAATAAAGTTTATGTTGTCACGTGGTGTAACCAAAAAATGAACATTCTTTTGGAATAATCGTGCTTTAAATTAGGAATATTTTTTGGGAAATGCATAATTCCAATGGACAAGCAAGATAATTTCAAACAATGTGTAAATGCAAAATGAACAATCAGTGTAGATTATTAAAAAGTTACGTTATATTGTAAAACTCTAGATTTGCAAATGGTGGACTGATATCCATCAATGTAGGCAGTTTAATAAAGGTCAATTGTTTAAAACACATGGTATGAAAATAAAAAAAGAAGAAGAAATAACAGAAAAATGCTAGCAGGCTGCATCAAGCAATGCCTTGAGGGATGCAATTAGAACCAGAACTGGGACACACCACGCTTTGGGTCTTTAGGATCTTGAATTTCGCAATCTTTCAAATCTTGAAACCTGTCGAGAGGAGGAGATACAGCAGCCAAATATACCCTTGTCACGTGTTCAGGGCCGTGACTTTGTGGAATCTACAACTGAGCGCCAAGCATCAGGAGAAACTGGCTTTATATGGATAAGATGTACGGGTAAATTTTGCTGGGAACCCAAATCATAATTCAGATCAGCCAAACAATGTTGCGATCAATGATAGACAAAGCGCCCCCAAGGTAGGATTCACTCGCACACGCATCCGATATAAAACTGATGACTAATTAAGTTATATTCCTATCACCACGTCTTATAAGTGGATATGTGGTGACATAATATATCAAGGTTTCGTTAATCAGAACAAGGTTATGTTCAATAATTGATGATAGTGTTGATTGGACTTAATCATCATGTATCAGTCGGTGAAGGTAAAAGCAATTATTCAAAATTAAAGATTTCACAATTAGTACAGAAAATAGTACAAATTGAAGGATAAGTGTCAATCAAAATAAAGTTTATGTTGTCACGTGCTGTAACCAAAAAATGAACATTCTTTTGGAATAATCGTGCCTTAAATTAGGAATATGTTTTGGGAAATGCATGATTCCAATGGACAAGCAAGATAATTTCAAATAATGTGTAAGTGAAAACAGAACAATCAGTGTAGATTATTAAATAGTTACGTTATATCGTAAAACACTAGATTTGCAAATGGTGGACTGATATTCATCAATGCAGGCAGTATAATAAAGGTCAATTGTCTAAAACACATGGTATGAAAACGAAAAAAAAGAAATAAAAGAAAATGCTGGCACACTGCACCAGGCAATGCCTTGAGGGATGCAATGAGGACCAGAAATGGGACACACCACGCTTTAGGTCTTTAGGATCTTGAAATTCGCAATCTTTCAAATCTTGAAACCTGTAGAGAGGGGGAGATACAGCAGCCAAATATACCCTTGTCACGTGTTCAGGGCGGCGACTTTGCAGAATCTGCAACTGAGCGCCAAGCATCAGGAGAAACTGGCTTTATATGGATACGATGTACGGGACCACCAATCATAATTCAGATCAGCCAAAAAATCTTGCGAACAATGGTAGACAAAGCGCCCCCAATGTAGGATTCACTCGCACTCGCATCCCATATAAAACTGATGACCAATTAAGTTATATTCCTATCACCACATCTTATAACTGGATATGTGATGACATAATATATCAAGGTTTTGTTAATCTGAACAAGGTTATGTTCAATAATTGATGATAGTGTTGATTGGACTTAATCATCATGTCTCAATCGGTGAAGGTATAAGAAAATATTCAAAAAATAATATTTCATAATTTGTTGAGAAAATAAGACAAATTGTAGGATAAGTGTCGATCAAAATAATGTTAATGTTGTCACGTGGTGTAACCAAAAAATGAACATTCTTTGGGAGTACTAGTGCTTTAAATTAGGAATATTTTTTGGGAAATGCATGATTCCAATGGACAAGCAAGATAATTTCAAATAATGTGTAAGTGAAAACAGAACAATCAGTGTAGATTATTAAATAGTTACGTTATATTGTAAAATACTAGATTACCAAATGGTGGACTGATATCCATCAATGTAGGCAGTTTAATAAAGGTCAATTGTCTAAAAAACATGGTATGAAAACGAAAAAAAAGAAATAAAAGAAAATGCTGGCAGACTGCACCAGGCAATGCCTTGAGTGGTGCAATGAGGACCAGAACTGGGACACACCACGCTTTTGGGTCTTTAGGATCTTGAATTTCGCTATCTTTCAAATCTTGGAACCTGTTGAGAGGAGGAGATACAGTAGCCAAATATACCTTTGTCACGTGTTCAGGGCGGTGACTTTGTAGAATCTGCAACTGAGCGCCAAGCATCAGGAGAAATTGGCTTTATATGGATACGATGTACGGGTAAATTTTGCTGGGAACCCAAATCATAATTCAGATCAGCCAAACAATGTTGCGAACAATGGTAGACAAAGCGCCCCCAATTTAGGATTCACTCGCACTCGCATCCCATATAAAATTGATGACCAATTAAGTTATATTCCTATCACCACGTCTTATAACTGGATATGTGGTGACATAATATATCAAGGTTTCGTTAATCAGAACAAGGTTATGTTCAATAATTGATGATAGTGTTGATTGGACTTAATCATCATGTCTCAGTCGGTGAAGGTAAAAGCAATTATTCAAAATTAAAGATTTCATAATTAGTACAGAAAATAAAACAAATTGAAGGATAAGTGTCAATCAAAATAAAGTTTATGTTGTCACGTGCTGTAACCCAAAAATGAACATTCTTTTGGAATAATCTTGCCTTAAATTAGGAATATGTTTTGGGAAATGCATGATTCCAATGGACAAGCAAGATAATTTCAAATAATGTGTAAGTGAAAACAGAACAATCAGTGTAGATTATTAAATAGTTACGTTATATTGTAAAACACTAGATTTGCAAATGGTGGACTGATATTCATCAATGTAGGCAGTATAATAAAGGTCAATTGTCTAAAACACATGGTATGAAAACGAAAAAAAAGAAATAAAAGAAAATGCTGGCACACTGCACCAGGCAATGCCTTGAGGGATGCAATGAGGACCAGAACTGGGACACACCACGCTTTGGATCTTTAGGATCTTGAAATTCGCTATCTTTCAAATCTTGAAACCTGTAGAGAGGAGGAGATACAGTAGCCAAATATACCTTTGTCACGTGTTCAGGGCGGTCACTTTGTAGAATCTGCAACTGAGCGCCAAGCATCAGGAGAAACTGGCTTTATATGGATACGATGTACAGGTAAATTTTGCTGGGAACACCAATCATAATTCAGATCAGCCAAACAATCTTGCGATCAATGATAGACAAAGCGCCCCCAAGGTAGGATTCACTCGCACTCGCATCCGATATAAAACTGATGACTATTTAAGTTATATTCCTATCACCACAGCTTATAACTGGATATGTGGTGACATAATATATCAAGGTTTCGTTCATCTGAACAAGGCTGTGTTCAATAATTGATGATAGTGTTGATTGGACTTAATCATCATGTCGCAGTCGGTGAAAGTATAAGCAATTATTCAAAAATAAAGATTTCATAATTAGTACAGAAAATAAAACAAATTGAAGGATAAGTGTCAATCAAAATAAAGTTCATGTTGTCACGTGGTGTAACCAAAAAATGAACATTCTTATGGAGTAATCGTGCTTTCAATTAGGAATATTTTTTGGGAAATGCTTGATTCCAATGGACAAGCAAGATAATTTCAAATAATGTGTAAGTGAAAACAGAACAATCAGTGTAGATTATTAAATAGTTAGGTTATATTGTAAAACACTAGATTACCAAATGGTGGACTGATATCCATCAATGTAGGCAGTTTAATAAAGGTCAATTGTCTAAAACACATGGTATGAAAACGAAAAAAAAAGAAATAAAAGAAAATGCTGGCAGACTGCACCAGGCAATGCCTTGAGGGATGCAATGAGGACCAGAACTGGGACACACCACGCTTTGGGTCTTTAGGATCTTGAAATTCGCAATCTTTCAAATCTTGAAACCTGTAGAGAGGGGGGGATACAGCAGCCAAAAATACCCTTGTCACGTGTTCAGGGCGGTGACTTTGTAGAATCTGCAACTGAGCGCCAAGCATCAGGAGAAACTGGCTTTATATGGATACGATGTACGGGTAAATTTTGCAGGGAACACCAATCATAATTCAGATCAGCCAAACAATCTTGCGATCAATGATAGACAAAGCACCCCCAAGGTAGGATTCACTCGCACACGCATCAGATATAGAACACATGACTATTTAAGTTATATTCCTATCACCACATCTTATAACTGGACATGTGGTGACAAAATATATCAAGGTTTCGTTTATCTGAACAAGGCTATGTTCAATAATTGATGATAGTGTTGATTGGACTTAATCATCATGTCTCAGTCGGTGAAAGTATAAGCAATTATTCAAAAATAAAGATTTCATAATTAGTACAGTAAATAAGACAAATTGAAGGATAAGTGTCAATCAAAATAAAGTTTATGTTGTCACGTGGTGTACCCAAAAAATGAACATTCTTTTGGAATAATCGTGCTTTAAATTAGGAATATTTTTTGGGAAATGCATAATTCCAATGGACAAGCAAGATAATTTCAAACAATGTGTAAATGCAAAATGAACAATCAGTGTAGATTAATAAAAAGTTACGTTATATTGTAAAACACTAGATTTGCAAATGGTGGACTGATATCCATCAATGTAGGCAGTTTAATAAAGGTCAATTGTCTAAAACACATGGTATGAAAATGAAAAAAAAGAAGAAATATAAGAAAAATGATAGCAGGCTGCACCAGGCAATGCTTTGATGGATGCAACTAGGACCAGAATTGGGAAACACCTCTCTTTGGGTCTTTAGGATCTTGAAATTCGCAATCTTTCAAACCTGTAGAGAGGGGAAATACAGCAGCCAGATACACCCTTGTCACGTGTTCAGGGCGGTGACATTGTAGAATCTGCAACTGAGCGCCAAGCATCAGGAGAAACTTGCTTTATATGGATACGATGTGCGGGTAAATTTCGCTGGGAACACCAATCACAATTCAGATCAGCCAAACAATCTTGCGATCAATGATAGTCAAAGCGACCCAAGGTGGGATTCACTCGCACTCGCATCCGATATAAGACTGATGACTATTTAAGTTATATTCCTGTCACCACATCTTATAACTGGATATGTGGTGACATAATATATCAAGGTTTTGTTAATCTGAACAAGGTTATGTTCAATAATTGATGATAGTGTTGATTGGACTTAATCATCATGTCTCAGTCGGTGAAGGTAAAAGCAATTATTCAAAATTAAAGATTTCATAATTAGTACAGAAAATAGTACAAATTGAAGGATAAGTGTCAATCAAAATAAAGTTTATGTTGTCACGTGCTGTAACCAAAAAATGAACATTCTTTTGGAGTAATCGTGCTTTAAATTAGAAATATTTTTAGGGAAATGCATGATTTCAATGGACAAGCAAGATAATTTCAAATAATGTGTAAGTGAAAACAGAACAATCAGTGTAGATTATTAAAAAGTTACGTTATATTGTAAAACACTAGATTACCAAATGGTGGACTGATATCCATCAATGTAGGCAGTTTAATGAATGTCAATTGTCTAAAACACATGGTATGAAAACAAAAAAAGTAATAAAAGAAAATGCTGGCAGACTGCACCAGGCAATGCCTTGAGGGATGCAATGAGGACCAGAACTGGGACACACCACGCTTTTGGTGTCTTTAGGATCTTGAAATTCGCAATCTTTCAAATCTTGAAACCTGTAGAGAGGGGGAGATACAGCAGCCAAATATACCCTTGTCACGTGTTCAGGGCGGTGACTTTGTAGAATCTGCAACTGAGCGCCAAGCATCAGGAGAAACTAGCTTCATATGGATACGATGTACGGGTAAATTTTGCTGGGAACACCAATCATAATTCAGATAAGCCAAACAATCTTGCGATCAATGTTAGACAAAGCGCCCCCAAGTTAGGATTCACTCGCACTCGCATCCAATATAAAACTGATGACTATTTAAGTTATATTCCTATCACCACATCTTATAACTGGATATGTGGTGACATAATATATCAAGGTTTCGTTTATCTGAACAAGGCTGTGTTCAATAATTGATGATAGTGTTGATTGGACTTAATCATCATGTCGCAGTCGGTGAAAGTATAAGCAATTATTCAAAAATAAAGATTTCATAATTAATACAGAAAATAAGACAAATTGAAGGATAAGTGTCAATCAAAATAAAGTTGATGTTGTCACGTGGTGTAACCAAAAAATGAACATTCTTTTGGAGTAATCATTCTTTAAATTAGGAATATTTTTTGGGAAATGCATGATTGCAATGGACAAGCAAGATAATTTCAAATAACGTGTAAGTAAAAACAGAACAATCAGGGTAGATTATTAAATAGTTACGTTATATTGTAGAACACTAGATTTGCAAATGGTGGACTGATATTCATCAATGTAGGCAGTTTAATAAAGGTCAATTGTCTAAAACACATAGTATGAAAATAAAAAAAAGAAGAAGAAATAACAGAAAAATGCTAGCAGGCTGCACCAGGCAATGCCTTGAGGGATGCAATTAGGACCAGAACTGGGACACACCACGCTTTGGGTCTTTAGGGTCTAGAAATTCGCAATCTTTCAAATCTTGAAACCTGTAGAGAGGGGTAGATACAGCAGCCAAATTTAGCCTTGTCACGTGTTCAGGGCGGTGACTTTGTAGAATCTGCAACTGAGCGCCAAGCATCAGGAGAAACTGGCTTTATATGGATACGATGTACGGGAACACCAATCATAATTCAGATCAGCCAAACAATCTTGCGATCAATGGTAGACAAAGCGCCCCCAAGGTTTGATTCACTCGCACTCGCATCCGATATAAAACTGATGACCAATTAAGTTATATTCCTATCACCACATCTTATAACAGGATATGTGATGATATAATATATCAAGGTTTTGTTAATCTGAACAAGGTTATGTTCAATAATTGATGATAGTGTTGATTGGACTTAATCATCATGTCTCAATCGGTGAAGGTATAAGAAAATATTCAAAAATTAATATTTCATAATTTGTACAGAAAATAAGACAAATTGAAAGATAAGTGTCGATCAAAATAATGTTAATGTTGTCACGTGGTGTAACCAAAAAATGAACATTCTTTTGCAGTAATCGTGCTTTAAATTAGGAATATTTTTTGGGAAATGCATGATTCCAATGGACAAGCAAGATAATTTCAAATAATGTGTAAGTGAAAACAGAACAATCAGTGTAGATTATTAAATAGTTACGTTATATTGTAAAACACTAGATTACCAAATGGTGGACTGATATCCATCAATGTAGGCAGTTTAATAAAGGTCAATTGTCTAAAACACATGGTATGAAAACAAAAAAAAGAAATAAAAGAAAATGCTGGCAGACTGCACCAGGCAATGCCTTGAGGGATGCAATGAGGACCAGAACTGGGACACACCACGCTTTTGGGTCTTTAGGATCTTGAAATTCGGATTCTTTCAAATCTTGAAACCTGTAGAGAGGGGGAGATACAGTAGCCAAATATACCTTTGTCACGTGTTCAGGGCGGTGACGTTGTAGAATCTGCAACTGAGTGCCAAGCATCAGGAGAAACTGGCTTTATATGGATACCATGTACGGGTAAATTTTGCTGGGAACACCAATCATAATTCAGATCAGCCAAACAATCTTGCGATCAATGATAGACAAAGCGCCCCCAAGGTAGGATTCACTCGCACTCGCATCCGATATAAAACTGATGACCAATTAAGTTTTATGCCTATCACCACATCTTATAACTGGATATGTGATGACATAATATATCAAGGTTTTGTTAATCTGAACAAGGTTATGTTCAATAATTGATGATAGTGTTGATTGGACTTAATCATCATGTCTCAATCGGTGAAGGTATAAGAAAATATTCAAAAATAAAGATTTCATAATTAGTACAGAAAATAAAACAAATTGAAGGATAAGTGTCAATCAAAATAAAGTTTATGTTGTCACGTGGTGTAACCAAAAAATGAACATTCTTTTGGAGTAATCATTCTTTAAATTAGGAATATTTTTTGGGAAATGCATGATTCCAATGGACAAGCAAGATAATTTCAAATAATGTGTAAGTGAAAACAGAACAATCAGTGTAGATTATTAAATAGTTACGTTATATTGTAAAACACTAGATTACCAAATGGTGGACTGATATCCATCAATGTAGGCAGTTTAATGAAGGTCAATTGTCTAAAATACATGGTATGAAAACAAAAAAAAGAAATAAAAGAAAATGCTGGCAGACTGCACCAGGCAATGCCTTGAGGGATGCAATTAGGACCAGAACTGGAATACACCACGCTTTTGGGTCTTTAGGATCATGAAATTCGCAATCTTTCAAATCTTGAAACCTGTAGAGAGGGGGCAGAAATGCTGGCAGACTGCACCAGTTATAAGATGTGGTGATAGGAATATAACTTAAATAGTCATCAGTTTTATATTGGATGCGAGTGCGAGTGAATCCTACCTTGGGGGCGCTTTGTCTATCATTGATCGCAAGATTGTTTGGCTGATCTGAATTATGATTGGTGTTCCCAGCAAAATTTACCCGTACATCGTATCCATATAAAGCCAGTTTCTCCTGATGCTTGGCGCTCAGTTGCAGATTCTACAAAGTCACCGCCCTGAACACGTGACAAGGGTATATTTGGCTGCTGCCCCCTCTCTACAGGTTTCAAGATTTGAAAGATTGCGAATTTCAAGATCCTAAAGACCCAAAAGCGTGGTGTGTCCCAGTTCTGGTCCTCATTGCATCCCTCAAGGCATTGCCTGGTGCAGTCTGCCAGCATTTTCTTTTATTTCTTTTTTTGTTTTCATACCATGTGTTTTAGACAATTGACCTTTATTATACTGCCTACATTGATGAATACCGGTCCACCATTTGCAAATCTAGTGTTTTACAATATAACGTAACTATTTAATAATCTACACTGATTGTTCTGTTTTCACTTACACATTATTTGAAATTATCTTGCTTGTCCATTGGAATCATGCATTTCCCAAAAAATATTCCTAATTTAAAGCACTAGTACTCCAAAAGAATGTTCATTTTTTGGTTACACCACGTGACAACATAAACTTTATTTTGATTGACACTTATCCTTCAATTTGTCTTATTTTCTGTACTAATTATGAAATCTTTATTTTTGAATAATTGCTTATACTTTCACCGACTGCGACATGATGATTAAGTCCAATCAACACTATCATCAATTATTGAACACAGCCTTGTTCAGATAAACGAAACCTTGATATATTATGTCACCACATATCCAGTTATAAGATGTGGTGATAGGAATATAACTTAAATAGTCATCAGTTTTATATTGGATGCGAGTGCGAGTGAATCCTACCTTGGGGGCGCTTTGTCTATCATTGATCGCAAGATTGTTTGGCTGATCTGAATTATGATTGGTGTTCCCAGCAAAATTTACCCGTACATCGTATCCATATAAAGCCAGTTTCTCCTGGTGCTTGGCGCTCAGTTGCAGATTCTACAAAGTCACCGCCCTGAACACGTGACAAGTGTATTTGGCTGCTGTATCTCCCCCTCTCTACAGGTTTCAAGATTTGAAAGATTGCGAATTTCAAGATCCTAAAGACCCAAAAGCGTGGTGTGTCCCAGTTCTGGTCCTCATTGCATCCCTCAAGGCATTGCCTGGTGCAGTCTGCCAGCATTTTCTTTTATTTCTTATGTTTGTTTTCATACCATGTGTTTTAGACAATTGACCTTTATTATACTGCCTACATTGATGGATATCAGTCCACCATTTGGTAATCTAGTGTTTTACAATATAACGTAACTATTTAATAATCTACACTGATTGTTCTGTTTTCACTTACACATTATTTGAAATTATCTTACTTGTCCATTGGAATCATGCATTTCCCAAAAAATATTCCTAATTTAAAGCACGATTACTGCAAAAGAATGTTCATTTTTTGTTTACAGCACGTGACAACATTAACTTTATATTGATTGACACTTATCCTTCAATTTGTCCTATTTTCTGTACTAATTATGAAATCTTTAATTTTGAATAAATGCTTTTACCTTCACCGACTGAGACACGATGATTAAGTCCAATCAACACTGTCATCAATTATTGAACATAACCTTGTTCTGATTAACGAAACCTTGATATATTATGTCACCACATATCCAGTTATAAGACGTGGTGATAGGAATATAACTTAATTAGTCATCAGTTTTATATCGGATGCGTGTGCGAGTGAATCCTACCTTGGGAGCGCTTTGTCTATCATTGATCGCAAGATTGTTTGGCTGATCTGAATTATGATTGGTGTTCCCAGCAAAATTTACCCGTACATCGTATCCATATAAAGCAAGTTTCTCCTGATGCTTGGCGCTCAGTTGCAGATTCTACAAAGTCACCGCCCTGAACACGTGACAAGGGTATATTTGGCTGCTGCCCCCTCTCTACAGGTTTCAAGATTTGAAAGATTGCGAATTTCAAGATCCTAAAGACCCAAAAGCGTGGTGTGTCCCAGTTCTGGTCCTCATTGCATCCCTCAAGGCATTGCCTGGTGCAGTCTGCCAGCATTTTCTTTTATTTCTTTTTTTTGTTTTCATACCATGTGTTTTAGACAATTGACCTTTATTAAACTGCCTACATTGATGAATATCAGTCCACCATTTGCAAATCTAGTGTTCTACAATATAACGTAACTATTTAATAATCTACACTGATTGTTCTGTTTTTACTTACACATTATTTGAAATTATCTTGCTTGTCCATTGCAATCATGCATTTCCCAAAATATATTCCTAATTTAAAGAATGATTACTCCAAAATAATGTTCATTTTTTGGTTACACCACGTGACAACATGAACTTTATTTTGATTGACACTTATTCTTCAATTTGTCTTATTTTCTGTATTAATTATGAAATCTTTATTTTTGAATAATTGCTTATACTTTCACCGACTGCGACATGATGATTAAGTCCAATCAACACTATCATCAATTATTGAACACAGCCTTGTTCAGATAAACGAAACCTTGATATATTATGTCACCACATATCCAGTTATAAGATGTGGTGATAGGAATATAACTTAAATAGTCATCAGTTTTATATCGGATGCGAGTGCGAGTGAATCCTACCTTGGGGGCGCTTTGTCTATCATTGATCGCAAGATTGTTTGGCTGATCTGAATTGTGATTGGTGTTCCCAGCGAAATTTACCCGCACATCGTATCCATATAAAGCAAGTTTCTCCTGATGCTTGGCGCTCAGTTGCAGATTCTACAATGTCACCGCCCTGAACACGTGACAAGGGTGTATCTGGCTGCTGTATTTCCCCTCTCTACAGGTTTGAAAGATTGCGAATTTCAAGATCCTAAAGACCCAAAGAGAGGTGTTTCCCAATTCTGGTCCTAGTTGCATCCATCAAAGCATTGCCTGGTGCAGCCTGCTATCATTTTTCTTATATTTCTTCTTTTTTTTCATTTTCATACCATGTGTTTTAGACAATTGACCTTTATTAAATTATTAAGTTTCTCCTGATGCTTGGCGCTCAGTTGCAGATTCTACAAAGTCACCGCCCTGAACACGTGACAAGGGTATATTTGGCTGCTGTATCTCCCCCTCTCTACAGGTTTCAAGATTTGAAAGATTGCGAATTTCAAGATCCTAAAGACCCAAAAGCGTGGTGTGTCCCAGTTCTGGTCCTCATTGCATCCCTCAAGGCATTGCCTGGTGCAGTCTGCCAGCATTTTCTTTTATTTCTTTTTTTTGTTTTCATACCATGTGTTTTAGACAATTGACATTCATTAAACTGCCTACATTGATGGATATCAGTCCACCATTAGGTAATCTAGTGTTTTACAATATAACGTAACTATTTAATAATCTACACTGATTGTTCTGTTTTCACTTACACATTATTTGAAATTATCTTGCTTGTCCATTGGAATCATGCATTTCCCAAAAAATATTCCTAATTTAAAGCACTAGTACTGCAAAAGAATGTTCATTTTTTGGTTACACCACGTGACAACATTAACATTATTTTGATCGACACTTATCCTTCAATTTGTCTTATTTTCTGTACTAATTATGAAATCTTTATTTTTGAATAATTGCTTATACTTTCACCGACTGCGACATGATGATTAAGTCCAATCAACACTATCATCAATTATTGAACACAGCCTTGTTCAGATAAACGAAACCTTGATATATTATGTCACCACATATCCAGTTATAAGATGTGCTGATAGGAATATAACTTAAATAGTCATCAGTTTTATATCGGATGCGAGTGCGAGTGAATCCTACCTTGGGGGCGCTTTGTCTATCATTGATCGCAAGATTGTTTGGCTGATCTGAATTATGATTGGTGTTCCCAGCAAAATTTATCCGTACATCGTATCCATATAAAGCCAGTTTCTCCTGATGCTTGGCGCTCAGTTGCAGATTCTACAAAGTCACTGCCCTGAACACGTGACAAGGGTATATTTGGCTGCTGTATCTCCCCCTCTCTACAGGTTTCAAGATTTGAAAGATTGCGAATTTCAAGATCCTAAAGACCCAAAAGCGTGGTGTGTCCCAGTTCTGGTCCTCATTGCATCCCTCAAGGCATTGCCTGGTGCAGTCTGCCAGCATTTTCTTTTATTTCTTTTTTTTGTTTTCATACCATGTGTTTTAGACAATTGACCTTTATTAAACTGCCTACATTGATGGATATCAGTCCACCATTTGGTAATCTAGTGTTTTACAATATAACGTAACTATTTAATAATCTACACTGATTGTTCTGTTTTCACTTACACATTATTTGAAATTATCTTGCTTGTCCATTGGAATCATGCACTTCCCAAAATATATTCCTAATTTAAAGCACGATTACTGCAAATGAATGTTCATTTTTTGGTTACACCACGTGACAACATTAACATTATTTTGATCGACACTTATCTTTCAATCTGTCTTATTTTCTGTACAAATTATGAAATATTATTTTTTGAATATTTTCTTATACCTTCACCGATTGAGACATGATGATTAAGTCCAATCAACACTATCATCAATTATTGAACATAACCTTGTACAGATTAACAAAACCTTGATATATTATGTCATCACATATCCTGTTATAAGATGTGGTGATAGGAATATAACTTAATTGGTCATCAGTTTTATATCGGATGCGAGTGCGAGTGAATCCTACATTGGGGCGCTTTGTCTACCATTGTTCGCAAGATTTTTTGGCTGATCTGAATTATGATTGGTGTTCCCGTACATCGTATCCATATGAAGCCAGTTTCTCCTGATGCTTGGCGCTCTGTTGCAGATTCTACAATGTCACCGCTCTGAACACGTGACAAGGGTGTATCTGGCTGCTGTATTTCCCCTCTCTACAGGTTTGAAAGATTGCGAATTTCAAGATCCTAAAGACCCAAAGAGAGGTGTGTCCCAGTTCTGGTCCTAATTTCGTCCATCAAAGCATTGCCTGGTGCAGCCTGCTAGCATTTTTCTTTTATTTCTTCTTTTTTTTTCATTTTCATACCATGTGTTTTAGACAATTGACCTTTATTAAACTGCCTACATTGATGGATATCAGTCCACCATTTGCAAATCTAGTGTTTTACAATATAACGTAACTTTTTAATAATCTACACTGATTGTTCATTTTGCATTTACACATTGTTTGAAATTATCTTGCTTGTCCATTGGAATTATGCATTTCCCAAAAAATATTCCTAATTTAAAGCACGATTATTCCAAAAGAATGTTCATTTTTTGGTTACACCACGTGACAACATAAACTTTATTTTGATTGACACTTATCCTTCAATTTGTCTTATTTTCTGTACTAATTATGAAATCTTTATTTTTGAATAATTGCTTATACTTTCACCGACTGAGACATGATGATTAAGTCCAATCAACACTATCATCAATTATTGAACATAGCCTTGTTCAGATAAACGAAACCTTGATATATTTTGTCACCACATGTCCAGTTATAAGATGTGGTGATAGGAATATAACTTAAATAGTCATCAGTTTTATATCGGATGCGTGTGCGAGTGAATCCTACCTTGGGGGTGCTTTGTCTATCCTTGATCGCAAGATTGTTTGGCTGATCTGAATTATGATTGGTGTTCCCTGCAAAATTTACCCGTACATCGTATCCATATAAAGCCAGTTTCTCCTGATGCTTGGCGCTCAGTTGCAGATTCTACAAAGTCACCGCCCTGAACACGTGACAAGGGTATTTTTGGCTGCTGTATCTCCCCCTCTCTACAGGTTTCAAGATTTGAAAGATTGCGAATTTCAAGATCCTAAAGACCCAAAGCGTGGTGTGTCCCAGTTCTGGTCCTCATTGCATCCCTCAAGGCATTGCCTGGTGCAGTCTGCCAGGCCAGCATTTTCTTTTATTTCTTTTTTTTTTCGTTTGCATACCATGTTTTTTAGACAATTGACCTTTATTAAACTGCATACATTGATGGATATCAGTCCACCATTTGGTAATCTAGTGTTTTACAATATAACGTAACTATTTAATAATCTACGCTGATTGTTCTGTTATCACTTACATATTATTTGAAATTATCTTGCTTGTCCATTGGAATCATGCATTTCCCAAAAAATATTCCTAATTTAAAGCACTAGTACTCCAAAAGAATGTTCATTTTTTGGTTACACCACGTGACAACATTAACATTATTTTGATCGACACTTATCCTACAATTTGTCTTATTTTCTGTACAAATTATGAAATATTTTTTTTGAATATTTTCTTATACCTTCACCGATTGAGACATGATGAATAAGTCCAATCAACACTATCATCAATTATTGAACATAACCTTGTTCAGATTAACAAAACCTTGATATATTATATCATCACATATCCTGTTATAAGATGTGGTGATAGGAATATAACTTAATTGGTCATCAGTTTTATATCGGATGCGAGTGCGAGTGAATCTTACCTTGAGGGCGCTTTGTCTACCATTGATCGCAAGATTGTTTGGCTGATCTGAATTATGATTGGTGTTCCCGTACATCGTATCCATATAAAGCCAGTTTCTCCTGATACTTGGCGCTCAGTTGCAGATTCTACAAAGTCACCGCCCTGAACACGTGACATGGCTATATTTGGCTGCTGTCTCTACCCATCTCTACAGGTTTCAAGATTTGAAAGATTGCGAATTTCTAGACCCTAAAGACCCAAAGCGTGGTGTGTCCCAGTTCTGGTCCTAATTGCATCCCTCAAGGCATTGCCTGGTGCAGTCTGCCAGCATTTTCTTTTATTTCTTTTTTTTGTTTTCATACCATGTGTTTTAGACAATTGACCTTTATTAAACTGCCTACATTGATGAATATCAGTCCACCATTTGCAAATCTAGTGTTCTACAATATAACGTAACTATTTAATAATCTACACTGATTGTTCTGTTTTTACTTACACATTATTTGAAATTATCTTGCTTGTCCATTGCAATCATGCATTTCCCAAAAAATATTTCTAATTTAAAGAATGATTACTCCAAAAGAATGTTCATTTTTTGGTTACACCACGTGACAACATAAACTTTATTTTGATTGACACTTATTCTTCAATTTGTCTTATTTTCTGTATTAATTATGAAATCTTTATTTTTGAATAATTGCTTATACTTTCACCGACTGCGACATGATGATTAAGTCCAATCAACACTATCATCAATTATTGAACACAGCCTTGTTCAGATAAACGAAACCTTGATATATTATCTCACCACATATCCAGTTATAAGATGTGGTGATAGGAATATAAGTCATCAGTTTTATATCGGATGCGAGTGCGAGTGAATCCTACCTTGCGGGCGCTTTGTCTATCATTGATCGCAAGATTGTTTGGCTGATCTGAATTATGATTGGTGTTCCCAGCAAAATTTACCCGTACATGGTATCCATATAAAGCCAGTTTCTCCTGATGCTTGGCGCTCAGTTGCAGATTCTGCAAAGTCACCGCCCTGAACACGTGACAAGGGTATATTTAGCTGCTGTATCTCCCCCTCTCTACAGGTTTCAAGATTTGAAAGATTGCGAATTTCAAGATCCTAAAGACCCAAAAGCGTGGTGTGTCCCAGTTCTGGTCCTCATTGCATCCCTCAAGGCATTGCCTGGTGCAGTCTGCCAGCATTTTCTTTTATTTCTTTTTTTTGTTTTCATACCATGTGTTTTAGACAATTGACCTTTATTATACTGCCTACATTGATGGATATCAGTCCACCATTTGGTAATCTAGTGTTTTACAATATAACGTAACTATTTAATAATCTACACTGATTGTTCTGTTTTCACTTACACATTATTTGAAATTATCTTGCTTGTCCATTGGAATCATGCATTTCCCAAATAATATTCCTAATTTAAAGCACGATTAATGCAAAAGAATGTTCATTTTTTGGTTACAGCACGTGACAACATTAACTTTATTTTGATTGACACTTATCCTTCAATTTGTCCTATTTTCTGTACTAATTATGAAATCTTTAATTTTGAATAATTGCTTTTACCTTCAGCGACTGAGTATGATGATTAAGTCCAATCAACACTGTCATCAATTATTGAACATAACCTTGTTCTGATTAACGAAACCTTGATATATTATGTCACCACATATCCAGTTATAAGATGTGGTGATAGGAATATAACTTAATTAGTCATCAGTTTTATATCGGATGCGTGTGCGAGTGAATCCTACCTTGGGAGCGTTTTGTCTATCATTGATCGCAAGATTGTTTGGCTGATCTGAATTATGATTGGTGTTCCCAGCATAATTTACCCGTACATCGTATCCATACAAAGCCAGTTTCTCCTGATGCTTGGCGCTCAGTTGCAGATTCTACAAAGTCACCGCCCTGAACACGTGACAAGGGTATATTTGGCTGCTGTATCTCCCCCTCTCTACATGTTTCAAGATTTGAAAGATTGCGAATTTCAAGATCCTAAAGACCCAAAAGCGTGGTGTGTCCCAGTTCTGGTCCTAATTGCATCCCTCAAGGCATTGCCTGGTACAGTCTGCCAGCATTTTCTTTTATTTCGTTTTTTTGTTTTCAAACCATGTGTTTTAGACAATTGACCTTCATTAAACTGCCTACATTGATGGATATCAGTCCACCATTTGGTAATCTAGTGTTTTACAATATAACGTAACTATTTAATAATCTACACTGATTGTTCTGTTTTCACTTACACATTATTTGAAATTATCTTGCTTGTCCATTGCAATCATGCATTTCCCAAAAAATATTCCTAATTTAAAGAATGATTATTCCAAAAGAATGTTCATTTTTTGGTTACACCACGTGACAACATCAACTTTATTTTGATTGACACTTATCCTTCAATTTGTCTTATTTTCTGTATTAATTATGAAATCTTTATTTTTGAATAATTGCTTATACTTTCACCGACTGCGACATGATGATTAAGTCCAATCAACACTATCATCAATTATTGAACACAGCCTTGTTCAGATAAACGAAACCTTGATATATTATGTCACCACATATCCAGTTATAAGATGTGGTGATAGGAATATAACTTAAATAGTCATCAGTTTTATATTGGATGCGAGTGCGAGTGAATCCTACCTTGTGAGCGCTTTGTCTATCATTGATCGCAAGATTGTTTGGCTGATCTGAATTATGATTGGTGTTCCCAGCAAAATTTACCCGTACATGGTATCCATATAAAGCCAGTTTCTCCTGATGCTTGGCGCTCAGTTGCAGATTCTACAAAGTCACCGCCCTGAACACGTGACAAGGGTATATTTGGCTGCTGTATCTCCCCCTCTCTACAGGTTTCAAGATTTGAAAGATTGAGAATTTCATGATCCAAAAACCCAAAAGCGTGGTGTGTCCCAGTTCTGGTCCTCATTGCATCCCTCAAGGCATTGCCTGGTGCAGTCTGCCAGCATTTTCTTTTATTTCTTTTTTTTGTTTTCATACCATGTGTTTTAGACAATTGACCTTTATTATACTGCCTACATTGATGGATATCAGTCCACCATTTGGTAATCTAGTGTTTTACAATATAACGTAACTATTTAATAATCTACACTGATTGTTCTGTTTTCACTTACACATTATTTGAAATTATCTTGCTTGTCCATTGGAATCATGCATTTCCCAAAAAATATTCCTAATTTAAAGCACGATTACTGCAAAAGAATGTTCATTTTTTGGTTACAGCACGTGACAACATTAACTGTATATTGATTGCCACTTATCCTTCAATTTGTCATATTTTCTGTACTAATTATGAAATCTTTAATTTTGAATAATTGCTTTTACCTTCACCGACTGAGACATGATGATTAAGTCCAATCAACACTGTCATCAATTATTGAACATAACCTTGTTCTGATTAACGAAACCTTGATATATTATGTCACCACATATCCAGTTATAAGACGTGGTGATAGGAATATAACTTAATTAGTCATCAGTTTTATATCGGATGCGTGTGCGAGTGAATCCTACCTTGGGAGCGCTTTGTCTATCATTGATCGCAAGATTGTTTGGCTGATCTGAATTCTGATTGGTGTTCCCAGCAAAATTTACCCGTACATCGTATCCATATAAAGCCAGTTTCTCCTGATGCTTGGCGCTCAGTTGCAGATTCTACAAAGTCACCGCCCTGAACACGTGACAAGGGTATATTTGGCTGCTGTATCTCCCCCTCTCTACAGGTTTCAAGATTTGAAAGATTGCGAATTTCAAGATCCTAAAGACCCAAAAGCATGGTGTGTCCTAGTTCTGGTCCTCATTGCATCCCTCAAGGCATAGCCTGGTGCAGTCTGCCAGCATTTTCTTTTATTTCTTTTTTTTGTTTTCATACCATGTGTTTTAGACAATTGACATTCATTAAACTGCCTACATTGATATAATATATCAAGGTTTCGTTTATCTGAACAAGGCTATGTTCAATAATTGATGATAGTGATGATTGGACGTAATCATCATGTCTCAGTCGGTGAAAGTAAAAGCAATTATTCAAAAATAAAGATTTCATAATTAGTACAGAAAATAAGACAAATTGAAGGATAAGTTTCGATCAAAATAATGTTAATGTTGTCACGTGTTGTAACCAAAAAATGAACATTCTTTTGGAGTACTAGTGCTTTAAATTAGGAATATTTTTTGGGAAATGCATGATGGCAATGGACAAGCAAGATAATTTCAAATAATGTGTAAGTGAAAACAGAACCATCAGTGTAGATTATTAAATAGTTACGTTATATTGTAAAACACTAGATTACCAAATGGTGGACTGATATCCATCAATGTAGGCAGTATAATAAAGGTCAATTGTCTAAAACACATGGTATGAAAACAAAAAAAAGAAATAAAAGAAAATGCTGGCAGACTGCACCAGGCAATGCCTTGAGGGATGCAATGAGGACCAGAACTGGGACACACCACGCTTTTGGGTCTTTAGGATCTTGAAATTCTCAATCTTTCAAATCTTGAAACCTGTAGAGGGGGGGAGATACAGCAGCCAAATATACCCTTGTCACGTGTTCAGGGCGGTGACTTTGTAGAATCTGCAACTGAGCGCCAAGCATCAGGAGAAACTGGCTTTATATGGATACGATGTACGGGTAAATTATGCTGGGAACACCAATCATAATTCAGATCAGCCAAACAATCTTGCGATCAATGATAGACAAAGCGCCCCCAAGGTAGGATTCACTCGCACACGCAACCGATATAAAACAGATGACTATTTAAGTTATATTCCTATCACCACATCTTATAACTGGACATGTGGTGACATAATATATCAAGGTTTCGTTTATCTGAACAAGGCTATGTTCAATAATTGATGATAGTGATGATTGGACTTAATCATCATGTCTCAGTCGGTGAAAGTATAAGCAATTATTCAAAAATAAAGATTTCATAATTAGTGCAGAAAATAAGACAAATTGAAGGATAAGTGTCGATCAAAATAATGTTAATGTTGTCACGTGGTGTAACCAAAAAATGAACATTCTTTTGGAGTAATCATTCTTTAAATTAGGAATATTTTTTGGGAAATGCATGATACCAATGGACAAGCAAGATAATTTCAAATAATGTGTAAGTGAAAACAGAACAATCAGTGTAGATTATTAAATAGTTACGTTATATTGTAAAACACTAGATTACCAAATGGTGGACTGATATCCATCAATGTAGGCAGTTTAATGAATGTCAATTGTCTAAAACACATGGTATGAAAACAAAAAAAAGTAATAAAAGAAAATGCTGGCAGACTGCACCAGGCAATGATTTGAGGGATGCAATTAGGACCAGAACTGGGACACACCACGCTTTGGGGTCTTTAGGATCTTGAAATTCGCAATCTTTCAAATCTTGAAACCTGTAGAGAGGGGGAGACACAGCAGCCAAATATACCCTTGTCACGTGTTCAGGGCGGTGACTTTGTAGAATATGCAACTGAGCGCCAAGCATCAGGAGAAACTGGCTTTATATGGATACGATGTACGGGTAAATTATGCTGGGAACACCAATCATAATTCAGATCAGACAAACAATCTTGCGACCAATGATAGACAAAGCGCTCCCAAGGTAGGATTCACTCGCACACGCATCCGATATAAAACAAATGATTAATTAAGTTATATTCCTATCACCACATCTTATAACTGGATATGTGGTGACATAATATATCAAGGTTTCGTTAATCAGAACAAGGTTATGTTCAATAATTGATGACAGTGTTGATTGGATTTAATCATCATGTCTCAGTCGCTGAAGGTAAAAGCAATTATTCAAAATTAAAGATTTCATAATTAGTACAGAAAATAGGACAAATTGAAGGATAAGTGTCAATCAAAATAAAGTTAATGTTGTCACGTGCTGTAACCAAAAAATGAACATTCTTTTGCATTAATCGTGCTTTAAATTAGGAATATTGTTTGGGAAATGCATGATTCCAATGGACAAGCAAGATAATTTCAAATAATGTGTAAGTGAAAACAGAACAATCAGTGTAGATTATTAAATAGTTACGTTATATTGTAAAACACTAGATTACCAAATGGTGGACTGATATCCATCAATTTAGGCAGTATAATAAAGGTCAATTGTCTAAAACACATGGTATGAAAACAAAAAAAAGAAATAAAAGAAAATGCTGGCAGACTGCACCAGGCAATGCCTTGAGGGATGCAATGAGGACCAGAACTGGGACACACCACGCTTTTGGGTCTTTAGGATCTTGAAATTCGCAATCTTTCAAATCTTGAAACCTGTAGAGAGCGGGAGATAATGCAGCTAAATATACCCTTGTCACGTGTTCAGGGCGGTGACTTTGTAGAATCTGCAACTGAGCGCCAAGCATCAGGAGAAACTGGCTTTATATGGATACCATGTACGGGTAAATTTTGCTGGGAACACCAATCATAATTCAGATCAGCCAAACAATATTGCGATCAATGATAGACAAAGCGCCCCCAAGGTAGGATTCACTCGCACTCGTATCCGATATAAAACTGATGACTATTTAAGTTATATTCCTATCACCACATCTTATAACTGGATATGTGGTGACATAATATATCAAGGTTTCGTTTATCTGAACAAGGCTGTGTTCAATAATTGATGATAGTGTTGATTGGACTTAATCATCATGTCACAGTCGGTGAAAGTATAAGCAATTATTCAAAAATAAAGATTTCATAATTAATACAGAAAATAAGACAAATTGAAGGATAAGTGTCAATAAAATAAAGTTTATGTTGTCACGTGGTGTAACCAAAAAATGAACATTCTTTTGGAGTAATCATTCTTTAAATTAGGAATATTTTTTGGGAAATGCATGATTGCAATGGACAAGCAAGATAATTTCAAATAATGTGTAAGTGAAAACAGAACAATCAGTGTAGATTATTAAATAGTTACGTTATATTGTAAAACACTAGATTACCAAATGGTGGACTGATATCCATCAATGTAGGCAGTTCAATGAAGGTCAATTGTCTAAAACACATGGTATGAAAACAAAAAAAAGAAATAAAAGAAAATGCTGGCAGACTGTACCAGGCAATGCCTTGAGGGATGCAATTATGACCAGAACTGGGACACACCACGCTTTTGGGTCTTTAGGATCTTGAAATTCGCAATCTTCCAAATCTTGAAACCTGTAGAGAGGGGGAGATACAGCAGCCAAATATACCCTTGTCACGTGTTCAGGGCGGTGACTTTGTAGAATCTGCAACTGAGCGCCAAGCATCAGGAGAAACTGGCTTTATATGGATACGATGTACGGGTAAATTATGCTGGGAACAGCAATCATAATTCAGATCAGCCAAACAATCTTGCGATCAATGATAGACAAAGCGCTCCCAAGGTAGGATTCACTCTCACACGCATCCGTTATAAAACTGATGACTAATTAAGTTATATTCCTATCACCACATCTTATAACTGGATATGTGGTGACTTAATATATCAAGGTTTCGTTAATCAGAACAAGGTTATGTTCAATAATTGATGACAGTGTTGATTGGACTTAATCATCATGTCTCAGTCGGTGAAGGTAAAAGCAATTATTCAAAATTAAAGATTTCATAATTAGTACAGAAAATAGGACAAATTGAAGGATAAGTGTCAATCAAAATAAAGTTAATGTTGTCACGTGCTGTAACCAAAAAATGAACATTCTTTTGCAGTAATCGTGCTTTAAATTAGGAATATTTTTTCGGAAATGCATGATTCCAATGGGCAAGCAAGATAATTTCAAATAATGTGTAAGTGAAAACAGAACAATCAGTGTAGATTATTAAATAGTTACGTTATATTGTAAAACACTAGATTACCAAATGGTGGACTGATATCCATCAATGTAGGCAGTATAATAAAGGTCAATTGTCTAAAACACATGGTATGAAAACAAAAAAAAGAAATAAAAGAAAATGCTGGCAGACTGCACCAGGCAATGCCTTGAGGGATGCAATGAGGACCAGAACTGGGACACATCACGCTTTTGGGTCTTTAGGATCTTGAAATTCGCAATCTTTCAAATCTTGAAACCTGTAGAGAGGGGGAGATACAGCAGCCAAATATACCCTTGTCACGTGTTCAGGGCGGTGACTTTGTAGAATCTGCAACTGAGCGCCAAGCATCAGGAGAAACTGGCTTTATATGGATACCATGTACGGGTAAATTTTGCTGGGAACACCAATCATAATTCAGATCAGCCAAACAATCTTGCGATCAATGATAGACAAAGCGCCCCCAAGGTAGGATTCACTCGCACTCGCATCCGATATAAAACTGATGACTATTTAAGTTATATTCCTATCACCACATCTTATAACTGGATATGTGGTGACATAATATATCAAGGTTTCGTTTATCTGAACAAGGCTGTGTTCAATAATTGATGATAGTGTTGTTTGGACTTAATCATCATGTCGCAGTCGGTGAAAGTATAAGCAATTATTCAAAAATAAAGATTTCATAATTAATACAGAAAATAAGACAAATTGAAGAATAAGTGTCAATCAAAATAAAGTTTATGTTGTCACGTGGTGTAACCAAAAAATGAACATTATTTTGGAGTAATCATTCTTTAAATTAGGAATATTTTTTGGGAAATGCATGATTGCAATGGACAAGCATGATAATTTCAAATAATGTGTAAGTAAAAACAGAACAATCAGTGTAGATTATTAAATAGTTACGTTATATTGTAGAACACTAGATTTGCAAATGGTGGACTGATATTCATCAATGTGGGCAGTTTAATAAAGGTCAATTGTCTAAAACACATGGTATGAAAACAAAAAAAAAGAAATAAAAGAAAATGCTGGCAGACTGCACCAGGCAATGCCTTGAGGGATGCAATTAGGACCAGAACTGGGACACACCACGCTTTTGGGTCTTTAGGATCTTGAAATTCGCAATCTTTCAAATCTTGAAACCTGTAGAGAGGGGGAGATACAGCAGCCAAATATACCCTTGTCACGTGTTCAGGGCGGAGACTTTGTAGAATCTGCAACTGAGCGCCAAGCATCAGGAGAAACTGGCTTTATATGGATACGATGTACGGGTAAATTTTGCTGGGAACACCAATCATAATTCAGATCAGCCAAACAATCTGGCGATCAATTATAGACAAAGCGCCCCCAAGGTAGGATTCACTCGCACACGCATCCGATATAAAACAGATCACTATTTAAGTTATAATCCTATCACCACATCTTATAACTGGACATGTGGTGACATAATATATCAAGGTTTCGTTTATCTGAACAAGGCTATGTTCAATAATTGATGATAGTGATGATTGGAATTAATCATCATGTCTCAGTCGGTGAAAGTATAAGCAATTATTCAAAAATAAAGATTTCATAATTAGTACAGAAAATAAGACAAATTGAAGGATAAGTGTCGATCAAAATAATGTTAATGTTGTCACGTGGTGTAACCAAAAAATGAACATTCTTTTGGAGTACTAGTGCTTTAAATTAGGAATATTTATTGGGAAATGCATGATTCCAATGGACAAGCAAGATAATTTCAAATAATGTGTAAGTGAAAACAGAACAATCAGTGTAGATTATTAAATAGTTACGTTATATTGTAAAACACTAGATTACCAAATGGTGGACTGATATCCATCAATATAGGCAGTTTAATGAATGTCAATTGTCTAAAACACATGGTATGAAAACAAAAAAAAGTAATAAAAGAAAATGCTGGCAGACTGCACCAGGCAATGCCTTGAGGGATGCAATGAGGACCAGAACTGGGACACACCACGCTTTTGGGTCTTTAGGGTCTTGAAATTCGCAATCTTTCAAATCTTGAAACCTGTAGAGAGGGGGAGATACAGCAGCCAAATATACCCTTGTCACGTGTTCAGGGCGGTGACATTGTAGAATCTGCAACTGAGCGCCAAGCATCAGGAGAAACTGGCTTTATATGGATACGATGTACGGGTAAATTTTGCTGGGAACACCAATCATAATTCAGATCAGCCAAACAATCTTGCGATCAATGATAGACAAAGCGCCCCCAAGGTAGGATTCACTCGCACTCGCATCCAATACAAAACTGATGACTATTTAAGTTATATTCCTATCACCACATCTTATAACTGGATATGTGGTGACATAATATATCAAGGTTTCGTTTATCTGAACAAGGCTGTGTTCAATAATTGATCATAGTGTTGATTGGACTTAATCATCATGTCGCAGTCGGTGAAAGTATAAGCAATTATTCAAAAATAAAGATTTCATAATTAATACAGAAAATAAGACAAATTGAAGGATAAGTGTCAATCAAAATAAAGTTTATGTTGTCACGTGGTGTAACCAAAAAATGAACATTCTTTTGGAGTAATCATTCTTTAAATTAGGAATATTTTTTGGGAAATGCATGATTGCAATGGACAAGCAAGATAATTTCAAATAATGTGTAAGTGAAAACAGAACAATCAGTGTAGATTATTAAATAGTTACGTTATATTGTAAAACACTAGATTACCAAATGGTGGACTGATATCCATCAATGTAGGCAGTTTAATGAAGGTCAATTGTCTAAAACACATGGTATGAAAACAAAAAAAAGAAATAAAAGAAAATGCTGGCAGACTGTACCAGGCAATGCCTTGAGGGATGCAATTAGGACCAGAACTGGGACACACCACGCTTTTGGGTCTTTAGGATCTTGAAATTCGCAATCTTTCAAATCTTGAAACCTGTAGAGAGGGGGAGATACAGCAGCCAAATATACCCTTGTTACGTGTTCAGGGCGATGACTTTGTAGAATCTGCAACTGAGCGCCAAGCATCAGGAGAAACTGGCTTTATATAGATACGATGTACGGGTAAATTTTGCTGGGAACACCAATCATAATTCAGATCAAAAAATTTTTAAACTCATAGTTGCTGTCGACATAGGAAGTAAAGTAAGCAAATAACACCGAATAAACGGCAAGGTAAAGACTATGTCTAATTATAGTAAATACGTACTGCGTGCGTGACTCGAACCGGCGCTCGCGTACGGCACCTAATCGCCTAGCTTCACGCCACTACACGTCTTCCCCTCGGCCACCGGGCATCCCCAAAAAAGGATGCTTAATAACCGCGCTTATTACGTGCAGAGAACGTGAAACCCGTCCACGCGATACGCGCCACACAGCATGGCCAGAATGCGGCAAAGGCCTTCAGATCTAGCTGTAGTAGGATTATGTAGTAGATTATTAAATAGTTACGTTATATTGTAAAACACTAGATAACCAAGTGGTGGACTGATATCCATCAATGTAGGCAGTTTAATGAAGGTCAATTGTCTAAAACACATGGTATGAAAACAAAAAAAAGAAATAAAAGAAAATGCTGGCAGACTGCACCAGGCAATGCCTTGAGGGATGCAATGAGGACCAGAACTGGGACACACCACGCTTTTGGGTCTTTAGGATCTTGAAATTCGCAATCTTTCAAATCTTGAAACCTGTAGAGAGGGGGAGATACAGCAGCCAAATAAACCCTTGTCACGTGTTCAGTGCGGTGACTTTGTATAATCTGCAACTGAGCGCCAAGCATCAGGAGAAACTGGCTTTATATGGATACGACGTACGGGTAAATTTTGCTGGGAACACCAATCATAATTCAGATCAGCCAAACAACCTTGCGATCAATGATAGACAAAGCGCCCCCAAGGTAGGATTCACTCGCACTCGCATCCGATATAAAACAGATGACTATTTAAGTTATATTCCTATCACCACATCTTATAACTGGATATGTGGTGACATAATATATCAAGGTTTCGTTTATCTGAACAAGGCTGTGTTCAATAATTGATGATAGTGTTGATTGGACTTAATCATCATGTCGCAGTCGGTGAAAGTATAAGCAATTATTCAAAAATAAAGATTTCATAATTAATACAGAAAATAAGACAAATTGAAGGATAAGTGTCAATCAAAATAAAGTTTATGTTGTCACGTGGTGTAACCAAAAAATGAACATTCTTTTGGAGTAATCATTCTTTAAATTAGGAATATTTTTTGGGAAATGCATGATTGCAATGGACAAGCAAGATAATTTCAAATAATGTGTAAGTGAAAACAGAACAATCAGTGTAGATTATTAAAAAGTTACGTTATATTGTAAAACACTAGATAACCAAGTGGTGGACTGATATCCATCAATGTAGGCAGTTTAATGAAGGTCAATTGTCTAAAACACATGGTATGAAAACAAAAAAAAGAAATAAAAGAAAATGCTGGCAGACTGCACCAGGCAATGCCTTGAGGGATGCAATTAGGACCAGAACTGGGACACACAACACTTTTGGGTCTTTAGGATCTTGAAATTCGCAATCTTTCAAATCTTGAAACCTGTAGAGAGGGGGAGATACAGCAGCCAAATATACCCTTGTCACGTGTTCAGGGCGGTGACTTTGTAGAATCTGCAACTGAGCGCCAAGCATCAGGAGAAACTGGCTTTATATGGATACGATGTACGGGTAAATTTCGCCGGGAACACCAATCATAATTCAGATCAGCCAAACAATCCTGCGATCAATGATAGACAAAGCGCCCCCAAGGTAGGATTCACTCGCACACGCATCCGATATAAAACAGATGACTATTTAAGTTATATTCCTATCACCACATCTTATAACTGGACATGTGGTGACATAATATATCAAGGTTTCGTTTATCTGAACAAGGCTATGTTCAATAATTGATGATAGTGATGATTGGACGTAATCATCATGTCTCAGTCGGTGAAAGTAAAAGCAATTATTCAAAAATAAAGATTTCATAATTAGTACAGAAAATAAGACAAATTGAAGGATAAGTTTCGATCAAAATAATGTTAATGTTGTCACGTGGTGTAACCAAAAAATGAACATTCTTTTGGAGTAATCATTCTTTAAATTAGGAATATTTTTTGGGAAATGCATGATTGCAATGGACAAGCAAGATAATTTCAAATAATGTGTAAGTGAAAACAGAACAATCAGTGTAGATTATTAAATAGTTACGTTATATTGTAAAACACTAGATTACCAAATGGTGGACTGATATCCATCAATGTAGGCAGTTTAATGAAGATCAATTGTCTAAAACACATGGTATGAAAACAAAAAAAAGAAATAAAAGAAAATGCTGGCAGACTGTACCAGGCAATGCCTTGAGGGATGCAATTAGGACCAGAACTGGGACACACCACGCTTTTGGGTCTTTAGGATCTTGAAATTCGCAATCTTTCAAATCTTGAAACCTGTAGAGAGGGGGAGATACAGCAGCCAAATATACCCTTGTTACGTGTTCAGGGCGATGACTTTGTAGAATCTGCAACTGAGCGCCAAGCATCAGGAGAAACTGGCTTTATATAGATACGATGTACGGGTAAATTTTGCTGGGAACACCAATCATAATTCAGATCAAAAAATTTTTAAACTCATAGTTGCTGTCGACATAGGAAGTAAAGTAAGCAAATAACACCGAATAAACTGCAAGGTAAAGACTATGTCTAATTATAGTAAATACGTACTGCGTGCGTGACTCGAACCGGCGCTCGCGTACGGCACCTAATCGCCTAGCTTCACGCCACTACACGTCTTCCCCTCGGCCACCGGGCATCCCCAAAAAAGGATGCTTAATAACCGAGCTTATTACGTGCAGAGAACGTGAAACCCGTCCACGCGATACGCGCCACACAGCATGGCCAGAATGCGGCAAAGGCCTTCAGATCTAGCTGTAGTAGGATTATGTAGTAGATTATTAAATAGTTACGTTATATTGTAAAACACTAGATAACCAAGTGGTGGACTGATATCCATCAATGTAGGCAGTTTAATGAAGGTCAATTGTCTAAAACACATGGTATGAAAACAAAAAAAAGAAATAAAAGAAAATGCTGGCAGACTGCACCAGGCAATGCCTTGAGGGATGCAATGAGGACCAGAACTGGGACACACCACGCTTTTGGGTCTTTAGGATCTTGAAATTCGCAATCTTTCAAATCTTGAAACCTGTAGAGAGGGGGAGATACAGCAGCCAAATAAACCCTTGTCACGTGTTCAGTGCGGTGACTTTGTATAATCTGCAACTGAGCGCCAAGCATCAGGAGAAACTGGCTTTATATGGATACGACGTACGGGTAAATTTTGCTGGGAACACCAATCATAATTCAGATCAGCCAAACAACCTTGCGATCAATGATAGACAAAGCGCCCCCAAGGTAGGATTCACTCGCACTCGCATCCGATATAAAACAGATGACTATTTAAGTTATATTCCTATCACCACATCTTATAACTGGATATGTGGTGACATAATATATCAAGGTTTCGTTTATCTGAACAAGGCTGTGTTCAATAATTGATGATAGTGTTGATTGGACTTAATCATCATGTCGCAGTCGGTGAAAGTATAAGCAATTATTCAAAAATAAAGATTTCATAATTAATACAGAAAATAAGACAAATTGAAGGATAAGTGTCAATCAAAATAAAGTTTATGTTGTCACGTGGTGTAACCAAAAAATGAACATTCTTTTGGAGTAATCATTCTTTAAATTAGGAATATTTTTTGGGAAATGCATGATTGCAATGGACAAGCAAGATAATTTCAAATAATGTGTAAGTGAAAACAGAACAATCAGTGTAGATTATTAAAAAGTTACGTTATATTGTAAAACACTAGATAACCAAGTGGTGGACTGATATCCATCAATGTAGGCAGTTTAATGAAGGTCAATTGTCTAAAACACATGGTATGAAAACAAAAAAAAGAAATAAAAGAAAATGCTGGCAGACTGCACCAGGCAATGCCTTGAGGGATGCAATTAGGACCAGAACTGGGACACACAACACTTTTGGGTCTTTAGGATCTTGAAATTCGCAATCTTTCAAATCTTGAAACCTGTAGAGAGGGGGAGATACAGCAGCCAAATATACCCTTGTCACGTGTTCAGGGCGGTGACTTTGTAGAATCTGCAACTGAGCGCCAAGCATCAGGAGAAACTGGCTTTATATGGATACGATGTACGGGTAAATTTCGCCGGGAACACCAATCATAATTCAGATCAGCCAAACAATCCTGCGATCAATGATAGACAAAGCGCCCCCAAGGTAGGATTCACACGCACACGCATCCGATATAAAACAGATGACTATTTAAGTTATATTCCTATCACCACATCTTATAACTGGACATGTGGTGACATAATATATCAAGGTTTCGTTTATCTGAACAAGGCTATGTTCAATAATTGATGATAGTGATGATTGGACGTAATCATCATGTCTCAGTCGGTGAAAGTAAAAGCAATTATTCAAAAATAAAGATTTCATAATTAGTACAGAAAATAAGACAAATTGAAGGATAAGTTTCGATCAAAATAATGTTAATGTTGTCACGTGGTGTAACCAAAAAATGAACATTCTTTTGGAGTAATCATTCTTTAAATTAGGAATATTTTTTGGGAAATGCATGATTGCAATGGACAAGCAAGATAATTTCAAATAATGTGTAAGTGAAAACAGAACAATCAGTGTAGATTATTAAATAGTTACGTTATATTGTAAAACACTAGATAACCAAGTGGTGGACTGATATCCATCAATGTAGGCAGTTTAATGAAGGTCAATTGTCTAAAACACATGGTATGAAAACAAAAAAAAGAAATAAAAGAAAATGCTGGCAGACTGCACCAGGCAATGCCTTGAGGGATGCAATTAGGACCAGAACTGGGACACACAACACTTTTGGGTCTTTAGGATCTTGAAATTCGCAATCTTTCAAATCTTGAAACCTGTAGAGAGGGGGAGATACAGCAGCCAAATATACCCTTGTCACGTGTTCAGGGCGGTGACTTTGTAGAATCTGCAACTGAGCGCCAAGCATCAGGAGAAACTGGCTTTATATGGATACGATGTACGGGTAAATTTCGCCGGGAACACCAATCATAATTCAGATCAGCCAAACAATCCTGCGATCAATGATAGACAAAGCGCCCCCAAGGTAGGATTCACTCGCACACGCATCCGATATAAAACAGATGACTATTTAAGTTATATTCCTATCACCACATCTTATAACTGGACATGTGGTGACATAATATATCAAGGTTTCGTTTATCTGAACAAGGCTATGTTCAATAATTGATGATAGTGATGATTGGACGTAATCATCATGTCTCAGTCGGTGAAAGTAAAAGCAATTATTCAAAAATAAAGATTTCATAATTAGTACAGAAAATAAGACAAATTGAAGGATAAGTTTCGATCAAAATAATGTTAATGTTGTCACGTGGTGTAACCAAAAAATGAACATTCTTTTGGAGTAATCATTCTTTAAATTAGGAATATTTTTTGGGAAATGCATGATTCCAATGGACAAGCAAGATAATTTCAAATAATGTGTAAGTGAAAACAGAACAATCAGTGTAGATTATTAAATAGTTACGTTATATTGTAAAACACTAGATTACCAAATGGTGGACTGATATCCATCAATGTAGGCAGTTTAATGAATGTCAATTGTCTAAAACACATGGTATGAAAACAAAAAAAGTAATAAAAGAAAATGCTGGCAGACTGCAACAGGCAATGCCTTGAGGGATGCAATGAGGACCAGAACTGGGACACACCACGCTTTTGGGTCTTTAGGATCTTGAAATTCGCAATCTTTCAAATCTTGAAACCTGTAGAGAGGGGGGAGATACAGCAGCCAAATATACCCTTGTCACGTGTTCAGGGCGGTGACTTTGTAGAATCTGCAACTGAGCGCCAAGCATCAGGAGAAACTGGCTTTATATGGATACGATGTACGGGTAAATTTTGCTGGGAACACCAATCATAATTCAGATCAGCCAAACAATCCTGCGATCAATGATAGACAAAGCGCCCCCAAGGTAGGATTCACTCGCACACACATCCGATATAAAACTGATGACCAATTAAGTTATATTCCTATAACCACATCTTATAACTGGATATGTGATGACATAATATATCAAGTTTTTGTTAATCTGAACAAGGTTATGTTCTATAATTGATGATAGTGTTGATTGGACTTAATCATCATGTCTCAATCGGTGAAGGTATAAGAAAATATTCAAAAATAAAGATTTCATAATTAGTACAGAAAATAAGACAAATTGAAGGATAAGTGTCGATCAAAATAATGTTAATGTTGTCACGTGGTGTAACCAAAAAATGAACATTCTTTTGGAGTACTAGTGCTTTAAATTAGGAATATTTTTTGGGAAATGCATGATTCCAATGGACAAGCAAGATAATTTCAAATAATGTGTAAGTGAAAACAGAACAATCAGTGTAGATTATTAAATAGTTACGTTATATTGTAAAACACTAGATTACCAAATGGTGGACTGATATCCATCAATGTAGGCAGATTAATAAAGGTCAGTTGTCTAAAACACATGGTATGAAAACGACAAAAAAAGAAATAAAAGAAAATGCTGGCAGACTGCACCAGGCAATGCCTTGAGGGATGCAATGAGGACCAGAACTGGGACACACCACGCTTTGGGTCTTTAAGATCTTGAAATTCGCAATCTTTCAAATCTTGAAACATGTAGAGATGGGAGATACAGCAGCCAAATATACCCATGTCACGTGTTCAGGGCAGTGACTTTGTAGAATCTGCAACTGAGCGCCAAGCATCAGGAGAAACTGGCTTTATATGGATACGACGTACGGGTAAATTTTGCTGGGAACACCAATCATAATTCAGATCAGCCAAACAACCTTGCGATCAATGATAGACAAAGCGCCCCCAAGGTAGGATTCACTCGCACTCGCATCCGATATAAAACAGATGACTATTTAAGTTATATTCCTATCACCACATCTTATAACTGGATATGTGGTGACATAATATATCAAGGTTTCGTTTATCTGAACAAGGCTGTGTTCAATAATTGATGATAGTGTTGATTGGACTTAATCATCATGTCGCAGTCGGTGAAAGTATAAGCAATTATTCAAAAATAAAGATTTCATAATGAATACAGAAAATAAGACAAATTGAAGGATAAGTGTCAATCAAAATAAAGTTTATGTTGTCACGTGGTGTAACCAAAAAATGAACATTCTTTTGGAGTAATCATTCTTTAAATTAGGAATATTTTTTGGGAAATGCATGATTGCAATGGACAAGCAAGATAATTTCAAATAATGTGTAAGTGAAAACAGAACAATCAGTGTAGATTATTAAATAGTTACGTTATATTGTAAAACACTAGATAACCAAGTGGTGGACTGATATCCATCAATGTAGGCAGTTTAATGAAGGTCAATTGTCTAAAACACATGGTATGAAAACAAAAAAAAGAAATAAAAGAAAATGCTGGCAGACTGCACCAGGCAATGCCTTGAGGGATGCAATGAGGACCAGAACTGGGACACACCATGCTTTTGGGTCTTTAGGATCTTGAAATTCGCAATCTTTCAAATCTTGAAACATGTAGAGATGGGAGATACAGCAGCCAAATATACCCATGTCACGTGTTCAGGGCAGTGACTTTGTAGAATCTGCAACTGAGCGCCAAGCATCAGGAGAAACTGGCTTTATATGGATACGACGTACGGGTAAATTTTGCTGGGAACACCAATCATAATTCAGATCAGCCAAACTACCTTGCGATCAATGATAGACAAAGCGCCCCCAAGGTAGGATTCACTCGCACTCGCATCCGATATAAAACAGATGACTATTTAAGTTATATTCCTATCACCACATCTTATAACTGGATATGTGGTGACATAATATATCAAGGTTTCGTTTATCTGAACAAGGCTGTGTTCAATAATTGATGATAGTGTTGATTGGACTTAATCATCATGTCGCAGTCGGTGAAAGTATAAGCAATTATTCAAAAATAAAGATTTCATAATTAATACAGAAAATAAGACAAATTGAAGGATAAGTGTCAATCAAAATAAAGTTTATGTTGTCACGTGGTGTAACCAAAAAATGAACATTCTTTTGGAGTAATCATTCTTTAAATTAGGAATATTTTTTGGGAAATGCATGATTGCAATGGACAAGCAAGATAATTTCAAATAATGTGTAAGTGAAAACAGAACAATCAGTGTAGATTATTAAATAGTTACGTTATATTGTAAAACACTAGATAACCAAGTGGTGGACTGATATCCATCAATGTAGGCAGTTTAATGAAGGTCAATTGTCTAAAACACATGGTATGAAAACAAAAAAAAAGAAATAAAAGAAAATGCTGGCAGACTGCACCAAGCAATGCCTTGAGGGATGCAATTAGGACCAGAACTGGGACACACCACACTTTTGGGTCTTTAGGATCTTGAAATTCGCAATCTTTCAAATCTTGAAACCTGTAGAGAGGGGGAGATACAGCAGCCAAATATACCCTTGTCACGTGTTCAGGGCGGTGAATTTGTAGAATCTGCAACTGAGCGCCAAGCATCAGGAGAAACTGGCTTTATATGGATACGATGTACGGGTAAATTTTGCTGGGAACACCAATCATAATTCAGATCAGCCAAACAATCCTGCGATCAATGATAGACAAAGCGCCCTCAAGGTAGGATTCACTCGCACACGCATCCGATATAAAACAGATGACTATTTAAGTTATATTCCTATCACCACATCTTATAACTGGACATGTGGTGACATAATATATCAAGGTTTCGTTTATCTGAACAAGGCTATGTTCAATAATTGATGATAGTGATGATTGGACGTAATCATCATGTCTCAGTCGGTGAAAGTAAAAGCAATTATTCAAAAATAAAGATTTCATAATTAGTACAGAAAATAAGACAAATTGAAGGATAAGTGTCGATCAAAATAACGTTAGTGTTGTCACGTGGTGTAACCAAAAAATGAACATTCTTTTGGAGTACTAGTGCTTTAAATTAGGAATATTTTTTGGGAAATGCATGATTGCAATGGACAAGCAAGATAATTTCAAATAATGTGTAAGTGAAAACAGAACAATCAGTGTAGATTATTAAATAGTTACGTTATATTGTAAAACACTAGATAACCAAATGGTGGACTGATATCCATCAATGTAGGCAGTTTAATGAAGGTCAATTGTCTAAAACACATGGTATGAAAACAAAAAAAAGAAATAAAAGAAAATGCTGGCAGACTGCACCAGGCAATGCCTTGAGGGATGCAATGAGGACCAGAACTGGGACACACCACGCTTTTGGGTCTTTAGGATCTTGAAATTCGCAATCTTTCAAATCTTGAAACCTGTAGAGAGGGGGAGATACAGCAGCCAAATATACCCTTGTCACGTGTTCAGGGCGGTGACTTTGTAGAATCTGCAACTGAGCGCCAAGCATCAGGAGAAACTGGCTTTATATGGATACGATGTACGGGTAAATTTTGCTGGGAACACCAATCATAATTCAGATCAGCCAAACAATCCTGCGATCAATGATAGACAAAGCGCCCCCAAGGTAGGATTCACTCGCACACGCATCCGATATAAAACAGATGACTATTTAAGTTATATTCCTATCACCACATCTTATAACTGGACATGTGGTGACATAATATATCAAGGTTTCGTTTATCTGAACAAGGCTATGTTCAATAATTGATGGTAGTGATGATTGGACGTAATCATCATGTCTCAGTCGGTGAAAGTAAAAGCAATTATTCAAAAATAAAGATTTCATAATTAGTACAGAAAATAAGACAAATTGAAGGATAAGTTTCGATCACATTAATGTTAATGTTGTCACGTGGTGTAACCAAAAAATGAACATTCTTTTGGAGTACTAGTGCTTTAAATTAGGAATATTTTTGGGGAAATGAATGATGGCAATGGACAAGCAAGATAATTTCAAATAATGTGTAAGTGAAAACAGAACAATCAGTATAGATTATTAAATAGTTACGTTATATTGTAAAACACTAGATAACCAAATGGTGGACTGATATCCATCAATGTAGGCAGTTTAATGAAGGTCAATTGTCTAAAACACATGGTATGAAAACAAAAAAAAGTAATAAAAGAAAATGCTGGCAGACTGCACCAGGCAATGCCTTGAGGGATGCAATGAGGACCAGAACTGGAACACACCACGCTTTTGGGTCTTTAGGATCTTGAAATTCGCAATCTTTCAAATCTTGAAACCTGTAGAGAGGGGGAGATACAGCAGCCAAATATACCCTTGTCACGTGTTCAGGGCGGTGATTTTGTAGAATCTGCAACTGATCATGAGCGCCAAGCATCAGGAGAAACTGGCTTTATATGGATACGATGTACGGGTAAATTTTGCTGGGAACACCAATCATAATTCAGATCAGCCAAACAATCTTGCGATCAATGATAGACAAAGCGCCCCCAAGGTAGGATTCACTCGCACTCGCATCCGATAAAAAACTGATGACTATTTAAGTTATATTCCTATCACCACATCTTATAACTGGATATGTGGTGACATAATATATCAAGGTTTCGTTTATCTGAACAAGGCTGTGTTCAATAATTGATGATAGTGTTGATTGGACTTAATCATCATATCGCAGTCGGTGAAAGTATAAGCAATTATTCAAAAATAAAGATTTCATAATTAATACAGAAAATAAGACAAATTGAAGGATAAGTGTCAATCAAAATGAAGTTTATGTTGTCACGTGGTGTAACCAAAAAATGAACATTCTTTTGGAGTAATCAATCTTTAAATTAGGAATATTTTTTGGGAAATGCATGATTCCAATGGACAAGCAAGATAATTTCAAATAATGTGTAAGTGAAAACAGAACAATCAGTGTACATTATTAAATAGTTACGTTATATTGTAAAACACTAGATTACCAAATGGTGGACTGATATCCATCAATGTAGGCAGTTTAATGAATGTCAATTGTCTAAAACACATGGTATGAAAACAAAAAAAAGTAATAAAAGAAAATGCTGGCAGACTGCACCAGGCAATGCTTTGAGGGATGCAATGAGGACCAGAACTGGGACACACCACGCTTTTGGGTCTTTAGGATCTTGAAATTCGCAATCTTTCAAATCTTGAAACCTGTAGAGAGGGGGGAGATACAGCAGCCAAATATACCCTTGTCACGTGTTCAGGGCGGTGACTTTGTAGAATCTGCAACTGAGCGCCAAGCATCAGGAGAAACTGGCTTTATATGGATACGATGTACGGGTAAATTTTGCTGGGAACACCAATCATAATTCAGATCAGCCAAACAATCCTGCGATCAATGATAGACAAGGCGCCCCCAAGGTAGGATTCACTCGCACACGCATCCGATATAAAACTGATGACCAATTAAGTTATATTCCTATAACCACATCTTATAACTGGATATGTGATGACATAATATATCAAGTTTTTGTTAATCTGAACAAGGTTATGTTCTATAATTGATGATAGTGTTGATTGGACTTAATCATCATGTCTCAATCGGTGAAGGTATAAGAAAATATTCAAAAATAAAGATTTCATAATTAGTACAGAAAATAAGACAAATTGAAGGATAAGTGTCGATCAAAATAATGTTAATGTTGTCACGTGGTGTAACCAAAAAATGAACATTCTTTTGGAGTACTAGTGCTTTAAATTAGGAATATTTTTTGGGAAATGCATGATTCCAATGGACAAGCAAGATAATTTCAAATAATGTGTAAGTGAAAACAGAACAATCAGTGTAGATTATTAAATAGTTACGTTATATTGTAAAACACTAGATTACCAAATGGTGGACTGATATCCATCAATGTAGGCAGATTAATAAAGGTCAGTTGTCTAAAACACATGGTATGAAAACGACAAAAAAAGAAATAAAAGAAAATGCTGGCAGACTGCACCAGGCAATGCCTTGAGGGATGCAATGAGGACCAGAACTGGGACACACCACGCTTTGGGTCTTTAAGATCTTGAAATTCGCAATCTTTCAAATCTTGAAACCTGTAGAGAGGGGGAGATACAGCAGCCAAATGTACCCTTGTCCCGTGTTCAGGGCGGTGACTTTGTAGAATCTGCAACTGAGCGCCAAGCATCAGGAGAAACTGGCTTTATATGGATACGATGTACGCGTAAATTATGCTGGGAACACCAATCATAATTCAGATCAGCCAAACATATTTGCGATCAATGGTAGACAAAGCGCCCCCAAGGTACGATTCACTCGCACTCGCATCCGATCTAAAACTGATGACCAATTATGTTATATTCCTATCACCACATCTTATAACAGGATATGTGATGTCATAATATATCAAGGTTTTGTTAATCTGAACAAGGTTATGGTCCATAATTGATGATAGTGTTGATTGGACTTAATCATCATGTCTCAATCGGTGAAGGTATAAGAAAATATTCAAAAATTAATATTTCATAATTTGTACAGAAAATAAGACAAATTGAAGGATAAGTGTCAATCAAAATAAAGTTTATGTTGTCACGTGGTGTAACCAAAAATGAACATTCTTTTCGAATAATCGTGCTTTAAATTAGGAATATTTTTTGGGAAATGCATGATTCCAATGGACAAGCAAGATAATTTCAAATAATGTGTAAGTGAAAACAGAACAATCAGTGTAGATTATTAAATAGTTACGTTATATTGTAAAACACTAGATTTGCAAATGGTGGACTGATATTCATCAATGTAGGCAGTTTAATAAAGGTCAATTGTCTAAAAAACATGGTATGAAAATAAAAAAAAGAAGAAGGAGAAATAAAAGAAAAAAGCTAGCAGGCTGCACCAGGCAATGCCTTGATGGATGCAATTAGGACCAGAACTGGGACACACCACTCTTTGGGTCTTTAGGATCTTGAAATTCGCAATCTTTCAAATCTTGAAACATGTAGAGATGGGAGATACAGCAGCCAAATATACCCATGTCACGTGTTCAGGGCAGTGACTTTGTAGAATCAGCAACTGAGCGCCAAGGATCAGGAGAAACTGGCTTTATATGGATAAGATGTACGGGTAATTTTGCTGGGAACGCCAATCATAATTCAGATCAGCCAAACAATCTTACGATCAATGATAGACAAAGCGCCCCCAAGGTAGGATTCACTCGCACTCGCATGTAGTTTAAGATGGACTATAGGTACGACCATGAGGGCGCTGTTCATCGAGGTCGTGTGGAGGTCATCGTGAATACATTTGCATAATTTACCATCATTTTTTTATAGGGGGTGGGATGACGTCACAATGGGTGCCAGTGCATATATGAGCATAAATAATGACGTCACAATGAGAATACGTGCATAAATTAGCATAAATGAGGACCATGGCCGTAAAGGGATTCATTTGTATGAGGATGACGTCACAATGGGATATTGTGAATACATTTGCATACGTTAAATAGATTTGAATACGAGGTCATGTCGAGGTCATCGTGAATACATTTGCATAAATTACCATCATTTTTTTTTAATTATTTTTTTAATTGGACGGGCGTGGACGAAAGATTTTCCAGAATGTGTCGCAGAGGGCGCTCTCTCTCACACACACACACACACACACACACACACACACACACTCTAATAAATACACGTCATTTTGAAAACTAATTATTACACAAAGAAGGGGGGAATCTACTAATGAGTAAATAACCAAAAAGAATGGTTTAAAAACTGAGTAATTGAAATTGAGTATATAGAAAGAATACATTTTGTTTTTGTTTTGTTTTTGTTTTTTTGTTTTTTTTGTTTGAGTAAATAATCAAAAAGAATGGATTAAAAACTGAGTAATATAAGAATAAAAAATGACATTTTAAGTATATAGAAAATATACAATTTAATTTTGTTTTGTTTTGTTTTGTTTTTTGTTTGAGTAAATAATAAAAAAGAATGGATTAAAAACTGAGTAATATAAGAATAAAAAATGACATTTTGAGTATATAAAGTATACATTTTCAATTATTCGATTATAATAAAACAAGAAAAAAACGAGTAACATCGAAATATCAATACACACTTTTTTCTAATCAGAATCGCTCATCTGTGATAAAAAGAAAAAAGAAATAATATGAATTCGATTATTATATATATATATATAGTTTTCGATATATCTGTTCACATAGAGGTCATTCAAATGTCTATCATGCGTAAAAGAGTCGGCTACGGAGTTCACAGGTTCCCCCCCATCATCTGCGCAGCAAATAGGGTTAGGGATCAGTAGAAAACTCATCGAGTGTCTTTCACTGTACTACAGAGAATGATTGACATTCTTATTCTATATATGCCGTTGTATAATGTCAAGGAGTTGGGAATACATTTCACGAGTTGATAGCGTAATTTCACAGGAAACTAAACACATTTCAGGGTTAGATTTATATCTTTGAAACAGAATACATGTATAACGCTTGGAAAATTTTCCAACCAAATCTGGGTAAATGCGTTGAAATGCGTCATAACACATGAAAGTTTTACCAATATCAGTCTCAGATAAAGCTTGGTCAATAAAAAAGCGGATTTCATCGATCTGGCTATTTTGGCGAATCCATAGGATAGGCACCAATGTTGGCGTTGTCATGGATGGTCTATTTCACACCCGGGACAATTAGTTTGAATGATGTAACGAACGTGTCTACAAATGAATTCAGCGATGAGTTTCTTTGAAACAAGTTTATCCAGTGGTTTCCTCAGACTGCTGCCTGTCAAAAATATACAAAAAAAATACTGTAAATGACTATTTCTCTGATTTACCATTTCAGGCATATTCAGTGGGTTTTTAAATTCATGGTTTTATCGTTTTAATAGAAAAAGTGTTCTATGCTAAATTTTACATATTCACTGGGTTTTAATTTTGCTCAGGGATCAGTGGGTTTTAAAGTGTTCTATGCTAAATTTTACATATTCACTGGGTTTTAATTTGGCACATTTCCATTTTACATTTTCCAGTCATCGAAATAAGCGAAATTAAAATCCCAGTGAATAATTAACCTTTTCTGCAGTATATAAAATTGCACTTAGTCGCGTTCACTTTGGACTAAATTATATAACATTAGAAGTCGGGAAAATGAGCAACGAATATTTGGATTTTTAAATGAAAACGAACATACCTGACAGCATGGTTGATTTGCGGCATAATGTCATTCAATACTCTGAACTGGTTCATCCTTAAGGTCACACCACGTTTTGTTGGGTGACCATTATAGTGCTCGCGAATGTGAACATATGTTTGTCCGTGAATAGTATTCACTGTGACAAACAATTGCTTGACTGGGCAAAGCAAATATGTAAAAATGTCGGCCTCACCTCTCGGGGAAGATGCAGTTGATGGACGTGTTACATAGCCATCACGAGCCGATGGACGCGTTGTACCACTGTCAGATAATTTAGGTGTAGGAAGCGCATTCGTGACTTTGCGCCGTTTAACACGGCGAGTTGAATTTTCAGAAACATCGGGCTGTGCTTTAATTGGAGTTTGATCATATGCGGGAGAAGTCGCATCCTGTAGGAGACTGCCTGTCGTTGAGATATGTGGTGAGCTGGTTTGAAGCCATGTTGCGAGTACGCTCGTCAGTGATAAAATGATTCATAATACTCACGCCTTGTGTTAAAAAATTCCCCTTTCTGTTGCCCCGGATGTTTACATCATGTCAGCATTTTTCCCAACCAAGTCAAATATATTTATAGATTCATTACACACACACACACACACATGTTTATCGTAAAATAAACAGGTTTCTCCCATTCAAAAACAATTCATGAATCCAGGAGGAAATCAATGTCGAGTTCGCTATGGTGTTGAGCGATGAGTGTCAGACCTATGTCGTCATAATCCATTATTATCACACAAACAGACAAACACATGTCCTGTTCAAAAACAGTTCATGAATCCAGGGAAAATCAATGCTGAGTTTGCTAAGGTGTTGAGCGATAGGTGTCAGACCTGTGTCCACATGATCCATTTTTATCACACAAACCACGGTTACTAGTTTGTAACCGTGCACAAACAGACCACACAAACACACAGATGTTTATAGTAAAATAAACAGATTCACATCTGTTCCTGGATCCAGGGGGGTTTATGAATGTCCGCTATCTAAGGCATTTGAGGGTGTCAGACCTGCTATCAAAACACAAATCGTTGGAGTGTATTTATCCCAGTGACTTCATAGTTTAGTCAGTATGTCTAAACGAGCCACACTCGTTACACGGAATGAAATGGCGTTCGCAGATAATATAAGGTAGGGAATTCATTTTTTACTTTTTGTTTTCATGTTGTAAACACTACTTAATAATTCGGGATATGTGAGTTTTTGTTTTTTGAAAAAACTGTCAGTTGAAACCAGGGGAAAGCTTCTACCCATGAGTCTTTACGTCTTTAAAGAATACTTATCTTTTTATGCTATGAGAGACATTGTTATAAATTGGCACAGAAAATAGAAAGTCTGAGTAGTTAGAAAATGTATAATAATGAAGAATTGTTTACTAAAAAACGAAAACTACAATATTTTAAAATGATGTCATACCA
Organism: Saccoglossus kowalevskii; assembly: GCF_978046115.1. NCBI lineage: Eukaryota > Metazoa > Hemichordata > Enteropneusta > Harrimaniidae > Saccoglossus > Saccoglossus kowalevskii. The sequence continues at coordinate 9,641,499 of NC_140657.1, forward strand.
CGGTCATTCGCAAAAAATGCCTTGACACAGCGAATCAAGGCTTGCTTGGACTCATTCATCGAGCGTACCCCCCAGCTTTAAAACAATGATTATGTGCGGTGTTTTCCCAATTAGTTAGGGTGTCTTTTCACTAGACTTGACCTTTTATTTTGTCATGAAGGTCAACATATTGTATAGCGTTACCCGCCATCATGTTTGAACATAGCAACGTTATTTTCCAACCTTGACTCGTACAAAATCTTTTGTTTTAAATCGGAGCATGAATGCACGCCCTCTATATCTGAGTAAGTTTTTTTTTTGAACTGACCACAAAGTTGTAGCTGATTCAAAACTCTTGTCATTTTCAGACAAACAGAAGAAAGCGACAATTCAGATGAAGGGTTATTTATTTATTTATTTATTTATTTATTTATTTATTTATTTATTTATTTATTTATTTATTTATTTATTTATTTATTTATTTATTTATTTATTTATTTATTTATTTATTTATTTATTTATTTATTTATTTATTTATTTATTTATTTATTTATTTATTTATTTATTTATTTATTTATTTATTTATTTATTTATTTATTTATTTATTTATTTATTTATTTATTTATTTATTTATTTATTTATTTATTTATTTATTTATTTATTTATTTATTTATTTATTTATTTATTTATTTATTTATTTATTTATTTATTTATTTATTTATTTATTTATTTATTTATTTATTTATTTATTTATTTATTTATTTATTTATTTATTTATTTATTTATTTATTTATTTATTTATTTATTTATTTATTTATTTATTTATTTATTTATTTATTTATTTATTTATTTATTTATTTATTTATTTATTTATTTATTTATTTATTTATTTATTTATTTATTTATTTATTTATTTATTTATTTATTTATTTATTTATTTATTTATTTATTTATTTATTTATTTATTTATTTATTTATTTATTTATTTATTTATTTATTTATTTATTTATTTCAAATTTTATCTGAGGAAAAATAAAACAGGATAAAACATGTTTTTATCTTTTGAATTTACAGGGAAAGCAATTCACAGCTTAAAACTTTGTCAGACCTAGAACATGAATATGGTTTTATAAGCAGGTGTGTATTCGAATACTATATGAATAACTCGTTCGATATGCGTGTGAAGATTAGTAAACAATTTGAATAATAAAAATAATATAACTCTTATTTTTTACGTGAAGACGACACATCTGAGAAATCACCTACGAAAGATAGTGTTTCGTAAGTTCTTTATTTATTTATTTATTTATTTATTTATTTATTTATTTATTTATTTATTTATTTATTTATTGATTTATTGATTTATTTATTTATTTATTTATTTGTTTGTTTGTTTGTTTGTTTGTTTGTTTGTTTATTTATTTATATGTTTGTGTATTTATTGATTTATTTAATTTGAAATTTTATTACAGTGATACTGACACAGATGATAGTGAGGAGAATATCACCGACAAGATTAATTTCAATTTTGTCAGCAAGAGAAAACGTTTTGTCAAAAAGTTTAAGGTGAGTGGAACGGACTGGGTCATAAAAGTTTCGCATCCAAATGCCAATACGTTCGATGAAGTGCATAGCGTATTACACGCTACTTTTCAACTGCTCGAGCTTGACGGACGTGACCAAATTCGCATTTCCATAAACGTATCCAACTTGAACAACGACATTTGGTTACCATTTATACCGGTTGAGGACATGAATGTTGACAAGGTGATGTCCAAAGTGGAGAGGATTCTACAATCTTACCAAGATATATCCCTCGAGGAAAACATCACCATCAGGACAGTATCTGTTGAAATGCCCCTTGGTGCCGGCAAAACACGTGGGAGGAAGCGACAGTTTGATACAAAGATCACAGACAGGTTGAGAAATTCCAAATCTGTCATTGAAATCGTTTCCGATGACCAGATGTGTTGCGAAAATCCACCATCGGTGTGGAATTCTATAAAGAGGAAAAAACGGCGAACTACTCTATGCAAACCGTCCGAGCTAGAGAACTTTTACGGAAGGCCAGAGTCGAACAGGGTCCATGTTGCATTGAAGAGATTAAAAAATTCCAGAGCGTGTTACCCGATTTCAGAATACATGTATTGTCGCACGATCATTTTGACTCCATCACCTTTGTGGGCAATGCCGCATAAACACTACAACGTCATCACAAAAATGACTGGTTTTCTGGGAAAGGACTACTATTGCACTTGATGTGACAAGTATTATTCCCACTGTTACGATCGCATGTGTCCGACTGGGTGTTTGAGTTGTGGAAATCAACTGGACTGCGTGGTTACACGATGGCAAAAATGCGGAAATTGTCACAGATTTTTCAAGAACAAAGAATGTTTCGAAAGGCATCAAAAGTTAGTTAATGGGAAAAAACTCTTTGCCAGTCAGTTTAACGTTGCGAAAAATGCCACAAACTCCTCAAATATCATGATGGGTCTCACAAATGTAATGAAGTTTCAGACGTACGACCACTTGTGTTACATTCAACCACTCACCGATAGAAGAAAGAACCAAGAATCTGACGATTCGATGGAAGAATTTGAGGAGGATAACTCTGACAGCCATGGTAACTACGTCTTTTACGATTTTGAATGCACGACCGACGAACATTGCACTCATATTCCAGATCTGTGCGTAGTGAGAATTCCACCGAATACGGAGAAAGTGTTCAATGGTTTACGTACCTTGGAAGATTTCTGCGAGTGGGCGTTAGAAAAAGAGCATAATGGGATGATTTTCATCGCGCATAATTCAAAGGGGTACGATGGAATTATGATTCTGAAATACTGTCACGATCACAAGATACTACCCTAAGTCATCATGAATGGTTCAAAAGTCATGCAACTATACATCCGTCGTGCAGATATCAAATTCATTGATAGCTTGAATTTCCTGCCCATGACTCTATCTAAACTTCCTAAGTCCTTTGGCATAGACGAGTTACACAAAGGCTGTTTTCCCCACCTGATTCTGAAAACCGCTGGAGAGAGTTACAGAGGACCCATACCCAAGGATCGTTATTTTGACCCAGATGGTATGAAGGAGGAGCCTAGAAAAAAATTCTACACATGGTACAATGGAGAAGTAGAAAAGAAATCCGTTTATGATTTACGTAAAGAACTGCTCAAGTACTGTCGGAGCGACGTGCGCATACTCGAGGAGTGTTGTTTGGCATTTAGGTCGATGATGATGGATCTCACCAAAGTTGACCCCTTCAACCATTGCATCACGATCGCTTCCGTGTGCAACATCATATTTCGAAAGCATTTCCTGACTCCTGACACAATCGGGGTTGTGCCTGAGAAAGGGTACCTCAGCGCCCAGAATCAATCCGTAGATGCTATAAGATGGATGGAATACAAGGCACACGTCAATAACACGCATATTCAACATGTTCGTAATTCCAGAAGGGAGATGAAAATTGGACTTTATTACGTAGACGGATATGATGCTTCTACCGAAACCTATGAATACTACGGTTGTTACTTCCACGGTTGTCCAAAGTGTTTTCCCAGAAGGAATGAGACGAATCGCAAGAATGAACTCAGTATGACATCCCTCTACGAAAGGCTACTGGCAAGGGAAGAGTGGTTGAAATCAAAAGGATACTCGCTAGTCACCATGTGGGAATGCAATTTCAAAAACCTGATGAAGAACAATCACAAAGTCGAGAGGTTTGTCGGAAGCTTAGATATCTCAAATCCTATCAGAGGCAGGGATCGTATAAATGCCCTGCGCCTGTATTATGAGGTCAAGGAAGGCGAAAAGATAGAATATGTTGACTTTTGCAGCCTCTACCCGTACATCAATAAGACCTTGCGATATCCAGTTGGCCATCCGACAGTCGTAACTAAAGACTTTATCGCCAAACCCACGGACTATTTCGGTATTATCAAGTGCGACGTTTTACCTCCGAGGAGATTGTATATACCAGTTCTACCTTTCAGGGTGAACAACAAACTGATGTTCCCACTCTGTTCCAAATGCGCAGAAACCATGAATCAAGACGAATGTCACCATGGTGTCAATGAACGTCAGCTGACGTGTGTTTGGTGCAATCCGGAATTGGAAAAGGCGGAAGAAGTAGGGTATCGCATCACCAAGGTATACGAAGTTTGGCATTACGATGAGTCAGCAACATACAACCCCAAAACTGGAGAAGGAGGGTTGTTCACCGAGTACATCAACATGTTTCTGAAAATTAAACAAGAGTCTTCAGGTTTTCCAGAGTGGTGTCACACCGAGGAAGACCGAACCATGTACATCCAAAGGTACTGCGAAAGAGAAGGTATCGTCTTGGACAGAAGCAAGATAATCACCAATCCAGGCCTCAGAGCTCTTGCCAAGCTAAATCTCAACTCGTTCTGGGGAAAGCTGCGACAGAGATCAAACTTTGGACAGACCACGTATGTAGAAACGCCCTCCAAACTGTTGGAAATGTTGATGGATAATACAAAGGACGTCACAGATCTTTCTTTTGTCTCTGACGAAATGGTTCTTGTCCAGCACTGCGATAAAGAAGACTACATTACCGAAGCACCCAATACGAATGTTGTACTGGCTGCCATGACAACAAGCTATGTCCGACTTAAACTCTACAGTGTTCTGGAGAAATTAGGTAGTAGAGGGTTGTACTTTGACACAGATTCCATCATTTACATACAGCGAGCTGGAGAATGGGATCAACCGACGGGTGATTATCTCGGAGATTTGACGAGAGAAATAACTCCGACGGATAATTACATCACACATTTCGTATCGGGAGGACCGAAGAATTACGCGTACCGACTACACAAACCGGACAAAAGTGGGAACCAAACGGTGTGTAAAGTGAGAGGGTTCACACTCAATTACAGAAATCAACTGGAAATTAATTTTGAATCGACTCGTTCGGAGAACAAGCGGTCCTCTACATGTCAAAGACCCTCGAAAAATAACGCGCAAGGGAGATAGAATATTCAATAGAGAAGAAATTAAAACGTACAGTTTAGTGTATGACAAACGGGTGATACAAGATGATTACTGTACCCTCCCATACGGCTTCTAAAAACAAAAAATATATAAATAGAAGCTAGATCGTCGGTTACCCATCATTCATCCATTTGAACCTTGAACAATCACATTGGCATGGGCTCTACCAAATCGGACGTGGTTCTATCGCTCGTCTATTCTGGCTTATGTACACTGCCTTAGTTTGTTTTAAACTGGATGTTGAAAAAGTACATTGAAGAATGTAAAAGGAGACACGATAACCAGTGAGGTCCTATGATATCGTCATGGATGCAAGATTGAAACACCCATTTACCTCTCTCGTGTGCGGTCCCACACAGTCTGAGAAGACGTTTTTAGTCAAACAGATATTAGAACAATGTGACAGCGTCATATCTCCACCACCAGACGTTATCTATTGGTGCTACGGCGAGTTTCAGCCAGCCTATTTGGAAATGATGAAGACAGTGCCTCAAATTCGCTTTATCGAAGGAATACCTCCAGATATTGGTAGAATAATTGACCCGGCTAAAAGAAACTTGTTGGTGATAGATGATCTGATGACAGAAACGGGTAACGATAAACAAATCGCCCAGTCCTTCATGAAGGCTCTCACCATCGAAATTTATCCGTGATACTGATTTTACAAAATCTCTTTCATCAGGGTAGACAATCGAGAACCATCAGTTTCAACACGCACTACATTTTCCTGTTTAAAAATCCAAGGGACGCATCACAAGTCAACGTTCTGGCAAAGCAAATGTACCCCGGAAACATTAAGTTTCTTTAGGAGGCATTCACCGATACCACCCAAGAACCTCACGGTTACCTCCTCGTGGATCTGATGCCACACACCCCTGAGGAAATATGCATTCAAACGAACATACTTTCATCTCAAGTACCGATAGTGTACGTGAGAATGGTATAAAAAAAGACAGTCTTTCATCGTCAGTCATTTCACCATGTCATCCCGCATGCAAAAGAACGCTGATTTTCTTTCTGTATTGTACAAGGCCAACTCGAAACAACAAAAGGGGATAATTGATGGAGCCTCTAGTGACTTGATACAGTGTCTGTGCGAATGCTCGCTCAATGTGTTGAAAGGGAACGTCCAGCTATTACCTAGTCAGAAAAGAAAATTGGCGTTGTACGTGAAACATCTCCGAGCACTGTCCAATAAAAAAACTCCAGTCAAGAAAAGAAAAAAATTCTGGTTCAGAAAGGAGGTTTCCTGGCCGCCTTGATTGCTCCCTTAATTTCGAGCATACTCCCTCCCCTACTAGGTCTTAAATAGATGGAATCCGTGAAGAAGATGGCTTTAGTCCCTGCTGAACTATTATCTACCATCCAAAGCCAGAATGCTCAAATGACGAGACCTGTGGTGAAATCATTGACTTCGCTGGATAGAGACATGAACGACATAATGCAAATGGAAGAGTTGCCTGAAGATGAAAAAGTCAAACTGTACCAACAGGTTCTACGCAAGTACTTGTTGTTGCGGGAGAAGAAAAACGAACCGATTCCAATCTCCGTTACGCAGCAATTACCCAGCACTGTTGCTGTAGCTGATCAGGAATCTCAACCCGACAAAGACGGTGTGCCAGATCAAATTACATCCAAAGTCTTACAAAGTGTTCCCAAGAGCATGCAGAGAAAAGCGAAGCTTCTACTACAGAAAGTTAAACAGAACCAACAGGTCTACTGGGGTGAAAATGGTGAATTAATCATTGATGGACAATCCATGCCAGGCACACACGTCATCGATTTAGTCAATGATTTCTTGCGTAAAAGGAAGAATTTAACCCCCACAGGTTGGAGAGAATTTGCCGAAGTTATGAAAATGTCAAATGTACCTCAAGATCTTGTTGGCAATACAGATCGGTGGTCTTACATGCATACCAACACATTCAAGGGGAGAGTTCCGAGGAGACATGGACCCCATGACGTTTTGCACACGGACAGAGGAACTGAATTCACCAACAGACTTTTTCAGAACTACCTCAAGAGTGAAGACATTAAGTTCTTTACTACAGGCAATGAGACTAAAGCCAGCATTGTGGAGAGATACAACAGAACCATCAAGGGAAAAATGTTCAGATATTTCACAAAGAACAACACGTTGACTTATCTACCTGTATTAGACGACATGGTACGTTCTTACAACAATACCCATCACAGAAGTATTAATAGCAAACCCACACTCGTTACCTACACGAACAAGAAAAAGGTCAGAGACATATTGTACGGTGATCTAAGCACAGAGAAAAAGGGGTTGAAGAAGAAGAAGATTTATAAACTCGGTGACAGAGTCAGAAACAGTAAAACCAAACACGTTTTCAAGAAAGGTTACCTACCCAATTGGACCGAAGAGGTATTCACGATTGTTGGACGTCTCAACACGCAACCACCTGTTTACAAAATTTCAGATTACAACGGCGAAATGTTGGAAGGTACTTTCTACGAAGAAGAACTTCAGAAAATAGTAAAAGACGATGATGCATTGTACATTGTGGAGAAAGTACTGCGCAAGAGAAAACGTACAGGCCACGTGGAATATTTCGTTAAGTAGCGTGGGTATGATGATTCGTTTAATTCTTGGATCAGGGACTTGCAACGTTTATAAATACCGTTCACACACGCGATGACCCGATTCATTTCAAAGATCATCATGTCGGGACAGGATTTCTTTTTGACGCTCCCTAGTAATGCCTCGCTCGATGTGTTCCCGAACAACACGTTGACAAAATACACTGTCAAACTACCGAGAACGCTTTCGCTAGATGGCGATTGGGAAGTAGCATTGGCCGACATCCACTACCCAAATTCGTGTTACAACGTCGTATATGGCGAAAATAGGATCTTTTACGATGCCTCACCCAATATGAGAGATCACGGAGAACTGAAATTGAAACCGGGCTACTACAACTCGATCGAAATGGTTTTAGATGTGATTCGAGAAAAAAGTCTACCAGATGAAATACTGATGACATATAATTCGAGGTCAAGGAGAGTGACCGTGGCGACCGAAGAAGGAGCTCGTGTAATCTTGATGGGTGGATTGGCCGAATTGTTAGGATTTTCCTCAAATACAACAATTACAAACGAAAGAAGCACTAGTCCCTACCTTGCCGACATTAGAAGTTTGTATTCCCTCTACATGTATTGCAATATAGTCGAACACCAAATGGTCGGTGACGTTTCCGTACCTCTCTTGAGAATAGTCAACATTGAAGGAACCCACGGTGATAGCGTCAATCACACTTACAACAAACCATACTTTCTCCCAATTCGAACGTCAACATTCGAGACTGTGGAGATTGATATAAGGTCTGATACGGTGGAGAAGGTGCCATTTCAATGCGGACGAGTGATCGTGACGCTGAGTTTTCGCAAAGCTCGTCCTTCGCTAGTGTGAAGAAAAAATGAACAGACATCGACCTTACACTCCTCACGTGGGGGTTTATAGAAATTACTACATGAATCAGATTGGACGAGGATCTGTATTTTCTGGCGATAGACTGCAATGCGGATATGGAATCGGAAGTATGTTTTCTGGATTGGCGAGATCGGCCGCACCTCTGTTAACACAAGGTCTGAAAGCAGTGGCAAAACCAGCGCTCGATGCCGGTTTGGGTAATCTAGGTGACGTTGTACAAGGGAAAAACTTTAAAAAAGCGGCTTCAAGTAGAGCAAAGACTGCGGGTCGTCAAATTACTTCTTCAGTATTGAGCAATTTATTTGGAAGACCCTCTCAAATGGGGCGAGGACCCACCATCGAAAGGAAGAAGACAACAACGAGACATGTCATTTCTTCCAAGGCTAAGAAGAGGAGAAGATCTCCGGATATATTCGACTGAACATCATGGCTTTTGTACACGAACACTCCTGCGAATGCGCAAAGACGGAACTCGATCTCTTTACTATTCCTCCGACACAGACAAGTATCAAAAAAGGAAGTTACGAAGAGGTAAACCCACTCACGAATATAGCCGATGGTCCGATCGAATTTGTAATACCTTCGGCCGGAAGTGACTACATCGATATTGGTTCTACGCTTTTGCACATCAAGGCTAAAATCACGAATGCCAACGGAAATAATGTGGCTGCACACGCCACTGTAGGGCCTGCAAACTTGTGGTTGCATTCCCTCTTCAATCAAATCGACGTGTACCTAAATGGAAAGCAGATTTCGGATGCATCTCCCACCTACTCTTACAGAGCCATGATCAAAACGCTATTGAATTATGGAGGCGACGCCAAATCAACGCAGATTGGTGCGGCGATATTTGAGAAGGACACAGCTGGAAAAATGAATGTTGCAAACCCAAGGGCTGATGATGATGATGCTAACATGGGACTCAAACGTCGATACGCATATACATCACTCAGTAAGACGGTCGACATGATCGGACGAATACACGGAGACATATTTTTTCAACCAAAGTATTTACTCAAAGGGGTGGAAGTTAGTCTGAAATTACATCGAAGTAAAAATCAGTTCTGCTTGATCAGTTCAACCGAAAATCCAGCATTCAAAGTAGTCATCACCGACGCTACTCTCCTGGTGAGAAAAGTCAAGTTGAGCCCCAGCGTACAACTGGGACACGTCGAAGCATTGAAACAAGCAAGGTACTGCAAAATACCCCATCGATCGATGCATTATGAAAATCGCTTCCATCCCGGCTGGTACTATGACATTAAACAAAGATTTGATATTCCTTGGTCAGTTGCCCAAAAGAATCATCCTGTGTCTGGTTTCTAATACGTCTTTCAATGGATCCTACGAAACCAATCCATTCAACTTCCAGAATTACGATATCACTTCACTCGTCCTCAACATTAGAGGCGAGCAAGTTCCTGCAAAGCCATTGAAGACGGACTTCACGGCAGCTGGTGGCAGAAGTTGCATCATGGCTTATTACACTCTATTTACCGGTACAAATAAAATGGGTCAAGACCAAGGCAACGGCATCACTCGAGACGAATATCCCGAAGGGTACACAATCTTCGCATTTGACCTCACTCCCGACGAATCGGCCAGCGATTATCACCTCAATTTGATACAAGAAGGAAAGATTGGTCTTGAGATTCAGTTCAGACAAGCATTGACTGAGACTGTGTCCGTTTTGATTTATGCTGAATACGACAACGTTATCGAGATTGACAGCGTTCGTATCAAACACCGATGACAGTAGCGGAGGCGGGACACATTGGGTGGCTTTTTATCTGAAGGATCCCTACCGTGGAGAATATTTTGACTCGTATGGTAGTCAACCCTACTACATGGAATTTAAGATATTTCTCGATAAAAACGTTTGTACATGGATCTACAATCATCAAATACTGCAAGCTCTGTTCTCTACAGTTTGTGGTCAATACGTCCTGTATTACTTGCTGCGCAGATGTCGAGGGGAACCTATGAAGTCCGTAGCCGACTCTTTTACGCGTGATAGACATTTGAATGACCTTTATGTGAACAGATATATCGAAAACGTGACCGGACTCAACCTCCCTAATTATGACAAATATTTTTTCCCACGCAGTTTTACTAGATGACTTATGCTTTTGAAATTTCACATGTATATATATCGATTTCATATTATCTCTCTTTTTTTTTCTTTTTATCACAGATGAGCGATTCTGATTAGAAAAAAGTGTGTATTGACTTTTCGATGTTACTCGTTTTTATTATAATCGAATACTTATCCGCATTTCAAAAATGTATACTTCATATACTCGAAATGTCATTTTTTATTCTTATATTACTCAGTTTTTTATCCATTCTTTTTGATTATTTACTCAAACAAAAAAACAAAAAAACAAAAACAAAACAAAAACAAAATGTATACTTTCTATATACTCAATTTCAATTACTCAGTTTTTAATCCATTTTGAATATTTACTCATTAGTAGATTTCCCCCTTCTTTGTGTAATAAACTCTGTTAGTTTTCAAAATGACGTTTATTTATTAGAGTGAGTGTGTGTGTGTGTGTGTGTGTGTGTGTGAGCGCCATCTACGACACATTCTGGAAAGTCTTTCGTCCACGCTCGTCCAATTAAAAAAATAATAAAAAAAAAAATGATGGTAATTTATGCAAATGTATTCACGATGTCCTCGACACGACCTCGTATTCAAATCTATATTATGTATGCAAATGTATTCACAATATCCCATTGTGACGTCATCCTCATTCAAATCAACCCCTTTACGGCCATGGTCCTCATTTATGCTAATTTATGCACGTATTCCCACTGTGACGTCATTATTTATGCTCATCTATGCACAGGCACCCATTGTGACGTCATCCCCCCCGTATGAAAAAATTATGGTAATTTATGCAAATGTATTCACGATAACCTTGACACGACCTCGTATTCAAATCTATTTTATGAATGCAAATGTATTCACAATATCCCATTGTGATGTCATCCTCATTCAAATGAACCCCTTTACGGCCATTTACGGTCCTCATTTATGCTAATTTATGCACGTATTCCCATTGTGACGTCATCCCACCCCATATAAAAAATGATAGTAATTTATGCAAATGTATTCACGATGACTTCGACACGACCTCGATGAACAGCACCCTCATGGTCGTACCTATAGTCCATCTTAATCTACTCTTGCATCCGATACAAAACTGATGACTATTTAAGTTATATTCCTATCACCACATCTTATAACTGGATATGTGGTGACATAATATATCAAGGTTTCGTTGATCAGAACAAGGTTATGTTTAATAATTGATGATAGTGTTGATTGGACTTAATCATCATGTCTCAGTCGGTGAAGGTATATGCAAATAAACATAAACATAAAGATTTCATAATTAGTACGAAAAATAAGACGAATTGAAGAATAAGTGTCAATCAAAATAAATTGTATGTTGTCACGTGGTGTAACCAAAAACGAACATTCTTTTGGAGTAATCGTGCTTTAAATTAGGAATATTTTTGGGAAATGCATGATTCCAATGGACAAGCAAGATAATTTCAAACAATGTGTAAATGAAAACAGAAAAATCAGTGTAGATTATTAAAAAGTTACGTTATATTGTAAAACACTAGATTTGCAAATGGTGGACTGATATCCATCAATGTAGGCAGTTTAATAAAGGTCAATTGTTTAAAACACATTTTATGAAAATAAAAAAAGAAGAAGAAATGCAAGAAAAAAGCTGGCAGGCTGCACCAGGCAATGCCTTGATGGATGCAATTAGGACCAGAACTGGGTTACACCACTCTTTGGGTATTTAGGATCTTGAAATTTGCAATCTTTCAAATCTTGAAACCTGTAGAGAGAGGAGATACAGCAGGCAAATATACCCATGTCACGTGTTCAGGGCGGTGACTTTGTAGAATCTGCAACTGAGCGCAAAGCATCAGAAGAAACTGGCTTTATATGGATACGATGCAGGGGTAATTTCGCTGAGAACACCAATCATAATTCAGATCAGCCAAACAATCTTGAGATCAATGATAGACAACGCGCCCCAAAGACAGGATTCCCTCGCACTCGCATCCAATCTTAAAATGATGACTAATTAAGTTATATTCCTATCACCACATCTTATAACTGGATATGTGGTGACATAATATATCAAGGTTTCGTTAATCTGAACAAGGTTATGTTCAATATTTGATGATAGTGTTGATTGGACTTAATCATGATGTCTCAGTCGGTGAAGGTATAAGCAAATATTGAAAAATAAAGATTTCATAATTAGCACGGAAAATAAGACAAATTGAAGAATAAGTGTCATTCAAAATAAAGTTTATGTTGTCACGTGGTGTAACCAAAAAAAGAACATTCTTTTAGAGTAATCGTACTTTAAATTAGGAATATTTTTTGGGAAATGTACGATTCCAATGGACAAGCAAGATAATTTCAAACAATGTATAAATGAAATCAGAAAAATCAGTGTAGATTATTAAAAAGTTACGTTATATTGTAAAACACTAGATTTGCAAATGGTGGACTGATATCCATCAATGTAGGCAGTTTAATAAAGGTCAATTGTTTAAAACACATTGTATGAAAATAAAAAAAGAAGAAGAAATACAAGAAAAAAGCTAGCAGGCTGCACCAGGCAATGCCTTGATGGATGCAATTAGAACCAGAACTGGGATACACCACTCTTTGGGTCTTTAGGATCTTGAAATTTGCAATCTTTCAAAGCTTGAAACCTGTAGAGAGGGGAGATAAAGCAGCCAAATATACCCATGTCACGTGTTCAGGGCAGTGACTTTGTAGAATCTGCAACTGAGCGCAAAGCATCAGGAGAAACTGGCTTTATATGGATCCGATGTACGGGTAATTTTGCTGGGAACACCAATCATAATTCAGATCAGCCAAACAATATTGCGATCAGTGATAGACAACGCGCCCCAAAGGCAGGATTCCCTCGCACTCACATCCAATCTAAAAATGATGACTAATTAAGTTATATTCCTATCACCACATCTTATAACTGGATATGTGGTGACATAATATATAAAGGTTTCGTTAATCTGAACAAGGTTATGTTCAATAATTGATGATAGTTTTGATTGGACTTAATCATGATGTCTCAGTCGGTGAAGGTATAAGCAAATATTCAAAAATAATGATTTCATAATTAGTACGGAAAATAAGACAAATTGAAGAATAAGTGTCATTCAAAATAAAGTTTATGTTGTCACGTGGTGTAACCAAAAAAGAACATTCTTTTGGAGTAATCGTACTTTAAATTAGGAATATTTTTGGGGAAATGCATGATTCCAGTGAACAAGCAAGATAATTTCACACAATGTGTAAATGAAATCAGAAAAATCACTGTAGATTATTAAAAAGTTACGTTATATTGTAAAACACTAGATTTGCAAATGGTGGACTGATATCCATCAATGTAGGCAGTTTAATAAAGGTCAATTGTTTAAAACACATTGTATGAAAATAAAAAAAGAAGAAGAAATACAAGAAAAAAGCTAGCAGGCTGCACCAGGCAATGCCTTGATGGATGCAATTAGAACCAGAACTGGGATACACCACTCTTTGGGTCTTTAGGATCTTGAAATTTGCAATCTTTCAAATCATGAAACCTGTAGAGAGGGGAGATAAAGCAGCCAAATATACCCATGTCATGTGTTCAGGGCGGTGACTTTGTAGAATCTGCAACTGAGCGCAAAGCATCAGGAGAAACTGGCTTTATATGGATACGATGTACGGGTAATTTTGCTGGGAACACCAATCATAATTCAGATCAGCCAAACAATCTTGCGATCAATGATAGACAATGCGCCCCAAATGCAGGATTCCCTCACACTCACATCCAATCTTAAAATGATGACTAATTAAGTTATATTCCTATCACCACATCTTATAACTGAATATGTGGTGACATAATATATCAAGGTTTCGTTAATCTGAACAAGGTTATGTTCAATAATTGATGATAGTGTTGATTGGACTTAATCATGATGTCTCAGTCGGTGAAGGTATAAGCAAATATTCAAAAATAATGATTTCATAATTAGTACGGAAAATAAGACAAATTGAAGAATAAGTGTCATTCAAAATAAAGTTTATGTTGTCACGTGGTGTAACCAAAAAAAGAACATTCTTTTGGAGTAATCGTACTTTAAATTAGGAATATTTTTGGGGAAATGCATGATTCCAGTGAACAAGCAAGATAATTTCACACAATGTGTAAATGAAATCAGAAAAATCAGTGTAGATTATTAAAAAGTTACGTTATATTGTAAAACACTAGATTTGCAAATGGTGGACTGATATCCATCAATGTAGGCAGTTTAATAAAGGTCAATTGTTTAAAACACATTGTATGAAAATAAAAAAAAGAAGAAGAAATACAAGAAAAATGCTAGCAGGCTGCACCAGGCAATGCCTTGATGGATGCAATTAGAACCTGAACTGGGATACACCACTCTTTGGGTCTTTAGGATCTTGAAATTTGCAATCTTTCAAATCATGAAACCTGTAGAGAGGGGAGATAAAGCAGCCAAATATACCCATGTCATGTGTTCAGGGCGGTGACTTTGTAGAATCTGCAACTGAGCGCAAAGCATCAGGAGAAACTGGCTTTATATGGATACGATGTACGGGTAATTTTGCTGGGAACACCAATCATAATTCAGATCAGCCAAACAATCTTGCGATCAATGATAGACAATGCGCCCCAAAGGCAGGATTCCCTCACACTCACATCCAATCTAAAAATGATGACTCATTAAGTTATATTCCTATCACCACATCTTATAACTGGATATGTGGTGACATAATATATAAAGGTTTCGTTAATCTGAACAAGGTTATGTTCAATAATTGATGATAGTTTTGATTGGACTTAATCATGATGTCTCAGTCGGTGAAGGTATAAGCAAATATTCAAAAATAATGATTTCATAATTAGTACGGAAAATAAGACAAATTGAAGAATAAGTGTCATTCAAAATAAAGTTTATGTTGTCACGTGGTGTAACCAAAAAAGAACATTCTTTTGGAGTAATCGTACTTTAAATTAGGAATATTTTTGGGGAAATGCATGATTCCAGTGAACAAGCAAGATAATTTCACACAATGTGTAAATGAAATCAGAAAAATCAGTGTAGATTATTAAAAAGTTACGTTATATTGTAAAACACTAGATTTGCAAATGGTGGACTGATATCCATCAATGTAGGCAGTTTAATAAAGGTCAATTGTTTAAAACACATTGTATGAAAATAAAAAAAGAAGAAAAAATACAAGAAAAAAGCTAGCAGGCTGCACCAGGCAATGCCTTGATGGATGCAATTAGAACCAGAACTGGGATACACCACTCTTTGGGTCTTTGGGATCTTGAAATTTGCAATCTTTCAAATCATGAAACCTGTAGAGAGGGGAGATAAAGCAGCCAAATATACCCATGTCATGTGTTCAGGGCGGTGACTTTGTAGAATCTGCAACTGAGCGCAAAGCATCAGGAGAAACTGGCTTTATATGGATACGATGTACGGGTAATTTTGCTGGGAACACCAATCATAATTCAGATCAGCCAAACAATCTTGCGATCAATGATAGACAATGCGCCCCAAATGCAGGATTCCCTCACACTCACATCCAATCTAAAAATGATGACTAATTAAGTTATATTCCTATCACCACATCTTATAACTGAATATGTGGTGACATAATATATCAAGGTTTCGTTAATCTGAACAAGGTTATGTTCAATAATTGATGATAGTGTTGATTGGACTTAATCATGATGTCTCAGTCGGTGAAGGTATAAGCAAATATTCAAAAATAATGATTTCATAATTAGTACGGAAAATAAGACAAATTGAAGAATAAGTGTCATTCAAAATAAAGTTTATGTTGTCACGTGGTGTAACCAAAAAAAGAACATTCTTTTGGAGTAATCGTACTTTAAATTAGGAATATTTTTGGGGAAATGCATGATTCCAGTGAACAAGCAAGATAATTTCACACAATGTGTAAATGAAATCAGAAAAATCAGTGTAGATTATTAAAAAGTTACGTTATATTGTAAAACACTAGATTTGCAAATGGTGGACTGATATCCATCAATGTAGGCAGTTTAATAAAGGTCAATTGTTTAAAACACATTGTATGAAAATAAAAAAAAGAAGAAGAAATACAAGAAAAATGCTAGCAGGCTGCACCAGGCAATGCCTTGATGGATGCAATTAGAACCTGAACTGGGATACACCACTCTTTGGGTCTTTAGGATCTTGAAATTTGCAATCTTTCAAATCATGAAACCTGTAGAGAGGGGAGATAAAGCAGCCAAATATACCCATGTCATGTGTTCAGGGCGGTGACTTTGTAGAACCTGCAACTGAGCGCAAAGCATCAGGAGAAACTGGCTTTATATGGATACGATGTACGGGTAATTTTGCTGGGAACACCAATCATAATTCAGATCAGCCAAACAATCTTGCGATCAATGATAGACAATGCGCCCCAAAGGCAGGATTCCCTCACACTCACATCCAATCTAAAAATGATGACTAATTAAGTTATATTCCTATCACCACATCTTATAACTGGATATGTGGTGACATAATATATCAAGGTTTCGTTAATCTGAACAAGGTTATTTTCAATAATTGATGATAATCTTGATTGGATTTAATCATAATGTATCAGTCGGTGAAGGTGTATGCAAATATTCAAACATAAAGATTTCATAATTAGTACGAATAATAAGACGAATTGAAGATTAAGTGTCAATCAAAATCAATTTTATGTTGTCACGTGGTGTAACCAAAAACGAACATTCTTTTGGAGTAATCGTGCTTTAAATCAGGAATATTTTTTGGGAAATGCATGATTCCAATGGACAAGCAAGATAATTTCAAACAATGTATAAATGAAATCAGAAAAATCAGTGTAGATTATTATAAAGTTACGTTATATTGTAAAACACTAGATTTGCAAATGGTGGACTGATATCCATCAATGTAGGCAGTTTAATAATGGTCAATTGTTTAAAACACATTGTATGAAAATAAAAGAAAGAAGAAGAAATACAAGAAAAAAGCTAGCAGGCTGCACCAGGCAATGCCTTGATGGATGCAATCAGGACCAGAACTGGGACACACCATTCTTTGGGTCTTTAGGATCTTGAAATTCGCAATCTGTCAAATCTTGAAACCTGTCGAGAGGGGAGATACAGCAGCCAAATATACCCATGTCATGTGTTCAGGGCGGTGACTTTGTAGAATCTGCAACTGAGCGCCAAGCATCGGGAGAAACTGGCTTTATATGGATACGATGTACGGGTAATTTTGTTGGGAACACCAATCATAATTCAGATCAGCCAAACAATCTTGCGATCAATGATAGACAATGCGCCCCAAAGGTAGGATTCCCTCGCACTCGCATCCGATCTAAAAATGATGACTATTTTAGTTATATTCCTACCACCACATCTTATGACTGGATATGTGGTGACACAATATATCAAGGTTTCGTTAATCTGAACAAGGTTATGTTCAATAAATGATGACAGTGTTGATTGGACTTAATCATGATGTCTCAGTCGGTAAAGGTATAAGCAAATATTCAAAAATAAAGATTTCATAATTAGTACGGAAAATAGGACAAATTGAAGAATAAGTGTCATTCAAAATAAAGTTTATGTTGTCACGTGGTGTAACCAAAAAATGAACATTCTTTCGGAGTAATCGTACTTTAAATTAGGAATATTTTTTGGGAAATGCATGATTCCAATGGACAAGCAATATAATTTCAAACAATGTGTAAATGAAAACAGAGAAATCAGTGTAGATTATTAAAAAGTTAAGTTATATTGTAAAACAATAGATTTGCAAATGGTGGACTGATATCCAACAATGTAGGCAGTTTAATAAAGGTCAATTGTTTAAAACACATGGTATGAAAATAAAAAAAAGAAGAAGAAATAAAAGAAAAAAGCTAGCAGGCTGCACCAGGCAATGTCTTGATGGATGCAATTAGGACCAGAACTGGGACACACCACTCTTTGGGTCTTTAGGATCTTGAAATTCGCAATCTTTCAAATCTTGAAACCTGTAGAGAGGGGAGATACAGCAGCCAAATATACCCATGTCACGTGTTCAGGGCGGTGACTTTGTAGAATCTGCAACTGAGCGCCAAGCATCGGGAGAAACTGGCTTTATATGGATACGATGTACGGGTAATTTTGTTGGAAACACCAATCATAATTCAGATCAGCCAAACAATCTTGCGATCAATGATAGACAATGCGCCCCAAAGGTAGGATTCCCTCGCACTCGCATCCGATCTAAAAATGATGACTATTTTAGTTATATTCCTCCCACCACATCTTATAGCTGGATATGTAGTGACATAATATATCAAGGTTTCGTTAATCTGAACAAGGTTATGTTCAATAAATGATGATAGTGTTGATTGGACTTAATCATGATGTCTCAGTCGGTAAAGGTATAAGCAAATATTCAAAAATAAAGATTTCATAATTAGTACAGAAAATAAGACAAATTGAAGAATAAGTGTCATTCAAAATAAAATTTATATTGGATGGACATTCCCAGCGAAAGTGTCAGGAGCCACGCAATATGGAGTTAGTGAACCAAAGGTTCGTCAAATTGTTCTTTGATCAGAAGGGAAACGGAGCTGGACACCTGTAGAGGGGCAATCTGGTGTCCATGAAAACCCTTGTCCCAACCATGATAATACATATGGGGGCCTAGATGGAAGTGGTGAAGAGACTGAGCCAATCAGTGTCATGACCAGCCAGGCTAATGTCACAACTCGTGACATACCTGATGGACTTGTTGGTGGTGCTGCTGAGGTTCATGTTTTTGTGGAGGGAGTCCGGTGCAAATGTCTCCTTGATAGTGGGTCACAAGTCACCTTGGTTTCTATTTCTTTCTATAAAAGTAAGCTTCATCACTGTCATCTGCGGCCTGTACATGACTTGGTGGTTGTTGGTGCTGCTGGCCAAGTAGTGCCATATGATGGGTTTATTAGGATTTCTGTAAGGTTTCCCAAGAATATTGCTGGTACTGGTGAGACATTTCAGACCTTAGCTTTAGTATGTTCAGACAGTGAAAAGGAAAGTGATTGTCCTGTTATATTTGGTACAAATACTAATCTGTTTAGAAATATGGCAAATGTATGCAGAGAAGTGGCTGGTGGACAGTAGCTGAAGAAGTTGACAATGAATAGTTTGTGTGCTCAAGCATACAAGCGAGTTAACATACTGGACATGTATGACTCGAATGGAAGGATGGGTGAGGTGAAACTGATGCGAAAACGTGCTGTCTCTGTTGCTGGTGGTGCTACTGTACCCTTGACTGGAGTGACCAGGGTGAAGCCTGGAATACCCAATATGACAGTACTTCTGGAGTCACCACAACGTTTCAACCTTCCTGGTGGACTAATTGTAAAGAGCAGTGTAGCTCAACTGAAGTCTGGAAGTATCCAGAAGTTCAAGGTAGTGGTGCATAATGAGACGAATCATGATGTTTGTATTCCCCCAAAGAGTATACTCGCTGAGTTGCATGTACCTGATTGGGTGCGAACTATACAACCCAGTGAGTTATACTCTCAAAAAGTTGAACCAAAAGCAAGTACTCGCTGTGGTGGTTTTAGTGTATCAGTAGACGCATCTCAGAAAGGGAGTCCGACTGTTTAATTTGGCAATGCACCCCTTGGGGAAGATGACAAGAAGAGAATAACTGAGAAGCTGAATAGGCGTCAACATGTATTCTCACGTCATGACTGGGATGTGGGCTGTACTTCAGCAGTGGAGCATAGAATTCCTCTGCATGATTCTACCCCTTTCAGGGAACGGTCCAGGAGGATTACTCCAGCAGATTTTGATGATGCCAGGAGGCACATTCAGGATCTACTTGATGCGGGTAT
Organism: Saccoglossus kowalevskii; assembly: GCF_978046115.1. Taxonomy (NCBI): domain Eukaryota; kingdom Metazoa; phylum Hemichordata; class Enteropneusta; family Harrimaniidae; genus Saccoglossus; species Saccoglossus kowalevskii. The sequence continues at coordinate 9,661,934 of NC_140657.1, forward strand.
TATTAAGGAATCTAGGAGTCAATATGCCTCACCAATTGTCCTGGTGAGGAAAAAGAATGGAACTTTACGACTATGTGTGGACTATCGAACACTGAATCAATGTACCATCCCTGATCAATATACCGTACCAAGAATCCAAGATGCATTGGATTGTTTAAACTGATGTACATGGTTCCATGTTCTGGATTTGAAATCTGGATATTATCAGATACCTATGGATGAAGCCGATAAAGAGAAAACTGCATTCATATGTCCTCTAGGGTTCTACCAGTTTGAACGCATGCCGCAAGGTATTACTGGAGCACCCGCTACATTCAAATGCTTGATGGAGAAATGCATGTCTGATATGCATTTATTAGACGTTCTGTATACCTAGATGACCTGATCGTATTTGGTCGCATCCTGGGAGAAGCAGAGGACCGACTTATGAAGGTGCTTGATAGACTGGCTGAATATGGGTTGAAGCTGTCTGCAGAAAAGTGCCAACTTTTCCAAAAATCTGTAAAATATCTTGGCCACATTGTTGGTGAAGATGGGGTTAAACCAGACCCTGACAAAATAGAGGCCTTGAAGACTTGGCCTACTCCGAGTAACATCAGAGAATTGAAATCCTTATTAGGAATTTTAGTTTATTATCGCCGATTTGTGGCAAACTGCTCAAATAGTAAATCCACCGAATGACTTAACTGCTGGTTATCTTCCACCCAAATTACGAAAGAAGATGTCCAAGAAAATGAAAGCTGATGTGACTTATCACAGTGCGACTGAACCGTTTGGAGACTGTTGGACACCTGCCTGTCAACAAGCCATGGATAAAGTGATAAATTTGTTAACGCATCCTCCAATACTAGCATTTGCTGATCTGACACTTCCATTCGTCTTACATGTAGATGCTAGTCTAGATGGCCTGGGTGGTGTCCTATATCAGAAGCAAGACAATGATTTGAAACATATTGCCTATGCCAGCAGGGGATTGAGTCAAAGTGAACGGCGATATCCTGTGCACAAACTTGAATTTCTTGCCCTCAAGTGGTGCATTACATGGTGTAAAGTGCACAGTACTTACGGACAATAATCCGCTTACCTATCTACAGACCACTGCCAAGCTAGATGCAGCAGGTCACCGTTGGTTATCTGCTCTTGCTGCTTATGATTTTACTCTCCACTATCGTAGAGGATGTCTCAACATTTATGCTGATGCATTATCCCGCCGACCTCGATCTGATAGAGATGCTAGTGATACTCCATCCATGGAGGAAGAAATAGAAAGATTGAGAGCTCGGTTAGAAGGTCGTTGTCAAGAACCTGATGAAGTAGTACCTGGAGAGGTAGTTGGAGCTATTAGCATGCAGCATGGAGTGGTGCTGAAGACGTGGTGCCATGTTGATGGAGAAGTGGCCAATTGTAATTCCACTTCTATTAGAACAAACTCTTCTGTTGAGTTTCAGCCAACCCTTGTAGAGACTGTATGCAAGTCAGGGGGCGCTATCCCTCAAGAATGTATTGAGCCAATTCGACCAGGTACTGATATGTCCACTTCCCTGCATGTGAGAGACTGGTATCAGCTACAAAGGACTGACCCATCGATAAAACAAGTTATAGGGTATCTGGAAGAAAACATCAAACCAGTGTCTGGCATTCATGATCGTGAGGTGAAGTTGTTGCTGAAAGAATGGGGGAAGTTGTGTTTCCGAGATGGAATCCTGTACAGACGCAGCCATGACTCTGTTGGTAAAACACAAAATCAGCTAGTTTTGCCACAGGAATTTAGGGATCAAGCTGTTAAGTCTCTACACGATGAACTAGGTCATATGGGAGTGGAGAGAACACTAGAACTAGTCAGGGCTCGGTTTTATTGGCCCAAGATGAGAGCTATAATAGAGAATAAGATTAAGAACTGTGGACGGTGTGTCAGACGAAAGTCTTTACCAAAGAGAGCGGCTCCATTAGTTAATATTCATACCAGTGCTCCCATGGAATTAGTATGCATAGATTTTCTTACTTTAGAACCAGACCGCAGTAATACTCAAAATGTTCTTGTTGTTACTGATCATTACACTCGATATGCGCAAGCATTTCCCACCAAGGACCAAGAGGCCAAAACGGTAGCTAAAGTTCTTTTGGAAAAATACTTTGTTCAGTATGGTCTCCCTGGGCGTATCCACTCTGACCAGGGTAGAAATTTCGAGAGTCGTTTGTTGAAAGAGGTATTTCAGGTACTGGGTATTCGGAAATCAAGGACGACACCTTACCATCCTCAGGGAGATACGCAGCCCGAACGCTTTAATAGGACGCTGTTAAACATGCTGGGAACTCTGGAAGACAAGGACAAACTGCACTGGAGCCAGCATATCAGTTTTTTAGTGCATGCCTACAATTGTACTAGGAACGATAGCACTCACTTTTCACCTTATTACTTGATGTTTGGTCGTGAAGCATGACTACCCATGGATCTGTGTTTTGGAGTAACTCCTGATGAACACAGCAATACAGCATATCTAGAGTACATTCAGCAACTCACAGGTAGACTCCAGAAAGCCTACAGGCTTGCAACAAATGAGGCGACAAAGTCAGCTGTGGCTAACAAAAGAAGATATGACAGCAAAGTCCATGCAAGCCATCTGATGCTTGGTAATAAGGTGTTAGTTTGGAATGTTGGATTGCATGGAAAACACAAGTTATCTGATCGATGGAAGCCTGATATCCATGTGGTAGTCAAACAACATGGTGAGTTACCAGTCTATACAGTAAAGCCTGAGAGTGGAGATGGATCTGAAAGAACTTTACATAGGAACTTACTACTTCCGGTTGGGTATTTGTCAGAGTCGCACTCTAGCGTGGAGCAGACCCCTCCCTCTCGGCCACGTACTAGACAATTTGTCAAGCAACAGCAGAGATGTTTGGAATTGGATTCTGATGATGATTCAGAAGAAGAATATGATTCTGTGTGCCACTTTGATCCAGGGTGGGACCAGCCAACTGCCCAATTGCAATCACCAGAAGTTTCATTGCCCAATTCTTCTCTATTAAATGTCAATGCTCCAATTTTTAGCCCTGTACATACATCTATGCCCTTGGATATTCCTAAACACACCCCTATTTCCTCTGACACTCCTACATGTATATCAATACCCCATACCCTTCCTATTAGTCAATTACAGACACCTGCTAGTCCATCAAAGGAAACCCTGCTGAATGATGATATTTCGTGCTCACTGCCATCTCCTCTATCACCCATTAGGGCATCATCACCAGATAGTCCTAAATTGAATTCTGAGGGAGGATCTTTCTGAACCGGAAACTATGTCACCTGGTCCTATTGAGTTTGATGGCCTGAATAGCAGGCCTAGAAGAGTTAATGCTGGTCGACCTGTTGAGAGGTTGACTTATGATATTCTAGGTGAACCCACTAGTTACTGTGCCCAGAATTATAAATGTTCTATGGTTGTACCTGCTCACATATTTGCGACTTCTTTGTACTATTAATAATATTGTACTTTGTATATTCTTAACTACTGAAATCGAATAGGTTTTGCTATGTTGAGATTATAGTATCATTGTATTTTAGACTTTTACTCAAACCAATTGTACTGTATTTAAGCTATTGATTGCCTGAATGATTCCTCAGGGACGAGTGAATGGTTGGAGTGGGGAGATGTAACCCGTGTGGTATTATTATATGTACTGCGCCCTCTATTGGTGCGTATGCTCATGAATAGTAATGAGGCTATTTGACCCTTGCCCCAACTCCCGCCTGAACGAAAGTGATCCTGCCGCACATCTAGTTCGCGCGCTGCCAGAAATTCTTCTTTTGTGTTATATAGGAACTTTGTTGGTCCTTGGGTGCTTTATAATCATTTCAGTGTGGCATCAAAACAGTTCTACCGGCAAGATCTAGTTGGTGTAATTCTACCAGTGTGCATTGCAAGAGCGTATCTCAGGATCGCAGGATAAAGAGGAATTCCTACCAACTGGTGTGATGAAAGAAAACAGAACTGTAGTTTGAACTTTATGTATGCCGGATAAGTGTACTGTATTTCCAACTATTTATTTCCAGCAAGGGAATAAGAATACTGTAATAGAGTATCAATGGATGTTTACTTGAATTGGTGTATCCTTTATCATATACTTGCCTAGGTTTATGGTACTTTCAATAGTACAGTGTTAGCCATTGTATAATAAACGTTGAGTTGATTGTATTACACTGCATCCGAGCAAATTCTTTGGAACTTAAGGATAAAACCTGGGACCCGGTATTAAGACCGGTTACATTACGATGAGTCGGCAACATACAACCCCGAAACTGGAGAAGGAGGGTTGTTCACCGAGTACATCAACATGTTTCTGAAAATTAAACAAGAGTCTTCAGGTTTCCCAGAGTGGTGTCACACCGAGGAAGACCGAACCATGTACATCCAAAGGTACCGCGAAAGAGAAGGTATCGTCTTAGACAGAAGCAAGATAATCACCAATCCAGGCCTCAGAGCTCTTGCCAAGCTAAATCTCAACTCGTTCTGGGGAAAGCTGGGACAGAGATCAAACTTTGGACAGACCACGTATGTAGAAATGCCCTCTAAACTGTTGGAAATGTTGATGGATAATACAAAGGACGTCACAGATCTTTCTTTTGTCTCTGACGAAATGGTTCTTGTCCAGCACTGCGATAAAGAAGACTACATTACCGAAGCACCCAATACGAATGTTGTACTGGCTGCCATGACGACAAGCTATGCCCGACTTAAACTCTACAGTGTTCTGGAGAAATTAGGTAGTAGAGGGTTGTACTTTGACACAGATTCCATCATTTACATCCAGCGAGCTGGAGAATGGGATCCACCGACAGGTAATTATCTCGGAGATTTGACGAGAGAAATAACTCTGACGGATAATTACATCACACATTTCGTATCGGGAGGACCAAAGAATTACGCGTACCGACTACACAAACCGGACAAAAGTGGGAACCAAACGGTGTGAAAAGTGAGAGGGTTCACCCTCAATTACAGAAATCAACTGGAAATTAATTTTGACTCCATGAATCGACTCGTTCGGAGAACAAGCGGTCCTCTACACGTCAAAGACCCTCGAAAAATAACGCACAAGGGAGATAGAATATTCAATAGAGAAGAAATTAAAACGTACAGTTTAGTGTAGTGTATGACAAACGGGTGATACAAGATGATTACTGTACCCTCCCATACGGCTTCTAAAAACAAAAAATATATAAATAGAAGCTAGATCGTCGGTTACCCATCATTCATCCATTTGAACCTTGAACAATCACATTGGCATGGGCTCTACCAAATCGGACGTGGTTCTATCACTCGTCTATTCTGGCTTATGTACACTGCCTTATTTTGTTTTAAACTGGATGTTGAAAAAGTACATTGAAGAATGTAAAAGGAGACGCGATAACCAGTGAGGTCCTATGATATCGTCATGGATGCAAGATTGAAACACCCATTTACCTCTCACGTGTGCGGCCCCACACAGTCTGGGAAGACGTTTTTAGTCAAACAGATATTAGAACAATGTGACAGCGTCATATCTCCACCACCAGACGTTATCTATTGGTGCTACGGCGAGTTTCAGCCAGCCTATTTGGAAATGATGAAGACAGTGCCTCAAATTCGCTTTATCGAAGGGATACCTCCAGATATTGGTAGAATAATCGACCCGGCTAAAAGAAACTTGTTGGTGATAGATGATCTGATGACAGAAACGGGTAACGATAAACAAATCGCCCAGTCCTTCATGAAGGGATCTCACCATCGAAATTTTTCCGTGATACTGATTTTGCAAAATCTCTTTCATCAGGGCAGACAATCGAGAACCATCAGTCTCAACACGCATTACATTTTCCTGTTTAAAACTCCAAGGGACGCATCACAAGTCAACGTTCTGGCAAAGCAAATGTACCCCGGAAACATTAAGTTTCTTCAGGAGGCATTCACCGATGCCACCCAAGAACCTCACGGTTACCTCCTCGTGGATCTGATGCCAGACACCCCTGAGGAAATACACATTTGAACGAACATACTTTCATCTCAAGTACCGATAGTGTACGTGAGAATGGTATAAAAAAAGACAGTCTTTCATCGTCAGTCATTTCACCATGTCATCCCGCATGCAAAATAACGCTGATTTTCTCTCTGTATTGCACAAGGCCAACTCGAAACAACAAAAGGGGATAATTGATGGAGCCTCTAGTGACTTGATACAGTGTCTGTGCGAATGCTCGCTCAATGTGTTGAAAGGGAACGTCCAGCTATCACCTAGTCAGAAAAGAAAATTGGCGTTGTACGTGAAACATCACCGAGCACTGTCCAATAAGAAAACTACAGTCAAGAAAAAGTAAAAAATTCTGGTTCAGAAAGGAGGTTTCCTGGCCGCCTTGATTTCTTCCTTAATTTCGAGCATACTCCCTCCCCTACTAGGTCTTAAATAGATGGAATCCGTGAAGAAAATGGCTTTAGTCCCTGCTGAGCTATTATCTACCATCCAAAGCCAGAATGCTCAAATGACGAGACCTGTGGTGAAATCATTGACTTCGCTGGATAGAGACATGAACGACATAACGCAAATGGAAGAGTTGCCTGAAGATGAAAAAGTCAAACTGTACCAACAGGTTCTACGCAAGTACTTGTTGTTGCGGGAGAAGAAAAACGAACCGATTCCAATCTCCGTTACACAGCAATTACCCAGCACTGTTGCTGTGTAGCCGATCGGGAATCTCAACCCAACAAAGACGGTGTGCCAGATCAAATTACATTCAAAGTCTTACAAAGTGTTCCCAAGAGCATGCAGAGAAAAGCGAAGCTTCTACTACAGAAAGTTAAACAGAACCAACAGGTCGACTGGGATGAAAATGGTGAATTAATCAATGATGGACAATCCGTGCCAGGCACGCACGTCATCGATTTAGTAAATGACTTCTTGCGTAAAAGGAAGAATTTCACCCCCACAGGTTGGAGAGAATTTGCCATAGTTATGAAAATGTCAAATGTACCTCAAGACCTTGTTGGCAATACAGATCGGTGGTCTTACATGCATACCAACACACTCAAGGAGTTCCGAGGAGACGTGGACCCCATGTGGTTTCCACTCCCATTCATCCTCGACACACGTGGGTGACGTATTAAATAGAACCTCGTCGCAACCCCTAGATCTCTCTTTGGTTCAGTCGGTCGTGATGGATCCACGCTGTCCCGCTTTGCTTTCGTTAATCGAACGTATCCACTGCCTCTGCGCGTGTGAAATAACCACACCCGTAAACAATGACGAAGAAGGTGGACACCGTCCTAGACGAACTGTTTTACGATGTCCAAAGTCCTGGAAGTTACAGGGGTTTGAATTCCCTTTACGCTGCCGTAAAAAAAAACAAAGAGAGGAAAAAAGATAACCAAGTCGGACGTGAAGAAGTGGTTGAGTAAACAGGATACATATACTCTGCACAAACCTTCTAGACGGTCGGTCCATTAAAAGAAGGAGTGTGGTGGTTTTCCAAGTGGACGAGCAGTGGGAGGCTGGTCTATGCGATCTCTCCTCGATATCCAGATACAACAGTGGATATAGCTTCTTATTGATGTGTATCGATGTTTTTTCAAAATATGCTTTCGTCGTACCTCTGAAAGACAAGAGAGGCGGGAGTTTGGTCGAGGCATTTTGGAAAATACTCGGGAAGGGGCGTCGCCCTGACGTTTTGCACACGAACAGAGGAACTGTTCAGACTTTTTCAGAACTACCCCAAGAGCGAAGACATTAAGGGGTTAGCATACGTTTAATGTGTTTTTTTTCAATATTTTTTTTTATTTTAAATTACCGTTGGTTATGACAGTGTCTATGACTGTGCTTTTATTCTAAACAAAAACTCCATTTTAAAAGGCATATTTCGACGTTTTTTTCTATTTCAAAACATTGCCACGTGTGATTGTTTATAAACACCACCAACACAAGCACAACACTCGCATGAAGGTAATCCTAATTGACACTTGATGAAAGATCCGATTTGCATATCAATACTAAAAAGTTTACGTAATTGCGGTACTCATTTCGCCCAGCCTTCCGCTTTTACACCCACAGCTTATTGCTTGATTTCCGACCGTGCTGTCTTGTCCGACCGGAAACCGACAGCATTTTAATCGCTTTTTCGCTTGCTCGCTCATTGAAAACATTGACTGCTCGCCAAAACACTGATCACACATAAGTAGTCGAAATTGTGTTTTGTCAAATATAATAGTTGCATGACAATCAATCGTCAAAGCAACTTATCTGGGACCTCTTGTTACGTGTTTTCGGTGCTTGTTCTAAATGTAATATTCATTTTAATGAGACAGTTACGTGAAAAGGGCATAGGTGACTTCTTTCGACAGAACAGAGAAACGAGGGAAATGTTAATGATTTATTCCAAAAATAACGATACCAAAACCACGTCGGCCCACAGGCGGTCGGTCGGTCTGGTATAATTTGTAAAATTAAGTCACGATCAGTGAATGAGCTCGATCTATACGTACCGTAAAAGTGTTCCCACAAAAAATATTATGACTAAAACGGCCACATGCTCTGAAAAAATAGAACAGAGCTTGACATAAATGAATAATTCAGAAAAAATACGTGTCAAATTTAGTTATAGCCATAAATATTTGGTGGCCAGACGACTCATGGATGAACAATTCGAAAATCAGGATTCACGCGGAAGTCCTTCAGGGCTGAAAATTATCGACCCTACTCTGGGTTATCTTATTTCACGACTAACAAAGAGAACTGATTCGCCGTGGACTCAGCTTAGTTTTTCTTCTTTTTGAACTGAGGTCAAATCCCCCTCCGTTAGTCAAACTATACCGATGTTTTTCAGTGAATAATTTTGAAGCCTGTCACAGAACAAAAAAAAATATGTAAATCGAAGTCAGAGATTGGACGGTACGACGACCCTTCAATTAGCGTCAAATATGCTTTGTTACAACATCATTGATTTGCTGAAAGTCGCCTGATCGGAGCACGACCTGGGTCACAGAACCATATTTGTCCGTATAATCAACAGGATTTTGCGAGAGAACCACACCCACATTTTCAACCATTTTCAGCACGGAAGTTGCCAATAAATGTCGAAAATCTCGTGCATTTCATGTATTCAGATAAAATAAATCTAGCGATTGCTAAAAATGGTTATTAATATATTCCCCGATGCTCTTGGAATTTTTATTTTTTTGATTTCAAGGTAAGAAATGGCTAGTTGAAGTTGTATCGACTTCAAGGCGGCTGTTTCACCGCGAACAACCAAGCTCTGTTGTAGTTTCGATGTGAAATGAAATATATATAATAATAATAATACTTGTTTAATTATTTGGGTTTTCAGCCCACAAATTACGGGACATGATCCCCATGAATTGCGGTAAATGTTTTGTCTCGGCTGATTGTGATGAATGCCGGACGTCGGGACTGACGCCCGTCCTAAACTCAGTATGGAGAAACCAACGGGGATCGATCGATTTGGAGCACGGTCGACAGACATTCCAAACAATGGAAATTATCAACGAAAGAGGAGTATTTTCTAGATATACTGTCATGACAAACATGTAAAATTAACAAATACACAAAGAGGTGTAATATTAGATTTTTATTTTAGGCTTAGATTAAATATTTTCTTTCACTCAGCCCATGCATGGAACTGCCATTTAGCTTCATGGTCTTTCAGCTTGTCTTCGCCTTGAGGAAAACAACAATAATTATACAAACCGTAAACATATTGCGAAGACTCAACACTCGGGAAAGAGACCCCAGACGACCATGTCGTACTTGTGTTGAAATACATTTTGTATTTCACGTCAGGATATTGTTGAAAATAAAATACTCAATCCAAGCCAAATCGAAGTCAAAGGGTCAGATTGCGTGCATATAATTATAGATAGTTAAAACGAAAAGTATTTGAACTTTTGTCGGCTGTTCAACATTTATAAAAACCAGTAAGACAATTATAAGACAATGTGAACCTCGGAAATTTTCTGCGAGCGAGCGGGCGGTGATATTTCGGGGTTTTCGCGATCGAAAATAAAGCGGAAATTGTCCAGTCGAAATCAACAAGCGGTCACAAAAACGATCGAAAAAAGGCGAAGTCATTGCTCTTGTTCGCACCACGGTTACTAAAAAAGAAACCGTGTTCGCACGCTTGCTACGACGTACCACACGGCTATCAGTTTTACAGTGAACAGTAATGAAAACAAACCACACGGCTTAAACCATTTTCTTTATTTGGAATAACTCCGCCTCCACACCATATTAGTATGCAAATCACTACGTCACTTTCGCGGGAAGTCATCACGTTGTCGGTTGACACACGATAGGACCGTTCTGAGATTTCAAAACATATTTCATCCTGTTTTTAACGCGTATAACATTTAGCCCCGACATTAGACGGCATTATTTAGTAGCTGGTCGCTAGACAGACATGTTTCAATAATTATAACTCCATATTTTTCAAAATTGTTAAGCCTAGTTTGAGATTCATTGACCTTGGACGTTTTTTGCGTTTATCTTGAAATTGATTTCTACGTAGTTCTACAGATTCAGTACGCAGTTTCTAACAAACGAAAGGTCAGATCGTCGCCATTTTTGGTCAACTTTAGCGCTATATAGAGTACTGGAGGAATGTTCCTGGATTTATTTCTGTCTGCCTTCGTTTTGATTTTTTGCTTATTTTTATATAGAGACATGTTGTGTTTACTCAGGTATTAACGCCCAAACATTTGAAATAAGGCTACATAAAAACAAATTATAGTTGCAAAAAAACGAAGAACATTGTACATGAAGCACCCCTCTATAATATTTACATAAAAAATTATAGTCAGTCGTGCTGCAAAGTAATTATTAATTGCGTCATTAACCGTTTTACTCCATTTTCGCGTATTCTTGTGATCACGTGACTTGGTATTTGCATAATTTAAAAAAATTTACATATTTCCAAAGTTTGAAACAAGATCTTTATTATGGTATATAACATGCATGGGTAAAATGTATGTTTCAGTCTGTAAATTGAGGCCAGCGAACGTATGCTAACCCCTTAAGTTCTTTACTACAGGCAATGAGACTAAATCCAGCATTGTGGAGAGATACAACAGAACCATCCAGGGAAAAATGTTCAGATATTTCACGAAGAACAACACGTTGACTTATCTACCTGTATTAGACGACATGGTACGTTCTTACAACAATACCCATCACAGAAGTATAAATACCAAACCCTCACTCGTTACCTACGCGAACCAGAAAAAGGTCAGAGACATATTGTACGGTGATCTAAGCACAGAGAAAAAGGGGTTGAAGAAGAGGAAGATTTATAAACTCGGTGACAGAGTCAGAATCAGTAAAACCAAACACGTTTTCAAGAAAGGTTACCTACCCAATTGGACCGAAGAGGTATTCACGATTGTTGGACGTCTCAACACGCAACCACCTGTTTACAAAATTTCAGATTACAACGGCGAAATGTTGGAAGTTACTTTCTACGAAGAAGAACTTCAGAAAATAGTAAAAGACGATGATGCATTGGACATTGTGGAGAAAGTGCTGCACAAGAGAAAACGTACAGGCCACGTGGAATATTTCGTTAAGTAGCGTGGGTATGATGATTCGTTTAATTCTTGTATCAGGGACTTGCAACGTTTATAAATACCGTTCACACACGCGATGACCCGATTCATTTCAAAGATCATCATGTCGGGACAGGATTTCTTTTTGATGCTCCCTAGTAATGCCTCGCTCGATGTGTTCCCGAACAACACGTTAACAAAATACATTGTCAAACTACCGAGAACGCTTTCGCTAGATGGCGATTGGGAAGTAGCATTGGCCGACATCCACTACCCAAATTCGTGGTACAACGTCGTACATAGCGAAAATAGGATCTTTTACGATGCCTCACCCAATATGAGAGATCACAGAGAACTGAAATTGAATCCGGGCTACTACAACTCGATCGAAATGGTTTTAGATGTGATTCGAGAAAAAGGTCTACCAGATGAAATACTGATGACATATAATTCGAGGTCAAGGAGAGTGACCGTGGCGACCGAAGAAGGAGCTCGTGTAATCTTGATGGGTGGATTGGCCGAATTGTTAGGATTTCCCTCAAATACAACAACTACAAACGAAAGACGCACTAGTCCCTACCTTGCCGACATTAGAAGTTTGTATTCCCTCTACGTGTATTGCAATATAGTCGAACACCAAATGGTCAGTGACGTTTCCGTACCTCTCTTGAGAATAGTCAATGTTGAAGGAACCCACACTTACAACAAACCTTACTTCCTCCCGATTCGAACGTCAACATTTGAGACTGTGGAGATTGATATAAGGTCTGATACGGGGGAGAAGGTGCCATTTCAACGCGGATGAGTGATCGTGACGCTGAGTTTTCGCAAAGCTCGTCCTTCGCTAGTGTGAAGAAAAAATGAACAGACATCGACCTTACACTCCTCACGTGGGGGTTTATAGAAATTACTACATGAATCAGATTGGACGAGGATCTGTATTTTCTGGCGATAGACTGCAACGCGGATATGGAATCGGAAGTATGTTTTCTGGATTGGCGAGATCGGCCACACTTCTGTTAACACAAGGTCTGAAAGCAGTGGCAAAACCAGCGCTCGATGCCGGTTTGGGTAATCTAGGTGATGTTGTACAAGGGAAAAACTTTAAAAAAGCGGCTTCAAGTAGAGCAAAGACTGCGAGTCGTCAAATTACTTCTTCAGTATTGAGCAATTTATTTGGAAGACCCTCTCAAATGGGGCGAGGACGCACCATCAAAAGGAAGAAGACAACAACGAGACGTGTCATTTCTTCCAAGGCTAAGAAGAGGAGAAGATCTCCGGATATATTCGACTGAACATCATGGCTTTTGTACACGAACACTCCTGCGAATGCGCAAAGACGGAACTCGATCTCTTTACTATTCCTCCGACACAGACAAGTATCGAAAAAGGAAGTTACGAAGAGGTAAACCCACTCACGAATATAGCCGATGGTCCGATCGAATTTGTAATACCTTCGGCCGGAAGTGACTACATCGATATTGGTTCTACGCTTTTGCACATCAAGGCTAAAATCACGAATGCCAACGGAAGTAATTTGGCTGCGGATGCCACTGTAGGGCCTGCAAACTTGTGGTTGCATTCCCTCTTCAATCAAATCGACGTGTACCTAAATGGAAAGCAGATTTCGGATGCATCTCCCACCTACTCTTACAGAGCCATGATCAAAACGCTATTGAATTATGGAGGCGACGCCAAATCAACGCAGATTGGTGCGGCGATATTTGAGAAGGACACCGCTGGAAAAGTGAATGTTGCAAACCCAAGGGCTGATGATGATGACGCTAACATGGGACTCAAACGTCGATACGCATATACATCACTCAGTAAGACGGTCGACATGATCGGACGAATACACAGAGACATATTTTTTCAACCAAAGTATTTACTCAATGGGGTGGAAGTTAGACTGAAATTACATCGAAGTAAAATCAGTTCTGCTTGATCAGTTCAACCGAAAATCCAGCATTCAAAGTAGTCATCACCGATGCTACTCTCCTGGTGAGAAAAGTCAAGTTGAGCCCCAGCGTACAACTGGGACACGTCAAAGCGTTGAAACAAGCAAGCTACTGCAAAATACCCCATCGATCGATGCATTATGAAAATCGCTTCCATCCCGGCTGGTACTATGACATTAAACAAAGATTTGATATTCCTTGGTCGTTTGCCCAAAAGAATCATCCTGTGTCTGGTTTCTAATTCGTCTTTCAATGGATCCTACGAAACCAATCCATTCAACTTCCAGAATTACGGTATCACTTCACTCGTCCTCAACGTTAGAGGCGAGCAAGTTCCCGCAAAGCCATTGAAGACGGACTTCACGGCAGCTGGTGGCAGAAGTTGCATCATGGCTTATTACACTCTATTTACCGGTACAAATAAAATGGGTCAAGACCAAGGCAACGGCATCACTCGAGACAAATATCCCTAAGGGTACACAATCTTCGCATTTGACCTCACTCCCGACGAATCGGCCAGCGATTATCACCTCAATTTGATACAAGAAGGAAAGATTGGTCTTGAGATTCAGTTCAGACAAGCATTGCCTGAGACTGTGTCTGTTTTGATTTATGCTGAATACGACAACGTTATCGAGATTGACAGAGACAGAAACGTATTGACTGATTTCTAGCTGCGATGGACACGAATCAACTGAATCGTATTCTGTCGACTAATCCATACACTAGAAGCGTGTTCTTCGGCGTTTATGCAAGAGATCAACTGCCTAAGACTAAATGTTGGAGTATCCCGCAGCATTCGTATCAAACACCGATGACAGTAGCGGAGGCAGGACACATTGGGTGGCTTTTTATCCAAAGGATCCCTACCGCGAAGAATATTTTGACTCGTATGGTAGTCAACCCTACTACGTGGAATTTAAGAGATTTCTCGATAAAAACGTTTGTACATGGGTCTACAATCATGAAATACTAAAAGCTCTGTTCTCTACAGTTTGTGGTCAATACGTCCTGTATTACTTGCTGCGCAAATGTCGAGGGGAACCTATGAAGTCCGTAGGCGACTCTTTTACGCGTGATAGACATTTGAATGACCTTTATGTGAACAGATATATCGAAAACGTGACCGGACTCAACCTCCCTATCTATGACAAATATTTTTTCCCACGAAGTTTTACTAGATGACTTATGCTTTTGAAATTTCACATGTATATATATCGATTTCATATTATTTCTTTTTTTTTCTTTTTATCACAGATGAGCGATTCTGATTAGAAAAAAGTGTGTATTGACTTTTCGATGTTACTCGTTTTTATTATAATCGAATACTTATCCGCATTTGAAAAATGTATACTTTATATACTCGAAATGTCATTTTTTATTCTTATATTACTCAGTTTTTAATCCATTCTTTTTGATTAATTACTCAAACAAAAAAACAAAAACAAAAAAACAAAACAAAAACAAAATGTATACTTTCTATATACTCAATTTCAATTACTCAGTTTTTAATCCATTCTTTTTTATTATTTACTCATTAGTAGATTTCCCCCTTCTTTGTGTAATAAACTCCGTTAGTTTTCAAAATGACGTTTATTTATTAGAGTGAGTGTGTGTGTGTGTGTGTGTATGTGTGTGTGTGTGTGTGGGTGGGTGGGTGTGTGTGTGTGTGTGTGTGTGTGTGAGAGAGAGAGAGAGCGCCCTCTACGACATATTCTGGAAAATCTTTCGTCCACGCCCGTCCAATTAAAAAAATAATTTAAAAAAATGATGGTAATTTATGCAAATGTATTCACAATATCCCATTGTGACGTCATCCTCATTCAAATGAACCCCTTTACGGCCATGGTCCTCATTTATGCTAATTTATGCACGTATTCCCATTGTGACGTCATTATTTATGCTCATCTATGCACTGGCACCCATTGTGACGTTATCCCACCCCGTATAAAAAAAATGATGGTAATTTATGCAAATGTATTCACGATGACCTCTACACGACCTCATATTCAAATCTATTTTATGAATGCAAATGTATTCACAATATCCCATTGTGACGTCATCCTCATTCAAATGAACCCCTTTACGGCCATGGTCCTCATTTATGCTAATTTATGCACGTATTCCCATTGTGACGTCATTATTTATGCTCATCTATGCACGGTCACCTATTGTGACGTCATCCCATCCCAAATAAAAAAATGATGTTAATTTATGCAAATGTATTCACGATGGTCGTACCTATAGTCTATCTTAAACTACTCTCGCATCCGATACAAAACTGATGACTATTTAAGTTATATTCCTATCGCCACATCTTATAACTGGATATGTGGTGACATAATATATCAAGGTTTCGTTAATCTGAACAAGGTTATCTTCAATAATTCATGTTAGTGTTGATTGGACTTAATCATCATGTCTCAGTCGGTGATGGTATAAGCAAATATTCAAAAATAAAGATTTCATAATTAGTACGGAAAATAAGACAAATTGAAGAATAAGTGTCAATCAAAATAAAGTTCATGTTGTCACGTGGTGCAACAAAAATATGAACATTCTTTTGGAGTAATCGTGCTTTAAATTAGGAATATTTTTTTAGGGAAATGCATGATTCCAATGGACAAGCAAGATAATTTCAAACAATGTGTAAATTTAAACAGAACAATCAGTGTAGATTATTAAAAAGTTACGTTATATTGTAAAACACCAGATTTGAAATGGTGGACTGATATCCATCAATGAAGGCAGTTTAATAAAGGTCAATTGTCTAAAACACATGGAATAAAAATGAAAAAAAAAAGGAATAAAAGAAAATGCGAGCAGGCCGCATCAGGCAATGCCTTGATGAGTGTAGTTTGGACCAGAACTGGGACACACCACTCTTTGGGTCTTCAGGATCTTGAAATTCGCAATCTTTCAAATCTTGAAACCTGTAGAGAGGGGAGATACAGCAGCCAAACATACCAATGAACGTGTTCAGGGCGGTGACTTTGTAGAATCTGCAACTGAGCGCCAAGCATCAGGAGAAACTTGCTTTATATGGATACGATGTACGGGTAATTTTGCTGGGAACACCAATCATAATTCAGATCAGCCAAACAATCTTGCGATCAATGATAGTCAAAGCGCCCCCAAGGTAGGATTCACTCGCACTCACATCTGATCTCAAACTGATGACTATTTAAGTTATATTCCTATCACTACATATTATAACTGGATATGTGGTGAAATAATATATCAAGGTTTCGTTAATCTGAACAAGGTTATGTTCAATAATTCATGTTAGTGTTGATTGGACTTAATCATCATGTCTCAGTCCGTGAAGGTATAAGCAATTATTCAAAAATAAAGATTTCATAATTAGTACAGAAAATAGGACAAATTGAAGGATAAGTGTCAATCAAAATAAAGTTCATGTTGTCACGTGGTGTAACCAAAAAATGAACATTCTTTTGGAGTAATCGTGCTTAAAATTAGGAATATTTTTTGGGAAATGCATGATTCCAATGGACAAGCAAGATAATTTCAAACAATGTGTAAATGCAAAATGAACAATCAGTGTAGATTATTAAAAAGTTACATTATATTGTAAAACACTGGATTACCAAATGGTGCACTGATATCCATCAATGAAGGCAGTTTAATAAAGGTCAATTGTCTAAAACACATGGTATGAAAATAAAAAAAAAGAAGAAGAAATAAAAGAAAAAATGCTAGCAGGCTGCACCAGGCAATGCCTTGATGGTTGCAATTAGGACCAGAACTGGGACACACCTCTCTTTGGGTCATATGATAACACAAGGTAGGAAAGCATTCACACCATGACACCAAAATTGTCCGAAAATAACACGATTTTCAAAATTATATTTCGATCCGCTTCACACAACTCAAGCATGATATCGGTAGAAACAATCGATCGACTGTTATTATATGAGTGGTAGGCGAATGTACCGGCGAGTGATTAACTATGCCGACCCTACTTTAGGTCATTTTTTATTATCCAAGAAACGTTCCGAGCGCCTGTGAGACCAGTACGAGTACATTGTTCTGTCCCATTGTACTAGACGTCCGCGCATTGTCTTCAGCAACCAATCACACGAATAAATCACCAGGTCTCTGAGGTATATACAGTGTCGGTAAATTTATAGGGCAGAATGAATAAAACGTTCGTGCTGGACAAGTTCCTTTTTACATACCTTATTGACGTTATAGAAATGCACAAACGAAAATGGCTACCACTTGAGACGACGCCTCCACAGGCGTGAATAGGTTAATGCACGCGATTGTGTTAACACACACACGAAAAAAATCTCTTAAATAGTGCCCCACAGGCGTAAAAATGTCGCGGACGCGTTTTTGTGCACACACACACGAAAAAAAATCATTCAAAACAGCGCCCCCACAGGCGTAAAAAAGTTAACGCACGCGTTTTTTTTTTCTTTTTACACACACGAAATTTTCATTCGACCTCACGCCATGTTTAAAAACATACACGTCATTTTAAAACACACACGTCGTTTTTAAACACACGCCAGTTTAAAAAACACACATGTCATTTTTTAACACACACGTCGTTTTAAAACACACACTCGTTTTTAAACACACGTCATTTTTAAACATACACGTCATTTTTTAACACACACGTCGTTTTTAAACACACGCCATTTTTAAAAACACACACGTCATTTTTAAACATACACACGTCGTTTTTAAACACACGTCGTTTTTAAACATACGCATCATTTTTTACACACACGTTATTTTTTTAAACACACATTATTTTTAAAATACACATGTCATTTTAAGACACACATCATTTTTAATTCACACGTCAATTTTAAAACACATGTTTTTTAAAACACACACGCCATTTAATATACACACATGATTTTTTAAAGCGCCGTTTTTTTTAAAATGCACACATCATTTTAAAACACACACGCCACGGCCTCCAATACTTACGTGATTTTGAATTATTAGTACGTTTGAGACTGGATAACAACAGATACTCGAATAGTGTAATGACACTATCATATAAATGTTGGCTTTAGTTTATTTAATTAAGAACAAATTACAAACTCCCATTCAGGGATTTAGGGGAAATTTTTCATCGTCAGAATAGAATGCAAAAAGCCATCAAGGGAATGAGAAATAAAAATATACAAAGTAATTAATAGCCATTCAAAATAAACAAGTAAAGAAACGTCTCCAAAGATGAGCTAAAACTTTATGATATGGAACATATGTGCTGTATTTGTTTCACTTAGGAGTACAAGATTCTGTCACGTGATACAGATTTCTTTGACATGACAATAGTTTAGACCTTAGGTTTTTACAGAACAGGGAATTGTCTCAGGAGAGAATTGGACGCAGACATACCTACGATAATTTACTGTACGCGTGTTTATTAAATACGGTCAGAGGTCACTTAATGCTGATTGTTAAGACTCTAGATATATATTTTTATTATTAAAATAAACTTAATTTAAATGCATCTGAAATCAGCATACATGATATTATAAGTTATGAGTTGACTTGAGTGTTCCATTATTGTGCAAATTAAAAAATAATATGTCTAAATATATGATTGTTGTGACCGTTGTTTTGAGATTATATAGCACAGGGCTCCACACGTTATAATTAAGTGTCACGTGAAGGCGGTCATGTCACGACCTTTGAGCTGTTTGTGTCAACCTGTGTTTCTGCATCAGTGATTAATGTAGACTGTATAAAATCATACGAAAGATAAAATACACATTTTTATTTAGCATACTTCACCAAACTGCCCAATCAAAAAATAAATTATCGTAAATTCTCTATTTTGCTGAATATTTTTGTCATTTTTGGTAAGAAAGGGAATGATTTGATATGTTTATTAATTACATTACGAGATTTTGAACACTTTTTGTGAAAAGAGATAATGTTTCGATATCTAGGTATTTCATGACGAAATCATCAATTTTCAAAGTTTGATTAATTTACATACAGAAACATATCAGGGCTTCATATAGTGTACATTAATCACGTGAAGGTGGCCATGTTACGACCTTTGAGTTGTTTATGTCAACCTGTGTGTTTGCATCAGTGAGTAATGTAGACTGGTTTTATGGCGGAATGCGGAATTTAAATTCATAAACTCAACGACGCTTTGATAGGAAAGGTAAAATACACGCTTTTATACAACATCACCTGCCTACCCTATCAATGCGTTACATTTTATTGAAAATTATTCACCTAAATGTACAAGCTCTGTTGTCCGGGACGACACGCACTGCAATAGTTTCCGCGTTATAAATGTGTTTTGTTTCAAAACTAAATATTCTCTATTTGTGTAATTATTTATATTTGATTATTATGGAAAGATATGTGTGAAATGAAAGCTATTTAAATTTTGAGTCGATGTAGAAGAATATTCTAAAAATTAATTACCGACACGGCGCAAGATGTTGTATTCATTTCCGCTTGCGTTTCCATTCTTTGTCTTTAGATCAATTTGGCATTTATCCCATATTCATATGTAGTATTGTCTACAACTTCACTCAACTTTTACTCTATTGTTAAAAAATATAGAATGACTACAGGCGTTACTACAGGCAAATTATTTGGTCAAACACTAAATTACACAATATACACCCACACAGATAATACCGTTCAAACACTAGATAAGGGGGCATTATTCCAGACCAATTATTTGGTCAAAACACTAAATTAAACTGTATTCACCCCACCCCCCGAAAATACTGTTCAAACACTAGATTATGGGGTATTATTCCAGGCCAATAATTTTGGTCTAAACACCAAATTACACTGTATTCACTCCCACAGATAACACGATTAGAACACTGGATTATGGGGGATTATTCCAGGCAAATTATTTGGTCTAAACACCAAATTACACTGTATTCATCCCCACAGATAACACGATTAGAACACCGGAATATGGGGCATCATTCCAGGCAAATTGTTTGGTCTAAACACCAAATTACACTGTATTTATCCCCACAGATAACACGATTAGAACACTGGGTTATTCCAGGCAAATTAGTTTGTCAAAACACTAAATTACACTGTAATCATCCTCACAGATATTACCGCCCAAACACTAGCTTGATTCACTCAATGCAGTAAATTTGAACTGGTCTGTATATTTATTTTTATTATTTTATTTTATTATGCTTACTACGACAAGAGATGTATTTGGGTGAAGTCTTAATTGCTATGGAATTAACATTGCTGGCGAATTCACAAATAAACTCGCATTCAAGGATTGGATTTTGTGGTTTTATAAACTTATCAAACCACAGGTATGAAGTAAGGTGAATGTACTGAGTTTTGCCTAATTACCGTGCAGTATACTGAGTGGTATATACTATTTGAACACGTTGGTATATTTGGTATAGAACTCCGGTCGTTTCAAAACAAGAGTATATGTGGCTTAAGTACCACATTATATGTCAGACACAAACAGTGTCTCAATCAAGATTCTCAATAAGATGAACTTAGTTATCCTTCTATCTCGTTATGTCGAACACCACCCAAATAATTCTATCTTCAACCACTCGGATAAATTGAGGTGAATTAAGTTCTCTGTACTGCGCAACAACATCATTATCTATTAGATGTTAATCTAAATCAGACATCACAGCGGGATGTCGTCGCCTGCGCATGCGTCAGATGGCCATATCGCGTCAATGTCTACAAACAAGCATCTACCCACGAACCTCTGCGTTTTTCGCATATGTTGTTATTCGCTGCGAATGTCAAGTCGCACGCAGGTAACAAATAATTGACATATTGTTCCGCTGGGTTGGGATTCCGGCCCAGAGGCACGTGACTGAGTGGCGTAATTTGAAAAAATTCCAAGTTTCGTTCTGCGATAACGTAGCTTTATACTACAATAAAGCCATGGTCATACATTCTGCTTGTTTATACTTACTTATTTGGGATGTTCTGGCATTTCTCGCTGTTTGCAAATTTACTACCAAAAAACAGATGGGCCACGAGCATAAGCTCTGACGTCAGGTAACCAGGGGAAATGGAACAAGCAACGAAAAGTGATGGACCAGTCATAATTCCGGACTCGTTACTAGTTACCGGCCTCTTGTGGCTTGGTACGCCATGACACTTGAGGCTGGAGCCAGCCAAGTGATGTCATTGCTTGGAATTCAATTTCTGAGCGTGTGCATGTGACGACCCTCCCGCTTTAAAATTATTTGGGTTAACATATATTTGACCTGTGTGTTTACACGGAGCGATTCAACTGGGAAAAGAAGGTGTGTTTAAATTATAGTGTTACCATGAAGTAAGTTGAACCTCTATCAGATTTGTTCATTGCATGATGATTCTATTAACTCACTATTTTTGGTAAATATTGTTTTCATTCTCGACTATTTTCAATGTTTATTTTTTTCCACCATGTAGGCCCCTGTTATTATTGTCCATTTAATCCTTTTTTCTTTCTTATTAAAGGACTAATTTTCAGCCTTTTTGTTATCGTTCTGATATTCTTCTTCATCTGCCATTTTCTCCTCAAGGGTTTTGAGAAAACAACCTTACGTGATGGTCTGATATTTTCCCTAAAATTGATAGCATTTAATATGAACTGATGCGTCTAACGTTAATAATTTCGATTGGCCAGGCAGATATATTAAATTGAAATTAAACTGGAAGTGGCTAGACAATCAGATTTTGTTATTGCATATGATACAACTCATGTTTTTCTTCGAAACCGGCAAAAACCCTTGAAAAACTTCAGTACCACCATGCTCAATGATCTCAAATTTGGGATTTAGCATCTATGTATGAAGTACACTTAAGTTAGCAAAACATGTTATGGTTCTTGTAAACAGGAAGTAGTTTGTTATTGGTGCTACAGTTAGGTGATTATCTATTTGCTACATTGCACTTTTATTGAACTCTAAACAAAAACAACAAAATAAAAACAGATTAGTCACATAGTCGCTATCTTGAAAAAAAAAATCAACTGATCAACTTGATATTTTGTATATATTCCATGGGTGCTTCAACTGAACAACTCAATATTTTGTGTATGTATGGTCAAAAATAATTTTGCTCAGTCATGTGATTTTTCCGTAATCTTTGATTTTGTCCAAAACGATTTTGACTATGCATTCCACTGAGAATGTGCATTCTTTTCTAAAGATTATCACATGGTTAGGTCACGTGGCTTGGCTGACATCAATATGCATTACTGTGATATCTCAAGTAGTTGTGCAGATAGGGAGCGACCTTTGATATTAAGGCAAAATATATATTTAACCTAAAATATGTTCATATGATTATGTAAACTCATTAATATGCATATGTACATGGCACAGATAAGCAATCAGTCGACATCAAAAGAAAAGTGACTATCTATGTCTCTCTTACGCTAAGCATTGTGGGTGTAAATGCGGCATCAATGGTTTAAACCATATTCAACCAGGCTTATGTGAGGGCGCTATTACATTTACTTTCCCAATACAAATATATTTAATTTTTTTTTAATTTTTATATCTGTAAATCTTTTTGTAAATTTTTACATCTTTTTCAACCTCATAATCTTTTCAGTCCCTGTGACCACAAATTCTACTTGTAATTCATATTGTCATTCCGTTTGTCAGCTGGTTTTATTAAATTAAATTGAAATCTGATATGGAGTTCGTTTCAATTGACCAGCGACCAAAACTTACTTGTTTTGCATTTCCCGATATTACACCCAACATTTTAGCTTACATTTGCTCATTTTACTTTCGTACATAGTTCTGCAAAACACTGATGGCATCTCAGGAAAAGCATTCATTCAGAAAGTATGAGAGAAAAAGCTCGTATATCCTAAGTCAGCAAGGTCAAAACGAGTTTACTGTAGTGCTCCGTGGCGCCACTAAAGAGGAAAATCATATAGTAAGTTCAGGCAAAACCAATTATAATGTAGAATAGTGTTATTCACAACGTTTCCAAGTTGTAAATTGCCGAATGTTTTATAATTTTATGATTATGATATCCGTGCTACTGAGTTTCATTCTAATATATTTCAATCATCACACATTGAGTGATATGACTTCTAATTGCATAGTATATGTGATTTGATGGATATTCATTGACCGACACAGATAACATTCTAATCATGCCGGATACAATTGTAGCAATACCGCAATTATTCTTATTTTCCAGAGTTATTTGTTTGACATTACTTTATCAAAACGTAGCAAGCCCATACAAATAACGAAACGCTACAGTGATTTCAAATCATTGTCATTCAAGGTAAGGAAATTTCATGATGACAGATTTGTCAACACTGGGTGAGTTACAATCTTCAGATCATTATTATTCATATCTTCTTGTGCTACAATATATTGTAGAAATAACAATACTGATATCTGCCACAGAAGTTATCTGGAAAATTCAACCTACCTGATTGATTTGAAGACGGAATCTATA
Organism: Saccoglossus kowalevskii; assembly: GCF_978046115.1. NCBI lineage: Eukaryota > Metazoa > Hemichordata > Enteropneusta > Harrimaniidae > Saccoglossus > Saccoglossus kowalevskii. The sequence continues at coordinate 9,685,920 of NC_140657.1, forward strand.
AAAAAAAACGACTAATACTTCACAAACCACTAACTCTATTACTGGGATAATGTATCAAATGTGTCACGCTACAGGTAAAAATATATATAATTCATGACTACCACTAGCAACATATTATACAGCTGATATATTGTGCTTTTCATTTAATTAGGTGGCTGCCGAGTTTTCGACGATACATCTGCACTTCCCACCCCGTGTAAATGTTAATGAAGGTGTGTAGAAACACTTTTTCAGAATATGCAAAACATTCTACAGATATTAAATGGGCTTTTGGTATCATGCAATCAAATATGATAGTTTTTTGTCCATGAAAATATTAAATTTGGTATTATTAGTGTAAACCAATTCACTGATACCATAGTTTAATATAAAATAACGCATGGCACTATTCTCTATGGTTTGTAATTTCAACTTCTTTGAAAGCTTCATATGTCTGAACCATATTCACTGCTGAGGGCGCTTTCCGGTAGAACACATGCAATTGCAGATGCTCCGAGCTATATTTTAAGTTTTTACTCGTTCAAGCGTATAGATCTATCTACCTCATCATGAAATGCCACGATTGTAATGCCAGAAAGGGTGCAAAGTTGTGCCAAGGCGACCTGATGCTATGCGCAAGTTGTAATGCAAAAAGGTCAACATCAACATCAACCGAAAGTGAAAGTGAAAAAGACAAGATGGCGACGTCCATGTCCATTGGTATGTCACCGGCTGACCAACTACATGCCATGCTGCAACCCATCAGTGCACAACTACTGAAAATCGGAAATGACTTAATGGAGGTGAAAAAAAAGCAAGCGGACTTAGTCAGCTCATTTGATTTTTTTAATGAGAAATATGAAGCTCTGTCCGCTCGTCTGGACCAGGTGTTTCAATGTAACAAAGAACTCAAACAAGTAAACAAAGACTTGAGTCAACGAGTGACAGCGCTGGAAAGAGAAGTTACAGATCTTAATCAGTATCAACGGAGAATTAACCTGGAAATTAGTGGCGTGCCTGTGAGTGAAAATGAAGATACAACAGCAATCGTATTGTCAGTATGTAAGAAAGTCAATCCAGGGATACAGGCAAGTGATATCGACATTGCTCATCGTCTTCCTACAAAAGAAAACAACAGTGAAAATGAACACACCAAACCACGACCAATTATCGTTAAGTTTACCACACGAAGTTCTAGAAATTCCATTTACGAAAATAGAAAGAACTTGAAAGACATTACAGCGAGGAATTTTGGATTTAACAGCACCGGGAGAATCTTTATTAATGAAAATTTAGTATTAGCAACACGTCAACTTCTGTTTAAGGTAAATATTGCAAGAAAGAGAGCTGGGTATAGATTTTTATGGACAAATAATGGAAAGATTTATATTAAGAAGAATGTTAATTCAAGAGGTATGCTTATCTCGGGTGAACATGATATACCCCGCATTGTTTAATACATCTAAATTGTGGTAGTGAAATAGCAATGTGAATTAATTTCTATTTTCATGACAGTCTTAGACTCATCTTCATTACATAAATTTCAATGTAATAGTTACTCTGTACAAGACTTCAATACACAATTTCCAAACTCCCCACCAGGTGCTTTGTCCATTTTACACATGAATATTCGATCATTAAACAAAAATATCGACCAACTAAAATTATTATGCGAAAATACATTATCCCCAAAATTCCATGTCATCGCTTTATCTGAAACCTGGCAAATCAATGATTCATCTTATTTTAATATCCAAAATTATACTCTTATCAAGAAATGTCGTACTGGTGCACTTGGGGGAGGGGTGGCAGCATATATCCACAATTCGGTTGATTACCGTGTATTGAACTCTAACATTATTCCCCACTCTGAAACCTTGTGGCTAGAATTACACTTGAACTCTGGTTATTTTAACATAGGCATTATATATAGGAAACCAGGGACAAATGTGGTTGACTTCAGTACTGGCCTAGAAAACCACCTTATGAATATAAATGTTACTAAATCAAAGTGTATCTTAATTGGTGATTTTAATATTGATTATAATAATCAATCAGCTACAGTAAATCAGAATTACATCAATTCTATGGCCAGTATCAATTACAAACAACTAATCAATAAACCCACACGTTCAACAAATAGCTCATCAACAATAATTGACCACATATAGTCAAACTTCTATGATTATTTTGTGCACTGTGGCACTATTCTGACAGATATAACAGACCATTTTCCCATTTTTGCATTCATTGAAAATCTTGACAAAATGTACCAAAAGCAGAGTGTATATTATACTCGAGACTTTTCCCGGTATAATATTGAAAATTTTCATCTGAAATTAAACAGTGTCAACTGGTCTGATGTCCTAAACAGCTTGGATGTAAATAATGCGTATAATACTTTTTCGTCTATTTTTAGCACTATTTGTGACAAAGTGGCCCCCTTAGTCAAGATGAAAAAAAGATCAAAACTACCCAAGAAGCCATGGATAACGAGGGGCATTACAAAGTCAATCAGACATAAAAATAAACTATACGAAAAAGTGATAAAGAGTAATTACAATCAAAATCGCCTGTCTGCTTACAAAACCTACAGAAATATTTTAACAACTATTCTTAGAAAATCTAAAAAAAAATATTACTCCAATTTAATTAATCTAAATAAAAACAACCCGACTAAACTCTGGAAAACGATAAATGATTTAACAGGAAGGGCCACTGGGAATGGTGGTAGACTGCCTAAACTACTTACCATAGACAACCCGCTTTCTCAAACCATGAATATTCATGACCCAATAAAAATAACTAACTATTTTAATAGATTTTTTGCTAACATTGGGGAGGAACTTGCTATGAATATTAACACATCTGCCGATCCCTTGGACTACTTTACAACTACCAATTTGAATTCCTTCTTTCTCCAACCAGTTACCATCCATGAAATAGAATCTGATCTAAAATTATTAGACCCGCGTAAATCTTGTGGCCATGACTATAATTATTCCCGTCTTCTAAGAGATGCAGCCCCTTTCATTAAAATACCTCTTTGTCACATTATAAATCAATCCTTTATGTCTGGTGTGTTCCCCGACCAACTAAAAATAGCCAAAATTACTCCTATTTTTAAAAAAGGTTCACCCTATTTGCCTGGTAATTACAGACCCATCTCAATCTTACCCGTTATCAGTAAAATTATTGAAAAAACTCTGCACAAACAATTATCTTCCTTTCTTAACAAATTTAATATTATCAATAATCACCAATATGGATTTCGCAGAAAATACAGTACCAAGCTTGCGTTAATAGATCTTTTCTATGAATTAATTAATAAAATTGATGATGGTAATATCGTGATGGGGGTATTCCTGGATTTTACTAAGGCCTTCGACACGATAAATCACAACATTCTTCTTTCCAAATTAAGTTCCTATGGTATTCGTGGAAAACCTTTAAAGTGGCTTGAAAACTATCTATTGAATCGAAAACAGTTTGTTCAAGCTGATGGCCATACCTCCTCCACTCTCCCAATTAATTATGGTGTGCCACAAGGTTCCATCCTTGGACCGTTACTTTTTCTAATTTATATAAACGATATTCCTGCATCATCAACTTACTTCCAAATTAAATTATTTGCTGATGACTCAAATCTTTTTCATTCATTTTCCAGTAACAATATACCCAGCGCTGAAGTTGATTTACATTTAGATATGGTGAACACATGGTGCAACACTAATAAACTTACAATTAATACCAACAAAACTAATTACACGCTGTTTTCCACCTCTAAGAAACAGGTGGTAAACAAACAAAACATACATTTAAACAATGCAGTTCTCCAGGAAGTCGATACTACTACTTATCTTGGTGTGGTGATAAATAAACATCTCACATGGAAGCCGCATATTAATAGAGTTTTAGCAAAGATAACTCCTTTAATTGGCTTAATTGCTAAGCTCAGACATACACTTCCCAAATACGTTCTTATCCTTCTGTATAATTCTCTAATTCTTCCTCATATCTCCTATGGTTTAGAAGTATGGGGTAGTACGTATCGCACATTTCTGGACCCTATATATAAACAACAAAAAAAGCTTGTTCGTATCATGCTATTTAAAGACTACTGTGCACATAGTAAACCTCTTTTTCAGTCACTACGTATTCTCAATATATATGACCAATTTAAGTATCAGCTATGTACATTTATACATGACCTACAATTTCACAGATTGCCACGTGACCTTAATTACTATTTCAATTTCCATACTCACCATTATCACACTAGGTCAAGGGATAATTCAAACTTTCTTCTACCAATGAAAAAGACAAATTTGGGTCAGTTTTCAGTCGATTACCAGGGAACTAAAATTTGGAACAGCTTACCCCTGGATATCCAATTGATTCGTATTCGAGCAAATTTTAAAAAAGAAGTGAAAGACTATTTAATCCACTGTAATCATCCATAGTTATATTCCAATATGTATATATAGAGGCATACAAACATGTATCGGTGTGTAAGCAAACCATTGTAAATAAGTTTTTTCTGTCTACTTGATTGCCCTTTTTAATAAATAGCTATTTACAAATATATGTTCATGGGAAATAGACTAGACTAGCTCTGCATGAGCTAATTTCTGTTTCCCAGCCATAGATTAATATTATTATTATTTATCAATATTTATTATTTATTATTTATTGCTGTATTGTTATTTTTTATGTAATCTATGGCAAATAAACATTATTATTATTATTCCAGAGCATACTGTGTATCAACAAATAAAATAAAAATTCAATTTTTATTGTTCTACTAATGATATCAAATATATTTTTTTTCAAAGTCAAACACAACACAATATAATGTTTATTTGAATCAACTTACCACTTTTTCAATGCGAACTTGAAGTAAACCTGATGTGTGACCAGCTGAATAAAAGAGTAATTGTATTTATATCATAATGGAACATCTCAGAAAGTTGTTCTTCAGTTTCTGCTTTTAAAACAAAGCAGGCAGATAAAAATATACATGTTTGTTTGGCTGGGCCGAATTTGCTCAAACTTCAGGCTGGTCACATCTTCACTCTCGTTAGGTGATAGAATCCTGGCTCACCATTGCCATAGGAAAAGCCATAAAACTGATTTTTGAATAGCTTAGCGCCAAATGTATCTTCTTCTACAATTCTGGAAGTGTGATCAACAAGACTAGTTACAATTTTTTTAACATCTTTTTTTTTCAATATTGAGAAATTTGACATCAAATCTGGGGTAACTTTTCAACGAGAACGTTTTTTTCAACTTTTTTTGTGATACATTTGGCTGCGTTGATTTTTTTCATAAAAATCCTGGTCCGCTGTTGCCATGTCAACCCCCCCCCAAAGAAATATTGAAAATACAATCGCAAAATGGTCGGAAAAAAGTTTGCATCGTATCTAAAACTAGGGTAAAGATTCAACGGTCAACTTGATAGCGGAGATGTAATAAATTTGGGGCGAAAGTAAATTGGTTCCTACTTACTACTTACTAGTGATTTTAAGGGCAATCCTAGCAGAGCGGATCGCCAAAATATATAATAATGATAGTTAATGTTATACCTATATACGGGGATACAAAGAGCCTTAACACAACGCACGGCACATTATTAGTTTTGTATGAGTTACATAATTTGTTTAGTATGACTCATTTATTCTACTTTCAGAGACAAGACAAGAGGGTCTTCTCCAGTTCCTTCAAAATATTGTAGACAATCGGCGGATGATTAAATCGTATGTAACAGCGTCCGGATTACTTTCGGAAATTCCGTCGCGTTTCGGAAAGTTTTAATTTTCAAAACTTTTGAATATTTGTATGTGCCTTTAGGTTAGTGAGGAGGTTATAATAATTTTTCATTTCACTTTAACTCTGTTTTTACACCCCTCAAACCCCTTTAAAAAGTCACTTCTGGCCATTATAATGGCCAATATTTTCTTAATGGCCAGAATATTGACCAGAATTTTTTAAGTGGCCAAAATATTTACCAGTGTTTTTAACATGGTGGTTTTAATGACCCATGTTTTATATACTGGCCAGAATAATTACAATTGCTTTTTAAATGATAGAGTTGATGAAATCTTTTTTTTGGTGGGCAGTATAATGGTCATTTTATTTTTCATTACATACATAACATGACCAGTATTTTTGTTCATGTCACTAATATAATGGCCCAGAAAAAACCTTCTACCTCGTGTGAGTCAATATACATGTGGTAATTTATTTTTTCAAGTTTCACTGGCGCTTGCAAGTACACTTAAATGAAATTTCGCGAATAATGCCTCGATCCCCAGTGAAATTTTATAATAACGCTGATGCCAGTGACTGCTAGTGGACTACATAACCTGCAGAGTATTTAGATGGTGTTGAATCATAGGACGATTGCAGTACTGCAACTGGCACATCAAGGTATGAATTTGTAATTATTTTACCATTTTACAATGACTTCAATACAATATTAAATACTTTTGTTGTTGTTTATGTAGCAGGATAGACTTTTGGGGCTTTCATTTTTTTTTCTTCAAAAATTATATAAATTAAAAACATTGTGGCATTTGCTTTATGTACTATCATACCTATTTTTGGAAAAAAATAAAATCGCAAGTTTTTGTTCAGTTGTGGCTCACTGTGTAAGTACTGTTTCATTATCATTCATAATTGTCAAACAACAAGCTCATGTAGGTGTTAATGAGGATTAGCTCCTATGTTTGTTAATACAAGAAAAGTATAAACAAAGGTTATTTCCAGCTCCTGCAATCTGCAAAAAACATCAACGTAAATTTATTTCCATTCATGGCAATGTTTTCAAATTATTAATATAATTTAACTGACTGCAAAATGTTTGTTTTTTTTCAAATTTTCAACGATTATGTACATTGTTATTGTTTTTTTTTCTCTTCAGACAATACCAGCAATACCGTAGTGTACTGTACATTGGGAAATCTCATTTAGTAACCATGTATGCACTATATATATTATTTCCATAACGTCAAATACCAGACAGAATCCCTTTTTCCTGTAAACTAGTATACATGTAGATGAATATATGCCCACAGTGTGCAACAGTTCATTTTCTTTGCGCACAAAAAACAACTCCCATACTCAAAATAACTTTTAATTTAGCATGAATTTAAACTAAATTTCAATTAAATCTAATATTCTTTGCCTATCTTTGAGCCCAATTTGATTTGAATGGGTTGTAGAGATCAATATAAAAGGGAAGTGAAGTGAACCTAAATACATGCGCCTAAGGAAGGAATAAACAGAAGACACTTATTAGTAGTATTCAAGCAGAGCTCTTTAGCAAAGACTAAGAGGTACAATACCTTAGCCTGTGCTAGAAAAACTTTGCATAAACACAGGCTAAGAAATACTAAGTACAGAGTAAAATCTGGTCAGTCCAGAGCCTTAGCACAGGCAAAACAAAACATGCATGAGCGCTTAGTTCGGCTAAAAAAACCAATGTATTCAATGTTCATTTAGGAGATTTACTACTATATCCATAACTTTTTATTTCGGTGTGCCATTTCCTACATGACAATCAACGTTAACACATATAGAGAGATTTACTCAAGAAAAAAAATGACCTGATGATGAGACTCTGTGCTACTTCCTCTTATTCTGCAATTTGCACTTTCTGAATTTGCTTTGGTATTGTTTTATAACTGTAGAACTAACCTTCCTAGTTCCTCTAACTGAGCAATCATAGTTCAAATTCCCAAAGATTTTGCCTATTCTTAATAAGTTTGGGCGTTCCTTACCCCGTGCTAACCATCATTTCCTTCTGTGCATGAACTCAAACATTAGCTTACGAGATTAGCTTAAATTTTAGCCCGTACATTGTGTAGCATGAACACTACTATTGAAGATCCAGGGGGCAAATGGGTGAAAATTAAACAAATTATGATGAAGGTGTTTCGCTGAAAGGGCTTTTTGGGTGTTTTGTATGGAATTTATTTTCACTGATTTTTGTTGAGTTTAATATGAAATATAGGAAAAAAAGTGTATTCGCTGGATTTTATTATCACGAAATCATCCCTTTAGCAAAAATAAATTCCAAGCCAAAATAAAGTATTCCACAGTGTATAACAGGAACAGGGGCATGCTACTGTGGTTTTCTCTTTCAAGTAACCTTAGTTATAATCCTCTACCAAATTAACACCTTAGAGAAACCGATAATAAATCTATGTCAACACCACTGTTACATCCTCTCCTGTTTCATAAGCCAAACATGGCTGCCAGGGTGTAGCTACACAAAATGAGACAATTTTGTGGTTGGAATGTAATCAGAAAAATTAAATTTGATCAAAACTGAATAGCCAAGTCTATTCTATTGATGCGAGTGACACTAAAAATTAAGTTTTTATTCCACTATGAAATCAGGAAAGGGAAATAAAAATGGTAAGTTTTCTCTGCAAGGAAACAAAACTGGCTAAAAGTAAACAGTGACCTGTGAAAATTTGTGTCATTATAACAAGTGGATTTTTCATCATATTTAGAACAGATATAGCATAGTGCACTCATTATACACTGACCAATGGGAATACTAGTAAAAACTGTTTCAGATGTATAAATCTTCTAGGGAGGTTATAACCCACATTGTACATTCTCTAAGACAGACCGGAAACGGAAACGAGACAAAAACAAAAGATTTTTCAAGTTAGCGTGGGGGAAATAACGTTGCTAAGTATTATCGTCAGGGAAAGCTATTGTTTAAGCTAGTCTGTGATTGGTTGCTGGCAATGTTTAGGGGATTTTGACCAGTTTGTGACATAGGCTTGTCTTAGAGAATAGGAAACTTGGATTTTCTTTTGTCTCATACAGAAGTTGCATGTCTCTGTTTTCTAAGGTCCATGCTTAAATCATAACCATCTAAAATCATTTTTCAAACTAAACTGTTTTTATATTTTTAATATCATTTTCTTGATTTTGAAAAAAAATATAAAAACAATATTACACTTACCATAATTACTCTATTAGTATTAGCAGCACATGCGCTTAGGTAAATTACAGGGATCTTCAATGGTCGAAATAAGTAATATTTTCATGATTTAGTATCCACAAATGTAATTTTAGAGCAAATATGGTATTGTATTGGATCATAATTATAATACAATTATTTATTTTGTGAAAGTACCAGGGGATCGATGAAGTTGTACATTCATTGTAGCATTCCCATTGTGGAGGGACTCTATAATTTTGTATGTACACAGCTTCCTACTTTGAGAGACAAAATCATGCAGCTGCGTTGTGACATAACATTCTTTTGTCTCTTGTCTTGTGGGAGTTAAATCCCCCTATTGTTCTCAGAAATTAGGTTCCTAAGTACAGCAATGTACTGTCCTAATCTCTCAAGAGACAAACTGTGTGTATATATGGCACAACCCCTTAATATATTCGGTTAGGAAACAATTTTATTTTATTTTATTCTGTTGTCTAGATGCATTTTTCGATATTTATATTTTTTCAATCAGAATGTACCGGGTATCATTTTTTTTGGGTTTTTAAGTATATCTGAGTTGCATAGGGGAGAAGATGTCATTTTATCAACATTGCTATTTGTGAGGACAGAAATATGCCAGCATACACAGACACCACAAATTTTTGTTTCCAAAATTGGTTACAAAGTGTATTAATTAAAAACTGGTCATTGTAAGCTAATAGCAAACTGAATTATTTTTTGCAGATAATGACAATTTAAAAAACGAAAAAACTATATATATGGGACGTAAGAAGTTGAAGAACCAGAATTTATGGACGTTAAGGGAAGAAAAAAGTTTAACCAGTATTGATGGATGCAATGATTTAGCATTTACATGTTTATCAGTTTTACGTTTGCACACAGATTTTCCAAGTTCCAAGTGTGTAGAGTCACTGTACATTACTTTTCCATGTTTTCCCTCAAATAAAAGTGACATCATCTTTCAACTGGTATTTCATGATTTTCAGCTAGCTTATATAGTTCTTCTTGCTGACCCTTTTGTACACACCCACACTCACTCCACAATCTTTCATCTTCTTAATAATAATTAACAGGAAAATATTATTGAAAAAATCCAGCAGAGATCAATAATAGGAAAAAAATTGACATGCCTACGCTTACATATACTTGTTTTGTCTAATGTTTTCATTAATTATTCAATTTCTGTACTTCATGTGTTTGTACACTGAGCTGAATAATTAAGATGATGTTTTGAAGCAATGTTTTAACCCCCTCCCTCCCCCATATGACTTTTTTTACTTTGCAAAGCTGTACCTCCCAGATCTTTAGTTGTTTATGCATAGACGGTCTTTGGTTATAAATTATTTATTTTTTGAAGCGTAAGCCTTTGTCATACTTTGGGCTGTGGTGACTGTCACTGTGCTTTTGTTTCCCTTTGGTTAGCTCATGATGGTTAGCTAAACATATGAACGTCTTGTTAAAAATCACACTTGGAAGTAAGAGTTTCTAATGAAATAGCAAGCAATTTAATCTATTCCTGAAATTGTTAAATTATATATAGTGTTATCTGGAAATGTAAAAATAAACTTCTAGAAATGTGTTATTCAGTTCAAAAAATAAACTGGCTGCATGCAGAATCTCAGAGAAACAATTGCATGTACATGCAGGAATAGACGGATGTTGCAGCAGCAGAAGTTTGGGCCTGGACATTCCAGTCGCATTTTTAAAATGATTTCAAATAATGTATGTATTCTTAACAAACTGTTACATGAGAGGGGGCAGAGCATGAAATAATATTTTAGTTTTGAAAACTATACAAAGATATGTGTTCCAGTTCAGTAATTCAATACCTTTGATGAGCCATTATTAATAGCACACTAAGGGTTAGATTTGAATAGATTCCTAGTGAGATTGGTGCATTCTTAATTCAAAAAAACTTAAAAAGTTTTACTGCTACTAAATTATACATATGTTTGGTATAATTTATTGTAAAACATTAATGTTATTGTGAAAATAGTTTTATACAAAACAGTAAAAATTTGCCAAAATCCTTGTATGTGTTGCCAGTGATATGCTAGTTTCCATTGTTATTTAAATGTACTCATCAGGGAGGTAATCCATTACAAAACATCACTGATCCACAGTAGTCTGGTTTCAGGCTACACCAAAAATTAAGTCACAGTCCTTCGAGGGACTTTGACCAAGTACAGGCTAAGATTTAAGCTAATCCCAAATGTTTGCATATCAGCAATACTCAATTGTGTTCACTCACATGAGGCCCCAATAGTTATAGCACAGGCCACAGTCTTGAGGGTCTGTGCACTGGCTAACACCCAAACTTGTTTCCCAAGGGAGGCAGCAATTATGAACAAACAATTAAACAGCAATGGTACAGTGCCATAACTAAACCAACTACAAATTATCGAACCAATCACCATATATTTTTCTCCTTTAATATTTTTTTTTCATTCCTTTTCCATGTTTTATTGATTTATAATGCTTATTTTTTACAATGCTTATAATGGGTTTTTTTAAACCATTGTGGTGCTTCCGATACGCGTTTGCTGATAGTTGATAGAATGGAATTTTTGTGACGTTGATTTGTACACTCAGAAGCACAATATCACATGTGCAAATTTACATTACACCCCAAAACGGCATGTGCGCCCATGCGAAACACCATATCTTCGACTTCTGGAGAAGTTGTCTACGAGTATCCCACCAGTCATTACTCCGTACACGCTTCCACACTGATTGGGTCCCTGTAGTAGAGCATACAACAACTCTAATTTGGTTCGCAGTCTACGACATGCACTAATAAAACTCTGCATTCTGTAGCGCCGTTATATACTGTTCCTGTGCATCCAAATAAATCGGTCCATCTTCGCTCGTGTTCCAGTGCACGTCGCTTCATAAATTTTAACGAAAAATGTGAACAGCAGAAATTTTGCGTTCGTAAACAGCTGCTTAACAAAGGTCACCGACTGATGGCGCTCCTTAGCTCGTGCTAGCTGGACTGGCCCTCCCAATGCGTGGACGCAATTGGGTCTAGTCAAAATGCAAACATTAGCTTAAATCTTAGCCAGTACTTCATGTAGCATGAACACTACTATTGTCCAGCATTATAATATCGTGAACAAACAAACGTACATGCCATTCACTGCTAAGTCAGCTATAGCTAGCTACACACATGGAGCTCTATGCTGGACCCCCCCCCCCTCATATAACTTACTGAACCACCCAACACCGTTTTGTACACATGCAGTAGTCGTGGAATATTTTCACAGATATTTTTCATATCGCATTAAACCATTCATAATAGAGAACATAGCAGAATATAAAAATAAAGCAGAGCATCATGGGTATTTTTAGTTGATTGTGTCTAAGCCATTTTAAAATCACCTTCCATCGATCCTTCAACATAAACTTCTACTGTTTATAACACATTATGAAAAGTTAGAGACGACGTCAAAAGATCGATGTCGGATAAAAAACTTATTTTATTGGGAGTGGGGGGTTTTGACCTCAAAAAGTTTTCATCCTACAAAAACGATTTTATTTTTTAATGAAGTCAAAAAAATCTTGGAGTATTTGTAGTTGTGTGTTTTTCTATCCAATCATGGACAGAAATAACCAAAAAGGGAAAAAACAGAAAAATGGTTTGGTTTGAGTGTCAATCTGTGCGTCAAATGAGGTGCATTTGTAAAATATTTTTACACCCACCCGACAATCAACTGCTATCCAATACTACTGTCCGATTATCAATTTGTATTTAATGGTGAATGTAGTCTGACGCCATGACCGATATTTATCAATTAAGTTTCAGTGGGGGTAGGGGGGTTTGAAAAAAAACTAAAGGAATGAAGTTTTTTATCCGACATCGATCTTTTGACGTCGTCCCTTACTGGTTAAGTATTTCAATGTAAAATGTTATAGTTTGGGTGTATTTGAAGACTGAACTTTAGTTTTTTTGTCATTATTAAAATGGAAATTTTGTTTATGTTTGAGCTTAACTCCACTCATAAAGACAGACTCTTTTTTTTGAATTAATTACTCAATGTTTATGTGACTTTTTTGGTGGAAAGTCAGTTGCTGAGTATTTTGGGGGTTGCACACTGTTCGAATGTTCAGTAGTGAATGTCTTGCTTGTTTGTTCAGAGTATTATAATGATAGACATTGCCTTTATAAGAACAGGAAGTAGTACAGAGTCTCATTGTCAGTCCATTTTTATCTCAAGAATAATGTCACAGAATGTGCTTGTATTGATTGTCAAGTTTAGTATACCGGTAGTTATGAATAAGAATAGTTATGAATATAATAGTTAAATTTACGAATGGACATCAAGTACAATGGTATTTTGGGTGATTAGCCTGGGCTCATGTTTGCACAAACTTCGTTAGCGCCTGTGATAAGGGTCTAGACCGTATTTTGAAAACAGGTCATCTTCTATGTTTAATAACCTATTGGATTACAATATATATTATTAAGTCAACAGTATCAAATCTGTTGTGATTTTAAAAACAAATTAACCCAAAACTTCATATTTTTTCAAGATATATAATTCCATATTTCAATTTTTTCAAAATCTTGTATTTTACGTTTACCTACAATTGTACTGGCTTAAAATTGAAGCAAACTGAAGCGAGGGAGGAAAAGGAGGATAGCTGTCAATCCCCATGTGCCATTACCGGGTATATCTGTGACATGAAAAAAAAATGACCATTTTATTCATGTAATGAAAAATTAAATGATCATTATAATACCCATTAAAAAAATAGATTGTCACCCACTGCATCATTAAATAAAAAAAACTATTATTCTGACCAGTGTAAAAATAGTAGTCATTATAACTACCAGTTTGAAAATACTGGTCAATATTTTGACCATTAAAAAAGTTCTGGTTGATAATCTGGCCATTAAAAAATAGTGGCCATTACAATGGCCAGAAGTGACTTTTTGAAGGGGTCTGAGGGGTGAAAAAAACAGAGTTAAAGTGAAATGAAAAATTATTATAACCTCCTCACTAACCTAAAAGCACAAATAAATATTAAAAAGTTGTGAAAATTAAAACTTTCCGAAACGCGACGGAATTTCCGAAAGTAATCCGGGCGCTATTATGTATATTTTGTATCAACTCATAGCGCTATCAGCCAATCAGATTCGCGCATTTGTCGATCATAATATATATATATAAAACTACCAATTTTATCTTGAAGTATCAGCGTTTTTCCAGTTTCCCCTACAATTTGTTAAAACATAGGAATACTTTAACATGTTTTGCTCAACAGCATCACTATACGACCAGTCTTAGTACAGCCGTCACAGTACACATGTTTTACAAAAAAAAATATTAATTTTCCATTTAGATTTTTTTTAGTGTGATCGCGAAACTAGCGTGACCGTGAAAGAAATCAAGACTGGACGCATCTGCAGGCGACTTCCTGCGTTGGAGTGGAATCACTCCGGTGATTATGCTAATTTAAAGCTGTTGACAAGCACTGACAACGAAGCAGAGTGCAGCTTTGATGTTTGAATCACACTTCCGTTGTCATTTCAAGAGTGAAAAAACTAAACCCACAGCACCACTACCACCATGATTCTAACCTACACTATACTATATTACAGCAGTTTATTTCTTGTCAGCTACATTTTCTGTTCTTAACTACAAGATACGACTAGCAGCAGAACATTCACATGTTTCATTGACTAACACCCACTCATGAATAATCATTGACATCATTAATTATTAATAGCAGTCAAATGCCCGCAGATTCGTTCAGCCGGGATTTCTTTCGCGGTCACGTTTTTTTCGCGATCAATCTAAAAGGACTTAAAACAATTAATTATATCTTTTTGTAAAGCAAAAAAGAAGTCCCGACTTTCCCAGTCGTGTGGCTGCCATGCACTTGAGTTGTTGATATTCTAGAACTACGTTTAGTGCTTATTTGGGTCATCTAAGAGTGTTTATGTATCAATGGATTGAATTGAATTGATAATTTCACCAGATTGTTTTTATATTAAGCTCAGTCTGAATGGCTCCACTGTGGCGTTTTTGTTTGCATACTTGCGCATCATATGTACACATCATGGCTGTTATAACGCTCGATAGTGGTGTGTGTCATACCTTCCAAATTCATGAGCGTTACAATAATGTTGGCAAGAACTATGAAATACAAATGAAGAATCTTCTTTGCAGACCCTCAATTTGTGTTGGTGTAGTAATATATAACTTGGCTGCTGCAGGTCAATGAATCGGATCAAATATTAACCCAAATTACCCAATATTTTACCATTCTGTATTTGTTTTGAATATCCATGACCGCACGCACTATTGAGTCATTTATTAATTGAACCATGACATATGTTCATTCACTACTCAGATACCCATCCTGTGTAGTCAGGGCGAAATTTTGAGCTTTAGAACCTTTGTTTGACTGATGGATGTTATTAATTTATATTTTGGCAGTATAGCACGCTCTTGTAAAATGAGTAATGGATTATAATAAATAAATAAATAAATAAATAAATAAATAAATAAATAAATAAATTAATTAATTAATTAATTAATTAATTAATTAATTAATTAACTAAATAACTAGATAGATAGATAGATAGATAGATAGATAGATAGATAGATAGATAGATAGATAGATAGATAGAGAGAGAGAGAGAGAGAAAGAAAGAGAGAAAGAAAGAAAGAAAGAAAGAAAGAAAGAAAGAAAGAAAGAAAGAAAGAAAGAAAGAAAGAAAGAAAGAAAGAAAGAAAGAAAGAAATATCACTTGATGCCACCCTCCTCATTCTCACTAAATATGCAGACGTACATAACATACGAAAGTTGTCTATTTACTACTAGCATTTAGTTCAAATTAAAGGATGTATGTTTTTTTTCTAATTTAAATATTACATATGATATATGTGTGCGCCTGTTATCGTGTCTGTACACCACAAACTGTGATAGTGCATATATAAAGAAATTATTCCAATCCCAAACATTCATCGTTTTGTCCTTTTCAGTAAAAAGGTTCAGAATTTTTTAGATATCTTAATGCCGGTAGGTCTTTTCAGTTTCTTACTTTCTTTTTCATTTGGTGTTGGTCGTCTGAAATGTATTAAGAGTTAATTGGAGGATCTCGGACATATTTTACTAGACAACTGTGATATGATTAATGATTTACCAGTGCAATTTATTTGGTTTTGTATTGTTCAGACTTAACACTCAGTGATAATGTTGATCATTATATTTTCCTATATAGAATTCCGATGACGAAATTGAAGATGAACGACACATGTCCCTAGGTACTGTTAGCACAATTTTATGATGTCACACGTGCACATATTTATAATGTTGTAGATCATTTTAAGATAATGTTTAGAATGTTTAGAATGTTTTGCCAATACCTGAATAGTATATGTTGCATTAATTGTACATATTTGTATTACAATCAAATACAGGTCCAACTGACAAGAAGAGCGATACTATTGATTCCCATTCTGAAATGGCGAGCGTTAAGACACTTGAAGGTGTGATTTTTTTCCATTCTTAATAAGATATTTCATATAATAAAAATTGTTTGTATTATACAATAATAAGTGCGGATATTTTTATTTAAACTAAATTTAGGTCCACCTGGAAATAAGAAGAATACTGAAGATATCCAGTCTGAAATGTCTAGCGCTAATCATTCTTCCAAACCTGAACCCGAAGGTTTGATTATTTTTCCCCCAGTTGTATTAAATGTTACCCATATATTGTTTCAGTATTGCTTCTTGACTAAATTCAAGTCAAACCCAAAATAGAAAAATACTAATGATCCTCGGTATGGAAAATGTAACACTACTTTTTTATTAGATATTATATAGAGAGGGGTATTATGAATCGTTTTCTGCCAACATTTTTTATCTCATACATCATTTCTTAGATATTGGAGATTGTTTGTTAAGCTACAGAAATAACTATTATTTAATGTCCTTTTGAATCTTCTTGCTGGTTGTACGACGAACAAAAAACAATAAGATCAAAAATACATGATTATTGTAATTGACACACTTCCAAACTAGAAAACACGACCGAGCTGAAATATGTTCTTTTGGCCTGGTTGTCCTCTCACAGCCACAGATACACATATTGGATTATTTTTATTGTACACAAATGTATATGTCATTTTGAATATAACAATATAACATTTGCAAATAAAATATGATATTATAATATTCCAGGGCGTGTACCTCCAATACACAATATCAACATCGATAACTTGCCTGCATCTGTTATATATACGCCACATCACCATGGTAAGAACATATCAATTATCAGATGCCACTTCTATTCCTTGATCCAGATAAAAATAAACACATATTACAAACATTACAACACTGTCATATTAAGTTAACTGTAGATTATGTAATTTCATTTCAGAAAAAAAGTAGTTCATCCGAGTATGGCAATGAACAACAGAATCCTGAGAAAAAAGAAGTGCATGAAGTAAATAACAGTAGTAGATTATAGTACGCATGCGCGTGCGCAGTGACTTAAAGGCAAGAAGAGAGTATTTGCCTCTGATAATAAAATAACTGCGATAACTCCATTACTTATGCTGTTTTTGAAATTGTAATTTGTATGTGTTCCTTTTGATATAACAAT
Organism: Saccoglossus kowalevskii; assembly: GCF_978046115.1. NCBI lineage: Eukaryota > Metazoa > Hemichordata > Enteropneusta > Harrimaniidae > Saccoglossus > Saccoglossus kowalevskii. The sequence continues at coordinate 9,703,504 of NC_140657.1, forward strand.
TTCTGGGCAACGTTGAAATGGCAGATCGTCAGCTGGTGTTGATCAGTGAGAGAGATTAACGTTCGCGTATAAAAAAAAAGTTCCCGTTTCGTCAGTCAAATTTTACACATGGTATGTTGCCAGCCCATGTTTTGATAGTTTTTATTTAATTCAGTTATTACAACAGACTTTGAAACAAGATACTATGTGTTATGATAGGGGTAAATGTCATAGAATGGAGTTAATTATTATCAATTCACCAATATCATAATCAACACCATACTTTTTGTTGAAAGCTTCCCCCTGGAACTCAAGAACAAGGCGAAACTCTCGTGATTGGAAAAGGTGGAATTCAAGAAAAAGGCGATACTGGAATTAATGAAAAGACTGGAATTCAAGCAAGTGGTGACAAAGATGATTTTAGCGAAAGTGAAGAGAAAGGTTTTGGATTTCAAGAATCCGGAATTGAAGATAATAGCAGTGACATTGACACGACGAATGAAGACACAGTATGTATACGATGATTATTTAGCAATTTTATGAAGTTTGATCAAGTAACAAGTGTTTAGTATTTTCAAACCATTTTGGAATATATTGCTCGGTGATTTATTACACATTTAGCCTGAATTTTATAGAATGTTATAACATATTTTGAATGTATTCGTGTTATCATACTGTTTGCAAGAATAGCGATCATTGGTATTTTCTAATCTGTGTACAATTGAAGTTTTTCGTCAATATGATAGGGGTAACCGCCAAATCATTACGTGCATGGAGCCAATTGGGAATACACCAACATAAAAATCAACATAATTTTTTTATACAAAAAGGTCGCCACTGGAATTCAAGAACAGGGCAATACTGACGTTAGTGAAATTGGTGAAATTCAAGAAAGTTATAATGATCATGGCCAAGCTGAGAGCGAAGTTTACGGATTTCAAGAATCCGGAGTTAAGGATAATACTAACGATATAGTAAAAAAGAATGACGATACAGTATGTATTTTTTATAAAGTTCGATCAATTAATAAGTGTTAATTATTTTAAATAACTTTGGATTATGTTACTTGCTGTTAGCAGATGTACCTAGAAAACACTTTGTCTACTTTGTAATAAGAAAACACTATGTCATTGCCTATTGAAAGAGGACACACTGTTCCCAAAAATACCAATTGTATTTTCCAATCTGTGTATAACATCCTGTTTCTGTGTGACACGTATATGACCTTAGTACAGCTTAACGCTACACCCTACAATGAACAGTGTGCTTATGCATTACTGTGATTACAGGTTATAATTATAAGTATTTATAATCATAGTTTCTCTCAGCGACTTTTGTCATTAACAAACAATTCATCGATTTAACATACTAATTATCACCATCTAACAATTGTTGTATCATAAACCTCTCGTAGGATTCAACTAAAGATATTAAATCTCAAAAAAACTCACAAACTGCTGTGAGCCCACATAACAGAAATAAAAAAAGGAAGAGACGCAGAACGAAAAGTAACAAAAGGTGAGTTATAGTTCAGGCTAAGTACGTGGTGCTAATTTGAAAAATACGCAGCATCTCTCAAAGGGTTGAATTTGGCACAATATCATTAACTGACAAATTTATATTTCTGTTTTATTTTATTTTGTTGTAGATGTGTTATACAGTAAAAAACAAGCTTGTGATTGTGGACAAGTTTAGCTGTTTATTCATCAACGATCGACCATTGGTAATGCGGCGTCAATAATGGGCAGCAAACAGTATTGTATATATTAGGCCGGTAAAACTAGATTACTGTGTTTACTGTGTGACCCTTTGTGACAAATAGTTATAAATAGTATTCTAGCTGTGTTAGTTTTAATAAAGATAGAGTTGTACTCTGTGGGAATGAATTAATAACATGATTGTTATGGTGATATTGTTATGGTGATCAATTTTGTATGTAAACTATATTGTGACGAATATAATACATATACATAATATAGTGGTTTACCAACTACCAACAAAACGGACCGTATATCTGTATGTGACATATTGTCCTTCCAATCTCAGTACGTATTGTGGAACACATATGTGTAACATTTAAATAACCTTGCTATATTTTTCCCGGAAGCAATGAGAACATCTTACACATATACTGTACCTTGACTTATGACCCCTTGGTTCATTTAGTGTATATGGGTCACATGGGTTAATGATTGTTACTGATGAAGGTACTGATTTTGTTTTCTCCCTTACGTAAACATATTCTGTGATCTTGACCGTTGACCTTTCGTAACTAAGGTGTAACCAGGTATTATATAAAAAAATAAAAAATATAATATAAAAAAGAGTACATCAGCGTGCTCGTCGATAAGTTGCACAAATTTTGAGTGTACAGTGGGCAATCAGGATAAGTTAAATTGTGAATTTTCAATGATATAATCATGTACTTATTCTACCGTAACGCCTTATCTAGTTAATAATGCATATCAAAATATTTACTCCAAATTGTGAGTATGCTGGGAGAATTTGCAAGACAAATATAGAATAACTGTTTTCTTGTGAATTATAAACATACGCACGTTTATATTAATATTTATATGACATATGAGTATGTTGATGACACTTGGTAATAAATTATTTCACACATGTCTCACGGATTTATTTATTTATTTATGATGAATGTTTGGTATTGGAATATTTTTTTTTATATATGCACTAGCACAGTTTGTGGTGTACAGACACGATAACACGCTCACATATATATCATATGTAATATTTAAATTAGAAAAAAACATATATCCTTTAATTTGAACTAATTGCTAGTAGGAAATAGACAACTTTCGTATGTTATGTACGTCTGCATATTTAGTGAGAATGAGGAGAGTGGCATCGAGTGATATTTATTTATTTATTTATTTATTTATTTATTTATTTATTTATTTATTTATTTATTTATTTATTTATTTATTTATTTATTTATTTGTTTGTTTGTTTGTTCATTTACATTATTTATTTGTATTTACATGAAAGCCGGTGTGTCCATTGTTGTTTGAAATAGATATTTCTGATCAATGAATATCCCACCAATTATTTTCTTTCCATGGTGGCATGATTTCATATTAAATAAATCATATATATTTAGACTTGTTTATCAATAATTGTAGTAGATAAATGTGTTCAACATTGCTTAGCTAACCGAAAGTTTGCGTATAATTAGAAATAACATATATTACCATGGACATGTTAACAAAAAACAAATGTCGAAATTCAAAGAACATGAACAAAATACCGACAACAAACGGCCAAACAATCAACATGAACAACAAAATACCTGACAAGTTTACTACGCTACATTCAGTTTGATATATTTTTTCGCCAGACGACTTTATTTATACACATGTTAAAATACCATATGAATCTTGTAACAACAATTGTACAGGAATTGAAGTTCAAAACAATCGACAAAACGAATCAAAATAACTGAAAAGTACACAAGGAAAATCACACAGACTTCATACCCATACATGAAGTGATGTCAGGTGTTTAAAACAGTGAGCACATCCTGTGAGTACATTAGTCATAATCAAATGTATTATTTCAATATTTCCCAAAGTCGTCAATAACTTGACATCTCCTTAAAGTGTCATGAAGTTAAGACACAAATATGACTTGTTGTAGCTGCTCATCTGTTTAAGTTTGGGAAATGTGCAAGTTATTCTCGCCACCTTATCTTGTGTAATAAATGTCAAAGATCGTTTAACGAATGGTAATGCTAACGGTACCCAAATGCACGTTTTGACAGAAAGTTTGTAAAGACCATAATCAGACAGGTAGTATTTTGTCTAAAGAGGTACTAATTAAATTATAGAAAAATTAAAAGACATTTTTTAAAAAAGTAGGTCATGCCATGTGATGTCAATCAAATCATTTTCATTTTTCCGCTATGCATAATACTATAGGACAAGTTACGTATATATGTTAGGAGCAAGACTTATGTGAAACTTGTGCTTCCTTGCTGGCTGTTTTATTTCCGAATTCACATTCAGATATATAGAATGATTGAAATGTATTACAACGGAAAAGATATTTATATTTATGTGTTACCACATGTTTTAAAACAGTAAGTAATATGCGGTAAAATAAAAGAGTTGTATAACAAAAGAAATAACGTCGAAACAAAATTGTGTGATGATACGCACTTTAGGGCTAATTAATGTAATCACTTTGTCGGTGTGCGATTTCCAATTTAAATCGTGAACGATAGTAACATCAAAGTAGTTAGTAGATGAAACGCCCTCTATTGGCGACTCATTGATTCATAAGGTGCCCTCCAGATCGACTGAATTTTGTTGTGTTTTAATAATTATGTAATTAGTTTTATGGGTGTTCATTGTAAGTGTATTGGCACTGTTGAATCCGCAAACATTTCTGAGGTCATCAATTAGTTTGTTTTATTTGATAAATTGAAATAAGATGGGCTGCTACAAAAAGTCATATTAGTTTCTTAACTTCATGACACTTCAGAGTGAAGGATATGCCAAGTTATTGACGATTTGGGGTAACCATGTTAACACTAGAACAGGTAAGACAGATATGTAGTAACATTATGCCTATGCGGTCATGTTATTTTCTTATAAAGATTTTGTATGTTTTTTAACCACCATGCGGTCATGAAATAAAAACTGAAGTGCACTTTTGAAACGCTGCGGGCTCCGAAGGCATTGAAGAAAGTGAATGATAATTGTTTGGTTTCTATGTAAAAAAAAAGCCATTTAAAATCCTAAAGTTCGAGATTCTATAGTCAGTGTTGTGCCCTGTACAACTCAATATCACTGTCGAGTAAGAGATGTTGTAGGAATCGAATTTTCAATGATTTTGCATTGAGATTGACTTTCCTCAAAATCACCACCATGTAAAGCAGCAGAGCTCAACGGCCGCATCGACTTTACATTACGTCACATATTTAAAAAGTTGAATCGAATAATTACAATACGTATTAATAGTAATACGTTACGTCAAGAAGGCAATAGAACCCTCGTGGTTGAACAATATTACCTAGTCATAGATGATATTACCGCACTTTAGAGTTGTGATTTTGATTTCAAGGTTTGTTGTTTACGATTTAGGCCCGATTGTTTATCTGTGTAGTGCGTATTGGATAACCGTATTCAGGATTGTTCCATAATATAGTTAGGTATTGATTATACTGAAGAGATGTTTATGTCTGAATCATTGTCCCTCATAACAAAAGTACAGTCTTAATGCTCGAATGCATTTTGCCTCTCTGTACCATTGGATTTCGCGTTTTTGAAACCAACAATTGCTGTTTTATTTCGAATTGGTCATAAAAATGAGTTGTGCAAACAAAATCGGGTCTATGTAACCTTTATTATATGATTGTATACTTCATATATCTAGTTTCATTGCCTGGTGGTGTGGGGAGACCAAAATTTGATATTTGCTGAAGAGCAGCTCCAGTTTCTTTTTTGCCAACAATTTACCGTGCGCGCAATAGCAATGGTGATAGATAATTTAGGGTTAGATAATTGAAAGATTTTGAAATAATTCTATTTTGGCGGTGATCACACCCCATATTAAACCTATACCTAGGTACATAGGATGTTTTATTATCTACATAGACCATTTCAATCTGAAGGAAATCAAAATCAGTTTCCATGCCAACAGCAATTACGTATTTACCAGAATGACAAAGATTTCCCTGGATTTGAGGAACTGTAACGTCTGCGTTTCTTTCTTGTTTAAGCTGATGCAATAGTATAATTACTCGATCCATATCGAGCTACATTTTGACCCTGGTGTTATTGATCTATAGTCGAATAAATCAACTTCACATGGGTCGCACCCACCAAATCTACATATAACTTTGTTTTAACAAAGCCAGTTGCTACGTGCGCTGGTATGCGTAAGGGGATTTTTTGTTTATTTTTGTAAATGACGTGTGTTTCAGTACGTCTATTTGCCGGTTGCGCGGCAGCCACCTTTTGTCGCCTGTAATAAAGTGGTAAGTCCGGGTACAAAGTGCTCTTTAGATAGTGTTAGATAGTCCGGAACACGACTTTGACACTCTCTGGATGCCATGTTTCTGCCAGTGTGACGGTGACATTAAAAGTCGCATTCACTCCTGGAGGTGGTTCTTGTGAACAATGGGTACACCAAGTACCTTATCACAATAACTATCAAGGTCACCATATTGTAAATCAATATCAGTGTTTCGTCTACAACCGCATCAAATGTGCAAGGGCATGGACAGTTTTGAATAGTTATCTATCCTCCATACAGAATAATGCTAACATACGAAAATCAGAGCAAATTACACATGTACGCACAATTTTAGCATTTGACAATAAAATCCAAACAGTTAATATAACAAGCAGATTCAATCATACCGGTACTATACCCTAGGAAGTTTGACCCAGTACTTGTTTAGGATAATTGTTTTCTTTAACCCGTCACTCAAAAATCAAAGGTTTGGTTATTGCTGTATACTGTTTAATAATATTTCTTTAAATACGTTCTTTTTTTCAAATAAAGTATCTATGTGTCTCGCTACTTGATACACAATATAGTGGATGAACTATCACGTGAGTCAGTTTAAGTTAATATTTAATTTTCCGTTGCTGTTTGGTGCCGCACGTCGTTGTTCACCATAATTCCATCAGTGTAGTTTCCTTCGTTTGGAATTATTCTGTCTTTGTTGCTGGCCCCTGACTTACACTCCGTTATGCTGCTGAACTGCTGGCCCGAAATAAAGAACCGTCAATATATCGACTAAACTCGCTTAAACATTGACGTTAATCGTCATGTCTGTATCGCTGACTAGACGATCACCGGCATCAACTGACATACATACTCGTTATGGTATGGGATAGCAGTGATATATGACAACGGGTAAATGTTTGTTCATACTGAGATATATTACTAAATATATAAGGCGATTTACACACCAGGACAATTATCGAAAACCATTTCAAAACACCCTTGGGACATAAAAAGTTGTATTGGTTCATAGACACATTGTTGTGTTTATGCCTGAAATAGAATAAAATATTATAAGTACTATAAATATTATTCTGACTCGGGAGCGATTGTATTTGTCCCGGGTTAAAATAAAATAAACACCACATAAGCGCCGTCCCCATATATAGAAATGTTCTTGAAAATCTATCAAGGTTGACAAAGCAAATGAGCTTCGTTGATATATAGACAGCGAAAAGGAGCTTTCCGCTCGCAATATTTCACTCATGTACTTTAGAACAGTGTATCACAACATTTTCTATTGTTAACAATCCAGAAATTGTAACAGTCAATCAACACTTTGCACGAAATTTGAAAATATATAACATATGCTAGTATAAGAAACAGAAAATATATCTATTTAAATAGATAAGTATATAGTGACATTAATAATACAAGAACGTCGTTTATTTTATAAACAAACGGACAGCAAGTGCATTGAAATGCGGCAACCAGCATGCATGTAATGTTACGATGTGGTTTTATTATACAATATGCCTGTGGTTGTAAGTTGTTACCTATATATCTCGGATTGCAGTAACCAGAACATTTACAAAATTAACACAATTTGACTCGCTGCCTTTATACATGTATTTTAATTAATACGTCTTTCAATGAAAATGTTTACGGTGTCGGCTTTCAGAAATGTCGTTATTTGCCTTGGATTCTCTTCAAAGGACACAATTAGTTATATAGGAACCAATCCTCCTAAAAATTAAGTGGCTACACCCACCTGATAACAAAGGCATGTGACATTATTCAAGGTTATTTTTAGTCCAGGTGGTTTTATGCAATAATATCATATGCAAGTGTTATTTTACCGTGGTTAATTTGTATATTATAGAAGTTATAATGTGTAGTTGCACCTTCAATAGTTACAGTTTTTGTCGCAATACAATGATGTAGTAGCATGGTAAATAAACAATTCATTATCGCAATCTTTGTGATCTTGTGATGTCCTGATATAATATGACTTTGTGGCGACCGTTAAGTGAGTTACTAGTGGTGCTGCGCGGAGCCAAACACTATTTAATTTGAACACTCAAGAACACGGGTCTTTCTTTGATCTTCGTCGCTGATGCGTTGCCATACTCAGTCTTGAATAATACACTATCCAATGCCTAAAGTTGCATCCGTCATCACATTATATGTATAGTACCACCAGCTGATTAATGCGATCGTCATGAAAAATGATAAAATCAGTTGGTTTCGAAATAAATATTGAAACACTAAACCTAGACAGTTGTGGTGCCTACAAACATAATGTTATTTGTTGTAATCACTCAAGGCCACTTTACCTTATTATCAAGGGTCTTCATAACCACAATTTTGGGATTGTGTTTTATGAGATTTACAAAAATACACATCTTTGAGCTTAATACAGAGATCGGTGAGAAATTATCTGACGTTCACGCATATTGGGGATGAAAAAAATAATAAGTAGCATTCTTTATGCTTTATTGTCTGTGGCACGACTTTAACACAGTCTCACACTGCAATGGTGACAATCCCTATATTTCAAATGGTTCGGGCCACTTAGTTTTTGATCAGCCATTTATGACCACTTATTTTTTCTGTCCTACCTGCTCTACATGCGGGTTACATAATCACACGACGTTTCTTAGGAGACTGTTACATCGATTTAAGGATTGCTTTTCATACGATTCACATGACCATTGTAAAAACAAAGCCCTTGAGATTGGCACGGTTGCCGCTCTGATACCGCAGACGTCCATGTTGTTGACAGCATTATAACAACAGTCGTCAACACCTTTAGAAGCAATGATTTATTTCTTGTTTATTTAAACTGAATAACCTTTTTGCGCACGTATCAAACAGCTCTTCGTTTAGTGCTAAACAACATATATAGGATAATCGTCAAAATGGCGGGTGTTACAGTTAGTGAGTAATCATAACATTGGTCCACAGAATAAAATTAAAAGCCCGTAATTGAATATGTATTTATTTTTAGTTATGTATAAGTTCAGTATGCTCTGTGTGTCTATGGCATGATTTTAACACGATATAACATGGCAATAGTGACAAGCCTGCCAGGCAAGTTATTTAGTACTACTCAATATGTCGGTGACGTTACGCATAACTCACACGACCTATCACGCCCTCTCGTCTCTCATATTGCTCTAAGTTACTTTGTGTATCAGTCACCAAACGGAATTACAGGCTTACGTGTCACAACCCAATGTTAGTGCGTCACGACTTGTATGAACATTGTTGAACTCAATCAAGAAAATACAGCAATGTTACTCTGATAGAATTGCCAACGAGTAAAACACTTTACATAAATTCGAGAAACTGAGAATTTACGAAAAGAATGTACACCTAAGTACGGAAGCTTATTAGGGACATGCATGAAAATAAAAAAATAATTTAAAACTCGTGGTCACGACTTTGTATTTCGTGGCCACGACTTACTATCTCGTGGCCACGACTTACTATCTCGTGGCCACGACTTACTATCTCGTGGCCACGACTTACTATCTCGTGGCCACGACTTTGTATCTCGTGGCCACGACTTACTATCTCGTGGCCACGACTTACTATCTCGTGGCCACGACTTACTATATCGTGGCCACGACTTACTATCTCGTGGCCACGACTTACTATCTCGTGGCCACGACTTTGTATCTCGTGGCCACAACTTACTATTTCGTGGTCACGACTTTGTATCTCGTGGCCATGACTTACTATCTCGTGGCCACTATTGACTGCCATTATTGACATTGACATGGAAAGGGAACAGCTGATAGCCCGTTATTTCAACCTTGGTTTAAACTATATGGAGATATGTGTCATTCTAGCATCATATCACAACTATGGTATTAGTGTGAGGCATTTAAAACGTATTTTAGCTAAGTTAGGACTTTTTCGTCGCAAGAATAGAACTGACGATGATGTTGTACGGTTGTTTATTGAACAACGGTTAAATGGATCAGGTCAACTTCATGGAAACCGTTGGATGCATCTAGTCTGCATTCAAAATGGGATCAGTACAACTCGAGAGACTGTAAGACGCATCATTAAAGACTTGGACCCCGAAGGCGTAGCACTGCGTTCAAGACATCGACTACGTAGACGAGCATATCCTTCATTTGGGCCAAATTTCGTATGGCATATAGATGGCTACGACAAGCTAAAACCATACGGAATTTGCATAAACGGTGCAATCGATGGATACTCTCGTAAAATAATGTGGTTAGAAGCATTTCGAACTAATAGTGACCCCAAAGTCATAGCAAGTTACTACATTACAGCAGTCGAAAATAATCAAGCATGCCCTAAGATCGTGAGAGGAGATTTCGGGACCGAGAACGGCCACGTAGAACAATTTCAGAAGTTTCTACGAAGAGATGATAATTCACTTCCAGTGCCCGCCTTTTTATATGGAACAAGTCCAACTAATCAGAGAATTGAATCCTGGTGGGGAATATTGAGAAGAGAAAACAGTCAATTCTGGATGAATATTTTTCAGAAAATTAAAGATGATAGTTATTTTGATGGTACTGCATTGGATAAAAATTTGATACGTTTCTGTTTTACTGCAATGATTCAAGTACGAAAATTAAATATTAAGGATGAACATTGAGGGTATTAAAATATAACTACAGTAGCCATGGATATATTGTAATGTGATTTTGAAACTCACCACCAACTTCCACATTTTATGTCGATTTTCTTAACTAATGTGCTTTGTTAATTCATTTTTATGAGTTAGCTAATAAAAAATTAATTGAAGTTCTTCAAACATTTAGTGTTTTACCGCATTTTCAGTGGTAAATCACCATAACAAAATCATGACAATTTGCCCTAATCGTGAATATATCAATTTATATCAAATCAATTTACTAGTGTGAACAGAAGTTGTAATGTTACGATTTTACTTATACTAAACCGTCTTTAACTATTTTCCAGGAAGAATTGGACGAGGTAGTTTCAGTATGGAACGCACATAGGATGCGTCCAATACGCAACCAAATTGTTCCGAATGGTCGGCCGATTATGCTTTTTAGTTGTCCACAACTATTTGGAGCAGAAGATTTCTCCTTGCCTGTGTCGGAAACCGAAATCGAGGCATGTAAAGAGGAGTGTACGTTTAAAGGCGCATATCCTTGTGACGAAGATATTTTCGAATTGTGTTGTATAATTATGATGGAAATCAACAGAGATGTCCCAACAGATGCATATCAAGCTGCCGAACTATACATTGACCTGCGCACTGCTATCATACAGGCGCTGGCTTGACGATACTGTAATCATGTTGCGTTTGGACAAATTTGGGGACCCTGAATATATTAATTTGGTAACATGGCGTTTGTTCAAAAGTAGATGACGGAGTAGTTGTTGTGGTCATTTATGCACGTTGTTTTCAAATATCCGTAGCCTAATTTGATGTAATTGCATAAAAAACTCCATTAATCAAAGATGTTAGTAAATATTTACGTTTGATTTGCTTTGAATAAATTGTTATATTCATTGTGATGAATTTGTTTTTGCGTATCTGTTGACTGACTTATTTAGCTGATGACTAGCGAATGGCTGTGTTATATCTGTCATTGTTTAGGCCCATGCGAGGTCCTGGACGCAACTCGACTCAGTGATTTGAAACTAATTACGATATAACCGTCGCTATCCGGACTACTATTTCTGACAGTTGGTATTCGTAGTTACTAATATAGTGAACGATTAATCAAAAGATATGACGTGTTCAGTACTTAGTGTGATTGGCTGTATGATTGAAGGTTACGCCCTGGAGTTTTTATACTTCTTTGTAATTGGTTAAGGTTTTGAAAGTGAATAAAGTTGTTTTAGTTGGTCTTGGCGAGTACAGGAGGAGAGACGCAGTCTCGGAAAGTCTTGAGGCAGTCTAGGGACATAGTCTTGGTTCAGCCTTGCGATAGTCTTGGGAATTTTTCCCCAGGGCGCTGTGTCTTATAGAGTGCTCGACTGACCGACTAAGACAAGAGATGAAACGTATTTTGTTGTGTGCGTCTATTTGACTATAAGGCTTAAGTGACTTTCCCGATCCCGTACCTCAAGGGGGCGCGATAGAGAGACGAGACGATATTCCCCCCTGACACGTGTGGAGAACCTCAGAGGAGAAGAATATCCCGTGATACCATCATGGTATACTGTGTGATTTGAACAAATATTCATCCACACCGTGGGTAAAAATTTGATAATAATTGCAGACATATGTCGATTGAGAGTTTAATTAATTTAAAAGTAGCCTTCGGGTGAATTTTAGCAAATTTAGATATGAGATTGCATCACTGACTAACTCAATTGGAAACCATGAATTATTTCATTTGTATTAATAAATAAAATAACACTTGAATATTCAAACAACAACATTTATTAATTCATTTAGCAGAGTATACAGTAACAAGTAAAAATACCAACGCCCTACATGTGGTCAATGCAGCTAAAACTGAACGTCTGATCCACGACATGTGAATATATGTAATAGTCACTGAAATTCAATACCATAACAAGAAGAGAAACAAACAACATAATATTAGTAGATAAAACAGGATTCATAATAAAAAACACGGTAAGGCATGCTTCTTTCCTTTAATACTAATGGTCACTGATAGCAAAGTAGGTGATTTATAAACGATTTATGTAACACAACGCAACAGTATTTTGAAATGTAACTGTTATAACTGCTCTAGTGTTGATAGCATGATTCTCATGCCTCCGAGATTACTGATAAACGACAAAAATAGGGCATTAATGACTGCCTCTTGATCCGAACAATCGGATATATGTGGGTAAAACAAACAACAGGCAAAGAAATCTGCCAAATACAAGCAATTTCATCACAAGAACAGAAAGTGAAAATAAACTTTCTGTGCAATGCAACTGAACATTTTCCCTTTCTAAATAATGTCCATCACCCAAACACCAGCATTCAAAATGGTGTTGAATTCGGCTCTAAAGTCTGGATAGTTGTCATATGATGAAGGCAGTTCCAGTAAATTTGAGCAGGTATGTGCTACTGGACGACGGCATATACCAGACAGCTTGACAAATGATATGTTTAGAGGATCCTCAGGCATCAGATCAGATCCAGTAATGAAACGTAGAAAGCTCTTCAACAATGATCCATCAATTTCACGTATATACCTCTGTAAATTGTTCCCCACTATCTTTTCTTCTGTATTCATTTGGTCTGGAAACTGTAACTGCTTTATAACTTTCTTTGGGTTGGGCATTTTGTCCTCATAGAACTTGTTGATATTGTCGCTACAAATGGTACTGGAAAGTGGTAGAAGTATTTTTCTCCAACAGTCTGCAACAGACATAGGTTCCTGTATAATCTCTTTGTGAGCAATCTCCAAAATAATTTCACGCATATTATCAGCACTAGGCAACTTCCGGCATTGATGGTTATCTAGAGCATCAGTAAGATCTTCCCCGTCTACTGCATTAAAATCAGAAATTGCCTGATTAAATACCTCACGCTCGCTTTCGGGTACAAACAGAAAGTAAGCTTCAAGTAACTGCTGGGAATCACGCTGGATATTTACTTGCTTTAGAAAAACTTCCATGATATATGGCTGTACTAAGGCAGTTGGGAAGTATTTGGCTAAATAGAACCCTTTGACAATAATTCTGCCCACTGCTTCCCATGAACTACGTGTGAAGTCATGTCGTAGGAATGGAACTCTGCATATGTTTCCAATAGTGCAACGTTCATAAAACTCCATCCAAAAGGCGGTGAAACACTCTCTAATGACTCCACTACCAACTACCTGTTCCATGGCTGAACTGTCTGGCAATACCAATCTTATATCAATATCTTCTGCCATAATACCAGGGTCAGAAAATTCTTTCAACATGGCTTCCAGAATTTTGCTTCTATGTATCACAATCATACGTATCCCCCAGAATGTGGAATTTCCAGTTCATGCATGGTTTTAGTGTTATCTAAATTTGAGATGGTATCATTAAAATTGATGAGACTACCTTGTAATAGCACATCATCACAGCAAAACTGGACTATGCCTGAATTGATGCTATCATCATCATCATCATCATCATACAAAGCTTCTTCAACTTTAGTACGACCTGTACTTGGACCAGGTAGTTCTCTGTCTACTTGGTAGTGTTCTAGGTTATCCAATACAGGTGTTCGATGGTCTTCCTTTGTAACACATGTGCTAGTACATGGAATGACTGTGCCTGATTGCAACGTTTCAAAATCCTCACACAGTGGCTCAGCCATTTCCACACCAGTTTCATCAGGAGACTTTTTCAGATTCACAGACTGTGCTTCACCAACAGTCTCAACTGACATGGACTTCTTCTTTGTTGCTAGATAAAAGCGTAGGAGCTTGAAACCAGATGTGTCATACATATCTTGAACTGTGCTGTCATCATCTATAGTATTAACCTCAAAATCCTTTAGGTCAACTTCAAATTCGTCAAGCCTCCCTCTTTTTGAAAGTCCATTTGGAAAGAAGATCCCTAACCCTAACTGTAAAGGTTCAGCTTTTTTACTGTTCTTTCTGACAGACATATTTCTTGTACCCCCACCTTCTTTACTGCGAACTTGTTTGAATGAGTTGGTTGAGTAACAATAGTCCAGCCAACCATAATCAATACGTCTGTCTCTTTTCATGGCATTCTTATTACCAAAACATCTCTGACGATCTGGGTTACGTTTTTTAAATGAATCTTCATCACCATCATCTTCATCAGATGATTGTAACTGTTGTTTGCTCTTCGTTCTGCTCTCCAAACCCAATTTGCTTCGCAGCCTATTTAACAGAGCAGATTTCCCTCTAGTATGATGACTTGCACCGACACGATCCATTTTCCTACAAAAGTTAACAACTGCTAAACAATCACCATAAGAAGGAATGTATTTTGACAACATGTCTTCCTCCATCAAAATAACCACAGCTGGATCAATCTAAACATGAATTGAAACAAATGAAAAATACTTCAAATATATGTTTACTTTGATATATTAACATTGATGCAATATATGTAGTATTATATAAAGCTGTACTAATGATATGACAGGCAGAAGACTACACACACTCTCACACACAAGTATGCATACACATCAGGTGCCAATTTGTAGAAAAAAGTACCTTATCATCTCTCAGCTTATCTATCACTTCTCTTGATACACCACGACGTCTCACAAAGTCATATAATTGGTCTGCCATGGGTACTTTAGTACTGTAGGAATGTAAAACATATTATGTGGTCAATGTGATATTATATTTTTGTGATGACATTGCTCAATACTAATTTTAAATAATTATTATTCAATAATTAAATTGAGATTTATTCACAATATACCACCTATGTTCAAGGCATTAAGGAGTAACTGCAGATAAGCTAGAATTGAATGCCAGTGATTCAATAGAGTGCCCAATAGTGTTTCATGATAACAGCTGCCAAAATCATGCTTGGCTAAGTGTGGTCATTGCAATTAGGTAATTAGTAAGCAGTAAAATGTAACCCTAAACTGAATATGTATATGATATGACACAGACATAGCTTCACACAATCCCCAATCATGTTTAACTGTGATCATAAACAATGCAAAGTGTGTTTGAAAATTGCTTTATAAAGCAGTAGCAGCGGAAGTTATAAAGCAGTATAAAATGTAATTATTGTTTGTGATTTGATTCAAAATGTCACTCCGTCAGATCATAAAATACATTTTATCATTTGAGTTCTTCTTTCAATACAGTTGTATGTTATAGATGGACTTGTTAAAATACATCATTGTCCTTGACAGACAAGATATTAGCTTAGAAAAAACTCCCAATTGCTGAAGGATTTTGAGGCATGAAGTACAATTGCTGTATTACAAGCACAGCTTCAATACACATAGAGCAAAAACTGTGCTTATTGCATGCAAAATCATTGAAATGCGTCTTTGACCATAGACTTGATATTTTTACAGTAAGCACATGTGCTTCTAATAAAGCAAATACAGTATTTAAAAATATAATTGGTCCTAATTAGCTATGGTTTAACAATTACAAATATTTAATGAAAAATGATCATAAATAATGGCTTGATATTTTGGTTATATATCTTGTCAGACAGCACAATTATAGCACCGATTGCATGTCACTATATGCAGTACTTAGTAAATTAAGAAATACATATGAACCTTATAGGAGGTGAGTAATAAAATTAATATCAGATCTGTGGATTATTTAAAAGCACCTATGTTCCTAGTTTCATATATGTGGAGTACCAATGAATTGGTTAATTCATGCAAATTAGGTAATTAGTAAGCAGTAAAATGTAACCCTAAACTGAATATGTATATGGTTTATCCCTAAGCACCTACATGTGTATTTATTAAGTTTTATTGTAATCTGTTTAATGGTTAAAATTGGCTTATTTATATGCAAATAAGGTAACTAATAGGCAAACAATTTCAATCAAAACTAATCAGTACTGTACATTCTACAAAGTTTCATTGAAATCTGTTTAATGGTGCATGAGAAGCAAGTGAAAATGCCTAATATTGGCTAATTATTATGCAAATTAGGTCATTATTATGCACAGATTCAACCAAAAACTAAACAGGTCTGCACATTATCCCAGAGCATCTATATATCAAATTTTATCGACATTTGTTTAATAGTACACGAGAAACAAATTAAAATGCTTAAATGTGGTTAATTAATATACAAAACTAGGGGGCTCGACCGTGAACAAATGGGGTAAACACAGCGCCACATACCCGAATACTTCAGCAATTGGAGTACCCTGGGATCTCACAGGGAGAGGTACAAATATCATACAACATAATTATCTAAAAACATGAATAATGTAGAAGGTAACACTGACATCTTAATACTATCAACCGGGAAGTGACAGAAATGGCGGCACTTTCCAATTCAGCTGATTGGTATCAACTGTTGGTATCAGCAGATTTACTACATATGAAACGAATCAATCGTCCCCTCCCTGTGGTATTCAAATGCACTGTATAAATTATTTCAATAACTTACCAAATCGGCTTTTTAGGAGCTGGAAACTTCAATGACGGTTCGTTGAGTCAGTCAGGAAGCCTACTAATGTCATCGCTAGAGGTCGCTCTACAGTCAAATGTCATCGTGATTTAATAGAAATAGTAAGTCGTGGCCACGAGATAGTAAGTCGTAGCCACGAGATAGTAAGTCGTGGCCACGAGATACAAAGTCGTGGCCACGAGATACAAAGTCGTGGCCACGAGATAGTAAGTCGTGGCCACGAGATACAAAGTCGTGGCCACGAGATAGTAAGTCGTGGCCACGAGATAATAAGTCGTGGCCACGAGATAGTAAGTCGTGGCCACGAGTTTTAAATTATTTTTTTATTTCCATGTATGTCCCTAATAAGCTTCCGTACCTAAGCCGTATCGCTGTGTTTTGAAATGGCTGTATAGCATCTTCCTCCACCACTCAGAATCGTGCGACTGCAAACGACTGTACAGTGGTGTCAATATTTGACGAGTAACGATCCAGGAATTAACGTCAAAATGGTTGGATTTCCTCTTTCTATATTAGTAGCAAGGATTTTGCTACTAAGGGACCCTTTGTAGACATACTGTGGTCATCGTTATTTCAGAAGATGTTTTGAGATTATCTTAGAGAGGTATGTTTATCATGTATGAAATGTTTACTAATGTCTTGCCACTAAATAACTACATAAATGTTTTTATAAAATATACTTTCATTTGCCATACATTCGATATATTAGTCATTTAGGAAAATACAACTCTCTGTTGCAGACACTCAAATTTTCAATGAAAAATTTTAAAAAGGCCGAATTATGAGTTTTTCACATATACATACACCCGTTCTTATTGGTTTCACTACGTAAGTATACAGGTTGCGTTGTTCATATAGAGCATACAACCCACGCAACTTGCCACCCGTAATAAAGTGGTATGTTCCGAGCCAAACACACGAGTTTATATAAAAGATGTGAAAATGATGTGATGTACTTTATTCATTACATGATTCAATTAATTATGTCTCTATTAGTTCCGGATAGATGATGCAGAAGTGAGCGTAGTGACTCGACAGCCTGCAAATTGAACAAAAAAATGCATTCTAGCTAGTGTTTGATATGAAATTTCATTATTTCATCTAATGTCATAAATTCGCTGGGATATTTTGAAATTACATATTATTCTAATAGCCTGAATACGTCGGTGAATGGATAATCGTTGTGCGTGTTCCTGATTCAATTTCGGCGTGTACAGCGTGTCGGGTGCTGCCCCACATTGGTACAGGGTCTTTGATGAATTAAACTTTAAAATGAAGTTGGTATAATATAATAGCAATAACTGTAACATTGTATACTTTTCACTAAATAAAATTAAATGAAACTTATCAAATCATTTTGTTTTGAAATCACAGTCGGTTATAACACTCGATACTGCGTCTGTGTCTAGTGCATACGTGTCGTGATTTGTTCAATAGCGTGCGGTATATCTTAATGTCACTGTTTATTCCATTATTTTGCAAAACAAAATTGTTCTAAGTAGTTTCATCACATTTCAAGTATACAATGTAATATCTATTATGTGAATTATATTTTTTGAAGGCGCGCATACAGCACAAGAACGATCGTTAGTAAATGTTTAAAGTTAACACATGCTTCCTGTGAGTTTATTTGGGAGAGATGTAAACTAGAGTTTAGTTAAATTTTAAGTTTTGGGCTCGTCGTCTGAACATTCCAAACCGGAACTTGAATACACTATGTATGTAATTATATAAAATGAGAACTCACATTTACAGTTGGTTTACATAGATGCGGCTTCCTACATTTTAGTCACGGACTATGTGTGTTTATGCAACAAAATTAGATCAAACGTGATTATTTTTATTGGTCAACATATCGGCTCAGACGAGAATTTTAGCAAAGCGGTTGCTGTATAAAAGAGGAGAATTATATTTGTAGTATGTACTGGTGCGATGAACTCACGTTTATTAATACAACAAAAACGATATTCATTACCAAATTAGATTCCTAGATTCTTACTAGAAATATACTTGTCGCACCATAGAGTAAGAATTCTATACTTTGACGAATCCTGGTCCGATTTTGATCGCTCAATACAACGTTTTACATTGTCCCGTTGTACTGTGCAATAGATTTTAGCTCAAAAATGCCCTTAAAATTAAGTCCTCTTAAAACGCAGACAATCCTCACGTCCCGAACCCTGCATAAATACCCCTATACCCCAATACATACTCAACACTAATTAAGACATATGTTTACCTCTCTGGTAAACTAGTGTTTAAACTAGCTGCTCCTGGATAACCTAATAGGGCGATCAGACCTGTCACTGCCTTATACCCCTGTCTAATAAATGGCTACGGATCAACAACATGTTTTTCTTTGCATTCTCATTCCCGACTAATTCTTAATTACTAAGATCAGATGGCCTCAATCAGCTTACTGTGACTGTTGCATAATGGTTCTTCATCGACACTGAATGTCTGTCTATTCATAGGCTTCCCGAGAAAAACGTTCGAGAATGACATCATCTTGCTATTTTTTGATGCACTGAATTTCGTCATCAAAAATATCCGCGCGTGTTTTTAAACATTATGCAATAAGATAATTACGTAGAGCTGATAGACAAAACACCTCAACAAATTACAAGGACGAACAACAACCACTGTACAATAAATATACCAATAAACAGCCTATGTTTACTGACAAGTTAAATACTTTGTCATCCCTTCACATTATTTCACAGGTCTTTCACGATCGAGGCATTATGAAAGAACTCAATGACATAAACATAAAATGTCAAAATAATATGTGTAATTGGACGGGCACATATATGGAATATGGCAAGGTAATGTTTAAAGTAGAAAAAATAACTAGCTATAATAGGAAAAAATCTATCATCTCTAAACGTTTAACATATGGACAAAAGGTTAACGATTGATAAGGAGAAAGCAGTTTGAAAACTTGTCAAATTATCCTAGCATATTGTTAAATATTCTGTTTATTTCCAGATACACGATTCAGCTTGCCCTTATGCTTTAATACAATGCATTAAACATGGATGCGACGTAATGATGACAAGAAATGAAATGGCGCAACATCTGGAAAACTTGTGCATCAAGAGAATTGATCGGTGTATCCATTACCAATCAGGAGTAATATTCAGTGAATTAGAGGTAAGGCACATCATTATAAAATATTACAAGTTTTTCTAAGTGTCTCTCGGACAGCTTTTAAACTAGCAATCCACCATTGTAGGTTAGAGTGTCGTATCTTTGATTTAAAACAATTGAAAACAATGTAGTTCTCTAGTGATGGAACCATACATGTAAGAAGGGAGGAACGCTAGTCTCTGTCGTGGAGTCTCAGTAGTTTTCACGAATTTTGCACGTTGTAAATGCAGACATTTGATGCACTTCTAAAAGATGTAACTCTTATGTGAAAGTTTACACGCAAAGGCCAATATTTTAAGGACTCGGGTATCAGCGTCAAATTTTCAACCAAATTATGGGTGTTGCTTTCAAGTACAGGCGCTGAACTCCTTACGGACAAAAATATTACTCGCTTTATATAAATAAGATTTCTTTTGAAATACTATTTCAAAACCTATAATGGCTTCAAGTGTAGAGTCAAGCCAGACTGTAAAGTTCGCTGAAAGTACACTTTAGTGCATAAGAAGAATACTAACGATTCTCATTCGGAAAAATGTAGCGCTATTTTTTATTAGATATTATGATTCGTTTTCTGCCATACATTATTTCTGTTCAATGACAATCTGTATCACATCCGTCAGTTCGCCACAGGATTACGGAAACAACTATTTAAGGCCTTATTGAAGATACATGCTGGCTGTACACAAACACAGAAAACAATAATATCGAAAATACATATTTATTCATTTATTTACCGCTATTTCTTGCAAAACAATATACTTGATTTGAGGTTACATGACATTAACTGAAGGATGTTTAAAATATACTATTAAAACCAGTGTCATTGTCCGCAAAAGACTGTATCATTATCTTGTTTTGATGTCTTGTTGTACTACGATTGATTACATTTTGGGTATAAAATGACAATATTATTTACCTTAAAGTTGTCGTTTGGATACAGAAAGTATACTTTTTGTGTTTTATTGATTATTTCAAATGATACACATTCACACTAGTAAACACAACCGAGCTTAAAGATATTAACTTTTTTCAAAGCTGGATGCACATATTGAATTATTTAATTTAATGATTGTTCGTGTACACAAATGTATATGTCGTTTTGAATAAAACAATATAACATAATCAAATCTATTCTAATATTCCAGTGCGTTTACTTTTAATCAGAATGTAATGACCATCAACTTTGGTAAATCACCTGCAACTGCTACCTATATGCTACATCACCGTGGTAGTGACATATCAATATATCAGATGAAACTTATGTTGCTCATTTCAGGAAAAAGTAGTTCAACCGATGAACGACACATCAGTCTGGATCAGAATCCTGGGGAAAAAGTTTTGTATAAAGTAAATAACACTATTATACATATGTCACCGTAACGCCATAAGTTACAGCGTGCCGTAATTTTGCGATATTTTATGGGGTATTTTCATCCTACCATACCCCCGCTGTACTTTCTTCGTGCATACTTAGATGTTGACATGGCAGATTGTGGGCTAGTTCTGATCAGTGGGCGACATTTGTTAACACTAAACATTCGGGTATAAAACCGTTTTGTCAGCATATGAAAATTTGTGCTTACAAGTCTTAGTAGGGGATTTGGATTATAACACGATCTAAATCCAACGTTAAGCCTATAAACGTTCCATTGTTTTTAGTGCCAAAACCCTTTGTTAAGTACAACAACAAATATTTCTTTGGTGTTTGTGAGTTCTTGTGTGATTGGTCAATGCATGGACAGCTCTTTTACTCCCTATCAATTTGGGCCCTGTTTAACCATAGACAGTATAGTAGTATAGTAACACCATAGAGGTAATAAGATTATTACCTCCATGGTAACACCAAAGTCAAACGCCGTATGCACAACGCAAGCTGGACTGGAATATTATAATGAGCAAGTAAACAATGACGTGTTATTTACTTCGATGCTATGTCACTACTTTCGTATCGAACTACAAGTATCTTTCCCCAAACGAGTCGTTTTCTTTAAGCAATACACATCTTTCGAACACACAATAGTTATCAGATGTAAATATTACTTTTAATATATATGTTCCTGTCTAATTGAATAAAATTATAAGTTAGTTTCAGACGGCAGTAATGTTTCCGTACATGCTATATTCAGTTTGTACCACGTTTTCGATAAATATTTGAATATTTTTGTTTTCATGATGCATGAATCATCTTATTATGTTATTGTTTACCGACTATGCACGTTTTTTATTGTTCTCTGCCACGCATTTTTTTTCAAACAGACTTTGAATCCGTATGTTCTCCCGTCTGTCACTATCTTGACTATAGCTCACACTCTTTCAACCGGAATTCATGTCTAAGGTTGTGCCCTGTTTTCGCCAAAATACTCGAATTTTAGTTGTTATGATGCATGAAACTTCAAATTTTGTTATTTTCACCAAAGGATTTCTTTTACATGACGATCAAGAAAACGCAAATCTTCGCTATTTTCGATGTTGATGCCCGGGCTCTGAATCACACACACGGAGTTGTTAACATGAATTGCTGTGTCCACTGCGTTTGGATCTTCTGCACTATCATTTCCACCGTCATCAAAATCCGAAAAAAACATCGAGCAAATCATCTACACACAGGAACTCGTGATCATTTAGAATACCGCATTTCGCGAGAGTTCACGACTCTCGCCGCCTAAAAACAGAGTAACCCGTAAACCAATTTTGACAGGAAACAGAAGCATGGTTTAGAAGCTATTTTTTTTTAAATCACTTTTGACCAAGAATACACATTTTGTGCATATTTCAAACTACAGTGTCCATAACAAAAAATACTTACAAAATTGTTAAATTCATACAATAAGCTTTTCAAAAATATATAGTTTTGTGGACAAGGGAGGTCATCTTGGTTGCTTAATTAACTAATTAAAATACCTGTCAGGTAAACTGCTTCTCTACCTTAACGAGAAATCGAAATAAACATTTAGTTTATGTTAACGGTTAGCTTAAATCAGCTTAACTTTTTTACAGCCTACCCTGCTACAATAGAATCGCTGGAGTTGCTTGTCCTTCCTACTATGTTGTCTATGGTTTACAGTGTCCATAAAAAAATACTTACAAAATTTTAAAATTCATACAATAAGGTTTCCAAAAATATATAGTTTTGTGGACAAGGGAGGTCATCTTGGTTGCTTAATTAACTAATTAAAATACCTGTCAGGTAAACTGCTTCTCTACCTTAACGAGAAATCGAAATAAACATTTAGTTTATGTTAACGGTTAGTTTAAATCAGCTTAACTTTTTTCCAGCCTACCCTGCTACAATAAAATCGCTTGAGTTGCTTGTCCTTCCTACTATATTGTCTATGGTTTAACTCCGGGGTTATGTCCAAACGCCAAACGACTGGAGATCTGTGTTAAAAAATAAACCTTTGTTGTTGCGGTGTACGCAAGAAGATGAACTACATATGTTTTTAACATCACTTTTCCATTCACCCTTAGACGTGATAATTTCATTTCAATAGTAAAAATCCGTTCTCAAAAATCCAAATAATCACAACCTCACCGAAATTCATTTTCTATTGTTACCCACAAGCCACACCCAGACCATTCATCAAAACGAGTGGTCTGGGGTATACTAGTACTCCGACCCATGCCGAGGACTTCCTGTTTGTAATGATATATGATGAATCAGATTAACTATCACGTGAAACCAAATGAAAATCATTCTAAAATAACGTACTTATACCCAATTGATTCTGGATTCAATGACCAGGGAGAAAGAAATGACATGTGCAATAATAATCGACGAGCAGGTCCGGGTAGTAACGTTCGGTTGACAAAATAAACGATACAACAGTACTGATTGGACCTACATGAATGCTAATCTATTTCACATAACCAAATATTGTTGTTTGTTTGATGTCGTACATTATCTTCGGTAATAACTCCGAAAGTGAAGTCTTACATCTTCAGCAGAACGTAGCCGTTAAAACTTGCAAAACGAGTCTGTTTCGATCGATCATCCCAATTTTTTGACTCATTTACATGTAAAAAATACGAACGGTGTCAATATTTAAAACTGCATTTTGTCTGTCTCTAGCGTGCCTAAGAATGATATAGATCTTGGCTGATCGTATTTTTACAAAGGCCCTGAATGTACAGCACAAATTTCACCCAACCTCCTGCTCGCTTCTGATTTTCGATTATCATTTTTAATCGCTTTTGCAACCGCCTGTTGAATAATTTTTGCTTATTTTTTCGAGAGCGCGAACCCAGAAATATCGCCCGTCTGCATGCTCGCATTTTAAATACATGGCCGTGGCATCAATATGTTCCTGGTGTCTCTGCTCTCTGCCCTAAGGAGTTAGCATTGCCTGTATCACGTAATTGTCTCGATAATCATATTGTTGAAACTAGGTAGCAGCCCTGGGATTCAAGAGGAACACAGTCCCGCTCTAAACAGCTTGTTGTGGAACGTTCACATAACAAGAGGTCATAGTTCAAGTTACGTTCGCGAACGAAACAAAGAGTGATGGTTTGGAAGTGTCATTCGAAATTAAATAATGGTTAATACTCGTTGAATCCTCAAACTTTAGCACTAAAACAACCATTTCGACAACTCATGTGCCAGTGTTCAGTGTTTGAACAAGCGGTCAGTGTTTTTAATAAGCGAGTGAGAAAAAAAAGGGATAAAAACATGGTCGTTTTTCCGGTCGGAAATTAAGCGATATGCTGTTGATTAAAATGTTATAAAAGCGAAATATTGGGCGGAATGAGTATTGATGACCATTTATAGCTTGACATGCGTCACCAAATGGGGATATGGTTAGAGTGGTAGTACCATGGAAGGTACTAATCCATGGTAGTACCAGTACTAGTATACGCGGGGAGGGAGCCCAGAGAGGGAACAGCCAGCATCCCTTTTACGGAAAAACGGGAAATCTCGACGGATTTGTTTCGTTCTCACATGTAATATTAGGTTTTGCGGGCTTCTGAGTTCAAAAAAGATGACTAAATCAACCAGAAAGCAAGCGTTTAGAGACATACCTATGCAGAACCACCATTCTGTGCACGTTTTCGACACGGATTAAAAACCAGTTGTAAGCACAAATTTTCATATGAGCCAACTTTGACACATGCTATTATGTTGTCAAGCCAGGTTTTGGTAGTGTTTATCCAATTTAATTATCGCAACTGACAACGATATAACATTAACTTGCAGTGAATTAGTAACAATTCACGAAAATAACAATCAACGGCATACTTTTTTGTTTTGTTTTTTTGAAAGGCCACTACTGGAATTCAAGAACAGGGCCATACTCTCGTCAGTGAAAAAATTGGAATTCAAGAAAAAGGTGGTACTGGTGTTAGTGAAAATGTTGAAATTCAAGAAAGTGTTAAGGATTTTTACAAAAGTGAAATGAAAGTCTTTGGAATTCAAGAAACCGGAATTAAAGACAATGACATCGTCACAATGAATGGAGATACAGTATGTATACAATATGTATACTGTTTAGAAGAATGCCGATGAATAGTATTTTCTAATCTGTGTACAACTGAGGAATATTTGCTGTTTTTGTGTGACCAAAAGCCCGGGAAAATGAAATGATGCCCAATTACTCCTAATTAACTATGACAATATAATAGTGTATATAACACTAGACAACAGTCTCTGGAAACATTAATAAGATAGGGGTTACTGCATTACGTACATAACGAATTCACCAACATCATGTTTGTTTTGTTTAAATAACAGTTCACCACTGGAATTCAAGAACAGGGCGATACTCGTGTCAGTAGAATAGCTGAACTTCAAGAACTTGGCGATGTTCATGGCCAAGCTGAGAATGACGTTTTTGGATTTCAAGAAGCCGGTATGAAAGATGACATAGTTGCATGGTGTGAAGATACAGTATGTATTTGTCCTTTTCTTTTTATAAAGGTTGATCACATCAACAAGTGTTGATATTTTAGATCACGTTGGATGTGTTATAGTATGTATCCGGAAGTAGTCCAAATTATAAATTGTTTCTTTAAGCGACCCTTGTCATTAACAAATAATTAATATTATTTTTTTATTTGGCACAATAACATAAACATATGTAATTCTGTTTTTTTTTAGGTTTTTTGTGGGTGTGTTATACAATAAACAATGACCCTGGGGTGACGTTGAGGACTGACCTGTAAGACGTGTGCTGACTGTTCTCCAAAGCGAACTAAACATTTCTCAAATTTATTCACTTAGTTTCCGTAACGTTTTGCAATCAACTTGTGCATAAGCATTGTTAATACTTAAGCAAACCATTTATTGGAATCTCATTTAACCGGAATCTTTAAAAACACCAGGGTAAGATATTCTACAAGCTCTTCTAGGAATGAGATGGCGTCCATTGAAAACGTGAGTACTGAACAATCTGGGATTGCGCAACACGTTAAAGTGGAGAAATTCCATGAGCTTTCATCACCTGAACTAATGATTTATGTTTTCTTACCAACCAAAATCGAGAACTGGCAAAGAAATGTGTGATGTGAAAGTACAGAACAAAAGACAACAATTCATAAAGAAGTGGTAGTCTTTTATTGAATATAATGATCAGTGATCGTGTTTTAGGTTGTTTTTGTCATCTGTAATAAAAACAAAAAACATCGAGTGGTTGTAGGTTATTTTGATGATTAGTCATCAAGTTTTGTAAAAGATTATCACATTTCAGAACTGTATATATGAATACATATCAAAAGTAGAAAAAACATAACACTATGTTAGGTGTGTTTCCTGTCAGTAACATTTTTTTCCGCAGTTTAATTTATACGTAAAACATTTGTTCATATAACAACTAAATGTGTTTCATCAACGCACTCCAAACCTAAATGTGCAAATCGCAAATCGTAAAATAATTGGCCAAAATCGGTAGTCCTGATTGCGATATCAATATAAGAATATATACAACTTTACAGCATTCAATATATTTTTCACAAATGTTCAATAAAACATGATTGATATAAAAGTAAATTTAAATTGAATTATACAATTACCCTTAACTTTGAACACATGAAGTTGCCTAATATGGTAGAAGCATAAATTCATATTTCCACGAATCTGTCAAAAACTTCTGTAGATAATTGAGTATCCTAGTTGATAGTTTGTATGTATACTTCTTTGAACTTATACATTCTGTTAGAAAATATCACTGAACGTTACAATGTTCATTCAAGTGTAATTTTATGCATGGTTAAGCAGTACGCAGAATAAAATTGCATCTGTAAAAGAATTTCAAACTGAATAACAACAATTACAATGTAATGACACTATCATTTAATAATATTGGCTTTAGTTCGAAATACATTTGTAGTCAATTGAAGTCACCAAAACTTACGACAGTCTCTGTTTTTGGTGATAGCGTAGATAACAATATATCTCACTAAAACATGCAGTTCAAAGAGTATTATATTTTAGACTTTTCCAGTCACACATTTTGAACAGATCAATTTCCTGTTGCTGTTCAACTTTGGCATCCTTAAAGTCAACATTTGACACTATACGACCTGTGCTAGCGGCATATTATATCCCGTCCAATTACAAAATAAATCACCTAATGAGACCCGAATCTCGCGCATGCCTAGCGCGGCGACCACTGCCCTTCAATGTCGTGGGGTTTTCATATATTTAGTACGAGGTAAACTTTATATAATTAAAAAATGTTTGGCATTTTTAGGTTTTCTCATTGCACGTTTAATGGTTAAAATAATTTATACTCAGGTAGCTTTCGATTATTATAAAATGAATAATCATTCAGATGCACCAAATAATTAAGGAAAAAACGTCGAAGCACTGCTTATTACTTTTATTGCCTGATAATAGGACAAGGACCTTTCTGTCTATTATTTATACAAACTTCCCCATCCTAGCTTTGTTATCCACCCAATATTGGGCAGTGCGGAGTTCTTTATTCCAATTCTGATAACATGGAATGTCCAGAAAATTAATATACTAGTAGATGCAGTAATGGTATAGAGAAGGAAAAATTATACAGTGTGAATAGCGCATCGTGAAACTTTGTGTTCCACGAGTAAATGACTTTTGAACATGTGTAAATTTCCAGATGAAAAATAAACTTTGACATAAACAAGTGGGTTTGTTGTTTGAAAGGTGGTGGTTGTCTAGAAGCGCGTATTCGATCTTAGTAAACAAAATATTCACGCACTTTGTGTACGTCAGTATAAGTCCTAAGTCGAACAGTACGCAGCGCGACGACCACCACCCTTCTACTATCAATACAAATATGAGGAAACATTGAATGTTGACTGATGAGTCGCACACATAATCTTTTTAGTATACTCGTGCATTTACCTCAGGCACTGCCTTTATCGCCTGACAACAGTGCTGCACGTGACGACGATCGAACAATATAATGATGTATACTAACAACTGTGGTGATCTTCATTCCACACCGGGACATAAGGCTGCACCTTGGCCACTATCTCTTCTCTACTCCAGGTTAAGATCGCTTGGGCAAGTTCTATAATAATAGTTCTTCTCTATGTGGTTTTTGGCTATATTAACAATAGTTATATATTATGCTAGTAAAACTAGATTGCGCTTTATGTTTGATTGCTTCGTGACTATGGAGCGGTATTTTGTGACTGAACTCTATTATAACTATTATTCTATTCATTTTAATAAAGAATGAGCAGTACTTAAAGTAATAATGTTATTGAATATAATATATGTTCGAATAAACTTGTATTCAATGTTTTTACATTCGAATGTTCTCGTCTCGAATGTACTCTGTGGTTAGCGATTTTCACACTATCTGCAAAAGGCCCCATTCATCTCTGTATATGTGACCTTGACATATTGTCCTGACTCATATGTGTAACATGAAAATAACCTTGCTCTATTTTTCTCGCACAAAATGAGAACATAAATACACATATACTGCAACCGAGTCTTCTGACCCTCTAACCCCGTAAATGCTTTGGGGTCACATAGGTACGTGATTAATGTACATAGTTCTTTCTTAACACCTCGTAAAATAATATTACAATCCTCTGGTTAATAATGCATATCAAAATTGCATTTTCGATAATACACTGTGCTTACATTACCCTTTATTATAAATGATATAAGTTATAATATGCGGTATTATATCACCCAAGTGTTTAATATGATTAACAATAATTCAAGAAATATTTTGTAAAACAACCACTTGATATATAAGTTTATTTAGCGATAGTCAGTTATGATTTCAAAAGTTCAATCTGTTTGCTTGCACTTCTGATTACAAGATTACCACAGTTTGCCCAAAATTGTGTATATGCTGGGAGAATTCGCAAGACGCAAATGGAATAACTTTATAATGTGAATACACACATATATCCTAATAGTTATCATGTGCTTTTAAACTATAAAATCGCAAGTATTAAGTGTAAAATACATAAGATAACCATGCGACCTAGCAACCATCACCGCTGAAAATAACGATCAAAACTCTCAGAAAACTGTACTTTATGTTCAAGACTGTCCTTCATGTCATCAATTTTAAAGATCAGCATGATACTGTCAGTAAACAAATGCTTACGATATAGTTCAGTTCAGCCAATTAAAGTATAGGATTTCTGTCCTCCCTACTTGATATTTAAAAAATATGAAAGACATAGCCATTTTACATATAGCGCCAATTATTCACGTGTGCGCAATTATAGCATTTTACAAAATATTTTGTATTTTGAAATATGATGTACTAGACCACCAATTGGAATCCTGGTAGTTTTAAACTAAACTATCACTCACTCAAAGGTTTAGGTATTATTTTATACTTTTATAATATATTTTAAAATACAAACCCATCCCATTTACTATGAAGTGTGAGAAAAATATGGCTGACTTTTTTCATTTTGCTCTCCGAATTTTTAACCTAAACTTTTCTCCGCAAATTGTGCTAATCATTCACCTACCCCATTTTTTCATAGAACAAACAAACAGATACTCGCATAATAAGAGTATGGTAACGCCTAATGGTTATGTTTGACAATTGGTGAGGGTGATGCTTACACATTCTACTATGTTGTGATTTCTACTTACCCGGTTATCGTTTTACACTGTATACTGAATGTCACAAATGTTTTCTCAATAGGTGTCGTGATAGCCACACGTTTTTTGCGTCATATAATGTCATAGTTTATCGAATGGCGAGTTACAGTACATGTGTTTTTTTATTTAAAATTTAAATATTTTATCGAACGACAGGGATAGAAGTCATCCATTAGAAAATATATGCTCATATGTGTGAATATAAATCATGAATTATTATTTGAAGGTCTCTTAAACGAATAATTTCAAAATTTTTTCCTATCACAATCCATATTTCATTCAAGATCTTTCTTTTATCTATTTACTAAACATGTGAGCCGTTCTGTTGGTGGTATCTATGACTCGTATTCATGGTCAAGTCTTAGAGTTCATTGTCATTTGAAATATTTAATGAAAACCGTTGTTCAGATCGATGAATTTCCTACTTATAACGAAACTTGAGTGCTAGTATAATGCTAGTATAACTTCTGATTTCATGTTAAAACATATATTCATATGTTTATCAATTAATGAATTGAGAAGATAATTATGTAAACAAAACATTCAACGTGAACAAACAAAACAGCTGACAAATACACTATACCACACAGTGAATACTCGTGTTTCGATATTTTTTAAATATCCTTCGGCAAGTCGACTTGGTTCTATGTGTGAACTGCTACTATCAATATTTCAGTTTTAGCTATTTTAAGCTGCAACAGTGCAACACTATTTCTCTAGTTGTCACCATTGAAGGCGAATTCCAGGAATTATTTTTTATTAATAGAAATTTGTTGTCTTGATTCGTGAATGACGACACCTATATGACCGACATATATGAAAAGGTAGGCATTACCGCCCTCTAGTCATTTGTCTGTGTAGTGCTTGTTGAAGAACGTTGGGGTTATGACCTGAATCTAATTTAGTTATGAATTGATTTAGTATTTTCGATCCTGGACGAAATTCTACATGAATTTTGCGTTTTTGTGATTCAAAATCGATGTCTATCCTTATAATTAGTCATCACATTATTTTGATGTAAGGAACCGTGACGTCAGCGGTTTCTTACTGTTTGAGCTGCTGCAATATTATGAATGCCTGTCGACGCCGATATCGATTGGCTCTAATGTTATTGACCTAGGGTCAAATAAATCAACATCACAAAAGGCACCACTTCTAAATCTAGAGATGTTGTGTGCGCTAATATGCACAAGTGGGGATTTTTAGGTTATTTTTGTAAATGACATGGGTTTCGGTACGTCAGTATACGGGTTGCGCAGTTCGTGTACATCAGTCTCCAATTTGTTGCTATCACCAGTAATAAAGAGGTTAATCCGGGTACAAAGTTTTCTCCAGACAGAGTTTTATACAAAGTTACAGTTATTTATAGGCCTTCACAGTCCATAATACACACCACAAAGTTCGTACCAGAGTGGTGTGCCTCTGCTAAGTTTAGCCTTGTTTACTGTAATCTCTTGCAATATCTTCTTTACAAATTAGAGTACCTATGTATCTCGCGATACGATACAAGATATAATGGTTGTGTAAAAGCGTAAATCGTTTCCCTTTGACACGTCATTGTTCGTCATTAAGCCGTCGATGTCTTCGTTCCTGGCCCGAATTACACTGCTGGTGTGAAATATAACACCACTAACCTATTGACTAAACTCACTTAAACATACACTTTAATAGTCATGCGTGTATCGCCATCAGAAGCAACTGACCCCCCTACCTGACGTACCCGTGGGTAAAGTGTTTACACATTTTGAATGGCCCAGTGAAAACACAATACGAACATTGATATTGTAGACATTGCTTGCAAAAATGTTCAATTGGCGAATCATCTTTATATTATATTTTGAATGTACAGAATAGAAAAGACGTATTGTCATCTGACAGAATTCGCTGCCACTAAAACATTAAAAACCATATTTCCACAAGACCGCACATATATTCGCTGCATGGAATTGTCACAGAGTTGTGATTGTTTTTGTTCACACTCTCGGTGAAGGAGTCATTTTAGAAACACGGTATAGTTGTAGTTATAGCATACGCCACAAGTTTTCAATTTGTACATACAGTACAATATGTTGACGTATGTTGGTTGCTACGTGACAGCCTATGGCAACAACAACTACTTACCAAGATGACCGACGACGACGACGACCTAGAAAGAGATTGCCCCGTATTTTGACGGGAAGGGGTCGTGGGTCCCGTTGTAGTCACAACACAATAGATTGGCCAGGTAGTCAAATATGATTGTCATTGTCACATTATCTTTAATATCATATGCAAATATTATTTTACCGTATTTAATTTGAATAATATTATAAAATTCACTGGGATTTAGAAGTTACAATATGTAATTACAAGTTATAAGTTTTTTATCGTAATACAGTTATAGTGTTGCCTGGTAAATAACCCATTCGTATTTACTGCTAATATAAATACTCCACAGTTAAAAAGGTCCACATAGACTATTTTCACTGCCAATGACCCCGGAATCTGTTATTATTGGTTTTACTTTATTTGCAGTCTATATGCTTAGTGGCCATCTTGTTCTTGTTTTCTTTGTTTTTTAAGTATGGTGCCACAACAAAGAATCCATATTTGGAAATTTTCGGTTGCATGAATCGTGATATTACCAAACTACGATCGGATCCAAAGCGATAAGCTATGAATGGTGTCTGGGAAACTTGATACTGTAAACATTGAGTTAAATGAGCTCGACATTACACCATTGCGCATATTCCAAACTTGAATGTATTTAACAATTTTAGTCCATGTACAAATGAATGAAAATACAAATCCTTGTGAATTCGTTCTTGACATTAATTCGTATTTACCATAATAACAAAAATTTCTTTGGATGTGAGAAACTTCGAAGTCAGCGATTTTCCTATTGTTTGAGCTGCGGCAATTATAATTTGACCTGTGTTCTATTTTTATACTCTGATGTAATTTGCTTCGGGTACGTTCTTTTATTTACATGTCACTGTATGTTGTTGCATATATGCCCTGGTATGCAGTAACCAATACAAAATTCAAAACATTTACAAAATAAACACAACGGAAATTTATGTGACTAGCTGCAACTATAAATGCATTTTAACATATATATCAAAGAATGAAAGCGCCCTCCAATAACAAGTTTTGTTGTGTCGGTTTACAGACATGTTGTTTATTTCCTTTCCAAAAAGTAAATGGCGGGACTCATCTGAGAACAGATTAAAGAGCATGATTCATGGCTTATTTTAGCCCAGATATGGCCATTTTAGGCGAGCCTTGTTGATTCACAGCCCAAACAATAATTATCTCAGCCAATGCAATATCTGAAGATGTCAAATTAATTATTTTATCGTATTTAATTTGTATATTATTATAATATTCCTTGCGGTTTAAAAGTTACAATATGTAATTACAAGTTTTTATCAAAATAAAGTTATAGTGTAGACTGAGAAATAACCAATTTATTGTTGAAATCTTGTGATGTCTTGATAAAAGTACGACTATGTAGCGATCGTTAAATGGGTTACTGTTAGACATGCACTATGGTGTGTCAAATAGGTATGGCTTATGGCTGTGGTGCCTACAAACATAATCACTCAAGTTTTCTGATGATCATGCATGTTGGAATGTATAAAGTAATAACTGATAATTAATCTTCTTTATGGTTTATGCGGTTACTGCTCTGATACCGCGAACGTCCATGCTTTTGTCCATTATAGCAACAACTGTCAACAACTTTATTGGCAATAATTTATTTCACAGTCGTCCTTTGTTCAGGATAATTGTCAAGATGATGGGTGTAACAGTTAGTGAGTGATCAAAACATTAATCAACAAAATTAGATTAAAAGGCGATAATTGAATGTGTTATCATTGTTTTGTTATTATTAGTTGCTGTAGCTTTGTATAATAACATTGCGCTGCGTTTGTCTGTGACATGACTTTAACACGGTCTTACACAGCAATGGATGACCACCCCCATATTTCAAATGGTTCAGGACAGTTAATTTATGTTCAGCTGTTCGTGGCCATTCAATTATGTGAATTTCAAAATCACTCTACAAAAGGGAATAAAAGGCGCTCGTGTCAACAAAAGTCAGTGTGTCGTGGAATAGACTGATATGAACATTCATGCAATGATGTTTTTATGATGTTATTGTAATTGGACTGTCAACGAGTAATGTGGTCGGCTCTCTCGCTTGAGATATTACAAACACGATCTAAACCTGAGCCGTATTGTTGTGTATTTAAATGAATGTATAGCATCGTTCTCTACTACTTAGAATCGTGTGGCTGCAAACGACTGTACAGTGGTGTCAATATTTGACGAGTGATGATCCAAGAATTTCATATAAAATTGCCCTAAATTTACGTGTATGACAAGTTAAATCAAATCAAGTGCAAAATGGTTGGATTCCCTCTTTCTATAATAGTAAACAAGGATTTTGCTCAAGACAAATTTCTCTGCCAAGACTGCAAGCAGCTACTAAGGGAACCTTTGCAGACAAATTGTGGTCATCGTTATTGCAGAAGATGTTTTGAGATTATCTGTGAGAGGTATGTTTAATGGGTATAAAATATGTACGAATGCCTTGCTAATATAACAATATAAATGTATGAAGTAATTTGTATCCAAATACCATTTCCCAAAAGCAGACATTCAAAGTTTGTTTAAAAATTCACCTCAAAACACAGAATTTAATAGTGAGTTGTTCACATAACAAAAAACATATATTATGGCATCTGGGTAATTGTTAGCTATATTTGTAAATGACCTCGGTTACGGCACGTCAGCATACGGGTGTGTAATTTATATACAGTGGTCAATACACGTACTCTAGTCGTTTGTTTCCTGTAATACAGTGGTATGTTGCCAATCAAACGCACGGGTTCATATACAAGATGTGAAATTTTATTTTATTCACTATATGATTAAACTAATCATGTCTCTAGTACTAGTGCATGATAGTTCCTGATATATCTTGTTTTATTTAGTGAAAAGTATACAATGTTACATCTATTATGTGAATTATATTTTTATCACGTCGTTTTCTAAGCAATATAGTACACGATTACAGATGAGCCCGCTGTTGAACGAGCGTAGAATCAACTGCTTGGAACATGAAGGCGCGCACGCATACGGCACACGAACAATCGTTAGTAAATGTTTAAATTTGACACATGTTACTTGTGAGTTTATTTAGAAGAGGTGTAAACTAGAGGGGTGTTTACTTTTTTGTACCAGTGAATTCTTGGGTGACACTAATTATTGATTTGCTTACAGGGAGAACAATCCGCGCTGTCGCGCATGTGCTGAAGAAGAAAATAATTACATTCTAAAAAATCATGAGGTGAAACGACGGCATGCAATATTCAAAACAACTCATTAAATCGTTCAGAAAAAAAGAACGTTTAAAGACAATGTAAATTCTCGTTATCTAAACACTCCAAAACAGAATTCGAATACTCTATGCAATCATATAAAATGAGAACTATCCTGTTGGTTTACATAGATGAGGCCTCCTACTCTCAAATATGCTACCAATTGTATACAACTATGTTTTCATGCAAAAAAATAAATCAAACATGATATTTTTTTGGTCAACATAGCGGCTCAAACAAGTATTTTAGCAAAGCGGTAGCCGTATAAATGAGAATTCTATTCAGGTTTATTAATAACACAACAAGATATTCTTTATAAAATTAGATTCCTAAATTCTTACTAGAAATAATTAATTCATATACTTTGACGAATCCTGATCCGATTTTGATCTCTCAATACGACGTTTTAAATTGTCCCGTTGTACTGTGCGATAGATTTTAGCAATAAAATGTCCTTAAAAAGAAGTCCTCTTAAAACGCAGACAATTCTCACGTACCGAACGCTGCAAAAATAGACCTTTATTGCTTGTCGTCTGTAGTCCTATACCCCAATGCATACTCAACACTAGTTAAGTCTTATGTTTACCTCTCTGGTAAACTAGTGTTTAAACTAGCTGCTCCTGGCTAACCTAATAAGGCGATCAGACCTGTGACTGTCGGATACCCATCAAATATATTAATTAATATATTCGCCATCAAATATATTAATAAACAGCCTATATTTACTGACAAGTTAAATAATTTTCATCCCTTCATATTATTTTACAGACATTTCCTGATCGAGGCATTCTAAGAGAACTCAATAAGATAAACGTAAGATGTCCAAATAACATTTGTAAATGGACAGGCACATATATGGAATATAACAAGGTAATGTTGAAATTAAAAAAAATAATGAATAGCTGCAATATAAAAACGATCATATCAGTTATCCAAACTTTGAACATTTATACAATAGGTTAACGATTGATAAGGAGAAGGGTGTTTGTAGACTTGTAAAATTATCTTGGCATATTGTTAAATATTCTGTTTATTTCCAGATACACGAGGCAGATTGCCCTTATGCTTTAATACAATGCATTAAACAAGGATGTGACGTAATGGTGACAAGAAATAAATTGGCGCATCATCTGGAAAAATGGTGCATCGTGAGACTTTATCGATGTATTCATTGTCAATGTAACGTTCAGTGAATTAGAGGTAGGACACAGATTTGTAAAATATTACAAGTTTTTCTAATTGTCTTTTAAACTAACAATCCATCATTGTATGTTAGAGTGTCGTATTTTTGATTTAAAACAATTGAAAACAATGTAGTTCTCTAGTACTGAAACCATACATGTAATAAGGAAGGAACGCTAGTCTCTATCGTGGAGTCTCAGTAGTTTTCACGAATTTTGCACGTTGTAATTGCAAATTAATTAATTAATTTGATGCACTTCTAAAAGATGTACTCTTATTGACAGTTTACAAGCCAAAGGCCAGTATTTCAACGACTCGGGTATCAGACGTCAAATTTTCAACCAAATTATGGGTGTTGCTTTCAAGTACAGGCACCGGGCTCCTTATGGACAAAAATATCACACGTTTTATATAAATAAGATTTCCTTTGAAAACATAATGTAATGGCTTCAAGTATGGAGTCCAGCCAGACTGTAAAGTTCGCCGAAAGTACACTTTAGTGCATATAGGACTTTCTGAAATGTGCTTCTTGGTGAATGTACATATACGTTTTCTTGAATTCGTGTTACTATAAAATACTAGTGAATATAACTTATGCCTTGGTTTATCTATATATTCATATTTAAAGAAACACTATGGTGCCTGCTTTAATATTCCGATCACTTGCAAATACTGTGGACTCAAGGGAATTGCAAGAGAGAAGGTAAATGCTCATATTATCTGTGCTTTCTATATTATCTTACTCAGTTGACAAAAGAAGTAAATATAATGTTCACTCGAGAGATACACATGGACATCTGTTTTATTTTCTCTGCAGTTAAATTGTCATCTAAAATCTGAATGTTCGAGAAAGATAGTAGATTGTCAATTTCATGCTGCTGGATTTCAAAGAGACTTGCACACCCTGCAAACTCGAACAAAGCATCATTCAGATAGCATACTGGCTTTGGAACGTAAAGTCAGTGCGCAAGACCAACTTTTGCATATACATAATACAATGCTATAGATGGCATCTCATGACGGTGAGTTGGTATGGAAAATAACTGATTTTCTTTAAAAAAAAAACACTTAAAATTCTGTCAATGTTTCTACAATAGTCGCCATTGTTACAAAATGTGTGTCCGTATTTACCTGAATGGTGATGGAATGGGAAAGGGTAATCATGTGTCTTCATTCTTTGTCATCATGATAGGTCAATTTGACGCTCTTCTGAGATGGCCATTTCGTCAGATGTGGCTGAATCAAAACCACAGAGAGCATGTTATTGATGCATTTCAACCTGATCCAACGTCCAGTTCTTTCAAACGACCAGAACAGCACATGAATGTGGCTAGTGGATGTCCACTACATCTTTCTCACCACGCCTATGTCAAAGGTGATGTGACTTTCATAAATATTATAGTTGATTCAACCAATACAACCTAAGTACAAGCACAATGCCACGAACAGCATATGTTTCTTTACTTATTTTCAGATTCCATACTGATATCATACAATTTGGCAGAATTTAAAGAATATACAATTACAAATACAATTATAGTACAGATAATTTTACCCAAATTAAATTCCAGCTGACAAAAGAAGAATACTAATTCGGAAAAATGTAGCGCTATTTTTTATTAGATATTAGGATTTGTTTTCTGCCAATATACATTACATTACACCACTGCGGTGGTGGGGATTGTTCAATGACAATCTGTATTACAACTGTGAGCCCCACTACATAATTACGGAAACATCCTTTTAAGGCCTTATTGAAGACACATGCTGGTTGTAGACAAAAATAGAAGACAATTATATCGAAAATACATGTTTATTCATTTATTTATCGCTATTTCTTGCAAAGCCATATACTTGATTTGAGGTTAAATGACATTAACTAAAAGACTCTTAATATATATTATTAAAACCAGTGTCGTTGTCCGCAAAAACTGTATAATTATCTTGTTTTGTCGTCTTGTTTTACTACAATCGATTGCATTCTGGGTATAAAACGACAATATTATTTACAATCAAGTTGTCGTTTGGATACAGAAAGTATACTTTTTGGTGTTTTATTGATTATTGCAAATGATACACATCCAAACACAACCGAGCTGAAAGATCGATAAACATTCAAATTAAATTAACTTTTTTTCAAATCTGGATGCACATATTGGTTTATTTAAGTTAATAATTGTTCGTATACACATAGAAAATAAAACTATTACAACACTGTCACATTAATTTTAACTGTATATTATGTAATCTCATTTCAGGAAAAAGTAGTTCATCCGAATGTTGCAATGAACAACACATCAGTATGGATCAGAATCCTGGGAAAAAAGAAGTCCTGCATAAAGTAAATAACATTACTATACATCTGTCACCGTAACGCCATAAGTTACAGCGTGCCGTAATTTTGCAGTATTTTACAGAGTATTTGCTGTTTTTGTGTGACCAAAAGCCCGGGAAAATGAACTGATGCCCAATTACTCCTAAATGACTATGACAATATAATATATTTACACTAGCACAACAGTCTCTGAAAAACATTAATAAGATGAGGGTTACTGCATTACGTACATTACGAATTCACCAACATCATGTTTGTTTTGTTTAAATAACAGTTCACCACTGGAATTCAAGAACAGGGCGATACTCGTGTCAGTAGAATAGCTGAACTTCAAGAACTTGGCGATGTTCATGGCCAAGCTGAGAGTGACGTTTTTGGATTTCAAGAAGCCGGTATGAAAGATGACATAGTTGCAAGAAGTGAAGATACAGTATGTATTTGTCCTTTTCTTTTTATAAAGGTTGATCACATCAACAAGTGTTGATATTTTAGATCACGTTGGATTGTGTTATAGTATGTATCCGGAAGTAGTCCA
This sequence comes from Saccoglossus kowalevskii, assembly GCF_978046115.1. Taxonomy (NCBI): domain Eukaryota; kingdom Metazoa; phylum Hemichordata; class Enteropneusta; family Harrimaniidae; genus Saccoglossus; species Saccoglossus kowalevskii. The sequence goes on from NC_140657.1 coordinate 9,743,162, forward strand.
AATTATAAATTGTTTCTTTAAGCGACCCTTGTCATTAACAAATAATTAATATTATTTTTTTATTTGGCACAATAACATAAACATATGTAATTCTGTTTTTTTTTTAGGTTTTTTGTGGGTGTGTTATACAATAAACAATGACCCTGGGGTGACGTTGAGGACTGACCTGTAAGACGTGTGCTGACTGTTCTCCAAAGCGAACTAAACATTTCTCAAAATTATTCACTTAGTTTCCGTAACGTTTTGCAATCAACTTGTGCATAAGCATTGTTAATACTTAAGCAAACCATTTATTGGAATCTCATTTAACCGGAATCTTTAAAAACACCAGGGTAAGATATTCTACAAGCACTTCTAGCAATGAGATGGCGTCCATTGAAAACGTGAGTACTGAACAATCTGAGATTGCGCAACACGTTAAAGTGGAGAAATTAAATGAGCTTTCATTACCTGAACTAAAGATTTATGTTTTCTTACCAACCAAAATCGAGAACTGGCAAAGGAATGTGTGATGTGAAAATACAGAACAAAAGACAAAAATTCATAAAGAAGTGGGAGTCTTTTATTGAATATAATGATCAGTGATCGTGTTTTAGGTTGTTTTTGTCATCTGTAATAAAAAAAACATCGAGTGGTTGTAGGTTATTTTGATGATTAGTCATCAAGTCTTGTAAAAGATTACCACATTTCAGAACTGTATATATGAATACATATCAAAAGTAGAAAAAAACATAACACTATGTTATGTGTGTTTCCTGTCAGTAAAATGTTTTCCGCAGTTTAATTCATACGTAAAACATTTGTTCATATAACAACTAAACGTGTGTTATCAACGCACTCCAAACCTAAATGTGCAAATCGCAAATCGTAAAATAATTGGCCAAAATCGGTAGTCCTGATTGCGATATCAATATAAGAATATATTCAACTTTACATCATTCAATATATCAAGTAAATTTGAATTGAATTATACAATCACCCTTAACTTTGATTACATGAAGTTGACTAATATGGTAGAAACTTAAATGCATATTTCCACGAATTTGTCAAAAACTTCTGTAGATAATTGAGTATCCTCGTTGATAGCTTTTATGTATTGTTTACTTCTTTAAACTTATACATTCTGGTAGAAAATATCACTGAACGTTACAATGTTCACTCATTTTATGCATGGTTAAGCAGTACGTAGAATAAAATTGCATCCAGAAAAGAATTTCAAACTGAATAACAACAATTACAATGTAATGAGACTATCATTTAATGATATTGGCTTTAGTTCGAAATACATTTGTAGTCAATTGAAGTCACCAAAAATTACGACAGTCTCTGTTTTTGGTATATATCTCAATATATCTCACGAAAACATGCAGTTCAAAGAGTATTATATTTTAGACATTTCCAGTCACAAATTTTGAACAGATCAATTTCCTGTTGCTGTTCAACTTTGGCATACTTAAGGTCAATATTTGACTGGTTGCACTATACGACTTCTACTAGCGACAAATTATATCCCGTCCAATTGCCAAATAAATCACCTAATGAGACCCGATTCTCGCGCATGCGTAGCGTGGCAGCCACTATCCTTTAATGTCGTGGGGTTTTCATGTATTTAGTACAAGGTAAAGTTTATATAATTAAAAAATGTATGGCGAGTTTGACATTTTTAGGTATTCTCATTGCACGTTTAATGGTGAAAATAATCTATACTTAGGTAGCTTTCGATTATTATGAAATGAATAATTATTTAGATGCACCGAATAAACAAGGAAATAAGGTCGAAGCACTGCTTATTACTTTTATTGCATGATAACAGAACAAGGACCTGTTTGTCTATTATTTATACAAGTCGAACAGTACGCAGCGCGACGACCACCACCCTTCTACTATCAATACAAATATGAGGAAACATTGAATGTTGACTGATGAGTCGCACCCACCATCCTACTACAGCCAGATCTGAAGGCCTTTGCCGCATTCTGGCCACGCTGTGTGGCGCAGATCGCGTGGACGGGTTTCATGTTCTCAGCACGTAATAAGCTCGGTTATTAAGCATCCTGTTTGGGGGATGCCCGATGGCCGAGGGAAAGACGTGTAGTGGCGTGAAGCTAGGCGATTTGGTGCCGTACGTGAGCGCCGGTTCGAGTCACGCACGCAGGACGTGTTTACTATAATTTGACGTAGTATTTACCTTGCCGTTTATTCGGTGTTATTTGCTTATTCTATAATAATTCTTCTTTATGTGGTTTTTGGCTATATTAACAATAGTTATATATTATGCTAGTAAAACTAGATTGCGCTTTATGTTTGATTGCTTCGTGACTATGGAGCAGTATTTTGTGACTGAACTATATTATAACTATTATTCTAGCTGTATTCATTTTAATAAAGAATGAGCAGTACTTAAAGTAATAATGTGATTGAATATAATATATGTTCGAATAAACTTGTGTTTATGTTTTTACATTCGAATGTTCTCGTCTCGAATGTACTCTGTGGTTAGCGGTTTTCACACCCATTCATCTCTGTACATGTGTATGTGACCTTGACATATTGTCCTGACTCATATTTGTAACATGAAAATAACCTTGCTCTATTTTTCTCGCACAAAATGAGAACATAAATACACATATACTGCAACCGAGACTTCTGACCCTCTAACCCCCTAAATGTTTTGGGGTCACATAGGTACGTGATTAATGTACATAGTTCTTTCTTAACACCTTGTAAAATAATATTACAATCCTCTGGTTAATAATGCATATCAAAATTGCATCTTCGATAATACACTGTGCTTACATTACCCTTTATTATAAAGGATACAAGTTATAATATGTGGTATTATATCACCCAAGTCTTTAATATGATTAAGAATAATTCAAGAACTATTTTGTAAAACAACCACTATCTTGATATATAAGTTTATTTAGCGATAGTCAGTTATGATTTCAAAAGTTCAATCTCTTTGCTTGCACTTCTGATTACAAGATTACCACAGTTTTCCCACAATTGTGTATATGCTGGGAGAATTTGCAAGACACAAATGGAACAACTTTATAATGTGAATAAACACATTTATCCTAATATTTATCTGACGAATAGAAATTTCACGCAGAGTATGTGCAATGATGTACTGAATAATACAACAAAACTGTCAATGACACTTGGTCTCACAGGTCTGGTTGCTTGCAGCAGTCTGAATCATGTGATTTTAAACCAGAAAATGGCAAGTTGTGATTTTTTACTTACCCGATTTACACTGTTTACTGAATGACGCAAATGTTTTCTCAATAGGTGTCGTGATAGCCACATGTTATTTTTACATCATATAATGTCATAGTTTATCGAATAATGAGTTACAGTACATTTAAATATTTTATTGAACGACGAGGATAGATGTCATCCATTAAAAAATATATTCTCATATGTGTGAATATAAATGATGAATTATTATCTTGAGGGTCTCTCAAACGAATAATTTCGACATTTTTTTCCTATCACAATCCATATTTCATTTAAGGAGATCTTTCTTTTATTTATTTAATGAACATGTCAGCCGTTCTGCAGGTGGTATCTATGACTCGTATTCATGGTCAAGTCTTAGAGTTCATTGTCATTTGAAATATTTAATGAAAACCGTTGTTCAGATCCATGAATATCCTACTTAAAACGAAGTTTGAGTGCTAGTATAATGTAGTATAACTTCTGATATCATGTTAAAGCATATATTCATATGTTTATCAATTAATTAAATAATTAATTGAGAAGATAATTATGTAGACAAAACATTCAACGTGAACAAACGAAACAGCTGACAAATACACTAAACTACATAGTGAATACTCGTGTTTCGTTAATTTGTAAATATCCTTCGGCAAGTCGACTTGGTTCTATGTGTGAACTGCTACTATTAATATTTCAGTTTTAGTTATTTTAAGTTGCAACAGTATTAACGCAGGGTTATGACCTGAATCTAATTTAGTGATTGATTTGGTATTTTCGATCCTGGAAGAAATTCTACATAAATTTTGCGTTCTTGTGATTCAAAATCGATGTTTGTTCCTTATTATTAGTCATCACATTATGTTGATGTAAGGAACCGTGACGTCAGCGTTTTCTTAGTGTTTGAGCTGCTGCAATATTATGAGTACCTGCTCCACGCCAATATCGATTGACTCTAATGTTATTGACCTAGGGTCAAATAAATCAACATCACAAAAGGCACCACCTTTAAATCTAGAGATGTTGTGTGCGCTAATATGCACAAGTGGGGATTTTTAGGTTATTTTTGTAAATGACATGGGTTTCGGTACGTCAGTATATGGGTTGCGCAGTTCGTGTACATCAGTCTCCAATTTGTTATAATCACAAGTAATAAAGAGGTCAATCCGGGTACAAAGTTTTCTCTAGACAGAGTTTGATACAAAGTACAGTTATTTATAGGCCTACACAGTCCACAGTACACAGCACAAGGTTCGTACTAGAGTGGTGTGCCTCTGCTAAGTTTAGCCTTGTTTACTGTAATCTCTTGCAATATCTTCTTTCTTTATACGATACAAGATATAATGGTTGTGTAAAAGCGTATAACGTTTCCTTTTGACACGTCATTGTTCGCCATTAAACCATCGATGTCTTCGTTCCTGGCCCGAATTACACTCTGTTATGGATTGGAACTGCTGGTGTGAAATATAACACCCCCTAACCTGACGTGCCCGTGGGTAAAGTACAGTGTTTACACATGTTGAATGACCCAGTGGAAACACAATACGGATATTAATATTGTAGACATTGCGTGCAAAAAATGTTCAATTGGCGAGTCTTCTTTATATTATATTTTGAATGTACGGAATGAAAAAGAGTATTGTCATCTGACAGAATTCGCTGCCACTAAAACATTAAAACCCATATTTCCACAAGACCGCACATGTCTTCGCTTCATGGAAGTGTCACAGAATTGTGATTGTTTTTGTTCACACTCTCGTTGAAGGAATCATTTTAGACACTCGGTATAGTTGTAGTTATAACATACGCCATTTATTGTGAAGGTTTCAATTTGTACATACAGTACAATATGTTGACGTAAGTTGGTTGCTATGTGACAGCCTACGGCTGGAGATATATGTTGTTAGACAACAACTACTTACCAAGATGACCGACCGACGACGACGACTTAGAAAGAGATCGCCCCGTATTTTTAAGTTTGGCCAGGTAGTCAAATTTGATTGCCATTGTCACATTATCTTTATTATCATATGCAAATATTATTTTACCGTATTTAATTTGCATAATATTATACAATTAATTGGGTTTTAGAAGTTACATTATGTAATTACAAGTTACAAGTTTTTGTTATCGCAATACAGTTATAGTGTTGCCTGGTAAATAACCCATTCGTATTTACTGCTATTATAACTACTCCACAGTTAAAAAGGTCCACATAGACTATTTTCACTGCCAATGACCCCGGAATCTGTTATTATTGGTTTTACTTTATTTGCACATTTCAGTCTGTGTGCTTAGTGGCCATCTTGTTCTTGTTTTCCTTATTTTTAAGGTTGATGCCACCACAAAGAATCCATGTTTGGAAATTCTCGGTTGCATGAATCGTGATATTACCAAACTACGATCGGATCCAAAGCGATTAGCTATGAATGGTGTCTAGGCAACTGTAAACATTGAATTGAATTAGCTCGACATTACATCAAACTTGACTTCTTGACATCAAACTTTCAAACTTGAATGTATTTAACTTCTTAAATCAAGTAATTTACATACTATAAACATGACCAAACCAACTAGTGTGTATTATAAATGACACTAACTAATCATTTTGACCTTAATTTGTTATGCCAATAAGTGTGATTTTTTTAAATCATAAATTTGATAATGATTATTGATTGGCTATGTTGTTGTCTGTCAGAATTTACAATTTTAGTCCATGTAGTAATGAATGAAAATACAAATCCCCGTGAATTCGTACTTGGTATTAATACGTATTTACCATAATAACAAAAATGTCTTTGGATGTGAGAAACTTCGAAGTCAGCGATTTTCCTATTGTTTGAGCTGCGGCAATTATATTTTGACCTGTGTTCTATTTTTATACTCTGATGTCATTTGCCTCGGGTACGTCCTTTGTCACTGTATGTATTTGCATATATGCCCTGGTATGCAGTAACCAATACAAAATTCAAAACATTTACAAAATAAACACAACGGAAATTTATGTGACTAGCTGCAACTATAAATGCATTTTAACATCTATACCAAAGAATAAATGCGCCTTCCAATGACAAGTTTTGTGGTGTCCGTTTTTCAGACATGCTGTTTATTTCGTTTCGAAAAAGTAAAAATGGCGGGACTCATCTGAGAAGAGATTAAAGAGCATAATTCGTGGTTAATTTTAGCCAGGTTACCGCTTTGATACCGCGGACGCCCATGTTGTTGACAGCATTATAACAACAGTCGTCAACTCAATGATTTATTTCTTGTTTATTTAAACTGAATAACCCTTTTTCGCACGTATCAGACAGCTTTTCGTTTAGTGCTAAACAACATATATAGGATAATCGTCAAAATGGCGGGTGTTACAGTTAGTTAGTAATCATAACATTGGTCCACAGAATAAAATTAAAAGCCCGTAATTGAATATGTATTTATTTTTTAGTTATGGTAGCTATGTATAATGCCAGTATGCTCTGTGTGTCTGTGGCATGATTTAAACACGATATAACACAGCAATGGTGAAAAACCTGCCAGACAAGTTAATCTTTGTCCGGTTATTTAATACCAATCAATATGTCGGTGACGTCATGCATACCCCACATGACCTATCACGCGCTCTCGCATCTCATATTGCTCTAAGTTATATTGTGTATCAGTCACAAAAAGGAATAACAGGCGTACGTGTCACCACCCAATGTTACTGCGTCAAGACTTATATGAATATTGTGTGATTCAATCATGAAAATACAGCAATGTTACTCTGATAGGATTGCCAACGTGTAATACACTGTACATAAATTCGAGTATGGATGGCTCGAGTGAATTGGTCATTGTCAGGTTACAAAACAACTGAAAACCCGAGCCGTATTCCTGTGTATTGAAATGAATGTATAAGATCCTCCTCTACTACTTAGAATCGTGTGGCTGCAAACGACTGTACAGCGGTGTCAATATTTGTCGAGTGACGATCCAGGAATTTCATATAAAAATGTTTTAATTTACGTATATAGGCAATCGAAAGTTTTATAACTGCAAAATGGTTGGATTTCCCCTTTCTATAATAGTAAACAAGGATTTTGCTCAAGACAAATTTCTCTGCCAAAACTGCAAACAGCTACTAAAGGACCCTTTGCAGACATATTGTGGACATCGTTATTGCAGAGAATGTTTTGAGATCATCTGTGAGAGGTATGTATGAAATGTATGAAACCTGTACTAATGGCTTGTCACTAAATAACTATATAAATGTTTGTATGAAATAGTCTTTTATTTGCCATACGTTTGATATATTGGTCATTTGGGAAAATACAACCTTCCATTTGCTGGCAAAATTACGACTTGTTCTCGCTTATTAGTGAGGTTTTCACTAAACACAAACCTGTTGTTATGACAGAGGAACTTTGTTATTTTTGTAGATGACGGGCGTTGGTTTCGGTTATACGTGTTACGTAGTTAATATACAGCATACAACACACGCCCCTTTGACACCCGTAATAAAGTGGTATACTTCGAGCCAAATCCACAGATTTATATACAAGATGTGAAAATGATGCAATATACTTTATTCACTACACGATTAAATTAATCATAAGTCCCGGACAGATTTTGCAGAAGTTAGCGTAGTGACTTTTCAGCCAACAAACTGAACAAAAAAGTGCATTCTAAATATAATAGTGTTTGATATGAAATTCAATTATTTCATCTAATGTCTCCATTTCCCAGGATATTGTGAAATCATATATTAATATAATATTATAATAGCCTTAATACGTTCTGATTGGGCGCGAGCGCGTTTCCAATAATGCAAACCGTGGTTAAAAATACGAGATAACACGATTAATCGTTCATATAAGTAGCCCTAAACGTGAACACAAATTAGATATAAATCTTGATGTTAACTGAATTCGACAAAATATACTTTCCGCTACGGACGTAATGAAGACGGGCTCATTTGGTCAGGAGAATACACTAAATTACAGATGAGTACATTATTGAGCGAGCCTAGAGTCAACTGCCTTAGACATGAACGCGCTTATATCTATATGCGCGCAGACTTCACACGAACGATTGTTTAAAGTTGATGCATGTTTCATGTGAGATGTTTAAATAAAAACAATTATTTGGGAGAGATGTAAACAAGCAGTTTTGGGGTTTTGGGAAGTGAATTACTGGATGACACTGATTATTGCTTTGTTCATAGGGAGAAAAATCCCCGCTGTCACGCATGCGCTGAAGAAGATGATTACTTTCTAAAAAATGATGAGGTGAGACGACCGCATACATTATTCAAAACAACTTATCAAATCGTTGAGAAAATGAACTTTTCGAAGACAATGTGAATTGTCGTCGCCTAAACACTACAAACTGGAATTTAAAAACACTATGTAATTTTACAAAACGATAACGGACATGAACAAACGCTTATGTTGGTTACATAGATGCAGTCTCCTGATTGTGGCCACGAATATACTACCAATAAAATAAAACTATGTTTTTTTATGTAACAAAATCAAATCAAACTCGATTATTTGTGTATGGTTAAGATATGGACTAAAATGTAAAAATTAGAAGAACTATATTTGCATTATAGACTTGTGCGACGAATTCACATTTATTACATACCACCACAATGATGATAATAACACAGAGTAAGAGTGCATATATTCTGCCGATTCCTGGTCTTGCATTTCGATTTCGATTGTCCGGTTGTACCGCATGATAAACATTGGTACAAAAATGTCTTCATAAAACGCAAACAATTTTTCGGTATATAATGTTTTGCTTGTTATGTTTAGTCCTGTATCCCAATATATAGTCAACACTAGTCACGACTTATATTTACCTTCAGTGCTATGCTAATGTCCTCGACTAATGTAATGACTAGTTCCTGATTACTAAGATCAGATGGCTCTCTACAATCTTACAGTGACTAATGTGTAATGGCTCTTCATGGGCTGACAATGACTATGCGTGATAAAGCGCATATTTATATTTATTGGCTTCCCAAAGAACATCCAGAATGACATAATCTTGCTATTTTTAGATGACTGTGCACTGAGTGACTCCATCATAGTTCTGTCAAAAACATTCCGCGTATTCTCAAACATTATGCAATGGGCTAAAAATGCATGCCATAAACTTCTAGAATGTACTAATCTTCTACACAATACATACAACTAATAAATAAAATGTATGAACAAAAATACAAAGACGAAGAACAACCAGTGTACAAGAAACAGTCTAAATATACTGACAAGTTAATACTTTCTTATCTCTTTACATTATTTCACAGACATTTCCTGATCGAGGCATTCTAAGAGAACTCAATAAGATAAACGTAAAATGTCCAAATAACATGTGTAATTGGAAGGGCACATATATGGAATATGGCAAGGTAATGAATTGATTGACAAAGCTTTAAAAATAGCTATAAGATGAAAAAGATCATATTTGTTATACAAACTTTCAACATATGTACGATAGGTCAACAATTTTTAGTGAGTAAGCTCTTTGCAAGCTTGTCAAATCGTGTTGGCATAGTGTTAACTATTCTGTTTATTCCCAGGTTCATGAAGCAGCTTGCCCCTGGGCTTTAATAGAGTGTATTAAACATGGATGTGACGCAATGGTGACGAGAAATAAATTAGCAAACCATCTGGAAAACATGTGCTTCATGAGACTTGAGCGATGTATTCATTGTCAATCAGAAGAAACGTTCAGTGAATTAGAGGTGAGGCAATGTTCTCAAATTACGAAATATAAACCAACATATTACAAATATATCTAATTGTCGTTTAAACTCACAACCCACCACTGTGTTTAGCAAGATGGTGTGTCTTTGATTTGAAACAATTGAAAACAATGTATTTCTCTATTTAATGGAACCATTCATCTAAGAAGGGGAGAACGCTAGTCTGCATCGTAGTTTTCGCGAATTTTGCGCGTTGAAATTGAGGTTATTTGATACACTTCTAAAAGATTTAACTTTGAACATGACAGTTCACACACCAAATACCAATTTATCAATAAATCAAACAAATTAGGGGTCTTTCTTTGAAGTACTGTCATGAATTTGTTTTTGCGTATCTGTTAACCGACTTAATTAGCTGATTATTAGCTGAATTGCTGTGTTATGTCTGTCATCGTTTAGGCCTATTTGAAGTTTTGGACGGAACTTGGCTCAGTGATTTGGAACTAATTACCAGATAACCGTCGCGATTCTGACAGTTGGTTTCCATAGTTATTAATGTAGTGAACGATTAATCAAAAGATATGACGTATTCAGTGCTTAGTGTGATTGGCTTTATGATTGAAGGTTACGCCCTATAGTCTTTTACTGCTTTGTAATTGGTTAGAGTTGTGAAAATGAATAAAGAGAGTTTGAGTTGGTCTTGGGGAGCACAGCACGATAGACGCAGTAGAGAGAGTGCAGTCCTGGAGAGTCGTGGTCCAGTCCTGGAGAGCCTTGGGGCGAGTGTTGATGCAGTCTAAGAGAGTCTTGGGGACTTTTCCCCAGGGCGCTGTGTCTTATAGAGTGCTCGATTGACCGACTAAGACGAGAGCTGAAACGTATTTCGTTGTGTGTGTCTTATTTGACTGTAAAGTATAAGTGACATTCCCGATCCCGTACCTCAAGGGGACGAGATAGAGAGACGAGACGAGTTTCCCCCCTGACAAGTGTGGAGAACCCGAGAGAAAGAATTTACCCCCTGATAGTACTGATGAGCGAACTCCTTACTTCTTACAAAACTGTCACTTCTTGTTTTAAATAAATAAAATTGCCTCAAAAACCCACCATATGCTATTTAGAATAATAATGTGATGGCTTCCAGTGTGGAGTCGAGTCAGACTGTAAAGATCTGAAATGTGGTCATATATTTACATATACGTTTGCTTGTATTCGTGTTAATAAGGATATTGGTAAATATGTCTTGAGTTATCTATATTTTTTATTTGAAGAAACACTATGGTGCCTGCTTAAAGTTCCCAATCACTTGCAAATACTGTGGAATGGAGGGAATTGCAAGAGAGAAGGTAATCGCTCATATTATCTGTGACGGAATAAAATTACTGACTGTTTGGTGAAGTCAATATCTCTGTTTATTTTCTCTCAGTGTTGAACTCAGTGGCATTCAACACCGGTCATAGACTCGTACAATGTCATTATATTCACTGAAAATTACACTTTAAGTTTACTTGCTGTGTCCCCCTTCGCAGAGACTAAGATCACTAAGCTAGGTAGTCGCCAGGGAACGCCTCATTAATCTCTGCCACAGGTTAATTAAAATATTAATGACCGGATCTACTTTTTGCTTTGCCATGAGTCGCTCGTTGTGGGTGCCCAAAGCGACTGGCAATATTGACCAGTGGCAACGAAAGGGTTCCCCGAGGAAGTAGATGTATTGGTCCGTTGCTATGTGAGTGAAACTTTTGTAAAATGTATAAACTTTATTTTAAAATCACACCCAGTTGCATTTTATGTTTTAGAAAATTACCTAAACATCTTTTACCTATCGATTTCGTCGTTCGGTATCTTTTTCCCAAACGTCCCCGGCTCTGCAAGCACGGGTGGTAATAACATCCCCGAGTCGCCCCAGTTGTGACGTCACATAGCAGTCGAAATAAAACTAGGAAGGCGCAAAGCGTCCCGTCACCTTTCAAAATAATTACAAGAAATAAAGAACAGAAAAATACAATGAATAAAGTCACAAAAGTAGGGCATTGCCTAGGGAAGTGTGCATTGGTGATAACTCACAATTCCAGGATATAGAAATGGCTTCTGCAACACCACAACAAAGAAATACAAGAGTCTTGTTTGCTATAGACATAAATGGTCCAGATTCAGGGACACCACTTGGGTTTCCACATGAGTCAAACAGAATGTGATCTTGCTAACAGCTATGTCACGTATGCAACTCAGTAGATCATAAACATCTTTAATAACAGCACACCTGGTAGAGTCCAATTGTTCTTCCATAATTGTAAACACCCTTTGTTACGTAAATCACAAGCACACATGGTAGATTCCAACCTTCCTTCCCGAGTTGAAAACAAGTATGACCTATCAATCACCTTTATGGCAGTTAGCACACCGTTTCTTCCCGTGATTCCATTATTTGCTGGATTTGAGATAATATGACAAAATCATAGAATAAAGAATGCCTTGCATTGTGACGACAACAAATAAGTCCCCATCAATTACAGAGAATGAATAGTAATCCAATCGCTAAGTATAAAATGCTCAACTAGGCTACAAAATAGCTTAAAACTATTTTAAATTCTCTGATTCACTCTTTACATCGCACATATGTGTCTGCAATCTTGACCTCCTTTCTCTTTTCTACAGTAATTTCAATCAATGATTTAGCAGTCTTCTATACAGTTAGATTTCCATTAATACTCTCCAATGAGGCACGAAGACTTTATAATTACTAGATTTGAAACTATGTTTTGAAAAATGTTTATCTGTTAGCGTCATGCTTACAGACATAACTCAAACTTTCAGAGTCTTTCCGGTAACACTTTCACCACAGGAGGACGCTATTACACGTACCTAGTAAAGGCCTATAAAAACGATCTAAATAAAGCAGAGCAAGAATTATACAGTCGTTACATAGCTCCTCTAAATAGGTACTACCAAGGTTGTTTTATGTTTCTTGGCCTTTTTACACTCTGGCTCTCTTTAGGCACATAGCTATAGTTCTCTTCCACTTGTGCCAGCTGGAAAAATACTGTAATCTTGTCAGTATATTTACATTGTTTAACTTTCTAGGTCATCACTTTTGTTCAGTTCAGTTATTGGCAGTGGCTCTGCCTTTGATAGGAATACTGGTCCCTTCTACCATATGGTATTGTTTATCAACTCATCTGCACCTATACCTCTGGATGCCCAGGTCCAGAGAATTATCTGTTGGTATTGATATACCGCCACTGTTCTAGGGTTGTATGATCTCTTAATCTGTTGTACCCCATTCGCTACAAAAATGTGAAAACGTTTGATTCATTGGAGTTGTATTCCAACAACAACCTGCTGTCAGTTCAAAATACTCGTTATATAGTAGCTCTTTAATAGGGAATTTACTCACTAGTATTGACGTGACGGCGGAATTGAGTTCAGTTCAAATATAGGAATTTTGATCATTTTTATGATCTGCCATCACTAAGGCGCATTTTCTATCAATCGTAGATAGCTACACTGGTCATAGTCATATTGGCTTGCATCTGAAAAGTGATGCATTTCAGCGCTCTTTTGTGTACTAAAGTCCTTTGACATATAACATCTTGGGATTGTTAGCTTCTGCAGTAGTAATTCCATTTGCCACTTCTCCCATCTAAATTTGATGACATCTGGAATAAAATCATCACAATCCTTACTGTCCTTAATCAGCTCCTGTAATATCTTCTTTCCAGTTATCAGTATTGTGGATACTAAACAAAGAAGATTGTAATTAGATCTTATGGATAACAGAATACTCCTTGTGGTGAATGGTTTGTCCTTCATCGCTATTCAAAACTGGAAGGTGGCTGGAAGGTGACCCAGCACACAATTGAACTCCCAGAGTTTGCTCGATGGGGAGGTCATCATTGTAAATATCAATAATTTGTATATCCTTTGTTCATTAGTCAGGTGGAATACTATTCACAACTTTACTTTTGTTTGAGATAAGTTTGTCCCCAATCACTCTGGTTCTTTTTCTTCGCACCAAAGACTAAGTCAATGCTACATAAAAAGTGGGGTAGTCAGGAGGAACCTGGAGTCTATGGAGTTCATAGCACGACTTGATTGTCCGTAAAAGCGACCATCCGAGAAGGGCAGAATCCCTAGTTTTCCACGTCAAAAATGTTAGTGGTGCTGATCAGAGAGGCTTAGAGCAGACAACACAACCATCAAATTCCAATTGGGTGGTTCCTTTGCGGTCTAGGCCTCTGATTACAGGAAGCAGTAAACCTAATAGTATGACAACCGGCTAGCATCGTCCTCAGAGAATTCTCAATGGTGGATGACAAGGCTGACCTATAGCCAACAATCGCTGAATAGGACAAGCCCATTTCGTCAAACAGAGGGACGAAACGTCAGCTACCTGGCCAACAGAGTGATGGCATGTATCAATTTCCATTGCACTACACCAATTAGTGTACGCTAGCCATTTCGAGTTGTAGGCTGTGTTGGTAGGATCCCTGTTCACCCGAGCCAGGACGTTGGCAGCTCGCTCAGAAAAAAAACCTGAGCAAGTCAACTGAGAGCCTTGATGTGTGTAAGTGGTACACCACTGGCCTCAACAACAGTGTGCGTCAAGTTGGGACAGCAGATTGAGTAAGTCCGGAAGCTAATATTTCCTACAGTAGTGGAAACCAGATCTAGTCTGGCCCATTGGGCACCACCCGCATCAAAGTGCAGGTGCGCTCCTGTTGAAGTTTCTCCAGTACCTGGTGAATAGCGGGAAGGGAGGAATGGCGTACACGTCCATGTGGGCCCACAGGATCGACAAAACTTCTCTGGCCTAGGCTCCTGGGGTTGGCAGCAGTGTAACGTACATCAGGCATATGAGCTTAGCATTCCGGGGTGTGGTGAATAGGTCTTTAGACCATCCCATCGCAGAAACAGTATGGAAGCTACCCTTTTGGGATATCTGCCACTCTGCGCTCTGGAGACAGAGAGGACGTCTTGGACGTGCTTGACTGTTCCTCACCCCTGGAAGGTGGTGTGCAGCTAACTCCACATTGTATTTGAGGTACTAAAAAATTATTTGCTCTGCTAGGACTGACAATTATGGGGATCTGCCCCCTCCCCCTCTTTGTTGCTATAAGAGGCAACCGCTGTGTTGTCTGTGCAAAGCCTCGAACTATGGGTAGAAAGTGTATCAGTGCTAAGTGCACTGATTTCTGTTCTAGCCAGCTGATATGGCGGTCCTGAACCTAGTGCAGGGGCCATATTCCTTGGGCCATATTCCAGGTACGCTCCATAACCTGTGAGGGAGTCATAGTCGTGGCGAGTGGGACCAGGGAGACCCCCTATCTGAGGTTAATAATTGCCGACCAACAGGACAAGGCATCCCTCGCTTGGTCTGAGAGTGTTATTCGCCTCTCCAGCTCCAGTAGTTGAGCCTGGTGAGCCTGGTGCCCATACCGGGCGGCTGCATAATACAAGTTGGAAAACTACCGTGTGAACCAAGGTTATCAGTCCGATGATCTGCATTAGTTCTCGGAGGGAAACAGAGTGAACGCTGACTAGGTGCTCGACTATGTCGCTTAGTGCTAGGCAATGGGCCTATGATGGCCGTACCAGGCTCACCTCTCGAACTCAATGCCCAGGAACACCAACAGCTGTGTTGGCTGAGGATGGGACTTTGCTTGATTTACTAGGAAGCCCAACTGATGTAGTAAATCCTGTGTTAGCCTTACTGTTCGGCTAACAACCCCTTGTTTGGGTGGTATAGCAACCAGTCGTCTAGGTATGGTTTGATGTGTACTGACGCCCCGTGCAGCAGTAGCACCACCTGTTTGTACATTCTTGTGAACACATATGGAACCATGCAAAACCAGAAGGGAAGCACCCTGTACTCAACTACTTGGTCCAAATGGACAAATCGAGGAAGTCACTGACATAATGGGTGTATCGATATGTGTGGGTAAGCAAGTCCACCGAGGCTAACAAGTGGAAGCACAGCACAGAGTAAAACGGTGCTCGGTGTTTTCAGGAAGCACATACTTATTTAGTCTGCTTAAGTCCAGAACTGGGTGCAACAACTTGCAAGTAGAAACCCGGACTTAACACCGGGTCCTCTATCCTGTGCATAGCACCCTGTACGCAAACTGTCTTCCGCTTGGCGGGGATCCCCTGGTAGTGCCCAGACAGGGGGCTGTTGACAGAGGGTGGAGATTGGAGCATAATCGTGTAACCATGTATTACCAGCAGGCGAGTCCAGGGGTTGGTTACTCGCCGTCTCCGATCCGGAATACACCAGCACAATCTGTGCGACAGAGATATGGGTTCGGCAGTTCAACATTGGGCGTGATCTCTCCTCCATCAAAATGAGACCCCACGAGGCCTGTAGTCGATAGGTTCAGACTCTGCCTCCCGCCGAACATATGCCGCAAACGGAAGCGTCAAACTTGCTTCCCCTACGAGCTGGGTGGACCACCACCTGGACCCTTCTTCCTGGGGGCGCACCTCCACTCTTCCCTCCCTTGGAAGAGCCGGGACACTTGCCTCTGTTTACCTCTTGCCAGTGGATGTCGACTTTGGTTGTTACGTTTTCTCAGCTTGGGGTCCTTTTCGCTTGCCCTTGGCAGAAGCCAAACTGGCTTTTGGGTCTCACCTGTACCAACTGGTCGTTGGGATAACGAAGCTCTGAGACTGCTCTTTCCATCCTCAACAAAATGAGGGTGGGGGAGGTCCAGTCTGCACAACTGAGGCGGTGAAGTGCCCAGTGGAAACAGCCAAAACCACATCTCGCTGTCAGAGGCAGCCCCTGTCATGAGAGCCAGATGACACTGCAAGATATCCTGTGCAGCTGTGTGGTGTCCCACCAATGGCTGTGTATGCTGGACGAGGAGGCTGGTGCGTTTCGCCTTTGAGACTTCAGAGTGCTGGAGATGCAAAACAATGCGTTCTAGTGGGCTGGCCACAACTCAAAAGTTGAAGGTCCCCACTCTGCTCTCAGGGCGTAGATTGTTTCTGACTGAACTGCCGAAATATTCATGAACGAGGCCGTCACCCTTTGCCCGTCCCACCAAACCAAAAAAAATCGTGGGAGAAACCAAAGGATCCGGTTGGGGTGTGAGATTTGGCTCAAGACTCTGTTGGTGGCTCCAGTCTCAAATACTGCATTGATCAGGTAGTGCTTGGTGCAGCGGAAAGGGTTTAGCATGAAATTTCCCCACCCTAGGGATATAGGCCTGTATTCCATGGAGGACCGAGGTCCGCCCTTCAACACCGTCTGAGCGTTCCCACTGCATCCAGCACTCTGTCAGACTAGGAGAGATATGCAGGCGGTGTTCTGGATCCCGGAAGCAACAGCACTACCGAGAGTGACTGCTTCAGGATTGAGGGTGGGAGTCGAACATCAGGTCACTAGGATTGATGTTCCCCACATCACCCCACGACGTGGCTCACAGAGCCGCACCTGCCTAATCGGTTATCCCTCTTATGGGCAGGCAGGTCCCCTCTGGGGGCGTCTGTGGGTCCTCAAAGGTAGAGTGACTTCAGTGGAGGCAACCTGCTTCCCCTGCATTTGGTTTACTCAACCTGCAATTAACGCAATTTGTCTCACCAGGTCCTTAACCAAAGCCAGAATCTCATAGGCAAACCCGGCGTCGTGCGAGGACGGATCCACAGAGGGACCCGCAACAGGCCCCATATGAGTAAAAAACTCCAGGGGCACAGCCTTGCTGTTGCCGGTACAAGCGGGCAAAGTGCCACCTGCAGAAGCAAACTGCGAGGAAGTGTCACAAGGCTTGTTTTCAGTTAATTAATAATGGTAGCCAAATGAGGACCATAAGACCTTGCCTTGTGTTGTGGGTTCTTTACCCATTATTGGGGTGACCAGGTTTGGAAATATACACAAATTCGACACACACGCTTGCAATGACAACACGAAGATATATAAACTTTCAACTCAATATTTAATAAAACAACTATAAATAAAAGGGGAATAATACAAAGCGGGCATATACGGAACGACTGATATATACGCACAGCTCCAAGCTCCAGTCACGAGTGAAAAGTGACTGGAGTATGTGGAGCCAAAAGTAAGAAAAATATGTAAAATTTAACAAAACTATTTGGTGTTTCAACTAAGTGAACCGTTCATACCACAGTTGGCAAAAGTATGAAACCCAACAAAGCATTGAACAAAATAACACATTACGACTCTAAAATAATTCTGAAATAATCATTATGCATACCATGTCGACAGTACAGTTCATGTGGAAGCGTAGACCTGCTGTGCACGCTGTCGAAGTGGAGATGGACACGCCCTATTCCAGCTGGCAACGGAGCATTGAACCGGTTACACTCGACGAACCAAAGGCTTCTTGGCAATGTGGTTTAGAGTAATGCGTCAGTTCCTAGGAAATGTACTCAGCTCGCGGAACCATTGGTGACATCCACTAGAAGACTGCATCCATGGCGATTTCTTAACAAAGGATAATAGAGCCGGGTCTTCCGACGTACGAATGATGTGCACACTCAGCAACTGCGTGGCAGGAAAGACGTTGACAATAGATTTTCCATTCATTAAATACCATGCATGAATTAGCATAACAGACAATTAGCATGTAGATCCTTTTCAGTAAGCAATTAGTTGGTTCGTTGACATTGGTGGCGTCCTTATTACTCCACTTAAAATTAGCAGACGTACGTGCATTTCACCTTGAGTGGGGAATCGACGTCCCACGTACTCAACACAATTCGTTGCTGGGATTATTCTGCCCAGGTTTATTTATCATTGCAAATTTGCATGCTTCATGGAATTAATTTTATAATAATTACATTACTATGATCTGAAATTACATATGTATTTTGGAACCTTGTGACAGGAAGCCCTACGATCAGCAGGGGACCGAGAAATCTTGGGACCCCCACTGTTGGGCCTCTCACTCATTGCCGCGACTCTCGAGGCACAGGTCATGCTACACTCACTCACGCCCACATTACTGCACGTGCGACTGCTGTGAACCCAAGTGACACGGTCAGTCTTGGTAATTTGCACGCAACCTTGGAATGCATCCCAGGCCTCGGAACCCCAGTTGTTATAAATATTCTCTAGGCAAAACCCAGAGCCCCACACACAGTCCAAACACAAAAGGCATTTGCTATGTGGGTTTCAAGCTGGTAAATTCTGGTGGCAAGTACTGTATGATCGCCCTGATCTTTGGGACGACCAAAAGGAGGTGAGGAGTTTCTGACGTGTTACCTTTTCATTTCTAAAAACAAATTGGTAAAAATGAACAAGACATACATGAGAGGAACGAATTACAGTTAAGAGCTAACACAGAGATCCAACAACGTTGGCAAATTTACGTCACCTGAGTTGTAAGCAATGCACATAATTGGACGTCACAGAAGTAAAAAACAAGAAAAACATATCCTACCAGACATAGCATCGGCTGCCACGCAGGTGACAGCTAGCCAGACCAAAAACCCGGACAAGAAAAAATCGGGTTCGACCCACCACTTGGGCGGAGAAAGAACAAGAGTGATTGTAGAGGCAATATGGCGCCGCTTCATTGCCTCAGTCACGCAGTTCGTGACGTGAAGGAAAATCTTGAGGTCAAATCTCCCCCTGACCTAGATTTTTCTCTCCGTCAATGGCTGAATCGCAGATTAATGCCTACAGTTAAAAAAAACTGACCAGAGTCTATGGTGGGTAATTGAACGTAGTGAATTTCATAGTGTCCATGACTAACATTTGTAAGAAACATCTTGTCTAAAACAAACACCTTCTGGTTTGATTGTCTCTTGCTAAAGTCATGCTAAAACATCTTCAATACTTGGTGGGTGGGCACATCACCTTTTCTTGAGTCTTGTGAAGGGAGACACTTTTTCCTCTGTGCATACAAATCAGCAATTATGGTTGTCACTGTTATTTTCTGGATTTTGCATCATGCCAATAACGTCGCATCTAAGATCTGTTTTTACTGCATATGGGTCGTCATCGTTTCCTGCAATGACTATTCTGGGTTTCATTTCTCGTGTACAATTGAGACTCACTAAGAGACTGATGTTAACATCAGACATATATGGATGTAACTTCTCTGCCACCTCCTGTAGGTGCGGTCATTGCTTGGAATCTGATTGTGACAGACTGGTATTATAACTCTAGTGTAGACACTAGTAATGCAATGTCTGTCATACCATTCAAATCTCTAACAACCAGATTATCAATTTTACTACAAAATGATCGCTTTCTCAGCCAACATTGTTGCTAACCTAAGAAAAATTATGGGTTCTTCCAAATTTATATTACTCATAGCAGAATCAAATGTGAAACATGAATCTGATTGTGGGTCAAGTAGAGCATATGTAAGTATTTGTCGTTCCAGTGTATCTTTGTAATTTGTGCTGTGAATATTTATTCGATGTGATATAGCCCTCAGTGGCTTAGGCTCTTTACCAATAGAGACAATGTTGTGTTAGAGTTGTTGGGTATAGCCCTTTACAAGTGCCACACATCTACGTATTACGGCAATCTCGTCGTACATGTCCCTTGGGTGTGATAGACACAATCCCTTAGACATTACTATACTTTTCTCTCCTTCAGCTTCAGTTTTAGAAAGTCCTTGCAGTATTCCAGATCATCTTGTCCCTTGCAAATATAATACAACATCGTATTGTGTTGATTGCTGGGTTAACATTTTTAGCAGAAGGATCCTCTACTTCTTCTATATCAGTAGCAAGACTTTGTTAATTGTTATATCGTCTGTATTTACCAGTTCATGGTTTATCTCTCTTCTTGCCATCTGTCCTTGTGTTGGTTGGACTGCATGTGATCCTTGCTTTCTTGGACAGCTGCTAATGGTGCCATGTAAGAATCCATCTACATAACGCTGCCATCTATCGTTGATGTACTTTCGCAGTTTGGTCAATAATTTGTCTTGTAAGAGCCTCACAAGTCAGAAGAAAGTCAGAAAATCTCTGCAACTCTTTACCATCACTACCTTTCATCTATTTTTTCCTCAGGGCTTCAGCTACCGTAAATTTGTTACCATATCGCTCAGCCAGAATGTTTTTTGCCTTCATGTAAGCTTCACCATTGTCTAATGTTAACAACGCCTTAATGACATTCTTTGCTTCACCTGCTGTGTACGTACTCAAGTAGTACAGTCTATCAACTGCCATTAATTCTTTCTTTCAACTAATGTTACGAAGTAATTTATCAGTATGAATACATGCTCTTCTAGGGAGGTCTTCCTGCTGGTTGGCCAATATACCTGCTACTTACTATATTAGTTGAAAATGTGTGTGGCATGTTACCATGGTTAATATTTTTTAATGTGGATTTCTGTTGCGCAGTAGTTAACACCGATGTAAGATGACATTTCTTGACCTTTGATCTGTTGCTCTAATTTGAAATTGATACAGTACTGGTATTTAATGGAAAGTGCATTCATCATGTGTTGCCATGAAGAACCTCTTCTTCAATGTTAGAAACAGGGGGGCCGTACTTGGGCAAAAGACTACCTTTGAATCCCTTCGCGCATCATATTTATCAAGTACCTAAGTTTTGGCTTCACTCAAATTTAACTCTGTCTATATTTTCCATTCTTCAACTATATGTTCAAGTTGTAGCTTGGATTTTTCTAACTCACCATCAAAAATGTTTTTCATGTTGAATGCGCTTCCTTTCTTGTTCAATGTGGTGTTTTTCTCGTTCAATGTGATATTTTCTTTGAGTGCTGAAGCATGTGTTTCCATTTCCATACTTTTCTGTTCATATTGTATTCTAAGCATGCTTGTGTGGCTACTAACAGAACTTATACTGCTCCTGCTAAAGCATCGCGAGTTTCTACTTGCATGGGAAACGCTATCAAACAGATCATCATTTTTTGTTTCCCCTCCCTATGAAAATGTAATACATTTCTCAGTTGCTGACTTGAAAGCGTTTATTACACTGCTTATGGTAACTGGGTCCTGTCTTTCAAACATTATACTTCATAACACATAGTAGAATAAATGTACAAACCAGTCAATATTGCTTCTATAACGTTACCAACTTCACTTGACCGCCTAATAGTATTACTGTGATGGAATAAAATTACTGACTGTTTGGTGAGGTCAATATCTCTGTTTATTTTCTCTCAGTGTTCAACTCCGTGACATTCAACACCGGTGTTAGGCTCGTACAATGTCATTATATTCACTGCAAATTACACCTTTGGTTTACCTGCCGTGTTTGTCTAAGACACTGTACAATTGGTGTATAATTCACATAATGCTGCCAAAAACACAATTGGAACTATTTCGGGATAATTGGATTCGCTTAAAGTGCCTGTGCAATGCCCACCCTTACGTTTCCCATTTTAGATCTGTGTCCCACTGAAAAGGGTAGTTATTGATTTTTTTGCTGAAAATGATTACTCGTGTCCAAGTAAATTTGGGATATTTCTTGTGTTGTAGCCACGCCCACTTATCGTGAAACGGTCGACTGTTTCCGGATTTCCGACTCTCGCCGAAAGTGCGCCACCAAATGACAAAATGTGAGAGGAAGTCATACCCCTGAGCCGTAATAACACTGGTCGTTCAGTATATTAAACGATATACATTTTTCAGTCGGCGTTTTTTCTTTTCTTTTTTTTTTATTTTTTCGAGAGAGAGAGAGGTTTTAGATGTTGTGTTGTGGGCAGTTGCAGTGAAACGTATAGCCATAGTGTATGTATTCACACGTTTTTAATCGAACCGAAGGTGCTCCATCACTTAACCTTAGATTCATTCAACTGTCCTTGTCCATAAAAAAACGACTAGGTTTAAAGAGAAACGCCGACAACGTAAACCTGGCGCAACACTTTTGAAAGAAATAGATTCTGGACCAGCCCATGATCACCGAGGCGGATTTCAGAAGAGAGAGACGTACGGCAAGTGTTTCAAATCAGTTGACTTTTTTGCGATCCTGATTATAGTTTTATAGAGACCATTTAGTCTCTGTTAAGTAAAAGGTAGCAATAATTTTGACAGTGACACGAAAACAAAGCGTCGGACAAACAGGAAATTACACAGCCCTTACACACTGCTAATTGTTTTCATTTTCGAAGGCTAAACATTTCTGAATGGTTTGCTGATTGGTGTTGAATGTCGAATTCACACCTCTGTTCTTTTTTTACCTCCATGCTTGCAGCTTGATCTGCATAATAATTTATGAAATTAGAATCCGGGCTTGGTCAATGTGTTTCCACCAAATAAAGTTTTAATACGATGTTATAATTATGACAATCACGCCATGGATCAAGCTACTAGTAACTCGAATCCACTCTGAATTTATCTGTATGTGTGTTGATCTCGATTATTTTTGTTATCCAATTAAACGCCGCTTTTAACGCACTTGCCCTCGCCGTGACCCGACGCGTTCACCTATTTCAACAAAATGTCAATTTATTTCCACGCGGCTGTCATTTATTTAGTAACTGTGATTTGTCGTTTTTTAATTATTTTATAGTGATCACTATAGTTTAATGTTTAGAATGTCAAAATATGTTTTCTTTTATTTTAATTTTGAAAGTTTTACTCAGACGATCGATGAAATAAAACAGTGTAGTGACGTGCCTAGTAACCTGCTAAATAACGAGATAATTCCGACGTCAAATTCTATTTTGTCCAGCAACAGTGTACAAACGTGCGTCAGTGTCGGTGACGATCACGGTGACCAGCTACACCAGAACGGACATATTTCGCATCTAACTCAACCCCATGCAACAACAATTTATACTATGTGTTCATTATGGTCCATTCTTCCTCGACGAACAAGTACATAAGTGACAATATAGTCAAAGACGAGAAAACTGCACAAGAAATTTGCCTTATTTACACGTATCGGCAATGCAAGCTGCCATGCGACTTCCCCTTCTGACGTCACAAGGGGAATTTCTGTATGCAAATGAGAAGCTAATGGGAGCCTCGTTTTAAAATACACAAAAATAAAGTTGCCGTAGACTGAGTTTAAAACACATTTTTTCACTTAAAAAAAATAATTCATGCTTAGAAACATAAAAATTAATAATATTTATGTATCAATGGATAATTTTAGGTGTGAAAATAGCAGCCATTTCACAGGAACTTTAAAATGTGCTACTGTAATGGTTTGTTTTCACAAAAATATTTTATTTGTTCGTTTTAGATTTTTTTCTGATAATTTCTTGTATTGATATCAGAAATGAGGAAATTAAGAACAATACTACCCTACAGTAGCACATTTTAAGCGAATCCAATTATACCAAAATAGTTCCAATTGTGTTCAAATAAAAAAGATAACACAACAAATAAGTCTCAATCAATTAAAAATAATGAATATCAATCCAATCACTAAGTATAAAGTTCTCAACTAGGCCACAAAATAAATTCACTGTGTACATCGCACATATGCGCCTGCCTTCTTGATCCCATTTCTACGGTAATTTCAATCGATGATTTAGCAGTCTTCTATACAGTTAGATTTCCGTAAATACTCTCCAATGAGACACCAAGACTTTATAATTACTAGATACGAACCTATTTTCCGGGATCTTCATTCATTAATTGACAAATGTTGATCTGTTTTATTTCCTCTGCAGTTAAATGGTCATCTTGAATCTGAATGTTCGAGAAAGATGGTAGATTGTCCATTTCAGGATGTTGGATGTAAAACACTAGTAAGTATAGCTTGTACTAAATACTCGTATGTGTTCTGGAAAACATTAATATACATGTTGTACACATTCATCGGAATTCATCGGTTCGTGTGTCGTCCCATTAAGAATGTCAACCAACTGTTCAGTCAGTAGACAGCAGTTTTCACGTTTAATATCATGGGGGTACTGGTTAATTTCAGGCACATTCATTAATGTCAAAATGCTTAAATATTTATTTTCATGAAATACACATATGTTTAATACTTGCTTGTTGTTGACAGGTAAGAAAAGATGACATTAGTAGTCACAATCTAACAACCGTCGGTGAGCATTCTGTATTGCTATTAAATCAAACGAAAGAACTGTCTGATGTGATACAAAATATGGAATGCAAACGTGGCGAGGTATATCGCATAAAAGAACAGGTGGTAGAACATCGAACCAAGTTAAGTGAGCTCCGAACAGAAATACAGAGACTATGCACACACATGTGTCACACTGGGGATCAACCCTCTGTTCTGTCTCAGAAGCAAAACAAACAAGTGCATGACACTGTAGAGCAACAAACAAAAACACTATCTTCTTTTCAGGAGAAATTGAAATCACTTGAAACTAACATTCATACATATGAAGGGGTCATAACTGTGTTGAACAATCAAATAGAACAAGATGCGAGAACTATGCACACCATGCAAACTCAAGCAATACAACACGTAGATCGCATACAGGCATTGGAACGTAAAGTCAGTGCGCAAGACCAACTTTTGAAAGAATTGGCACTAGCAAAACAAGATAATACAATGTCAGAGATGGCATCTCATGATGGTGAGTTGGTTTGGAAAATTACCAATTTTCTCAAAAAACGCAATGATGCTGTATCGCGTAAAACTGTGTCAATTTACTCCCCATGTTTCTACACTAGTCGCCATGGTTACAAAATGTGTGCCCGTATTTACCTCAATGGTGATGGAATGGGAAAAGGCAATCATGTGTCTTTGTTCTTTGTCATCATGAAAGGTCAATTTGATGCTCTTCTGAGATGGCCATTTCGTCAGAAAGTTACCTTAATGTGGTTGGATCAAAACAACAGAGAGCATGTTATTGATGCATTTCGACCTGATCCAACGTCCAGTTCTTTCAAACGACCAGAGCAGGACATGAATGTGGCTAGTGGATGTCCACTATTTATGCCCTTAACGGAACTAAATAGTTCTCGTCACGCATATGTCAAAGATGATGTAGCTTTTATAAAAATCATAGTTGATACAACTGATATAACCTAAATGCAAGCACAATGTCGCGTTCGGCATACGTTTCTTTACTTATAATCAGATGTAATACTGTTGCCATACAATTGAACAGAATATGCAACTATACTATTTGGCAAGAGTAACAATAATTCACTCATTTCCATGGTGTTCCTTGTACTTTAGATCGGTGTCTGTATTTTATTGATTCCCACTATGAATCATAGAGAATGTTAGTTACTATAATTGTTAACAACCCAGTGACAGAATAAATTAAAGCTACAGGCCAAGCAACAGCCATATTTTACACAAGCTCAGTTTTTATGGCTCAGATGGTAATGGATACCAACACTAATATGCACAATTAACGTATTCTTTGTAGACATGTTAAGTGTGCAAAGCAATTGGAAGTTGGAGAATGTTGACCAACGTGGCGACCAAATTTATTCCATAATATTTGTGTGCACATTGATGCTAGTCAGTTATGATATCAATATGATGAATGGGTAGAAAAAGTGAATTGTAAACATTAAATTCCACATGGCTGCAAAGTCACAGAGTTTAAAGAAGTTTAAGACCTTTAAACAAAAAAGCTAAACACATGGCGAAACAAGTCGCATAACCGCTATAGTTCCTATTCTTGAGCTTGGCATTTTAAAACCTAATAAGACTACAACAAAACAATAATAAAGCCTGGGCCTTCAGAAGGCGTTCATAATAGCCACTTACAACTTTACAGTACCATCAAGTGGTAAACTATAGTGACGTGGCAATAAAAACAAACTAATGAATCTTGTTATCAACGTTAAATGGTTATGTTTATGTGTGTTTGTTTCCATATAAATTAATACATTCCTCCACATGCTAAATTATGAGGAACATAAAATATATTTGTGTAGGTCATTGTATTGATCTAGTCAACTTGGAATACATAACACGCTTATTATGTTCATATACAGGATATATTGCATTACTACATTTTTCGATCAACATTTATATGCATTTCATATTATGTACATTTATATTTTCAGTCAAAATACATTTGATATACGGTTATTGTAATGTATAGAAACGATTCAACTTTACTGCTGTTAATTTTAATTACAATTCGGTTAATTCCATATGGTTGCCCCAATTTTAAAGCTAACTATATGTTCCAAATATCAAACCTACCTACAATGTATAGTGTGTTTATAAGGAACGGTATTTAAGGTAGAGATGCAGGTTGGGGGATTATATTTCTAATTGGCTCTGATTGCTGTAATTACACACAAAAAATATACTTTTTACCCATCAAGTTATATATCATTTGAAAGAGTTTTATTTAAACTTTCGAGTTTAATGGTTTACAATAATGTACTATGATACCATATTAAGTGATGTTGATTTTGGGTTAAAATCATGCATTTTAGGTGAAAGTGCACTTAAAACTGTTTAACTTTTGAAAGCATACCCTGATCTTGATTGAACATAATGGTTATTCATTAGTGTTTTCTTTGAAAAGTTTTTACACAGTGCTCTTTGAAACATTCACATTTTATAAATCGTTTATAAATCACAGTTAACAGAGCCACTAATTGGCCGCTCTATTGTCTCTGTTTCAGTGAAGACAGTGAAACCATACGAAGCCATTTACTTAGGATAGACCTGTCAGTGAATAATGACCCCTGAAAATTTCCTAATTGTATAGATGGCTCATTTTTCCAAAACTATGTAATACAGATGAAATAATTCATGTGCATAACTTTAATACATTTGTTGGTACACTATACTTATAGTTGTTCCTAATCGATCAAAGTGATTCTTTTTCAATACATAATCTTCAAATCTGTTTTTTTAGTTGTATATCCATTTGTTGTTAGATGTTTTGTGTTTTGGGGTTTTTTTTGCCTGTGTTTGTTTATTTCAGTTCAAATAGAAAACGCTATTCTATTTTAATATTTGCTTAGTTTTGAGGGATTTGTTCATGCGAAGTTCGTGACTAATGACAGCCAATAATTTCTATTGTTTTCTAGAATATAACATTTTGGTTTTTGACGTAATTACAATTGATCAATTGGCGGTAATGCAATTACAATTTAAAGTTTAGCTGTAGTTCTCGACGGTATGCCTGTGATGGCGACATCTCCCTTTCAACAATAGGATTCGAAGTAAGCAAATCGCATCGAGTCGGCGGTCGGCTCAACGAAAATAATGATAGATCAGAGTGGAATCAACAATGTTTCCCGTTATGTTCCCATGCTTACTTTACATGATAAACTTTGGATGGCCTTTAATGTACACTATAGAACAGTGACATTTCTCATTGTCTGTAATGAAATGTATTAAGTTCTCTGTCTAAATATGAGTCATAATACGGAGTTATTTTCTGATATTTTATTTTTATTTTAAGGCAACGTGCGGGAATTATTTATACACCCAGGTATCAGAAGTTCGCCGCGCGAATCAACCAGTCGTTTGGTCGTCACGTGGACATAATCCACATATTCCTTCGGCGCGAGAGTTCATGAGCAGATCTCGCCCCTTCATGCAAGATTTCGTGCCGCCGCCTCTGCAACCACACCATTATTATTCAAAACTCCTATCACCTTTTCGAAATTTTCACGTCAGTGCTTGAAAGTTTTGAGTGATAGTCAAATTTCCACAGCTCCCACTTTCCCACACTGAAGCACAGTGATTTCCCAGATCCTCATATGCATAGAACTGGCTGGTTACATTGTAGTTTGCTTTTGTGTTTAATCTTTGAAATAGTTTTCTTTAGGATTTTAGGATTGAAATTACGTGAAAAACCGGACTACTGGTTTTCAAATAATATACACTAAAGTTTGCCTTGTTTATTATATGTATTTTGTGTTTCTTGTTAACATTGACATTATATTAATATCGGTTCTGACCATGGACACTGATGTATTCCAGTGTATAACATTACTTAGCTTACACTATAAAATAACACCCTTATCCGTCCACATGAAAGGTTTCTTTGTATTGTACTACTGGTGGTCATGTGTCCTATTGTACTTGCTGTTAGTTTATTTTTGTAAATCTTTTGTTTTATGTAGATTGTTAATTGGTTAAACTGGTATTTATATTCAGAATTTAATTCTAACAGTTTCATTTATATGCTAAGTGTTATGCCACAGATAACTGTACATAATTTTTAAACCAGTATTATCTTAGCTACATAGCTTTAACGTATTTTGTAAGCCGCTATTGTAAATCAGACCTTGTATCTTGGCTAGGACTGAACGACTTTAGTCAAGGTGCAACGTCTGACGTTAACTAGAGTATAAACAATATGTTTATAATTGTATAAACATATTTTTTACTAATTGTATTTAGTATTGACAACTATACAATGTGTTTACCGTGAGACACCCCGTGGTAATCACGTGATCGTGCCAACGACTGCAGCGATTGGCTGATCGCATGTTTACTTTGCCACGCTCTAGAGATTTAGCATAGAGGTTCTAAGATATGTAATAAAAGAAGGAGAGTAGGTTGCTGACGGTTGGATGAATAAAGCTGGGATATCTTTAATGAACTCATGTGTATTCATTTGGTTCGAGTCTGGTATCTCTACGTGTAAGTGTTGTCACCTAATCGAGACGAAGTTCCACGAACACAACGCTAGTGTTCACAACAATATTGTAATAATATTTCGCTATGGATAAACGATCTATTTGTTATTTGATGGATGGGTGAATAGATGTATGGTTAGACAAGCATGTTCTTAACATATCGATTGAATAGACAATTTGAAGTAGCTGAACACAATATTTACCTGTGATTAGTCACAAAACAAGTTAATCAAGCAAGCACTAGTGAAGTCGCTAGATGGTTTAGATGGCCAGGATTTAATTTTAGTGATGAAGTTTCCCAAAAATAAACAATGCCAAATGTTAAACAATACAATCTATACTTGCTTACACTGTACAATCTTTTAAATTATATTAGACTAACCATAATACACTCACTAACAAGAAAAAAATGTAAAGGTAAAATTGTCTTCTATGAAAAAAGTCTCTGCATATGGCGCAATAAACATTTTTGTAATAAACTCGATTGCCGTATAGAATGTTCATATACGACTTGCGGCACTTTGGTTCTATTTCCGTTTCACTGTTATTATTCCGTTCGCAATTTTTGACTATTGAGCATATTTGCAATGAATGATGGTAGGTAACTTTAAAACAATGGATAACTAATTACCTCGCTGGAAACTCACTAAATTAAATTTTTAATTGTTTAAATAGAACTCATACAAAATCATCCATTATAACCGGGCCCAGAAAACATTCTTGTGTGTAGCAATGAAGAATTGGGCTTTTTGCGAATTACCTTACATTGGGCACAACATCTTTGGTGATAACAATATTTTAGTTAGAACATTGTGTCATGGTCATAGTCATGATTTGAAATGTCTCCAGGATGGCATGTAAACATAGATAATAGATAGATAATACTCCCCTACTATATGGTATTGTGTATGCACTCAATTGCTTTGGCATATTTCAAGTCAGTTTTGCACTCGAGAGATGTATTTTGATTATATAATAGCATAGTGTTATAGTTTGATGATAGTTGGCACTGACTTGAAGGGCGCCGCGCCCCGAACTTTTGAACCCCAGTGATGCTGGGTTGGAGTTGGGAGAATAGTCAAAAAAATAATTGTTTTGATATATAGTAAAATGTCTCGACTTTTCGAGGATCAGGGATTTCATTTATGCCAAAATCAGGTAGATTCCGTGATCATTTGTACCGTATTTATCTTGCGTCAAGGCCAAATTATTTGTATCAAGTACATGACCATAGGACTTTTTACATAAATGTTAAGTCAAGGGTGAATTTGCAAAGAAATTTGAGTGTCTTTATTTTCAAATTGTAGTTATTCTTTGAACAATTTACGGAAATCTTCGACTACACTGTGAGTGAGCATTACACTGACTATATAATTACAAGATTAGCAGTGACAACCGCCATCTTTATTCTTATGAATGAAGCTATTAATAGAAGCGAAACAAAAATTGTGTACCGTAGCTCAGAAAATGAACTTTCCTCGGCATATTGATGAGCCGTCGAATTACGACACAATTTACCATTCAATGAACACCACATCATCAATCTAACAGCATCTGACGTCATACACGAGAACAAGGGCGTCCTCAATGTGTAAACATATATCCGTTGTTTTATAATAAACATAGTGCTCTCTTGTGTTTACTTAGATTTTGAAATATGTCTAATTAAAAAATTGGCTATGCCAAAAAGGCAATAGCACCCTCTACGTCGTATATGTAAAATGATTTCATAAGTATCGGCGCCTTCTAGTTTTAAATAAATTGTATAGCCACTATATCTCACAGGAGTAGATATGCTCAACTTTCTATTTTGTAAAGAAGTGGGAAGAATATAATATAGGTAAAAGATTGATCAAATAATATAGTTTACACTATTTGATATTATATTCTGTACTTAATAAAATTATTATCATTTTTCTTTGTAAAAAATATACTGACACAATATTATGTAGTTGAGTCATCTGTCCGTACTTGTGATCTAATATTTCGTACTGTACCCGAATGACCAGAGTCCGATTTTGCATACGAATCGCTTTAAGATTTTCGATCTCAAACTAATGACCTCTGAGAGTTAGCAGACGTGCGTCACTCTATATTGTAATTGCTTATAACAATACGAATGCCTTCTACTTTTTTCGAGCAAAGCCAGTTTTACGTTTATCCACCATTCACTAAACATGTGACTATGATGGACGGATTCTGTGAATTAATGATTAAGTGACCGAACTGACTGTTGCAGTCTCGTACCGAATCGGTTTTCACTACTATTCATCTTTTTGCTTACAACTTTTAAGACAGTTGCTGATTGGCTGATTTGTATTTGTTCTATGTTCCAGTTTGATTGTAATTTATTATTTATTTATTTATTTCAGACAAATGAGTCCATATCAAAAAAATAATAATAATAAATAAATACTAGAATGAACAAGAAATATAAACAGGAAACAATAGTTCGCTAGCTATTACGTAATTGTACATAACGTCTCATAGCATTTCATTCCAACGCTGCAACATGACTGACCTCCGTCTCACGTCACTGTTCCATAAACTAGTCAATATACTGTTGTTGGACGAGCAAGCACGCTCTCTAAATTTATATACAATATTCCTGTAAATTTCATAAAATTATTTGACACGGTTAGTAACAAACATGGATCTGGCACTGTGGTCATATGGATAGTCACGAAGTCTATGAAATAGGTTGTTATAAGAAACCTTCAAAGAATTAAGAGGCGCTCTGTTGAAAAAACACCTATCCACAATTGTAAACAATAACAATTATAACAATACGCATTATAGCTGCACTTAACGAATTTCCTAAGAAGTAGGTTTTCTCTCACACAAAACAAGCAACGTTGGTGGTCAATGTCCGCATTTTCCTTCATGTCACACGTGACCCTATGACCCAGGTACGTGGCCTGCGAGACAAATTATATGTTCTGGCCCATAAGGCTAACCGGAGACAGTATATTCAGTTTAATTTTTGATGAAATATGCATACATTTCGTTTTCAACACGTTATAGAGCATATCATTATCAGTAGCAAACAATTCACAAGTTTTCAGCAGTTTTCGTAGCCCTTTTATAGAGGGCGCTAGTACACACATGTCATCCGCATAACTCATATTATTAATCACTTTGTTGCCAACAAGACAACCACATAGAAGTTGATTTAACTTCACATTTAGGTCATCTATATACACATTGATCAGGGAGGGCGACAAAACACCACCTTGTCTACGTTGAATTAGCAGGAAATAGAACCCCCCCCCCCCCCATCTCACGCAGTACATTTAATTTTTATACCAGTTGATAAGAAACTGAATAATGTAACCCGGCACCATGCGTTCTGTGAGCTTATTAAACAAGGTCCAATGATTGACCCTGCAAAGACATCAGATGCATCGAGAAAGCAAACAGATGCATGACTTCCACGGGAATTGTAATGTCTAATAATTTCTTTCAAAGCAAAGATACACTTATGTAATGTTAGTGAATGATTTTCTATCTCCCAACTTCAAATTCCAGTAAGTTTATTTGATTTCAGAGAAGCAAGTTCGGAGGAAATGACAAATGACAACTTCACAACTTCTTCTATTTAGTGTTAATTTTAACTGGTGGGAGCGGCGCTGAATAAAGAAATCACAACGATACAAGTACCGTGGACAGCTTAGTCACAACTATTTTAAGGTTATTACGACTTTATTACTTTACGACGATTTTAAGAGTTTAAAATCGTTACAACAAGTGTTACAATTTAAGAAGACATTTCTTTGATTATTTAAATACGTCGTTATTAGGAGATTAAAGTTTTAATTCGAGTTTCAAGTCGTTATAACAAGTTTAAAAACGTTATAGCAAGTCTAATATGATTTTAAAATACATTGATTGAGTCATTATTACGAGCTTAAAGTTGTTATAACGAGTTTATTGCGATTTGGAAGACGTCAAAGTAAACTTGAATAACGTTGTTAATAAAAGATTAAATTCATTATTTCATATTTGAAGTCGTTATGACGAGTTTAAAGTAAATGAGGCGAGTTTATGATTTTAAAAAAAAACATCGATTTGAAGTGAGTTTAAAGTTTGAGTTTTTTTTATCGTTTTATTGTTTGTAAAGCCGCCGTGGAATACTGTAAAACTACATATGTCTTATCTTAAGATATTTATAGTTACGTAACTCTACTCTGTTCCGTACTCTATAATTATTCAGATTTTCAGACTCATAATTGACTCACAAATATATATGCCTGGTATTCTCCATATCAATATAAACACACCGTGACGTGTTTGCTCTTTTGATAGCATAAGTTAATTATTAATTAATTAATTGGTGCATGTTAATAATTAGTTTGTCCTCGTTATGCATACAAAACAAACATCCTAACGCGTTGAACAGATCGTCTGAATAGTATGTATAGACACTCCTAAATGAACCACACGGCGTCAACGGGTCGATTTGACTATTTCTTGTTATGGGGATTATTTTACTAATATTAAATAGCAAAAACTGTTTGGGTTGAAGTATCTGTTTCACTTTTTTTCTGTAAGCATTTGTTCAAGCAAGGATAACTATATGTATACCTATATGAGTATTTCCACTGAAACGTAAGAGTGTGAGGGGGCTTTGTCACCGCCATTCCACCCATAGTACAATCGACTTTACTGTTTAAAGAAGGGTACTCGTCCCAAAGGTTAATTTATAGCAATCGTTGAGAGACACGAGCTGACTTGTTTCGTGGCGTGACACGGTGACATGCGCCCCATCAATATAACTCGTTGTCGGTGGGTGACGGTTTAAATCTCTAGGTAGGATGCACGACTAATATTTAACTTGTTGTCGGTAGGTAACGGTTTAAATCTCTACCTAGGATGGACAAATAATATTGAATTGTTTATAACACCGATGAATGTATCCTAGAGTAAACTAAGACGACAATTCACATTCCAAGATTCATTCCATTGCTGACGGGGCTTTGATGTGATTTTAATATCTGTGTATATGTATAAAGGGTGGTATAAACAATGTAATATATGTGGTATGTCGGCTACACATGCATTTCCTTTTGTTGTTCATAAATTTTATAATTTGAATCAGTCGCGCCACAATAATGACTACATTAAGAATTTTAGGAATTGGAAAAACGTAGACAATCATTAGTACTATAGCTAAGCATATGCGACAGTGTAATTCAACTTTGCTACTAGCGTAGCTTCAAATGTGAGAATAACGATGAAGTTGTCTTAAGTTATGTGACACGTCGCAATTGTACTGCCAACAGTCTGGTTGTTAACAATTTAGAGTTGAAGATAAAATGTTATTTTATAAAAGTGGGTCGAAAATCTCAAGTAGCATCACGCAAAACACATAACAAAATACAGCTGGCCCAATCAATGAATAAGTTCCGACGTACTATAACGATTTGAAGGGGCAGGCCAAATATGGAATGGCGATTCTGACTGAAATGTGTGTGACTTGTTGAACTTTAAATTACATTTAAATTCAAAGGAAGAAACAAAGGAAAACGGTGTTATTTATGAAAGGACAAGATATGTCAGAGTACTGGATGTAAACATGAGCCACGTGATTAAGAATGGCCAGTCCCCTGGCTCGTACCAGGTGTAACTGTATACAACCTTTACCATTGGCGTACGGAATTTACCGACTTTACCGACTGTCCATGTGTATGTGTTGTGAAGTGTACTGGTAATCATATCGCCGGTGTGCGACAGAGAACTAGCCTCAATATGCCTCGCAACGTACTTAGATTTACTATTGTTGTTTTAATATTGTCTGCCCAGTGGCAGTCGACACCTACGGGTATTTGTAGCGCAGAACAGGACCTCAGCCCGTGGGTCTGGCCGTTCACACACGAACAGAAACGTGCAATCGTTGAAACTCACAACATGCTGCGACGAGAGGTGATACCGGAGGCATCCAATATGCGCAAAATGGTGAGTATAAAATAACAAACGAAAAATAAATCATGTGACATAGGCATAATAATATTATTATTGTACAGTCAGACAAATCACTTACGATAGTGACCTCTGACTTCTCTAGCACCATATAATGACATTACGCGGGTGTTGAAATGTATAGTCTTCGCTGGGCGCACACTCACTAATCCTCTTTCCGTTATTGCATTAGTCGTTATATATAATAGATGGTTTAATGACGGCGGTGTACGGTCTGGCTATATAGAAGAATATATTGCCATTTGTGCCTTTAGGTATTGATATACCAGACATTGTTATCATGCATTTTAACATGTGTTCAATCCCTGTCTGTACATGTTATGTCATAAAGAGAGCCATGTCGCATTATCATATCATATTTCTCGTGAATAGAACAAGAAAACTCGACACATGGTTGGTTTGGTTATGACAGTACTCGTACTATATCTGATAAATGTTTTTTCTTGTTTAAAGCGGGAGGGTCGTCACCTGCGCATGCGCGGGAATTGAGTCCCAAGTGATGATAACAACACACGCTGAGAACACAAAGGCTCATGGGTAGACGCTTGTTTGTAAACATTGAGACGCTATGGCCATCTGACGCATGTGTAGGTGACGACTCCCCCGCTTTAATTGTAAGCCCGATTAATAGCCTAACGATATATTAATTAGTGAGTTACAACTATATTTCAGGTAACACCGGCAACACTAGTCGACCACGTTACCACGTTGTTCTGTGAACTGCTTTTAAAGTTCACAAATAATCGCTAGCATAACATAAAATTGTATTATCTACACTTGTATGATTTGTAGTTATGTTTTGAAATGTTTTCTTTTTTATTCAATGGCTAATCAGTGTATCCAATATGTTATTTAAATATATGAGTGTGGTTGTTGTAGGTTTGGGATGACGATCTAGCACAGTTAGCCCAGGACTGGTCAGAAGAATGTATCTTCGCGCATACACCTGATAAAGAGTATGGTCAGAATCTGGCCACTCATGACGAGTAAGTAATGTCCATTTGTATTTTTATCAGAGTGGCGTCACACTGAATAGAATATCACGTGGAATTCATTTCTGTTCTGAGAATATTGTCGTTGTTTAATGCATAGAAAAAATGTTTTCAAAAATAGACGCTTTCTCGGTCATTAAAATTCTTTTTTTTTATTTCTGATAAATTCGATTTGCCTTCAGTTTTTCGACGAGCGCTATGACAAGAAACATGAATATAGTTCTACGTCGAACCTGTCTCAACGGCCATCGGAAATGCACACAGATTCTAAAGTTCCTAAATAATGTATATTGCCCCCAAAATATTAAACATTTTGTCGATAATCGATCAACATCTTCCACATTGCGTAATTTGTGAGATACAATAGCAACATTACTGTATAGCCCACACCGAGATTGACATTTGAGTCATTTACTGCAAATGTGTAAATGCAATACATAGAATAACACAAGTATGTGGACAATATCTTATGTGGGTTATACCACTGATGATGCTTGTTATCATTGGATTATATTTCATTGACAGTGTTTTAGATGCTATTAATGCTTGCTATCATTGGATTGTATGGCATTGACAGTGTTGCGAATGATATTGAAGCTTGTTATCATTGGATTATATGTCGTTGACAGTGTGTTAGATGCTATTGATGTTTGTTATCATTGGTTTATGTCATTGACAGTGTTGTGGATGATATTGTTGCTTGTCATCATTGGATTAAATGTCATTGACAGTGTTTTTTATGCTTGTTATCATTGGATTATATGTCATTGAGAGTGTTGTGGACGCCATTGATGATTGCTATCGTTAGATTATATTTCAATGACAGTGTTTTGATGCTATTGTTGCTTGTTATCATTGGATTATATGTCATTGGCAGTGTTATGGATGCTATTGATGCTTGTTATCATTGGATTATATGTCATTGACAGTGTTTTAGATGCCATTGATGCTTGTTATCATTGGATTACATTTCATTGACAATGTTGTTGATGCTATTGATGCTTGTTATCATTGGATTATATGTCATTGACAGTGTTGTGGATGCTATTGTTGCTTGTTATCATTGGATTATATGTCATTGACAGTGTTGTGGATGCTATTGTTGCTTGTTATCATTGGATTATATGCCATTGACAGTGTTTGTTATGCTTGTTATCATTGGATTATATGTCATTGAGAGTGTTGTGGACGCCATTGATGATTGCTATCATTAGATTATATTTCAATGACAGTGTTTTTTATGCTATTGTCGCTTGTTATCATTGGATTATATGTCATTGACAGTGTTTTAGATGCTATCGATGCTTGTTATCATTGGATTATATTTCATTGACAGTGTTTTTGATGCTATTGATGCTTGTTATCATTGGATTATATTTCATTGACAGTGTTTTAGATGCTATCGATGCTTGTTATCATTGGATTATATTTCATTGACAGTGTTTTTGATGCTATTGTTGCTTGTTAACATTGGATTATATGTCATTGACAGTGTTGTGGATGCTATTGATGCTTGTTATCATTGGATTATATGTCATTGACAGTGTTTTAGATGCTATTGATGCTTGTTATCATTGGATTATATGTCATTGACAGTGTTTTTGATGCTTGTTATCATTGGATTATATGTCATTGAGAGTGTTGTGGACGCCATTGATGATTGCTATCATTAGATTATATTTCAATGACAGTGTTTTTTATGCTATTGTTGCTTGTTATCATTGGATTATATGTCATTGACAGTGTTTTAGATGCTATCGATGCTTGTTATCATTGGATTATATTTCATTGACAGTGTTTTTGATGCTATTGATGCTTGTTATCATTGGATTATATTTCATTGACAGTGTTTTAGATGCTATCGATGCTTGTTATCATTGGATTATATTTCATTGACAGTGTTTTTGATGCTATTGTTGCTTGTTAACATTGGATTATATGTCATTGACAGTGTTGTGGATGCTATTGATGCTTGTTATCATTGGATTATATGTCATTGACAGTGTTTTAGATGCTATTGATGCTTGTTATCATTGGATTATATGTCATTGACAGTGTTTTTGATGCTTGTTATCATTGGATTATATGTCATTGAGAGTGTTGTGGACGCCATTGATGATTGCTATCGTTAGATTATATTTCATTGACAGTGTTTTTGATGCTGTTGTTGCTTGTTATCGTTGGATTATATGTCATTGACAGTGTTTTAGATGCTATTGATGCTTGTTATCATTGGATTATATGTCATTGACAGTGTTTTAGATGCTATTGATGCTTGTTATCATTGGATTATATGTCATTGACAGTGTTTTAGATGCTATTGATGCTTGTTATCATTGGATTATATTTCATTGACAATGTTTTTGATGCTATTGATGCTTGTTACCATTGGATTATATGTTATTGACAGTGTTGTGAATGCTATTGTTGCTTGTTATCATTGGATTATATGTCATTGACAGTGTTGTGGATGCTATTGTTGCTTGTTATCATTGGATTATATGCCATTGACAGTGTTTGTTATGCTTGTTATCATTGGATTATATGTCATTGAGAGTGTTGTGGACGCCATTGATGATTGCTATCATTAGATTATATTTCAATGACAGTGTTTTTTATGCTATTGTTGCTTGTTATCATTGGATTATATGTCATTGACAGTGTTTTAGATGCTATCGATGCTTGTTATCATTGGATTATATTTCATTGACAGTGTTTTTGATGCTATTGATACTTGTTATCATTGGATTATATGTCATTGACAGTGCTTTAGGTGCTATTGATGCTTGTTATCATTGGATTATATTTCATTGACAGTGTTTTAGATGCAATCGATGCTTGTTATCATTGGATTATATTTCATTGACAGTGTTTTTGATGCTATTGTTGCTTGTTATCATTGGATTATATGTCATTGACAGTGTTGTGGATGCTATTGATGCTTGTTATCATTAGATTATATGTCATTGACAGTGTTTTAGATACTATTGATGCTTGTTATCATTGGAGTATATGTCATTGACAGTGTTTTTGATGCTTATTATCATTGGATTATATGTCATTGACAGTGTTGTGGACGCCATTGATGATTGCTATCATTAGATTATATTTCATTGACAGTGTTTTTGATGCTATTGTTGCTTGTTATCGTTGGATTATATGTCATTGACAGTGTTTTAGATGCTATTGATGCTTGTTATCATTGGATTGTATGTCATTGACAGTGTTTTAGATTATATTGATGCTTGTTATCATTGGATTATATGTCATTGACAGTGTTTTAGATGCTATTGATGTTTGTTATCATTGGATTATATTTCATTGACAGTGTTTTTGATGCTATTGATGCTTGTTATCATTGGATTATATGTCATTGACAGTGTTTAGATGCTATTGATGCTTGTTATCATTGGATTATATGTCATTGAGAGTGTTATGGACGCCATTGATGATTGCTATCATTGGATTATATTTCATTGACAGTGGTTTAGATGCTATTGATGCTTGTTGTCATTGGATTATTAGTCATTGACAGTGTTTTAGATGCTATTGATGATTTCTATCATTGGATTATATTTCATTGACAATGTTTTAATGCTATTGATGCTTGTTATCATTGGATTATATGTCATTGACAGTGTTTTGGATGCCATTGATGCTTGGTACAGTGAAGGGAAATTTTACGACTATTCCACGAACACGTGTAGCGGAGAAGACCACGACTGCGGACATTATGAAACGGTAAAAGATTACATCAATATTATTTTGCAATGAAGGATATAAAGTTTTGTTTTTTATTTGTCGGTAGCGACGTATTGTTTGTTGAACTCACTCAAAGTATATTATCATTCAATGTTCACGGAACTCAGCAATGTATTTTATATCATTGTATTTAATCAGGTGGTGTGGGCAACCACTTATCGGGTTGGGTGTGGAATTCAAGAATGCGATAACTATCACGTGACAACGTGTAATTATTTCCCAGAGTAAGTATATATTTGATACATGACGTATAGACTATATAGTGACGTCAGCATGGTGATAGAAGTGAAATTCCTTGCATGTTTTGTCACCCTACTCCTATTTATATCTACCAATGATGAAGCAGACGTTGTCAGAAACGTCTGGTTATACAGAATAATTGCCATGGACTGCGACTACCTACAACCGTTTTCTGTATATTATATACCTACAACAGATAGACGGACGGATGGACAGACAGCCAGGCGGACTGAGCGTTTATACCTTGTCTTTTTGTACAGTTGTCACAACTACATATGCCCCAGTAAATATGCCATGTAAATGTCACATTAATACATTAATACCCATTTCATAATAGAGGCAACTATCCCGGCATGCGACCTTATAAAAGTGGTCACCATTGTTCGCAATGCAGTAATCCAAGTTGGTGCGAAGACAAACTGTGTAGTAAGTATCATGTCTTATATCAGTAACGTTGACTGTATGTTGACCATGTATGCCGAAGGTAATTTACATGTTATACTTTAAATGATTTACATGTCACGTGTGTGTTATGTATGGTGCCAGCGACTAACAGTACAGTGCTATAACTATACTACACAATGATTAATACACAGTGAGTTATACAATACAACTGTTGCACTCTAGACCACTGTTAACTTGGAGATAGAACGCGAATTAGTTTATTAGTCGACTATAATTTTGGTCCGGTAAAAAAAATGTTTTCGTTTTTCGTTCACATTGATATTGTTACCTTACCCTAGACCCTGATTGCATGGTTGACGGGCAAAGTAACTGCGGTAAGTAGTGCCATTTTTATACCTTTCTAAATGGGATTTTCTCTCTGCTATATTATAATATAAAATGAGTTTACAAGATCTCTGGTTTTCATCTTTTGAAGGAATCAAATACCCTGTGTCATTCATGCCGCCGTGGATTCAACTGGATCTAGACTATGTATAGTGAGACGCCCTCTATCACCGATACCCTTTTTCAACATATCACTTTTTATAGGACTGAGTCATTAGAGCTGACCATGCCTGTATAATCACGTCAATCGTTCATTCCTGTGCAATTCTATGTCACTCGGTGTCCCCCATAATGCATTGTAATCACACGATTATGAGTTTGTAAATATACTGTTTAAAAGAAGACACCTGGTAAAGGTCTAAAGTGCATATTTATGGTAACTTCCGGTCACATGGGTTGTACTTCACGATAAATACTCATCCTTTATATTTGAATTCAGAATGTCTACTTCTCTGTCTCAATTGTGCCACCAAAGTAACCACAGATGATTGTAAATGTTCCTGCAATACAGGCTGGATGGGCTTGGACTGTACAGGTAATACAAAAAAACTGTTTCTTCATGGTGCGCCCTCTTGCGTCGGAGCGCTCCGGTGACGTGAATTTTATAAAGGACGCCGATCACAGCGTTGATTTTTGTTTTTAGCAATGGTCGTCTGTCAATAAAAATTAAAAAAAATTATGTATTTTGTAG
Source organism: Saccoglossus kowalevskii (assembly GCF_978046115.1). Classification (NCBI taxonomy): domain Eukaryota; kingdom Metazoa; phylum Hemichordata; class Enteropneusta; family Harrimaniidae; genus Saccoglossus; species Saccoglossus kowalevskii. Next base: position 9,784,983 of record NC_140657.1, read on the forward strand.
AGATTTATTATTTTCTAAATGACAAACGACCTCGAAACCAGTCTCATCCGCTCCGTCATTTTGGTTTCGTCGATCGAGGCGCTTCTTATTTAAAGAGTGTAATATGATGTTTCGCAGACGGATATAGTAGACTGAGGTTGTAATCTTGTCACGCTCCCGGCACTGTTCAAATCGCGTTTTATAAAGAAAACACAGTACCATTGGACTTTAGTAATTAGCATGTACCATATATAGACTGTCCAATTGGGTAAGCGACGAAGATGTTATCATATTAGGAGGTATGTATAATCAGGATGTTCAAGTGCCTCGAATCGCGTATTGTTCGCCACAAAAGACGGAACTTTCTTCTGTGTTTTTTATGTGACCTTGCCCATTCGCGGCATGCATATAAGCAACCTCAAACGCATTGGTATGTCAATATGTACTTTGTTGCGTGTATTTCACAATTAACAATCTATTTTTTGTCAGACGAGTGTGCTGACTCCCATTACTATTGCTGGGACGGCTGGTATCCTATGTTATGCGGAGAGCCTGAATGGGACTTTGTGGCTAAGTACTGCCCTTTGATGTGTGGAGTCTGTGGTGAGTGAAAGTGGACGGAATTGTCCAATAACTTACTGTATAAAAAATAACTTACTTTATGTTAAACGAATATACATGTATGGTAAATGTGGCTTTGTTGCAACGTATTAAATCTGTGCAGATTGTTACTGAGCGGAAAATTAGAAAAATAAAAATTTTCCATCGTCATATAAATGCCACCATTAGACTTGCTCTATCGTGTAAATGTGTTGATGTTATTTTAATATTATAACTGAGGTGTGTTTGTAAACTATTTTGCTCGGGACATTTTTATTAAATATATGCGATGTGAACGCCATAACCGTGTGTGACGTGAATATAATAACACCGCGTATTTGTGGTTTTCAGTTGACGAGGCGTATATTCCGGAAGAACATTGCTGTGACGGGAAACAGTGTTCTCAGGGTGTGATAGATGGCGCTACATGTGATTGTAGCTGTTATGAAGGATACGGAGCGGATTATGAATGTGGTGAGTGTCTACCTATCAAATACGGTCAACGTACTGATCTGAACTATACAATACAATCTTACCTCTGATAACTCGTCTTTTTGCATGTACTTCGGCATTTTTTTGCTGATGTATCGTATTAATAATATAACGAATTGATCCATTTATCTGACATAAACATGCCTTAGCCAAATATTCAAGTGGTTACGAGTCTAGGCAATCGAATAAGGATTACGAACAAACACACAACCAATGTTTTGTTTGTCTTTTGTTCTGGTCTCAATAAAATCATTGAGATGAATTGCACCTTCAAAGTTGTAGATCCTCTAGGTATTTAAAACAGCTAGTTAGCTCCCGTTAGTGTACATTCTTGGTTCGGTAGCTGAACAAATTATGCTGTGCTTGACCCAAGTATTTTTGGAATTGCATGCATACGTGATAATTATCATAAAATGATGTTGAAATATTATGACCGTTGGAAAAGGTTGTGAATTATGAACTTAAAGCGTCCAGTTGTCTGGCAATTTACTCAACTTCTCTGGAACAAAAGACGCAAGTTCGACAATTCTTTCGCTACTGTTCCCGTCCTGTGTCCCACGTAACCAAGGTTATATTGATCAGTGGAACAGTAGACTGGAGTTAATGGAAAACTTCTTTTAGAAACTTTGATTTGAAAAACAGAAAACAAGTCTCGAGGCCTTCTCGCTTTCAATGAGATGACGGCGGCCATTTGCTTTAAACGATCTATTAACGAATACTATTGCCAATATAGATGTGTTGTTGTTATTTCTATTTCAGTCGAATCAGTATCTGGCAGTAAAACTTTGAACTTGAACGTGATTCCCATCGTGATGACATCACTATTATTAATATTGGTATGCTGATATGAAACAGAACATTACATCTCAGAGAAACAACAGAGTCTCGATAGGACATCCAAGCTCCATAGCCCCCTAGAGTATTGTAATATATACATAGCCTAGTAGTGTTGTGTGTAAAGGAATGCTTCGCTTCGCTGCCTGGATTTAAAATATGAGCCCATGACATATACAGAGTAATCTATTAAACACTTTTGTAATGGTGACACTGACTAATTTATGTACCACATCTTCAACATATATCTGTTTATATGTGTTGTTTGTATATATCTTGCATATATGTCATATTGACACACGAACACACAGTACTCCGTACTGAAACAGGCGAATCAGTGACCGTGTTATTTGCATTCACGTTTTCATTGGAGGTAATTACATTCAATTACGTTTCTGAGCGTAAAAAAAACAAAACAAACAATTATCTGAACACTAGAGGGCCGCACGCACGTAGCAGAAAACGTTTCTCTTTTTCAGATCTGATGTATGGCTATATTTTGTCAATTAGTGCATGGCTATCTACATAAGGATATTAGTAGGCTGGTAATTAGGAGTGTTCTGTTTGTTTGCTTATGCTTTCCAAAGTTCTTTTATCGAAGTAATTCCGAGCAACTTCTGATAGTTAATAGTGAACTGAGTAATTTATATACTCATTAAAATCTTTTCACCTTAAAATCAGTTCACCTCCTTTAATTATTCCAAAATTGACTTTCGTTTTCACCTTTTTGGTATAAGGCCTGTCCATACGTGATATTCCAGCTTCAAAGTAACGAGATATTTTTTGAACCAGCAGCATATATGCTAATTTTGCATGATGTTTTCAACCGCTAAACTTATGTATGGCAAGTATATATTAATCAATGATAGTTTTGATCATTCTGTTAATATTGTTGTTCTTTAAATCTCAATTCAGTTCTTTTTTCAACAAAAAACATCTATATGGAATAGATATATCATAGTGTTATATTACACATAATGCGTCTCTTTGGACTGGAAACTTTTAACGGGAATGTACGAATCACTGTGCTTTTATAACTATCAGCAGTGTTGCTACTGCATTTTAAACTTGATAATCGCAACCTGTTTTAAAATACTTTATTTAATCTGGACACTTGTGTAGATTGCTTCCACAATCGCATATTGGTTTGCTTTTTGTATTTTAATAGAGGATGTATTGTCAGTGACACAACAAACTGTTCATATCGAGTTTTTGTTAACTGTATTCTTTTTATAAATTATGTTATTATTGTACAAGAATGATGTAAATATATTAACTATATTATAAGCTGATTATTGTTGCAGAGTTTGCCTTTATTTTTAAAAGTCTGAGATTCAATAATAGTATTGATATACGCATGTGTATGTGAGATATTGTTTTTCAACTTTGCCCGCAACTTTACCAACATTGCACGTAGCGTTACGGACTTGGCACATAACTTTACCGAAATTGAGCAAAGCTGTATCTTACATTATCAACTTCTCCATGCAACTTTGCCGATTTTGCAATATAGCATTCGTAGTAACGGTTTACGGTTTTTGCATGTCACGGTGATTTACCGACTATGCTCACACTTTACCAACTTTGCATGTAGCATTACTGACTCTACGATCTGACAAAAAGTCGTAAAAGTTATATGCAAAGTTCAAAAAGTAGATTTGGGATGCGGAAAAAGTACCGGAAAAGTAACAAAACAATTTGTTATTTCGAGCAAGAACGTAGCGAGAACGTAGCACAAAAGTCAAGTTCGGGAAATGTGCATAAAAAGTCACGAAAGCTATCTGCAAAATCATTAAGATCGATTAAAAAAAATGAAAATTTAGCCTGAAATGTCAGGAATGCCACCTAAATTCGTAAAGTCGCTTTGGAGGACGAAGAAGTTCCGTGAAGAGTCACCAAAACGACCTACTAATTTCGAAAAGTCGAAAAAAACATTCACAAAGTTCCCTAAACGTGAAAAATTCATGTATTTTTATTCACAGATGTAATCAGCATTCAGCCCTTTTTTGAATTATTCGTTGTTTCTATAGATTGTCGTTATACGTTGTCGAAAATTCAGCTTGCACATTACCATCAAGAAACATTTTTCAGCCAATTGGAGTAGTATCTATCTGTGGCTATACAATTACCATGGTACTTAGTTGAGCTTTAAAATTCAGTTGTGATAGATTTTCTTTGTTTCTAGTTATTTTGTATTTTAGGAAAATAAAGTCCGATTTACGTGGTAGAATTTGTTTGTTTACCATTACCGTGAGTTATACAACGAAAAGAGCATAAATTGTGCAGTAATATGCGTGTTGTTTGCGTACGAGATTTTACCATCTCGATTAAAAAATGAAATGGTAATAATTCCCCTTTATCTTTATTGGTTATACAAATACTATGTGATTTATTAACAATGGTTAGAGACGTATGTTTGTTACTTACATAGTGTTATTATCTATTGCTGATGGGGATTACACACATTATATCAAATGATTCTAAATCAATCAACATATACATTGTATAATCAGAATTCGCAATATTAGTAACACATTCACAGAAAAGAACAATTTTGAGTCTGTCGCTTGCAACATGTGACGTAACTACAGTGTTTATTATTACCACAAGTGCATGCAATCGACACAAACAAATATTTTCAAAAATGAAACGAGGGTTTTTATTGGTCAATGACAGTGACACTGGGATGTTGTTTTAAATGTTGTCTTTGCAGACTGCGCTTGTTGATTGTGTGCTTGACATTTAAAAATCTTCAATATTTATAACAATTAGGGGAATGAATGGGTTGCTGAATCGTTTGTAAATTAAAAATTAAAATTGAATTGTTACATCATTGGTGAACGTTTGACGTAAGAAGTAATGCAAGAATAGCGATCGTTATGCATATAATTTAAATATCAGTCACGTATATGTAATATAGATAGTATGATGTGAGGGCTCGTTATAATTTGTATAAGTAATTCATGTAAGAATACAAAATTACTGCTCAATGTTGAATATATCAATAAGTCACCACAGGTAAGTAACAATATTGAACATCAAAACATGAATAACCTCTCTATCATACATTGAACAGCTTTACCGGTACTTATGACAACAATGAAGCTGGAATTAGTGAACTGAGAATGCATCAATGTTATATTCCATCAGCGGAATGACATATAGTATTCACTTGTTTACTTGTAAATAAACTAGGAATGCTTGATGTTGATTTTTTCAATTTATATTAACATATCGCCTGATGACAGTTTTTCCTATTTATATCATCTATCCATGGAGGCTTTCATCAGGTGATTTGTTAACTTCAATTAAAACATGATCATGATAGGACAATTATGGTGGGGAAATCATGCAATCTCCTGTCACCAGCATTAACTTCAGTTGTCATTTGAAACTACAATGTATCAGAATGAACAAATTCTCAAAAAAAAATATATAGCAAAATCACCAAACAAATTTGTTGTTTGATACTAATTGAGGACATATATGTATATCAAAATTCATGCAAAGTTCATTGAAATATAATAATATTAATCAGTTGAAACATCTAAGACACATCTATTATATATTAATCACAAAACAAATTTGTTTGGTAATTTTGCTATATAATTCTTGGAGAATTTATTTTATTCTGGTAGTTTCTACAACTTGAAAAAATGAAAAAGATGGACTGTTGTATATGATAACAGACTTAATTCAAATCATGTATATGGATGACAACTGATTTTATTTTATTTAAACACAAACAATAATAATGTACACTTTTAGTTAAAAATTTATGAAAGAACTACTCAAAATGCTACAAAGATGGAAAAATAAACACCACTAAACATATGTGAATCTGAAATATACAGAAGAACTGCACAACCATGTACAAATCCATGTGGCTGTATATATATATGTACAGGAATTGTACAAAAACAAGAATGTTGTTAATTAGTTGAATTCAATCGAATCCATTAAAAAGGCAGAGACAAAATATCAAAAAGATATCAAATCACATGTATGTTCTCGAAGCAAATCCTTTGAAGTGTAATATATAATATATTTTATTCACATTTAATACAAGTTCTTTACTTTTTCTACCGATCTGCGCCAACTATCAGACCACCTTTCTTCTGCAATCAGCTGTTCTTGTTTTTCATCCTCTATGTTTTGCAGGTTTTTATTGAATATTTGAAGGTATTCCTGTTAAAGATAAATATGTTAACATCATGTTAATTATGTATTTTGTTATAACTCAATTTCAATGTAGAATAATTCAAGAAGAATTCTGACATGAGGTACAACCTCAGGAGTATCAACCAACTTTACAAAAAAGGTGATTATCTGATTGCCAAATACATTATTCTAATTCGACACAATGCTTAAGTGACCCGGTGTGGCACTGGTGGTTTTTGATGAGTGTCATAATTATTTCCCTTTCAGTTGGATTCTTATTAACAGACGTCAGCTAAACTATCACTTTCACCTACGTCAGTGACACTTTTCACAGTTTGCATAATCAAATGCACCATGTGTGCACACTCTACTGATGCAAGTTCTGAGCATTCACTTTGTACTCGATTGGACCCTGAGAAGAGTATTACCACTCTCTTATTTGTTCATACATGTACAAACTAGAATGACTGTATGGCACATGTATTTGTGCAGTCATATAACATAGTAAGGATGTAGTAGAGGTTTTTTTTCTTTGAAAATATCAATTTTACTTTTTTTCCCACAATCTCTTATAAGATAATATAAAGCATGCATTCAACTACGAAAAAAAACAATTGTAGCGATGGTTTATAAAGGTAATACATTTTAATTAAATCTGAGATACAGTGTGATTTATGTTTTTTGTGATTTTTCATGCATAAGAAAACATCAGTATTTGGGGTTAGTCTAGAGAGTTTATCTCGACTCCCAGCTGCTCCACAATGGTGATTTTTGGCATAGGTATTCTCTGATAGCTGCTAATGAAATCTGGCAAAGGTAGTTTGTCTACCACTTTGACTTTAGAAAATACAACACAACTCTCCAATTTGTGAACTAGCATAGGTATCATATTTCAAAGCAATGTTGCAATGTTTTTAAAAAGTTTTATGGGGTCAAAATCTAGATCAACAGTAGACAAACTGGGAAATTAAATGCAAACCTTTTATATTATCTCTAACCAGCGTAAGCATCATTTCTGTGGCCTTATTTTGATTTCTTTGAAAATAACACCTCTCTATTTGCACAGTGATAACGTGATTACATGGTTCCATTTTTTGTTGCAATATTTATTTCATATTATTTGAAAAATAAGCCTACTAAAAATATATGACTTGAGAACTTCAGAAATGTGCTATGCAATTGCAATAGCAAAAACCTCTATTACATCCTTAAATATTATTAATACATGTAGTAGTAACTAGAAAATGCGATCAACTTTAAAGATCATGGACCGCCTTAGGGAACCTGTTGATAATAACTGCCAAAATTTAAGTTTGAGTTTTTGAGTTTTAATCCTCTATCTGTTATTATTTTTCTAGATGTAAGTTAGCGTAAATAAAAAGATTTGTTGTCTGCTGATGGGGTCAAACAAATTCAATAACATTGCAAATTTCCCTAATAAACTGGATGTGTTCCTGTTATCTATTAAACCAATAAATTATTGGATGCTGATACGAGAAATTATTATATTCTGAAATTCCAAAAGTTGGCAGAGTAGATGTATACTATGTATGTCACTGCTTGAGATATGAAAACAACCATAGTCCTGATATGTTAATTCACAACATGATCACGTTCACTCCAATTAATTTTTAATGGAATTCAATCAATACAGGCAAATATAGACACATTGCTCTTGTCTAATTGGCAGTAAAACTGTGTCTTTGCTTTCTTATAAGCAAACAAATCTGAACACACATCCTACCTTATATGCCTCGTCTCTGGCATGGACCACTGAAGCATGTGCTAGTGTTGTCTTAGCGGATGTAACAGACGCAGTAAGTTCTGGTTGTTCTGGTTTATCTCCAACTATCAATTCATTTGATGGGATTCCTTGCCACATCCTACCAGCTCTTTCAATCACTGGTTTATACTCTTCATCTTCTAAAGGTCTGCCAGATTGTTTCCGCTTTATCAGTGTACTGGTCTTGTGTTTTTTGGGATCAACTCCTATTCCAAAGAGGTGAAGAAACTGGTATCAATATCTCTATTGTGTATGTTTGTGTGTGCACAGTTATATGTCTTGTGTGGGTTTATATTGGATTGCATTACAGATCTCAGCAAAGTAACCATATTCATATTAACATATCACTTGCTGAAGACTTCCAAGGATAGCCTAAATAAATAGGAACAGACGATATAAATAAATTTGATAAACCTTGTAGCATATAGATAATTTTTATGACTTTTTTTCCAACTAGTCACTGCACACACATAAGTGCAACACATAAACAAATGTGGCATTCTATAGAGGACTCGGTTTAAGCTGTCACAGGAAAATTTCACTTACGTCCAGTTTCCACATCATCCACAATAAGGGAGGAGTCCAACATAAGTAATATCTGCTCAGTTGTACTTGACATTTTATCAACAAATGATTTAGCAAGTTCAACTGAAGATTCCTGTCAAATGGAAATAAACACAATTATTATTAAATTTTATATCCCCCAATTCACATTTGATATTTTCTTGGTTTTTTTAGGACATCTAAATTTATATATAACAAAGTCCAGAATAATATCAGAAAAAGTTATCTACTATATTTTTGATAGGGATCATTGGTATATGTTGTTTTAGCAGTGAGTTTGAAATTATATTTCCAACATAATTAATGTACATACTTCTATGTATTAATGACTATTAAATAGGTACTTGGCCATATAAATGTTATTAATTATTTTTTCAAAGATCGAACAAATTTCAAAAAGGAGTCTAGTCACAGTTTGTATTTTTCACTGCACCCAACAATAAGCGCCAATTATCGAAATATGGAAGTACAGAATCACTCTTATCTAATATTTTATTTATCATTTATAAAAAATTACTATTGTGATCAACAAATCTCATAATTAGCCCTTAAAATTAAATCATTTTGCAGTTTACATGTGGCAGTTCAGAGTTTGTCAATGCAAAAACACACACCTGAAGTCTTTTGGTATTGGATTCCACTCCACTCAGATATTCTTCCCTTCTTTCATCTTCTTTAGTTGAAAGTTCCAATAACTGTGGTTGATTATGTGGATGCCCAAGTGTCGGTCTCAGTAATGTTTTGTGTTCATTCTACAAAAAGCAATTAATATGAATGTTATAAATGCAGACACTGGACAGAAATATCCATGTACACTACAAGTACACAATTTATCGATGTTGTCTGTGCTTTTTAATTTCACATGCATCATAGGAAATACTGTGCATGGTGTCAACCACAGTTTACACTGATATAACAAGTAATTGAGTTATATATCAAGTTTACAAAATTTATAAAACTGCATTCATTCATTCAGTCGGCCATTTTGAATTCAATCTAAAATACAAATGATGTGCATCTAGGTCCCATATTATCTGATGTTTATATCGAATTTGAATGAAATCTGTCCATACAGGACTGAGATCTGGTTCCAGAATGGCAAAATTGCTTGATTTTGATGAATTTCTATCACTAAAATAGCCACCATTCGGCCACTTTGAATCAGATCATGAAATGAATAGACTCGTAGATGTACCATAAGATACATGATGTATTTGTGAATTTTAAATGTGATTGGTCCAAGCATGTCTGATATGTAAGTAGAGACATACAGACACACGGTGGTCAAGTCCCTTGTTTTCAGACAAAGCAGCATCCCTTTCTCTATTTTTGAAACATAGAAACTACAATGTTGACTTGGTGTTTGATAGCTGTACTTACCCTTCTTTTGTCCCATTCGTGTAGCTGAGACTTGAAGGTATGATCCAGCGCGACTCTTACGTTATTAAAAGTTTGCGTTTGTTCTCGTAAGAGATCCCTGATCACCAATGGTGGAATCTCAGCAATTAGTTCTTCTAGATCCTCAAGTTGGCCACGAAATTCTGTAATCAGAAAATAAATTCAATATATACAATCAGAAAATATGCACTCAATCGGATGCTTTGCAAATTTCACAAATCATGAAATATGACAAATGTTTGGCTTGAATGCACTTATAAACATTTAGCATAATAACAAATGACATGCTGATAAATGATTAACTAAAACAAAACAAATATATTTTCGTTTACCACTGTGGAGAACTGAATGACAACTGATCAATGCTGTTTGGCAATGGCAAGAGGTATATGTTTGTATTAAACATCTAAGCAATAAGGTGAATTGCCACGTAGATCTGCTCTATCTGCTAGGTTCACGAGAGAATCCATAACATAAATCTACAGCCTAACCTACATCAATTAAGCTTGGTACTCACCTTGTAGACAGTGGTTATGATACTCATCAGATTGATTGTAATAAGACTGCAATTTAATCACAACACTCTCTGCACACTGATCGAATATGTCCTGTATAGCTTGTGGTCTAGTTGGTGCACGGTTGCCTTTCTGTCTATAATAAACCTGTAAATACATTACAAATATTTCAATTATTGTAGCTTATTAATTATTACATAGTCAAGAAGTTGTAAAGGGAATGTTTGTTTATTTTTGTAACCATCCATTTATTTAGAATTCACAGTTTTGATGTTGCATTCGTATTATCATTAATTTAATCAATTGTTTTAACATAATCCATGAGAAACAGTTACTACAAGAGCATGGGTGAAACAAACAGAGATGCAGAATGGTTCAAGTTACGAACATAGTGTTTCGGACATTGAGTTATGAAAACATTGAATTACAAAAATAACCATGCCTGTATTTTCGAAACCAGGCCCACTTTTGCAAAACCACACACAAATTATAACTCAATGTTAACCGAACTTTGAGTTACAGGCAACATAGGTTTTTTGTTTGGTTTAACAGTGTATGTTGCTTGTAACTCATTATCCATAACTCAAACAATTCAGTATCTCAAAGAAACATACAGTTCACCACTAAGATAAGGATTAAAATTATTAGAAATAATATTTAACTCCAAAGAATTTGAAATAGTATAAAACCACCAACATATTGAGATATTGTTGTATTTTGAGATTATCAACCCTAATGTCAAAAGTTCAATCTGCTTGCATGTGCCAGATTTCTGTGATTATTCACTGCGGCAGCCTATTTGAATATCTGATGACAAAAATTGAACTTACACTTTCGAAACTTAGAAATTTAGAATTACAACCTTAATTGTATTTTCACCAATGTCCGCTAAAGCGGGGCTCAATGATATCATCGGAGATCACAAAATCATTGTTACCATGGAAACAAGTATAACCGCAATTTGTAACCGTAAATTAATTTTCATCTAATTTGTACCTTTCACTCAGCTAAATATTAAGAATCTTGAATGTTCTGTATTTATGCTAATTTCCAAGCATAATTCACATACTTGATACAAAACATAGTCACATACACACACAAATTGAGATGTAATTTTACCTCTGATGTACTAAGTAATCCATCCATAGCATCCCAGAGTATAGCACGTATTATTGCCAGGAAGTGCTTCTCATCATCTTTCTTCTCACCAAATACATAATATTTCTTGTCAAACTTGGTGGTTTTACTGGTGCGACGAATACTGTAATTATTATTATAGTAAATTAATTGTAACCCACAATAGATTTTGTACATTGTCCGATTTGCACAGTTTCGCTAAATCTAACCATCTATGAACCCATGCATGATCGTTTTACAAAGAGCTGTATTTGACCTCAGTTAATTTAAATGATTTGATTGAACGCACCAGGAGCCGAATCAATCAATCAATTAATCAATCAGCATAGTGCCAGATACAGCTCAGGTAAGTATGAACCAATGTGAATACAATTCAGTTATAGATGCCTAAGATCCAGCTCCAAATGGGTGAAAATACCTTGTAAAAATATCTTTCACCGTTTAAAATTGTGAAATTCCCTCATCAAAAGAGTAGATACAGTATAATATAGTACTGTATGACCCAACACCAATATGTCATACATGCGATCATGAAAACAATTTTATTATAAAGATTTTAAAATGAAGTGGTGAGGGTTTGTCATTTAGCTTGTTTTTTTCCAGATGTTATATGACACTATTGTTTATTAATGCTGACTACTCACTTAGCTGAAGCAGTTCTTCTCGGATTGCCATCCACACTTAGACCAGTACTACGTCTAGATATAGCTTTGGATCGATCTTTATCTGACTGCTTGGTCTGGGGTCTGGAAGACTTCGATTTCTGGTCATCGCTCTGAGTTGACTGTGTTCCTGCTAGCCTAGATACGCCTGTGGAATAAAAAACATAAAAATCCTGCAACTGTATTCATGCAAAAAATAAAGATCCAATGTACTACAGTTTTATTTTCACATTTATACAACTTATTATTGATTTATGATCAGTGCTAGATTCACACATTATGTATATAAACACTTTGTGGTGTTTTGGATCTGTGGAGAATAAGCAATGGATTTTGGAAGTTTTACCCTAATTACCCACATCTTTTATTTGTTACACAATACATAAAAAATACCCTAGGCTATTGTATCTCGAGTGCATCTCCAATAAAAATATAAACCCCCCAAACTGAATTGTTTTGTACAAAATCTTTCAAAAATTACTAAATACACGTCTAGTAGAGTACTTTTAAACTGTTTAGAACTCAATCTTGACATTACCTGTATGAAGTGCATCAGTTTCATGATCTTCTAATCCCATTCGCATCTTGACTCGCTGGGAACTGTAAAGAATACTAATGGTTAGCTCTGTGAAGACTGCACACATTGTATGAATGTATTCATTATATGAAGTATACATTTTGAAATTTATACAATTGAAAATGAGAAGTACAATTTACATGTTATTTTGAGTTTCATGCAAGTTTCTACCATTTCCTGAATACTTAATAATTAAAACCTTTCACGTTGACCACTGACTCCCAAGCCAAACAACTACCATCATCTTCAATGGCACACAAGAAATGTACATTAAAATCACACTCTTATAGAGCTTCATTGGGAATGTGTGACTATTTCATGGTTTGATCGAATATGTTCAAATAGTGAAAAATTACTCATACTTGTTTATTTGGAATATTGCAGTAATTCAGATGTGAAATTCTGCGAATCCAAACACATTTTAATGTTTGCTAAATATATCATGGCTTCCATTTGTTCAAATTATGAAAAAAATTCTTGGAATTTGTTGGATGATTCATCCAGTGTGTTGCTGAAACTCTGCGAATCGAAGCCCATTTTTCATATTCAGTAAATATTGGTGGTTCATGCAAATTCAGCACATCTAATAATACTAGTAGTCAGAAGACCATAATACAGGAACGAGTGCAACTTCAATTCTCACATTCTTTATTATTGATTAAAACAGACCTGATTGTGACTGTCATAAGACAATACAGCTGATGATTCTTATATGATACATTACCTCAGTATATTCTTCATAATTCCCACGGCTGCATCCTCCACAGGTTGTTTACTTGCTGTCTTAATTGTTACCACAGTAGTTGTGGTTGTTGCTGCGATCGGTTGCTGCTGGTCAGCTTGTATCTGCTGCGACGTCTCTTCAGCGAATCCTACTTTGCTGGAGACAGCGATATTACCCTGCATTACTTCAGTACCTTGGGGTACAGTGAGATACTTCATACAATTGAGGTAGCGACATCGCTCATGAAATGATCCAATTACTTCTTTTAAGCTGTCTAGTAGCTTTTGGGAAGTTATTTGCTGTGGAGGATATGAATCACTAGATTTAGATTCATTATTTAATTTATAAAGCTTTTACATTGCGTTATGGACAATTACTATTCCACACTGTCTTTTTAAAACACCTGAAATGATGTCTCAGAGCAGCATGCAGAAAAGGTAATACTAGAAACACACATTTGAACTGTTAAAGTATATGGTACATTTGTACATGAAATCTGATGAGCATTGTCTAGTTTTAGTTTATTTCATTCCTGACTTTATTGACGAATTAGAGATTTGCCTTATAAAAATATAAAAATATTTTTGCTCAAGTTTTGGCAATTTTTTTCAATTTATATGCCCTTGTGATGGAAATGTTTGGAAATCCGTGACCCAAATTTAACATTTTCACAGAAATATATTTGGAGTGAGTTAATTTCTTTACATACAATTTGGTTGTTATTTACGACATCATTGACAATCTGTGTATTGTACATGTCTTAAGACTCACAGCAAGTATACAATGTACACACTGTTCAGATTCTGACACAAGATTTTGTCACTCCTACATGCACTAAAATGTGCGCACATGCAAAAATACTCCTGAGTATCATTCTACCTTATGTCAGATACACACAACAATGACTGCAACATGATACTACAGTAACAGCCGGTTAGTACTCAAGCACACAATCTGACCATCTGTATGTAGCAAATGCCAATAATTATGTAATAACTGAAGACCAGACCATCTATTCTTCATATTTTTATATTTATTTATAGTTTATTTATATATTTTTTTTGTGATGGGTAAGCTGTCTATATATAACAATAAATATATGAAAGGCAGGAAAGAAAGGCAGTGGAAAATATAAGAGCAGTTTTACCTCCTTGTCCAGATTTGGTTTCTGACAGGCATCTATTCTTCTCTCTAGTAGCTGCAAATGCTGTGCTAATTTCTGAGCTTGAGTATTGCTATCAGCTACCTCGGCTTTGATCTTAACTTGTGTGTTAGTCAGCCACCTAGCTAATTTCTCCATAAATGTCAAATCAAACAGATGATTTTTAAACCTACAGAAAGACACGAGTAAATATGATTACAAATACAAATAAATACATGAAGGTGGAATTCTAGTCATACTTGAACAAATCCAGTTTTTGTTCAAATTTTATTGTGTTGAACACTGAGAGCAGAATGAAAATGATTAGTATAAAGAAACCAGACAACCAGTCACCAAAAAATGTTCATGAAAATGTAAATGGTTAAAAATACAAGAAATGAAAGAGATGAAAAAGTAATTTTGCCAGTTTTAGAACTTTTTTATCAGTGATCCTGACTTTTTCCAATATCCATAAGGTGAACAATGTTTATACCATAACTAGACTTTTATATAGTCTTTGATTTTGTCTTCATTTTTTTATACAAATAATACTGTCCGAGTTGCTAATCCAACTAGACTGTCAAAATAGGGTGAATGCAAAAGTCAGATTGACCAAGAAAAAAACAAAAGACTTAAATATGTTTATTGGAAGAATGCTCTGTCAACTGACTTTGTATACAGTCTGTGGAAAGTACGAATCACGTGTAGACTTGTATGTGTTTGGCTATTCCTTTTTACAATGTAGAAACAAAAAAGTAAATTTGAAAAATAAAAACAAAACAAAAAATCATTATCAGGTGATCCATCGTATTCACTGACTACAATACCAATTAATTAGAAGAGTGCATTTACACTTGGAAACAAAGCTTGTCCATGTTTTTGACAAAATTATGTTTTCGATTAAAAAAAACACACAAAAAAGTCCATACGATAACTGAGTATGTGCTGTTTGATGTTTTGAATTATAAATAAACAGTTAACAATATTCTACTAATAGGCACAAAATTTACATGTAAATTCATAAGCAAAATGCTATACTTCATTTTAACATATTTCTGGTTTTAAAAAAAAGGCAGTTTATAGTTTGAACTGTAGAGGGCCACTGACCTGTCTTCAAATGTACTTGCAACATGTGAGGCCTGCTCTAGTCTTTTTGCTTCCATTCCTTCCAAGTCTGCCATAATGAATCCTTCAGAGGAATCAATCCTATGCGATAACTTCTCAAGTTTCTTCTTGTAGTCATCGATTTCCTCCGGTGAAAAGTTGCCACCATCTGAAAATGCCCTTCAAATAAAAAACAAAAGAACACATGGATGCATAGTGGACACTAGAGGGGGTATTAGAAGCATGTGTTAGTAAGTTCAACATTATTCATTATAATAAAGAAAAATACCCTTGTCAATGTCATTAGTAGTATTTAGAGAATGTTTTATTAGTTGACTGATTGTAAGATATAACAAGTACATCTAATTATAAAATCATACCCACTTATGTTTCAAGTTTAAGTGTGAAATTTATTTTAAAAAAAACAGTGTGCAGACAGAGCACATTGTCAGACTAGCAGCAGTAACTTGTAAAGTACTGGTAAGAAAACATTGTTGTGGGTTTTATGTGTGCCTGGAAAAACGTGACTCACTTCACTGAAAAGACATTACCCCTTATCTGGTCAAGTCACTCTAAATGTACATGGGGCAGACAGAACAAAGGTTAAATACCCGGTAATATATTAAAATTATCAGATACAAATTATTCATGGTGTTGAAAGCATGAAAATAAAGTCAATGCTAAGGTCAATGCAGAGCATGAACTTCAGACTTGAGTGGGTAAACCTTTTCAAGGTAAAGTCTGATAAAACTACTTCAGTGTATTTTTTTTTAAATTATAGAGAAAGCTATTATAGAGAAAGCATGTTGTTGAGACAATTGCATTCAATGCCTTCCAGAAGTACAAGTCTCATCAATATCAAATTATAACTTTTCCATACTAGCTAATCACAGACATGGCAACAAGAAACGAATTCATGACTTACTTGAATGATTTGATAAATCTGGCGTTAGATTCTCTTAGCATCTGGAGTGTGTCATCTAGATTCTTCCTAAACTGTCTGAGAGAGGCTCTGATGACACCCATATAGCTATCTAGCTTAGTGGTAACAGTGTGCTGCAGTGCAACCAAGCTGTAGAAAAACAACAATTATATTTACTTAATAGCATTTAATCTAATGCTTTGTTTCTCTAAAAATTCGAAGGAATCCAAAACTGAGTAATTAAGCTCCAGTAAAAAATTAAAAAGCTAAAATAAATTTTTTTAAAGGTTCCAACGTTAATGTGATTCAAGAAAGTATGAAGGAATTGAAATCCAGGGACACTGATAATTATTTCGGAGTATCAACTACTACAACAACGAACATTATGGTGGTTAAACTGTTGGTTCAATTTGAGTGGAAAACCAGCCACTCAAGAGCGGTGACGCTCAATAATAATAATAACAATAGGTAATATCAGCGAGGACATGTATAATAACACCTTGATACGAGCCAGATTGTTACACAACCTGTGAGGTGCTTTAACTTCATTGTGCACCCCTGTTCCTGAATGAATATAAAGTCATGACGTGCCAAAAATATAAACACTATTGTTTCCATAGTTGTATTATTGTCATGAACACATGCTTATTACTGGCACAAGGTACAATGCGAGTATCACCACTGTAAAATCAATATTACTCACGTGGAAGACTTGGTAGCATTGATAAAGACGGTCTCCAGAGAGTCAATCTCTTCTTTAAACTGTTCAGCAAGTTTGTTATGATTCTGTTGCATGGATGTGAATCTCGTCTTGAGATCGTTGAGGGCAGCAGCAATCCCTTTGGAATGTCTAGACACTCTCTCTTGATGCATGACAATCTCAGCGGCTCGTACGTTGTGGATATCCAACTCAGCTCTTCTAGATCGGGGTCCATGTAGATGGAGACGTAATTCTAACTCACTATTCAACTCTTCACACTGTCAAGAACATTTATACAAAAAATATTATATATTATTATATATTATTTGTTGACAAAACAAGTAAAAAATAATTCGCCAGGGAATAGTTTGCTACTATGAACAAGTCTCATGCTGATGCGATTTTTTTTCCATCCATTTCGACTATCTGTGGAGGACTTAAGCAGGAAATGTACTAACATATATCATCAGATATCATACATGCTTAATAACATGGTTTAATTTTATGCTGTTCTTCACTAAGTTATTTGCAATTGGGACAAATGAACACTGAAAAGTCTGTCAACAGAATTCTTCTACACTTGTTTCAAATATTGTGCATCGATTCTCATATAATTGTAAAATGACTAATTTTCACTGGGTTTAAATTTCGCTGATTTACCATTTCAGGCATATTCAGTGGGTTTTAAATTCTCAGTTTTATCATTTAGATAATGTGTTCTATGCTAAATTTTACATATTCACTAGGTTTTAATTTAGCACATTTTCCAGTCAGTGAAATAAGCAAAATTAAAACCCAGTGAATAATTAACTCCTTTACAGTATGTGAAGTGTGTACAATGTAAGCTTAAAAAATAACGATACAAATCAATTATGTTAGAATATCTCAATATATAAAACAGCTTAACGCATGGCAATTTTAAACTCATAATGTTGTTACATATTGTACTTGAAATTTTGCACACAATATTTAAAACCAATGTAATTCTGTTTGTCTTTACTATTTCCAGAATGAGTACGTACATTGCTGTTAAGCACAACCCCATCCATTTAAATGTTATAATTCGGCACAATCACTGGCTTCTAAAATTACTCACCTTTGCAGCTACCACGCTATTAGCCCTCTCTATTGCTTGAATAACCCAGTCCTCTAAATGGTTCAAAAAGTTCATCCTCATGCTTTAAAAAATACAAAAAGGGGGAATTTTGTTAATGTCATCCAAAATCTGTCAGTTAAAGAGCATTATGGTGTCGTAGAAAACTTAACCTGTCAGTTAAGGAGCATGATGATGTCATAAAAAACTTAACCTATCAGTTAAGGAGCATGATGATGTCATAAAAACTTAACCTGTCAGTTAAGGAGCATGATGATGTCATAAAAAACTTAACCTATCAGTTAAGGAGCATGAATGGTGATGACTACACTACTATTAATTGAGAAGAAGGATGTCATGGAAACATTAACAGTATCAGTAATTCTTGTTTATTTGACAACATGTTTAGTTATTATTAAAAAAAAAAAAAAACTCACATTTTTCTGAGTTCAAACATCAATTCATCCATTATTTGTATATTTTGTATATGAGGTGGTAACTCCGCCACATCAGCTTCAGTAAGGAATACACTGCCATCAAAGTCAGGCAAACCATGTTGCCCTGCCACTGTTAGCACATAGAATGTTGTCCCCTTATCAGTAGATAACACTTCTCTCACAGCGGTGGGAACGGGGCTTCTCTTGGCTTCTGTTGATGCCTAGTATAATGTACAATAACAAACTCTAAGTCGTTTTCATAAAAATAAAATTCGAACAATTAAAACAAAATCCTTTTTTAACTTACCGATCTGGGAGTTTCACGCCCAGGACTATCAGATGCAGTGGGTCTGGCAGATGGAGATGTGGATCTCCGGGATGCCCCACTGTTTCCTCTACTGGATTTATCCTGGTAATAAACAAAATAATATTTATTTAATAATAATTTATTCTCATAATCATTTACACAGTATAAACACAAGCCATGCATGGCATAGTCCCTGTCAGTTATCAAATTTAAGATGTATAGTTTTGTTTATAGTAATATAGTTGGAACATAAACATGTCAGAAGTATGGATCCAGAAGATGATGCTTGATTATGATGATTTTTTAACATTAAAATTATTGACATCCTGTATTTGATCGTCAAACAAGTACTTGTTCATATTGATTGTGATTGGTCCAGGCATGTCTAAGATACAGGTCCAGACGCATACATGGACCACAAGGACCCACAACGGTCAAAACATAAGTCCTTGTTTTCGAACTGCATCCAAACGAGGAGTAAAAAAGCTACATTCAAAACAGCAAGTCCACCCTTGCATACCTAGACTGGCTCAGTCATGGCAATTTTATTGTTTCATATGATATTATAAGAACAAGTTGTAGAATCTCTCATGTTGACACAAAATTCCCACAACTGGTTTGTGAAACAAGTGATTAAAAATAAATATGAAAAGAAGTCAAGTAAATCAAAGAAAGCTTAGAAAGAACTCCTGTGTGCCGAGAGTATTGGAGACACAGTAAAAATAATTCAAAATTACTTGGTACTGATGGAAAAGCAGAAAAATAATTATGCAAATCAGGAAATTTAAATGAACAGATTTGAGTGTAAAACTAATAAGGTCTGTGCAATGTAACAGATCATTCATTGAAATGTGATCAGAACCAAAAAGTTATGAATTATTATGCTAATTAGGGAATTAATATGAACAGATTTTAACCCAAAGCTGATCATATTTGTACAATGTCCTAGAGCATCTATGTACAAAGTTTCATTGAAATGTAATGATTTGTACTTGAGATATCAGTGTGAAAGTTGAAAATTGATTAATTATGCTAATTAGGTAATTAATATGCACAAATATTTATCCAAAACAATCGACTCTGCAAAGTCCTTAAAATTTCAAAAGCTGAAAATTAATTTATTAAGTAAATTAGGTAATTAATATGTATTGATATTACCCTAAAAACTACCAGGTCTGTGCAGTGTCCTATGACATTTACGTACCAAGTTTCATTGAAATGTGATGATTATTAGTTGAGATATCAGTGGAAAAGCCGAAAATTTACTAATCATTATGCAAATTAGGTAATTAATATGCACAGATTTTCACCAAAAACTAATCAAAACCTGGCATTAGGTCAGAGCATCTATGAACCAAGTTTCATCAAAATCCAATGAGTGGTTCTTTAGATGTCAGTGGAACAGTCATGGAACAGCTAAAAATAAGCTAAATGTCATGCTAATTAGGTAATTAATATGCACGATTTTTACCAAAAACTAATCAAATCTGTGCAAAAGTTCAGAGCATCTACGTACAAAGTTTTATCAAAAACCAATGAGTGGTTCTTTAAATATCAGTGGAACAGTCATGAAACAGCTAAATATCATGCAAATTAGGTAATTAATATGCATGGGTTTCTACCGAAACCTAATCAAATCTGCGCATTGGCCCAGAGCATCTATGCACCAATTTTCATCAAAAACCGATGTATGGTTCTTGAGATATCAGTGGAACAGACGGACACCCCCCCACACACACACACACACACACATACAGACACACTAACTGCAAAGACTCCTATTGTATGCTTTGCACGGGAGTCAAAAATTAAGTATGTAAACACATCCAAGAAGTTGATTTAAGTGCATATGCTTTTAAATAGTAAATATAGTGTGAACTGCAATTAAAGGAATAGCTTTCTGAAATTTACACCATTAATATTGCACTTTAATATTTTTAGTTTCAGACAACATTAAAGTCACTGCTGCCTCTCCTGACTTTATTTGTCGTATGTGCAAATTGCAAGTGCATATGTGCAAATCAGTCACTCAACTCGATCAACACTGTACATTAGGAAGACAGACTACTCTGATTTATACTACTCAATAAACAGTCGGCTCAAGGAATCAAACTCAGAACCTTCATGATATGAGGCAACAATGCCCACTGTACCATCACTAAGGTAACCAATAATCTGTACTAGACATATACTCACATCAGGGTTATTTCTTCCCACAGTATAAAATTTACACACAGCTTCATCATATCTTTTCAGTTCCTGTTGTACCATGTAAGGATAGTTCTTGACTAAACTCACTTGATCTTTGTGGAATTTTTCATACCTGCAATGAATACTGACTGATGATGACCAAAGCATTGAAATACAGTGGCCCCTCGCTAAGTCGCGGGTGTTGGGATCCAAGCAAAAACCGCGACTTATCGAGGGCCGCGACTTACCGAGGGACCTCGTGAAAGAGGGAGGTCGTGCATTGAAAAACATATAAAAAGCACATATAAACCCTCGGTTTAGTTAATTGATGTATCATCACAAGTGTCAGGCAGTATTCGAATAAAATCATGATTATGTTTGCTGTAAACATTGCGTTGATTATTTTGTTTGTGTCTGATATTATGTGGGCCGCTTGCTGTTGCTTGCGACTTCGACGGTAACAGCTTCTAAAATAAACCAGTTTCATCGCAATTATAAACATGTTCGTCAAAATAACCACCTTCATAGATAATTTCTCTCAGTTTTTCGGGAAAAGTTCCGACAGCGTCAATGTTCCCAGATCGAGCTTCGCCTTGGATTGAGACTGCGTGTGTCGATAGCGTGTCTTCTTTGCCATCGCAAGAACCACCCTGAACTGGCCTTAAATTCAAAGTCGTCATATCTGAGTTGTATGCTTTGCATTGGGTGATGGGACCAGATAGTGGAGTTCCGGCAGACCGTTCTTAAAGAAACGTAAACAGCTTTATCGGTGTCATCATTGTCGGACACTTTCGCTTGTTTTTCTGTTCAGTCCCGCCTCTTGGTCAACTTTGAAAACAAATTTACTTTTCATTTTTTACCCACCCACGAATAGTGGGCTCAACCACGTGCAACCCTTAACTTGGTTTGACACGGTCGATCGCCGTGAGTTTATGGCGTACGAACAGGCTGTATAGCTTTCGCTTTGACATGCTGCTCAATTGAGAAATAGAGATCAGAATGCTATGAATTCAACTCATTGTAGCGAGTTTTTGTAGAGGTATACCAAAATGGGACCGGCCAAGAAGTACGTACGGTCACTACTCGACACCCCTGTTGACACCTTGAGTAAGGCCGCCGTCACCCATTGCATCTCAGCAATTGACGGACAGTGGGTGTTAAGTTGTCTCTTTAACGGTTAGTTAAAAACACTATGCCACGAAACATTAGTCTTTGTACTTCAAAATTGCTGTCAAAACACAATAGAAATTTTGGGAGCCATCCAAGTACCCGCGACTTAGCCGAATCGCGACTTACCGAGGCGCGACTTAGCGAGGGGCCACTGTATATACAAATACTAAAATGTTTTGACTAAGGTACTTTTATGGAATTCAATAAAATATAGTTGGGATGAATATATGTGCTCTCCACAAAAATAGTATAGTGTTATAACTAATTTACATAACAATATAATGGTAATTACATCTATTGTATTGATTGTTATGATAACTAATGTTTTATATTCAAAATTAGTTAGGGGGGCAGTACTTCATTGTAGCATTCACGCACAGCTTCTTAGGTAGGCTAAGAGGTCAAATACCTCAGCCCATGCCATATAGCCTGTTTTGAAGACCCGTCAAGATCCTTAGCACAGACTGATGAAGTGTACATGAATGCTTAGCTCGGGCTAAGCACCCTAAGCTGTATTGTATTTAATGTTCCTTTGGAAGATACAGTAATTTACTGGTAACATATTTCACTCATCAGTAGAAAATGGATTTGTGTAATCATATTGTGACTTACCCAGCTTTAATCTTATCTAATGTAGCCAAAGATTTTTCCAATGTTTCTTTCAGCGAATGTTGACTCCCTTCCTGTCTCATTCTGTCCATGATAATATCCAAATTAGCCTCCATATCCTGCAAGAACCCCATCCAATGACATGTATAAGTTCACAGAAATATGTGTTCACTGTAGTTGCCCTATTTGAAGTACACCTTGAATATTATATACTGGATCCATGACATACTTATTATGACTATAGTCACATTTCTGTAAGCCTTTACCCTTCTATTTTGTTCACTTTCCTTTGGTCAGTTTCACGATTTTCATGCTGATGTAGTTGTACATGTGATAAAAAGGTCATTCACTAAGATACATATACTAGTGGTATTGCTCACAGCTGTATTGATAATTCTTTAGCTACATGTACACGGGATATCAACTCTTTTTCTACACATTACCCTGGGTAACTTGATATAGACTTTTAAACAGGATACTTCTTACCTGATTTTTATTATCATGCTCATGCCTGCAAGCTTCTAACTTTTCTTGTAAATCTCTTTCTCGCTTTGCAAGTCCTATTTCATGCACATCCCAGACATGCGCAGCTCCTTGGGCAAACTTGAACAAAGACTTTAACTTCAATTCTTGTTCGTGACTCAATTGCTCCAGTGCTTTCTATGAATAAAAATAGTAATGCAATCATGATAAAGAACACTCTAAGAAAGAATGTTATCAGTTTGGGTTTTGTCTTATTTACTATAATTGCTTTTTAATAATAATAATAATAACAAATTTTATTGCATCCTTGAAATAAATTTTTCATCAGTTAAAAGCAATAACAATGAAATACATAAACAAAAAAAACAAAAAATGTTAAATGCTCAAAAGAAAAGGGGGAAAAAAATGATAAAAGTAAGAATTATCTTTTAATTGGATGTTCCATTCTAATATCAAATATGGCATATACATATTCACTCACTTGCCTTATAATTTCAACATCATTGCAACTCATCAGGTATATAAATTTCTAATTAATGTTGTGGGCTGTGTTTGGAATTATTACATCTCTCAATAGTTTTTGTCTGTTATTGTAATATTTTGGACATTCC
The DNA here is from genome assembly GCF_978046115.1 of Saccoglossus kowalevskii. NCBI lineage: Eukaryota > Metazoa > Hemichordata > Enteropneusta > Harrimaniidae > Saccoglossus > Saccoglossus kowalevskii. The sequence goes on from NC_140657.1 coordinate 9,809,176, forward strand.
ATGAAAAAATGTACCTCATTTTCTATTTTGTTCTCTGAACAATGTATACATAATCTATTTTTTGTATTTTAAAGAAACATGTATCAATGAGCTTATAATACATGTATGACTGGGTGAACATTAAATACGATTGGGCACATATGAAACATGACTGGGTACACATGAAACATGATTGGGTGCACATGAAATATAATTGGGTGCACATAAAACATGATCGGGCAAACATATAACATGACTTGGTAAACATGAAACAAGATTGGGTGCACATGAAACATGATTGGGTGCACATGAAACATGACTTGGTAAACATGAAACATGATTGGGTGCACATGTAACATGATTGGGTGCACATGAAACATGACTTGGTAAACATGAAACAAGATTGGATGCACATAAAACAAGATTGGATGCACATGAAACATGATTGGGTGCACATGTAACATGATTGGGTGCACATGAAACATGACTTGGTAAACATGAAACAAGATTGGATGCACATAAAACAAGATTGGATGCACATGAAACATGATTGGGTGCACATGTAACATGATTGGGTGCACATGTAACATGATTGTGTGCACATGAAACATGATTGGGAAAACACACAACATGATTAGGTGCACATATAACATGACTTGGTGAATGTGGATCATGACTGAGCAAATGAAAAATATGACTAAATATGATTGTGTGCACATGAAATATGATTAGGCGAATGCAGATTTTGTTGAACATTAAAAGATGACCTTCTGAACATTTAACATTACTGGGTGAACATGAAACATGACATGCTTTCTTTATTTGGAAGTACCATTACCTAGTCCGAAAAACTGCAGTGTAAACTAGATTAAGTGCATGTATTGTACAGTGTTTAAAATAACTTACATCCATATTTTCAAGGTTGTCTTCAAATATCCTTTGACGTTGACCGAGCTGAGGTAGAAAGTGTTCTTCAATGACCTCAATGACTTTTTCATCTGTACAAATGCCATCCTCAACCAGTCGACTCTGTAGAAATGTAACCATTATTACATAATCACGGCAATTCTATAGTTGTGGTTGAAAATCAGTAGAACACTGAACTATAGGCCTTGTTACCAGATAGTGTAACTATAGTCACTATAAATGACCTAAATGGCCTTCATGATGTCCAACTGTCACAATTTAGTGTGACTTCCTGTCTTAACCCATTAACTGCCAAGGTCAATTATAGTTACCTCTCACAAAATAAAATGAAAATATTTTTTCATATTTTTCAAAACATTTGTTCAAAAACTGTAGGCAATAGAAAATTATCAACATTGATCTAAAATTACAGAAAAGTACATACAATTGCACCAACATTTGGGCGAGAAAACTTACAGTGCTCAAAGCGTTAAAATTATACTCATCCCTTACAGTTGTTAAAACAGAACTTCAAGCACCTCTGTAATTTATTTTAACAATTTTATCCATTTACTTGTAAAATTACAGAAGTGTGTGAAAATTTGTGACAATATTTCTTTAATTAATGTAGTAATGAGTATAAGCTGCATTGGGGTTTTAGAAATATTATGTAAATTATACAATTCCGAGATGTGACAAATATTTATTTACTAATCAGGAATGTTCAATTTCAACATTTTTCAGCATGTTTGAATATTGATGATTGTTTGGTTTTCCAATTTGATTCTCAGGAAGCTCCAATGATCATTGAGCCTCAATATTGTTTTATTCTGAACAAGACATGAAATGGTTTAGAGAGTGAATTATCAGACAATTATTTGTTTTCCGATGAGTAACAGTTCAAGCCAAAGAAAAATCCCTGAAACGCTAAATTATTATTATAGACAGAAAGCTTTGATTATAATTGATACTTTAATATGTAAATATATGTTTGAGACGTACCCTGAAGTTGTCGACTTTGTCAAGCAAGACTTGACACACTCGTTCATATTCTTCATGTAGTTTACCCATATACTGTACATGTAGTTCATCTATTTGTCTGGTTATTGCTGTCAACTGTGAATTCCATGAATATACAGCTGTCTTTGTTGAACTTGGTGGATTCATATCCCTGTAATATGGCAATGAAAAGTGACAGCCTTAGTGAATTATATTTTCAAAATATAATTTTTTTTTTAAATTGCTTCAAAGAAATGGATTGTAAGACTTAAAATTTGATTATTCATGAGGCCAGTAGCCAATTAGCTGTTCTATGTGACAATACATTATGCCCCAGAGATTGACACTAAGAACATAGCCTGGGACAAGTAAAATTACCATTTGGACTACTAAATAGTAACTCACCTGCCTTATATAGTAAATATATATATATATATATATATATATATATATATATATATATATATATATACAAGAACATGCATTTAAAATTTAACAACAAGCCTTGCTGTCCATCTTAATGAACTCTGGCTTGAATAGCACATATTGTACATACTTTAAGAAGCAGAACTGAAGTGAATATATTTATGAATAAAGTTTTTTCTTAAGGGAATTTTTGCTTTGACATACTTGAGTTTAACACACCATCTGCAATTTAGTTTTTTTTCCTTTCACTTTGGTTATCTGTGAATGCTTTAAATGTTTTAAAAGTTACAGTATATATCATTTTTAAAATAATATTCAGCTATTAATGCTTGACTTACTTGAGTGAGTTTAAGAGTTCTAATCTCTTGGTATTCAGATTATTCTGCTCAGTCTTCATCATAGTTAATAAGTTATCAATACCAGATGGCTGTACAATCTCTTCACTTTGCATAAATTCACTGCGAGTAATGGAAACACTGTGTTATTACAAGCTGCATAAAAACAACTAATCTACCATTCAAAGTAACTCAACATATCAAGAGTACTTTAAAGTGTGTGTCTGAGATGGACGATAGATAACGCTTTCGTATCTCTGTATGATTTGATATAAGAGTCCCCATTCTATTTCCTCAAACACACAGGTATGGTATTTTATATGTGGAATACATGCATTGACTTACAACACACTGCACATATCAAGATGCCAAATTAATAGAAAGATACAGCAGGCATATACATGTACTTTATATATAAACATGCTTTTATGGAAGGATAATCTCTGTATCCCAGGGAGGACTCAAGTTAACACACAAATGAGGGAGTGCCACATTTACTGTATGGGGTGTAGTTTATGACCACAGTTAGCTTGACACTCTAATGGTCTAATTTAATGGTCTCTAAAACTAGGTATAGAAAACAATCAATTTTGAATGTATAATTTTAGTTTTTTTATTTGTTTACAAGACAATTATGCAACATAGTAAAAAAACATTCTCGATATGCAAGCACAAGTTGTAATGCAAACTTCTGGAGTTTTTGAAGTCAACATTTCCCAAATGAATCCTTACAGCAGCTTAAGTCTATATAACTATTGCATTATGTACCTGTTTTGACCAAAAGGTTTGAAACTTTTAAATTGTAGTCCAGAAGTGGTAAGTTAACACATTGAATGTGAATGTGGCACACACTGTCATTCTGCAAGTAAGTTACCCCATCCCTGGATTTTGTAATTAGTAGTTATGAAAAACGGATGTATATTTAAACGTACATGATGAGAGGGTACATCAGTAACGGTAATTCTCAGAATCATCAAACCGTAGAAGATACAAGTATGGAAACTTACGTGAATTTCTTTACAGCTTCATTAATATTCAACTGTTTCCAGTCTTCAACTCTATTTCTCCACATTTCATGTTGATTTCGTTCCCGTTCAACATCGTTCTTCATTAGTCTTGCAAATAAATCAGCATAAGCTCGTCTATTCGCTAGCATAGTCTGGTTAATTATCTGAGAAACAAAACAGTAACATCACTAAATCTTTACAGACATCATTGTCATGGAAACACAAGATTCCCAGAATTTGACTATGATTTTATCAGCATAATTCATTATTAAGAGAATATCGCAAAGTGCAAGAACCTTTTCATTTTGATTCAAATTAAGGTGACATTTCTGATGGAGGAACACTGAAATGTTGTCACCATGCTGCATAAAATTACTAGTGCGATACCTGAAGTTATCACCGAGACATGAGCATGCACATATTCATTCACAATTATGATCACTAGATATGGTTCACATATGAACAAAGATGGCGACTTTGAGTGTTGCACTGATCAATCAGTACAGCAAATGAGACTTCACCAAGGTTTTACTGGATAATTTCTGTGATGATTGGAACGCTTCAAAGTATATTCTAAAGAATCAATTAGTGCACATATTGTGCCTAAAATTTGTATTGGTGGTTGTTATTGGGAGACCGCATATTGGGACAATCAATGTTTATCAATACTAATCTTGCATATGCGCGACGTGATGATCATCGTCTTTTGAACAGTCGATGCTCAACGTCACATTTATTATGTAAAATACATTGTTTACAAAAATATACACCATACTAATGTTTTACAAACGTTTAAAAGATATGGTATATATGCCTTTAAAACGATACAGTCGGACATTGAGGTTGGACATGGGTCCCATGCATACACATACAATTTGACATTGTTATTTTATAAAAAAATTAAAATGTGTGCTGCACACAATGTCTATAGCACTAGGAATATGTCAACATCCTTAAAAACTGCAATTTGTGTGTTTTTGTAAACTAATTAAAATGCAATAATTTTCTACACATTCAATAGTCAGCCTTAAAAAAGTGTTGATACTGGCTAAGCTTGTTAACTTTTTCACCACCAGTTACCTCATTTCATCACAAATTCACAAAATAGTCCCATTTATAGTACATGTATTCACTTTCCTTCAGAAGATTGGGACAAAAATAGCCAATTTTTTGGAGTAAAAACCAAAAATTGGCTCAAATTTTTTCTGTTGCCTTCAAAATTAGGGTTCATTTTCAGAAATATATTGTAAAAATAACACATTGCCCGCTGACGCCATTTTCTCCCACTCATTGCGGTTATTCATTGAGGCTTTTAGCAGGTAACGCTGCAGAATTAAATTACCTGAGATTCCTTTTCTAACAGTCTCTGTACATCTGGTGGCATGAGATGGGCAATCCCTTCTAACATCTTGGCATAGTGTTTAAAAATCTTTGCAATCTGAGAATGAGAAAATATACAGTGAAGAATAAACTGATGATTCACTAATGTCGCCCTCTAGTGGCAGATATTGAAATCACAATCTTTACAGTAAATCAATAGTGACTCACCAGTTCTTCTCTGTGAGATTCAACCCTGCTCAAAGTTTGATCTAACTCAATAATCCAAGTCTGTCTGTAAGATGAATGCGATGCCACTTCATCCCATAGACTTATAAGTTGTGCCAGGGAATAGTTTTGTAACACCTGCAATGCAAACAAATAATATTGTAATATTACATCACGTTAAGAAATACATGTTACATACACACTACCTAGAATAATTAAAAATTGGTAACAATGCTTATATTTATTTAACCTTGTAAATTATAAAATGATTCAAAATTTTACAACATTTCAACTCCTGGTTAAGTGCCAATCATACTTGAACCTTTTCACCACCATACATGTACTTTCTCACCCAAATTTGTTTACAATTGTTTTGTATATTCTTCAATATTTTTTGAAATAAACCCTAATTTTGGAGCCAACAGACAAAGTTTTAGTCAATTTTCAGTTTTTATTAAAAAAATTAAGCTATTTTTGTCCCAATCTTCTGAAGAAAAGTGCAGACTATAAATGGGACTATTTTGTGAATTTGTGATGACAAGAGAGAACTGGTGGTGAAATGGTTAACATTTACTCCTGGGTAAAAAATACAACAATATGGCATAGCCAGAACTCAAACACACAATCCTGAGATGGCTAGCCCATAGCAATAATAATTGCACCTTGATGCCTCCATTATATAGCAAAAACATTAAATATCACTTTCTACTGAGCAACCAGTCATCTTACCTGATCATCTGAAATCTTTGCCAGTATTGCTGCTATCTCTGTGAATAAACAAGCAAATATCCTGTAAAAATACCCAATCATTAAGCATGTACAGACTACTGTAAAAAACGATTTAATATTCAGCTGATAGTGACTGTACACATAATACTAATATGGTGTAAAATCATTTATTTTCACTGGCGTTTGATTTCACTATTTTGATGATTTGATCAATTTCATTGGGATTTAAGTTCACAAACAGACAAACAATGAGTTCTATTGTTTTACCTGTTAATGTTGATTTAAATTATTAGCGAAAATAGTGAAAATAAAAATCAGTGAACAATTAATGCATTTACAGTACACATCTAGCACTAAAAACAATAGAATTTATCATTTTGTATAAAGCAGTATCAGCACTCATTCCAAAACGTATCAGCACTCATGCAAACATTTATATTTCCTTTATATGGGGTAAACTACGACACCAGCATTAACACGTTTAAGGTTACTGCCATCATATTTGAAAACTCTTTTGTTTACATTGCAGCAAAGCACACACACTGAATGTAAAAGATGTATAATAATGTAATTATCATGAGAAAGTATGCACTCAGGCAGTACAGAGTCACATCACCCTTTGGTACACATCAGTAGATCACTGTACATAATTCCTTTATTTATACATTGCTATATTCTCATAAGCTCATACTATGACATCCCAAACCCCAAACATTTATTACAGAATACTGTAAATTTTTTTATTTTCACTTGCAGTTTATTTTCGCTGAAGGGAAGATTCACTGAAAATAAAATCCAGCGAATATACCTATTTCCTTTTATTTTACATTCAACTCATCAAAAATCAGTGAGAATAAACTCCCTACAAAACACCCAAAATATCTTTCCAGTGAAAATTAATTTCAGTTAAAATAAAGTATTTTACAGTAGGTTATGAAGTAGCATAAATGAATCATTAACCTTTGAGTGCTAAAATTGTACCAACCAAACTTTTGGTGCATTATTTACCTTCATCATTGCTAGCTAAATTCTGAATAAGAATCTCTCCTGCCTCAGTTATTCTCGGTTCCAAGTCCTGTAAAATACAACAAATTACATATTTACTCCAACAAGCATGTTTCAAGACAGTAAAATTTCTGTACGACACAAACTAGATCATTTCAAAGTGTACATGCACAGTATTTGCTTTATTAGTTATTAATTAATTACTGTAAAATACTTTATTTTCACTTAGAATTATTTTTACACATTGGAATCAAACCCCAAAAAAGTCTTTCCAGCGAAAATTAATTCCAGCTACAATAAAGTATTTTACAGTATGTTACAATTATTTTATTTTAATCATCTAAAATGAATGTGATTTTGTTGCAACATTTCAATATTTTCTGGACAAATTTTACGTCAAATGTAAGAGCTGGTATCTATCCAATCTCCATATAAAGACCACCAATCTATAAAGACCATTGTAATGAAGTCTCTTGGGTGGTCACTATACACAGGTTTGTTGGGTGGTCACTATACACAGGTTTGTGGGGTGGTCACTATACACAGGTTTGTGGGGTGGCCACTATACACTGGTTTGTGGGGTGGCCACTATACACTGGTTTGTGGGATGGTCACTATACACTGGTTTGTTGGGTCACTATACACAGGTTTGTTGGGTGGTCACTATACACAGGTTTGCTGGGTGGTCACTATACACAGGTTTGTTGGGTGGTCACTATACACAGGTTTGTTGGGTGGTTACTATACACAGGTTTGTTGGGTGGTCACTATACACAGGTTTGCTGGGTGGTCACTATACACAGGTTTGTTGGGTGGTCACTATACACAGGTTTGTTGGGTGATCACTATACACAGGTTTGTTGGGTGGTCACTATACACGGGTTTGTTGGGTGATCACTATACACAGGTTTGTGGGGTGGCCACTATACACTGGTTTGTTGGGTGGTCACTATACACAGGTTTGTTGGGTGGTCACTATACACAGGTTTGTTGGGTGGTCACTATACACAGGTTTGTTGGGTGGTCACTATACACAGGTTTGTTGGGTGGTCACTATACACAGGTTTGTTGGGTGGTCACTATACACAGGTTTGAACTGTAGTGCACACAACTCTACAAATTTCACCCTCAAAAGTTTGTGTCATGCGGAAAACTTACTGAAGCGATGATTGCCAACTCCTGATGCATATCCTCCACAGCTGCTTCATGTCTATTGCGACGACTTTCTTCAATTCTCTCAATGATATCAGAGCCAGTTCTTTCAGATTCTATCAACACAAACATATCACTTTCAGTATGGCTTTGTTTTGAAAACATTTCAATTTTCTGGTGTTCATATGTTACCTATATACAACATCACATGTTTCATATATGCAATACTTAAAGAGTGTAAATTCAATTTTAAACTATGCTTTTAGCAAATAAAAAAAAAAATATCTAAAAAAAATATGAAATAGCTATGGGAAATTTCCAAATAAATTTTTAATAATAAAAATGTGTTTTCTAAAAGTTATATACTGTAGCACATAATATTTATAATAGTTTATTTGTGATAAACATAACAATTTGTCGAATCAAAACAAAACAAAATACAAATTATATATCATGTTTGGATGGTGTGAGAGTACCAGCTTGCTCCGGGTTTAATAAACTGATATCAGTTGAGAACCCTTTATTACAGGGATACTTTGGATAAAAGTTTCTAAAATCAGTGAGTCAATAAAATAAAACTATTTTGTTTCATATGTTCTACTTACTGACGGTATCAGCAAGACCTCTAACTTCCCTGGCAGCCAGTTGAGATTCAGGTTCCATCAACTGTTTGGTATTTATAGATGTGAGCTGCCTATGGATGGAAAAAAAACATTATATTATAATTATACACGGATCATCCACAGTGAACAAGATACTGTAAAATACTTTATTTTCACTTGGAATTAATTTTGCTATTTTCGCCGAAGGAATGATTTAGTAAAAATAAAATCCAGCGAATATACCCTTTTTCCTATTTTGGCATTCAATTTGTCAAAAATTAGCGAAAATTAATTCCAGCTAAAATAAAGTATTCTACAGTACTGAGAATATTACAGTTCCCTTTTAATACAGGGGTGTCATAAAAAGCAATTAAGTCTACAATTGCAAACTGGTTTAGATAAATTTACAGTTATTATAGCATTATATACTGGACAATTTATTCTATTTTGACAATAGGAACGCATGTCATTTATGAGAGCACATGCACACATATACTATCTCTGCATTGTGGGGGTACAGAACATTAATCAATTAATGATAAAAAAACGCATATGATTTTGAGAAGCAGGGAAATTATTAGGTTAGGTCAAGGGTTACACTAACATTGATGGTATTTATCAGCTATTAAGTTAAAGTGTATTTTGATGGGTGAAACAGGGTTCAACAAGCATTTTAGATTTATTAAAAAAAATCTATTTTGTAAGAAAATATATTCACATCACCTTTAAGAAAATTGTAAAAGCCATCGAGTCAGGATATTATTAACTATAAGTATCATCATTATCAGACAGATACATGTATCTGGTCAACTATGTGCAATTACCAAGATGCTATTCAACCAAAGATCTATGTTAGTAATGTGTTACCTTAGGAATAATAAAAATCTCATTCCATAATGCACTTACCTATAGAATGTAGGGTTCTCTGTGACTGAATCATTAGGCATACTTTCAATCCATGTGCGCTGCCTTTCATTCAGTAAACTTTCACCCATTGCTTTTCTACCATCTTTGACTAGTGGTACTTTCTGTGTTTTTATTTCAATTACTTCATCATTTCTCTTCTCTTGTAACTTTTCATATTCCTTCACAAGTTGCACCTGAGATTTAATTATATGGTTAAAGTACTACAGTTTGCTATCATTATACCGGTACATACTTTGAGAAGTACTGGTACCTCATTCATAACACATAGTACTGATAAGACCACACAAACAAAATGTTTCAAATTCGGCACAGGCATTTTGCAGGTATAATTAATTTATTAATGGAGGGTGATGTGCAGTGGCAAACCAAGTGAATAAAAAAAAACAATTGCTCACACACACAAAGTACAGACTGCCATAGTCATATCACGGTAATATTATTTGTGTTTTTACATTGCAGAGCCAGATGGTCCACGATACAATGACTGTGTTTCTGCTGTAATGTCTATGTTTTTCTATGTCACTGAAAACAACAACAGTCACATGAATTATTGAAATGAATAACAGCAAACGGTAGCGTTGCTGGGCATGTTGTGTGACAGATACTTGTGTCACTGAAATCGACAACAAAACAGTCATGGAAGCTATCGGGTAATCAACAACATAAGAGTGTAGCGATAGCATCGCTGGGTGTGTTGTACAGCAGATATATCATCTGAAAATAAAATGCCGCTACATATAAGCACTCGAAACAGACATGAAAGAAGGTGATAATTATTGACAATTGACCACTTCACACTTCGGTGATATTTGGGGGAGTTTGACTATTTTTATCTGGCCGAGCTAGAATTTGGTCGAGTTCGACTGTACTCGACCATAAATTGAGAAAATATAGGTTAGTGGTAAAAAATAATAACAGCTGTTGACTGCTATATATATTTAACCATTTTAAAGCTGACAATTTTTTATATCTCAACATTCAGAAAGTATTTTTTAAGGCCCCCTCACCCCTGATCTGAACACAAACTTTACACTCCAGCCCCCCCCCCCAATGTCATTCAGTATGCCCCTCCAAATAACTACAAGTGACCAGGTGAGGGGCATATACAATGGAAATGGGGGAGGGGCACTGGTGGGGCAGTGTTAGGATTAGGTGTAGGGGTCCTGAGAAACTCTTACAGTACCCAAGAAAGAAGATAGGAAGATCAAGAAAAAAAGGTGAAGACAGAGAGGGGGAGAATGGGGTAGGGGATTAACATGGTAGTAAGTCACTACACACTTAGCAACTTCAGTCATTTCCCCCCACATATCCCAAGGTGAGGATGGTCGGGGTTTATATTAACTGACGCACGATCCCTCAACGCACCAACAACCAATACGACAACAGACATTAAAGCGCAGAAACCCAAAATATATGTATATAACGTAAGAAGCTCACCTCTGCATCGAATATCTGTCTGTATATTTGTCCACTTGGAACAATGCGCGCTTCCGCCATCATGATTCGATTCGTCTCAACCGCTGGAATTATAACTGAATGCCCTAAATTACAGGCTTTATCAGACCGAATCAATCACAAATTGATCGATCAATATAGTAAGCAAGCCCGGTATATGTATGTCAGATCGAAAATAAAGTTACTTTTCGCGAAACAGATGATGCAGTGTATTGTAAACAAAACCCAAATTTGTAGATGATGACCGATCCGATCACAGTAAAATCCGTTGAGCTGGAGACACAAGTTGTTCCTGTTATTTATCCACTTTAGTGACGTTAATTCGGCGTATGGCTATATTCCTTACATAGTATATATATCTAATTCAAGGACGGTTTCGTTGTTTTTCGTGTTACCTATCAAGAAATCACAATAAAGGCCTTATCACAATATTTTTCGCCACTCAGCCGCCATGACAGTAAGTTTGGTTCCCAAAGCAACAATCCAAGTGACCTGACCCAGTGAGGAACTGTGGGTAATGTGTCGCCGCTAACGGCCATTTTCTACGGATCACTTGTTTTTATCGAGGTTCACTAGTATATTATTTGTTTGTTTTTTCTCCGAATGGAGTACAAGGAAGAAAAAGTTAATTTATTCAGAATATTGTAATTGTGAAATACATGCATATAATCAAAAGTCCAGCTGATAAGCACAAAGATTGTCCGCTTTCAAATAGAAACATTTGGCTGTTCATTTTCTGATATAGTGTCAAATGATCAACACGTCCCATGACGGTGGCAGATACTAGTAGCACCTTCCACTTTACTACTATTATTATCACTAAAATTATGATAACAAAAATTTGGTAACACTTCCACCACGAAGTTAGGGATTGGTCAGTTACTTCGGCCTAGGGGGGGTGTCGGTGGATCAGTAGGGGGGTTACCCAGTTTTTGATTGTGCGGATAAGGGGGGTCACCCTGTTTTTGATATCATGTTTTCCACAATTCACACACGCGCTCATGCATATATTTTTTTAAATGCTATTTCAGAACAAACGATAAAAAAGTTAATCGTACAAATGTGTTCTTAATAATAACTATTACCTATATGTTGATGCAAAAAATGTTATAGGCTAAATATTTTGAGGTTAAAGTTGCCAAATAACTAACAGATTATGCAATGCGGCTAGAACCCCAATTATACAGTTAAGTTTTAAACACATCCCAAGTCCATGTGCTGCTGATATCAGATTATTTTATTTAAAGTCTGAAGTCACCATTGTATAAGATATTTACTGGATTTATCCAATTATAACAGGAGACGGAAAGACAACACCGTGACAGCAATTAGTACAAAGAGCAGTGACAGTTTTTGTTCAGCAAATCAAAAAAGTTAAATTTGTGAAAATGCTGATATATAAATTAAAATAAATGATGAAAAAATAAATAAATAGTTTTTTTGTTTTTTAACTTTTAAATATGCATATTTTGCTCTGTAAAATACCAAAATCCAACACAAATTTAAGCAAAAATCAAAGTTTCCTTTGTTATCATAAGCACAGATTGTGCTTCGGGTGTAAAGCTTTCTCGGTCTATAAGATATGAAAGATATTTTAAATCCAGCTTAGTTTTCAAAGAGTTCAAACCGCCTAGATTCAAGTCCTCTTTTTCTATCTTATAAGGGCATTTATAGAGTGAGTACTCCACAGCTTTGCTTTTATTTACTATCTTTAGCAGCATAGATTTCCCTCCTTCCTGCAGCCTTTTCTGTAGTTATTTGTTGGCTTTATGCTTCCCCTCCCCTCCTAAGGTCTATTAAATGCAAACGCTAAAAATTATGTCAAAATTATGGCAAACCATGATATTTTCAATGCACATATAATACATTTTGTAATCATGTCAGAGCCAAAACTGTTAATGTTTCTTTGTTTTTTTTAGGGGGGTCAGCATGTTTTAAGTTTTAAAATATAATGTTGTGGGGGGGGGGGTCACCCACTTTTTTTTTATTTGATAGGGGGTGGGTCAACTGAGATTTACAGCTGGCAAAATGGAATCTGCCGACCCCCCTAGGCCGAAGTAACTGACCAATCCCTTACGACATTCCGTTATCTCCAAGAGTGCAATGTTTATTGACACATTAGCGCCCTCACCCTCACGAACGAAGAGAATGGTGACATGAGCATGGACCGTAGGTAGTTGCTGCTGTTTTTTCCAGTTACACACATTTCGGTTTCGGATATCCATTCTACCAAAGGCAGTTCAATGGTGTATCCACATTCTATATTCTACATTTAGTGTTTAGTGTTAAGTTCTTATAGAAGCAGGAATAACTAAGAATTACTAACTGAATTTTAGAATTCAAAAAATACAGCAAGTATAAAATTATACTGGGTTGGGCTGCTGGAAAAACGGAGATAAAAGAAAATATGGAGATTTGATATCCTTCAAGTATTTCGAGTCAGCATACTAACAATAGTTTGTTCGCAATACCTAGCCTCAAACGGTATATTGGGTCAAGGTTGCAGATTGAATCCCTGTCTAATCAGGACTTGATACTTCCGACACAGTATCGGCGTTTGCTCATACTATATGTTCCGTTCCGTATTATCTCGATTCTGTTCGAAAGGGTTCGGCTAGTCAAAAAAAATAGAAATTCGAAAATACCAATGGAATTCATTTAATTCAACTCTACGCCCATCGCCTAGGCTAGGGGGTCAACATTAAGTCTGTTCCAACGTGATTTTATAAACAGAACTTTTAGTCGTGACGCGCCGGAGAGGTGGGCGATAAAAGGTGTTCTTTCGAAATCGTCCCCAATTGATTGTACCTCGTCAGTCTCACCAAGACCGCCTTTCAATGCATGCGATGAGAATTCAGCCTGGAATTACATCTCGAAATGAGAACAGAACTGTTTGCACTCAATAAACGAAGGTTCAAGTATAATGTTCCAGTTTCATGGAAAGAGGAATTGTTATATGAAACTGTGAGAGTAGTGGACGAATCAAACGATGCTCAGTCCTGACTGGATATGGGATTTCCCCCCAGAATTGTTTTTCTATTTAGCAAATGAATTACTTTACTGTGTCTCGTTACTTACCTGTTGGGTGTAGTTAATTCAAGTTTCCTAGAAAATTATCACCGACAGCTGCAGTTGTCTAGGAGCTTCCGCGCTACTAGTAGATAGATAGATAGAATTTTTTTTATTTGGAACGTACCAATGAAATCTTGAGTAAAGTCCAAAAATAACAATAACAAAACAAAACATTCAGAACAACAAAAACCTACAGTACTAAAACATATCAAGAATATAGAAAATAAATTTTGCAAAAATGCTAAGAATGAAAAAATCATTACTTTAATAGGAAATAATTCATCCATGCTAAAATCTTCCAGCTTTGGGGCATAGATGTATAAAGCTGCAAGGAATCTAGATCTTTGTTCTTTGATTTGACAATTATTACAATATAAAATGTAATGTTTCTCATCCCCTACTTCATTGCATTCATGGAGATTACATAGCCTGTTTTCCTTCAAAATGCCTTTATGTCTACCGGATTCAATGGGAAGAAAATGTGCAGAAGTTCTAAATTTAGTATAAGCTATTCTATGATTTTTATTTTTTCCAAATAATGTTCAAATTCAAAATTTCCTTTAGCACACCTGTAAAAGTCAAGCTTACAATTGTTCAACAAATTGTTTTTCCACTTCATACGGTACAAACATTTGAGCTTCTCTTTAAAAATATCACAAAAATTATTCTGATGTGGGTCTGAATTAGTTAGATCTGTTATGACTAGTAATTTTTGTATAAAGTTAAGCCATGGGTCATGCACAAGAGTTTTGTATTCTTCATAGGCTGCATCAATTATAGAATTGTTTGTTTTTTTACATACTAGTCTTTGATAATATTTCCTAACTGAAACACAAATATCCAATATAAGTGGATATTGACCTAATTCACCTCTACATGGGTCATTAGATGCCTTCCTATGCACATCCAGAACTCTTTTACAGAATTTAATATGAAGTTTTTCTGGAATTAATTTATCTGAGAAAAGTTTTGTTTCAAAATTGCAATTGTCAACTGTACATTTATTTTTACCACACCCCTTGTAGGTGTTCAGCGTAACCCCTCCCCCACACATCAGCCCCATATAAAGCTGTGAGTTTGATTATAGAGTTAAATAGTTTTTTAGCCAGACTAACAGAATAACATTCCTCACTGATCCAAAGCATTTTGTACATCTTGAACAGTGCTTTCTGTGCTTTGTCTTGTAGCCTAGACATAGCATTTTTTTTTTATTATTATTTACGTTAACCACATATATAATTACATAGATTTAACAAAAGAGTAAAAAATTCTACAAAAAAAATATGGCAACGAGATAATTATAAGAATACGAAAATAAAGATAAAATAAAATAAAATAAAATAAAAAGGGGTATGTCAGCGTCACAGCATATTAAATGATTTCCACTTTTCAGTGTGCTTCGCTAATTTGCCTCTCCCTATCGCTATCACTTTTTCTAAATTATAAACTTGCCTAATGAGATATAAACTTCCATGGAAAGAAGGTTTTTCGTTTCTCATTTTGGAAAAGTAAATATGGAGTTTAGCTAGAAGAATAATATGATTTGTTATTTTTGAAAAAACCTTGTTCCCAAGAATAATATCTTGGTTGGACATATTACTAAGGGCGGGCAGATGAGCGAAACGCACCGAAATAGTTTGCCAGAAAGTCTTCACAACTATACACTCACAGAATAGATGAATCAATGTTTCATCATACATTTCACAGAAACTGCATTTTGGTGATGTAATCAGGCTAGAGTTCATGGAATATAAATCTGTGTTTGTAATGAGAATATTATGATTTAGTTTAAATTGAAAATGTCTTGTTCTATTATCAATTGTAGTGGTGAATGGCAAATTATACACATCTGAAAAATTAATACTAGTATGGTCACTATTCAATATTTCTGACAGTTTTCTTTCACTCGTAGGACGGGTGGCAACTTTGTTGATTAACTCTAAGCGTATTTTCCTGCTGTCAATTTCGTTAACTTTGGTAAAATTATTGTTGATATGTAGTCCAAAATCGTAAATTCTAAAATTTCCTTTAATATTTGGAATAGCGCTTACTACCCTATTCCACAACATAATTCCCAAATGTGATAACCCTTGTGTTTGCCATTCGTCCCAAGGAATGAGATCGCCATTATGTCTGAAAAGATCTGATACATATTTTATACCAAATTTGTGAAGTATTCTATAGAAAATATACTTTCCTCTAACCGTAATTACCTTATTATTCAACAAGTACATATCAATACCTAAATCAGTTTGGTTATTTAATTCTGACTATGCGCTGAAACAATCTATGTAAAATGGTGGCAAATTAACATCAAGTAATTCAGTGGTGAAGTTACATTTAAAAACAATACTCCCACCTACATTTTCAATTCTCTTTATTAAAAGATCCTTCCAGACGTGGCCGACATTTTGATCTAGATAACGTATGGTCCAGTTTATCTTTTGTGTTTTATAAATTATACCAATATCTGGTGCCCCAAGACCCCCATTGTCAATGCCCGATATCATAGTTTTACGGGAAACCTTGTATTTACCGCCCCAGAGAAAACTAAACATTGCATTAATTTTTCTCAGTTCTTCGAGCGGAACCGTTATCAAATAAAAAATGTACTGTAATTTAGAAATACCAATTGCTTTCATAATCTGAACTTTTCCAATAAGAGTAAGGTTGCGTTGTTGCCAAATATTAAATATTTTGAGGAGATCAGATTTAGATTTTAAGAGATTAAACTCCAACGCTTCATGTTTATTGTATGAAAATTAAATGCCAACTATTTTAATTGGAGACGTAGGCCACTTAACATTGTACAATTTATCTCTACGCTTCCGCCACCTACCCAACCATAAGGCTTCAGTTTTCTGAATATTTAGCTTAAGGCCAGAGGCCATATAAAACTTGTTAAATAAATACAACAGTTGATTTCCAGAATTTTCTGTTGATAAGAAACAGGTGAGGTCGTCGGCATACGCGGACGACCTAACCTCTTTGTCACCTATTTTGACACCACAGATATAAGGACTTACATTAATTGATACAAGTAGCACTTCCAGCACAATAATAAATAAATATGGTGACAATGGGTCACCTTGTCTAACCCCGCGTGTAATGTTGAAATAGCCCGTACTACAACCGTTATTCATAACACAGCTCACAGGGTTTGAATAATATGTATGCACCCATTTAATAAATGATTCACTAAAGTGGAAAGCATTCAGACATTTAAAAAGAAATGGCCACTCAACTGTGTCAAAAGCTTTTTCGAAATCCATAGCCATCATGATAGCTGGGATATTTTATTCCTTTGTATACGTAAGCATTTCGTCAATCAAACGAGCACACTCACCTATGTTACGACCCTTCAAAAATGCACATTGTGATTCACCAATTACTGACGGAAGAACTTTTTTAACACGTTCAGCAATACATTTTGAAGCCAGTTTGGCATCCACATTCATAAGGGATATCGGCCGCCAATTTTTCAAACTGATATGGTTTTTACCCGGTTTATTAATTAATGTGATAACGCTTTGCTTTTGTGAATCAGATAACTCGCCCTGAGCATAACCCTCATTTAACGAACCCATGACCAAGTTTCCAATAATGTGCCAGAAACATCTATAAAAAGAAACCGTTAGACCGTCGTTTCCAGGTGATTTGTCACACGACATCTTTTTTAGAACCCTGAAAGCTTCATCTAATGTGATATCACCGTCTAGGACAGTGTTTTGTTCTTCCGACAGTTTTGGTATATTTTGATCAAGAAATTCATCTTGGCACAAATTGTCAGTAACACGGGACAAATACAGGTCACTATAAAAAGACTTAATTTCTGATAATATATGTTCAGGATGCTCTAAAATCTCGCCTTTCGCCCTTCAAGTCTAACATTATGGGATCGTCTACTGTTAGCTTTTTCTAAATTAAAAAAATATTTTGTGTTTCTTTCACCCAATTCATACCACTTTGCTTTGGAGCGAATAATTACGCCATCTGTTATATGATTATAATACAATTCTAATTCATGTTTACATCTATCCAATTGTTCATAATTAGTCTTAGTTGGCTCACTGGCGCATACAACCTTGTAATAATTTAATTCTTTTTCTAAATTAGCAAGTATTGCTCTTTTTTCTTTTGCCTTTTGTTTATTGTATGTTACCGTAATTTGCCGGATTTTAAAATTAATGAAATCCCATAATATCCGTTTATTGTTATTTTTTTCTTTAAATTCATTTTGCCAAACTGGAATATTTTGTTCGATAAGCTTTACATACTCTGGGTCCCGCACCAGACTGGAATTAAACTTCCAGTAAGATTGGCCCCTGGACATACCCACCCACTTGAAAACAATAGCAACTGCATCATGATCAGAGCCAATGGATGGAACAATTGAAATAGATTCTACCTGATTTTGTGCCGAATCCGAAAGTAGAAAATAATCAAGTCTACTACAGACATTAGAATTTGGCCCCCTTCTCCAAGTAAACGCTTTGGTATTAGGGTGTCGGGCCCTCCAAATATCTACCAGATCGAACACATTAATAAATTCCCTAACACAATTTAGTGACGCACGACGTGCATAATGGCGACTTCCGAGTCTATCTAGTGAACTATCAAGGGTGAGATTGACATCGCCCCCTATAAGCTTAATTTCATGTGCATCAGTACATTGTTGTTCTAACAAAAGCGTTACATCTTCAAAAAAAACCTAGGTGATCAGTTTCAATATTTGGGGCATAAATATTTAAGAGCGAAAACTGAGTATCATTGAATTTAATTCGAGATAAAATATATCGACCGTTATTATCTGAAACTGTAGTTTGAATATCAATTATATTATTACGAATTATGGTCATTACTCCCCGACTATTATTAGTACCATGCGAATAGAAAATACGTCCTAAAATCTCTTGGGACCAGAGCTTCAATATTCGGTGCGGAATCGGTTTCCTGTAAAAAGAAAATATCAGCGCGTGTATTATTTAACCACATGATTAAACGTGCTCTTGCCTTAAAGTTGCGGAGACCCCGGCAATTTAAAGTAATCACCTTAATTTGAAAATCCATTCTGATTTAACAATAATTTCTTTTGTTGACATACCTACTAAAGAAAAAAAAGAATAAATATAAATTGTAAACATTATATGATACCGGTCACTGGTAGCATAGTGGTTGTCGCTCCAGACTCATGATCGGTAGACCCAA
This sequence comes from Saccoglossus kowalevskii, assembly GCF_978046115.1. NCBI lineage: Eukaryota > Metazoa > Hemichordata > Enteropneusta > Harrimaniidae > Saccoglossus > Saccoglossus kowalevskii. Next base: position 9,828,523 of record NC_140657.1, read on the forward strand.
GTTCAAATCCTACCTTAGGCTGAACATCAAAAGGTTAACCCCTACCCTGGGTGAGTGTGCCACAGACTCAATGGGAAGGCCAATTCCACTGGCCGAGATTCATTCACTAACGAATGCGACTTTGGGGGAACCTTTGTTAAGGTCCGCAGGTGCTTGTGTTCGACCGAGCCTGGTTGACGCCAGGATAGCGCATTAAAATTGCCATTTGACAGAGAGATGGCCACACAACACAGCCCTGTCATGTAGTCCCAAACATGAATATGACTTCTGTGGCAAAATGCACTATGTGTCAGCACTAGCACTTGCAATTTGCACATACAAAAAAAAAGTCAGGAGAGACAACGGTGACATTCAATGTCCAGAACTGTCGCCTGGCACAAAAATATTTAAAAAAAAAAAAAAACATTATATGATAATAAAATTGAGAAACAAGAAGTACAAAAAAAAGAGAACATAACCAACAAATAATTAACATAAGAAAAACGAGTGATGTATAAGACGACATCCGTGAACTTCACGTTTTAATAAACAATTAATTCAGGAACCATATTAGACATTATTGTTGACTAATGCCGAATTCTTACAAATTGTATTTTCATATTTTTAAATATTGGCATTATCGCTTGCCTTACTACAAATAAAACATACAATTGAAAATCATATGGACGGGAAAAGGGGCGAACAACTAATAAAACAGTACTTATTTCAGATTTGTTTCAGGCGTTTATCAATGTCCTGGATTGTCACGGAACGCAGACTGTCATCTTCTGCTTGGTACATGGCAGTGGCCGGTACTTTCCATGCAATAAAACATCTCTTTTCTGGATACCGTTCCCGAAACATTTTAACAAAACGTTGACGTAGAGTTTTCCTTTCCTTTCCTTTCCTTTCTCGTACCGTTTTCCGGTATGGAAGTGAAGTTTAAATTATTTCTATGAACTCGATATTCGAGGTTGTCGTAGGAGTTTTCCAAACTGGTGATTTTCTCACGTAATACTTTGCTTTCGGTCAACGGGTGTTCAACATTATATTTTGTTTTCGCCATTGAATCCTCCACCGTCGCCACTTGACCGGTAACTGAGACATAATTTCCCTCCAACAGAGAACACCTTTCGTTTATTTTTTCCACATGAATTTTGACATCTTCTATACGCTTACCTATGTTGGAAGTCTGGTTACACAGGTGGAACAACATCTTGACTATAAACTGTTCACGGTCTTCAACTCCAAGTTGCATAACTTTGTCAACATCCCTGCTTTGAATCAGTTTGTCAATTCTACCAGAGCGTTCTTTACATCTCGTTTCCATCAGGAATTTGTCTATAGTATTACCGATATCACTATGCTGAGTCCCGGCTTTATTAGCTGGCATATGATCAACGGTATAGTTGAATAAAATCTAAGTCGACCGTTTTGCTGGCTCTGAAATCTTTACGACCACGGAGCATACGAAAAAACACTACTCACTCATTCCTGTCATGCGCAAGGCTGGACGTAGCATTATGAAACTCACCATTTGTTTGAAAAACAATGCCAAGGTAATTATAATAATTAACACATTGTAATTTAGTGGCGTCCATATAAAACTGAAATTTGTTTTCTAAGTTTTTACCTAGTCTATTAAAAATAATGATTTTGCTTTTGTTAATATTTACTTTTAAATGCCAATTGTTACAGTAATTTTGGACTGCATCAATGCACTTTTGTAACCCTTCTTGGGTTGTAGAAAACAATAGTAAGTCATCAGCATATAACAAACAATTGAGCTTCAAGCCATTTAAATCTACAGTACATATGAAAATATCTGCTTACAACTGGTTTTCGACACGGCTTATCAGCTACCTCAAGTGTCAAATCCATGAAATAAACAACCAATGTCAATAGAGTAGCCTAGGTGTTAAAAATGGATTAAGTACTGGCAAACCAACTTCTGCATGGGTATGTCTCTAAACGCGAGCTTTTTAGTTGATTTAGTCATCTTTTTTGAACTCAGAAGCCCTCAAAACCTAATATTACATGTAAGAACGAAAAAAAAACGTATTTATTCCCAGTCCCTCCACAACTCGCGAACATAGATTATAACATAATTTATTTAGGCACTCCGCCACGCCAGCATTGAATAGTACACACGAAATAACAATGACAGCTATTTTCACAGTTTTGAGTACAGATTTCAGAACACTGATTTAATTTCACTTCTACCCCAAGAAATCAGAACACTGTTTCTTGGCATATGGTATTCAGCACCTGTCAGTTCTATAAACGTGTACATTTACGAACAGGTGTGAAACGTGTGATAACCCATAGGTAACCTTAGTGACAGCCATATAAATAGTGCTTGACTACATACAATGTTAAATGGCAAAACATTAGACCAGAAACGTGATGATAATCGTGAAAATATCATTATTTACAAAAAAAAGGTTTGTCAGGAATCCAAAGTTTAATTGATTTCCAAGTATTACGCCCTCCCTGTTAGGCTTATAAGCTTTTAAAGGCATACGTAATTTACATAGAAAGGGGAATACTTTGTGACTTGTTATAGGTAGAGAAATAAAGAAATATATAATACATATATTGCATGCACGAATTGTTACATTCTTCGCAAGGAGAGCAGCCTGATTGGACGACAAAGAATTTACCTGGGGTGAGATTTGTCTCCAAATACTACGGTACCGAAGACTTGATTCCCGAGAATCAGAATGAATTTGAGGTTAATAAACTTTGGTGAATTTGGTTAGACGGATCAACAAACTAGGTTTTGCATTTCTGTCAGTTTGCATAACATTCCTGTCGCACCTGATGTGGTAGTTTCGCGCAATTCTTCTGGTTTCGACCAATTAGAAATGAGCAGTGTAAACAATTCACTGTACTGTACAGCGTCCTCGTGATGTGAGCCACCCCTGGAAACCAAGCCGTCTAAAGTTTGTCGCCACGTTTGTTGCTTCAGTTCGACATAGTTACGACCGGTATAGTACATCTGCCTTACACGCACAAACAGCCAGGTTTCAGTTTCCCCCTGCCTTACCTGCACATTTCGACCGCGGTTACGTTTATCGGAATCGTCTAAAATATTTAGGCAATGCAGTAATATTTAATTAGCCGATTTTGTGAAGCTATTTGTGTATTTATTGTCAAACTTTTGTCTTTGTATTAAAGTGTGCGTACGCACATTGCAGTTAATTCAAATTTGGTTTCATTTAGTGTTGTGCGTGTATGATGAATGTGTTCGTTCCCTTATTTATAAATTCTCTATGGACTTGACACACTGACACACAATGAACATGTAGCTACAAAGTTTATTCTAATTTGTTTTACCCACAAAAATCACGAATTTCCGAAGGCGCTTGATGCATTTTTATCCACCACACATTTCTCCTTAGCTGCCGTAGAAATCCGAGCAGTACAAACAAAGTCAAACATTGATTTTGCTTTTGGTTGGTAGAGCATAGTTGTTTACATATTGAGAGTTGTCGGTTGTTATAGCCCCTCTTTCCACTATTCGACACAACTGTCATATGACACATCAATATTCCATCTGATTAAAGGGCGGTAGTCGTCGCGCCACGCATGCGCGAGATATATGGGTCTTGCATAAAGAAAGAAGGCGACTATTACTGTTGCGCAGATCAACGAGTACAAACTGGAACGTTGCCAAGCTTTAATTAGGTATTTTTAGGTGATTCACAGTCACTCTACCTAGTGAGTGATTGAAAGGTATCGAAGACGTCGCCGGCGGCACGGTTACTAAAAAAGACGGTTAGGAAACGCCATTGTTAAAAGGTGTGAATCTGCCTAATCCCTCAAGGATGCGTGTCGCGCTGTGTACGCCCTCTATTGCTTGAGATTTCAAGGTCCACCATTTTGTTTCATTTTTGTGTCGATCACTTGATGTTCCGCGAATTTGAAATTTTAAGCTAGTTTTCGATAGAATATCCACGTTTAGTGAACAAGCTCTACGAAGAACCACACGTACATTTCGGATGAGTACTCTTTGTGACCCTGCCGGCGGTAATTAGTGCAAGTCGCACCCAGGTCAAACCTCGTACTTTCCATTAGAAAAGCGCATTGGATTGTGGGAAAGTAAATGTTTATCAACACAAATGTCGCACATGCACAGCGCGACAACTCTCACCCTTTAAAACTAGACGTAGGTATAGGTTGTGGTTGTCCTCAATCTGTACTCAAAACTATAAACTGGTAACCGCATCTTTAAAGCGAGCAAAGAATCTACTTATATCTAACTGTAATCGAATTAATTATGATAGCAATATTCTACGATGTAAATGTCATTATTACATCTTTGTGCCTTTGTGGCTTAATTAGTGCTTTAGCTGATTTGTCAAAATGCTTCTTTTGTCCACGCTTCTTGCTAAGTTGTGATGAAATCTTTCTTGAATTCTTAATGTGTGGATTTAGTAGTGGTTTGCTGATCGGTACTGAAGTGCGGGTTCTTCTTGACATTAATCGTTGAGCTGGAGATCCTAATGTATTATCACGAGGCACATTGCGAAGATTCAATAAATTGAGATACAAATCGGATCCTTCTCGCTCTGTTTTCTCTAGAAGTTTCTTAGCGCTCTGTACTGCTCTTTCTGCAAGACCATTTGACTGCAGATATTCAGGGCTACTTGTTTTATGATTAAAACTCCATTCCTTTGAAAACTGTTTAAACTCTATACTTGCAAATTGTCCTGCGTTATCTGAAATAATAGTGTAAGGGATACCATGTACTGTGAAATGTCTCTTGATTTTACTTATCACAGTCCTGGATGTCATATTACGTAGCGTGTCCATTTCAAACTATCCCGAGTATGAGTCCACAAGCACAAGATAATGTAGACCATTCCATTGAAATATATATGTTGCTACTGTTGACCATGGTAGATCTGGTACAGGATAGGATTTTAGTGGCTCTTTCTGTTGGTGTGCTCTCAAGCTATTACACACAGCACAGGAAGACAATGCTTTAACAATGTCGTCAGACATGCATGGCCAAAAGACAATATCTCGGGCTCTGTGCTTAGTTGCTTCAACTCCCGGATGTCCTCCATGTAGTAGAGCTATGTATTTGGCTCGTAATGATGTCGGTATAACTAATCTAAGTCCTTTCATTACAAGACCGTCATCAATTGTGAGTTCATCACGGAACGCATGGTAAGATCGAATTTCAGGCGAAAGCTTCTTGTACATTGGCCATCCGTGCTGAATTACATTAGTTAGCTTTCTTAGAGTGCTATCAGTACTTGTCTCAATCTTTAATTCAGCTAATCTTTCATCTGATATTGGCATGATGGTCATTACATCAAATTTCATGTCTTCTGAATCACATTGCACAGTGTTACTGCATGGAGCTCTGGACAATGTATCGGCTAAGTATAATTCTTTACCTTGTTTATACACCAGTGTTATGTTGAACTTTTGTAGCAGTAACATCATTCGCTGTAGGCGAGCTGGTGCTGAATGAAGTGGTTTGCTCATTATGGAAATTAGTGGCTTATGATCAGTCTCAACTGTTATTTCTTTCCCGTAGACATAATCATAGAACTTGCAACATGAAAATACAACAGCCAACAATTCTTTTTTCAATTTGAGCATAGTTTCGTTCTGTTGGAGTCATCATTCGGGAGGCAAAAGCTATTGGCTCTCCATTTTGTAAGCATGCTGCTCCCAATCCAAATTGTGAAGCGTCACATGTTAACGTCACTGGCATAACAAACATCATAGTACTTAAGAGTTGCTGGGCTAGTTATAGATTGTTTCAGTTGTTCATATGCTTTCTGATGCTGATCAAGCCAACACCATGTTACATCATTGTGTATCAACTCGTACAATGGTGCTGCAATTTCACTAAGGTTATTGATGAACCTTGATAGATAATTGATCATACCTAAGAAACGATGCAGGGCAGCTGGACCATCTGGAACGGCATTTCCTTGATTGCCCTTACCTTCTCTGGATCTGGTTTCAAGCCTTGATCTGTGAAAAGATTTCATACATAGCTGACTTGTTTCAATCAAAACTTGCATTTATCAGGATTCAGCTTTAAGGAGACTTGTCTAGCTCGATCCAATACTTGCTTTAAGTTATCATCATGCTCATCATTACCATTGCCTGCTACAAATATATCATCTACAATTATTTCGCATGGATATCCAGCAAATATCTGTTCCATTGAACATTGATAGACCTCAGATGCTGAATTTATACCATACAGCATTCGAAGAAATCTGTACCTTCCGTATGGTGTACTAAAAGTAGTACACAATGAGGATTCTGTATCTAGTGGTATTTGCCAAAATGCACATTTTGCATCCAGTTTTGAAAACACGGTAGCATTTGCCATATTTGCTGCTACCTCTTCCACAGTGCGCATAGGATAGTGTGGACGCTGAATTGCCTTATTAAGATCTCGAGGGTCTAAGCATATTCTTATTTCATTGCTACTCTTTTTTTTTGGCGGCAACCATTGACGACACCCATTCAGTAGGTTCTGTTACAGGAGTGATTACACCTATGTTAGTCATTCTACTCAACTCTGCTTTGACCTGGTCATTCATTGCTTTAGGAATTCTTCAAGCAGGTTTAACCACTGGAGGTACACTAGGGTCGACTTTCATTTTGTAAACACAAGGCAATTTACCAAGATCATCATTGAAAAGGTCAGAGTAATCTTTGAGAATAGATTCAGAGAATGATTGTACAGTTCCTATTTGATGAAGTTCTTGGCCAAGTGAGATTAAATGCATTCGTAGGCAGTCCCGTAAGCCAAGTAGTGGTTTGACATTCTTTTCAACAATGTGGAATTCCAAATTGTAAGTATGGTTACCACTGCAACATGTCAAATTTGTGGTTCCAACAGTGCTCATACTATCACCTCCATATGCAATTAATTGTACTCTTTTACGTGTATCAATTTGTTCTTTATGTCCTGCACACACATGCTGATATACTCTCATAGGCAAGACATTACATTTAGCACCTGTGTCAACTTTAAAGTCAACACGTCTGTCATTAATATATACACAACTATGGATTTCATCTTTGTTTACAGCAGAATTCATACCAATAGTTTCTATGTCAAAATCTTCAATCACAAACTGATACATGTCATCATCATATTCTTCAACTTCATGAATTGCTCTGTTGAACCCACGATTGTTTCCACTAGATCGACAGCATTTCTGAAAATGGTTCATTTTATGGCAACCATGACATGATTTACCAAATGCTGGACATTTCCTAACAGGATGAGTGTTTCCACAGTTTCGACAATTCTTAATTTGTTTACTAGTATATTTCTGGTTTTGATCTGATGAAGAGTTAGCCTTGTAATTTGGAATTGGTCGCTGCTTAGGACGTGTACCCCTTTGTACTGCATCTATGTTTGATCTGCACTGCAATGTTTTTGAATGCTGTTCACTTATTTCATGTATTTGACAGATGCTGATGGCTTTAATTAATGTTAAATCACTTTCTCAAAGAAGGAGTCGTCTAACACTCATTGGCAATGCCACATACTCGTCTATCACGAATTAGCTCGTCTTGTAATGCATCAAACTTGCAGCTTTTCGCTTTATTTCGAAGATCGCTAACGTATGCCTGGACAGTTTCACCCTGTTTCTGATTACGAGTATTGAATTTATGCCTTTCCATAGTGACATTAGACTGAGGGTTGCATACTTCCCTAAACTTGCGTTTCAGACACTCTGGGTCCTCCCTGGTTTCTGCAGCAGTTATGACAGAACCATCATCTGCATGTATAGCAGCAGCATACACAAATGACCTCTCCCTTTCTATAGCTTCACTACCCGCAAGATTCAACAAGATGAATGCTTTTGTCTTGGGAGTTTTATCACCATGAGCTGCATTTATGAAAATATTCCTGTTCAAAAATCCTCCAATTTTCAGCTACATCCCCTTCAAATATTAAGATGTTTGGTTTTTGAAATGAATCGGCCATAATACTCACTGGAAGACTTCATGAAATTATACAAAGAAATTTAGCAGTGTCTTACTAGAATGTCTTTGTTTGTTACCTGTCAGTCAAAACAGATTTTCTTTACACCATACATAATAAATATACGTGTAGTAATGTTGTGGAAAGCAGGATCCCACTTCTGACACCATATAGAATCAAGGATGGTTAGACCAGGTAGAGGATTACACAGGATTTGTTTATTACACACAACTATAGGTGCAGCCATCACACCATGGCTCAGGTAGTGAATACAATAGAACATAAAGGTCAAATACAGAGGTCAATGAGATGTGAACTCATTTGCATAATGCATACTCTACAAGTAGCATTTCAATGCTGCCAATATAAGCAAGCATAAACCTAACTTGTCCTGGTTTACATATAACTATTGGTTTATTACTTGTAAGCACAACTTCTCTCTAGTCGTTATACTGATAGTACATATTTTTATTTCTCTATTTTTAAATATAATTACATAGATTACACAAATTTTATTCTTATTAAGACGTGATCATAAAGGAAATAGTTGTTGATCTTGCTTGTACGTGGATTTATTCGAAACATAATTGCCGTTTTGTACAGGACAGACTCCTGAACTTGACCACGTCCATTTACATGAATATCTGACGTATTTACACTCTTTAACATCCGAAGTTCCAAGTTCTACATTCGAACTGTCATTATCTGATATATTAAGACGGCGGTTGATGATTATAGTCGTGAAAATATGTTGGGTTTGGATTAAAGTGCAGATACTTGGGTGGGGTTTCTGAAATATAACAAAAAAGCATATAAATAATGTAATAACGACGCTTTCCCTCTGTGAACGGATGTATACATCCGCCGCCATTGTACGTAACTGGGATCAAAAAGTGTTAATGTAAGTATTTTAACCTTTTCGCCACAAATTTTTTTAGCTCAAATTTGTCTGCACTTTTTTCTTATTGTCGCATACGACTTATTTACCACTTCCGTGTCACTGAGAATGTTCTAGAACCGTACTGTGTCTGGGTGGAATATTCTAGATTTTTTAGAAAATGGTTGAATAGGTAATAGAACACTGCACGAGGCAATAGAAGGTAATGGAACATTCTAGAAATTGGTAGTAAGTTCCAGACTCATTATGTATGCTGATGTAATGGTCTATTTATAGACAGTGGGGGTATATATAGGGTAGTTGTTCAGCACCGAGTTCAGATCGGAGATCTCGTTTAATTGTATTGGAGTTTAAGTATCTAGTCATTGGAGAAGTGGAGTTTTACCGCGTTATTGTACTTGATGTTTGCAGAGTATAATAATACCAGTACCAGTTGAAACCTCATCTGTTGGCTCCGTGTTCGTATTTTATCATCGTCGCCAGGGAAGTCTTTCTGTTACTGTTGCCATTTTGGTATGTGAACCATCACACCTGTACTATACCAATTACGGTAATATTACGTTGCGTGTGACACTTATATTATTCAATATTTCTAGAATTAACTCCTAATTTTTTGAGCCACCAGACAAAGTTTAAGTCAATTTTATGTTTTTACTCGAAAAATTCGGCTATATTTGTCCCAATCTTCTGAGGAAAAGTGCAGACTATAAACGGAAATATTTTGAGAATATGTGATGAAAAGAGGGAACTCGCGGTGAAAAGGTTAATATATTAATGCGCCCTTTACTAAAAAGTAATACGATGAATGTGAATTTCAGATCAGTTTTAAAATGTTTGATCATAATTTGCGTAATAGAGATGACAGTTATTTTTTTTCGATCGCCATCCTAACATTACGTTTTCATTTCGACACGCAACAAAGGGGTTATTGTCTGACACCTATAACATTATAGTTATATACCCTATATATAAAATATGTTTTTGAAATGCAGTCCCTCACCCCCTTGGCTATTTTCGCCGATTTTTCGTCGCCGGAGCGATTCACGTCCCAAATTTTGGTTCTCTTGGCGTCTCTAATAAATACCCTATCTAACCGCTGGACTGAATTAGCTATATTATGAAAAATTCATAGAAGATTGGGCGAAAATCGGTCGTTTTTGGTCTCAACGTTTTTTTGCTCGGAAACGCAAGGACGATAAGACTCGATTTTCAAGAACGCAGGTCGCTCGGATCGGACGGTTTCTTTTGTTTTGAGTCTGTTGTGTGTCTAGAAATTAAACATGACAACTTTGTTTTTTGGTGAATATAGAACATGCTCTGTTCCAATAAAGGATTTTGATATGCAAATCGAACAATTTTAATAGTTCCTTATTGTAACGTCTCCTATATAAATAGTCCTCTACTCCCCAGAATTTGACAATGGTACTAGCCCAGAATGAACTTTCTGTTCAGTGCGTCTTTGATTGTAGCAATGTTTACGCCACTGTACGAAAATACGCACACTCGAATTTGACAACATTCACTTGAGCATTTTAGGATAGTGGGAGTAGAAGCAAATAGATGGAAATGCCAGTTACGTCACTCATGAAGATTGATGATTCGATTGCTGGCCGGGATAGATGTATTTAGTGTTCATTTCTATGCAATATGTTTACACCTGCGATTCTCAATTTGGATGTGTAAAATCATATCGCTGCTGCGGACAGCGACGGCTGACAGATTGTTTTGGTTCTGCGGCTTTCTTAGCATGGGCAACTGATTTTTAGGTTTCTGTTTTTTTAATATTCTGACGTTTACTTGGTCGTATTTTGTATATACTACTATATACTATATATATACTATTTTTTGTGTACCTTCTCGCCCTACAATTCTAGGATTAAGTAGCTCATTCTACTCAGCTTGAGTGTGCATAAATTTACTGGTTGTTTTATGTTTATTTTCATTACCGAAAAACTTGACCTCAAAGTTGGGGTAACTTTTCACTTGCGGCTTTTAACTGCTCTGTGTTTTTTTGGCTTGGCTGATTTTGTTCATACTTGACAAGCAGATCGTACCGTCACTAATTTAAAAAAAAATATCTTGCTCACCGCTGCCATGGCAACAGCCAGAAACTGATTTTTTAATACTTTCGCCCCAAATGTATTACCTACTAGCAGTCTTGTAATAGCAGTGTATATGATCATGTTTGTTTTTATTTTGGCTACGTTGCACACTGGTAAGAGATCACCGGCGCCAACATTTTTACATAGACTGGCGCAGTCGGGGCGATTAATTTGTTTTTGTAGTTTAATTAATAAATTGCGAAATGGAGGTGTTAGCGCAAAATCCCTTGTAACTGCGAACACCTCCATTTCGCGATTTTTTTATTTTATCTTGTATTTAAATATCAAACACCAGAAATTTGTTTTAAAATCCGATGACTCATTTACGAAATATAGCGGATTCTGTTAAATTCGCACCTAAGCTCCCCCCGTTTGACCTCGTTTACGTGACCTCTTGGATGTGACGTCATAAGTGTGACAGCCCTGTTCAGTTTGCCGCCATTGATATGTAAACCGTATGTAAATGTCGTTCGTGATCAGCTGTGTTATTGTTGATTTTCGTGTATGTTCTACGGTTTTATTTTAGTGATATTGCAACCAAAGACGCGAACTGTTGCGTTTGGGAATTTTTTTTTATTCATTTGAGCTTCGTATTTAAACTAGTAATGTCAAGTCGTTGTGACAGACGAGGTAAACGCTGCGTTGCTTTCGGGTGCTGGAACACGAACCTTGACGGTGTTTCGCTTCACGCATTCCCCCTCGACAGACCGTCTTTGAGCAAACTTTGGACGAAGTTTGTTCGGGTGAAGAGAGCTAAATGGCATGGTCCTACGAAGCATTCTGTGCTTTGCTCAGTCCATTTCACAGACGAGTGCTACCCGGCAAAATACAAGTTTATGCGTGCGATGGGACAAGTTCCGGGAAGAAAAACTTTGCACAAAGACGTCACTTTATTTTATTACTAGGACGTATTCTGCTGTTAAATTCATTCATAGTTCAAAGTTGCGTTGTGATTACCACAGGAAGCCCAGGAACTATAATCAACTGTTCGCAGTCCATATGAGTGGGGGGGGGGGGTATAGGCTGGTATCTAGTGTAAGAAATAGACAAGGGATGAAGGCTCCAGTCAGCTCATATTGTTTTAAACTGGAAAAAACAGACGAACAGAATGAAAAATAAAATCTATAAAAAAATACCAGCTTGAAGAATATTAGTTGCTCTTTCAAATTTCGCCAAAGTCTTGCCTATATTTTACCTATATCTGCAGAAAAAATCAAGAAAACTACACAATGGCAATCCTAGCGAAGCGGATCGCCAATGAACAAAAATGTTCGTAAATATTACTGACCGCAAAAGACGCTCATCACGAAGTGACTTGTAGAGAAAAGTAAAATAATTAATTTTGACATAAAAATATTTTTTGACTACAAATGCAGTTTTTACTAGCGATGGAGTCAGGTTTAAATATTCAACGTGTTAAAATGTCCAGAGTCGTGGATCAGACGTGCCGAGTCTTTTATGTGTGCGATAGTAAGTGAATGTAACGATAAACATTCTAGCATAGGTGCTGACAGGTTCATCGTCGGACTGTCACTACAGCGAGACTTTAAAGTGCGGTGGTCGTCGCGCAGCGCGTGTTCGAATTTCATGTAAATAAACAATGTATTTTACACGCGTTGTATACGTCGCTATGAGTCCCATGTCGAACAGGATGCGACACGACGACTGCCGCCCTTTAATCGGGACTTCTCCGACAAACTCCCTACCCCGGTCTCATCCTGTACTACAGTATTTTGTTGACGCGTCTTGTAACAGAATGGGGGTTTTGCGTAAATCACTCAATGTATTTTGGAATAAACACGTACATGCGAATAGCAGCCATTAGCATTGACGCGTTTTGTAAAAATGTACGCGTTTTCTACTTTAAATTTGTTTTTGTATTTATATAATATTTAAAAAAATTACATTACTTCAAAATAATCTTACATGTCAAAAAGATAAAGAAAAAAGATAATTAACAATAAAATGAAGTAGTAATAGAAAAAAAAGGAGGAAAGTGAAAGAAAACAATTATGGGGGCTGTTGTTCTTAGTCTGTGTGTGGGGGGGGGGTCATTTCTTTTCTTTTATAAATTGTTGGATTTCCTTAATTTACAATGACTACACGTAAGTAAACTTTAAAAAATGGACTGACATGTATCCTTCAATCACTTGCAGTACTTTGTTCCATTTTGTTTCAAACTTTTTTTCAGTTAAAACATATTTTTCAATGTTAATTTGGTTTCTGATTTTACTCATAAAATAAGCTATTGTTGGGCTAAAACCAGTAAACCTGCTACACTACAAGACGTATTTACCAATTAGTAACAACAAATTTAAAAGAGATTTGTTTTCCAGTACTGCGAAGATAATACTTGAACAGCGTGCGTTAATTTGCCTAGATGTGCAAATATATTGAGGGATATATTCATGGTCGTGGGAACTCAGAATATTGCATTCAGACAATTTTACCATTATATTGTTAACCTTAATAAACATAATTGTACATATTTAAAACATAGAAACGTAGCAGTCGTATTTCGAAAGAGAAATTGTAACAGGTGCAGAAATGATAAAAGTCGAGTAAGTGGAAGGCATTTCAAGTGTTCAGTTGCAGCAGAGTGCGGAACATAGTCGCGAAAACTCAACCGTAAAGACTGGATCCATTTACATTTTGATATGTTCAGATTGAATGCGCCGGGACGTGTAGGGTCGGACATTGTTCAAAGTTGTGTTTACAGTATTACAATTTTCCATGTTGATGTTGGCTGATACTCCATCTCTTTCCAGTTGGATGTCATTATATCTAGATTGAGGTATGTATTATTTAGAGTCCCCAAAAACCATTACTCGGGGGTTTTGCTTGGTATACAAGGACGATGATTGTACCAGCTCACCTGGTGAGTGGCTCATCCCGTATGACGGGCTTACAGCGCCGTGTGAACAAACAAATGACGAATGTGTTACTGTACCTGTGTCGTTAGTCAGACTCAGTATTGGTAGAATAGGCCCTCCTGGACTACCAGGAATTGGTGGTGGGTGGGCATCTTCGTCGTCTTTGTCGTCATCTTTTGGCGGCAAAAGTACAGCTGAAAACAGGAAGGGGTCAGTTTTTATAGCAGGAGTTCTAGAATAAGTGAATGCTTTATAAAATACTAGTAGCAAATCGCGACAGGCGAGATTTTTCCCAACTCTTGGGTCACGTAAATACATTTGTGATTATTCAAACTGGCAGCATGGATTGAAAAAGTTACGATACTGTCATTGGAATGAATGGAAACCATATGAAAATGCACCAATCACGATGCCGGATGTGTAATCATACATCCATCGTCAATGATACGACTTAGTTGACGTCACAACATGCGTGCCACCAATTTTCATATAATAAAACAAAATTTTTTGTTTGTTTTGTTTTTACTATTAACACACCAAACCCATTTCTTTCGTTTTTATAAATATTTATAAATTGAAATCATGGTAGTCGAATCCAACCAGTAAATAAACGTTATGACGTAATTTGAAAATAGAAATCCAGGTTTTTAGTGTAAATTGTACATTTTTTAAATAGTGTAGACAAGGCATATCTTACCTTTTGAGCTGGCTTTTACTTGCTCAAAACCTTTCACCAGTTGGCGTATAATAAACCACTCTCCCTCGGTCCCCCGTTTCTTCAGCGACTCAATAAAATGATCAAAAGCATAGGGCCCGCCTTGATTTATTAAGCAGTCCACAAATTTATTCACTTGAGCGGCGTGTTTTCGGGGTAGTTCAATCTCTTCACACATATCTGCATCCAGAACTCGCTGCGATCGAAGATATGCGAAGTAACGATCGTGTCTTAAATGTTTACATAAAAATTCGCGTTGCTCTTCTAGTACCTGCAAAGTGAAAGTTAAAATAACAATAAGATATGACATGCAATTAGAGCGTGCTCGGGGTAACAGAGTGAGACACTGCGCCGAATAGTGGCATCGTCCGCCTGCACGGTGTTGCTTCGTTCGAACATTCCTCCCTCCACAACACCGTGCGGTAATTCTATTCATAACCGTGTATGTCACGTGGTTGCGCGATAGAAAGTTTACCGACCAATAGAAAGCTTTGTTACAATGACTACCAAAAAGCGCTTAGGGCTTTCCATTTCTGATGTCTTCATCTTCGGCTTCATTTCTGCCAATATATGTTGCAGTGACACCATGAGCTTTGAGGTATCACACCTACTCTTCTACAATACTCAACAGTGGCTCAACACTATTACCACGCTCGATGGTCGCAAGGCTGGTAAAGCATAATAACATAATGATTTACCATTTCCAGCGCGACTAAAAACGAACACATCAGACTCGGAACTGAACGGCTTTTGTCCGAATATTGTATTGCCTCGACATCCAAGCCAACACAGCTTCCACTGTGCGAGCATTTTCACCGCCTGGCAACCATCATGGTGAAAACAAAGGCCAAAAACTCTCAGAAAACGGTACTTTGGGATGGTTGTTGACACCCCCTGAACCGTGTAACAAGATTACCCTGCATATGCAACATATTTAAATTTGGTTGTCTAGGATTTCTTTAAAGTTAAGTTTGTGCTGTTTTTTCGATTTTAGCTGTTTTCAACGGCTTTTCGAGCAGCTCGCACAAAGCCCATAAAAATGCATGGTAGAGTGGTGCGCGTCTTTAATAGCGTCTTGTGACTTAGCTCCGCCCCGACAATGTTGATAGCTTGGCCAAACGCGTTGATGAAAGAAGCAATATGATTGGCTGTTGGTAAACTGATTCTAAACTGTGAGGGCATTGTCACATACACATATTCCTAATGAAATACTTCAAGGTGATAGTGGAGTGCTTCGCCGGAACATTCACCTTGAAAATTCAAGATGAATAGTGGTGGACATAGCGGTTTATTAAAGGGCGGAATTCGTCGTGCCGCGTCCTGTTCGATATGGGACTCATTAGGAAGTATACAACGCGTGTAAAATAATTGTTTATTTACATGAAATTCGAACACGCGCTGCGCGACGACCACCGCGCTTTCACGTCCTATCGACGTGTATCGAAAAATAGCTCGGTGACTCGTGAACGCGTGTAAAATAATTGTTTATTTACATGAAATTCGAACACGCGCTGCGCGACGACCACCGCGCTTTCACATTATTATCATTAATGTTTTGCCGATATAATAAACACTGCTGATCAAGATCACGCTTCATCCGGGCGCGCGGGCTTCACCTCCACAAAATGAAACGGAACCCATTTAATTACATAGATACATCTTCGCAGCC
Organism: Saccoglossus kowalevskii; assembly: GCF_978046115.1. NCBI lineage: Eukaryota > Metazoa > Hemichordata > Enteropneusta > Harrimaniidae > Saccoglossus > Saccoglossus kowalevskii. The sequence continues at coordinate 9,844,740 of NC_140657.1, forward strand.
TCATGTTAAATTGCACTAAGCTATGTCAGAAGTCGTTGGAACCCTGAATTTTAATTATATTTCTTAGCAATTCGTCTTGCACAGTGCTTCCCATTGTACTAAAGGTTACGATATCTTCCAGTATCTTTCTTGGGAAGCATTCTAATTGCGTAATTTCATAGGAATGCGAAAAATGTACTCATCCAGTTGAATTGATACGCCCTAATATAATATGCTGGGCTACACAGTTGCAATTACACGTGGGAAAAACGTCCTGAAAGTTTTGAACGTCAAACCGCAGTCTCTTTAATAAATTGAGGTCAAAATGGCGGATTTCTGTTTACACTCGATCAACGCCCTCAACGACGAAATACCCCAGGTGTGTGAAATTAATCTTATCTAAATCTGTTACAGTATTTGTAAATTTATTTACATTTAACCAACAGTACGAAAAGTTAATGATGAAGTTCTTAACAGAGGAATGTCTCCCAACCATATTAAGTTCAGACCACAGGACAGAGAATATATAATTAAACGACGCAACAGCATGGACTATGAACTATAGTTGACACACACACACTCTCTCTCTCTCTTCTCTCTCTCTCTCTCTGTCAACCATGAATGGATTGCGGGCCCTGGAGATTGTACGACTGTGGCGACTGTGAATCTTGACAATAATAATTGTTAGAGTCCTCAAGACTTATCGTAACCATATTGTATAATCAGGCTCCTTCAGTGTCTTGCTACAATATAAATATTGCCACACAATAAAACGAGACAGGAAGTAACCGACTCATACAAATAAATGTACGTGTAGAATATTTTTTGAATACCTGACACTTCAAATAATGATAATAGTCTTCTCCGTTTTCAAATGTTGGCCAGGAGACCGGCGCCGAAGGCTCTGGCTTTGCCACTTGCATGTCAGTGTATATATGAACTACGTATACAGGGTACACCAACAACTTCCGCCTCCGAATCACGACCTGGAAATCGAAGGTTCATCTAAAATAATCTCCCCGTCTCTGGGTTGGGCACTCTCGTCTTGAGTAATATAAAAAAGTTTGGTCTCGTAAGCGATAAAGTGTGAGAACAAATGAAGAAGACGGTCGGTTGCTAATGCGGAATGTAACTACGTAGGAAACCAGGAAGTCAACTATATATAGGGTAATATAACCTTCAAACAGGGGGTGTATTGTTTCGTTATTTCACGCTAAAATACATATAGCTTGAACAGTGGTGGCGGCACAGGGGGAGGGGTGGCCTCCCCCTCGAAAAAAATCAAGCTGAAACCCTTGTAAGACAGCAAAATTTTCCCCTCAAAATGCAGGAATGGCGTTTCAGAGGGTCTAGATTTTAAATTTGTCCCCGGATCCCCTAGTAAGGTTGGTGAGCAGACCTCGCCCCAAGCAAAATGTCGTGCCGCCGCCTCCAAGTCTGTTGAATTGAATATCAATAAGGAAAACATCATGGAACATGAAAAAAATAGTCCTGAATTCTGAAAGTTTAGTATCAGTATAGCAATAAAATGTGCGATTCAGGGTATTGACATTCAGAGATATGAACAACAAGACCACTGTATATAACAACCGACATTATACAATACAATACGACATTATTTGTTGTTGTTGATGGCGCTGTTCTTTTAGTCGGCTGTTTTATACTGAGAAGACTGCGCCCAAACTCCTTTTTGAATCATAAACGTCAATTTAAGTATTTTGCACATTTTCACCAAATTCAGATGCAGCGGCACGAAATTTTGCATTGGGGAGGGGGGTCTGCGCAATTTTGAAGTCTAGACCCTCTAAACGCCATTTCCTGCATTTTGAGAGGCAAATTTTGCTGACATACAAGGGTTTCAGCTATATTGGGGGGTGCTAAATCTAAATCGCTAAATCAATGTTTTCGAGAAAACTGGAACCCTTATTTTTTTTATTTCACCTTTCATTGAGCCAACCACGCTTCTTGTAATCAAGAGCCTATCAAGTTGCACTTCAATCTGATTAAAATCTGATGTAGTGTACGGGCTTTAATTATTTTGGCTATAAACTTATTTTAATTTTATTTTTTATTATATTTGTTATTAATGCCCTTTTATTTTATTATTTAACTTTGATTTTGATTTTTTTTTTTTAATTCCGCCCTACCTACATCTGATCCGACGCCTATGTAAGTCCCGTTCAAATCTCGCGTAAGTAACAGCCAATCACAGCCCCCCTTTTATACATATGAAAATTGGTGCTTACAAGTCTTAGTAGGGGATTTGGATTATAACACGATCTAAATCCAACGTTAAGCCTATAAACGTTTCATTGTTTTTAGTGCCAAACCCCTTTGTTAAGTACAACAACAAATATTTCGTTGGTGTTTGTGAGCTCTTGTGTGATTGGTCAATGCATGGACAGCTCTTCCACTTCCGTGTTTTACTCCCTATCAATTTGGGCCCTGTTTAACCATAGACAGTATAGTAGTATAGTAACACCAATGTCAAACGCCGTATGCCCAACGTAAGCAGAGCTGGAATATTATGATGAGCAAGTAAACAATGACGTCATATTTACTTCCATACGATGTCACTAATTAATTTAATAAAATTGAAAGTTAGTTTCAGACGGCAGTAATGTTTCCGTACATGTTATATTCAGTCTGTACCCCATTTTCGACAAAATATTTGAATATTTTTGTTTTCATGGTGCATGAATCTTATTATGTTATTGTTTACCGACTATGCTCGTTTTTTATTTTTCTCTGCCACGCATTTTTTTTTTCAAACAGACTTTGAATCCGTATGTTCTCTCGTCTGTCACCATCTTGACAATAGCTCACACTCTTTCAACCGGAATTCATGTCTAAGGTTGTACCCCGTTTTCGTCAAAATACTCGAATATTTTAGTTTTCATGATGCATGTATCTTCTTATTATGTTATTTTCCACCGACTGTGCTCGGTTTTTGTTGTTCTCTGTCTTGCACTTATTTTGAAATTAACTTTCAATCCGTCCGTTTTTATGTCTGTCGTCATCTTGACTACTTATTCACACTTTCAAACGGAATGCATGTGTAAGTTTGTACCCCGTATTCGACAAAATACACGAACATTATTGTTTTCATGATGCATGAATCGTCAAATTTTGTTATTTTCACTGACTACACTTGTTTTTTTGTTGTTGTCTGTCTCGCATTTTTTTAATAGACTTTCATTCCGTTTTCCGTTTTCACGTCTGTCGCCATCTTGACTACACGTCCAGTCTTTCAGCCTGAATGCACGTCTACCTACGTTATACCCTGTTTTTATTAATAATTTCAACAAAATAACTCGAATACTTGTGAATAAATGAGGCACGATTGTCTTTATTATTTTATTTTCACTATTATCGGTTTTTTGTTAGCGTTTCAAAGGGTTTCTTTTACGTGACGATCAAGGAAACGCAAATCTTCGCTATTTTCGATGTTGATGCCCGGGCTCTGAATCACACACACAGAGTTGTTAACATGAATTGCTGTGTCTACTGCGTTTGGATCTTCTTCACTATCATTTCCACCGTCATCAAAATCCGAAAAAAAAAAAACATCGAGCAAATCATCTACACACGGGAACTCGTGATCAGCAACGGCCATTTAGAATACCCATGGAATACCGTAGGCGACTCTCATCAACGAAATTACGCAGACCGCTTCATTGATTGTTTAGTTTGATAATTTATAAACATATATTCAGTGTGAGACTGTTGCTTTCAAGTTGTGTTAATACAAAGATGATTTAAACTTGTCCCTTCCGTTACCAACGTATTCAATATACGGAAATAGCATGTGTGTGCGTTTGCGTGAGTGAAAGATGCAGGCGAAATTTCTCGTCAGTTCTATATATTTCGAACGCGCGTGGTCGGCGCCTTTGATTGCGTTTATTTTGTTCTTTCATTCGCGAAATCTATCACTGGCACCGTTTATTTTGTCATGTCTCACAACTGAATGTCCAAGCTGACTTTGTTTTGTCTGTATATAGTTTTGCGGACAAGGGAGGTCATCTTGGTTGCCTAATTAACTAATTAAAATACCTGTCAGGCATCTCTACCTTAACGAGAAATCGAAATAAATATTTAGTTTATGTTAACGGTTAGTTTAAATCAGCTTAACTTTTTTCCAGCCTACCCTGCTACAATAGAATCGCTGGAGTTGCTTGTCCTTCCTACTATATTGTCTATGGTTTAACTCTGGGGTTACGTCCAAACACCACCCTCTTGACTGGAGATCTGTGTTAGAAAATAAACCTTTGTTGTTGCGGTGTACGCAAGAAGATAAACTACTTATGTTTTTAATATCACTTCACCTATTAACAATTCACCCCTAGACGTGATAATTTCATTTCAATAGTAAAAATTCGTTCTCAAAAATCCAAATAATCACAACCTCACCGAAATTAATTTTCTATTCTTACCCACAAGCCACACCCAGACCATTCATCAAAACGAGTGGTCTGGAGTATACTAGTACTCTGACCCATGCCGAGGACTTCCTGTTTGTAATGCTATATGATAAATCAGATTAACTATCACGTGAAACCAAAGACAATTGACTTTGGTGAAACCAAATGAAAATCATTCTAAAATAACGTTCTTATACCCAATTGATTCTGGAAAAAAAATGACATTTGCAATAATAATCGACGAGCAGGTCCGGGTAGTAACATTCGGTTGACGAAATAGACGATACAACAGTACTGATTGGACCTACATGAATTCTACTCTATTTCACATAACCAAATGTTGTTGTTTTTTGCTGTTGTACATTATCTTCGGTAATAACTCCGAAAGTGAAGTCTTATATCTTCAGCAGAACGTAGCCGTTAAAACTTGCAAAACGAGTCTGTTTCGATCCATCATCGCTTAAGCAGCATACAATTTATTTATTTTTTGACTCATTTAAAAAATACGAACGGTGTCAATATTTAAAACTGCATTTTGTCTGTCTCTAGCGTGCCTCAGAATGATATAGATCTTGGCCGATCGTATTTTTACAAAGAACCTGAATGTACAGCACTAATTTCACCCAACCTCCTGCTTGCTTCTGCTTTTCGATTATCATTTTTAATCGCTTTTGCAACCGCCTGTTGAATAATTTTCGCTTATTTTTTCGAGCGCGCAGTAGTTAAAGTTACATTATAGGTACGACCATGAGGGCGCTGTTCATACTCGGATGCGATGGACATTATAGGTACGACCATGAGGGCGCTGTTCATACTCGGATGCGATGACGTCATATGGGGTGGGATGACGTCACAATGGGAGGCTGTGCATAGCTTAGCATAAATAATGACGTCACAATGGGAATTCGTGCATAAATTAGCATAAATGAGGAGCAATGCCGTAAAGGGGATCATTTGAATGAGGATGACGTCACAATGGAATATTGTGAATACATTTGCATACATAAAATTGATGTGAATACGAAGTCGTGTCGAGGTCATCGTGAATACATTTGCATAAATTACCATCATTTTTTTAATTATTTTTAATTTTTTTTAATTATTTTTTTTAATTGGACAGGCGTGGACGAAAGATTTTTCATAATGTGTCATAGAGGGCGCTCTCTCTCACACACACACACACACACACTAATAAATACACGGCATTTTTGAAAACTAACGGAGTTTATTGCACAAAAGAAGTAAACAAGAATGAAATATTGACATGGAGTATACATTCATGGCGTGGTTGAGTCTTTTTTTTAACGCCACGAAACAAACATACGATGTGAGTAAGGAAAATAGTTGCGTAGCGTATAAATGTTTAGCATGATTAAATATTTCTTAACACCTCGAAAAATACGTACATACATGTAAATGTGCGGCGTGGTTAAATTCATTTTTCACGTCACGAGAAATACGAGTACATAAACGATTCGATTAAATACACGGAAGAGTGAAAAGTCAATAATTATACAGTAAACAGTGAACAATAAAAATAATTCATTCTATATATACATATGTTGTTCATCGTTTATATTTTCTTACCTCATATTTGCTTTGTTTTGTTTGAGTAAATTATTTTTAACGACACGAAAAAATACGAGAACATAAACGATTCGATTAAAAACACAGAAAACGGAAACGTCAATAATAGTAAACAGTGAACAATAAATAATAATTCATTCTATATATACATGTTCATTTTTACATTTCTTACATCCTTTCAATGAGTCAAGCAGTCTGTACATTTTTTTTATTCCATCGCTCCAATCAGAATCGCTCATCTGTCGTAGAAGAAAAAAGAGAGAGAGAGAATAATATTAAAAACCAATAGTCACTCCGTAAAACTGCGGTAATAAACCCCGCTAAAATGCAAAGTATGCAAAATCGGTTGGTCGACGTACAGTTTGTTTTTTCAAAAATGGTGGACTACGGTACGATGAGTTAAAATATATAATTACCTGATCGTTTCACAGAATAACTTTTGACATACATAATCATCACACGGAATGAGTTTACGGTGTAACGTAGCGATTTTCGTTTTTCCCTTGGCGAAGAAGATATGTCCTCGCCTTCTTGCCGAAGATTCAAAGGCGGTAAACCAAGTTTGACCTTCTGTGAAAGGTCATCTCATGGATATCTACACAACGAGTCATACACGACGTATTGGCTACACATTGCTTGAAATCAAAGTATTTGATGATTGTAGATCCACGTACGAGAAATCTCTTAAATTCTGTGACATGACTACCGTACGAGTCAAAATAGTCTTCGTGGTAAGGTATTTCAGACAGAAAGTGGCCCAATGCGTTCCACCCGCGAATATCAACGGTGTTTGATACGAGCGATGTGTATTATTCCGAAGCACTGTCCGTGAATGCCAGTTTGAACTCAATCACAAGATTAAGTGTGAGTGCATAGGATTATTTATAAATCGTTCGTCATAAATGTTCCTAATGTGAAATAGACCTCCCACGTAGATGATAAACAACAGATGTTGGTGTATTTGTATATTTATGTTATCTAAAACATGAACACTCGCAAACAGCCTGAGGGATAGGGTTTCAAGTTGAAAGCATTACCCCTATACCTGCGTGTATGGGATAATGATAACAGGACTGGAAACACGGGGTCAACTTGATTCGGTCAACGTGAATCAGTATGGTTCTTGTCCATCACCAATTCACTTTTCTGAAAAGGCACACCCCCACAGAGTGTAATGGCATTCCACAGCTACCATCCAAGTGCTACAATTGATTTACTCATTACAGTAGCGTTAATTTGGATTAGCGCTTCCTTCTCATCACTTTTCTCATCACAGTACCGTCTTGCGTAGTTATATAGTGTCTTCACATACGCGCTAAAGATTCCTGACCTGACACCATTCAGTTACTCTGATCGTTTTTGTATCATTTTTGAAGGTTTATTTTACAACGACTGGAAAACCGACTGAAAATCAAGACTATTCAGTTCATTCTCTTCACTAATGAAATGGCAGTACTCAGCAAACTATCATTCGTCGTTTTTTTAAACATGATTTCGAATATCCACGATTTCGAAATTCTAGAAGAGGCAAGAACGAACGTTACATTTGAATGGTCAAATGACAAGGGGCTGACCCCGCTTGAATGCGCAACAGAATGTATTAAATACAACCATATTCAATATTTCGCTTTTTTAGTGTTGACCCATTTAAACGACAGAACCAGTCTCGAAACACTGAAAGCCATAGCGGATGCTTCAAAAAACGAATTTCTCTTCCAATGGCTCGAAACCAAATTAAATGAAGCACTATGATTCTTCACAAATTACGATGACATCCTTCACAGCCTGGCAAAAGAAATCACTCAACTAACCTCACCACCAGATTCGAATTTCCACGATCAACGATCAACGACGAAAAAAATTAACCATTGAGGTAACAGGCTTCGCTACAGAGAAACAATGGAAGTTACTAGCTCGCCAAATTGAATACTTTGAAACGGGACATCTAGCCGATCATCATCGAGACATCGACTCAGAGACTGTAACGCCTCAGCAAAACAACCGATTGATGAATTCGTGGACTCAAATTCTAACAAGAACAATCCTGACATAATACTTAAACTACGCTCCTTGCAAGAACATGTGGACATGAACACGACATTTCTACCCACAAGATGAAGGACATAATTTTAGTATATCTGTTAATTACTTTACGATTGGAAACTCTCGATAGAACACATTTTTATGAATGAATTGGTTTTCCGATTTGAAAATCATTGAGTAGGTATTCATGCATTAATTAATTAATAATGATCAGTCCATTGAATTTGTGTCTCACCCAAAAAAAAATCAGAACAGCATTACTAGACATCTCCATATTATCCAAATTTCGAAATTATACATATTTTAATATTAAATTTACTATTTTTTTTACCATCAAACTACTGAATCACTGTACATATAATATACTATACGTATACCATTGACAAATTCAGACTCCGCTTATAAATTATACTCGATTATGTTTTTACCAATCATTACCCCGCCCATCATTCATGATTCGATTGACCACGTTCTGAATAATTCGTACACACAGATAAACGGATTTTTGCGATATACATGTACTTCTTGTTTTCACTCCAAAACTTACTGCTTATTTGATCCCTCAATCAAAAGCTGTTTTACTTGGGATTGACCAAGAGTGTATTTCCACGTTAAACTGATGTGACGACATGTCGGTCATCAACGATTTCATAAAGGGTGACTGTCGAAAAGTGGGACACCAATAATTTAAAATAATTAGTTATACTGGAGAGAATGGATGACATTGTTTAATATTATAGAGATGTTGCGTAGTTCGTTCTTTGACGGTAAGCACGTACGCATACCATACACGTTGTATGCTAATTCATGTTAAATAAAATGCGCTAAGTTTTGATTATTCCCAAGATGTACAGAGAGCACTCGCTTATCCATTAGACAGATTCCACTATACAATTACATGTATAATATCCTGACCGCATTGTTTACACTCTCGTAAATCGACTGTTTGACGTGACTGGGGCACCGGTGGACGAGGAATGCGTGCGTGCACATTACATTTCGTCAACACTTTCATTCATAATAGTATCACTTGCAATATGGCGTAATATCAATCGACGATCCTCAAAATACTGTATGTATGTATGCACGTTGTAGTTCGAATGATTAGATATTTCTTTTATTTTGCCATTTTTGTCGATTCTTTCATTATGAACAGTGTTGACTTGCTCTCGAAATAAATACTTTTACACCGATGTTACCGTTTGTAATGTTTATAAGTGTATACGTGAAAGATATTCGCCTTTGAAATAATAATTGAAGACACAACTATATAGTCTTCAAATCAGCTGGGTGTTATTATTGAAGTAACGCACGACGCGTGATATTGTTGTAATGGGGTCTGATCGCGTTCCATAACTCCTGAATAATGCCATGAATCAAATTGTCCTAACAACATGGTAAACACGGGTCAGCAATAAGTAGCTATTTTATCGGTGAGGAAAGATCTGCTTCTTGATTGCGATTATGATTATGTCTAATATAATGTATAATAATCTATTACTCTACGTACACAACTTGAAGTGGGCTTTTCAATTCAACTCACTGCGGCCGTACACAACATGGCTAGTTCCCCCTTCGAAAGAGTGCGTGCGTGTGTTGCAACGCTATCTGTGACCACTGAGCTTTTCAAATATTTACAAAGCACGATGTGATAACTGAGGTGGTAAACTGACCATGATGTCAATATCCAACCATCTAATTTACACAATAACAATTAAAATTGAAACCGTATTCATGCGTGGGATCTTGGTTGGAAATACAACGAAGTAACAAAAAACCAACAAAGTGTAACAATAATAAAATCACAAACAAGTGAATGTAAAGCAAAAAAAAAAAAAAAAAAAATATTTGGTGTTTGGTTTAGGCATTTGGCATTTTAGGATTTTTTTTTCTTATCGTGCCCTGAATCAGATGTGGACGAATGTTCCTAGCTCAATGATTGTTTTGTCATTTTAACTTTTTAGTATACCTGTTAGGTGTTCATCATCTGTTCTAAAGTTGATTTTATTGTATTTAATATTTTAATCATGATTTTTTTTGTTTCTTATTGTATAGATTACAAATGAGAAGATATTTTTTTTCGTTCTCAATTTTCTAGTTGTCACAAACTGAGCAAATTCAGTCTTCAGCTATAAGATTATATACAATAAAGTAACAAAAATAAGCAATGTGTAACAATAATAAAATCACAAACATTTGAATGTAAAGAAAAACAAAATTATTTTGTGGTTGGTTTAGGCATCTGGTATTTTAGTTTTTTTCTTGTCGTAACCTGAAACAGATGTAGACGAATTTTCCTAGCTCAATGATTATTTTGTCATTTTAACTTCTTAGTATATCTGTTAGGTGTTCATCGTCCGTCCTAAAGTTGATTTTATTGTATTTAATATTTAATCATGATTATTTCGTTCCTCCAAGTATAGATTACAATTGAGAAGTTGTTTTTCGTTCTCAATTTTCTAGTTGTCACAAACTGGGCAAATTTAGTCTTCAGCTATAAAGTTATTATATCTACCCCCTTTCCATTTGAAGGGTATGAGCCTTTATTCCGAGTTTCGCCTTAGCGCAGCACTATGTTTTAGATTTTTTATTGTGGTGAGATATTTTTTATATGCAAATTCTGTTTTAATTTTCTGTAGGTTCGTAACTTGTTTTTATGATGTGTACTTTTATTTGCATCATGTAATGTTTCTGTGCTATGAATTTCTAAAGGATTGTTCGAATTACCTGTCAATGTTTCAATGATTTTCTTTTTTGTCATCCTGAGATTTATGTGTATTCCAAAATATTTTTTTTCCATAGTCAAATTGTCTAAAATCTGATTCATGTCTTTTACAAGGATATTTTCTCAACTCTAGCAGGCTTGCCAAATTTCTTGGTTTGCTATTTACTTTGATTCATGTCTTTTACCCAGTTGTCTTTTCCCTTTTCGTCAATATGTATTCCAAGTTTGTGAGCTTCGTGAACTAGCGAGTTTGAGTTAGAATTATTTATTTTGATCCAATATTTCAATCTAGTTGCTACGGGGGAGGATATTTGCCCAACTCTAGCAGGCTAGCGAAATTTCTTGCTTTGCTATTTAATTTTAGAAGGTATTTGCAGTAATATATTTTCATTTTTTTTTTTCATTGGTCTTTTGATTGGAAAAACAAAACAAAAACAAAATGTATACTTTCTATATACTCAATTTCAATTACTCAGTTTTTAATCTATTCTTTTTGATTATTTACTCATTAGTAGATTTCCCCTTCTTTGTGTAATAAACTCCGTTAGTTTTCAAAATGACGTGTATTTATTAGAGTGTGCGTGTGTGTGTGTGTGAGCGCCATCTACGATACATTCTGAAAATCTTTCGTCCACGCCTGTCCAATTAAAAAATAAATAAAACATCCAATTAAAAAATAATAAAAAAAAATTAAATTGATGGTAATTTATGCAAATGTATTCACGATGACCTCGACACGACCTCGTATTCACATCAATTTTATGTATGCAAATGTATTCACAATATCCCATTGTGACGTCATCCTCATTCAAATGAACCCTTTACATCCATTTATGCTAATTTATGCACGAAATCCTATTTTGACGTCATCATTTATGCTAATCTATGCTTACATCCATTTATGCTAATTTATGCACGAAATCCTATTGTGACGTCATCATTTATGCTAATCTATGCTTCCACCTCGGTACGACCATGAGGGCGCTGTTCATATTGGGATGCGATGACGTCATACTTGGAAGCATAGATTAGCATAAATGATGACGTCACAATAGGATTTCGTGCATAAATTAGCATAAATGGATGTAAGCATAGATTAGCATAAATGATGACGTCAAAATAGGATTTCGTGCATAAATTAGCATAAATGGATGTAAAGGGTTCATTTGAATGAGGATGACGTCACAATGGGATATTGTGAATACATTTGCATACATAAAATTGATGTGAATACGAGGTCGTGTCGAGGTCATCGTGAATACATTTGCATAAATTACCATCAATTTAATTTTTTTTTATTATTTTTTAATTGGATGTTTTATTTATTTTTTAATTGGACAGGCGTGGACGAAAGATTTTCAGAATGTATCGTAGATGGCGCTCACACACACACACACGCACACTCTAATAAATACACGTCATTTTGAAAACTAACGGAGTTTATTACACAAAGAAGGGGAAATCTACTAATGAGTAAATAATCAAAAAGAATAGATTAAAAACTGAGTAATTGAAATTGAGTATATAGAAAGTATACATTTTGTTTTTGTTTTGTTTTTCCAATCAAAAGACCAATGGAAAAAAAAAATGAAAATATATTACTGCAAATACCTTCTAAAATTAAATAGCAAAGCAAGAAATTTCGCTAGCCTGCTAGAGTTGGGCAAATATCCTCCCCCGTAGCAACTAGATTGAAATATTGGATCAAAATAAATAATTCTAACTCAAACTCGCTAGTTCACGAAGCTCACAAACTTGGAATACATATTGACGAAAAGGGAAAAGACAACTGGGTAAAAGACATGAATCAAAGTAAATAGCAAACCAAGAAATTTGGCAAGCCTGCTAGAGTTGAGAAAATATCCTTGTAAAAGACATGAATCAGATTTTAGACAATTTGACTATGGAAAAAAAATATTTTGGAATACACATAAATCTCAGGATGACAAAAAAGAAAATCATTGAAACATTGACAGGTAATTCGAACAATCCTTTAGAAATTCATAGCACAGAAACATTACATGATGCAAATAAAAGTACACATCATAAAAACAAGTTACGAACCTACAGAAAATTAAAACAGAATTTGCATATAAAAAATATCTCACCACAATAAAAAATCTAAAACATAGTGCTGCGCTAAGGCGAAACTCGGAATAAAGGCTCATACCCTTCAAATGGAAAGGGGGTAGATATAATAACTTTATAGCTGAAGACTAAATTTGCCCAGTTTGTGACAACTAGAAAATTGAGAACGAAAAACAACTTCTCAATTGTAATCTATACTTGGAGGAACGAAATAATCATGATTAAATATTAAATACAATAAAATCAACTTTAGGACGGACGATGAATACCTAACAGATATACTAAGAAGTTAAAATGACAAAATAATCATTGAGCTAGGAAAATTCGTCTACATCTGTTTCAGGTTACGACAAGAAAAAAACTAAAATACCAGATGCCTAAACCAACCACAAAATAATTTTGTTTTTCTTTACATTCAAATGTTTGTGATTTTATTATTGTTACACATTGCTTATTTTTGTTACTTTATTGTATATAATCTTATAGCTGAAGACTGAATTTGCTCAGTTTGTGACAACTAGAAAATTGAGAACGAAAAAAAATATCTTCTCATTTGTAATCTATACAATAAGAAACAAAAAAAATCATGATTAAAATATTAAATACAATAAAATCAACTTTAGAACAGATGATGAACACCTAACAGGTATACTAAAAAGTTAAAATGACAAAACAATCATTGAGCTAGGAACATTCGTCCACATCTGATTCAGGGCACGATAAGAAAAAAAAATCCTAAAATGCCAAATGCCTAAACCAAACACCAAATATTTTTTTTTTTTTTTTTTTTGCTTTACATTCACTTGTTTGTGATTTTATTATTGTTACACTTTGTTGGTTTTTTGTTACTTCGTTGTATTTCCAACCAAGATCCCACGCATGAATACGGTTTCAATTTTAATTGTTATTGTGTAAATTAGATGGTTGGATATTGACATCATGGTCAGTTTACCACCTCAGTTATCACATCGTGCTTTGTAAATATTTGAAAAGCTCAGTGGTCACAGATAGCGTTGCAACACACGCACGCACTCTTTCGAAGGGGGAACTAGCCATGTTGTGTACGGCCGCAGTGAGTTGAATTGAAAAGCCCACTTCAAGTTGTGTACGTAGAGTAATAGATTATTATACATTATATTAGACATAATCATAATCGCAATCAAGAAGCAGATCTTTCCTCACCGATAAAATAGCTACTTATTGCTGACCCGTGTTTACCATGTTGTTAGGACAATTTGATTCATGGCATTATTCAGGAGTTATGGAACGCGATCAGACCCCATTACAACAATATCACGCGTCGTGCGTTACTTCAATAATAACACCCAGCTGATTTGAAGACTATATAGTTGTGTCTTCAATTATTATTTCAAAGGCGAATATCTTTCACGTATACACTTATAAACATTACAAACGGTAACATCGGTGTAAAAGTATTTATTTCGAGAGCAAGTCAACACTGTTCATAATGAAAGAATCGACAAAAATGGCAAAATAAAAGAAATATCTAATCATTCGAACTACAACGTGCATACATACATACAGTATTTTGAGGATCGTCGATTGATATTACGCCATATTGCAAGTGATACTATTATGAATGAAAGTGTTGACGAAATGTAATGTGCACGCACGCATTCCTCGTCCACCGGTGCCCCAGTCACGTCAAACAGTCGATTTACGAGAGTGTAAACAATGCGGTCAGGATATTATACATGTAATTGTATAGTGGAATCTGTCTAATGGATAAGCGAGTGCTCTCTGTACATCTTGGGAATAATCAAAACTTAGCGCATTTTATTTAACATGAATTAGCATACAACGTGTATGGTATGCGTACGTGCTTACCGTCAAAGAACGAACTACGCAACATCTCTATAATATTAAACAATGTCATCCATTCTCTCCAGTATAACTAATTATTTTAAATTATTGGTGTCCCACTTTTCGACAGTCACCCTTTATGAAATCGTTGATGACCGACATGTCGTCACATCAGTTTAACGTGGAAATACACTCTTGGTCAATCCCAAGTAAAACAGCTTTTGATTGAGGGATCAAATAAGCAGTAAGTTTTGGAGTGAAAACAAGAAGTACATGTATATCGCAAAAATCCGTTTATCTGTGTGTACGAATTATTCAGAACGTGGTCAATCGAATCATGAATGATGGGCGGGGTAATGATTGGTAAAAACATAATCGAGTATAATTTATAAGCGGAGTCTGAATTTGTCAATGGTATACGTATAAGTATATTATATGTACAGTGATTCAGTAGTTTGATGGTAAAAAAAATAGTAAATTTAATATTAAAATATGTATAATTTCGAAATTTGGATAATATGGAGATGTCTAGTAATGCTGTTCTGATTTTTTTTTGGGTGAGACACAAATTCAATGGACTGATCATTATTAATTAATTAATGCATGAATACCTACTCAATGATTTTCAAATCGGAAAACCAATTCATTCATAAAAATGTGTTCTATCGAGAGTTTCCAATCGTAAAGTAATTAACAGATATACTAAAATTATGTCCTTCATCTTGTGGGTAGAAATGTCGTGTTCATGTCCACATGTTCTTGCAAGGAGCGTAGTTTAAGTATTATGTCAGGATTGTTCTTGTTAGAATTTGAGTCCACGAATTCATCAATCGGTTGTTTTGCTGAGGCGTACAGTCTCTGAGTCGATGTCTCGATGATGATCGGCTAGATGTCCCGTTTCAAAGTATTCAATTTGGCGAGCTAGTAACTTCCATTGTTTCTCTGTAGCGAAGCCTGTTACCTCAATGGTTAATTTTTTTCGTCGTTGATCGTTGATCGTGGAAATTCGAATCTGGTGGTGAGGTTAGTTGAGTGATTTCTTTTGCCAGGCTGTGAAGGATGTCATCGTAATTTGTGAAGAATCATAGTGCTTCATTTAATTTGGTTTCGAGCCATTGGAAGAGAAATTCGTTTTTTGAAGCATCCGCTATGGCTTTCAGTGTTTCGAGACTGGTTCTGTCGTTTAAATGGGTCAACACTAAAAAAGCGAAATATTGAATATGGTTGTATTTAATACATTCTGTTGCGCATTCAAGCGGGGTCAGCCCCTTGTCATTTGACCATTCAAATGTAACGTTCGTTCTTGCCTCTTCTAGAATTTCGAAATCGTGGATATTCGAAATCATGTTTAAAAAAACGACGAATGATAGTTTGCTGAGTACTGCCATTTCATTAGTGAAGAGAATGAACTGAATAGTCTTGATTTTCAGTCGGTTTTCCAGTCGTTGTAAAATAAACCTTCAAAAATGATACAAAAACGATCAGAGTAACTGAATGGTGTCAGGTCAGGAATCTTTAGCGCGTATGTGAAGACACTATATAACTACGCAAGACGGTACTGTGATGAGAAAAGTGATGAGAAGGAAGCGCTAATCCAAATTAACGCTACTGTAATGAGTAAATCAATTGTAGCACTTGGATGGTAGCTGTGGAATGCCATTACACTCTGTGGGGGTGTGCCTTTTCAGAAAAGTGAATTGGTGATGGACAAGAACCATACTGATTCACGTTGACCGAATCAAGTTGACCCCGTGTTTCCAGTCCTGTTATCATTATCCCATACACGCAGGTATAGGGGTAATGCTTTCAACTTGAAACCCTATCCCTCAGGCTGTTTGCGAGTGTTCATGTTTTAGATAACATAAATATACAAATACACCAACATCTGTTGTTTATCATCTACGTGGGAGGTCTATTTCACATTAGGAACATTTATGACGAACGATTTATAAATAATCCTATGCACTCACACTTAATCTTGTGATTGAGTTCAAACTGGCATTCACGGACAGTGCTTCGGAATAATACACATCGCTCGTATCAAACACCGTTGATATTCGCGGGTGGAACGCATTGGGCCACTTTCTGTCTGAAATACCTTACCACGAAGACTATTTTGACTCGTACGGTAGTCATGTCACAGAATTTAAGAGATTTCTCGTACGTGGATCTACAATCATCAAATACTTTGATTTTAAGCAATGTGTAGCCAATACGTCGTGTATGACTCGTTGTGTAGATATCCATGAGATGACCTTTCACAGAAGGTCAAACTTGGTTTACCGCCTTTGAATCTTCGGCAAGAAGGCGAGGACATATCTTCTTCGCCAAGGGAAAAACGAAAATCGCTACGTTACACCGTAAACTCATTCCGTGTGATGATTATGTATGTCAAAAGTTATTCTGTGAAACGATCAGGTAATTATATATTTTAACTCATCGTACCGTAGTCCACCATTTTTGAAAAAACAAACTGTACGTCGACCAACCGATTTTGCATACTTTGCATTTTAGCGGGGTTTATTACCGCAGTTTTACGGAGTGACTATTGGTTTTTAATATTATTCTCTCTCTCTCTTTTTTCTTCTACGACAGATGAGCGATTCTGATTGGAGCGATGGAATAAAAAAAATGTACAGACTGCTTGACTCATTGAAAGGATGTAAGAAATGTAAAAATGAACATGTATATATAGAATGAATTATTATTTATTGTTCACTGTTTACTATTATTGACGTTTCCGTTTTCTGTGTTTTTAATCGAATCGTTTATGTTCTCGTATTTTTTCGTGTCGTTAAAAATAATTTACTCAAACAAAACAAAGCAAATATGAGGTAAGAAAATATAAACGATGAACAACATATGTATATATAGAATGAATTATTTTTATTGTTCACTGTTTACTGTATAATTATTGACTTTTCACTCTTCCGTGTATTTAATCGAATCGTTTATGTACTCGTATTTCTCGTGACGTGAAAAATGAATTTAACCACGCCGCACATTTACATGTATGTACGTATTTTTCGAGGTGTTAAGAAATATTTAATCATGCTAAACATTTATACGCTACGCAACTATTTTCCTTACTCACATCGTATGTTTGTTTCGTGGCGTTAAAAAAAATACTCAACCACGCCATGAATGTATACTCCATGTCAATATTTCATTCTTGTTTACTTCTTTTGTGCAATAAACTCCGTTAGTTTTCAAAAATGCCGTGTATTTATTAGTGTGTGTGTGTGTGTGAGAGAGAGCGCCCTCTATGACACATTATGAAAAATCTTTCGTCCACGCCTGTCCAATTAAAAAAAATAATTAAAAAAAATTAAAAATAATTAAAAAAAAATAATTAAAAAAATGATGGTAATTTATGCAAATGTATTCACGATGACCTCGACACGACTTCGTATTCACATCAATTTTATGTATGCAAATGTATTCACAATATTCCATTGTGACGTCATCCTCATTCAAATGATCCCCTTTACGGCATTGCTCCTCATTTATGCTAATTTATGCACGAATTCCCATTGTGACGTCATTATTTATGCTAAGCTATGCACAGCCTCCCATTGTGACGTCATCCCACCCCATATGACGTCATCGCATCCGAGTATGAACAGCGCCCTCATGGTCGTACCTATAATGTCCATCGCATCCGAGTATGAACAGCGCCCTCATGGTCGTACCTATAATGTAACTTTAACTACTGCGCGCGAACCCAGAAATATCGCCCGTCTGCATGCTCGCATTTTAAATACATGGCCGGTGCATCAATATGTTCCTGGTGTATCTGCTCTCTGCCCTAAGGAGTCAGCATTGCCTGTATCACGTAATTGTCTCGATAATCATGTTGTTGAAACGATATAGCAGCCTTGGATTAAAACGGAACGCAGTCCTGCTGTACGTTCGCGAACGAAACAAAGTATGATGGGTTGGAAGTGTTGTTCGAAATTAAATAATGGTTAGTACTCATTGAATCCTCAAACTTTAGCACTAAAACAACCATTTCGACAACTCATGTGCCAGTGTTCAGTGTTTGGACAAGCGGTTAGTGTTTTTAATAAGCGAGTGAGAAAAAAAAGGGATAAAAACATGGTCGTGTTTCCGGTCGGAAATTAAGTGATATGTTATAAAATGTTATAAAAGCGAAATATTGGGCGAAATGAGTATTGATGCCCGTTTATAGTTGACATGCGTCACCAAATGGGGACATGGTTAGAGTTGGTAGTACCATGCATGGTAGTACCAGTACTAGTATACGCGGGGAGGGAGTCCAGAGAGGGAACAGCCAGCATCCCTTTTACGGGAAAACGTGAAATCTCAACGGATTTGTTTCGTTCTCACATGTAATATCAGGTTTTGCGGGCTTCTGAGTTCAAAAATGATGACTAAATCAGCTAAAAAGCAAGCGTTTAGAAACATACCTATGCAGAAGCTGGTTTGCCAGTACTTAATCCATTTTTAACACCTAGGCTACTCTATTGACATTGGTTGTTTATTTCATGGATTTGGCACTTGAGGTAGCTGATAAGCCGTGTCGAAAACGTGCACAAAACGACCATTCTGTGCACGTTTTCGACACGGATTAAAAACCAGTTGTAAGCACAAATTTTCATATGCTACAGGCTGTCGGTTGCTTACTTTTCAGTGTATACGGGCAATCTTTCTGTACATTATATTTTGCCCACTTGAATAAAGCATTAATAGAAAATTGCTAGTATATTTTTATTTACAAAAGAAATTCCACTGCATTTTACAATTTTTGTCATTACATTGAATATTTCCAGATACATCTTCGCCAGCCGAGGTTCGTTCATTCAGTCATCGCTTCAATTTTACATCACTGAGCATAATTATCTAGAATGGAAGCAAAAATAAGTAAATCGTAATGATTAGAACACTGTAAACAGCTATAGTAAACAATGCAAACTGATTTTAAATTGTATAACGGTCACCGGCCCACGGCATCGACGCAGAAAATTGGAGCAAACAAATATTTCCTGATCAATTGCGATGTGTTCCAAATAAAAAAATATTTTATTCCAGTCCAAATCAGCTCAATTACTTTAATAAAGAGTTATTGCATAATGTACAAAATGTTGATACAATTTGATGAATATTTACAGCTTCAATACCGTAGACGATTTTGGCCCGATCGTCAACAAAACATCAGCCGTCTCCAGGGCAGGCGACTGGAAAAAGACACTGGTGTTCGGTCGAACCGGTGGAAACAAAATCGTCACTCCCAGAATAACTATGCGAAATAACGATCTAAAGTCGAACCATTCGAGCCACAATATTAACATAAAAACGACTTTCGTTTGACAATGATAAACTTACCGAAAAGCCGTGTTATTCACGGTCGCTAACGTCGGTATAATCCGCCATTTTATTTGAGTGTGTTTGCCACCTGACTCTGCCCGGTGACGTCATCATGTGCGCTATAGAAGGAGGTCTAATAATAATAATAATAATAATAACTTTATTGCATCCTTAGAATTACAAATGTTCTATTGGTTTACAGCAATAAATATATAAGTGATTAAAAAAAATCAAAGTACGATAACGTAAAAAATAGAAAAAAAAGAGTCAAGGTATTATATCCAAAAAAAGCTCATTTCTTAAAATAAATGATTTATGCAAAAAGTCCCCTAAAAGTTTTATTATATTTCTGTCATTACTTTTCATTAAATATGTGAATTTTTGCAGGTTGGTAATGCTTTCTTTGGGGAATAAAATATTGGAAATAAAATCATTTCTATCTGTTTGATATCGTGGGCAAACTAAAAGAAAGTGTAATTCGTCTTCGATCTCCTGTAATGGGCATTGTTTACAAATTCTATTTTCTAATGGGGTTTTTGGTCTATGATTCGTTGACTAAAATCGTCGATAGTGGGTCTCGTTGAAATCTCGTTACATAGGCATCGGGTCAGATGTAGGTAGGGCGGAATTAAAAAAAATCACAAAATCAAAATCAAAGTAAAATAATGAAATAAAAGAGCATCAATAACAAAAGTAATAAAAAATAAAATTAAGTTTATAGCCAAAATAATTAAGGACAAGCAAAATGTACACATTTGTCATTGTTAAATTGGAACATATTTTGAAAAACATATAAATTAATGTACAAAGAAATGATATTCATTAAATATTCATATATTATGTGAATGTATAGTATTTACATGTTCAAATATTTATTGATGTTGGGAGACGCGCATAAACTTAAAAAGTACGACCTAAGTATACTGTTTTGCTGGCTAATCGCTGCTATACGGGGTTGGTTGTCGATTACATTATTGTTTAACACGTTCGCCGGTATTGCATTAGTGGACAGTGGTACACGCACGTTGTCGCCGGCATACCATATTAATGTGAATGTAAACATGAAGAATACTGACAATTCGAAAATATGTTGAAAATAACCAATCAGCTCAGATCAGATGAACTGCGTATAGCTTCGAGGTTGAATGTTGAAGGGGTTCAAATAAAGAGGTATCAGAAAGAAACTGATAACACAGTGTGAAGAACGAAGCACCTTTGGGATACACTGTAAGTTAATCAGGAGACAGGTCATAATCTAAATGCAGAAACGCAGAATTTAGTTAACTTGAACATAACACAATATTACCCCTTCCCCTGTTCCGATACAGTATAATGCGCCATTTGCGTGAGTGTCAACAAGATTAACTATTGGTTTCTAAAATAACTCAGATCGCATGCACCCGCTGTCTTTGAAACTTTAGAAAGCTGACATTTATTGACCCATTTTAGAAACATCGGTTGATAGTGTCAAGTAATCTCGCTATTACCAGGTGCTATACGTTAGCGACATGACAATAAATCGTAACAGTTACTGCGTTTTATACTAGTATATATATACATGTATATGCAAATACTATACAGACGTCTACAAGTCGGCGAGTGTATTACGGACCAAATTACAGTGAAACCCATATTTTTGAAGATGTTTCGGCTACATTAGCGTGTAGAACAGCAACAACTTTAATAAACTCAGATTTCACAGATATTTCAGATATAGGGAAAATTAATTTCAGATACGGTGGCGAAAAGAATTAATTTCAATTAAGATTGGACTTATTAAAGTCATTGCTGGTTGGGATAAATTAACGACTTCTGATTGGTTGTTGTCGACGGATTGCCGTCGGGAAGTCTATTACACGCTGTTTTAGTTTCTGACACAGGTTGTAATTATGCATGATTACGGTTGTTGTGAATTAATTAACACGATTTGATAATTATTTCGGAAAACGAAATTTGAAAAGTTGCTGGAAATAGTAATCGATATTCTGTAATCACACTATGAACACCATATTCAGTTTTACAATACTATTACAATACTCAACAACTTCAAAAAAAATCTTGGCATTTATTCAGTTCATATTTTGTCCAATTTTGTAACGTAGAACGTTCAGCAGAGAAATCATTCGCTGGACCTGATAGAGTATGTTTTGTTAATATCGATGTTTGTTGGTTTCGTGTACAATCACTTATATTTTCATGGCGGAGCTACATACGTTCCATGTTGCTTAGACGCGCAGCTACGATGGTCCATGTATAGCACTGTGCGAGTTGCTGTGAAACTCCCAGTCGAAAACAGCAGATTCTCGAGTATGAGACAATCTTTTTACAACATTCGGGAGAGTCTCAACAGAGAGTGTTTAATCGTTGTTTTCACCGGTTAGGGTTGCCAAGCGATGAAAATACCCGGATGATCTCTTGTACTAATATTAGTTGTGGGTGTCGTTTTATTGATTGTTTTATTTTTTTAAATGTAAGTGTTATTTTTTTAAATTTTCTATTGCCTGCTGGGGTATGTTCTACATAGTGAATTAAATATGAAGTAGTCGCTAACTGCTGGGTGTTAATTTATAACATGAAGTATTGGCTCGTCACGACACACGTCGAATGTTAATTTTCGATTTTCTCTGATTTTTCACAAGATGAATATAAGATAAAAATCAACAACCATCTGTAAGGTTTAGCTTTTATTTCAATAATATCTTAATCCAGATACCTGCAATATTCTTGCAATATTCGTAAACATTATCTTTACTGTACATAAAGAAATGAAATTCAAATCGAATTAGCTGTTTATAAAAATTAATTACAACTTCAATGGCAATTCAAAAAAAGCTGAAATTTTAAACATTTACATCAAGTTGTTATGCTTACACATCACTTCTAAGAAGTCACTAGTATTGTATCTTGTCAACATACAATACCATTGACTTCTTTTGTAAAAACATTGATTTGATAAGTTGTTATTATAAAGTGCTGTGAAATTTGTGTTTATTTTCAATGGACAAGTTTCGAAGACACCTTAGTAACTTCTACGCGCTGGTGTAAACACATTACGATTATGTCGGCGTAGGTGGGGTAATTTCGCTGCGTAGCTCATCAGAACGCTTGAAACCAGGGAAACCATCAAATACATTACGCGAGCGGGAAATCGCACAACCACATTTTGGCACGGTAACCGGCTGATGGCGCTATTACTCTCGAAACTTGTCTATTCTTGTCAGTAGTTCACAGTGACCATAGCAACATAAGACACCATTTATACATACAGAGATTATGGAAAATGGTGTTTGTGTTGATTGTCACCAACAATATAATTATTTTGAAAGTAAGTTAGGCACTCGCCAAGGGTGTCCACTATCACCACCCTTATTCAACATATTTGTGAATGATTTACCAAGTATTCTAATGAAAGATACAGCTGATTGCCCAATTTTGGGTAAGGAACCAATTCCATGCCTTATGTATGCTGATGATATAGTCATTCTATCAAAGACTAAATCTGGACTACAAAACTCCCTTTTTAAATTACAAAACTATTGTAAAAGCTGGAAATTAAATGTTAGTGTAAAGAAAACAAAAATTCTGATTATGAACAAAAAAATTGATAATTCAGAGAGTTTCTATATTGATAACAAAAAGATACAGATTGACAATCAATTACCATATTTAGGAATCAATTTTAACTCAAATAGTAACTTCAAAACCTGCATTAAATCATTGACTCTGAAAGCACAAAAAAGCTACTTTTCAATTAGACAACAATTCAATATTTATGCCAATACCCAAATTAACACACTATGTTATTTATTTGACAGCATGGTAAAACCAGTTTGTATATATGGGAGTGAAATATGGGGTACCTATATCATCAACAATTTCAAACACAAAGGGACACTCAAATCAATCACAAATGACAATTGGGAATATAAAAAAACTACATTTAAAATTCTGCAAGAATACATTAGGAGTCCACAGAACAAGCTCAAACATTGTATCATGAGGCGAATTAGGTCGATACCCCATACATTTGGAGGTAATTAACA
The DNA here is from genome assembly GCF_978046115.1 of Saccoglossus kowalevskii. Taxonomy (NCBI): domain Eukaryota; kingdom Metazoa; phylum Hemichordata; class Enteropneusta; family Harrimaniidae; genus Saccoglossus; species Saccoglossus kowalevskii. Next base: position 9,868,778 of record NC_140657.1, read on the forward strand.
ATGTGTTCTCCTACTGGGCAAGGATAGCACATGGAAAGTCCCCGATTCTGACAAAGATAGCTTTAAAAAATGAACTGGATCTACACGAACAAGGACAGAAATCATTTGTAACTTTTATAAAACACATGTTAGAAACACTTAAATGTAACAAACTCTGGGAAGCTAATAATCTAAATTCTAAAAACATAAAAAGAATTATTCAAAATAAACTTAAAGATACATATAATAATGAATGGATGAAGCAACTCAATAAAGACAACAATCAAAATGTTGGCAACAAATTAAAGACATACTTACTGGTAAAGAAAAATTACAAATTTGAAAAGTAATTTTGAATTATAAAATAAAATAAGATCAGCAATTACAAAATTAAGAATTTCAAGCCATAATTTGCCAATTGAGAAAGGGCGATACAATAATATCCATCAAAAACAAAGAATATGCAAATTGTGCGACTCATCTGACGTGGGTGATGAAAAACACTATGTTATGAACTGTTCAAACTCAGATTAAATCAAATAGAGATAATTTTTTTCACAATATTAGCTTTCCAGAATTTAAAAACTAAATCAAGAATGTAAATTCATTTATTTATTAAGTGCTTTGGATACTCATCTTATAACTTTCGCCAAATATGTTAATTCTATTTTAAATGTAGTTAATAGTTGTATTTAGTGGCCATACTGCCGTTTTGTACTATATCGGTGTTGTGTCAATAAATTATTATATATTTATTTATATATATACACTACGTTCTTCTATATCTGGTACGTTGAGCTTGCAACATCATGAAACAAACTTGCCACGAGTTCAGAATGATTACTGTCAGGTTTTTGGTGCCAATTTAATATACTGCCTGGCATGCTTCAGCTGTGGTGGTATCCGTGGTGTTTGAATCGACACGTATAACGTACAGGGAGAGTCCACGGTGTCTAAATTGACACATATCAACGGTAAAGTACGCATTTCTGTGCGATGACAATGGACGTCACCGGGAAAAGTCTGATTACTGATGCCAAATGTTCATTGACTGGATCATGGTCACTTGGCAGAATGTGTGCCAACACATACAAACAAAAACCATATATCTGAAGACGTTATATGTTCTTAATTTCACGTTCGTGGCATAGTTATATACTAGAACATGGCCGACACATACAACTGACTGCAGATGGAACTTGTACCATGCGTGCTTTGCGCAGAAAACACTTCTCTCTCATAAGCAGCAACTCCGACTCCATTGCTTCACAACACGTGCATGTAGCCTCAATGTGGAATGGATATAGAGACGATACCCGTGAATACGATGAGCAATGGCCATGACAGGAATACACCTCACGAGACGACGAATTGCAGCCAGGTTGGTTCCGCACATACCTCAGCCCTCTTCTCACACACATGTGCGCAGAAGCTAGTACAGCCATACTGGCACAGACTAAGAAAAACACGGTAGTTCTCATCATCATCGTGATTGTCAGATTGAATGAGATTGAGTCGACGTTGACAACTTCCGAGTACTGTCTTATATAGGTATAGCTGAAAAAAAAACACAATTTAATTTGAGACAAGAGTTATCTAAATGGCAAGTGGTATTCAATTTGCTATCGCAAGTTAACTAATAAAAGGTGGAACAAACAGATGACATTTTAGAGTGTATTCAAGAGCAGTGAGGCCTTTCAGGTGTGAATAAAAAAGACGTCTTGCCCTTTATTGGGTGAAGGACTGGCGGGAATGTGCGCAGTAATAGAGATACGAAATCGAGTCCATTATTTAACCAAATATCCCCACCGAGCCCTGTTATCACGAAATATTGGGCAACGTAGAATTCGTTATTTAAATTATAACACCCGAACTGTCGAGAAATCGAATAAACGTGCCGTGGTAGTTATAGAGGAAATTAATAGACACTGTATGACACATAACACCAATATGGCTGTCGATCGGCCATTTTGACACACTCAGTACCGCACCACGTGTGATGTGCATACACAGTTTGAATCAAATCTCCGAGACATACCTAAGAAATGGTTGATGACATTATGAAATTGAACCAGATTTAATTAAAATCTGTAAAAATGTACAAAAGAAACTGGCAGAAGACTTTTTTTAAATGGCCACGCGAAAAAAAAGTAACTGACCATTAATAATGGGATTACCATGTTTAAATAAATTCGGTCCAGGAATACCTGAGTAACGGTTGAAGAGATGCCCAAATGCTGATTTTTGGAACTAAAATGGCAGTCAGTTGGTCAGTAGAACGGAAAACTAATCGACGCGCTTATACCCCCATCAAGAATTGCCTTTTTACCACACAATTCAAATTGGTTCAGTCATCTTTGAGAAATGACGGACGGAACCCAACATATGAAGTTCCGGATTTTGAATTGATCCTACAAGAACTAATTATGTCTGCCTATACGCGTAATCATCTCTGGGACATAGATTTCAAAACAAAATTACTTTCACTTTAACAAGGGAAATTGGTATAGTATGGTATATTACTTGTATGTGTGAACTGATCCGAGCAATATAATAGTGAAGAACGAGCATATGAACATAAATAAAAACAAAAATGGTCAACAATCAGCTATGTGCCTTCTAACCTTGTAACTTATTACGTGCACATTTATCCAATTAATCAGCATACAAAGTTTGAATGAAATCATCCTGCTCGTCATAGTTTCGGACATGTTCAAATAGCAGAATTTAGCTATGTTTTGATGATCTGTACCTTCTCCAAAATGTCAATGTTTTTCTTATTTTTTCTAGTGGTTCAGCCAGATTTAGTTCTCTTGCAATGTTTTTATCATAGGATACAAAAATTCCAACAATTTTTATTGGATCAGTTGGCCACTTAAGTTGAGTGGTCTTTCTTTGCACTCTTTATTTTTTTCCTATCCATAGGGCTTCACTTTTACTCTTATTTATCGATAGACCTGAAATTTCTTTGATTTTTTCTAGTAATTCAAACATGTTTGTGCTGATTCAATATCCCTGAAAAAAACATGTCAAGTCATCAGCAAAAGATGCTTTTTTTTATCTCATCTTCCCCCACCCAAATTCCATTAATGTTTTGTTGTGTTATCAATTTCACCAGAAATATTTCTAATGCCAATATGAAACGTATTGGTGAGATACAAACATTTTTATTTATACATTAACATTTATTTTTATCTTCTGTTCGGCGATTGTTTGACGCTCTTCTACTTCATTTAGTTTCATCTGAATCTTTTGAACATTTTCGTAGTGTTTATCTGTTTTCTTCATTACCTCTTTTAATAGACAATAAACCTATTCCAGGCAAACTTCCTCTCCTTCCAGTGACGCACTTTTTTTTCTTTATGCGGAGGGCTACCCGAGATAACCACCCAGTGACGAATTGGTACCATGTGTTGTCCCGTCTTCTTTATTGCCTTTATTTACCGACTTCTCTTTGTCACTTTTATGTCCCATGACGTCATCCGGTTCTCTTCTACTTATAGTTCTGTATATCCCTTGTTTGTTAAAGTTTCGAGCAGTTTATCGCAGTTTTTACGTGGGGAGCTGACGCACTAGCCTTGCCTACTGATCTGCATACCCTTTGACCAATTGCTAGTTCCTAAATGTTTGCACTATCGAGGGTGGCTCAATTATCTGATTATATTTTTTTTTTGTAAATTATTTTAGTCGTTAAGGATTTAATATTAATGTACTCTCCATCCCCAAAATACTATTAATCAGATTCAAACCAGGTATGCCTTAAGTCAATATTATGTCAATATTATACACAGAATTGGGGGAATGGTGCATTAAATGTGACCACTCTCTAGTAATGTCAACATAAAATGGTGGAAAGTTATCTACTAAACTTTCTACATCAAAATTACAAGATAATACATGTCTACCCCTTTGATATTTAGTAGTGGTTCTATGTTTCTCCAACCAGATGGTTCTGACGAAAACAGTCATAGAACCAATTTCATTCTTTGCGCTTTTAGAAAAAAATCAATTTCCACCATGTTCAGACCTCCATCCTCTATACCCGCAATTAAAGAAGTTATTTTAACTCGGTCATAATCTTTCAAAATGTAATTAAATGAATTTTTAAATTGTCTTCATAATTAGGGGTTGAAATCATTGTCGAAAAATACACAAATTGTGGGATACCGAGTATTTTTAAATTCTGAATTTTGCCAATAATTGATAACCACCTCAGTGACAACAAGCCACAGAACTGTTTTAATTTTGTCAATGTTAAATTTAAATTCTCAGAAATGAATAGCTTCTCATTATAAGTTACAGAAATACCCAGAATCCTTAACCCAACTGACCTTTTAATATCCTCTTTATCTTTCGGTTTGTGGCCATAACCCATCAAAAATGCTTCTGTTTTGTTCCTATTTAACCTTAACCCAGAGCATTTACCAAAATTATTGACCATAAAAAAGTACTTTGTATTGAGGATGGATGAACTAAACATGATATATCGTCTGCGCACATTACAAGTTTAAATGTCTTCTTTAAAAAAGAGATAACTTCTATATTTGGGTTTTCTCGTTGTTATGATAAAACTGTGGTTAACAGAGTCAAATGGCTTTTGAATGTTTAGTGATAACAAGACTCCTGGTTTATGTTGGTGTCTTGTTAACCACATTATATCTAGCAGATGTACGCACCGCATCTCCAATGTAACAACCCTTCACATATGCACACATATGTGGATTTGTTATCTTCGGCAATACATTTGAAATTCGTTTTGCAATTGCTTTGGATGGGATTTTAACATCAACATTTATTAAGGAAATAGGTCTATAATTTTGAACCATAGTTTTGTCTTTGCCTTTTTTTTGCAATCAACGTTATCACATCTTGTTTCTGAGAAGCGGATAACTGGCCTTTTTTGAAATGAAGAATTAAAACTGTTTAATTGAGGTGTACCAATGATATGCCAAAAAGCTTTGTAAAACTCTGCAGAAAGGCCGTCGTTACCTGGAGTTTTATTGGCAGGGAGTGACTGAAGTACAATAAAACATTCATTAATATTCAAAAGCCCTTCACATGATGTCTTTTGATTATTACTCAGTTTTGGAATGTTGTTATCTAAAAAACATTTTGCATTTTCACTATTTAAATCTATCTTGTTAGCAGCATACAATTTTGAATAAAAATGTTTAATTTCAGTCTGTGTCAGATACGGATTGGTTATTTCTGTTCCATTGTTAATTAAACGTTTTACTGTTGTATTAGCTTTGTGAGTTTCTCTAAACCTAGAAAATAATTAGTATTCTTTTCTCCCAACTCATACCAATCACACCTTGAGCGAATAGTAATTCCAATTGTGATTTTGCTTGTAAATATTTTTCATTCTGAAGGTCCCCATTAAGAGGTCTAACTCAAAATCTGAAATTTGTATCTCTAATTGGATATTTTTTTCATGTTTTGTATGGGCTTTATTTTTTTAGTAGAACCTTGTAAAATGTCTGATTTTGTATTTCAGTAACTCCCACAACTCTCTCACATCTATCTCTTTAAATTCTTATAGCCATTCATTTATATGTTGAGTTAACTGGGTAGTATAATCTTGATCAGTACATAAGGTATTGTTAAATTTCCAATAGGATCTACCATGCTTTCCCCACACATCACAATCAAAATATATACAAATTGCTGAATGATCTGAGGAGATTGATGTCAAAATTGAGACAGATTCAACATTGTCCTAGAGGGAATTCGAAACTAATCAATAGTCCAAACGACTTTGAATCAGTGGATTTCTTTGACGCCAAGTAAAGTGTTTTTGAGGGGATTCTCACCCTCCAAATATCAATAAGCTCGTGTGATTCTAACAAGTCTGTAACAGTATTCAGTAAATGTCGACTGTGTCTCAAATTTCCACCCTGACTGTCAATTGACGGATCCGTACATGTATTAAGATCTTCTCCACAGATCACATGTTTGTCCCCCTCTGAATTAAACTATCTAATAGTAAAGACAATTGATGAGCACACATGCGTCGTAATTCATTATCTGTTTGTGTCAAGAATGGCAGTGCTTGCATGTATAGCCAACTGCAGATTATAATTGCACTCTGTTGATGGCGCTCGTATAGAGATTGTTTGACTCCATGTAACAACATTTGGATGAGCTAATCAACTAATTTGCTATCGAGACAATCATTTCAATCTCCATAATGGCATACTTTGAAGATCGCAAAGCACTCTCACAAGTAAACTCTGGGTTTACTAAATACAATGACAAAATAATAACGATATGATATTATACTTTATATAGCGCACTACACTGCGTCTCAGTTGAAATTATACAAATAGAATTAAAAAGGAATTTTGTAATTAAAACCCCCACAGGTGGCTAAACAACCGAAAACAGATGATCTTAAAGTAGCTGTTGATGAGCATGAACGTAATGATGGAGGAAGATCGTTCCATAAGATTGGGGCAATAATCGAAAATGCCTGCCGGCCATATGTTTTCGTAGTGGTAATGGTATATTGACGTTGTTGCCGACTGCTCACCGATGACCCGAGAGTACGTGGTGGTTCATATGATGTCACAATGGATTTAAGATAGTCCGGACATTTGCATTGGATAATCCTAAAAGTGATAAGACATAGTTTGTACTTGATACAATACTCGACACGAAACGAGTGAAGAGTTTTGAGTAGTGGTGCGATGTGGTCAGATTTCCTACAGCGATTGATGGGACGAGCTGCGGCATTCTGCACTGATTGAATTCTGTCTAGTTGATGTTGTGGTATGTCATATAGGAGAGAATTGTTGTAGTCGAGTCGAGATATTACAAATGCGATTTTCCGTATGTTAACAAGATAAAAAACGCAGCCTTACATATAGAGTTGACACTATTGGACATTTTCCCATCGCAGTCAAAGAAAACTTCTAAGTTTTTTACTGAAGCTACCTGGAGCAATGTTATATGTGCCAACTCTTAAGGATCTTAGCTCCTGGGCGTCTTTCTTATAACAGGACGTGAATTTCATAACTTCTGTTTTATTGTCAGTTAATATTAATTAATTGGACATCATCCATCTACGAATATCATCTACCCAAGATTCTAATGGAGATAACCAATTACTATATATAAGTCACATAATACATCAATTTGGGTGTCATCAGCGTAGAGTACTTACTCACAACTATATTTATATATAATATTTTCAATGTATACAAACTAAAAATAAATTGGTTCCAATACTGAACCCTACGGGACGCCTAAGCCAAGTCTAGTTGATATAGAAAATATGGATTTCATTTCTACACGCTGGTAACGATCGAAGAGATACGATTTTAACCAATTATAAACATTACCGCGGATCTCGAATCGTGACTTGAGCCTGTTAAGTAAAATTGTGTGATCTACCAGCTGATAAATTCAGCATAATTCAAATTACATCTTTGTTATTGTTTAAAGCCAGCTTAATGTCATTATGAACACGTAAAAGTGCAGTTTCAGTACTGTGATTTGTCTGATAGGCAGACTTGCATTTTGCGAAAGGTTTATTATGAGAAAGATACGAGATCAACTGCGCTGCTACAGTGCGTTCCAATGACTTATATTGGTACAGCAGGTTCCGACTGCAGTGACGCTGTCCCTGGCCGAGATGGCACCGTTCAATAGCTTGGACACTTTGTCATTGAAAAAAATTATTCTAAACAAATGTTTAGAAGATTGTTTAATTGCACAGTGACAAATATAATTGATTATTCCATGCAGAGTGAATAGGGTTTTAAAGTAACCACAGTCCCTCTATATCTACCTATAGAGGGCCTGTGATGTAGCATACATCACCGATTCATTTTTCCTTGATACTTATTATCTGTGAATAATGAGTTCTCAGTACAAAGTTCTCTTGACGAAACAAAGGCACTCCCTTCATCTTTGTAAATATTTATAAATTTCAATGACAGTTGAATCAAACCAACCAATCAATCACCGAGCACCGTGCGCAACAACGTTGTAATGTATTCAATCGACCTCTCATTTCAAGCTTGAATTGTAAAATTTACAAATATTTATCAAGATGAACGTAACGTCTCTGCTACGCCGAGAGTATTGAATGGTGTGCACGTGCTACGTTAAAGGGCGGCAGTCGTCGAGCCGCGTCCTGTTCGATATGGGACTCATAACGACGTATAGAACGCGTGTAAAATACATTGTTTATTTACATGAAATTCGAACACGCGCTGCGCGACGACCACCGCGCTTTAAATATGTAGAACTGTGCTCTGGCAAACATGATCTATCAAAACAAACGTGATACAATTTGACTTGAAGAATTCATGTGATTCATGAACTTTGTTGCAAGTAAGGCATTGTTTTAATATTACAGTTAGACTGGCGCAGTCGAGCGATTAATTTGTTTTTGTAGTTTAAATAAAATTAAATATATTGCGAAATGGAGGTGTAACTGCGAAATGATTTCGCGCTAACACCTCCAGTCTATATTACAGTGTAAGGATGGTTCAACCAGTCAGTACATAATACAATTTAACTCATACTAGTTATTAGAAATATAAGTGCACCACGTAATTCAGGCGCCATGTTAATTTGTTCACCAGACAATACTGTTAACAAATGTTTAATCTCAACATGGGTGGCGGTATAACAAATTGCATCGCATGAAAGTATTAGTACATGTATGACGTCTGTGGTAACAACTGGATTTCATAGCCCAACATTTGGAATGTCTGAGATTATTGATCTACGTATCAACATAAGGAATGGCTGTGATTATTGGCCCACAAAGCACAACTAGAGAATGGCTGTGGTTATTGCTCCACATTGCTCAACATTGGGGATGGCTGTGATTATTGGTCCACATAGCTCAACATTGGGGATGGCTGTGATTATTGGTGCACATAGCTCAACATTGGGAATTGCTGTGATGATTGGTCCACACAGCTCAACATTGGGAATGGATGTGACTATTGATCCACATTGCTCAACATTGGGGATGGCTGTGATTATTGGTCCACATAGCTCAACATTGGGGATGGCTGTGATTATTGGTCCACATAGCTCAACATTGGGGATGGCTGTGATGATTGGTCCACACAGCTCAACATTGGGAATGGATGTGACGATTGATCCACATTGCTCAACATTGGGGATGGCTGTGATTATTGGCCAACATTGCTCAACATTGGGGATGGCTGTGATTATTGGTCCACATAGCTCAACATTGGGGATGGCTGTGATTATTGGTCCACATAGCTCAACATTGGGGATGGCTGTGATTATTGGTCCACATTGCTCAACATTGGGGATGGCTGTGATTATTGGTCCACATAGCTCAACATTGGGGATGGCTGTGATTATTGGTCCACATAGCTCAACATTGGGGATGGCTGTGATGATTGGTCCACACAGCTCAACATTGGGAATGGATGTGACGATTGATCCACATTGCTCAACATTGGGGATGGCTGTGATTATTGGCCAACATTGCTCAACATTGGGGATGGCTGTGATTATCGGTGCACATAGCTCAACATTGGGGATGGCTGTGATTATTGGTGCACATAGCTCAACATTGGGGATGGCTGTGATTATTGGTCCACATAGCTCAACATCGGGGATGGCTGTGATTATTGGTTCACATAGCTCAACATTGGGGATGGCTGTGATTATCGGTGCACATAGCTCAACATTGGGGATGGCTGTGATTATTGGTTCACATAGCTGAACATTGGAAATTGCTGTGATGATTGGTCCACACAGCTCAACATTGGGAATTGCTGTGATGATTGGTCCACACAGCTCAACAATGAGGATGGTTGTGATGATTGGTCCACATAGCTCAACATTTGGAATGGCTGTGATGATGGGTCCACATAGCTCAACAATGAGGATGGTTGTGATGATTGGTCCACATAGCCCAACATTTGGAATGGCTGTGATGATGGGTCCACATAGCTCAACAATGGAGATGGCTGTGATGATTGGTCCACATTGCTCAACAATGGGAATTGCTGTGATGATTGGTCCACACAGCCCAACATTGAGAATGGCTATGATGATTGTTTCTACATAGCTCAACATTTGGAATGGCTGTGATGATTGGTCCACATAGCTCAACAATGGAGATGGCTGTGATGATTGGTCCACATTGCTCAACAATGGGGATGGTTGTGATGATTGGTCCACATAGCCCAACATTGAGAATGGCTATGATGATTGTTTCTACATAGCTCAACATTGGGAATTGCTGTGATTATTGGACCACATTGCTCAACATTGGGGACAGTTGTGATAATTGGTTCACATAGCTCAACATTGGAGATGGCTGTGATTATCGGTGCACATAGCTCAAAATTGGGGATGGCTGTGATTATTGGTCCACATAGCTCAACAATGGGAATTGCTGTGATTATTGGACCACATTGCTCAACATTGGGGACAGTTGTGATAATTGGTTCACATAGCTCAACATTGGAGATAGCTGTGATTATCGATGCACATAGCTCAAAATTGGGAATGGCTGTGATTATTGGTCCACATAGCTGAACATTGGGGATGGCTGTGATTATTGGTCCACATAGCTCAACATTGGTAATGGCTATGATGATTGGTCCACATAGCTCAACATTGTGAATGGATGTGATGATTGGTCCACATAGCTCAACATTGGAAATGGCTGTGATGATTGGTCCACATAGCTCAACATTGAGAATGGCTGTGATAATTGGTCCACATAGCTCAACATTGGTAATGGCTGTGATGATTGGTCCACATAGCTCAACATTGTGAATGGATGTGACGATTGATCCACATTGCTCAACATTGGGGATGGCTGTGACGATTGATCCACATTGCTCAACATTGGGGATGGCTGTGATTATTGGTCAACATTGCTCAACATTGGGGATGGCTGTGATTATTGGTGCACATAGCTCAACATTGGGGATGGCTGTGATTATTGGTCCACATAGCTCAACATTGGGGATGGCTGTGATTATTGGTCCACATAGCTCAACATCGGGGATGGCTGTGATTATTGGTTCACATAGCTCAACATTGGGGATGGCTGTGATTATCGGTGCACATAGCTCAACATTGGGGATGGCTGTGATTATTGGTTCACATAGCTCAACATTGGGAATTGCTGTGATGATTGGTCCACACAGCTCAACAATGAGGATGGTTGTGATGATTGGTCCACATAGCCCAACATTTGGAATGGCTGTGATGATGGGTCCACATAGCTGAACATTGGGAATGGCTGTGATGATGGGTCCACATAGCTCAACAATGAGGATGGCTGTGATGATTGGTCCACATTGCTCAACAATGGGGATGGTTGTGATGATTGGTCCACATAGCCCAACATTGAGAATGGCTATGGTGATTGGTCTACATAGCTCAACATTGGGAATTGCTGTGATTATTGGACCACATTGCTCAACATTGGGGACAGTTGTGATAATTGGTTCACATAGCTCAACATTGGAGATGGCTGTGATTATCGGTGCACATAGCTCAACAATGGGAATTGCTGTGATTATTGGACCACATTGCTCAACATTGGGGACAGTTGTGATAATTGGTTCACATAGCTCAACATTGGAGATGGCTGTGATTATCGGTGCACATAGCTCAAAATTGGGAATGGCTGTGATTATTGGTCCACATAGCTGAACACTGGGGATGGCTGTGATTATTGGTCCACATAGCTCAACATTGTGAATGGATGTGATGATTGGTCCACATAGCTCAACATTGAGAATGGCTGTGATGATTGGTCCACATAGCTTAACATTGGGAATGGCTGTGATGATTGGTCCACATAGCTCAACATTGAGAATGGCTGTGATGATTGGTCCACATAGATCAACATTGGGAATGGCTGTGATGATTGGTCCACATAGCTCAACATTGGGAATGGCTGTGATGATTGGTCCACATAGCTCAACATTGAGAATGGCTGTGATGATTGGTCCACATAGCTCAACATTGAGAATGGCTGTGATGATTGGTCCACATAGCTCAACATTGGGGATGGCTGTGATTATTGGTGCACATAGCTCAACATTGGGGATGGCTGTGATTATTGGTGCACATAGCTCAACATTGGGGATGGCTGTGATTATTGGTCCACATAGCTCAACATCGGGGATGGCTGTGATTATTGGTTCACATAGCTCAACATCGGGGATGGCTGTGATTATTGGTTCACATAGCTCAACATTGGGGATGGCTGTGATTATCGGTGCACATAGCTCAACATTGGGGATGGCTGTGATTATTGGTTCACATAGCTCAACATTGGGAATTGCTGTGATGATTGGTCCACACAGCTCAACAATGAGGATGGTTGTGATGATTGGTCCACATAGCCCAACATTTGGAATGGCTGTGATGATGGGTCCACATAGCTGAACATTGGGAATGGCTGTGATGATGGGTCCACATAGCTCAACAATGGGGATGGCTGTGATGATTGGTCCACATTGCTCAACAATGGGGATGGTTGTGATGATTGGTCCACATAGCCCAACATTGAGAATGGCTATGATGATTGGTCTACATAGCTCAACATTGGGAATTGCTGTGATTATTGGACCACATTGCTCAACATTGGGGACAGTTGTGATAATTGGTTCACATAGCTCAACATTGGAGATGGCTGTGATTATCGGTTCACATAGCTCAACATTGAGAATGGCTGTGATAATTGGTCCACATAGCTCAACATTGGTAATGGCTGTGATGATTGGTCCACATAGCTCAACATTGTGAATGGATGTGACGATTGATCCACATTGCTCAACATTGGGGATGGCTGTGACGATTGATCCACATTGCTCAACATTGGGGATGGCTGTGATTATTGGTCAACATTGCTCAACATTGGGGATGGCTGTGATTATTGGTGCACATAGCTCAACATTGGGGATGGCTGTGATTATTGGTGCACATAGCTCAACATTGGGGATGGCTGTGATTATTGGTCCACATAGCTCAACATCGGGGATGGCTGTGATTATTGGTTCACATAGCTCAACATTGGGGATGGCTGTGATTATCGGTGCACATAGCTCAACATTGGGGATGGCTGTGATTATTGGTCCACATAGCTCAACATCGGGGATGGCTGTGATTATTGGTTCACATAGCTCAACATTGGGGATGGCTGTGATTATCGGTGCACATAGCTCAACATTGGGGATGGCTGTGATTATTGGTTCACATAGCTCAACATTGAGAATGGCTGTGATGATTGGTCCACATAGATCAACATTGGGAATGGCTGTGATGATTGGTCCACATAGCTCAACATTGGGAATGGCTGTGATGATTGGTCCACATAGCTCAACATTGAGAATGGCTGTGATGATTGGTCCACATAGCTCAACATTGAGAATGGCTGTGATGATTGGTCCACATAGCTCAACATTGGGGATGGCTGTGATGATTGGTGCACATAGCTCAACATTGGGGATGGCTGTGATTATTGGTGCACATAGCTCAACATTGGGGATGGCTGTGATTATTGGTCCACATAGCTCAACATCGGGGATGGCTGTGATTATTGGTTCACATAGCTCAACATCGGGGATGGCTGTGATTATTGGTTCACATAGCTCAACATTGGGGATGGCTGTGATTATCGGTGCACATAGCTCAACATTGGGGATGGCTGTGATTATTGGTTCACATAGCTCAACATTGGGAATTGCTGTGATGATTGGTCCACACAGCTCAACAATGAGGATGGTTGTGATGATTGGTCCACATAGCCCAACATTTGGAATGGCTGTGATGATGGGTCCACATAGCTGAACATTGGGAATGGCTGTGATGATGGGTCCACATAGCTCAACAATGGGGATGGCTGTGATGATTGGTCCACATTGCTCAACAATGGGGATGGTTGTGATGATTGGTCCACATAGCCCAACATTGAGAATGGCTATGATGATTGGTCTACATAGCTCAACATTGGGAATTGCTGTGATTATTGGACCACATTGCTCAACATTGGGGACAGTTGTGATAATTGGTTCACATAGCTCAACATTGGAGATGGCTGTGATTATCGGTTCACATAGCTCAACAATGGGAATTGCTGTGATTATTGGACCACATTGCTCAACATTGGGGACAGTTGTGATAATTGGTTCACATAGCTCAACATTGGAGATGGCTGTGATTATCGGTGCACATAGCTCAAAATTGGGAATGGCTGTGATTATTGGTCCACATAGCTCAACATTGTGAATGGATGTGATGATTGGTCCACATAGCTCAACATTGGAAATGGCTGTGATGATTGGTCCACATAGCTCAACATTGGGAATGGCTGTGATGATTGGTCCACATAGCTCAACATTGGGAATGGCTGTGATGATTGGTCCACATAGCTCAACATTGAGAATGGCTGTGATGATTGGTCCACATAGATCAACATTGGGAATGGCTGTGATGATTGGTCCACATAGCTCAACATTGGGAATGGCTGTGATGATTGGTCCACATAGCTCAACATTGAGAATGGCTGTGATGATTGGTCCACATAGATCAACATTGGGAATGGCTGTGATGATTGGTCCACATAGCTCAACATTGGTAATGGCTGTGATGATTGGTCCACATAGCTCAACATTGGTAATGGCTGTGATGATTGGTCCACATAGCTCAACATTGGAAATGGATGTGATGATTGGTCCACATATCTCAACATTGGTAATGGCTGTGATGATTGGTCCACATAGCTCAACATTGGTAATGGCTGTGATGATTGGTCCACATAGCTCAACATTGAGAATGGCTGTGATGATTGGTCCACATAGCTCAACATTGGAAATGGATGTGATGATTGGTCCACATAGCTCAACATTGAGAATGGCTGTGATGATTGGTCCACATAGATCAACATTGGGAATGGCTGTGATGATTGGTCCACATAACTCAACATTGAGAATGGCTGTGATGATTGGTCCACATAGCTCAACATTGGAAATGGATGTGATGATTGGTCCACATAGCTCAACATTGGTAATGGCTGTGATGATTGGTCCACATAGCTCAACATTGGTAATGGCTGTGATGATTGGTCCACATAGCTCAACATTGAGAATGGCTGTGATGATTGGTCCACATAGCTCAACATTGGAAATGGATGTGATGATTGGTCCACATAGCTCAACATTGGAAATGGCTGTGATGATTGGTCCACATAGCTGAACATTGGGGATGGCTGTGATTATTGGTCCACATAGCTCAACATTGGTAATGGCTGTGATGATTGGTCCACATAGCTCAACATTGTGAATGGATGTGATGATTGGTCCACATAGCTCAACATTGGAAATGGCTGTGATGATTGGTCCACATAGCTCAACATTGAGAATGGCTGTGATGATTGGTCCACATAGCTCAACATTGGTAATGGCTGTGATGATTGGTCCACATAGCTCAACATTGTGAATGGATGTGACGATTGATCCACATTGCTCAACATTGGGGATGGCTGTGACGATTGATCCACATTGCTCAACATTGGGGATGGCTGTGATTATTGGTCAACATTGCTCAACATTGGGGATGGCTGTGATTATTGGTCCACATAGCTCAACATTGGGGATGGCTGTGATTATTGGTGCACATAGCTCAACATTGGGGATGGCTGTGATTATTGGTCCACATAGCTCAACATCGGGGATGGCTGTGATTATTGGTTCACATAGCTCAACATCGGGGATGGCTGTGATTATTGGTTCACATAGCTCAACATTGGGGATGGCTGTGATTATCGGTGCACATAGCTCAACATTGGGGATGGCTGTTGTAGGCATCACAAGCTCCCACAGGTATTACAGTCTCTTACGCCACCAACTAGAAACGCGTACTCTGGTTATATCATATATTTATTCCATATGGTCAATCGTTACGGAATCAAAACAAGTTAGTACATCTCCAGAATATGGTTCTAAAATATACAAAACAAAATAGGGAAACTATAATAGTCGAAGTAAATCAAACAATTCTCATCATAAAATGTACAGTAAATTAAATATACATTTCTCTTAATATGTGCAGAAAGTCGAGCGATACAACCAATAAATATACGGCAAATAAAATATGTAACAATAAGTAACAATGCTAACTGAAATATTTGTCAACCATTTTGACCAGCCAAAGCACACATTGCATACCATGTGCTTTACAAAACGTGCAGCTGACCACATGTACGCAATGTGTTTGGGCACAAAAAATGGGTGGAAAATAATATAAATAACAAAACAATTTTCAAGAAATAAGTCTTAACAAATACTAGCGAATACTAACATTTACAGACTTGCAATAATAACCCAAAGTAAGAGTGATAAAATAGAGTTCATACGAGTACTCAAACTTGTAACAAATCACTGCCAATAATTTCATGCTGATGAAGCCAACAATGAAAAGAAAACCTTCCTTACCTCGTTTAGTGGCACCTTCCCGGACCGGTGTACAAATGTTAGCAAACCTAGCAAGTTTCAGAAAACCCAATGCGGCAGGGCAATTCAGAGCAGACACAGAGACGTCTTCACTCTTCAGAAGCACATGCTGAACTGAAGACAATAGCCTGCCTAGCCCAGAGTTCACCACAGGTCAAACAGGTGAAACAAAGGAATCTAACTATGTAATCAATAACCAATCAGAGGGGAGGTTTGCACAACTTACAGCTGTGATTATTGGTTCACATAGCTCAACATTGGGAATTGCTGTGATGATTGGTCCACACAGCTCAACAATGAGGATGGTTGTGATGATTGGTCCACATAGCCCAACATTTGGAATGGCTGTGATGATGGGTCCACATAGCTGAACATTGGGAATGGCTGTGATGATGGGTCCACATAGCTCAACAATGGGGATGGCTGTGATGATTGGTCCACATTGCTCAACAATGGGGATGGTTGTGATGATTGGTCCACATAGCCCAACATTGAGAATGGCTATGGTGATTGGTCTACATAGCTCAACATTGGGAATTGCTGTGATTATTGGACCACATTGCTCAACATTGGGGACAGTTGTGATAATTGGTTCACATAGCTCAACATTGGAGATGGCTGTGATTATCGGTGCACATAGCTCAACAATGGGAATTGCTGTGATTATTGGACCACATTGCTCAACATTGGGGACAGTTGTGATAATTGGTTCACATAGCTCAACATTGGAGATGGCTGTGATTATCGGTGCACATAGCTCAAAATTGGGAATGGCTGTGATTATTGGTCCACATAGCTGAACACTGGGGATGGCTGTGATTATTGGTCCACATAGCTCAACATTGTGAATGGATGTGATGATTGGTCCACATAGCTCAACATTGAGAATGGCTGTGATGATTGGTCCACATAGCTCAACATTGGGAATGGCTGTGATGATTGGTCCACATAGCTCAACATTGAGAATGGCTGTGATGATTGGTCCACATAGATCAACATTGGGAATGGCTGTGATGATTGGTCCACATAGCTCAACATTGGGAATGGCTGTGATGATTGGTCCACATAGATCAACATTGAGAATGGCTGTGATGATTGGTCCACATAGATCAACATTGGGAATGGCTGTGATGATTGGTCCACATAGCTCAACATTGGGGATGGCTGTGATTATTGGTGCACATAGCTCAACATTGGGGATGGCTGTGATAATTGGTCCACATAGATCAACATTGGAAAAGGCTGAGATTATTGGTCCACATTGGGAATGGCTGTGAGTATTGGTCCACATAGATCAACAATAGGGATGGCTGTGATTATTGGTCAACATAGATCAACAATAGGGATGGTTGTGATGATTGGTCCACATTGTTCAACATTGGGAATGGCTGAGATTATTGGTCCACATAGCTCAACATTAGGGATGGCTGTGATTATTGTTCAAAATAACTCAACATTAGACATGTCTGCAGCAGATAGTGTGCTTAATGAACAGTTCATATTACAAAATGAATAAATGTAACAATCTGTTCATATTTTTATTTAATAAATGTAGTAACCTTAAATTTTATTGCATGATACACACACAAATAAGCCAAGATATCTCAGTTGAGTCAAAGTAGTTATACAAGACTTGGTTTGACTGTTAGTCTTATGTAGCTAATCAGGCACACTCTTGTAAGTCATTTTCGACTTGACTTAGATATCCAAGCAGCAATCAGTAACGTTTTAGTTTTTTCAGTAAAGTTTGTGTATCAAAAATATCAAAATTTGAGAAAAGTAGCATCAGTAGTTATGATATATAGTAAATATTGTTATAAATTATTTGCTATAAATGAAAAAAATAATATTTTCAATAATTTTCAAATAAACTCAATTCAAATTACACATTGATAAATATATAAAAGTTAGTATAGATCAACCAGAATCAGTACTAAATCATTTCTATTTATTCTACCAATTTTCCAGCAAGCTCTAAAAGTCTAGGATAGCACACAGTCTTCTTTTGCCAGTCTTCTGGAATGGTCTCTATTCCTCCCTGAAATAAAGATTTAAAAAATCTATTATACCATATAATCATGACAACAATCAGATGTTTACACATTACATGTAGACATGCCATAATTATCATCTCCCACCTGGTTTCAAACTCCCTGTGCGAGAGAAGTGTGAAACAATCACCAAGGTATTTTTTTTCTAACAGTGAAGCCCCGGTCCAAATAATTTTATCTAATGTCAATGTTGTTTTTGGTGGACATGTTAAAATTTGAATTCGTAAACAAATATGGCAACTGCTGACATTTCTGTACAAAATGCTGCCTGATTTGGAAGCAAGATGTAGAGAACGTGAATGGTTGGTATCATTTGTTTGTTTTGCATTAGTAGAGAATATATTATGCAATTGCAAATCTATCACCTACACAGTACATTAATGGACACATTACTGTGATAGCTTTGACAAAAGGACACAGGAACATATTTGCAGCTAAATACCAGAAAACCTATATCTGAAGTAATATTCAGACTTGTGTATCTTTTGAAAAAGACAGATCGGGGCTTGTCAAGTGCCTCCCTAGATAGCTGAAATGATTAGGAAAACATTTGCATGAACAGGTGACGAGTGAAAAGAATGATGATCGAGTTCTCTTCCTGTTGTCATGTGATGAAGAATCACATGAAGAATTAACCAAGGTATGAGATAGCACAGAAAATATTGGCGACAATCTACAAAAACATCAATATTTGTCACCAGTTGTGACAGATAATTACCGGTACATCAAAACACATACTCATAAACAAAGTTAGCATACAAGTCACAAACAGTGATATTCATGGTGTAAAATCAGGAATAGTCCAAAGTGGGTTTTTTCCAGGGAATGTATATGAATGTACTTGTCAAATATAATCTACAATAGCTGAAATTAAAGCAGGGGGAGTCGTCACCTGCGCATGCGTCAGATGGCCATAGCGTGTCATTGTTTAAAAACAAGCGTCTACCTTTCAGCCTTTGCATTTTTAGCGTGTGTTGTTATCGCCGCTTGGGACTCAATTCCCGCATGTACGCAGGTGATGACCCTCCTGCTTTAACACAAAACTAATTATAACAACCGAGCTCAGTGTACATGCTTCCACACTGATCGGGTCGCTGTAGTAGACCGTACAGCAGCACCAATCGTAGACAAAATAAATTTGGTTCGCTGTCTAACAACGTGTTGTGGAATTTATAACATGCCTTACTTATTTTCTGTTTGAACCTACCTGTGCAGCAAGGCACGCTGCAATGAACTGAATTCTACTGCAAGTATCACCACCCACATAAATATTACCACGTACAGCGGACACAAAGTCAGTGTGCTTTAATATTGCATCGACAGCCGTCTGGAAAGCCCCAGGATAAGCTGAAAGGGAAAATAATAACAATTCATATGGCTGACTTTTTAAGGATGCAAGGATTCATAACAGTTAGTAAAAGTGAAGTAATGACGAAGGTCAGCTAGCATCTTGTCAAGCAAAACATTGTATCAGTTTAAATGCATCATGTACACCAACATCATTTATCATTCTTCTTATACAGTGGTTCCCCTACCCATTATCAAAATGAACAATTTTAAACTGATAAAAGAGCATCTTCTTTATCGATTTGGGGGATCACTTGCCCATTAGCTGAAAGTGAATCTCTGAATTTATCTATTTGGTGGCCAAATGTATATTTCCAGCAAATAAGGAATAGAGATATGGTATCTAGAGTTTATACACAGGTCACCCTATGCGTCGCAAAACAGGTCACCCTACGTGTTGCAATACAGGTCACCCTACGTGTCGCAATACAGGTCACCCTACGTGTCGCAATACAGGTCACCCTACGTGTCACAACACAGGTCACCCTATTTGCTGCAACACAGGTCACCCTACGTGTCGCAATACAGGTCACCTTACGTGTTGCAATACAGGTCACCCTACGTGTTGCAATACAGGTCACCCTACGTGTTGCAATACAGGTCACCCTACGTGTTGCAATACAGGTCACCCTACGTGTCGCAATACAGGTCACCCTACGTGTCGCAATACAGGTCACCCTATTTGCTGCAACACAGGTCACCCTATGTGTCGCAATACAGGTCACCCTATTTGCTGCAACACAGGTCACCCTATTTGCTGCAACACAGGTCACCCTAAGTGTCACAATACAGGTCACCCTACGTGGCGCAATACAGGTCACCCTACATGTTGCAATACAGGTCACCCCACGTGTCGCAATACAGGTCCCCAACATGTCACAATACAGGTCACCCTATTTGCTGCAACACAGGTCACCCAATGTGTCGCAATACAGTTCACCCTATTTGCTGTAATACAGGTCACCCTAAGTGTCACAATACAGGTCACCCTACGTGGCGCAATACAGGTCACCCTACATGTCGCAATACAGGTCACCCTACGTGTTGCAATACAGGTCACCCTACGTGTTGCAATACAGGTCACCCTACGTGTTGCAATACAGGTCACCCAACCTGTCGCAATACAGGTCACCCTACGTGTTGCAATACAGGTCACCCAACCTGTCGCAATACAGGTCACCCTACATGTCGCAATACAGGTCACCCTACATGTCGCAATACAGGTCACCCAACGTGTCGCAATACAGGTCACCCAACGTGTTGCAATACAGGTCACCCAACGTGGCGCAATACAGGTCACCCTATGTACATGTCACAATGTGACTTACCACATGAGATGCCATATGAACTGCTTGCTTTGACATGCGATTCATTCTTCATTTCAGCAACACTCTTTAAATAAGTCAGTACTTTTTTGTCATTATCAGTGGGGCTTTTGCCGAGTTGTTCTGTAATCTTCTCCACAGCTTTAGAATCATTTCCATTCAATATATAGTATTCTAACAGTCTACAAATGAAACCAAACAAAACCAGATTAAATTATTAAAGCTGTTATGAATTTGAATTTTTTTGTTTTTGTAACAGTTCCAGAAACAACCATCATGGTGAGAGTAGAACATGAAGAGATATTTGGATTAAAAAAACCATGTAATTTATGAGAATACATGCAGTGAAACTGTTTCCTAACAAAACTTCAGAGACTCAGGGCTTGTACAGAGAATTATGTAAAGCAGTGGACTGTAAGCAAATCTTTGCTTTGAAGCAGAGGGAATGACTCAATGGATGGTCAGCAAACTGCTGTCAAAAATGCTGTTTTTCAAAAATGGAGAAGTGCTAAAATATTTGACGGGACACAAACATAACAGAAACTTAACTTACAGATAACTTATTTTAGAGATTGCTATACAAAAAAATACTCATTAAAACTTAGAAACATTATGTAGAAATATACAGACCCTAAATTGTGCATGTTGTAAAATAATTCAATCTGCAATCAGTTATAATATTAATAATTGCTGCACGTGACAAAGTATAATATTATATTTTTTGTTCAGTGGTTGTTTGAAAACGTGTATGAATGAAGAGTTCCCATGATGCATTTCACCTCTAAGTGATAAATGTATATCAGCATCACAAACTTCAGAAAATTAAATGATATTCTGCTGACCTTGTTTATTATATATTCTGGATATGGGTTAATAGTATTTGATTCTCTTTAGTAAATGCATTAACTTGGCAGGAAAATAATTTCTTTAACTCATGTCACAAACCAAACAAATATAACAATTTGTTACGTTTTCGGCAGCAAGTTGGAGATTTTGTTTTTCGCAAAATCAATGTGCCTACTTCCACAAATCAAACTGTGTGAATGATATAGTTGATGATTTTACCTGAAAGATTGAACTAAAATATTAGAAGGTGTAATGCACCATGGGAGTACTCAAAGGTGTAATGCACCATGGAAGTACTGGAAGGTGTATTGCACCATGGAAGTACTGGAAGGTGTATTGCACCATGGGAGTACTCAAAGGTGTATTGCACCATGGGAGTACTCAAAGGTGTAATTGCACCATGGAATACTGGAAGGTGTATTGCACCATGGGAGTACTCAAAGGTGTAATTGCACCATGGAATACTGGAAGGTGATTTGCACCATGGGAGTACTCAAAGGTGTAATTGCACCATGGAATACTTGAAGGTGTATTGCACCATGGGAGTACTCAAAGGTGTAATGCACCATGGAATACTGGAAGGTGTATTGCACCATGGGAGTACTCAAAGGTGTAATGCACCATGGAATACAGGAAGGTGTATTGCACCATGGGAGTACTCAAAGGTGTAATGCACCATGGAATACTGGAAGGTGTATTGCACCATGGGAGTACTGGAAGGTGTATTGCACCATGGGAGTACTGGAAGGTGTATTGCACCATGGGAGTACTCAAAGGTGTAATGCACCATGGAATACTGGAAGGTGTATTGCACCATGGGAGTACTCAAAGGTGTAATGCACCATGGAATACTGGAAGGTGTATTGCACCATGGGAGTACTCAAAGGTGTAATGCACCATGGAATACTGGAAGGTGTATTGCACCATGGGAGTACTCAAAGGTGTAATTGCACCATGGAATACTGGAAGGTGTATTGCACCATGGGAGTACTCAAAGGTGTAATTGCACCATGGAATACTGGAAGGTGTATTGCACCATGGGAGTACTCAAAGGTGTAATTGCACCATGGAATACTGGAAGGTGTATTGCACCATGGGAGTACTCAAAGGTGTAATTGCACCATGGAATACTGGAAGGTGTATTGCACCATGGGAGTAATCAAAGGTGTAATTGCACCATGGAATACTTGACGGTGTATTGCACCATGGGAGTACTCAAAGGTGTAATTGCACCATGGAATACTGGAAGGTGTATTGCACCATGGGAGTACTCAAAGGTGTAATGCACCATGGAATACTGGAAGGTGTATTGCACCATGGGAGTACTCAAAGGTGTAATGCACCATGGAATACTGGAAGGTGTAATGCACCATGGAATACTGGAAGGTGTATTGCACTATGGGAGTACTCAAAGGTGTAATGCACCATGGAATACTGAGTGAAATGCACCATGGGAGTACTCAAAGGTGTAATTGCACCATGGAATACTGGAAGGTGTATTGCACCATGGGAGTACTCAAAGGTGTAATGCACCATGGAATACTGGAAGGTGTATTGCACCATGGGAGTACTCAAAGGTGTAATGCACCATGGAATACTGGAAGGTGTAATGCACCATGGGAGTACTCAAAGGTGTATTGCACCATGGGAGTACTGGAAGGTGTATTGCACCATGGGAGTACTCAAAGGTGTAATGCACCATGGAATACTTGAAGGTGTATTGCACCATGGGAGTACTCAAAGGTGTAATTGCACCATGGAATACTGGAAGGTGTATTGCACCATGGGAGTACTCAAAGGTGTAATGCACCATGGAATACTGGAAGGTGTATTGCACCATGGGAGTACTGGAAGGTGTATTGCACCATGGGAGTACTGGAAGGTGTATTGCACCATGGGAGTACTCAAAGGTGTAATGCACCATGGAATACTGGAAGGTGTATTGCACCATGGGAGTACTGGAAGGTGTATTGCACCATGGGAGTACTCAAAGGTGTAATGCACCATGGAATACTGGAAGGTGTATTGCACCATGGGAGTACTGGAAGGTGTATTGCACCATGGGAGTACTGGAAGGTGTATTGCACCATGGGAGTACTCAAAGGTGTAATGCACCATGGAATACTTGAAGGTGTATTGCACCATGGGAGTACTCAAAGGTGTAATGCACCATGGAATACTGGAAGGTGTATTGCACCATGGGAGTACTCAAAGGTGTAATGCACCATGGAATACTGGAAGGTGTATTGCACCATGGGAGTACTCAAAGGTGTAATGCACCATGGAATACTGGAAGGTGTATTGCACCATGGGAGTACTGGAAGGTGTATTGCACCATGGGAGTACTCAAAGGTGTAATGCACCATGGAATACTGGAAGGTGTATTGCACCATGGGAGTACTCAAAGGTGTAATGCACCATGGAATACTGGAAGGTGTATTGCACCATGGGAGTACTCAAAGGTGTAATGCACCATGGAATACTGGAAGGTGTATTGCACCATGGGAGTACTCAAAGGTGTAATGCACCATGGAATACTGGAAGGTGTATTGCACCATGGGAGTACTCAAAGGTGTAATGCACCATGGAATACCGAGTGAAATGCACTATGGGAGTACACCAGTGAAATACACCATGGGAGTACCATGTAATCATGTAATCACCATGTAATCACAGTCACTCTATCCCCAGTCTGGAAACGGTCATTGTATTACCGGATTCGGCTGATACCCCGCCCATCCTAAACCCCGCCCATGGGCGATGTTTCAAATAGTGGGCGATGTTTTGGTCCACACATTGCCTGACTGAACCAACAAACATTTTTACAGACCCCAATTTTCCTGTCCGACATCTTGTATCGAGCGCGCTATTTCAAATACGTTAAAATAATTCACTGTGAAGTCGAAAAGCATTAAAACTTCAATAAAACCAATGCTGTATACGAATTGTTGTTGCGTATTATGACTCGTTAAAATACATTTCACTTACGTTTATTACACTCGAATAAAGTCTACGCTTGAAAAGATTGTTATTTACGAAGTTTAAAATATCCAAGCCTTCCTGGTTCGAGCCTCTTGGTTGTTATCAGTCATGTTTATATAATCTTTGTCTGTATCGCATTCCAGACAAAAAGTCGGTAAACAAGAAATGGACGAACTAAAATGTCTCCTGCGTTTCACATGCGACATGATTATTAAAAAAACACAGAGTTAAGCGGCCATGTACGTTCTATAAAGCCAACCTTGTACACATAATCTTGTACTGACGTGTTTTTTGTTCAAAAAAAGACGTTCCCTTTCAGTTAACCCCCAGATAACTCTTCGCGTTCATGGTATTTATGAGAGTTGAATGATTTTTTGAACACATGACAAGTAACTATATTGATTTGCGTCAAGCTGGATGGCCCGAATTTAAATATCAGTGCGTGAACTCTGCGTTGTTATTAGAGTTCAGTCGAAATGTACGTGAATATTGCGATCGAAGTGCGCTGTCCAGAGTTTATTATATTATAGTAAAATTTAACTTGACGCATGGTATGGTTTATATTACATGTTCACTTCATTTCGAATAAAAAAAACACCATTGGAACATCGATAAAATATTTTCTCGACTTTCTCATTTTTGATGATTTAAATGCGCCCATGTTTATGTTTGCGTAATTATTACAAATGCAACGCATTATCAAGTCGGTAATTTTGAAATATTCACAGACCCAATACCCCGGGTCAGCATCCTAACAATAGTAAAAATTAATTTGAGTTTGCGTAATTATCATGAAAGCAATACATTACAAAGTTGAACAAGTCATTGTCAATGACACGTCCCCGTTCTGTTCATATTTGACTGACATATACATTCAAAGCAGATCATGACCGAAATGCACCTGCATATGTACAACACATTGTGCTAAATCTGAACAAAATCCATCCATGCATGACTGAGATCCGGTTCTGGAATTGTGAAAATACGTGATTTTGATGCATTTTCGGCCTTAAAATGGCCATCATTCCGCTATTGTTAAGCAGATCATGAAACAAAGGCACATATCTATTTGTGACATGATGTACCATGTGTGTGTGAAGTTTGAACTTGATCAATCCAGACATGTCTTGGATACGGATCCAGAACTGAATTCTTTAACAAAATGGCCGCCAGTCAGCCATTTCGAACTTGATCCGAAAAAAAAAAGACCTGCATCAAGGTCCTATTATGTTTAATGTATGTACCAAATTTGAACAAAATCCATCCATGCATAACTGAGATACGGGTCCGGAATGGTGAAAATGTGCGATTTCAATGCATTTTCGGCCTTAAAGCGGCCGCCATTTGGCTATCGTTAATGAGATCATGAAACAAATGCACATACATATTTGTGACATGATGTACCTTGTGTGTGTGAAGTTTGAACTCGATCAATCCAAGCATGTCTCGGATACGGATCCAGAACTGAATTCTTTAAAACAAAATGGCCGCCAGTCGGCTATTTCGAACTTGATCCGAAAAAAAAAATGACGTGCATCAAGGTCCTATCATGTTTAATGTATGTACCAAATTTGAATGAAATCCGTCCATGCATAACTGAGATCCGGGTCCGGAATGGTGAAAATGTGCGATTTCAATGCATTTTCGGCCTTAAAGCGGCCGCCATTTGGCTATCGTTAATGAGATCATGAAACAAATGCACATACATATTTGTGACATGATGTACCTTGTGTGTGTGAAGTTTGAACTTGATCAATCCAGACATGTCTCGGATACGGATCCAGAACTGAATTCTTTAAAACAAATTGGCCGCCAGTCGGCTATTTCGAACTTGATCCGAAAAAAAAAATGACGTGCATCAAGGTCCTATTATGTTAAATGTATGTACCAAATTTGAATGAAATCCGTCCATGCATAACTGAGATCCGGGTCCGGAATGGTGAAAATGTGCGATTTCAATGCATTTTCGGCCTTAAAGCGGCCGCCATTTGGCTATCGTTAATGAGATCATGAAACAAATGCACATACATATTTGTGACATGATGTACCTTGTGTGTGTGAAGTTTGAACTCGATCAATCCAAGCATGTCTCAGATACGGATCCAGAACTGAATTCTTTAAAACAAAATGGCCGCCAGTCGGCCATTTCGAACCCGATCCAAAAAAAAAATGACGTGCATCAAGGTCCTATCATGTTTAATGTATGTACCAAATTTGAACAAAATCCGTCCATGCATAACTGAGATCCGGGTCCGGAATGGTGAAAATGTGCGATTTTGATGCATTTTCGGCCTTAAAATGGCCGCTATTCGGCTATCGTTAATCGGATCATGAAAAAAATGCATGTGCATATGTCCCATATAATGTGCGATGTATGAGTGAAGTTTGAACTTAATCGGTCCATGCATGTTCGAGATACAGGTGATCACGGACGCACGGACGGACGGACGCACACAGGGCAAAACATAAGTCCCCGTTTTCGGACTGCGTCCGAACGGGGACTAAATATTCAGAGCTGATACAGAGTTGCATACAAGTTGCGTAATTACAGTACCGTCGGATATAATAACAATTTTAACTAGATCGACGCGCGGACCACAAAAGAAAAATGTTGCTAAGGTAACGCGCTAGTTCAGCGCGTGACTTGGGGTCAAACTTCGGTCAACACACTTGATGCCAGCATCGCCGCGCAGCAAGTTTCGCAAAGTAGTTGAAGTTCAATTGCGTCCCAAAATGATGTCGCTGAGCGTGTATTGTGTCATGTCCATGATGCACCCCGTTTCGACTTTGACTTGCTTTTCCTTCTTAGTGCATGTTCTTGTTCACGTAAAATCACAGGGAGCCCAGGAACTATAATCAACTGTAATACGCAGTCTCTATGAGCGGGGGGGGGGGGGGGGGGGGTATCGGCTGGTATCTAGTGTAAGAAATGGACAAGGGATGAAGGCTCCAGCCAGCTCACATTTTTTAAACTCGAAAAAACAGACGAAAAAAATAAAAAATAAAATCTAAAAAAAATACCAGGTTGAAGAATATTAGTTGCTTCTTCAAATTTCGCCAAAGCCTTACCTACATTTTACCGATATCTGCAGAATAAATCAAGAAAACTACACAAATTTACTCCATTTATGAATTCCTAACGGTTTGCCCGAACGCGCGGCACAGTTGGAGGCGTGGCCTGTTCAGCATTTGTCAACAACCAATCACAAGACTGGTTACGAACCAGTTGAGCAAGGCTAACCGAGTCGTGACCTCTCACCAATGTACGTACTTTGCATGATTATATTTGGTCAACGCAAAACATTATTTTTTCTAGACCATTTTTATCAACGCAGGGTTATTTTTCCAGACAAGATAGGCCTCGTAATATCTGCCAAAAGATCGCCCGGGCGATCTTTTAGTCCACATTTTTCTAAAAAAAAATTGAATCCTCCATAAGATCGCCCAGGGTGGGGTATCAGTCGAATCCGGTAGGTGTGAATTGGCCTCATTCCCTTGCAAATGCGCATTTCGGGGTATGGTCACATGATCAGTACATAGCAAGACACTATTTTTGACATCATTGCTATGTGTTTTTTACAACTTAGTTGTTTATTCCAGAATTCAAGCTTTTTTACATAATATTTGTAATCAGGATATCTGTATAAGGTCATATTTTACCCAGTGAGTAGTTCATTAATTCATCTATTTCACCAGCAGTGACAATATTTTCACAACAAATTTTCATACCTTCACCCCAAAAATTGGGGTTTGATTTTAAGATGATTTAAATGAACTCTTATTTTATTTACCCTACGTCTAGGCGCAAAACCAATATTTGTCTTCGATTTTGACATTTTATGGTCGAAACATATTTAAAATTTAAGGGCTGATTTGTTATTTGTCACACCGCATTTTATTAATGTTAAACTGGGCAATTTTTCCGGATGCTTTTTTGATCATAAATGCAAATGGCAACATTTATTAAATGACAAGGTATGCTATTCAACTTTATTGAAATGACAAGGTATGCTATTCAACTTTATTGAAATTTATTTACAAAAATTGAAGCATTGTTTTATACTTTTGCATTGAATAAAATCAATAGTTCTTGTATAGTTGACTTGAACTGTTATGAACCCCCAAGAATCAGAAATATAACAGGTTTTTTAATCGACCACGTTAACATAAACAATGCCATTTTGACAAGATTTGTTTAGCGATGTTAGTATGTTGATACACAAACTTTTTTTCCAATTAAAACTAAAAGATGAACATAATTTCCCATATTAATCTTTACATGGCAGGAACTGGATGTTTATGAGTTGGTAGGCTGGTATTGATGCGTATCAGAGTTCAAAAACCCCAAATTTCATAGTGCTAATTTTGTTTACGTTGTAGTTGCCCGAATTTGAAGTCAAAGTGAAGTCATACAATGAGGTATTCATTTGTATGACGGTAAATTTGCCAATTTTAATGCATATTCTGACGGTATTGTAATCTGACCGACTTCCTGAATCCCTTGGCCAGGGTGTGAACGGTTTGTTTACCCGCAACGCGGTTCGAGATAAAAGAACGCTAGTCGTTTCCAGACCGGGGATAGAGGGACTGTGGTGTAATGCACCATGGAGTACTAAGTGAAATGACCATGGGAGTAAAAGGTGAAATGTTCCATAGAAGTACTAGAAGGTGAATTGCACCATGGGAGTACTAGAAGGTCAATTGCCCCATGGGAGTATTCAAAGGTGTTAAGCACAATGGAATACTAAGTGAAATGCACCATGGGAGTAGAAGGAGAAATGTACCACAGAAGTACGAGAAGGTGAAATGCATCATGGGAGTAGAAGGTGAAATGCATCATGGGAGTATGTGAAATGCATCATGGGAGTAGAAGGAGAAATGTACCACAGAAGTACGAGAAGGTGAAATGCATCATGGGAGTAGAAGGTGAAATGCATCATGGGAGTATGTGAAATGCATCATGGGAGTAGATGGTGAAATGCACCATGGGAGTACTATCTTCAAAATGGCTTCCACTAAGTTAACGTTATCCTATCATCATATCCCAGCATACCTTGCACACACTAATCCAATGGTTATAGCTTCTTCATTGAGTGATGTAACCTCAATAATCTTTCTGACATTTTCCAGCATCTCTGGTTTACCTGCATACTTGGCAACCACAGGGATAGCAACACTACAGGTATGCATGTCAGAGATATCACTTCCTTCAAAAAAACAACACAAGAATATTGTACAGCTTAACAGACATAAAACTGAAGAATATTTTTTTTTCAAAATGCACAAGAAAATCTGCCTGTATAATTTTCTCCAGAGAAAATTAAAATAAAAAATCTGGTTGGCATGAGCAATAACTAAAACCCTGGTAAAAAATATAATTGCGTAATAGTTTATCACAAAATAAGCCTGAATATTCATTTGAGCCTACAACACCAATCAAACTGTAATTTTCAGCAAAAATGAAGGTGACTATGATAATAATAAATTGGACAATGTATTACTGGTAATATGACTTACCATAACTCTGTATTCTATTTATTTTTAAGATTGTTCTAATGGGCAACCAGTCTCCATATTATACAAAAGTATTTTACTGCAAATTTCAATCTCATGCTAAAATTTTTAACTGAATCATGATGAGTCATTAACCTTTTCACCACCAGACTTTCCCACACAAATTGTTCTGCACTTTTTTATATATTCTTCAATATGTCTGAAAATCAACACTAATTTTGGAGCAAAAAGACAAAGTTTGAGTCAATTTTCAGTTTTTACTCACAAAATGTTGCTATTTTTGTTCAATCTTCTGGTGGAAAGTGCTGGCTATAAACAGGACTATTTTGTAAAGTTGTGATGAAAAGAGGGTAACTGGTGGTGAAAAGGTTCAAGTCAAGAAAAAACAACATTAAATGAGACATTTCATGACCGATTATAATACAGCAGTTTTTGCAAATGAGTTTCAAATTTACGAGTCTTTATTTTGTAATTATATACAATACAAAGAATTCATACGATAGGGGTAAGCAACTTTTTAAGCCATGTGATGAAGATCTCACGAAAAGCAAACTACTGGTTATATTCCGTGTTTGTAAATCAAACACATCGAACACAGGGGTGCTTGAAAATATATGATTGATAAGTAGAAATGATTATGAAAAACGCAAAATGTATCTCGCTGTGCAAATAAGCTAGGATATTAACAAAAACAATTGAATACATGTATAAACACAAATCAGTTCTTTCATAGAATCACTACATTGCATTAAGATTTCTAGAAATATGAGTTTATTTAAATTTCGATGTAATGGTCATTCGGCGAAATGTACTTTCCACAAAATCATTCTTGACGAAATGTTGAACACCAAATTCAAAGCTGATATGGTAAGTATGCATACCTGTCACTGGGTCCTTCTTTTCATATTTTTCCAGAAATGTTTTAATACAACTATTAATTAGTCCATGGTCCTGCAACTGGATAGGCTTTAGATTGTCTGGCTTTCTCAGCTTCTGTACCCGCTCCATAGTACTTATATAATCGTTCACCATAATCACCAACATCAACACCTAGACATCAATTAGTAAGTGGTCGTGTAAATAGAGCGAGGGGTTCAAAATAACCTGATTTATCATGTGACCATAGAAGGTTATAGTAACATCACAACATTCAAAATGAAATTGAAAAGTATATATCATCGCCGTCATACTTCCATTATTTTAGTTTCATGAAATCAGGACACTAAAAATGAAAAATAAACTTGGGATCACCTGACAATATTATGAGATACAAGAGTCCAAAATTTCATAGGAAATGGTAAAAATTATGAAACTATTCATTCATACAGTACCTCAATATGGAACATGTTGATAAAATTTATCATTTTATGCATGTTTGAATTTTTAAACTACAGTTAATGTACATGTAATAACGTACATAATATGTGCATACAGATACATCAAATTGAATGAATGAATTATTATATTACAGTTGTGATCCCCAAAATATCGCGTCTTACCATTTTTCTCGGCGAGTGATTCCAATACAATAAATGAGTGGTCACCATAGCAACTGAGTTTACCAGTATCTTGAGTATAAAATGGACACAATGACTCTGGTCTGAATTCAGGATTTGTTGGGCCTTTCAAAGCTTCTTCAAGTTTTGTTGCATTGTAAATCCAATGCAATGGCTGAGCTAAAATGTGAATATATAAACTTAAAATAAATTTTCACATTGATAGTTTATTATATGTGCAATTAGTGAGAAATACAAACATTACGAGTTTAATTAACCCAATTTGATTGGTCAGAAACTCTAATACTGTTATTTTTACTTGAAGTTGTATTTTTAGTGAAGGTGTGGTACAGTGAAAATAAAATCCTGTGAAAATACCTTCTTCCTATATTTAAAACTTTAAAGCAGCTACAATGTAATTTTCAGTGGCAATTTATCAATTCACTTATACAGCTAAAGAAAAACAGCTAACGTAATCATAATTTGACTATGCACAGTCTGAGATTTTTTTCCTACACACCTCTAATGAGAATGATGTGCATAAATCATTTCCTTTTTTTTTTTCTTTGCCGTGTAATACTTTCGATTACCAAAGTCACAGTAATAAATGACTTTTTCGGAACAGATTTTAGAACAGGTTGTAGCATACATGTAGTTGATAAATGCACACACATAGTGAGTATGAATTAACAGTCAATACAGTGGCCCCTTAAGTGGCAGGTGTCAGGATCCAAGCAACAACTGTAACTTAGGCAGAGGATTTCTCCGAACCCGCCTATTCACATAGTTCATACCCACCATAGACTCCAGTCAGTCAAGATGACCATTTTGAATTGTAGGCATTAATCAGCGATTCTGCAAATGACGGAGAGATAGAATCTAGGTCAGGGGAAGCCCCATGACCCCAAGATTCTTTTCCATTACGTCACGAACCACGTGACCGAGCCCATATGGTGGCGCCATTAGGGCTGGATACTCACTCTGGTTCTTTTCTCTCCGCATCGAAGACTTAGACCAACGCTATGGAAAAAGTGGGGTGGTTGGGAGGGACCCTGAGTCTATGGTGGGTATGAACTATGTGAATAGGCAGGTTCGGAGAACCCTCTGCCTAAATTCACTACGATCAATTACCCACCATAGACTCCGGTCAGTCAAAATGACTATTTTGAACTCTAGGCAGAGTCAGACGCCGATAGGTGGCAGGATTTCTGAGCAAACAGAAAAATTATGAAAGTCTTCCCAGTCCGAGATGAAACACTGTACAATAATCACTCAACACCTTAGTTAAGACCCAAAAAAGGGTGGTGTTCTCCTTTGTCAGTACTGTCCCCGGAGCAAGAAGCCAAATGGTTGCTGCGGTGACAGTGTTCGGTGTGCCCAAGTAAGCTAGACCCCAACCCAATTCATGGGATAGTATGCTTTCGAAGTAAAGACCGAAACAGTTCTGCATGAGGGCATAGGCCGCAAAGCGGAACCTGGGAGCTTCCAGGGAGCGCTGATGGTAAAGAAATCTGTCTGCAAAAATGCTGAGACTGATTTATTGCCTATGTGCAGGGACCCTTGTTGTCGTTCGGGCTCGGTCAGCAAACCAAGTCTGACCCGCTACGACGGGAGCCAACCTAAAGAGACTCTCCTCAATCGATTAGGTGTCTCTTAGGTAGTGGTTGATAAAGACGTTCTGCGTTCTCCAGA
Organism: Saccoglossus kowalevskii; assembly: GCF_978046115.1. Taxonomy (NCBI): domain Eukaryota; kingdom Metazoa; phylum Hemichordata; class Enteropneusta; family Harrimaniidae; genus Saccoglossus; species Saccoglossus kowalevskii. Next base: position 9,902,488 of record NC_140657.1, read on the forward strand.
AGCCTGCCCTAAGTATGTGCTCGAGGGGGGCACCTGACGCTAGCACTAGCGAGTTAGCAATCACACAGACCTCATGCGCTCATACTTGGTGTCTATGCGAGCTCTATGTAAAGGAAGTTAAAGTATTATAGACCTCTAATACAGTAGCAGTAATCCACCTGGTGAAGGAAGGTGGGGAGGCCGGCCTATCCTGCCTGCCTGGGCTGAAACACAAAGACATGTGACTGGCACCCCGTCCCGAATCCTTAGTAGGGTTTTGGTAGCAGCTCCGTGCTCGAACCGGACAGAGAAACAATTCCTCCTGACCTTCCGGGCAGACAAAATTGACAGCCCGGAGATGATGATCTTGGCGAGAAACCTTATTCCTGTTTTTAGCACAACATGATTGTCCATAACGGTGGTACATCGTTTGAGAAGGACAATGCCCCCAGCTCTGGTCAACGCTGAGGCGAGGGCCAGTAGGAAGACTATTTTCCACCTCAAAAGCTTGAGTGGTGCTGATCGCAGAGGCTCAAAGGGCGGTCTGCTTAGAGTGGTTGGGCGGTTCCCTCGTACAGGGTCTCGGCGTCTGGAAAGCAGTAAATAGTTTCCTAATAATAGGACAATCGGCTAGTCTTGTTCCCAAAGTGTTCTCAATGGTAGGGGACAAGGCCGACCTGTAGCCAATGATCGCTGCGCAGGACAAACCCACTTCGTCAAACAGGTGGACGAAGGAGTCTGCTACCTGGCCAATAGAGGGATGATATGGATCAAATCTCCTTTCCACTACACCAATCAGTGTATGCTCGCAACCTAGAAACGTAGGCAGCGTGGGTTGAATCCCTGTTCGCCCTGGCCAGGACGTTGGCAGCCCGCTCAGATAAACCTTTCGAATGTGCGGGTCTACTGAGAGCTTCTATGCGTTTAAGTGATACCCGCTGGGCTCGTTGGTCGTGCTCCGTCCGGTTGGGACAGCAGGCCCAGTAAGTCCGGAAGCACTACTGGTGTTTCGACTAACATTTCCAACAGAAGTGGAAACTAGGTCTTGGTTGGCCAATTAGGTGCGACCAATGACAATATGCAGGTGTGCACCTGTCAAAGTTTTCTCCGGTGCCCGGTGAACTAGCAAGAAGGGAGGAAAGGCGTATACAACTAAGTGGGTCCACGGGGTTAGCAAAGCGCCCAGGCTCCTGAAGTCGGCAGGAGTGTTATGTACGTCGGGAGCTTGGCGTTCCGGGGTGTGGCAAACTGGTCTATCTTTGGACTGTCCCACAACAAAAACAGTCTGGAGGCTACCCATTGGGGTATTAGCCACTCCCTATTCTGGAGACGGAGCCGCCCTGAAAGGGCATCTGAAAGACTGTTACTCACCCCTGGAAGGTGGTGTGCGGTTAGCTCCACATTGGATTCCAGGCACCAAAGGAGAATTTGCTTCGCTAGGACTGACAACGATAGGGAACACGTCCCCCCTCCTTCTTGAAGGAGACCACCGCTGCGTTGCCTGTGCGGAACAGGACTCTGTGGTCTCGAACTACAGAAAGAAAGTGTGGTAGAAGGTAGAAAGTGTGGTAGTGCTAAGTGCACTGCTTTTAGTTCAAGCCGGTTGATATGGTGGTCTCGAAACTAATGCAGGGGCCAAAAACTCACAGGGTTGCTGCGTCCGCTGTAGCCCCCTCTTGCAACAACCACTCCCATACACCGCCCTAGGCCCCGAATTGGCGGGCCCATAACTCCGACCAGGCCGCAAACATCCGCCTGAACTTTCCCACCGGGACTTCCCGCCACTTAGAACACGAACATATGGAGGCTTATTGTAATCAAAGAAACGTAACAAAACGAAACGGGATAACACACATAATGAAAATTAAACTGTATTCAGTGAAAATGGGTTTTATACGCACAATATTTACAAAATTTTGCTAAAAATAATATTTAAGCAATAAACCACCACTGGAGACAAAACATGACCAGTATTTTTATTTATTTATTTGTAATTAGGAGCTGCAATAAAATTATTGGAAAAAGCACATAATTAAAATTTTTAGAAAATTTTTGCACTTAAAGTAAATACAGGAAATAAATCCAACCTACATAATCTCTTCATGACATCAATAAGAAACCTTTTCACAATTCCATGAGTATATTTACCTTACAGTCATGTATTTAACACCCTAAAACATTTGCCGAAAAGAACAGGATTTTATTTAGTAAACGGTTCGTTTCGCTAATTACAGATAATCAGAAATCTGCAATCACACGGCGAAACAAGGGTCTTGCACGTACAATAATCACAACTATGGGACGAAACCTGACCAGTATTTGTACTTTTCACTCGTGTATAAAACTTCATAAAACAATTGTCTATAATTAGGGAAACGAACCATTCACTAATTAAAATCCTTTTATTTTCGGCAAATGTTTTATCTAGTTATATAAACTACTGAAAGGTAAATATACTGGTAAAGTGTCGTCTGACAGTTGTGAATATTGTACATGTATGTGTCAGACCCTTGTTTCGCTGATTACAGATTTTCGATTATCTGTAATTAGCGAAAGAGCCATATGCGTATTAAATATTATTTTCAGCGAATATTTTGTAAATATTGTGCATATAAAACTCGTTTTCACTGATTACAGTTTAATTTTCATTATGTGTGTTATCCCGTTTCGTTTCGTCGATTACAATAAACAGCATACAGAAAGTCACCCCCCCCCCCCGAATCATCCACACTTCCGAAACTCTTTTCGTGCCTTGGCCTCATTCGCATTCAGCTCCTGCTTTTTTCTGGGTTTTATGCCCTGTATTCATGCCAAAGTCACTCGGAGCTGACCATAATATTGCGTAATGGTATCTGATGGAATAAGAATCCTGGCAAAGTTGTGTGCACTGTGTATTAAACTATCAAATAAATGATCATATTCACAATCATGTCAATAGTTCTCACATTTCTTCATCAAACCACGAATGACACCAACAGGAGTTGCATACACAGTAACTTGTTTGAGTTGATCACACTCCACTTCAGTGCAAAAAACAGCAGAGAATCCTCGCAATAGGGGGTAGGATGTTCTCAATATACGTTTGAAATAGGGGGTGTTTTTTTTTTCAATATGTCTGCTTTAGGGGGTACTAAATTTACATTGCGTCCGCAATAGGAGGTATGGTTTGTCAATGTGCTGCCAGCCCTATGGCTCATACCACTAATTGAATTTCCATAGACGACAATGTTAACATATGACGAGATTGCTATATGAAAATGACGAAGAAAGTTGAAAATATGGCTCAAAAATGGGAAATCAACATGCCAGTAATCAACCATATGAAAAAAACTAACATGTTGGCCAGCTCAAACTCTTGCAAATCTCAGGTAAACAAGACACATCTACTGTATTTGGATTGCACCAAGAGAAATCACTGGAAAAACACTAAGATTAGAACATCCGAATACACACAGAATAAACCCACAGGTACACAGCCGCTAAGTAGTAAACAAAAGACCACAAGTTGGTCTCACCTCTGACCCAGGTGATTACGCCCTCAAACAGGGAGCACCTGAGAAAAAAAATATTTAAAAAATTTCATTGGTTCTTGCTAGGCATTTAAATTGAGCAGCCATACACCGTTTTCATAAAGAGGGTGCAAATCCAGTCACGTGCTATTTTGCGATCGAAATCGAGGCTAGTGAGTATAGCAACCAGGGTTGCCTGGGATTTTCTAAATGTAAACATTGACAGCTTCATGACAGACTCCTTGAGGTTTTAATGGTAAGAAATTGATTTCTTTCGTTTTGCTTATGTATTTATTTTTTTGTTTCATTTGTTTTACCGAGTGTGTGTGTGCAATTACAACTTATTACCAGGCAATAGTCATTGTTTCCGTGGAGTGACGAAGCGGGAAATCAGCTGTATGCTGTAAATGTCAGACATAACTGTGTAGTCATGGACGTACGTCCATGGTGTAATCAGGTGTAGTCAGGGAGCTGTAATCTACGGAATTTAATTGTATAAATTGCTTGATAAATTGGTTGTTTCTTGTTTTATGACACCGCCTCTATAATTTGTAATATTGACGCCCGACGGCGCAAGTTGGCAAAATTATACGCGATGAACGTTCACGTGTGATGTATGGACGTGATCGGTACTGACGGAAATATTTTTTTCAAAAATGTGTAAATGAAGACACTATAGTTAATTTTTCAGAGCTTCCATTCAAAATTCAGAAAAGGTTGTGTATAAATTTTATTTTATGCTTGTAGATCCAGTTAAAAATATGGACTCGGACCTGTCAGAAAATGATATTCCAGGTGCGTCATTGAATGGTAGAAACCCTGCAAGGCTTTGCAATGATGAATTGAGGTTTTGGTTGCTGTGTTGTGGGGACCGACCAAAACAGAATATGACAAAAGCAGAGCTTATTGCTCGGTAAGTTCTGGAATTTTTTATAATTTGTAGGATGTGGTGTTATTACCTGCATTGTTTTTGCTAAATAGTCGTATTACACACATCTGTACTAATATTTCATTATCTATTAAATATAATATATCCAGTAAGCCATAAGTTGTCTTTAGGACAAAATGCATTTTTAAAATTTAATGTCTTCCTTACATCTCAGGTCCAAGAAACAAAGCATTAAACAATTAAACTGTTTGATTTTTTTAACAGGGTAAATCACTTCATTGTAAATAAATTGGACAAAAAGATTGTGGATCCAGACCCAAATAATGTTTACACTAAGCAGAAAATTGGACAAACTGAATATCTATCTACGTCAACCTCAACCTCTGCCGCAGTTTCTTACCCTCAGTCTGGATGGGGTACATCCCTTGAAAACCTACCCCTCTTCTCTCGTGCACGGATGGATGTAAAAGTTGCCACTGGGGGCAAGACCTTGCATAAAGAAAAAAAAAAGACCAAGCAGAACCAACAGCTTTTCAGCGTGGGAACGTTTTTAATCAAGAAAAATATTTATTTGATATTGTAACAATTATTTCTGGACTACATTTTTTGTTTAAAGCTAAGTGTAGTCCAAGTTATAGTAAATCCAAGGAGCCACATCAATTATTTCTTTGTTTACATTTAATTACAGGGGAAGTGATACATGGTAAATGTACATGTGTAGCTGGTAAATCAGGTCATTGTAATCATTTAATTGGTCTTATGTTTCGTATATGTGAATTTTCTTTGTATAATTTAAAGAACACCACTGATGATTCAAATAATTATTCTTATGATTTACCAATAACATCTAAGCTGCAAAGATGGAACAGACGAAGAACTGATGGTATTGATCCTCAGCCATCTATGGCGGTATATGTGAAAAAGTTAAAGGTTGGTAGTAACTGTAGTGATAATTCAGTCCATTGTACATTATACAAAGCAGTAAAGGGTGATATCATAAATGTCAACAATGAGATTACACTTAAATCTAAATATACAGAGAGGAATCCAAAAACTGGTGGTGCTACTTTGATCACACCTTTAAGTGATAATACTGATATGTGTGATACTAGAGATGGTGAAATGCCACGAGGCTCAGTTTTAAGTTATCAACTTGCTTTTACTGAGTCAAATTTTTCTGTAGACATATCAGTTGATACTCTTCCAAGGATTCCTGTTTACATGTTCACTCCTTTAAATTTTCCAAAATTCCCTTTATCAAATATTTCAATGAACTCTTCTAATGACCCCTTTATTTCCAATGAATTAAAACAATTGCTCTTATCACTTGAAGTTGATCAGCCAACTGCCTCAAACATAGAGGCTAATACACGACAACAAGCAGATTGCAGTGAGTGGTGGGAGCACCGCAAAGCAAGGTTAACTGCATCTACATTTTATGATATTTGTAATCGTCAATGTAATTTTGATACATTAGTACAGAGATTGTATAAATCAACTTCTTTCAAGTCTACATATACAGAACATGGACACAAATTTGAAAATAGAGCTCTACAAAGTTATATTAAGCATATGCATGGTCTCAATTATGATATATCAGTTTTTAAGTGTGGATTAGTTGTGAGCCAGGTATTGGGCTTCCTTGCTGCCACCCCTGATGGAAAGGTCATTGACAAAGGTGTACAGCCTGCATTTGGAATTTGTGAGGTCAAATGTCCAGAAACAAAGAAAAACATTACTCCTTTGGATGCATGTCTAGATCCAAAGTTCTGTTGTGAGAATATTGGTAATAAACCAAAACTAAAATGGTCACATAGGTATTTTTACCAAGTTCAGGGTCAAATGGCCATAACTGGTGCCAAATGGTGTGATTTTATTGTATACACACACAAGGGACTCAGTATTGAATGAATTAGATTTGAACCCTTATTTTGGCATGACATGATGTGCAAACTATTATTATTTTTCAATAATTACTATGGCCCTTGTGTAATTAATGATAACAAAATACATCCTTCCAGTGACTGAAACAACTGCTGCATGGCAAATATGTTCAATTCACCCACCAAAAAATGGTTTACAAACCCAGTTGCTAAATTAGTATTGCTTGTTTATTAAATGGATATAGCTGCTTGGTATTTGAGCATTAGAAAGTCAGAGGTTGATTTAAATTGATAAATTTATTTAATTGTAAATTATTCCAAAAGATTATTTTCTGATAGTCATGCCAAGCCATATTTAATTCAAGTGTAAAATTTAAAAATTTTCTACAACATGTTTTGTATTTTGTTACAATATTATCTAAAGCAATTTTATTACAAATACTTTATATAAATAAAAACAAATGTATAGTATCATGCACTGCCATAAACTATGTGTAATATGTACATTCAATTTTCATATACTATGTAAGAATATTTAATAACTTATTAATAAAAGTATTGTACATGACAAGTTAAACGGCTGTGTATTTTTATTCTATTTACATTACATGTATATTCAAAACATTTTTTAAATTTAATTTATTGCACTATGAAAATGTAGTCATGACTGTACAGTAACTGGTTGTACCCAAAAAGAAAATAATGTGCACCACTTTGCAAAACTATGGCATGTAACATTTAACACAATATACTGACATATAATAATAATTAAACTTATTTCTATGCACTAATAATAGGGTCATGGAAATTGCACAATAATGCACATTCTGTCCATATTTGGTTCACACTATCAAACATACACAATGGAAACAATCTATCCCAAATATGAATTTTTTTAACTTTATTTATGGCCCTTTCTACATGAATTCTCTCTGATGCAATTTCTTGAGTTTCAGTGACCTCATCTGCCTCTAGTTGCCCCCTCTTTTCTAGAAATGGTGGGATATTGAGTGAGACCCCCTTCTCAGCAAGTAAATCAGATATTGTAAACCCCTTATCTGCCATCACAGAGTCACCAACATCAAATAGCATGTTCAGTATGCCACTACGTTTAACTATTTCTCTATCACTAATAGAACCAGTGTACAACTGACTGACAAAGGTTGTACTACCACTTGGGGCTATGCCAATCAATGCCTTCATGGTAACATGGTTTTTATAATGAGAAAATAGTTCAGATTGTAAAATAAGTGATGAAGGCACTTCACACCTTATCTCAGTACAATCTAATATTACTCTGCATGAGGGATATTTCTCCCTCATTGACAATGGCATGATATCTGTTATTACTTGCTGGGTAGGCCAGATATCCAAACTACCTAATTTCAGATTCATATAATTTATCCAAGTAATAACTATGCGACTCACTGTTGATACTGAAATATTATATAGAAATGAAAGATGATATTCGGGGAACCCTTGTCTAAGTCGACACATAACAAGAAAGAATTCATCAAGAGGCTCCAATTTCCTTGGTCTTCCCAACTTATTATTGTTGTTGTTGTCATTGTGACCACATAAATCATATTGCAATCCACACGTTTGATTACTACGCTTCCAATAAATAATATTTTCTGCATTCTCTCCTGTATCTAAAAATTCAAATAAATTTAAAAATAAAGAAGTACATGGAAACCCAGTATAAAATTGTTGTGGTGGATAAGTTTATATCGCAAAACTAGAGGTTGGGGTGTTCTTTTCGTCACATAAAACGAACTGATTAAACATGCGGAATTGTTATTGAAACGGACATCGATTGCGTTGTGTTTTCTTGAGTTGAACAGACGCGAGGTACAATTCAAACTTGTTTATTTGTACTCAACATGAACATCAATACGTTGTACAGCAAATACTTCTTGGTATAAAATATAGATCGTTAAATAATAGCTCCATGAGGAGTTGACATCGTAGAGAGCATAGAAAGGAGGGTGTTCATAACGAGCATCAAGTTGCGAAGCTACCATAGAAGGAATTACAGCGACGGCCTGAATCGGACTTCTCACAACAGCGCTTTGCCTGGTTAATGTAATTGTCAACGTTAGAGCGGCATTTGTCTCGGTGACAGCTAATCGGAGAAGTGCCAAACACGTGTTTGTACTCTAGAATATATCATGCCAAAACGTTCCGAAAATAAAACAACGCTAATGATTGGCGCATACAAACTAAACATAACGCTGTCATTCCATATTAGGAGTGACACGCGACTAACACGAGGCAGAACTTTGGTGGGAATTTTGGGCGGTAAACAGACAAATACCGCGAGAACGCAATGGGAAACAATGTAGCGAACGTTTGGATATAGCGTCACGGTTGCTACAGAAACCGATCTAGTCTCTCAGGACGCAACTCGTGGTTATCAAAACAATGTCTGAAATTACAAACTAGCTTGGAGAACATCATACAGAAAGTAAAATTTGTTCATGTTAGATAACTGCGCGCGACAATTGTATACTTTCATCTGAATTTAAAAATCTTCTTACACTAAACTCATTCTGTGTGCATTTGTTTTCTAAAGTTTCTAATTGACTATTTAAACTTATAATTTCATTTTTAAGTATTTGATTTATATTCATAACGTTCTCTTTTGATTTCTTAAGCTCCTTGACTTCATTTTCCAGTGATTTTATTGTTGTACTATTTTTATTTATAACTTCTTCAAGTTGTCTTATTTTGTCAAGTTGTTCTTTTTCTTCAACACATTTTTCAATATTTTCGCCAGCTTCAGTGGTTGTTGTGATAACTGCGAGGTCGTTTTGACTACAAATGCGTTTTCGTACTTCATCCTTTGGATTTCTTCTACTAGGTGTCTTTGATTCTGACCACTTAAAACATGATGGTACTGCATTATTTAGTAAAAATCTCCCCTTTGCCAGAGTGTACTTAAAATCTTTTTCTGTGAAATGCTCCTTGGCATATTTTTGTTGACCTGTTCAGTTTAAAGTTTTTGCCGGGATCTCTTTTTATAGCATGGATCCATTGCTTCAAAATGTTTTTATTTTTAGGGAAACTAAAAAATGAAACGTTATGTCCGTCAACCAAACGGTACCCTTTACCCTAGCAGAACGGTACACAGCAAACTGTGGGCATGGTCTACCCAAATATGCACTGCAATATAAATAAAAAATGTTGTAGTTAAATATAGAAATAATCAACAGCACACTAGTAACTCCATGTATATTGTGTTATAAAGGGACTTCCGGGTAAGCGTACAAGAACGATGTGGGGCCGGCGATATCACGTTGTTATATATAAATCAAGCCATGGAATCATTTTTTTTTATTCGTAATGGGCTGCTGGGATTAAACTAAATGGATAGTTGTAACACGGACCTAAGGTCTGTGTAAAAAATTAACCATGGAAGGTACTAACGTTAGTAACTAAGTTAACTCCTTGGGAGTCGTGGGAAATGACCGGTTTTATGGTATTTTAACAACGAAAACCATTGGACACAGAAAAACAAAGGCATTAATAGTAAAACAATAATAATCTTACCCATTTTTGTGACAACTATCAGCAAAATACAGCGGCTTCCAAAAAAAATCCGAAAAGAGACGTCCATGTACTTCAACTATAAAACTTTTAAAGTACTCGCGGTGGCAATGTTTACATATTGGCAACCCTGGTTGCTATAGACAGGCCATTTGCTAGAAAAATTAGGCCTTTTTTCCTGTCAAAGTTTTCTCTTCGGATTTTATGCCAGGAAGCGTGTTAGAATATATTAAAACTTGGGGCATGTTGAAAATTGTCCAAAAATTCAAGATGGCGGACCTGTTTCAAAATGGCGGACTTTTTAATATATTTTCGCGATACTGTGGAGATAATATCACTATAATTATACTATTTTTTTTCTACCAAAGTTTTCTCTTCGGATTTTATGCCAGGAAGCGTGTTAGAATATATTAAAACTTGGGGCATGTTGAAAATTGTCCAAAAATTCAAGATGGCGGACCTGTTTCAAAATGGCGGACTTTTTAATATATTTTCGCGATACTGTGGAGATAATATCACTATAATTATACTATTTTTTTTCTACCAAAGTTTTCTCTTCGGATTTTATGCCAGGAAGCGTGTTAGAATATATTAAAACTTGGGGCATGTTGAAAATTGTCCAAAAATTCAAGATGGCGGACCTGTTTCAAAATGGCGGACTTTTTAATATATTTTCGCGATACTGTGGAGATAATATCACTATAATTATACTATTTTTTTTCTACCAAAGTTTTCTCTTCGGATTTTATGCCAGGAAGCGTGTTAGAATATATTAAAACTTGGGGCATGTTGAAAATTGTCCAAAAATTCAAGATGGCGGACCTGTTTCAAAATGGCGGACTTTTTAATATATTTTCGCGATACTGTGGAGATAATATCACTATAATTATACTATTTTTTTCTACCAAAGTTTTCTCTTCGGATTTTATGCCAGGAAGCATGTTAGAATATATTAAGACTTGAGGCATGTTGAAAATTGTTCAAAAAATTCAAGATGGCGGACCAGTTTCAAAATGGCGGACTTTTTAATATATTTTCGCTATAACTGTGGGGATAATATCATTTGAATTATACTATTTTTTTTCTATCAACGTTTACTCTTCAGATTTTATACCAGGAAGCTTGGGGCATGTTGAACATTTCCCAAAAATTCAAGATGGCGGCCTAGTTTTTAAAATGGCGGCCTTTTAAATACATAATTGCTATAGTGTTGAGATATTGTCATTATAATTGTGCTATTTGTGGGGGCTATCATATTTTTACTTTTCAGATTTTATGCAAGGAAGCATGTTAGAATATATTAGGATTTGTTGAAATATTAAAATGATGCAAATGACAATATCTGAAAACGTAATGCATGCACCTGAAATCATATTCACAACAATGTACCCTCTGAAACATTGTTAACACCTTTTATTGTTATACTGAAATTTCATCGTTTATATGACCATAAATAAAATCTATTCAGTTTTACTGATGTAATTACATGTGGATCAGAGCTTCAGGGTTTTCTTGTACTTTGTGAATTTGGTTTATTGAATCTCACTACACTGCTGTTTTGATTAGTGCATGGGCAGACGTTAAGCTTACTGGTCTAACAGAAATTTTAGCCAAACTGGAACGATTGAATCTGGAAATAAAGGAAGGCATTTAAACAGAACAAAAATAACCAAATGTAAGTAATCAATTACATTTTTTAATATATTTATTATCAGCTTGACTGTGTTGTTTTTTACTTAAGTTAAGTTAGCAAATTTTTAAAATTTTATTTGGGTAGTTTTTTTTTCAAGATTTGAATAATTTATTTTTAATCACCTTTACTGTCTAAAAATTATTTTTTCAGCACTAGAATTATGTCAGCAGTTCCTTATCTGAAAACCAACAGCCCTGGATCTTATCGATGCATTTTGTGTGACTTGTTTATTGAAGATAAAGACAAAAAGCCAGTCCAGTCAGTAGCATTTGAGACGATTCAGAAAAATGCTGTTTTGTGGTCAAAAATCGACAAACGTGTTTGTATAGACCAACCTTATAAGGCATTTCGCGAAGCAGCATCGAGGCTCCCCAAAAGTTTCACTGAGACATTGTACAGTCATAAATCTTGCACAGTTTCATTCAGAAGTAGATTATCAACAAAAGTGCTGCAGTCAAGTAAGCTTGAGAAAGGAAATATTGATGAAGAAGCAAATGATAGTTGTGGTGAAGGGGAATCACTACTATTGGCCAGTGGGAGAAAGAGAACCAAAATTATTAGAGAAAAAAGGACTGAAAAATCATGTTCGATATGTAACCAAAATTCAAGTGATGATGGAAGACCATACAATGGTGGTGGACTAGCACGCTGTTCAGAAGAAAAAGCTGCTTTTAAGCTAAAAACCTTGGTGGCAAAGAAGCTGTTAGATGAGCATGATCGGCATTATGATGCTGCAAAGAAAATTGATATTCTACTCAATGGTGCATCATACGATGTGTTTGCAGCTGATGTCTATTACCACAAGAAATGCTATGCTGCATTTTCATACACCTACAACAAGAAAGAAACGTCGACAAACAAAAAAGAGCAAGAACGCAAAGCTATAGAGTGTTTTGATGAAATGATCAGACGAAGAGTAATCCTAGATAAACAATCCTTTCTCATGACTGAGCTCTTGAAAGACATCGAAGAGATAAGTTCTGATTTTAGCCTCAATGAACCACCAATAAGACAAACAAAATATCTTAAGACGCATCTTGAAGAAACCTTTAAAGATGAGATCGCAAGTCCTACATTGCAGCTTAGTCGGACCTGTTACCTATGTTGAGGCTGCATTAAAAGCCATGGTTTACGAGAGGTTGACCTAACCAAAGCATTTGCAAGACTTGTAAGACGAAAACTTGCAGATAGACAGCCACTTGACTGGCCCCCAACAAATGATGAACTCTGCAAGTCTTTGGAAACGTATATTCCACTAGAGTGTGTCTTCAATGCTATAGCATGGTCATTGAATGACAAATGGCTGATCAATGAAAATGGAATTGTCAATACGCCCTTGGACTTAAGTCACAAATTTTCCAGCCTTGCTCAAGGATGGGAAGCAATGAAATCACATGGTAGATCACCTTTAAATATCGCCATGGGCTTGACAATCAACAGATTGACCGGAAGTAAGGAGGCATCAAGATTGTTGCACAGAAGTGGTATCACTATATCTTACAATGACATTAGGCTCCTAAGCAATACTTGGGCAGACGAAGTCACAATGGAGCATGCACAGATGCTTCCACCTGGGTTTGTGAAGGGTAGGGCAGTTCATATTACCTTTGATAACTCTGATGGTCGACAGCAAACTCTGACAGGGTCACGAACGACACATCACACCACAGGAACAATATTCCAGGCATCTTTTCCAGGCGACAAGAGGTTAACGTCATGTCAACCATATGGTGATCTATTGCACCAGGAACAGAAAGATTATGGCTCGTATGTTATTCCAAAAAAACGGGCGGACCCCCCTGCGACGCCTGATTTTGAGGACAAGTTCAAAGATTCACCATTGATTGAAGAAGCATTTCAGCGTGATGTAGCTTGGGTATTGTGTGGAGCTGTAAGCAGAGATATTCTTCTCGAAGTGCAGCCAGAAATGAGCATTGATGATCTTCAGCCTGTTGGATCATGGACAGATTTCATGAAATCTGTTACAGACACCACCACATCAAAATGCAAATTAGAGTACCTCCCAGTCATTCCACTTCCTCCTAAAGACAATGTTGTCAAATGGTATATGGATATGGTTTTAAAAATGATTGATCAACTAGGAACAGATCATATTTTTCTTCATGCAGATGAAGCCATCGATTCAAAAGTTCTGATCATTCAATGGTTAAACCAAGGAAAGTATGATCAAATCATTACCTTTTTGGGTGGATTCCATACGATTTTGGTCAACCTAAAAATCCTCGGAAAAAAATATTCTTGTCTTGGATTAAAATAATGGTGGGTGGATGCTGATGTAATAGCTCAAGGTTCTGTTGATCAAGCAATGGAAGGGAAGCACTATCATAGGAGTATAAGACTACATAAGCAAGCTTTTGAGGCACTCGTTCGTTACCGAATGAAAAGTATTTTGATGAATGATGACATAAGCCATGAATTAAAAGAGAAAATTGTGAATTTGAGAATTTTGCAGTCAACAGACAATTTGAAGTCCTTAGTTGATTCAGAAGGATTCAAAGAAATGGTGAAGAAATTGACAGACACATCCGACACTCAATCTCAAATGATGGTACAGTACATTCGTGATGTCTCAGCTGTTCTTTGCTTCATCAGTGCTGTCAGAGAAAAAACAATTGAGTGCCACTTAGCAGCAGAGCGGGCATTGTTACCAAAGTGCTTTGCAATCGGGCATCAAAACTATGCCCGTTATCTGACATATCAACACGTTAAGCTGCACGATATCAAAAGTAAGCAAACAGTAGCATGGAATGATCTCCTAGTTAATGGTTTTGGTGGTTCAGTCTCTGGTAAGCCATTCTCAATCATCCATGGCGACTTAATAACTGAAACAACTATTAACAGAGAAGTAAAGGTTAGAGGAGGGCCTATGCAAGGAGGATGTAGTACAAACGAAAGAGCTGTAGATACATTTGTGAAAACGAGTCACTCTATGGCTACAGTTCGAGTTAACCTAAAGGAACGTTTGAAAGTTTTGACACAGTCTGTTCACAAGGAAACAACTGTTGGAGCAATTAAGAAGCACGAGACTATGATTGAAAGTCTTGTCCTGCAGCTGGACAAATATTTTGACCCATTTCTTCAGGGTCCTGCTAGACATTTCAAAACTGGGGCACAAATAGAGTCAGCTGTAATCAAAGGTCTATTGAATTCTTCTGCGATGGGAGAAGACATGTATATTGAGTTTGTTGATGAACGACTCAAAACCACAGACAACAGGGTCAGCATTTTTGCACCAATTAAAAACCCTAAACTAAAAACTGGTATGGAACGAACAAAAAAAGTTCCAAAAGCAGTGAGTGTTCTCAAAGAAGACAGACAAGCATTTGGTGTTCTTGTTGGTAAAGCTGGGGAAGTCCAAGGGAAGCACACTCCTACCCTCTAACTAGTGTTCCACTCGCATTAGCCTCACCTGATAGAGATCTCAGACAAGGTTGCAAATCAGCTCTACGAAATTACCTGATTGATGAATCGAATGCTGAGATGCAAACTCCTTTGTCAGAGGCAGCATGGTTAATTGATGGCATGGCTGCAGTTAGATCAATTAAAACCAAGCCAACATGGGGAGAGTATGCAAAGGCATACTTCAGATTCTGCACACCTGCACCTGCGGATCGAGCATACTCACTTGGTGTGATATTTTGACAACTACACACAGGAGACTACAAAACAATTTACACAGCGTCGCAGAGGGAACCCTGGTAAGAGAGTTTTAATTACAATTCATGAGCAAAGTATGCCACAGCGAAAAGATTGGGACATTTTCCTTCATAACTCAGAGAATAAAACAGAACTGATAAGTTTCCTGGTAAATTATGCCAAAGACCACAAAGATATGTTCAAAATACCACTCTGCATTACAGAAAATGAAAAGACCTGGCTGATCGCCAATGAAAATATAACAGATCTTGAAGAGAGTAACCATTGTGAAGCTGATACTCGCTTGATGCTGGAGGCTAATAAGTCTGATGCACCCGTGATTGTTCATGCAACAGACACTGATGTCTTAGTGTTGCTGGTTCATAAATTCCCAACTCGCCTTTTCAATCGGAAATGGCAAATGAAAGTTGGTGACCAAAGATTCGTGGATATTGAGTCAATTTGTGGACATATCGGCTCCAGCATATCACAGCATCACTGGATGTGATACCACTTCCTTTCCATTTGGAATTGGGAAATTAAAGCCATGAAAAAAGATGAACAAATTGAATTGTTACAGCCTGCTGAACAACATTGGTTCCACTTTGGCCTCAGTAAAAGAATTGTCACAAGCCAAGGAATTCTTTCGAACTGTAATGTACGCAGGCAAAACAGATGAATATTATGTTGACACAAGAGTTCGAAATGAGTATGAAAAACAGAAAGTCAAGTCAAGTTCAGGAATAATCCCAGATGAGAATAGTGCAATCCAACATTTAAAGCGAAGTTGCTTCCAGGCATATATTTGGCATCAGTGCACAGAGCAGATGATTAATTATCCACCACCCAATGAAACATGGGGATGTAAAGAAGAAGAAGACAGCATAGTTCCGGTATGGTACACATGTAACCAATTTCCGCCTTGTGACAGCCAGCCTGACAACAGTGATAATGATGAAATATTTTCAAGAATTGACGATAATGAGGAAGAAGATAGCACAGATATCAGTGACTATGATTTTGATTATGACTCTGATGAAAGTTTTTAATTTTGGTTATATATATATATATATATATATATATATGTGTGTGTGTGGGGGGGGTGTGTGTGTGTGTGTGTATGAATCTTAAATTTCTTTTCAGGGAGGTTTGCTATTGAACTACCGGTAATTGTGATTTTCTATGTCAAGCATCGACATTTTAATACATGTATTTCATATAAATGTACAATTTTCTGAATAAATTGGTGTGATGATAATATCTCTCTAGTATACCAAAATTGCATTTAAAAGTTGAAAGTCCACCATCTTTAAATTATTCAACTATCTTAAATTGTTTGGTCATTTAAACAAGTCATAAAATATTGTAACTTGGTTTCTGGGATGAAATCTGAAACCTTTGCTAGAAAAAAATAATTATAATAATAATAACGATAATATCTCCACAGTATAGCGAATATGCATTTAAAAGGTCCGCCATTTTGAAACTGGTCCGCCATCTTGAATTTTTAGAAAATGTTCAACATGCCCCAAGCTTCCAAGCATAAAATCTGAAGAGAAGACTTTGATAGAAAAAAAATAGTATAATTCAAATGATATCTCCACAGTTATAGCGAAAATATATTAAAAAGTTCGCCATTTTGAAACTGGTCCGCCATCTTGAATTTTTGGACAATTTTCAACATGCCCCAAGTTTTAATATATTCTAACATGCTTCCTGGCATAAAATCCGAAGAGAAAACTTTGGTAGAAAAAAAAATAGTATAATTATAGTGATAATATCTCCACAGTATCGCGAAAATATATTAAAAAGTCCGCCATTTTGAAACTGGTCCGCCATCTTGAATTTTTGGACAATTTTCAACATGCCCCAAGTTTTAATATATTCTAACATGCTTCCTGGCATAAAATCCGAAGAGAAAACTTTGGTAGGAAAAAAAAAGTATAATTATAGTGATAATATCTCCACAGTATCGCGAAAATATATTAAAAAGTCCGCCATTTTGAAACACGTCCGCCATCTTGAATTTTTGGACAATTTTCAACATGCCCCAAGTTTTAATATATTCTAACAAGCTTCCTGGCATAAAATCCGAAGAGAAAACTTTGACAGGAAAAAAGGCCTAATTTTTCGAGCAAATGGCCTGTCTACTATACTCACTAGCCTTGATTTCGATCGCAAAATAGCACGTGACTGGATTTGCGCCCTCTTTATGAAAACGGTGTATTGGTTGATTAGTGGCATGAGACCCCTAGGGGCCTATTATTTTTTTTAGCAAGAACGCACATGGTGAAAGGTTTTAATATTGAGTGAACCCCCCCCCCCCCCCGGGCTTAAAAGGCGTCCTGTTCGATATGGGACTCATAGCGACGTATACAACGCGTGTAAAATACATTGATTGTTTACATGAAATTCGAACAGGCGCTGCACGAGACTACCGCGCTTTAACTGTAACACACAAAATAATGCTATTTCATTGTACCATTACATAATAGACGACTTCCCGGAAGTCGAAGATACGGCTTTCGCATGCGAAATTGGGGTGTAACGTAAACTTGCACGCGTGATATTGTGCTTCTGGATGTACCAATTGACGTAAGAAAAATAAAATTCTTTTTATCAACTATCAGCTGACATGTTTGTATTTTCCGCCATGATAAAGCATTTTTTTGCACCCCAGTTTTGCTACTTCCGGGAAAGTGGTCTATAAACGAATGAACATTGTCATGCGATTTATGACTAATTTTGTCAAAAACGCGAAGTTCTGCACTTGATTTTGTCAGAACCAGGGCCGTAATGTCTGTAGTCGTTAGTGTAGTATTCTACTTCTGTATTATTGTGACCTTTGACCTAGTCTTGTCTTGTAATTAATTATGCGGGCATGCTCAGTAGCACCTAGCAACCAGGGTTCAGTCATCAGTTGGTTAAATAAACAAACCAGTCCTTTCCCTCAGATAAACTGTCTCATAATTATTCTTTAAGAACATTACATTTTGGCGACGAGTGATAAATTACTAGTAGTTTAATGGTACACCCAGGATCATCCAGATGCAAATTTCCAGAATTTTTGAAGTAATCTGAAGAAGAAATTTGACCTTGAAGACAGAAAGTTGCAGAAATCTGAGCAGCAATACTTTAGTGCACAGCACCAAGGAGGTACAGTACATAATATAAATCAATTCTGGAGTGGAAAGTGACACATTGTGGACATGGCTACTGCATTACCAGTATTCCCAGCTTTTTCTGTGTATGGGGACTTCTATTGGTCCTCGATGGGAGAAATGGTTGAAGAAATTTGAGACATTTCTAGTTGCATACGATATAAAAAACAATGCAAGAAAACGAGCACTGCTGTTGTTTTCTGCGGGAGATGAGGTCACTGATGTTTTTGAAACACTACCTGACGTTGAGGGCAGTGACAATGTATACAAAGCGGCTGTAGATGCCCTGAATAAATATTTCCTGCCAAAGGTGAATAAAACCTATGAGGTCAATGTTTTTAGGCATGCTACTCAGAAAACTGATGAATCTTTGGATCAGTATTTTACCCGTTTGAAACAACTAGCAAGAAATTGTGGTTTTCATGATGTTAATGAAGAAATAAAATCCCAGATAGTATTATCATGTGTGTCAACTAGGTTACGTCGTAAAGCTCTGAGAGATGATTTAACATTAGAGGCACTGTTAGATTCTGGTCGTTCTTTTGAAGTTTCTGAACGTCAAGCCAGAGGTATTGAAAATCAGTCTGAGACAGAAACAGAAGTAAATACAGTCCAGCCTGTAAAAAAGAGCCAGTGGAAAAGAAATAAATATAAGAAATCCCAGCAGTATACTGGTAAACCAAAACGAGTGGAGCCTGACAGAAAACACAAGTCGTGTTTCAGGTGTGGAGGAAAATATCCACATTCAGGTGAATGTCCAGCAAGAGATCAAAAATGCAGAAAATGTGATAAAACAGGACATTTCGCTAAAGTATGTCGGAGTAAAATATTGCAACATGTCAATTCTGCTACAACTAAAGATTTTTCTTCCTCAGATGATGATTATGCATATCACATCACAGTGTCCTCCATATCAACCAATCAACAGCCTGATACTAAAATTGACATAGATGGTCAAACAGTTAAATGTATCATTGATTCTGGTGCAGGGACAAATGTGTTAGACGAGAAAACATGCAAGCTGTTGAATAATGCAGAAATTACACAATGTTCAAAGAATGTGTATGCATATGGATCTAAGAAACCACTTCCAATACTTGGTGAAGTTAAGGTGAATGTAAAGTCTCCTATAACCCAACAGTCTACTGTCACTAAGTTCCATGTTGTAAAAGGATCAGCAGGAAATTTACTGGGTTATTATACAGCAACACAGCTTGGTTTACTACACATAGTAAATTCACTTTCTACATGTACCAGTGATAGTTTGATTGAGGAGTATGCAGACAGATTTGAAGGTATTGGCAAGATGCGAGATACAAAAGCAATTTTGCATATTAACACATCAGTCAAACCAGTTGCACAGCAGCATCGGCGAGTGCCATTCCATGTACGTGAGCAAGTTGAAGCAGAGATAAATAAGCTAGAGCAGTTAGACATAATAGAGAAGGCAGATGGAGCCACTCCGTGGGTATCTCCCATAGTAATAGTACCTAAAAAGACAGGAATCAGAGTATGTGTTGACATGAGAGCTGCCAATCAAGCTATAGAAAGGGGGAGACATCCCATGCCAACAATAGAAGACCTGATTGTGGATCTAAATGGTGCAACGGTGTTCAGCAAGATTGATCTAAACCAAGGTTACCATCAGCTTGAGCTGGACACAAAATCAAGGCATATAACTACGTTTGCTACTCATATGGGTTTATACAGATACAAGAGACTGAGTTTCGGAATAAACTCTGCTGCTGAAATATTTCAGAAAGCAGTATCAGACATGATACAAGGTATACGTGGTGCTAGAAATCTTTCAGATGACATTATCATATATGGTAAGACACAACAGGAACATGATGAAATGCTAAGAGCAGTGTTCCAAAGGCTGCGGAAGTATAACATCACAGCTAATCAACAGAAATGTGAGTTCAGCAAGTCTTTGATTCAGTTCTATGGTCATACATTTTCCAGTGCCGGTATAATGGCGGATGATAAGAAAGTGACAGCAATAATCAATGTCAGAGCACCAGAAGATGCAACAGCTGTACGTAGTTTCCTAGGCATGGCTCAATACATTGCTCGATTTGTGCCTGATTTTGCAACTATTGCAACACCATTACGTATTCTAACTCACAAAGATACAAAGTGGGAATGGGGACCTGAGCAACAAGGATCATTCAAGAAGTTAAAAAGCCTGATGGCAAGTCACAGGGTGATGAAATACTTTGATCCAAGGCTGAAAACAGAGCTGTTAGTAGATGCAAGCCCAACAGGCCTTGGTGCAGTTTTAACACAAGTAAATGAGACCAGAGATACTTGTAATATCATTGCATATGCAAGTCGTGCACTGACAGATACAGAGTCACGGTACAGCCAGACAGAGCGAGAAGCCCTTGCAGTTATATGGGCTTGTGAACATTTTCACATTTATGTATTTGGTTCAGAATTCAAGGTGATAACCGACCATAAGCCATTAGAAGGCATGTTCAATAAGTCTAATTCTAAATTAACAGCCAGACTTGAAAGACTAAGTTTGCGTCTTCAACCGTATCAAGTAGTTCTTGAGTATCAACCAGGTGAATCCAACCCTGCTGATTACATGAGTCGACATCCTGACCAGGTAAACCACTGTAAAGACCATGTTTCACGTATTGATACATACATAAATTTTATAATTGAGAATGCGATACCCCCTGCTATGACAATGGCTGAAATTAAGCAAGCAACATCGGAAGATGAAATCTTACAGAAAATAATGGAAGTTATTAACACACAAAAGTGGTATGATTTGCATCATGATGTTGTACAATACAAAGCAGTCAAAGACGAACTGTCAACAGCCAATGGAGTTGTGTTACGTGGAAACAGAATTGTGGTTCCAAAGAAATTGCAACAGAAAGCCATATGTTTAGCTCATGTCGGTCATCAAGGTGTTGTAAAAACGAAAAAGTTGCTGAGAGAAACTCTTTGGTTTCCAGGTATTGACAGAATGGTGGAAGAAACAGTAACCAGGTGCATACCATGTCAAGCATCAACACATGGACCAAAACCTACTATCGAGCCATTAAAAATGTCTACACTGCCAAATGGTCCTTGGCAAGAGGTCTCAGAAGATTTCTGTGGTCCATTCCCAAATGGTAAATATTTGTTGGTAGTCATCGATGACTACAGTAGATACCCAGAGGTAGAAATTTGTAATTCTACATCTGCAGAAGCAGCTATCCCGCACTTCGATGCAATCTTTGCCAGACAAGGTATACCGGACATTGTTAAAACTGATAATGGCCCGCCATATAATGGAGATGAGTTTAAACGCTTTTCTAAATATGTTGGATTTAGACATAGAAAAATAACACCATTGTGGCCAAAAGCTAATGGAGAAGCCGAGAGGATGATGCGAACGCTGGAAAAAGCAGTCCGTGCAGCCAAGCTAGAAGGCAAAAGCTGGTGCCAAGGACTTTTTCAATTTCTGCGTCAGTATAGAGCTACACCACATTCAACTACAGGCATTTCTCCATTCAAAGCTTTGAATAGTAGAAAAATGAAAACAACCCTACCTCAGATATATAATAATAAACCTGATAGGAAAATTCAAGCAAGTGATGCAAAGAGAAAATTATGCATGAAGAAGTATGCAGACACACGCAACCATGCTAAAGCATCAGATTTAGGCATCGGAGACCGAGTCCTTGTAAAACAACAAAAGAGAAATAAAATGTCAACTCCATTCAATCCTGAGCCATATGAAGTTGTGAGTAAGAAAGGCAGTATGACCACCGTCCAGAGAGGAAATCATGAGATCACCAGAAATGCTTCATTCTTTAAGAGAATTCCTCATGAAAATAATGTAGAAACTAATCAAACAATATCGGACAATCTTCAAATATTAGACAATCCTCAAACATCAACAAATCCACCAGAATCGATACGTAGATCCAAGAGAGAAAGACAAAAACCAAGTTATCTTCAAGACTACATAACTTAGTTTCTAAAACATGTCATACTTTCGTGATTTGGGCAAAATAATCCGAAAATAATGGCATTTGAGTAAAAGGACGTCGATCCCTTCACTCACAATTGAAACGATTTTGAAGTTAGTGTTATGTAATTTCTTTTGTTTTATTGAGTGAACCACCGTCCCTCGAGGGACGGTGAGTGAACATATGCCTATGTTTTAAAAAAATTGTAAGTTCAAGTTCATACTTTCATAAATATTGTTCGTTCCTTGACTTTGATATTCACAATATCAACAATTACAATTTGAAGACTTTTAAATATTGATAAGTTATATTTGTTATACATGCTTTCGTGAGTTTCCTTGTTTATCTAAAAGAGAGGAGAGATGTAGTATTCTACTTCTGTATTATTGTGACCTTTGACCTAGTCTTGTCTTGTAATTAATTATGCGGGCATGCTCAGTAGCACCTAGCAACCAGGGTTCAGTCATCAGTTGGTTAAATAAACAAACCAGTCCTTTCCCTCAGATAAACTGTCTCATAATTATTCTTTAAGAACATTACAGTTAGGAAATGGGTACCCCAGACCATTCGTCCCGGTGTTATCGCTATCACCGGGACGAATGGTCTGGGGTAGGAAATGGGCTTCCTACCTGCTGCATCAGCAACATGAGCACCGACGACTGCGGCAATTGCTCTTTCCTTCGTCATTTTCTGATACAGTGACCCAGAAGAAAGCGAACTGCACGGATTATTAAACTCTTCAATTTCTTCGTTTCTACCGCACTCACAATGACCGTTTTCGTTGGAGTCGCACTGCGGTGGTGAGTTGTCCTTGCAATCGACAGCTAAATTGTGGAAACTTGCGAAAACTGCGACAAACAGCACGACATCCACACAGTTCAGCAATACAAACTTTGACATTGACCCTGCAGCATGCAGCATGACGAGCATTTTTTTTTTAATTGCGCCCTCTATCGCTGGATTCAACTTGGGGCACAACGGTGTACAATAGATACGGTAGAGGACATTTCGCATGTGTTAAAGGAAAAGTCAAGTCTAACAAAATCGATACTATCGATAAAAAGCCATTACTCGAAACGTCTGGCTGTTTTTAATAGTTACTTAAGACAACGATTACCAAATATTATCTGGAGTACAACAGAGACGTTAATATTAGAGGGACATTCCCCCGGACATTCCTCATGTGTTTACCAGAGTTAAAAATCTATAGTCACTACAACTCGCTCAAAAATATATATGAACAACCATTTTAATGAAATTGAAGGAGAAATAGCAACAATTTATAGACTTTTACGGGAAATAACAATTTGTGTCAATTCAGAGCATAGTGCGTCTCACACTCCGGCCCGGCTCATTGTTGAAGTACACGGGTATGCACCGCTGTTCTGACCCCAAATTTCATGGTCGAACCGATCTTTTTGTCCCCCAAATTTTAGGACATTTTAGCAAAAATTGAGGTAATTTTTTGGCTAAAAAAGCAAATTTTGACCCACAGATGCCCTCAACATCCTAACCAAGAACCATCTCCAAGAAATGGTTCTGGATATCTTTATATGAGAAATGAATAAATTTGATGACTAAAATAATAAGAAAAAGAGGATCGGCAAGGGGTATTTTCATAAGCTGTAATCAATTTTCGCAATACGGTAATTTAAATATATAAGAAACGTAAATTCAAGGTATAAAATGTAATCAGCTATTTTAACAGCCTATAAAGCATTTTCCAAATTAAATGTTGTAACTCGTACGAAATTTCCTATTTTGATCCTTAAACGCAAATTATGAAAAATATAAAAATGTAATTAGTTTTATCTGTAAAGAGTAAAACCCTATTTTTTACTGTAAATGGAACTTTCATTTTATTTCCTGTAAAAGCGTAAAATGCCGTTTTCATTTCCTGTAATCTGTACCAGCTACCCTCCTTGCTACTCTCAGATAAAAGAAAACAGAGGCTGCATTGGGTTGGAGGATCGTATTTATTGTCAAAATACTGATATATTTGTGTACAAAGGATACATGCAAAACATACAAGTTTAGACTAAATCACATGAACCAATACATGTTTGCATAATCAACAAACAAAATACCATACTTTGTATAGGACTTTGAAAATATTTTAAAAGTTAGTTGATATACATAATAAACATTACCAGTCTTTGTCCCACATCCATTAATTATTATGTGAAAACAAGTTTAATAATTTATAAAAAAAAAAATAATTGTTCTATTATATTAAAACTTAAAAAGGTTTCTATATATACCACATATGTGCACCAGCAAATAAGGTCAATGAATGTGTTCGGAATATGAAAAACAAGTAGTGAATGGGTGTCCATATTACAAGTCAAATTGAGGATTTAGTAAGCTACAAGTATATTTAAAGGGTGGTAGTCGTCGGGCCATGCATGCGCGAAATATATGGGTCTCATATAAACAAAGATGGCGACTTTGGCTGTTGCGCAGATCAACGAGTACAAACTGAGATGTTACCAAGCTTTAATTATGTACTTTTTCAGGAGATTGGAGGGGTATCGAAGGAGTCACCGGTAGTAATTAATGCAAGTCACGCCCAGGTCAAACCTCTAACTTGTGATTTCTATTAGAAGAGTGCATTGGATTATGGGAAAATCAATGTTTATCAACACAAATGGCGCACATGTTCAGCGCGACGACCACTGCCCTTTAACTAGGTATATATATTCTGACAGATAATCAAACCATTGCCCCACGGCTTAAAAATAGCCAGTGTTGATAACTAGGAGTAGCTTTAGATCGTTTTTGTTTGCAAATGCATTTTTATGAAAACAATATGGTACAATTTATCATGTAATAAATATACTGTTTAAGCAGAAATTCTCCCCCCCCCCCTCCCCCTTCCCCTCAAACAAAGGTTTTGCCTACAAGTCATCATGCATATTCATTTGGAACCTGTGCCTTGTTTTAAAGAAGCAGCAAAACTGTTTTTGCGCAAACATAAGATTTGTATGTAATGAATAATAGAATGTTAGTGCATGTCAGCTTTACAATTCTGTATTACTAAATCTTAGGTGAATGCACGCTGGCTATTTTTACCTCATTTCATCAAAGGAACACTGATTCTTTTGTCACCAAAATTATTTTTATTTTACAATAAATCAGACGTTCCTATCAAGATGCAATTCAAGACAGATGTATTTAAAGCAGAGGGTTGTCACCTGCACAGACACACACAGGAATTGAATCCTAAGCGTCGATTACATTAATCGCTAACGCTCCCCCGCTTTAAAGGTCCCTCAAACTTTAAGGACTATAGATTCTGAATAATATTTATGTTGCCACGGAAACCAATGTTCTACTTAATTGTGATGAATCAATCTGGATTTGTTTGATTTACAAGATGATTTAGAGTTTTTGATGAAAAACCATATTTGTTCTATTATAATGCATCTCCAATAAAAACGCATGTAGTCTAACAATAGTTATTGTTGTATAGAAATACCTCTGTAAATTATGTAAGCGCATATGCTACTAATAGAGCAAATACAGTATGAGAAATAGTTATATTTTAGTCAGTGTCATTACATCAATGATTGAACACTTGTAATGATGTACTTTCTTTTTACAAATAAACTAATGCTGACAACAGAGATATTGTTTCCATGGCAAAATTTTTTTTCCCCCATTTAGAATACATGATTGGGTACACAAAATATATATATTTATGATAATACTCGATACTGATAAATAAAAGACTAAATATAAATACAAATAGGATGAATAAGTAGAAAATTACTAAAAAATATATCATAAGAGACAAAAACGTTATCTTTAAAAAGTAAAATGGCATACACAAAATTTATGTCACAATTTAAAGCACCATGTGAATCTTTTGTTCATCCTAGAAAAAAATTTTGTTATCAAAAAAATTAAAAAGATTAATAATCACAGACTATTTGTTTATTGGTTAGTCTTAATCACATAATCATTAAGTGCGCCCTGATTGGACCACTGCAATAAAATCCTGAAATATGCTAGGATATGATTCATAATTATGGATTACGTTATATATACATGATAATATTAGAAGGAGTAATGGCTTCCCATGATGCATTGCAGCAAAATTTGAATAATGCCTACTGGAAAGACATGAAAGGCACTCTCGGTCGGGGCGACCATCAACAAGAGTGAAAGTGCATTACAAGAATTCCTGTTTGTAGCTGTATGTCATTCAAATACAGCCTATTTTCCCCAAAAACCATATTCCCTCTATTAGGACCACCAATTACAAAAAAAAAAAATACTGTTTTGTTAAAAGCGCATCTCCAATAAAGTCTAAAAATATTGATTGACTTTTAAAAACACCAATGTACACATGTTAATGTAAATTTCTTTTTTTACATAATTGTAGTTCTCTAATAAAGTGAATACAGTATAGGAAAATTTGCGCACAATCTGTGCAGTGGTGTATGTTGAATTATCAAATACTCTTCACATAAATAGAAGAACACAGAATGACATCAATGAATCAAAAGAAAAGTTTTCCTTTTGTTTAAGATGAACTTTTTTTATAGAAAGATGGTTTTTTGTATTCAGACTTGATATATGACGTTAAACAATAAAATAACATGGACTTGTTTATTTCAGATACCCTGAGAAGAAGATGGGAAGGAGAGAATACTATACTCTCAAGGAATCATAGTTATTGCAAGTATTAGACAAGGATAAAGGCCAAAATACAGTCTTGCGTAAAAATAATAAAAGGTATCCCATCTCAGTTTTGTCTCGGCCTCAAAGTCCATGAACTATGACCCCAAAATACAAATAAGTAAATGAACTGAAACTGATTCGAATTAGGGTGGATTTTCTAGCGTTTCTTCTCTGTAGCATTGGTCCGGAAGAGAATCGTTGATATCTCGGATATTCTGGACGGCTGCTCTGAGATCTACCAATGCATCTTCGTAATCCATTATCCACTGCTTCTGTTGATCCCGGGCTGCTTTTAAATCTTCGAGTTTATTATCCAAATCTGCATCCTGTAACGTGTCATTGGTGTCTGCCAGTTGACCCTCTAACTCATTTAGTCTCTCGAGATCAATCGGTTCCAAATGAGCTGGAAAAAAAATACGAACCCAGTTGTGAAAACATATAATCTGAGAAAGGTCTACATGTAGTACCTATATATGTAATATCAAAGCAATTGGACTTTTGGTTTTTAACAAGAAGTCGAAAATATCACTTTTTACCAAAAATGACAAAAATATTCACCAAAATTAGAGAATTTATGATATCATCCCGAAATGAACAAATCTGAGAAAGGTCCACATGTAGCATCGATATATGTAATATCAAAGCAATTGGACTTGTGGTTTTTAACAAGAAGTCAAAAATATCACTTTTTACATAAATATTCACCGAAATTAGAGAATTGAAGATATCATCATGAAATAAACAAATCTAAAAGAGGTCTACCCTAGGTACATACACACCAAGTATCAGAGCATTCAGGCTTGTAGTTTTCAAGAAGAAGTCGAAAAAGTAAAACATTGACACGGGCGAAGGACGCCAGACGCCGACGGACAATCAGTCATATGATAAGCTCCGCTCGACAAAGTCGACAGCAGAGCTAATAAAATGTCAAACCAATTGTAGTAGTAGAAAGTAAAGAATAACAAATATTCGCCAAAAATGGAGAATTTAAGATATCATCGCAAAATGAACAAATTTAACAGAGGTCCACCAAAGCAATTACCAGTATTTTCCAAAAGGAAGTCGGAAATAGCATTTTCTACCAAAAATATTCGCCAAAAATATAGAATTGAAGCTATCATCACAAAATGAATAAATCTGTCAGAGGTCCACTCAAGTATCAAAGCAACTGAGCAGTAGTTTTAAAGAAGAAGATGGAAATGTAATTGTTGACAGACTGACAACAACAGAAAACCACTTATATGACCAGCTCCGCTCCGTCATCTATAAACATCTGATCGTTTTTTATGGGTGGCTGAAACCTATAGTTTTTGTCGTTACATAAGGTTAGATATCTCAACACACATCTTTAATACAAGTGCACATAAGACAAAATATTTCATTTATTGTATGCTGGATTATTAAAACATAACGTAGTCTAACCATTTTTGATACCTGCTTATGCACTACTAACAAAGCAAATACGAGAATAATAATCTGCTTCATACAAGTATAGCTTGCATTGTGGCTGAAAACCTCAGAATATGTCAATATCATTTATATTTTTGTATCATGTAAGTACTTATCCATCAGTAATTACAAATTAATCTCTTTCATTCATACAATTTGACTTTGAATTCTTACCAAGTTCATTCAATAGGTCGTTCACATCACTTAATGCAGACTGTACTGTGTCTGATGCTTCTTGCGCATTTCTGCGGGCTTCATTGGCTTTCATAAGTGCCTGAAAATGAAACAAAAGCAATTATGTATGAACAAACTTGGAGTGAAATAGTTGATCAATTGACAATTTTGTTAGAGACCTATGTGAGACAAGATATCAAAGCAATAAGGCTGGTGGTTTCCAGGAAGAAGTCAAAATGTAAAGTTGTCACCAACAGCAACAGAAAATCATTAAAACGATAAGCTTTGCCTGGCCATATCTTCAGGGGAGCTAAAATTAGAAAAGTTGGCAGGATTTATATAAATATCATAAATCAAAATTGTAGTTGATAATTATTCAATGCAACCAGACATTGCAACGCAATGTGGTTAATTATTAATCTGTGGTCTTTCATTTTTATTCAATCATTTAAAGCCAAACGTGAAATCCACAGATGTGACAGCTATCAATCTGTGAAGTGCTTACCTCTTGAGCTAAGGCAGCATCGTTATCTGCTTGTTTATCTAACTCG
Organism: Saccoglossus kowalevskii; assembly: GCF_978046115.1. Classification (NCBI taxonomy): domain Eukaryota; kingdom Metazoa; phylum Hemichordata; class Enteropneusta; family Harrimaniidae; genus Saccoglossus; species Saccoglossus kowalevskii. Next base: position 9,931,642 of record NC_140657.1, read on the forward strand.
TCTAATTCTTGTTCAGTGTCATCAACATCCATCATCAGTTGCATTGCTTCGTCACTTAAACCAGTTGCATCATCCAAAGTTTCTTCTGCATCTTCCTTCACTTGCCCAGCTCCCTGAAAATTAAACAATAAGAGAAAATTATTAAAATGTTAATACAACTCTGATCTGCATGTGTGTCAACTTTTTTGAAAAGTTTTTATTGAATTTTTGAAAAAAAAAAAAAATCAAATTTTCATTATACATCATAATACAAATTATGCTGACTAATTTAATAAGTGGGATTTGTTAAAGCGCGGTAGTTGATAAACATTGATTTTCCCACAATCCAATGCGCTTTTCATATGGAAATCACAAGTATGAGGTTTGACCTGGGTGCAACTTGCACTAATTACCGCCGGTGACTCCTTCGATACCTTACTGTATCACAATGTTTTTTAGTTTGCTTGACAAAACTGGAGTTCCTATCCCGTCATGAAAAAAGCTCCGTTTTCCTTAGTATTAAATATCTCAACTGCAACCTACTGTATATACTCTATTAGTAGCACATGTCTGCATGGCCAGATTTTAATGATTCAGCGTACACTAGATGTAATTTTGTTATTTTCTGTGTGCTTCTAATTACAGATATGCTTCCAAAAGAACACATTTTGTATTTTATATGAGTGTGTATTTTTATAATATTTTGAATGAACACTGATTCACGGAAGAGGTTGCCATGACAACATTTTACAAGTGAATGATGGGTAAGTTGACTTTACCTCAGATGCTTCAACAGCAGTGGTCTCAGCCTCATTAGCAATATCTCTTGCTTGAATTGCATCAGCTTCAGCACCCTCTATGGCATCATTGGCTTCATTGGCGGTGTCGTTAGCTTCTCTGATCAATCTCTCTATTTCAGGAATTCTATCTAGAGCGTCTTCAGCGGCTCCCTTACTCTCCTCAACAAGGTCATTGAACCCTAGTATCCAAAATTTGACACAAAGTTAGAGAGCGCTATTCTACATAAAGTAAGTTTCTAGTTTTTAATAAATCATATTTTTTAAAAAAACACTATCATTGAACACATTTCATATTTCCAGCTTGCTGTGGGAGTGATGTTTTATATATAGTGGGAACGCATCATTAACAAAAGTTCCTAATAAATTTATTTTTATCATACAATTCTACTAAACTAATACCAGATGAATCACGAGTCAATATTTTAAGGCATCGCCTATCGCCATTTTTCCCCATTCAATATTTTATTAATCCTTATTTTAAGGCTATTTCGCTATTTTCACTGATATGTAAAATTAACATGTAAAATAACAATAAAACTCATTTTTTCCTTTGATAGATTTGTGAAATTAAAACACAGTGAATGTGCTCAACACAAAATAATGAAATTAAATGTCAGTGAACATAAATGGTTTTACAGTAAATCATCAAGACATGTTATAGAAGCGAGTCTACCTACCTCTGAGTGTGTCAAGCATATCTCTGGCTTCCTTCACAGTCTTATCACCTTGGTTGATAGCAGCCTGGGCAATGGCTTCTGCTGCATCCACTCTAGCCAATAGCAAGTCAGCTTCCTGGAAACAAACAAGATGGACGACAGTCAGGAATATGCTACCACAAGTTTCTCAAACTAAACAGATAACAGCTGCAACGTTTTCTATTATTTTTCAATTTTTTTGAATAAAAAAGATGAACAGCAGAGCACACCTCAAGCACTGTCGATTTTGGATTTCAATTAAATTTTGAAGACGAAATTGAATTGTCCTGACTGACTACTGTTATTCTTTTTAAAGTTGGACAACCATTTACCTATAATCTTTTAATTAGTTGAACCACTAATTATAATCTACTGTAATCCTTCTATTAGTTGAACCACCAAATTTTAATCTATTGTAATCTTTCAATTAGTTGGACCACCAGAATATAATCTATTGTAATCTTTCTATTAGTTGGACCACTGATTAAAATCTACTGTAATCCTTCTATTAGTTGAACCACCTGATTATAATCTATTGCAATCTTTCTATTATTTGGACCACTGATTATAATCTACTGTAATCCTTCTATTAGTTGGACCACCTGATTATAATCTACTGTAATCCTTCTATTAGTTGGACCACCTGATTATAATCTACTATAATCATTTTATTAGTTGGACCACCTGATTATAATATATTGTAATCTTTCTATTAGTTGGACCACTAATTATAATCTACTGTAATCCTTCTATTAGTTGGACCACCTGATTATAATCTACTGTAATCCTTCTATTAGTTGGACCACCTGATTATAATCTACTATAATCATTTTATTAGTTGGACCACCTGATTATAATATATTGTAATCTTTCTATTAGTTGGACCACCTGATTACAATCTATTGTAATCTTTCCATTAGTTGGACCACTGATTACAATCTATTGTAATCTTTCTATTAGTTGGACCACTGATTACAATCTATTGTAATCTTTCTATTAGTTGGACCACCTGATTATAATCTATTGTAATCCTTCTATTAGTTGGACCACCTGATTATAATATATTGTAATCTTTCTATTAGTTGGACCACCTGATTACAATCTATTGTAATCTTTCCATTAGTTGGACCACTGATTACAATCTATTGTAATCTTTCTATTAGTTGGACCACTGATTACAATCTATTGTAATCTTTCTATTAGTTGGACCACCTGATTATAATCTACTGTAATCTTTCTATTAGTTGAACCACTGATTATAATCTACTATAATCATTTTATTAGTTGGACCACCTGATTATAATATATTGTAATCTTTCTATTAGTTGGACCACTGATTACAATCTATTGTAATCTTTCTATTAGTTGGACCACTGATTACAATCTATTGTAATCTTTCTATTAGTTGGACCACCTGATTATAATCTACTGTAATCTTTCTATTAGTTGAACCACTGATTATAATCTACTATAATCATTTTATTAGTTGGACCACCTGATTATAATATATTGTAATCTTTCTATTAGTTGGACCACCTGATTACAATCTATTGTAATCTTTCCATTAGTTGGACCACTGATTACAATCTATTGTAATCTTTCTATTAGTTGGACCACTGATTACAATCTATTGTAATCTTTCTATTAGTTGGACCACCTGATTATAATCTACTGTAATCCTTCTATTAGTTGGACCACCTGATTATAATATATTGTAATCTTTCTATTAGTTGGACCACTGATTAAAATCTACTGTAATCCTTCTATTAGTTGGACCACCTGATTATAATATATTGTAATCTTTCTATTAGTTGGACCACCTGATTATAATATATTGTAATCTTTCTATTAGTTGGACCACTGATTACAATCTATTGTAATCTTTCTATTAGTTGGACCACCTGATTACAATCTATTGTAATCTTTCTATTAGTTGGACCACTGATTACAATCTATTGTAATCTTTCTATTAGTTGGACCACCTGATTACAATCTATTGTAATCTTTCTATTAGTTGGACCACCTGATTACAATCTATTGTAATCTTTCTATTAGTTGGACCACTGATTACAATCTATTGTAATCGTTCTATTAATTGGACCACTGATTATAATCTATTGTAATCTTTCTATTAGTTGGACCACCTGATTAAAATCTACTGTAATCATATTAGTTGGACCACCTGATTATAATGTACTGTAATCCTTTAATTAGTTGAACCACCAAATTATAATCTACTATAATCCTTCCATTAGTTGGACCACCTGATTATAATATATTGTAATCTTTCTATTAGTTGGACTACCAAATTATAATCTACTGTAATCCTATTAGTTGAAACACCAAATTATAATCTACTGTAATCCTTCTATTAGTTGAACTACCAAATTATAATCTACTGTAATCCTTCTATTAGTTGAAACACCAAATTATAATCTACTGTAATCCTTCTATTAGTTGAACTACCAAATTATAATCTACTGTAATATTTCTATTACCGTACTTGACCGCGTTAGCGCACATGCCCAGGCACTTTTGCGCAATTTTTATATTCGAGGTCACATTTGGCAAATCGCCCACCCCTTCAAAGTGCAACTAATTTAAAACTTGATCTTGCGTAACGAATCTTGGTAATCGTTTTTATATGATACAGCGTGGATATCGACCACTGCGAATATGTTGTGAATGCATAGACCACGGTAACCGTGTGTAAACTATGCTTCGACAATGACCTGTTAATACAAGTAAAATGCGGTAAATATTTCATGCCATATTCAGATTACCTCTCAAAAATGGCTAGGCACCAGTTTTTTTGAAAAAAACTATGTCGTTTATTTGCTGAAATCAATTCCAACAGAACATACTTCGACATCAATAATTCACTTCCGCATTGCATTACCGGAAAGTCTTCTTCTAATGTTTTTAATTTCGTAAATTCTGGTGGTACGTAATTAATATTGTAATAAAATGAGCATATTTTTTGTGATCATTTCTGTTTCTTCATTATAAAAATCAATGACGATGCAACTAATTACGTAATTTGATTTTCCCTCAAACACGTAATTACCCCCCTCAATCTGTCACATGTTGAAGGAGGGTGCTCGGGTAAGCGCCCACCCCTAAAAAAATCATGATTTTCTGAGTTGAGGCCCCTGGGCGCTAACTCGGTCTAGTACGGTAGTTGGACCACCTGATTATAATCTACTGTAATCTTTCTAATAAAGTCAAATATCAATCTCATCAAAAGAAATGCAAAAAATCTATTATTTTTTAAATCAAAAGAAAAAGGCAAGATTTGAGATAGTAAAGCATGCAAGCACAAACAATTCAATGGAATTTATTGATGCAAACTTTTGTAGTTTCATTGGCATCCTTAGTTAGTTGGTTTATTTGACTTCATATAGGTCTCAGTGACTGGTTAACCCTTTCAAGGTCATTAGCATGGCACAAAACTGATACCAACATCAGTCAGCTTGGTACTAAATAACCATAGACTTTTATTAATATTGACATCCAGGCAATCAGAGTTTTTGTGGGCGACTTCATAAAATTTGGGTAAAATTATATTGTCATGATAAAATTAGACCAAACATAAGCAGCAATACTATTTGTCTATTTAAAAATATGATGAATGAAATTGAATTGGACAATGGAAAGGGTTAAACAGTAAATCACAATTAGAATAAAAAGAAACAAACACGCACACATTGAGTGAAATACAATTTAACTGCATCCAGACGAATAAATAAATAAATGACTCTGTACCATGTGATTATCTACCTGTTGTGCAGCTAGTCCATCTTGTAACAAATCTTTGGCTTCTTGGGATTCCATTTCCACTTCTTTTAATAGGTCTCTATTATCGGCTATCAACTGATCTGCTTCCGCTTTTATCCTATTGGCCTGCATTAACAATTGACATGATGCGCTTTGAGCCAAAATGGAAGCAGTGTGAAGCCAGGCAGGAATGTGATCATTGGGGCATGTGGTGGTGATGCGAGTAGCAGTGGGCATGTGGTGGTGATGCGATCAGCTGTTTGCATGTGGTGGTGATGCGAGTAGCAGTAGGCATGTGGTGGTAAGGCGGTCAGTAGTGGGTATGCGGTGGTGATGCAAGTAGCAGTAGGCATGTGGTGGTGATGCGAGTAGCAGTAGGCATGTGGTGGTGATGCGAGTAGTAGTAGGCATGTGGTGGTGATGCGATCAGCAGTTGGCATGTGGTGGTGGTGATGCGAGTAGCAGTAGACATGTGGTGATGCGATCAGCAGTGGGCATGTGGTGGTGATGCGATCAGCAGTGGGCATGTGGTGGTGATGCGATCAGCAGTTTGCATGTGGTGGTGATGAGATCAGCAGTTGGCATGTGGTGGTGATGCGATCAGCAGTGGGCATGTGGTGGTGATGCGATCAGCAGTTTGCATGTGGTGGTGATGAGATCAGCAGTTTGCATGTGGTGGTGATGCGAGTAGCAGTAGGCATGTGGTGGTGATGCGAGTAGCAGTAGGCATGTGGCGGTGATGCGAGTAGCAGTAGGCATGTGGCGGTGATGCGAGGAGCAGTAGGCATATGGTGGTGATGCGATAAGCAGTGGGCATGTGGTGGTGATGCGATCAGCAGTGGTCATGTGGTGGTGATGCGATCAGCAGTTTGCATGTGGTGGTGATGCGAGTAGCAGTAGGCATGTGGTGGTGATGCAATCAGTTGGTATGTGGTAGAGGTGATCTGACTATTTGGCATGTGGTAGAGGTGATGTGATCAGTTGGCATGTGGTAGAGGTGATGTGATCAGTTGGCATGTGGTAGAGGTGATGTGATCAGTTGGCAAGTGGTAGAGGTGATGTGATCAGTTGGCAAGTGGTAGAGGTGATGTGATCAGTTGGCATGTGGTAGAGGTGATGTGATCATTTGGCATGTGGTAGAGGTGAGGTGATCAGTTGGCATGTGGTAGAGGTGATGTGATCAGTTGGCATGTGGTAGAGGTGATGTGATCAGTTGGCATGTGGTAGCGGTGATGTGATCAGTTGGCATGTGGTAGGGGTGATGTGATCAGTTGGCATGTGGTAGAGGTGATGTGATCAGTTGGCATGTGGTAGAGGTGATGTGATGAGTTGGCATGCGGTAGAGGTGATGTGATCAGTTGGCATGTGATAGAGGTGATGTGATCAGTTGGCATGTGGTAGATGTAATGGGATCAGTTGGCATGTGGTAGATGTAATGGGATCAGTTGGCATGTGGTAGAGGTGATGTGATCAGTTTGCATGTGGTAGAGGTGATGTGATCAGTTGGCATGTGGTGGAGGTGATGGGATCAGTTGGTATGTGGTGGAGGTGATGGGATCAGTTGGCATGTGGTAGATGTAATGGGATCAGTTGGTATGTGGTAGAGGTGATGTGATCAGTTGGCATGTGGTACAGGTGATGGGATCAGTTGGCATGTGGTAGATGTGATGGGATCAGTTGGCATGTGGTAGAGGTGATGTGATCAGTTGGCATGTGGTAGAGGTGATGTGATCATTTGGCATGTGGTAGAGGTGATGTGATCAGTTGGCATGTAGTAGAGGTGATGTGATCAGTTGGCATGTGGTAGAGGTGATGGGATCAGTTGGCATGTGGTAGATGTAATGGGATCAGTTGGCATGTGGTAGAGGTGATGTGATCAGTTGGCATGTGGTGGAGGTGATGGGATCAGTTGGTATGTGGTAGAGGTGATGGGATCAGTTGGCATGTGGTAGATGTAATGGGATCAGTTGGCATGTGGTAGAGGTGATGGGATCAGTTGGCATGTGGTAGAGGTGATGGGATCAGTTGGCATGTGGTAGAGGTGATGTGATCAGTTGGCATGTGGTGGAGGTGATGGGATCAGTTGGTATGTGGTAGAGGTGATGGGACCAGTTGGCATGTGGTGGAGGTGATGGGATCAGTTGGTATGTGGTGGAGGTGATGTAATCAGTTGGCATGTGGTAGAGGTGATGTGATCAGTTGGCATGTGGTAGAGGTGATGTGATCAGTTGGCATGTGGTGGAGGTGATGGGATCAGTTGGTATGTGGTAGAGGTGATGGGACCAGTTGGCATGTGGTGGAGGTGATGGGACCAGTTGGTATGTGGTAGAGGTGATGGGATCAGTTGGCATGTGGTAGAGGTGATGGGACCAGTTAGCATGTGGTAGAGGTGATGGGACCAGTTGGCATGTGGTGGAGGTGATGGGACCAGTTGGCATGTGGTGGAGGTGATAGGATCAGTTGGCATGTGGTAGAGGTGATGGGATCAGTTGGCATGTGGTAGAGGTGATGGGATCAGTTGGCATGTGGTAGAGGTGATGTGATCAGTTGGCATGTGGTAGAGGTGATGTGATCAGTTGGTATGTGGTAGAGGTGATGGGATCAGTTGGCATGTGGTAGAGGTGATGGGATCAGTTGGCATGTGGTAGGGGTGATGTGATCAGTTGGCATGTGGTAGAGGTGATGTGATCAGTTGGCATGTGGTAGAGGTGATGTGATGAGTTGGCATGCGGTAGAGGTGATGTGATCAGTTGGCATGTGATAGAGGTGATGTGATCAGTTGGCATGTGGTAGATGTAATGGGATCAGTTGGCATGTGGTAGATGTAATGGGATCAGTTGGCATGTGGTAGAGGTGATGTGATCAGTTTGCATGTGGTAGAGGTGATGTGATCAGTTGGCATGTGGTGGAGGTGATGGGATCAGTTGGTATGTGGTGGAGGTGATGGGATCAGTTGGCATGTGGTAGATGTAATGGGATCAGTTGGTATGTGGTAGAGGTGATGTGATCAGTTGGCATGTGGTACAGGTGATGGGATCAGTTGGCATGTGGTAGATGTGATGGGATCAGTTGGCATGTGGTAGAGGTGATGTGATCAGTTGGCATGTGGTAGAGGTGATGTGATCATTTGGCATGTGGTAGAGGTGATGTGATCAGTTGGCATGTAGTAGAGGTGATGTGATCAGTTGGCATGTGGTAGAGGTGATGGGATCAGTTGGCATGTGGTAGATGTAATGGGATCAGTTGGCATGTGGTAGAGGTGATGTGATCAGTTGGCATGTGGTGGAGGTGATGGGATCAGTTGGTATGTGGTAGAGGTGATGGGATCAGTTGGCATGTGGTAGATGTAATGGGATCAGTTGGCATGTGGTAGAGGTGATGGGATCAGTTGGCATGTGGTAGAGGTGATGGGATCAGTTGGCATGTGGTAGAGGTGATGTGATCAGTTGGCATGTGGTGGAGGTGATGGGATCAGTTGGTATGTGGTAGAGGTGATGGGACCAGTTGGCATGTGGTGGAGGTGATGGGATCAGTTGGTATGTGGTGGAGGTGATGTAATCAGTTGGCATGTGGTAGAGGTGATGTGATCAGTTGGCATGTGGTAGAGGTGATGTGATCAGTTGGCATGTGGTGGAGGTGATGGGATCAGTTGGTATGTGGTAGAGGTGATGGGACCAGTTGGCATGTGGTGGAGGTGATGGGACCAGTTGGTATGTGGTAGAGGTGATGGGATCAGTTGGCATGTGGTAGAGGTGATGGGACCAGTTAGCATGTGGTAGAGGTGATGGGACCAGTTGGCATGTGGTGGAGGTGATGGGACCAGTTGGCATGTGGTGGAGGTGATAGGATCAGTTGGCATGTGGTAGAGGTGATGGGATCAGTTGGCATGTGGTAGAGGTGATGGGATCAGTTGGCATGTGGTAGAGGTGATGTGATCAGTTGGCATGTGGTAGAGGTGATGTGATCAGTTGGTATGTGGTAGAGGTGATGGGATCAGTTGGCATGTGGTAGAGGTGATGGGATCAGTTGGCATGTGGTAGAGGTGATGTGATCAGTGTATGTGGTAGAGGTGATGGGACCAGTTGGCATGTGGTAGAGGTGATGGGATCAGTTGGCATGTGGTAGAGGTGATGGGATCAGTTGGTATGTGGTAGAGGTGATGGGATCAGTTGGCATGTGGTGGAGGTGATGGGATCAGTTGGCAAGTCATGGTTATGCAATCACTACTGGGCATATCATGGTGATTTATTAGTAGATATTGTACCAGTAGGCAGTTTGGTGAATATTATATTAGTAAGCATTTGGTGACATTTATACACACACAGCAGGTATTGATTGCTAAGATTACAATGGACACACAATCAGTAATCACATTACCTAATGAGAATGATTAGATGTGTCCACAATCACTGCATTGCAATAAAATTGAGTAGAATACTTACCCCTCTGATGATATCTGATGCATTTCCTTTCAGTGGTCCAACATCAATAGTTGGGAGTGGGGAGTTAGCATCAGCAAGGATTGTTGTAGCTTCCTTCAGCAGTTCATTGGCTCTTTCCTGTGCTTCCATGGCAACAGCCATTGCTTCTTGAGCTAATGCTTCGATATCATCATACCTGGATACCATCAAGAGAAAATAACATAGTGAAACAATCTCAGCTTTGCTTATTTGGAACTATGAAAGGTAACTTTCCATGAACTTCATTCAATGGAGTACATTTATTTCAATTGTTGATTCAAAGAGCGGCACTAACTTCAAGTCACCTGCAGAATTTAAAAGTTTGTTGATGGCTTTTTAAGTACTGCACTAGTTGATTGTACAATTCATAACTCATGATTGCAGTGACATATTTGAGGCCGCAGCTTTAATAGAAGCCGCACCCCTAACTTGAGACATTGTTTCATGATGAAATTGACAAGTTTTGATCCCAGGAAAAGCCTGCAATATAAGCCGCATCCCAAACTTTCATAAACCAAACAGCCACCACATATTTCAGAAATAGATATACCATTCAATTTTAAATTAAGGCATAATTTTTCGAACATTTCAATGATTCCTGAAGCTTAGATTAGAGTCTAATTTAGGTTTTCTGTCTTCATTGAGGCTTATTCCAGAGTATAGGTTTATTGTGGGTAGCGTGAATGGGTTAAATTTTTCTTCAATGCTCAGCTTATCTTTCGAAAACAACTAATTTCTTGATTTAAAAAAAAATCATGCCGTTTTCTCATCAAAATCAAAGCCAAGCGATCGCACTACAACAACGGTAAATCTCTTCCGTGTTTCGTTTACCATGAGGTCACTGAACTACATTAACATATTTAAATGAGCTATGGTAAACTAATCACGTTGGCACCATCCAGCGTTTCGATTGCTTAATTAGGTCAAAAACAGTTTCAAGTCACTAAAAATGTTTGAACAAACATGGCGGATATCGTATCGGATCAAGCGTTTATATGTGACCGAAATCATTCGCTTGCGGTGAAACAAAGTTGAATGTTCATAACAATTCAACGAACTTATTTTTTATACGTTATTGTAATCACTACTGGGTAATAATCAGCAATTGTAACACTTCAAAAATAAGTAAGTTATTCACTTGTGTGAAACGCAGCATGACCTTTACAGTGATCATTTGCTACTAAGAATGCATTCGTTTTTGTTTTTACTTCTTTTAGAATATACTTTTTGTTATCAAAAAAAATAAGAAAATAAATATATATTACATTAAATAATATACTGAGTATTTTTTTTGTTATCATGCGAAAATTTTTTTTTTGATTGACTTTTTTTATTTTTTTTTATTTTAATTTCCCCGATGTCTAAATTAAAATGTACAGTCACTCTGCCGGAAGTCGAACATGTCAGTAGTCGAACGCTATCGACTGTGTCAGATGGCTGTCTCTCAGTTGTGACCTATACCGATGCTAACGAATTAGTCTATTCAAGAGATTGTAGTACACAGTACCGTAATCTGCAAATGCATACAAATCTATTTGTAGATATTATTTATTGTGCAGTATGTTATACAGTGTGAAATTTCATTTGTGTACAAGTTTTTCTGTGTGTAAAAATCCGAAAGTGCGCTTAGAATCGCTACAAATTAGCATACCATTATCCCGTCTGGCCTTTGTTTTTTGAAAAAAATTCCCACTGTTATCGAAGTGAATGCTCTAATTAAAGCCGCACCAAGACTTTACGCATCTAAATTAGTCCATTGAAAAAATTAATTTTAATTAAAGCCGCGGCCTCAATTAGGAATTTTACGGTATTCATTATATACAATGTAATAACTGGAATTTCTTACTTGTCTTTCAACATGTCTATTTTATCTGAGATGTCATCCTGTTTGTCCAAGGCATCCTGCGCCAATTTCAACGCTTCTTTAGATGTGTCAAGTGCTTCATTGGCCGTTCCATCAATCTCCATAGCTTCTTCAGTTTGTCTGGAATGTAGAAAACAAACAACATTGAATTCACAACTCTTCAGATTTAAAAAACAAAACATTCATTGTGTCATAGCAGTAGACAATTTGCAAGTTTCTGTGCCATGGGGTATTTTTTCCCAAATGGGAAATAATTATCCGCCATTTTGTTGTCCTAGTTCTTAGTTTGTTGTTATAAAACAAATCGAATAATCCTCAAAGTATGCATTTCATACAACTTATTTACTTATAATACCATGAACTGGAAATGTGATGTCACTTTTCACAAATTGAAAATGAGATCTGTTGACAATGTGCAGCATTTATAAACTCTAGCCTGCAGTGTCACTGTCATAATCAAACAAAATATCATGTGAACTTGAACCTGCAAATCTTCAATACAGGTGAATAAATGCTCTGTTGTAATGGAGTATGAGCATTGCCTCTGGCTAATGGTGGAGTCTTTTACATAAAGTGGGTTTTGCCTTAGTAGCCTTAAGTTTCGCTTCAAAATATTACAACTATTTTATTGTTCGTAACAGCAAATATATTAAGCACTCTAGTTCTATGTCAAAATCAATAAATGATAGGAGATATACGTAAATTAGATGTTATGACTTACTGCTCAGCAGCCTCTTTAGCTTTTTTAGCCAGTTTAGTCATTTTTTCTGACTGTGATCCAAGATCTTTGGCAGCATCGGCAGCTTTGTCTAAAGCTTCCTGTCCTTTCTCATTGAGGTATCTTTCAGCTTCAGCTAATGTGTCTTGTGCTCTTTTAATCGCATCCTCAGCATTGCCGATATCTGCATGCAAAGTAATGTAATAAGGTGGTGACATTTTACAACGTTTAGTATACAACCTGCAATGTATCTCACAAAGCATGGATTTACTATTCATATAATCCTAGTTTTATTTGTACACACCATATCCAGATTCTCTGCCATGATCGGCAAATTTAATCTTGAAGGATTGCAGGAAATTGACCCTTAACGATTCATATTTATGAATTAATCGGGATTCAGGTACCATAGTGTTTGTAACAGAAAAAAAAAAAAGGTTTTCGCGGGGGATTTTTAATGCAAACATTGTGAATGGTTCCCCGACACTGATTCCTTTTTAACTTTCAATTTTTCTAAGACGCGGCAAACCCTGCTCATGACCGGAGACGTCGTCGAGATGCAGGTGCGATTCCTCTTAGCAACGCGTTCTATTTATTTCCAAAGCGTGTGGTCGGCGCCTTTGATTGCGTTTATTTTGGTTTTTTTATTCACGTAATCTATCACTGGCAGCGTTTGTTTTGTCGCGTCTCACAACTTAATGTCCAAGCTGACTTTGTTTTGGCTGTAAGTGAACTACGTACAGCTCATGAAAGTATTTCGCCCAGAGTTCGCAAAAAACGGAATACCCTGCAAACTTTGAATCCTTTATTTTATAACGAGACATTGGGCGCAGAAATAAAAACCATACTTGTAATTCAACAAGTTTATGTAACGTGTTAGTCCGCTTGCCAGCCGCCTAGTTAAAAAACGCGATCTCCATTGATGTCGGCTTCGACAACTTCGGACAAGTAAGATGGGCGCTGGCCGACATTACATTTGCAAGTATTGTATTTGTTTGACAAATTTTACACTGCTGTCATTCTATAACAATCGATTGGTCGTTTTTTTTCACAGTCTTACTATTCCTGCAGATATTCTTCAATTGTTATAGGTGCCATAGATTTACATATCTACAACTTGACCCGTGTTAAACCCAAACCATGCGTGCATGACAACCGTCACCCTATACACGGTTACACAATGAATACCATACTCTACAGTAGACATTTTTAGCTCTCCACCAAAAATTGAATGGTTTTATTTCATATTAGTTGTGTCTGTGTCAGTGTCGTATTTGATTTCACATGTTTGGTTCGATCTTGTTTATGGTGGACATTATTGCTACGCGTATGTATTATTACCAATTTTATATGGCCGTGTGATCCACCGTATTTTTTCAACGGTCGTTCTATAAATTTTTGATTGTATTTATTCTTATTTTAACATTATAAAAACAAAAATGACACACTTCTACTCTGTCAGGCGAGCGAGCGAGCGATTGCGCGAGCGGATACTTCTGGATTTGCGCGGTCGGAAAAAAAGCGGAAATTGCGTGGTCGAATTGAACAAAGCGAGCGAAAAAAAAGCGATCGAAATCCGGAAGCGGGCGGGAGGCTGGGCGAAATGAGTACTGTAACCCTGTTTATCAATCATGAAAATAAATTTATTTTTTAGTAGGCAGGAAATTTTCTGATCTTGTACAGCAGACTAAGAACACTATCAAATATCTAATAAATCCTTGGCTTTAGCTATATTCTGTAATTACTGCATTGAATTTGGGGGTGAATGTGCAAGTAAAACTATAGTGTCTATGCTTGGATACAGAACATGGACAATATTATGAATTTTACGGTATTGACCACTGTGTTGAATATTCTCTGTAAAATAATTGACTAAAATATATGAATTATATAAACACATCATGGTTGACTTTATTTGGGCAATAGCATACGTCCATTTCCTCTTCCAAGGAATTCTGATTTACCCACAAAATCAGTCCGTTCCCCTTCGCTCTAGATAGGCTGATTTTGTAGGCTACTTAAATGGCTTGGATGTACATAAACATTTAACACTATTTATGTAACTTGTGATTATCAACTCACCGTCTTTAGCACTGTCCGTAGATTCCTGTGCCATGTCAACATTGCTCCCAATCTTCTGTAATTGGTCCTGTAATCCATCAATGCTGTCTTTGATGTCATCTAAGTGCTCTAAGAGAGTTGTATCATTACCTGCAAACAATAACAAAAATACATAATAATAACATAATGCTATAAGTAGACAAGCATTAAAGTGCAGGGTCGTTCATTGGATTAATTTTCAGTTTATTTTCTTACTGGATTGAAAAGACAATGGGAAACCATAGATTAGTTGGTTAAACAAAACAAAAAATAGTATCCCATGATTCCATGGTGCACTCCCAGGGATTGAAGAACCTTGGTTTAAATCAAAACTCAACTGAACATGTAATTTATTTTTGAAAATGTTTCAGTATCAGACACAATACGACAAACTATTTACACACTAATGTTCATAAATTGTTGTAGACTTGTTCTCGTTTGAAAATCAATGTGCAAAGATAATATTATCATGGGGCTGGTCACATAAATGTTTCCTGTCAATAAAAAAGCTGTTTTGTAACTCATTTTAAAATAAATCAATCTACAACCTCATATTCTACAGCTAATGCTGTATCGCATTTACATGTGTTCGTTTTTTTTAGATTCTGTATGAACATTCAAACTACTAGTATTTAATGACAAAACATGCAATAATAATGAAAATTACCATAAACCATTTCATTTTACCTGCGAGTAATGTTCGCAAAAAAATTAATTAATGACATTTTAAAATTTTTCTTTAGAGCTCAGTGAAATGTGGACTAGATAAAATTTCGGCCACTGTGCAAAAATTTGTCTCCAACGAAATTGAAGCAATTTTACAGTACCGGTAAATATTTTTGTCTGTTTCTATGATCTCTAGTATCACTGGATAAAATATAACATTTCATCAAGTGTTTTAAAGAATTATAACCCTGTAGACATACCTGCAGCCATCTTGGCTTCTTTCAATAATTGATTGATAGTATCGTTAACTTCTTTCAAACGTTTTTCAAAATCTTCATCGTTAATGGCTTCTGGATTGGATCCAATGTTGTCAATCAAGTCTCTGAGTTCGTTGAGTTTCTTTCTATGTTCGTCTACTTTATCCTGCACTAGATCATAACAAGCTGGGCAGGCTGTGAAAAGACATGATGAAATTATTATAATCAGATAAATGTCCATTTTCTATATTTCTGTTTCCATGCTCCGATTCATATACAATGTAGGTGACCGACTCCAATTGATTTCAATCCTTAAAACCCCAAATTCAACTTTTTTTTAAAAATTTGATCAAAACCTAAGCTAATCAGAAATCAAGTCAATTTGCTTTAAAATCAACAAAACTGTCAACCAATGACAGTCGTTAGCAGCTTTTAACATGAGTGAAAACTTGCACAAAATAATCATTTGGTTGTACGCAGAGATTAAAGTTACATCATTTACACAATATTTTGGAGTACATGTCATTCTTTCACTAATCATTTCACAAATTTGAAGCATGTCAAACTAAATCATTTGATCATGTGCAAAATCGGACAACACGAGTAGTGTCTAAGTTACCACCAGAAAAGTTAACACAAGACCCATGCCCCTTATTTATCCACCCTTGAATCCATGTTCAGATACTTACCAATGCATCCTAATGCCAAATTGTATCTATTTTCTGAACACATGTCACATTTCTCACCAATGACACCATCTTTACAAAGACACTGTCCAAAATCATCACACTGTAGGCTTAATGATCCTTGGGGATCGCAGTTACATGCTGCAAACAAAACAGAATAAGTTAGATCCAGGAAATTAAAAGCGTTTGCCAATCAGGCCTGCATTACAGGTGTTAAAACAAGTCCTGTGGTAACAGTTACTGTAAAGGAGTTAATTATTCACTGTGTTTCAATTTTGCTTATTTTGCTGACTGGAAAATGCGCTAAAATTAAAACCGAGTGAATATGTAAAATTTAGCATAGAACACATTATCTAAATGATAAACCCGTGAATTTAAAACCCACTGAATATGCCTAAAAATGGTTAATCAGTGAAATTTAAACCCAGTGAAAATCAGTCATTTTACAGTACTGTAATTGTTCTATTAGAAGTACATCCCCATTAGAAAATACATATAAACCAACAACCGCATTCGTTGTACACTGAATCATCAAAATTTTGACCAGACACACCTCATTATTTAATAAATGTATGCGTTACTAATAGGGCAAATACAGTTATCTGGTCATTATTTACAGCGAAACATGTTAAATGTACAACATAGATTATACTTTATTAATTTTGTAAATGGTAAAGTTGTTGAATAAAATTTTGTAAATAAATAATAAAAGTTGCACTCATGTGGCGATGGCGGAATACTCACCAGAGCAGCCATCTTGCGAGAATCCATAATAATGCGGTAGACAGCGATCACACTTTTCACCGGTAACACCAGGCTGACAAATACAGTTACCAGTGGATATTTCACATTCACCATTCAATGAACCCATATAATTACAATTACATTCGATACATCCGGTACCGCTATCGATATTCCAGTAACCCGGTCGACACTCGCTACAGTTGCGGCCTCTCACATAGGGTTGACAATCACATTGTCCATCTACTGGGTGACACGCTGCTCCTCTGGAACCCGGCAAATAACAATCACAAGCTGTAATGAGAGGAAAATAAAAATAATTGAACATACTAATAAGAATGTATGATATCTCTCTATCTTACTATCATAGTTCAAAGCTGGTGGTCATCATGTTCCATTCGATGTGAGACTCCTAGCAACGTACACGCTGTATGTTTAAAATTCAAATTTGCATTGGCAACCACCGCCCTTTTAACAATCATTCTGATTCTACAATGGCACAGAAACAAAGATTTTCATAATGTTTTTAATCAGCGATCACCAGATGTTAAATACAGACATCCTGCATATTCTACTGTTGGGAGATCAAAAACCCAACTTGATTCTGCAATTGATTGTATGCCAACTTCATAATAATAATTACTTGTGCATCTATCAAATGTTTTTTTGATAAATCAAGAATCAAGAGCAGAAAAAGTCCCTTGTGAATAATCAGTGTTGCATGCAAGTGAGGGTAAATAAACAGCAGGCTTTCAGAATTTATTCACACAAAATTTCAACACTTTATCAGAGAGTCAGTTAGTACCTTTAATTTCAATAATTCTGACCCTAGCACTGTGATTTCAATAGCTTTTTAATTTTTTAATAATGCCAATTTATTATTTCTGTGATAACTCAAAACGTCAAAACAGGAGCAGATGTTTTTCATCCAAGTAGCATTCTGATATTTCAAGAACCTTTTCAAGAATAATTTGATTAACTTACGTTTGCACTGTCCCTTTGGTTCAGATATAGCATCACCATAGTAACCGGGTAAACAGTCTTGACAATAATATCCAGCAGTATTATAGATACACTTCAAGCATTCACCTGTTAAACTGATAATGGAAACAAATTGAGATATCACACAAGAGACAGACTAAGTATCTTGACTTCAACAAACAAGATTCAATGTGCTAAGTTCATACACCTCAGAGGAAATCAAATTCCAGGCCATTGCAGTAAACTCCAGTCCCATATTATTAACATTCCAAGCCATTTTAGTTGTAATTTTCAAGTTGATGCAAAACAAATGTTCATTCAAGTTTCACCCAAACAATGTCAATATTTTCCATTTAAAGGATGCAGACTCCTTGGAGATAGCCAATTAAGCACACATTTGAAAATCAAATTCTCAGTGTTGAGAATGAACCTCCAAGCTGTCCATTTAACACAACACGAGTGATGTCTGCAGTCAGAGATATGAACTTATCCATGCCATCAGCGAATTAGAAATAAAAAGTAATTAACTAGCAGTCTGTCGGCTGATATAGCTCTGCTGTTTGTGAAGCATGCTCTAAAAGCAATAACTAAGAAGCAATTTATATTTAATGCTAGCTGCTTTAATATCGCAAGACACCAACTTTCTTGATTTTGTTGCAGAGAATTAAAGATATCTTTACGAAATGGAGAAATCTAATAGAGATCTACCCAAAAGAATTTGGACTACTAGTTTTGAAGGACAAAATATGTTTATTTTGATGAAAAATGACGAAAATATTTGCTAAAAATAGAGAATTGAAGATGTTGACAGGAAGTGAACAAATCTGACAGAGGTCCACCCAAGGTGCCTACAAATAAATTTACAAAACAATCAGGTTAGAGGTTTTCAAGGAAAAGTTGAAAATAATGTTTTTGACCAAAAATGACAAAAATATTCACCAAAATTAGATAATTGAAAATATCATCATGGAATGAACAAATCTGAGAGAAGTCCACCGAAGGAACCTACACACCAAGTTAAGCATTTGGGCTAGCGGTTTTCAAGAAGAAGTCGAAAATAGTATTCTTGACCAAAAATGGCAAAAATATTTGCTATAAATAAGACAATTGAACATATCCACACGAAATGAACACATCTGGAAGAGAACCACCCAAGGAACCTTCCTAGAAAGTTTCACAGCTATACAGCTGGTGGGTTTTAAGAAGAAGTTGAAAATGTGAAGTTGACGATGACGACGACGGACAATCAGTAATACAGTATAAGCGACTTCATCGACAGGGAAGCAAAAAATGGAAACCTTGTAGATGCTATGGTGACTTACCCATCACAGTTAGCGACAGCATTAGAATCAATGTTACCATTACAGAGACATTCTCGACAAGGTTGTGGAGAACCAAAGTCACCGAGTGGATCACCATAGTAACCATCAGCACACATCTCACAACGGGTACCTGCAGAGTAATGCGATACAATTTAGGAACAAATCTTGAGTAGTAACTGTGTAACTTCTATAGAGAAACTGCAAATTATAGTTTCAACCAATGTGAGATAACTAACGAATACAGACATTGTCAATATAGCAACCTCCCACAGAGTGGATGTGGATTTGAATGGCTTACTGATTTTATTTCTGCTAGAAATTTTTACAATTTAGGCATTCATAAAGACAAAATTTTGCGAAAGTCACTGACCCTCCATGTCACATGACCTCAGAGAAATTTTAACTGCTACCAAAAATAAAAATTTTCACTGACTCACAAAATTCACAAACATTATTCTCTACTGAAAATAAAGATGTTTACAGTTTCATTCAAGGTTAAAATGTACTGGTTTGTGAAGAAAAACAATTTATTGCATTAAGCACTTTAATATAGTAAATTAAGCTTCATACAGAAAGGTTTTCAGTGAAGTTTCAGAATTTAGGTTATTGATGAAATATTGATGCACTTTGGTATATTCAAAATGGTAGTATATACCAAAATTGCAAGTCAACCATTTAAACTAAAATTCAGCCTCCAAACATAACATAACTCTGCATTCAGTATGAACAACTTACCTGTATATCCACTATCACAGTTTGTACAAACCACTTCACCATCCGGTATCTGTAAACACTCCCCATTATTGGGGCAAGGGCATTTAGTGCAATCATCTTCTGTCCCTTGTCTGGCATTGCCGTAGTAACCAGATTTACACTGTTCACAGTTATCACCCTGAGTGTTGTGTTCACATAGACATGCACCTGGTAATTGCACAGAAACAGTGTCAGCATCCATAGGATTCATTTCAATATGTACATAATTTGGTAGAGACAGTTTTATAGCAAGTCTGTGTGATTTTCAATCATTCATCATCACACAAATCAAGGAAAATACACTGAAATACAGAGCTGTGATTTTGTTTCTATGGTTATCAATATATAATTCTGCTTTTCAGTATTAGAGTCTTGAGTAAAAGAAAAATATTGTTATCTAAAAAATTGTTTGGAGTCATAAATGACATTTTCACGTGTTTATGTTACACATACTCAGGTGTTGTCAACTAATGATACACTAATGACATAACTCAGAAGCAGCGCCCTCATTGTTGATTGTCTGAATATTTGAATGATATACTTATGACATCATTACTAAAAACTAGCGCCCTCAGTGTTGATTTTGCAGAAATACTAAAACAGACTTTACTTTAATAAATATACTGACCAGTTAAAACATCACAAGCAGAAGAATGTCCATTACACTCGCATGGTATACATCTACTAAAGGCCCCTGAGTTGGGATTTTCTCTTCGATATCCAGCGGCACAGTCCTCACAGAATTGTCCAACATACCCGTCAGGACACTGACATAACTCTACCCAATCAACTTCATCGAAGCCTGACGAGCTGCCTGCTGTCGCCAGTTTAACATTATCAAGAAATCCCACACCTGTGAATAAATAGTATTACATCCATAAATCAATTAGAACATGGTCATATTTTTGGTGGAACATTCCTCATTTTGAGACAACTTGACACTAAAATTATAGAACTCTGTTTGGTTATCTAAAATTACATTTAAAATTTACATTTAAAAACATACTATAGAAAAAGAAAATTATATATATGCATATATATATATATATATATATATATATATATATAAAAATTCAGTAACATGTACTAATAAATAATGTGAAATTAAAAATGAGAGTTCACCTCTATCCTGGTATGTAGCTCTTATTTTAATAGCAGTTAGTTCAGTGAGCATCCGTTGCATTTCAAAAGCTGATAATGTGGGGCGCCAACCATAGGACGGATCCTGGTGCAATCTGAATAGGAAAATACAATTAAGTACACATCACTGATTTCTGATAGCACAACAATTCTTGTAATGCCAAAGAAAGTAATGCAAATAGGTCATTTAAGGTAGCGAGACTATTATTTGTGTTGAAAATTACGATTTTCACATTTATTTATTAATTGATGAAATGCACTATAAACTTTCATCTGACAAAGTCAGCGTAACCTAGAATGTCATGTAAGTTGGTTAAAATGTAGATTTTCTGAAGGGAAGCAAGGCAGCTTCAGTAGTGTTTTCTAAAATCAACAACACAGGTTTAATTTGTGTGCCTATATGTTTCAAAGATTAACTCAAGACAAAGCAATGTTAGGATGTGTTATCAGTAGCTATCTGACACACAATGAGTGTTTCCAAACATTTGAGTGGTTTGTCTTGGCCCCCGTTTATTTCACTGATTAGTCATTTGCATATGAATGTGTCAGACACAAGGTCACACAGCCACTGAAAAAAAATCATTGATTTTAGTGTTTTCATTTGCCGTTTTATCGAACTATAGCTATCCCATTCCTTTATTTTTTTGGGTTTCCAATAGCCTTACACATTTGGATGCCCCTACACATGGTAAAACAGACCTTGATGGGAAAATAAATCGCTTGTGCAATTAAACAAGCTTGAAAATCTTTGCTGTGACTTCATCAACGTTTTCTAGGAGTTTATGTTTTTTAAAATACAAGGTCTTTAACAAAAAATAACGTATACTTATTTTCGTCGGATTAACACCAAATTTTCACAGCTTTAAGGTGACAATGAGAGGAACTTGAATGTGTCCAGACAAACTATTTCATAGATTATTTACCAATGTGTTGTGGTTTGAGTTGGGGTCAATGTGACTAAAACAGAAATTAAAATTCAGGACACTACGCGTTAATCAAATAAAACTGACCAGACACATTCAATTTACCAGACTATTGAACAACTAGGAAAAGTGAAAACAAAACTTCTTATCACCAGCATAAATGCGTAATTATTTTTTTTACAAAAAAAGTAATTTTTCACTTTTGATTAAGTAACGCACCGTAGAATGCAGATACGGGCATGACAAACACACCTTTGAAAAGCTTGAAGTCTGGCGATTCCAAAAATATATACTTTCCTGGGTCTATTTGTAGTCATTTGGTCCCAATTAAAATATGAAAACAAGTATGCAAATAATAGTCCCGCTACCTTAAAGGTTGGGATAAGATTGTGATCAGTCAAACTAATGTGAGGAATACAGGTATTTTTCTGGACAAAATTGAAAGATTTTGCTTTTACTCCCGAGACTTTGCCCTCAAAATACCCATAATCCTTTATGATAGAACAGTTTGGCTGAAGATGATACTACTCTCAAAATGAACTATTAACAAATATTCAACTAAATTACACAAAATAGTCAGAATAGAAAATCAAGCACAATAGCAAAAGCATTGACTGTCAGGTAATCCCTGGGACAAATATTGGTACGGAATATGTACTATCATATAACATATGACTATATCTAAGCTTTCAGAGGATGTAAAGGTTGTTAAAAGTAAAATGGTTTTACTTTTAGAGATGTCTGAATCACAGATAAATTTTTAAAATGTTTTACCTTAATACTAGTAGGCAGATTTGCGACACAAACAATCATATTAACCCCAAGCAAGCAATTATTATTGATTTTTACCTATACTTGTATTCTTGTATTACTGTAGACGGTTGTGGATTTCCTTGCGCAGTCAACGGCAGAGTGACGGAATAACCAGCACCCTGGATTATAAGATCTTCATATAGATGGATTTCATCATCATCATTATCAACACGAAATGTAAAAGACAATTCTTGACCATAACTGAATCTTTGATTACCCAACATTTCATCTAAAAAAACAAAAACAAATATTTCATACTTGGGTACTATCGTTGAATTTGTAAGTTGGGAAAGGACTAGTAATGTAGCTACAGGTCTATAGGCTCAGCAAATATAAACTTATCTCAAGCGAACGTTTAAGGACCTTCTTTAAACATTATCGATGTAACAAAAGACATAAAATACAAAGATTAATATCCATTGTATAATCATTCATAAACATTCATAAAGCTCTGAATTTTGCAGATGTGTTTACAAAATGTTACTAAATTAAGTTTATACATATATTTGCAAAGCAAGAGAGAGCAACAACTCATTGTTTGAAATAATTAGGTATGCTGGCTTCTCTTTACAAAGAGAAACTTGAATAATATTTAGAATATATTACATGAGAGCATGTAATGAAATGTTCTAGTTGGCTTATTCGTGGTACTATTGTTCGACTTGCATGGTTTCACTGAACCCTAACCACTCATGGCCGTATTCACAAACCTGTGTGGGTGATCGTGTTAGGAAAAGCTAAATTATCAGTTAAACTGAATGATTTGATTGGACATTTATTAATGAGATGAATCCATCCAATAAGAATTCTCGTAATAACAACACAAATCTATTTCAAATTTAAATTTACAGATTTTGTTATTTTGTATCACCTCATGCTTAAAGTGGGAAGGTGAAGATTACCAAACATGCTAAAATCGCAATAGCTCATTGGTAGACGCTTTTGTAAACAATGACACAATATTGACATCTGATGCCTGCGCAGGTGATGACTCCTCCACTTTAACTAATGAAAATATACGACTTTGCGTTTGATTTCTCATTGAAATGGATCACAACACACACTTTTGTGATCCATTTTCAATAGAAATGCATCAGAGCATGCAAGGTTTGATTTTGTCAAGAGTGAATACAGGTTTCATAGAGGGGAATCTGCCAAGACTTCACAGTTTTTATTTGAATAATTTTGGACTGGATGAACATAATTTATTACAAGTCTTGATCTAATTTTTAAAAAATTAGGAAAAAATTATATGGGTTTCAAATATGAATTGTAAACAAAAGTTGAAAGAGTTAAACACAGTGGACAAAGAGAGATTACTTATTAAGTGACAACTATATTATTGTTTAATTTTCAAGGTACAAACTTGGAAAACATCAGTGAGAGGTATGAAAGAAGTCAGAGCTGTCTAACGCAGTACTAGGAAGTAAGTTATGTGCATGTCAATAATGATATGAATTCAACTCACCAGGTGCAATAAAGTAATATGGATATAAATCGGGAGCTTGGGCACGAATAGATTTAGTGAGGTCAATCCATGATAACGCTTGGTCATCTCCTCTGCTGTCCTCTACAGTCCAGCCTTCAGCTCCTGGTGAAATAATTAACATTCAAAACTTTTTGAAGGATCTTGCATTGGTTGGTAGTCAATAGAAAAGTCACTAAATGACCTGGACTCGCATGTTGCATATAGACATCTAGTTTATACCGCACCATTAATTTATTTTCATGGACAGTATTATACAGAACCAGAGGTACATTACTTGGGGTTTGCAACAAGGGTGACATGATACCAAGATCCCGTTTCAATCTCGATCTCGCATAAACGTTCCAACTCAGAAAAAATGCGAATGCGCATGCCCGAGGTAACTAGGATACTGGGATGTCCAGCTGGATCAAAATAGCTGCTCAAGATATGACGGATTACGATAACTATATTTTCTGTACATTTTCGATGTATTACATTTTTTCACTATGAATGTGGTAATACATGTTTTATTGATTATTACAAACAGTCTATTTCATGTCAGAAGGTTGTAGCCTCAGTCTCGCTATCTACGAGAAGAGACTTGAATGGGATCTTGACATGATGTCACCATACAGTACTATGTGCGTTGCAAACCCCAAGTAATGTACCTCTGACAGAACCCATCAGGTGAGAGAATATATCACATCCAAGAATATTTTCCACAGTAAGATTTGCATACTAATTTGTGGCCAGAGATAGTTAGAAGCAATGTCCAAATCATTGGAGTTGTCAGAACTATATGGATCTGAAACTTGCAAAAGGTGACAAAAGAAAACTCAATAAAGAGGATACTGAAGGTAAACAGGCAAGATCATGTTAGGATTGAAGAACTACTAACCAGGAATGGTATGGAGAAACTGAGTGCTATAATAGTAATGAAGAGGAGATGGAAATTTATTGGGCACACCTTAAGAGAGAATTCTAGAAGTATATGTAACACAGAATTAACATTGGCCCAGAAGGGAAAAGGAAACAGGGTAGACCCAAAACAACTTGGCGATGCATTGTTGAAAAGGAAAGAGACAAGGCTGGATGAAAGCCAGAGTCGCAGCAGTTGATAGAACACGTTCGATGGAGGCCCTATGTGCCACTAGAATCTGGAGGATAGATAGAAATGTACAAATGAACAGAGCCTCCATCTACTTCAGCTTGTTATCAGGTTGAGATGTAACTTACCTGAATCAAATGTATACTCTAAGAAATTCGGTGTGAATCCAGAGGCTGAGGTACAGACTGAAGCATGTCCATAACAAAAACATGCACTACATCCAAATTCATTATCCTCTCGTAGATTGAAGTAACCTGGTTTACATCTGTAATGCAAGCACATTGCAACAATGAGACACACCAAGGGTGAATAAACACAAGGGCAGGCAATTTCCACCATGAGGAATGTGTTGAAATTTATTGTGAAAAATCAAGAAGACCACAACATGCTACAATCTACACGAATGATAAATGTATGCTGTGAAGAGAACGAAGCAATAAAGCAGTAAATGCTGTTTTTTACTCAGTTTAAAACATATATGCTCTATGAGTAAGCATAAATTTGCATGAAAGCGCACGTTTTTGCCAAAAATAAAGTTGTATTTTGACTATAATAGTATTTTATTTGCACATACAGCGAGAAACACAAATGTTGGAAAATAAAGTATGTAGAACAATAAAAATCACTCAAAGGGACTCATAGTGACGTACACAACGTGTGTAAAATACATTGATTATTTACATTTAATAATTGTATGATGCAATGGGTATTGGGTTGAATATCAAATGTATAGCGATTATACAAAGGTGTCCTAACAAAGGTGTTGTCATTCATCGTCTTTTTTCACACACAGAAAGATGTACCATAAAACATTGTCGTGTTAATTGAGTATGATCAGTATGAAAAAGATGAACTTACTTGTCACAGTTAAGACCTTCCACATTTACTTTACAAGTACAAATACCAGTATCAGGCCTGCATCTTGGATCATTATTTAAACTTCCACCAATTGTACATGCACATGGCCTGAAAAGTTAACATTGAAGAGCTGGGTTCACACTAATCATTAATTTATACACTGCAAAATAATTTATTTTAGTTTAGAATTAATTTTCACTGTCAATGAAAATAAAATCCAGTGCATACACCTTTTTTCTATATTTTACATTCAACTCATCAAAAAACAGTGAAAATAAAATCCATACATTCATACAAGACACTCAAGTCTATTTGGCAAAAATGAATTCCAGCTAAATTGAAGTATTTTACAAAAGCCAGAAAAAACAACTAAGGTGCAATTTTCCAAGCTTTGACCAAATATCACATTTTTCATTATTTTCTATAATTTCATTATTGGTTTTGAACCAGATGAATGTAAAATTTAATTACCAGGTCTTGATCAAAAAATATAAAATTAAGGCAAAGAAGTTAAAAATCACTAGTATTCAAATTTGAACAAGAAAAACACAAGATTAATTTATATCAAGTCCAGACTTTTCCCATATCCTTCACAGTCACATTTACAGAATTCCGTTAAAACTATTACTAGTAGACAAAGTTTGCTTACCTGCAGCCAGTGACAGAAAAGTCATAGAAATCTGGCATACAATGCACACATTTCTCACCGGTTACCCCTGGTTTACATATACAGCGACCTGTTTCATCACACTGAGTTGTCACCGATCCTACAAATGGACAAAAATGACTTGAAATATATAAAATACAGCTACCATTTTTGATACAGTATCACCATTTTCACATTTTTGTTTTTTTACTACTTAAGTGAAATTTCCAACACCACTGTAAAATACTTTATTTTAGCTGGAATTAATTTTCACTGAAAAGACTTTTTAAGTGTTTTGTATGGAATTAAATTTCACTGATTTTTGATGAGTTGAATGTAAAATACAAAAAAAAAGGTATATTCCCTGGATTTTATTTTCACTGAATCATCCTTCTGCGAAAATAGCGAAAATTAATTCCAAGCGAAAATAAAGTACTTTACAATACAGTAAAACCTGTCAAAACCGACCATGACTGGGACTGGGATCTATGGTCGGTTTTCAGAGGGAGTCGGTTTATTCAGGGTGGGCATAACTTCGATTGAAACAACAATTACATGTGCTGTAAACACGGGACAAATGAAAGACACCGGAGTTTGCCTCCGGTGATTATACATGTATTTACATTTATTGTATTGTTTCAATAAAATAATTTACCAAACAAGACAAGAATATTATGGTATGTACATGAAATCAATAAACATTAAAATAACTGTTGGAACAGACCGGGTAAGTATCGCGTATCGTAACTGAAGGCGTCCATTTTGAATGACATCACAACGTAAGTTCACTTGAGCTACATGTAATTATTATAATTTATGCAGACAGTTGATTTTGCTGTTAAGTCAATGAATCAAATTACGATGTAAAAAAATCATCAAGTTTTCACCGCTTTAAAGAACATCTTTTTTCAACGATTTTGTTCGTTCGAATTATGAAATTTTGGATATCTGTCAAGTAGCTGGAGTCTTTGTTTATTGCGAAGTTTTGTAATCTTGTCAACATGTCTAGCACATCGCCATGCGTCAAGTCACGGTCATCGTGGGGGTCAATAATTTGACTGTCGTTGTCATCGTTGTCTGTAGATTCATGGTTTTCTTTGTCTGCAATAAAATTCTCAACAATCTGTTGCTCCCACTCGCCGTCATACATTGCTTCAGTCGGTATACGTTCATCAAAGTGGAGGTATTCTACAACGCTACACTGTGTTTGCGGCTCTGCAACATGCTAAATAAGGTTTCCGAATTCTTTGTCATCGTCTGCTTCTTCGTCATCATAAATTTCAATCTTGAAGCCCCCTTTACGGAAACATTCGAAAACACAAAATTGTCGATCAGAATCGTTATGGAAAGAAGAAAACTCAATGTTTTGATCGTTGAAGAAGTGATAAAGCAGTGTGCTTCACCGCAATTGAAGTTGATGACCCCGATCATTTGTTTATATCCGGGGTCATTACACTGTCCAGACATCACGCGATGCGATGGCGTGTGGTGTGAAAAACTTAATCAGTTGCTATTGTTTTACACGGGACGTTACTTGTAGTGTGAGATTTGATATTGTTTCTGTGACGTTCACGGTAAATTCAACACAATGCACACTTTTTAGGTCGGGCAGACCGGATTACTAGACAGCGGACGTGGTGCAACTGGTCGGATGGTCGATGTATTCAGTGTGAATATTGAACTTGGGGCCGATCAATGCGGTCGGTGTTCGGAGTAGACAGTGGTCGGATTTCACAGGTTGTTTTAACATAGGCGTCTATGGAGAAATTTCGGGACTACATAAATCGGTCGGTTCTGACAGTAGGTCGGTTTATCCAGGGGTCGGTTTTGACAGGTTTTACTGTAGTTATGAAACAATATAAACTATATATCGCATTCATGCTTTGATAACAGTGTTTTCCCCAGAAATTCAAACCACTGTAGTGGTAAAAATTTGCACACATCTGCATAATTACTCAGAACAAAAATTGTGATGATTTACCTCTTTATTTACACAATGCACAAAATTATTGACTTACAAACTGTTATTGTTTCAAGAGTGTTACAACTACACACAAGTTATTAAATTTCAGCAACTTTTTGTTTAAACAGTCAACAATGCCACAATGGAAATAACACTGTAGTAGTCAGAATAATGGCCATGACAGAGTAGAACCAGTGTGGCAGTGAAAAAAATCACTGTGGCGGTACTGCCATGCTGTGTATCCTGGGGAAAACACTGGATAAAGTTTTGATGTAAACGTAGAAAGGATAGGGGACTATTTTGAGGAAGGAGACAAAATTAGAATATACAATGGTGGTGAAGGGGTTAACAACTCACCGGTAGCATTACAATGACATGGCTGGCAGAAATCAGTGGGCGATGTTCTATAATAATCGTCTCTGCATCTTTCACAGTTAGGACCAGCAGTATTCAACCTGCACTCCACACAGTAACCACCGTGTCCGGTTCTTTCAAATAAATCTTCATTAAAGTAACATCTATTAGAAAGTCCATTACAGTCACAGGCTGTCAATAACAAGGTAATATTATCGTATCAGTAAATGAAATAGGTAACCATTGCCAAGGTACTCTGGGCTATCAGAACTCGGGCCAAGACATGCACCCCAGAACCCACAGAACTATTGTCAAGACAGGCACCTTAGAACATAAAGAACTAGTAGAAAAACACTGGCCCCTCAGAAATAGGTATCGGTAGTGCCAGTATTTATTTCTAATTTTTTATTTCAACCGATTTGATATAGATATAACACTAATAAGTAAACTGGAAGCCACAGAAAACTGAATACCTTGGTAAATAACACTGGATGCAATACAACAACCACTGGTAGCATAGTGGTTGTTGCATCAGACAAATGATCGGTAGACCCAAATCAGACTGAACAGGTCAGGTCGTCCCTTACCCTGGGTGAGTGTGCCACAGACTCAATGGGAAAGCCAATTCCACTGGCAGAGATTCTTTCACTAACGAATGCGACTTTGGAAATAGTGCATTAAATTGACATTTGATAGATAGATGGCCTGTCATGTAGTCCTAAACATGAATATGACTTCTGTGGCAAAATGCACTATGTGTCAGCACTAGCACTTGCAATTTGCACATACAAAAAAAAGTCAGGAGAGACAACAGTGACATTCAATGTCCAGAACTGTCGCCGAGCACAAAAAGATTTTAAACAAAACAAACAAAAAATCACCTTGGTAAACTGTAAACCACTATAAAGCACATTTTTGTAAACTGAAAATCTCTGTAAACTGGACATCTCAGAAAATTAAACACCATGGTAAACTGAATACCACAGTGAATGGCATAAATTTCCATGTACGAGGACCACTACACAAATTCCAACCATCACTGACTCACCCTGACATTCATGTGCATTGGTTGCCGTAGCTACCTTCCATGGTACATCGTTATAGAATGGCAGACATTCGTTACAGTCGGGACCAGCTGTGTTATGTTCACATCGACATACCACTTTAAAATCACCATTATCACCTGTACTTCTAACACATTCACTTGCATGTCCATTACATTTACATCTAAGACATAAAATAATTATACAAATATAAGCAATACAATGGGGTGATAAATGTACAGGTAACCAGCAATCGGCTTTCCCGTTAAACTATTTAAATGTTTTCTTCCCGCCAAAATATAAACGCAACATTTGCAAATTTTCATGTTTATTTCTTCAATTTCATTTTTAATTTTGTACAAAATGGACATGCCGATAATTTCCCATTGACTATAAGTTATTCATCAACATTTTTGAAAAAAATACAGAAAAAATAATTTTGTTTATTTAGTGAAAGGAAATGAATGTTAACTGAAAGAGTTAATGGAAAGTGGATAATGATACCAGGAAAAAATAAAAATAAATTATAAACAATAAATTCAAATGCATGTAAAGTGCAATATTTAGTGAAAATTAAGTTTCATTTGTAAAAGCAAATTGTATTTTAGGTTTTTTTCATGTAACAGTTTCCACTATTAAAGTATTTATCATATCCAGTATACCGATTTGAATTCTAAAATTATTTTTACACAAATCACAAAATATTAATTAATTTAGCATGATGATATTTCTCAATTATAATGCATCTGCATTGTATTCATAATGCACTTCATAATAAATTGTAAACTTTGCTTCAAGTGTTAATCTGAGGTTGAATAGTGTTATCTTAAACTTAAAGTACATGTAGTAATTACCTTCCACCAACTGCAAAATCTGAGATAGCGTAGTAATATGATCTCAACACATTGGGATCTCGGAATACTTCATCTCCAAATGTATTCAGTCTGTTCAGTGTCACTAAAATATCAGTAGCTGTTACCCATTCCTAGATATATAACAACAATTTAATGTGAATAAATTCCATAAAATATTTACTTGGAATTCACAACAAATCACTGAAAACCAACAGCGCAGTACGCATTAAAATTTCCATTACCATCTGCGCACATTTGTCCACGCTTTTGTGTAAACAATGTTATATCCATTCTACTTTTTTATAAGAGATTATATTATAATAATAACACTATTGATCAAATAGTGTTAGAGACATAGCAATTAAAGATGACATTTTTTTTAAAAGCCACTACTAAAATTGCTCTCTCACTTCATTCTCTAATGCATTATTTGAGTATTGGGTTTTATTATGGCTCGTATTTAGTCATGTGAATTTGGAAAAAGTGTGGGACTTGCTAAAAGTGTAGGACATACTAAATGTTTAATTTCAATTGAAGATTCACCTCCAACATTTAAGATTAAAGGGTCGGAACAAGGATTAATCAACAAATACGTCCAACAAATCAAAGAAATTCATACCATCATACATGTATATGTCGCATTATAGTCTAAATACCTGAATAAAGCTTTAGAAATGTACAACTCCAGTAAACACAAATGAAAAAGAACTTTAAGTGTTTTCACTATTAGAAGCACATGCACTTACGTCAACAATTATATTTTTTACACAATTTTTTTTTTTTTGTAATTTGTAAGCTTTGTAATTATCAAGTACTTTATAAAACAAGCAGCCTGTCGGCTGAGATAGCTCCGCTGTTAGCAATGCACATGGCAATTAAAGAACAGAAGATATCATTAGAAAATGAACAAATCTGAGAGAGGTCCACATGTAGTACCTATATGAATAATATATCAATTGGACTTGCGGTTTTCAACAAGAAGTCGAAAATATCACTTTTTACCAAAAAATACAAAAATATTCACCAAAATTAGAGAATTAAAGATATCATCATGAAATGAACAAATCTGAGAGAGGTCCACATGTAGTACCTATATATGTAATATCAAAGCAATTGGACTTGTGGTTTTCAACAAGAAGTTGAAAATATCACTTTTTACCAAAAATGACAAAAATATTCACCAAAATTAGAGAATTAAAGATGTCATTACAAAATGAACAAATCTGAGAGAGGTCCACATGTAGTACCTATATATGTAATATCAAAGCAATTGGACTTGCGGTTTTTAACAAGAAGTTGAAAATATCACTTTTTACCAAAAATGACAAAAATATTCACCAAAATTAGAGAATTGAAGATATCATCATGAAATGAACAAATCTGAGAGAGGTCTACCCAAGGTACATATACACCAAGTATCAAAGCATTCAGGCTTGTAGTTTTCAAGAAGAAGTCGAAAAAGTAAAACATTGACACGGACGACGACAACGGGCAATCCACTCATATGATAAGCTCCGCTCGACAAAGTCGACAGCGGAGCTAAAAATTGGTGATTAAACAGTTCAGACAACAGAAAGACTATAATACATGGTTGCAATCGCAATAAACCCAATATAAACTTGTCAGCATACATGCACTTCTATCTATTGGAGCTTTATTTCTTACAGAACAATCAAATATGGGAATTATAAATACAAACAATACATACCTGTAGAACTAAACTATTGTCAAAATCATAGGCACTGGGTCTGCCTTCCAAAGTACTGAAGGCTACATTGCCACCGGTAAGTGGAGAGATATCACTGAACTCATCTGTACAAATTGGTTTTGTTTCATCCCCGACAACAATAACACCTCTATTTTCTTGGTTGTACACAGACTGACAGCTACCACTGTAGTACTGCCACGGTATCCATTCACCATCGATGACAGTCTTTTTGTAAATGGCAAAGCTTTCTGGACGACTGGTGTGAAACTTCAGCCTCACATAGGTCACTTCAAACGACTTGCCTGCAAGGAAAACAAACTAAACAGTTAGCGATAACAGTTACAGGTTATTAATGTGAACAGCGTCATCTAGTGTTGAGGTGTATAAAAATAACATCTTTTGTTTTTACTATTCCCACCAACACGTACATCTGATTATAGACCAATCTAACGCAGATGATAAAGAAGTAAAATTTGAAGTCAGATTTTGGACAGTTTCTGACATTTTTATAATTAGGAGGATGATATGACATAATTTTATCACAATAAATTTAATAAGAAATCGATATAAGAAAAAAAATGAAAATAAATTCATTTTTTGGGAGTGCACACTATAACCCTTTCATGTATTGACCCAATGTGGCGACTTTATAAAAACTGTGGAACTGTCTATAATGAATGACCTTGACATTGAAGCCAAAATGGGCGTTTATTTTAGTAAAGTTATCAACATAGATGACTTGACCTCTCATTATACATGTCACATTCCTTGCTCTACTATTACTTCCTAAGTTTGACCTACAATCCTACTACAGTACACCAATCTCAACCTCCTCAATATGTATCAATCTGTCTGCAAATGTCTTCACATACAGAGGAGACAAGTAGTGAGATCTATTTTCTGCCATTTCAACAGACTTATCATGGTTGCTATAGCAACAAAATCATATAAAATGCAGTGACCAGTGTCTGGCCTAGTCCTAATGACTATCTTCCGTACAAGACATAACATGCCAAACAAGTCAACACCACTTGTATCCACACATATTATTCACATCCCTGTAATTTTTACCAGTTTTAAATATTTTTCTTGTGTGAAAGTAATTATTAATTTTGGGTAAAAATAATTTAATTTAGCCTTTTCACCACCAGACTTTCTCACTCAAATTTGTCTGCACTTTTATCTTGTATGTTCTTCAATACTGCTGGAAACGAACCCTAATCTTGGAGTTTTCAGAAAAAATTTGAATCAATTTTTAGTTTTTACTCAAAAAATGTTACTATTGCATGAATTGTTGATGGAAAGAGGGTGGTGGTTATCAAAATTCAAGTTAAAACAATTTCTAAGCATATCTTGCGGCCATAAGAAA
Source organism: Saccoglossus kowalevskii (assembly GCF_978046115.1). Classification (NCBI taxonomy): domain Eukaryota; kingdom Metazoa; phylum Hemichordata; class Enteropneusta; family Harrimaniidae; genus Saccoglossus; species Saccoglossus kowalevskii. The sequence goes on from NC_140657.1 coordinate 9,965,688, forward strand.
AGGGTAAAATAAAGTAAACCTGCATATCTCTAACCCTGATGAATCATAGCACTCTTTGTTGTATTTTTTAAGTGATTTGATCGTAACAGATTAAACCACAGATTATCGAGGAGGATTACTGAAAGAGCACAAGATCACAGTAGGTAGAGATTAGAGGATATTTTGCAGATAATTCTTATTTACCTCGCCCTTATCACAGTACAACTGACGATGTCATAGAATAACATCACATAACTCATATTAGCTTTCACAGATTTATACACAAAATGCCTTGACAAGTCATACAACAATGCTATGTATGGAATACTCTTTCATCACTCATACCATATTAGGCATAATGTTGCTCCCAGAAAATGCTTTTCAAAAATAGAGTAGATTATTTTTTATATATATGTTCTAGGTTTCATTTTTGTCTTTTATATTATAACTGTTTTTGCAGATACAAGTGTCAAAAGTCATGTTTAAAGTTGTTACCCAGTTTTCCTAAGTTTAGAATTTTTACAAATCTTATTCAAAACCCGATGCATTTCCATAGCCATAAAATTTTAATAATCATACAATGTATACAATTTTGATTCATGTGCACTTTTAATGGAAATGTGCTTATAATATATGTATATTGAAATGTCCCAAACATATAAAAGATTAAATATAAAGAGTATGAATGCCAACTGCCAAGGGAAGTAAACAGTCACCCAAGTGATGGCAGTGGATTATGCTTATAACAAAACAATAATCATGCATAGAGCAATTAAATCTGTTAATTGCTTAATTAAATAATTAAAATACATGATAACTTTGATTGTGTTTGATGCATTCTGTGAAATCTTATAAGAGCAAGTGTAAAAAACAAATAGTTCAGTTTGGTATGCCAATGAAATTCAGTTTATACCCATGACATAAATAGAAAATTTTTGATTTTCAGCTTGTCCATTTAAGTGAGAAATAGAAAAGCCAATTCACACTATACTCTGAAGATATTGCGTCACACAGCCCATGAACACCACCAAATGTCAAATAAATCAGTCTCACAAGTAAAGCTAACCTTGACACAAATGATACAAATCACAGGCCTCTGAGAAAACTGAGAGTAGGGCAGTGATACCACAGTAAATACATTTATAGAACCTGTAGGGTTAACACAGTTAGTTTATTTCATTATCTCAAGTTTTTTCAATATATCTGGAATAGACGATACAAAAGTAGAATAATGTTATCGTATTAATTTTTACTACAGTTAAATCTGCTCAAAATGTATCACTGATTGTCCCCTCCATTCCAGACTCAATCCCGTAAACAATACAATCATCTAGCTATCAGGACCTATCAGCTGAGCTAGCTGTGTGGCCCTATAGTTGACAACTCTCTTCAAGATGTCTAGACCACAGAGACCAACATGGTCTGCTCACATGACAAGATTTATTTACAAATCCGAGTTTCCATAGAAACGAACAGAAAGCTGCATCTCCAGTTATTAATTGTTTATTATTGATTACAAATGTTTATCGTTAAGGGGAAAATGCAACAAATGAAAAGGTTATATTCAGATTTTATCATCCAAATTTACAAATCAGTTAACACTGCCAGGGTGAAATACTTCAAATGTATGGGTATAACAGTGTGGTAATATAAATTAAATATAATTCTCACTCAATAGTATTGGTATTTCAGTTGTCTCGTATGCCACGTCTGAATGGCTTTTAAGTACTGGTACTGTTTTTTCAATTAAATTTTTTAATTATTTTTACTGAAGAAAGTGAATCAGAAAAATTAAAATCCTGTGAAAACACATTTTTTCTTGGTTTATCATTCAATAACTAATCAAAATACAGTAAAAATGAACATCACACAAAACAGCCAAAATGGCTTTTCAGTGAATATTTAATTCCAGGTATAATAAAGTACTAGAAGCCAATATCCATTACACAGCCATGTTACACAAAGCATTCAAACTGTTTTATACAGCATAGCTCTCTATAGATGATTTGAGGTTCAATTATTCTGTCATGATATCATATTATTCTCTGAATATCATGGCAGACTGGAAACAAACACAGAACAGATAAATTACAAACATAATGCATGCAAGTTATCATTTTATAGGAAACATCCTGAAGCCATGGAGACAGTGAAACAAGCAGACCGAAAAACTAGCTTACACATGAAGATAAAATTCAACATAAAATTTGACTGCCAGAGACTGAGGTCGTTAAAGCTTACAGTGGCTATGGTGAATTTACTATAAAGGAAACACAAACAGCATGGAAGGGCATTCCATTCCAGGAGTCATTGCAGTGAACTTGAAGTGTCCATTAGAGCATGGCAGTCATCAATGCATGTAGCACAGGAAATCCCACCATGTAATGTGACATGCTTTAACACACCATTTCCATTTCTGCAATGTTTTGGGCTAATTTGGTTCCAGTCTTTGGATTACATACTTGGGATACATGAGACCATTGCTACATGTGACTACCTACATGTATGTACAGTTGACCATGAGTAGTCAAGGGGAACCCTCAAAACACTAGATAACTTTAACCATGGTGTATGTATCAAGTTTGTACCCCTAGAAAATGTGATCACAAATGTCTTATTTATGAAAAATGAGCAGTGGGGAAAAACTGTTTTAAACGCTTAAAATAGACAGCCATTGCAATGTAGGTCTCATAATGTACTACTTGTACAATTTACAAATCAACATAACTTGCTTGTAAGTTATTGTAAGTTAATAGCAGGGTCACAGGTCAATAGCAGGGTTACAGGACAATAGTAGGGTTGCAGGACAATAGTAGGGTTGCGGGTCAATAGCAGGGTTGCGGGTCAATAGCAGGGTTGTGGGTCAATAGCAGCAGGGTTGCGGGTCAATAGCAGGGTTGCAGGTCAATAGCAGGGTTGCAGTCAATAGTAGGGTTGCAGATCAATGACAGGGTAGCAGGTCAATGACAGGGTAGCAGGACAATAGCAGGGTAGCAGGTCAATAGCATGGCAGCAGGTCAATAGCAGGGTTTCAGGCCAATAGCAGGGTTTCAGGACAATAGCAGGGCTGCAGGACAATAGCAGGGCTGCAGGTCAATGGCAGGGTTCCGGGTCAATGGCAGGGTTCCGGGTCAATGGCAGGGTTCCGGGACAATGTCAGGGTTGCAGGGTCAATGACAGGGTTGCGGGTCAACGACATGGTTGCAGGTCAATGGTAGGGTTGCAGGTCAATAGTAGGGTTGCAGGCCAATGACAGGGTTGCGGGTCAATGACAGGGCTGCAGGTCAATGACAGGGCTGCAGGTCAATGACAGGGCTGCAGGTCAATGACAGGGCTGCAGGTCAATGACAGGACTACGGATCAATGACAGGGTTGCGGGCCAATGACGGCTGCAGGTCAATGACAGGGTTGCGGGTCAATGACAGGGTTGCAGGTCAATAGTAGGGTTGCGGGCCAATTGGTAGGGTTGCAGGCCAATGACAGGGTTGCGGGCCAATGACAGGGTTGCGGGCCAATGACAGGGTTGCGGGCCAATGACAGGGTTGCGGGTCAATGACAGGGCTGCAGGTCAATGACAGGGCTGCAGGTCAATGACAGGGCTACGGGTCAATGGCAGGGTTGCGGGCCAATGACAGGGCTGCGGGTCAATGACAGGGTTGCGGGTCAATGACAGGGTTGCAAGTCAATGGCAGGGTTGCAAGTCAATGGTAGGGTTGCAGGCCAATAGTAGGGTTGCAGGCCAATTGGTAGGGTTGCAGGCCAATTGGTAGGGTTGCGGGTCAATGACAGGGTTGCGGGTCAATGACAGGGTTGCGGGTCAATGACAGGGTTGCGGGTCAATGACAGGGTTGCGGGTCAATGACAGGGTTGCGGGCCAATGACAGGGTTGCGGGCCAATGACAGGGTTGCGGGCCAATGACAGGGTTGCGGGCCAATGACAGGGTTGCGGGCCAATGACAGGGTTGCGGGCCAATGACAGGATTGCGGGCCAATGACAGGGTTGCGGGCCAATGACGGGGTTGCGGGCCAATGACGGGGTTGCGGGCCAATGACGGGGTTGCAGGCCAATGACAGGGTTGCGGGCCAATGACAGGGCTGCGAGTCAATGACAGGGCTGCGGGTCAATGACAGGGTTGCGGGTCAATGACAGGGCTGCGGGTCAATGACAGGGCTGCGGGTCAATGACAGGGTTGCGGGTCAATGACAGGGTTGCGGGTCAATGACAGGGTTGCGGGTCAATGACAGGGTTACGGGTCAATGACAGGGCTGCGGGTCAATGACAGGGCTGCGGGTCAATGACAGGGTTACAAGTCAATGGCAGGGCTGCAGGTCATTAGCAGGGCTGCAAGTCATTAGCAGGGCTGCAGGTCAATAGTAGTAGTTATTAACAAGGTTAATAACAAATTATCACGAGTTGTCACATCATAATTTATCACATCAAGTTGCAAAATACAACAAAAATCCTTTAATCCTTTATTTTATATTGGATCACCAACAGTACATCTGTATGTCCGGGGAAAAAAATGACCCTAAAAAGTTCAGACCTAATTTACTGTGGTTAACATTTCAATGTGAATGCAGTACTCAATAGAGAAGTCCTTGAAAGGTCAGGCTATCCAAGTGAGTAAAGGAATTCAGTTCACTAAATAGCGATGAAAGATTAGTGCATGATCAATGGCAAAAGATAATAAACGGTAAATGCCCTGGCCAGCGGTGAAGCATGTGAAATTCTGTTATCTTTATAAAGCGGCAGTGTAGTCGAGGAGAAAATGAGGTACGCTAATCTGGTCATGTGAGGTCCTGCAAACTCCACCAGAACAATCACAGAAACCTGCAAAGTTTGCAACGAGAAGCCAATATCTATTACACAGCTATGTTACACGAATGTTAGCAATAACAGTCACAAGCATTCAGAATTTTATACAGAATAACCAGCGAACACAGTAAGCTTCTGTTGGTGCGAGTTGTTTAGTGGATCGACCACCCAATGAATGGAGTATGGTAATTATCAGTGAATGCATCCAATGCTTGGTGTAATTATCAAAGGCAATTGTGCAACCAGATAGGTCACGTACACCATAAACTGACTGCTATACAATCTGTTAATAACTTAGTTAGTACACTATACAGTATCACTATACAATGTCCGCTGTTCAAGACTCATTTAATTAACTAGATGGGCGCTATACAAATATTGGTCTTTCACATTTGTATCATATTTTACCTTGGGGTTATACATCTTTACTTGACAAGTGAACACATTGCTATTGATGTCTCAGAATACCCATATATACTGTAAAACGTGTCTTTTTAGCTAGCATGTTATTTTAGCTAATTTAGCTAATCCGTAATTTCGCTAATTCAAGATATCGCTAATTTAACATAAAGTATATTCTCACAATAAGATAGTTGACACTTTAGCTAAATTAAGATTTTGTCCTCAACAGCTAGTACCAACCTGGTGTTAATGATGAATAGAAACTTTTAAAAAATTATTTACACAGACATTTTCTGAGACCAACTTGTAAAAAAATAATTGGTTTCCAGACCACAATTTGCGGCTACAAACCTAATCTGTCAGATTTTATGTGCTGTTGTCAGATATAAAAATTGTTACAGAATGAGATATGTAGAACTAAAATTAATCACTAAGTATAAAATCTTTTCACTGACTACTGTAAAATGACTAATTTTCACTGGGTTTAAATTTCACTGATTTACCATTTCGGGCATATTCAGTGGGTTTTAAATTCACGGTTTCGTCATTTAGATAATGTGTTCTATGCTAAATTTTACATATTCACTGTGTTTTAATTTAGCGCATTTTTCCAGTCAGCGAAATAAGCTAAATTAAAACCCAGTGAATAATTACCCCCTTTACAGTATGTGTTCTAAATGTGAAATAACATCATTCCCAGCATGCACTTTTCCCAGCATGCACTTTTCAGTACACTTGCAATATAACCTGGAGTACATGTAACTTGTTTATACACATCAATGCACTGTTTATATGTGGTATGTTTGTTTGTTATTTCATTTTCTAGTTGTACCTCTCTTTAGTAGAGGACCACCTTAAGAATGTTTTTTTAAGATTTGACACGTATTGTTCAAGGAGAAACTGTGTGTGATACAACACCTGCAAAGAGTCCGATTTCAGCCGTACTACCGATTGATAAAGGTCATGTAGGTAGCAGAAAGCATATAATGTTTGTTTTGATACAGGTACAACTAATACTAAACAAATAGATATTATCAACAAACAAGGGAACATGCAACTACCAATACATGCCACAAAGGTTCTTCACATGATTGCCGATTTCAAATCTCAATCTGTTCTTCGTCCATCCAAGCATCGCAAGTTTCCGCCTGTGGGCATGAATATTTTTAAAAGACAAAAAGTTTCTTTGAATTAGATAGTGATGTGCATTCCATCTGTCTGTCTACAGACTGAGTGACGACCACTAGATATGGTCAGATCAAAGACTTGACCTGACAATAAGTTCATAGAATCAGAACAGATGACTGTGGGACGTTTGACGCTAAATAAGTTTATTTTCCTTGCAAAAAAGATTATTTTGGGTCAGGTAAAACATTTTCTCAGCACATGCCTTTACTTTGAAGATCAATGTCAGCAAAATTGAGTTTGAAGTCTTCGACATGTTAAGTGATATTGAAATAAATACAACAGCTTTGTTATTTCGCAACATAACTGCCATGCTAAAAGTGAACAATATCAAGCAGTTGCGTAGTCATCGATTTACAGGATTATCTGTTTGATGATTGAAGATGGATTATGTAACAAAATCAATATTTAATGTGAAGTATTTTCATTTAAGAGAAGACCGAGATGCAAAACTTTCGAGTTATTCCTTACATATCACCATTAGGTCCCTTTTTTGAAATTATAGGATGATTGTTTTACTCCTGTTCCTACTGTGTCCAAGGAAACTTTGAACATTGAGTAATAATGGTTAGTTGCGTTTAATGCGTACCCAAGGCAGAATTTGAAATACATATAATGCATGACATGATTTATTTTAGTAAAAACGATAAATGACCAACTCAATGGGTGAATTGACATAATTCGTCTTTTGATCAGTATAACCCGCAAATGCCGCAACTTTTGCGGTCATCTTTTGGCCAAGATACTGAAAATCGAAAACAACTTCCAACTAAGTTTTGCAGACAATACAACATTAAATCCACAATGTGCATGCAAAAAGAAACAATTGCTTGTAAAACACACTATGGGGACACTCAGGTTTGATCACAATGCATAGCAATGACCATGACCATCAATAGACCTCCAATAACAAAGGCCACACAAAAGAAACCATTGCAATGTACTAAACTTGGCAAACTCATAAATTCTCAATAAGTCACCAAGTAGATAAAAAGTCAAGTGAGTGAAGTACATAGACTTGTAAAATATAGTATGTACCCTGACTACTGGGGGTATAATTCATGGCGGTACATGTATATGAATAATGATAAACCACTTTTTCAAATTTGAACATTTTTAATTTAGGAATATTGTTTCAACAATGTGTGCTGATCCACATGCTATTTTCTGATCATACGCACGTTTCGTGAAACATCGTCAACTTGCCAAAGAACATCAAAAAGATGACTGGTTTCTTCCCACAGTAAATTTCACTTAAGGCGTACATATGAATAATAAAGTAAGTATATTTGAATGTTTGAATGATGTGAACGAAACTCAGTGAAAAGGTCAATTGGTCCATTAACCAATCATTTTGTAGTGGACAACTTATAGAATAGTACATAATATATGTGTGTATGTAGGTCACATACCCTCCAGGGATAGATAAAGGACCTAGCTGACCCAATTCCATATAGGTACTTATAGGGTAGTACAGGTAAATTGGGTTTAACTATTTACATCACGAAAGGATGTGCCTGACAAACTGACACTGAAATATTCTTCCCTGTGGCTGACAGTTTAGCCAAGTAAAACACTTACAGAACCAGAACTTGTCTTAGAATTATGAACTTTAATTGTATATTTTTCACATCAAAAGTACAGCTATAGGTAATTCATAAGGTCAATGTTTCCATGGAAACAAGTTTGGAAAACCATCACTTTTTGGCTCTTAATGATTCATTTTATAAACCTGTTCAAAAAATCAGGATTTTTAGTTCTTTTAAGAATTTTTTTATACAGAATAATATTTTTGAATTTGGTTTTTTCAAACAATATTGCATCACATTCCTTTATAAGGTCCAGATAGGAATTTGTTGAATGAGTAAAATATAAAATGCCGTGAATAATTAGGTCCTTTATAGTTTTTATTTCTTTTATAGTAAGGTTCTTTTTATAGTACACATCTTTTTTATAGCACATGTTCCCTTTATTTTCACATATCAATGGAAGACAGTGGGTCGAGTGTGTTCTATTTTAAAATAAAACGTGCAAAAAACTAGCATAATGACATCTTTAAAGAATTCAGTGACAGACTTATTGTGAGAAACGGACACTACAGTTGTCAGTCTTTAAAAGCATGAACAAGGCAAGAGGGGAAGGTTTTTTTCTTGTGTACAAAGAAAGTGGAACTGTTGTTAAATCAGGAATGTGAACAAAACAAGGTGTTCTATGATTGGTCAATGCCTCATGATCAGAGTGTGGCAACCAATGGGAACCTTGTAAGCTATTTTGATGACACTACCAGAAACATTAATTTCATTTTCTCTTAGGTCGATGTCAGCATTACTGCCATTATAGTAACATCAATCTTTGCACAAAACGTTTGGCAGGAATCAATTTGAGTCTGCTGATGTCGACGGAAGAGAAACATTGATTTTCCATCAATTCATGATGTTTGATCAGACAATTCACCAACACAACATCATCCTCATTCAGTAGCACTCTAGAGCTACAAAGAAATTTTGCAGGGTTTGAACTTCACGAAGGCAACAAAAGCAACTGCCTTGATGCCCAATGAGTTTTGCCTTGGTGCACATATGTGTGTATATTTCCTATGTTAATCCTATGTGCTAAGGCCATTTTATAAATTTTCGTTTTGAAAATGGGTGTGAACTCCAAAGTTCAAGCTCTGATTTTAGTAAGTGCTATTGTGGCATAGAAGCCAAATGCATCAACTGTCTGCTTTGATCATCCAAGTATGACTGGGGTGATCACAGAGGCATACTGTAAAGTACTTTATTTTCACTGGAATTAATTTTCACTGAAAAGACTTTTTGGCTGTTTTCTAAGGAATTTATTTTCACTGATTATTGACGAGTTGAATGTAAAGTATGAGAAAAAAGGTATATTCGCTGGACTTTATTTTCACCGAAACATTCCTTAAGCGAAAATAGCGAAAATTAATTCCAAGCGAAAATAAAGTATTCTACAGTACATTAGGTTATTGCATACCATTTTTACATAGAAATGAACAGGACGAAATAAAAACAGGCAGACCCTGTACAACATACTGCCATCACACTACTGTACTGTCAATTCCCTATGGGGAAAAACTCCAAGTGCACTGCACTCTACTGCCATAATTGAATGCTACACAATGCAATGGACAAAACTTAACATAGAATTTATGAGGAGTAAACACAGCAGACGTTCACACTCCAATACACAGCAACTAAGTCTAAATGTTCAATGACAATGTAAACCATTGGGTGTCAGTCAAAGAGATATATCACTGACAGAGTCTGACAAGGGTGGGTCACACCCACTTGGCCTGTATGTCACACTACCAATGCATCTAACATATAGCACTCAGAGAGACAACTTACAACATCACCAGGAAAGAGTGGTGTTTCTGTTGATCAAACCAAAACTGTGTCTTCAGATGGGTATTCTAGTACGAGTACGGTAAATGGGTAATAGACAGACTACAAGCAGCCTGACGGCTGAGATAGCTCCGCTGTTAGCAATGCACATTTCAATGAAAGAACAGAAGATATCATTAGAAAATGAACAATATGTATAGTATCAAAGCAATGGGACTTGCTGTTTTCAACAAGAATTTAAAAATATCACTTTTCACCAAAAATGACAAAAACTTTCATCAAAATTACATAATTGAAGATAACACCACAAAATTATCAAATCTGAAAGTCGTCCACATGTAGGACCTATATATGTAATATAAAAACAATCAGACTTGCAATTTTCAACAAGAAGTCGAAAATATCACTTTTTACCAAAAATGACAAAAATATTCATCAAAATTAGAGAATTGAAGATATCATTACAAAATGAACAAATCTGAGAGAGGTCCACATGTAGTACCTATATATGTAATATCAAAGCAATTGCACTTGCGGTTTTTAACAAGAAGTCGAAAATATCACTTTTTACCAAAAATGACAAAAATATTCACCAAAATTAGAGAATTGAAGATATCAACATGAAATGAACAAATCTGAGAGAGGTCTACCCAAGGTACATATACACCAAGTATCAAAGCATTCAGGCTTATAGTTTTCAAGAAGAAGTCGAAAAAGTAAAACATTGACACTGACGACGACAACGGACAATCACTCATATGATAAGCTCCGCTCGACAAAGTCGACAGCGGAGCTAATAAATAAAGGAATGACTACCAAACTCATGGAGGCATTTCAGGAACTGAAAAAGAACATTTTTCCAGCACAGTGTGTATGCATAAAATATTGTTCAATACACTTTGTTCAGCAATGTGTTAATCATCACAGACCATAATGCTTCATCAGTCTGTGTATTTCTGGGACTACATGGTCAGGTATGAAGTCTCCTATATGTGATCAAAACTGAAACCATAGCAGGAAATTTCATAACTTTCCTGCATTATGCAGTTATTTCTAGATTAATGACTGAACACACATCAGATTTCTGGTCAACATGCACAGGTTGAACAAAAATAAGTACCTGATTTATTTCTTCATACACATCAGAATAGACTATTTTCCGCTCACTCCGAGATCCCGCAATATGCGTGAAACTTAACGTAAAAACAAAATTCATAGCGTGGTAATGATGTCAAACATCGCATGGGACTCGACAAACGGGAAAGTATTTTGGGGGATATTTCCACGCATAATAATTGATGCTGGTCAATATCAACGAAGTAAGGGTATTTAAACGCAATATTCCCCAATCAAAGATTGGCCTTTCAACTTTGAGCCATGAATTTCGAGTTAAAAATCAAATCATTCGATTTCACACAATACACAAGATCTCACAGTTGAACGTAAAATCACCAATTATGAGCTACAAGGAAACCTGAAATACAGCAAGCAGGCACTGGCATCCAGAGAAACAATCAGAATGTCCTCAGATTCTTTAAAGGACAACAAATAGAATAGCTACCCGGTTGTACCGGTAATCTCAAATCAGTATGATAGGCAGAATTTAATTTCACTCTCATTGTTATACTCAATAGCTTAAAACGTTGAATAAAAAGAAAAAACAGTTGAGCACATCAAATCTCTGAACACAATATGGGATAAAAATATGTGTGGGAACAAACTTGTTATCTACATCATAATGATACAATACAAGCCAGCATTGTAACTTCATCTACATTTTACAGCTGTGGTGTATTTTATTTCAGTTCATATGATATGATGAGATTTAAATTACATGTTACTGCCAAGCCAGCAGTTGCTGGGGCTTTTCATAGTCAGTGCCATTCTGATAAGACCACAAGATCACTCGATCAACATTCCCTCAACATTCCCGTCAACAAGTCACACAAACGAAAATGAAACGCTACAGTCCACAGACAAGGGAATTTCATCGCTATTTGTTACACATAACCGTAGAGTTATGTAAAAAGACTACATTTGCTCTATTAGAAGCTATATTCTATATGAATCATTCATTACATTCACTGCTATGGGAACTATGGAGAGCATTGGAATTATTTTCAAAATACTATTCGTATTTTGCTAAAATGTTCAAAAAGATGGGCTTGACCGTGGGGGGGGGGGGGGGTCAAAATAGTGACATACTTTACTTAATAATAATAAACCAGTGCAAGGCACATCTAAAAAAAAAAAAAAAAATTGTGTATTAATTATCGCAGGCACCTTAATCATGCACCTTGATCTTTCCTATCTCTTGAACCCATCTATCTTTTAATCCCAAATATCTCTCGATTCCATCTACCTTTTATCCAACATATCTCTTGATCCCAACTATCTCTTGATCCCACCTATCTATTGATCCCACCTATCTATTGATCCCACCTATCTATTGATCCCACCTATCTCTTGATCCCACCTATCTCTTGATCCCAACTATCTCTTGATCCCAACTATCTCTTGATCCCAACTATCTCTTGATCCCACCTATCTATTGATCTCACCTATCTATTGATCTCACCTATCTATTGATCCCAACTATCTATTGATCCAATCTACCACTTGATTTGATCTATCTCTTGATTTTGCCCTTCTCTTGATCCCACCTATGTCTTAATCTCATCTATCTGTTGATCCTACCTTTTACTCAATCCCACCTATTTATTGATCTATCTTGGCTTTCTCTCGACCTTACCTCTTTCTTGATCCCATCCATATAATTGATCTAATCTAGCTCTTGATCTCACCTAGATCTTTGACATAAATGTACACTTTTTGTTTACCCCAGTGTTTGAGCACATTATGGCAGGGAAGAAGTTAGCATACCCTAACACAGATGACAATGCCAGTTTTCAACACATACAAAAACAGCAGCATTTTTGGAATACAGTGTGTACTCTATAGGTGCAGCTTGCATTATCTAACACATACAATACTCCATTGTTGACATATACTTGCCTAAATTGTCCACCAATATGACTGAGAAAATTGTTTAGTTCACAGAAAGAGTTTTTGTACATCATGTAATAGGTGTGGAATGTTTAGGAATTCAGTTATGTCAGTTTGCATGACAGGTTTAGTGTATTTAGTATGGTGTTATGCGATTAAGATCTCACTAGAAACCAACTGTCGCATTTGCAAACACTTAAAAGCCATCTCATTCCAGGTGCACAACAATTCTAACCAATAACATCACAGATCGCAGTGAATGCTTGGAAAGTTTTTCGTCGCATTCAAAAACACAAAATGCATTTACCGGTATTACATGCTTCATAAATACGCAAGGACACTACCACAAACAGTCTGAGATAAACACAATTAGTTTTCTCACAGACTCATTAATTTGCAGTAGGATTTCTAGAAATGAAGGTTTTTCTTGAGATTTTGTGACTGAATCAAATAACAATCTTGAATGCTAATGTGTGCAACCTAAATTTTCTTTTATATATTGCATCATGGGTAAAGATGGACTCACAGGAAATTTGCATTCTAGCACCTGATTAGCTAGTAAAATGGTAAGTTAATAAGTAATACAATATTTTTTCATGTGATTTACTCAACGTTTGTTTTTAAAGCTTAGGCAATCTTTGGGATTTTCTTGTTTGTGCATTTAACAGTTCTCACCTAATTAAGTAAATATATAGTGCAAAATAATGTCATTTTCCAATCAAAAATAGCCACTCAATTTAGGGTTTAATAACATTTATTTTACAAATCCTTGATGCTGATTAGTAGCAATCTCCTTCCCAACAAAACAGGGCACATTGTAGAACAAATGTATCTACTCAGGAAGTTTAAAAGTCAAGATTGCTGCTAAATTAAACAGAAACACTGATTGTATGCACATTATCAATTAATTGTGTGTACTATAGATGTCCTTATAGCAAGGTCAATAGCTGTAAACACCTGATTACAAAGTGAAGTTAACAAAAGATAATCCTATCAAGTAATCTTTAACAGCCTGAATTATCAAAGCTATTCACACGTCACAACCCATTACCAAGATTAGAAGCCTCTACCTGTTACATGTCACAGTCTAGATACAATCAGTTAATCCGACTAAAGCTGCAACTCAGACTGTTGTTTAGTTTACTAAGGGGATTCACACATACTAACCATGGACAATGAAAGCCTGAGTGAATTTAGAAAGCCTCCTGTCTACAAGTGTTGCTGTGGTTAACAAACACTTCAGTGTCCTATCAGCATGCAATGGTGTGAGAACTCAGAGCAGTCATTCTACATACCCGAGATTGTGTCTTTTTTCAGAATTGAATTTCTACAATAAAAGTTAGAGATTGCAAGCATCTAGTAAGGTGTAAATTTAATTACTGTGGAATACTTTATTTTCGCCGGAATTAATTTTCGCTGAAAAGGCTTTTTGGGCGTTTGCTTGGAATTTATTTTCACTGATTTTGGATGAGTTTAAAGTGAAAATATAGGAAAAAAAGTATATTCGCTGGATTTTATTTTCACGGAATCATCCCTTCAGCGAAAATAGCGAAAATAAATTCCAAGCGAAAATAAAGTATTCTACAGTACTACACTGTCATTGATTAAATACATTATTTTAGCTGGAATTAATTTTCCCTGAAGACTTTTTGGGTGTTTTGTATGAATTTTATTTTCACTGATTTTTGACGAGTTGAATGTAAAATATAGGGGAAAAGGTATATTTGCTGGATTTTATTTTTACTAAATCATTTCTTCAGTGAAAATAGCGAAAATTAATTCCAAGCAAAAATAAAGTATTCTACAGTACTTTTCATTTAGTTATAACTGTTATTAAACATTTGGCAGCAAAAAATTACCAAATTTTAATTCTAGGCCATACTTTCTGAGGCGAGTGATCACTCCACTACCCTATCACTCAAATTATCATTCAGTCTCCCATTGCATACAATTATGAAATGATTGTAATATCACAGCTACTCTAATCATTTAAGTTATACTCAGAAGTGCTATTTTAGCTTTCAGGTCATTTTCTATTGACAATACCAATAAATGCAAGCGGTTGAAATAGAATCCCATTTCTAAACGAACAAAATCACGCAAGTACAAATTAAAAACATGTAAAATGCTTTCTTACAGGAATTTTGGGCAGGAAATATGACTTATGCCGCTAAATGCAAATAAAAATCTAAAAATAAGGTTATCATGAGAATACTACATACGCATTGATACGATCACATGACTGCCTTTATACACATTTTGCTGTATCTTGTAATAACCTTATAATTACACACGTTCTTTTAATTGTAAGAATAAATTGCAGGTATTTTCAAAACATGCGAAAAAAATGATTTAAATCTAAAGAATATTATTTATAGATCTGATGCATACATGTACTCAATGTTTTGACAATGTTTTGGGTTTTGGTGAGGCTTCACCTTCCACTCACTGAATGCAACTAATTTTTGAAATGTACAAGCTAAAAGCAGATAGTTACAAATGGATACTTGCATTAACATTATTTTAGGCAAATTGTGTGCACGTTATTTCAAAATCCTCGGCTGAGAGACTAATATCACAACTATCAAAAGGGGAAAACATGGAAATCATAATAAATCTCTCCAGTTTTTGTATGGAAAACATATCTATAAACTATGAAAGCAAATACATGCTCAGTGAAACAACTACCCAATGTAAATCACATGTGAAAGGTTCAAAGTTCAAGCTCAAGATGACAATTTTTAATGTTATCTATTAATACAGAGAGAGGCCTACCAACATATTCTTACAGTTGCATAAAGTATTAGGAATGACCTCTGAATAGTTAATGTGTAGCTATACCAAGGAGAACAAAGCCTACAATACCACAGGAATTCAATGCGGAAACCACACTCACAACAGGGAGCCTAGTAAGCTATTCCAGCCTCCCATAGGAAGCCTACTAGACTGTCAAAGGCTTGTCAAGACCTTCCCATTCAAAAGTAAAGGTTTCTTGGCAAAACAAACAATAACTTCCGGTTTGTATCAAGTAGGGGTAAAGGGGACTGGAGACCATTTGTCAAATAGCATAACAAGTTTCAATGGCTTCTAAGCACCATAGTCTTATACTGTTAATTTGAATTTATGAACTTTGTCTAGACATACTTAGACACAGCTATGATATTGCTAACAATTATAACTTAAAAGTAAGGAAGCCGTGTAGTAGTAAACCGGTTCTCAAATGCAAATCTTATTTTCTATTTGAATTTTATGAGGATTAAAATAACAATTTTAACATCCAACTGCCATGCAACTCCCTCAGACACCTTTGAATTAGCATCTTGCGAGGATGTATTCTGTGTTTTTCACAATTCTTGTTACTACAGACAATGAAGCAAGGAGAACTATATAGTTGCTTTCATGAACATATGGCAAATCAACTACTGTAGAATACTTTATTTTCACTTGGAATTAATTTTCGCTATTGGGATGATTCCGTGAAAATAAAATCCACCGAATATACTTTTTTTCCTATATTTTACATTAAACTTATCAAAAATCAATGAAAATAAATTCCATACAAAACGCCCAAAAAGCCTTTTCAGCGAAAATTAATTCCAGCGAAAATAAAGTATTCCACAGTATGATAAAATTGTTTTATAAAATATGTTCTATTCTGAGAAAACTGAAAGAATCTGTTGTACTGCTGGACAATAACATTTCCACTAAAGGTCAACTTTGCTGTCACTCTGGATTATTCAAATTCTAGTCTTGTTTTCGTTAAGTAATCATCATTGTTTATAATGCCTAAAATAAATGAAGGTAGCATCTTTGTTGATTTTGGACTTAAGGAAGCCCCACCTACAACAGCAATGCTAGACAGTAGTGGTCCACAGCAGTGGAAGTTGTATGTGCCTTTACTTTCTGGATTAAAATTACAATGGATAACAAAAGATAGATTAACTCTGTAAATAACATAAACAATAGTGTCCCATGATTCTTTGGTGCAATCCCTGGGCTTGGAAGGTTCCCCTTTAAGTATAAGTTTCTTCAGATCACCCTGCGAAGTGCAGCAAAGGCTGTATCATGTGTAACTAAGGACAACTTTTCCACTAGGAATGACCACATTGATGCTCACTGTACATTGCTGGTACTTTTTCAAAATACAACAGTCCTAAATTTTGTTCAACTATTAAAAACACGGATGAAATAATGTGGGAAAAAGCATGATTTATTTTCTTCTTACATGTAGTTTGGAGCTTGTTTTGGTTGTTTGTGTTTTTTTTTCTTCACTTCTCGTGCTTTTTTTCTATAAATATTTTCTATAAATATACTCTGTGTAGATTTGTTATCCCTAACTCTACCACAAGAGTTTCAAATAGTCAATCGCTAATAGTGTAATTTGTAAAATCTCTATAAACAGCTTTAAATTTAGGAGAGACCAATTTTCGTAAGTCACGAACAAACCCCAAATTGTGTAGCACTGTCTTAACAACAACAACAATCGGGGTTGCTAGGTCATGAAGTCCAGATGCTTTTACAAAAACTGGTCCCTGTCAAAACTCTTAAATCAGGAAATCTTAAAAAAACAAAAATACAAGTTTTCGGAAAATCCAAAGTTAAAACCAACCAGTAGCATCCATAATCTATTTCCAATCTTGTATCAATATCACCAACTGTTTACATAGCCATCTAATTAACACCTGCAGGCTAATCCTAATTAGCAGCACTGAAGACCAGAGAAACTTTATACCATGCAAGTCTACTGTGCAAATCAGTATACAATGGCAATGTACGTACAACCTTGGTCAAGATAAGAGATATTTCAGTTAGGAATTTAGCTAAGCTACTAAAACAGTTATACAATCATTAAATTTCATGAAAGCTTGCATTTAACCACTTTCAAGGAAATTTTGTTGGTTCTATATTTAAATATACTGTAAAATACTTTATTTTTGCTTGGAATTAATTTTCACTTATTTCGCTGAAGGAATGATTCAGTGAATAAAAATCCAGCAAATATAACTTTTTTTCTATATTTTACATTTAACTCGTCAAGAATCATTGAAAATAAATTCAATACAAATAGTCTTTTCAGCGAAAATTAATTCCAGGTAAATTAAATTATTTTACAGTAATTGTTGACAACACAACTGATCCCCTTTCTGCAGAAGACAAGCTCCATGCAAGATGGAGAAACAAAAATCCACCATCTAAGTATACAAAACAGCTGTCAGAAAATAATCATTAACTAAAACTTATTTTTTAATTTCACTTCAATTCAACATTGCGTTAATTACATGTACTTTTAATAACAAAATCATTTTAATTGATATTAATTTTGTTTCATTAAACATAAAAATTCTATTTTATAAAAGAAATGTGTTACAATCACAGTGCAATTGTATGGTTTCAGTGCTGTATGTTAAGTACCCACCCTGGGCCTCAATGAGCAAGCCAACATATCCAGCAAGCCAAACTGAAACTTTATACTTTTAACTAGTATGTGAAGGTCATGACCAGGCAGCCATGCTGTCATAATCCAGCACAGTTAGCAGTGATATTGATACCATACTACTATGAAGGCATTAATAAATTGTCTTTAGAAGCAACAGGAATTTTAGTTGGAATGTAAACTTCTGCTACTGTTACTCTGTGTATGCATAAAAACGCAAGAGTTATTGCTAAGATGGATGTGTGGGATGCGCTGGCCATGAAAGCAGGCTTTGCAACACTCTGACAGCGATATAAATCAAAATGTCATCAAAACAGCCAAACACAAATTTGATCCAGGTTTTTTTCAGAAATAAATGACAGTTATATTTGATTTGAGACACTGCCCTCCCTTGTTGCCACCCTGCCCCTCCCATCTAACCTTTAGTGTCATAATGTCTGCCTAGAAGCTTATAAATTTGAAATACAGATGACACAATTATACTGAACCAGAATTAACTAACATAACAAGTGAAAAATGTGATATAATTTGATCTGTATTATCACATTGCAAAGAAAAAAGCACCACGAGTAATGATACAATATACAGTGGTACGTGTATTAACGCACAGCAAAACAAAAATTATAATACGCATATGGTAACCATACACTGAAGTGACCCATTTATTGTAGCTAGATTTAATTTACACTGCAAACCACAAACTCTATTGCCACGTGCAACATATTTTTCTGATTTCCATTTTACCCAATATATATGTGTATTTTTCTTACCATTAGTTTTCTGTATGGCTTACTTCTGTTTTTTTTTTTTTCAGTGTTTCTTATTGTTGTTATTATTATTGGGTAAATAAATAAAAAATTATTAACAAAAATATTATAAATATTATTTATTATTCATACATTAGATGTAAACAGCGGGCATTTTTACCATTTATTGTCTTTCGCTGTACGGTATTAATGAGTCAAATATATTTTTTCGGTAGCAAATATATTCAAATCAACATAGACATGCGTGTATGAAAGTTTTTTTTGGAATCGAGACACACAAACACTAGCAGTAGACTTCAACCGCCCTCGGAATGACTTTTTGGTCCCTGAACCAATCAACCATGACAAGGTAAATGACCAAAGCTATAATTATTTATTGAAATCCACTGCAAGTTTATCTGCCTGATTTAATTTGTTTATTTAGGCGAAATAATTGTCACTTCCTTTTGAGTTTTGTATTCTGTATATTTGAGAAGAACTGGAGGAAGAGGACACATGTCAGTATATGTACATTACAAGTTCAATGTCACAGTATAACAGAATGATTCTCCTTCATAAATTGACAATAATTCTATCATTTTTACATTTTAAATGGTCCAAAAAATGCTCAAAATAGAAACTGGGTAATAATTTAAAATACAACTGATAATAGTTAAAAAAAATAAAGACTAAGTTTAGATTTCTGAGATTAGATTAAGTTTGAGTCGCAAAATGTTCTATAAAATATGATTTTAAAGCAAGTTGAAATAGCTACGGTACATGTTACCGTAAAATTATTTATTTTCACTGATATTAATTTCACTATTTTGGTGTTTTGAGCATATTTCCTGTGTTTTAATTTCATGAATTTGTCAAGGAAACAATGAGTTTTATTGTTATTTTACGTGTTCCTGAAGATTTAATTTAGCAGATTTTACTTATCAGCTAAAATAGTGATATTAAAAAGTAAATAATTAATGCATTGACAGTATTTTAGCAAATTTAACTAAATAAAGTGCCAACAATCTCTTAATGAGATGGAATTTTATTTTAAAATTAGAAACATCTTAATTTGAAAATAACATGCTAGCTAAAAAAAAAAGAACTTAACTGAAATGTTATTAGAACAATAATGGCAAATATTTGGTGTGGGTCCCATGCAACAGTTACATTACGCATCAATTACATTGTTCATTTACACAAAATTGGAACATAATGAATGAGAACATTATTTAATTTATTCCACTGATGCAAAATATTAACTTGAACGTGGAACAGCATATTTTTAAGCAACATCCATAACAGGAGCATACCCCCTGAAAATAATGGTCTAACCCGGAAAAGTTAGTTCCTGGGCTGACAAGGTTAGCTCTATAATTGAAGAATGCAAGTGTGTACTGAGAGAGATGAAACAAACATGAAGGGAGGGAGGGATATATCACTAGTTTTAATTCTATGGAATGACAAACATGTATCAGAGAAAATACAATAAAAACTGAAACTCTGGAAGCTTACTAGACCATACCCAAATGACAAGGTCTGATTATGACAGTGATAATATTCAGCAAGTTTATTTGCATGAATTGAGACCTTGTGTACAGAACCTCCCATTTCTTGAGAAATCCTTGAAGTCTTCAATGGCACCCAGGGGAGATGAGTTTATTGTGTGAAATCTGGGTTACTATTTCAATTAATCAATACAAAATAATGGATGACTGGAAGCAACTAATGAGGACATAGTTTTTTACATGCAGTACACAATACATGGGTACAAGCAACTTTTTTTTATAAATGTCTTTATAGTAATTATAATAATTAATCTATATATGGTAATACTGAGTAAAAAGGACATTTGAATATACATGAGCACGCACATGCACAGCAATATGTCACATGACAGGGAATATACCATATTTTCTCTACTAGATGTGCATTTCGCATAGCAACACACTTGAAGCAGAATAATTGCATTTACATGTACACAATGTACTTGTATGTATAATTAAAATATGCCTTCGGTCATTTACATAAGTACATGTTCTTCTAATATTGTAAATTAATCACTGGTTTTTAATTTTGATTTTAAAATTTGATAAATTAAATTCATGTGAACTTGTAGAATAACAATAAAGTGAGATTTCTAAAAAATATTAAAATACTGAAAATAAATTGATTTAACAGTAGAACAAATACAATACATGTTTTCTCTATATCAGTAAATGTTAGTTAGTAAACTTTGTTTTCAAAATCTCCCAAATATCACTAGATTAATTCGTAACTGTTATATTGAAATGGTTATTTGTTTTCTGTTTTCAATTATCACTAATATTCAAAATTTATAGAGCACCCAGAATTGATAATACCTTGCAAATATTGGGAAAATGTTATGCCGCATTTTGCATGTGTGTAGTATTTACATCCTCACAATTACATGACAACATCATCTATTTGTTATCAAAAGAGTAATTTTGACTCAATGAGAAATATGACAGAAATGATTTAAAAAAGACAGATGATGTCGCTATAACAGAACCAAATATGGTTAACAGACAGACTGCCAGACAAGCACACACCCACCCACCCACAAGAAACATCAAGGTAATTAACAGGAACACAGACACTACTTCCCTATGTAGTGGGTGTCAATTGATAACACTTATATATATGTATAGACACCTTCCTTCCACAAGGTGAACAAAAACACTCAAGAGCAAACAAAAAACTCTACAAATGTCATACTTTTTATTGTACAAATTCATCTTCGTACTTTACAACATTATAATCTAACAGATTAAATTCCAGTATTTAATCTGGTGTGGCTGTGAAGAGAACAGTTCACTATGCATAGAAACTAGCAGACCATGAAGCAAGGCTTTTTATTCTTTGGCATTTCCTTTTTCAATATTGACCCAGTCTAATGAAATGATTAACCACTTTATTTTGCCAATTTAGCAATAAGTGTTGACACTACAACGTACAGTCGCATACAAAGAAACTATTTTCAATCTCAGTAAACTGAATAGTAAGTTTCAATACTGACACGCACTTGTTTTATATACTTGTCACTTGCATTGCTGTTATTAATGGAGTAAGATTTTTTTGGAGTATTAGTAAATCTGTTTTGAATCAGAAAAACAAGGAAAAACATCATATAACAACTTAATTTCAAATTTAAACCAATCGACGCCTGAATGACAAAGACACAAACCTCTTGCTCGATTTCCCATGGAAACGTACCATGGCAAGCGCCATTTTGTTTGATTCCGACATCATTGAATACAGATTTATTATGGGAATTCTGCCAAGGTATAATGGTCAGGTAATGGCCGAATAAATGGACCTTCAGTGGAGAAAATGTATAAACACAGACGGAATTTAGATAAAAGTTTAGTGAAAATACTGGAAATAATAATGTGGACCACACACTACACACAAACTGTTATCCACTGGGGGGTACTCAGATAAAATTACCAGTAGAATATACTCAAGGGATTCTCCTATAGGAAACATTGTACATGTTACACTGCAAACAGTTTAATAATATTTATGATTTAATGATTCAAAAAAAAAAAAAACTTTTTAGAAATTACCAACTAACAAGATTTTCAAAAGATGGTGTTTAATGAATATAAAGCAATTTATAAACGGCTTTATTTCAATTCCAAAATTGTTGCAGAAGGGAGAATTTCACTGGAATCCTCTGGAACGGTTGCTTTGACTGATGCACAAAATGTGCTTGCCAATAACTGTGGGTTTCTTGGATATAAATACATTAGAACTTATAATCAGGGGTTACTCTCATAAAACGTGATTTACGATAATGTTGTAGAAAAAATTCAACCCCCCATCTCGTCCTTTTTTTTTTTCGTTCTGGGAGGAATAGGATTGACTTTTAAGACCCCAGGCACTTCAATCACTTAACATATGGTGTGTATGTAAACAAAAAAATATATATTAAACACAAAGTTTATATATAGTATAATATCAAAGATTTATAATACGAGGGCTTATTTTATAAATTTTTGATAGTATACTTATACATATACTTTACACCCACACCCCTAGGTATTGCGGGAATTTACCTAGCTGAAGAAAAACAAACGGGCACATTTCTTGATTATTCTCCAAGAGGATTTGGGCCTAGTTTTCCCCAAACACAAACAAATTATTCAACTAGTTGTCTGGCCTTCTACTTGAAGCTGTATTAACGGTCAGTGCTGTTAAGTTTTTTTCCATCTTCGGAATGACAACTCCAGGTAAAATGTGTCAAGTCAACAATACGAGACGCATTCATTGTGGCGTACAATCAATGGCGTTTGTATAACTCAGCTGTTCGCATATACCAATTTACAGATTTTAACTCAAGGGGTGGGAGAGCTGCAATAACAAGATTGTCATTCTCACCAGAGCTTTGTTATTATATTGGTAGAAGCGAGAATGTACTTTAATGTGCAAACACTTGAAATTTAATAGAGTACTCTGCCGTTGGTGCCAGTGGTCACTGGCCCAATTTTGACTATTTACGACCTGATCTCTTTGACCTTTTATAAACCCAGGAACATATCATGTATGAAATGTCTCTTAATAGCTGTAAAAAGTGGCATAGTATTTAGAAGTTATAACATTAAGACGCCGGTACTCACCCAGCGGCAGCGTTAAATTGACTGAATGTGGATACTGAATATTCTCGTACATAGTTTCGCTCTGCCACCATGTTGTGTTCTGGTCACTGTTGTAATCAGTCATATAACGAGGCGGGTGTCGTAGATTTGGATCGGAGGCTACGCATTCATCGCATGACTTAGTGGCACCGGTAACGCCGGTCTGGAGGCAGAATAAAGTCCTATCATAGCCGCATGTGTTAGTTGATTCTATCTTCACTTCGTACGCGGCGTTTACAAACTCGGCGATGCAACGCTGTGGTCGTCCTTGCGAATCGTAACAAGCGCTTCGACTTTGTTGAGCAAAACTAAAATGGTTAGTGAGTACAGTTAATAAAAGTGTTGCTAAGAAATAGTTTGTTCCAGGGCAAAACGGCGATAATTTCAGGAGCCTACCCATAGCTATCATTTCTCCGACCGCCATTCTCAAGAAATCGTTTCGCACAGAATTGTGGGGCAAGGCGTTGATGGACTATTCCAAACTTTTCTTCGAATCGACAGCAGGGGTGGCAGCTTGAAGTTATGGGTTCGAACGTGACTGGGCGTTGGGAGTATCCACAAGCGTCCTTGCTCAAAACCGTGTATATTTTATTAAGAATAGACTGATCAAACGGATACGGAATGCGCCGCGCTACATACCAGAGGAAATTTGGTTATACTTTGGGATCTCATCACCCATTCAGTGGCGAGACAAGCATGTTCCGGTCACAAAGATCACGCAGCTCCATGAAAAGATGTTCCGGTCTCATTGATTAGAATAAATAAAAAACTGGAAAGCACATTTTCCAAATCTATTGAGCAAGTCCCACAAGCGAGTGTACATTGAATTGCAAATAAATCAATAATTGTAGAACAACTTTTCTCATGAGATCTACCGTCAGAATCGCAAGAGATTCCAAAGAACGGCTGAGTTCTGCTGATGAAAAGGTGGTATATTTCCTGGTGCCGGGATGATTTCTGGAGAAGATGCAGGAAACATACTAGTATCTAATAACTTCACATACTGAATTATATTTTAGCGCATTTAGGCCCAGAAAAAAGATTTTGCTTATCGTCCAAAGAAAATTAAGATTGTGACACGCGTATATTTGTAACAGTTTACAATAAAGGGTGGTGGTCGTCACGCAGTGCCTTGTTCGATATGAGACTCATAGCGACGTACACAACTCGTGTGAGATACATTGTCTGTATA
Source organism: Saccoglossus kowalevskii (assembly GCF_978046115.1). Lineage (NCBI taxonomy): Eukaryota > Metazoa > Hemichordata > Enteropneusta > Harrimaniidae > Saccoglossus > Saccoglossus kowalevskii. The sequence continues at coordinate 9,990,474 of NC_140657.1, forward strand.
AATCTCAGACTAGTAATACTATTACTAGTCTGAGTTTAAATGAAATTCGAACATGCGTTGCGCGACGACCACTACCCTTTAATTAAATAATGCTTTCGGAACAAGTAGGGAAGATTGATTTGGGTCGGCAAAACATCCTCTGAAATTAGCAAACAATAAAATCCTCTGTTATAACGTATGCGGCGCACTTCAATGGCACGCTAAATTGATAAAGGAAAAAATCTGCGCGTGACACAATTAATTTTAAACAAACAGGATAGAATAAACAATATAATCACATATGCAACAACAGTTTTCCACTAGTTAAACACCTAAAACAAACAATATACAAAAAGTAACGTTTTTGTTATTTGTATTTTTTTCTTTACAGTATTATTATTGTAATTTTCTCTTTAATGTTGTATTTGTCTTACCATACATTACCCGCAGATTATTAATTAAGTTATTAACGCGACGACGAGCATACCCACCAGCAGCGGTTCACTAAATAATTCTGCGACCTCGGATGGTCGGCTTCAGCGAACCATGTGAATTGGACGACAGATAATCAAAACCTAGTATACGGTCTCAGCCATTAGCTAAAGGGGGGGGGGCGTTCTTCACGCCAGACACGATTGAATTAGTTTACCATAAACGATACAGAACTGTTTTTTTTTAAACTTGATGGGAACATTTTTATAATTAGATGTATAACTGATAATAACACAGCTGCTGTAGCTGGAACAAAAAAACGTTTGTACCCCACCCGATCATAAATTGCCTCTCCGCATAATACTATTATAGTGTATTATTAAGTGAACACAAATATTTGTTTCCGGAACCGACAACCCGACATCAAGATATATTATCGGTAATCGGTAGTTGTTGTACAATAATTGTAATTGTTCATACAGAAAAACACGAGGTTTCATGCAACTTTTAAATAAGTCACCTCTCAATCTGTTCAATATGCTAAAACAATGTATATGAATGAAGACAATGCCGTTCAAATCGACAACTGTATGTGTTTAGTTCATCATCTAAAATATAGTAAAATCTCCCACAACATTCTCATCATTAGTTAGTAGACGACTACAAAACGATACGACGCTTTGAACAACTTTCCTGCCACCTATTCACGCTACGTTTCGTCACTAGAGGGCGTATTTATAGGAAATGTTTATACAGTGTCTACAAAAAGTAATTTCCTTTGTTGATATTGATATAGATAAAATAATCTCGTTTCCTCTCTGGTTATACGCTGCCTGCATACACTTATGTCCATTCATTCGATAGTTCGTTCCCATTGCACATTGAACTCGTAAGATGGCTTTCGTGATCTTTTCACACAACTCTTCTGCCTTCCAAAGTTAATGTAAGAATTCTTCAGACAGCCTTCATGAATTTTCAGGCAACTTTCCTTCCTTACAAAGTTACTTTACGAACACGTCAGATGGTTTACGGGATCTTTTCAGATAACTTTCCAGCCTTTCAAAGTTACTTTGGTCGTTGAGGGTGTTAATGAACACAGAGTTGCGAATCTCTGCTCCCGTAAGTTTTTTTTTTTTTTTTTTTTTTTTTTTTTTGCTGCTTTCCAAGCGTTATTGCGTTATTGAGTTCATGCAGAACCATCGGCAGTGTGATTACTGACTCGTTCTAAGTGGAGAATATTGGTGCAATGGGTATCTCTGTTGAAGCCTGCCGAGCAAGAATTGGCAATTTTACACGGCAATTTTGCATGACAATGGAAGCAATATGAAACGTATCCTGGTGCTGTTGTGTATCGGTAATATTGAATTAAATCCCGGCGCTAATCCAGGCTCTTACACAAATTCACGCACGGTTGATAGTAATTCAGAAAATATGACGGAATTGCGCAAAATTAGTAAAGAACTCAACGGTAAAATGGAAGTATATCTCGAAAGATGAAAACGACACAGGATAAGTTACAGCAGACCTGTAATAAAAACTGGTCTACGCGAAATAACAAAATTGCTGTCGGGCTTAAAAGAGACTGCAAATATTAACCAAATTGATGTTGACGGTCTAAAGCCAAAACCTGGATAAAACGTGATATCGTGAGAGCGCATCCAATCTGATTAAAATCTGATGTATTGTAAAGTGTACTATATTTTATATATTTATTTTACTTTTACTATTTTTTTTAATTATTTTGTATTTTTTGTTACGTACTTGTGATTCGGTATATTTTTAACTATCGCCAGCCACTGCTTTCGCAACTACCAAAACTTCAAAAACATATCAACAAATAAATACTAGATCAAAATAAAATAAAATAAATATCCCAAAATACAAACAAAAAAAAGCCAAAACTAGTTTATCAGATTGAGTGCACCGTAAACATCATGGAATTTCATCATTTTGATGACGATTGTTGGCTCTTTCTGCGCGTACTGACTTAAAAGTGGATGGCATTGGTAATGGCGCTGACAAAACAAAACGGCAACAGAGATATCTAAACAATCTGAGGAAACAGAGCCGAAAGGGATATTATAAGAATGGTAGATTGGTAGCGTTTGATAGTGATAAAGTGGATAGAACCGAAAGCGTAAACTCCGAACCCGATCGCAGTCTTGGTGCCAGTGAACAAATATCACCGAGGACAGAAGAACCAAGAACTAGCTTACAAAAAATGCTTGCAGCTAATAACGACATTGCTTCAGAATAGGAATTCGGCCACGGACAGACAGAACTGAAATTCATTTCCAGGAACGTTAGAAGGCTAAAAAGTAAATTACTAGTATACTCCCCTGATTTTGTTGATTTTATTTGTAATTACGATATAATCCTTTTATTTAACTTGGGTTGAGAATGACGACCAATTTATTGATCAACTTACTGGTTTCACTTTTTTCAGTTGATCTAGGCCAAGAATCTCCACACGTGGTCGTTTTGTTGGCGGGATGAGTGTTCTAATCAAGAATGGTTTAATCAAATATGTAAAATGATTGTATAGTTTTATTGTTTAAAGGGGAGCTTTTCAATGAGAAGAAAGACATTCTTTATGTGAGTGTATATATCCCCCGCATACGTCCACGTCCTATCGCAATTAAGACACTAACACTGGAATCTTGGAATCTGAATTAGATAAATCATGGAGGTAAAAAAATTTGACAGTAGAAAAGCCAATGAAGTCAATTACCTTTTCATGATAATCCAAATTATGTAGTAGATCGTTAAGCTGGGTATGCGGAAGACCCTTTTCACATACCACGTGTATCTAAAAATACAGAAATCAATTTATTTGGGCGTTTTTTTTTTTTAGCTGTGTTATACTTTTGGAGTACACATGTTAAACGGCAAACTTGGTAATCAAGCAGGTGTAAGTGACTTCACATGCATCACACATAATGGTACGAACATAGTTGATTATGTCATAGTTTCCACATCTGTTTTATAAAATACTAGATATTTCCATAGCATCGCGGTCGGAATCTGACCACCTGCCTTTATTGTTTACCTTCCTTGTTAACAGCGTTACAGACCGGGAGTAGCATTCACACGCAACCCAAAAGTGGGGAGGGATCAAAGCAAATTTAGCTGTTTAGGAAACCGTAGTACTAGTAATTCTTTTACCAATTCAATACCAATTCTCTTTCTGTCAAAAGTAGGCTTAATGTAGTAGAAAGTCGCATGACATCTTCCAATTTTGGAGGTAAGCGTGGCCAACCGATATGGTTTTACACCACATGTTGAACGCTCAAAGAGCAAAAATATAAATTGTTACGGAGATTTTGGCGTACAAACCACCCTGACCATTTGAGAGCTTATTAGAGTGCGCGCAACACATTTAAATACACTTGCCGTGAGAGAAAGCACTGAAAGCAATCTTACATTGATAGACAGAAAGCAAACATACTAGTAATGTCTTTTATACAAACAGTATTAAACAGTTCTGGCCCACGATTAGAGGTATTGTTTTCCGAAAAAAAACACCATTTTATCTAATATACAACCAAATCAATTCTCTATTTTATCTCGACAACAAATAATGTGTTTATTTATAACACCGAATTGTTAAGTTATTTGGAATCAGTTGATACCTTTACGTATAACAGGGAGATTGATTGGGATATTTAGAATGGCCCAATCACAGAATCGAAAATAGTGAATCCCCAGGACCAGACGTTCTTCTTGGGGAATTTTTTAAAAGTTCTATTCAGTTTCTGTTGCCATATTTACTAGTGCTTTTTAATAAAATATTTTAATCTGGTGTTGTTCCAATTGAGTGGTCAAAGGCGATTATCGTTCCCATTTATAAAAAATGGTCCAAAGAATGATCCAGGTAATTATAGAGCGATATCGCTACTTGGTATTTTTAGTAAGATTTTTTCATCCATATTAAATGCACGCTTAACTTTTTGGGGGAATGCTTTGGGGGAAAATCGACGAGGCACAGGCTGGGTTTAGGCATGATTATTGACATTTGATAACATATATTACCAAGAAACGTGATAAATTGTATTGTGTAATTTGTCCAAAGCATTTAACACCGTGGAAAGACAAAGATTGTAGTATGTTTTGCTCATGGGGGGGGGGGGGTGTCAACGGGGAAGATGTTCAAAGTATTACATTATATCTATGCAAATACCAATCGTGTGTTAGGACTCACACTCGTAATACAAGTCTGAGGTTAATTTAACTGCTCCATAGGTATACGGCAGGGCTGTATGTGTTAGGCCCCTTTCTATTCTCTTTATTTATTTATTAATGAATTAAGTTATGAGCTGAACAATCTGATTTCTATTGTTTTCATTTATTTCCAGATCTTGTAGAATTATTTTGTCTCCTTTTCTCTGATGATGTAGCATTAGTAGCCGATTTCATTAGCGGTATTCAGCGTCTTGAAATGAAACTTGATTTACATTTTGATAACTGGAATATGTCAGTGAATTTAAGGAAAACTAAGATTATTGTTTTTAAGAGTGGGGGACATTTATGCAAGAACGAGAAATGGACGTACCAGGGCGAAGTGGTTGAAACTGTGTCGTATTATAAATATCTTGGCCTTCTGTTTTCTCAAAAATTATTTTATGCAACCAAATTATTGGCACATCAAGCTAGAAAAGTTCTTTTGTACACACTTCGATCTTTATCACTGTTAAAATCACTCCCATACGATGTTTATTTTAAAATTTTCGACACCAAAATCATCCCTATTTTGACTTACGGCGCTGAAATTTGGGGCTTCCAAAAATACGACCACTTAAAACGTGTTCATCTCTTGGCTTGAAGATCATTTCTTGGTGTTTCTATGAGAACACCAAACAGCGTGATTGGAGAATGTGTTTGATCTTTGCATATGGCTTTCATGACTTTTCCAGCCACTGTCTACATTCCAAGTGGTTTTCGAAACTTCAAAGATGGTTTTTGAGACTTCTCAAGAAACGTTCTCAATTTCAAATATATTTGAAACTTTCTTGACCTTTCCAAGTGATTTTTTAATTTGTTTAGTTCCCTGCGACTTTTAAAGTTTGCAGATGGCTTTCGTGACATTTGAGGCAACCTTCATGGATTCAATACAATTTGTTTGAACTTCGTAAGTGGCTTTCCACCCCTAAAGCGAATTTTCAAACTTTTTGTACCTTTGAAAGCTACTTTTGAAACTTAGCATCTGCTTTTCCAGGCAATGTTCCCACCATCCAAATAGACTTTTTGAATTAGCAGATGGCATTTATGTCAGTGAGTGTAATCAACATTCACTATCATATGAATATTGTAAACCACTCGCAAATTACGACTATGTGTGCGACTGAAACAATAGTTACAACAGCTGGTTGTATTGATATACACATGGCCAATGTAAACCACACACTTTATTCATAAGGGATAGTATTTTATTGCCACAACCTTCTTGTGAAAGATTGTAAACTACACACTTGTATTCATTGTATTCACATGGAGATTGTAAACCACACACTGGTATTTATATGTAGATTGTAAACTACATACTTTCATTATATGTAGATTGTAAATGTATATTGTAAACCATGCACTTGTATTCATATGGAGATTGCACACCACACATTCCTATTCATATGTAGATTTTAATACAAACACATGTATTCATACAGAGATTGTGAACCACATACACTTGTATTCAAAATATGAAGAATGTAAACAAAACATGTGATTGTAGCAAGCAATCTTTCAATCTTTATTGCCTCCCCCCCAAACAATGAACAAAGTCTTCTAATCCTCCTGGGCTTGCTACCTTGTGAACAATACATCACAGGACATTTCAAGTACTAATAAAAACAAAGATAAAAGGCAGTTACTCATATAAAACCAATGACATGTTGTTGTGGTTGCAACATAGTTTGTTCTATGAAAATAATCAAAGATGTCTGGTATAATTAATTTTTGTTGTCACTAATTTGACAAAAATTTTATAGAGCTATTTCCCATTTTCCCAGTGAAAAATACTTTTAAAAGTTTGATGAAGTAAAATTACATTACTGAACAAAATTGATTATTCATGAATCAGTGTCTTGATTACTGATTCTTCTAATTTTGATATCATTCATTTCCTCCCCCATATTCACTACCTCCTGCTCCACCATACTCACTGTTACCTCCCACACCACCGTAATTGCTAGCACCTCCCCCATAATTACTGTTACCACCGCCTCCCCCATAATTACTGTTACCACCGGCTCCCCCATAATTACTGTTACCACCCTGTCCCCTGTATCCATTTCCGCCTCCTCTATATCCACCCCCTCTTCCACTTTGATATCCACCATAACCACCTCTATAGCCTCCCCCACCTCTGTAACCTCCTCTGTATCCTCCACCTTCTCTGTACCCTCCACCTCCTCTATATCCCCCACCACCTTGGTAACCACCTCCACCACTGCCAAATCTTGGTCTGTATCCGCTGCCGCCACCGCCGTCAGATGAGAATCTGGGCCTTTGTGATGGAGGACCATAACTGCAAATCAATATAACAGAATTTAACATAAACAACAGTATTCCCAGACTATACTAATATGCAGTGCTGCAGATGGATGCATTCATCTAACCAGAGTTAAAATGATATTTTGCTATACACACAGGAGTGTACATACATATCATCTGCCCATATTATCACTAATTGACCAATACAAATAAATCGTACATGGCTTGAAGTGCGGATCACAATCATACATCATTTAAAAATAATCCTCCACACAGCCAGTACAAACTTACTGTGACATTTTTGGGACTCTTTTATTTCATGGATGAGAATACATACTTTTGTGAAGATGTTATATGTCCCCTTGATCACCTGGGTGTATTGATACCGGTATGTAAGAAGTAGTGTCATTGGAGCAGATCAAAATGGCTAGAACACAGAATACAACACTTACCCTGATTGGCTGCTGTTACCACCAGATGTTTGGTTCTCAACACCAAATTTACCAGCATTAGGTTTTGATAGGGCACGGATCACTTTAAGTAACAAATCATCCTCCTCTGCAGGTTCACTAATAATCTGAGGATCACTGGCTATCTTGATAATTAATCTTTCCACTGGAGGACGCAGTGCCACTATCTTGGCTGCGGATTGGTGACTTAACCTTAAGTTAATCCTGAGAGAACAGATAAAGAGTTGTTATGTATTTATGGAATGAGTTGCCAGGCTGCAGAATTCAGATTTAAGATCAAATCATTTCTTTTTTGGTATTTTTCTTTTTTCTCACAGATGGGGATACAAGAAACTAGCAATAGCATAAATGCAATCAAAACCATAAACACATCCCAATGTAATGAAAGCATGCTACCCACAGTCAACATTAACCTTTTCACCACCAGAATTTCTCTTTTTTTTTTTTCTACAGACAAAATTTGAGTCATTTTTTGGTTTTTACTCAAAAACTATTTTTTTCCCAATCTTCAGAAGAATAGTGCAGACTATAAACATGCCCATTTTGTGAATTTGTGATGAAAAGAGCGAACTGGTGGTGAAAAGGTTATACACACATCTCATGGTTATTTAACTCTTCAAATACTTGCTATGCTATTCTAAGCCACATTTTCACCTATGTTCAAGGCCAAGATCAAATTGACATTATGAAACCAGTAATATTTGACAACAATGGTGACATAATTTGCTGCAATCATTTCCTCATGGGCAAAAACACAAACAGCGTATGTGAGGAATAATGGCTCTCAATGCTACACTAAGCAAATCAGGTTGGATACAACAACTAACTCACCAGTCATCCAGCTTGATAATCCCATTTAAAGATTCCACCGTTCTTGAACCAAATAGCAATAGCTGAAAAGGTGTAACCATCGTCATCTGTTTAGCAGATACAGCACGTGTCCGCAACTGAAAATAAAAAAATAAATAAAATGAAGTTATTTCATAGTTACAGTCAAATTATTTGTCACAGGGTGCTACTTGGGCTGAGCTAAGATATCAAGTTAGAACAAATAAACACCCATAATACCCACTACCCCTGGGTTATATCAAAGTCTGTTACTCCAGTACTGACTAGAAGAAACATCTTGCCACTCTATATTTAACACTTATCTATCGCCAAAAACAACATTGCCTATCTATCGCCAGTGGATAGCCGATATGAATAGTATATAACGACATCAGCAGCCGATGTGTTAATAGCGATTGTATTTATCACATACATGTACATACCATACTATGAGGTTATTACGAGGATATCGAAAGTATGCACGAAGACAGTACAGCGGAAGTATCAACAGATTTGCAGCAGAGGTCGATGCAAAGGCGTACTGTCTAAGTGCATACTTTACAGTATCCTCATAATAACCTCATTATTATACATCTCCCCCCCCCCCCCCAATGATACATCATCAATAAGTTTAGAACAGAATCAGCGAGCTTCTTTGTGTGGAGGTCGATCAAACCCTGATGGCAGCCATCTTTGTTTTTATTATTAGAGGACACTTATGTGTGCAACCATTCCATATTTGGAATTTGCATTTCCTTATACAGTAGAATGAAAATACCCCATAAAATACCGCAAAATTACGGCACGATGTAACGTATGGCGTTACGGTGACAGATGTATAATAATGTTTATTAACATTATACATGGCACTGCACATGTCGCTGTCTTCACATTATGCTACAATGTCAACAAGTGGCCAATAATATTGGCATCGCATATGCCTCTGTCTGTACTCTTCGCTACGACATATAAAAAATGTTCTAAAATCTGTTTTGCGGTAGCAAAAACAGATAGAGGCAGCTGGGGTACAATATTATGAGAAATAAGTTATGGATTGGCTTATCAATAATGTTTCCAGTTTCTAGAACCAATGAGTTAGCCAGGTTTCATTTACAGCAATTAAGCAATACATTATAGCAACTTATGATCCATAAATTGTAACATGTCTCATGTCAAGGGAAATGTTTGTTATTAGAGGTACAGAGGGGAATGGATAGTAAACTGGTGACAGTTAATCCACATATAACCCTTGTTATATTCACAAGAAGTGAATTTATTGGTGTTCAGCACTGATATGCATTATCCTAATGACTAAGGTAGACCTATGAACACAACAATTTATTTATGAATCATTTAATATTCATATTTTTTAGAACAATTTGAAATGTAAATTTATACACATCAGCAGAAGGACAGGTAGACTATGTCACAGCAAGACAATTATTTGGAGACAAATAGATTTTCTGATGCATAGAATATAAGTTATACAAAAGTTTTTCAAAAGTCCAGAGAGCAATAATAGAAAAAAACTTTAGCATTAATATTACAACAGTATCAGTTCCTTTATCTCTATTCTATCACCAACACATTGAGAACACTGTGCAACAGATATCTCATCGTTTCTATTCTATGTTCACCATGGATGAAATAAAATCTTACCTTTTCACCAAACACAAAGAATGGAGACGGAAAGTTCTGATCCCTATTACTGCAATTGACAGAGTGTTTATGGATGAGTGCAGCTTTGCCTTCCGTTGTCAGCACTTTACGTTTATCTTTGTGTATACACACATTAGGATAAAGTCCTAACACAAACAATGTGATGACAACATCCAAGTTGGAATCGGGACCAGTGAAGTTGAACACCTGGGGAGCCACACAATCTTAAAAAATAAATGATGTAAAATTATTGCTTGATTGACTTGAGATGGCATCAAGAAATGGGTACACAACTTTCGTAACAAAGTATGGTGATATACAATAAAGATCTTATTCTGTTCCAGTTTCATGTGAGCATCAATCGACCAATGGCATCACAGAATTCCATTGACGCTTGTCGGTAACCATGGAAAAATTTGATTGCAGAGATTGAAATAAGTGAGATTATTGACCTTATTCAAGGAAGCCAAATAACTATAACATCTATCCTCAGAATAAAATATTTACTGTATACACTATTTTGGAGTGCATATCTCCCAACCAAACAAAAACAAGTGTTGTACACAGAATAATTAAAATCTGACGTACTCTTACTAAAATGACAAACAGACATGTATTTTTTGTAAAAGGTTGTTTCTCTCGGTCCACAATCAATGCAAATATTCAACATATAATGAAAATTAGAACAAAAAAATATACACATGGCTCAATATTAATAACTTTGGCTTATCTCTTAAGTCAGTTAAAGAAACATGCATTTTCCTGAATTAATGTCAGGAATTAATGGTTATCCAAATAACTTTATTGCAACTAGAAATAATACCACCTCAACAGACAGTTACTAAAAATAATACTCTGATTGCAAGTACAATTTACAAAACTTATGAGTTGAAGCATGACATTTTGAAGTTTATTTTCAAAACGTAACTTGTTACTAAACCATTTAGGCGTCCTTGTTTTGAAATATTTTTGTCCCACACGTTCAGTTTCATTGTTCTCCTCATTTGCATGCAAACAAAGCTACCAAAGTTAATGAGCTAACATCCATTAACGTTATGTTGGCATGGTCATAACGCGATCTTAACGTAGTGTTAACGTGCGTTAACGTGTTGAGTAAGCAAGTTTTGAGCTGTACTGCAAGTCATATTTTAATGATTCAGTATACATCAAATGTAATTTTTGTTTATGTGCACATCTAATGGAGTAAATACTGTATCTTAAAGATATCTCACAGATAAGCAAACAAAAGTCAATGACACAATGGTGATAGTGTGTGGCGACAATTCCTTTGATTATATATTCTGGGGGTAATAAACTGAACATGTTTGTTCACTTTCCGTTTAATAGAAACAATATTGTTGACATACCTTCTGGGAAATCGCAACTGATTAGAATGTCACGTAACTGATTCTGAGAAAAGAAATAAAAAAACGATTAAAATCAATGATGTAATCATCAAAGGTAATCCCACGGTCCATTGATATCAACAAAACAATGATGCATTTTCAGAGACAGATTGGAGGGCTAATCAGTTGTCCTAGTTTTAATAGGCTGAAACAGACTAAAATATACTATAGGGAGGGGAGTCAGCCAGTGTTGATAAAAATAACACCCAAGTATTCAAGCAAAATGACAATACAGTGACAATACTGATATAGAAAACAATTGTATGTGAGAACAATTTTGAAAAAAAAATACTGTAAATCACTTTTATTTTGTGAAACAGTAGAAATCACACCATACAACAACCTCGCAAACACCAATAAATCATCAAATATCAATAATGTTTATGGGTTGCAGAGATGGGTACTGATTGGGTTAATTTGGTTTCTACAAACCTCAGAAAATATGAAGATTTGAATAATTTTGTTCATTTTTTTCTTGCTTCATAACTTATTGTTAACACATCCCTTACTGACACATTAATTTTGACTACATGGAAGCAAACATTTTTCCATCACAAAATTAAAGTGGTTTACAGTATATTGAAGAGATCTAGACAAACCTTAGCTTCAGCGGTCATTCTTAGGGTTGGCATGGACAGCGACTTAGAATCACAAAAACGTCTCTCACTGTCTTCACCATATGACCTATTAACAAGAATATTCCAAATTTTTAAGAGATATTTTATTTTATTGCTTTTCTAGGCCACCTGCCCATATACAAACAATTCAAAACAATGTTTAAAATGTAACAGGTACAAGTAAAATATGATACTATTCTTGGTTTTAAATCACACGTAATTAAATAATAATTAATTTGTTAATTGTTTCCTGGCTTCAAATGCTTTGAACACAAACATCTTAATCTTTAAGAGAGGCATTTATGAGAGTTTCCATGACGATACAAAGTGTGTTTCTTACCGAGCGTCCTCCCATGACTGGTAAGCATTCAGCATAGCAACATGGTCGCTATGACGAGTTCCAGCATACTGTCTGTGTGTCCAGTTTAACCGCCGTGCATCGGTGACAAATGGTTCAGGGAAGCATGTACTAGCAGCAATACTACACACTGCGTCACCAAGGCTGTGAAAAAAGTGAATTGGGAAATTTATTGAAGCTTTTTTTCATCAATTTTTAAGTGACTTGCTAGTGTGATAATTAGACATGGCGGTTCTTAACCCTTTGAGCACTGAAGTCAACTTTTGTCATTGTTTGGAATTTTAAAACCCGCATAATTTTTTCATAATTATTTCAAAATTTTGATCAAAACTCGTAGCCAATAAAAATATTATGTCTATACAAAATACTAAAAACTGACAAAAATGTTGCCGAAAAAAATTATCACGTTTGAAAAGTTTTATGCATTGGAGACAAAAATTGTTATATACCAAACAAAACATCAAGTTATTCGAGAAGATGATAAAAACATTTGGACAAAATGTATGTTTTCATAATTTATAAAACATATTGACTAATGTATACTTGTAACATATGCCAACATTTTACAAACAAAAATCTGAGTGCAAATCGGAAATGATTGCAGAATCTACGAGTGTAATATAGTTTGACACCACTGAGGTCCAATTATTAATGATGTTCAAAATACCCACGGCGGCAATCACACACTTGGACCAGTCATTTGTAGTGCATTTATATAATGGAAGTTTTTTGTTCTTTATAGATAAAAAAAATTGCAATGCAAAATGAAAGACACACATGATTGTATTTCACTCACTAGAAAGCACATGCCAGTACAATAGTTTTACCAAGTCTTGGTTCAATTGGTAGTTTAGCAAGAATTCTTCCAAGTGGTGTCAACTCATCATTGGCATCTAATGCATTCATATCTGTAACAAATCACACCATTAAATACTGCACACTCAAGTCACAGAGAATGATTTACAGAATATTTCTCATTTACTATAGCAATTATATTGGCTTAAATTTTTTTAAAATTTTCTGCATGCGTGATATGCATATTCAATTTCAAGCCTACTGTAAAATCTGTATTAGAATCCGCAGTTTTCATTAAAATGGTACAATGCAACAGAGAAGATATGGCTTCTTTTAGAGCATCTACATGTATGAGAAATGATGAATTATTGGGTCTCAATTATACAAAATAATGGGTGCGACTTCTATTAGGGATGCAGCTTCTAATGCAGATTTTACGGTACATGTCCATGTGATTCAAACCTAGTATACATGTGTATGATCCCCTCAAAAATTTCAGCGAAGCAAAAGGTATATCAATGTTCTTGTCACCTTTGAGCAGCACCTCAGCTTCAATGACAGCATCAATTGGTGGTGGTTCAATTGCCTTTGATAAGAATGGACCAATACCACCAAGTCTTAATAACTTGATCGCCAGTGATAACTCATGGAGGGGCGTACGTAGAATTTCTGGAGTAGAGTGAGTGTCCAGCCTGCAGCAAACAATGAATTATACGTGTTATTTAAACAATAGAGCACAGCTATCCAAACACTATTACAATCTTAGCTAGCTTAAGGTGCCGTACGCGAGCGCCGATTTGAGTCACGCACGCAGTACGTGTTTACTATAATTAGACGTAGTATTTACCTTGCCGTTTATTCGGTGTTATTTGCTTACAATCTTAGCTGAATTGTTAACATTAAAATCTTAAATAATTTTGGTCTGTTTTCTCATTCTCACTTGTTATAAGAATACATCAATCAATCAGAGATATTAAAATTATACAATGGATGTATCTCATGGAGCAGGCGTCATACATGGGATAAATTTCAATAACAGGTCGAACTGGCGAATAGAAATATCAAAAACGCAGGTATCATATGAAGTAGGTACCGGGTAGGTAACAAATTTTGAAGGTAATCAGAAATCCGGGATAGTTGAAAGTGCTATTGATAGAAGAAGGAAAGAAACATTATCATAGATACGCAAGGATTTGACACGCATTTTCAACTGAAACATATTAGGCATTTTCAGTGAAGGAAATTGACATAAGTAACGGAATGAAAAAATTACTAACTTTTCAAATCTTAGTCGACTGCAAAGATGGAAAGCAAATCCTGGACGGACGCGGCCAGCTCTGCCTCTTCTTTGCTCTAGGTTTGTTTTTGAAGCCCACACTGTAGCGTAATTGGTCATGTTATTATGCGATGTAAACAACTTCATCTTAGCTCTGAAATCAAACAGAACGACAGATTTATAACTTTGAGACATGTGAGAAATTGGAAATTTGAATCTTAATGATGAGACTCATAAATTACATTGGCAAGAGATTACTACTAAACTTTGAGCTTTTGTTATCCTCCAAAACTATTTTGGTAGATGTGACGTGGTTTTATTTTCCTATAAAATGTGTGTGATACAACACATATGACATCTGCCTTAGTCGTTACAGAATGCTTATGGAATTGGCTAAAGAATATAAAGGGAATGAAATTATGATAACAGAGTGACACTCTTATTATTGGCATCAGAGGTCAGTATATAAAGTACACTCACTCACTTGCATGAATCAATGACAAAGACCACATCATTGATGGTGATACTTGTCTCTGCAATGTTTGTTGACAGAATAATCTGCAGAAATAAACAACAATACTCTACATATCAGATGTTTTCAATTCCAGTAGTCAGAATAGTCAATCTTAAAAGTAAATCATGACGACGATGGAAAGGAAATGGTGACTCATCTCAGTTATGCATAAAGCCTGAATCTACTAAGGTTGGAAAATAAACAGAGATGATGTAAACTGTTACCTTGGTAACTCCTTCTGGTACAGGTTCAAAGACTCTATGCTGGTCTTCCCTCGGTATTTGTGAATGTAAAGGCAGTATACAATAATTCCTGCTACCTGTTCGTAAATAAAACAATTAGTCCACAGGCATGCGATAATTATCTAAGAGAGTTTTGTTTTTTGCATTAAAAAATACATATCAACTATTCAATTTTTTACATTAAAGCCAATAGCTGCCTGGTTGTAACAGTAACAGTTAGAATTTCCCTGGCGCTGAAATGAAATGAAGTGTCAGCAACTTTTGCAAATGAATTGTCATCGCATCATAAAACTTTCTAGGAGCAAGAATTAAACCGTTTCACAGTATTTTTTCCATTTTCGCTTTACATGAAACAGAATATTAACTGAAATGACATTGAAAGGGGTTGGGAATGGCAGACAGGTTTATCTAATGCAGATAAAATACACAACTTTAACGTACATGTACTTCTATTATTGGAGTATTTTAAACTGAAAGAACGCAGACTACTTACCAAACTCAGGATGGTCCTGTAGATGTCTCATCAATGCAAAAATTAGATTCCATCCTGGTAAGAAAACTAATATAGCACCAGGAACACCAAGACCCTTGATATACCGCAACAATGACTGTAGAATAAATCAAAACAGTCTTAGTTTTGTAAATCTGATTTTAATAAACGCTACCAAGAATATTGTTTAATAAGAAAATACCGCAAAGTACAGTATGCACAAGGCAGTACAGTGATCATACTGGTGTGTAGTAGAGGTTGCTGCGTCACCATACTGCCTGAGTGCATACTTTGCGGTATTCTTAAAAAGAAACTTTTTATCTTTCCCTGTATATATATCTAAGATAACAGCCAGTAACATAGAACGTTTCACGCTACGCAAATGTTTGCATTCAGTAACAGGATTCTATTGCCATCATTGGTACATGTAATATAGTCTCACTACTAACAGTCATCAACACTGAATTCAGAATGTTAGTGTCGTAATTAATAGGAAACAATCCCCCAATATTTTCTGGTGGTTTCCCACAAAATAAAACATTTTCGAGGGAATTTACACACAAATTCACTGCACATATTCAGTATTTACTCAATTCATGATCAAAAATATCATGTGTGTATAAGCTAAAAAAGTTCAGTTTCAAAGGATCCTTACCTCAATTAGTTCAAATGACATTTCTTTCTCACTGAGTTGAGACATGGCAGCCTTGGTTGCTGGATTGTATTCATTACTGATCATTTTATTGCAATTCTCCTGAAAAACAGATAATCAGTGTTACAAAAATCTTTACCTTGGATCTCCTACACAGTTACAAACAAACACTATGCATTTTCAGCTTATTAGCCAATCTATCACTCCAAGGTGATATCAACTTTTGAAGCACCAGCATAGTGTCTGTTGTTATGCATTTTTCTATATATATTTTTTTGACAATTTTGGACTAAATGGACATAATTTTCAATAGGCTACAAATATTGATCAAAATTATGAAAAAATTACGAAAAAATTATGTGGGACTAAAATTGTGAATGTTGAGAAAAGTTAACCTTGGCGCTCAAAGAGTTAATAGACATACTGTATAGGCATATTCAGTGGGTTTTAAATTCACGGTTTTATCATTTAGATAATGTGTTCTATGCTCAATTTTACATATTCACTGGGTTTTAATTTAGTGCATTTTCCAGTCAGCAAAATTAAAACCCAATGAATAATTAACCCCTTTACAGTATTTAACATGATGATTAGACAACAATCCATTTATTTTGAGTATTATTTGATATCAAACTGCCATTCTCTAGAATTATAATGTATGGCTGTTTACACTATTGACCTGCTTTTATTTGCAATTGCGTTTATCTACCAAATCCTTTCATGTTGTCAAAGCATTAATTCTCAAAACTTGTCTGTAAGAATTACTTTTCATGAGTAGTTAATTTCACTATTTGAGCACATTCACTTGGTTTTAACCACTACTTTTCTTTTCACCACCGATTACCTCTTTTCATCACAAATTCACAAAATAGTCTTCTTTATAGTCTGCACTTTTCTTCAGAAGACTGGGACAAAAATGGCAATTTTTGTTGAGTAAAAACTGAAAATTTACTAAAATTTTGTCTCTTGGCTCCAAAATTAGGGTTCATTTCCAGAAATATTGAATACTATGAGAAAAAAAGTGCAGAAACATTTGGGCGAGAAAGTTTGGTGTCCAAAAGATTAAACTCATGTAAAAAAATGTGATTAATTAATTGTACTTTTTTATATTCAACATGGATTCAAAAAAGCGAAATTCAAACCTCGTGAATAATTAATACATCTACAGTAGTCTCTTCCAGAAAAAGATCTAATTTTTATCAGAAAATCAATATCATATCTGTGATCAGACCATAAACAGTTTGTTTTATGAAAGTAACTGATCATAATTTCCGATTTGACAAAATCATATTTTTTGGAATACTATTCTATATTAGAGTTATAAGTATTTTGATAGTAAATACAAGATTCTTACATCATCCCCATCGTCACCATCCGGAAGATCATCTACATCACGTTTTCTTTTCCTACTATCCGATGGCGGTACAAATCCCAACATTTGCACACAATCTTCCAAGTAATACTCTGAAAAACAAATCCAAATTGAGTCCCAAACGACGATAACAACACACGCTAACAACGCAAAGACTCATGGGTAGACGTGTGTTTGTAAACAATGACATGCTATGACCACCTGACGCATGCACAGATGACGACTCCCCCGCTTTAAGGTATCAACAGGAGTAAAACGTGTTCGAAATTAATTAGTGATTCGGATATTCCTTAAAGGAGAGCAGAGGTCTGGCTTTTGCCACTCCGTACATGAAATTTGAGATCTATGAATGTATTCTGGCGATAAAAACAACTTGTATGTGCTGCGAAATGCTCTCAATATCGAGTATAAAACAGGCTGTGAAGTAGACGACAAACGTCCACTTTGTATGGCATTATTTCACCTCTAGAGGGCCACTCAATGACGCCATCAGTGAACACTGATAATTGAACCCATTCAATTCTAGTGCCTGAATCCCACAGAAGTGCTACTTCATCATACATTGTTTACTGACAATTTAAAAGTTGAAACATGATAAGGTGTTGTCGGAGTTACCTCACCTTGCACAGGATGTGTTCTTCCATGCACTTCTACTACTGGACAATCACCAAAGTATTGTGAAAACATTGTAGTGTCGATGGTTGCTGACATCAACACTACTCTCATGTCAGGGTAAGCACGTACCATATCACGAATCACAACCAGTAAGAAATCAGTCTGAATATTGAAAATAAACACAGCTGTCATTGTAACATGGAGGGAATTAACAACGTTCGGTTTCATTTGTTTCATTATTAACTAATTGACTTAGATTATATTACAAAATCAACAACAACAAACCAAAACCAACTCAAAATTCAGGGTAAGGCCATCAATGAAGTTGATGACTTCACTTACCTGGGCAGTAATGTAAGCAAAGAGGACAGCACAAGTAAAGACATCAAATCAAGAATAGCCAAAGCCAGGAATGCCTTCATAAAACTAAATCCAATTTGGAAATCCAACCAATACAGTCAGAAGCTTAAATTCAAGCTATACAATAGCAATGTAAAATCTGTCATACCTTATACATGCAAATGCTAGCGTGTAACACAATCCGACATGACCAAGTTAACATTTTTCCACAATGCTTGCCTTAAGAGAATTTGCAGAATAATCTGGCCATTGATCATCTTCAATGATGACCTTTAACACATTCTCAGGACATTATTATTGAAATTAAGAGCTGAAGACTAGGATGGTTGGGTCATGTTCTTAGAATGCACTTCGCTGGACGCCACAGGGTAAACGAAACAGAGGGAGGCCAAAAACCACATAGAGAAGAACCATTATCACAGAGCTTGCTCAAGCAAACCTGACCTGGAGTGGAGCAGAGATTGTGGCCAAGGATAGACAGAAATGGAGGGACCTGATTGCAGCTTTACGTCTCGGTGTGGGATGAATAGGACCACACACACTTTACAAAATTGATAACTTACATTGATATCTCTTTCATGGATTTCATCAATAATTACATGTGATATACCTCTCAAACCAGCCTCTAATTTCCTCAGTAGAGTACCTAGTGAAGAACAGAAATCTGGGCTGTGATATAATATTTGACCACCAGACAGACAAACAGACCTATCAAAAAACATGGGTGCTTGGATGCACAATTTCTGTTAATAGGCAATATATTCAATAACAAATACAAATATAGCTGCAACGGCTTTTAAGTAAAGGGACAGATTACATTTTTCACACATATACTTTCAGGTTTCAGATTGAATGAATACACATGGTAGTGACTTACATGCATGTATATGTATATTATCTAGAACACAGTTTTGTAGTAATGAGAATTTTTCATCATTTCTTGTGATGCTTGCGATTTGTCTCATACATGACACTGACTTATTGTTATCACAAGCGGATTACCATGAATCATACCACAAGTAGAATAAAAAATGAACCCTGGGTTGATGTAATATGGGAAATACACCTCTAATTGTCCCTTTTTTCAGAAATCCTACAGCAAGCACCCCTGATTACAATAATCCACACTCCAGGTATGGGACTTACCAACAGTGCAGAACAGCATAGCACCCAATGCTCTCGGCAACACAGATTCAAATCTCACAGAGTAGCCAACACTCATACCCAGGTGTTCACCACGTTCGTTAGCCACTCTCTCCGCTACAGATATAGCACTGATTCTTCTAGGCTGAAAGTCAAACACATAGTAACACTTTCAGTATTAACCTGATCCAGTCCCACCTCTATAGACAGCCAACACAAACTGCATACCTTTGTAAAGTGAGAAGTTTCCTCTGTCCATTCAGTGTACAATTCAGACAGGTTGCACTATATCTAAGTTAGCTATGCTTAGCAGAATTGAACAGCCATTGAGAAGCGAAGAATTATGTTTAAACATTTTTTTCAAAGCTATCAATAAAGAGCCATTGCTCAAAACTTCTAGCTAGTTTGAATAGTTACTTAGAACAACAATTACCAAATATTATCTACTATATACACTGTATCAAGAGTCTTGTTGCTTTAGGCATTATTTTTTGATAATTTCAGAATATTCAACTAAATCCGTTTTGTCACAGGATTTTCTCAATGCCTCTCAATGTTAATATCAAAGTAAATACAAGTGAATGGCATTACAGTAACTCTCCTTCATATATGACCTTAAAGTTTAGGATCACAGTTATCAGCAGTTAAAATAAACAAACCAGGCCCTGAAAGCTTAGTAAGAAATCATATATTTTGTATAATGTAAACTCACCTGTGTTACAATAATATTGCAATATGCACCTAGTCCCATTTTTATCATTTCGTCTAACAGAAACTGTGGTACCTGAAATTCAACAACATTACACATTTTTAAATTTAACTCATTCTGGAAAAAGTTTTTTACAGTAGATTACATGTGTTCATATATCCACTCCTATGAAGAGCAGATGATATTTCTGTTATCTCAATAATTTATTTCAACTAGTTATGCTAGCTACCTCAACTAGTTATGTTAATTATTTCAACTAGTTATTTCAAAAAGTTGTTCTAGCTAGTTGATTAGTTATGCTAGTCATCTTAACTGTTTATGTTAGTTACATGTACCCGGTATATCAAAAATTATCTCAAAAGGTTATGTTAGCTATCTTTACAAGTTAAGCCAGTTTCCTAAATAGTTATTCTAGTATAAGTTATCTAAACTAGCTATGCAAGTAATTTCAACTAGTTATAACATCTAGTTATGCCAGTAATATTAATTGTTATCTTAGTAATTAGTTATCTCAAATAGTCATGTCAGTAATCTCAACCATTGATGCTAGTTAAATCAACCACTTATCTCAACCAGTTATATTAGTTGTCCTGAGTAGTGTTGCTATTTATTTCAAGTAGTTGTTTGCCAGTTGTGTCAGGTCAACCCCTGAGACTATAACTTACCTGTGTAGTCTTACCACACCCTGTAGCTCCTCTGATAATTACAACTGGATTTCTGTTTATTGTCTCTAAAATATTTTGCAGTGAATCATGTACTGGTAATTCGGCACGTTCAGCTAACATCTGAAATTAACAAAAATAATAAGTGATAAAAATACTGTATTTTGTCGAATGGAAAAAAGTGAATCTTAAAAAAATCTGATTACCCTTGTTTGATTTTTAACTAAGATGTTTTGAGAAATAAATTTCAGCATCATTGTCTCCATAGAAAACAACTTTCATACTTTTCTTCTATGCAGTACGTACTACTGTTATTAAAGACAATGCACATATTACGCCGATGTATTTGTATTTTTGAATTGTAGTAGCTAACCCATCAAAGTATCTCTGAACACTATTACACAGTTTGTAAAAAAAAAACACATGTAATTATTAGGTAACTTGACAAGTTTCATAACAAGTAATGACTTTAGGGTCACAAAATTTGCAGAAATGTCTAAACTATTCATTGATACATACCTTCTGCAAGTCCTTGTCAGTAGCCATCTGATGTTGTTGAGATTTCTGCAAATCTTGACTCACTTGTTCCAATGGAGCCTGAAATTGTAAAAATATCAACCATTTTATAAGTGATCCTGAGTGTGACATGTGAGTTTTGAGTTTTTTTTACTGTGACGATAATTTACTCACTTTCTGTTTACACAAGTAAACCAATGGTAGTTTTTAAAGCATGAGTTTGCTCCTCGTGAGATTGTTATTGCATACTGTAAAATACTTTATTTTTGCTTGGAATTAATAAGGAATTAATAAGGAGTGATTCAGTGAAAATAAAATCCAGCGAATATACATTTTTTCCTATATTTCACATTCAACTTGTCAAAAATCAGTGAAAATAAATTCCATACAAAACACCCAAAAAGTCTTTTAAGTGAAAATTAATTCCAGCTAAAATAAAGTATTCTACAGTATTACCTTATATCATTATGAAAGTTGTATACCCTGATATTATAAATCAGTTACTGTTTAAATTGCAGCCATCTCACTGATGCATATATGTAATTGCATGTGTAAAGTTCATGTGTTTATGATTTGTAAACGCTACAACTGTATGGTGTATACAATCGCAATTACATGATAACGAGTTATTGAAAGCTTTAGCAAGCAGATGTTTTGCATAATTAACAAAAATGCAAAAAATCTATTGTATGCCTGTATTTGCTAATAGATGATTCAAGGCTATTGAATGGAATAAAATCAGCAAAGTGGATAAAAAATACTCTAGAGAGCAAGAAGTAAATCCCTTAATTCCTATCTTCTTGTCAACGCTAGAATTTACACTTTAACACTTTGATGCAGATAACATATGTAAGCTGTTGCAATGCTTGTTTACAAGTAATGTACAGTTAAATACAACCATAGAAATTTACAATATGCATAAAGACATATTGCATAATGTATGGCATTACGAAATAGACATACTGCCAGAAATGTGTGTCACATGACCAAGTGGTTTAAAATTCATTATTGCCATAATGCCTATGACACCATAGTATAACTTACAAAGGCTAGAGGTCCTTCATCAATGTTGCAGCTTATCCAGGGATTCCAGTTTTGTTGCGGTGGTGACCACGGTACAACTCCTCCTCTAGATGGCTGTGAATTCTGAAATCTTTCTTGTTTTGCAATTACCAACGAAGTCCCAGATTCATTTCCCTGTCACGACAACACAATGTGTTAATTAGTAATGTATTCAATTGTGTGACAATTTCTCAGTAAAGTAGAATGATATCATAAAATGTGTACCAATCAAATGCACTGTACTATAATGAATTTCTCTTATACGATGTAACACACTATTATATTGGTGGAAAACTCATGTACAAAAACTTTGAAGTAACAAATTAATATATATAGTACCTCTTCTGGTTTCACTTCTGGCACTGGCCGCACGTCAAAAGCCTGTAGTGTGTTAGACAACTGAGTCTCCAATTCTGGACTCATCCCAACATTATAAGGTGGCATCTGAAATGGAATAAAATAAAACCAACTATTATTCAAACAAACAAACACAAACTTGCTAAAGAAAACGTTAAAATTACCCTTAAATTCAAGTCAGAAATGAAGATGTCAGTTTTCTTTTATGATCACCCAAGCTACACACAGATCTCTACTTCAGTAAATAAATCACTTGATCATTGGTATTTTGAGAATAATTTCAAAATGAAATTTATTCAAAATTACTTTGATTGAATATTTTGCTATTTTGGAGGGCATCAATATATACATGTAAGGCATCAGGGTAAACTGCTCACTAGTATGTGTGAATTTTGAGTCTAGTTTAGTATCTGCTTTTCATTGATGCTTAAAGAAGAATCGCTGTTTCTATGATTAAACCCCTACAACAGATTCAACAACACTCATTTTTACTTCTCAATGACTGGATATCCTGGGATCTGTGGGGGAATGCAGTTAAAAACCGGACTCCTTGAGCGGGGGTATACAAATGTCAGACACGGAGACAGCAATTCGTCTAAGAAACTAATAAACTAATGGTTTATTCAACAGCGAATGCTGGAACATAGTAACGAGTTACAAACTGAAGAAATACATATCGAGAAGCGTGTGTTTCATTCTTATATACCCTTAAATCGAACGTCATAGGAAACATAGCCCACAAAAAAAGAGTGAAAAAAGGCGGGAAAGCTTGAAGGACAAACTTACGATCAGTGATTGGCCATGTCTATGAAAATACTATGTCGTGATTGGCTCTATAAATACCATGGTAACAAGACTAATTAAACACACGTAATTAACAAGAGGATTTACTTTTAGAATCCGGCTGGCTAATATAAAAGGCTGATATATAAACTATTAGTATCACAGCTGGTACTACATGAAACGGGTGTGGAGTCGCTTGTCCTTGAATTTCATATAACTCGGAGTAACTTTCTCCGACAGGATCATACAACTAACAACTACCGGTAGAAAGCTTGTGATGATATATCTCGCCCAATTCATGTTTTTTTTTAAGACCACAACAATGTTGGTGATGACATACTTTTAAATGATGACCGTTCATTGTATGCAATTCCATCACATAATTCACCTTGTGTGACTGGTGAGAGTAAGGACAGCACACATAACCAGGTTTAAAATTACTGTAGTGAAAAATAATAGGATTTTATTACTGAGATTGCTCTGAATTTTCACCACCAGTTCCAAAATAGTCCTGTCTATAGTCTGCACTTTCCTTCACAAGATTGGGAAAAAAATAGTTAATTTTTTTTTAGTAAAAACTGACAATTGATTCAAATTTTGTTTGTTGGCTCCAAATTTAGGATTAATTTCCTGAAATATTGAAGAATATAAGAAAAAAGTGTCGAAACATTTTGGCAAGAAAATCTAGTGTTGAAAAAGTTAAGATTAGAACAATTGGAATATGTCTGCGTGACATATAGTGTGACAAAAGTCCACGGGTACTCAATAATATTTTGAAACAAAGTAGGTAATTAGTTGTTCTGATCTTACAACATTCAGAGCAATCTCAATGTTTAAAATCTTGGTTTTTACAGTAATTTGCATGCTAGGTTTGGTATTTATTTTTTAGCACACAATACTGTATCATCAGCATAAGACACTAACAATTGTAATGGTACACGTAGCCACACAGTGAATATCTGTCATAATAAAATACATACTTCTTCAGAGTCTTTCTTCTTTTTCGGACCACCATACGGCTCTATAACCCCGAGATGAAATAGCTGTCTGACTAGCGATAACGCACATGCCTGCGATCCGAGCTTCTTATTAGAACCATGTTCACGGGCATATACATCTACAAAATAAAAGTGAGAAAGATGTGAAAATGAATACAGTGGTCCCTCACTAACTTGCACCTCAATATCTTGTGGTCCGGGCTACGTCGCAGGTATCACCATGGCTTCCCAAAATCATAGTACACATGCACACACCGTATCTAGATATAGTCACTATTAGAACACCAATGCCAAGTGACAAAGCATTCAGAATGGGACAGAGACGCTTCATATTACTTCTAGTCTACTTTCATAATTATTCACAAGTCATCAGCTGATGGTATACAATAACAATTTCAAAATTGCATCATCTCTCAAAATTCCCCAGATTTCATTTTTTTTTCACCTCCCTTAAAATTTTTTTCTTGCAACAAATTAAGAACAGATATTTGGTAAAGGACAGTGTTAGTGATGATGAAAGTAACAAATCATCACTTGAAAACGACCACCTAGACACAAAAAATACCTCACTTTTCAAGGTTTTACCTTTTGAATTTGGCCAACATTTCAGAAATCACTGATTTTTATACATTTTACTATAACTATAACAAATATTAGTCATGTGAAAACCAAATTATCTATGATTATTTTGCATCCAAATTCTACTGATAAGTTATGCAACCAAATACCAATATCAGTAATTTATTTGATCTGGTAAATACTGCCCTCACAGTTCAGATATTTGCATAAATTAGCATAAACATGTTGGACAGCATCATGATAATGAACTTACTTCGCTTCAGCTGCTTCACAAAGATAGTTAATTCAGTAACAAAACTCCTGAAAAATAGAAAGCAAAAATGACATAAAAATAAATCAGTAAAACAAGTTTACAAATCCCGCATTTCTGGTAGCATTTGGCGATTGATGATAATGTAGTGGTTATGTTGGTTAACCAAACATGTCAAAAACAACCTAAAAGCAATTTTATTTTAAGCATCATCAACAAATAAATTTATAGTAGGATAAATCATGACATAGTCCTTGTACGTTTTCCTTGTAAAATTACAGTGTATATGGTAAATATATGTATGCACACATGTCTAATAGGTTCATAGGTTAACCTTTTCACCACCAGTTTCCTCTTTTCATCACAAATTCACAAAATAGTCCCGTTTATTAGTTGTAGCATTTGTTCCTTCAGAAGATTGGGACAAAAATAGTCAAATTTTTTGAATAAAATCTGAAAATTTACAAAAATTTTGTCTGTTGGCTCCAAAATTAGTGTTCATTTCCAGAAATATTGAAGAATATAGGAAATAAACAATTTGACCTGCAACAACGTTCTTTCACATGCTAGGTGAAATCTGTTATTAACCAATCAGAATGCTGCATAGTACTTAATTTGCCTAGGATTCCCGAAATGCAGAAGTGAAATATTGATTCAAAGTATGATTTTTGGAATTGATTTTGGCGAAAACATGGTATGAATTATTTATAAACTGGTAATTAGCAATTTTTGAATGGTGAATATGGAATGAGTATTTACTAACTATCACGGCTGTTAACAGGTCATTGTTTATGCATGGTTACCACTGTGTTATTTAAATTCAATTACACTATTCGTAAAAGGCAAACAATAATCAAAGACAAGATTTTATGATTAGACAGCCAAATTTAGGGCATTTTAGAGGGATGCTTAGCCGAGCATGGGCGGTAAAGTCTGACCAGTACGGTATGTTCCATGAAAACATAAATAAAATAATATAAATATGATATACAAACCTGATACTGTTGAAATCCAGTCATTTCTGGACACTTGATATATCACCTTTTATGGAGAAACCACATCAAAAATCACTAAATATTCACTTTATATGTTGCTAATGGTAGTGGAGAAAATCACTTTCACTAACAACATCAACTTAATGCAAACAGACAATGGTGAGTCTCTCTACAAAACAACATGGGGGCAAGAATCAAAATATGGCTGCCATGATTTAATTACCAAGCCATTGAACCACCAAGTAAGTTAAAAACCGATGACGTATTCATAGGCAACTGTGATTTTTGATGTGGTGTCTTGATCAATTCTGCAAATGGTGATATATCAGGTGGCATTTCAATGCTCTATCGGTGTTGACAAACGAAACACAGAGTGAGCATTTATTAGTAACACCTCACAAAGTCTACACATGTCTCACAGCCACAGAGTCTCTTTCATAACATATACATAGTATGCAAATGAACTCTGTAATAACCCAGTGACTTTATGAGGTGAAACTTTACAACATGTAGTACTACTAATCTCAAGATATACACAACAATAACAGCTAAACACCAAAGGGACTGAGAAATGAGTTCAGTTCACATAGGTGTTTACATACAACTGTATTACCAATATTTCTCTAATTACTGTTAAATCTGATTAAAAGTGATTTCAGCACATATAAGACGATGACATTTTATAGAAGTTAACACTACTGTTCACTGATTTTTTTAGCAAAATTCCAGACAATTAGTCTTACAAAGTACCTGACCAGTCAATTAATTTATTGAAAAAAAAAAAAACATAATAAAAGTTAAACCTACAGACAAATTGTAATTTTGAATTGTGTGCATCTCATTTTATCTAAACATAATAGTTTATGATACAATTTATTTGTTTAACATTATTTCTTTTCAAAGTGTTGATGTTCTAAATGAAGTGCTCTGGGTTTATGACTTTATCAGAGAGTTTTTTTAAACATTTGGTGATTGGCTGCCCACTCAAACTAAGCCATGGATTTGGCACAATGGGGAGTGGCGAGACATAATGCATGCAATACGCATGCATACAACAGTGATTACGGTCCCTAACTTTTGATTCTGTATTCAGGAAAATTTAACCAAATTGTGCCAAATTAGCGGTTATTTGAGATTTTTATAGATAAAATTATTACCAACGTTACCTATTGTGATCCGGACCAACCGTGGTGTATTTATACTCCGCATTGATGCGATTTGTCTGCATAAACTGATGTAAACGAGATTTGGCATTGTCAAAAGTCCAGTTGCCATGGAGACCAGCATTCAAATCAACACTTTCACTCTGTTAAAAATATTTAGCAGTTATTGAGAATTGTGTATTGTCATTACAGTGTGATAGTTATTATAAGATACCAGGAAAATTTTTAAAACTATGTGCCATTTAATGTCTCAGCTTTATCCTGATACTTTTACTAATTTAAGTGCTAATGGTGCACCATAGTGTTTTTTGCCAGAAATCACATTCAAAGTAACAGGCTGTGTGAAATAACTTTCTATCATTATGGCATCATGATTTGTCATAATATTTTTGCACTAACCAGGGCCAAAAATCTGATCAAGATTTTCCAATTGATTCTATGACACACTCACCCAGTGTATAATGGCTTTGGTGTCCCAAAATATAGATTCGTCTTACCTCCTCAAACTTTTTACGATCTCCAGCTGCATCAAAATACTTCTGTCTGAATCCCTCCTCTCCTCCACCAGGTTGACTAGCATCAAATAAAGATGGCAACATTCTAGCTGTACCTTCTCCAGGTCCTATGAAACAATTGCATCATACTGAGACAACAATATTGTTACACATCAGTGGTCGTAGTTCTGACATAGTCACATGTATACACTGTACATCTCAGATTAAAATTGTAACAAGCCAAACATAATATACACTTTATCAACAAGATTACTGTATTTGGTCTATTAGAAGCACATCTCTAATTGAAATGCACTTAGCAAAAAATTGCAATCAACCTATGCCAGATAAATACAATATGACTTTGTTCAACAATAGACACACATTTCGCTCATTCATGTTAGTGCACGTGCTACTTACCAGGTAATACAGGATTAATGACATATTCTGCTTGTGCTACAAAAGTATAATTCATCAAATCAAATCAAATCAAATCAAATCTTTCATAATACACTTTTCATGATGTTTGCAAGACAGCAGCGTTACAGTATGTGGAATGTGTTGCATTACTCACCGATACTAATACTTGCGCTTTGATGTGGAGGGGGTGCCACACCAGACGGCAGAACACCAGCTCCATCAGGCAATGCAGCACCACCAGCAGTCTCTAATACACTTGGTAATGGATTAGCCTGTCATAGAAACAGACATGAGCAACTACACGTAGTAAATAAAAGAAAACTATATTTGATCTATTAGAAGCACATCTCCAGCAGAGGCACATGTCAGCCAAAATTGTAAATCCACGAACCTCACACTGATATTAACAAGACATGTAGGTAATTGCATGCACTTCTAATAGAGCAAATACAGTATCAGTATTTGAATTGAAGTCATAACATGTCTCGCTGAATAATCATACATCTGTCACTGTAACACCGTAAGTTACAGAGCGTCGTATTTTGCGGTATTGCACTGGGTATTTTCATTCTACCATATTAGGAAATGCGAATTCCAAATACGGGATAATTACGCGCATAAGCATCCTCTAATAATAAAAACAAACATGGCAGCTCCCAGTGCAAAGTTTGATTGGACCCCACACAAAGAAGTTTGCTAAATCTGTTTTAAACTTTATGGATTTTGGTATTCTCAAAATGTATGATGTATCCTTGAGAGAAAAAGATACTCCCATTGCACAGTCTTTGTGAAACATAGTGTAAGGGCAGTTCACATTCTATCAATTAAAGTACAAATTTCAGCGATCTCTATCACCATAATTTAAAACAAATATCACTTTGTAAAATACATACCCCAGTTTGTGGGACCTCACTCGCCAAGCAATTACCAGTTCTGACGAGGTAGTTTACAAAATCCCTTGCACAGTTTGCTTGGGCATCTTTCTTGCTCGTAGAATTACCAACACCGATGTAATCGTAATCTTGTACACGTACCTAAACACACAATTTAATGATTTACAACATTTCTTTCATTTTATGACACAAGTAACCATTACAGAATTAATGGAAATACAGTACAGTACAGTGGGGTACTATCAGTAATTGTCGAAATAATAGCCTTGGTATCAGAAATTTCTTGCCCTGTTTGGTGTACATACATGTAAATTAAACTATTTGTATACTCACTTCACACATGAATCTCTGTCGATGTTTGGATCCAGCACTTCGGAATTCATATTGTGGTACAACTTTTTTCTTCCCACACCATGAATAGAGAAAGTTTTTAATATCTGCCATTGTCTTGCTGAAAAAATTATAAATGGTAAATTGACACTTTATGAATGGATGATTTTTTTAAATATTGCAATGACAAATAGGGGATGGGGAAAAGGATGACTTGCATTACTGACAAGTATAGTAGAATTAGAGAGGTAGCCCGGGGTCTGGGTGGGTGATTATAGTTGTGTTCACGTTACACGAAGTACGGGCTAAGATTTAAGCTGATTTAGGTTTATCTAACATTTTTGCATTTCGGCTAGACCCAATTGCATCCACGCACATAGAGGGCTAAGGGGCGCTATCAGTCGATGACCTTTGGTAAGCCGATATTTACGAACGAAAAATGGATAACACGAGGTTCTATTTCTGCTGCTGGCATGTTTCGTTCTAATTTTGAAGCTACGTGCACAGGAACGCGGGAGAAGACGGACTCAATTTATTTGGATGCACGGAAACAGTATACAACGGCGCAACAGAATACAGAGTTTTATTAATGCATGTTGTAGACAGCGAACCAAATTTATTTTGTCTACAATTGGAGCTGCTGTACGCTCTACTACAGCGAGCCGATCAGTGTGGAAGCAAGCGCGGAGTAATGACTGGTGGAATAGAGTCGTTATACGAACATGGGAATGAGAAAGTTGGATGTATTTGATCACATGCATAATTTTCACACCCAAAGGTCGCCGCAGAAGGCGCTCAGCCCTGGGCTAAGCATTCGCGCATACTTCGTTAGCCTGTGCTAAGGGTCTAGAGCATGTCTTAAATTCGGATCAGATTTAACCCGTACTCAGCATTCCTTAGCCCGTGCTAAGCGTTCACGCACGTTTTCTTAGCACGGGCTAAGGAATTTGACCTCTTAGCCCGTGCTAAGAAGCTGTGCGTGAACGCAACTATTCACTCCTAGTTGGCTGACCACTCAAACACTGCCATTAATCCTGCTTAAGTGCAGCAAATTAGTGCACACTGTTTTCGACAAAACAGATGAAGCAAACACAAACAAATGATGGCCAGAAACAGCACTGAATGCATTCAGTCTTGCACATCCACCACATTTATTTTATAGCAGGATCCAGGGCACCCGACAAGGGAATGTAAATTTCGTCTACTCTCACAGGACTGTACTCAGGGCTAATGGCCTAGAGAACTTCTGGCCCTGCAGATTTGTCAAGGGATTTTAGCAATGGTGCTATACAGTATTTAACTCGCTATTATCGGGCAAAATGGACAATCTTTCTTTTAAATTTATTTATTGGCGCAACAATGACTTTTGGGAAAGTAAAAATATTACTAGTAAAATCAACAAAACAATGTGTACAGTCGTAGATCTGTAATAGACTGTATTACACATAGTCGCGACACTACATGATTTGTAATTCCATGACATGGCGTTGATTTTAGACGGGTGTAGAAGCTATTTTTAAAATTAAATGCAAACTAAACACACAGAATGTACAGTCTGGGGTACAGTGTGCAGTGCCAAAAACAGAGGCAGAGCACAGTCCCTCTATAGAGGGACTGTTGGCAGAGCAATCATAAAGACAGAAATCGACAATCGGAGTCATTCTGGTCAAAGAGTCTTGCCGATTCATTATAAAATCACGCTATGTATACATCTTAACATTGGTTTGTGTTCTCGTAAAGAATACTTCACCTGTTTCACACCAGTGTTTGTGGAAGACAACAACACAACATCAGAAAGCCGGCATCGGCGTGTGATTTTTTTTTAACCGAGTTCAAACTCTCGCGTTGCTTGAAGGTACGGGACTAACTACTGTTGGCGCTATAAATGACCCGAGTACTGCAAGAAATGCGACCCCTCCCACCACGGGTTTTGGAGAGAAAGTATGGGGCAAATCCTGGAACATTGATACCCACATCAACCCCAGACTCGGTATAATCTGGGTTAAAAATACTATCGAAAATAACATCGAGATCACATATGGGGCAAGGTCGAGTGCCGCGATCCGAGGAACAAGAAGGAAGATGAGGAAGAAATTAAGACAGAGGGTGGGGGGTGGGGTAGGGGATGAACATGGTAGTAAGTCACTACACACAGAAAGTCATACATGTACAATATATCGAGTGTTTTACTGAGCTGAGTGTGCGAAATAGCCTCAAAACAAAAACGAAAGAACATTGCAGAAAAGAATATAAAAGACCCGATACTAGTAATATAATTACAAAGTTATATCATGGTGAAATACAAATAAGCTAAATACAATCAGGAATGAATTTCTCAATCTCCACGTGACATACGAAATTAAATTTATAGGTAACTATAAAAAAATTGTTTTAAGTTATAAACAAAAAGATTAGTCCTTCTTGACAATAGAGGGCGCAATCAAGAATAAATGTTTCTTGTCATGCATTCAAGTAGAAATCACTTGATATTCACGGAAACCCGAGTCTAAATCGCATGAATAATTGGCGGAGAGGCATTGCGAGGAGACCCAAGTAGCGTTTCTTCTATGGTATATATATATATATATCCGTTATTAATATACATATGTCATCGTATCGCCATAAGTTACATCATTGCATAATTTTGTGATAATGCGCAGAGTATCTGCATCCTAACATATACATGTATAAGAAATGTAAATTCCAAATATGGAACGATTACGCTGTATTTTCAAGATAGCGGACGCTCTCCCACTACGTGCATACTCTGGGACATTCTCGCAATAAACTTTTATTCTTTTCTTGGAACATGATGTTGTTATTTAAAAAAAATACTTAAATATATTAACTATGACATAACTATTTATGCCGAGCTTGTGATAAAAAAGAACGAAAGAAAGCTAAAAATGCTTGTGCGCATGTGAAGTTCTTTCAAGAACGATTCAGTGGGAAGTTGTTTGGAAGGTCATAAAAGTTGCTTTGAAAAGCGGAAAAGTTGTTTGAAAAGTTCGCAAAGTGGTTTCAAACGACAAAATAGTCGTTTGCAAAAGTGGCTTTGAGAGGCGAGAAATTTGTTTGAGATGTAAAAAAAAATGTCCTCTGAAAAGTCATAAAAATTGTATAGCAAGGCGGAAAAGTTGTATGAAAAATTCACAAAGTGGTTTTAAAAGATAAAAGAAAATCGTCTGCAAAGGTAGAAAATTAGTATTGGGAGGCGGGAAATTATTTTATTATTAGATGAGGAAAGAAGCCAATAAAGTCGTGAAAGTTGCATTGGAATACGGAAAACTTCTATGAAAAGTTCGCAAAGCGGTTTGAGAAGACAGGAAAGTTGTCTACAAAGTACAAAAAGTTGCTTTGGAGGGCAGTAAAGCTCACAATGCTGTTTGATAATACAGGAAATACTAGTACTTCCTGTCAAAAGTCGCAAGTCACAAAAGGTGTTTCGAAAAACGGGAAAGGTTCGACAATTAGCGAATGCAGGACTTTATGAAAGGTTCACAAGTATTTTGGAACGTCTGAAAAGTTGCTTGCGTAGTCTTAAATGTTGCATTGGAGACCGAGATAGTTGCAAGGAAAGTTCGTAGAGTCGTTTAAGAAGGCAAGAAAGACTCCTGCAAAGTTGGAAAGGTTATTTTAGAAAGCTGAAAAGTAGTACGAGAGGCCGGAAATGTAATTTGGTAGATCAGGAAAATTGAATGTAGTATCATCAACTTATACTGAGTGCAAATGGTATAAATTTTATTTTTAATTTGTGAATTTTCCAATAAAGACAGGATATTAACGAGGCTCCGATCACGTTTTACGTCTATGTTTATTTCAATCGCTTAAATATAACAGGTGACCAAACGCTAAATGGACAAATAAATAATTGATAACATGGGATGTTAGTATTTCTCATTATTGAATGCAGCACCTGATAATAACTAAATTCAATGTGGATTCGAATATTTTGAAAAGGAAACATAGTGCATGCATCTATAATTACGGGTCACTACATCCTCTTATCACTCACCAGCGTAGACGTCACTTTAACGAATTACATTGACGTAAAGAACTATTTGAATCGATTATCAAGACTGTACGAAGCACGAAGGTGACGCATTTTCGGACACATGTCATACAAATATGAATTCCATTATATCATAATAATACATTTAAAATAAATAAGTAAATAATGCGCCATCCTGGTGTTGACCTTACACATTTACACACACACATTTCTTACGGAACCCGTAAACCAATGTCCCCAAAGTCGCAGTCTTGAGATTTTAACAAGTCTACGGTAGCTGGAATCTCCCGTAATGTCTGTTGAAAATTCACCCGAGGAATCGTGAACTTCCTGGAGTTCAACCCTCGTTAGGTTAGAAATTAACCCATTCGTCATAGGGATTATAATAATCCGAAATTTTGGCTCTTAAGTCCTTGAAACCCTCTATGTTGAATTCAAACTAGGATTATATGATATCCAGTATTTCTTAATAATAATACACAATAATAACTACACTTTCTTCAGCGTTTTCAGACATTCTCCCGAGCGAAAAAAGAAATATCGGCTCTAAGTCATATTTTGGGACAAAAAATAGCAACACAGTGAATGAAATAAAATATACATTTTAAACAAATTTACAATGAAATTTCTCTTTGCTCAAACGATATGATTTGTTCACTGGAATTCATAGTGTAAATAAAACAAATAATTTTATAAAACAATATTACCGTAAATGACTACTTTTCACTGCGTTCAAATTTCGCTGATTCACCATTTCAGGCATATTCATTGGATTTTAATTTCACGGTTTTATCATTTAATGTGTTCTATGCTAAATTTTACATATTTACTGGGTCTTAAATTAGCGCATTTTCCAGTCAGCGAAATAAGCAAAATTAAAACCCAATGAATAATTAACCCTTTTACAGAAAACAATAAATATAAAATAAACAAGAAACTTTCCATGTACTGTAATCATAAATTCCATGATTTTCGTGGAAGGTTCAATAGCAGGTTTTTCAATAAGTCGGTCGTCATGATGACATCATGAAAGCGTTATTTATCCGCCCTCGTGACAGCACACGAAAACAAGCTTAATTTCGGCGTTTTATTTAGTATCATAATTCAACAAAGCGTTATGTATACTGTCGCATACGACTTGTTTACCACTTCCGTGTGACTGAGAATGTTCTAGAACCGCACTGTGTCTGGGTGGAATTTTTAGAAGTTGGTTGAATAGGTAATAGGACACTGTAGGAGGCAATAGAAGGTAATGGAACATTCTAGAAATTTGTAGTAAGTTCCAGACTCATTATGTATGCTGATGTAATGGTCTATTTATAGACAGTGTGGGTATATATAGGGGAGTTGTTCAGCACTGAGATCAGATCGGAGATCTCGTTGAATTGTATTGGAGTTTAAGTATCTAGTTATTGGAGTAGTGGAGTTTTACCGCATTATTGTACTTGATGTTTGCAGAGTATAATAATACCAGTACCAGTTGAAGCCTCATCTGTTGGCTCTGTGTTCGTATTTTATCATCGCCGCCAGGGAAGTCTTTCTGTTACTGTTGCTATTTTGGTATTTGAACCATCACACCTGTACTATACCAATTACGGTAATATTACGTTGCGTGTGACATATACGTCCACCGTATCGAAGTATACCTGCGTCAGTTAGAAATAATTTCGGTGTAGTAAAAACGGCCGGTATCGAAGACAGTATTTCTTTACACACGTTATTTAGTCACCGAACTTATCAGATTGTATAGCTTTAATCTATGTATTCTTCAACAAATAACACAGTAGCGTACTAGATTGTTCGCAAATACCGGAATCTCAGTTTCAAGAAGCAAAGGACCGGTTGGTTGAAACTAGCTTAGTGCGCTCTTGTTTTACATCATTTTTATTGTTCGGTATTTCCGGATCAGAAATACCGACGCCAGTAGTTTTATTGATTTGGACGTGTTATTTTGTACGCGGTCATAGATATTACGACTGTTCTCACTTGAACGGTGGAGCAAGGCGTGGCGTCTCCGACAACCAATTCCACTTATAACCTGACTTCGAAAGTCAGGGAAAGTCGCGAACGTTTTGCATTCTAGGCAGGTTGGGAATTATTGAACTTTTATATTTTCGCCATTTTTGTTGTCACGTGGTACTTATGTAAACAATGGCTTTCCAGTTAATGCGAACTTGTCCCACTATACTTATGCTTATGAATCATATACTTAAAATTATGGTTCTGAATAAAACAACAGACAGAGAATGCTTTATTCAAAACCCCTTCTCGCTACCTTCCTTAACATTTAAATATATACTAGTACAATTGTCATAAATTCTGAACACGAGGTTTAAAGATTACAAACGTACATTTCAAACAAATTGAAAAATGTCGGTTTTCTAAAATGTCGAATGTTCATTTAAATGAAAAAAAAAACTCGAAGATTTTAATGTCTGCCATTTTAGGCACATTTTTTGTATTTTGAAATGCAAGTTTGGCATTTATGAAACAGAAGTTCTAAAATCTTTTTGTTTTTAGAATGATCAATTCTGTCTTTTCTTCCAGATTGCTAAACTTGAAGTTCAAAAACAACACAACCAGATTAACCAGTAATCGTGTACAGAATGTCGTGTGTGCATCATTGACCTTATGTTATAGATGGGTAATAATAATTTTTTGTATTTTCTAATTGTCCTATTTCTGACATATTCACGTACATTTTCACATCCAAATTAACTTACCAATAGTTCTGCTACATAGATTGGATGGCGTGTTAATTTCGAACTTGGCGGTGTCTAAAATGTATCATCATCAAGAGTTTGTTCAACAAAGAAAAAAATATTGCTCATGAAAACAAAACGATTTGCGAAATCTTTGTCCTGGTCATTGACCATACATGTGTAAAGTAACCTGCGGCACACGTGTTTAAAGGCATAACAATGTCGAATACCAATATGAAAACTTGTAAAAGCATATTCCTCTTCTTATATAAGTACGTGTTGTAGGATGTGGTGGAAGGGGAGGTGTATACAACTATGTATTACCGCTACAGTTATGTTTTCACAACAGCCACGTATAAGTCGTCGAGCCTCAGTTCGGTATACGACCATGAAGTGTGAATATGCCGTGAATTCGAACAGGTAAGAAATGTAGCAATAGGTGGTGGTTGGGATACATTTTATCTTTATCGTTGCTGATCGAATGAGCCCTTATTACAAGTCGTGGAGAAGTTAAATCTCATGAAACATCGGTATAAGTTACGTTCCGTAGTTTTTTTTAGTCGTTACCCGATGCGTCAGACCACGTATATGCGGGCATACATGTGGTTAGAGGTAGTTATGTCACGAGTTATGTTTTTTTTGGGCTGCTAGTTCCCGAAATCTTTGCAAGCATGCATCAATAATAGTTTGGTTCTGCCCGTATTTTTCTTGAAGTAGCGATATTGTGAGTAATTCGCGTTAGTTAGATCACCTCCAGCGAGTGTTCGTTAAGCTTCACCGGTAAGCACAGTACAAATATAGTCCCGGATCGCTGTGTATTGTAGCGTAGTATGTATTTGCACGCTCATAGCAAAGAAGTCATCTGGAGAACTTGAATCGTAGGTTGAGCATTAACAGCGAATGGCGGTTTGGCGTAATCGTAGCAGATGGCATCGTAACAGAAGTTGATGGTATTTAAATATTTTTAGCGTGTGGCATACTATAGCGGGCGTGGGAGCGGTGAGATTTGACCGTCGATATGATTGTTCGACAGAACCATCATAGCGTAGTTTCATCGGTATTAAAAACAGAGGCGGTGGCACGAAATTTTGCGAGGGGGGGGGGGTCTGCTCACAATCCCTGGAAGGCACGATTTTACTAGGGGGTCCGGGCATACTCCCCGGACAAAAATTGAAATCTAGACCTTCTTGAACGCTATTTCCTGCATTTTGAGAGGCAAATTTTGCTGACACAAAGGGTTTCAGCTTTTCAGGGTTTCGGCAGTTCTGCCCCCGGTGCCGCCGCGACTGTAAAAGCGGTGGTCGTCGCGCCGCGTCCTGTTAGATATGGAACTCATAGCGACGTATACAACGCGTGTAAAATACATTGTTCTCTATTGTGACTTCAAACAAGTTACGTGCTGAGGACATTATCTTCTTAGAAGAAACTGACAGCGAATGCTGGGTCTAAGTTATGATTGGTGACAACAATGGCACATGGTAGCACACAAGGTTGGTTACAAGTGGTCTATTTTAGAGCAACATCAAGTACATTACCTTACGATAAATTTGAAGTATAGACCTTTTGCAGTACACAAGGAATATAATTACCTTGCAGTCAACTGACCGGAACCCATAGTTTTAACTTGTTATTATAAACTGATTCATGATAAATGGGAATTTTGTTTTCACATTGCCTCAGACAGCTAGCTGTTTAATAACTTATAGAAACATTCTAGGTGACGTTTCTTATGTAAATGACTATGGAAGAAAACGACCCGGATGTACATGGCAGGGCACACCTGATACATGCATGTTTAATCTAGATCTTTTTATTGCATTCCTTCACAGCCTACCTGCGTAGTTCAGTCGGTATAAGGTTCTCTCCATGACCTGGCTGACCTAAAAAACGGGATCTCGGATTTCGTCACTGGAAATAATAATCTTTTTTAAAACTGAGGAGGAAGTATATTTCTTTAAACTCACTGATTATTTTTTGTTCCGTGAGCACATGTTGGACAGTGACATACCGTGTGTTTGGAACAATCGGAACACCGATACGAGGCACGGTAATTCAGTAAATGAATCCTGCAGTGAACAATACATTATAATAAAATTTAAGGTTGAAAACAGTACGGCATCATTTCTAATTCCTGAAATGAAAATAAAAAATGCATGATGGTACCCTCTATTTTTGAATGGACTATAATGTCACAACGGCCTTGAACAAATCACGTACTAACAAGTGACGTCACGCAAACGAAGTGCAATGATGACGTTATTCTCTGATAGGCAAACAAAAATAAATCAGTGAATATGAATAAATAATTTGATTATGGGTCATATAGAGGTCAACCAGGCTCGCTCAAACACAAACATACACGGACCCGTTAACCAACGTTCTCTAAAGTCGCATCCTTTGGGTAATAAATCTGCAGTGGCTTTGCCCCCTCCCCATTGTGTCTGCGACAATCTCACACAAATAATTGAATAAATATTTAAAAGTTGATTGGCAGAAAGTAAGAAGGGTGTCCTATGTTTAGATTGACTGAAAACGAATCAACGACTACATCACAAATTTATTTGATAGACACATTGTTGACAATGACACCCAGTCTCAAGAAATGTACAGAGGATATGTCTTTCTGTTCGGGAACAATGACAACAGATGTCAATGTGTATAGACGTTGCAAAACACTAATTCATCTCATAGATTTTCTTTTCTCCTAAATCTTTATTTTCGTACCTTTTTCACTCTTCTCTGGTCAATGACACTTGTTTAATATATGTACTAAAATATAAAAAAAAAATACTGGATGCTGGTAGTCTATATGTTTGAGCAAATGTCCTTCAGGTGAAACAGTGTCACAACAGTCGTGCCAAATACAATTACACACTCACGTTCTAACTAGGCACGTCAACCCAGCAAATGGCACTGACGCATATTACTATATTAAAAAATATTATTTTTGACTGTACGAGATATGAATGTGAACACATTTTAGACAGATGTTATAGGCCCCAATAACATCGATACATTAGTGTCAACCAGGCCCAGTCAAACACAATCATATGTAGACCCGTTAACCAATGTTTTCAAAAGTCTCATGCCTTAGTTATTAATTTTGTAGTGGCTTTGATCTCCCAGTGTCCAAGTCTGTGACAAACATGTTGAACAACAATTCGTTACCGAACATAATCAATATCAAATAATGCGTACCCTTTACCCACCTGCCTATTACCCATTGAGCGCAAACGTTTACTCTACCGAATTGTATATTTCAGA
The DNA here is from genome assembly GCF_978046115.1 of Saccoglossus kowalevskii. Classification (NCBI taxonomy): domain Eukaryota; kingdom Metazoa; phylum Hemichordata; class Enteropneusta; family Harrimaniidae; genus Saccoglossus; species Saccoglossus kowalevskii. The sequence continues at coordinate 10,030,360 of NC_140657.1, forward strand.
GAACTAGAATTCGTGATCAATCGCGGCCATCGCTGCCGGATTGCGAATAATCAAGAAAATAACTAGCTTCATAAATTACACTATTTATTTAATATTACATTACATTAAAGAAAAACGTAATGTAGTAAAATTGGAGTTGACTTGTTAGAACAACCTTCTATTGTTCATCTTCCCACTCACATATGACCATGATGATAGTTTAATGAGACGTTTAAGCATTTCACTCAACTGTAGCCAGCATGTCAATAAAACAAGCTATCCATCGGTGATCCATTACGATCAGTAAAAATGTTCTGCTCAGCAAATTGGCTGCTATCAGTGTTATCACAATATATTGTCCGCTCTCTGGATATTGTGCAAGAATGTATTTATAAGAACAAAATTACATAGTGTTTATCCTGTTCAAAGTCATTGCTATTCTGTTTGCAAAACCCTGTCTTGTCGAGCAACACGTTCAGTGTGCACTAGCGTCTCTTCTCCAACAGGCTAGAGTATCTGGTGGTAATTTGTGAAATAGCCTCAGGTGTAAAGCGACATACATAATTTTCTTAGAAGTCACAGCACTCCCTCAATTATTATTAACAGAAAGAAGTACTTTATTTCAATTGAAATCATTTTACTTACGTTTCTATTGCTAAGCAATGTATTACAGATTGTCAAATACAATCTTCCGCTGAGTATATTCAAGGAAGACCCGACATTGACATAGAAATAGTTATGATTAATTTTCCAAATGAGTCAAACAACCTAGTGCTCAGAGTACAAGCACTGCCTTTGAAATCGCTTCAGATATTGTGGTTTGATCTACTTTGTTTTACCCAATACATTGCAAAGACTACCTTGGTGCAGTTATAAAGCTGGAAAGGAGGAGAATAAGCATGTGCGTAAAAACATTGTTTTTATTTTACCCTAATCATTCCCTTATATTTGAATGGCATATTTCAGGCCAATCCAGAAAGGTTAATATATTAATTGTTTTTTTTCCCGTCAGTATTTTGGGAGTTGAGATTCACTGGTTTTTGACGTAAGCAAGGCCAATATATGATATATGCAAATGTGTCATAGCCTTCCTTGCATATATGTGTGTGGGTGTGTTATTTGCTGTGGTAAAATAAAATGAAATTAAGTCCCCGTTATTCAACCGTGAACCAAATAAATATAAATTTTCATCACAGAACCACACATTATTCGTGCGTGGTGCATGTTTGTACTTGTTTGTGTAAGTGCGTGCTTATATGCATGTGTATGTGCGCGCGTTGGTTTCTGTTTGTAACTCGAAGAAAACATAGGTATGACTTGAAATTTGGGACAAGTGTTCCCGATGTCACAGCACAACACAGTAACTGTTTAGGTGTCGAAGCCGATTGTCACAGCATGTTTTTTTTATATGTTTTTGTACTATATGATATAACTACGTTGGGAAATAGCCAGTGGCACCCAAATAGGCACACTTGTGCGATTCACAAAACCTTGCCACATTTCGCTGTTCACAGTTTGAGTTTATGTACGTTTGTTATTTAACTACAGGTTAGAATAGCCAGCATCCTTTGGAATTTGAAATGACGTTGCCTGTGCAACTACACAGCGCCTGGGCTCGTTTTCAGTTCAAAATATCAAAGGGTAATGTCACTGTATGCGTTTGTTCATTATTGAGCCACAAGAAGGAGTTGTTATATCTCAAACTTGGACAGAAGAGGTCAAAATCACAGTATGTGTGTCTGTACTATACAATATAACCACACACTTTGTTATGGGAAAATAGCTAGCACCTTCAAAATTAGCACACACTTCAAGGTTACAGTACTGGTTGATGAAAGCTAGTTATATAATAACGGGTAATGGCTAACACTTTCAAACTTGGCCGCATTCAACTTTTTTTTTTGAAATACAAGGGTTACAATTTCAGGTAAAATATAAATTTATGTATTTTCGCAACATAATTATAAGTTGAAAATAGCCATTGCCTTTAAACTTGACACACTTATTCATTATGTGACCCAATATTACATACACAATATATGTGTAGGTAATATATTGTATAATATACAGTACAGTTCCAAAAGAAAATACCGAAATATTATTAAACGTTATACGTGTATTAATCGCAAGATCATTCAGATTTCCAAATCATATAGAAAGTCTAAACTGTGGTTCTGAGTGTTGATATAAATATCGAGGAAGTCTAGTGCAGGTCGGCACCTGCTCTGAGTGTTGTCTACATCTACATCTACTTATGGTTGATCAAATATATTACATTTGTTGAAAAAGAAGTTATTTCATTTGTGGTTGGAATTACATTTTATTACATTTATGATCATATTATATTTGTAATACAACTTCAGTGAATTGTAACTCATTGATTGGCAGTGAAACGTGAAATTAATTTTCTGCGAATGATATGCACCATTGTATTATGCAAAATAAATATAGATTTTAAAATCGTGTATATAGGAGAATGTGACTGACACTGATTCGTGTAATTTGTACACAACTCGACTGAAATGCTTACTTCTATATGCATTAGCTCAAACATATAACAACACTTTATTTGAGAGATAATTCTTTATTTGAGAATAGATATGACATACATTTTAAATCATATATAATATGAACAATCTATCAGCAACAAATCACATATAATAATATTTTAAAAAAGTTTGCAATATTAGTACACAAATTTCAATCTCGGTTATATACAGTATTTTAGACACACCGCCCTCTAAAACCCAATGAAATAATTGTAGAGAATTTTATTTTACCCTATATCAAACACTAATAAATACAATATTGAAAGTTATTAATGTTATTGATAAAGAGAATCAGAAGCGCTATACACACGATTGTCAGAACTAACCAACTCTAATGAAGTATGAATACTGGTATGCTTTGACTTATAAAATAAAAATGTGCTAGTCAAATCACGACGTTGTTATGACGATAGCAAAACAATACCAACAACAACAAATTGTGCGAAGTGATCATGATATAACTACTACTTGTACTGCTTTTGTTTGAAGGTTTCGTCCAATATAATTGTTAATGTGAATATGCTCAGTTTAATTTGTAGCTCATTTGTTAAGTGTTCAGAATTACCGGTAATGTGATCTTATACACCACGTCATAACTTAGGTACAGCGTTTGATTACTGAAATTCTAACACGCTAATTCTAGACAGCCGTGTAAAAATATCCCGTGTTAACAATGACATCAGATATGTGTACAGAGAGTATGTCTTACTTATATTTTCAAATTGTGCAAAATTGTCAACCATTTAATCTGTTTTCCATTTTCTTCTTCTGTTTGTCTTCTTTTATGTTCCAAGCTCACCAAACAAAAAAATCAACAAGCCTAGAAAGATTTGAACGTTGGATCTACTATCAATCACGAAAAACACGTATTTTTACAATACAACATTTTACCATTATTGAATTTACATCATCAAACCATTCAATACTATATTTAGTTATTGCCATGCTTGTGCTTTTTAAACAGTACATGTTACAACAACCTGATGGTTCTCTTTCTCAACACTGTACTTAAACTTGCAGATACACACTAACTTATTTATAGTTTAATGCAGTAAAAACTAGTTTTGTTAGAATAGAATGTTCAATTAACTATATTATTGAAATTGTATTTTTATATATAGAATAATAAACAGTAAGCAAAAACATTTGGTCCATACTTTTTCTAGAATAGTGACTTCCATATCATGTTGTACTGTTGAACAATTCAATGTGTTTAATTGTATGTGGTATACATGACTGGGTTTGAAAATTAAATACAGGCAAGGGATAGTACGAAATCTGTAAACTATAACCAGAGAGAAACACAATTATGGATCAGATGATTTAGAGAAACACAGTTTGTAATCATACAGAAAAACATAAGTTGGGGTCAGTTGGAAGAACATCAATTTGGATTAGGCTGCAGAGGAATGCAATTTTGGGTCATCGCCACTCAGAAATACATAATTTTGGATCAGATGAACACAATAGGACTTTAGATAAACACAATATGAGGTCATATTGAGGTACACAGTTTGGGAAAAGATGAACATGATTTGCGGTCATGCAGTGGAACAAAATTAGAGGTCATGTAGACATATACAATTTATGGTTATAGAGATGAACACAATTTTAGATGACACGGAAGAACACATTTTGGGAGTCACACATAAAAACACAATTTGGGTTATACATAGTTTGAGGTCATACATAGTTTGAGGTCATACAGAAAAACACGAATATGGTGTGAATGAAAATGACATTTCAGGGATAGAAATTCCATGATTTGCAACTAATGAACCAGATTTGTAGATGGGTACACCAAAATTGGGAACCAGAATTTAGGTACTAACCAAACAAATCTTGGGACTGGGAAAGATTTGGGGATTGCGAATCTAGATTCTAGGATTAAGGAATGGAATATGGGCTGGAAACTAAATAAGAGAATTTGGGAATTGTTAGACTAGGACTGAGGAACCTTAATGTAGGATTGGTGAACCAGGTTTGTGATTGAAAAGCCATATTTATCCAGAGAAAGCGAGTTGGGGACGAGGACGGAAATGTGAGGCTGAAGACAGATATATAAGACATACATCTCAGACACAAAGAATGAGGGACTACATTTAAGATATATGATCATTAGTTGAACACAAAGGATATATGTTTGACAGATTAAGAAAGACTATTTAGTTGAGGAATGAGATTTTGGAGTGGCGAACTAGATTCAATTCATTTTAATGTAAAACTCGGAAGCATGTTCTTGCATTAGTATTATGAGGAATGTTCTCATAAGTTGTAAATCTTGATGAAAGTACACGTGTACATATATCACATACTGACTCCAATAAGAGTACAACTACATACTTCAATTTTAAATATATACATCACTGTGCTCAGACTTGATGTTCCATCTCGTTAGAATCATCATCATTTTCATCATCATCTACATCATCATCATCATCGTCATCAGCAAAATCAATCTCTTTGCTACCACACCCTTTCATCTGCGTGAACACATCTGGTCGAATTGGAAGCATACAATTCTTCGCTTTAATTATCGCGGCCTCAGCCGATCTTAACAAATCACTGCCAACCTTTGTGTCACATTCAGGAGCACTCTCATCAACAGCATTGTGAATGCTGTTGACTGTCTTTGACATGTCCCCTAAGGTTTCAAAGATGTCATATTTGAACCCAGACATGTCTTCTTTCAGCTGTAACATCAATGTTTCCTGAGAAGAAGAATCCTCTTCACCTTTACGGTCGAAAGTGAGTCGCTGTACCAATTGTTTGGCCAGCTCCTGAAACATATAGATAATATATCATTTTGTTCAACAGAACAATTTGTAGAAAACACTTGTTGAAAATTTGTCTAGCAGTGGTTGCGATAAATGTTTCTTACACACACTTCGAGTAATACAACTTCAGTATGCTGTATATAATATTATACCTCAACACTATCATAATTCAAGGTTTTTACTCACTATTACTACCTCATCTAATATGGCGCCGCGGAGAATTCATTATTGTTTAAATAGTTAGAGTCTATTCTATCCTAGGTATATTTGGATATGAAGACCATACATGATCAAACCATTTGTTTGTAGCGGTTTACAACTCTGACCTGATTGAAATTACGGAATGGAGATATGTGGATACATTTTTTTCCACAGATTAATAGTCTGTGGTCAATATCTGTTCACTCGTCGAGGCGGTCATTCTAGTTCCTCCCCATACAACATTATTGGAAGTAGGTTCACCTGTAAAATATTTCTGTATCACTGCACACTGAAATCATGTACATAATTAATTCCACACACATTTATCATGTTGGTACAGAAGTCCCGTGCAATTAATTTAACCCACAACTTTACGAAACATATATATTTATTTTTAATTGCCAGAAATTTGTCAATCAGACATTTGAGTATGAATTAAACAAATATTAACTGCATTTGGTGGCATATGAATAATTGTCTTCCTGATGTGACTATTAATAATATCACATCGCGAAGAACAACTGGAGGTTACAGTTAATACATGTTGTGTCATCTTCAATTCGGAGTTATACTTGTCAAATCCATTCAACGATTTGACCGTTCGTGACCCTATTGGTAAGCATTGTATCTCACCCTGCAGCTGTCTAGCCCAAGAGTCTGTGGAACAACAGTACTGTACTATAAGATGCTTATCCTGTTTATTGACAAGATTGTTTGGTTATTTCATACAGTCATCTGCCCACCCCGCTGCTTACCTGGCTGCATTTATTAACGTATACACATTCATATTCATATGTAGTGTTACCAGCAATTAATTTGCCAGCGACACAAGCAAAATATCGTTGTGGCAATACTTTCCTGATTGTCGTCATAATCCAAGTTTCCAAATCTATTAACATTTACAAATATTGCACATTCGCAATTGTGTACTCATACACTGTATTTGCGTGGAATGGCGGTGTAATTTGCTTAAACTGTAGGGTAATTCTGATTTATTCCATTCTACGTGACCGATTCTCTTTCTATCAGATTGTTAACTAGAATATGAGAGATGACAACATCAATTGTACTATATTCTTTTTTCATTCAATCTATTATGTTTCTCTCACATAGTATCTTTCCTGTAGTATCAAGCAATGTAGTATCTCGTGTGGCTGTAAGTTATCACATCCTGAATATGTCTTACAGATATCAAAAAACCAAGCCAATACAGGTTAAACAGTTTGACGTAAAGATTTAGCAGATAGTAAAAGCTCCATTTCAATTCCGTCTGAACAAGGTTGTGTGTGTGTTTTCATGTGCCGTGGGAGCACGCATAATTTCAACATACATAATTTTAACTCGGGTACATACCAGGGTGTCATTGAACCATTGTAAACAATCTTCATGGAAATTATCACAGTTTGACAGCTCACTATTTGTTTCATAGATTTGAACTGTGACCAACATTCAAAAGGCAGTACATTCAGTAAACAAGCAAAGTTGAGGTTTGCTAGGAATGCTCTAAGCAACAATGTTTTAGTTAAATACATTCCGCGTTAAACCATTTAATATAATTTTGTCTGTTTCATAATCTTTGCAAACACAAAAATGTCACTAATAAACATATTAATATACCCATATACGTGAATATATCGTGGAAATATAACATGGATAACACATTTGTATTCCAATAATAAACGTGCGCAAAAGTGTTTTGTTGTTGTCTTCAACAAAGTCCTGTAGTAAACCATTCCGGGCATTGAGGTCACCACATCTGATAACTTCGCCCACATTCATTACTCAATAAAATCGAGTAATTCACACGGTGTTGAATTTGTGTGTTGTGTGTGTATTTATTTGTGGTAATTACAGAGTCTGAGTCTGAATTGAGCGTCTTTCATTTTATTTTTTAGCTACCGACAAAGTGTTAATATATTCATTGTTACTATTATACTACCAGTGAATAACTTTACTCTACATCTAAATGAAATAACTGAATATGATTGCGTGTTATATGTGCTGGAATTATCAGACTATAATGGATTGATTATGAAATTTCATAGTTCATAAAGTATAAAGTATATGTGTCTTAAATCACTAATCACTATCTTTACATATGCAATTATGTTTGGACAGATGAATCCTTCTAAATTTACATGTTGACTGGCAAAACAGGGAAAGTAAATCAGCCTAAATGTATGTAATACATACTTCCTGGTACCATACCTGTACTGCAATCCCATCCCCGAGTTATTTATTTATTGCCCGTAAAGAATGCAGTGTTTTACTCCTGTTCAACGAATAATGTGCATATCTTACCTTGTATTCATTGTCTTTTTTCTCAATCCGAGTGATTTTTCTCTGATGATAAATAGATAGATATTTCAATTAATACATATTTCATGAAATACACTAATATCACACACATATTTATACAACAAATAACTCATGTCTATGGTAATAATAAATACCCGTTTTCTTGCATCTTTCCCTTTGATCCTTGACAAGATAAATGTTTTTAACGTCATCCACGAAGGGAGTAAATTGAACGGCGGAGACAGAGAAGACACTTCTTCGTAGTAGCTCATCCAAAGCATCGTTCTACTAAATTTCCACTGTATATCTGCATCTTCCTATGAATAAACAAAGCAGTGTGATCGACCAAAAGTTACATTAGCTAGTAAAATGGTAAGTTAATAAGTAATACAATATTTTTTCATGCAATTTACTCAACGTTTGTTTTTAAAGCTTAGGCAATTTTTGGGATTTCCTTGTTTGTGCATTTAACAGTTCTCACTTAATTAAGTAAATATATAGTGCAAAATAATGTCATTTTCCAATCAAAAATAGCCACTAAATTTAGGGTTTAATAACATTTATTTTACAAATCCTTGATGCTGATTAGTAGCAATCTCCTTCCCAACAAAACAGGGCACATTGTAGAACAAATGTATCTACTCAGGAAGTTTAAAAGTCAAGATTGCTGCTAAATTAAACAGAAACACTGATTGTATGCACATTATCAATTAATTGTGTGTACTATAGATGTCCTTATAGCAAGGTCAATAGCTGTAAACACCTGATTACAAAGTGAAGTTAACAAAAGATAACCCTATCAAGTAATCTTTAACAGCCTGAATTATCAAAGCTATTCACACGTCACAACCCATTACCAAGATTATAAGCCTCTACCTGTTACATGTCACAGTCTAGATACAATCAGTTAATCTGACTAAAGCTGCAACTCAGACTGTTGTTTAGTTTACTAAGGGGATTCACACATACTAACCATGGACAATGAAAGCCTGAGTGAATTTAGAAAGCCTCCTGTCTACAAGTGTTGCTGTGGTTAACAAACACTTCAGTGTCCTATCAGCATGCAATGGTGTGAGAACTCAGAGCAGTCATTCTACATACCCGAGATTGTGTCTTTTTTCAGAATTGAATTTCTACAATAAAAGTTAGAGATTGCAAGCATCTAGTAAGGTGTAAATTTAATTACTACACTGTCATTGATTAAATACTTTATTTTAGCTGGAATTAATTTTCCCTGAAGACTTTTTGGGTGTTTTGTATGAATTTTATTTTCACTGATTGATGATGAGTTGAATGTAAAATATAGGGGAAAAGGTATATTCGCTGGATTTTATTTTTACTGAATCATTTCTTCAGTGAAAATAGCGAAAATTAATTCCAAGCAAAAATAAAGTATTCTACAATACTTTTCATTTAGTTATAACTGTTATTAAACATCTGGCAGCAGCAAAAAATTACCAAATTTTAATTCTAGGCCATACTTTCTGAGGCGAGTGATCACTCCACTACCCTATCACTCAAATTAGAATCCAGAAAATCTAATTATCATTCAGTCTCCCATTGCATACAATTATGAAATGATTGTAATATCACAGCTACTCTAATCATTTAAGTTACTGTACTCAGAAGTGCTATTTTTAGCTTTCAGGTCATTTTCTATTGACAATACCAATAAATGCAAGTGGTTGAAATAGAATCCCATTTCTAAACGAACAAAATCACGCAAGTAGAAATTAAAAACATGTAAAATGCTTTCTTACAGGAATTTTGGGCAGGAAATATGGCTTATGCCGCTAAATGCAAATAGAAATCTAAAAATAAGGTGAGAATACCACATGCGTATTGATACGATCACATGACTGCCTTTATGCACATTTTGCTGTATCTTGTAATAACCTTATAATTACACACGTTCTTTTAATTGTAAGAATAAATTGCAGGTATTTTCAAAACATGCGAAAAAAATGATTTAAATCCAAAGAAAATTATTTATAGATCTGATGCATACATGTACTCAATGTTTTGGGTTTTGGTGAGGCTTCACTTTGCACTCACTGAATGCAACTAATTTTTGAAATGTACAAGCTAAAAGCAGATAGTTACAAATGAATACTTGCATTAACATTATTTTAGGCAAATTGTGTGCACGTTATTTCAAAATCCTCGGCTGAGAGACTAATATCACAACTATCAAAAGGGGAAAACATGGAAATCATAATAAATCTCTCCAGTTTTTGTATGGAAAACATATCTAACTATGAAAGCAGTGAAAGCTCAGTGAAACAACTACCCAATGTAAATCACATGTGAAAGGTTCAAAGTTCAAGCTCAAGATGACAATTTTTAATGTTATCTATTAATACAGAGAGAGGCCTACCAACATTCTTACATTCTTACAGTTGCATAAAGTATTAGGAATGACCTCTGAATAGTTAATGTGTAGCTATACCAAGGAGAACAAAGCCTACAATACCACAGGAATTCAATGCGGAAACCACACTCACAACAGGGAGCCTAGTAAGCTATTCCAGCCTCCCATAGGAAGCCTACTAGACTGTCAAAGGCTTGTCAAGACCTTCCCATTCAAAAGTAAAGGTTTCTTGGCAAAACAAACAATAACTTCCGGTTTGTATCAAGTAGGGGTAAAGGGGACTGGAGACCATTTGTCAAATAGCATAACAAGTTTCAATGGCTTCTAAGCACCATAGTCTTATACTGTTAATTTGAATTTATGAACTTTGTCTAGACACACTTAGACACAGCTATGATATTGCTAACAATTATAACTTAAAAGTAAGGAAGCTGTGTAGTAGTAAACCGGTTCTCAAATGCAAATCTTATTTTCTATTTGAATTTTATGAGGATTAAAATAACAATTTTAACATCCAACTGCCATGTAACTCCCTCAGACACCTTTGAATTAGCATCTTGCGAGGATGTATTCCGTGTTTTTCACAAATCAATGATAATAAATTCCATACAAAACGCCCAAAAAGCCTTTTCAGCGAAAATTAATTCCAGCGAAAATAAAGTATTCCACAGTATGATAAAATTGTTTTATAAAATATGTTCTATTCTGAGAAAACTGAAAGAATCTGTTGTACTGCTGGACAATAACATTTCCACTAAAGGTCAACTTTGCTGTCACTCTGGATTATTCAAATTCTAGTCTTGTTTTCGTTAAGTAATCATCATTGTTTATAATGCCTAAAATAAATGAAGGTAGCATCTTTGTTGATTTTGGACTTAAGGAAGCCCCACCTACAACAGCAATGCTAGACAGTAGTGGTCCACAGCACTGGAAGTTGTATGTGCCTTTACTTTCTGGATTAAAATTACAATGGATAACAAAAGATAGATTAACTCTGTAAATAACCAGAATGAACAGTATGTCTGTATATCTGCATCTTCTGATGAATAAACAAAGCAGTGTGATCGACCAAAAGTTACATTCATCAAATCTTCTTTATGAATATGACAAAATGGTCCAATCTCAGGTTTTGTTTACAACAGATAAAACTTCTCTAAAGAAAAATCCACACAAGCACCAGTCAACTAGAAAAATCGATACCTCCTATTCGACATCCAGACTCACCTCTATCCTGGTATAGGTATTACTCATCATAGCTATCAATATGTTAAGTAAAGCAATGATGGCGACGAGGTGATAAAAAGCAAATAGGAATTGTCCAATAAACTCAGTAATCCAATGGTTAGCTACATCTATCTCGACACTGGTTAATGGTGTCATGCCGAACAATGTCCAGAATAGAGTCAACATCGAGGTCTGAAAACTAAAGAAAACAAAGAATTAATAGTGAATCATAAGATGTCATATGTATACTGTAGTGGAATATCAGATAAAACTAATATACAAAAAAGGCTTAGTGTTCTATTGTGCTGCAGTATTCATATTGAGTATGGGAATAATACTTACTTGGGTAGAGCTGATGTAATTCAATTACTTACTTTTGGTATGGTATTATGCATCGGCGTATGTTCTTATTCTTGCAATCTTCCAGTAACTCATACGTATAGAGGTGGTACAGTTCACTGAATCCAACAGAAAACGCAACAAGAATTAGCGCGAACAATACCGTAAATTTGAGAATATCACCACCCATTCGTGCAAAGGAAATCTGCATAGGCCCAACATGTAAGTGCACAACAGTCATTCGTACCACTGCCAGGAAGCTAAACACCTTGGCGACTGCTAACATAGCCTCAGCAATGAGTAGTGGGTGAGTTGGTGGAAGATTGCCCACCGTGGTGTTCAAAACTCGCAAGTTGCTGTAACCGTGCTTTTCATTATTACTGAAAGGTCGGGAGATTTTGACTCGTGGAGAACGCTTCTTTCTACCAGACGTCTCACTAGGTGATAATTTACTTTCAAGTTCGTTGAATCTTAACTCCAGAAATGACACAAGTTCTTCCTGGAGTTGGTCAGTATCATCCAAGATGTAGTCAACTTTTTCTAAAATATTCAAGATGGCGATTCTTCCCATATCATCACTGTTGTTATATGGCTGTACGATGTCCTTCATGAAGGTATCCAGCAAGGTATACTGCGGGGGCGATGTTGACTGTACTACGTTCGCACTCAGATACGTTACATTAGTACCATCCTGCACGACAATTCCTCCTCCTCCCATGTTGACTGCGTACTGAAATATCAAGAACATTTCAAAATGAAACACATATATACTAAGTGTTTTGGGCCGAACAAGATTAAACTGCTGAAATCACAAACAGTATATCTGACACGAGTCTTTTCCGTCATGTGTTGTTCGAATTACTGAATTACTAAGCAATATGTCACTTTTTTTCAAACCAGTAGTTTGTCCTTTGTTTAGTTACACATTATATATAGATTATAACATGATTGCAGCTTTTGTCCAGGAAATATAACACTATTGGCCTTAATAAATACACATAAACTGAGTTCATATATTTCGAAAAATATAAATGGTCCTACCTGCCAAATAGCAACCATTCGGAATATAATCCATCCCCAATACAGTGCTAATGTCACATTATCAAACAGCTTTGTTTCCAGGTTATCAGTGAAGGCAGAAAATCCTTTATTTACAAGACAGCTTAGTTCCTTCCATGTCATAGCTATAAATAGGAAAGTACAGTGGTTAATAATATGTATCATATATTTCACAAATGTGACGAGTGTGTGTAATTTCTGTGATTTTATATCATTTAAAGACCAAAATTGTAAATAAATAAATACATACTGCTAACTAAGTAATACAAGGTTGGCCGTTTTAAATGTAATTGATTTTTAAAGTCAAATTGTCCCAAATCTTTTGGTTTCCCATATTACCATCTTTGATCTGTTTTTCTTTGTCCAGTTCCACTCTGATGGTGCTAATGATATATAATGCACAAACATTTCACCTACCTATGATATAGAGAAGTATAACAAGCTCCCATTGTGTTGGCAATAAATTCAACCCGGAATACTGCTCATCGATGTCATCGTCAGTCTCGTTGAAATTAACAAAATGCACTAACAGGAAAGTGAGAAAAACTAACTGTGACATCACATGACACAGAAACCTGACATATGGGGTGTTGAGGTAGTTGCCAGGTTTTTGCTTCGGTGCTACCATGTAACACAGCGAGATGACTGGAAAGCTGATCATTAGGATACATGACAGTAACATTGCTTTGTTCGATGTATGTCGCCTCCAGCCAGGGAGTCCTGCATACCATCTCTCCACAAGACTCTGTTGACTGTGGGGGTGTGCCACAAACTGTGAATAACGAAAATATATATGGTTTGATATATATATATATATATATATATTTACATTCGTAAACTGCTATGTACTATTTCGTACTAGTAGGTTGTGTTCAAATTAATTTAATCCAAAATAACTGACATTTTGTTTATCTTGGGCGGAACTCCATAAACAGTATTATATACATGGAACATTGTATTTGGTTGTTTATATGTTTCATTTCACTTAATTGTCATGTTAATTGAACTGAATATGTTTTTAATATTATGCAACAATGTAATGAAACTTTCAAATCTTAAATTAGATAGATAACATTTACTAAATAACACACATATATTTGAAAAACCTGTTGGAAAAATCATTCGATCCAATTTGATTGTAATTAAAGATAAGAACATTAGAATTGTAATGAATAAGTAACTTAACTGAGTGTGATAATTAATAATGCAAAACTACAGAATACAAATACTTTCTATGTCACTCGCACAAAAAAACTAAATGTCAGGGCATGTGTTAAGTATTATACAGTATAACTACATTGAAAAATAGGCTGTGTCATCATAATTTACACACGTTTCCCATGTAACTAACAAGACCTTGCTACATTTTGAAAATCAAAGATCAAGGCCACAGTATGAGATTATGTATGCTTGTTATATATTTACAGGACGAAAATAACCAGGGCCTTCATACTTGACACGTGTTCCCTGTGCGACCCAATACATCCGGACGCATTTTGGGATCAACAAGTTGAGGTCACTGTATGTTTTATGTATATGGAGCTCCAATGGGAATAACACATGTTATCAACAAGACATGACAAAGTTTGTATTCATGTGTGGGAAAATATCCAGCGCCTTCATGTGCTAAATTTGCATGTATGTGACAATATGCAGTTCACAAGATCTTTTTACATTTTAGGATCAAAAGTCAACTTTAAAGCATAAGTATATGAATGTTTATTATATAACTACAAAGGAGAATAGCTAGGGTCTTCAAACTTGGCATTTTGTCTCTATGTGTGAAATCCGTATATCATAATGGATACAATTCCGGGTCAAAAGTCCAGGTAACTGTATACATGTGTTTGAAGCCTAAACGTGCAAGTTTATATTTCCTCGGAATGCTGTCTAGTTGGAAGAGCAACGCAAGTGGAACTTTAATATGGCATGTCATTGTTTATTATCACTTAGAATACCTGGACGTTTTCGAACATATTTGGTGGTTGGGCCTGGGAATGTAAATCTCTAGAAAATTCAAATACAAATTGAAGGCGCGTTATATATAAGATGGCACATAGGCCATATGAATATATAAAGGTAGCATTGGTACACATTGTGCGTTAATACCTGTATGTCTGATGTGTGTCATTCTCATAATAATAATAATAATAATAATAATATAAATAATAATAATAATAATAATAATAATAATAATAATAATAATAATAATAATAATAATAATAATAATAATAATAATAATAATAATAATAATAATAGTAATAATAATAATAGTAATAGTAGTAATAGTAGTAATAGTAATAGTAATAATAATAATAATGGCATGCAGACGATATGAATCCAAAGGAACTTCAACGATCTTCACATTTTTTCTTAATGATAGCTTATCTTTATGTACCTTTTGGTACAGCACGTAATATTTTCCAGTTGCTAGATGAAAAAGCTCATAATTTCAAAACATTTAATCTTACATTTACCAGTCATATTAGTCTGGATATTTGTGTTCAAAGAACTGTGGAGCACAATGTTACAAAAGAGGTAACTAACTGTACAATGATTGTAGATGATTCGCGTGTTTAAAATTGTGCATAGGCAGACAAGATGTTAAGACTTTCACACACATAGTATTGCACATGTGATGTTGTTAAATGCTCTCTATAAATGTAATAAGAGCAATCAAAGGAGTAATATATCATAGTAAGATTTATTTAATTATGTAAGGCAATTGCGGACGCCAAAATTCAGTTTATGCGTTGACGAGACTTCTGGTAACTCACGTTGAGTCATGTAAACCTACAAATAACACTACCCTTGGAAGCAACTCAACATAGTAGTGTAGCAGCGATAATGATATGCAACACTATTGGTCGTTATATTTTACGATTATATTTACCAGTTCATAACTAAAGACGGTCGCAATGTAAAAACATTTAAATTTGCATTCCAGTATGTCATTTACCAAGCACATCTGTCTGTGTAATTTTTTTCTAAACGGCACAGATATTATATATTATATTTATAGTTTATGTTGATAGGGGGATGACCGATAAGAACATGTTCACACGCATTTCTACAATAAGTAATGTTGTTGATGTGATGTGTGAAATGTACACGTTAAACTATGTTTATACTAAATACGTATAATAAATTATAATACTTGAATACATTATAATATATAGGACTGCGGTGAAGAGACTACCAGTAACTGACGTAGAGTCATGTAAATATAACTTTTCAGATTGAGTGCGTTCGCGCCGTCGCCTCGGGGCAGTTTCAACCGCCCTCGTCGCAAAGATAGCGAACGACAAAACAGACAAGTAAAAGTTGTTAAGGTAATTTTCTCAAACATAAAATGCAACTCGGTGTGTTTTCAAAATAAATTGCAAACATTTTACACGAGTTTGGCTTACATGGCAATGGACCAATACAATCACGTGACACCACTTCCCCGGATTACGTTTGCGTAAGCTAACTTCTTCGGGGGCACCCGGGGTGGCGACGCGAACGCTCTCATGGATGTACAGCGTTAATGATATGCACGACTATTAGCCTGCCAGTCACGCCTGTCATGTCCCGGGAGTGCCCACAAGAGAAAACACATGTCTATTGAGAGAGTGTTATCTATATAATCTTCGAAATGAACCAATCACAGTGTTCATACAATCAAAATACGATAACCGTGTTTGCCAACGATATACAACGTGAAATGAGTGATCAACTCAAACATCTGTAATCTTTTTTGTCGAAGCTTTGTAACTGAGATGAGTTGGAATTGTTCTCATATGTCAACTTTTGAAGTATATTGATGATTGAACTAACAAATCCTTTGAAAGTTTCTTGGATTATGCACGTGACATTTGGCGCACCAACATGTTTGCTATGAATGCTAATTACAGACCACTTACTCTTAGAATTATTGGTTTTAGACGAGTTGAATTAGTGTTACTCACGGCAATTCCCCGAAGTGTTTTTTGTGTGTCAAATACACGTCAATATAAAGACTGTCGTACACAGAGTTCATACAAATTTATGGTTAAAGATGGGACTACAATTGACTGGACTGTAAAAGACATATAAAGATTGGATTTGGGTTAATATTAGACATAATTTGGGTACATCGCATTTCACTGTAAAATTATCATTCATTATGTAGAGTGAACATTAACTTTCAAAATATCCATGATGAGATTACCTCATTTGACTATCTGTTCGTAATTGAAGTTGAAGATTACTTTGCACAATGAAAGCTGATAAAAACAATCTAATTAATTTCATGGTGTTGCAGGATAACTCGAAACTAAGCTAAATTCGATTAAAGGAATACGCTGAACAGTATGTCGGACACATAAAAAGTGGTATACCAGTATATATCAAAGTGGTATACCAGTATATATCAAAGTGGTATACCAGTATATATCAAAGTGGTATACCAGTATATATCAAAGTGGTATACCAGTATATATCAAAGTGGTATACCAGTATATATCAAAGTGGTATACCAGTATATATCAAAGTGGTATACCAGTATATATCAAAGCAAATATATACATATTATGCAGAAATTAGTATTGTCAATAATATCGTATCGTTTTGAAATAGTTATAGTTTTCATTCTCATATTTATTGAATACAATATAGCGTTTAATTTAAGATCCACATTATTATATATATGTTATATATATTTGACACTATTATCCAAAACAATGAAGCCAGTTAGTATAATAGAATACATGTAATAATAAATAATGATTTAAATATGAATGGTACAGCTACAGCACAGTATACAATTTCGTAGCTATGAATGTCGATAGCAATTGGAAAGGCTATATTTAAATGTTCATAGAAACAATATGACTTGTAGGCCTACTGAATATATAAGATATATGTAATCAAATAGATGAGGATCGCGTTACATGTCATGACGGCGGTAATGTTGAATGTCATTTCATGCTACAGAAAAGTGACTGTGACACGTCATTTATTGAGTAACTTACAAGACAGGCTGTCTAACTTGCAAATTAAAGAAGAGACCATCCATTGATTTTCCTGAATACAATTACTTGTTATTAGCAGAACGGATGTTCCTGTTAACGTGATGTACATGTATTTACAGGTTATAAACGACAAGTAAAACTATTTGGTATATCGTGACGGAATGTAATACCTCTCTCGGGGAACATTAGCATATTCAGTAGGCGATAAATACCGTGTTATTTTTAAATAAATAATGATGAATATACATAATTATAACTATGCAGGTATATTACATGCAGCGAATATAAATCACTTCAATACCGTAGAATGACAGTGTGAGTGGAGAAAACGAAGCATGGGGCATGAGGCCATATGTTGTTAATGATCAAATAGTCGCTTACACTGCATGTTAGCTCAACTTTTTTGCCAAACAATTGCGCAATATTTAGTGTTATGATACTCGTAAGGCAATATGACGCACAATAAATATAAATCATTGAGATCAATTGGGCACTACAATGCATTGCATGTTAAAGTAATGGTTGTATTGTGGGAACAGGAGCAATACAATTATTTTTTAAACTAGCAAGCCTAATCCGACCAACTGCGCTGCCGTTTTGATGTGTGACTAATATGCACGCATATTCTTATATTATTAATATGTAATTGTTTTTCTATTTGCAAATGCTAAATGGAAAGCTGAATTACTATTGTGTGTGCTAAAACGTGGTTTTATAAAGTTGAGTGTTCAATAAATAATTTGTTGGCATAACTATATCCAACTCAACCCGACGACTACCATTCTTCACAGACGTATACTGGGATTTTGAGGTTGGTAGGCCGAGAGTAAATGCATCTACAGCGTGTTCAACACACACATAAATACTACCTGCGTAGTACACCGTATGTCGTGCCGAATAGGCCTATAAACTGTGTTCACAGTATCCACGCAACTAACACTAAAATAATAAAATTACCCACAAATCCCATATCTGGATTTCCGTCACTGCAACGTGTCAACAATACCCGGCTGTTTCAAGTATTACTCCTCTGATAAAATCGACCATTTCGCATGCTCTACCTAAATCGCTCAAGGGTGAATCACATGCAATGCGACAACTATAATCTTAGGAGTAATTATCAACACAAGTACGCAGCATCCATAACATTGCTGATTCACGACTCAGCATTACAATTTATAGCACAGATTCTCATCAGCTTTTCATCAGCCACGCAGCGAAAATATTCCCTTGGTGTTAGCGATCTCAAAATAATATCTCGATACCGATATGTGGAACATATTATATTCAATGAAAATGACGTAAAATGTTTAGATCGATATTAGATAGCATGAGCATGAGAATAAAAATACGTCATAGGGTATAAAAAAATTTATTCTTATTTTAAATTAATATTTTCTTAATTTCTAAAAATGGCTGTTTCTTCACAAGTTTTTGGAGATACGGGGCATATTTTTTTACAACCAGAAAAAACAAACGCCGACATTGTAATGCGAATCAAAAATGGTGAAAACAGCATTTGGTGTGACAGAGTAAATTCGAATCGACTGAAATTGGAACGTTGTCTTGAAAGAGAGTTAAACGGTGTTTTTGACTGTTTGCTCTTATGGAATCAAGTTATCGCACCGTCTCTGTCAAAAACATACAATGACGTCACTACCTAAAGCCCTTAGATGCAAAGTTGGCGTTCTTGTTGACATACTGTATCACGAATGAAGCTTATCTACCACTCAGTGGATGCGGCACCTGTAAATTTACTTTTAGGTATTTGCAACTGACGACCATATATCCTCCTTAACACTTAATATAGCTTAGTTTTTCAGTTATGTTTAACAATCATAAATATTAATAATACAGTGCTTACACTGTTTACCACGAGTAAACACAAATTTGCGCACTTGTTATAAGATGACAAAAATATGTATTTATTCATAGGAAAACACATTTTCAATAAAATATATATGACAGTATATGTTTTTTTATTTAATTAAAAAATCTATTCGGAATATTGAAACAACACTATGAATAAAGATACAAAGTGTTTAGCGCTTACATGAGATCGTTATGGGATTGCCTAAATTTTCTGAAAACTATCATGGCAAACGTTCTACGACACAAAAGACGGTCTTGTGCACAACCTAAAGTCTCGAGAAAAAGAAAATAATTATTACGGTGACCTCTTATTGTACATCGTGTTTGATGATCTTCCTGAACAAACCTGAAAGCAAATCTCACGAGGACATGGTAACAACGAATGGAATCTCTCAGATCTAAACTATCTCTGCCAGATTTGCCGTTCATGACGTAGAAATGTATTCATGGAATTCAATATATCTCAGGAAAACAATAATCCGGAAACGGATGTTCTACAAGGGTCCACATCTTGCCAACGATTGAAAAGCAAGTACAGATAGTGTTTCGCATCACACAGTTGCCAAGGTCTTTGTCTCAATTGTTTTTTGTTATCGCCGAGTTTGTGATTGCAAATTTTGAATTAGGTTGCCGTGTTCGCAAAACGAGACACCATATGTCATTATGCAGTGATTCGTTAGATTAGATTAGATTAGATTAGATTAGATTAGATTAGATTAGATTAGCATATCTCTTAGTATTTTGTATTCTCAATTGATTTATCGCAATTTCATGCTTTATAAAAGGCTGCATTATTTCTATTCATGTCGTCATTGTATTTTATTCCACTCACTTTTGCAGCTAGGAGAAATAGTATGACCTAAAAATGCGTTTTTTTTTCAGGGATTGTGGTTGAAATAATCAATCAGTTGTCGTTAATTTCGTCCAAATCAATACTGGGATTATATTTTCCAAACACTGCCTGAAAGTGATTTCTCTTCACATCTATGGTTATACGGAAGTAATACACGTAATAAGCGATATTCGCGGTTTTACACTCTACTGGTCATGTTTTCTCGTCACTGTAGAATAACGTATTAATGATAATATGCAGGAGAGACCCACTGATGCATATAGACTACCCAGCTGTTCATATCGACAGTGATAAATCAGTTTCACACCATAGCAGAATGAACACCATGCATGTAAAAATTACACCTTACAAAATAAATTCAAACATGAACTCATTCTATAACTAACACGTTTTCGCCACGAATAGTTAATGACGTCATTATATGTGTCAACTCGACTGTACACGTCTTCATTTTTATATTCAGAATACACCAATCTCGTTCAAAAACATATTTACTTAACATGAAGTGATTACGTGTGGGCTGAATACGCAAATCACAGAAGTGAAATGCACAACCTCCTAACAAGGAGCTTTTTATTTAATCGACGTATATTATGAACCCACGCCTATTACAAGAATATGGGAGATTAACGCAGTATGAAACACAGATTAGAATAATCTATCTATAATTCAAAATGGGCTAACATGGAATACGAATACCATTTCCAGTGCTCGGATATATGTTTTGATTCTATTATCTCAAAAATACGGGTGCATATAACATGTTCAGTATTTTACGTGTAAGAATGTCCTTCTTGTGTATACCGTTATATGCTAGCAATTACTGCTCAGGCGAACGCCGAGGTTCCCACCACCCTCCCTCCATGTCACGTACCGTACCGTACCGGATAGCAACGCGGTTAAGTAAAAATATTATTGAGTCTCATAATGAACTGCTTGTTACTTCTAGAATATCTATGATACGCAAACACTGGGTACCATTCAGGAATAAAACCAACATTCATTTTTTTTTAGATAAACCACTGGGTGGCTCTATAGGTTTGCATTTATAATTAACATTTTTATCAGTGCTATTTATCATATTTGCGAGTGCCTATTTTGGAACCAATGTAAGGAAATACATGCTTGTATTTCAAACAATTCTATTGAATATGATACCAGAATATCCATCTTATTATTATTAATGAATGTATATTTGTACATTTGACATGCAGCTTAACGTATATATCTATTTCGTAGCGTGTGAATACACTACAAAAAAAAAACGAATATAAGAATCGAACGCGTATTCACAAAACCTCATTGTCTCTTTTGCATAAATAATTGCCGTTCGAGAACTCCCATCGTCATTGTTTTGCCCCAGGGCACTTTCAGATTGATGCGAATCACGCGACTAGAATACACCTTAGCGCAGTACACCCCTGGGAGTATACTGACTACACAGACTACATCTTTCACGGAATCTTCGTCCATGAAGTCCCATTCCCCAGTCTAATAGTATGCTATCGGGTCCACGCAAAACAACGCGAGATACTAACACAGAAATGGTTAAAAGTCAAGGTCTTAGCTCTACAGCGGTAACGGCAATTTCCGAGAAGGTCATTAAAATCACTACTAGTACTGTTCATAATTCACTGAGAAGTTAACTCACTGATTAACACTGACAAAAAGTTTCATATTTGTACGTAACTCCTATAAGTTGTATATGATTCACGACACTGAGTAAAGTTAGACATGTCTATTAAAAAAATGCAGACAGCGTGACTACTCTAAATTGGAGAATATGGTGTCAAAATCCCTGGGGAATTGTTTTCTTTAAAACAAAAACAGGTGTAAGCGAAAGGGGTATTTATTTAGGAATATTTTCACGTGATGTTCTATGATTACGTCATATCTGTTTTCAGTATGCCCTCGTAATCGTGACCAACACCATGTGTCGTTCAGAGAACGCCAGCTGTATGAAGGTAGTATTTCGAAGCACATTATTCGTGCAAAGCCTTATTAATAACGTACTTATCGTTACTGACATTATATATCGGAAATAAGTTTATTATTCATAGTATGTCTAATGTTCCTTGACACATTCCTGGCAAACAGTATTATTATGAATTACGAGGAAATCCCGCAGGTAGACATATTTATGGAAGTGTAATTATTATCTAGGTCGTAACGTTTCCATGCAATGCTAGGCAATATGTTCTAAATTCGGTCAGTCTAACTGTTGGGTTAATGACACCATGGAAATTACAGATGTTCAACAGATGGTGTGGCGACGTATTACACGTTTATTTAATATAATTAATTGCAGACTTAACTCATTTTAATGTGCACATTTGTGCAATAGACGCGTTATCATTATGATTTAAAGCATGGTGACCACATAAATTATTGTAAAAAAAAAACATCCTACCTTCTTTTGATCATACTTAATGGCCGTTTTCACTTTAAATGGTTCCTTGAAATCACCACAGAAGCTATCACGTGACCATTCCTCGGGATCGTGGGTGAGAATAACATTCTGCTCGCTGGAGTTGCGAATATAATCCAACAAATCAGCGGCAAAGTTTTCACAATGCTGGGACATCTCAGCGTATCTTGACCGAAATTCAAACTCCCTCTCGCTCAGTTTACGCATCTTGCTGCTGAGTTGGAAGGCAGCTTTCAAGGGATCTTCGTTTGTCAGTGAGAGACACGCAACACCTGTCATGGCGCTGTAGACATTTATTCTTCCAACTGAATGCTGCAGAGTGAATTCTTCGCAGAGGAATTCGACAAAATCTGGGTCCTCAATGCGTGCCCCGTATTCCAACAGTATCTTGAGAGCATCAACGTTGTTATGTTGAGCTGCCAGCACAACGGGGGTCATATCAGCATGGAAATCATCGTTGGAAGATTTGCAATACAGTCCTCCCTAAAACAGAGTTTAGAACGGGAATTGTAGCAAACGTGTCAATTGTTATATGTCAGTTAAAGTTATTCACATTAATCTGTATTAGTAACAAAACATATGCAAACACTGTAGCACCAACACATGAAAATAAATTTTGCCATTTCAATTCCAATTCATAAGGACATTTTTAATTTTATTATTATATATTCATATTCATCATATATTGACTATAATCGGAATTTGTATACATGTCAAAAATCTGTAGATTTATAGTATGTGCCCATATCCTCTAGTGTACCTAGTTTATGCATATATTTGCATTCAAATTACGTTCGATGTCGGTATTTTATCGTGCAGGAAATTACAAGTTGTTCAATTGCCAAGTGTATCCTGCAGGTGAATTATTTGGTGTAGGTTCTACTACTGATAAAGTCAATAGAAATATTTGCATTCGTCACGTTGTGCTGTTATTCTTGTTGTTGTTGTCAAGGAAACTGAGGACGGTTTACATCATCCACATTATCCATTTGTGAAATACAGTTTAAACTGACACAGATGCGTCTTTCCCATAAGTCACATAAATCTGACAATTACATAGCCATTCAGGAATACATATTCTTGAACTTCATGTTAAATACATGAACACTAAGCAGTTATATGCTCTTCGTTTATTTGAGTGCATTAAAAATATGTACAGAGTAAACGTAATGAACACATACAACTGTCATTCCAATAAACTTGACCTTCAACTTGTAAATATGTAAAATACATAGATTTTTCTGACGACTGATCTCATCTGACATTATCTTGTCTGCATTCAACTTAATGTTGGTGTTTTGCATACCTGTATATACAAAATAAACGGTGCTGTTTTATTGTTGTGATATCAGAATTTCAGAATGAATAGGCGAAGCTTCGTGAAGGCACGATCCCTCTGTCGATGTGATACTCGGAGTTAGCCATGCGAGAACATCAAAATATCATTCATTCGTAGAACTGCCATAATACTATGACGTTAGCTGTATCAAACCAGCTCCACAAGTGATATCAGATGATAACCTCATATATCTAACACCACAATAATACAAGTTGGCATCCCGTAAAGCGCTGAATCGGTATTCATTCTAAAACATATCTGCACGGGTTCGAATATCAGGATTTTGTTTTCTTATTCTTGATAATCTACGTCACCAACGTAGACGTCACATTCGAGCACTTTCTATTGTTTACACTGGATGCAGTAGCGCTATAGCGCGTGTCGGAAATAGAATGCCGTCACTGAACGCAAAGGTCGTACAACGCAAAACGTTGTCATTTCGGGCTGTTATCTCTCATTAAATTATAACTACACGCACGAAAAAGATGTATGGTAATATATACAGTATTATATTGTTGTATAATACATATTAGCCCGAGTTTTATGGTTTATGGCCATTATTCTTATGGCAAAAGGTTATCGCAAACTTAGACATAGAGTAAACAAACAACTTTTAAAGTTGACGTCATGTGGATCCTACTTCCGGTCAGCATGTATACATGTTGCTACGCATACTATGCGACCCGAGTCGAATGTACGCAGTCGGGATGTCCTTCAGTGACAAAAATATGTCGTTTTATTGCAGCCTGTCAAAAAACTGATCCTCGGTAAACCGTTTTGTGTTCAGTCTACACAACGTTGTCCAAGAAAGAAAAAGCGAACGATCTTGCCATTGAATAATGGTATATGTGCTATAACCATTGAGCAACTGTAAAATATGTTTTGCCAAATGTATCACAAATGACCTCAGTGGTCAGAGGAAGCATAAGATGAAATAGCAAGAAAAAATAAAACAATGCATCATTCCCTGACAAGTAGAAGCAGAGATTTATATTCCCCAATGGATACCATATTTCAAGTTGATGGAATAATTAACCTATTTATACAAAAATGATTATAGATAATGAACGCAATAAACCTAATTAAATTGAGAAAGTAAAGTCATTATCGAATTAAATATAGGTCAGACTAAACCAGATAATGTGATTCGTAATTGGATGATGACACTGAGATGTGATTTATCGTTTTGATTAGTACAAGTTCAATGAAGCAATATCCCGGAGGCGAGGGCAGAATCGATATATCACGGTACTTACAGTCGATGAATCAAGGTCTGCACTGTTAGCTGACATCTTTAGAATCAATATTATTTTCTTTTGTGAATATTTGTTAAATGAACATAATTATGATGTAAATACAAACAATACAAGATAAATAGAATTGGGGGCGGGGGTAAAATTGAGATTGCGGTTACCTCTTCCGAAGAAGTTAGTTGCTAATGTTTATCGTCCTCGAAATTCAAAAAAATGTGCTAATTGTTAAAAATCCAATACGATTCATTTCTAACACGTGCATCGACCACATTTATGTAAAGCAACAGAAATATCTACATAATGTACATGTCGATTATCACATGACTTTCTCACAAACATGCCTTACATGTAACTTACATTGACATTTCAATATCATTCAATATATGATCATTATGAAATTGCCAATGCTTCCATATTGCCTCAAAAGTATGAAACATCTGGGAAGTCATATCACTTAAGACTAAATGGGTTGTCTTCCAACATTCCACATACTACCATACCATTCGTTTTGCATTTTTTGAAAGACTGTAAGTCTACGGATTTTGATAAGACAATTCGAAATTACCTCATGTAAGCGTTCTAGTTATTTTGAAATATCCTACTTGTATTATTAATATATGTTGAACTGTGCACGCATTCCCTTTTTGTTCAAGGAGTTCGTTATTATTAAAGCGGGGGAGTCGTCACCTGCTCATGGGTCAGATGGACATAACGTGTCATTGTTTACAAACAAGCGTCTACCCATGAGCCTTTGCGTTTTTAGCGTGTGTTGTTATCGTTGTTTGGGACTCAATTCCCACGCGTGCGTAGGTGAAGACTCTCCCGCTTTAATGATTTCTCAGAATACATAACATTTTTGCCTGCTTTCTCAACAATTATTCCAACCAACGTTTTGTGGGATCAATTTTGTTTAATGCTTTGTAAAATATATGGTTTATTACATTGTTTGAACAATCATCTTTTTTTTTTACTTTTTTTGCAAAATGAATTATTTCGATCTAATTCAGTGAGGGAAAAACGACTTCCGCAATCAGTATAGAGTATAGAAATTGCAAGAGATAAATACTCATTCTCCATTGTTTTACGTGCCACATATGATACTTCGACTAAAGGAAATAGATGTGCTTTATGTTAGTTGAGGCACCCCTTTATGCTTACTCTTTTTAAATCCTGTATGAAACGCGCGCGTTGTGGCATTCTACGCACGATTTGTACGTCTGGTATCAGCCAGCTCAAGAGCTAATCAATAGGATAAGCAGCCTAATCCAAGCCAAGATGTTAAAATGGATTAAATACTGGCAAATCAACGTCTTCATATGTATGTTTCTAAAGCATGCTTTTTTGTTCTTTTTGAGTGTACTTGTTTGGATTCGGCAGCCCTCAAAACCTAGTATTACACGCGATAACGTAAATAATCCAGTGCGTTGCACGTTTTCCTCGTCAAGGTGTGCTGGCTGTTCCCTCTCCGGACACCAGGGAGAATATTTGCTGTTGTACTTAACAAAGAAGCTTAGCACTAAACACATAGGGAAGTCTATATGCTTAAAGTAGGATTTCGATAGTATTATAATCGATATCCCCATTGGAAGATTTGTAAGCAAAAATGTTCATATGATAGTCAAGTCAAGAATAATTTACGTCAATGACGTTTACGGCCATCATACATGTGTGACCACCAATTTAAATTTTCTAGTTCCAAAGTTCGAGTGAAGATCAAAAATGTTTTTTTTTTGTGGTCCGTATTTGTCAAACTCTCTACTCGACAATATTGATATCTTGAACTTTTATTGCCATATTTAAGCGTTTTGTTTGATTTATTTCATCTAGGAGTAGGTTGATCATAAGTCATTTATTTAATTATTATCATGAATGTATATATGTTGTTATATATTAAACATCATGGTAGACTACACTCAGGGACGTGATCACAATCAATCAAGCAGTTTCCGTCTGATATCCGCGGAGCTAACATATCCACCGTGGAGTTCCGCTGATTTCGCCTCCAGAATATTGCTTTATTGCACTAATCAAAACGATAAATCGCATCTCCCATTACCTGGTTAATAGCTCCGATTTCACTCATTAGCTTTTAATGAGGTCACCCGGAAACGGATTTTTCCTGTCCGAATACGAGCAGGTTCAACTAGTCAACTAGAAAGTTTAACTGCCAACTGTTTTTGCAAAATTAATAGAAGTTGGTTCAAAGTTCAGGAAGCTGAAATTCCTGTTCTGATAGAGATTGTCAATTTGTTTTGGTGCAAGTGCTTCCAAGTCAGCGAAAGCGTCTTAATTATATTCACGCAGTTTGACCTCGATGGTTTGACGGGTAGTTGACCCCCACCCTCTTCGCGCGATCTCCAGAAAAACGAATTGTTGCCTAGTTACGATGTGATGAATTACGTTATATAATTCAATTGTGTTTATCATTATAACTGTGAATACTCGCTGTTACGGCACGCCTGATTGGCTGAAAAAGAGTATGCGCACTTGATTTACCCAGAACTCTGTGCGAATCCCCCTTGATTCTGGCTGCTGGCCATTTTCGTTCATGAAATCGTCGGATATTATCAGAAAACGCAGGATTTGTGCAGTTTTGAATAAAACCAAGTTAGCGATTATGAACATTGATTATAAACGTAACACCTGATCTCCTCTAACATTTTTGTTTCGCATTTTAAGGTAAGAAATCGACATTTGAAACCGACAGGGTGTCGATTTACTAGGTGCCGTGTTTCACAACTTGTTTATTTATATACGTATAGCGGATGATTTTTTTTTGAAAATTAGTATTTATTGATTTTCAGCCCCCAAGTGACTGTGATTTTATCAAATTTGCATAGTCACGATGTTGATAGGTCAGCAAAAACCTTGCTACAATGTCCTAAAAATGTAAAAACGTACGGGTATACATGATTTTTTTATTTACGTTCAAATTGTCTTATTTTTCACACAGCAATTAACATTCTTTTGGAGTTAAACAACGGGTTTCCAATTTGTTACAGTCTGCTGGCGAAACGAGGCGCCGCACTGAATTTTCAGCTCGTGAATATTCTTGCATACATTTGCATTTCGCGCGAGTTCATCGGAGCACAGGGGACAAAGCAGCTCCGCGGATACCGGACCGGGAACCGCTAGTTTGATTTTAATAACCTCTTTTAACTTTATTGTGTAGTTTCACATTTGGCTGATGTTAATGCGATATCCTGTAATGTGTAATGAATAAATGAATATATATGCGTCATTATATTACCAGGATGTTGGGTATAGTCACATGGAATGCTATTGTGACTTTCAAGAATATAATAGTGCGTAACAGATTAAGTATTTGTTTTCATAAATATCAAGCACATGTATTGTTACACCACTCTTGTACTTGTGATCCATTGTCAAGGTTATTGTATATCTAACAAAACTTGTCACTGTAAATTAAAGAGCGGTGGTCGTTGCGGTGTATGGTGAATAAGGTATATTTTCTAGCTGACGACTTACTGGTAGTTCATTTCTGTCTTTGAGGCATCTACATATTGACACCACTGCAGGTGTGTAACCCACATTCACGGCTCGCAGCAACGTATCCCCCAGGTGAATTCGACGGTCCGAAGCAAGGATTTCCAGTACATCTGAAAACAAAAATGTATAAAGAGGCGAATAAAAATAAAATGATTGATTATAATTTGAATTTAATTGTATTCAAACGCATGTGCTTTGTTTAATGTCTCGATGTATTCGCAGAATTCGTAGAATTCGTAGAACACTGTGCATAGACATGACATAGACATGTCTGATATGATGTATACCCGTCACGCGTAGTATCATCTATAATCACGCGTTTTACAATAGAACCCTATTCATAACTAAAATTGAATCTTACTATTTGGAAAAAAACTATAATAGGGTAAATCATTTTACATTCACTCCTTAACATTATTACCATTCCAACAAATTTACCAAAATTTGAAAATTCCTTTCTATCCTGCTTTCACCTATAACAGATATCATAAATGAATCACTTCGCACTGGAAGTGTTCCTGAGAAAATGAAATGTGCGCTGATTAAACCTCTGCTCAAGAAAGCATCGTTGGATTCAAACATGCTGAAAAATTATCGACCGATTTCTAATTTGTCTTTTATATCTAAAGTCCTTGAACGTGTCGTTGCATCCAGAGTGAAACAACATTTAGAGAATTATTCGTTGTATGAAGAGTTTCAATCAGCGTATCGGACCGCACATAGCACTGAAACGGCTCTTTTGCGGGTCGCTAACGATGTACTATGCAGTATTGATAATTCTAAGAATTCAGTTGCTCTCGTACTTTTGGATCTTTCAGCCGCTTTTGATACTGTGAATCACAGGATTCTCATCGATAGGTTGAGATCAAATTTTGGTTTAAATGGTCTCATCATCAAATGGTTTGAGTCGTATTTGAGTAACCGCATTCAAAAAGTGAAAATTGGAAATGTATTTTCTGATATGACGTCTATATTAGAAACCGGTGTTCCACAGGGCTCCGTCTTAGGGCCATTATTGTTCTCAATGTACATGCGTCCATTGGGCGAGTTATTGCGACGTCACGGCGTAAAATATCATTTTTACGCCGATGACACACAGATTTATTTATCGGTTTCTGAAGATGATCAAATTCGCGCCCGGGTGATACTTCAGACATGTATTCAAGACGTTAGCGATTGGATGTCTTGTAATTTCCTACTTTTGAATGTGTCGAAAACTGAATTTGTGTGCATGTCGTCTCGGAGATTCTCACAAGACTCGTGTCCTTTGTCTAGTATCGCAATTGGTGAAGAATTGGTTAGTGCTTCGTCAAGTGCTAGAAACTTAGGTGTCTTGTTTGATTCGCAGCTATCTATGGAAACACACATTTCTACTATTTGTAGATCTGGATATTCCCATCTAAGAAATATTAATCGTATTCGTAAATCATTATCCCAATCTGATACTGAAAAGTTGGTACATGCATTCATATCTTCTCGCTTAGACAGCTGTAATTCATTATTGTCTGGTCTCCCTGTAACTAAGATAAAACCTCTTATTCGTGTACAAAATGCAGCAGCCCGCCTTGTCACTCGTGCTCGAAAATATGACCACATTACAGACATTTTTATTAAACTTCATTGGTTACCAGTTGTACAAAGAATCAATTTCAAATTACTTTTACTAGTGTATAAATCTTTGTATGGTTTTGCCCCAAATTATCTATGTGAATTAATCGAATTTTATGTACCTAGTCGTAGTTTAAGATCTGAATCAAAGTTTCTTATTAAAACTCGTCAGGTGTGTAGTAAAAAGTCCAAGGTGTTATACAAAGACCGTGCTTTTGAAAATTTAGGTCCTAAACTTTTTAATGAATTACCTCTGTCTGTTCGTTCTAGTCCTTCAGTAGACATTTTTAAATCCAGACTGAAAACGCACTTATTTAAATGTGCTTTTAATATTTGACTGATTGTTTATTGTATCAGCGCCTTTGATCTTCATATGTTGGAATTGTTGCGCTTAATTAAATAAAGTTATTATTATTATTATTATTACCAAAGCTTTGAACTATTTATAGAATATGTATTTATTAGGTTATTACATTTGCTGGATACGACCAGTAAATATATTGATATGATTGACTGATACAGGCATAATGCACATATCGGTAAACATTCAATTCCCCCATGTATGATCTTAGAATAAACCTAAAAGCACGCCAAAACTAAATTTGTCGCAAGTAAGCTTTTATTCGTCGACTATTAGCCTACTCAATAAAATGATAACTGAAAATTCTTTGTGAATATTGTGCAAAATGGATATTGCGTATCGATTTCAATTAAAAATGAAATCATAGTTTTTAGATGTGGAGACCCACTCAGAAGTTAAAGTTTGATGTTGGAAGAGAAATACGGCCCTACGGATCAAGCTCATAAAACAGATTTGGAGATGTTTTTCACGAACAATACATTTAACGCGTGCACAATATCGTTATGTACTGAGTCTCCATAAAAAAATTCGTCGAATGAACTAACAATTTTTAGCCCTGCACGCTGAAGCATTATGGTTATAACTACCGTCTTGTGAATAAGAGGCTCCCATAAGTACATTCGCTGTATTACTATATTTTGTATTAAATTAAATTAAATTGGTCCAGTTTTGCAGTACAATATTACTTGTGGAGACATATTTAGTACCTAAGTAATATATCATTCATAATTTTAAAATAAATCAGACTTCAGTAATAAAACTATGGCATCTGCCATTGAAATATTACTTAATCCCTTAGTTAAGCTTCTTCGAAAACTCCACAAATCAAGTATAGTATTAGATCTACTTTACATAAATATAGTTATTGATGTGATTGTCCATAGTAAAGTCAAGTGGGTTTTCTGCTATTCCCAAACGCTTCAATTGTATTGATTTAATCTAACTAGATCCATCAATGACGCGAACAACAAAAAAACATGCATACACTAGTTGTATGCAAACACACAAAATATAGCTACGAAAAAATTAGAAACAGCAATCATGTGTTGAGAAAATTTGAGATATTTAGCCCATTAAACAAACAAACAAATTGGAATTGCTGTTCAGAACAGACAACGTGAAAGCATTCTGATCTACATAATTGAACATTGTTATTGCTAACATATATATATGTAACAACAATGAAAACATTTTGGTGTCTTTGATTTGTATTAGAACACCTAAGCACCAACATGTATCTAGTCATGTTAAGTGTTTTTAAAATATCAGTGGAAAAAGATTGAATTATTATGCCGTGAATGAAGACATTCCATCATACATCAACCACGGAAATAGTATGATGTGATTAACATTCGGCAATGACCTGAAGACACATTGTGAATATCTAATCATGTATACGGGCAATAAAAACTATCTCTGGATAGCCTTTGGGTCTAATAAAATAGTTCTACATTTGTATGTGTCAGTGAATATATGCATATTTATACATAGTTATAGTTTATATATTATATATAACGCTTGATACAAGAGAGTCGATATATGCATATGAACATATGCCTATGAACGTATACCTATGGATGTATGCCTATGATGATGAAATGATGCATGCCTACCCTCCCCAACCAACTAAAATTAATATTAATATTATAAACAAACAAATAAATAATAAACAGATAAATATTTGCCGAGGCACTGCATTGGTGTGAATATAATGGTTTCAATTGCATAATTACATTACTTTATTGGTGCCATTAAGATGATTTCATTTGCATAAATACATCCTGTCTTTGTGTCAATAGGATAGTTTCATTTGCATAATTACACCACCCAATTGGTATCAATAGAATGAATCCATTTGCATATATACATCGCTTCATTGGTCACAATAAAAAGGGTTCATTTGCATAAATACATCACTTTATTGGTGCCAATAAGATGATTTCATTTGCATAAATCGTTTCATTTGCATAACTACTTCACTTTAATGATTGATAGCATCATAATGGTTTCATTTACATAAATATTTTTTTCATTGTGCCAATAAAATGATTTCATTTGCATAAATAAATCACGTCATGGTGTCAATATAATGCTTTCGTTTGCATAAATATTTCTTTCATTAGTGGCAATGAAATGGTTTCATTTGTATAAATACATGACGTCATTGTGTCAATAGAACGGTTTTATTTGCATAAATAAATCAGCTGATTATTTGATGGCAATAGAATGGTCCCATTTGAATGAATACGGACTTTACAAATTTATGATTACATGTGTGAACGCGATGTCGGATAGAAAGCACTGAGACTGATACGTTAATCAAAAGTTAAACATAGGTTTAATTAATTATATTCTTTTTTTATTTTGTCTATAACAAGTGAAAAAATAGCAATATATTGGGTGTCCAAATGCTGAAAAAATCGTATGTTGTGAATTTATGTTTTGTAAAATATAGAAAATACTAAAAAAAATAGAAACACATGCCTCAACGCAACTTTTTTCGAAAGGTTTTTATAGCAATTGCTAGTTGCATTAAAAATACATCTGATTTACTGTGATAGTGATAATAGAGCATTCCATCGTATTATGGGGGATGACATCATGGTAATATTTTGACAAAAAAAGGTACACCCTAGCACTGAAAAGAGGTGCAACTAAAAGAAGCAAACTCAGCTTCAAAGCTGGAGAAAAATGAATCACGGAAGGTCATTCGGCAAGGTCATGCAGCATATTACCAAGAGATCACAGTCTTAACGATCAAAGTCAAGTTCCTTGTGTTCTAATGTATTAATTTGGATTAGGCTATAAATAAAATAAAAGGATGTCATGAATTATTTATTATAAAACACTGTTAAAGAAAATACTTTTTATTTATACACAGTGTTTTAAAATGTTTGTCACAAATCAAATCTTAAACAAATAAAATGACCGACTCTACTGATGCTAGCGAAGAAAACGATGGTGAAAACATGGCTTTTCGGTAAGTTTAACTTTATTAAATGCAACGAACATAATAATTTTCATGCATATATTGTGGCTTAGATGATTTCATTTTAGGTCGTGAATGACGACTTTTTTCCACCGGTTCGACCATGGAACTACTAAAGATCGACCAAACACTTGTTGACAATCGGTTTCAAGTTGTCTACGGTATTGAAGGTGTAGCTGTAAATACCAATTGTTCACAGCACTATTGATTAGGAAATATTTTTAAAATATTTTATTTTTTTGCTCCAATATTCAGCGTGCACGCCGAGTGCCGGCGATCCTTATACAACTTAAATTCGCTAGACTCAAATCTGTTTGGGATTCGATTTTGTTTTATTTAGTATAGTTGTTCACAGTGCTCTCATCATTATGATTTACTTACTGTGTTTCCATTCTTGTTAATTATTCCCAGAGTTTGTTGTAAAGTTGAAGTGATGGCTGAATAAACGAACGTTGTGAACATACAGCAGGAAGTGTACACATTTCTTGGAAATGAAATCATACATTCAATTCAATTACAATAACTGTGTAATGTTGTGGAATCTCATTTGTAAACAAAGAAAACAATCTATTAAATGGTTTATCGAGTTAATTTATTGGGTTGTACATATGTTAGTACACTGAAATGTATGAAATGCAATTTTTTTTTTATACTAGAGCGGGTAACTGACACTTCCGCGCACCTCACTACACCAATAACTGATATTTCTTGCTGTGGTAGTGTGAAATTTAAAACAACAACAACAGCAACAACAACATACTAATAAGGATAATCCATATTCCCACTGATAAATGGCGAGAATTATAGAATTATTCAATATAATGGCTTCATTTGCATATATACATCAACTCATTTTGTCAATAAAATAGTTTCATTTGCAGAATTATCAATTGCAAAATATGTGATACAAGAGCGAGAAATGACACTATCTTACACTTGATATCCTGACCAATAACTGATACTTTTCGCGGTTGTTGTGTAAAAAATAGAATTCAAATTCCACTGACAAATGACGAGAATTATCAAAGGTATCCATATATTTGGGTGAAAATTGATCTGCATGGTAGAGATCAACACATTTCACCAATACCAATTAGAACATGTCTTGCCAAACTGAAAGCTTCTCACACTTTACCAATTTGATGTTTGAGTGAAAGTACTAATACTGCAGTCAATCTAAAATTATAGCATACTACAAATAAAGTACGCACTAGTTGCATTTAAAATAAATACATTCTTTATACCAAAAATAAAATAAAATGTGCAGTGATACTATTAATTTTGTTTTCTATTGACAAACATTGCGTCAATCCTAGCAATGCCCCCACCCCAGTTTATCCCAAATAATTTCTGCTGGACAGGGCTTCAAGTAAATAAAAATAAATAATTAACATATATTAAAAAAGAAGAAGTTCAAACTAGAATAATATTTCAATCAGATTGATATCAAACATCTGCAGTGTAAACAAACAATGCCACGTAAATTGCTTGTCTCATCGAACAACACTGTTGCTGGGACATCGCATATGCGCAAT
The DNA here is from genome assembly GCF_978046115.1 of Saccoglossus kowalevskii. Classification (NCBI taxonomy): domain Eukaryota; kingdom Metazoa; phylum Hemichordata; class Enteropneusta; family Harrimaniidae; genus Saccoglossus; species Saccoglossus kowalevskii. The sequence continues at coordinate 10,065,899 of NC_140657.1, forward strand.
CTACTGTAAACTGATTTGTATAGCATTTATTGTTTGGTGAGCCTCCTATGCATTTCTGATGGCATCGCGGCATTGATATGTGGTTTAAAATAAACACATAAATAAGCACATTGTGTAAATAAACAATTATTTGTGGGATATATCACGATCGCCAACATTCGGATTCGTTGAATGTTACGGGAAGTTCCATGTAAAACAAACAGTTTATATAATGTTTCTATAGTTTCTATATATATTAAAATGATATGTAGTGTGTATTAAAAATAACTCAATAAACAAATGAATATAAGATTAATTTCGCCTTAAAATCAGCCTCGAAGCTTGCACAAAAAGCTGGATGTCACTCATAGCTAGTATTTTAATTTTATGCCGCCACACTATATAAAAATATGTAAAAATCTGATCCATAATGAACGAACGAAGAAAAAAACTCATGTATTTTTAATAGGTGACAAAAATCGAGTATGATATGACAGTTCGTTATACACGAATCCAGAATATTGATGATGTCACGTTCTGCAGAACGATCGAATCGAGTATCGTTAATAATACTCATATAAACCTAGTAATTATGACAGATAAGCCTCCCATAGCGGGCATTAAACGGTATCAAGCAGTGTCTAGGCGGGTATAATGAGCGGAAACTGGCTCTCTGCCACCTGTTAACTCATAACATAGTTGATGCGTAATTTAAGTAAAACGTTTTAATTTGAAATTATCAAACATTGATAATGTTGAATTTTAGTGGATGTACAATTTAGCTTCGATATTTATCGGTCGGCTACATCGGCTTCTTGTGCTGCATTCATTCATTAATTATTAATTATTATTTTGTCAGCGTTGAACAATGTCAGTATGGGACAGTTTTACAATGTTCAATGACACTCCTACAAATTAGGGTAGATGACCCTAAGTAAAATGAACTTTCTTAAACACGGTAAATTAAGGGATGTTCCTCCCGGTGATACAACACACGTTGCAAGTGTTATCCAATTGATTGTGCAATCTATTGATTGACAGTAGCAGAGTGCTGATAGATAACATGCTTTTAGAAAGTCAACGCTATTCAAACTGTTCTGGTGATCAATGGGTAAATCTTTGGAAAACGCGCTACAATAAGGGTTGTGAGCAACTCAAGGAAGGCTGTGTTGAAATTTGAGTCAATGCTGGCCAATCAATTGTGTGCAACAGCGCCTAGTTTTCTCGTTGTCAGGAAAAGATTATCACATTCTAATTGTCAGGAAATAATATTCGGCGGCGAAATGATTTAATGTTTTTTTCGACACTTGCAAACTTTACACGTGTCGCATTTAGTAGAAAATATGTAATTTATGTAATATTACACAGTGGTGATAATAAACAACGAACCACTAAATACAATGGTTTCAGGTGCTTGTGGTCGTAAGACGCATGGGCCAGATATGTGTTATTTACGGTCGTCATTTCTGGCTATATTTGTCACAGTGAAACGCACACACATCTATAATTACATACATCAAATATATCAATAATTGTTGTGCAAACTAGAATATGCAGGAAAATTACGATTCACCGCGTGTTCTCAAACCATCATGAGCACAGCGTTTACTACGCCCAAATCAAAACTCAAATGAGTAGTAGAGCGAGGTGGATTGTGGACAAATTCTATGTTTTCATCAACGCAAATCTGCTTGGCGCAACTGCCATCGCCTTTGTATATTTATAAATTTACAAACAATAATATCATGAGTTTTGAGTTCAGATCAGATCACATGATTGGGCTTATAATAGAACTTTACAGAAAGGACAATGCCCTAGACACATGCTCTGATTGTTGCTCTTTGAGATTATTCCCTTGGTCGACACCCAGAGACAAACTGTTTAGTCCATGCACAGTAGGTTATCCGACGCCATAACCCGAATATAAAATCGTCAACACGATGCCCCCTTTTCTGAATAGAATATGCTATAAAATGCCTGGATCTTTCATTACGTCATGCGTGAATGCAGAACACATGTGCATATTAATAAATTGATATAATATCACCATATAAGTTATAAATTATTACGTCACTGAATTCGACATCTGTATAGATTCACAGTACTGTAATTAAGTTGTTCAGTTTTAGTATAAGAGAGAAGACGAAGGAAGTCGAATAAAATGAGACGAACAGGCGGACAAAATTTGGTGCTGGGCGTTCCGACTAACAGTTAAACGTTCACGAAGATGAAGCCTCGTGGCCACATTTGCGTATCCTACTACTGTATTGCCATGGTTACGTCATCTATCTTCATATGTGTGAGTTAATATATTTATACTTATATATATATATGTGTATTTACACTTTGTGCAACAAGAGGGTCGTAATCAACACATTATATGCCAATGAAACAGAATGCTGATCAAAACGCTTAGAAAGAACTCCGTGCGCCTAAAATATTAGAAGCAATGGAGTACACATGATGAAGAATGTTTTTAGAAGCACATCTCCAGCATTATACGAGGACTGTTACCCGGCCTAAATAAGTCACGTCCGGAAAAGAGTACGAGGCATGCCCCAATTTTAATCCCAGCGTTAGACCGGTCTGACAAATGTATGAACAAGTACCAGCGTGATCGCTACTATCGTTGAGTAAAAATGAAAATGAGGTTTGTGAGCGTTGCTGGACAATCTCAAAATCTTTTCGACAACTATGGCTGTGAGTATTTAAGGAGGAAATTTGACTGAAGAAAAAATAAAATCATTGATCGTTATATGGGGAGAAGAATAAATTCTAAACAAACAACGCGAAATTATTCGCAGCCCGATTAGGAGATACTGAAATAGAGAGAAATGCAGCACAAGTAAAAAAGAAAAAAGTAAAAGTTAAGACTTGCGTGGGCGGATTTTAAAGCGATTAGTTAACAAAAACAATCGTCATGGCCGATAAACTAGTTATGTCTACAAATTATTGTCTCGTTCTTGTGTCAAGTTTCGCTAATGTTGCCGAGTTTCCATTTAACAGCTCAAAACAAACCATTAATTAAATCAAACTGAATATTTCGTGTGGGTCCAACCTGTTGTGTATTCCCGGGTAATGTTTGCTGATAAATACAAATTTGGAAATCAATCCCAACTCGAATGTGATCGATAAGACTACAGTTTCATCGATCACAGTCAAGTCTCTTGTGTTTTATATGTATTCATTGATGTTGTACTATAAAATAAAAAGATTCCATGAATTATTTAGAAGCAGATAAGGCCACAAGGAATTTCACGAGAAATAATATATGAAAAAAGCAGAAACTCTGCCATTGCAGTGTCTCCTTTAAATAAGACCATCGAGAAAATAGCAACGCGGTATTTGTTAAGTTTATGCATGACACGGCTGTTTGTGTAAGTGATTAGGCGTGAAGAAATACACAAATGCACGTAATTATCACGTGACATGGTTACACAGGTAGTTGTTCACTCTACAGTATTATATGCAAACTTCATTGAAGTTCTGTTCTTTAATGAAACACCGTCGACACCTTTCATGTAAACAAATTTTTAAATTAATATATTTTTTTACTTCAGCCAAATTAACATTCGTATCAAACTGACGCAAATCATCTTGCTTTCAAAAACCAGTCTTGATTTTTCACTACTGTCGACTGGTGGTTTGAAAATCTGAACACAATTTCACAATTAATTAAGAAAACAAAATTAACGGACAATTTTAAGTCTAGTAAAATTTCGAAGCGCAAAGCTTTCAAATTTGATTCGGATAGAGCTATAACTGGCTCAGAACGAAGTTTCAATGTCACTAAATTTTTAATGACTAGAGTACAGGTATTCGCATACAGTAACTAATTAATAGGCTATGCACGGGAAAATCGGCTGCTTGCTAAATCTTTTAACTTCACTTTTTCGTCATGGTGTAATTTGGCAATTGCGTGGCAAGAATCTATATTTTGTAGGAAATAGGCCAAATAATATGCACAGCTTTTTTAGAAGATTTACTAAGTGTTACCTTATTTTCTACATATTGTTTTATAGCACTGATAAAAAATCAAACCATGTCCCCACACAGTTGATTAAGATGAAACAATAAACAAAATGGCCGCCATGAGAATATAGTTTGGTGACCAGAAAATATATTTACTCTACTAGGCTTTTATTGAAATATTATGAGTAGGTGTTCACTAAAAGTATATCTCATTTCTCGTCTCATGGGATGTGTAGTTCTAAAGATATTGCCACATAAAAAGGTGTTCTGATAGAAATTGAAATTATATATATATATATTATGATAGAACGCCATTGTCTTCCGCCCGGCTTTTGCGGAGTATGAAAAACATTATCACGGGATATGCAGTGTATCCTGCAGCCGCATTTTGACGAGACTATCAAGTAAAATGCAGCAGGGATGAACAGCTTCTTGACAGAAAATTTTACGATTGGTTAATCCGGCATCCTATATGATTCATTCCAATGTTTGCTCTTCTGTTCTCGACAAAAATGCGGACCAGCAAATGCAAAAAAAATGCCGCTGTAATTTTCGTACATTTTCTTTTGGTTTTTGATGATATTAAAACTTGCACGATTTGAAATAACCTCGTTTTGATTTTGACATTAAAATATAGAGAATAACCAAATGGTCACGTGAGTAATTTGCATAGTTATTTCAAGGCTCTTGACACTTTCTTTTATGCAAGAATGTGATTTTGACAGTCTTTTATTAAGCGATTCTCAGACTCAAGAGTAATTATCAGAACCAAAAATATACCTGGGCAGGTTAAGTTATGCAAATGCGAAGAAAACTCCATTTTAGAAAAGACTATTTTATCGTGTCTGTATACCCATTATAAACAATATCAATGACAAATGACTATGTAATCTGTACTATATATGTAATATTGTTGATTATTCGAACATTTTAGTAGTAAAACATGGTCCACAAAACAGTTACCAGGCGGCAAACTGTTCGTTTCGACACGTTATAATCGCATAGACACTGCTTTATATATGTTTCATGCTCGTCACAGAGCCCCATCTATCTTAATTACTAGGTTAATGTGACTATTATTAACGATTCGATCTTTATGTGAGCTGTGACGTCATCAATATGCTACATTCGGGTACTAGATATAAAGAAACTGTTTTCTTTTGCTTGATTGTGTTTACTAATTAAAAAAACCAGATAATGATGTTAAGTTTCGCTTATTTATGAGCCCGACGTTCCTTCGAATGCGTATCGATATCCAGTAAAAAACGGCTTTTGATGACAAATATATGCGTTAAGTCTAATACTACTGAGTGAACGGCCTTGAATCAATGGCAGTCACGGTATAATCGAGGTTGCCCGCAACGCTATGTGCTGCACCTCGTCGGTGGTAGTGTTGAACGTTTGATCAATACCGACTAATTCATCTCATAATCTCGCTGTCAGGGAAATATCGTCACATTCTTGTTGCCAGGAAATTTAATGCTTTATTCGACACCTGCACACTGTATACACATGTGGCATTTATGGACTCTGACACGGTGAATAATTCAATAGATGTATTATTAGTATTGATGTATTATCAGTAGTGATAAACGCCATCACATTACTGAAGAGCAAGGATGAAAAGGGCTGGTCGTCGCGCTAAACATGCGATACATATTTGTCATATGCAAACTATATACATGTAGTTGATCACAATGCAATACACATGCATCCAAAGAAATAGATCAGAGTGTTCAAGCAACTAGACGCTATCAAGGTTTCCGATGCGTTTTTCTCTAGCCACTATGGATTCAATGTCTCTCACGCCCAGATGAAAAGTCACACGTGTTGTTACTAAAAACGAAAGATATGGAATGACAGTATGTGCAGTATGTTTAATCGGACGATTAATGGCGTGGGCATTATTTCCCAATTATTACAAAGATAGACATTCAACATAGTAAAATAAAATCTCATCACTCGTAAAACATTTATCTGGCACCTTTGTGCGATAAATAACCCCGCTGCAAGCTGTACGTACTGTAGCTGTCCCCGACACACACATCCATATATCAAATGAACGACCCTTGTTTCACCAGTACAATTGAGAAACAAGTGTTTCTGCATTTTCGGAGCATTTGTTATTACGCTATAAAATTGATATTATGTAGCCATATCATTGCATTATAAGGCGACCAATTGAAATTAAGCAGGTGGCTGGGAGGACTGTTGAAAAAATTTTAATTTTAAAAGTTAATCATCGGGATAAAAAATGTAGGCGTTGCAGGGAAAACGTACACCGTGAACAAAATGCAATTATTAGACTCTTCCAGCGCTCCCAAGATATCAAATGTTTGACCTCTTAAAACGGATACAATGAAACTTATTCAACGTCCGATGCGCAAAATCAGAATTGTGTTGGAGGTCAGGGACACTGTACAAGCTGTCATTCCTTCATTAACACTGCAATATTGTCATTTTCTCATTAACACACTGCACATACTGACATTCCTTCATTAACACTGCAATATTGTCATTTTCTCATTAACTCACTGCACATACTGACATTCCTTCATTAACACTGCAATATTGTCATTTTCTCATTATCTCACTGCACATACTGACATTCCTTCATTAACACTGCAATATTGTCATTTTCTCATTAACTCACTGCACATACTGACATTCCAACATTAACACACAACACATACTGATATTTCAACATTAACACACAACACATGCTATCATTCGTGTTGTCATTGTCAGAAAAACGAATGAATGGTATTCGTTTTAATGTATCATTGGTTTTCTTTTACACTGTGCACAAGCTGCCATTCTCCCATTAAAACACAGCACACACTGTGGTTTTGTCATTAACAAATTGCACATGCTCTCACTCGTTTTTCGCCACTATTTTAGTGTGTCATTTGTGTTTCTGTCATTCGTTTTAATTTTTAAATATAGACAGACATATATAGGACAAAGCCCGAGTATTCGTTCCCTTCTGCCATCTAAAGTTCGGCTTAAGATGTAATTATCTAGAAAATCTGTTATCCCGGATGTTTTCTCGCACGATTTATAAATATACATTTTAAAATAATTTTATATTTTAAAATACGGTCATTGAAAATCCTAAAATTCTGTGGATGTGTTAGTGTGCTATGCAGGACACGTGTGTGTATATTAATTAATTGATATTACAGTCCAGCTGAATCATATATCATTTGAATGTTATAATTTGTCACGTGAATTAATTCGAACTGAACTGATGTACAGTGCTCTCGTTAAACTGTTCGGCTTTAGTAAAAGTCGGACAGACGAAGCGGGACGAAAAAAGAGAGACGAACGAGCGAACATTGGCGGAAACATCTTGGTGCTAGACGTTGGAAGTCTGGAGTTTTCTGGACTCAGTTCCGACTCCAAGCTTCATATTTACGACGATGATTTGTGTATTTTACTACTGTATTGTCATGACTACCGATGGGTTATCTATAAGCCTACGTTTCCACTGATAATGCACATCATTTGCAGCATGATTTCATTTACCATTCTGTACAACAATGGTTTTCGATGGCACGTCGTTCTTGATATTTCGCGTTATGAAATGGGCCGGGATTCATTTTGTGTTGTTATACGTCAAAGTATATGTATATTATTTACAATGGTGTATACGCCACAATGTCATTCAAAAATAACTCATATATACTTTGCCTACCCGCAAAGCTTTTATTATTGCAGTTGTTTGTTTTAACTTTTAGTATTTAAGTACATTTTACATCATATATTTTGAGATATGCTTATAAATTTACTACAGGTCATTGATTGTTTTATGTCTCTTCAATATGTCAACTGCTAAATAAATATTTTCTCCATCGCATACCTTGATATAAAATCGTTTCTAAATATTGTGTGAGTTGAAACCAATACTTATAAATACTCGCAATAATTTAAGAAATGAATCATCCTACAATCATATTTATTGGTTTTTCTAGATAACATTTTTTGCGAAAATTATGTTTATGGCTGGTAATGTGATATCACTACCAATAACTTGTAGTACCCACTAACTCCCAGCACTTCATAGCAATTCGGCAGTATAAGCTCTGAATCTTTTGTCTTTCACAGTTACAGATAATGATTGCATTAAAGTACGCCATGCAAACAACTTTAGCTTGATAGTTACATTTTTGATAGTTTTGAAGGCATATGAAAGAATATTCAGTAAGTTTTAGTCGAGCCGTATGATATATTGCTGCAATTAATATGGTCATCTGACTACAGACTGTTAATTGTTGTTCGGCAATACACATTATAAATGTGATCAGCACATAGCATAGCATGTAGGTAACTGTGATCACAAAGTGTAGTCACGTTCACGTTTACATCCAAATGTATACGGGAGCACTTCAAAATACACCTATATTTCAGAAACGTAATAATGACTGTTATCCGCAGGGAAAAGAGATGCTGATCCTGTTTTTGATGGGCGGTATTGAAGATGGAAATACTGACTGACTACATGCAAAACATAATCACCCTACGAGTGAGAAGCAAACATAAAATTAACGTAATTTGATCAAGCAATGAATCAACGTTGCAGCCAGTAAGAATTATTCAAGGCACTCGATGGATTATTCTGTAATTACGTGTTTTATTGCCTAAGTGATCCTTCAGTGTAGTTGCGTGCCGGTTATATTGTATATATCTGTACTTGAGGGAGCAGTTATAAGGGGAGGGGTAACTCCCTTTATTGCCAAATAACGATATGCCGTACCATACCGTTAGCGTGTACAATACATAGAATAGCATTAGAAGATATAATGTAGATGAAACTGCGCTCAGCCAACACAACTATTCTATGGCATGTTTCTGTGAGAATCTTTAGAAATTGCTGTCTATTAAAAATAATTGCTCTGTCTTTTTTGATCCATGAAACTAATAACATCGAACAATATTCGTTGCATACATTTAGTCAGTGCCTTGAGTGATGTGCTGGTTGCAGGGGAGTGTGTCGTTATAAAATGAGCCTAGAATGGACATACACGCGGGTAGTTGCGTTAGTTGATGCAAGTAAAATGAGATGAATTCCAAAAATAAATATCACCTCGGTGCAATTCTAATTAACAAATACGCATGTATTCTTATTAATTGGGGGAAAAACTTTAGTTGGTAATTTGATGACGACTAAAGACATACGGACACTCACCTAGGTTACGGCTTTCCAGCGCCACGAGAATAGCGTTTTTTCCATCATTGTCAGTACAATTTACGTCAAATAAGTCACCATTTTCCAATAAAATAAGAACGGCTTTCTTCTCTCCTTTCTCGGCAGCTGACAGAAATATCGTCTCGAGTAAATGTTTGATTTCTTCAACCATGATAGTGCACAAGACGTGGTTCCGCGCTACTGCGTGTCATCATCAGTCGTGCGAGATAGTTATATTCCCGTTAATGTATCCTGTGGTTTTATCGCTGTGATACGATTTGCATACCTGTCGATCAAGCTTGATACGGATCCTTGGACGCACGCTTACAAAGACAAGTGTTTATTTTGTGAGACTTGATAATACAGCGCTGACCGAAAGTGTCAGACACAACGAGGTAATAAACCAATGGTCTCATACAAGGACGAACCTTATCACATCATTGGCTAATCAACTATTACATGTAACTCCCCGTTCCATCAGAAATTAAAATATGTATTTCACTAACCAATGGCACTATTCGAACACACGGCCTGTGGTGGCGTACACAAATATAATCATCCCACAGCTGAACATTTAATTATTAATGCATGAATGATTTTTCACTCTAATATTCGATAGTGTACGAGTATTTATAGAACAGAAAAGTATTTTTACTTGTAATATCATGTCATCCGTCAAAGCCCCCTATGCTAAGTATTGTAATTGTCTGCCGCACACGTCACACTCAATATAATGTTATTACCAAGTTTGCTTTACTCTTCTAACAATTATCAATGCCTGTGTAGCCAGTATAAAACATCAATTTTAAATTCTAGGCGTCGGCACACTAAGATTGTTAACGTTTTTTTTTTATAATTGTCTTTTGTCTCTAAGTAATTTGTGTTTGACGTTCCATGTAGGCGGTTGTGAAACAGTGATGTTGTTAGAGTTTGAGTCGAAATAATTCTCGCCCATTCTAAGATTCCCATTCATCTTTCTTTGCAAGAGAGAACGGAGATGTTGACATTTTACTGATAATTTCATAACCTTGTAAGGAGGGTATTGTTCTCGTAACGCTTCATATGTTCGTATTTTTCGTATAATTCTTTTAGCCTCGCATATAATCTTTGAACCAACTACTGCATAGTTCAACGACCGTTCTAGAATTTGCGTGGTTATATGCCGTGACCTGGTAATGGCATATTATATGCGATCATAGTACCAACACCTACGATTATGTAATAAAAGGACTACGAAGCAAAGATTAAATAAAGATGGTCTGGTACATTGAAAAATCTCTGCACATGCGTATTAGTGATTTTGATTGGTTTCCAACGAATACTATTGTGTGTTTGGCAAGCACATAATTTTTGTAGTTTATGATGAATCACAATCAGATTTGATCAGCAACATGCGGTAAGAAACAATGATTAAAACAATAGTATCTGTTCATTTTAATTGATATTACTCGCATTGCATACCAGTACGTCAGATGGAAGCCGTATATATCATGACACGCCGTGACGACCATCGACTTTTCTCAGGTGTTGTTGAATGTATATATGACAGTAATTTCACATAAACTTGGCATAAATGTATATTTAAGAACAGTTTTTTTCGCGATACTGCAAGCTCCTATTCACACTAAGATACAATATGTTCTATCAAAGAGGTAGTCAGATATTTTGATTAAGTTTATTTTTTATGGGGAAAAAAGTAATTATTTAATCATTGTCAATGGGCGACGTGCTAAATGTTGTTCAGTATAAGGCATTTGTTACTGAGCTGGGTAATGTCATGTTTGTTGTCTCCGTAAGTATTCAAGAGAAAAAAAAAAAAAAAGTATTCAAGAGACCCGTTGTAGTCGTAGTTAAGTCTGGCTCGCCCGGTGACAATTTCAACACGCTCTTGTTTGCCTTATTAAAGTGACTATAATGATTCTCACACGAATGTATCCTACATCAATCGGCCTTGAGCGTTCCTGTAGAGCATCGGCGGGACGTGCGTAGAACTAGTATATTGCGCTGTAATGGAATGTCAAGACCGTCTAATGTGCTGCTACATATTTTTATGACATGACATATCTCATTATAAAATGCCATCAATTCATTATATTAGGTAATTACCCTGTTATACTATGCGATCCCCCCCCCATTATATTATTTTATAATTATATGATGTCATCTTTTCACTGTATTAAATGATTAATCCACCATATAAGGTGATCAATTCATTATAATATGTAATAACTCTAATATGTTACGTGCTCACTGCATTATCTTATGTGATGTTCTTTCGTATGATGTGAAGATGTTCTGTGATATTTCTATTATATCATGTGATCACTCTTTTATACTATGCGGTTTCTCCAATATATGATGTGAACTTTTCATTATGTTACGTATTATCGCTGGAATATGTTATGCCTCTATTATATGGTGTGGCTAATGTCGCATCTGTGCTGTTGTGTGGTATACTCTTTTCAGACATTTAGAAGTTAATTTAGAGAGTCCCTATTATATTATTTCATAGACAAACTATTTAATACGATCTATGCATTATTTTATTTACCGAACGTTTCATTGAAATCCAATTGATACAACTGGATTGTCTATAATAATTAGCGAGATGTACCCCCCCCCCGTTCTTTTACCGGATCGTGAATTCGTCCGCTGTGACGTCACGGCGATCGTTCTGATTGGTCAATGGCAGATTTCAACTTTATAAATGTTTTATGCTTACAAACCGTAAAATTTATAATATGCTCTTCAGAAAGCACTGTGTATATCAATACATATGAAGTGATCACGTATTATATGAACCTGTCACGCCACGTGGTTATTCTCCGCCCACAATGCAGCGCTACATTTGTAGTTTACTCAGTGCGCCAGGCTGAGCGATTTTAGAGCAACTCAGTCTAGGGAATCTTGCTCAACTCAGATTAGAGATTCTAGCTCAACATTTCTAATAGCAACTAAAGTATAGCGAATTGACCTTAAGACCCTTTATCATTGACGACGTTATGTCAATGACGAACCAAACTAGTACATTTTGCGAGCCGTAAGTGAGTGCGACAGAAGACATGATTGCGGGAAATAACGGGCAGCGCCAGTGAGACTAAAACATCTAGACTACAAATCACCAAGAAAAACTGATTCGCAAGGTTGTCAAACGCGCACCAAAATAAAACAACCTTTACTGATCGAATCACGGTGCTATGAATACCACGGTGCGTGCCACTCGAACATAAAGTCACACAAAAACATGGACACAGCATCATCGTAATATATATAATAAAAAAACATTTTGAAAGTAAAATTGCATTCCGTTCACGGATTTCCTTTCTGTCGTTTTTATGATGTTTTTAAATACATTTTCTCATTTGTTTGTGAACGTCAAATTATATTTTTCTTATATTTTCAATTGTTTCTTTGAAAAAAATATATGAAAATGTTCTACATCTTGATATATACAACGTTTTTCACTCGTTGCGAACAAAACCTAAACAAACTAGAAAGTGTGCTGGTAGATAATTTATTCTGACGTAACATTGTAGCAAGATAAACGCGACGCTTATGAAACATGAATAATGGCTTTCACCATAGCTACAGCCTACAAACATGGCACACAACCACAAATAACTACTAAATACCAGATATGAATCACAAATCACAAACATGTAAATGTCTTATTGTGCTTCGATAAACTTTGTTAAATCTTCTCACGAGGAGTTCGTGTCTGGCGAATTTCGTCAACTACACGAAATATAACATATATAGACAACTTCGGGAATGAGTATTGGAATCCAGAAGTAAGGACCGTTATAATTATTAAATGACTGAAAATGAAAAATAGATTTATGTTAACCAAATACGTAAAACAATTTTAATCATGTTTAGATCCTGCAAAAATAATTCTTCAGACGATGCTATTTCCGGTTTATTTTTGACCTGGACGCCATGTTCACCATTCCACCTGAAGTGTTTAGTATCAGGAATGAGACCATTTATCAACTTAAAATTGAACATGACCCTGACTCATTTATCTAAAATGCCCACAAGACATTGGCATTCGGTTGACGAATGTTCACCAAACTTTAGTAGAGAAATTGACCAGGATAGATAAGTAGCAAAATGGGGTGAAAAATGTTTAAAAAACTGTGATTCAAATATTCTCTTAAGGAAATGTGAAGCTACTATAACATTCCGTACATCATCTGTAAGCTGTCTTTTGTTTTATTATTGGACTATTGAATATCACTTCCATGTTTTCATTGAAATACACAGTTTTAGAAAGCACACTAATGCAAACATGTGTATTATATGATTAAACGCCTGCATTTTCTATCAAATCAATAGTGCTTTATTATTTTTAGAAAAGTGTTTTTGCGAGTTAAAACACTTTTTTATGAAAAATAAGTGTAACCCAGGCTTACGCTGCATTTAAGCCCCTCTTTTACACTAGCTTATATCCCCATATTCTTTGTGCATTCACGCATATACGTGGGTGGTGTCCTCCCGTGAGTAGTTCTTCTGTTGGCTTTAGGGCGACCTCATTCAGGGGAACCTTTGTTATGACTGTAATGTGATGTGGTGTGGCTATAGTCGCACCTGTGCTGTTGTGTGGTATACACTTTTCTTATAGGAATGAAATGAAATCATATAGAAGTTTATTTATAGTGTAAACGGACGCTCTCTTTTTTGGTCCGGGACTGGCAGCATCGTAGCATGCTGTTGGAAGAGGATTGTTTGGCCGCTGAGCGAAAATCGAAAGCCAAACGCAAGTTCCGGGGCAGGAGAGACGTTCCTGAAGAACAATGTTTCTGCGGTGCGCCAACCGACTGTTAGTTCAATCCGAGTGAAGTTCATCGTGACTGGTAGGTGAAAAGTTATTTAGTGAAAAGAAGCCCCAGACATTGTTGATTGCAATTGAACGTTGAACAATACTTACGTAAACTTTTATTGCATCAAAACTTTATAATTTATGCCATTTGTATCTTTTCTGCGAGCGAAAAAATCTTTCGTCATGTATAGTTTTTTGGTATGGCCCATGAGTTAAGTTTTCCAAAATGTTCACGTGCATTCTGTGGGCCGTGTTCGATGCCGTTCGTGGCTCTTATCAAAGATAAACCTTTTCCATGAATGTACTTTATGGTGGGCCTATACCTTGAGTTGTTTTGGCTGTTTTTAATGAGATTACTTTTGGCCGCTCACTTGGGAAACTACGGTGAATTTTCCTGTTTAGCAAGCGTGCTTGGGCAATGAAACACACTTTTTAGTTAGTCATACCCACGTTGCTTAATTTTACTGAGTCAATAGTTTGCTTAGTGTGAAGCATCTACTCCGAACTATTAAAGCATGTCGTTGGTTTCCAGCTAAGGTCATTCAGATTGCCGGAGATGTTTACAGAGACAAATTTGAGTGAAAAGCATTGGAAACATTATTAACTAGACAATCACCGAGGGTATGGATAATTCAACGCATAATGAGATGCTCGTGACATTACCTTTTGAAAAATGTTTTATGTCAAGCACTAAGTTGTGAAGAAATTAATTGTATGTACGCTTATATGGTCTTACCGACCTATAAGTACAAGTGGAAATCGAGACACGTGGTGAATTAAGTACCTCGTGGTCTAATGGATTTCGATACTCTTCATTTGGTGAATGGTAGTTGTAGTTCCAATTACATCCTCTAAGCATTCTCATATGCGATTTAAACATTTTTTTCTCAAAAACTGTTTGAAACACTTCAGAAAACAAAATTACCAACGATGTTTCAACCCAAAACACTAGACTATAAATGTTTCGCAAAATATAAGGCACGTTAATGTCCATGAGAGCACTTTTCTCCCAAATCTTGAAGCACTTCGAATTCGTTAAAGAAGCAGCAACAACTTGGACCAAATGATGTCTTTTAGGCTTTCTGAGAAAAGAAGAGAACCGGACGCTATTCTAAATTAACCTGAAGGTATGATAATAGTGTTACTCCGTTACGGAAAGTTTGGAAAGTCTAATTGATACTACCAGCAGGTCACACTACTTGTGAACATAGACATTCAGCACGCATTTCGCATGTGCTCAGTCAGACAAAAAGACTGGCACTTATTAGGCTACAAGTGGGACAACTACTATTTCTAGTATTGCCATTTGGACTTCGGTCAGCACCATTTCTATTTAATTGCATTGCTGGGCCATTATTATTTGTCACCAACCTGGTTTACTATTACGCACACTACAGAACATGCTTTGCACATCAGACTTGTTACAACCAGCCGTCAGCTTATGCTGTGGTTAGCACTCACCGTAGCATTTTTTGACTTTCTCCATGCCCATGAGTTTGCTGCTCCAACGCTACATACGACTCATTAACAACAATGCTGCACTCCGATATTGATATGGACGATGTTCGAAACATTCTATTAATTCGCATCAAAGCGTCCAAGACGTGGTCAAAATATAACATTAGGCACATCAGGCCCATCTGTCTGTTCAGTGAGAGCCTATCGTCAGTACAAAAACATAACCATTCAACAACCAGAATGCCCAGCTTTCATTGATGGGTCCTACGTAACTCGACAGAAGCTCTCCCAAATAATTCCACAACTGTTGACGCAATGCTTACAACCAAACGTCACCCAGTACACCAGCCACAAAGTGAGTTTCCAAAGTGAGGCAGCAACCAAATCAGTAGCTGCAAACATTCCCGACTGGCTGATCAAATGAATCGGTCGTTGTCGCAGTGATGCAAATTTTGACGCAAATCATGTACATTTTAATTTAATTATTCGAACATGTTTTTGGGTGTGTATGTAGGTAGGTAAACAACACTGGTAACCTGGGAAACACACTGTCAAAAAAACACAAGTTGTTGAAAATTTAATGGAATTCAGTAAAGCCCTGGTCGTCCAGACCTGTTCCTGTTCCGCCACTAGAAACAAGACAAACTTCAACTTTCAATCACCTTTACCAAACCACAGGAACAATCCATCTTAAAACAGACGACTTCACATATATTTGATGGCAAGAGTCTCCATTGTGCTGAAACGATTTTTGTTGACTTCGTTGTCTCATGGTGTAAACACAATAGCGGAAAAGAATTAGCAAGGAATGCAACACTGCAAAAATAGTGGATCGTAATTACATTCTTCTCCGTAAAACAAATGCAAAGCAAGGTAGTTGATACGTTTTTATCATATTTGAAATGATGGACATTGGAACAGAATACACTATCTTTTATGGCACATAGTCGTTAATTTTGGTAAATCGACAAAAATTATATGTAATTTACTACTACATTAATTTGTCTTCCCATTGTATTAAATTGTTTTCGCATTGTAGGTTTGCTTCAATTCATTTAATACGTTAGTTAGTTTATTCCTTTTCGCTCCGGGTGGAGCATAATGCGCCGACAAATCTCTTCCAGCCGTCACGGTCCTAAGCAAGCCATCCTATTTCATTCCAGGTCTTCCCTGCTGCCTTCAACTCCTCTTCCACAGTCCTTCTCCAGGTGCCCAGAGGCCTGCCTATCTTTCTCTTCCTAGGTGGTGCCCATCTCAATGCAGCGTGAGGGTGTCTGGTTCTGCCCATTTTTAGCACATGCCCCAGCCATCTTCAGCGTCTCTGCTGTACCTCATCTGTGATACTATTGATGCAGGTGCGCCTGTAGACTTCTAAGTTGGTGACATGCTGTTCCCAGCAGATCTTGAGGATGCGGCGGAGGCAGCGTCCTTCAAACGCCCTCAGCCTGCTTTCAATCTTCTTGTTGGTTCTCCATGTCTCGGAAGCATAGAGAAGGATGGATCGGACGTTGGACTTGTAAATCTTCAGCTTGGCCCTGGTCTGGAGGGCCTTGGACTTCCAAACATTCCGCAGACTGTTGAAAGCCTGTGCTGCCAGTCCAATTTTAGTGGAGATTTTTTTCTCAATGTTGCTGTCGGCAGAAATATAGCTGCTCAGGTACTTGAAGTCTTTTACCTCTTCGAGTTCGGTGCCACATACAATGGTTTTGGTTGTATTTCTGTTCTTCATTTTCATTATCTCGTTCTTGTTTAAGTGGATCTTGAGTCCCACACTCCTTGCTGTTTTGTCCACTTTATCTGTTTATTTTTAGCTGTCCTTCTGGGTATGAGAGAGAAGGGCAATATCATCGGCAAAGTCACAGTCCTCCAGTCTGGTGGTCAGTCCCCAGAAGAGTCCTCGCTGCTTGTTACTGGTGGCCTTTCTCATTACCCAGTCATTGATGATAAGAAAGAGGGTGGGTGATATCACATAGCTCCGTCTGACTCCTGTTTTCAAATAGAACCATTCGCTTTGTTGTCCATCATGACTTACACAGCAATGGTTGTTGGCATACATGTCCTTCAGGATGTTGATGACCTTTTGTCGCATACGACTTATTTACCACTTCCGTGTCACTGAGAATGCTCTAGAACCGTACTGTGTATGGGTGGAATATTCTAGATTTTTTTAGAGACTGATTGAATAGGTAATAGAACACTGTAGGAGGCAATAGAAGGTAATGGAACATTCTAGAATTTTTAGTAAGTTCCAGACTCATTATGTATGCTGATGTAATGGTCTATTTATAGACAGTGGGGGTATATATAGGGGAGTTGTTCAGCACTGAGTTCAGATCGGAGATCTCGTTGAATTGTATTGGAGTTTAAGTATCTATTTATTGGAGTAGTGGAGTTTTACCGCGTTATTGTACTTGATGTTTGCAGAGTATAATAATACCTGTACCAGTTGAAACCTCATCTGTTGGCTCCGTGTTCGTATGTTATCATCGCCGCCAGGGAAGTCTTTCTGTTACTGTTGCCATTTTGGTATTTGAACCATCACACCTGCACTACATCAATTACGGTAATATTACGTTGCGTGTGACACCTTTGTTGGGAAGCCATATGCCTCAAGGATTTTCCATAATAATGAATGGTGAATGCTGTCGAATAATTAGGATAACCCAACTTCACGTGAAAACAATATACAGTGAATTCTATGCAAGCATAATTTTGTTTATATGGTCGTATAGAGGGCGATTGAAAAAAACGCTGTTTATTTGCAATGAGTTCGTTCTTCATTCAGTGAACCTATGAAAAGTGTTTAATATTTGATTGTAAATTCTTACTTTACCAGATTTGTAATTCCTTATTCTATTTTGAAGCAAGGGTCCCAGGGTTGCTTGGGCTGATGGTTAATTGTCGGTCATAAGTCATAGCTCGAGTAACACACTGTGTGCATGTGACTACGGTAGCGTTTGTTTTGTCATACCACCCATTCTCAATCGTGTGTAATCCATTACCGGTAAGATAGGAACTTGCCGTAGTGTATTAACACATCTTCCCGTAGTGTATTTACACATCTTGCCATAGTGTATTTAAGCAATGACCCCCTGCCAAAGGGTATACCATTAGATATTGCACAATTCACGACATATATGCACGAGCCTGCAATATCAAGTGGTATACCCAACTTCGGCGGGGGGTTATTCCTATTATATTATACCAGTATATTGACAATTCAATAAAACTAGTAAAAAAAGAGTTTACTTTCATCTACTAAAAGATCATGATTATGGGCCTTGAACATGAATATTTATAAGAATAGTATGTAGTTGTACGCTGAATGCATACAAAATTACATGCGCAACACAGTTCAAATTGAATACAAACTAATTTTTATTCCGCATGAAAAAGAAACGTATCCACGGTGAATAGAGCAGCGTAAACACAGGAATTAGCATAACAAAAGATGACTGTTCTGAATTTTTACTGACTGCGTCAACGCCATTTGAAATATAGAGTTGTGTACAGTTTGGATCATTAAAACAACAGATTTTCCACGTTTTCATTCCGGTTTTTGTACAATTTGGATTGTAATTTTCCCATTGCAAGTACAGTTGTAAAAATAAACCGGTTTTGTGGTTCATCATACTACTTATAACTGTGGATATTTGACGTTCAGCGGTACTTGGTTCGACCGAAATTTGAGATGCGGCGGGACGCGGTGTCTCAACATCTGACCTGGATACCTTTGGTATAACCAAAGTTTTGTGACAGTATGACTGACAAGTTTTGTCGTTGTTCTGGGGTAAGTTTGTTGGTGTAAGATCGGATTCACGCATCGTTTTTGTGACACGTACATAATATGCCTTGTCTCAACTCCGGCCGAAAGAAAGACTTTGCACGCCGTCGCTCTAATGCAGTGGTTGGTGTACACTCGACACAAATCCTCATCATCTCCTGTAATTTATTTACCCATAGTGGAGAATTACAATACTATATATCGTCGTCGAATTCTGCGTTGTCCCGTGTTCTTTGAAACAGATGGCAATTACCCAGGTGCAATTTCACTGCAATTTTGTCAGCTAGAATTCGAACGCCGCTACGGGACACCGGTTGTTATTGGTGGCATACATGTGCATGTTTTTTGTCCTTCAATCCCTCTATCCCATCTAGTACTTAAAGATAATGTTTTCTTTGTTGTAAGTTCGCAATCCATCTCAAAGTAACAACACGGAGAACACATCATTCCTGCGTTCGTTTAGGCACCTCAAGGTGTTAAGGGACGGTGGTTTAGGTTTGTGTAGCGAACGACAATCGCCCAACGACCGACGCTCACAACTTGGATCCCACCATTAACAAAAAGCAATATTATGCTTATATAAGTTTTCAGATGTTTTTAATTCAGTATTTTTTTCAATATTCTTCAAAAATTCAATCACTATATTTCCCTAAAAATACCGGTTTTATGTATTTCCGTATTAAACATGTAGTCAATTCATGTTCCAGGGCCACTTGGTTTAGCCGTGCATTCTCAGCCAATATACCATTGATTGCATATGCACATTTTGTGTTTGGACCAATCAAATCAAATCAATGGATTAGCACCATCAATATACTGGTATAATATATTAACACATATTACCGTAGTATATTAGCAAATCTTACCGTAGTGTATTTACACATCTTGCCATAGTGTATTATCACATCTTACCGTAGTGTATTTACACATCTTGCCATAGTGTATTAACACATCTTATTATAATGTATTTACACATCTCACCGTAGGGTATTTACACATCCTGCCATAGTGTATGTTGTTGACATAGTATTTATTTCGAAACCACCAATCAAATAACAATACTCAAACAGGTTATGGTAACATAAAAATACAACTAGTGAGCCCACAACCATTGCAAGGAATGGATGATTTAGTTGACCAACACCACTACACTCAATCATCAGCAGAAGAATTATCAGCGGTCTTGTTAAAACGTTCCACAGTGAACGGTGAATCCGACACAGATGTTCTTGATTTCGATGGCAATGATTCTACTGATAATTGTGTTCAAAATTAAAGTGAATTGTTAATAATTGTTCACAGTAGTTTTGAAAATAAACGTATTACACCGTGTATGAAAATAACTTATAACAATTTGTGTGCTGTGTGTAAATGCCTTGATTTAACTTTAGACAGCTACTTAGAAGACTTGTATACTTGTGGGGGGGGGGTCACTCTCTATTAAAACCTTACATCGTGTGTATTCGTGCTGAAAAATAATAGGCCCCCATTGTCAAACCATACCTCCTATTGCGGACGCAATGTAAATTTAGTACCCCCTAGAGCAGACATATTAAAGAAAAAAAAACACCCCCTATTGCAGATATATATTGAAAACATCCTACCCCCTATTGCGAGCATTCTCTGCCGTTTTTTTCTCACTCAAGTGGAGTGTGATCAATTTATACAAACTACTTATGGTTGCTGTGTATGTAACTCCCGGTAGTGTCATTCGTTGTTTGATGAAGAAAGATGAGAACTATTGACATGATTATGAATATATATGATCATTTATTTGTTAGTTAATACACAATGCACAACTTTGCTAGGATTCTTATTCCATCAGATACCAGTACGCAATTTTATGTTCAGCTCCAAATGACTTTGGCATGAATACAGGGCAGAAAACCCAGAAAACTAAACTTAAGAAAGCAGAAGCTGAAAGACCCGGCCCCCTCACTCAGGAACTTTATGATACCTATTCTTGTACCAAAATTTCAAATTAACCCCTCAAATGTGGGAAGGTCATTACATTTATAACCCTGGTCCATATTGACGACACAATTAGGTAAAAAAAGATATTCATTTACTCTAAAACATACTCCCATCCACTTAGAAAGGGTTTAAAATACCCAATTACCCATTGTTCAGGCAAGTAAAGGTGAGACTATCATGTTATTGTTTTGTTATTTGCGGGGGTTATTTGATTATTATGACGGAATTGCTTTATACCCCATGGTCCATAACGGGCTTTAAAGATATCATCCTGGGATTTTAGCCTGGTATTTTATAGCTGTTACAGTCTCGAAATTATGCCTACAGTATGTCTAAAATCTTAGACACAATAAAAGTAAGTCGCATAATAGTAGAACTAACCACCAACGCCAAATTGTTGCTTTTTTTGAGAAACAGGCGGGTACCATCCCTATACAAGAACAAATAATTTTATAGAAGCAAAACCAATCCCATCTGATGATCAGATGTGAAGTGAATACATATATATTATATATATTTTAGAAAATTGATTCGAAGACTACCAATGTCCTCCTTCGTTTTGAAAGGCGGAATTCATCATTGTTACTGAACTGAAGAAAAACTGGCATTATAACATTGCTCAATTTAACAGTCTTTTTCATTTCTGGTTTATATTGATGCAAATTTCCACCTCTTTCATATAGATTAAACATCAGTTCAATTGTCTTCTTTTCTGTTGCAGGTATGTCAAGTAAATACTCCAGGCTTGTTCTGCCATATTTTCTTATCCTTTAAACTCTCTGCCCAATATTACATCCTCACCATTTCCAGATATAGCACAATCACATTGAAGCCACACAGAGCTACCAAGGTTTTTTGTCTGAACCTTTCTTTTTCATCGCTGTAGTATATGATCATGCACCCTTTGTTGGACTAGTGGAGTCCCTGTTTCCAAGAACTAAACGTTTCGCCATCAGATGGATACTCGGTTAAATCTGCCTTTGGATTTGAATCATTTCCATTCATCCACATGTCTTCTTGCTTTTTGTGCTTACGAGGGACGCTCGGAGCACTGGGGTATGATCTCATTTCCTGGATGCGATTCATTCTGGAGAGATTGAGAAGCGAATCCGCAAATGAAAAATTATGTTGGTTTTTAATGAAACTACCATTTTCACTAAAATAATCCTCGCATGGTTGGCGACCAGATAAATCCAGGCGGACCCCTTTTCCAGGTGTTAGGGGCCTAGTGGTCATGATAGCATGTGGCGTGATAGCATTCACGAGTTATAAAGTGCTCCTAAATTATCCACATGCGCCACAGTCACAGCAAGTTGCATACATAAGAAGCATGCTGAACGCTTGATTTCAGTGTGGCTGTTCTTGAAATGAAGATATCCATGTAGAACAAGATCAATTCAAAGTATGTAATTGTCCCCAATACATCCTCTCTACTCCGATCTTCAGCCTCTTGAATCCTTCGTAGACAGGCGTATCTTAAGAAATGTTAGACGTTGAGCAGCTGCCCAGTATTGTCTATCCTCTCTATCTATGTCACTCTTCCTCCGTCCACTATCATCATACCTATCAACTACCAAACGTAAATGATGCATGTGGACTGCATGCCCTCCAATGCTCAAGCAGCGGATCACATGTTCTAGTGGATTTATCAACTCCTTGTGGTTGTGAATGAAATCCTGGTCCATCATATCATCATATGTATGGGGAATGAACCATCTGTATTTGGAACCTTGCGAGCTGTCATGATAAATGACTCATTTTGAAGACCATATCTTGCACCTTCTCCTGAAACCCTTGCATCAACATCAACTTCCTTCTGCGGGAATCACCATCCGATTGTCACACGCAACGTAATATTACCGTAATTGGTATAGTACAGGTGTGAAGTGGAAGACATGGAAATGTCATTGAATCAAGTGGGCGACCGTGTAGATGAAGTTGAAAAGACGATAGAAAACGTAGCACGTGAGGCAGAATCGATCAAATGGCTGATAAACAAAGTGAAGGAACTGGAGCACAAAGTGAGGATGGGAGAACTGAACAATGACGATCTAGAGAACAGAGGAAGGCAAATTAACCTAAATTTCTTTGGTTTTGAGGAAGACATGGAAAAGAAGGAGCGATCGTGCGCCCGTTTCATTAGCGAATCTATTTTGAAACACATGCAAGTAAGCGGGATTGAGGAGAACGTCGCCATACAGCGTGTACACATAGTACCAGCGCGTCCACTCAAATCAGGGAAACCACGTCCACGCGAGTATTGCTAGAAGAATCCTCTATGCTGCACCGAAGTGCCTCCGAGAAAATCCATTCCATGACAGGGAAATCTACGTCACAGACGACGTGAGTAAACACGTATTGAATGAAAGAAAGAGACTGTGGACGGCCAAGAAGGAATTTCAGAGTGTAAACCCGAAAAAAAAGTGCTTCATAGCGTGGCGAGTACCGGCGACATTTATGTACGAAGACGTCATGAAGACAATAACGGTAAAGGATTTGAACGCAGGGGATCACAAACTTTCGTAACCATGATGTAATTAACATTGTGTCCAGCGTTCAAATAACGCCAGAGTATTTATTATTTACTTATTCATATGTTCACATTGAGGGGTAGAAAGGGGTCATAGTGCAGGTGAGTTAAATAATTTCTATGAGTAGGGATTTTTATAAACGTTTTCATGTTGTCCTGGACGCCGTCCAGAGTCGCAGTGCCTAAGATGTTGATACAAGTGTTTAGGCTTTTGATGAGCGATGATCTGTTTTTTTTGTGTGTGTTTGTTGTTGTTGTTGTTTTTTATACAAAATTGGGTAGGCTTCAAATATATAACTTTAAGTGAAGATATTATGCATTATATGCATTATTGCTTTAAGTGGATCTTAACTTAACATTATTAACTTTTAACACAAGAGGGCTGAGGGACTATAAAAAGCGAAATAAAATAGCTAATTGATTAATGGAACAAATATAGATATTGTATATTTACAGGAGACCCACAGTACCCAGGCGGATGAAATTTATTGGGAATCTCAATTTAAAGGGAAATGTTTTTTTCTCATGGGACAACTACCAGCAGGGGGGTTCTGACCGTTATTAAAAATGTTAGTGAGGGGAGACTGGTCATGATGAAAATAGACACTTATGCGCCAAATAGAGAGGCACAACATAAACAATTCTTGTACGACTTAAAAAATTACTTAACAGAGGAGGCCTTGGACCCAGATGATACAATCAGATGATACAATCATCTGGGGCGGAGATTTAAACTTTACAGTAAATAACCTAGACAGGTCAGGAGGGAACTTTAGACCATGGAAAAAATCAGTGGAAATTGTTGAGACCATAGTGGAAGAATTTGACCTCATTGATATTTGGAGAATTCGGAACGATAACAAAAAAAGATTCACTTGGCGTAGAAAACGGCCATTCATTCAACAAAGCAGACTAGACTATTTTATCATCTCAGATACCCTGCAAAACATAACAAATAAGGTGGACATAATCCCAGGTCTGAATTCAGATCATTCAGCTGTTAAACTAAGTTTGAAAAAACACCATCAAGAACATGGACCCTCCCATTGGAGATTTAATGCGTCCCTCATAAAAGATAAAGACTATGATAAAATGATTAAAGACAAAATAAAAAGCTGGGAACAAGAACATAATGATACAAAGGATAAACAAAAATTATGGGAGTTCATTAAATATAAAAATAGGGAATTTACAATTAAGTATAGTAAAGAAAAGGTAAAATAATCTAAACAGGAAAGAGAAAACCTTGGAATAAAAGTTCAAAACGCCCAACAAGTGTGTTCCGAAAAGCCAACTGATGAAAACTATGCGATTATGGAGGAATCAAATTAAAGTTAGAGGAACATTATGAAATGTAATAGATATGTTTTGGGACTAGAAAAGATGAATAAAAGAAGTCAAGTATAAAACAACTTACCATTAAGGAAACACAAATTATTGATAAACCCCAGGAAATCTTAGTGGAAATCAAAACATTTTACTCTAGACTGTACTCTCAAGAGCATTTAAACGAGACTGAGATGATTAACTTTTTAAATAATTTTGAGACCCCAAGCCTTTCAAAATAGATATTTGTGAGGGACAACTAAACGCCAAGGAAGTTTTTGAAACATTACAAAAAATGAAAGATAATAAAAGCCCTGGCAACGGTGGGTTGACTATAGAATTTTACAAGGCCTACTGGCAAACTCATCATAAATTCCTTAAACTGCGCTTTTCAGTACGGCAAATTTTCCACATCTCAAAGACAAAGTACTATTACTCTTTTTAAAAAACTGGAGACCGATTTCCCTGATGAACGTTGATGTAAAAATGGCTTCTAAGACCCTCGCAGGGCGTTTGGAAAAGGTTCTCCCGGACCTAATCGGTGCAACTCGGGCAGCTTTTGTGAAGGGTCGTAACATACAGGATTAAGTGAGACTTATAGACGAAATTTATCAATTCACAGAACAGACAAAGGCGGCAGCATTGTTAATAGCCATAGATTTCGAAAAAGCTTTTGATACGATCAGCTGGGCTTTCATGTTTAAAGTGCTGGAAAAATTTTACTTTGGACCCCGGTTCCATGAGTGGATTAAAGCACTCTACAATAATGTGGAATGCTGCGTCATGAATAGAGGGTATAGCACAGGATACTTTGAGATTCAACGGGAGTACGACAGGGAGACCCCCTGTCCCCCATGCTTTTTATTC
The DNA here is from genome assembly GCF_978046115.1 of Saccoglossus kowalevskii. Taxonomy (NCBI): domain Eukaryota; kingdom Metazoa; phylum Hemichordata; class Enteropneusta; family Harrimaniidae; genus Saccoglossus; species Saccoglossus kowalevskii. Next base: position 10,091,799 of record NC_140657.1, read on the forward strand.
TGGTTTTAGAAACCCTGCTGGTGGCCATCAGGTCTAATAAAGATATCAGGGGTGTTGGGGTTTTGGGAAAAGAAGTAAAGGAAGCGGCATTCGCAGATGATATGTCATGCTTCCTGTCAGATGTGGAATCCGCCTGGGAACTAATTGGGTTGCTTATAATTTTCAATAAATGCTCAGGATTAAAAGTAAATAGAAATAAGTCAGAAGGAGTTTGGCTGGGCAAATGGAAAGACAGACAGGAAAAGCTGTTCGGGGTCAAGTGGCCCACGTCCCCTATCAAATCGTAGGTATTTACTTCTCCGGCAATCAGAAAGAGTGTGGGAGAAGGAATGCTATTAAAGCTTTGGACAACTTGAAAAGTGCGCTTAACCCTTGGAGAAAAGACGTTTATCCTTATTTGGGAAAGTCCAAATTGTTAAGACATTCGGCATTTCACAATTTAATTATATAGTGGGTGCCTGTGCAATAGGAAATAAGATCATCCAAGAGGCACGTAGAATTATTTATAACTTCATATGGGAAGGAAAGGATAAAATAGCACGGAGAACAATGATAGAGGGCGTGGGCCAAGGAGGCATTAGTATGCCTGATTTACATATTTTAAGAAAGCAACAGAGGATCCTATGGATCAAAAGGTATATACAGCCAAACATGACTCATTCATATAAGCAATTTATAGAAAACCAACTGTCTTGGGTGGGAGGCAATCTTATTTTTAAGTGTAATTATCATTTTGAAGCATTATCGCTTCGGTGCTCTGACTTCCTCTCGGAACCTCTTAGGATCTGGGAGGGGGAAACCAAGAAAGTGTATGTTAATACAGACCAAATTATTTGGAACAACAGAAATATTAAAATAGGTGGCAAATCAGTTTATTATAAGGAGAGTGCCCAAATGGGAATATATAGAATTTCGGATCTGTTTGATGGAAAACATTTGATTCCTTGGGAAACTTTGGCCAATGACGACTTTTCATTAATTACAAAACTAAAGTGGTTAGGCCTTGTGGCCGCCATACCAGGTGATATGAAACAAAAAGAAAAAGAGATAGACAAGGTATGTTTAACCAACTCAGGAATTCATACACCATTGGAAGACATTTCAAAATCAAATCTGAATGAGGAATTAAAAAACAGAGTGTTCACATCGCCGGTAGGTCACAGAGCACTGGAGGCTATAATGAAACCAGAATTATTAGAATGGAAACACATGTATAAATTAATGTTAAAAATGTCAATAGATTGTAAATTAAGAGAATTCCAATTTAAATTGTTACACGGAATCATTTATACAAATGAGAAACTCCGTAAGATTAATCCAGTTAAGTTCTCCGGTCAGATGTGCACCTTTTGTAACAAAGAAATAGAGAATATTCAACATTTATTCTATGATTGTGATTTCACAGTAGCCCTATGGAGAGACTTATTATTCTATTGGGGAAACCGTTAAAGTTACAAAAAATATCAAGTAAACTGTGTATGATCCTTTCCGACCCAAAGGAAATATTAACGGTTAATTTCATTGCACTGCTTGTCAGAAAACATATATATTTTTGCAAAATGAATGAAAAAAAACCAAACTTTATGAGACTCTATATATCAAAAGAGTATACCGGTCTGAGAGGTTTATTGCACAAAAAAATAACACTATGGTAAAACATCTGAAAAAATGGAATCTTCTACTGCCCTTTGTGAGATAGGCTCACTGTAGCAAAGTGTTTTTATTTTTCACCAGGAAGAACCTACTTGAAGTTATGTTACTTTTTATAATTCTATGGAATGTAACTCATTAAGTACCCAATAAAAAACCTACAAATTATAAAAAAAGGATGTTTTTCTATCACGCTCGGGAATAGCCATGGAAGGTTAGCTTTAGAGAAACCATGCGAATCGGACTGTGTGTCTTCAACAATTGTCGGTTTTCAAATGCCATGGCCCCAAGCCCAACAGGGAAGTGATACACAGCCGAAACTGATGAACAGAAGTATTAACCCATGACGCAAATTGTATACACGGACACTTCAAACATTTCAAACTTAATTTATTAAAGCCTTTTAAACTATTGACATTATGGCTAAAATCAACAGCAGTGGATGAATGGAATACCAACCGCATCACATACTGCTTTTGGCTGTCAAATCTGACGTTAATGCACTTTACCAGTCGATTCCATTAATATAGGGTTAGGCGTACGAATCATTACGCTCTCAGGTTGTCGACAATAATGATATTATGTCCAGAATATTAATATAATTATTGATTACCGTTCATATAATCAGCATCGTTACAGTGATTTGTACGAGTTGTGTCAATTAAATAAATTACTTCAGATGTTCGAGAAGCTTTGTCTCTGGATTCTGAATATGGCATTCATCGTACGCCTACCCATAAATTAATGGAATCCACCGTGAAAGTGCATTAACGTTAGATTATTTGGAGAGGCACCATTCATGCGTACTATTGTGGGTACCCTGTTGTCTCATTGTTATGCACACCATGCATTGTACTAAGTACAACAATGGATGTTATAAACGATGCTACATACATAACAACAGGGTACCTGTAATAGTAGTATGTCTGAATGATGCCAAACTTAATCTAACCTAGAGAGGAAATGCCATTACATCAAAAGTCAAATACATATGTCGTATCAAATTACCATAAATCTTTCTCCCTGCAAATTGTCTAAGATATAAGGCAGACTAAAGGAAAGTGCAGCTTTTTAACAGGCAATTCACTACACCATGTTTCGCAAAATATAAGGCACGTTAATGTCCATGAGAGCACTTTTCTCCCAAATCTTGAAGCACTTCGAATTCGTTAAAGAAGCAGCAACAACTTGGACCAAATGATGTCTTTTAGGCTTTCTGAGAAAAGAAGAGAACCGGACGCTATTCTAAATTAACCTGAAGGTATGATAATAGTGTTACTCCGTTACGGAAAGTTTGGAAAGTCTAATTGATACTACCAGCAGGTCACACTACTTGTGAACATAGACATTCAGCACGCATTTCGCATGTGCTCAGTCAGACAAAAAGACTGGCACTTATTAGGCTACAAGTGGGACAACTACTATTTCTAGTATTGCCATTTGGACTTCGGTCAGCACCATTTCTATTTAATTGCATTGCTGGGCCATTATTATTTGTCACCAACCTGGTTTACTATTACGCACACTACAGAACATGCTTTGCACATCAGACTTGTTACAACCAGCCGTCAGCTTATGCTGTGGTTAGCACTCACCGTAGCATTTTTTGACTTTCTCCATGCCCATGAGTTTGCTGCTCCAACGCTACATACGACTCATTAACAACAATGCTGCACTCCGATATTGATATGGACGATGTTCGAAACATTCTATTAATTCGCATCAAAGCGTCCAAGACGTGGTCAAAATATAACATTAGGCACATCAGGCCCATCTGTCTGTTCAGTGAGAGCCTATCGTCAGTACAAAAACATAACCATTCAACAACCAGAATGCCCAGCTTTCATTGATGGGTCCTACGTAACTCGACAGAAGCTCTCCCAAATAATTCCACAACTGTTGACGCAATGCTTACAACCAAACGTCACCCAGTACACCAGCCACAAAGTGAGTTTCCAAAGTGAGGCAGCAACCAAATCAGTAGCTGCAAACATTCCCGACTGGCTGATCAAATGAATCGGTCGTTGTCGCAGTGATGCAAATTTTGACGCAAATCATGTACATTTTAATTTAATTATTCGAACATGTTTTTGGGTGTGTATGTAGGTAGGTAAACAACACTGGTAACCTGGGAAACACACTGTCAAAAAAACACAAGTTGTTGAAAATTTAATGGAATTCAGTAAAGCCCTGGTCGTCCAGACCTGTTCCTGTTCCGCCACTAGAAACAAGACAAACTTCAACTTTCAATCACCTTTACCAAACCACAGGAACAATCCATCTTAAAACAGACGACTTCACATATATTTGATGGCAAGAGTCTCCATTGTGCTGAAACGATTTTTGTTGACTTCGTTGTCTCATGGTGTAAACACAATAGCGGAAAAGAATTAGCAAGGAATGCAACACTGCAAAAATAGTGGATCGTAATTACATTCTTCTCCGTAAAACAAATGCAAAGCAAGGTAGTTGATACGTTTTTATCATATTTGAAATGATGGACATTGGAACAGAATACACTATCTTTTATGGCACATAGTCGTTAATTTTGGTAAATCGACAAAAATTATATGTAATTTACTACTACATTAATTTGTCTTCCCATTGTATTAAATTGTTTTCGCATTGTAGGTTTGCTTCAATTCATTTAATACGTTAGTTAGTTTATTCCTTTTCGCTCCGGGTGGAGCATAATGCGCCGACAAATCTCTTCCAGCCGTCACGGTCCTAAGCAAGCCATCCTATTTCATTCCAGGTCTTCCCTGCTGCCTTCAACTCCTCTTCCACAGTCCTTCTCCAGGTGCCCAGAGGCCTGCCTATCTTTCTCTTCCTAGGTGGTGCCCATCTCAATGCAGCGTGAGGGTGTCTGGTTCTGCCCATTTTTAGCACATGCCCCAGCCATCTTCAGCGTCTCTGCTGTACCTCATCTGTGATACTATTGATGCAGGTGCGCCTGTAGACTTCTAAGTTGGTGACATGCTGTTCCCAGCAGATCTTGAGGATGCGGCGGAGGCAGCGTCCTTCAAACGCCCTCAGCCTGCTTTCAATCTTCTTGTTGGTTCTCCATGTCTCGGAAGCATAGAGAAGGATGGATCGGACGTTGGACTTGTAAATCTTCAGCTTGGCCCTGGTCTGGAGGGCCTTGGACTTCCAAACATTCCGCAGACTGTTGAAAGCCTGTGCTGCCAGTCCAATTTTAGTGGAGATTTTTTTCTCAATGTTGCTGTCGGCAGAAATATAGCTGCTCAGGTACTTGAAGTCTTTTACCTCTTCGAGTTCGGTGCCACATACAATGGTTTTGGTTGTATTTCTGTTCTTCATTTTCATTATCTCGTTCTTGTTTAAGTGGATCTTGAGTCCCACACTCCTTGCTGTTTTGTCCACTTTATCTGTTTATTTTTAGCTGTCCTTCTGGGTATGAGAGAGAAGGGCAATATCATCGGCAAAGTCACAGTCCTCCAGTCTGGTGGTCAGTCCCCAGAAGAGTCCTCGCTGCTTGTTACTGGTGGCCTTTCTCATTACCCAGTCATTGATGATAAGAAAGAGGGTGGGTGATATCACATAGCTCCGTCTGACTCCTGTTTTCAAATAGAACCATTCGCTTTGTTGTCCATCATGACTTACACAGCAATGGTTGTTGGCATACATGTCCTTCAGGATGTTGATGACCTTTTGTCGCATACGACTTATTTACCACTTCCGTGTCACTGAGAATGCTCTAGAACCGTACTGTGTATGGGTGGAATATTCTAGATTTTTTTAGAGACTGATTGAATAGGTAATAGAACACTGTAGGAGGCAATAGAAGGTAATGGAACATTCTAGAATTTTTAGTAAGTTCCAGACTCATTATGTATGCTGATGTAATGGTCTATTTATAGACAGTGGGGGTATATATAGGGGAGTTGTTCAGCACTGAGTTCAGATCGGAGATCTCGTTGAATTGTATTGGAGTTTAAGTATCTATTTATTGGAGTAGTGGAGTTTTACCGCGTTATTGTACTTGATGTTTGCAGAGTATAATAATACCTGTACCAGTTGAAACCTCATCTGTTGGCTCCGTGTTCGTATGTTATCATCGCCGCCAGGGAAGTCTTTCTGTTACTGTTGCCATTTTGGTATTTGAACCATCACACCTGCACTACATCAATTACGGTAATATTACGTTGCGTGTGACACCTTTGTTGGGAAGCCATATGCCTCAAGGATTTTCCATAATAATGAATGGTGAATGCTGTCGAATAATTAGGATAACCCAACTTCACGTGAAAACAATATACAGTGAATTCTATGCAAGCATAATTTTGTTTATATGGTCGTATAGAGGGCGATTGAAAAAAACGCTGTTTATTTGCAATGAGTTCGTTCTTCATTCAGTGAACCTATGAAAAGTGTTTAATATTTGATTGTAAATTCTTACTTTACCAGATTTGTAATTCCTTATTCTATTTTGAAGCAAGGGTCCCAGGGTTGCTTGGGCTGATGGTTAATTGTCGGTCATAAGTCATAGCTCGAGTAACACACTGTGTGCATGTGACTACGGTAGCGTTTGTTTTGTCATACCACCCATTCTCAATCGTGTGTAATCCATTACCGGTAAGATAGGAACTTGCCGTAGTGTATTAACACATCTTCCCGTAGTGTATTTACACATCTTGCCATAGTGTATTTAAGCAATGACCCCCTGCCAAAGGGTATACCATTAGATATTGCACAATTCACGACATATATGCACGAGCCTGCAATATCAAGTGGTATACCCAACTTCGGCGGGGGGTTATTCCTATTATATTATACCAGTATATTGACAATTCAATAAAACTAGTAAAAAAAGAGTTTACTTTCATCTACTAAAAGATCATGATTATGGGCCTTGAACATGAATATTTATAAGAATAGTATGTAGTTGTACGCTGAATGCATACAAAATTACATGCGCAACACAGTTCAAATTGAATACAAACTAATTTTTATTCCGCATGAAAAAGAAACGTATCCACGGTGAATAGAGCAGCGTAAACACAGGAATTAGCATAACAAAAGATGACTGTTCTGAATTTTTACTGACTGCGTCAACGCCATTTGAAATATAGAGTTGTGTACAGTTTGGATCATTAAAACAACAGATTTTCCACGTTTTCATTCCGGTTTTTGTACAATTTGGATTGTAATTTTCCCATTGCAAGTACAGTTGTAAAAATAAACCGGTTTTGTGGTTCATCATACTACTTATAACTGTGGATATTTGACGTTCAGCGGTACTTGGTTCGACCGAAATTTGAGATGCGGCGGGACGCGGTGTCTCAACATCTGACCTGGATACCTTTGGTATAACCAAAGTTTTGTGACAGTATGACTGACAAGTTTTGTCGTTGTTCTGGGGTAAGTTTGTTGGTGTAAGATCGGATTCACGCATCGTTTTTGTGACACGTACATAATATGCCTTGTCTCAACTCCGGCCGAAAGAAAGACTTTGCACGCCGTCGCTCTAATGCAGTGGTTGGTGTACACTCGACACAAATCCTCATCATCTCCTGTAATTTATTTACCCATAGTGGAGAATTACAATACTATATATCGTCGTCGAATTCTGCGTTGTCCCGTGTTCTTTGAAACAGATGGCAATTACCCAGGTGCAATTTCACTGCAATTTTGTCAGCTAGAATTCGAACGCCGCTACGGGACACCGGTTGTTATTGGTGGCATACATGTGCATGTTTTTTGTCCTTCAATCCCTCTATCCCATCTAGTACTTAAAGATAATGTTTTCTTTGTTGTAAGTTCGCAATCCATCTCAAAGTAACAACACGGAGAACACATCATTCCTGCGTTCGTTTAGGCACCTCAAGGTGTTAAGGGACGGTGGTTTAGGTTTGTGTAGCGAACGACAATCGCCCAACGACCGACGCTCACAACTTGGATCCCACCATTAACAAAAAGCAATATTATGCTTATATAAGTTTTCAGATGTTTTTAATTCAGTATTTTTTTCAATATTCTTCAAAAATTCAATCACTATATTTCCCTAAAAATACCGGTTTTATGTATTTCCGTATTAAACATGTAGTCAATTCATGTTCCAGGGCCACTTGGTTTAGCCGTGCATTCTCAGCCAATATACCATTGATTGCATATGCACATTTTGTGTTTGGACCAATCAAATCAAATCAATGGATTAGCACCATCAATATACTGGTATAATATATTAACACATATTACCGTAGTATATTAGCAAATCTTACCGTAGTGTATTTACACATCTTGCCATAGTGTATTATCACATCTTACCGTAGTGTATTTACACATCTTGCCATAGTGTATTAACACATCTTATTATAATGTATTTACACATCTCACCGTAGGGTATTTACACATCCTGCCATAGTGTATGTTGTTGACATAGTATTTATTTCGAAACCACCAATCAAATAACAATACTCAAACAGGTTATGGTAACATAAAAATACAACTAGTGAGCCCACAACCATTGCAAGGAATGGATGATTTAGTTGACCAACACCACTACACTCAATCATCAGCAGAAGAATTATCAGCGGTCTTGTTAAAACGTTCCACAGTGAACGGTGAATCCGACACAGATGTTCTTGATTTCGATGGCAATGATTCTACTGATAATTGTGTTCAAAATTAAAGTGAATTGTTAATAATTGTTCACAGTAGTTTTGAAAATAAACGTATTACACCGTGTATGAAAATAACTTATAACAATTTGTGTGCTGTGTGTAAATGCCTTGATTTAACTTTAGACAGCTACTTAGAAGACTTGTATACTTGTGGGGGGGGGGTCACTCTCTATTAAAACCTTACATCGTGTGTATTCGTGCTGAAAAATAATAGGCCCCCATTGTCAAACCATACCTCCTATTGCGGACGCAATGTAAATTTAGTACCCCCTAGAGCAGACATATTAAAGAAAAAAAAACACCCCCTATTGCAGATATATATTGAAAACATCCTACCCCCTATTGCGAGCATTCTCTGCCGTTTTTTTCTCACTCAAGTGGAGTGTGATCAATTTATACAAACTACTTATGGTTGCTGTGTATGTAACTCCCGGTAGTGTCATTCGTTGTTTGATGAAGAAAGATGAGAACTATTGACATGATTATGAATATATATGATCATTTATTTGTTAGTTAATACACAATGCACAACTTTGCTAGGATTCTTATTCCATCAGATACCAGTACGCAATTTTATGTTCAGCTCCAAATGACTTTGGCATGAATACAGGGCAGAAAACCCAGAAAACTAAACTTAAGAAAGCAGAAGCTGAAAGACCCGGCCCCCTCACTCAGGAACTTTATGATACCTATTCTTGTACCAAAATTTCAAATTAACCCCTCAAATGTGGGAAGGTCATTACATTTATAACCCTGGTCCATATTGACGACACAATTAGGTAAAAAAAGATATTCATTTACTCTAAAACATACTCCCATCCACTTAGAAAGGGTTTAAAATACCCAATTACCCATTGTTCAGGCAAGTAAAGGTGAGACTATCATGTTATTGTTTTGTTATTTGCGGGGGTTATTTGATTATTATGACGGAATTGCTTTATACCCCATGGTCCATAACGGGCTTTAAAGATATCATCCTGGGATTTTAGCCTGGTATTTTATAGCTGTTACAGTCTCGAAATTATGCCTACAGTATGTCTAAAATCTTAGACACAATAAAAGTAAGTCGCATAATAGTAGAACTAACCACCAACGCCAAATTGTTGCTTTTTTTGAGAAACAGGCGGGTACCATCCCTATACAAGAACAAATAATTTTATAGAAGCAAAACCAATCCCATCTGATGATCAGATGTGAAGTGAATACATATATATTATATATATTTTAGAAAATTGATTCGAAGACTACCAATGTCCTCCTTCGTTTTGAAAGGCGGAATTCATCATTGTTACTGAACTGAAGAAAAACTGGCATTATAACATTGCTCAATTTAACAGTCTTTTTCATTTCTGGTTTATATTGATGCAAATTTCCACCTCTTTCATATAGATTAAACATCAGTTCAATTGTCTTCTTTTCTGTTGCAGGTATGTCAAGTAAATACTCCAGGCTTGTTCTGCCATATTTTCTTATCCTTTAAACTCTCTGCCCAATATTACATCCTCACCATTTCCAGATATAGCACAATCACATTGAAGCCACACAGAGCTACCAAGGTTTTTTGTCTGAACCTTTCTTTTTCATCGCTGTAGTATATGATCATGCACCCTTTGTTGGACTAGTGGAGTCCCTGTTTCCAAGAACTAAACGTTTCGCCATCAGATGGATACTCGGTTAAATCTGCCTTTGGATTTGAATCATTTCCATTCATCCACATGTCTTCTTGCTTTTTGTGCTTACGAGGGACGCTCGGAGCACTGGGGTATGATCTCATTTCCTGGATGCGATTCATTCTGGAGAGATTGAGAAGCGAATCCGCAAATGAAAAATTATGTTGGTTTTTAATGAAACTACCATTTTCACTAAAATAATCCTCGCATGGTTGGCGACCAGATAAATCCAGGCGGACCCCTTTTCCAGGTGTTAGGGGCCTAGTGGTCATGATAGCATGTGGCGTGATAGCATTCACGAGTTATAAAGTGCTCCTAAATTATCCACATGCGCCACAGTCACAGCAAGTTGCATACATAAGAAGCATGCTGAACGCTTGATTTCAGTGTGGCTGTTCTTGAAATGAAGATATCCATGTAGAACAAGATCAATTCAAAGTATGTAATTGTCCCCAATACATCCTCTCTACTCCGATCTTCAGCCTCTTGAATCCTTCGTAGACAGGCGTATCTTAAGAAATGTTAGACGTTGAGCAGCTGCCCAGTATTGTCTATCCTCTCTATCTATGTCACTCTTCCTCCGTCCACTATCATCATACCTATCAACTACCAAACGTAAATGATGCATGTGGACTGCATGCCCTCCAATGCTCAAGCAGCGGATCACATGTTCTAGTGGATTTATCAACTCCTTGTGGTTGTGAATGAAATCCTGGTCCATCATATCATCATATGTATGGGGAATGAACCATCTGTATTTGGAACCTTGCGAGCTGTCATGATAAATGACTCATTTTGAAGACCATATCTTGCACCTTCTCCTGAAACCCTTGCATCAACATCAACTTCCTTCTGCGGGAATCACCATCCGATTGTCACACGCAACGTAATATTACCGTAATTGGTATAGTACAGGTGTGAAGTGGAAGACATGGAAATGTCATTGAATCAAGTGGGCGACCGTGTAGATGAAGTTGAAAAGACGATAGAAAACGTAGCACGTGAGGCAGAATCGATCAAATGGCTGATAAACAAAGTGAAGGAACTGGAGCACAAAGTGAGGATGGGAGAACTGAACAATGACGATCTAGAGAACAGAGGAAGGCAAATTAACCTAAATTTCTTTGGTTTTGAGGAAGACATGGAAAAGAAGGAGCGATCGTGCGCCCGTTTCATTAGCGAATCTATTTTGAAACACATGCAAGTAAGCGGGATTGAGGAGAACGTCGCCATACAGCGTGTACACATAGTACCAGCGCGTCCACTCAAATCAGGGAAACCACGTCCACGCGAGTATTGCTAGAAGAATCCTCTATGCTGCACCGAAGTGCCTCCGAGAAAATCCATTCCATGACAGGGAAATCTACGTCACAGACGACGTGAGTAAACACGTATTGAATGAAAGAAAGAGACTGTGGACGGCCAAGAAGGAATTTCAGAGTGTAAACCCGAAAAAAAAGTGCTTCATAGCGTGGCGAGTACCGGCGACATTTATGTACGAAGACGTCATGAAGACAATAACGGTAAAGGATTTGAACGCAGGGGATCACAAACTTTCGTAACCATGATGTAATTAACATTGTGTCCAGCGTTCAAATAACGCCAGAGTATTTATTATTTACTTATTCATATGTTCACATTGAGGGGTAGAAAGGGGTCATAGTGCAGGTGAGTTAAATAATTTCTATGAGTAGGGATTTTTATAAACGTTTTCATGTTGTCCTGGACGCCGTCCAGAGTCGCAGTGCCTAAGATGTTGATACAAGTGTTTAGGCTTTTGATGAGCGATGATCTGTTTTTTTTGTGTGTGTTTGTTGTTGTTGTTGTTTTTTATACAAAATTGGGTAGGCTTCAAATATATAACTTTAAGTGAAGATATTATGCATTATATGCATTATTGCTTTAAGTGGATCTTAACTTAACATTATTAACTTTTAACACAAGAGGGCTGAGGGACTATAAAAAGCGAAATAAAATAGCTAATTGATTAATGGAACAAATATAGATATTGTATATTTACAGGAGACCCACAGTACCCAGGCGGATGAAATTTATTGGGAATCTCAATTTAAAGGGAAATGTTTTTTTCTCATGGGACAACTACCAGCAGGGGGGTTCTGACCGTTATTAAAAATGTTAGTGAGGGGAGACTGGTCATGATGAAAATAGACACTTATGCGCCAAATAGAGAGGCACAACATAAACAATTCTTGTACGACTTAAAAAATTACTTAACAGAGGAGGCCTTGGACCCAGATGATACAATCAGATGATACAATCATCTGGGGCGGAGATTTAAACTTTACAGTAAATAACCTAGACAGGTCAGGAGGGAACTTTAGACCATGGAAAAAATCAGTGGAAATTGTTGAGACCATAGTGGAAGAATTTGACCTCATTGATATTTGGAGAATTCGGAACGATAACAAAAAAAGATTCACTTGGCGTAGAAAACGGCCATTCATTCAACAAAGCAGACTAGACTATTTTATCATCTCAGATACCCTGCAAAACATAACAAATAAGGTGGACATAATCCCAGGTCTGAATTCAGATCATTCAGCTGTTAAACTAAGTTTGAAAAAACACCATCAAGAACATGGACCCTCCCATTGGAGATTTAATGCGTCCCTCATAAAAGATAAAGACTATGATAAAATGATTAAAGACAAAATAAAAAGCTGGGAACAAGAACATAATGATACAAAGGATAAACAAAAATTATGGGAGTTCATTAAATATAAAAATAGGGAATTTACAATTAAGTATAGTAAAGAAAAGGTAAAATAATCTAAACAGGAAAGAGAAAACCTTGGAATAAAAGTTCAAAACGCCCAACAAGTGTGTTCCGAAAAGCCAACTGATGAAAACTATGCGATTATGGAGGAATCAAATTAAAGTTAGAGGAACATTATGAAATGTAATAGATATGTTTTGGGACTAGAAAAGATGAATAAAAGAAGTCAAGTATAAAACAACTTACCATTAAGGAAACACAAATTATTGATAAACCCCAGGAAATCTTAGTGGAAATCAAAACATTTTACTCTAGACTGTACTCTCAAGAGCATTTAAACGAGACTGAGATGATTAACTTTTTAAATAATTTTGAGACCCCAAGCCTTTCAAAATAGATATTTGTGAGGGACAACTAAACGCCAAGGAAGTTTTTGAAACATTACAAAAAATGAAAGATAATAAAAGCCCTGGCAACGGTGGGTTGACTATAGAATTTTACAAGGCCTACTGGCAAACTCATCATAAATTCCTTAAACTGCGCTTTTCAGTACGGCAAATTTTCCACATCTCAAAGACAAAGTACTATTACTCTTTTTAAAAAACTGGAGACCGATTTCCCTGATGAACGTTGATGTAAAAATGGCTTCTAAGACCCTCGCAGGGCGTTTGGAAAAGGTTCTCCCGGACCTAATCGGTGCAACTCGGGCAGCTTTTGTGAAGGGTCGTAACATACAGGATTAAGTGAGACTTATAGACGAAATTTATCAATTCACAGAACAGACAAAGGCGGCAGCATTGTTAATAGCCATAGATTTCGAAAAAGCTTTTGATACGATCAGCTGGGCTTTCATGTTTAAAGTGCTGGAAAAATTTTACTTTGGACCCCGGTTCCATGAGTGGATTAAAGCACTCTACAATAATGTGGAATGCTGCGTCATGAATAGAGGGTATAGCACAGGATACTTTGAGATTCAACGGGAGTACGACAGGGAGACCCCCTGTCCCCCATGCTTTTTATTCTGGTTTTAGAAACCCTGCTGGTGGCCATCAGGTCTAATAAAGATATCAGGGGTGTTGGGGTTTTGGGAAAAGAAGTAAAGGAAGCGGCATTCGCAGATGATATGTCATGCTTCCTGTCAGATGTGGAATCCGCCTGGGAACTAATTGGGTTGCTTATAATTTTCAATAAATGCTCAGGATTAAAAGTAAATAGAAATAAGTCAGAAGGAGTTTGGCTGGGCAAATGGAAAGACAGACAGGAAAAGCTGTTCGGGGTCAAGTGGCCCACGTCCCCTATCAAATCGTAGGTATTTACTTCTCCGGCAATCAGAAAGAGTGTGGGAGAAGGAATGCTATTAAAGCTTTGGACAACTTGAAAAGTGCGCTTAACCCTTGGAGAAAAGACGTTTATCCTTATTTGGGAAAGTCCAAATTGTTAAGACATTCGGCATTTCACAATTTAATTATATAGTGGGTGCCTGTGCAATAGGAAATAAGATCATCCAAGAGGCACGTAGAATTATTTATAACTTCATATGGGAAGGAAAGGATAAAATAGCACGGAGAACAATGATAGAGGGCGTGGGCCAAGGAGGCATTAGTATGCCTGATTTACATATTTTAAGAAAGCAACAGAGGATCCTATGGATCAAAAGGTATATACAGCCAAACATGACTCATTCATATAAGCAATTTATAGAAAACCAACTGTCTTGGGTGGGAGGCAATCTTATTTTTAAGTGTAATTATCATTTTGAAGCATTATCGCTTCGGTGCTCTGACTTCCTCTCGGAACCTCTTAGGATCTGGGAGGGGGAAACCAAGAAAGTGTATGTTAATACAGACCAAATTATTTGGAACAACAGAAATATTAAAATAGGTGGCAAATCAGTTTATTATAAGGAGAGTGCCCAAATGGGAATATATAGAATTTCGGATCTGTTTGATGGAAAACATTTGATTCCTTGGGAAACTTTGGCCAATGACGACTTTTCATTAATTACAAAACTAAAGTGGTTAGGCCTTGTGGCCGCCATACCAGGTGATATGAAACAAAAAGAAAAAGAGATAGACAAGGTATGTTTAACCAACTCAGGAATTCATACACCATTGGAAGACATTTCAAAATCAAATCTGAATGAGGAATTAAAAAACAGAGTGTTCACATCGCCGGTAGGTCACAGAGCACTGGAGGCTATAATGAAACCAGAATTATTAGAATGGAAACACATGTATAAATTAATGTTAAAAATGTCAATAGATTGTAAATTAAGAGAATTCCAATTTAAATTGTTACACGGAATCATTTATACAAATGAGAAACTCCGTAAGATTAATCCAGTTAAGTTCTCCGGTCAGATGTGCACCTTTTGTAACAAAGAAATAGAGAATATTCAACATTTATTCTATGATTGTGATTTCACAGTAGCCCTATGGAGAGACTTATTATTCTATTGGGGAAACCGTTAAAGTTACAAAAAATATCAAGTAAACTGTGTATGATCCTTTCCGACCCAAAGGAAATATTAACGGTTAATTTCATTGCACTGCTTGTCAGAAAACATATATATTTTTGCAAAATGAATGAAAAAAAACCAAACTTTATGAGACTCTATATATCAAAAGAGTATACCGGTCTGAGAGGTTTATTGCACAAAAAAATAACACTATGGTAAAACATCTGAAAAAATGGAATCTTCTACTGCCCTTTGTGAGATAGGCTCACTGTAGCAAAGTGTTTTTATTTTTCACCAGGAAGAACCTACTTGAAGTTATGTTACTTTTTATAATTCTATGGAATGTAACTCATTAAGTACCCAATAAAAAACCTACAAATTATAAAAAAAGGATGTTTTTCTATCACGCTCGGGAATAGCCATGGAAGGTTAGCTTTAGAGAAACCATGCGAATCGGACTGTGTGTCTTCAACAATTGTCGGTTTTCAAATGCCATGGCCCCAAGCCCAACAGGGAAGTGATACACAGCCGAAACTGATGAACAGAAGTATTAACCCATGACGCAAATTGTATACACGGACACTTCAAACATTTCAAACTTAATTTATTAAAGCCTTTTAAACTATTGACATTATGGCTAAAATCAACAGCAGTGGATGAATGGAATACCAACCGCATCACATACTGCTTTTGGCTGTCAAATCTGACGTTAATGCACTTTACCAGTCGATTCCATTAATATAGGGTTAGGCGTACGAATCATTACGCTCTCAGGTTGTCGACAATAATGATATTATGTCCAGAATATTAATATAATTATTGATTACCGTTCATATAATCAGCATCGTTACAGTGATTTGTACGAGTTGTGTCAATTAAATAAATTACTTCAGATGTTCGAGAAGCTTTGTCTCTGGATTCTGAATATGGCATTCATCGTACGCCTACCCATAAATTAATGGAATCCACCGTGAAAGTGCATTAACGTTAGATTATTTGGAGAGGCACCATTCATGCGTACTATTGTGGGTACCCTGTTGTCTCATTGTTATGCACACCATGCATTGTACTAAGTACAACAATGGATGTTATAAACGATGCTACATACATAACAACAGGGTACCTGTAATAGTAGTATGTCTGAATGATGCCAAACTTAATCTAACCTAGAGAGGAAATGCCATTACATCAAAAGTCAAATACATATGTCGTATCAAATTACCATAAATCTTTCTCCCTGCAAATTGTCTAAGATATAAGGCAGACTAAAGGAAAGTGCAGCTTTTTAACAGGCAATTCACTACACCATGGAAAACATAGCATGTGTCTGTGTTGAAAGGTCTACCACGATAGTGTGATTGCTCTTCCTTTTGTTAACAGTCTGTGCTCGTATATGCTACCTTTTATTTATTTTCTTAATTAAGGAATTTAAAGAATTTTTGACTAAAATATAAAAGATCATTCCATGGGGGAAAACAGTCTCACCACATCCATTGTGTTCTCTCACGTACTTTCCATTAAAATGTCATTACAACAGGTATAAACATATGTAACAGAATGTGTTTAGTTATAAATATTAAAAGATTTGTGAAAGAATGGGTGTAGCGAGTTTGCCTCCCTTCTACTGCAGCACACTCAGTTTATTTTACTTTAGACAAAGTACGATCAGGGTGATTTAAATGTTACGATCATATACAACCACAAGATAACTTGGCTTTCATGACAGTATGACAAACGCTAATCCCCACAATACAACATAGGACACAAGAATAAACTAATGGTCAAGTATATACATGGTACATTTGACGAAGAAAAAATGAAAGACATCATATTCAGGTTCTCTACCATACCATAAAATCAGCTTTTTTGATTACACATAAATATGTCAATATTGTGTTTGTGTGACAAAGGTACAACTTCACTTTCAGTTGAAACAAATAAGTAGGGAGCTCATCAGCTTGCTATGAAAATACAATGAGAATCCAAATTCAATAGAAACAGAAGTAAAATGACAGCTGTGTTACGTATTAATAAACAAATTCATAAAACACCTTACCCGGACAATGTCGCCATTGTGGTATTTTGTCAAGCATTGTGGTATTTTGAAAAACAATGTCAACCATTTCTACACTGATGATGCCCGGTACATAGAAAGAGCATTTTGGATGTTGATCAAAACCGTATCATAAATTATATAATAATAGTTTGTACAATGCAAACAGCATCGTCCAATGTATTAGTATCAAACGATTTTAAAACCCATAACCAGATACATACACGTATGCGCTAATTCATCAAGACTATAGACAGGATGTAATGAGAAGAATAGGGATGGGTTTACAGTAGTTACCGCTGTAGTTGTAAACATTAGACTATTACAGTTTCGTAAATAACTAATCATTTAAAATAGAATCATGTTGCATATTATTATCATCTTGGAGATAGAAAGCAGCAATAGTAAATAATAAACGTCTAGTGAGAATTGATGCTATTCAACAATTATTTAATAATCGCATTGTTAGCATTGGACATTTTGTTGCTGGTAGTGTATTCATATGCTCTACTTCAAACAGCCAGCATTATACAAAGTACGATCGTGAAGCTTAGACATTGATATGCGTGCTATGACACAAACACACGCGAAGCTCTGTCTGACTTACATTATAATCACCCTTATTTTTAGGTTATTGATCGAGATCTAATTATGTCAAAAGTGTGTTCTTGTCGAAAAAAGTTGTTTAACTGTGTATGTAGGTTTGGTCGAATTGAAGACTATACGTCTTCTTTATGTTGTTTATAATTTCATGTTACTGGATCACTGACCAAATTTCCAAAAAACAAAATGAAATGTTCTGGAAAATGGCCTGCAAATACTCATTTGCCCTAGTTCCCACTGTAGAGGTAAGCAATTTTAAAGCCATGACATCAATAATAGACAATTTGATGCATGACCTGGTTTGTCTGATGCCTAACGCCAGATCACGTTGCATATTATTATCTTCCTGAAGACATGAACCTAGAGTAGAGAAAGAAATAGTGGATACCAGCTCGCAAATTTTATTTAGAAGTACTCTTATTGTTAGTATTGGAGCTTTTATCGCTGGTATTGCCATTAGTACTAGAAATTGTATAAAGCTGGTTGAAGAGAATATGTATATAAAGTACAATTGTAGAGGTTATGCACGTGTAAAGGTGTGTCTATCTGACACATATCGAGAAAACTATTGAATATTTTTGATTTTTTCTGGGATCTGAAGCATGGAAGGCCATACAGCAGCACATAATGCAGTTTAAATTACAGATTATATGTCATCAACTATGTTGAGGTGAGACACATGGATGCATGTTCCAGTCTGCTGATGCTCAATCCAAAACTTATTCAGTACACCATCGTTCACTCATCTCTTATTATATTCCTTGAGAGGAGAAAGCTAGAATAATGAACGATACTAAATTATACAAGATCATACTTTTTTAATGTGGCATAGGAAGCTAATTAGACCTTGTTGCTAATATCACAACTTCATAAATGCAGTTGTTATTATCAATGTACTCACATACTAGAATTTTAGATAACCAGCCATCATATCGTTGAGGTTATAAATGATATAACCATGCGTGCCAATTATTAGGCTCAGAAAATAGTATTGTCTGGCAGAAGCTAGTGGTAATGATCATTTTAAGTTTTTAATCATGAGGCAGGCCTTAAAAACGTTGTGAATTTGACATGGAAGCAGCTTTTTAGAAATGTATGGTATCAAAGCAGCTGATTTTGAGTTGATTCTCAATAAATTAGATATATTCAATGGCGACAAGCAAGTATAATTAAAAAAGCAATAGAACATTTGTAGGGGCGGTCTATAGACTTTCACGCGAGCCTGGTTCTTTTATTGTCATGCATTTTCACACCAATTACAAATGTTATGCAAATTATATACAATTATATGCTGGATTGCAGTCTAAATTTATAGTATGTAATACCAGCATAATGAGGGTAAAATAGGTGCGAATTGGTGTAATTCATTATCGATCATTTTTAATCTACTCTGTTTTCCAGTACAAACCTGGGGAATAGTATACTGAGTTTGGCGAGGGCCATTAGACAGACCGTGTCATGTTACAAGTAGTCTCACTTTGGCGTAATGCTCCTAAAATGTTACACATTTTTCGTTTGCCATTTTCAAGGCCATTTGGACCTTTATTTTCTAAAACATTGTTCAGTTATCCCAATATTTTTTTCATTTTTTAGTACTAAGTAGCATGAATCTAAAATAATAGAAATACGATGAAGATGATATATAATGTTTAACTTGGACCAAACCTTCTTAAACCTATTCTCAAGTGACTATTTGGAAACCTTAAAAAAAAAGCAGGTCATATTAAGTCACACAGACTTTTCAGATATTTGCGTGTTGATGGTAGTCTTATTGTCACGCATGGCTGTATCAATTACAACCTTTATGCTCTCATTTTGTATAAGACTGGCTCTCTGACATAGAGCAGATAAATATATCTCATCGTCTCTAGCATTCTGATCTACAGGAAGATAATACTAATACACGACGTAATTCTATTACAGGCGATTAGATTTCCAATGAACTGTGACAGTCTAATGTTCAGAACGACAACATTTAGTGACCATTATTTCCATTGAGAACCAATTTCCTTTCTTGCGTTTTTTGGTGAAACATCAGGCAGACCATAATTGCATGCACCTGGTCGTCTCACCTTGACGTCATGCTGCTATTATTGTGTTTAACTCCATGCTGATACTTTAGATAACGAGGACTGTACTGTAATATTATGTGATTTATAGTACTGGTGTGATCACCAACCACATTTCCTGTAAAAATAAAAATAAAAATAAACAGTCTGTACACAAATCACTATCAGTACAAAAATATTGTTGCATAAAAAGAGAGCTAATTGTTTTGTCCCACTGCTGGCCATTTTGACACAAAACCCAATTTTAGCAGCTACATAAATTAAAACATTATTTACTGCAATTTGGGGGTTATTTGTCTTCCCGGTGTGACAATTACTCACCGAGTCGACGTGATATGACAATAGTGAATACTCTCACTAGTGTATTTTTATAGGACGACGTTGGTAAGTTGTTTGTTGCGTTTGGATGAATTTACATTTGGGAATACAAATGCCTTCTCTGTATATTAACTTTGGACAAATGCATACTAAAAATATTGTATAGCTGGATCGTGTATGTATCTTTTTACAATGTGACGCCCTCTATGTTTCATTTGTTAGTTTTCTAGTTGCGGATTCATAACAATAATAGATACCATTGATGGCAGCATACGTGTAATGGTAGATTCAAGATTCAGAACTCACTACTGAACCAAGCATGTGAATACTTACACTAGGTAACCAACTGAAACCTAAATCTTTGATACTCACTAAATCGGATCCACCCTCTTAGTAAACTCAATCTGGAGCAATACTGAAAACAGGAGACTATTTGTATAACTGGCTACTTTGAAAGATCAGATGATGATAGGGCACTTCAAGACTTCAAAAAACAGTAAAGCTAGAAGAAGGAAGATACTAAGTTAAATGACCATAGAAATACAGAACTGCCAGACAATTACAACTTAACATACATTTCAAGTCAATTATCCCGAAACTTTTAAAGAAATATAAGTAAATTATTAGAGAGGAAGAAAAGAGAGGAATAATTGAATCAGTACCACCAAACATTGAAGGACGTACAAGGAAGCACTACATTCCTCACCACCCTGTTTTCACTCCAGGCTAAAGAAACAAAAAAAGTTAAAATTGTATATGATGCATGACCAGAACGAGTGACAAACGCCTAAATATATCAAAGGCCTATAATTTTAGAAAATCTCTGTGGTCTTCTATTACGATTCCAGATTCATAAAGTTGTCCTGGTAGCAAGGATTGTGAAAGCATTTTTGTCAATTAAGTCTGCAAATGCCAGATATAGATGTGACTAATTTTTTTCTAGTTAAAGAACAACACCAGTCAAAAGTTGGAAGGTAATGTACAGGTATACCGTTTCTGTCGAGTTCTATTTGGCATAATATCTAGCCCCTTCCTACTGGGTGCTAGTATGATGAATTTGTTTTTGCGTATCTGTTGATCGACTTAATTAGCTGATTATTAGCGAATGGCTGTGTTATGTCTGTCATCGTTTAGGCAGGCGAGGTCCTGGACGGAACTTAACTCAGTGATTTGGAACTAATTACGAGATAACCGTCGCTATTCGGACTACTATTTCTGACAGTTGGTATTCGTAGTTATTAATGTAGTGAACGATTAATCAATAGGATATGACGTATTCAGTACTTAGTGTGATTGGCCTTATGATCGAAGGTTACGCCCTAGAGTCTTTTTTCTGCTTTGTAATTGGTTAGAGTTTTGAAAATGAATAAAGTTGTTTTAGTTGGTCTTGGCGAGTACAGCACGACAGACGCAGTCCAGTCCTGGAGAGTCTTGGGCTAGTCTTGGGCCAGCCTTGCGATAGTCTTGGGGATTTCTCCCCAGGGCGCTGTGTCTTATAGAGTGCTCGATTGACCGACTAAGACGAGAGTTGAAACGTATTTTGTTGTGTGTGTCTTATTTGACTGTAAAGCTCAAGTGACTTTCCCTATCCCGCACCTCAAGGGGACGAGATATAGAGACGAGACGAGATTCCCCCCTGACACGTGTGGAGAACCCCAGCGAAAAGAATTCCCCCCTGATACTAGTATAACACATCATTTTAATGCATTGAAGTTAGTAAATAATATATATGTGGATAACGTATTTACTGGATGCCAATCTCTCGAAGAAGCCCTCAACCTTTATAATGATTAAAAAGCCATGTCTAATACTGCATCTATGAATCTCTGCTTCTGGGCATCGAACTCGCACAAATTCTTGGACCACATTCCTCAACATAATTGTGCCGATAAAGGTAATCACAGTTGTAGGCATATCCTGAGATACTATTAAAGACTCCTTAAGAAATAATGTACTTAACATGGACAAATATTCTTGTGTTTCAGCCAAGAGAGAAGTACTGCAAGCAATAACTTGTAAACCGTATCCTGTAAAGAATTTAGTTACCAGCTTATTGCCTTCTGTGATTCATTGGCGCGAGCGTATGCAGCAACTGTTTACTTACGTAGTGTTACTGAAGACTCGTGTAAGGTGAAGTTGGTGTTTTCAAAGTCTCGTCTTGGCCCCCAGATTGGCGTACGAAGTCTAAACTTTGTGAAAACTCCAACTATCAGTCACAAAGCGGATTATATGGCCAGACTCTCAGTGTGTATTTAGCTAGATAAAATCTAAGAAAGTGCTGTCAGTATTTGTTGAAAACAGACTCAAAGAAATCAGGTCTAATGACATCTACTTCAGATATAATCCATTGGACAATGCAACAAAGGTGGATGACTTTTAAAGAGCTTGTAAACACTGAAAATTGATGGAATGGTCCAATTCGGTTGACAGCTTTAGAGGACATTTGGCCTTAACAATGGTCATCTCAGACAATTTCGACTCTGGGAAATATGCACACAAAGTACCATACGAAGTGGGACTGATTTCTGGTAAGCAGATTACAAGTATTGTTCCTTCTTGCTCAAACAAGTGTAAACATAGAGATTATTAGAGACAAGGGTCACGCCTTCTCTGACACGCGATTTTTGTTGATATCTCTATTTTTGGATCGATGGATAACAGATTCTGAATATATCATGGTTATTTATTAGGAAAAGAAATAATCATAATAAAAACTATATTAAATATATACATAAACGTGTTTGGGAAAATAGGTCATCTATGAGGTATATAGTAAATAATAACTGAATATTAAAATTATGTAATAATACTGCTACATAATAGTTGTCAATTATAACATTCTTACATTAAGTGATATGCTTGGACATAGTATTTTAGTAAAACAAAAAAGAAATATCAACATAAATACTGCATTGTTATTAACTTGTTACCAATATAGTTCAGTATAACGTAATAGAGTGACGTAACAGCGTTGCTGTTGCAGTGGTTTATCAGATCTGATCTTGGAATACAAAGCATTACGCCACTTCATTTTGATTTGATTTGTAAACTACAAATTACAGTTTTCACATATACCATTTTGAAAAAATACAAAAGTGTAATTAAATATTTAAAAGTAAACAAAATACTGAAAACTATAAAGTACTTATTGTCTTATTTGCTCGCCAGTGATTTTGTCTGTGATTCCATTATGTGACACAAAGAAATGTGTTAGCGGAACGTCCGCCGCTGTAGCAAGCACTTAGATCGGTCTTATATGGTCAATATATGAAATATATTAAACGTTATATACAAGTACTACAATATCATGGTTTTGGAATCAAATAATACAGTTTTACACTGATCAACGCAAATACAGAGATGTATAGTTATAAAGTACAACCACTTTCCAAATATCTGATTCGAATGCGTTATCCTCAATTACATGTTGCGATGTGATATTGTCACCGACGTGTGGTTATGTGCTATACTCACGTTCAGCGATGTGATATTTCACTGAAATGTGGTTATGTTATATTCGCACTGACACGTGACGATGTTATTTTTCAATGTGAATAAATGAGTATTTGAATTAACACGAAAGTAGCATATACAAATGTGTTGGTTTTAAAACCGCCAGCCCCAATGTATAAATGAATCAAAACAAGTGAGTGTACAAAGTGCATTCTGGGTATACACGCCATATTTAAATGACGTCAATACACGTACAAATATAATTTCCATCGATCGAATCATGGCGGTTTTCAAAAACTTTCCTTTGAAAATTTAAAATTAAATTTTTCACAGTGTGATTTTATAGTTTTACCCAAAGCAGGTGAACCACAAAAAAATATCTTGACTTTTCCACGTCTTTCTTCTGCAATCTTTGAAAATAGCTGCAATATAAGTTGAGCATATTTTAGTATGTATATCTAAAGCATATTACAAGTGCGATAATCACAGTTTATCTATGTATAAAAAGTAATTCTAGCTGGATAGTGGAGTTGATGAGGTTATTATCAGTAATGAATCAGTGGCAAATTCTAATTGAACTATATCTAGTTCAGAGTGGTCTGTCAGAATGTTCTGTCATTTGTTTATTAACACTTGCATGTAACATTCTTCAAATGCTTGCGATTCATTGCAGGGAAGTGATCATAACACTGTGGCCATAATAATGGAAATTAGGCTTACAATTATGGGACACGTTAATTTAATGCGTACAGCGCCATCACACGAGGAACTTTAATAGGGTTTTAATACTTTTATCTTAAATTGATATTGTTATATGGACAGCAATGTTGCCACTTTGTCACAATCTACATACAATTTATGAGATGTTATTTGCGTATTTTCGAAATGGTAAATCGTTTATTTTGTGTAATCAATTATTTAAAGCGGGGGAGTCGTCACCTGCGCATGCTTCAGATTGCCAAAGCGTGTCATTGTTTACAAACAAGCGTCTACCCATGAGCCTTTGCTTTTTAGCGTGTGTTATTATCGTCACTTGGGACTTAATGCCCGCGTATGCCAGGTGACGACCCTCCCGCTTTAACTGTATGTTTGTAATTCCAATCTGATCACAACCGTTTAACTAATTTATATATTATTGCATACATATTAGTGTTGCTGATAATAAATAAAATAACATTAGATGAAGTAAAGAGCATGTAAGAATACAATCCCCTTTTTAAATGTAAACGACAAATTATATATGTTTATACATGCAATAATATTACAACGACAATAACAATGTTGATTATTTTTGGATAACTCTCATCTTATAATGCATTGGTTCATACTATATTTGAGTACATACCTTATTCCATTCTGGCCTTCCTGGTTGCGTCCTCGTCTTCAGACCTGTGATTAAATCGCGGTTCGACTTTTTGTGTAACAAGTCTAGCGCCATCTGTAGTCCGATTCCTTTCATATCTGTTTTGCCAAGGGCTGCTGTCATAAACATGTGCAGCTCGAGAAATCTGTCAAATGAGCCTTCCTCTGCTTGCTCCAACTCTAGCTGCGTCAACAAGCTGACAAACCACTCAAAACACTTCTGGTCTCGATTTATCCAGATAAAGTCAACCTTAAATAAACACAATAGTATTGAAAGAGGTATTAACTAAATGAGCCAAGTGTTAATTAAGTAGTTGTAACTCTACAATAAAAACATAATGAAATTCTTTCGTTTGATGGAGAAATACAGTATTTTGAACAAGCAAAATTATATTACGAGCAAATGTCTGTAAGGATCAAACAATGGTGGCAGGGGTCAAAAATGGATTTGGCTCATATTTTGCACAGTGATAGTACTTGGTCAACCCCTCAAAATAGCTTTCTTTTAAATCAAAACTCCTTGTTGCCATGGTAACGGGCAAATAAAACTTTCTGGCCATTTTCCCCATTTTTTGCATCTCAAAAACACGGAAATCAGCATAATTCACGGAATTGTTACTGCCACAGCTTTGAACTTATCGTCAAAACAAAACAAGATCTGAATAATCCAACATTTTGGCTTTTTGAACATTGTTTTGGAAGTTTGAAAGAAATAGACTTCAGTTTTTGGGCAGCCTGAAAACAATGCAATGTTTCGAGCTTCTAAAAAATGTAATTTTTTGCCCAACTTTGTAATGCTATAAGTGTCGCTCTGGTATTTTTATCACTTGAAATTTCCACCATGCATAGATAATTGAAATATCTTTCAAATATTATTTTTCAAAATATGGTAACTCGTTCGGTTGTCACGTGACTGTCCCTTAAAATAGGCCACTTTTTGTGTTTGGAGAAAATTGTGAACTTTAGCCATGTTTGAAGTACGCTACATGACGAAGTAAAATATTATTTTTCTAATTCAACTTAATATCAAAGGTGAATCTATGTATTGTCTATCAAATGAATGTTTGCAGAGCTTTGGGTCATGACGTTCGGTCACGTGGTTGTCCCTGAAATTAGGCCATTTTTTGCATTTGACGAAAATTGTGAATTTTAGCGCTGTTCATCGTACACTTCGTGACGAAGTGAACAATAATTCTAATTCAACTTTCGGTCAAATGTACATCTATGTTTTGTATATCAAATAAATGCTTGTAGAGTTTGGGGTCATGACGTTCAGTCACTTGGTTGTCCCTGAAAGTAGGCCAATTTTGGCATTTGACGAAAATTTTGAATTTTAACTTTGTTCAACGTACGCAATGTGACGAAGTGAACAATAATTCTAATTCAACTTCTGGTCAAATGTACATTTATGTATTCTATGGTTAAATAACTGCTTGTAGAGTTTCGGGTCATAACGTTAAGTCACGTGGTTGTCCCTGAAAGTAGGCCACTTTTTGCATTGTGAATTTTCAAAGTACGCTACGTGACGAAATGAAGAAGAATTCTGATTCAACTTCTGATCAAATGTACATCTTTGTGTTTTTTTTACTGAATAAATGATTGTAGAGTTTCGGGTCATGACATTTATTCACATTGTTGTCCCTGAAAGCAGGTCACTTTTTGTGCTCGACGAAAATTGTGAATTTTAGCCATGTTCAAAGTATGCTGTACCTGACAAATCAGGATTCGAACTCAACTTCTTAAGGCAGTCATCTATGTGTTGCCTATCAAGTAAATGCTCGTAGAGTTTTAGGAAGTGACGTTTAGTCCCGGAAGTCTCTGAAAGTAGGCCATATTTAGACATTGTGTATCAACTGAATGTTAGAAACTTTTGTTCTCGTGTTAGTGTTTCTTTTGATATGCATTATAGAACATAGCCGAATTTAAAACAATATCTTAGTTTATTTATTACAAATTGATATTTACACTTATAACAGAGTCGGCGCTTAACTAAACTTTAGGATAACACTGTAAGTGCTTTATCAGTCATTGTAGTACCCATATAATATACATTGGACATTGACATCTCCTCTTTGCCAAGTCACAAAGGTTGAATGTATCGTACAGGACAGGGTGACATAGTTGGACGTTGGTGATGATTTCCTCCTGTATGCGACTATTAGAAGATTCGATTACAGCAGTGTCCTGTTGCTCCTCCTCCTCAGAATCTTCTGAAGCTTTACGGCGTTTAGCTGCCAGTCAGGAGAAATAGCTAGAGACTTGCTGGCCAGTCAAAAAGTCCCACACCTGGAATAGCCGTTGGCCTTGTGCATCACGCGCATGTCCCATCACTTTGGACACAGTAATCGGGTCTGACTTTCGTCCAGTAGCTTGTCCAAGCCGAAACCGCTTATCAAGGTACTCATTTTGCTTGTGGCTAAACCTGACAGCCTTCTTCGGACTGCACAGTGCCAATCCTTGCTATGGGCAAGGTGTTGTTCTATTTAAGAATGGCTCTACATGTGGCACTTCTCACGGGCCTTGCGCAAGCTTTTCTGCGTACTTCAACTTTGCCTTGCTTTCCGACAGCTACACGAGCTTCCAGACCTTTGCATGTTTGATAAACCTTGACGCAGCTCTCTTCTGGACAAGGGAAAATGCTGTCAAGGCTGGGTTGCACAGTTTCATGACTTGTCGCATCTTCATCAGAATCTGACTCTTGCACCTTCATCTGCCTGGACTTGATGGGTTGAAATGCAGAACCAGGATTTGACGGCTGACTGACAATTTTCAGCAGCGGTGGTTCTATGGCAGGCAATCGCATCCAAGGCACAAGATTCCTTTCCCCGATGTTGTATGCTCGCCAGACATGTAGACTTGCATCACTAAACTCAAAGTTATTGAGTTTGGTGATTCCATACAGTTTTATGGATGTCGCTGCAACACCTGCACCCACTTCACACAGAAAGAATTTAACTCCTGGGATTCCACCACAAGACTCTACGGCAATCTTAAATTCCTCGGCCGTCTCAACACTGTGGCCCTCATTGATCCAGGTCTTGATGTGGGACTTCACTGTTGCTGCCTGTTTGCCATGACCCTTTCCCTTTGTGGGTCGCAATAGTCCACTCGTCTGATTGTGACTCCTGCCGTTTCGTTGATATGCCTAGCTGCTTGAAGTATGAGTGTGTTGTGATAACACCCAGCATTGTCACGTGACTAAACATTACGATCCAAAACTCAACAATCATGCATTTAATAGGCAATACATAGATCTACAACTGACTAGAAGTTGAGTTAGAATTCTATTTCACTTTGTCCTGTAGAGTACTTTGAAGATGGCTAAAACTCCAAATTTTCGCCTAGTGCAAAAATATGGCCTACTTTCAGAGACAACCATGGGACTATATATTACGACCCAAAACTCTACAAGCATTTGTTTGATAGGCAATACAAAGATCTACATTTGACTAAAAGTTGAGTTAACGTTCTGTTTTACTTTGTCCAGTATAATACTTTGAATATGGCTAAAATTCCGAAATTTCGCCTACTGCAAAAAATGGCCTACTTTCAGGGACAACCACGTGACAAAATATTACGACCCGAAACTCTACAAGCATTAATTTAATAGGCAATCGTAGATTCACATTTGAATAGAAGTTGAGTTAACGTTCTATTTCATTTTGTCCCGTAGAGTACTTTGAACATGGCTATAATTCAAAAATTTCGCCTACTGCAAAAATGGCCTACTTTCAGAGACAACCATGGGACTAAATATTACGACCCGAAACTCTACAAGCATTAATTTAATAGGCAATCGTAGATCTACATTTGACTAGAAGTTGAGTTAACGTTCTGTTTTACTTTGTCCAGTATAATACTTTGAACATGGCTAAAATTCCAAAATTTAGCCTAGTGAAAAAAATGGCCTAGTTTCAGGGACAACCACGTGACTAAACATTAGACCTAAAACTCTACAAGCATTTATTCGATAGGCAATAAATAGAGCTACATTTGACCAGAAGTTGAATTAACGTTCTGTTTTACTTTGTCCAGTATAATACTTTGAACATGGCTAAAATTCCAAAATGTCGCCTAGTACAAAAAATGGCCTACTTTCAGGGACAACCACGTGACTAAACATTACGACCCGAAACTCTACAAGCATGTATTTGATAAGTCATGCATAGATCTACATTTGGAGGGAAGTTGAGCGTGAATTCTATTTTACGTTGTCATGTAGAGTACTTTGAAGTTGGCTTACATCCACAATTTTGGCCAAACGCAAAAGATTACCTACTTCTTGGGACGTCCACGTAATAACAAAACAAGTTACCAAATTGTGCAAGATATTATTTGAAAGATATTTCAATTATCCATGCATGGTGCAAATTTCACGTGAAAAAATACCAGAGCGACACTTATAGCATTACAAAGTTGGGCAAAAAAATTACATTTTTTAGAAGCTCGACCCATTGCATTGTTTTCAGGCTGCCCAAAAACTGAAGTCTATTTCTTTCAAACTTCCAAAACACTGTTCAAAAAGCCAAAATATTGGTCTATTCAGATTTTGTATTGTTTTGACGATAAGTTCAAAGTTGTGGCAGTGACAATTCCGTGAATTATGCTGATTTCCGTGTTTTTGAGATGCAAAAATTGGGGAAAATGGCCAGAAAATTGTGTTTGTCTGTTACCATGGCAACAAACAGTTTTGATCTAAAAGAAATCTATTTTGAGGGGTTGTGGACCAAGTTCTACCACTGTGCAAAATATGAGCCAAATCGATTTTTCGACACCTGCCACCATTGTTTGATCCTAACAGACATTTACTCTTAAATGGTGGTGTTCACGAGTTGTTGGACAGGCTACATACTTTAATAATTTTATTCATATAATTCAAAACAAATGAAGAACAAAAATATAGAGAATATAGCAGATTATTATATATTCCTGAATTTTCTTGCCAAAATCAGTTGCCTTCAGGATTATTTCTACAACGTCAACGGAAAACAAAAACCCCAAAATACGCACTTTTCATAGATATTTATAATCACAGTAACATATATATGTTCGGAGAAAAAAATTCCACTTGCGCTATTTTTTTTCCTGTATTTAATTTTAGTTTTAGGGTGTTTTATTCAGTAATTATGTTTATTATTTTTTTATTTTAAAGTTTCAAGGCAGGTTCGTTTTAATCTAAATGAGTTTATAAAGTCTCAGATAATAAAAACAAACCGATTTAGTATTTGTCACAAATTGTGAATTTTATCCAAAATGCAAAGAACAGAGCAACTCGACTATAAATATACCATACATGTATATGACCGCCGACAAGTAATTGGAAGCGAGCAGTCATGTGACTTGTTTCTTTCCCTGAAATGTGTTTTATTCCATCCCTTCATCGCATCCATTCATTGCATTGATCAAAGGGCAGTAAACGAGACAACGGGATAGAATATAACACTGTTGAAGGTAAATAACAAGTCGCGTGACTCTCGCTTTCGAGAGAGCCGCCGGGTATACATTTGCATATAAACACTCGATCGATGAGATTTTAATATCGTAGTTACCTTTTGAAGCCTCATAGTGTCAGCTGGAATATCCGTCATCCAGGAATGGCTACAGTTTGGGCATGTCTGTTTGTTCTTTTTATATTGATACATAACACTCTGTAATATTGACGCAAACGGTGTCACTCCAATGCCTGCACCAATCAGCACTGCGTGTTCCGCTTGAAATATCTGCCTCGTTGGTGTACCGTAGGGACCATCAACATAGATCTAACAGGAAACAAAATGATTTATTTCATATAAAACTGATCCATTCTGTTGTATTTGGGTTAAAGTGATCAACTCAAGTTACTAAGACACTGTATTGTGTGTTGATATTTCTAGCTCGGATGTTTTGTAATATGTATTTAAATATTACAGTTGAGTTTTTCGAGGCAAATATCTCAATATTAATATATAGCAACGGATGAGTGCACTTACTCTTACATGCCGATCCAATGTGCTGGATAACGCAATACTTTCTTTACGTGACTTTTTTCGTTTCCTCGTAGATGACTAAAGATGATAAAATAAATGATTCAGCCATGATTATGGTAAATGGTTTATAGGGATTTTTTTCTTTTGTCTAAACTAAGTATTAAACCAAAGGTGTTATAGAGAATCACTCGTCATAACATTCAGATTTTGATTTGGTCGTGCGCTTGTGATCAAATAACACTGTTATATCTCAGGTGACATCATTGTCACGTGACCATTATGTGTCAAACAGAAACCATATAATTTTATAACTCAGTAGGACATATGGTAGGTACCACATGTGGCGCAGGATGTGCTCACTCCTTTTGAAACATCTGACATCACTTCATGTATATCATGAGTTTGTAACTTGTAAAGTTCCCTATTCGACTTCGTTAACAAATTTACGGTTGGGTATGTTATTTTTTTATGTCACGTGCAATGTCACGTGATAACTTACGTCACAATCCGTTGTATCTTCAGCGTTGTACAAAGTACCTCTCTCAACATAAACGTGTGAAGATGGCATTCGTCGAAATCCTATTAACTGTGGTTGGTCTTCATTTGGATTTGGCGATGATGCTGGTGATATTTCCGCCATTATAGCAGTTTCCTTATTTTCTGGTGTATCAATAGACTCTGTTATATTTGTTGGTTCAGCGCACACTGTTGCACCATTGGATAAGGGCGTCATTGCAATATTACTGTCCGTCGTAACTTGGTTATCATCCGGGTTATCAACTGGAAGTGCTACGTTCTCACTGGTTAACGTACCATTTTGAATCTCTTCCTCAATGTCCATTGCAATATTCACTTCACCTGGCTCATCCCTATTCGCTGCATGTAACCTTTTTTGCTCACGTTTCCGTTCTTCGAAATATTTATAGAGTCTGTTCGTCCACTGACCTGCTGATCTAACATGCACCCACAACGTTCCTAGTGCAAAAAAAAACAAATCAAATATGTTGCTGTTTTTGTACACCGATTCAACCATAATGTTTTGATATTCTGCAATCTCTATTGAGGTACCATTGCTAGATAACACATACGGTATATTTATTCATTAATATAGATATGTATGTTTATATGTATGACTGATCTAGAGTCGAGTATTTTCAAGTGAGGGGACTTACCTTCTTGTTCTGGTGGACTACTGATTGTAAATGGATGCCACTCGTATTTAGCAATGGCCGGGATCTGTATGTAGATGTAGTCACCAGGTCGATAGTGAAAATTGGTAGGTCGGGTAATAACCAGGTGCGTCACCTGAAACATAAAAGTAATAGTGAATGAAAAGTTGCACGAATCCCTGATGTAATCAGTAATATGAATTTTAAGGTATTATGATCACGCCTGAAATTAGCAAGTAAACATAATTCATGCTGGGCAAAAGCAAGTTCAGTTCGTACTGTAAAACTCTGTCTGAGTGTGGAAAGTTTGAATCATCATACTCACGCCTGAAGGTAACAAGTTCACTTCATCAATGTACGTCTTCCCATATCGTGCTGTCTTCACAAGTTTCGACCGTGCTATTTTTTCAATAAGGAATATTGCACCTGGTGCTATGAACCATTTCCAGAACCTTGGACCATGAACCAATAAAAATGCCCAGAACCAGATGTATAACAAATGAGTCCAATAGAACACCTAAAACCAATAATTATATATATTATATATGTAACAGCAATGATGATTGTTGACAAATTCATGCTGATTCAGGGTAAATAAAACATGGAATTTGAATAAGAGAATAAAGATGTCAGATAAAATCAGCAGTAAATAACGATTACAGGTTAAAAGCGCTAAGCAAATAATCAACATTTCTTCAACAAACTGTATTCACTAAATGGATTGGCGAGTTTTTAACTCTTCACATACAAAACATACCATATATAATTTTAATTTCGAAATTCAGAAATTTGACTTCCATCACAGTCAACTAAATGCATAAGCCAGGCTATTTAATGGCAATTTCAAGTTTTGCATTCACTGTAAATGTATTCAGTTAATTTATACGAGAGAAGTACGTAACTATACAAAAGCAAACATTGTTTCTCCTGTATGTTAAGAGAACAGCATAATGTAAAAAAGAAATCCTCAAATATGTATTTTTTTATATTATTTTTAATACTGACTGTTGCTGCAAAATAGTATACATTGATTAGGAAAATTAATTCAAAGTCATTGAAGTCAAATGCTCAACGATTATACAACTTATGCTAAACTATTACTGATTCGTGTTACATTGTGTTTACACGTACCTGAAAATATCCACTTCGTCTAACAAATGGCATTGAACACACCACCATAATGATAAGTATTAAGTCTAATATCCAACCAGTGATATACGCTGTGCCATAATGCCAGTCGACACTGCCTACCATTGCTTTAGTAGTGAATAAACATTCCCAGATTTTGAGGCCAAGCAAATCATGATAGGCAACTACAAACAAAGAGGAAAGTTATGATGCGTTTAAAAATACATATTTAAACTGTTTTGATATCTGATAACCCTAATGCACATGTCATTTGCTTCCGGATGTGGTAGACATCTCATGAGGTCTATACATCAGTATTTGAATGAAGAGCGTAGCATATTTCATAAAATTATAGAGTTGTCTATGCTCTAAGAGCTATGCTGCTTCCCTGACTGCTCCACTCCAAAGGCTACTCTGCCTTCACCTCTCTCAAAGCTACTCTGCCTTCACCTCTCTCACAACTACTCTGCCTCTATCTCTCCCAAAGCTACTCTTCCTTCACCTCTCTCAAAGCTACTCTGTCTTCACCTCTCTCACAACTACTCTGCCTCTATCTCTCCCAAAGCTACTCGTCCTTCACCTCTCTCAAAGCTACTCTGTCTTCACCTCTCTCAAAGCTACTCTGCCTTCACCTCTCTCAAAGCTACTCTGCCTTCACCACTCCCAAAGCTACTCTGCCATCTCGGCTCCCAAAGCTACTCTATCTTCACCTCTCCCAAAACTACTCTGCCTTCACTTCTCCCAAAGCTACTCGGCCATCTCCGCTCCCAAAGCTACTCTGTCTTCACCTCTCTCAAAGCTATTCTGCCTCCACCTCTCTCAAAACTACTCTGCCTTCACCTCTCCCAAAGCAACTCTGTCTTCACCTCTCCCAAAGCTACTCTGTCTTCACCTCTCTCAAAACTACTCTGCCTTCACCTCTCTCAAAGCTACTCGGCCATCTCCGCTTTCAAAACTACTCTGCCTTCACCTCTCCCAAAACTACTCTGCCCTCACCTCTCTCAGAGCTACTGTTTCAACCTCTCCTGGAGCTAATCTACCTTCACTTCTCCTAAAGCTACTCTGTCTTCACCTCTCTCAAAGCTACTCTGTCTTCACTTCTCTCAAAGCTACTCTGTCTTCACCTCTCTCAAATCTACTCTGTCTTCACCTCTCTCAAAGCTACTCTGTCTTCACCTCTCTCAAACCTACTCTGCCTTCACTTCTCTCAAAGCTACTGTGTCTTCACCTC
Source organism: Saccoglossus kowalevskii (assembly GCF_978046115.1). Classification (NCBI taxonomy): domain Eukaryota; kingdom Metazoa; phylum Hemichordata; class Enteropneusta; family Harrimaniidae; genus Saccoglossus; species Saccoglossus kowalevskii. The sequence goes on from NC_140657.1 coordinate 10,126,310, forward strand.
TCTCAAAGCTACTCTTATTTCACCTCTCTCGAAGCTACTCTGCCTTCACCTCTCCCAAAGCTAATCTGTTTACACTTCTATCAAAGCTAATCTGTCTTCACCTCTCCCAAAGCTACTCTGTCTTCACCTCTCCCAAAGCTACTCTGTCATCACCTCTCCTAAAGCTACTCTGTCTTCACCTCTCCCAAAGCTACTCTACCTCCACCTCTCTTAAAGCTAATCTGTCTTCACCTCTCTCAAAGCTACTCGGCCATCTCCGCTCCCAAAGCTACTCTGTCTTCACCTCTCCCAAAGCTACTCCGTCTACATCTCTCAAAACTACTCTGCCTTCACCTCTCTCAGAGCTACTGTTTTAACCTCTCCAGGAGCTACTCTGCATTCATCTTTGTCAGAGCTACTCTTTCACGGCTTTTAAAGCTACCCTGCCTTCACCTCACCCAGATTTACTCCTCTCCAAATGCATATGTGCAGACATCTTTGTTTATAATTGATGGCCATGAATACGCATATCGAAAACGACGCAATTCCACGTTTTCTTATTTTGACAGACAGAGAATTGACATCCATCATAGGATAAAGATCACTGTTAAATATCTTATAAATACATGGCTTTGATACATGTGCGACATTTGTGTAGATAAACATCCAAGTGTTTAAGTTTTGACCTTAGCACTGCATGCACTAATTAAGGTCAATGACTCCTTTGATACCTTTCAATTAAGAAATTACTTAGTTAAGACTTATCAACGTATCAGTTTGTGCTCGTTGGTCTGGGCAACAGCAAAAGTAGCCGTTTTTGCGCATACGTGACGCGACGACTACTGACTTTTGACTCCATTGCAAAACTACTACATCAAATTTGGCATTCTTATGAGAAGTACCAATCGTAAATTCAATCAATATTGCATGTATACGCTCGAATAAGGAACATGGGCAACTGTTGTTATTATGAATTGCACTGTGTTGACTACTGGTTTGATGAGTTACATGTATAAAACATATAGATAACATTTTAAATATTGTAAGATTAACTTGTTCATGCCTATGATCTCTGTAAATAGGCGACTTAAAACCCATCGGGGAATAGATGTATGCTATCACACTCATGGCCAGTTGATATGTGTTTAATAAGTGCACTTCTAAGTAGAGGTGACTATTAATAATACTATCAAGTTAAGGAATAAACCCAAAGTATTTTGAAAAACAAAATAATAAAATATATATTCGAAAAACATTGTAGACTTACTTATATTGCCAATATGTGCAACTGTGTGGACCAAAGTACAGAATGCGATCACAAATCCAACCATCTTGTGTAGAGTGATACTTTGGTCAAGGGGCAGATAATGCGCTAGCCTGGTCGCTCTCAAAAACGTCAAACATTGCCGCAACATTAAAATCAGTATGAAGGCACAGTTAAAATTTAGACACTGACCGCATGCTCTTGCTAAAATATAAAGACAATTATAAATTTACCCATGTATTACTCATACCACAACGACAATATACCTGCATGACGTAGTTGTTATAATAATGAATAATGTAAATGACGTAATGATACATATGATACATGATACATTATGATACATGATACATTATGTACAGTATGTTATCACGTGCCATATAACAATATTCATATTTGCATATTAAATATGACGTAATGATAATCATATAGCATATTACATATGACGTAATGATACTCGTATACCATAATATACATGACGTAATTACATTCCTACAATAATGAATGACGTAATCCACCCACCTACAATAATGTACCAGCTTTCCTGTCTATATCTCCAGCCACCATCAAATGCTAAACCAATATTGAGCAGAAAATATACGATAAGGAAAACTACTTTTTTTAGATTGTTGTGAATATACCTCCATGTGAGATAACGTGGAATGATCCGACCTGATCTCTTCCTATCCGGTGGTTTCAACCAACTAGCAGCACTATATCAAAAAACAAAAACAAAAAGATTGTACGTTAAGACGTATATATGCAACAAATCCAGATGAGTTTCATTCGACGCGTACAACGCATGTAAAATACACTGTTTGTTTGTTCGTTTGTTTGTTTTTTCGGGCTGCATTCAAACGTGAATAATTGCTTAACTGAAGTATTCACTTGTCACACACCCCAAGGATCTACGCTTTGTCGCGATATCGCGATACAGGCGAAGTGATCATCGCCTCTTATGAACAGTTTGAATCGACAGCGCCCTCTGTCAATACAAAACAAGGACGCTGATAGTTCGGGCTGTATATATATTATTTTTAAACTTCCTTCATGGTACGTGTATAAAGTCGAGTAAACAAGCACATCGTACCGTGTGGGTTCAAATAAAGTGATTTATGAAAGTGATAACTCGAATTACGTCACGCATGGTTTACAATTTTATTTGGCCATGCACTTTCACCTTTTACCACTTAACTACTAATAAGTCACTTTAGCTTTACACCTGGCATATCATTCCATATGAGCTGTCACGTGAACAGGCTTTGTTACCAAATGAAATAGTATGTTATTGACTTTATTCCTCAAATTAAATAGAATTAGCGTTTAATAAAATATGAAACACACGAATTTAATAGATTGTCACCCAGGGCTCTCCCAAAGTCGAAGTACATAGGTATACACCGCTGTTGTTTCACCATTGCCACGACCGAGTCGATCATTTTTACCCCATTCTTAAGATTTCCGACCATTTTAGCAATATTTGGGTCTTTCTTGGCAAAAACGCATAATTGTATGCCAAAAAGCGCGCCCTGCGCCACTTATTTGATTAATTTCACCTGCTCTTTGTAGTAATCTGAATATATTTATATTGCATGGCGCACCAAAAACTAATTATAGACTCAACTTAGTAAAAGTTTTGGTAGTTGAAAGTTAATATACAAATGTACAATTAATCCTCCGTAATTCTGTTTTCGGGTAATGTATAGTGAGTAGTGTGTGCTCTAAACAGTACAGGGTCATTCATTGTCGCCAACTTATGAGTATTAATTCATTTGTTGCTAAGTATTATGAAGGGGCACAAACACCTGACATTTTTCACTGACAAATTGTTGAGTTTCCACATAGAATATTATCACATGCACTCTTTTTTAGAAGCTATCATTAATGATAAATAGGGTAAATATAACAATAATCTCCTAATAAATTGTGATGATTTGAAGTGTACATCGGGTAAGATGTGCGTATGTGCAAGACATATTTGTACGAAACTTGCTACTGCTAATATACAGCGCACTGACGGGTAAAAGTTAAAAATAAAAATAAACCGCGCATGTTCTCAATTAGGTCAGATAACGGAAATCACAGTGCACCAAACTAAGTTAGTTTTCGCTTCGCGGGTTTAACTACCTAGTGTTGTGTAAACGCATGGGGACTTATTTGGGGTGATCTGGTTTAGGGGTTCTGAAAATTTATGGAGCCGTAGCGTGAACACCACAATAATAAAACAATAACATTTGTAGATAAAATCATACGATGCCAGTGAAACACAAGCATATTCATTCTAAATGCAACGGACCGTGGGCGAATGGAACAGCGTTCTGCGTGCGTATGGTCACGGTGATTGTACAATCAAAGGCTGCTTTAGGTACCTCCAGATCGAAAATAAAAAAAAAATCATTTTGAAAACAATTGTTATACATTTCTTTAGGGGGCAGTTTATTTATACTAAAAGACGTTTTACTTTTTTAAGAGACCGTTTTGCAGTTGGAGGCGCTGAATATCGAATTCTTTCGAGACTATTATCGGAACCCATTAGCGGTCATATCACTTCTAAACAAGTATCCCAGCGGCAGGAAGTTCGCCCTTTTCATAAACTGAGATGAGAGCAATCCAGTCGAAGCATCGCGTTGTGTTTTACGTGGGTTCTGTCACAAGTCCTCATAGATTGCTTTGCTTGTTTATATAAATGCGACGAGGAGCGCTGGCGTTTTTTTTATCTTTAGTCTTAATATATTTTGTGCAGCCTTTTCGAAGGCAGATTAACACCAACACCGAGAGCATAACGACGCGTCATGATTTTTATCCGAAACATTGTATGACTTAGAATTGAAATTATAGTTCTTTCGGATATGTCACGTACAATCATCAAACGATTGTACAGTTTATTTCCTATCATAAATTTGATTATTTTCGCTAAAAAAAATGTTTTTGGTACGGTAGAGAAAACTAATAAAAATATTTCCATTAAATAGGGTATGCAAGGCATACCATCAACTACAAATGAATGCGACGCTCCCGTTTTGTTGAGTCGTCGAATAAACTTAACTTAACTACATAACACTAAATTAATTGCGTTTAAAGAAATAAACGTATATGGTGCGCCTATCGTACACTAACTCTTATTTTATTTAAGCAGGCTACAATGTACCACTGTGAATTGACTATACAGTCGAAATACGAGTATAATGTCAAGGCTACACCCACCTGTACACAATCACACGCATTCATGGAGGATATTATGATAGTAACGAACCTGATTGTCAAATTTTCCATGACTTCGGGGTTCTTTTCCAATTCCACTTTCAACTCTTCAAAACTTATCGTACCGCTACCATCGGTGTCAGCTGATTCAAACAATGCCGTTGTTAACATTTGCAGGTTGTCTTCACTTAACTGCAGAGCACTCTCTTCCATGCACGATTTCAGAACCGTGTAAAGCTCCTCCTTGTCTATTTGCCCACTACCTGTACAGGTAGCCATGTTGGTTCGGGGGGAAAAAGAAATGTACAGAACCTCACGTTATAATGTAGAAAAGCAAACTTACACGATCAGTATAGGTACTGAGAGACAAGTAACGTGCGCACGGCTCTGTGATTGAAACATAGGTGGGCTGTATGTTTACTGCCGACCAGTCGTGACGTGACGTGTGAGATGCAGTCATCTGTAACTATATAGTTTAATACCCACTCGGGCAACAAAGGACATTGCTAAAATGTTTTTCTCGTGAAGTCGGTTCATATCAGCATGATGTAAAAAATCCATCACGTGACATATCGATGATGATAATAGAACTGTCAGGTGACATAAGAGTTATCTTTGTTTGTTTTTTAATACTAATAATGATAATAATATAAATAAGTAAATAGAATGTCAACAAATCATGTAAGAAGCCTAAAGCGCCGGGTTATTTATTAGTGAATGGGGTGATGCATTGTTATCACGCAATGTGGCTATTGTACTTTAACACTAATACTTTGTGAAGTGTCCACCCATGGTCCACCCAACTTAGGGCCCACCCATATATTAATAAGTTGCCCCTTATTAGGGATATGACATAATCATATTGTATACGTATGTATGACAACACATACAATCAGTTTTTCATTATCGAAATAAACATATTTAAAATATCAGCAAACAATAGATATAGTTTTAGACAATAGCCTAAAAGGAAGAAATTAGTTGTACAATGGTATTGTTGGCGGGGTGAAGGTTAAGCGCCCCCTATGGCGCTTTGCCATTCTAAACTGTCTGTGACTATTCAATGTAAGGCAATGCCGACAGCGAGTACTAAAATGGACAGAGTAAATTGTATGTTGTGGACATTAGAAAGTTTCCCTCTATTCAATCCATTAAGGTAGTTTAGGGGCTTAGCGTGCACGTCAAGACTTGTGTTATTACCTCGCGTGAATACCTGCCTAGTGAACTATTGAACCTTTTAACAGCGCTCACAATTCACTTTTTAAATTGCGTTTAGTTTTACATATTGTACTTTTATAGTTTTATTTATACATACTTTGTATGTTTTTATTTTTTTTTTTATTACAGAATATTTTCTCGCGTCGCCGCATTCCCATTTTCCAATCATCGGTCCAGGGTCACGTCGCTACCAGTGATTACTACACGTTATAATTCCACGGTGAATACACAATTGTGGATTATCAACGGGGTGCGCCCTAAAGCAGTGGTATGCTATTCTTACAATGTGATATATTGTATGGGTGTATTATGTGCATGCATATGTGACATTTATGTATCCCGATTTGTTACGGCTTAAACTTAATTGCAGCTTTGTGGTTGAAGGAGAAGGTCATGGGAAGCAAAGAGTCAGATAATAATGGGCAGGTAACACAGGATTACTGGTGCATATTTTAAATAGTTGTAGAGGTGACTGAAATTATGTAATTGTACAATTGTGTATAAATATGTATTAGCGGAAACTGTCGAGGGGAAAACTAGTTGCCTCTGGCGGCGCTATTTTATTTTTTTTAAAAACGAAGGAAGTCGCGGCTTAAACTGCGAGGGACAATACTTGTTTGACATTTAGTGCTGGATCTTGTGGAGCAAATTGGCATTAGTTTGTCGATTATAAACGTAAATTTCGATAGTGTGGGTTCACGTGAATAAAACATAGCGCTGCCATGACATGCGTCCAGATGTGTGTGATTTATAAAAACATTTTTTTACTGGCGTGCCCATTAATATACATAATGGTATTGACGTGCCTATTATGCTACAATATGGTACTGGCGCGCCCCTTTATGGTAGTCAATAGATAAATACATTTATGAATTTATGAAATTTGTCACGCGACCTTTTAATAAATAAAATGTATTTGTATCTCGCTTTGGGAAGTAAATGCAGTATGAACACCTTGTTGTCAAATCTGGAACTTAATCAAAGCAATCAATGAACTCCCAAAATGTCAAGGAAAGATCGGTGGATAGAGGCGCTCTTTTGCAAAGGCACGTGTTGCGTTTTAGTAAGACCACTTACCATCAACATCGTATACATCAAAGAGAAATTTGAGTCTATCTGCTGAGCTTCCTTTAAGCAGTAACTGTAACCCACCCATCAATTCATCTAACGTGATAGTGCCACTGCCATCAGCGTCAAATAATGCAAAGAATCTCTCAGCAAAAAACGACTGAAATAGAATGAGAGGAAGTACGTTAGTTACTAGGTTTATTACACTGAGTCGATCGTGAAGGAAAACACCCGAGGTGAGTGGACTATATGTCTGAACTGGCTCGTTTGTTACACAAGCTTGATAGAATACAGTAGGGTGAGCGGGCTGTAGGTCTGGTTATTTTGGTGTACTGGGACGATTGGATATAGCCGGTATGAATGGATTGTAGGTCTGGTTCGTTTAGTGTGTTGGGTTGATGGGATATAGCCGATGTGAGTAGGTTGTAGGTCTGGTTCGTTTGGTGTACTGGGACGATGGAACAGCCGATGTGAGTGGGTTGTAGGTCTGGTTCGTTTGGTGTACTGGGACGATGGAACAGCCGATGTGAGTGGGTTGTAGATCTGTTTTGTTTAGTCTACTGGGACGATGGAACAGCCGAATTTGAGTGGGTAGTAGGCCTGGTTCGTTTGGTCTACTAGGACGATGGAACAGCCGTTGTGGGTGGGTTGTAGGTCTGGTTCGTTTAGTCCACTGGGACGATGGAACAGCCGACGTGAGTTGGTTGTAAGTCTGGTTCGTTTAGTGTGTTGGGTTGATGGGATATAGCCGATGTGAATGGGTTGTAGGTCTAGTTCGTCCAGTCTGTTGGGTTAATGGGATACAGCGGATATGAATGGGTTGTAGGTCTGGTTCGTTTGGTTTACTGGGACGATGGAACAGCCGAATTTGAGTGGGTAGTAGGTCTGGTTCGCTTAGTCTACTGGGACGATGGAACAGCCGATGTGAATGGGTTGTAGGTCTGGTTTGTTAAGTCTGTTGGGTTAATGGGATTCAGCCGATGTGAATGGGTTGTAGGTCTGGTTCGTTCAGTCTGTTGGGTTAATGGGATTCAGCCGATGTGAATGGGTTGTAGGTCTGGTTTGTTCAGTCTGTTGGGTTAATGGGATTCAGCCGATGTGAATGGGTTGTAGGTCTGGTTTGTTCAGTCTGTTGGGTTAATGGGATTCAGCCGATGTGAATGGGTTGTAGGTCTGGTTCGTTCAGTCTGTTGGGTTAATGGGATTCAGCCGATGTGAATGGGTTGTAGGTCTGGTTCGTTCAGTCTGTTGGGTTAATGGGATTCAGCCGATGTGAATGGGTTGTAGGTCTGGTTCGTTCAGTCTGTTGGGTTAATGGGATTCAGCCGATGTGAATGGGTTGTAGGTCTGGTTCGTTCAGTCTGTTGGGTTAATGGGATTCAGCTGATGTGAATGGGTTGTAGGTCTGGTTCGTTCAGTCTGTTGGGTTAATGGGATTCAGCCGATGTGAATGGGTTGTAGGTCTGATTCGGTTAGTGTGTTGTGTCAATGGGATACAGCCAATGTGAGTGGGTTGTAGGTCTGGTTTGTTCAGTCTGTTGGGTTGATGGGATATAGCCGATGTGAATGGGTTGTAGGTCTGGTTTGTTCAGTCTGTTGGGTTAATGGGATATAGCCAATGTGAATGGGTTGTAGGTCTGGTTCGTTCAGTCTGTTGGGTTAATGGGATTCAGCCGATGTGAATGGGTTGTAGGTCTGGTTCTTTCAGTCTGTTGGGTTAATGGGATTCAGCTGATGTGAATGGGTTGTAGGTCTGGTTCGTTCAGTCTGTTGGGTTAATGGGATTCAGCCGATGTGAATGGTTGTAGATCTGTTTTTTCAGTCTGTTGGGTTGATGGGATATAGCCGATGTGAATGGGTTGTAGGTCTGGTTTGTTCAGTCTGTTGGGTTGATGGGATATAGCCAATGTGAATGGGTTGTAGGTCTGATTCGGTTAGTGTGTTGTGTCAATGGGATACAGCCGATGTGAATGGGTTGTAGGTCTGGTTCTTTCAGTCTGTTGGGTTAATGCGATTCAGCTGATGTGAATGGGTTGTAGGTCTGCTTCGTTCAGTCTGTTGGGTTAATGGGATTCAGCCGATGTGAATGGTTGTAGATCTGGTTTGTTCAGTCTGTTGGGTTGATGGGATATAGCCAATGTGAATGGGTTGTAGGTCTGATTCGGTTAGTGTGTTGTGTCAATGGGATACAGCCGATGTGAATGGGTTGTAGGTCTGGTTTGTTCAGTCTGTTGGGTTGATGGGATATAGCCAATGTGAATGGGTTGTAGGTCTGATTCGGTTAGTGTGTTGGGTTAATTGGATATAGCCGATGTGAATGGGTTGTAGGTCTGGTTCGTTCAGTCTGTTGGGTTAATGGGATTCAGCCGATGTGAAGGGGTTGGAGGTCTGATTCGGTTAGTGTGTTGGGTTAATGGGATATAGCCGATGTGAATGGATTGTAGGTCTGGTTTGTTCAGTCTGTTGGGTTGATGGGATATAGCCGATGTGAATGGGTTGTAGGTCTGGTTCGTTCAGTCTGTTGGGTTAATGGAATTCAGCCGATGTGAATGGGTTGTAGGTCTGGTTCTTTCAGTCTGTTGGGTTAATGGGATTCAGCTGATGTGAATGGGTTGTAGGTCTGGTTCGTTCAGTCTGTTGGGTTAATGGGTTTCAGCCGATGTTAATGGGTTGTAGGTCTGATTCGGTTAGTGTGTTGGGTTAATGGGATATAGCCGATGTGAATGGGTTGTAGGTCTGGTTCGTTCAGTCTGTTGGGTTAATGGGATTCAGCCGATGTGAATGGGTTGTAGGTCTGGTTTTTTTCAGTCTGTTGAGTTGATGGGATATAGCCGATGTGAATGGGTTGTAGGTCTGGTTTGTTCAGTCTGTTGGGTTGATGGGATATAGCCGATGTGAATGGGTTGTAGGTCTGGTTCGTTCAGTCTGTTGGGTTAATGGAATTCAGCCGATGTGAATGGGTTGTAGGTCTGGTTCTTTCAGTCTGTTGGGTTAATGGGATTCAGCTGATGTGAATGGGTTGTAGGTCTGGTTCGTTCAGTCTGTTGGGTTAATGGGATTCAGCCGATGTGAATGGGTTGTAGATCTAGTTTGTTCAGTCTGTTGGGTTGATGGGATATAGCCGATATGAATGGGTTGTAGGTCTGGTTTGTTCAGTCTGTTGGGTTGATGGGATATAGCCAATGTGAATGGGTTGTAGGTCTGATTCGGATAGTGTGTTGGGTTAATGGGATATAGCCGATGTGAATGGGTTGTAGGTCTGGTTCATTCAGTCTGTTGGGTTAATGGGATTCAGCCGATGTGAAGGGGTTGGAGGTCTGATTCGGTTAGTGTGTTGGGTTAATGGGATATAGCCGATGTGAATGGATTGTAGGTCTGGTTCGTTCAGTCTGTTGGGTTAATGGGATTCAGCCGATGTGAATGGGTTGTAGGTCTGATTCGGTTAGTGTGTTGGGTTAATGGGATATAACCGATGTGAATGGGTTGTAGGTCTGGTTCGTTCAGTCTGTTGGGTTAATGGGATTCAGCCGATGTGAATGGGTTGTAGGTCTGGGTTTTTTCAGTCTCTTGGGTTGATGGGATATAGCCGATGTGAATGGGTTGTAGGTCTGGTTTGTTCAGTCTGTTGGGTTGATGGGATATAGCCGATGTGAATGGGTTGTAGGTCTGATTCGGTTAGTGTGTTGGGTTAATGGGACATAGCCGATGTGAATGGGTTGTAGGTCTGCTTCGTTCAGTCTGTTGGGTTAATGGGATTCAGCCGATGTGAAGGGGTTGGGGGTCTGATTCGGTTAGTGTGTCGAGTTAATGGGATATAGCCGATGTGAATTGGTTGTAGGTCTGGTTTGTTCAGTCTGTTTGGTTGATGGGATATAGCCGATGTGAATGGGTTGTAGGTCTGGTTCGTTCAGTCTGTTGGGTTAATGGGATTCAGCCGGTGTGAAGGGGTTGGAGGTCTGATTCAGTTAGTGTGTTGTGTCAATGGAATACAGTGGATTCGTGGATTGAAACAAGAGATTGATACATAACACTGATAACAACTATATACCTTTTTAACCTTCAACGATTTTTTGAATTCTTGAAGGTCTATTTGTCGATCTTCTCCCGCGATGTCAGTGAATTGCTTTTCGATCCACACCAACCATCTTGTGTCCTCGTCCATACTACAAATGAGTTAAAAGGGCCACTACTGTTAAATACAAATCGAAGTGATGTATTTTCAACAAATTGTACAGGTCGACATAACACAACTCCTACTGCCATATACACACACATGTATAGCACACGCAGTGCACAAAAATACGCACCTCGCAATACGTACCTGGCACACACGCGCGCACATCATCACGCAACTCTTTAACAAGACCTGTCTATGATTATGGCGTCATTACATCGAATTACCGACTGATCGCGATGACACTTGTCGCCGATGCAAATAGGATATTATCCTTCATGACATCATAGGGTTAGTTTCATTCATCTCCTTAGTATCGTAGGCGACGTCATATAACCAAATCCACATGCCAGAAATGTACATCTAAATAGCGTAATTTGTTATCATAATCAACTTATAATCTCGTCTTTACCTGTGCGACTATGCCACCCAGTCCAGTATAAGAGAAACTTGTAGCTAGTGTGTCACTTCCGGTGTTTGTCGCATCAATTGACGTGATTGAATTTGTTCTCCATAGAGAAATCTGACAGTTAATATTTCATAATACCGTACGGTCCAACAGGATGATAACAATAACACAATATGTACAACACACTCTCCCCATAAGCTTCAAACATAACAACCACAGTTAATTACTTCCACTGTGAAACCACCTGCTGCTCAGCCTGAACATAAACAACGTATTCGCAGCGAACAGCGATGATTTGTGGGTCAGATAATTACACTGATACAATTCATAACCATACTGCACATATTATGTAATGGAAATGTCATGAATTTGTTTTTGCGTATCTGTTAACCAACTTAATTAACTGATTATTAGCGAATTGCTGTGTTATGTCTGTCATCGTGTAGGCCTATTTGAAGTTTTGGACGGAACTTGGCTCAGTGGTTTGGAACTAATTACAAGATACCGTCGCTATTCTGACATCCGTAGTTATTAATGTAGTGAACGATTACTCAAAAGATATGACGTATTCAGTACTTAGTGTGATTGGCTTTATGATTGAAGGTTACGCCCTAGAGTCTTTTACTGTTTTGTAATTGGTTAGAGTTTTGAAAATGAATAAAGAGAGTTTGAGTTGGTCTTGGCGAATACTCCACGACAGACGCAGCCTTGGGCAGTCGAGTCCAGTCTGAGAGAGAGAGAGTCCAGGGGCGAGCCTTGAGGCAGTCCAGTCTTGGGCGAGTCTTGGTTCAGCCTTGTGAGAGTCTTGGGGACTTTTCCCCAGGGCGCTGTGTCTTATAGAGTGCTCCAAAAGATCGACTAAGACGAGAGCTGAAACGTATTTCGTTGTGTGCGTCTTATTTGACTGTAAAGTTAAAGTGACTTTCCCGATCCCGTACCTCAAGGGGACGAGATAGAGAGACGAGACGAGTTTCCCCCCTGACAAGGGTGGAGAACCCGAGAGAAAGGAATTTCCCCCTGATAGAAAAGTCACCCATTTAACTATTACGTAACATGTTATAGATTGGGCATTGTGTTTGCATTAAGCACATAACAATGGCATAAGTATGGGTAAATATTTTCGCATGACACTTTGCGCGATTTGTAAGTTTCTGCTCTAGATATTAGATACATATTGCTGGGCTATACACATAGTTTGAGATTTCACTTAGAATTCGAAGCTACTCAAAGCACCGAGTATGTGAACCTCGTTTCCATCTTGAACACATGAAAAGAAACTATATTGAACAAAGTGAATTTTTCCATCATTTTATATATTTTAGGCCCTTTTCTTTCTTTTTCCTTTTTGATTGGAAACGAAAGAAGAAGAAAAAGGAATGAGTCTGCCGCTGGTGGCGCAATGTTCGGATGGAATTTCTTTATGTACTTTCTCTTTGAAAGAAAAAAGAAAAAAATCGCACCGTCGCTTCCATTTTAAAGCGGTCATAGCTAGTATTTCGAGCATTTTTTATTCAAATATAACCTCATCAACATTAACTATACTTGCCTGGGCAAATATTTTCGCCTGAAACGTTAGCGATTTGTAAATTTCTAACCCAATACGAACAAAAATATTACGTGAACGATGTGAACATTAAGGGTTGAGTATTCACAATTTTATTAAAACACTTAAAGTCACGTGATGGGAGCTGTATTACGGTGATGCACGATGCAAACTGCAATGAGAAATAACACACACAATATTCAGCAAGATGGCGACGTATTTGACATTTCGTCCAGGGTCCCGATAAAGTTATCTTGTTTAGTAATCCCTGAAGTTCGCTTGACAAAACTTAATTTAACTGTATAAAAAAAGATCGATAGTTACAGCTATTTCCGCTTTAAAGAAACTTTGAACAATATTATTGTATTTTATTATAACTTCCTCGATTACCAAAACGTTCAAAAAACTGCGAGCGGGTAGATAATAAATTCAACAAATAAAATATATGGAACAGACAGAACCAATGATATTATCTCTTGACTAGAATTGTGCCTGAACGAAATACGCGGAAGGATGTTTTCGAATGAAACTGATGTTGTCTAGTGCTACCAGAAAGTTATAAGTCGCATTGATTCATTAATGGCTGGAACGTCGTTCGCTTACACCTGTTGCTACTGTAGTAATCTTGGTGTTTTATTTGATTTTTATGATGGAAAGATGTCAACGAACGTTAACTCCATTTGCGAGTCACCATGTACAGATGATTGGTAACATTTGTTCATTTCTTTTCCAAGCTTTAAAAAAATCACGCATTTGTTAAATCCAGGCTAGATTATTGCAAATTACTTTTATATGCAATACCTTGGTGTCAGAGAGACCATCTGCAATCGGCTCAGAATGATGTTGCGAGAATTACTAGTATCACGCGTACCGAAAAGTCTGATCACATCACACCAATTTGGACAAGTCTACCCTGGCTAAATTTTTGGATCGCACCAAGTTCAAGGTCATCGATCCGTCGAATAAAACAGATAACAAACATATTCGCATTCAGCACGCTAAAACTTTCCGTAAATTGGCATTATTACTTTTTTATTATATTTATCCAAATTTTCTTTTCAAAGAAATAAATAGTATAAATAAAAATAAAGTAAAAATAACTAACGTGAAGTCATCGCATGATTTCAAATACTATGCTATTATTGAATATTTGGTACCATCTTTAGATGATAAGTAATGATTTACTTCCCGTAATTAAAAATATTTCATATATCAAGTATTCTATTATTTATTTATTATTATGCAGATCAACGGATCTGGAATAAGAGTAAGTTTCAGGCATCCCTTGGTAATCCGCTACTCGTTGCCACAATGATCATGTGATTTTTGCCGGCGTACACCGAGGACAGGATCAACGCAGTTCTACGTAACGCCATATTCCTAACCCTGAATGCAGCAAGTTTGACAAGTTAAGTGGGCAGTAAGTATATTTTCTCTCTGCTTAAAGGGCTGTCAACCACGTTAGTCGAACCCGAAACATTGCTAATGCTAGGCCGACACGTTAACGATTATAGACAATATACTTAGTGTAAGGGCTGTTAATTCACGTTCATCAAATCGTGCATGGATATCGCTGCTCTAGCTTTTATAACAGTTTGGATAATCGTATTTATTTATTTTATGGTTAAAAGGTGTTGTTCAATTTGTTGAGCCTACGCAGTTTTTTTAAGCTCGAATCAGATGCGCGTCACTGTAAGGCGAATTTGTTACTGTGACTTTTCAGAAACATACATTTCAAAAGTAGTTGTGGTTTCGATTTCTAGTTTAGCAAATTGTCGCAATCATTGATATTAAATAACACATTTCCTATAAATCGTAGAGGACAGCAAAAAAGATACAATTCAAATGATCGTTTAGTTAAACATTCTGACATATGACCGTTAGCTAAGTCCATTAAGCCGCCATGGCATAAAAAAACACGCATCCGAAACACCAGCTGGTCACTCCACATACACTGTCAAATATCAATACATGTACGGGAAAAAATATCTGAACAAAATAACAAAATATAGAAAGTTTCACAACAAAGATTAACGAAGATAAATTATTATTAGATAGTTCGATGGAAACTAAAATCGGACAAATCTACGAATGGTTGCACATGCTGGATGGCACTGACATACCACAGCAGTTATCACCCAAGCCGGGTCGTCATGACATAAGCGGCTGTTACATGCAGTCTTAACAAAAACTGACACACATTTTATATTTTTACAAAAATGCAAGCAAAAGACAAATAAAAAAAAAAACCTTATATAAAAACGTGTGTTTTTGTTTGGCTGCCAATAACAGCGACATTTGACATAAGAAATGAATGTTTGTCACGGTGGCGATCCGATCACATAATTATTAAGCATAAATATCTTAAATACAAATATAAAATACATTGCCATTACTACCAACCTGCTATTACTCAGTTTTCGTCTCAAATACGCTACTGATGACCTTCGAGTTTGTTTCAGTTGTTTATTATGTGACGTCATCAAAGATGCGTTGTTTTCATTCCTCTGCGTGGAAGACGTATTCCTGCTTGTTATCGACTCTGGTAATGTAAACAAATAATGTCGTGTGTTATTATATCCCATTGTATCCGTGTAAACGACGCCGGATCTGACCTGGTTTGTACACCGTCGTCATTTATTTGGGCTAACGTGAACTATACCGATAATATAAATGATGCAACGATCATCAATGTACGGTAAGTGCATGGTGGTGTTATTTCTGACGGTCACTATACATTGTATTACGTTACCGACCACGTCCAAGCTCATTCTAACGTAAGGACATGGACAGGGAGGTTATTTTTTCACAAGTGCTCCCAATAAACCAACGGATGGATGAACAGACGAAGGAAAGAGGAATAAATAAATAAATAAATAAATAAATAAATAAATAAATAAATAAATAAATAAATAAATAAATAAATAAATAAATAAATAAATAAATAAATAAAGTGTACCTGTAAACACCGAATCTAATGTCACGTTGGTTGAAATGTGATGCACAGGTTTTTTAAAAATCATTTGAACCATTTTCTAACGACTCGGCCGCGAGGACACTACTTCATTGACATACAAGGTACATATGACAGATTGCAATAACCCAAGGATATTTATATACCAATCTATCGTGTGACGGAAGGTATAGTACCCCCTACCCGACCAATGCATTGATAACCCCACGCATTGTCCAATTGTACCCCTATAGAATCTAAATTTATTTCTTTATAAATTATTGTTTTATTGTTTTTCTGTCTATACAGTCTACTGCGCACGCGCAGTTGACTCCTAATCTTATTACACGCATTCCTTCTCACGATTACAGTAACTTTAAATAATGAATTCAATAATAACGTTGAGGGAGTTACGTCGATTGAATGGTATACATGTGCTTAGTAAAGAGTTTAAGCGATGGTTTACACACACACACGCACGCACACAATGACGTCGACGTTGGTCTTATCTCTTTCATTGATGCTGCCGACTGTAACACGTGTGACAGTTCTAAACATATTTTCGTTACACAAGGACAATGTAAATGTAGACCTGTGAGATTTGATCAATGGCGGACTCCCTCTGACTTTTTTTTTATTTAATATAAATGTTTCCACAAGATTGACATTGCGTATTTCTTTACCTCCTAGCGCGCGAACTCAATGTGCAGGGGGTCACTCATCAGCTATGACGTCACGGCTAGAAATTTTACTCATACAACAAAGTAAGTTTGCTGTAGAAATGGTCAAACCACATCCACGATCAAATCGTGCAATGATTTGAAACTTTTTTTTTCTGAATTACAACGCATTTCAATATTTACCGCCACAAGCGTTGACTTGGCGCTGATTGGTTAGATTAATATGCATCGTATAATACGCTATAATTTTTAAATTAATGTAATATGTCTGATTGAGTTTGGAGTACATTCTGGCAAATTTACTAAATTTTCTTTGTGAGTGTAATGTGGTTGTATATTTTTGCTCTAATGCGATACATACTTTCGAAAATACCATTAATAATCCACAAAATCAAGTGCATTTAATTTTGCTCGCTGTTGCTTTTCAGCTCAAAATAGCCACATCTCATCTCACACTCGCATCTCAGCTCACAGTGACCGCATCTCATCTCACACTCGCATCTCAGCTCACAGTGACCGCATCTCACCTCACACTCGCATCTCAGCTCACAGTGACCGCATCTCACCTCACACTCGCATCTTAGCTCACAGTGGCCGTATCTCAGTTCACAGTAGCCACGACTTGGCTCACAATAGCCTCGCCTTGACTCAAAGTGGTCGTTTCTCAACTCATAGTCACATTTAAGCTCAGTCGCAGAAGCCGCTTCTCAGCTCAAAGTAGCCGCATTTCATCTCACGATAATCCGTATCGTAGCTCACAGTGATCGCATCTCATCTCACGATAATCCGTATCGTAGCTCACAGTGGTCGCGTCTCATCTCAAGATAAATTAAATCCGTATTGTAGCTCACAGTGGTCGCGTCTCATCTCACGATAATCCGTATCGTAGCTCACAGTGGTCGCATCTCATCTCACGATAATCCGTATCGTAGCTCACAGTGGTCGCATCTCATCTCACGATAACCCGTATCGTAGCTCACAGTGGTCGCATATTAGTTCACAGTGGTAGCATATCAGCTCACAGTAACCACATCTCAGCTCCCGGTTACCCATATCTTAGCTCACAGTGGTAGCATATCAGCTCACAGTGGTAGCATATCAGCTCACAGTGGTAACATATCGGCTCACAGTAGCTGCATCTCAGCTCACGGTTACCCATATCTTAGCTCACAGTGGTAGCATATCAGCTCACAGTGGTAGCATATCAGCTCACAGTGGTAGCATATCAGATCACAGTAGCCGCATCTCAGCTCCCCGTTACCCGTATCTTAGCTCACAGTGGTAGCATATCAGCTCACAGAGATAGCATATTAGCATACAGAACGTTTTGCATATCTATGCACAACACTTCGATTATTTGTAAGAACGATTGAAACACTTACATTTAAAATTACATTATTTGATGACGAGCGATGTAAAATATAGATGACAACACACATCGTTGTCAATATTATATATCACAAATCCATCACAGACATGTTTTGTTCCGACGCTAAGTTCTTTTACGCCAAACACACGATGTTGGTCATTATGTAATGCAAACAGGGTGAGGTATACGCTTTACATAATTACTTAGATGTGAATTATTTTGTACTGCTGAAATGTACCAATACGATCACGACGTTGTCATGAGTTCAGCCGTGATATGTAACGCCAAAATGTAGTACTATTACCATCACGATGTGTGACTTCTAACGTAGTACGAATACAGTTACGATGTGAACGCTAAAATGTATTAACGCTCCGACGCCGTAGCATTGATGTAACACCCTAACGTATTACCAATGCAGTCACGATGTGTAACACCCTAACGTATTACCAATGCTGTCACGATGTGTAACGTCCTAACGTATTACCAATGCAGTCACGATGTGTAACACCCTAACGTATTACCAATGCAGTCACGATGTGTAACACCCTAACGTATTACCAATGCAGTCACGATGTGTAACGCCCTAACGTATTACCAATGCAGTCACGATGTGTAACACCCTAACGTATTACCAAAGCGGTCACGATGTGTAACACCCTAACGTATTACCAATGCAGTCACGATGTGTAACACCCTAACGTATTACCAATGCAGTCACGATGTGTAACACCCTAACGTATTACCAATGCAGTCACGATGTGTAACACCCTAACGTATTACCAATGCAGTCACGATGTGTAACACCCTAACGTATTACCAATGCAGTCACGATGTGTAACACCCTAACGTATTACCAATGCTGTCACGATGTGTAACACCCTAACGTATTACCAATGCAGTCACGATGTGTAACACCCTAACGTATTACCAATGCTGTCACTATGTGTAACACCCAAACGTATTACCAATGCTGTCACGATGTGTAACACCCTAACGTATTACCAATGCAGTCACGATGTGTAACACCCTAACGTATTACCAATGCTGTCACTATGTGTAACACCCAAACGTATTACCAATGCTGTCACGATGTGTAACACCCTAACGTATTACCAATGCTGTCACAATGTGTAACACCCTAACGTATTACCAATGCTGTCACGATGTGTAACGCCCTAACGTATTACCAATGTTGTCACAATGTGTAACACCCTAACGTATTACCAATGCTGTCACGATGTGTAACGCCCTAACGTATTACCAATGTTGTCACGATGTGTAACACCCAAACGTATTACCAATGCTGTCACGATGTGTAACGCCCTAACGTATTACCAATGCTGTCACGATGTGTAACACCCAAACGTATTACCAATGCTGTCACGATGTGTAACACCCAAACGTATTACCAATGCTATCACGATGTGTAACGCCCTAACGTATTACCAATGCTGTCACGATGTGTAACACCCTAACGTATTACCAATGCTGTCACGATGTGTAACACCATAACGTATTACCAATGCTGTCACGATGTGTAACGCCCTAACGTATTACCAATGCTGTCACGATGTGTAACACCATAACGTATTACCAATGCTGTCACGATGTGTAACACCATAACGTATTATCAATGCCGTCACGATGTGTAACACCATAACGTATTACCAATGCTGTCACGATGTGTAACACCCTAACGTAATACCAATGCTGTCACGATGTGTAACACCCTAACGTAATACCAATGCTGTCACGATGTGTAACACCATAACGTATTACCAATGCTGTCACGATGTGTAACACCCTAACGTATTACCAATGCAGTCACGATGTGTAACGTCCTAACGTATTACCAATGCCGTCACGATGTGTAACACCCTAACGTATTACCAATGCAGTCACGATGTGTAACATCCTAACGTAATACCAATGCAGTCACGATGTGTAACACCCTAACGTATTACCAATGCTGTCACGATAATCAAGTCAAGTTTTATAGAATTAAAAAAGCAATGCACAGGTAAAATAATTAAATTTAGAAAGAATGACCTAATGACCTGATGTTATCTCTTAAATACAATTTTCAGTCATGCAAACAAATGCAAAAGAACATATTATATCACGTAATTACCACCGAGGTAGTTTATCTGATATGTTATAGACTATATTTATAAATAAAAATGAAAATTTAAATTTAAAAAAAAAAACGCGAATTGATGTTCTAATACTTTTGTTTTGTATAGTTCATGTATAATCTGATATTACACTATGTATTGCACTTCATAAATGCCTCTTACGCCCTAGATATCGTTGAATAAATTCACACTTTATTCGAGGAATTTAATTCAATTATATTCACCCAAGTACTGCTTATTGTAGACCATTGATATTGACTATCAGAACTTTATTTCTGAAAAACCGCATCAGCTACATTATCACTATTATATATATTTTAATCGATGTAATATTATGTAAACATTATCTATGTGGCACAAATGATTAAATATATGGCATGTTGATGTCTTGAAAATTAATATTGGCGCGACTATCATTGATTTTCCATTTATCTATCTTGGTATTGTTTGCATAAATGTTGCATAAAAATGGTAACATTTTACCCAATGATGTGTGTGTATTTAGTATCGAAGGTCATGCTGGTTCAGTATAACATGCATTAAAACAAAATTAAAATGCAACTATGCAGTGTATTGGATGGAAAACATGCCATAAAATTGGAACACAGTTTACGCGCTTGCAAAAAGATATGTTTGATGCTTGTGACATCACACTCACGGTAAGCAAGCTAACATGGTGAAATGTTCCAATACTTTAATTCCTTGAACACCATGTGTTTTCCAGCCATTTTGGTATTTTTTCTAGAATTTCAATTTTGGACCAAACGGAATTTTACAATGCTTATTGGCCTTGATAATTTTTATTTGCAAATAAATGGAAAACAAGTAATTATGCAAGTTCAATTTGTGAATGGGGATAACATTACACTTCGGTCAAGGTGCCTAAAAGGTTAATGACTGCTTTTATTTTATGAGTTAAAACAGCAAAGACTATTATAACGCTAGATAATAATAGTCAATAATCCAGTAACTTTCGCATAAAATCTGAACTATTGTAGGAGATGCGTTATTGTTTGTATCAGATGTGTTTAATTACACGAGCGAGTAATAATTCCTTATTTTATGCGGGTAACACCTTGCATTTAGGAAGGTAGGAAGCTATTTACAAGAGTTCGCTGATTGGCTACTCAACCCTCAACCAATCAGAGAACAGCTTGTTTCTTTCGGCGTATCAAATCCCGCCTTTTACATATGCTTCGGGTCAAGGTTGAATATGTTAATTCTAACAATATACTCCGTCCAAGTCAACGTCACAGGTTGAATTACTATTAAGGAAAATGGTACCTCATTATGCTTTTGGCTTATAAAATTGTCAAGATTTACCTTGAATTAATTAACTGTTGTAGTTGTAACTACAGATTCTGACGGTTTGTTCCATAGATTCACAATTGAGAACAATTGTTTAGAACGTTAAGGCGATATTGCTACTTATGGAAGCACATGTAGTAACGTCTTAGAACGTGTGCGGATAGATCAGCTCTGTCATCAAGAATGATTGTATAATTAATATGGCCAAGGACTTTCCTTAATTTAACTACTTCAACCAGGTCTTCTCTTTTACGACGTTCTTCCAATATTGTTAAATTTAGTTTTCGAAGCTTCAATTCATAGTTAAAATGTTCCAACCCAATAATTAATTTTGTCTCTCCGATTGAATTTGTTTATGGGATCAATGTCTTTTTTCGGGATTATGGAGCCCATGCTTTAATGGAATATTCTAAATGTGGCCTAATAAAAATCGAAGAATTACATCACGATTTCAACCCGTAATGCTACGGGTTGCTGTAATACTGGGTTACTTGAGACAATATTTCTTAGGTCTTACTCTTCGGAGACCTGTTGAAGCCTAGTATCAGTCACCTTATACTCAGAATGTTATTATATCTAGGGTGAACGATTTAACACTTTTTCCATTATTGACACTAATGGCACACTGCTACGCTCTGTACACTGTTCGTCTCAGCAATAATTGGCCTCGTCACCAAACAAACGTTGACAGTACCGAAACAACGCTGCAGTTAATAGTTTTGATGTACACTGGAAACAACAGCGGAACTGACCCATGCGGGACACCGCGATGCAAAGCGACTCGGCCAAAACCTAAACTATTCAGCACAACACGACGTAACAATCCAACAATCCAACACAAAAGTAAGCCATTAAAATCATGGGCGGAACTGTATGACGAGGAACTCGGGGCTGAAAGTGCAATAAATAACATGGTGGAGCTGAGTGTCTTATAGACTGCGGCTAAACTGATTTTTTTTTTGTTATATGCAGGAAAAGTTTTTTCATAATTGTATTAGCATGAAACTAAAAAAATGAGGGGAGGGGGTTAACGAACACTCAAGAAAGTGTTTCCAAGCACAAAAATACGCTTGTTTGCGAAACACGTCCCGATTGTTCTTCAACAAAAGAAATGAGTTCTCTCTACAAAACGAGATACCAGTAACATGTTTCTTACCCTGTTGTATTACTGACGCCTTGGTAGCACTAGTGGCGTGTACTCGACTCTTATTAGGCTTCCAACAACCGTGTGTCGCCATTTTGTAACTACTATTAAATAATACTAATATCGATTATACTGATGACGCAATGGCTTACCACAATAACCAAGTTAAGGTAACTTAACTGGAAATTCCATTTTATGACATGTATTATATCTTTTATGATTACGGTGGCCCATAGAGACACTCATCGATAGGCAACCAACTTCCGCGTTGATTCAGGAACTTTCCGCGCCGACTAAGCAGATTTCCGCGCTCTCTTCGCAACTGCCGCGATAAGTGAGCAAGATTCACGCTGATTTAGCAACTTTCGTGATATGTAAGCAAGTTTCTCGCCTATTTAACAATCTCCGCGCTAACTCAGCAACATTATGCACTGTCTTAACAACTTCCGCGATCCATAACCAAATTAGCAACTTTCTCGATATGTGAGCAAGTTTCTCATTATTATTCGATAACAATTGACCAAATGGGTGTTAAGTTGTCTAGTCGGAGGTAGAGCTTGACCTATCCATAACTAGTTTGGAAGTTCATGAATAAGTGCGTTTGTTCATAGGATAAAAACAAATACAAACGGGGGCTCTCAGTCGGGGGCAAGTTCTGTAATACTGATTGACGCCACTTCTGTACATTTGAAAAACAAATAATTTCAATATCACCTTTTAAGATTTAAATTTTTTTAATCAATTTAGATCAATACTCGCAATTTTGTTGTCTTCTAGTTGTTCTCGTTGACTCACACATATTCAAAGAAAGCAAATTATAGATCGATG
Organism: Saccoglossus kowalevskii; assembly: GCF_978046115.1. Taxonomy (NCBI): domain Eukaryota; kingdom Metazoa; phylum Hemichordata; class Enteropneusta; family Harrimaniidae; genus Saccoglossus; species Saccoglossus kowalevskii. The sequence continues at coordinate 10,149,586 of NC_140657.1, forward strand.
TTTCAATGTGATACGTAGTTTATAATACGAACATAAATATATCTCTGCCATTTACACTAATGCCCATATTTTTTAACTTTAAAACATACCGATATTTTGGCATCAAATTATGTACGTTTTTTCATTATTGTTTTTTAATGTCAAGGATATGGGTCTGTGTGCTGCAAAACTGGCTGAAGTTACTGAAATAGAATGAGGAAACGTTTACAAGCTCTGTAAACTGAATGAATTATTGATTATATTATTAATATTTTTATTATAAAAAATAAATAAATAAATAAATAAATAAATAAATAAATAATGTCGGGTTCATTGCGTTTTATTTCAATGGACTTAGGACAACCAACACATTACGTTTTACGTGAATTACCGATAGTGTATTTAACAGAAAGAACACTTTATACACTGCAAACAAAACAGCATGGCACAATAAAAGAGAAAACTGACGCCATAGAAAGAAACTTACATATCGAGGAAAGTTCCTGGGTCGACGCGTAAGGTGGTTACGTGTCGACGATTGTCGTTATGGGCCACCGTCTTACGTACCTTGTTATTTAGCGACACTATCTGATTTGTGAACAAAAGACACACAAAAAATAATTTGGTCATAGTCCAAGAAATTCAACAATAGAAGTTTAACATAAGCTGTATCACTCGTAATTCTTTTTCAACATTCGAACAGTAAAAGTTGTCAGACAACTGCGATAAATTAAGAATTTGGTCAAGGTATGATAAGGTGAAAAGTGCATGGTCCTTTCATTTCACTTTCCATTGACATTTTTACTATATTTTTAACTTTTTGCTAAACATTCAGAAGTTACCTTAGAGTCACCACGTAGTTTGCGTACGAACACTTCGACATCGTTTTGAGTTATTTTTACACAATTGTTAATAGTTAAATAACCTAATAATTAAGGCACGTGTCAGTGTGAGGATGAACTGTGAAATTATTGAGCCCAGGGTTCAAAGGTTCAATGATTATTAGAACCTAGAGTGAATATCATGGCAAAGACATTTCAGGACCGACGACTGACAACCTGTTATTGATATTCTGGTAAAGCGTCCACTGAATAGACGGTTACGTTAAGATAATGTCATGCAAAGTGTGCAATAGCTCTTTCATATCAAACCATCTACGCTTTCATACGACAAAGTCTCTGTATTGTCCTTTGGTTTGATGGATATCTTTGCGCGTGCGCATATGTTCCACGCAACATCGTTCGCGAAAAAAAGAACATTTTGTAATTTCACAATATTGTACTGGTTATGACAAATACGATCGAAATATAACATTGTCGCTATTAAAGATAACAAAAAATATTCCAGTTGTATATATAAGCCAACATGAAATAATTTTAACAACGCGAAATAAATCAACTTGTCTATGAGATGGAAGACATTTCATTGACATGGGAATGGGGATATTACTGTTCATGGGAGATAAATGAAAACAATTATGGCATAATCGCGGTGTTTTGTAAATTCGTCGTTTTCGAGCTGCTATTTCCGATTAAAATATATAACAATTGGTAGTTAGTAGTAGTAGTCCTTGATTTCACAAAAAAAAATGTATATAAGAAATACATTTGTTTCTCATTTTTTTGGTCTAGTTACACTGAACAAATGTCAAGAACTATAATACTAACTAGCACTCTGTAAATATTATATTTATCCATCCTAGCTTTCACATATTTGCAACTTTTATTTCCGAGTATTGTTCATATTAAAACGCATACAGTACGTAATGAAATGTGAAACAGATTTTTTTTTCGATTTCACAGTACCCAGTAGTGTGCCTGTAATATTAAACATAACCAGCGCATTTATAACAAAACTGTGACGGTTGGTAGGTGATTGTATTATCGTTCGTCTGCCGCGGACCCACGTACCGCGAATCACGCATCCAATATCACATATTTCATAATATTATTCGACAAATTATTCTGAAAAATAGAAATAAATAAAAGTCGTGAACAGAATACACCCACAAACCTTGTCTGGTACACGATGTTCATTCGCCTTGTCTGATATTCCAACTAAGTCAAAATTGTTCGTGATATTTGATATAATAGGCCACACGTATCTTGCTGCTCATCTCGCCTTATCTGGTTGCTTGGCAACCTGACTGCGTCACCTGGTATGCCGATAACTTTTTAGAATATCCTTCTATTTTACGGTAATAGTAACATTCATAACGACTTTTTTATATTTCAACTTGACTGTAACGACGTGTGTGCAATCACTAAACTAAGGACGAGTCGATCATTTAAACAATCATCATATTGGTATGCACAGTATTCACATTATTAATATATATTCTCTCATAGAAATTGCAAGTTGAAAATGGGATAGATAATTAGAGAGGGGCACATGATTCCCCTAAAAATAAAAATGAATAATACTGAACGTTTATGCTTGGCCTGGGCCATCACAAATGAACTAATTTCAACTGAATTTACTTGTTTAACGACGTCGACAAAAAGAGAAAAAATAAAAACAAAACACGTTTGAATGCAGTAAACAGTCACAGCCTCACATAATAAAGATTTAGAACTCGCCAACTGTTTCAATATTGATGAAGCATTGCGTAAATACATACGAAAATCAGACCACAGATACTGGAGGATGGTATGATTTTATTGAGTTGTGGTATATATTCGCTCCTACACAATATATAAAAAATAGTCAATGTTAGCGTGAGAAGAAAGAAGGAAGGCCAATAACGCGAGCATATTTGTGCGACAAATCAGAATATTTCGTGTGATACAACAATAGTCATTTTTTAAGTACATAAAATTATATGGTTTTAAACGCAGGTCAATAACTAAACGTTCCAAAGGCGATGTAATTTGTTTGACCGATCATTTCTTACGTTTTCTGCTACCACGGTTCCGGCTTGGATTCTCTGGTTTAGTAACTCGAGAACGACCGATGGGCAGTGACAGTGCATGTCCTATGGTTTAGTGACTCGAAGTACGCCCGATAGACAGTAACAGTGCATGTTCTTTGGTTTAGTGACCTCGGAGGGACTGTGTCTCAATATATGTCTGCAATAGGGGGGGGGGTGTTTTTTTTCCTTCAATATGTCTGCTCTGGGAGGTTAAAGAAAATAAATAGTTGAGCGCACAGAGTAAAAATATTATAATTATTCACTCTTCTTGACTTCAATCTAGGTTTGTTGTCATAGTAACGTTCAAACTACGTCCAAAGAACAAAGTGTTGCGTTGTGTCTACGTAATTTTGCTATGTGCCTAGGTTATAGGTATACATAAACCCCCACGTGACTACGAGAGCCAGTTCAGTGCAATAACCTAGGCATAACGTTTGATTAGCGTACCCACCAGGGAGTAGGGGGTTAACCTCTACTGGTCGCAGCCATCATTAAAAAGAGTACGTACTACTCACTGCGGTATTCAGGAATTGCGGGAAATGACATCCACCAGTAGGGGCCAAACGTTGCAACCTGTCGCGTGCACGTCGCGGTAAAACAATAACCAGTACCGAATCATCGCGGGATGACTGGAAATTACTATAAAATGAAGATCACGCGGTACAATAAACACGTGACTTAGAACAGGCTACCCTGTAAGTAAAGAATAAATGAAAAGTCCGGACGTAAAACGTTCTCTATGACGTCACAGCTTACCAAAAGTGACTAGTATATCGATATTCAACTTACCAAAATTGACTAGTATATCGATATTCAGCTTACCAAAAGTGACTAGTATATCGATATTCAACTTACCAAAAGTGACTAGTATATCGATATTCAACTTACCAAAAGTGACTAGTATATCGATACTCAGCTTACCAAAAGTGACTAGTATATCGATACTCAGCTTACCAAAAGTGACTAGTATATCGATACTCAGCTTACCAAAAGTGACTAGTATATCGAAACTCAGCTTAATAAAAATGACTAGTATATCGAAACTCAGCTTACCAAAAGTGACCAGTATATCGAGACTCAGCTTACCAAAAGTGACTAGTATATCGATACTCGGCTTACCAAAAGTGACCAGTATATCGATATTCAACTTACCAAAAGTGACTAGTATATCGAGACTCAGCTTACCAAAAGTGACTAGTATATCGATACTCAGCTTACCAAAAGTGACTAGTATATCGATATTCAACTTACCAAAAGTGACTAGTATATCGATACTCGGCTTACCAAAAGTGACCAGTATATCGATATTCAACTTACCAAAAGTGACTAGTATATCGATACTCAGCTTACCAAAAGTGACTAGTATAACGATACTCAGCTTACCAAAAGTGACCAGTATATCGATATTCAACTTACGAAAAGTGACTAGTATATCGAAACTCAACTTACCAAAAGTGACTAGTATATCGATACTCAGCTTACCAAAAGTGATTAGTATATCGATACTCGGCTTACCAAAAGTGACTAGTATATCGATACCCAACTTACCAAATAATAAGATTAATATATTTAGTCACATTTTACGGAATGGTATAAAAGTTTGACAAATGATGCTTAATAAATGTTTCATATAACTGTATTGTTAAATAAATAATGCATGTAGGCATAATTCACACTTTATTATTGTCTCTGAATTGTGAATTATTGCTTCCTAGATCAGTCATGTTTCGATTTTGTAATAACTTAACTGATATTAATATTCATTAACAGACTCAAACACTCACGGGGGCAAATTCTTATATCTGATTTAATTTAATAAAGGAACCCCTATCTGCATGGAATTAATCACCTGTTGTATTTCATCTCCGTGTACAATAGTGGGGTTACTTCCATGCTTAGAAAGATACGTGGGGCCGTCATTCGCACGTCAAGTACAGCAGGAACTTGTGCGATAATACACGGTGTTAGTACGGGGAGTATACGTCTGCTTGAGAACTTGCCTCATGAAACCCCGGCACTGTCACCGCGAATCTATCATTTGTTTCCTTTCGCAGTATGATCAGGGTGATAGCAGGATGTCACCTCATTGTCCCAGCCGTATACAGGTTCAATCGCAAACATGTTTAGTCTAATTGTGACTCTTATAGTGACGTTCTCATTCCGACTCTCGTAGTGGGGGGGCCTGTCCCTACGTACACCGGTCTAGTTCTCGTTCTGGCCTTCGTAGAAGCGGGGGAGGGGGTCTACGTCCACCGGTCTGGTTACCCTTCAAGCTCTCGTAGTGTGGGTCTATGTACACCCATAGAGGTACATACCTCCATGGTACACCGGTCTAGTTTTCGTTCGGGATCTCGTAGTGGGGGAGGGGTCTACGTGCACCGTTCTGGCTCTCGTGGTGGGGGTCTATGCACACCTGTCGATGTCTCGTTCCGGCACTTGTAATGTTGGTCGGTACATGGTTCTCGTGGATATTAGTCATATTTCTTTCAGAGTCAGGAATGTATACTTCGCAGGGATTTCGCATTGATTCCTGATTGCGGTGGAGTTTAAAAAAAGAGCCCCACGCATTGATAGACATTGATATGGTTGCTTTTTGTTCTATTGTTCTCTTTGTGTGCGAATCCACCAGCTGTCGCATAGGATCCTCAATTACACGTCAGATCGTAGAGCGCCGCCTCTGGTGACACAGTGGGAGTCCAACATAGTTTTGCATATGTATTACCTGTATATCAGGATTCGATTTTCCAATATTCTGGTATTTTCCAATACACTTCTGAAACACCTCACTGCACTGTTTGACATTCTAGCCATTGTCATCGTATTATATATATATATATTAAAAAAAAAAACACGAACTGTGAGCAAGTATTTACCAAGACGCAATTTTCGCAATGTAATATTTTTCAAAAAACAAATTTTGAAATTTTCGTCCGGGGTACTAGTATATGATCTATAAACCTTGAAACCAAGCATTCACGCCCTCAAGTGCCTAAGAAATGATCACCTACACATTTATCTATTGCCATGAAATGAACATTTGTTTTTTTGTCTGGGAATAGAATATTTAAAGATCGATGTAATGTCAAGTCTGTCATTATAATTTATTTTATTTCCCTGGTGAAAAATATTATCGAACAATTTGTCTTCTGGTGGCATTATATTGTACACCTACGTCTGTATCCCAGTACTCGATCACTAACATAAAATCGCCGCTTACTATATATCCAGTCCAGTAACATCTAAAAATGAATCGCCCTGAATCTCCGTCTACCATGAATGCGTGTTTCCTTGCATCAAATTAGAAATCCAATTTTAAGAAAGGAAAGAAGCTTACGCATCGAATATGATTGAGGGTCAACGATTGCCCAATGAAAATCGTGCAATTACGCATCAGTTTATTGAATTCGTCCAAATATGTTACAGGTAAATCTTACACATTTTCTCATGTTAACAGACACAAGCTTACGATCAAAGCATTGCCTCTAAGCTAATTTATTAATAATTATTATTAATGCAACACATCCACACATCCGTAGTTGCGTTTATGTGGCGACAGTGATAGAGGAACTGCGATCGCGGCTAATTTGGTTTAAGTTGTGTTAGTACCTGCAATGTGGTACATGCGATCTCCGAGTGGTCGTAACCAGACAATTCGTACGGTGGAACATGAATCAAACAGTATTAACTGTACGACACGTGTTTTTTTGTTGTTCTATTTCTCTTGCCATGATATATGATTTTCACGTTGTTCATGATTTTGTAACAAGCAGAAAGCCAACTCGAAATATACCCTTGTAAGCCACAGTGCCAGGACGCGAAATTAATACACAAGAAATGGGTCTGAACTCCCGTAAATAGTCTGGAGAGTCGGCAGCACGATATTTTGCATGGAGGGGCGAGATCTGCTCACCAACCATGCGCCGAAGGCGCGACCTTACTAGGGGGGAATGCTAACCCTTAAACAATTTGAAATATAGACTCTCTGAAACGCTATTTCCCTCATTTTGAGGGGCAAATTTTGCGGACACAAGGGGTTTCAGCTTGATTTTGGAGGGGCGACGCCCCCAACATTTTTTTCGATGAGCCGATCGCCCCTCTGCTTCTGTAACGGTGCAGCCGCCACTGGTCTGTGTCGAATATATATCAACATTATATGATAATGACATTCCACGTTTCGTGTCGTTTTGATCTAGAAAGTAGGTGAGGTGTAAAGGGTATACTATGGTTAGTACGTGACTCTATATCGCAACTCTAAATCGGTGTCTACGTCGCACTTTTTCAACTCCATTCGAGTTGTTTTAGAAGTTCGCTCCAAACAGTCCGTCGATTTGAAATTGCGTGACCATGATAATGTGAGATGGATGTGTACTTCGTTTTTGTTGTACATTTTAAGGTTTCGATAATGGCGAAATAAAGGCACAGCAAATTTCCCCAGATCCAAGGTGTCAAACAGTTTTGTAATCGATTCAAAATCACCGTGCTACGTAATATTGATGATTTAGCTGGCTGCGCACGAAAGTTAAAACAGTGCGTGTATGAAATATAAAAGAATGAAAGATTCATAAATTTAATGACAATATTAGAATAAAAATAAAAAGCCACCGTTCGCGTCGATTTTTGAGAACAATTTGATCAGAAGCGTAATATGCGGGCTGCGAGTGGAAAGTCATTCGGTAAATCATTTCGTACGTATCGTACGACACACCCACAATCTTAGTGTTATTCTTAACAAATCCGGGTCACTAATTCACATTTTTAGAATTATCAGAATGATATCGGCGACGACAATGTCACTGGGTCAGTTCGTATTATGGGATTCACTGTCTTTGTTTGCAACACAACAGCGTGGGAAATATTTAAGAAATTTGTTGAAATACGAGAATATGTTTTTAAAAATGCAGTATTATTGTACATGCTCAGAGTGAGCTAAATTATTCAAATTTAGTTGGGTTTCGCCGGCTCCCATCCACTTAAGAATGTCAGATTTTTTGGTCAGACATTTTTATTTTACTGTTCACCTGACGAACAAGTTGTTCACGTTAGAGTGTTAAACATGTCACAAGTAGATTTTATTTTATTTATATATATAAATTTCAGATTTATTCTTAAGTATATGTAAAGTTTCAAGCCAGGTCATGTGACTGACTGTCTCATCAATCAATCTCCACTCTAACTTTATTTTATTATATTACGGAATAAAAAGACCACGTGACAGCAGACAAAACTAAGCACAGGACCGGCTATGGACCTTCACCTCGTTTTGTGTACGATAAAACGACACAAATGGCGTTTGGAGGAACGAAATATAAATATATACATTCAAACAAACAAACCACAATTGCCATTATTGAAATAAAATCCCACTCCAAATGTTGGTCACATGTTATATAGTGTGCATTCAGTATATAATTTCATCAAATGTAATTTGTTTCATGTAACCGAACATCATAAGTGTAATTGTCGATTTCACTCAGGTCGTATTTCTATTAACGGATGTTGGGGATGTACATAAGTCCTTGGTCGATCAGTGCGGCCATTTAAAACAATTTTAAGGTGTCACAATTGTATGAAATACAGCGGTTTATATACTAATTACGATTGTCACGAAGAAAAGGCGGAACAAGATGAATTACGGACCCCAGCATTGTTATGTTTTGGGGCCATTGTGAAACTATTGACAACAAATAATTATTTCTCGGATTCAAGGCTTTATCTGGGGGTATGCGATTCAAATCCGTCCAAATCTATGTAGTGAAAAAATTGTTTTTATGACAACAGAGAAATATGATTTTATCTACGCACACTCTGATTTGCATATAGGTTGGTTGTTATGGCGAGTGACGTTGATACCAATGCAATGTTACCCAGAATACATCACGCCTAAACGAGATAGAATGGTTACGCTTCAACTGAGCTAACTCAGCTAACATCGCGATACATTGAAAACACAAACTATTTTGCTTACTATTACTGATGTACAGGGAAGTATAATAAAAGTTTCCATGGCAATTTACTTACGGTGAAAACTATTTTGCCAGTTTTACTAGTCAACTTCTATTTTAAATACAATATAACTTTACTAAAACAAATTTAATAATTTGTAAATATGCTGTCGTATTGTATATCGCTACAATAGGGTGCGATATTTATCAAGACTAAACAACTCGTTGCGTGACGTCACATAATGATACTTTTACAGGGCATTTAAGTCAAGATATTTAATATCATTTGGTCAAAATATTTACCAAAATTGTACAACGAGCATTACAGAAATTAATTATTAAATTAAATACAACTTACTCATTGTGGCATTAATGTTTGTGGCGTGTTTTGATTTCTCGTATAACGTGACCAGTATTTGTCGCGTCCTTACCATAGCATCACGTAAGCACGAGAGACTGATAGTCGGGCACCTCTGCCAACTCCCGGAAGAACACGTAATAAAATGCTACAGCGGATAGTCACATAAGTGGTTGGATTTGCAAAATTGGGGCGAAAATTGGTATAAAATCAGTACATTGGCTCGTTTTTAGAGTGTGTTTACATTTGGCAGCAAACACCTGTTGATTTTACCAGGGGATTCATTTCACCCTGTAATGCGATAAACTGAAAGACTCATGTACTCCAACAATCTGGTATCTCCGTTTTTACGATCTCTAGTAGCATACCGTAAGCCGACGTTTAATGAGGGGGTAATGAGGGGGTGATGAGGAGGTAATGTCTAATGACATATATAATGACTAATATAAGAATAATATAATTAGCGATTTGATTTGACATAGTTAACCCGCAGTATATCGATATTATTATATTCTGAATTAATTTCATTATTTTGATGTTTTGAGCATAATCATTGTTTTAATTTCACGAATTTGTCAAGGACACAATGAGTTTTACTGTTATTTTACATGTTCACGTTGATTTAATTTTGCGGACTTTACCTATCATGGTAATAGCGAAATTAAAATCCAGTGAATAATTAACACATTTACAGTGCCTGTACTTTGAGGAGCGCCACAAGCGACGATCCGCTTTTGTGAGGTTAAAACGCTGTCGATGAATGAAAGTAAAAATCGTTCAAATCTACACCGTTTTGCAGCCGTATGTCATTTAAAACAAAACACCATATTGATGCATGACTACTGATTAAAACAAGAAGGATTCAACCACTTACCTCACAAGTACAAGTACTGGCGCCATTACAGGCGCCAAACTTTCCATTTTCGATTTCTGCCTACTTGCAAATCATTACACCAGATTTAATACTTCCATACTCACTAGGCGGATATCTTGGACAGTTTTCTCTCAGACTAGTTAATGTTATGCTCATGTTAATGCCATACGTTGTCATAGTTTTTTAAACACATTTTAAACTTTTTTTGATAAAAATAACCAGCTCAAATGTTTTCACATTTGCTTTGGTGTATTTCTATTCCCATTTGATGCCAACTATCAGCACAGTTTTTAAAATTGTTATTTTCGACTCATTCGTGGAAATCATCAACCCGATCGCGATCGCTTTTGACTATCAGGATTAATGGGTAAAACTGCAATTGTTTTTTGTTTAGCTTTCACCATTTCCTGCTAATATCCACAGTTTTCTATCGTTTTTAATTATCTTCATTTACTGTATTCATGGAACGATTAAGATAACTTTACACAATAATCGACTTGGTGTTTGTAATAGAATTTGTTAAGGTTTACACGTACGCGCGTTAGTTTGGTGTCATCTACTACCGAGTCCACTCCCAACGAGACTATACCCCGTGCCGACCCACCAGTCTCCTTGCTAAGCGTATAACACGTAATGATGCGCCACATGCCAACACGACTGCAAAGAAAACAGTTGTAGTCTCTGTTGATTTGCATCCTACTTTTATCAAAACATTATTGCCTAGAGCTTTGATAGTTGTATTAAAACAAACTTGTACGTACGTTTTCTACAACTTAGTGTATGTTATTGGGGTGAGCATGGAATCAATATATTGAACGACTGGGTCTGTGAATTAACACTACACTATGTGAGCACAATGGCTACATTGTCACAATTTGTATATGCGAGTTCTATAAAACTGCCGATGCATTTATATACATCGAAGCGTCAGCGTTAACAGATATACGTAGCAATGAGATTCGCCAAATACTCAAATTAGAAGTTGATCACTAGAAAGTCTGGAGGCAATAGTGATATTTGAAAAAAAAAATCTTCAGGGAAAGTTATTGAAAAAAATATTTATAAAAATCAAATCTCACACATACTTGAAAAAAAGAAAGACAATAACTACGGCAACATCATTGTGAATGTAGCCTGAAACAGTGGGGAAAAGCAATAATTTGTATAATACTCCCCCCTTCTAGTGTTTCCAATGGTCAGCCACTAATCTAAACAATAACATCTCTTCTTGTCACCTAACATGTATGACAAGCCGCCCAGACAAATATAATGGAATATTTAACATATTGTATGACAAAAATAATCGAAATTTCGCGATATTTTTGTGCATTTCTTGAAGTGGTCCACTTGGAACACCCTGTTACTAGGTGATATCCGTGGTTGCATTTTAAGGATTGGCGATACAGACACAGAGGGCGCTGTATTGTTCTGTCTTCCCATACTCAGTTTGCGGTTATTTTGTATCAATGCGAAGACTGAATAAAAGTTGTCGCGTAGGTTTTAAAATATTATTTATAATAACGTCAAATTTCCATAACTACGTCATTACAATAATCATGCGAATTCCTGAATACTACGGTCTCACAACAAAATATTTTATGGAGACACAGTTTTATTAATGTTTAAAAAATACAAAATGTTAAAACAATATTCTACGTAAAAATTCCGCATTTTAAAACAAAGAATCAGTGATGCTGGGTTTGTGAGAGATTACAAGTGGGACTCCTCCAGTAGCTGCTGCTTGTAGTAGTCAGTTACTGTACAATCATGTGGCTTCTTTTGCTTCTCATACCCATGGTGGCCGCTGGTACGCCATGCAACCCAGAGGGATTCTGTGACTATTTTGAAAAGTAAGTTGTTATTTTTACGACAAATTTCATCACGTAACATCAGCATTTTATATCTTAAATGTCTGCTAGTTTGTAGTACAGACGTGAATTTTCAATCAGTTTTACTGTGGGTTTGATTTTGTACGTGGATATCGCGATGTCAAAGTTGTACTCTCACATTCACCACCATAGACAGCTTACGGCGACTGTACAATATGAACAACGGCTTTAAAACGGCTGGTGTCGTTTTCCATTGCGCGTACAATTAAAATATCTTTCCAAATGAACTTATAGAAAGGATTTTTTTTAAATATGCCCTTCAAACAATTCGGTTTTGTTAAACGCGTCACAGACATATATACGTCGCTATAAGTGACTTCGCAGCAGTTCAAGTACAGCATTTCAATCAGACGGGCGTGATGGATGAGATGGGGTTGGCGTTGAAGGAACGGGTGTGATGGATGAGCTGGGGTTGGTGTTGACGGGACGGGCGTGGTGGACGAGATGGGGTTGGTGTTGACAGGTATGATGGACGAGATGGGGTTGGTGTTGATGAGACGGGTGTGATGGACGGAGCGGTGTTGGTGTTGACGGGACGGGACGGGCGTGATGGATGATATGGGGTTGGCACTGATGGGACGGGTGTGATGGACAAGATGGGGTTGGCGTTGATGGGACAGGCGTGATGGACGAGATGGGGTTGGTGTTGATGGGACGGGCGTGATGGTCGAGATGGCCGAGATGGGGTTGGCGTTCATTGGACGGGTGTGATAGACGAGATTGGGGTTGGCGTTGATGAGACGGGTGTGATGGACAAAGCGGGGTTGGTGTTGGCAGGACGGGACGGGCGTGATGGATGAGATGGTGTTGGCGTTGACGGGACGGGCGTGATGGACGAGATGGGGTTGGCGTTGACGGGACGGGCGTTATGGACGAGATGGGGTTGGTGTTGACGGGACGGGCGTGTTGGAAAAGGCGTGGTTGGCGTTGATGGGACGGGGTGCGATGCACGAGGCGGGTTGGTATTGAAGGGACGGACTTGATAGACGAGGCGGGGTTGGTGTTGGTGGGACGGGCGTGATGGAGAGATAGGATTGGCGTTGATGTGACGGTTGTGATGAACGAGGCGGTGTTGGTGATAATTGCACGGGGTGCGATGGGCGAGGCGGGGTTGGTGTTGATACATTGTGCGATGGGCGAATCGAGAGGTTGGTAATAATAAAACAGGGTACGGTGGACGAGCGATAACTATCAGTATATAAACTAATAACAGTCTAAGAAAAAGGGTTTTTCAAATTATGTAATTCTTCAAAATTGTTATACCCTTTCAATGACATACTTGACAATCCATGACCAGACAATATCCTCGTTCGCAGATGTGGATTGAAAATCAAATTCAATTTTTCCCGATATTTTTGCACATACATGTATATATCACTCCAACGACATATTTTTTTTTCAGTCATCGGTTCTTTGGTTTAGTGTGTGTTCGAAGTTTCATTCCAATCGACAAATTTGTTTTCAAATACACAGTTTAGGAAATCCCCAATGTGACGTTATTCTACAGTATACTTCAGCTGACCGTGTCCCCGAATAATAACAATAGCAACCATAACACACTGAGACTAATATTCCAATTAACAAGCATCTTAAAATTGATTGATGACGACGCAGTAGTCAAATCTATTTTTCTTTAATTACTCTAAATTCTGGTGACCTCATTATTCAATATATATATATTTTTTTCAATTAGGAAAAGTTTTTGCGGTATGCTGTCAGTCTGATTTTATTAACATTTTCAATGAATGGTATATTATTAATCACATGACTATAAGAAGGTTCCATCTGATGTAATATAAATGTTCATTATTACCAGCGGTAATTAATGCAAATCGCGCTCAGGTCAAACCTCATACTTGTGATTTCTATTATCAGAGCGCATAGGATTGTGGGAAAATCATTGTTTATCAACACAAATGTCGCACATGCGTGGCGCGACGACTACCGCCCTTTAGAAATACGTCACAAAAGGGTTTCCCAATAGAGGCGCAGTGTGTCGTATGTATTTTAATATTATACAGAGGACATGCTAACACTTGATTGCACGTTCAGTGAGTGGATAAAACATTGACTAATAGTACATTTCATTTTTGGGATTTATTTTAAAAAGTATATTAATATTTATTTATTTATTTATTTATTTATTTATTTATTTATTTATTTATTTATTTATTTATTTATTTATTTATTTATTTATTTATTTATTTATTTATTTAAATTGATTGAATGTCGACTCAATAACTGACTGTTTGTTTGTTTACAGAATAACAGAAACAGTTACAGATCAGATAACTATATTTCGATGGGAAAAATATGAAGTACCCTGTGGTTACCAGGACCAGGATAGATGTGCTCGATACAGGTTTGTGCTCATGCTCCACAATTACGCACTAGAGTCGATTAGAATGTATTTCCAGCAGAACATTGCATTGAAAACACAGTGACAGATCAAAATACAAACACACACACACACACACACACATACATAATTTGGAACCGGATTCGAGCGCAGATTCGAGCCACTAACGCACTGCAGCTTTACTTTCATTCAACATCATATTTACTATGCCGTGTATCTGATGTTACGTTCTTACTCTGATATGTGCTGTTTTAACTGCACAATTTAGACCTGTTTACACTGAAGAAAACGGCGAAGTGACTCAAACCGATACGAGACGTAAACGAGATTGCTGTGAAGGATATGAGAAACAAGCAGGCAAATGTGAACGTGAGTAAAACAAAGATATATACAAACACCATTACAGTCATCAGATCCCCTTGAATGTTTAAATCTACTTTTATCTGTTCATGGGACACAGATCAAATGTACTATGATTTTGTTACCAAACGAATTTTTTTCAAAAAACCCAATAAAAAATGTACATTACTGTGGGTAACATGCGATAACAATCACGTGTAATTACAATATGGGTTTTTATGGTTCTCGTGAATGATTATTAATATATAATATTCGAAAGCATAATATGTAGTTTTCATGTATATAGGTGTCTCACCAAAACCCTTCCATCATGTAGCTTTCATGTATATAGGTATCTCACCAAAACCCTTCCATCATGTAGCTTTCATGTATATAGGTGTCTCACCAAAACCCTTCCATCATGTAGCTTTCATGTATATAGGTGTCTCACCAAAACCCTTCCATCATATAGCTTTCATGTATATAGGTATCTCACCAAAACCCTTCCATCGTGTAGCTTTCATGTATATAGGTGTCTCACCAAAACCCTTCCATCGTGTAGCTTTCATGTATATAGGTGTCTCACCAAAACCCTTCTATCATGTAGCTTTCATGTATATAGGTATCTCACCAAAACCCTTCTATCATGTAGCTTTCATGTATATAGGTGTCTCACCAAAACCCTTCCATCATATAGCTTTCATGTATATAGGTATCTCACCAAAACCCTTCCATCGTGTAGCTTTCATGTATATAGGTGTCTCACCAAAACCCTTCCATCGTGTAGCTTTCATGTATATAGGTGTCTCACCAAAACCCTTCTATCATGTAGCTTTCATGTATATAGGTATCTCACCAAAACCCTTCTATCATGTAGCTTTCATGTATATAGGTGTCTCACCAAAACCCTTCCATCATGTAGTTTTCATGTATATAGGTGTCTCACCAAAACCCTTCCACCATGTAGCTTTCATGTATATAGGTGTCTCACCAAAACCCTTCCATCATGTAGTTTTCATGTATATAGGTGTCTCACCAAAACCCTTCCATCATGTAGTTTTCATGTATATAGGTGTCTCACCAAAACCCTTCCATCATGTAGCTTTCATGTATATAGGTATCTCACCAAAACCCTTCCATCATGTAGCTTTCATGTATATAGGTGTCTCACCAAAACCCTTCCATCATGTAGTTTTCATGTATATAGGTATCTCATCAAAACCCTTCCATCATGTAGCTTTCATGTATATAGGTATCTCACTAAAACCCTTCCATCATGTAGCTTTCATGTATATAGGTATCTCACCAAAACCCTTCCATCATGTAGCTTTCATGTATATAGGTGTCTCACCAAAACCCTTCCATCGTGTAGCTTTCATGTATATAGGTGTCTCACCAAAACCCTTCCATCATGTAGCTTTCATGTATATAGGTATCTCACTAAAACCCTTCCATCATGTAGCTTTCATGTATATAGGTGTCTCACCAAACCCTTCTATCATGTAGCTTTCATGTATATAGGTGTCTCACCAAAACCCTTCTATCATGTAGCTTTCATGTATATAGGTATCTCACCAAAACCCTTCCATCGTGTAGCTTTCATCTATATAGGTATCTCACCAAAACCCTTCCATCATATAGCTTTCATGTATATAGGTATCTCACCAAAACCCTTCCATCGTGTAGCTTTCATGTATATAGGTGTCTCACCCAAACCCTTCCATCGTGTAGCTTTCATGTATATAGGTGTCTCACCAAAACCCTTCTATCATGTAGCTTTCATGTATATAGGTATCTCACCAAAACCCTTCTATCATGTAGCCTTCATGTATATAGGTATCTCACCAAAACCCTTCCATCATGTAGCTTTCATGTATATAGGTATCTCACCAAAACCCTTCCATCATGTAGCTTTCATGTATATAGGTGTCTCACCAAAACCCTTCCATCATGTAGCTTTCATGTATATAGGTATCTCACCAAAACCCTTCCATCGTGTAGCTTTCATGTATATAGGTGTCTCACCAAAACCCTTCCATCATGTAGTTTTCATGTATATAGGTGTCTCACCAAAACCCTTCCATCGTGTAGCTTTCATGTATATAGGTGTCTCACCAAAACCCTTCCATCATGTAGCTTTCATGTATATAGGTATCTCACCAAAACCCTTCTATCATGTAGCTTTCATGTATATAGGTGTCTCACCAAAACCCTTCCATCGTGTAGCTTTCATGTATATAGGTGTCTCACCAAAACCCTTCCATCATGTAGTTTTCATGTATATAGGTGTCTCACCAAAACCCTTCCATCGTGTAGCTTTCATGTATATAGGTGTCTCACCAAAACCCTTCCATCGTGTAGTTTTCATGTATATAGGTGTCTCACCAAAACCCTTCCATAATGTAGCTTTCATGTATATAGATGTCTCACCAAAACCCTTCCATCATATAGTTTTCATGTATATAGGTATCTCACCAAAACCCTTCCATCATGTAGCTTTCATGTATATAGGTGTCTCACCAAAACCCTTCCATCATGTAGTTTTCATGTATATAGGTATCTCACCAAAACCCTTCCATCATGTAGCTTTCATGTATATAGGTGTCTCACCAAAACCCTTCCATCATGTAGCTTTCATGTATATAGGTGTCTCACCAAAACCCTTCCATCATGTAGCTTTCATGTATATAGGTGTCTCACCAAAACCCTTCCATCGTGTAGCTTTCATGTATATAGGTGTCTCACCAAAACCCTTCCATCATGTAGCTTTCATGTATATAGGTATCTCACCAAAACCCTTCCATCGTGTAGCTTTCATGTATATAGGTGTCTCACCAAAACCCTTCCATCATGTAGCTTTTATGTATATAGGTATCTCACCAAAACCCTTCCATCATGTAGCTTTCATGTATATAGGTGTCTCACCAAAACCCTTCTATCGTGTAGCTTTCATGTATATAGGTGTCTCACCAAAACCCTTCCATCATGTAGTTTTCATGTATATAGGTGTCTCACCAAAACCCTTCCATAATGTAGCTTTCATGTATATAGGTATCTCACCAAAACCCTTCCATCATGTAGTTTTCATGTATATAGGTGTCTCACCAAAACCCTTCCATAATGTAGCTTTCATGTATATAGGTATCTCACCAAAACCCTTCCATCATGTAGCTTTCATGTATATAGGTATCTCACCAAAACCCTTCCATCATGTAGCTTTCATGTATATAGGTGTCTCACCAAAACCCTTCCATCATGTAGTTTTCATGTATATAGGTGTCTCACCAAAACCCTTCCATCGTGTAGTTTTCATGTATATAGGTATCTCACCAAAACCCTTCCATCGTGTAGCTTTCATGTATATAGGTATCTCACCAAAACCCTTCCATCATGTAGTTTTCATGTATATAGGTATCTCACCAAAACCCTTCCATCATGTAGCTTTCATGTATATAGGTGTCTCACCAAAACCCTTCCATCGTGTAGTTTTCATGTATATAGGTGTCTCACCAAAACCCTTCCATCATGTAGCTTTCATGTATATAGGTGTCTCACCAAAACCCTTCCATCATGTAGTTTTCATGTATATAGGTATCTCACCAAAACCCTTCCATCATGTAGTTTTCATGTATATAGGTATCTCACCAAAATCCTTCCATCGTGTAGCTTTCATGTATATAGGTGTCTCACCAAAACCCTTCCATCATGTAGCTTTCATGTATATAGGTATCTCACCAAAACCCTTCCATCATGTAGCTTTCATGTATATAGGTGTCTCACCAAAACCCTTCCATCGTGTAGTTTTCATGTATATAGGTGTCTCACCAAAACCCTTCCATCATGTAGCTTTCATGTATATAGGTGTCTCACTAAAACCCTTCTATCGTGTAGCTTTCATGTATATAGGTGTCTCACCAAAACCCTTCCATCATGTAGTTTTCATGTATATAGGTATCTCACCAAAACCCTTCCATCATGTAGCTTTCATGTATATAGGTATCTCACCAAAACCCTTCCATCATTTAGTTTTCATGTATATAGGTATCTCACCAAAACCCTTCCATCATGTAGCTTTCATGTATATAGGTATCTCATCAAAACCCTTCCATCATGTAGCTTTCATGTATATAGGTATCTCACTAAAACCCTTCCATCATATAGCTTTCATGTATATAGGTGTCTCACCAAAACCCTTCTATCGTGTAGCTTTCATGTATATAGGTGTCTCACCAAAACCCTTCCATAATGTAGCTTTCATGTATATAGGTATCTCACCAAAACCCTTCCATCGTGTAGCTTTCATGTATATAGGTGTCTCACCAAAACCCTTCCATCATGTAGCTTTCATGTATATAGATGTCTCACCAAAACCCTTCCATCATGTAGCTTTCATGTATATAGGTGTCTCACCAAAACCCTTCCATCATGTAGCTTTCATGTATATAGGTATCTCACCAAAACCCTTCCATCATGTAGCTTTCATGTATATAGGTGTCTCACCAAAACCCTTCCATCATGTAGCTTTCATGTATATAGGTGTCTCACCAAAACCCTTCCATAATGTAGCTTTCATGTATATAGGTATCTCACCAAAACCCTTCCATCGTGTAGCTTTCATGTATATAGGTGTCTCACCAAAACCCTTCCATCATGTAGCTTTCATGTATATAGATGTCTCACCAAAACCCTTCCATCATGTAGCTTTCATGTATATAGGTGTCTCACCAAAACCCTTCCATCATGTAGCTTTCATGTATATAGGTATCTCACCAAAACCCTTCCATCATGTAGCTTTCATGTATATAGGTGTCTCACCAAAACCCTTCCATCATGTAGCTTTCATGTATATAGGTGTCTCACCAAAACCCTTCCATAATGTAGCTTTCATGTATATAGGTGTCTCACCAAAACCCTTCCATCATGTAGCTTTCATGTATATAGGTGTCTCACCAAAACCCTTCCATCATGTAGCTTTCATGTATATAGGTGTCTCACCAAAACCCTTCCATCATGTAGCTTTCATGTATATAGGTATCTCACCAAAACCCTTCTATCATGTAGCTTTCATGTATATAGGTATCTCATCAAAACCCTTTCATCATGTAGCTTTCATGTATATAGGTATCTCACCAAAACCCTTCCATCATGTAGCTTTCATGTATATAGGTGTCTCATCAAAACCCTTCCATCATGTAGCTTTCATGTATATAGGTATCTCACCAAAACCCTTCCATCATGTAGCTTTCATGTATATAGGTGTCTCACCAAAACCCTTCCATCACGTAGTTTTCATGTATATAGGTATCTCACCAAAACCCTTCCATCGTGTAGCTTTCATGTATATAGGTGTCTCACCAAAACCCTTCCATCGTGTAGCTTTCATGTATATAGGTGTCTCACCAAAACCCTTCCATCGTGTAGCTTTCATGTATATAGGTATCTCACCAAAACCCTTCCATCATGTAGTTTTCATGTATATAGGTGTCTCACCAAAACCCTTCCATCATGTAGCTTTCATGTATATAGGTATCTCACCAAAACCCTTCCATCATGTAGCTTTCATGTATATAGGTGTCTCACCAAAACCCTTCCATCATGTAGTTTTCATGTATATAGGTGTCTCACCAAAACCCTTCCATCATGTAGCTTTCATGTATATAGGTGTCTCCTCAAAACCCTTCCATCATGTAGTTTTCATGTATATAGGTGTCTCACCAAAACCCTTCCATCATGTAGTTTTCATGTATATAGGTATCTCACCAAAACCCTTCCATCATGTAGCTTTCATGTATATAGGTGTCTCACCAAAACCCTTCCATCATGTAGCTTTCATGTATATAGGTGTCTCACCAAAACCCTTCCATCGTGTAGCTTTCATGTATATAGGTGTCTCACCAAAACCCTTCCATCATGTAGCTTTCATGTATATAGGTGTCTCACCAAAACCCTTCCATCATGTAGCTTTCATGTATATAGGTGTCTCACCAAAACCCTTCCATCGTGTAGCTTTCATGTATATAGGTGTCTCACCAAAACCCTTCCATCATGTAGCTTTCATGTATATAGGTATCTCACCAAAACCCTTCCATCATGTAGCTTTCATGTATATAGGTGTCTCACCAAAACCCTTCCATCACGTAGTTTTCATGTATATAGGTATCTCACCAAAACCCTTCCATAATGTAGTTTTCATGTATATAGGTGTCTCACCAAAACCCTTCCATCATGTAGCTTTCATGTATATAGGTATCTCACCAAAACCCTTCCATCGTGTAGCCTTCATGTATATAGGTATCTCACCAAAACCCTTCCATCATGTAGCTTTCATGTATATAGGTATCTCACCAAAACCCTTCCATCATGTAGTTTTCATGTATATAGGTATCTCACCAAAACCCTTCCATCATGTAGCTTTCATGTATATAGGTATCTCACCAAAACCCTTCCATCATGTAGCTTTCATGTATATAGGTGTCTCACCAAAACCCTTCTATCGTGTAGCTTTCATGTATATAGGTATCTCACCAAAACCCTTCCATCGTGTAGCTTTCATGTATATAGGTATCTCACCAAAACCCTTCCATCGTGTAGCTTTCATGTATATAGGTGTCTCACCAAAACCCTTCCATCATGTAGCTTTCATGTATATAGGTATCTCACCAAAACCCTTCCATCGTGTAGCTTTCATGTATATAGATGTCTCACCAAAACCCTTCCATCGTGTAGCTTTCATGTATATAGATGTCTCACCAAAACCCTTCCATCATGTAGCTTTCATGTATATAGGTGTCTCACCAAAACCCTTCCATCATGTAGCTTTCATGTATATAGGTATCTCACCAAAACCCTTCCATCATGTAGCTTTCATGTATATAGGTGTCTCACCAAAACCCTTCCATCATGTAGCTTTCATGTATATAGGTGTCTCACCAAAACCCTTCCATCATGTAGTTTTCATGTATATAGGTGTCTCACCAAAACCCTTCCATCATGTAGCTTTCATGTATATAGGTATCTCACCAAAACCCTTCCATCATGTAGCTTTCATGTATATAGGTATCTCACCAAAACCCTTCCATCATGTAGTTTTCATGTATATAGGTATCTCACCAAAACCCTTCCATCATGTAGCTTTCATGTATATAGGTATCTCACCAAAACCCTTCCATCATGTAGCTTTCATGTATATAGGTATCTCACCAAAACCCTTCCATCATGTAGCTTTCATGTATATAGGTATCTCACCAAAACCCTTCCATCATGTAGCTTTCATGTATATAGGTGTCTCACCAAAACCCTTCCATCATGTAGATTTCATGTATATAGGTGTCTCACCAAAACCCTTCCATCATGTAGCTTTCATGTATATAGGTGTCTCACCAAAACCCTTCCATCATGTAGTTTTCATGTATATAGGTGTCTCACCAAAACCCTTCCATCATGTAGTTTTCATGTATATAGGTGTCTCACCAAAACCCTTCCATCGTGTAGTTTTCATGTATATAGGTGTCTCACCAAAACCCTTCCATCGTGTAGTTTTCATGTATATAGGTGTCTCACCAAAACCCTTCCATCGTGTAGCTTTCATGTATATAGGTGTCTCACCAAAACCCTTCCATCATGTAGCTTTCATGTATATAGGTGTCTCATCAAAACCCTTCCATCGTGTAGCTTTCATGTATATAGGTGTCTCATCAAAACCCTTCCATCGTGTAGCTTTCATGTATATAGGTGTCTCACCAAAACCCTTCCATCATGTAGTTTTCATGTATATAGGTGTCTCACCAAAACCCTTCCATCGTGTAGCTTTCATGTATATAGGTGTCTCACCAAAATCCTTCCATCGTGTAGCTTTCATGTATATAGGTATCTCACCAAAACCCTTCCATCATGTAGCTTTCATGTATATAGGTGTCTCATCAAAACCCTTCCATCGTGTAGCTTTCATGTATATAGGTGTCTCACCAAAACCCTTCCATCATGTAGTTTTCATGTATATAGGTATCTCACCAAAACCCTTCCATCATGTAGCTTTCATGTATATAGGTGTCTCACCAAAACCCTTCCATCATGTAGTTTTCATGTATATAGGTATCTCACCAAAACCCTTCCATCATGTAGCTTTCATGTATATAGGTATCTCACCAAAACCCTTCCATCGTTTAGCTTTCATGTATATAGGTGTCCCACCAAAACCCTTCCATCATGTAGCTTTCATGTATATAGGTGTCTCACCAAAACCCTTCCATCATGTAGCTTTCATGTGTATAGGTGTCTCACCAAAACCCTTCCATCATGTAGCTTTCATGTATATAGGTGTCTCACCAAAACCCTTCCATCGTGTAGCTTTCATGTATATAGGTGTCTCACCAAAACCCTTCTATCGTGTAGTTTTCATGTATATAGGTGTCCCACCAAAACCCTTCCACCATGTAGCTTTCATGTATATAGGTATCTCACCAAAACCCTTCCATCGTGTAGCTTTCATGTATATAGGTGTCTCACCAAAACCCTTCCATCATGTAGCTTTCATGTATATAGGTGTCTCACCAAAACCCTTCCATCGTGTAGCTTTCATGTATATAGGTGTCTCACCAAAACCCTTCCATCATGTAGCTTTCATGTATATAGGTATCTCACCAAAACCCTTCCATCATGTAGTTTTCATGTATATAGGTATCTCACCAAAACCTTTCCATCGTGTAGCTTTCATGTATATAGGTGTCTCACCAAAACCCTTCCATCATGTAGCTTTCATGTATATAGGTGTCTCACCAAAACCCTTCCATCGTGTAGCTTTCATGTATATAGGTGTCTCACCAAAACCCTTCCATCGTGTAGTTTTCATGTATATAGGTATCTCACCAAAACCCTTCCATCGTGTAGCTTTCATGTATATAGGTGTCTCACCAAACCCTTCCACCATGTAGCTTTCATGTATATAGGTGTCTCACCAAAACCCTTCCATCGTGTAGCTTTCATGTATATAGGTGTCTCACCAAAACCCTTCCATCGTGTAGTTTTCATGTATATAGGTATCTCACCAAAACCCTTCCATCGTGTAGCTTTCATGTATATAGGTGTCTCACCAAACCCTTCCACCATGTAGCTTTCATGTATATAGGTATCTCACCAAAACCCTTCCATCGTGTAGCTTTCATGTATATAGGTGTCTCACCAAAACCCTTCCATCATGTAGCTTTCATGTATATAGGTATCTCACCAAAACCCTTCTATCGTGTAGCTTTCATGTATATAGGTGTCTCACCAAAACCCTTCCATCATGTAGCTTTCATGTATATAGGTGTCTCACCAAAACCCTTCCATCATGTAGCTTTCATGTATATAGGTGTCTCACCAAAATCCTTCCATCGTGTAGCTTTCATGTATATAGGAGTCTCACCAAAACCCTTCCATCATGTAGCTTTCATGTATATAGGTGTCTCACCAAAACCCTTCCATCGTGTAGCTTTCATGTATATAGGTATCTCACCAAAACCCTTCTATCGTGTAGCTTTCATGTATATAGGTATCTCACCAAAACCCTTCCATCGTGTAGCTTTCATGTATATAGGTGTCTCACCAAAACCCTTCCATCATGTAGCTTTCATGTATATAGGTATCTCACCAAAACCCTTCCATCGTGTAGCTTTCATGTATATAGATGTCTCACCAAAACCCTTCCATCATGTAGCTTTCATGTATATAGGTGTCCCACCAAAACCCTTCCATCATGTAGCTTTCATGTATATAGGTGTCTCACCAAAACCCTTCCATCATGTAGCTTTCATGTATATAGGTGTCTCACCAAAACCCTTCCATCATGTAGCTTTCATGTATATAGGTGTCTCACCAAAACCCTTCCATCATGTAGCTTTCATGTATATAGGTGTCTCACCAAAACCCTTCCATCGTGTAGCTTTCATGTATATAGGTGTCTCACCAAAACCCTTCCATCATGTAGCTTTCATGTATATAGGTATCTCACCAAAACCCTTCTATCGTGTAGCTTTCATGTATATAGGTATCTCACCAAAACCCTTCCATCGTGTAGCTTTCATGTATATAGGTGTCTCACCAAAACCCTTCCATCATGTAGCTTTCATGTATATAGGTATCTCACCAAAACCCTTCCATCGTGTAGCTTTCATGTATATAGATGTCTCACCAAAACCCTTCCATCGTGTAGCTTTCATGTATAGAGGTATCTCACCAAAACCCTTCCATCATGTAGCTTTCATGTATATAGGTGTCTCACCAAAACCCTTCCATCATGTAGCTTTCATGTATATAGGTGTCTCACCAAAACCCTTCCATCATGTAGCTTTCATGTATATAGGTGTCTCACCAAAACCCTTCCATCATGTAGCTTTCATGTATATAGGTGTCTCACCAAAACCCTTCCATCATGTAGCTTTCATGTATATAGGTATCTCACCAAAACCCTTCTATCGTGTAGCTTTCATGTATATAGGTATCTCACCAAAACCCTTCCATCGTGTAGCTTTCATGTATATAGGTGTCTCACCAAAACCCTTCCATCATGTAGCTTTCATGTATATAGGTATCTCACCAAAACCCTTCCATCGTGTAGCTTTCATGTATATAGATGTCTCACCAAAACCCTTCCATCGTGTAGCTTTCATGTATAGAGGTATCTCACCAAAACCCTTCCATCATGTAGCTTTCATGTATATAGGTGTCTCACCAAAACCCTTCCATCATGTAGCTTTCATGTATATAGGTGTCTCACCAAAACCCTTCCATCATGTAGCTTTCATGTATATAGGTGTCTCACCAAAACCCTTCCACCATGTAGCTTTCATCTATATAGGTGTCTCACCAAAATCCTTCCATCATGTAGCTTTCATGTATATAGGAGTCTCACCAAAACCCTTCCATCATCTAGCTTTCATCTATATAGGTATCTCACCAAAACCCTTCCATCATGTAGCTTTCATGTATATAGGTGTCTCACCAAAACCCTTCCATCATGTAGCTTTCATGTATATAGGTGTCTCACCAAAACCCTTCCATCGTGTAGTTTTCATGTATATAGGTATCTCACCAAAACCCTTCCATCATGTAGCTTTCATGTATATAGGTGTCTCACCAAAACCCTTCCATCATGTAGCTTTCATGTATATAGGTATCTCACTAAAACCCTTCCATCATGTAGCTTTCATGTATATAGGTATCTCATCAAAACCCTTCCATCATGTAGCTTTCATGTATATAGGTGTCTCACCAAAACCCTTCCATCATGTAGCTTTCATGTATATAGGTGTCTCACCAAAACCCTTCCATCATATAGCTTTCATCTATATAGGAGTCTCACCAAAACCCTTTCATCACGTAGTTTTCATGTATATAGGTATCTCACCAAAACCCTTCCATCAAGTATATTTGTTCCAACTAATATTTTTATTATGTACCTTCAACGGATATAGTTGGTTCACCTTAATAACATTCCTTAGTGTAGCTGCAATATTCAGGTATCTATCCCAAATTCCTTGCATTGAATTGTGTCGCACCTGAACGCTGTGCCTCTTTGTTTGTTCAAGTCATCCCACTGCCTTTGTTCAAAGTGTATACAAATGTTTTGTGATTGCTTTTGTAATAAAAATACCAATAACATATCAATACCATTGAATATAATTGTGTGATTACAATGATTCTGAATATCCAAGCTGCTCCTAAAAATGTAATTGTAAAACTAATAATGACAAAGTAATTAAATATTACAACGTCTTGTCTTTTCTTTAAGCTATTTGTGAACGTCCATGCGAGAACAGAGGAACTTGTACCGCTCCTGATCATTGTTCCTGTTTACCAGGCTGGGCCGGCAAAACATGTAACCAAGGTAATAATTGCAACATATAGGGTTGCCCGACAAGTATATAACAAGGTCACATTTTACAATTATAGTTTAAATGCTGAACTACATATGACAATATTAAGTGTCATGCACAGCATAACCATTCATTATGCACTTCTGGTAATAATGACGAGCAAGACGGTGTGTAGGCAAGGTTAAGTGGTGCAAGCAATATTTAACAATATGATTAAGTCTACATTAACGTAATGTAGATCACAATGTAAAGCTAGTACTGTAGAATTAGAGTATAATTTAAACATTGAATACTATATTATTATAAAATATTCACAACCCTGGAATTTTTGTTTATTGTAGTTTGTCCTCCTGGAAAATTTGGTATGGCATGTGCAGAAGACTGTACATGTGTGAATGGTGATTGTGATGGTGTTGACGGCCTTTGCTCATGCTATTCTGGTTACCAGGGCGCTAACTGTGATGTTGAGTGCAATGAAGGTTTCTATGGTCATGACTGTGGAGGGAGGTGCAAATGTCATAATCGTGCCCCATGTGATCATGTTGATGGTACATGTCAATGTCCTGCTGGATTTCAAGGATCAGTTTGTGACAGGATCTGCAATGTAGGATTTTACGGTGTTGGTTGTACTTTAACATGTCAGTGTCGCCATGGTGGTTTCTGTGGTCATGTTGATGGGTCTTGCAGATGTACACCTGGTTATACAGGTACGTTGTGTCAGACTAGGTGTGAAACTGGTATGTATGGAGATGGATGTACTTCTAGGTGCCAATGTCAAAATGGAGCTGAATGCCACCATGTAGATGGTTCTTGTACATGCGCTTCTGGGTACAGAGGGACCAACTGTGAAGACGTGTGCCAGGATGGTAACTATGGTATGAACTGTGCAGAGATATGTACCTGTGTCAATGGAGATTGTGACCATGTGAGCGGAAATTGCAGGTGTAGACCTGGTTGGCAAGGATCTGACTGTGATACTCCATGTACTGAAGGTTTCTTTGGACACCAGTGTTCAAATCCCTGCCTGTGTCAAAACGATGCACGGTGTGATGCAGTAACTGGCTTATGTACCTGTACGGCTGGCTGGCAAGGTACAAACTGTGATCAACAGTGCAATCCTGGATTTTATGGACAAGACTGTGCTGAACCATGTCTGTGTCAGCACCAGTCACCATGCTACCATATAGATGGAACATGTACCTGTAAACCTGGCTACACTGACCCTATCTGCTCGACAAAATGTCCAACGAACACATTTGGACAAGACTGTCAATATCCGTGTCAATGTCGAAATGGTGCAGCATGTCACCATGTAACAGGTGAATGTACTTGTACTCCCGGTTGGACAGAATATCTATGTGCATATCCTTGCCCAGAAGGAACATATGGAGCTGAATGCAGCCAAAGATGTGCATGTCAGAATGACGGTAGGTGTCATCATATTGATGGTAGCTGTTCTTGTTCTCCTGGATGGCAGGGTGATGTGTGCAACATACCATGTGATAGGGGATTTTATGGCACAGAATGTTCCCAACAATGTCGATGTGGTAATGCAGGTGACTGTAACCACATTGATGGAGTTTGCAGTTGCACTCCAGGTTGGGAAGGTGAACAGTGTAATAAGAGATGTACTAATGGTTTTTATGGTGACAACTGTAGAGAAAGGTGTGTCTGTCAAAATGGAGCAGTTTGCTTTCATATAGATGGAACATGCACATGTTCTCCTGGGTGGACAGGTGCTGATTGTTCACAACCTTGCCTACAAGGCACATTTGGACAAGACTGCAGTCAAACATGTTTATGTAAGAACGGTGCAGACTGCAATGCAGTTGATGGATCTTGTACATGTACAGATGGGTGGCGTGGAAGCGATTGTTCAAGCCCATGCCCAGAAGGATATTATGGTGTGTCTTGTGGGAGTAGATGTGACTGTCAAAATGCAGTTTCGTGTAACCATATAAGTGGGGAATGCACATGTAATCCTGGCTGGAGGGGACAAAGGTGTAACCGCCCATGTCCGCAGGGCACATGGGGACGCAATTGTCAACAAAGTTGTCAATGTTTAAATGGAGCGACATGTGATACTGTTGATGGTACATGTATTTGTGCTGCTGGTTATAGGTCATTCTGTGAAGAGGAGTGTCCAGAAGGTACCTATGGGGTTGGATGTATTGGTATCTGTCAGTGTGAGAACGGCGCTGCTTGCAGTCGGTTTGATGGTAGTTGTACATGCACAGCTGGTTGGTTTGGTGCTTATTGTAACCAGGCATGTGCAGATGGATTCTGGGGAGTTAATTGCAGAGAAGCCTGTCCATGTGAAAATAATGCTCGATGTAATCGGTAAGTGTTTTCGTGATATAAGTATTTCCTAAATATTGGGGAAAAATTGATATTATATGCAAAGGTGTGATATGAGGTGATTATATTACGTGAATTGTGAGATGATAACAACATTTCAGGTCAGATTTCACAAATTTATAAGCAAATTAGAAAGTGGTTGCTTTCGAATACTCGCAAATCATGAAAGTTTGTTCCTTGTGAGATCTTCATTGTACGGTATATCATTGTACATGGTTTAATTTTTTTATGAAACTTGCATACCCATATCTTTATAAATTTCAATTGTTACTATTGATTTACTGTTTTATTACATTTGTAGTTTTGATGGAAGATGCTTGTGTGAAGCAGGGTTCACGGGTGATCGTTGTGAGACCATCTGTAGTCAAGGTACCTATGGCATAAATTGCCGAGGTCAGTGCCAGTGTGAGAATGGTGCAGCATGCTCACGTGTTGATGGAACTTGTTCCTGTACTCCAGGTTATATTGGAATATACTGCAGTCGCCCATGCTTGTCCGGGACCTATGGCCGTGATTGTCGTGAACTATGTACGTGTCAAAACAATGCACCTTGTAATAATGTAGATGGCACATGTACATGCCCCGCAGGTGAGTAATCATGACACACTGCTGACACATACTAATTTCACTAATTATGTAGTTGGATTTAATTGATACTGAGCTAAAATTCATATTGTGGTACAACCTGATGATATGTTATGTACAGTAGCATATATTTATGATAATGAAATACAATGCATGTATAATGGACCACAGAAAGTGTAGCATAAACATCATATCGTTTTACTCAATGTGTGTACTTTTTGTACCTCACATGTCATTTTGTTTCAGTATTACATGGGTTAATTACTGTTAATTACATAAGCACAAATAAAAAAGTAGAATTAATTTGATCATTAGTAACGCTGGCATGTTATGCTGGACATCTTTCCAATTCGATTCTCACATACTAGATTTTTGTACTAAAGTGGCACATATAATTTTATCAAACGCAAGTTGTTTTATAGATATACTTACTTATTTAGGTTTTGTTAGCTTTATGGTCAGCCTTAAACAATATGATGAAAAATAAATTATG
Source organism: Saccoglossus kowalevskii (assembly GCF_978046115.1). Lineage (NCBI taxonomy): Eukaryota > Metazoa > Hemichordata > Enteropneusta > Harrimaniidae > Saccoglossus > Saccoglossus kowalevskii. The sequence goes on from NC_140657.1 coordinate 10,179,525, forward strand.
CCATTCTAGGTCATGATATTAGTCATTGGCAGTGTATTGTAATAAGGCTTTGCTTTAAGTGTTACACGCAAATACCAGTTTAGAGAGAACAAGAAATATAATCACACCCACAAGGAACAACAATAATTTATTATCTGTGTACTTTTGCTAGGTTTCCATGGAGTTTTCTGTGATAGACCATGTCAGGCTGGGCGCTATGGTCCAGGGTGCATAAATCGTTGTTCATGCCAAAATGGAGCCAATTGTGATAATGTAGATGGATCATGCACCTGTACTGCTGGCTGGACAGGATCAACCTGTGAGACCCCGTGTGATAGTGATAAATGGGGCGATGGTTGTCAGAATCCCTGTCTTTGTCAAAATAATGCAGCATGTTCTCCCGTAGATGGCTCATGTACATGTCTGTCTGGATGGACAGGTCCTACCTGTGATGTGGTATGTCCAAACAATAAATATGGTCCAAATTGTCGAAGTAATTGTAGATGTCGTAACAATGCAAGATGCGATCCTGTTGATGGCACATGTTACTGTACAGCAGGGTATAGGGGTACAAATTGTGATGAACCATGTCCAACGAACACATGGGGAATTGAATGTAAAGAAGAGTGTGCCTGTCTGAATCGAGCCACTTGTTCACCAATCGATGGCACTTGTACATGTCAAGCAGGTTGGACTGGAACTTACTGTGAAAACAAATGTTCAGCTGAAATGTATGGTCAAGATTGTAGACGAAGATGCACCTGTAGGAATGGTGGTCAATGCGACCATGTGACTGGTGTGTGTACATGTACACCTGGTTTTACTGGTGACAAATGTGAGCTGCAATGTCCCGAAGGTTTCTATGGCGCAGGATGTAGCAGGCAGTGTGATTGTCAGAATGGAGGGACTTGTGATCGTGTTACTGGTAGCTGTGCATGTCCAGATGGATTTTCAGGTGTGAACTGTAGCCCTTGTCCTCCAAATTATCATGGAGACTGCTCAACACCATGTCGATGCAAGAATGGAGCAACATGCAATGCTGCTGATGGTAGTTGCATATGCAGAGATGGTTGGATGGGCAGATATTGTGATGCACAATGTCCTGAGGGTTATTATGGATCACTTTGTAACAAACAATGCCATTGTAGGAATGATGCCATATGTTCTCCTGTTGATGGGGCATGTACATGTGGAGCTGGTTGGCAAGGTGACAAGTGTCAATTGCCATGTGATGAGGGCTTCTATGGCCCAGGCTGTCAAAACATTTGTAATTGTGTACACGGCATTTGTGATAAGTATGATGGGTCATGTGAGTGTGCAGCAGGGTATACTGGTGCTGGATGTGATACACCATGTAGAGAAGGATTGTATGGACCTCGGTGTAGACGACGATGTCGATGTGATAATGGAGCAAGCTGTAATCGAATAGATGGGTCTTGTACTTGTCTTGCATGTTGGCAAGGGGAAAGATGTGATGAGCGTTGCGAAGAAGACAAGTATGGACCAAATTGTATCAATCGATGCCAGTGTAGAAATGATGGTAGATGTTCTTGTACAGATGGTAGCTGTAGATGCTCACCCGGTTGGAAGGGAACCTATTGTGAAACACCTTGTGGAGAAGGTACATTTGGTGCAGGTTGTACTCATCGATGTCAATGTGTACATTCATCAGCATGTTCAAATACTGATGGCAGTTGCACATGTTTACCGGGCTATACTGGGATATATTGCGATAGAGAATGTCCAGTAGGATCATTTGGACCAGGATGCAGAGGTGTGTGTAAATGTCGAAATGGCGGTACATGTGCACCCACTGATGGCACCTGTCGGTGTCCGGCAGGTTGGTCAGGACAGTTATGCAATAATCAATGTACTGGTACATGGGGTATTGATTGTGTAAATGAATGTAAATGTCTGAATGAAGGGGAATGTGATCCAGTTGATGGGATATGCACATGTGCACCAGGATGGACGGGTAGAACATGTAATAGAGCATGTAATGATAACAGATGGGGTCCTGGCTGTCAGAATTTTTGTGATTGTGTAAATGGAGCTCCGTGTTCTCCAATCACTGGCGTATGTGATTGCCCAGCTGGATTTACTGGAATAAACTGCGGTGAACCTTGTCCAGTTGGTAAATATGGGAAAAATTGTAGAAGTGACTGCAGATGTCGGAATGAGGGAATTTGTCTAGCAGGGGATGGAAGTTGTAGATGTCCCGCTGGGTTTACTGGAACATTTTGTGAAAGAGGTTGTGAGAACATGTATGGACCAAATTGTGAACACCGATGCCGATGCCAGAATGGTGCTACATGTAACGCAGTTACTGGTACATGTGCTTGTGCAGATGGATATACAGGTCGCTACTGTGAGTCAGAGTGTCAGCCTAATACATGGGGAAGGAATTGTGAAAATCGATGTAACTGTGGGGGAGGTTCTTGTTCTCCAACAACGGGAAGATGTACCTGCCTACCAGGTTATACTGGTCTTACATGTGAACCATGTCCTACTGGTACATATGGTTTAAATTGTGAAAATAGATGCAATTGTAGAAATCGGGGTACATGCAGTAATGTTGATGGAGTATGTACTTGTCAAGCAGGTTGGATTGGAGATTATTGTCAGCGTGAATGTGATGAAGGTTATTGGGGTAGGGGTTGCACTAATCGTTGTAATTGTATGAATATGGCAACTTGTTCACATATTGATGGAAAATGTAATTGTCCTGCTGGCTGGGAAGGTAGACGCTGTCAGAAAGAATGTGATCAAGGATTCTATGGTGAGAATTGTGAAAATGTGTGTAAATGTGGTGAACGTTGTGAGTGTGATAGGTTCACCGGTGAGTGTGGTTGTCTGCCAGGTTTCACTGGTCCAAACTGTGAACCATGTCCACAAGGCACATATGGACTTAACTGTGAAAACAGGTGTCTCTGTGAAAACAATGCCAGATGTGACAATGTTAATGGTGTTTGTACTTGTGAAAGTGGTTGGACAGGAAGATTATGCCAAGAATCATGCCCACAAGGAACTTGGGGTAGGGAATGCATTAATCATTGTTCATGTCGGAACAGAGCAAACTGCTCACCAATTGATGGTTCATGTACTTGTCCTGCTGGCTGGCACGGTGTGCGATGTGAGAAAGAGTGTGACCCAGGTTTTTATGGGGAGAATTGTGAAAACGTATGTCGATGTAGAGATCGTACTGATTGCAATAGATTCACGGGAGAGTGTGACTGTCCTGCTGGCTATACAGGTCCATCATGTGCACAGCCATGTCCCTCTGGCACATATGGAGTTCACTGTGCTAATCGATGCACTTGCAGAAACGATGGTACATGTAATAATGTTAATGGTAGATGTACTTGTCCTGCTGGCTGGCATGGTGTGCGATGTGAGAAAGAATGTGACCCAGGTTTCTATGGGGAGAATTGTGAAAACGTATGTCGATGTAGAGATCGTACTGATTGTAATAGATTCACGGGAGAGTGTGACTGTCCTGCTGGCTATACAGGTCCATCATGTGCACAGCCATGTCCCTCTGGCACATATGGAGTTCACTGTGCTAATCGATGCACTTGCAGAAACGATGGTACATGTAATAATGTTAATGGTAGATGTACTTGTCCTGCTGGCTGGCATGGTGTGCGATGTGAGAAAGAATGTGACCCAGGTTTCTATGGGGAGAATTGTGAAAACGTATGTCGATGTAGAGATCGTACTGATTGCAATAGATTCACGGGAGAGTGTGACTGTCCAGCTGGCTATACAGGTCCATCATGTGCACAGCCATGTCCCTTTGGCACATATGGAGTTGACTGTGCTAATCGATGCACTTGTAGAAACGATGGTTCATGTAATAATGTTAATGGTAGATGTACTTGTCCTGCTGGCTGGGAAGGTGTGCGGTGTGAAAAGGAATGTGACCCAGGTTTCTATGGGGAGAATTGTGAAAACGTATGTCGATGTAGAGATCGTACTGATTGCAATAGATTCACGGGAGAGTGTGACTGTCCTGCTGGCTATACAGGTCCATCATGTGCACAGCCATGTCCCTCTGGCACATATGGAGTTGACTGTGCTAATCGATGCACTTGTACAAACGATGGTACATGTAATAATGTTAATGGTAGATGTACTTGTCCTGCTGGCTGGCATGGTGTGCGATGTGAGAAAGAATGTGACTCAGGTTTCTATGGGGAGAATTGTGAAAACGTATGTCGATGTAGAGATCGTACTGATTGCAATAGATTCACAGGAGAGTGTGACTGTCCTGCTGGCTATACAGGTCCATCATGTGCACAGCCATGTCCCTCTGGCACATATGGAGTTGACTGTGCTAATCGATGCACTTGTAGAAACGATGGTACATGTAATAATGTTAATGGTAGATGTACTTGTCCTGCTGGCTGGGAAGGTGTGCGGTGTGAGAAGGAATGTGACCAAGGTTTCTATGGGGAGAATTGTGAAAACGTATGTCGATGTAGAGATCGTACTGATTGCAATAGATTCACTGGAGAGTGTGACTGTCCTGCTGGCTATACAGGTCCATCATGTGCACAGCCATGTCCCTTCGGCACATATGGAGTTGACTGTGCTAATCGATGCACTTGTACAAACGATGGTACATGTAATAATGTTAATGGTAGATGTACTTGTCCTGCTGGCTGGCATGGTGTGCGATGTGAGAAAGAATGTGACCAAGGTTTCTATGGGGAGAATTGTGAAAACGTATGTCGATGTAGAGATCGTACTGATTGCAATAGATTCACTGGAGAGTGTGATTGTCCTGCTGGCTATACAGGTCCATCATGTGCACAGCCATGTCCCTTCGGCACATATGGAGTTGACTGTGCTAATCGATGCACTTGTACAAACGATGGTACATGTAATAATGTTAATGGTAGATGTACTTGTCCTGCTGGCTGGCATGGTGTGCGATGTGAGAAAGAATGTGACCCAGGTTTCTATGGGGAGAATTGTGAAAACGTATGTCGATGTAGAGATCGTACTGATTGCAATAGATTCACTGGAGAGTGTGACTGTCCTGCTGGCTATACAGGTCCATCATGTGCACAGCCATGTCCCTCTGGCACATATGGAGTTGACTGTGCTAATCGATGCACTTGTACAAACGATGGTACATGTAATAATGTTAATGGTAGATGTACTTGTCCTGCTGGCTGGCATGGTGTGCGATGTGAGAAAGAGTGTGACCCAGGTTTCTATGGGGAGAATTGTGAAAACGTATGTCAATGTAGAGATCGTACTGATTGCAATAGATTCACGGGAGAGTGTGACTGTCCTGCTGGCTATACAGGTCCATCATGTGCACAGCCATGTCCCTCTGGCACATATGGAGTTGACTGTGCTAATCGATGCACTTGTACAAACGATGGTACATGTAATAACGTTAATGGTAGATGTACTTGTCCTGCTGGCTGGCATGGTGTGCGATGTGAGAAAGAATGTGACCAAGGTTTCTATGGGGAGAATTGTGAAAACGTATGTCGATGTAGAGATCGTACTGATTGCAATAGATTCACTGGAGAGTGTGACTGTCCTGCTGGCTATACAGGTCCATCATGTGCACAGCCATGTCCCTTCGGCACATATGGAGTTGACTGTGCTAATCGATGCACTTGTACAAACGATGGTACATGTAATAATGTTAATGGTAGATGTACTTGTCCTGCTGGCTGGCATGGTGTGCGATGTGAGAAAGAATGTGACCCAGGTTTCTATGGGGAGAATTGTGAAAACGTATGTCGATGTAGAGATCGTACTGATTGCAATAGATTCACTGGAGAGTGTGACTGTCCTGCTGGCTATACAGGTCCATCATGTGCACAGCCATGTCCCTCTGGCACATATGGAGTTGACTGTGCTAATCGATGCACTTGTACAAACGATGGTACATGTAATAATGTTAATGGTAGATGTACTTGTCCTGCTGGCTGGCATGGTGTGCGATGTGAGAAAGAATGTGACCCAGGTTTCTATGGGGAGAATTGTGAAAACGTATGTCGATGTAGAGATCGTACTGATTGCAATAGATTCACTGGAGAGTGTGACTGTCCTGCTGGCTATACAGGTCCATCATGTGCACAGCCATGTCCCTCTGGCACATATGGAGTTGACTGTGCTAATCGATGCACTTGTACAAACGATGGTACATGTAATAATGTTAATGGTAGATGTACTTGTCCTGCTGGCTGGCATGGTGTGCGATGTGAGAAAGAATGTGACCCAGGTTTCTATGGGGAGAATTGTGAAAACGTATGTCAATGTAGAGATCGTACTGATTGCAATAGATTCACGGGAGAGTGTGACTGTCCTGCTGGCTATACAGGTCCATCATGTGCACAGCCATGTCCCTCTGGCACATATGGAGTTGACTGTGCTAATCGATGCACTTGTAGAAATGATGGTACATGTAATAATGTTAATGGTAGATGTACATGTCTGGCTGGGTGGACAGGTAGTAACTGCCAAGATCAATGTCCGCTGAATACTTGGGGTCTTCAGTGTAGGAATCGCTGCTCATGCAATGGTGGATCATGCTCACCAGGCGATGGGACATGCGTATGTGATGCAGGATTTGAAGGCAGAGACTGTAGCAGGCCTTGTAGAACTGGCTACTATGGGGTTAACTGTGAAAGTAGATGTAGATGCAGAAATGGTGGGACATGCGATCCAGTGACAGGTCGATGTACATGCCCAGCTGGTTTCACAGGAACATACTGTGAAACTGAAGGTAAGGATTGTTCAACAAAATATTGCGTATAAATACACAATGCCGCATTAACTTTAAATCGTTTATCGACAAACAGTCACAGATGCTTATAACTGCTGTGCAAAATATCTTAATTTCTGTCTCAAAGTGAGAGAGTCGTCACCTGTGCTTCAGATGGCCATAGCGTGTCATTGTTTACAAATAAGCGTCTACCAAAGAGCGTTTCTAGTGTGTGTTGTTATCGTCGCTTAAGACTCAATTCCCGTGCATGCGAAGGTGACGACCCTCTCGCTTTAAAGTGCGTGTTCGAATTTCATGTAAATAAACAATGTATTTTACATAGCGTTGTATACGTCGCTATGAGTCCCACATCGAACAGAACGTGGCGCAACGACTAGCGCCCTTTAAGCTTCCAAAAAACGTAGTGACTTTAAGAATGTAAATGATGGCGATAAATTTTCCCTTTGTACATAAATAGAGCAAAGTCAAGGATCATTTTTAAATGGACGCACATTCACGCTATATTGTATTGAATGCATTCTCAAACATATTGTTTAATTTACCATATAGTTTTAAAAAAACAGTCGCATACACAATATAATGATACCAATATACTGACTTCAAAGACATACACACGCTATACTTTCAATTTATTTATTATGGTTACACCTCATATTCAACTGGTGCAGAACACTATGTTCCGCCAAGACATTGGCACACAGGATTGTGTGAATGTTATTTTCAATCAACACTGATCATATACGTAAATATCAATTAATATAGAGGTGTGCTGCCACATGGGGTGATTTTTTAAAGCAAAAGTCTCTAAAAAGGGTTTAATCTTTAAGCATTGTTCATGAATTAGATATATTCTTCATAAATGGATAAAAAAAATTAGAGAACGTTTTGTAAAATCTATTTACAAAAGAAGAGGTATACATTATAGGGTCTCTATTTTTCTCAAAATTCTCTAAAGGGAGATCCAATTGTCTAAAATCAGATAGGTGTCTAAAGGTACAAACGGCCCACTTATTAATAGTTTTACCAAGTACCACTTCCATTGAACATTAATTATTGAAAAAATCCTATATGGATTCTCGCCTCGTAATTTCACTTATACAGTGTATTTCCCTTTCACATAAATGCATTATTGTTGAGTATAAGCATGAATACGTTTACAGTTTTCTGAGAAATAATTGCTAGAAATGTAGTTGTGACAAAGTCTTGTTGTTTGTTTGTTTATTGTAATTAGAAGTACGTGCAACAGGATTTCAGATTCGTCAAACAGTGGCTGGTCGTACAGTAACATGTGCATCTGTATCAACCGATGTACAAAGAGACAGTTTCACCTATGAATGCAGAACATTGAGGTATGTAAACGAATTGTTGTATAAAATACTTACACCAGTATGTACTTGCCAACCACATCAGGTGTATATATTGTCATACAGTACAAATAAAACACAACAAGGATTCTATACAACGGTGTGATAGAAGTTTCCTGTAAAATGCCTTGACTATATCCTAAAAAGTGGACATGGTATGCTTGAAAGTTGACACAGTATACTTGTGACTATACGAGTATCGTGGTAATGATGGTAAACTTGTATGTTACAATACTAATATATTAATGACAGCCTGTGTCAGCTCAAATGCACTGGTTGCTAATAGAAATTACCTAGAAATCATACTGAAATGGGTCTTGCTTTTTAAAAAAAATGTAGGTATATATATAGATATATACCGGTAGGTCTTATTAACTGTCCAAATAGGTATACATTCAGGGTATAAATATCTGGCAGATTGTAGCTGTCCTGGTACAAGAGTAAAAAGCCTGCATAAATATCATTAAATTGTTTCAACCAAGCCCCAGCCACATCATTCATTTAGTGCAGGCATATATTAACAGTACAATAAAGGGCGCCAAGCCTTTAAAATCAAAACCACTGTAGTTATATATAGTTAATTTGTCTTGACTTGGTATAAGTATGGGTTAGAATTATATGTGTGTTTTATTAGGGTTGGCCGATTGGCGTTTCCTAATGGTGTAACTTGTCGTGAGAGATGGGTGGATAGAGTACCAGAGAGTACAGATCCCGAGATCAGAAAGAGAACAGATGTCAAAGACTTCTGTTTAGAGGTACTTGGATTACCTCGAACAAGATATGAGAGATCCATTGAGGTATATGACTCTATCACATTTAATATTATGCTACAGAATAGAATAGAATAGAATAGAATAGAATAGAATAGAATAGAATAGAATAGAATAGAATAGAATAGAATAGAATAGAATAGAATAGAGCAGAGTTGAGCTGAGCAGAGCAGAGCAGAGCAGAGCAGAGTAGAGTAGAGTTGAGTTGAGCAGAGCAGAATTGAGCATAGCAGATTACTTCAACTGGTTGAACAACCAATATAATGCATACAATTTTGTCAATGATTTTATATATGTCACTCTACCATATGCATAGGACAGAACGATTCCTTTTTTTATAATGTGTAAACGTTTCAAGTGGATTAGCATGACCTTTGAAAGAATATTCTTCTAATACGACATGGTGAAGTAGCATCACATGGAGATCTCAGCTAAGGGCAGTGGCTAAGGCACATTTTTTGCTTATCTGTGTTTAAGGTTTCATAATCCAGTGCAACGATATTAATACAATAATGTCATATGTTTGCAGGCACAGGCATGGTATGTGTGTACCAACAGGAGCACAAGACGAATTCGATGGTTGGAAAGGGTATGGGTAATAAATGGGGAAAATGATAGCGGATATTTAAATCACCTGCGTTGCATTGTCCCTTCGGCAAATGCAATCGACAAATAAGACGAAGTTGAGAGATGATAACGATACCATTATTACCATGTTTCCTGAAACCCATATGCAGACTACTATTGTGATATATCCGTCACTATATTTTCTGTTAAATGTTACTATTTATCACAGTTTAAAATAAAGAAGTATATAGCAATTTCAGACCTAGTTGCATTCCATGATGATCAATAATGCGAAAATTCTATGTCGATACTGTTCTTCATAAACTTTTCTTGGGATTATTGTGCAAATTAGTTGATGGTACAAATATGCATGAATTGAGCTCGTATTGATGAATGTAATAATATGAAATATTTAAATGTTTGTATAGTGGCACAAGGCACATCGAAATTAGAATATGAAAACACAATAAAACTGTCCAAACAATTGCCATATTCGGGCACGCTGAATGTAATTAAACATTTTAACAGATTTCCCAAAATTCATGTGCCTATTTAATGTTCTGAATAATAGTCCCAAGACTGTAAGGAAGCTGTATGAATGATCACAGAGTGTGACGTTTAGTACCTCTACTAGGGGACTGCGTACAAAAATTAAGGTCTGCCACCCGAATTCAGAAAATCATCCTTCTTGAGACATTTGGTCTGAAAACCAGCAATAAAAATGCTACTTTGACAATGGAACTGATATTTTTTGTGAAATAATGTCATGTCTTAGAGAAAAGACGGGATTTGGTAAAAATTATGTATTTTCTAATAACTTTGTCTAAATTTGGCAAATAACACAATGTATATTTTCTCAAAATCAAGCTTTGAATATTATGAGATTCGTTGGGTGGGTGGGTATTGACGATGAATTTTAGTTCTGCTACGAAAAGTATGCCTGGCTGGCAGAACTGATTTGACAGATTTGCACCCAGGACCAATTAACAAAGTGACTGATAATTAGTCCATTTGAGGGCGATATAACACTTTCCTCAAATGTACACCAACAAGTACAGATGTACAAGAAATGCTATATTGAAAATCCCTACTGCTATAGAAGTCATTTCAGAGTAAAACAATCAAATACACTATTAAACACAGAGTTCACTGTACAAAGTGGAGAATTGTGTTGCTATGGATGGGATCATGATTGCTTCTAGGCAAATATTTCATGTTACATGTACATAACTGTGCTGTTCATTGCTTCTTACTGATAGCGTACTCCTACTTTGCCGTTATCATTGTTTTGGGTCATTTTAGGTCCAAGGAGCGCACTTCCGACTCAGACCTGCATTATGCCCCAAAACAGTCTGTTAAATTATTGATATCGGTAGAATACTAGTCTAACAAGCCATGCATGGCACAGTCCCAGTTAGTTATCGAATTTAAGATACAGTGACCCCTCGCTAAGTCGCGCCTCGGTAAGTCGCGATTCGGCTAAGTCGCGGGTACTTGCATGGCTCCCAAAATTTCTATTGTGTTTTGACAGCAGTTTTGAAGTACAAAGACTAACTTAACACCTACTGTCCGTCAATTGCTGAGATGCATTGGGTGATGGCAGCCTTATTCAAGGTGTCAACAGGGGTGTCGAGTAGTGTCCGTACGTACTTCTCGGCCGGTCCCATTTTGGTATACATTGTACCTCTAAAAAAAAACTCGCTACAATGAGTTGAATACATTATCTGATTTCTATTTCTCGATTATAAACATAAACATAAACTTGTCATGAATATGATTATGATGATTGTTTAACATTAAAATGATTGACATTTGTATCTGATCATCAAACGAGTATTGAGAGTATTGTTCTGGAACAGCATTGATTAGCCATTTTGAATACATGTATAATGAATATATCAAATTTGAACATAATCAGTCAAAGCATGTCAGATATGGCACTAGAGCTGCATTCATTAATGCAAAATGGCCACCAGTCGGCCATTTTAAATCCGATCTGAAAAATAAATTGACGTGCATCAGGAACCCATAATGTCTAATGTATGTACCAAGTTTGAACAAAATCCATCCATAAATGCCAGAAATGCTTGATATTTGATGATTTTTTAGCACAAAAATGGCCACCATTCAGCCATTTTGAATAGGATCGTCAAACCAATAAATCTGTATATCTATGACATGATTTATAATGAATATTCAAAATTTGAACATAATCAGTCTAAGCAAGTCAGAGATATGGCACTAGAACCACATTCATTAAAACAAAATGGCTGCCAGTCGGCCATTTTGAATCTTACATGTATCTGAAAAACAAAATGATGTGCATCAAGGTTCTATAATGTCCAACGTATATACAAGGTTTGAACAAAATCCATCTGTAAACAGCTGGGAAAAGCTTGATTTTGATGATTTTTTAGCACAAAAATAGCCTCTATTCGGCCACTGCGTCCGAACGGGAACTAATAAAGTTATAGCGAGAATTTGGATTTTTTTTGCAGACCAGTTTTGCAGGTTGTGTGTTGTGATGGCGTACATGCTATATAACTCGTATAGAACAATTGGCAAATGACCTGATATATGTATCCGTCTAGACATGATTGCAGTTTGTTGCGATTCTAAAGAAAAATTCTTGAAAAATAAATATAAATTTTGTAAACAAGGGTTGAATGCCAAAGTCTCGTAACTGCGAAATCCCAACAGACTTGCCGACAGTGTAAGCGCCTTTTGGGCTTGTAATGATTGACATGTATAATATTTGTCAACCAAACAATAATCTGGCTGATTAACATATGAACTGAGACACCAGAAACCATACACACACGTGTAGTACGCATCATGCATACTACATGTTGTGTTCCATCACAATCATCTGCTCAGTTTATTCAATAAAGTTACCATGCATCCATACAGTTTGTCGATCTGAAAATCGGAAGGTTGTTGCTGCTTAAGTGAGGGGAATGTTGCATTCTCCACTTGGTTTATAGAAGAACAAACAAGCATTGTTTAGAATAAAGAAAGTAAACAATGACTGTTTAGAACAACATACTTTCCCTGCAAATGCTAAGAAAAAGTACTTCCCTGAAAACCAGAACATTTCATGACCAATGGGCAAGAATCATGGACAGACATTTTTGACAAGGTTTATTTTTACTTTGACAGAGCACGACAAAGTTTGAGTAGTAATTCTGTGTCGGCCATTTTGAAATGTGCAACATGATTTCAACAATGATAAACAAAAACAATTATTACTCTTCATCAGTTTAAAATTGTATAAAATGATACCGTGGCACAGCTTAATCAGACGAGAACCACAGTTCAGAGTGAAAACAGATAAACGATTATTGTTTAGAGTATACAGAATTTACGACAAAGTTCTTTACCAAACTTTACTAAAAGATTTGAGTCCTGGGCATCTTTGTATGGGCCTCACTTCAGTTATAGTGGGTATTAGCAAGGAAATTAATTTAATTTGTTATGCTGGAGAGATTTATCTGTAGATAAATTGTATTTTTATACATCTGGTTATATACAATATATTTTTATACCGTAACGCCATAAGTTATAGTGAGTCATAATTTTGCAGTATTTTACGGGGTATTTTCATCCTACCATATAAGGGAATTCAAATTCAAAATATGGCATGATCACGCACGTAATGGTCCTCTAATAATAATAATAATAATAATAAACATAGTTGAACTCTGGTGACCTTACCCTTTGTTGTATAATATTATTCTCTTTATCATAGTTTGTTTCAATATAAATATACATTGTCATAATTAATTTTGAATACAAACAAGTTTTGGGGTTGAACCAACAGTGGGGAATCAGTCTACCGAATGTCCTTGATAGATGTAAATATCTAACAAAACATTGGTGCCTAATTTGTTTAATTATTTTAAGGGACATAATTTCCAGCTTTATTCAAAGTAATTCAGATATTTTAGTATAAAAACAAATGCCTCATCGCAAAAAAAAAGTGCTGCATTTAGACGTGAATATATTCATAAAACATGCAAGATAACCCCCCATTGAAAAATTTATTCAATTTGTTTTTGTGTCAAGGTCCCAGGATATCCAAAGTATGTACCAAGTTTGAACAAAATCAATCCATAAATGCTTGATTTAGATGATTTTTCAGCACAAAAATGGCTCAAATAGTAAAACAAATATATTTGTACAATGTTGTGACATTGTCTAATTGGTGGTGGGAATTGTCAAGCCAGTTTATAAAATAGTGAACACAAATTTTCGTAAATATTACTGTCACAAAATACGCTCATTGCGAAGTGTCTTGTCAATATATAAAATTTGAACACAATCAGTCAAAGCATGGCAGAGATATGGCACTGGAACTGCATTCATTAAAACAAAATGGCTGCCAGTCGGTCATTTTAAATCTGACTTCCATCAAGGTCCCATAATGTCCAACGTATGCAGTGTGTTTGAACAAAATCCATCCATAAATGCTTGTTTTTTAATGATTTTTCAGCACACAAATGGCCACCATTCAGCCATCTTGAATCAAATCGTAGAACAAATTTATGTGCATATGTATAATATTATGAATGATGTATGTGTGAAGTTTGAATGTAATCAGTCCAGGCATGTGTAAGATATACAATGTAGGTCAAATCAAAAGTCCTCATTTTTGGACTGCGTCCGAACAGGGACTAAAAACAAACATGGCTGCCACCAGGGTTGGACCGGAATGCACACAAAGAAGTTTGCTCATTCGGCTCTAAACTTTTTGGATTTCGGCACTCCCATGATGTATTCTTGGAAAGAAAAGACGTATATTGACAAGACATAAATGTCACAGTCCCTGTTATTTAATTAAAAAATACTCATTTTAAAATAATACATGGAACATCTGCAAACAATTGAATTAATATGTACTCTATGTGGGTACAACTCATCATAAAGTGATTTCCTTAATTTGATAACTGAAAACTTTCATTGACGTGGGTCCAAAATCTCAGAGTACACAAGTGCAACCAAACTACATGTCTCATACATGCTCAAGAAAATGCATTTATAAATCTGAGTAAACCTTGATGTACCTTTAATAACAACTTGACTTCTTTGTTAATTCAGGTCTTTGTATATTACCAGGACCTGGGTCTGTTTCAGTATCACTACTATAATTCCCATCTAAATGAGCTCTCTACATTTTCTACTGAAATTGGTAATGGTATGATCCATCTGTCACTGATTCAGATTAAGGTCATGACCAGGTCATGACATCACTAAAAACCCTAGCATTACAATCTAAGCTAATTATTTATTCTGAGCATGCTCAATTGTTCTCTCAGTGTCACTGGGAGAGGTAATTTTGAATGAAAATCATGAAAAAGACCCACTTAGGATTTTCAGATCTGGAAAAAAAAATTATGTGCATAATCGGCAAAGACTTGTTCATCAACCTGCCAAGTTTCGTTGATATCTGCTGCAGAATTTCTGAGAAAATGTTAGAAACATCACAGACGGAAAATTGAAATAAGAATTAATAGTCCGCCTTTCAAATGGGGACTAATAAGGTTATTACAAAGATACCTCAAAGTGTGCACTAGTATGCCGTTGCATCAACCTTCACTGCTGTGTCGATCGAAACTGCCATTGTACTGTCTTCGTGCATACTTTGTGGTATCCTCGTAATGACTTCATATTATTGTAATAAACAAGTTTATTTTTATATCTTAATAACATGACAGCAGTGAGTATTATTGGTAGCTGACAATATAAACTATTAATGATAAATTTCAGTGTTTTGCCGTGTAATGGAAAGACTTTGCAATGTACCGCTCCTGAGGACACCTAAGTTATCTGTAGGGACATATACAACTTGAAGGACTCAAGGGTTAGGGTTAGAATTAGGATAAAGCCCTGAGGGTGGGGTACATTGGGAATTATTGACTTGAAAGTTATAAAATCCATCAAACATTTTGTGAGAATTACGAAAATTTATTTTGCAATAAATTGTACAAAATCGCAAATCAATTGAATTTCTTAAATAGAACAGAATAATTGAAAGTACATATAAAAATGTCTTTATTCTTTGAAATTAATGACATAATTTATGGTGGTGATATGAATGTTTTATTATAGCTAAGGGGTAGGATGAAATAAAAAGATTTAATGTAATGTAATTGGACAAGTTGTTGAAAATAATTTTTCAACATAACATAGGCACACATAATGACTGAAATGCTGAATCACTGTGATTTTAAGAATAAAACTGTATCTTGGTTAGAATGAAAATACAATACTTCCATGTACAAGCAGCTGTGTCATATCAGTACAGATAAAGTATCAAAAAAAAAGTTGAGGAAAGTGAAAAGTTAACGTATTTTACCAAAACTATGAAATAATCACTTCTTTGAATAAATGAATGTACTTAATATTGTTGTTAACAAAATTATGCTTTGAATTCAAATTGCTGTATGGATGTTATGGTGTAGCATGATAATTTTTGATCATCTAGTCAGTAAGGGTAATCAACTCCAAACTAATAATTGATGAAAGGGCACTTAGTTTTAATGACTTGCAGCATAGTCAGCCAGATTTTGTGTGAGACCGGAATCTCGTCCTTTGATATACTCCAAAATACAACAATCTTAAATCCTGGGTTAAACATCTAAGAAAATAAACTCCCTCCTCCTTCCTTGGCTAAATCGGCCCTAGTGTGTAGGAGATCCATCAACGGCAGCCAGATTTCATGAACAATCTCATTAATACAGATCAGGAAGCATGTATGGTATGTAGAGTGCAAGTGTTCAGATATGAAACAATGCGCAACAAGAGTGCATTATCTGACTAAACATCAACCGCACATGGACATTGTACCGACCAACCATGTTCAACTGATTCTGTGTGAATGTGTACACTTATTTCAGGTATTGTTTTCACTGTTCACAAAACATTTACATATTACCGTACTATTAAAGATATCGCAGCTGCAGGACCACTGACATTGTATTCTTTATAGATCGAAAAACAAGACGTTGGCTTTGAGATGGAGTTGCGAGTTAGAACTCAAACAGGGGTGCTACGTCTTGTACCATAACTTTAAAATTTGGTATTTCTTAGGTTACAAGACAAGCATGGTCTTTAAAATTGAGTACTGACTTTGTATTGTATCTGCATTGTGTGCAGGCAATATATAGACAATGCCATGGACTAGGACAATTTTTCAGAGGATGCCCTGCAAGAAAAAAATTGGATCACAATGCCATATAGCAGAGCACCTGCTACACAAGCATCTCATGAAACAATATCAGGTTTGAGCAGACGAAAAATAGAGTCATGGAATCTACCAACCATTGCAGAGACACAGGTCACAAAAATAGGAGAGGGTGATGAAAGGATAGGACTTACTAAATGCCTTCAAAAGTAGAGACACCTCCCCAAATATATGTCTACAGATAATTTGTTGATGTATTTCAAATCAGATAAAGCCCTCATACTCCATCCCACAATGAACTGTCTTGGCCTGAGGCCTCAAAATTTATCTTGGGTCAGACTTTATAACCTTGAAGAGTCCTTATACATTGGCTTTATCTATTCATAAAGAATCAAACTGAGCTATAATAACTTGTACATGCTTTTACAATGTGTATAGGATAAAACTGAAAAGTATTTTTTTGTTTTGTATTGTTTAAAACAATATCTTTAAATACATTAAATTAGAAGGAGTATTTTTACACAGTGATTACTTTTTTATCTGGACAAAAACCATTTAGCAACACATATTGCAGGTTTAGCAACTAATTGATGTATGTCAGAGAGGTGCTTTGCAGAGAACTAAAATAATATAATTTTAACGTTGTGATGACAAGTTTCGAGCTGAAAGCATAAAATGAGAGTTGGATGAAAAAAACATGACCACAAAATGGATGTATCCAATGTAAAGTGCTCTTTTTAAAACATCTTAAAAATTAATTCAATCATAATACAAGTGGAATGTTTTAAACACTTAAATAATATGTACACAACTAATTAACATGCATGCATGCATGGACAGTGGTTCTGGCGATATGATGTGTACATCTCCAGTCTTTGATTGTCACTACAGGATTGCACATAGAAAATCAAATGACAGATTGTGGGGATATCCAGAATGTATGAAAGGAATAATGCAGTGAGATATTCTTACTACTGCACCTGGAGGGATGAAGGAAGTGTCAACGCAAAAACTATAAACCTATAATTATGAAAAAAAACGTGTATTAAGCATAATCAATATATAACCAATGGTTTTTAATTTTCATTCTGTTATTTTTATCTGTACATACTGTTTAACACAGCTACAAAGCACATACTGTAAAACCATTTATTTTCACTAGCATTTAATTTAAATATATTTTTGAGCAATTTCACTACGTTTTAAATTTACAAACTTGGCAAGAAAACAATGGATATAACATGCTCACAGTGATTTCATTTAGTGAATTTTTCTTATAGCGAAATTAAAACCAGTGAATAATTAATGAATTTACAGTACCTTATAATGCTAAAATCAGTGTTTAGGTTTGTTTCTTTTTGTGACTAGACATACTACTTTTCTTTTGGATTGCTAAAAGAGCACATTTTATTTGTTGTGTGAGAAAAAGCTATAATCGTATAAAATAAATCATTTGCAGTCGGAAAATATTTACAGTTACAAATTTCAGCATTCCAATCTATTTGAAAATTAATAACTAAGTCCAATTTGGATGCATTACAAACCAATTTGTTTAAAAGCAAATTATAGCCTCAGCGTTTCATTGATCGGATGGCACTTGCTGTCCTGATATTTCTTCAAGTTTTTGTTTATAAGTGTCTGCCTCCATTTGCTTCAAGGCTAGTTGATGTTTGTAGGTATCTGCTTGTTTCTGTACTTCATGCAGTTGCTTTTCAAGCAGTTCTTTCTCCACAGCAGACTCCTGATTTTCCTGTATACAGAAATCATCAAGGTTAGCATATTCAGGTTATAGGGTTTTTACTATAACATTTTAAGCAGGGCAGCTACTCAGACTTATTACCACAGTCAGTGTTCTCCTTAGATAAACTGCTCAGGGGAGAACCATGTTGCTACTCTGACAAATGGCCATGGACAGTATAGAAGAGGTTGATGGTTTGGCCATGGACATTTTAGAAGAGGTTTAATTAAGGCTTCGCCATGAACATTATAGAAGAAGTCTATGGTTTGGCCATGGACATTATAGAAGAGGTCTCTGGTTTGGTCGTGGACATTATAGAAGAGGTCTCTGGTTTGGCCATGGACATTATAGAAGAAGTCTATGGTTTGGCCATGGACATTATAGAAAAGGTCTCTGGTTTGGTCGTGGACATTATAGAAGAGGTCTCTGGTTTGGCCTTGGACATTATAGAAGAGGTCTCTGGTTTGGCCATGGACATTAAAGAAGAGGTCTCTGGTTTGGCTTTGGACATTATAGAAGAAGTTTATGGTTTAGCCAAGGACATTATAGAAGAGGTCTCTGGTTTGGTCGTGGACATTATAGAAGAGATTTATGGTTTGGCCATGGACATTAAAGAAGAGGTCTCTGGTTTGGCTTTGGACATTATAGAAGAGGTTATGGTTTGGCCATGGACATTTTAGAAGAGGTTTAATTAAGGCTTCGCCATGAACATTATAGAAGAAGTCTATGGTTTGGCCATGGACATTATAGAAGAGGTCTCTGGTTTGGTCGTGGACATTATAGAAGAGGTCTCTGGTTTGGTCGTGGACATTATAGAAGAGGTCTCTGGTTTGGCCAGGGACATTATAGAAGAGGTTTATGGTTTAGCAAAGGACATTATAGAAGAGGTCTCTGGTTTGGTCGTGGACATTATAGAAGTCTTATGGTTTGGCCATGGACATTAAAGAAGAGGTCTCTGGTTTGGCTTTGGACATTATATAGGAGGTTATGGTTTAGCCATGGACATTATGGAAGTCTTGCTTGGCTGCATTCAAAAACTCAAATCAGGATAACATGGTGACACATTATGCCAAAATCCAAACAAGATTCATAGAGGTCAATTTGAAATTGAGAAGATAAACCAACAATATCATTATGTTAATTAGTATGTTAAGTAAGAAGCAAATGAAATGCAAATTACCTACAATGTTGATTTTCCCTGTCTTGAGAGGACATATAGTTTAAAACATTATAGAAACTTTGTATTCATGGTATATGGCATTTCGCTGAATGATCATTTGAATAAACTATCGTTTAGGTATGAATTGATGTAAATATTGCGTGTAATTGCGTATAATTGGCTTTTGTATAAAAGAAATTAATTTTAGAGATTTAAAGGCAAGAAAAGTTTAATAAGCAGGACATGATCATACCCAATTGGGTCAAGAGATGCTGTGGTGCTTTTGAACGTTAGTCATGCTCCCCAATATAGTACTATGAATTGATAACATTTTGCTATGTATTTCTTGTATTAGTTAAACAAATCATTTGTGATTGATGAATACAGTCAAACCTGTCTGAAAAGGACAGTAAGTGGACTGAGGTAAACTGTCCTTGGTGGTCTTTATATGAAGGTGGCCTAATTTATTCATTCAATCACGAATATTAATTAGGGCGGGGATTTTAAGGGAGATCATAAGCTAAACATAAAAGCAAACCCACACATTGTACAATAAGTAGGTCTTTTTTTTAATAAAAGTCACTCATTTTCATCTGGATAATTACACAGCTTTACTTTTTTACTACAATTATATCATGTAAATTCACTGGAACCAAATGATTCTGCCCATGGATTTATTTGTGTATTTAATGCATAAAAACAATGCAACGATTGGCCCCATTGGCGTTCCAGCTCTGTCTTTCACACTCTCGCCATGCAGTCTTATTCCCCAGTCTCTTACACATATTCCATCACAGGCGGTGATCAGTACCATTGTTAGTATTGTACACTGTGTTTGACTGTGTCCAAACGGGAACTAATAAACAAATTTGTCCAAACTCATGATGATTGATCCAACTCTCGGTTGTTGAATCAGAAAGTCAAACGAACCGGAAATGAACCACAATGAACATACACGCAATTTTACAGTTATTTGTTGCAAGCATTGACGTGTCAAAACTGCCCAAATGAAACGACTTTTTCCCGATTGTGTTATTATTTATTTTACCTTTTATAAGCAAGAGGATCAAAATGAAAAATATCTTTCATTGATAATGACCCTGAGATGACCCCTCAGTAACAATACATTTTGCTCATGAGCTAGCCCGATCAGCCTAATTTATAACGATCAACAACAATCAACATGGGAGCCAAAATAGGTTGGATTTTGCAATCCCACAAAAACGAACGTTTTATTATTTTGTTTGGATATTTCATGTCGACAAGGTAAATAAAACATCTCTCATTTAATAAAACTGGTTCATTCATTGTTTACGAGATGGCAGGAATTTGCTCTTCATGTGCGAGACAGTCCACAGAAGTGCCGATGGCCGGCTGAGGATCGATAGTATAGTACCGATCGGAACAAGCTAGTTTTTCATTTCAAACTTTGAATGAAACAGTTTTAATTTGTTGATAAAATGTTGATAACATCTTTCCAGTCTCCAGACGTTATACATTCAGATGATATTTTTTTCACAACTTCACAATGAACACCCCTGTCAATTACTAGTAACCTGAAAGATTGCATACTGTTAAATCTGAACGTAACAAGTGGCCACTTTCCTGCTAGCAACTCACAAGTAGCTATTGTCTTTTTGCTGAGACCGTCTGATGGAAATGTTGGTGGGCGTTATACAAAAATTCAAGTGTGAATAGGTCTACAATAGGGTGGTCGCTAGTCGCGTTAGACAGGTGGTCGCTATATCCAGTGTCTTTAACGTGTAAATTGCGAAGGAACTACACACAGGCAGTCGCTATGAGCATACGGCTGCTCTGCACAGGTGGTCGTTAACACAGGTTTGACTGTAGTTGATGTTTAGGTATGTTAAAGACACTGTTTTAGAACAATAAAATTCAAGATGGCTTACTTCCGTGTCTCAGTAAAATATTGACCCAAACCTCTTTCATCCCAGTTCATATTTTTAACTAAATAATAAATTCTTAAACATTATATTAGTTCACAATACTATATAACAGGAGAGGGAATCTATGTTAAAAAGCACCATACAAACTTTTTGACAGTTTTTTTACTCAGATCTATAAATATAATTTATTATACATATAAGCAAATTTTTCTATCAAATTAGATGTTTTGATAAAATGAACTTTTGACGAAATGGTCAGACCCATGTATTTAACCCATTGTACTGTAATTCACAGCTGTTCAAAAGTGTACGTTTGAAAATTTCATAAAAAATAAGTTGGAAAGATATTTACATTTCCTTACCGTTTCATCCATATCCTGCGTAACTATTGTGACTGTTGTTGGCATACCATCATTTGCCATGGCAACCATAAGTGGTGCTGAGGTGGTTGGTACTACTGTTTGTATGGATGAAAGCTGAGATACTGGAATGTCACTCTCTGATTGGTCAGCTACTATCGTTATTACTCGGGCATTATCTCCGCTATCAACAACCTTGAAAAGAAAATGGTCATATTATTTACTGATGAGAATGAATGGGTCAGGTGATGACATAAGATAGTCCCAGCTTTTCCATATTAGGGAAGAGTAGGAAATCAAACGGGCGGTGCACCGCGGTCATTACCGCGGTGGTGGTGGGTGCTCGCCGGTCGACCGCATTTTATGCAAATTTATGCATAGATTCCATGACCCCGGTTTACCGCGGTCGTGTGCGGTGGGCTCGCACAGCAATTCACACTTATTGTCAAAACCATTAATGAACACAAAGAACTTGGAAATTAAAAGGATCACAAAGTTCTAATGAAAAATTAAACCAATTTGGCTGAGCCAAAAACTAGGAAACTAGTCTATAATAGTTCACATTATTTTATTTGCCTGAGCTTTGGAATAAAATCACAAAACGATCCAGAAAGACGTAGAGATCAACATAATATAAAATAAGATCGCATTATTTTGTGAATATATATCATGCATGGTCTCAGAAAATGTTTAAAAAGATTAATGTTTTGCGTAGACCAAATATAATCACGCATAAGTATAAATTCAAAGTGTTTTAATACATTGGTGAGAGGTCGCAATTACGTGAACAAGAACATGCACTAAGAAGAAAAAGCAAGCCAAAGTCGAAACGAGGTGTATCATATACTTGGTACAACATGCGTTGCGACAATTGAGTGATCATCGACATCATTTTGGGGCGCAATTGAACTTCAAGTACGTTGCGAAACTTGCTATGCGGCGATGCTGACATCAAATGTGTGTTGACCGAAGTTTGACCCCAAGTCACGCACTGAACTGGCGCGTTACCTTAGCAACCCTTTTCTTTCTTGGTCCGCGCTTCGATCTCGTAAATTTGTTATCATATCCGGCGGTACTGTAATAACACAACCTGTACCCAACTCTGTATTGGCTTTGAATATTTCAACATCGTTTACTTAGTGTGCTGCTTTTCTAATAACGCAAATATGTTTACAGTATTGGACGGGCTCTAAATATTTCAATTTTGCAATGTATTACTTTTATAATAATTACGCAAACTAAGTTATTTTTATTATTGTTGGGACACTAACCCGGGCTATTGGGTCTGTGAATATTTCAATATTACCGACTTGATAATGCGTTGCATTCGTAATTATTACGCAAATATAAACATGGGCGCATTTACTAGTAAATCATTGAAAAAGATAGTCAGGTCCCGGAGTCAGGTGTCTAACGAAAGTCGAGAAAATATTTTAAATACTTGTGACTCATCGGTGAATTATTTTATTCGAAATAAAGTGAATATGTAATATTAACCATACAATAACATACAATATCATGCGTAATGTTAAATTTTCTATAATAAACTCGCAGCGCACTTCGATCGCATTATTCACGTACATTTCGACTGAACTCTAATAACCACGTGTTTGAATTACGTGCGGCAATGGGCAATGACCTCAATGAGTTCACGCACTGACATTTAAATCCGGGCCACCCAGTTTGACGCAAAACGATATAGTTACTTAACATTTGTTTAAAAAATCGGTAAACTCTCGCGAAGAGTTAACTGAAAGGCAACGTCGTTTTTGATCAAAAAAAAAAACGTCAATACAAGATTATGTGTGCAAGGTTAGATTTATAGAACGTATATGACCGCTTAACTCTGTATTTTTTTTAATAATCATGTCGCACGTGAAACACAGGAGACATTTTAGTTCGTCCATTTCTTGTTTACCGATCTTGAACTTTTTGTCTGGAATGCAATACAGGCAAAGAATAAACATTAATGATACCCACCGTTGTCAAATCAACAAGAGGCTCGAATCAGGAAGGCTCGGCTATTTAAAACTTCGTAAATAACATTCTTTTCATGTGGTAGACTTTATTCAAGTGTAACAAACGTAAGTGAAATGTATGGACGAGTCATAATACTCGTACCTTCGAAAGTTACGACTTTTACTCTTGGAATTGGTGATAAATACATGCATAAAATACAACATTGTTTCACGCAACATTAATTCATATACAGCATTGGACTTATCGATTTTTATATTAATAAAATACGTGGGCCGATAATATTACTATATGCTTAGTATTTCCATGCCAGCGATGCTCGTAACCTGCTCGATTAAAAACAGCTATTTGAAACAAAGACTCATGGAATCACAAAGGAAACTGTTAAGTACGTATTTCACACCTTTCCTACGACTGCGGTTGCAACCGGTATCGGTGGCCACCGCGGTAGAGACCCCTAATTATAAGCAGTCCGCGGCTCTCCCCGGTGTACCGCGGAGAGCCGCGGTGATTACCGCGGTGAACCGCCCGTTTGATTTCCTACTCTTCCCTTAAACATACCTGAAATGAGTCTGCCAACCAGGACTTCAAACAAATGCATCTCAGTATGTGTTTGTATAATGTAGGTGTAATTTTTTAGCACAGAAATGGCCAACATTTGTATCATAAAACAAATGAATGTGGATGTAACCCTAGATGCAATGATGTACTTGGGAGGTATTAATGTGATAGAAACAGGCATATCCAAGAATGTGTGGAAGGGCAGAAAAACAGAGGTCATTCCTTAAGTCGCATGTAAATGTGGACATGAATAATAACAGGTACTATATACTGTAGTTGTCCGAGTATTATTAAACCCCTCCAGACAAACAGCAAATTTACGAAAAATTGGGGGAGGGGGGCTTATAAACGGATAAAAGTTAAAACTTTTCCCCGAGCGATAAATGATCAGCAAATGATCACAATTATGCAATCCGGTCATTCTGGGTTTCACAATTGTTGATTATTACTCAGTAGTGATTATAATAATGTACAAAAAAATAGATTTGTTGAATTGTTATGTAATAAAATTCAACTTAGATTCATCGTAAGCAAATTCTGGTCGCATATAAACGCTCTATGCTGTCGGGTATCCGCCATGTTGCATCTCTTGCATGAGTTATCCTAATAGGTCAAATTGCTAATTAACCAATCAAACTCAGTTTAGTCTGATAAATGACTTGTTGTAAAATGCTGTAAATTGGGAGGGGGGTTTATACTCAAGCAGGGGTATATACTCGGACAACTACGGTAAATACCAAGAGTTGGTTGATCAGTAGACTGGCGCAGTCGGGGCGAATTAATTTGTTTTTGTAGTTTAAATAAAATAAAAAAAAAATTGCGAAATGGAGGTATTAGCGCGAAATCACGAAGACTGGTTTATTCTGCAGGAAATTCATTGCTATTAAATATTCATGATGCACATATTATGAGGTGGGCGCGGAAATACGTGCATAATGAGACCAACATGATAAAGGTAACTCGTACTTGTCATAGAATTAAAAAAAATATTGACTGCTACAATCAGCCGACGTCTTCTCGGTCAGAGGTCAGTTGAAGAGACGCTGTGAATGTCAATGAGAACACTCATTAACATAATTACCCGTTGAAAAATCAACGGGTTTCTGCAGTGTCGATAGAGGGCCATGCAGAATAAACCAGTCTGGGTGATTTCGCAGTTACACCTCCATTTTGCAATTTATTTAATTTTATTTAAACTACAAAAACAAATTAATCGCCCTGACTGCGCCAGTCTAGTTGATCAGGTATAAATAGCAATAAACTAATATTGAAACCCAGCATTTGCATACCTGTTCAATTGCATTCTCAACATCCACATTCTCTGACACTTGTGCAATGTTGTCACCACTACCACCATTATCAGCTGTCGATGCTTGGTTTTTAGGCCAATTCAATGCAAGTTTACCGGCTTCAGTTAATGTTAATGTCTGTTCACCATCTACAGACACTGCCTGTCCACTATCCACAGTGACTGTCTGTGCTTCAAGCCATGATAATGTTTCCTGTGCAGTAGTTGCTGATTCAAAATAAAACATACCATTAGTCTAGGATAGAACTAGCTGGTTTACTAAAATTAAGATTTCCCCCTCAGTATAATCAGAAAGTAATAGCAAGTAGATAGGTAATGGAAATGACTCGTTCATGGGTTTCTTTCAATTCATGTTGTAAATATGTACACAACTATAATTTCAATCCAGTCAGAAGCACATTCCTAATACAATCCAAAAACCAATAAAAAAATTAATAAACTAATAAACCCCAAATCACATTTATTGTATGTAAATAGATCTTAGCAATATGTGCATGTGTTACTATGCCCTTTTAATGGAGCAAACACCAGACTCTAATAAGAGTGGTTAAGCTATGCAACAGTAATTCATATTCAACTTAATATGGGTATATGTTTATGACAGAGATATAGCCTCTTCTTTACCACCAACAGCTATTACAACTCAAATCAAGCGTGATAACAAAATAGAACCAATTATGTACAATGGACTGCTAAGGGTAAAAATACTTTTAGCCATAGTGGCTAATACTACATTGTTTTCTAAGCCACACTTTTAGCCATAGTGGCTAATACTACATTGTTTTCTAAGCCACACTTTTAGCCATAGTGGCTAATACTACATTGTTTTCTAAGCCACACTTTTAGCCATAGTGGCTAATACTACATTGTTTTCTAAGCCACACTTTTAGCCATAGTGGCTAATACTACATTGTTTTCTAAGCCACACTTTTAGCCATAGTGGCTAATACTACATTGTTTTCTAAGCCACACTTTTAGCCATAGTGGCTAATACTACATTGTTTTCTAAGCCACACTTTTAGCCATAGTGGCTAATACTACATTGTTTTCTAAGCCACACTTTTAGCCATAGTGGCTAATACTACATTGTTTTCTAAGCCACACTTTTAGCCATAGTGGCTAATACTACATTGTTTTCTAAGCCACACTTGTTCACAACTTTGCAAATAAAGAGAAAAGTGTAAAAATCACAATATGTGTCTGATTTGTGATGAAAATTGAAATGTATCACAGTAACATATACTTTTTATATAGCAATATTTACCTGCAGTTTAATGATGACCATTGTTGAAAAATAATTTATGGTTTCAAATTACACTTTGCCATTGGTAGAGACCCAAATCGAAATGAATTCTTGTGAAGGAAGTGGACACCGAGGTTCATTTCTATAAACAATGTGGAATATGACTCAAAAGCAACACAGTAAGGCATGCCTAAGAATACAGTAAAACCTGCCTAAACTAAAACCTAATGTGAACTGGAAACTACAACTAAACACCATGGAGTCAGCTCAGTAGCACCAGTCAGTTCAATTTAGACATGTTTCATTGAACATGCTAATTTGCTGTTCAGTTTAGATAAAACAGCGTCCGGATTACTTTCGGAAATTCCGTCGCTCTTCGGAAAGTTTTAATTTTCACAACTTTTGAATATTAATTCATACTTTTAGGTTAGTGAGGAGGTTATAATAATTTTTCATTTCACTTTAACTCTGTTTTTTTCACCCCTCAGACCCCTTTAAAAAATCACTTCTGGCCATTGTAATGGCCACTATTTTTTTAATGGCCAGAATATCAACCAGAACTTTTTTAATGGTCAAAATATTGACCAGTAATTTCCAACTGGTAGTTATAATAAGCACTATTTTTACACTGGTCAGAATAATAGTTTTTTTTTATTTAATGATGGAGTGGGTGACAATCTATTTTTTTAATGGGTATTATAATGATCATTTTATTTTTCATTACATGAATAAAATGGTCATTTTTTTTTCATGTCACAGATATACCCAGTAATGGCACATTGGGATTGACAGCTCTCCTCTTTTTCCTCCCTCGCTTCAGTTTGCTTCAATTTTAAGCCAGTAAAATTGTAGGTAAACGTAAAATACAAGATTTTGAAAAATTTGAAATATGGAATTATATATCTTGAAATAATATGAAGTTTTGGGTTAATTTGTTTTTGAAATCACAACAGATCATGCACTTGATACTGTTGACTTAATAATATACATTGTATAGTGTAATGCAATAGGTTATTAAACATATAAGATATGACCTGTTTTCAAAATATGGTCTAGACCCTTATCACGGGTGCTAACGAAGTTTGTGCAAACATGAGCCCAGGCTAATCACCCAAAATACCATTGTACTTGATGTCCATTCGAAAATTTGACTATTATATTCATAACTATTCGTATTCATAACTATACTAAACTTGACAATCATTACAAGCACATTCTGTGACATTATTCTTGAGATAAAAATGGACTGACTGAATGAGACTCTGCACTACTTCCTGTTCTTATAAAGGCAATGTCTATCATTTTAATACCTTGAACAAACAAGCAAGACATTCACTACTGAACATTCGAACAGTGTGCAACCCCCAAAATACTCAGCAACTGACTTTCCACCAAAAAAAGTCACATAAACAGCTGGTTACTCCAAAAAGTCACAGGGAGTTACTCCATTAAGTCACATAAACAGCGAGTTATTAATCCGAAAAAAGAGCCTGTCTTTATGAGTGGGGTTAAGCTCAAACATAAACAAAATTCCCATTTTAATAATGACAAAAAACTAAAGTTCAGTCTTCAAATACACCCAAACTACAACATTTTACATTGCAATACTTAATCAGTAACTTTTCATAATGTGTGTTATAAACTGTAGAAGTTTATGTGGAAGACCAGGTCGATGGAAGGTGATTTTAAAGTGGCTTAGACACAATCAACTAAAAAATACCCATGATGCTCTGCTTCATTTTTATATTCTGCTATTATGAATGGTTTAATGCGATATGAAAAATATCTGAAAATATTCCACGACTACTGCATGTGTACAAAACGGTGTTGGGTGGTTCAGTAAGTTATATGGGGGGGGGGGGTCTAGGATAGCGCTCCATGTGTGTAGCTAGCTGACTTAGCAGTGAATGGCATGTTTGTTTGTTCACGGTATTATAATGCTGGACAATAGTAATGTTCATGCTACATGAAGTACTGGCTAAGATTTAAGCTGATGTTTGCATTTTGACTAGACCATGCATTGGGAGGGCCAGTCCTTAGCACGGGCTAAGGGGTGCCATCAGTCGGTGACTTTGTTAAGCAGCTGTTTACGAACGCAAAATTTCTGCAGCTGACATGTTTCGTTCAAATTTATGAAGCGATGTGCACTAAAAAGCGAGCAAAGACGGACCGATTTATTTGGATGCACAGAAACAGTATATAACGGCAATGCAGAGTTTTATTAGTGCATGTCGTAGACAGTGAACCAAATTGGAGTTGTTGTATGCTCTACTACAGCGACCCAATCAGTGTGGAAGCGTGTACAGAGTGATGACTGGTGGGATACTAGTAGACGACTTCTCCAGAAGTCAAAGATATGGTGTTTCGCATGCGTGCGCATGCCGTTTTGGGGTGTAATGTAAATTTGCACATGTGATGTTTTGCTTCTGAGTGTACCAATCAACGTCACAAAAATTCCATTCTATCAACTATCAGCAAACTCGTATCGGAAGCACCACAATGGTTTTAAAAAAAACAATTGAAAAAACTGGTGATATTAATAAAAAAAAATAAGCATTATAAATCAATAAAACATTGAAAAGGAATGAAAAAACAAATATTAAAGGAGAAAAATATATGGTGGTTGGTTTATTTTGGTTAACAGCGTAGTTATGGCACTGTACAATTGCTGTTTATTGGTTTGTTCATAATTGCTGCTTCCCTTGGGAAACAAGTTTGGGTGTTCTTAGCCAGTGCACAGACCCTCAACACTGTGGCCTGTGCTATAACTGTTGGGCCCTCCTGTGAGTGAACACAATTGCGTATAGCTGATATGCAAACATTTGGGATTAGCTTAAATCTTAGCCTGCACTTGGTCAAAGTCCCTCTAAGGACTGTGACTTGGTGTAGCCTGAAACCAGACTACTGTGGATCAGCGATGTTTTGTAATGGATTACCTCCCTGATGAGTACATTTAAATAACAATGGAAACTAGCATATCACTGGCAACACATACAAGGATTTTGGCAAATTTTCACTGTTTTGTATAAAACTATTTTCACAACAACATTAATGTTTCACAATAAATTATACCAAACATATGTATAATTTAGTAGCAGTAAAACTTTTTAAGTTTTTTTTAAATTAAGAATGCACCAATCTCACTAGGAATCTATTCAAATCTAATCCTTAGTGTGCTATTAATAATGGCTCATCAAAGGTATTGAATTACTGAACTGAAACACACATCTTTGTATAGTTTCCAAAACTAAAATATTATTTCATGCTCTGCCCCCTCTCATGTAACAGTTTGTTAAGAATACGTACATTATTTAAAATCATTTTAAAAATGCGACTGGAATGTCCAGGCCCAAACTTCTGCTGCTGCAACATCCGTCTATTCCTGCATGTACATGCAATTGTTTCTCTGAGATTCTGCATGCAGCCAGTTTATTTTTTGAACTGAATAACACATTTCTAGAAGTTTATTTTTACATTTCCAGATAACACTATATATAATTTAACAATTTCAGGAATAGATTAGATTGCTTGCTATTCCATTAGAACCTCTTACTTCCAAGTGTGATTTTTAACAAGCATTTATGTTTAGCTAACCAAAGGGAAACAAAAGCATAGTGACAGGAAGTCACCACAGCCGAAAGTATGACAAAGGCTTACGCTTCAAAAAATGACTGGAAAGTAAATAATTTATAACCAAAGACCGTCTATGCATAAACAACTAAATTTATTTATTTATTTACTTATTGACTCTTACACAATCCCCGGAGGGAAAGAAAATGGTCACAAAGTACAAGGAGAAATATATATATATAAAAAACAAAACAAAAACACAATATACTAAAAAACAAATAACAAATACAATCACTAAATTACTAAATAAAACAAAATCTCTAAAATCTCTAAAAATATCTGGGAGGTACAGCTTTGCAAAGTAAAAAAGTCATATGGGGGAGGGAGGGGGTTAAAACATTGCTTCAAAACATCATCTTAATTATTCAGCTCAGTGTACAAACACATGAAGTACAGAAATTGAATAATTAATGAAAACATTAAACAAAACAAGTATATGTAAGCAATACTAAAAATATGCCATGTTTTGTTTTTGATGTAGTGCACAGCCATAGAGACTGTTTTAGTGGATAATAGTATTTTAGGTTTGCAATGTCATACTCCTCTAGATATTTATCAAGTTTTATTGAGAGGCGATTAGCTTAAGGAGGGGGCTGTGCAAAATGTTTTTTCTCCTCTTTGTTTTTGTGCTATTCTTTTTCTAGTGTAAAATATTTTTTCTCCAAGATGTAGGAATGTCAAATTTTTTCCGATTATTGATCTCTGCAGGATTTTTTCAATATTATGGAAAGCAATGTACAGTGACTCTACACACTTGGAACTTTCAAAATCTGTGTGCAAGCGTAAAACTGATAAACATGTAAATGCTAAACCATTGCATCCATCAATACTGGTTAAACTTTTTTCTTCCCTTAACGTCCATAAATCCTGGTTCTTCAACTTCTTATGTCCCATATATATAGTTTTTTCCTTTTTATAAATTGTCATTATCTGCAAAAAATAATTCAGTTTGCTATTAGCTTACAATGACCAGTTTTTAATTAATACACTTTGTAACCAATTTTGGAAACAAGTGTTTGTGGTGTCTGTGTATGCTGGCATATTTCTGTCCTCACAAATAGCAATGTCGATAAAATGACATCTTGTGATATGTTAATTTCTCCCCTATGCAACTCAGATATACTTCCAAAAAATGATACCCGGTACATTCTGATTGAAAAAATATAAATATCGAAAAATGCATCTAGACAACAGAATAAAATCAAATCAAATTGTTTCCTAACCGAATATATTAAGGGGTTGTGCCATATATACACACAGTTTGTCTTTTGAGAGACTAGGACAGTACATTGCTGTACTTGGGAACCTAATTTCTGAGAACAATAGGGGGATTTAACTTCCTACAAGACAAGAGACAAAAGAATGTTATGTAACAATGCAGCTGCATGATTTTGTCTCTCAAAATAGGAAGCTGTGTACATACAAAATTATTGAGTCCCTCCACAATGGGAATGCCACCATGAATGTACAACTTCATCGATCCCCTGGTACTTTCACAAAATAAATAATTGTATTATAATTATGATCCAATACAATACCATATTTGCTCTAAAATTACACTTGTGGATACTAAATCATGAAAATATTACTTATTTCGACCATTGAAGATCCCTGTAATTTACCTAAGCGCATGTGCTGCTAATAGAGTAATTATAGTAAGTGTAATATTGTTTCTATATTTTTTTTCAAAATCAAGAAAATGATATTAAAAATATAAAAACAGTTTAATTTGAAAAATGATATAATGGTATTCAGATGGTTATGATTTAAGCATAGACCTTAGAAAACAGGGACATACAACTTCTGTCTGAGACAAAAGAAAATCCAGTTTCCTATGTGCAATGTGGGTTTATAACCTCCTGTATAATCTCATTAATACATATACATTTTGTACATGTACCTAGAAGATTTATACATCTGAAACAGTTTATACTAGTATATTTATTTGTCAGTGTATGACGAGTGCACTATGCTATATCTGTTCTAAATATGATAAAAAATCCACTTGTTATAATGACACAAATTTTCACAGGACATTGTTTACTTTTAGCCAGTTTTGTTTCCTTGCAGAGAAACTTACCATTTTTGTTTCCCTTTCCTGATTTCATAGTGGAATAAAAACTTAATTTATTAATTTCACTTGCATCAATAGAATGGACTTGGCTATTTTGATCAAATTTAATTTTTCTGATTTTCCAACCACAAAATTGTCTCATTTTGTGTAGCTACACCCTGGCAGCCATGTGTGGCTTATGAAACAGGAGAGGATGTAACAGTGGTGTTGACATAGATTTATTATCAGTTTCTCTAAGGTGTTAATTTGGTAGAGGATTATAACTAAGCTTACTTGAAAGGGATACCCATGGTAGCATGCCCCTGTTCCCGTTATAAAGACTAAATATTTTTTTGTCCAAGTTGAGCCAGAGTACCCATGATCAATTTGGCTAACCCAGAAACGCCCAGGACTTTTACTGACTGCATATTACACCTTCATTATAATTTGTTTAATTTTCACCCATTTGCCCCTGGATCTTCAATAGTAGTGTTCATGCTACACAAAGTACGGGCTAAGATTTAAGCTAATCTCGTATGTTTGAGTTCATGCACAGAAGGAAACGATGGTTAGCACGGGGTAAGGAACGCCCAAACTTATTAAGAATAGGCAAAAGCTGCAGGAATTTTAACTATGATTGCTCAGTTAGAGTAACTAGGAAGGTTAGTTCTACAGCTATAAAACAATACCAAAGCAAATTCAGAAAGTGCAAATTGCAGAATAACAGGAAGTAGCACAGAGTCTCATCATCAGTTCATTTTTTTCTTGAGTAAATTTCTCTATAAGTGTTAACATTGATTGTCATGCAGGAAATGGCACACCGAAATAAAAAGTTATGAGTATAGTAGTAAATCTCCTAAATGAACATTGAATACAATGGTTTTTTTAGCCGAGCTAAGCGCTCATGCATGTTTTGTTTTGCCTGTGCTAAGGCTCTGGACTGACCAGATTTACTCTGTACTTAGTATTTCTTAACCTGTGTTCATGCAATTTTTTTCTAGCACAGGCTAAGGTATTGGACCTCTTAGCCTTTGCTGAAGAGCTCTGCGTGAATACTACTAATAAGTGTCTTCTGTTTATTCCTTCCTTAGGCGCATACATTTAGGTTCACTTCCCTTTTATATTGATCTCTACAACTCATTCAAATCAAATTAGGCTCAAAGATGGTCAAAAAATATTAGATTTAATTGAAATTTAGTTTAAATCTATGCTAAATTAAAAGTTATTTTGAGTATGGGAGTTTTTTTGTGCGCAAAGAAAATGAACTGTTGCACACTGTGGGCATATATCATCTTATACTAGTTTACAGGAAAAAGGGATTCTGTATGGTATTTGACGTTATGGGCATAATATATATAGTTCATACATGGTTAATAAATTAGATTTCTCAATGTACAGTACACTATTGTTGGTATTGTCTAAAGAGAAAAAAAAAACAATATACATAATCTTTGAAAATTAAAAAAAAAAACATTTTGCAGTCAGTTAAATTATATTAATAATTTGAAAACATTGCCATGAATGGAAACAAATTTACGTTGATGTTTTTTGCAGATTTCAGGAGTTGGAAATAACCTTTGTTTATACTTTTCTTGTATTAACAAACATAGGAGCTAATCCTCATTAACACCTACTTGAGCTTGTTGTTTGACAATTATGAATGATAATGAAACAGTACTTACACAGTGAGCCATGACTCAACAAAAAATTGCGCATTTATTTTTTTCCAAAAAATAGGTATGATAGTACATAAAGCAAATGCCACAGTGTTTTTTTAATTTATATAATTTTTGAAAAACAAAAACTAAAGCCCCAAAAGACTATCCTGCTACACAAACAGCAACAAAAGTATCTAATATTGTATTGAAGTCATTGTAAAATAATTACAAATTCATACCTTGATGTGCCAGTTGCAGTACTGCAATCGTCCTATGATTCAACACCATCTAAATACTCCGCAGGTTATGTAGTCCACCAGCAGTCACTGGCATCAGCGTTACTATAAAATTTCACTGGGGATCGAGGCATTATTCGCGAAATTTCATTTAAGTGTACTTGCAAGCGCCAGTAAAACTTGGAAAAATAAATTCCCACACGTATATTGACTCACACGAGGTAGAAGGTTTTTTTCTGGGCCATTATATTAGTGACATGAACAAAAATACTGGTCATGTTATGTATGTAATGAAAAATAAAATGACCATTATACTGCCCATAAAAAAAAAAAATGTCATCAACTCCATCATTTAAAAAGCAATTGTAATTATTCTGACCAGTATAAAAAACATGGGTCATTAAAACCACCATTTTAAAAACACTGGTAAATATTTTGGCCACTTAAAAAAATCTGGTCAATATTCTGGCCATTAAGATAATAGTGGCCATTATAATGGCCAGAAGTGACTTTTTAAAGGGGTCTGAGGGGTGTAAAAAACAGAGTTAAAGTGAAATGAAAAATTATTATAACCTCCTCATTAACCTAAAAGCACAAATAAATATTCAAAAGTTTTTAAAAATAAAACTTTCCGAAACGCGACGGAATTTCCGAAAGTAATCCGGACGCTGTTATAAGTATTATTGAATATGCAAATTTGGTGTTTAGTTTAGACAGAGTTAATTGAATCTGCAGATTTGTTGTTCAGTTTTGAAAGGGCAGGGTTTGCGCTAGTGTTTTGGCAAGACAAGTCCCACTTACAAAATTTTAAGAAATTGAAATTTGACCCTGGATAACATTATTAGAGATTGGACCTTAGCATGCCTGAAAAACTGGGTCCCTCTTCAGTAATTGGAGTCCGGAAAGCAAAATATGGGGTTAACACGATCCCTGGAAAGGGTTAATTGAATTTGCAGATTTGTTGTGTTGTTAGAAACAA
Organism: Saccoglossus kowalevskii; assembly: GCF_978046115.1. Classification (NCBI taxonomy): domain Eukaryota; kingdom Metazoa; phylum Hemichordata; class Enteropneusta; family Harrimaniidae; genus Saccoglossus; species Saccoglossus kowalevskii. The sequence continues at coordinate 10,214,951 of NC_140657.1, forward strand.
GTTTACTCACAAGGTGTGTTAAGCGGTGCTGATGCCTCTGCTAAGGCAGCTAATGTCGCTAATACTGATGTGGAACTTGATGGTGGATGGCCAGCTTCATCTAAGAACAAAAAATATCAAAGAAAGCTTAGAAAGAACTCCCATGTGCTGAGAGTATTGGAAACACATTAAATATAATTCGAAATCACTTAGCTGAAAACTAATTATGCAAATCAGAAAATTAATATGACCAGATTTGAGTGTAAAACTAATGAGGTCTGCGCAATGTAACAGAAAATCTATGTCTCCAAGTTTAATTGAAATGTGATTAGAACCAAAAAATTATGAATTATTATGCTTATTAGGGAATTAATATGAACAGATTTTTACCCCAAACTAATTAGGTTTGTACATTGTCCTAGAGCATCCTTGTACTAAGTTTCATTGAAATGGAATAATTAGTACCGTGAAAACTCCAAAATTTCGACCCCTCTAAAAATTCGGTCGCCTATTTATTTGCCGGGTTTCGGTGTTTTATTTACCTCCAAATTTTCGACTCCACTAAAAATTGCCGACTCATTCTTATTCGAAAATTGCGACCAGTTTTAGTTTTCCCCCAAACGAAAAAAAACCCGATGTGAGCGTTCAAACGGGACCTTCCTCGAAGGCATGAATCCGGGTTTCTGATTGACTGAGAGATTTTTATTTTATTGGTAACGAAAATATATTCTAAATAAACGAAGTTTCAAATAAAAACGAACACAAAAATCTCGGCATGCTGCGTTTCTGAATTGTTGATTATTACTGTACTCAGTAGTGATTATAATAATGTACACAAAATAAATTTGTTGAATGGTTATGAAATACAAATAAAAGTCAACTTAGTTTCATCGTAAGCGAATGATTCCGGTCTCGTATAAACGTTTGATGCTGTAGGATATCCGCCATGTTCTCTTAGGTCAAATAGGTCAAATCGCTAATTAACCAATCAAAAAGCTGGATGATGCCAACGTGTTCAAATTACCATAGCTTATTTAAATATGTTAATGTTATTGAACGCAATGCAAAAGAGATTGATGTTGTAGTACGATATTTTGGCTTGGATTTAGATGTGAAAACGGCATGATTTTTTTTAAATAAAAAAATTAGTTGTTTTTAAAAAATTAACTGGTCATCTGAAGAATAATTTAACATTGTTCACAGTGATAACAGCTCATTCTCGAAAGGAAGCTTACCCGCTCACGCTAGTCACGATAAAAATCATACACGTGTACTCTTGAATAGACAGACGCCAATGACTACGGTAAAACTTACTCTATTTTAGCCGGCAGGATTGATTGAAATGTTCGAAAAATGACGCCAAAATACACCTTAAAAGTCCCATTTTATTTTCTTAAATCCCATTTTATTTTTTAATCCAAGGGCGAATTTACGGCAGAATTTGGTTCCTCAAGTAAGGGACACGTGAGCTTTGATTCTAACCGGATACATTGCACTGGGTCGAGGAGATAGTTTGCTAAACTTCCATGTATCTTTTGTCCAATGGGTACCTGTACTTCGAACATTCGCAAGTTTTCCTAGGTAGTGCGAGACAGCTTTGTCTTTTGACCTATTAGTTTTGTGCTGACCTCTTTTCCGCGTCTTGATGTTTTGTTTTGCTTGTCATAATACTCACTGATTGATGACTTTGTTTAGATTTTGAGTTACAACTCGGCCACGACCTTTGCTTTTACCGTGAAACATGGGGAAGTTTACGTCAATTGACGGACATTGCATTTTTTAAAAACTAATGAAGCACACTGTCTATCATCCCCATTTTTTCATTTGCTGATTTCTATTCTGAAAAATTCGACCGTCCGAAAATGCACCTTAATTTTGACTAAAAACACGTCACATTTCTAACACCAATTATTTAAAACCGGTCGAAATTTTGGAGTTTTTACGGTACTTTAGATATCAGTGTGAAAGCTTAAAATTGGTTAATTATGCAAATTAGGTAATTAATATGTACAGATTTTAACCCACAATTATTCAGGTCTGTCTATTGTCCTACAGCATCCATGTACATTCATTGATATGTGATGTATAGTACCTGAGATATCAGTGTGAAAGTTGGTTAATTATGCAAATTAGGTGATTAATATGCACAAATATTTACCGGAAACTAATTGGGTCTGCATAATTCTAGATTCATTGAAATGTGATGATTAGTACTTTAGATATCAGTAGAAAAGCTGAAAATTAATTATGCAAATTAGGTAATTAATATGCACAATTATTTACCCTAAAACTAATCAGGTCTCTGCATAGTCCTAAAGGATCTATGTACCAAGTTTCATTGAAATGCGATGATTAGTACTTGAGATACCCGTGGAAAAGCTGAAAATTAACTAATTATGCAAATTAGGTGATTAATATGCACAAATATTTATCGAAAACAATCAATCTCTGCATAGTCCTTGAGTATGTAAGTACCAAGTTTCATTGAAATGTAATGCTAACTACTTATATCAATGCTGAAAATTAATTAATTATGCAAATTAGGTAATTAATATGTACTGATATTACCATAAAAACTATCAGGTCTGTGCAGTGTCGTATGACATCTATGTACCAAGTTTCATTGAAATGTGATGATTAGTACTTGAGATATCAGTGGAAAAACCGAAAATTGACTAATCATTATGCAAATTAGGTAATTAGTATCCACGGATTATTACCAAAAACTAATCAAAACCTAGCATTAGTTCAGAGCATCTATGTACCAAGTTTCATCAAAATCCAATGAGTGGTTGTTTAGATATCAGTGGAACAGTCATGGAACCACTAAAAAATAGCTAATTATCATGCAAATTAGGTAATTAATATGCACGGATTTTTACCAAAAATTAATCAAATCTGCGCATATGTTCAGAGCATCTATGTACCAAGTTTCATCAAAATCCAATGAGTGGTTCTTTAGATATCAGTGGAACAGTCATAGAACAGCTAAAAATTAGCTAATTATCATGCAAATTAGGTAATTAACGAGCATGGATTTTTACCAAAACCTAATCAAATCTGCGCATTGGCCCAGAGCATCTATGCACCAAGTTTCATCAAAAACCGATGTATGGTTCTTGAGATAGCAGTGGAACAGTCGGACACACATACACACATACACACATACACACATACACACATACAGACACACTAACTGCAAAGACTCACATTTTGTGCTTCGCACATGGGAGTCAAAAATCCAGAAGTTAAACTCATTCTTTATCACCAGAGAAGTTATTATTACTAACATATCACTATACCACTAGATTCTGGACAAAGCAGTGTTTTCCACAATGGCTTTTGACTTTTAGCTTTTAGCTATGATTGGGGTTCATCGATCAACAATAGCTCGTAATCTGCTGTGACAACATTGTCCGCAAGTTGCTTCAACAACAAACAAACAACACCTTTATTTTATCTCCAGAAGCGAATGACCAGCCAGTGCACACACATGCAAAATATAAACATGTACGACAACCTATATGGCAGGCAACTGTGAGAGTGTGTGTGAGTGATGTAGTTTTTGAAACAGCTATTATCAGATATGAATCACTGCTATTCCTTATTGAACCAAACAAACAGATATCAAATTGAGCAAGCACTGAACAGTGTCATCTCTTGTATATCCATGCTGGAACATAGATTATTTTCAAGTTGAGTGCCGTCACTCTCTTCCCTGGATTTGACCTTTGACCACAATCTCTGAACAAGGCTAGCATTGTTGTTATGTTGGCAGGCCGATATAGAACTTTTAAAAGGTAAGCAATATTTTAGATTTTACTTTATTCTTAAACTAATACATTTAGGTAGATTTTGTAACAGATATTTGTATTTTTTTTTTTTCTCAGAGGAAAATAAAAATAAAATATTGGGTTTCACGGTCAAGTAGTACAACATATTCATTATTATAAACCAGCACTGAAAACAATAAAAATTACTGCTCTTCAAAAGGTTGTATCATTTGTTCAAACACTCAGAACTACAAATCGGTCAATAAAATTGTTGTACTGCTTTTGCACATACTTTGCTGTAACCTCACTAATACTTACTTGACATACTGATAACAGAATGATTGTCTTTGACGGCAGCTGCCGCTGTCACCAATGTCTGTATATTACTAGCTGATGTAGTTGTTGTGGTTTCAGTCGCAGTATTTTCAGATATTGTTGAATGAGATGTTCCATTAACAAGACTAAACTGTAAACAACAATATGTTGATGTGAGTAAGCATGTACAAATGTAATCCCAACATGACCAAATACATTTATAATGTGTCAATGTTTTCAATACTTTTGAAATCATCTGCATTTTATTATGTTATTTTCATACAAAGATCTTTAACATACATGTATGCTACATAGTGTAATGTAACCTTTTCACCGCCACTTCCCTGTTTTCATCACAAATTCACAAAATAGTCCTGCACTTCTCGTCAGAAGGTTGGGACAAAAATTGCCAAATTCTTTGAGTAAAAACTAAATATTTATCTAAATTTTGTCTGTTGGCTCCAAAATTAGGGTTTATTTCAGGAAACATTCAAAAATACATGCATAGAAAAAGTGTGTATAAACATGGAAAAGAAAAGGTTAAATAATAATTTATTTGCATGATTTATAATTTATTAGCTTCTAAAGTCTTAACCTGTCCTAGAATTGTGATTTCATGACTTCACAATCATTTCATAGTGAAACACAGATTTGCCATATTTGTTGAGCACAAATAAACCTACTATTGACCGTTTAGATCTGACAAGTCAGAATAGTTCATTAAATAGTATATTTCATAGTACAGTGTTAGCTTTATCCAATTCTCAAATTGGTGATTGTATAAGTGCAGTAGTCCAAAATGTAGTTGATTTAGCCAAAAAATTTTATTAATGGAAATATTTTTTTCAGAGTCATTGGTAGTATCTAGAGATAATTGGAAATTTAAACACAACTAATATGAATAGATAAAATAAATACCTGTGCATTTTGTAGTAATAGTATCATTTCATGATTGTCTTTATCTATGGCTATTTCTAAAGCTGTCTTGTCAAACTGAATTAGGAGAAAACAAATTTCATTGTTAAGTTCACTGACAATATCAGGATGATTTATTTAAAAAGAACATTCAACCTTTTGTGCATTTTCCTGTCGAGACCAAGGGGTTCATATCACAGAAGGGATGATTTAGTGAAATTAAACCCAGTGAAAATAACTTTTTCCTGTATATACAACTAATCAAAAATTAGAGAAAATAAACTCTCCAGCTAAAATAAAGTGTTTTACAGTATTTGGATATGGATGTCATGCATGTTCAGTCACCAAAGTTTCAGTCCTGTGTGGTATGGATTTGGGCGTTGTGTGTGTTCAGTTACCATATACCAATCCTCAGTGCGGCATGGATTATTGACAATTTGTCAAAATTCAATTCATAATCCTCACACCCTTGTCTGGTCAATTCGCAGTCAAGAGTTTCCTAACTGTCCCCCAAAATGATGTCAATTTGGGAATATATCACGGATTGGTGAAATAAGCATTCTACATAGGGGAAAGATGTCAGTACATACTATGCGCAAGCACTCAAACAATAAACATGCAAATGCTTTTAATTCAGAAATCAGAAATTGAAAGCCAGGCTATGAATATCAGAATCGGTTTGCACATGCAAACCAAAAGTATAGTATGAATGAGAGGTAGGATAAGTCTCAAACATACTTACCTTATTTAAATATCCTATATCTGCACCATTTCTTATCAACAAATCAATTACATCAAGGTGTTCTCTTTCAACTGCCCAATGAAGTGGTGTCATTTTAAGCTGTCAATAGAAACAACACTATTACTGGTAGGTTCAAATAACAAAATACTGGAATCAGCATCCAGTCATAAATATACATTCATATGTGTTTATGTTGTGTGTGCTTGCACTCTGAACATAATCTGAAACAAGAATTTCATGAATTACTATAACTCACATTAAAGCTGTTTTATTAATAGAACCATAGTAATCCCATGATGCATCACTTGCCCTGAAACACAAAGAATGACATCACTTACCCTGAAACACAAAGAATGACATCACTTGCCCTGAAACACAAAAAATGACATCACTTGCCCTGAAACACAAAGAATGACATCACTTGCCCTGAAACACAAAGAATGACATCACTTGCCCTGAAACACAAAGAATGACATTACTTGCCCTGAAACACAAAGAATGACATCACTTGCCCTGAAACACAAAGAATGACATCACTTGCCCTGAAACACAAAGAATGACATCACTTGCCCTGAAACACAAAGAATGACATCACTTGCCCTGAAACACAAAGAATGACATCACTTGCCCTGAAACACAAAGAATGACATCACTTGCCCTGAAACACAAAGAATGACATCACTTGCCCTGAAACACAAAGAATGACATCACTTGCCCTGTAACACAAAGAATGACATCACTTGCCCTGTAACACAAAGAATGACATCACTTGCCCTGAAACACAAAGAATGACATCACTTGCCCTGAAACACAAAGAATGACATCACTTACCCTGAAACACAAAGAATGACATCACTTGCCCTGTAACACAAAGAATAACATCACTTGCCCTGAAACACAAAGAATGACATCACTTGCCCTGAAACACAAAGAATGACATCACTTGCCCTGAAACACAAAGAATGACATCAGTTGCCCTGAAACACAAAGAATGACATCACTTGCCCTGTAACACAAAGAATGACATCACTTGCCCTGTAACACAAAGAATGACATCACTTACCCTGAAACACAAAGAATGACATCACTTGCCCTGTAACACAAAGAATGACATCACTTGCCCTGAAACACAAAGAATGACATCATTTGCCCTGTAACACACAGATTTATGTAACTACTTACCCTGGATGTCTTATTGCATGCAGATATGAAAAAAAAATGACATCAAAATACTTTGTTATGAAACATTCTTTTGTTTCCCAGATCAAGTAGCCAGGGGTTTTTCTAGAAAAAAAACTGCAAGAGGGAGCACTGCAATTTAGCAGCGCCACCAAGTTGGGGAGATAGGGTTCTCCCGACCAGGATGTGGAGTTTTTGATAATTTTAAGTTAAAATGGAGCATTTTATGGCTTCCTTGGGGCCAAAATTACTATCAGACAGATCACAGTTGAAGACTGCGGCCACATGTGATTCCTGGTCAATCAGAATTTTACGGTTGCCAGACTGCTCCCTCGGGTAAGAGGGCGCATGACCATCGCATGAGGGTGCTGCACCCCTGTTCCCTTGTTTAAAAAAATCCCTGAAATAGCTAATTGCTTCATTGTTCATAGTGTGACATGCACCATAAAATTATCATTTCAGTTAGTCTAACCTGTTCATAATGGATACAGGATCTTGTGTCAACACTACATATTTCCTAACCACCATGAGCACAGCTTCAATCTCACCGAGATGTGGAATGTGACAACCACAACCTTTAATATTATGGAATGAATGAAAACTTACCATATCTTTTGAATTAATATCAGCACTATGTTTTAATAATAATTCTACAATCTGTGCATGACCTTCTTGTGCTGCCATGTGTAGTGGTGTTCTATCTACTTTAGTTCTTGCATCACGACTAACTCCTGCCCGAAGTAACACTTCAGCAGTCGTCACATGACCCATTTGAGCTGCCATGTGAAGAGGGGATGTACCCAGCTGTAAAAAATAAGTAAATGAATGATATTCCTTGTCCTTGGCTGCTAACTTGTCACTTATGCAGATACTCTGACAGTTTGCCTGCAACTCTGACAGGTTAAATAACCACAACTCTGAAGACTCTAATTTTATTGTAAAGCTGTTATGTACATTTACAATTTCCAATTTAATTAAGAGACGACGTCAAAAGATGGATGTTGGATAAAAAACTTATTTGCTTTAGTTTTGGGGGAGGGTGACCTCAGAAGTTTCCATCCTACAAAAACGATTTTATTTTTTAATGTAGTCAAACAAATCTTGGAGTATTTGTAGTTTTTTTTTTTTTCTATCCAATCATGGACAAAAATTACAGAAAATGAAAAATAACACATCCAAGACGAGAAAATGGTTTGGTCCGAGTGTAAATATGTACTACAAATGAGGTCAATTTCAGGGAATGGACCTAGAACCAACTGCAATGCAATACTACTGTCCGATTATAAATTTGTATTTAATGGTGAACGTAGTCCTACACTATGATCCATATATCAATTACGTTCGGGGGGGGGGGGGGGGTAAAAAACTAAAGGAATTAAGTTTTTTATCCTACATTGAACTTTTGATGTTGTCCCTAGCACATTAGACAAAACAAGAACAAAACATCCCTGACACTTTCCAGCTGAATGAAAGTAAATATGAAGCTTGGTTTGTGATGCATTGAAAGCAAATAAACATGAGACCACTAGGATAGAATTATCGACAATACAAGAAAAGTCAAGATTCACCAAGCAGGAATGATTGAAAGCCATTGTGAAATAAAGAAATAATTCAGTATCAATAAATCTATCATCACTTTTAAATTAGTTTTGAAGTAAGATACCCACTAACCCAAGAGAGAGTGGAGATAGATTACAACCTAAATTCTTATCCATTATTAACCACGTGTACGGACAACTAAACACAACGAAAGAACTGTATTTGTAAATCAAAACCAGAGACACATTTTCATAATCGACTGTACATCACCTTTGCCCCCCTCACTATTTGCACAATTTTTATATTCAGGCTTACACGTCAGGCTTACAGGTTATGAAACCTTGCTGTCGAACATTGGGCTCTGCCGTTCTTTGTCAAAATCAAGGTCAATGGTTCTTATTACAAGTTACGATGTTTTAGGATATTAACATTTATCCTACTTGAAGTTTATCCTTAAACAATGGTTGACTGTCTGAGTGATCACTTTCCATTTTTGAAAACACTGCTTTAATTCTTATATTAGCCATTTTCGTCTTATTTTTTTTTCGAAAAACAGTAAGACTTGTAAGCAAGTTTACATCCAAAGATGAACTTCTAACTTTTGCTTACATTAGAGCCTTGTACATGTACATGCAAGTCTTGAGAATTATTCACAAGTCAATATAGAAACAAGGAAAGAAACTTGTGCAAAACGGGACAATATAATAAGTGAACTGACCCAATCTGTTGTAAATGGTGCACCATTTGCCATCAATGTTCTCACTTCTTCATCTCTGCCATTCTTAGCAGCTTCCAGCAACCTCTTGCCAAGGTCAACTAAAGACATGATTATCTGAAACAAGAACAAGGGACATTACTAGTAATTCAGTATTTCATTCCGGGTCTGTACAACCAGTAGGTTATGCAGTCTCCTTCTCCATAAACCATGGCTGTTTCGCACTCTCAACTGAATAATCCAAATTTTCCCAGCGATGTATTGCATATAATATAATAATCCTCTTATATGATCATGAGCTGGTGGGGTGAAATTTTAAAGCCTGTCATTTAAAAATACTTTAAATTGGAAAAAAGAACAACAAAACACATCTATTTGTAATAAAATATACATATATACATATATATATATATTGCAAGTATTTTTCAGTAAATTTCTATCTCTGTAATAGTTTTTAAAACAACCATTTTGATTGCGATGAAATTAAAGGCCGTACCGCCAGGAATCCGGATACAAAGTTGATGCCGTGGTGTGTAATTACTCGTACTACACCCAAAATATGCTTACCGTGATTGAAAGCCATCACATTTTCATCACTCGGTGTAAACATTTCTTTCAAAAAATTAGGAGTTATGTCGAAAAATATGAGGATATGCGAGCAAGGAACAACGCAGCCGACATTTTGTATAAGACGCGTATGTTTTTGACACCCCACCGGAAGCAGTTCCCGACACCGCGAATCGCATGCCCCAATCTCTTTCACTGATAGACATAGCCAGCCCAAATTCACAGAATTGATTCTTAGATAACAGTTCCTTACCTGAGGACTGTCCGATTTTCAAAATATTGGGTAATAACGACAGAAATTGCGTTGAAAAGTCGAGAAAATTTCAGCCGCCGGAAGTGCATTTGTTATTTCCGGAAGCACATGGGTAAGGCATTTTTATCCTTCCGCAAACCCTGGGAAAGAAGTTCCGCACGTATATCGTGATTATGAAATAACATTTCACTATTTATTTTATGCCGAAAAATATACTTTTAAAGTGGTGTAATAATAATGCTATGTTGATTAGTTACGTATTTTACGCCCAACTCGTGTCTAAATGACACGTACGTCCGTACTATATTTTTGGCGTAGTGTTTTAATCCACACACAAAGAGAATAATCTCTCGCAAAGTCACGAGTACCATATTCTCGCGATCATTACTGATTACCAATCACACTATAAACTTCATAAATATTTTCAAAATTAATGGGTGATACAAACCTGAATGTACAAATAATAGTTGCCCAGTCTATCAAAAATAACACGAACCTTAGACAGCAACATCTTCTGGCAAATTAACATAAATACTTTTCTCTTTTTTAATGCGTTTTTTGTTTCATTTAATTCTTTTCTATGTTTCATTGATTCACTGTATATTGCTTTTGTATATTTTTTTTATCTATTTTTTTATTATCACCAGCTTTTTAATTGTTGTGCTTTAGATAGTACTAGTAATTTATGTACAATTCGTAAGTTTTAAATATGTGTTCTAGTAGTTAGTGTAACCAGTTTAATACTTTTTGAGGAATTTTATGTGTTTCAATAAAACAAACAAACAGTAGGATTGAAAATAAATAAGATGTATGTAGTGCGCTTTTAATTCTGATTGCCGGCAATTTTTTTTTTTAAATCTTTAAAAGTCGACAAAACCTCTCTAAAGATCAGATTGTTTTTGATCAGACTGACAACTTTTGAGTTTGTTGGAATTATGATTTATTGTGATATGTGACATTTAAAACGTGAGGTTCACATAGAGAATTGTTGTCAATTACCCCCCCCCCCCCCCCCCCCCCCCTAGTAAGCTCGCACATTGAGCGCCAGGGATGGTGAGCAAAAATTTAGTGCCGCCACACCCGGTCTGTAACGAGAAGAATAGTCTAGTAGCTATAGCTCCCGGGGACAGTTGATATATATCTGGGTAGGGAGGTGCCCCTGGGTGCTCAAAGGTGTGACCGTTTTTATACCTGGAAAGTGGCAAAATCTATACCCATATTTATACCAAAGTATAATTTTTGTCATCACTGTTTATTCCAAATAAAACAGTTTTGTCATCACTGTTTATTCCAAATAAAACAATTTTGTCATCACTGTTTATTCCAAATAAAACAGTTTTGTCATCACTGTTTATTCCAAATAAAACAGTTTTGTCATCACTGTTTATTCCAAATAAAACAATTTTGTCATCACTGTTTATTCCAAATAAAACAATTTTGTCATCACTGTTTATTCCAAATAAAACAATTTTGTCATCACTGTTTATTCCAAATAAAACAGTTTTGTCATCACTGTTTATTCCAAATAAAACAATTTTGTCATCACTGTTTATTCCAAATAAAACAATTTTGTCATCACTGTTTATTCCAAATAAAACAGTTTTGTCATCACTGTTTATTCCAAATAAAACAATTTTGTCATCACTGTTTATTCCAAATAAAACAATTTTGTCATCACTGTTTATTCCAAATAAAACAATTTTGTCATCACTGTTTATTCCAAATAAAACAGTTTTGTCATCACTGTTTATTCCAAATAAAACAATTTTGTCATCACTGTTTATTCCAAATAAAACAATTTTGTCATCACTGTTTATTCCAAATAAAATAATTTTGTCATCACTGTTTATTCCAAATAAAACAGTTTTGTCATCACTGTTTATTCCAAATAAAACCATTTTGTCATCACTGTTTATTCCAAATAAAACAGTTTTGTCATCACTGTTTATTCCAAATAAAACAGTTTTGTCATCACTGTTTATTCCAAATAAAACCATTTTGTCATCACTGTTTATTCCAAATAAAATAATTTTGTCATCACTGTTTATTCCAAATAAAACAATTTTGTCATCACTGTTTATTCCAAATAAAAGAATTTTGTCATCACTGTTTATTCCAAATAAAACACTTACCTATGGATCTGAGGTCGGGATCCGAGGTGGAGATATACGATCATATACATTACCGATATTTATACCTATCTTGACCATAAATAAGACCTAAAATCCAAAAACTGAGACCCATTTCATGGGCACGTCCCCATTAGGCAAGTTCTATGTATCCCCCGGGCTATAGTTTCCCGGATACACAGGTAACCTAATATATTCAAAGAAAAGGGGAATACCCGAACATTTCTAACACTGGCGTTAGACAACACAATACTAAATATTCGGGATGCGTGTTTTGTCGACGTTAAAGTGTGACGCAAGATTGACTTCGTACCTGACCTGATTCAAGTTGATTCCAAGAAATATCAGAGAGTGTACCCTGGGAAATCTCCCACTAATATTATCTTCCACCATGGTTACTAGTGACCGTGCTTCCACGGAATGACCAGCTATAATCAAACCCCAGGCTGTGTTTGTACAAATGAAAGTGCTGTCATGGGCACTATTTGACAATTTTTGTGATTTTTTTTGTCACTGTGACTGATGTACATTCTTAGTGAGTGACTGCATTTATGCACAGTCATAGGGGTGATCTAGGACTTTCCGCGCGTTTTAAAAATTATGTAAATTCACATTATGACGTCAGAGACCATGAGATCATTGGCAGATTTAGAAGAGCCTGAGGAGTTCACTATTTGTTTCGCCTATACATTAGTTTAAAGGGAATCTCAATCCAAACAACATAATGACCCCTAAAGAAAAAGCTCCACAAATGTAGGAGAATGCAATTTACACTTTTTTATATCAGTTTTCATTCTCTGGATATTCAACTTTTCATCGGTATTATGTAGTCAGCCATCTTGATTCTCAAGCAAAGGATTATGGGTAAAGTATGACATCATAGAATCTGTTGTCAGAAATTGAGAAAATTATTTCATCTATAACTTCAAAAGTTGAACTAGCTAGGGAGTCCCTGATAGATGGACTATGTTTATATGGAAATTGATATTGTATGGCTAGGGAGTCCCTGATAGATGGACTGTGTTTATATGGAAATTTATATTGCACGGCTAGGGAGTTCCTGATAGATGGACTGAGTTTACTGGAAATTTATATTGCACGGCTAGAGAGTCCCAGATAGATGGACTGTGTTTATATGGAAAGTGATATTGTACGGCTAGGGAGTCCCTGATAGATGGACTGTGTTTATATGGAAATTTATATTGCACGGCTAGAGAGTCCCTGATAGATGGACTGTGTTTATATGGAAATTGATATTGCACGGCTAGAGAGTCCCTGATAGATGGACTGTGTTTATATGGAAATTGATATTGCACAGCTAGGGAGTCCCTGATAGATGGACTGTGTTTATATGGAAATTGATATTGCACGGCTAGAGAGTCACCGATAGATGGACTTTGTTTATATGATAGAAATTGATATAGCACGGCTAGGGAGTCCCTGATAGATGAACTGTGTTGATCTGGAAATTGATATTGCACAGCTAGGGAGTCCTTGATAGATGGACTGTGTTTATATGGAATTTGATATTGCATGGCTAGGGAGTCCCTGATAAATGGACTATGTTTATATGGAAATTGATATTGCATGGCTAGGGAGTCTCTGATAGATGAACTGTGTTGATATGGAAATTGATATTGCACGGCTAGGGAGTTCCTGATAGATGGACTGTGTTGATATGGAAATTGATATAGCACGGCTCGGGACTCACCGATAGATAGACCGTGTTTATATGGAATTTGATATTGCACAGCTAGGGAGTCCCTGATAGATGGACTGTGTTTATAGGGAAATTGATATTGCATGGCTAGGGAGTCCCTGGTAGATGGACTGTGTTGATATGGAAATTGATATAGCACGGCTCGGGACTCACTGATAGATAGACCGTGTTTATATGGAATTTGATATTGCACAGCTAGGGAGTCCCTGATAGATGGACTGTGTTTATGTGGAAATTGATATTGCATGGCTAGGGAGTCACCGATAGATGGACTTTGTTTATATGATAGAAATTGATATAGCACGGCTAGGGAGTCCCTGATAGATGAACTGTGTTGATCTGGAAATTGATATTGCACAGCTAGGGAGTCCTTGATAGATGGACTGTGTTTATATGGAATTTGATATTGCATGGCTAGAGAGTCCCTGATAAATGGACTATGTTTATATGGAAATTGATATTGCATGGCTAGGGAGTCCCTGATAGATGGACTGTGTTGATATGGAAATTGATATTGCACGGCTAGGGAGTTCCTGATAGATGGACTATGTTGATATGGAAATTTATATTGTATGGCTAGGGAGTCCCTGATAGATGGACTGAGTTTACTGGAAATTTATATTGTATGGCTAGGGAGTCCCTGATAGATGGACTGAGTTTACTGGAAATTTATATTGTATGGCTAGGGAGTCCCTGATAGATGGACTGTGTTTATATGGAAATTTATATTGTATGGCTAGGGAGTCCCTGATAGATGAACTGTGTTTATATGGAAATTTATATTGTATGGCTAGGGAGTCCCTGATAGATGGACTTTGTTTATATGATAGAAATTGATATAGCACGGCTAGGGAGTTCCTGATAGATGAACTGTGTTGATATAGAAATTGATATTGCACAGATAGGGAGTCCCTGATAGATGGACTGTGTTTACTGTAAATTGATATTGCACGGCTAGGGAGTTCCTGAGAGATGAACTGTGTTGATATGGAAATTGATATTGCACAGCTAGGGAGTCACCGATAGATGGACTGTGTTTATATGGAAATTGATATTGCACGGCTAGGGAGTCATCAATAGATGGACTATGTTTATATGAAAATTGATATTGCACGGCTAGGGAGTCCCTGACAGATGGACTGTGTTTACTGTAAATTGATATTGCACGGCTAGGGAGTCCCTGATAGATGGACTGTGTTGATATGGAAATTGATATTGCACAGCTAGGGAGTCACCGATAGATGGACTGTGTTTATATGGAAATTGATATTGCACGGCTAGGGAGTCATCAATAGATGGACTATGTTTATATGAAAATTGATATTGCACGGCTAGGGAGTCCCTGACAGATGGACTGTGTTTACTGTAAATTGATATTGCACGGCTAGGGAGTCCCTGATAGATGGACTGTGTTGATATGGAAATTGATATTGCACAGCTAGGGAGTCACCGATAGATGGACTGTGTTTATATGGAAATTGATATTGCACGGCTAGGGAGTCATCAATAGATGGACTATGTTTATATGAAAATTGATATTGCACGGCTAGGGAGTCCCTGACAGATGGACTGTGTTTACTGTAAATTGATATTGCACGGCTAGGGAGTCCCTGATAGACGGAGTGTTTATATGGAAATTGGTATTGATAGGTAGCTGTATATAAGCCATACATTTTAAATGGCTAAAACACAGGGAATGACAGCAAATTCTTATGGCTATACACTCACTAACAAATGCTAGCGATGTAATGTGAGCATGACTGGATACTCCTTTTGCGGCCCGAAATCGTGCAGCGGAAGCGATTGAGGGCAGCAAAATCTGTACCTATTCCATAAATGTTTTGACATGTATCTTAAAGGTGTAATTACAATTTTAATATGGCATGGCTGCAAGCACACAACGTAATTTAGAATGACGCGTTTTGTTTACATTGATGAAAGTCAGGCACACTGGGCTGGTGTGATACAGGAAATTATTGCCCTGATATGAGGGCGCACTTTCCATGGTGTTACGAGTCAGGGCAATCGAGGTATGTGATAGAAAGTAATATAATACAATTTAGTATTTGAAATGCGCATTTTTATTTTTAAAATTGTTTGATCAAGTTGCCTTCACCCAAACTCCTGTTGCTGTTGCTGCTGCTGCATTTATCATGAAGGCTTTGACTGTGAAAATATGTGGCAGTATAGTTGATCAGTGGTAATTAAATCTCATGCGCAAGTTGTTACATCACATGCATTCTTTAAGTTATACCCCCCCCCCCACAAATTGTACAACTCTCTATTCAGTCAGCTGGGTACAAGTGTAATAAAATAAATGCAATTTATTTACGATTAATTACTATATAAGTGTCACCATTCTGAATATGGCTCCAAAGACGACAAAAGTTGAGAAATATTTTTTTTTCCAGATTCCTACAAACCAATGGGGTATCCAAAGTGGAAATCACTGTCAACTGCGAGGATCCAATCAGTAGTGTATTGTTTTGGTCACGTAGTTCGGGCACAATGCTGATATTAAAGTAACCTGGAGTTGATTTTTTTTTATAGCATCACCAATATACATTTTCTATTTATGTCAAAAAATGGTCACTATAACTATGGCATTAAGTGCTTTAAAATCCTATGAGGTCTTAGTGATGTGAAATTTTTGTCGCAACTGTCACAAAATCATGTTTTCAAGGTATTTTTTGGTCTAAATACTTGATTGAGTTATTTAGTTAAAAACTGTAAACAATGTGTTAGCAAAATATGTGGTCATTGTTGAGAACATGCCCACCTAACACCTATTTACCAAAGCCAATATACTTTTAATGGGGTCACATGCCAACCTTTAGCCAAAAAGTATTCTGTAATTTTATGGACTTATTTTAGATTACAGCAGAGCTAAAACAGAAATAAACAGAGTCATTGTTGATAGGGTCCACCCAATCTGATTAAAATAAGATCCTGGTTGGCTTAATTTTTAAAATTTTAATTTTAGTATATTTTTTTATTATTAATATTAATTTTTACTATTATTACTAATAATTTTATTGATTACCATTCGTTTTAATATTTGCTCTTTACAATAAATTTGCAGCACCCGGTGGCTTTCATAAACAAACCAATTATCACACCTAAATAATTGTAACATCAAAAAATAATTAAAATAATAATAGTTATATTAAAAAAAAAATTAAGCCAACCAGGACCTTATTTTAATCAGATTGGGTCCTCCAAACACTTATCAATTTTATTAATATTGACTTGGTAGTATCAATATATGATAGCTTAAATTGCTTGGAATTACGTTTATGCATATCAATGGGGTATGTATGTATATATGTATTGAATTCTATCCAATATTAAGAAAGGGAAGTAGCAACAAAGAAACAATAACCATCACCAGCATCACAAACTGCATTCCTTGTTGTTCTGTTTGTAATGTGGTCTTTGTTGAATGGTTCTCATGTGTATTCATTATAGTTTCCCGTGCTTTATTCCATACACCCGGACCCGTGAGTCGATATGTGGCAGGATAGCATGGTCCAAACATTATAGCGTAGGCTAACTTGGGATCTGTCAGTAGAAGCTTCCAGAAATTTGGCTTGGCTCCAATTAAGTCTGCAAGTCTGTCTTGGTATTGTACTAAATTGACCTGAAAAAAAGTAATATTGAGATGAATTCTTGCATAAACAGTACATCACAATTATAGGCAGAGTTATCAATAGCTAGCTTGTAAGGAGTAGATCATTAGTTTCATTTTGATACCTAAATGTAAAGTACAATAGTCATTTTTTTCATCCTGAAAATAGAAAGTTTAATGAGTTATATTATTTTGGTTATTCAGTATGGTAGCATTGATAAAAAGGTAAAACCAAGCCATCCCTTTTTGTTGTTGTAAATAAAATAGAAATAATATCATATACTACCAACATTTTTCCATTAAAATTTTATGTGGTTTCAAAGGTTTGAACATTTTTATCTTTCAAACCCTTTAGTTTTGTACAATTACACTAAAATACTGACATTGTCAGCCATGAAAAGGTATTTATAATCTACAATAACACTGTTTCCTATCGATGTTCCATGACTTCATCATTAGTCATTAGCAAAATAAACGTGAAACAATTGACTTACAACAACTCCATGTTTTCCAAATCTCTCATAGAATTCATCTTTACGTATTTTTATTTCCTTCATCATTGATTCTTCATCAGGTAAGTTGCATAGTCCTTTGAACACTCGAGTTGACCATCTGGCTTGTAGCTCAAAGCCCGGTCCTGCAGATGCAGGACCCCCAACAAAACCAATGAACGCCAAGGTGTGCTTTTTCAGATGAGGCGGAAACACATGTAAATACAGTTCAAGGTTGTCAAACCCATCTATGAAATCAATGAAGGGAGAGAATATAAACAATAACATACTTTATATTACATGCATAATGTATGATTCTTTATTTAAATCAACAAACTACTACTTTCTCCAAAACAACCCCACACATGTTAAAAGATGCAGTGTGCAGTTATAATAATAATAATAAAAATAGTTTAGTACGCAACTGATATCATCCCAAATTGTGACATCATCACACACTTGTCAAAACTTTAGATTTATAACCCTTACCAAATTGTACGCCCCAATAGTATATTAATTGCATACATATTCTGTACTAAAAGTATACTTTTTTTTTTGAAATTGTGTACATTATACAAAATTAAAGTACATACAAGGAAACAGCAGTACATTATTTGCATACACACTTTATACAAATTCATTAATGTGTATTTGTTGTATTGTATAATTTACATATACATAAAATGTAAAATGTATATTATGTATATATTAACAGTACAAATTATTGACTTGGCATCTTAACAAATATAAGTATTATTTATAAGTATACATAGAATGTACAAAAATTGGACTTATGGGATAACACATTTCCCACCAGAGTCGTTTAGAGTTTGCGTAATTTATTTTTTTTTTTTTAAATTTTTTTTTTGTGTGCCAGGCGACAGTTTCGAACATTGAATGTCACTGTTGTCTCTCCTGACCTTTTTGTATGTGCAAATTGCAAGTGCTAGTGCTGACACATAGTGCATTTTGCCACAGAAGTATATTTTCTGTTTGGGACTACATGTACATGACAGGGCTGTGCGGCCATCTCCCTATCAAATAGCAATTTAATGCACTATCCTGGCGTCAACCAGGCTCGGTCAAACACAAGCACTTGCGGACTTTAACCAAGGTTCCCCCAAAGTCACATTCGTAAGTGAATGAATCTCGGCGAGTGGATTGGCCTTTCTATTAAGGCTGTGGCACACTCCCCCAGGGTAGGTGTCGACCCTTTTTGATGTTCAGCCTATGGTAGGATTTAAACTTGGGTCTACCGATCATGAGTCTGATGCGACAACCACTATGCTACCAGCGACCGGTGTGTTTGCCTAATTTGCATATATTAAAAATTATCCTGTTTTGGATCTTAACATGATAATTTTTATGAACTTTTTTTTTATCAATTTAACTAAATTAAAATTTAACTTCCCATTATATATCTAGTTTTGGCATTTTCAGTTGAGCAAAACACACTGAAATAAATCAGTATTCCTCTCACCACAATCAGTTTGTTGTACATCCTTGGCTCACATAATACAATAGTGGAGATACACTTTGTAGTCAGTATATTATACTACAGTGGTATGGTTATGTCCACCACCATAGTGGAGATACACTTTGCAGTCAGTATATCATACTACAGTGGTATGTTTATGTCCACCACCATAGTGGCAATACACTTTGCAGTCAGTATATCATACTACAGTGGTATATGGTTATGTCCACCACCATAGTGGCAATACACTTTGTAGTCAGTACATTATACTACAGTGGTATGGTTATGTCCACCACCATAGTGGCAATACACTTTGTAGTCAGTACATTATACTACAGTGGTATGGTTATGTCCACCACCATAGTGGCAATACACTTTGTAGTCAGTACATTATACTACAGTGGTATGGTTATGTCCACCACCATAGTGGTAATACACTTTGTAGTCAGTATATTATACTACAGTGGTATGGTTATGTCCACCACCATAGTGGAGATACACTTTGCAGTCAGTATATCATACTACAGTGGTATGTTTATGTCCACCACCATAGTGGCAATACACTTTGTAGTCAGTATATTATACTACTGTGGTATGGTTATGTCCAGCACCATAGTGGCAATACACTTTGTAGTCAGTACATTATACTACAGTGGTATATGTTTATGTCCACCACCATAGTGGCAATACACTTTGTAGTCAGTACATTATACTACAGTGGTATGGTTATGTCCACCACCATAGTGGTAATACACTTTGTAGTCAGTATATTATACTACAGTGGTATGGTTATGTCCACCACCATAGTGGCAATACACTTTGTAGTCAGTATATTATACTACAGTGGTATGTTTATGTCCACCACCATAGTGGCAATACACTTTGCAGTCAGTATATCATACTACAGTGGTATATGGTTATGTCCACCACCATAGTGGTATATGGTTGTGTCCACCACCATAGTGGCAATACACTTTGTAGTCAGTACATTATACTACAGTGGTATGTTTATGTCCACCACCATAGTGGTAATACACTTTGTAGTCAGTATATTATACTACAGTGGTATGGTTATGTCCACCACCATAGTGGCAATACACTTTGTAGTCAGTACATTATACTACAGTGGTATGGTTATGTCTACCACCATAGTGGCAATACACTTTGTAGTCAGTACATTATACTACAGTGGTATGGTTATGTCCACCACCATAGTGGCAATACACTTTGTAGTCAGTACATTATACTACAGTGGTATGGTTATGTCCACCACCATAGTGGCAATACACTTTGTAGTCAGTACATTATACTACAGTGGTATGGTTATGTCCACCACCATAGTGGTAATACACTTTGTAGTCAGTATATTATACTACAGTGGTATGGTTATGTCCACCACCATAGTGGAGATACACTTTGCAGTCAGTATATCATACTACAGTGGTATGTTTATGTCCACCACCATAGTGGCAATACACTTTGTAGTCAGTATATTATACTACTGTGGTATGGTTATGTCCAGCACCATAGTGGCAATACACTTTGTAGTCAGTACATTATACTACAGTGGTATATGTTTATGTCCACCACCATAGTGGCAATACACTTTGTAGTCAGTACATTATACTACAGTGGTATGGTTATGTCCACCACCATAGTGGTAATACACTTTGTAGTCAGTATATTATACTACAGTGGTATGGTTATGTCCACCACCATAGTGGCAATACACTTTGTAGTCAGTATATTATACTACAGTGGTATGTTTATGTCCACCACCATAGTGGCAATACACTTTGCAGTCAGTATATCATACTACAGTGGTATATGGTTATGTCCACCACCATAGTGGTATATGGTTGTGTCCACCACCATAGTGGCAATACACTTTGTAGTCAGTACATTATACTACAGTGGTATGTTTATGTCCACCACCATAGTGGTAATACACTTTGTAGTCAGTATATTATACTACAGTGGTATGGTTATGTCCACCACCATAGTGGCAATACACTTTGTAGTCAGTACATTATACTACAGTGGTATGGTTATGTCTACCACCATAGTGGCAATACACTTTGTAGTCAGTACATTATACTACAGTGGTATGGTTATGTCCACCACCATAGTGGCAATACACTTTGTAGTCAGTACATTATACTACAGTGGTATGTTTATGTCCACCACCATAGTGGTAATACACTTTGTAGTCAGTACATTATACTACAGTGGTATGTTTATGTCCACCACCATAGTGGCAATACACTTTGTAGTCAGTATATCATACTACAGTGGTATGTTTATGTCCAGCACCATAGTGGCAATACACTTTGTAGTCAGTACATTATACTACAGTGGTATGGTTATGTCTACCACCATAGTGGCAATACACTTTGTAGTCAGTATATCATACTACAGTGATATGGGTATGTCCACCACCATAGTGGTAATACACTTTGTAGTCAGTATATTATACTACAGTGGTATGGTTATGTCCACCACCATAGTGGCAATACACTTTGTAGTCAGTACATTATACTACAGTGGTATGGTTATGTCTACCACCATAGTGGCAATACACTTTGTAGTCAGTATATCATACTACAGTGGTATTGTTATGTCCACCACCATAGTGGCAATACACTTTGTAGTCAGTATATTATACTACTGTGGTATGTTTATGTCCACCACCATAGTGGCAATACACTTTGTAGTCAGTATATCATACTACAGTGGTATGTTTATGTCCACCACCATAGTGGCAATACACTTTGTAGTCAGTATATTATACTACTGTGGTATGTTTATGTCCACCACCATAGTGGCAATACACTTTGTAGTCAGTATATTATACTACAGTGGTATGGTTATGTCCACCACCATAGTGGTAATACACTTTGTAGTCAGTATATTATACTACAGTGGTATGGTTATGTCCACCACCATAGTGGCAATACACTTTGTAGTCAGTATATTATACTACAGTGGTATGGTTATGTCCACCACCATAGTGGTAATACACTTTGTAGTCAGTATATTATACTACAGTGGTATGGTTATGTCCACCACCATAGTGGTTATACACTTTGTAGTCAGTATATTATACTACAGTGGTATGGTTATGTCCACCACCATAGTGGTAATACGCTTTGTAGTCAGTATATTATACTACAGTGGTATGGTTATGTCCACCACCATAGTGGTAATACACTTTGTAGTCAGTATATTATACTACAGTGGTATGGTTATGTCCACCACCATAGTGGTAATACACTTTGTAGTCAGTATATTATACTATTGTGGTATATGTTTATGTCCACCACCATAGTGGCAATACACTTTGTAGTCAGTATATTATACTACTGTGGTATGGTTATGTCCACCACCATAGTGGCAATACACTTTGTAGTCAGTATATTATACTATTGTGGTATATGTTTATGTCCACCACCATAGTGGCAATACACTTTGTAGTCAGTATATTATACTACAGTGGTATGTTTATGTCCACCACCATAGTGGCAATACACTTTGCAGTCAGTATATCATACTACAGTGGTATATGGTTATGTCCACCACCATAGTGGTATATGGTTGTGTCCACCACCATAGTGGCAATACACTTTGTAGTCAGTACATTATACTACAGTGGTATGTTTATGTCCACCACCATAGTGGTAATACACTTTGTAGTCAGTATATTATACTACAGTGGTATGGTTATGTCCACCACCATAGTGGCAATACACTTTGTAGTCAGTACATTATACTACAGTGGTATGGTTATGTCTACCACCATAGTGGCAATACACTTTGTAGTCAGTACATTATACTACAGTGGTATGGTTATGTCCACCACCATAGTGGCAATACACTTTGTAGTCAGTACATTATACTACAGTGGTATGTTTATGTCCACCACCATAGTGGTAATACACTTTGTAGTCAGTACATTATACTACAGTGGTATGTTTATGTCCACCACCATAGTGGCAATACACTTTGTAGTCAGTATATCATACTACAGTGGTATGTTTATGTCCAGCACCATAGTGGCAATACACTTTGTAGTCAGTACATTATACTACAGTGGTATGGTTATGTCTACCACCATAGTGGCAATACACTTTGTAGTCAGTATATCATACTACAGTGATATGGGTATGTCCACCACCATAGTGGTAATACACTTTGTAGTCAGTATATTATACTACAGTGGTATGGTTATGTCCACCACCATAGTGGCAATACACTTTGTAGTCAGTACATTATACTACAGTGGTATGGTTATGTCTACCACCATAGTGGCAATACACTTTGTAGTCAGTATATCATACTACAGTGGTATTGTTATGTCCACCACCATAGTGGCAATACACTTTGTAGTCAGTATATTATACTACTGTGGTATGTTTATGTCCACCACCATAGTGGCAATACACTTTGTAGTCAGTATATCATACTACAGTGGTATGTTTATGTCCACCACCATAGTGGCAATACACTTTGTAGTCAGTATATTATACTACTGTGGTATGTTTATGTCCACCACCATAGTGGCAATACACTTTGTAGTCAGTATATTATACTACAGTGGTATGGTTATGTCCACCACCATAGTGGTAATACACTTTGTAGTCAGTATATTATACTACAGTGGTATGGTTATGTCCACCACCATAGTGGCAATACACTTTGTAGTCAGTATATTATACTACAGTGGTATGGTTATGTCCACCACCATAGTGGTAATACACTTTGTAGTCAGTATATTATACTACAGTGGTATGGTTATGTCCACCACCATAGTGGTTATACACTTTGTAGTCAGTATATTATACTACAGTGGTATGGTTATGTCCACCACCATAGTGGTAATACACTTTGTAGTCAGTATATTATACTACAGTGGTATGGTTATGTCCACCACCATAGTGGTAATACACTTTGTAGTCAGTATATTATACTACAGTGGTATGGTTATGTCCACCACCATAGTGGTAATACACTTTGTAGTCAGTATATTATACTATTGTGGTATATGTTTATGTCCACCACCATAGTGGCAATACACTTTGTAGTCAGTATATTATACTACTGTGGTATGGTTATGTCCACCACCATAGTGGCAATACACTTTGTAGTCAGTATATTATACTATTGTGGTATATGTTTATGTCCACCACCATAGTGGCAATACACTTTGTAGTCAGTATATTATACTACAGTGGTATGTTTATGTCCACCACCATAGTGGTAATACACTTTGTAGTCAATATATTATACTACAGTGGTATATGTTTATGTCCACCACCATAGTGGCAATACACTTTGTAGTCAGTATATTATACTACAGTGGTATGTTTATGTCCACCACCATAGTGGCAATACACTTTGTAGTCAGTATATTATACTATTGTGGTATGGTTATGTCCAGCACCATAGTGGCAATACACTTTGTAGTCAGTATATTATACTACTGTGGTATGTTTATGTCCACCACCATAGTGGCAATACACTTTGTAGTCAGTATATCATACTACAGTGGTATGTTTATGTCCACCACCATAGTGGCAATACACTTTGTAGTCAGTATATTATACTACTGTGGTATGTTTATGTCCACCACCATAGTGGCAATACACTTTGTAGTCAGTATATTATACTACAGTGGTATGGTTATGTCCACCACCATAGTGGTAATACACTTTGTAGTCAGTATATTATACTACAGTGGTATGGTTATGTCCACCACCATAGTGGCAATACACTTTGTAGTCAGTATATTATACTACAGTGGTATGGTTATGTCCACCACCATAGTGGCAATACACTTTGTAGTCAGTACATTATACTACAGTGGTATGTTTATGTCCACCACCATAGTGGTAATACACTTTGTAGTCAGTATATTATACTACAGTGGTATGGTTATGTCCACCACCATAGTGGCAATACACTTTGTAGTCAGTATATTATACTACTGTGGTATGTTTATGTCCACCACCATAGTGGCAATACACTTTGTAGTCAGTATATTATACTACAGTGGTATGGTTATGTCCACCACCATAGTGGTAATACACTTTGTAGTCAGTATATTATACTACAGTGGTATGGTTATGTCCACCACCATAGTGGCAATACACTTTGTAGTCAGTATATTATACTACAGTGGTATGGTTATGTCCACCACCATAGTGGCAATACACTTTGTAGTCAGTACATTATACTACAGTGGTATGTTGATGTCCACCACCATAGTGGTAATACACTTTGTAGTCAGTACATTATACTACAGTGGTATGTTTATGTCTACCACCATAGTGGCAATACACTTTGTAGTCAGTATATCATACTACTGTGGTATGTTTATGTCCACCACCATAGTGGCAATACACTTTGTAGTCAGTATATTATACTACAGTGGTATGGTTATGTCCACCACCATAGTGGTAATACACTTTGTAGTCAGTATATTATACTACAGTGGTATGGTTATGTCCACCACCATAGTGGCAATACACTTTGTAGTCAGTATATTATACTACAGTGGTATGGTTATGTCCACCACCATAGTGGTAATACACTTTGTAGTCAGTATATTATACTACAGTGGTATGGTTATGTCCACCACCATAGTGGTTATACACTTTGTAGTCAGTATATTATACTACAGTGGTATGGTTATGTCCACCACCATAGTGGTAATACACTTTGTAGTCAGTATATTATACTACAGTGGTATGGTTATGTCCACCACCATAGTGGTAATACACTTTGTAGTCAGTATATTATACTACAGTGGTATGGTTATGTCCACCACCATAGTGGTAATACACTTTGTAGTCAGTATATTATACTATTGTGGTATATGTTTATGTCCACCACCATAGTGGCAATACACTTTGTAGTCAGTATATTATACTACTGTGGTATGGTTATGTCCACCACCATAGTGGCAATACACTTTGTAGTCAGTATATTATACTATTGTGGTATATGTTTATGTCCACCACCATAGTGGCAATACACTTTGTAGTCAGTATATTATACTACAGTGGTATGTTTATGTCCACCACCATAGTGGTAATACACTTTGTAGTCAATATATTATACTACAGTGGTATATGTTTATGTCCACCACCATAGTGGCAATACACTTTGTAGTCAGTATATTATACTACAGTGGTATGTTTATGTCCACCACCATAGTGGCAATACACTTTGTAGTCAGTATATTATACTATTGTGGTATGGTTATGTCCAGCACCATAGTGGCAATACACTTTGTAGTCAGTATATTATACTACTGTGGTATGTTTATGTCCACCACCATAGTGGCAATACACTTTGTAGTCAGTATATCATACTACAGTGGTATGTTTATGTCCACCACCATAGTGGCAATACACTTTGTAGTCAGTATATTATACTACTGTGGTATGTTTATGTCCACCACCATAGTGGCAATACACTTTGTAGTCAGTATATTATACTACAGTGGTATGGTTATGTCCACCACCATAGTGGTAATACACTTTGTAGTCAGTATATTATACTACAGTGGTATGGTTATGTCCACCACCATAGTGGCAATACACTTTGTAGTCAGTATATTATACTACAGTGGTATGGTTATGTCCACCACCATAGTGGCAATACACTTTGTAGTCAGTACATTATACTACAGTGGTATGTTTATGTCCACCACCATAGTGGTAATACACTTTGTAGTCAGTATATTATACTACAGTGGTATGGTTATGTCCACCACCATAGTGGCAATACACTTTGTAGTCAGTATATTATACTACTGTGGTATGTTTATGTCCACCACCATAGTGGCAATACACTTTGTAGTCAGTATATTATACTACAGTGGTATGGTTATGTCCACCACCATAGTGGTAATACACTTTGTAGTCAGTATATTATACTACAGTGGTATGGTTATGTCCACCACCATAGTGGCAATACACTTTGTAGTCAGTATATTATACTACAGTGGTATGGTTATGTCCACCACCATAGTGGCAATACACTTTGTAGTCAGTACATTATACTACAGTGGTATGTTGATGTCCACCACCATAGTGGTAATACACTTTGTAGTCAGTACATTATACTACAGTGGTATGTTTATGTCTACCACCATAGTGGCAATACACTTTGTAGTCAGTATATCATACTACAGTGATATGGTTATGTCCACCACCATAGTGGTAATACACTTTGTAGTCAGTATATTATACTACAGTGGTATGGTTATGTCCACCACCATAGTGGCAATACACTTTGTAGTCAGTACATTATACTACAGTGGTATGGTTATGTCTACCACCATAGTGGCAATACACTTTGTAGTCAGTATATCATACTACAGTGGTATTGTTATGTCCACCACCATAGTGGCAATACACTTTGTAGTCAGTACATTATACTACAGTGGTATGTTTATGTCCACCACCATAGTGGCAATACACTTTGTAGTCAGTATATTATACTACTGTGGTATGTTTATGTCCACCACCATAGTGGCAATACACTTTGTAGTCAGTATATTATACTACTGTGGTATGTTTATGTCCACCACCATAGTGGCAATACACTTTGTAGTCAGTATATTATACTACAGTGGTATGGTTATGTCCACCACCATAGTGGTAATACACTTTGTAGTCAGTATATTATACTACAGTGGTATGGTTATGTCCACCACCATAGTGGCAATACACTTTGTAGTCAGTATATTATACTACAGTGGTATGGTTATGTCCACCACCATAGTGGTAATACACTTTGTAGTCAGTATATTATACTACAGTGGTATGGTTATGTCCACCACCATAGTGGTAATACACTTTGTAGTCAGTATATTATACTACAGTGGTATGGTTATGTCCACCACCATAGTGGCAATACACTTTGTAGTCAGTACATTATACTACAGTGGTATGGTTATGTCCACCACCATAGTGGTAATACACTTTGCAGTCAGTATATCATACTACAGTGATATGTTTATGTCCACCACCATAGTGGCAATACACTTTGTAGTCAGTATATTATACTACTGTGGTATGGTTATGTCCACCACCATAGTGGCAATACACTTTGTAGTCAG
Organism: Saccoglossus kowalevskii; assembly: GCF_978046115.1. Classification (NCBI taxonomy): domain Eukaryota; kingdom Metazoa; phylum Hemichordata; class Enteropneusta; family Harrimaniidae; genus Saccoglossus; species Saccoglossus kowalevskii. The sequence continues at coordinate 10,243,500 of NC_140657.1, forward strand.
TATATTATACTATTGTGGTATATGTTTATGTCCACCACCATAGTGGCAATACACTTTGTAGTCAGTATATTATACTATTGTGGTATATGTTTATGTCCACCACCATAGTGGCAATACACTTTGTAGTCAGTATATTATACTATTGTGGTATATGTTTATGTCCACCACCATAGTGGCAATACACTTTGTAGTCAGTATATTATACTATTGTGGTATATGTTTATGTCCACCACCATAGTGGTAATACACTTTGTAGTCAGTATATTATACTATTGTGGTATATGTTTATGTCCACCACCATAGTGGCAATACACTTTGTAGTCAGTATATTATACTACTGTGGTATGGTTATGTCCACCACCATAGTGGCAATACACTTTGTAGTCAGTATATTATACTATTGTGGTATATGTTTATGTCCACCACCATAGTGGCAATACACTTTGTAGTCAGTATATTATACTACAGTGGTATGTTTATGTCCACCACCATAGTGGTAATACACTTTGTAGTCAATATATTATACTACAGTGGTATATGTTTATGTCCACCACCATAGTGGCAATACACTTTGTAGTCAGTATATTATACTACAGTGGTATGTTTATGTCCACCACCATAGTGGCAATACACTTTGTAGTCAGTATATTATACTATTGTGGTATATGTTTATGTCCAGCACCATAGTGGCAATACACTTTGTAGTCAGTATATTATACTACAGTGGTATGGTTATGTCCAGCACCATAGTGGCAATACACTTTGTAGTCAGTTTAATATACTACAGTGGTATGGTTATGTCCACCACCATAGTGGTAATACACTTTGTAGTCAGTATATCATACTACAGTGGTATTGTTATGACCACCACCATAGTGGTAATACACTTTGTAGACAGTACATTATACTGCAGTGGTATTGTTATGTCCACCACCATAGTGGCAATACACTTTGTAGTCAGTACATTATACTACAGTGGTATGGTTATGTCCACCACCATAGTGGTAATACACTTTGTAGTCAGTACATTATACTACAGTGGTATGGTTATGTCCACCACCATAGTGGTAATACACTTTGTAGACAGTACATTATACTGCAGTGGTATTGTTATGTCCACCACCATAGTGGTAATACACTTTGTAGTCAGTACATTATACTACAGTGGTATATGGTTATGACCACCACCATAGTGGCAATACACTTTGTAGTCAGTGCATTATACTACAGTGGTATGGTTTTGTCCACCGCCATAGTGGCAATACACTTTGTAGTCAGTACATTATACTGCAGTGGTATTGTTATGTCCACCACCATAGTGGCAATACACTTTGTAGTCAGTACATTATACTACAGTGGTATGGTTATGACCACCACCATAGTGGCAATACACTTTGTAGTCAGTACATTATACTATAGTGGTATGGTTTTGTCCAATGCCATAGTGGCAATACACTTTGTAGTCAGTACATTATACTGCAGTGGTATTGTTATGTCCACCACCATAGTGGCAATACACTTTGTAGTCAGTACATTATACTACAGTGGTATATGTTTATGTCCACCACCATAGTGGCAATACACTTTGTAGTCAGTACATTATACTACATTGGTATTGTTATGTCCACCACCATAGTGGCAATACACTTTGTAGTCAGTACATTATACTACAGTGGTATATGTTTATGTCCACCACCATAGTGGCAATACACTTTGTAGTCAGTACATTATACTACAGTGGTATGGTTTTGTCCACCGCCATAGTGGCAATACACTTTGTAGTCAGTACATTATACTGCAGTGGTATGGTTTTGTCCACCGCCATAGTGGCAATACACTTTGTAGTCAGTACATTATACTGCAGTGGTATTGTTATGTCCACCACCATAGTGGCAATACACTTTGTAGTCAGTACATTATACTACAGTGGTATGTGTTTATGTCCACCACCATAGTGGCAATACACTTTGTAGTCAGTACATTATACTACAGTGGTATGGTTTTGTCCACCGCCATAGTGGCAATACACTTTGTAGTCAGTACATTATACTGCAGTGGTATTGTTATGTCCACCACCATAGTGGCAATAAACTTTGTAGTCAGTACATTATACTACAGTGGTATATGTTTATGTCCACCACCATAGTGGCAATACACTTTGTAGTCAGTACATTATACTACAGTGGTATGGTTTTGTCCACTGCCATAGTGGCAATACACTTTGTAGTCAGTACATTATACTGCAGTGGTATGGTTTTGTCCACCGCCATAGTGGCAATACACTTTGTAGTCAGTACATTATACTGCAGTGGTATTGTTATGTCCACCACCATAGTGGCAATACACTTTGTAGTCAGTACATTATACTACAGTGGTATATGTTTATGTCCACCACCATAGTGGCAATACACTTTGTAGTCAGTACATTATACTACAGTGGTATGGTTTTGTCCACCGCCATAGTGGCAATACACTTTGTAGTCAGTACATTATACTGCAGTGGTATTGTTATGTCCACCACCATAGTGGCAATACACTTTGTAGTCAGTACATTATACTACAGTGGTATGGTTATGACCACCACCATAGTGGCAATACACTTTGTAGTCAGTACATTATACTACAGTGGTATGGTTTTGTCCAACGCCATAGTGGCAATACACTTTGTAGTCAGTACATTATACTGCAGTGGTATTGTTATGTCCACCACCATAGTGGCAATACACTTTGTAGTCAGTATATTATACTGCAGTGGTATTGTTATGTCAACCACCATAGTGGCAATACACTTTGTAGTCAGTATATTATACTGCAGTGGTATTGTTATGTCCACCACCATAGTGGTAATACACTTTGTAGTCAGTACATTATACTACAGTGGTATGGTTATGTCCACCACCATAGTGGTAATACACTTTGTAGTCAGTACATTATACTACAGTGGTATGGTTATGTCCACCACCATAGTGGTAATACACTTTGTAGTCAGTACATTATACTGCAGTGGTATTGTTATGTCCACCACCATAGTGGCAATACACTTTGTAGTCAGTATATTATACTACAGTGGTATATGTTTATGTCCACCACCATAGTGGTAATACACTTTGTAGTCAGTACATTATACTACAGTGGTATGGTTATGTCCACCACCATAGTGGTAATACACTTTGTAGTCAGTACATTATACTACAGTGGTATGGTTATGTCCACCACCATAGTGGTAATACACTTTGTAGTCAGTACATTATACTGCAGTGGTATTGTTATGTCCACCACCATAGTGGCAATACACTTTGTAGTCAGTATATTTTAATACAGTGGTATGTTTATGTCCACCACCATAGTGGTAATACACTTTGTAGTCAGTACATTATACTACAGTGGTATATGTTTATGTCCACCACCATAGTGGTAATACACTTTGTAGTCAGTACATTATACTACAGTGGTATATGTTTATGTCCACCACCATAGTGGTAATACACTTTGTAGTCAGTACATTATACTACAGTGGTATATGTTTATGTCCACCACCATAGTGGTAATACACTTTGTAGTCAGTACCTTATACTACAGTGGTATATGTTTATGTCCACCACCATAGTGGTAATACACTTTGTAGTCAGTACATTATACTACAGTGGTATATGTTTATGTCCACCACCATAGTGGCAATACACTTTGTAGACAGTACATTATACTACAGTGGTACATGTTTATGTCCACCACCATAGTGGTAATACACTTTGTAGTCAGTACATTATACTACAGTGGTATGGTTATGACCACCACCATAGTGGTAATACACTTTGTAGTCAGTACATTATACTACAGTGGAATATGTTTATGTCCACCACCATAGTGGTAATACACTTTGTAGTCAGTACATTATACTACAGTGGTATATGTTTATGTCCACCACCATAGTGGTAATACACTTTGTAGTCAGTACATTATACTACAGTGGTATATGTTTATGTCCACCACCATAGTGGTAATACACTTTGTAGTCAGTACATTATACTACAGTGGTATATGTTTATGTCCACCACCATAGTGGCAATACACTTTGTAGTCAGTACATTATACTGCAGTGGTATGGTTATGTCCACCACCATAGTGGTAATACACTTTGTAGTCAGTATATTATACTGCAGTGGTATTGTTATGTCCACCACCATAGTGGCAATACACTTTGTAGTCAGTATATTATACTGCAGTGGTATTGTTATGTCCACCACCATAGTGGCAATACACTTTGTAGTCAGTATATTATACTGCAGTGGTATTGTTATGTCCACCACCATAGTGGTAATACACTTTGTAGTCAGTACATTATACTACAGTGGTATGGTTATGTCCACCACCATAGTGGCAATACACTTTGTAGTCAGTACATTATACTATAGTGGTATGGTTTTGTCCAATGCCATAGTGGCAATACACTTTGTAGTCAGTACATTATACTGCAGTGGTATTGTTATGTCCACCACCATAGTGGCAATACACTTTGTAGTCAGTACATTATACTACAGTGGTATATGTTTATGTCCACCACCATAGTGGCAATACACTTTGTAGTCAGTACATTATACTACATTGGTATTGTTATGTCCACCACCATAGTGGCAATACACTTTGTAGTCAGTACATTATACTACAGTGGTATATGTTTATGTCCACCACCATAGTGGCAATACACTTTGTAGTCAGTACATTATACTACAGTGGTATGGTTTTGTCCACCGCCATAGTGGCAATACACTTTGTAGTCAGTACATTATACTGCAGTGGTATGGTTTTGTCCACCGCCATAGTGGCAATACACTTTGTAGTCAGTACATTATACTGCAGTGGTATTGTTATGTCCACCACCATAGTGGCAATACACTTTGTAGTCAGTACATTATACTACAGTGGTATGTGTTTATGTCCACCACCATAGTGGCAATACACTTTGTAGTCAGTACATTATACTACAGTGGTATGGTTTTGTCCACCGCCATAGTGGCAATACACTTTGTAGTCAGTACATTATACTGCAGTGGTATTGTTATGTCCACCACCATAGTGGCAATAAACTTTGTAGTCAGTACATTATACTACAGTGGTATATGTTTATGTCCACCACCATAGTGGCAATACACTTTGTAGTCAGTACATTATACTACAGTGGTATGGTTTTGTCCACTGCCATAGTGGCAATACACTTTGTAGTCAGTACATTATACTGCAGTGGTATGGTTTTGTCCACCGCCATAGTGGCAATACACTTTGTAGTCAGTACATTATACTGCAGTGGTATTGTTATGTCCACCACCATAGTGGCAATACACTTTGTAGTCAGTACATTATACTACAGTGGTATATGTTTATGTCCACCACCATAGTGGCAATACACTTTGTAGTCAGTACATTATACTACAGTGGTATGGTTTTGTCCACCGCCATAGTGGCAATACACTTTGTAGTCAGTACATTATACTGCAGTGGTATTGTTATGTCCACCACCATAGTGGCAATACACTTTGTAGTCAGTACATTATACTACAGTGGTATGGTTATGACCACCACCATAGTGGCAATACACTTTGTAGTCAGTACATTATACTACAGTGGTATGGTTTTGTCCAACGCCATAGTGGCAATACACTTTGTAGTCAGTACATTATACTGCAGTGGTATTGTTATGTCCACCACCATAGTGGCAATACACTTTGTAGTCAGTATATTATACTGCAGTGGTATTGTTATGTCAACCACCATAGTGGCAATACACTTTGTAGTCAGTATATTATACTGCAGTGGTATTGTTATGTCCACCACCATAGTGGTAATACACTTTGTAGTCAGTACATTATACTACAGTGGTATGGTTATGTCCACCACCATAGTGGTAATACACTTTGTAGTCAGTACATTATACTACAGTGGTATGGTTATGTCCACCACCATAGTGGTAATACACTTTGTAGTCAGTACATTATACTGCAGTGGTATTGTTATGTCCACCACCACAGTGGCAATACACTTTGTAGTCAGTATATTATACTACAGTGGTATATGTTTATGTCCACCACCATAGTGGTAATACACTTTGTAGTCAGTACATTATACTACAGTGGTATGGTTATGTCCACCACCATAGTGGTAATACACTTTGTAGTCAGTACATTATACTACAGTGGTATGGTTATGTCCACCACCATAGTGGTAATACACTTTGTAGTCAGTACATTATACTGCAGTGGTATTGTTATGTCCACCACCATAGTGGCAATACACTTTGTAGTCAGTATATTTTAATACAGTGGTATGTTTATGTCCACCACCATAGTGGTAATACACTTTGTAGTCAGTACATTATACTACAGTGGTATATGTTTATGTCCACCACCATAGTGGTAATACACTTTGTAGTCAGTACATTATACTACAGTGGTATATGTTTATGTCCACCACCATAGTGGTAATACACTTTGTAGTCAGTACATTATACTACAGTGGTATATGTTTATGTCCACCACCATAGTGGTAATACACTTTGTAGTCAGTACCTTATACTACAGTGGTATATGTTTATGTCCACCACCATAGTGGTAATACACTTTGTAGTCAGTACATTATACTACAGTGGTATATGTTTATGTCCACCACCATAGTGGCAATACACTTTGTAGACAGTACATTATACTACAGTGGTACATGTTTATGTCCACCACCATAGTGGTAATACACTTTGTAGTCAGTACATTATACTACAGTGGTATGGTTATGACCACCACCATAGTGGTAATACACTTTGTAGTCAGTACATTATACTACAGTGGAATATGTTTATGTCCACCACCATAGTGGTAATACACTTTGTAGTCAGTACATTATACTACAGTGGTATATGTTTATGTCCACCACCATAGTGGTAATACACTTTGTAGTCAGTACATTATACTACAGTGGTATGGTTTTGTCCACCGCCATAGTGGCAATACACTTTGTAGTCAGTACATTATACTGCAGTGGTATTGTTATGTCCACCACCATAGTGGTAATACACTTTGTAGTCAGTATATTATACTACAGTGGTATATGGTTATGTCCACCACCATAGTGGCAACACACTTTGTAGTCAGTATATTATACTACAGTGGTATGGTTATGACCACCACCATAGTGGCAATACACTTTGTAGACAGTACATTATACTACTGTGGTATGGTTATGACCACCACCATAGTGGCAATACACTTTGTAGACAGTACATTATACTACAGTGGTATGGTTATGTCCACCACCATAGTGGCAATACACTTTGTAGTCAGTACATTATACTACAGTGGTATGGTTATGACCACCACCATAGTGGCAATACACTTTGTAGACAGTACATTATACTACAGTGGTATGGTTATGACCACCACCATAGTGGTAATACACTTTGTAGTCAGTGCATTATACTACAGTGGCATGTTTATGACCACCACCACCATAGTGGCAATACACTTTGTAGTCAGTATATTATACTACAGTGGTATATGGTTATGACCACCACCATAGTGGTATTACACTTTGTAGTCAGTACATTATACTACAGTGATATGGTTATGTCCACCACCATAGTGGCAATACACTTTGTAGTCAGTACATTATACTACAGTGATATGGTTATGTCCACCACCATAGTGGCAATACACTTTGTAGTCAGTACATTATACTACAGTGATATGGTTATGTCCACCACAATAGTGGCAATACACTTTGTAGTCAGTACATTATACTGCAGTGATATTGTTATGTCCACCACCATAGTGGTAATATACTTTGTAGTCAGTACATTATACTACAGTGGTATGTTTATGTCCACCACCATAGTGGTAATACACTTTGTAGTCAGTACATTATACTGCAGTGGTATTGTTATGTCCACCACCATAGTGGCAATACACTTTGTAGTCAGTACATTATACTACAGTGGTATGGTTATGACCACCACCATAGTGGCAATACACTTTGTAGTCAGTACATTATACTACAGTGGTATGGTTTTGTCCAACGCCATAGTGGCAATACACTTTGTAGTCAGTACATTATACTGCAGTGGTATTGTTATGTCCACCACCATAGTGGCAATACACTTTGTAGTCAGTACATTATACCACAGTGGTATATGTTTATGTCCACCACCATAGTGGCAATACACTTTGAAGTCAGTACATTATACTACAGTGGTATGGTTTTGTCCACCGCCATAGTGGCAATACACTTTGTAGTCAGTACATTATACTGCAGTGGTATTGTTATGTCCACCACCATAGTGGCAATACACTTTGTAGTCAGTACATTATACTGCAGTGGTATGGTTATGTCCACCACCATAGTGGTAATACACTTTGTAGTCAGTATATTATACTGCAGTGGTATTGTTATGTCCACCACCATAGTGGCAATACACTTTGTAGTCAGTATATTATACTGCAGTGGTATTGTTATGTCCACCACCATAGTGGCAATACACTTTGTAGTCAGTATATTATACTGCAGTGGTATTGTTATGTCCACCACCATAGTGGTAATACACTTTGTAGTCAGTACATTATACTACAGTGGTATGGTTATGTCCACCACCATAGTGGTAATACACTTTGTAGTCAGTACATTATACTACAGTGGTATGGTTATGTCCACCACCATAGTGGTAATACACTTTGTAGTCAGTACATTATACTGCGGTGGTATTGTTATGTCCACCACCATAGTGGCAATACACTTTGTAGTCAGTATATTTTAATACAGTGGTATGTTTATGTCCACCACCATAGTGGTAATACACTTTGTAGTCAGTACATTATACTACAGTGGTATATGTTTATGTCCACCACCATAGTGGTAATACACTTTGTAGTCAGTACATTATACTACAGTGGTATATGTTTATGTCCACCACCATAGTGGTAATACACTTTGTAGTCAGTACATTATACTACAGTGGTATATGTTTATGTCCACCACCATAGTGGTAATACACTTTGTAGTCAGTACCTTATACTACAGTGGTAAATGTTTATGTCCACCACCATAGTGGTAATACACTTTGTAGTCAGTACATTATACTACAGTGGTATATGTTTATGTCCACCACCATAGTGGCAATACACTTTGTAGACAGTACATTATACTACAGTGGTACATGTTTATGTCCACCACCATAGTGGTAATACACTTTGTAGTCAGTACATTATACTACAGTGGTATGGTTATGACCACCACCATAGTGGTAATACACTTTGTAGTCAGTACATTATACTACAGTGGTATGGTTATGACCACCACCATAGTGGCAATACACTTTGTAGTCAGTACATTATATTACAGTGGTATGGTTTTGTCCACCGCCATAGTGGCAATACACTTTGTAGTCAGTACATTATACTGCAGTGGTATTGTTATGTCCACCACCATAGTGGCAATACACTTTGTAGTCAGTACATTATACTGCAGTGGTATGGTTATGTCCACCACCATAGTGGTAATACACTTTGTAGTCAGTATATTATACTGCAGTGGTATTGTTATGTCCACCACCATAGTGGCAATACACTTTGTAGTCAGTATATTATACTGCAGTGGTATTGTTATGTCCACCACCATAGTGGCAATACACTTTGTAGTCAGTATATTATACTGCAGTGGTATTGTTATGTCCACCACCATAGTGGTAATACACTTTGTAGTCAGTACATTATACTACAGTGGTATGGTTATGTCCACCACCATAGTGGTAATACACTTTGTAGTCAGTACATTATACTGCAGTGGTATTGTTATGTCCACCACCATAGTGGCAATACACTTTGTAGTCAGTACATTATACTACAGTGGTATATGTTTATGTCCACCACCATAGTGGCAATACACTTTGTAGTCAGTACATTATACTACAGTGGTATGGTTTTGTCCACCGCCATAGTGGCAATACACTTTGTAGTCAGTACATTATACTGCAGTGGTATTGTTATGTCCACCACCATAGTGGCAATACACTTTGTAGTCAGTACATTATACTACAGTGGTATGGTTATGACCACCACCATAGTGGCAATACACTTTGTAGTCAGTACATTATACTACAGTGGTATGGTTTTGTCCACCGCCATAGTGGCAATACACTTTGTAGTCAGTACATTATACTGCAGTGGTATTGTTATGTCCACCACCATAGTGGCAATACACTTTGTAGTCAGTACATTATACTGCAGTGGTATGGTTATGTCCACCACCATAGTGGTAATACACTTTGTAGTCAGTATATTATACTGCAGTGGTATTGTTATGTCCACCACCATAGTGGCAATACACTTTGTAGTCAGTATATTATACTGCAGTGGTATTGTTATGTCCACCACCATAGTGGCAATACACTTTGTAGTCAGTATATTATACTGCAGTGGTATTGTTATGTCCACCACCATAGTGGTAATACACTTTGAAGTCAGTACATTATACTACAGTGGTATGGTTATGTCCACCACCATAGTGGTAATACACTTTGTAGTCAGTACATTATACTACAGTGGTATGGTTATGTCCACCACCATAGTGGTAATACACTTTGTAGTCAGTACATTATACTGCAGTGGTATTGTTATGTCCACCACCATAGTGGCAATACACTTTGTAGTCAGTATATTTTAATACAGTGGTATGTTTATGTCCACCACCATAGTGGTAATACACTTTGTAGTCAGTACATTATACTACAGTGGTATATGTTTATGTCCACCACCATAGTGGTAATACACTTTGTAGTCAGTACATTATACTACAGTGGTATATGTTTATGTCCACCACCATAGTGGTAATACACTTTGTAGTCAGTACATTATACTACAGTGGTATATGTTTATGTCCACCACCATAGTGGTAATACACTTTGTAGTCAGTACCTTATACTACAATGGTATATGTTTATGTCCACCACCATAGTGGTAATACACTTTGTAGTCAGTACATTATACTACAGTGGTATATGTTTATGTCCACCACCATAGTGGCAATACACTTTGTAGACAGTACATTATACTACAGTGGTACATGTTTATGTCCACCACCATAGTGGTAATACACTTTGTAGTCAGTACATTATACTACAGTGGTATATGTTTATGACCACCACCATAGTGGTAATACACTTTGTAGTCAGTACATTATACTACAGTGGTATATGTTTATGTCCACCACCATAGTGGTAATACACTTTGTAGTCAGTACATTATACTACAGTGGTATATGTTTATGTCCACCACCATAGTGGTAATACACTTTGTAGTCAGTACATTATACAACAGTGGTATGGTTTTGTCCACCGCCATAGTGGCAATACACTTTGTAGTCAGTACATTATACTGCAGTGGTATTGTTATGTCCACCACCATAGTGGTAATACACTTTGTAGTCAGTATATTATACTACAGTGGTATATGGTTATGTCCACCACCATAGTGGCAACACACTTTGTAGTCAGTATATTATACTACAGTGGTATGGTTATGACCACCACCATAGTGGCAATACACTTTGTAGACAGTACATTATACTACTGTGGTATGGTTATGACCACCACCATAGTGGCAATACACTTTGTAGACAGTACATTATACTACAGTGGTATGGTTATGTCCACCACCATAGTGGCAATACACTTTGTAGTCAGTACGTTATACTACAGTGGTATGGTTATGACCACCACCATAGTGGCAATACACTTTGTAGACAGTACATTATACTACAGTGGTATGGTTATGACCACCACCATAGTGGTAATACACTTTGTAGTCAGTGCATTATACTACAGTGGCATGTTTATGACCACCACCACCATAGTGGCAATACACTTTGTAGTCAGTATATTATACTACAGTGGTATATGGTTATGACCACCACCATAGTGGTATTACACTTTGTAGTCAGTACATTATACTACAGTGATATGGTTATGTCCACCACCATAGTGGCAATACACTTTGTAGTCAGTACATTATACTACAGTGATATGGTTATGTCCACCACCATAGTGGCAATACACTTTGTAGTCAGTACATTATACTACAGTGATATGGTTATGTCCACCACCATAGTGGCAATACACTTTGTAGTCAGTACATTATACTGCAGTGATATTGTTATGTCCACCACCATAGTGGTAATATACTTTGTAGTCAGTACATTATACTACAGTGGTATGTTTATGTCCACCACCATAGTGGTAATACACTTTGTAGTCAGTACATTATACTGCAGTGGTATTGTTATGTCCACCACCATAGTGGCAATACACTTTGTAGTCAGTACATTATACTACAGTGGTATGGTTATGACCACCACCATAGTGGCAATACACTTTGTAGTCAGTACATTATACTACAGTGGTATGGTTTTGTCCAACGCCATAGTGGCAATACACTTTGTAGTCAGTACATTATACTGCAGTGGTATTGTTATGTCCACCACCATAGTGGCAATACACTTTGTAGTCAGTACATTATACCACAGTGGTATATGTTTATGTCCACCACCATAGTGGCAATACACTTTGAAGTCAGTACATTATACTACAGTGGTATGGTTTGTCCACCGCCATAGTGGCAATACACTTTGTAGTCAGTACATTATACTGCAGTGGTATTGTTATGTCCACCACCATAGTGGCAATACACTTTGTAGTCAGTACATTATACTGCAGTGGTATGGTTATGTCCACCACCATAGTGGTAATACACTTTGTAGTCAGTATATTATACTGCAGTGGTATTGTTATGTCCACCACCATAGTGGCAATACACTTTGTAGTCAGTATATTATACTGCAGTGGTATTGTTATGTCCACCACCATAGTGGCAATACACTTTGTAGTCAGTATATTATACTGCAGTGGTATTGTTATGTCCACCACCATAGTGGTAATACACTTTGTAGTCAGTACATTATACTACAGTGGTATGGTTATGTCCACCACCATAGTGGTAATACACTTTGTAATCAGTACATTATACTACAGTGGTATGGTTATGTCCACCACCATAGTGGTAATACACTTTGTAGTCAGTACATTATACTGCAGTGGTATTGTTATGTCCACCACCATAGTGGCAATACACTTTGTAGTCAGTATATTTTAATACAGTGGTATGTTTATGTCCACCACCATAGTGGTAATACACTTTGTAGTCAGTACATTATACTACAGTGGTATATGTTTATGTCCACCACCATAGTGGTAATACACTTTGTAGTCAGTACATTATACTACAGTGGTATATGTTTATGTCCACCACCATAGTGGTAATACACTTTGTAGTCAGTACATTATACTACAGTGGTATATGTTTATGTCCACCACCATAGTGGTAATACACTTTGTAGTCAGTACCTTATACTACAGTGGTAAATGTTTATGTCCACCACCATAGTGGTAATACACTTTGTAGTCAGTACATTATACTACAGTGGTATATGTTTATGTCCACCACCATAGTGGCAATACACTTTGTAGACAGTACATTATACTACAGTGGTACATGTTTATGTCCACCACCATAGTGGTAATACACTTTGTAGTCAGTACATTATACTACAGTGGTATGGTTATGACCACCACCATAGTGGTAATACACTTTGTAGTCAGTACATTATACTACAGTGGTATATGTTTATGTCCACCACCATAGTGGTAATACACTTTGTAGTCAGTACATTATACTACAGTGGTATATGTTTATGTCCACCACCATAGTGACAATACACTTTGTAGTCAGTACATTATACTGCAGTGGTATGGTTTTGTCCACCGCCATAGTGGCAATACACTTTGTAGTCAGTACATTATACTGCAGTGGTATTGTTATGTCCACCACCATAGTGGTAATACACTTTGTAGTCAGTATATTATACTACAGTGGTATATGGTTATGTCCACCACCATAGTGGCAACACACTTTGTAGTCAGTATATTATACTACAGTGGTATGGTTATGACCACCACCATAGTGGCAATACACTTCGTAGACAGTACATTATACTACTGTGGTATGGTTATGACCACCACCATAGTGGCAATACACTTTGTAGACAGTACATTATACTACAGTGGTATGGTTATGTCCACCACCATAGTGGCAATACACTTTGTAGTCAGTACATTATACTACAGTGGTATGGTTATGACCACCACCATAGTGGCAATACACTTTGTAGACAGTACATTATACTACAGTGGTATGGTTATGACCACCACCATAGTGGTAATACACTTTGTAGTCAGTGCATTATACTACAGTGGCATGTTTATGACCACCACCACCACCATAGTGGCAATACACTTTGTAGTCAGTATATTATACTACAGTGGTATATGGTTATGACCACCACCATAGTGGTAGTACACTTTGTAGTCAGTACATTATACTACAGTGATATGGTTATGTCCACCACCATAGTGGCAATACACTTTGTAGTCAGTACATTATACTACAGTGATATGGTTATGTCCACCACCATTGTGGCAATACACTTTGTAGTCAGTACATTATACTACAGTGATATGGTTATGTCCACCACCATAGTGGCAATACACTTTGTAGTCAGTACATTATACTGCAGTGATATTGTTATGTCCACCACCATAGTGGTAATATACTTTGTAGTCAGTACATTATACTACAGTGGTATGTTTATGTCCACCACCATAGTGGTAATACACTTTGTAGTCAGTACATTATACTACAGTGGTATGGTTTTGTCCACCACCATAGTGGCAGTACACTTTGTAGTCAGTATATTATACTACAGTGGTATGGTTATGTCCAGCACCATAGTGGTAATACACTTTGTAGTCAGTACATTATACTACAGTGGTATATGGTTATGTCCACCACCATAGTGGCAATACACTTTGTAGTCAATATATTATACTACAGTGGTATATGTTTATGTCCACCACCATAGTGGTAATACACTTTGTAGTCAGTACATTATACTACAGTGGTATGGTTTTGTCCACCACCATAGTGGTAATATACTTTGTAGTCAGTACATTATACTACAGTGGTATATGGTTATGTCCACCACCATAGTGGCAGTACACTTTGTAGTCAGTATATTATACTACAATGGTATGGTTATGTCCACCACCATAGTGGTAATACACTTTGTAGTCAGTACATTATACTACAGTGGTATATGGTTATGTCCACCACCATAGTGGCAATACACTTTGTAGTCAGTATATTATACTACAGTGGTATATGGTTATGTCCACCTCCATAGTGGCAATACACTTTGTAGTCAGTATATTATACTACAGTGGTATATGGTTATGTCCACCACCATAGTGGCAATACACTTTGTAGTCAGTATATTATACTACAGTGGTATATAGTTATGTCCACCACCATAGTGGCAATACACTTTGTAGTCAGTACATTATACTACAGTGGTATGTAGTTATGTCCACCACCATAGTGGTAATACACTTTGTAGTCAGTATATTATACTACAGTGGTATATAGTTATGTCCACCACCAGTGGTATATGGTTGTGTCCACTACCATAGTGGCAATACACTTTGTAGTCAGTATATTATACTACAGTGGTATATAGTTATGTCAACCACCATAGTGGTATATGGTTGTGTCCACCACCATAGTGGCAATACACTTTGTAGTCAGTACATTATACTACAGTGGTATATAGTTATGTCCACCACCATAGTGGTATATGGTTGTGTCCACCACCATAGTGGCAATACACTTTGTAGTCAGTGTATTATACTACAGTGGTATATGGTTATGTCCACCACCATAGTGGCAATACACTTTGTAGTCAGTATATTATACTACAGTGGTATATGGTTATGTCCACCACCATAGTGGCAATACACTTTGTAGTCAGTACATTATACTACAGTGGTATATGGTTATGTCCACCACCATAGTGGCAATACACTTTGTAGCCCGTACATTATACTACAGTGGTATATAGTTATGTCCACCACCATAGTGGCAATACACTTTGTAGTCAGTACATTATACTACAGTGGTATATAGTTATGTCCACCACCATAGTGGCAATACACTTTGTAGTCAGTACATTATACTACAGTGGTATATAGTTATGTCCACCACCATAGTGGTATATGGTTGTGTCCACCACCATAGTGGTAATACACACAAACATCAATTTGAATTCTTTATCTGTAAACAATGACAGCACAAATTAACATCCTAATTATTATGCAAAATTAAATATAAAACCTAATTTACCTGCAACAATATCTATGTATGGAAATGTTACATTGTAACCAGTAGCACATATGATGGCGTCTACATCATCCACTATCGTGCCATCCACAAACTCCACACTTCTTTTCTTCAACTGTTTTATGACAGGTCTACACTTCACAGCACCACAGAAAATACGATTAGCAATGTCATCGGTTAACATTGTTCGATGTTTGTACAATCGTTTACTGGATTTTAACCCCAGTTTGTCATGATCCACTTGTGACAGTATCTTTTTTTCTGCGATGTAATACTTGGCAGAGTTAGGAAGGCAATCTAGTATACGTTTGTTAGCCATTTTGTCTATTGGAATTGCTTCACGTCCCATACGCAGAATCACAAACGTCCCGTCTCGCATGGAAATGTACACCTAAATAAAGATGGTAAATTTGAATATATTGTTGTGATTATGAATAAAATGAACAACTATACACTACCACCATTGAAAAATGATTTTCATTCATCATTTAAAAAATATTAATAAAAAATTCTTTCATACAACTAAATGCAATGGGATTAGTTCTTATAACTTAAGTTACGGCAATATTACGTCAAGAAATGAGAATGAAATTCAACACCTGTTTGGCATATCTGCTGACTTCTGAGGCAACATCTCCAGCTGAATTACCATCACCTGATGGTTTAATAAGAAAATAATAATCAGTGAAAAACATAAAAAATGATCATTGGATGCAATAACATGTGTCCTTCGGAAAAGCATTGAAAATGTTAATCTCTCACTGGTCACTGGTAGCATAGTGGTTGTTGCACCAGACCCAAGTTCAAATCCTACCTTAGGCTGAATATCAAAGGGTCAACCCCTACCCTGGGTGAGTGTGCCACAGACTCAATGGGAAAGCCAATTCCACTGGCTGAGATTCATTCACTTATGAATGTGACTTTGGGGGAAACTTGATTAAGGTCCGCAGGTGCTTGTGTTCGACCAAGCCTGGTTGACGCCAGGATAGCGCATTAAAATTGCCATTTGATAGGGAGATGGCCACACAGCCCTGTCATGTAGTGCCAAACAGGAAATGACTTCTGTGGCAAAATGCACTATGTGTCAGCACTTGCAAAAAAAAGTCAGGAGTGACAACAGTGACATTCAATGTCCGGAACTGTCGCCTGGCACAAAAACATTTAAAAAATAAATGCAATGTTTTGCAAATTAATAAATTGGATCACAATCAATTTCCCACCTTGAAAACTTTTTGTTGAGCTATCAGAAACACTTGTTCTTTGGTATGTACCTCAAAACAGTTGTTTTTCATAAAATCACAACATTCTTGGGAATCAGCCTCAAGAATTACTCTAAGCAAAAAAACATTTTCTGTCTTACCAACTACAATCACAGTTTTTTCTCGAAAATCACAGCCTCTTTTAAAACAGTTGCTGTGCATTATTAATCCTTCAAATGTTTCACTTCCTTTATATTTAGGCATATTCTTAGATGATTCCAGTCCAGTACAGCACATCACAGCATCAAAGACTTCACTCCTGTTCGACTGTTCCCCAGTCTGTAGATTTAACACCCACTGTCCTGTACGGCAAAAGTTTGACGTTGGTGTCACTTTTAATACTTTTGTGTTAAAATTGATGAACTGATATAGTGCAAATTTTTCTGCATATTGATTATAATATTCTTTCATCAAGTGATGCCTTAAGTATACCGGTGTCTCTTCAGGAAAAGGAAAATCACTGAAACAGGTCATTTCACTACACGTATTTGTTACTAAACTTTCATAGATAGCGGCTCCATTGGTTTCACATGGTTCATCATGATAGGCCCATATGCCACCTAAAATACATAAACAAACAAAATTAAAGACTCAAATTTTAGTCACATCAGTATTAATCATGTGTTTGTTGTGAAATCTGCAAATGCACACAATTTATCTAGCATATTTTCTTCTCTACAAATAACAATAAAATCAATTTTGGACATAAACGACTATCTTGATTTAAGAAAACCAGAAAATGCTAAAATTGTTGTAACATCATTTGCATTTTGGCTACAGACACCAAGGTGACTTTTATATAGTTACAATATGTAAGAGGACAGAATAAAATCATACATGCACATGTACATATTGCTCTAGCACAGTTTCTCATGTGCGATTTTCAAGATTTTCCCAACATAGATCTGAAAACCTTGCATGTATAGCCTGGTTATTTAGTATTCTTGATCCAGACTTGAACTGACAGAGTTTTGTTCTGTTTGGTATGTCTAGAATTAGAGGCAAAAATGTACAATTACACATTGCGAAAAAGGAAATTGCACTGGTAACCCCCGATTTCAAATTGTTGACCCCTAACTTTACCGGTACTTTCAAGCCTTTAATTTTTTCTTTGTATAGAAATAATATTGTATGATATCCAAGATTAAATTTTTTTCTCAAGGTCTTGTACCACCCTATTAGCTAGTGTACCGGTACTTATATGGCTGTGGCTAAAAACATTCAAAAAGAATGTCACCATTATTACTGTATCTAAAAACACTATTTGGCCAAAAAAAAAACTTATGTTGCCCTCAAGTTGGATAATTGAAAAATTTGGTAGGTTGGTCAGATTTTTTTTTTTTTTTAAACTCGTGAAAACTAAAGGTATCGTAAATAGCCGAGGTATATGGGAATCAATCAAACACATGCTAGATATTAAACACAAAAGTCAAAGTGTTTCTTTCAGTCTTTTGTATTGAAATACAGTTTATAGTTTTTTTGTTGGCGTTTCATTTTACTTTTAATTTATTATATATTTCCGTTACTAACTTCATTTTAGTCTGTTTTTGGTTGTCTTCAAACTATTAGCCATTGTAATTTGATTAATTTTTATCTGTAATTTTTTTGTTGTTGTTGTAACCTTTAACCTCCTTCAGTAGGTTGTTATGAGTTAATAAATTGTATTGCACTATCAACCTGAGGTTGAAAGTCACCACTTATCCCCCGGGGACCCTGGGGATCAAACAACGGTCTGGGAACGTTAATTTTTAGAGGAAACACTTTTTTACTGCTAAAATGGTGAGTTTTCAATATTTGGGTCTATTTAAATATATATATTTATATTTTTCGGTTGGTCGCTGAGGGCAACAAAACAATTTTTTTTTTTTTGGCCTTATATTGCTGTTCAGTATTTGTGAAAGTACATGCAATGTCAGGGGTGTCAAGTTGTAGTTAGTTCGTGTGTAGTTCATTAGTTCGGACACTCATTGACTATATGTCCATACAATACTCTTTTAGTAACATTAACAATAATACGAACCAATTTCATCCCCCTGTTCAAAACAAACCGGACTGAGTCCTTCATCGAGGCAACACTTGATGGATACCAATCCACTGATACCAGCTCCAATGACAGCAACTCGTTTTACCATTCTGTTTTCCCTTGGTATATGTAACCATGCAACACTTATCCCCACAAAATCACTCTGTGGGAAACTAGTATTTGGCTTTTTGACCTATTGAAAATAGAAACATTGACTGTAATTAACTGAATTCAGAATCTCTGCATATTTCCTAGATGTTCAATTGGGTTGGCATAGGGGCAATACTAAATATTATAATATTTATGATCGCACACAAGCAGGGATAATAAACATACCCTGGTACATTCCATGTTGTACTAGTAATCATAGTATTTGGAATATACACAACCAAAACAAATACTTTATTTAAGAAAAACCAATGGTAATCTAAAACAAAAAAACAAAACAAATAAAGCCTACTTGAATATACTTAATGGGGGGGCGCAAGGGGGATAGCTGGTACAGGTTACAGAAATTAAAAACGGCATTTTATGATTTTACAGGAAATAAAATGAAAGTTCCATTTACAGTAAAACAATAGTTTTTTACGCTTTACTGATGAATCAAATTTCTAATTACATTGTACATTTTTATAATATTTTTGTTAGTTTGTGTTTATAATAATAAAATTGGAAATTGTGTACAAATTACGACATTTAATCCGGAAAATGCTTTACAAAACGCTCACAAAAAATAAAATATTTTTATACAAATTACGGACGAATAAAATAGCTGATTACATTTTACACCTTGTCCATGTCTACAAATTTATGTTTTTTATTTATTTAAATTACATTATTACGAAAATAAAAACAATTGATTACAGCTTACGAAAATCCCCCTGCCGACCCTCTTAATACAACTGGGCAGGATTTATTCATTTAATTCAGTCAAAAGATCAAGTAAAAGGTATGTGTACATATGAATACCAACTTGGCAAATTTGATTTTGCAAAATTTAGATTTAATTTGTCAATGTTACATTACTGTATTTGTTTTATATCAACTGTGTGTTGTGCATGTTGCAAATAAAATACACTATTTTGTTTACACTGAGCCGGATTCACGACGCACCCTCCCCCCAATGGTAATCATGATACATGGGCATACTAGTATATGGAGCAGCAAGAAAATGACCTCTACAACCCTACGCCCGGTTCAAAACCAAGTTCATTGTATAATTGAAACACAACATTATCTCACGTAAAAATATTGATATTTCATATATAATATTCCAAAACCCAGAAGTTAGCACTACATGTTTGGGCAGAGCTCCAGAAGGAGTACCTACACTTTATGCAAATTTTTTAAAATTATGCTAATTTATTCATGACGTAGCAGTTTCTGTGCTCATGAATATTCATTAATTTGTAGGTCATTACATTTTAAAAGGGGCGATATATTATTTTTGGGGGAAGAGTTAGAAAGGGGGATTAGCAATCCTTAGGGGGTCAATACAAAAGAAGGGACCCATTTGGAGAGCAGCCATGCTCCTCGTGTCTGTTGTTGCACGTGACCTACAGCTGTCAACTGTGTTTGTTCTTCGACTGTGTTCGTTCTTTGACGACTTCGACTGGCTTCCATGTGAGGTAGTATTCTTGTGTTCTGTTTTCCTGACTTCAGTTTTTGAATCCGCTGTTTATGATTTTAACGTCTTTCATGTCTTTTGTAGGAGTGTCCAATCCGTGATTCGAACTTGCGATCTTTGAGTTCCCAGCGCACTGTCTTGTCCACTGTACCACGAGTGTCTTCACACAGGAGTTAGGATTTAAGTCCTATTCACAGGACACTGTCTTCACTAGCATTCAAAAATCTAACTAAACATACTGGATTCGAACCAACGATCGCTCACATTGCTGACATAGTACAAATCAACTGAGCTATGTGGGTAGTCATGCAAATTAAATAATTTGTTGTCATATTTAGCTTTATTGCCAAATGGTGTTTGCGAAAAAAAGATGGGCAGGCAAGGGAATTGAACCCAGGTCCTCCTGGTCACTATGTAGAGAACTGACCCACAAGACCACAATGGATTGACTGGATGTGTTTGCATTTGATAAGACTATATAGTGTGTATATATATATAGAAATACAACATATTTCTATTATTGAGTTACAATTGTCCAAAAAATTGCCAATTTTGTGTTTTTACTTGTGTAAACTATATGCATGCCATAACCCGTTAGTGTACATCTTGCCAATTGGGTGTTTGCCATTTGCGTTGCCCATACCTGACCCGACCCTAACCCTAATGCCAAGACACGTTCCTGTTAATAATTCCGTTGCCCATACCTGACCCGACCCTTACCCTAATGCCAAGACACGTTCCTGTTTATAATTGCTCAACAATGATACTCTGTTGTGCACTGTCTGCGGGTAAGTTGCATTGATGTCAACTGATTAAACAAGTCGCGTTTAAGTAATTTCCACTATTAACAAGTGGTTAAATTGTGACAATAAATGTGTGGACAAATATTTGAGATTAATTTTGGTGTAGACAACTCTCGTTTAATTATTTTACACCATTACAAGTTGTTAAATTGAGAGAATAAATGTCTCAACAAATATTTAATACTTAGTTTGATGTAAACAACTCACGTTTGATTAATTCCCACAATTACAGGTTGTTAAATTGAAAGAATAAATGTGCGGACAAATATTTTAGACTTATTTTGGTGTAGACAGCTCTCGTTTAATTATTTTACACCATTACAAGTTGTTAAATTGAGAGAATAAATGTGTGGACAAATATTTTAGACTTATTTTGGTGTAGACAGCTCTCGTTTAATTGTTTTACACCATTACAAGTTGTTAAATTGAGAGAATAAGTGTGCAGACAAATATTTTAGACTTATTTTGGTGTAGACAGCTCTCGTTTGATTAATTCCCACAATTAAAAGTTGTTAAATTGAGAGAATAAATGTGCGGACAAATATTTTAGACTTATTTTTGTGTAGACATCTCTCGTTTGATTAATTCCCACAATTACATGTTGTTAAATTGAGAGACTAAATGTGCGGACAAATATTTTAGACTTATTTTGGTGTAGACAGCTCTCGTTTAATTATTTTACACCATTCCAAGTTGTTAAATTGAGAGAATAAATGTATGGACAAATATTTTAGACTTATTTTGGTGTAGACAGCTCTTGTTTAATTATTTTACACCATTACAAGTTGTTAAATTGAGAGAATAAGTGTGCGGACAAATATTTTAGACTTATTTTGGTGTAGACAGCTCTCGTTTGATTAATTCCCACAATTACAAGTTGTTAAATTGAGAGAATAAATGTGCGGACAAATATTTTAGACTTATTTTGGTGTAGACAGCTCTCGTTTAATTATTTTACACCATTACAAGTTGTTAAATTGAGAGAATAAATGTGCGGACAAATATTTTAGACTTATTTTGGTGTAGACAGCTCTCGTTTAATTATTTTACACCATTACAAGTTGTTAAATTGAGAGAATAAATGTGCGGACAAATATTTTAGACTTATTTTGGTGTAGACAACTCTCGTTTAATTATTTTACACCATTACAAGTTGTTAAATTGAGAGAATAAATGTATGGACAAGTATTTGAAACTTATTTTGGTGTAGACAACTCTCATTTGATTAATTCCAACAATTACAAGTTCTTAAATTGACAGAATGAATGTATGGACAAATATTGACCATTATATTTGTGAGTAAATACCTGTTGTTTAATTAATTTCCACCTCTACAAGGTTGAGAGAATAAATGTGTCGACAAATATTTGATACTTATTTAGGTGTAAGAACTCGTGTTTGACCAACTTCCACCATTGCAAGTTGTTAAAATAATGAAATAAATATACTGGTATCATTGGATATTTGATTTAATTGTGAAACTTTCTAACAAAACGTTAACTGCTGGCTTCGAACCCTCAATCAACAATTCCGCAGACACGGTATAAATTCAACAACACCACAGAAGATATTCGTCTGTTGCCTGAATTGTTTTCGTAATATAGGGAACGCCATCGACACTTTAACAAAACTTACCTTGACTTGGGTCTTGTTTATCTCTTGTCACAATCTGGAAACTGTTGAACAAATTGCGCGTCGTCCAGTTTAAGACGTTAGTTATTTTATTATTTATTCATTCAGTTTTGTATGGTGCAGTTTTGTGAGGTTTATTATTTTTTGCGACGTTCTTTGTTTACTTGTTTACGGTTTGAGAGATTTCAGTTTATTTGATTTACGTTTTTACGGTAGCTCTGAGCGGGACTCGAACCCACTGTCTTTTCAAGCTAATTTTGTTTTATTTTGATGGCACGCTTGTGTACCACGCCACGACGTTGGTCGTTAAGTGGTGTTCATTTTTCTAACTACTCTAGTGTTCCGATGAGTTGAACGGAAAAGCCAAAACGATTGCTGGTTTCTGATTGCTTCGGTTCTGGTGAGTGTGTATCTAGTGTGATTCGAACCCATGTCGTTTGTATTGGGCGTTTTTTTATTTCCCATGTTAGCTACGCCGTAATATGCAACCACTTCCCCGTTTTATTGTGATTTTGAGTGTTTAATGATGTCTTCCTCACCCGTCACGCCATGACCCAGTTTCAACCACACGGCCATTTTGCAACACAGTTCGTGACCCTCGGCGTCACCCGACTGACTATATGAGCGTTCTCTTCAACTGTTAAGCTAGGATTTATTACCGTTATTATCATTATATTGTCACGTGATTTGTTTTACCTTATGTGTAATGTCTTAAGTATCTTTATTGTAATTTGTATATACCAATTCGTATATACCGAGGAAACGACCCCGATTGAAGGTCATGTATTTTATGACGTCACCAATTCGTGTGTAGGTACTGCTTCTAGATCTGTGCCCATGTTTGTTTGTTTGCGGTCGGCGTTGTACTTTTCCCCTCATACATTGTTATGTGTCGGAGCATGGACGTACTACCAAACAGCGACCGACAAGCATGCGAATTCCCCTCACGTAACAGGTGACCTTTTAAACACCGGAAATAAAGTAGATTGATAGTTGCTGCAGTTTATGCAGCTCTCTTGGTCGTGGTATACGTTGCGGGCAACGTAATATCAAAATAGCTTAAGCGGCCAATAAGAGCTGCTAAACTGCAGCAAGATTGACAGAAGTTTGTTGACGATCGGGAAGTTACAGTACTTTCTTTCTGTAGTGTTTTTTTTTCAAATTTTTGCTTCAATTTTTTTATCGTATGATATTTCAACTTTACCTTGATTTGCGACAAACAAGTTTAATATCAGATCCGAATGTTTATTATTCCTGTTTTTACCGTTAGTATAATCATGGACGTACTTGTCCATAATATTCCATGGTCAGAGCATGGAAGGGGTTTATAGTTCCATGGTCAGAGGAACACAAATGTACGCATAGTTTTCAACACAAAGAAATCATACCTTAAAATAGGAATTGTCCTTCGAAACAACCACAAAGTGTGGATAAAATACTAGACTATCAACAAATATTAATCGATTCCACAGAAAACCAACATTTGTCTAATTTCCACCACGGTTAGTAACTAACACCCGTGTTTTGTACACAGCTCGGGTAAATTGAAGGTCAAGGATGAGAAATAGTTACGTTGCGCATGCGTCCCTCAAACAACCAATCCCCCACGCACAGCAGTAGCCTGACAAGGTCGCGTGAGTTGCGCCCTCTGCGGTGCTCCAAACCCAACACACCCTGACAGAACGATGTAGTTTTTCACATCCCCGACTATGTTTTGTCGGTATCAATCAAAATGCAGAAACATCAGATAGTGACAGCCATCAAAGAGTGACCATTCACGGCAGAGATTATGTGTTTGTTAACTACACAACCGACTACATAACAGAGAAAACATCAAAGTAATGTCACATTAGAGATTGAGCTGCCATAATCTTCAAATTGAAGTTCGCAGACATAAAAGACCGAAAATACCAGCATAAAAAAGAATCTGTAAAAAATGCACTTCATCAGAAATTGAAGATGAACATTTTGTGACAGGATGTGATTTTTATAGTACTGAAAGAAAAAATACTTTATACAGAATTCACAAATGTACTCCCCACTTTTCAATCAGAAAACAATATAAACAAATTGAAAACTATTATTAATACAAAAGAACATAAATTAATCAAGCATGTGACTAAATACTTAAAACCTTGTTTCAAGAAACATGACACATAGTCATGTACTTATCATACGTAATTGTACTAGTATATTATTACACTTGATGCTGGCATTCAAGTTCAACCGCTGTGAATCACTCGTAAATCCTCACATTCCGACTGAGTATATTACTATGCGCTGGAGATATCAAAAGTAATCCCGGTCCGAAAAAGGACATTGTTAAGGCTATACAAGATATGAAATCTGATCTTTTGACGGAAATTAAGCGTAATGGTGATGAAATACGACGGGAACTGAGGGAAATGAAGCAAGAACAGGACCAACTGCACAAGAAATACTAGTAGCTAAAATAGCATTACTTTCTAAGTTGTCTTTGGTTTAGCATGTTTCATGTTAGTTGTGTTTGTATTGATCTGCTCCACCTTGTTTGTTTTTGTTTTCATTGAAATATTATTTACTTTTTAAAACAACTCATTTTTAATGGCATGGTGATTATAAAGTTCGGAATCGTCAGGTTCTTTATTAACAGGCAATTCTACCTATGTAGCAAAACTGTTGGTAATTTACTTTGAATTCGATATTTGAAAACAAAATAACTATCAATATTGTAAATAAGGCAATAACATGAAAAATAGAAAATACCAATCCATAACTTATGTTCAATAAGTTACAATTGCCTACAAATGATAAAATACGGCCAAAGCTATGACCAACTACGATTGTTGCGGCGATGCTCTCCTGTGTATATAACCTATACATAGGGGGGTCGTCGCAATAATCGTAGTTTTTAGGCCAAAGTAGCTTTCTGCATCTCAACAGACATTGTTTTATTTTTTCCATGTGGATCTCAGCAGTCATATAGATCGTCTGGCCCCTGTGGTTCAGATGGATTTTCCTAGGGAGTTTGCTAACTCCCCATCATACGTCTCTTCTGCTTGCCGTAAAGCCATTTGTTCTATTGGTCAGTAAATTTGAACTTTTACTACATCTGACATGTAATGATATGTAGATAGGGAGATATATTGAAAAAATAATTGTGCATCACAGGCCCGTAGCCAGCACTTTTGAATAGGGGGTTCGAAAACAACAATAATATATTTGATGTGAAACGTCATTCGTTTAATTTTTAAAAAGAAACGGAGCGAATTCTTTGGTATCTTAGAGGTCTGTTGAAGAATTTTTTTTATTCTTGGCTTACTTTGTGTTACGTTGTTAAGTTATTTCACGTAACATTTTTGAACTATTTCACCGTTCTTAGAGAGGGGGTTCCTGACCCACTACCCCCTTCCACCCCACCCACAGACAAACACACGCACACCATAGATCCATTGCGGTAAATTGTTATATACAAAAACGACAAGATTGTACGTATCTTAGCATTATTGTCTATGCATTTTAAGGTTTTTCGCTTTTCGCAGGTATTGGCGCACATAGCCGTGATACTGTTTTTGTGACTGTCAGTATTATTTGCATAATTGAATAGTGTTATTGGCAAAAGATCAGCCCTTAGATCATTATATAATGGACATATAAAAACAATGTGAGTTTCGTTTTCTATCACTCTAAATCAAACGTATTATTACAAAAACTACAATTTTTTTTATATATCGGTATTTTCATGTGTCTGCCTAAATCAATATTATGTTTATAGCCAAAACAGCGAAAACTCGCCAGTATATATTTTAGCCTATAATTGCTTGCCAATCAATTTAAGTATCTCCCAGGTTCTAATACTACTTTGATTTTTCCGTAAGTACACAGCCTGGATGATTGTGAAATTGAGACATGCCATTCCTACTGACAACAATATTCATTGAGTAAATATCTCTAAGAAATTTACAGTATCCCCAACTTGTCGAAACTAGATTTGAACAGGATATTTTTGTATGTGGGTTGCCCAAGTAAGTCTTCCGGTCTACTCTAAGTGTTTAAACATTATATGACATGTTTTCTGGTACCGGTTACTTTTTACTTAAAATAATTTCAACCAATATGAGATACAACGCTTGAAATAAACAAAGAATAATGGCAGCCTTCAACATTCACCCAACATTCGTAGAACTATCAGTTCGTACCCTCTCGATGATCTCCGAATATTCGTACCCCTATATCTCGCTACCATAACAAATAGCTGTCACAATGATTGCATCAAACAAATTAAATGCTCTATCCAATAGCATACCACCAAGTTTTTTTTTACAGTATATAAATGTTTTGGTTCACTGTAAATCTTCTTTTTTTTTTCATCATCTTTTTCATCATATGTTACCGAAAAAAATTATAAGATATTGGGATATATGCTTGCCATATATAAAATAGTAATATGTCCTAAAACAGACAAAACATTCTAGCTTCACTGTATTTTATTCAGCGATTACGGTGGCCCCTTATTTTTATTTCATTTTCTTGTAACATAATTGTTTTACATGTTATATCATTTATGTAAAAATGAAACTGACAATAGTTTGTGTAACACACTACTCTGATGACACAGACTTTGACATATCACACAATACATTACATAAGTTATCCTCATTGGATGTAACTTTGCGAACGTATCCACAACACGATAAACATCGATTTGTTGATTAATGTGGAGCAAAGCTAGAGCTTGCCCCATATATGTATTCAACCTTCTCAATGTGGAGAAATTGCGCTCACACTCGCAGCTTATCACGGAAATGGTCACAAATATTATTCATAAAATATGTTTGAAAAGTATAATTCATAGCATACTTTCTGTTGCGGGCGCTACCCTTAATTCTTTACTCAGAATGATAATAGCTGTAATTTCGTAGTCTTCACGAACTTTATTTTTGCTGTCTATACCATCCAGGTAAACTACAGTACAAAAGTACATATAAAACTTGAGCAACGTCGTAATGAACATGCACATTTTGAATCATCAAATACAAATCCATAAAATACAAAGAATCAAACACAATTGTAATGTCAACACCAATAGATATTACTCATTTCTATCGCTACTAGAAAATACATTTAAATTAAGTATTCACCTAGATTTCGGGGCAAACTGATGGAGCCCGGTCTTTAAATGGCTGCCATATTTACGTTGACGGCATTTCTACTCCAGTGCATAACAAACAAACAATTGTAATAGAGGGCGCTGTAGAGGAATTCCTAGATTTACCGTACGACGGTAGCAACACTCCTCTCTGCAAATGGGTAATTTATCGTACATTTGCACTCATGCCAAACTTTATAATATCTATATCAAACTATGTCTATAATAATAATTGCTCTTGAAATTCAAGTAAGAGTTCACAAAAAATAACATCAACAATAAAGGTAACAATTTAACTGTACTCAATGTTATTCATAGTCCCAATTAGTCTTCATCAACAGCAAGGAGCAGTACAAGCTTGTGGATTGGTCTGTCCACTATGGAACTGGCAGTAGTAAGCTGTACTTTGCGTACCAAACCATCTTTCCCAGGATACACTGCTGTCACTCTGCCAAGACGCCAGAAGTTACGTGGTACATTATCTTCCTTGATAATGACTATGTCACCCAATTTCAGATTGTACTGTGATGTGGTCCACTTTGGCCTTTGCTGTAGCGTATGCAGAAATTCTTTTCTCCATCGGTTCCAAAATTCATTGGTTAAGTGCTGTACTCTTCTCCATCTACGTGTTGAGTACATATCAGCCTTCTGGAAGTTGCCTGGTGGGGGGAAGAAGTATTCTGGTCTTCATCGTTAACAAATGGTTTGGTGTCAGAGGTTCTGGAGAATCGGATTCACTCAGCTGATTGAGAGTAATTGGTCTTGAATTTACGATGTTCTGCACTTTGGCCATAAATGTGCGAAAGGACTCATCATCCAGCTGTGGACCTGCCTGATAGATGAGGGGTTCCAGAACACTTCGAACAGTCCTTATTTGTCTCTCCCAAATTCCTCCCATGTGACTACTGCTGGGAACATTGAATTTAAACTCAATCCAATCACACCTCTGACCTATCAAGAAATCAGCCATTTTCTTCTGATCAATCTCTTTCAGGCCCTTAATCATTTCATTGTGTGTTCCAACGATGTTAGTGCCACAATCTGCTCTCAGCTGCCTAATAGGTCCACGAATGCTAACAAACCTTCTCACCGCATTGATGAAAGAATTGGTATCTAGAGAGTTGACAGTCTCCAGATGAATTGCCTTGGATGCCATGCACACAAAAACTACACCATATCTCTTCAACTGGCTCCTCCTCTCCTTGATTAAGAATGGTCCAAAAAGATCTACACCTGAATATGTGAATGGTGGGGCTTCCTTTATGCGGTCACTTGGAAGGTCTCCCATTTTCTGAGTTTGGGGTGCTCTTCTGAACTTCCTACATGTGACACACTGATTGATCAATTTAGACACTGTATATGAGCCACTGATGATCCAATATCCATGCTGTCGGATGTAGTTGTGAGTACAGCCTCTTCCCATATGATTGATTTGTTCATGGAAGTGTCGCACTATTAGTGTTGTTATGTGAATATTCTTGGGTAAGATGACTGGATGTTTAATTTCAAAGGGCTGGCAGGATTTCTGTATTCTACCTCCAACTCTCAGCAAACCCTGGTCATCTATGAATGGATTCAGTTTATATATAGTGCTGGATTTTCTGAACTGTATATTTCGTGCCTTTAGTTGGTTTCTAGATTGTGGGTTACCCACTAGCTTCAATTCCTTCAGTATCTGTATTTCTTTCTGAAAGGCTCTACTTTGGACCTCTCGTATTATGGCTTTTTCACCTTCTGCGAGATCCTGTACAGTTAAGGGTGTATTAGTTTCTGACATGACATCTGTGAGATCTAACTTTCTATTTATGGTTTTGGTGGCTCTCAACATTTTTGCCTTAAGACGTAGACAATTAGCGGCTGCTCGTTTAGATGCGTCCCATGATGAGTACTGATCAAAGCGGTCGATCAATTGACCATCTGAACAGGCTGTGAGTGAATTAGTCTTTAATACCGTGGAAGTTCTCTTCATTTCTCTCCTCATCTCTTCTTCTGTGTCACTGGTACACTCATATCGAAATTCTGTTGCAGATAGGGACTTATCATTCCATAGAAAATCTGGTCCAGTTAACCAGTTAGAATCTTTGATAAGTTGCCTGGCAGTTATCCCTCTGCTAGCGTCATCACTTGGGTTTGAGGCAGTGTTAACATACTTCCATGCATCTGGAGAAGTCAACTCTCGTATCTGCTGGACCCTGTTGGCGACATAGGTGTGAAAACGTTTGGATTCATTATTTATGTATCCAAGAACAACTTTACTATCTACCCAAAAATACTCTTTCACATCTTTAAACTGTAGTGCTGTGGTGATGTAGTGACTCATTCTTGCAGATAAAACTGCTGCTGTCAGCTCAAGGCGAGGGATGGTGATTTGTTTGTTGAGTGGTGTGACTCTGGCCTTTCCTATGACGAAAGAACAGTATACTTCATCATCCTGGTTGATTTGTCTCAAATATGTGCTCTGTCCATAACCTGTTTCACTGGCATCAGAGAAGTAATGAAGCTCTATTCTCTTGACTTCACCAAAGTTGTTAGGTTTATAGCAACGGTTTACCTTCAAACTCTGTAACTCAAGAATGTCAGTTCTCCACTGTATCCATTTCATTCTGAGGTCTTCAGTGATGGGATCATCCCAATCAACATTATTTCTACATAATTCTTGCAAGATGATCTTTCCAGTTAGGATTACTGGGGCTGCAAAACCTAAAGGATCATACACTGAGCAGATGCTAGCAAGAATACCTCTGTGAGTAAGTGGTAAGTCGCGCAATAATATTCTAAATTGGAAAAAGTCACCCTCCACGACCCATGTCACTCCTAATGCTCTTTCTACAGGTAAGAGGTCTGTTTGAAGGTTTACTTCCGTCAAACTCGACGCACGAGCTTCAGGAGGTATTGCATCCAGCACTTCTCTCTTGTTTGAGATCCACTTGTGCAGTTTCAACCCAGCTTTAGCACAAATATCAATACTATTGTTAACAAGGGTGATGGCTTTGCTTACATCTGAAACTGACTTTAACCCATCGTCTACATAAAAGTCATCTCTTATAAAACTAGCTGCTTCTTCACCAAATTCCTCCTCTCCATCATCTGCTGCTCTCTTCAGACCAAAGTTGGCACATCCTGGTGAACTGGCTGCACCAAATAAGTGTACAGTCATTCTGTACTCAGACAATTCCTTATCCAAGTCACCATCTTTCCACCATAAGAAGCGTAACAGATCCCTATCATTTGGAGTGACATGAAACTGGTGGAACATACCCTGGATGTCCGCCATCACTGCCACCTCTTCTTTTCTGAAGCGACTTAAGACCCCAACTAGACCATTGGTAAGATCAGGTCCTTGGAGGAGACAGTCATTAAGAGATATGCCCTCATATCTTGCAGAGCAATCAAAAACCACACGGATCTTATCAGGTTTTTGGGGGTGATACACACCTGTATGTGGTACATAATTCACCCTGCCATCTACATTCTGTTGATCTTCAGGAACTTCTTCAGCACAGTTGGTTAGGATATCTTCCATAAATGTGAAGTAATCTTTCTTGTATTTCTGATTTCTTTGCAATCGTCTTTTGAGTTGTAATGTTCTTTTTACAGCTAATGGTTTGTTGTTTGGAAGTCGAAGATTATTGTACTTCAGTGGAAGGGGCATCTCATAGTGACCATCCTCTCTCTTGATGATATTGTCAGAGAGGCACCTGATGAACTTATGATCATTAACTGACAGAGAATCTTGTTTGTGTTTATGTTCAATAAAGTCCCGTTCAAACATCTGTTGAACCTGTTGTGTACTCACTATTTCCTTTGAGGTTGACTGAACTACCAATCTGTTAACTAATTTCGGCTTATTTGCAGGCATGGCTGTAAGCTGACTCGCTGCATTTGTTTCTGTGGTCACAATGCGGTTTGACACAACATTGTTTTCTGAATTTGAACAAATTGTTCCAACTATTCCCCATCCTAGTAGAGACCTTTGGCCATATGGATGATCTTCATTGCCAGCTATGATATCTCTAGGTCTTACAGCCGATGGAACATTGTTACCTATTAATATTCCAACCTTAACTTGAGGCATGATTGGAGGTATCTTATCAGCAATTCTTTGTAGATGGTTCCACTTCATTGCCACCTCTGAACTTGGGATTTGGTGTCTCTCTGCTGGAACATGGTCTCTGGTGTAGGATGTTGGCACTGGTATTACAACTTTTCTGTCGTAACTAAGAATCTCTAAATCCCTTATCCTCTTAGCTGAAATAACTGCACCGTTCATTTGCATTGTTGACAGTGTCAGTTCAGTATCATGCCCTATGATTCTAAGTTGTTTCTGAAGTTCTTTTGAGATGAAACAGGTATTGCTCTGTGGATCTAGAACACAATATTGTAAGATTTCTCTGTTGGGATTAACTTTGCTTCGTACCCATACAGGTACAATCATGGAGTTGTCAGTTGTCTGTCCTTCTCTGTTACATACAGAAATGCAATGACTTACACTGGTAGTACGGTTTTCATCATAGTGGAGAGCTGTCAAATGTTTTTTTGAACATTTCTTACAATCAACTCTGGATGTACATGCTCTCCCATTGTGTTCTTTAGTCATCCCACAAGCATAGCACAGACCTTCTGTCTTGAAGAATTGCTTCCGTTCTCTTCTGTGAAGATTCATCAGTTTGTCACAGTCATCAATATGGTGCTGTTCTTTGCAAAAAGGGCACTTCAGATCTTCATTACCACTGATTACATTTGTGGTAAATGTTCTAGCTTTCACTTGGTTCCCTCCCCTGCTGGTGTTTTTGCTTTCTCTATTGAAAACAGAAGATTCCTTCCAGTCTTTCACTTCAGGTTCAAAAGCAGGTATGTTTGCTTCTTTTGCCTTTTCTTTCACAAATAATGCAAACCGCTCAAAGGTTGGAAAACATCCACTGCTAACACTGGCATGTGTAATACGTCTCCATTGGTTTTCTATATAAGTTGGAATTTTAGCTACCAGCTTTGCATTTTCTTGTGGGTAATCCAAGACACCAAGATCATGTATTGTTCGCTTTGCTGCAACAACTTCATTTAACATATCAGAAAATCTTCGGAGTCCAATGGAGTCACGTGGTTGGATCCTTGGTGATGATGCAAGCTTATCTATGAATGCCTTGGCAATCACTGTATTGTTACCATACCTGTCCTTCAACTCAGCTTTGGCTTGTACAAATGCCTCTTCAGTTTGGAGCAAGAGGTAACTATTAACCATTGCTTTGGGCTCACCAGACAGATGTTGGCTCAACAAATTTAATCTTTCAACCACTGAGGGGGCCTTTGACTCAATCAGAGACTTGAAAGAGGACTCCCATGAGGGAAACTGGAGTGGGTTTCCACTGAAAATTTCTAATTTGACTTGAGGAAGCCTAAATGAGTCCACCAACTGTTTCATAGCATCAGTGACTTCATTCGCAAGTGGGTTTGGAACACTGCTCACCTTGGCCCTGGCATCCTTGTTTTCTACTTTCTTGTTTACCTTTGCTTCCATTTTTGGTGACAAAATTAATGCACAGTTCTGATCGTGTACTGAAGGAACATGGCTGTAATCAACACTGCTGGCTGTACAACTAGTAGTTTGCATAGCCCTTTGTGCTTCTGTATTATTTGATTGTGAGTGTTGTTCATCCATCTCTGGTTGTGAATTTAAAAATCTGTACATATCTTCATCCTTATTGGCTGGCAGTATGCCACTCAAATTCTGACTTCCTTCATCAGATCTGTCTACTTCATATATCACTTCTTGCTGTGCCTGATTTTCAGCAAGTTTCTTATGTAACTTTAATTCTTCAATCCTCCTTCTATGTTCTAGCTCCTCTCTTTCTAGCTGTTTTTCCTTTTGTGCAAACGCTAGCTGTACTCTCAATGCAGCTTCCTGTTTCTTAAGTTCCAGTTTCATTGACCTGACACTGGAAGTTGTACGGTTGCTATGGCTACTAATTTTAGTTTTCTGTGAACTTGATTTGAGTGATTCAGGGTTTAGCATTTCCATATCAATACGATGTTGAATTTCTACTTTGATGTCATCCTCAAATTTATGCCATTCCAAAAAGTCTTGTTGTTTCTGTTTTGTGAATGCAGCAATTTCTTCCTGCTTTTCCAACAATTCAGCAAGTTCATCATAAAGTTCACTTATGTCTTGCCATGCTATCTGTGCAACTAACAGCTTTTGTTTAAGTGCTCGGGTATCTTCAAATCCTTTTTGCATAATGGCATTTCTTTTGGCTTTACTAAGTTCAGATTTCTTTGCTTTCAAATCTCTTCTAAGAATGTTGAATCTGAGCTCCTTACCTTTCAGTGTTAAAGTCCGCGTTCGCGTCCCATTGACACTTGCTGCTTGATCTCTGTCTTCATCGACTGGAGATTGACCTTCAAGCTGAACTTCTGTGTCCTCGGACATTTCTAGTTTACTGTTGCGGGCGCTACCCTTAATTCTTTACTCAGAATGATAATAGCTGTAATTTCGTAGTCTTCACGAACTTTATTTTTGCTGTCTATACCATCCAGGTAAACTACAGTACAAAAGTACATATAAAACTTGAGCAACGTCGTAATGAACATGCACATTTTGAATCATCAAATACAAATCCATAAAATACAAAGAATCAAACACAATTGTAATGTCAACACCAATAGATATTACTCATTTCTATCGCTACTAGAAAATACATTTAAATTAAGTATTCACCTAGATTTCGGGGCAAACTGATGGAGCCCGGTCTTTAAATGGCTGCCATATTTACGTTGACGGCATTTCTACTCCAGTGCATAACAAACAAACAATTGTAATAGAGGGCGCTGTAGAGGAATTCCTAGATTTACCGTACGACGGTAGCAACACTTTCAGTGCTGAAGCAGCACAGTGGAGTAAATTGTTGGCTCTTAGACCTATACAACCCGTGATCGAACTATTTTGCTGATTATAAATCTTCGGTATTTTTTTCAATGATCTTTTCAGCCCGTAGCTGTACACTATTTTCCAATAACACAGGCTACACGCACTAATACAATAAGTTGACTACATTTGGCTGATTTATAACAGCTTGCCCATTTATAACAACTTTTTTGGATTGACTGCTGTTTAGCCTCCCAACTCAGCAACAGCCAATCAAAGCCGGTATAACTTCACGATTGAAGCTCGTTGCCATCAAAATGCTTATTACTATGCAATTTCAACCGAGTCTGATGTTGGTCAAGTGATTTAAACGATGATAATTATTTTAATTATTACTGTTTGTTTTAATATGTACTAATTATTATTATTTTTATTATTTCTTTATTCCGCACTATATGGCCACCGGCCTAAAGTACTGTTACATTTCAAAACTTAAATTACACACGGTCGCTTTAAAATTACAAGATACATATACTTCAAATCATACTTCCATTTCAGTTTCTCTGTAATGAAAACTCTTAAACAAATATTCACCCAAACTTAGTAAAATATACGAGTTAGTACTCTGTAGCAATGCAATGAATTTTATCTTGGTTGGTGGTGAAAAATAATATTTTGGTAAGAATTTTTGTCTAAGTGCTTCATATTTTGGACAAACCATAGTAAAATGATATTCGTCCTCTGTGACCCTGCAACCAAATGGACATAATCTTTGGTCACGTGGAATACCCAATGTTCTACCATTTTCAATTTCTAGGGGATGACAGGAAATTCTAAGTCTAGTTATAGCACATAAATAGATAGGAGTAGCCAACGAAATAGCAGCAAGATATCTTTCATATATTAAATCTTGTTTAAACATGCAATATGTTTGAAGCTTTACATTTTTATTAATTTCTGCACACCAATTCTGTCTAGATATATCAAAACATCTTCTTTTAAATTCACTGAAGAACATCTCGCTATTATCAATTCTTTGTTCATACCATACATGTCCATAACCAGATGTACATAAAATATTTTTTACCTCTAAAGCTCAACACCTAGACCCCCCTTCTGCTCTATGGTATAGGTAATTATAACATTCCTTTAAAATGGTTGAGCCGTCCTCTTGAATCAGTTTCAGCCAAAATCTGACCATTTCAATATTAACATAAACTCTAACTGAGTGTCTTCCTAATTCACCCCTTACTGCAGCATTGGAAGCGTTGAAACTAACTCTCAATAGAAATTTACAAAACTTATGTACTAATTTACGACCATAATTATATTCACTTCCAAAGTTTAGGGGGTTCGACTGAACCCCCCGAACTCCCCCAAACTACGGGCCTGCATCATTTCTTATGGATTGTCTGTTTAATTTTACTTGATTCGAAAATATCCAATTGTATTCCCGCGTGATATGGACTCCCTCCCCTCTCAAGTGACCGTCAGGTGCTAACTCTACACATATACAATCGCGTTTTTTTTTTCTTTGGTAATTTTTTCTTTTGAAATTTCAATCTCTTTCTGATCTATCCCAGCCATCCAGCCATTCTTCGCATGAATAATCAGAATAATGCGTCACTGTCGAATCATGTACAACTGTATGTCAGACTGTGGTTGAATGTCACCACAGGCGGCGCTGTTCGACATAAATTTCCTTTTCGTATCGGCCTGGTCAACTTGTTCGTACACTTCCGGTTGCATGTGTCTCACAGCTCTATGTTTTTAAGGATACAAGAACCCAGTGAACTGACTTACTTGCTGTTTAAATGGATCTGCTACCATCATCCCATGCGGAATTCAGTTCCTCGAAGTACTGGGACTCATTCTTCAAAAAGAGGGGCCAGGCAGCGTTTGAATGGTAATATATTATTGGTATGCTCATGAATTTGCCATCAACTACAGCGTTGTGGGCTTGAGGGTTGACCAAAAAGAGTGAGGGTTGTTGTTATTACCGAGCCTTCATAAGAATGCTCATATTAATAATTTAGGCCAACTATCATATGTATTTTTATATTCGTGCCTAAATACAATTTGTATAGCCCCCCCCGACTTCAGTGTTGTGGACTGGAGGGATGATTTGTTTTTACCATGCCTTCATTAGAGTACTGATATTTATGCTATGATATGTATCTCCATTTTTTTGCCCCCCCCCCCCCCCCCATTGATTTAATTTAAAAAAAAAAAAAATTTAAAATGAGATGTATCGAAAATCAAAATAAATAATTACAAGATTGATGGAGGATATTTTGCATATATGAATAAATAATGTTGGGCTCATTTTAATTTTTCAAAAATATGAGTAGGTATGTTATTGATAACACAAAAATTATTTTATTTGGCCTAGTGCCTAGCCCTGAATTTGATGACAAGTTTTGATGTACTAATACATGAAATTATAACATACAATT
Source organism: Saccoglossus kowalevskii (assembly GCF_978046115.1). NCBI lineage: Eukaryota > Metazoa > Hemichordata > Enteropneusta > Harrimaniidae > Saccoglossus > Saccoglossus kowalevskii. The sequence goes on from NC_140657.1 coordinate 10,281,603, forward strand.
TTTATTATAATTTAGTACCTAGGTGTTGTAAAAAAACAACAACATTCAACGAAATGTCATGCGCCATGATTTAGAAGGGTTGTCCAGAGAGTTTATAACCTGGCCCTTTTTTTTGGATAGGTTTTAAAGTGGTGTATTGGATTAAAACAATTTTATAATAAAATTTAAAAGTTTATAATTTAAAAAAAACACAAAAAAAACAACAACAAACTGTTTTGTAAAATAGATATACATAAAAAAGATTGCTATAAAACAGAGTACATAATAAGGCATTAGCCAAGGGAGTGAACTGCAATTCAAGAACATTATGAGAATCATTTACTTAACCTCACCAATTTATGGAACCATTCATCAAACAATCTTATCACATAGATGCATATTGTGCGTATCTACACAGAGTGATACAGGACAGACCAGGAATACATATCACATAGATGCATATTGTGCGTATCTACACAGAGTGATACAGGACAGACCAGGAATACATATCACATAGATGCATATTGTGCGTATCTACACAGAGTGATACAGGACAGACCAGGAATACATATCACATAGATGCATATTGTGTGTATCTACACAGAGTGATACAGGACAGACCAGGAATACATATCACATAGATGCATATTGTGCGTATCTACACAGAGTGATACAGGACAGACCAGGAATACATATCACATAGATGCATATTGTGCGTATCTACACAGAGTGATACAGGACAGACCAGGAATACATATCACATAGATGCATATTGTGTGTATCTACACAGAGTGATACAGGACAGACCAGGAATACATATCACATAGATGCATATTGTGCGTATCTACACAGAGTGATACAGGACAGACCAGGAATACATATCACATAGATGCATATTGTGCGTATCTACACAGAGTGATACAGGACAGACCAGGAATACATATCACATAGCATGACATCACACATACTGCCAAAATTTGTTTTAGTATTATATACATGTATACTATCTGCAGGTTTTCTGGAGCTTTCAGTTATGTATGGCTAGATAACTAAAGATTGTAGTAAACCAATACTTCATGTTGGCAATCTAGTGTGTTTATTTTCTAAATTGTCTCTCCAAAAAAAAAATCAGTTCGGAAAAAACAAATCCTAGCAAGTTTTGGAAAATATCACAAGATGTTTATGTGATATGGAAAATAAAAATAGATTTTTCTGATTCGTCAAGTGGTTAATAGTACTTTTACAGATTGTATGTATACATATGTGATTTTCTGATCACTGCTCCATCTCGCATATGTGAAAGCTGCAAATCTAATATGCCACTAAAATCAAATGATTGGATTTTGAACTTGAATTTCATTTTTAATAGTTCAGTGTTGAAATACCAATCTTTTCAGAAAGAAACACGGCAAACTTCATCAAAACAAACAATTATCAAATGCGTACAGCACATTTAATAAGCGTGGAAATATCCTAAAAAAAATGTTGCTTATGTTGAATCTTGTGTTGTTTTGACACCACTATGATGTAAGACCTTAGTTTGTCCTGTTTTTTGTTTGGTTTCGCACAAAGCATGGAATCTTGAACAGAAAATGGCATATTATTGTGAAATAATCGTTTTATAAGCTTTGAACTGTACAATGTAATAAACTGAAAGGAATAGAATAGTTGAATTTCTTGAACTTTGCCATCAAAAGTCGGGTTGACGGATCCGTGAAATTCACTGATACACATTTTATTTAATGTGATAAACAAACATTTTGCTTCTTAATTATTAGGTATGGGGAATATCCTGAATTGAGTCAAGTCTTACATAAATACATCAAACCTGTTGATAAAGTATTGGTTGTGGGGTGTGGTAATTCAAGACTCAGTGAACAGCTTTATGATATTGGTTATTATAATATTATTAATATTGATATCAGTGACATAGTTATAAAGCAAATGAAATCAAGAAATGCAGAAAAAAGGCCAAAAATGGTTTATCAAAATATGGACATGTTAAATGTAAGTATTAACTTTTAGTGTATTAGTTTGGGCTCGCCATGCATTGAGGTGTGTTAAAGTTGGAACATATACTAAGGTTTAGCTTCACATCTTAAGGAAAATTGGAGATTAAATTCAATAAGTTACTTTATTATTTGTGATTATGTGTCACATGATGTTTACTTAGTATAGATTCTATTATGGCCATGTGACTTACCTCAACCTAAATAAAATTATATCCTAACAGATGGAGTACACTGACAGTGAGTTTAATGTAGTTTTAGATAAAGGCACATTAGATGCCCTGATGACGGATGATACTCCAGATGTACAAGAACAAGTTAACAAGATGTTTGCAGAGATTAATAGAATATTAAAGATTGGTGGGCGTTATATTTGTATATCTTTAGCACAGGGTCATATTTTACAGAAATTATTGACCTACTTTCCAGATGAGTATGTATGACTTTATATATCTGTGTATACGTAAGGTATAGAATGTGTATCTGTCAGAAAACACTTAGACGCGTCTTCAAAGATGATCATGAATTTTTTGTCTCTCCATCAATGTTTCTGACCTCTTAATCTTTAAAATCATTAAGCTTTTACTTGCCACCCATCTACATTGAGTGTTTATTTTTTAGCTTGTTCATTTTAAGACAATATCTGTGATTTTTCTTTTGCTCGAAGAAAAACAACTTTGCATACATTTCAGCACTAGATCTAGTGCCATTACACCCCTAGATCTAGTTTTATTATGGATTAGGCCAGACTTTTATTATCCCTTGTTTCGCGAACCCGTCGAATAAACAGGAGCCAAAAATGAAATCAAAATAAAATTTTATTTCAGCGTAATTTCTCGCGCCCGCCGACTTAAGTGCAAAAAATTGCTAAAAAAAAACTTCTTCTTCATTTTTTTTTTGCCCGCCGCATAGCAAACCCAAGTTGCATTTTTGTGGGAGTATCATGATCAAAGTACCGAATTCTCACGCATATGAGAAACAAGGTTATACATAGAATAACATTTTATTTTATTACTTCTCTCTGATCAATGATCTCACTTACAATTCTTTGAGAATCACACAAATCTAATCGAAAAAAAGAATTAATTTTTTTTTTCGCCCTCCTCAAAAAAATTGCCTTATAAAAAATCCAGAAACAAAGAATAAAAAAAGTCTGGCCTTAGCGTCAGCTTTGTAGCCAAGATTAACATGCATTATTCATGAATAATTAAAAAATTTCTGTGTTTTCAGAGGTTGGATGGTGAGAGTTCACAAAGTTGAACAAAACATATCAAGTGATACCACCAAAAGAGACTTTCAACTTCCAACATTTGCTTTTGTATGTACAAAGTTTAAAAGTGTACCACAAATGGAAAACAAGGTAAGACTCCTTTTATTTAAAATATCACTGTGCTGTAAAAGGGTTTTAATTTTGCTTATTTCACTAACTGGAAAATGTGTTAAATTAAAACCCAGGATTATGTCAATTTTAGCATAGAACACATTTAATGATAAAACCGAGAATTTAAAACCCACCGAATATGCCTGTAATGGAAATCAGCGAAATTTAAACCCAGTGAAAATTACCGGTAATCATTTTATAGTATATCTAAGTGCCATAAACTCCCTGTGTCTTTACCTGTGTCCCCCCCCCCCTCTTGTGCCCAATCTCTTCTGGGTGCTTCTGTTTCACTCATTGGTTTTCTGTATTTGTACAACTCACTGTCACACTCCCTGGGTACCTTCACTGGGCACCTGTTTGATGGGTGCCTTCCTGTACCCCTATCTGTACAACCCACTCTCTGGGTGTCTAGCTCTCTGTGCACTCTACTTGGCCCCTCACTGGGCAACTCCCAGTTGTGACGTTGTGACTAATTTAGTTCGCTTAAAACTCTGTCCCCCAAACTGAGACACTTACTGGTTACCTCCCTGTGCTACTTGGTGCAATCAATGACCATATAAGTACATCTGCAGTATTTAAACACATTAACATATCTTGATAACAGTTACTTGAAGTATGTATGGATGACAGTGGTAAACTGAACAGAGTGAAAACAACTCTAGATGTCATGAAAGCTGTGGAAGAACAACAGCATTATGCAATGATTAGACAAAGTTTAGTTAACAAGTGAGTCTTAGTTTGTGTTAAATTATTCACTATTTTACTAACTGAAGAATGGCATGAAATCTGAGATTCTGTTTGTGATATATGCAAATGTATTCAGTGAATTTTTATATGATGTGCTTATCGTAATGTGTAAAATGTGTTTTGTATGTTAATTTGGAAATGTCTAGTTCCTTACATGGTTTCCATAGTAATGCTCATAACTTGCATTCAGATATAAATACAGTAAAATTTATTTATTATTTTCACGCATCCAATTTTTGAAACTTTGGATAATTTAATAATATGCACATGACAAGCATTAACGTTTTCACCACCAGACTTTCTCACCAAAATTTGTCTGCACTTTTCCTGATAAATTCTACAATATTTCTGGAAATGAACCCTAATTTTAAAGCCAACAGACAAAATTTTAGTAAATTTTTAGTTTTTACTCAAAAAAAATTGGCTATTTTGGTCTCAATCTTCTGATGGAAAGTCCAGACTATAAACAGGACTATTTTGTGAATTTTGAAAAAGAGGGAACCGGTGATGAAAAGGTTATACCGGTATCTTAATTTTGGGGTTGAAAACGGCAGTGAATTATAGCGTAACAGGGAAATTGCACTACTCATTGTTTTGTTTTTTCTTGTGGACTAGAGAGAAAAATGCAGGCCAGTATGACTATAAATACACCCAATATATTGAATATTTTTCAAAACATTGGCAAGCACAAAAAACAACAACAGCTGATTTTTTATTATTATACTGCATATACTGCACTAGATGAAATACATATGACTCAAACTGGCCACATACATCACATTGAAACATAAATGCTATTGTTGAAATGAAATCATGTTTAATTTTGTAACATTTCATTTCTTGGAGTAGTTTTATGTGAAATAAAGAGATTAGGTTTGCTTTGTGCATGTTTAACCCCCCCCCCCCCCCCCCATGTTTTGCAGTTGTTAGCCATGAGTATCAATCAATACATTCTTTATAACAAGTACATTTGATAAAAACTTTTTGGATCATTGTGTTATTCATTTTAGAAGTCATATTGATGAAGATATCTCGTTGGATCTTTGTGTCAGTTCTTCTGATATCCCAAGATATACCCTACACATAGTTGACAACTTACATGCCAGGCGTCATCACCAAATATTTGCTGTTTTTATTGTCCCACAAGGAAGGTGAGTAAAATTCCGAACTGAATCTACTACAATTTTTTCCTCCTGTCTATTTTTAAACATTCTTTGGTGATATTTTAGATAATTTTGGACCAGACCAAATCTTGGTTGCCATTTGCAACTACGATCAATTTATGAATAGATAAAAGTAATACAATGTACACACTTTTAGATTATATTTTTGGACTGATTTTAAATCATATTTTAGAAACATTAATGCTGCTTCCTGATAAAAACATTCATTTCAAGAAACTGTACATGTGGTTGTTTTTAGTCCCTGTTCAGACGCAGTCTGAAAATGGGGACTTATGTTTTGATCTTGTCCATGCATCAGTGCGTGCATCCGGACCTGTATCTTAGACATGCCTGGACCAATCACAATCAAACTTCACACATACATCATACATAATATTATACAAAAGCACATCAATTCGTTTCACAATCTGATTTATGCTAAAAAATCATCAAAATCAAGCATATATTGATGGATTTTGTTTTAACTTAATTGGTACATACGTTGGACATTATGGGACCTTGATGCACATCATTTTATTTTTGAGATCCAATTTAAAATGGCCGACTGGCGGCCGTTTTGTTAATGAATGCAAAGCCATGCTTTGACTGATTATGTTCAAATTTGATATATTCATATATTCATAGGGAAACTGAATGGTTATTTGGTGACAGAGAAGGCAGAAAACAACTTGCAGACTCAGCGGGATTTAAGAGACTTATTGTGGTTTTGTTACATCGAGAACATAAGTATGATAATATGGACAGTATTAAAAGTGAATTATCAAGTAAAGTCATGGAATTATCGCCAACTGGCATGGATAGACAGTTACAGGTATAATACTTGACAACTTAAATCCGTGTTTGTATTCATCTTTCCACAGTGTACCATGTGCATTATTAGTCCCCGTTCAGACGAAGTCCGAAAACAGGGACTTATAATTCGGTCTCTGTGCGTCCGTGTGTCTGTGCGTCCGTCCGGAGTCATATCTCAGAATCCCTTGGACCGATTCCGTTCATTCTTTGCATGTGCCTAGTACTTTATGTTGGACATATGCACATGCAGTGGTTTAGCGATTCGATTCAAAATGGCTGACTGGCAGCCATCTTGTTTTTTGAAAATGTTGTATTTTGGACATGCTTTGTCAGTTTTCATTCAAACTTGGTACATAGATTATACATGTTAGGATACATGTCCATGATGATTTATTTCACAATTGGATCAAAGATGGCCGACTGGCAGCCATCTTGTTTTTTGAAAATGTCGTATTTTGGACATGCTTTGTCAGTTTTCATTCAAATTTAGTACATAGATCATACATGTTAGGATACATGTCCCAGACCATCCGTGAGTTCCTGAGTCTGTTCGTCCGACCGTCCGTGTGTCCCTCTGTCCGTGCCTAGGTCTATCCAACGTCATATTTCAGAATCCTGTGGACCGATTACGTTCATTCTTCGCATGTGCCTAGTACCTTATGTGGGACATATGCACATGCAGTGGTTTAGCGATTCGATTCAAAATGGCCGACTTGCAGCCATCTTGTTTTTTGAAAATGTTGTATTTTGGACATGCTTTGTCAGTTGTCATTCAAACTTGGTACATAGATTACACATGTTAGGATACACGTCCATGATGATTTATTTCGCAATTGGATCAAAGATGGTCGACTGGCAGGCATCTTGTTTTTGTTTTTTTATGCGGCATCTTGGACGTGCTCGGTCAGTTTTCATTCAAATTTGGCACATACATGTACTTTATACATGCTAGGATGCATGTCCATGACAATTTGTTTCAAAATCTGGTCAAGGATGGTCGATTGACAGCCATCTGACTTTTTGGCCTTACTACTATATTTCCACAATTTATATACCATTTTCATTCGTATTTGGCACATACATCATACATATCAGTGTGTTTTATAATCAGATCAAAGATGGCTGAATAACGGCTGTTTTTATTTTGGTCATATTACTATGACACGAAACACGTGTTTTGATGTAAATAAACAATCTGTTGTATATGCCACTTGGAACTCAAGTTTCAAGGACACGCTCGCGACAACCCCTCCGCTTTAATATGACGAGCACAAAGAGAACTTAACGGGGACTGTGTCATTTTCAATGACTTGTTCGAACAGATTCTGGCCAATTTAATTGCAGCAACTCATCTAAAAACTCTGACAACCATTTCTGTTGTCATTCGCTAGTGAATATTTTTTCATAAAATGCATTAGTTCTTAGAATATAATGAAAAAGAGCAAGTCTTTTTTTTATATCAATTGGAAAGTTAAAAACAATGTGAAAAACTAAATAGAGAACAGAAAACAACGTGCACCATCACACATTGTCGGTCTATCAACGGTGTTCTTACTAATTTTTGATTGTGGAAATTGTAATTTATGTGTGATTGAAAACAGGAGATTAAGGTAGCGAGAAGGTTTTGTGACGTTTTTAAATAAAACATTCTCTGTCTGTTGTCTCGTTCAGAACAGTAATTTAGGTTATATATATCAAAAGACTAAGTATAGAGGTGCAAGTTCGCACAAACTGGACAGACATTGTTTACATAATTATCACGTGACATCAAAAATGGCGAACCTTGTAAAAATGACTAAGTACGCGATTGCGAGAGCACACTGCGGAATTTCCTGGTGAAATTTAAGTTATGCATTGTCCGTAATCAAGTCCATTGAAATGCGTCTCCGATAATCAAAAGACCTATTATTCCGATTTCTATGCAGGTTTGTTTTTTTGTCCCCAAATTATTTCATACTTGGCACCTTTAACAGACTATTATTCTGTGACAAAGCATTTTCTTTAAAAACCCCGACATATTTCGCACCATCATTATCTTTTGAACGATAACTGCGAGTTTGAATGTCCTAGTCCGAACGCACTTGATTTGGCGGCGGTCCCAATGAGTCGTTCTCGATCAAAACTTCAACTCGAGAAAAACGCGAAAAACAGTTTTGGTTAATAAAACACTGTAGATTTGCTGCATTATTATAAATATACACTAAAGATGCCCAAACATATTAACCACTGATATCATAGAACTCATAAAGAGTGTCAGATAATGAATAATTTCAAGCTTGAGCGCGAAAAATGAAGAAAACTGCTGGCATTTGAGTCCGTACTCCAGGAACGTTCGGGTTTTCCATTGTTATGCAAACGAACAACGAGGGATAATCCTCTGACAAACATTACTGTCACACTGTACACGCTGACAGTTTACAAACAAGCTAATCCTTCAAGTGTCTCAGATAAGACATCTAATAAAACGGTTTTCATGGTGAAACAAAATGGCCGATGTTTGAAAAAAAATTGCTGTGTCAGAGTGCGACACTGAGTGGCAGATTTTTCTTTGCCTCGTCTGTCAACGCTTTCTTTCTTTTCTTCGCCATTGCGTTAGAAAAAAAAATGTATTAGTAAAATAGAATATTGACTTGGAAAATAAAACGATTTAAAAGAAAGTTGTGCAAAGTTACAGTACTCCTTTCGCACAACCTCCCGCCCGCTTCCGCTTTCCAATCACCTTTTTCTCTCGCTTTTGCGACCGCTTGTTGAATTCGACCGGACAATTTCCGCTTTATTTTTGACCGCGCAAACCCCGAAATATCACCGCCCACCTGCTCGCTCGCGCGCATTTAAAATTCGGACTAACAGAATAATTTCCGAGGTTCGCATTGTCTTATAATTGTCTTTCTGGTTTTTATATATGTTGAACAGCTGACAAAAGTTCAAATACTTTTTGCTTTAACTATATACAATTATATGCACGCAACCTGACCCTTTGACCTCGATTTGGCTTGGACTGAATATTTTATTTTAAACAATATTCTGACGTGAAATACAAAATGTATTTCAACACAAGTACGACAGGGTTGTCTGGGTTTTTTTCCTGATTGTTGAGTCTTCGCAATGTGTTTTGTATAATTATTGTTGTTTTCCCCCGATGCTGAAGGACCGTAAAGCTAAATGGCAGTTACATGCATGGACTGAGTGAAAGAAAATATTTCTAAGCCTAAAATAAAACCTAATATTACACCTCTTTATGTATTTGTTAATTTTACATATGTTTGTCATGACAGTATGTTTGTAAATATCTAGAAAAATCTCGTCTTTCGTTGATGATTTCGATTGTTTGTTTGGAATGTCGATCCCCGTTGGTTTCTCCATACTGAGTTTAGGAAGGGCGTCGATCAACACCGTTACAATCAGCCGAGAGAAGACAAACATTGACCGTAATTCATGGAGATCGTGTCCGTAATTTGTGGGCTGAAACCCCAAATAATTAATCAAGTATTATTATTTTAATATATATTTTATTTTACATCGCAAAACTAAACCATGCCCAAAACAGAGCTAGAGTTGTTCGCGGTGAAACAACCGCATTGAAGACGATGCAACTTCAGCTAGCCATTTCTTACCTTGAAATACAAAAAATAAAAATTCCAAGAGCATCGGGGAAAATATTAATAATCATCCTTATCAATCGCTTGCTTTATTTTATTCGAATCCATGAAATTCACGATTTTTTTTACATTTGTTGGCAACTTCCGCGCTAAAAAAGATTGAAAATGTGGGTGTGGTTATTTTGCAAAGTCCTGTTGATAATACGGACAAATATGGTTCTGTGACCCAGTTCGTGCTCCGATCAGGTGACTCTCAGCCAATCAATGATGTTGTAACAAAGCATATCTGACGCTAATTGAAGGGTCGTCGTACAATCCAATCACCGGCGTCGATTCACATAGTTGTTTGTGCTGTGACAGGCTTCAAAATTATTCGCTGAAAAACATATATTTTGACAAACTGATGGAATTTGACCTTAGTTCAAAAAGAAAATACTAGGCTAAGATACATTAGAGCTCACGCGAATCAGTTTTCTCTGCAAGTTGTGAAATAAAGTAAACCAGAGTAGCGTCGATGATTTTCAGCCCTGAAGGACTTTGAATTGTTCATCGACTGGCCACCAAATAGTTATGGCTATAACTAAATTTGACACGTTTTTCTTTTAAGCCCAATAAATTATTCATACATGTCAAGCTCTGTTCGATTTTTTTAGGGCATGTGGCCGTTTTTAGTCGAAAATATTTTTTGTGGGAACACTTTTGCGGTACGTATACGGTATAGACCGAGCTCATTCAATGATCGTGACTTAATTTTAAAAATTGAATGTCAAATTTTACCAGACGTGGACCGATGTGGATTCGGTATCGTTATTTTTGGAATTAATCACTAACATTTCCTCGTTTCTCTGCTCTGTCAAAAGGAGTTACCTAGGCTTTTTTTAGCGTAACTGTCTCATTAAAATTAAAAAAAAAATATTACATCTAGAACAAGCACCCAAAACACGTAACAAGAGGTCCCCGTTCAGTTGCTTTCACGATACAAGTGTAATACAACTATTAGATTTGAAGTGTCGTTCAGAATGTAATAATAGTTAATACTAGTTGTATGTTAACACTTTACTATCAAAACCACCATTTCGACCACCCATGTGCCAGTTTTCAGTGTTTGGGCGAGCGGTCAATGTTTTCAATGAGCGAGCGAGCGAGCGAAAAAAACACACGATTATAATGCGGTCGGTTTCCGGTCGGACAAGACCACGTGGTCGGAAATTAAGCGATAAGCGGTCGATGTAAAAGCGGAAGGTTGGGCGAAATGAGTACTGTATGACCATGTTTCTCCGACGAAGTCTCGACTGACAATAATGCTGACAATGGACGTTAGATAAACACGCATTGTTTGCAACTGGAAGCTTATCACCCGTTATATCAGAATCGTCAACAACAGAGTATACAGATAAGATGTTATCATTTAAACCCTTTCAAAGATAAACACTATGCAAATATCCACGAAACGGCAGTTGTAGTCTTTTCTGCTAGTGTTTTAAAACACTAATTTGAGCAACGTTATTTCGCAATTTCGATCTTTTGTAAACCTGGGGTGATGTATCAAGGTCAAAAGTAACCGTTTTATCAATTTTTGAAAAATCAAGAAAAAAGTGAAAATTTCCCTTCTCGCTACCTTAAGTATGGATGCCTATGATTTGATTCAAGAGTCTGGTTCATTCGCATCCACCGGTAACTACATGCAAATATGGTTTGCTTGCTTAGGTTTATCAATAACACAAATTTGTTTAAAGTGTTTTGAGGACAACTGATTGATTTACAAACCTCAGGACTAGAAACAACAATTATGTTATCAGGGTATACTCAGCATGGCTTGACACATTGCCTGTGTTGATGCCATGTTTTTCCATTCATTTTGGCTATGTGTGGAGGCAATGTGCTAATATAGAGGTATTATGCTGTATGTATGGAAATGTAACGACATCAAGCAACCAATTGACTATAGTAGTAGAGCCGAGGGCATAGGCTGAAGAATTCTGTATCAGTATTCCTGCATTTTTCTATTGACACACATTAAGTACTGGTGTATAAAATTGAGGATATGTATGCATGAAAGTATCTGATAGTAACTTGAGTGATATTGACCATAATTGGTATATAAGATTTTTCATATAAAATATTCATAAAAGTATTATAAATTAACAATTAACAATTTTGATGTGTGTGTGTGTGGAGCCTGTGAATGGGACTTGTGCTCGTAGGTCTTTCCAAATCAATAAATAAAATTTAACCAATCATAATGCCATAGCGAATCATACCACACATATGATAAATTATCCTGTGTGCTAGTAAAACAGCCAATGATTGAAGGTGCTACCAAATAGCTTTACATCCTATGAAAGTGTCTTTTTTGGATTTGATTGCGGCCCAAGTGTTGTCCTGAGTAAATGTTTTCTATGAAAAATATTCACACCTTTGTGAAATTTGCTGTAATTGGGTGACTTGATAAAACGATATTCTTGAGATTATGGTTATGTTCATAATTAGTTGAAATGTTTGTACAATTTCAGGTGCCATTTCTCTCAGTAGGTCAAGATATAGGTCAACGAACTATTAAGTATGAAGGTCACAGTGCCCTAAGTGGCAAGTTTGTTGTGGAGGATGTTGAAGGTGATAATAAACAGATTTTGAGACGACTGGTTTTTTACAGTAATAAGAATATAGTACAATCAGAATCCAGACTTATACAGGGTAAGAAATAACTATACAAAGACTCTATCATCTGTAATATTCAGAATGAATTTCTTTTGTACCCCCTAACTTTAAACTCCCCTGCCTCCCCGAATTCAATTGTCTATTCCCCCTCTAGATAATTATAGATGTCTTCAGAAGGGGTATATGCAATTTCATTAGGGAGTGCTGGAGGGTAGGGTAGTATGGTTAGATTTAGGGTTAGGGGTTACAAAAGGAACTCTTTCTTAATATTCATTTTGTACTGTGATAGATATTAAAAATGCATGATAGTTGACACAACACAAGTACAAAATACTGTAAATGCATTAATTATTTACTGGGTTAAGTAAAATTCGCTAAATTCAAACTATGTGAACATGTAAAATAACAATAAATCGCATTGTTTCCTTGACAAATTCATAAAATTAAAACTCAGTGTTTTTGTTGGCTTAACAATGCTTCTATTATAACTTACTGTTGCTTATCTCAACCAGTTATATTTTAGAAACTCAAAATTCATGTCTTTTTTGAGTTTCATTTTTTTATATGAAATTTGCATATATAAAATCAGATATATGGACTCGTTCGCAACTGATCCATGGAGATGAGTGAGACAATCTCATTCAAACTTAATATAATGACAATGCATAGCATATTAGGCTGTAGTTGTATGTTAGTTTTCTCATGATTTTTTTCATTTGCGAGAAATAAAGAAACACTGTTTTTCAAAGTATCTTCTTTCTGCAGAGATAAAAAGGAAAGCTAAAAGTAGGAAGAAAAAAACATTAGTGGTTGTTGATCACAGTTATCTCGCCTGTCAACATCATGTTGCTATGGTATCGGGCATATCTCTCTATCAGTGCTTCACATCGTCTGTAGGTAAGGTTCATCAGAATCTTTGCATTCTGTGTTGTTTACACTGCTAAATCAGAGTAATATAATGCACAAATGACATATTTGTATAGTGGCCCAATATTTGACGATGTCACTCACTTGAGGGCGCTGCATATTTTAACCCTAGTTTGTTGGTCTGTACTGTGTTGAACAAATTTGCCATCTCAACTCCCAGAGGAGCATACAACCTTGGCTGCCATATACAGGCGCACATGGGTTAGGTGTCAACATTCCATACCAGGTTCTTGTTTTCTTCTGCGTAGTGAGTTGGAGTAAAATATCTAGCCAAAGGTACAACAACCTGGCATAGCCAAGACCCAAACTCACAACCATTATATCGAAGTACACTTAGATATAATTATGGTTAGAAAGAGAGAGAAGATGTGTTTGTAATTTTCTTTTGAGTGCAAGGAATCTTAAGAATAGTATTCAATTTAAAATAATACAAGGTTCTTATGATGGTACTAAATGTGCATGAAGACATTACAATGGGAGTATCACTGATACATAGTGGAGGTCAATGCCAACATACTGGAGAGATTTATTTTTGCTGAATCAGTGAACATACCCTTTTTCTTGTATTTAACATGCAATTCATCTGAAATCAGTGAAAATAAACTTCATGCAAAACAGCCAAAATACGATCAGCTGTTCTAATTCGTAAACACCCCCCACAAAGTTTCTGTGATCAGTTGTTGTAATTGGTTAACACCCCCACAAAGTTTCTGTGATCAGTTGTTGTAATTGGTAAACAGCCCCACAAAGTTTCTGTGATCAGTTGTTGTAATTGGTTAACACCCCCACAAAGTTTCTGTGATCAGTTGTTGTAATTGGTTAACACCCCCACAAAGTTTCTGTGATCAGCTGTTGTAATTGGTAAACACCCCCCACAAAGTTTCTGTGATCAGCTGTTGTAATTGGTTAACACCCCCACAAAGTTTCTGTGATCAGCTGTTGTAATTGGTAAACACCCCCACAAAGTTTCTGGGATCAGTTGTTGTAATTGGTTAACACCCCCACAAAGTTTCTGTGATCAGTTGTTGTAATTGGTTAACACCCCCACAAAGTTTCTGTGATCAGTTGTTGTAATTGGTTAACACCCCCACAAAGTTTCTGTGATCAGTTGTTGTAATTGGTTAACACCCCCACAAAGTTTCTGTGATCAGTTGTTGTAATTGGTTAACACCCCCACAAAGTTTCTGTGATCAGTTGTTGTAATTGGTTAACACCCCCACAAAGTTTCTGTGATCAGTTGTTGTAATTGAATAACACCCCCACAAAGTTTCTGTGATCAGTTGTTGTAATTGGTTAACACCCCCACAAAGTTTCTGTGATCAGTTGTTGTAATTGAATAACGCCCCCACAAAGTTTCTGTGATCAGTTGTTGTAATTGGTAAACATCCCCACAAAGTTTCTGTGATCAGTTGTTGTAATTGGTTAACACCCCCACAAAGTTTCTGTGATCAGTTGTTGTAATTGGTTAACACCCCCACAAAGTTTCTGTGATCAGTTGTTGTAATTGGTAAACACCCTCACAAAGTTTCTGTGTTCAGTTGTAATTGGTTAACACCCCCACAAAGTTTCTGTGATCAGTTGTTGTATTTGGTTAACACCCTCACAAAGTTTCTGTGATCAGTTGTTGTAATTGGTTAACACCCTCACAAAGTTTCTGTGATCAGTTGTAATTGGTTAACACCCTCACAAAGTTTCTGTGATCAGTTATTGTAATTGGTTAACACCCTCACAAAGTTTCTGTGATCAGTTGTTGTAATTGGTTAACACCCTCACAACGTTTCTGTGATCAGTTGTTGTAATTGGTTAACACCCCCACAAAGTTTCTGTGATCAGTTGTTGTAATTGGTTAACACCCCCACAAAGTTTCTGTGATCAGTTGTTGTAATTGGTTAACACCCTCACAAAGTTTCTGTGATCAGTTGTTGTAATTGGTTAACACCCTCACAAAGTTTCTGTGTTCAGTTGTAATTGGTTAACACCCTCACAAAGTTTCTGTGATCAGTTGTTGTAATTGGTGAACACCCCCACAAAGTTTCTGTGATCAGTTGTTGTAATTGGTGAACACCCCCACAAAGTTTCTGTGATCAGTTGTTGTAATTGGTTAACACCCTCACAAAGTTCTGTGATCAGTTGTTGTAATTGGTTAACACCCCCACAAAGTTTCTGTGATCAGTTGTTGTAATTGGTGAACACCCCCACAAAGTTTCTGTGATCAGTTGTTGTAATTGGTTAACACCCTCACAAAGTTTCTGTGATCAGTTGTTGTAATTGGTTAACACCCCCACAAAGTTTCTGTGATCAGTTGTTGTAATTGGTAAACACCCCCACAAAGTTTCTGTGATCAGTTGTTGTAATTGGTTAACACCCTCACAAAGTTTCTGTGATCAGTTGTTGTAATTGGTTAACACCCCCACAAAGTTTCTGTGATCAGTTGTTGTAATTGGTTAACACCCCCACAAAGTTTCTGTGTTCAGTTGTTGTAATTGGTAAACACCCCCACAAAGTTTCTGTGATCAGTTGTTGTAATTGGTTAACACCCTCACAAAGTTTCTGTGATCAGTTGTTGTAATTGGTAAACACCCCCACAAAGTTTCTGTGATCAGTTGTTGTAATTGGTTAACACCCCCACAAAGTTTCTGTGATCAGTTGTTGTAATTGGTAAACACCCCCACAAAGTTTCTGTGATCAGTTGTTGTAATTGGTTAACACCCCCACAAAGTTTCTGTGATCAGTTGTTGTAATTGGTTAACACCCCCACAAAATTTCTGTGATCAGTTGTTGTAATTGGTTAACACCCCCACAAAGTTTCTGTGATCAGCTGTTGAAATTGGTAAACACCCCCACAAAGTTTCTGTGATCAGTTGTTCATCTATTAATAATTTTGTTTTTTCCATAAAGATAATCCAATAAGAGTATTATTGATTGGTTTAGGAGGTGGTGGATTATCCATGTTTTTACATCGACATATTCCTAAGGTAAGTACACTGCTGTATTTAGTGAAAAAAAAAATGTTTTTTTCTTATTATTTTAGGATATGTCAATCTGATTAAAATC
Source organism: Saccoglossus kowalevskii (assembly GCF_978046115.1). Taxonomy (NCBI): domain Eukaryota; kingdom Metazoa; phylum Hemichordata; class Enteropneusta; family Harrimaniidae; genus Saccoglossus; species Saccoglossus kowalevskii. The sequence goes on from NC_140657.1 coordinate 10,297,933, forward strand.
TGATGTAGTGTACGGGCTTTAATTATTTTAGCTATAAACTTATTTTAATTTTATTACTTTTGTTATTAATGCCCTTTTATTTTATTATTTTACTTTGATTTTGATTTTGTGATTTTTTTTAATTCCGCCCTACCTACATCTGATCCGACGCCTATGTAAGTCCCGTTCAAATCTCGCGTAAGTAACAGCCAATCACAGCCCTCCTTTTATACAGGCTGTCGGTTGCTTACATTTCAGTGTAGCGACACTCTACGGGCAATCTTTTTGTACACTATATTTTGCCCACTTGAATAAACCATTAATAAAAAATTGCTAGTATATTTTTATTTGCAAAAGAAATTCCACAGCATTTTACAATTTTTGTCATTACATTGAATATTTTTTTCACTTCCAACAAATGTGTACACTTCCAGATACATCTTCGCCAGCCAAGGTTCGTTCATTCAGTCATCGCTTCAATTTTACATCACTGAGCATAATTATCTAGAATGGAAGCAAAAAAATAAGTAAATCGTAATGATTAGAACACTGTAAACAGCTATAGTAAACAATGCAAACTGATTTTAAATTGTATAACGGTCACCGGCCCACGGCATCGACGCAGAAAATTGGAGCAAAAAATATTTCCTGATCAATTGCGTTGTGTTCCAATAAAAAATATTTTATTCCAGTCCAAATCAGCTCAATTACTTTAATAAAGAGTTATTGCATAATGTACAAAATGTTGATACAATTTGATGAATATTTACAGCTCTGCTTCAATGCCGTAGACGATGTTGGCCCGATCGTCAACAAAACATCACCCGTCTCCAGGGCAGGCGACTGGAAAAAAACACTGGTGTTCGGTCGAAACGGTGGAAACAAAATCGTCACTCCCAGAATAACTATGCAAAATAACGATCTAAAGTCGAACCATTCGAGCCACAATTTTAACATAAAAATGACTTTCGTTGCATTTGACAATGATAAACTTACCGAAAAGCCGTGTTATTCTCGGTCGCAAACGTCAGTATAATCCGCCATTTTATTTGAGTGTGTTTGCCACCCGACTCCGCCCGGTGACGTCATCATGTGCGCTATAGAAGGAGGTCTGTGATTCGTTGACTGAAATCGTCGATAGTGGGTCTCATTGAAATCTCGTTACATAGGCGTCGGATCAGATGTAGGTAGGGCGGAATTAAAAAAAAATCACAAAATCAAAATCAAAGTAAAATAATAAAATAAAAGGGCATTAATAACAAAAGTAATAAAAAATAAAATTAAAATAAGTTTATAGCCAAAATAATTAAAGCCCGTACACTACATCAGATTTTAATCAGATTGAGGATATGTAGACATATCAATATTAACAGAGACATGAGAATTAAATGAAAAAAACACATAACAATACAACTCCCTATAGAATACATTGTATGGGTCTACTACTATAATTAAGCTCCCTGTAGATGACAATATACAGAGATATGACTATAACTAAACTCCCATAGAAAGTCTGCTACTATAATTAAATTCCCCATAGATACAATATACAGATATATGACTATAACTAAACTCCCATAGAAAGTCTGCTACTATAATTAAATTTCCCATAGATGACAATATACAGATATATGACTATAACTAATCTTCCATAGCAAGTCTGCTACTATAATTAAATTCCCCACACCTAGATGACAATATACAGATACATGTACATGACTATAACTAATCTCCCATAGAAAGTCTGCTACTATAGTTAAATTCCCCATAGATGACAATATACAGATATATGACTATAACTAATCTCCCATAGAAAGTCTGCTACTATAGTTAAATTCACTACGTTCAATTACCCACCATAGACTCCGCTCAGTCAAAATGACTATTTTGAACTGTAGGCATTAATCAGTGATTCTGCCGGTGACGGAGAGATAGAATCCAGGTCAGGGGAAGCCCCATGACCTCAAGATTCTTTTACCCCTTATGTCACAAACCCAAGTGACCGAGGCCACCTGGCAGCGCCACCGGTAGCCGTCCTTCACTCTGATTTTCTCTCCGCCTCAAGTGGAGATGAAATCTAGCGAGCTCTGCTGGATCACCTGCTTTTTTTTTCCTGTCCGGATTTATAGCTTGCGTTGTTGCCGCTGCATGGCATCCGACATTGTAGCTGGTAGGATAAGTTTTCCTTGTCATTTTTACCCTTGTGTCGTTTTCCCCTTTGTGTGTAGTATTTTTTCACAACAAAGAAATTAAAATCCGGTGCCACTACGTATCCAGTTGGTGTTCATGGCGGCACCTTTTACAACTGTAATTCCTTTCCCTCATGCATGCCGTCTTTTATTTTCAATGTATTTAGCAATATATAGATGTAATGACAGCACCAGGGCTCGCTGCCGTTTTCTTTCCGGTCTCCTCGTGTTTCGAGTCGATCGTGCAGTGGTTATGTTCAGAATTTACCAGCATAGAACCCGCATCCGGGGTTTTTGCGTGAAAGCGTATTTTTTTCACTGGAGTTCTGAGATTTTCTTTCAGAGCCATCAAAATTGCTGAGACTGACTTGCGTCACAGCAAGGTCGTGCGCATGCGTCCAGTAAACAAATCGGTTAAAGTGAGTTACGTGTTTTGCTTGAGTGGAAAGTCCTCATGCTCGGCTACCGGTACTTCATGTACCGGGACGTCAAGTAAGAGGCCCGACGGTGGAGGTACCGATATTTTTCTTGGTCTCCCCCGCTGATCGGAGGGCATCCTCACAGTCTGTTTTTTCAGGCGGTGTTTTACCCGATTTTACCGGCTGCAGCGAGGCTGTGCCCCCCTGGAGGCTTTCCTCCTATAGGGCCCGTTGCGGGTCTTTTTGTGGACCCTTCCTCGCACGGTGCCAGGTTTGCCTCTGAGTTGAGGGCTTTGGTCGAAGGACTGTCGGGGCAATTGCTGTCTCCACTGTGTCCCCTCGGTAGGCTAGCAGGAAGAGACACAAAAACATGTTTGCATTCAAACACGTCTCTTCCGGGGAACCCCCGTTCCCAGCCGCAGCTCTCTCACTATTTTTGGGGGGTGGCCGAAGCTCAGGCTAATTGCACCGGTCCTTCTTTGGATCCTCGGGCACTGAATGCCAACGGGGTGCTGGCAGCCAAGTCTCCGATCTTGGGGCAGGGCTTTCAGGGCAGGGCACACGTTGACCCTCCCCCCCCCACTTTCAGCCAGCTAGAGTTTGTCACGTGGTAACGGTACAACGGTAAAGATTTTTCTCTTGTGTCCGGTCCCGGCTGTGGGTTTTGACTCCGTTTTTACTGACCCATGGGCATCCCCAGAGGGAACCGACCCTGTCATGAGACACACAGTCGAACACACTCCCTCTCACATATTTAAAGTGAAAGGAGACTCAGTTTGCTCGCGTCGGATACAGCCGGTACTCCGGGCGGTCCCTCAGAGTCTTCCATCTGTATTACTCGGTGAGCCACGCTTTTGGGGTGAGGCGGAGTATCATCGATCCCAGTGATACAATGTATATACCCCCACCCTTGATCCTAAAGCGACCACCTAAGGTTGCTTCAACGCTTATGGGATCACAGGCGTCGGGATCCAAAGCAACCCCGTCGGCACATCTCTCCCTGTCCGCCTGAGTGCGGAGTGGGGCACAGAGCACGCAAACGGTGATGGGCGGCGTTGGTCAGCCGTGGAGGATGTAATGCTGAAGGCCCCCGAGTGGGGATAACATTAGGCAACACTTCCCACTGGACCAAACCCTACCTGGTCGGTGTGGTTTCGGGATCAGACCCCATAGCGTGGGATGAGACCAAAACTCCCCCAACCGGATTCCAAGGCTCCTTCCCCAGACCCCGGTACCACGAATTTGGCAAACCGGGCAAAGGGGGATAGCCGCGTTCCATGGGTGTCTTTGCCAATTGAAGACAACCCATCCAGCCCTGAGGGCAGAGTTGCTTGAGCACATTATTATGTGTGACCAGCACTCTGGAGACCTTGGAGGCAGAACGCACCAGCCTCCTAGACCAGGCGACATTTTTACTGGTGGGCCACCACACATCTACATGCGACACCCCCTAGTGTCGCCTGGCTCTCTTGGCCAGGGCCACTACCGTGCTACGAGACGCGGCCTTAGACGCACATGTTTTCGCCGACAAGCTGAGCCGGGGTACGTCCTCACCTCAGTGTTGCAGACTGGACATCTTCCACCCTCTTTGTTCAGGGAATGGTGGGTACAGTATCGGAGCTTCGGAGTGCAATGAACCAGAGGGTTCAGATCGAATCCGCTAGCCAGTTGACCCTGCCATGAGCAAGCGGAGGGCACCCCAAGCATAGAAAACACAACGCCCTAGGGCGTCGTCCGCTAGCCAGAGTCAGCCAGGAGGCAAACGCTTATACCCTTCCATGGGAGGGAAGGGTAGTGGCACGCCAGCAGGGGAGGCATGTTTGACGCTCACCTCTGCAACCGAGGGGACAGGCACGTGTTCGGTGAATGGCCAGGTCACAACTTAGTGACTACTCCAGGCCTTGGGGAACTCACCTCATAGGGGAAGGGAGCACCCCCCTCGCAACTGCCGAACACATGGCCACATATCCCTGTTGTACACAGATTGCGCCGGTGTAGTCCGGTTTGGAGACGGCGGATGACCGATCCCTGGACCTTTCCAGGTGGTGACATCCGTTTATGGGATACCGCTGAAATCTCCATTTCCCCCCATCAGTGTCTCCCCTGTTGAGCACTGCCAGGGGACTCCTGCAAGGCGGAAGCAATCAGACAGGAAGTAGCAGTTTTCTGGGGAAAGACGCCATACACAGGGTACATCAGCCGGAACTAAGGCCAGGCTTCTACCCAAATGTGTTTGTAGTACCAAATCTACAAGTGGCAGGCGTCCAGTTTTGGACCTAGGCAGACTGAATCAGTACATGCTCCTCGATCGATTCCACATGGAGACACCATTCAGGGTTCTTCTCTTCATCCACCGTTTTGACTGGCTAGTCCCGCAAGACTTAAGCGAGGCCTACCTGCACGTACCGATGCACCCAGCGAGTTGCCATCTCCTTCGAATCGCCCAGCTGGGCAAAGTATTCGAATTTCAGGTGCCCCCCCCCCCCCCCGGTTCAGGTTAGGCACAGTGCCCTACGTGTTCACCAGAGTGATGAAACAGGTAGTGCTGCTGCTTCACCAGATGTCGGTACAGCTCAATCCGTACCCAGACTTCTGGTTACCAACAACCCGGGCAAGGGGTAATAGCCAAACGCGACAGGCTACCACGGGATTTACTTCACCAGTTGGGCTCGTTAGTAAATCGACAAGTCCCACCTCAACCCAACGCGCAGTTGGTGTCCCTGGGCATGGAGTTTTGACACAGAGATAAGCTTGGCTTAGCTATTTCAAGCGTAATGCTTAGCGCTAAGCAGCCTAGCCGAATGCCTAGTCAGCGTTCCCTCAGTGTCCCTCCGTGAACTAATGCAGATCATCGAAATGATGACCTCGGTTCGAAGGGTTGTTCCCCAGGCCGTACTACGCAGCCGCCTGGTATAACGCTTACTATAACGCTGAGCTCTCCTATGGGAACTACATGTAGATAGGCGGGTTTCGATCTCGGACCAAGTGAAGGAAGCCCTGCCCTGGTGGTCGTCACTGGCCAAACCTCAGACAGGGGAGCCCCTTGGGCTCGCTCGCCACAGGTATGACTCTAGTAACAGATACCTCCCCCCAGGGTTGGGGAGTGCATCTATTGGACCAACAAGCCCAAGGATATGGCCCCCGCATTAGTTTCGGGACTACCATATCAACCGGCTCGAACTGAGAGCAGTGTACTTAGCACTACCATGCTTTCTACCCGTAGTTCGAGACCACAGAGTCCTGCTCCACACAGGCAATGCACCGGTGGTCTCCTTCAAGAAGGAGGGGGGGACGCATTCCCCATCGTTGTCTGTCCTAGCGGAGCAAAATCCTCCTTTGGTGCCTGGAATACAATGTGGAGCTAACCGCACACCACCTTCCAGGGCTGAGGAACAGTCTGGCGACGCCCTTTCAGAGCGGCTCCGTCTCCAGAACATGGAGTGGCTGATAGCCCAGTGGGTAGCCTCCAGGCTGTTTCGGCCGTGGGACGGTCCAAGGTTGGATCGTTTTGCCGCACCCCGGAACGCCAAGCTCCCGACGTACGTAACACTCCTGCTGACTCCAGGAGCCTGGGCCAGGGTCGCTTTGCTAGCCCCGTGGACCCACTTAGTTGTGTACGCCTTTCCTTCCTTCCCGCTAGTTCAACGAGCACCGGAGAAAACTTCGACAGGTGCACACCTGCATATTATCATAGGTTGCACCCAATTGGCCAAGCAAGGCCTAGTTTCCAATTCTGTTGGAAATGCTAGTCGAAGCGCCAGCAGTGCTTCCGGACCTGCCGGACCTGCCGTCCCAACCAGACGGCGCACTACCAACGAGCCCAGCAGATATCACTTATACGCATAGAGGCTCTCAGTAGACCCGCACATACGAAAGCCTTATCTGAGCGGGCTGCCAACGTCCGGCCAGGGCGAACAGGGATTCCACCTACGCGGCCTACATTTATAGGCTGCAAGCATACACTGATTGGTGTAGCGGAAGGGAGATTGATTCATACCATCCCTCTATTGGCCAGGTAGCAGGCTCCTTCGTATACCTGTTTGACGAAGTGGGTTTGTCCTACGCAGCGATCATTGGCTACAGGTCGGTCTTGTCCCCCACCACTCAGAACGTACTGGAACAAGACTAGCCGATTGTCCTATTATTAGGAGACTATTTCCAGATGCCAAGACTCCATACAAGGGAGCCGCCCAACTGGGACTCGTTGGCTTTGTTCTCTGCTCTAGCAGACCGCCCTTTGAGCCTTTCCAATCAGCACCACTCAAATTTTTGACGTGGAAAATAGTCTTCCTACTGGCCCTCGCCTCATGTAGGCGCCGGTCAGAGCTAGGCGCACTGTCCTTCGCGAACGGTTGTGCCGCTTTTATGGACGATCAATTTGTACTAAAGACACGAATCGGGTTTCTCGCCAAGAACCAAATCCCAGGACACGATCCTCAACCGATCGTCATCCCCCGGCTGGCAAATATTGTCGGTCCGGAGGATCAGGAGGAATTGCTTCTCTGCCCGGTCCGAGCGCTGAGTTGCTACGTGAACCGTACCAGGTTTTCCAGACGGGGAACCAAACACATGTTTTTGTGTTACGACCCTGGCAGACAGGATAAGCCGGCTTCACCGACTTCCATCTCCAGGTAGATTACTGCGACTGTACTGGAGGTCTATAATACACTATCCTCCTCAACACAGACCTTGCAGAGACACCAAGTACGAGAACATGAGGTCCGTGCGATTGCTAACTCACTAGCGCTAGCATCAGGTGCCCCCCTCAAACACATTCTGAGGGCAGGCTTCTGGAGAACGCAGAACGTCTTCATCAACTACTACCTAAGAGACACCCAATCTATTGAGCAGGGTCTCTTCAGGTTAGGCCCGTCGTAGCGGGTCAGGCCTTGTTTGCTGACCCAGCCCGAACGACTGCAGGGGCGATAAGTCAGTCTCTGCATTTTTGCGGGCAGATTGTCTGTTCCACTAGCACTTCCTGGAAGCTCCCAGATTTCGCTTCTGTTGACCTACACCTTCATGCGAACTGTTTTGGTCCTACTTCAAGCTTATCACCCCCGAATTCGGCTTGGGTTTAGCTTTCTCGGGCACACCGAACCCTGTCACCACAGCAGCATTGGCTTCTTACTTCCGGGACAGCACAGGCAAGGTAAGACACCACCCTTCTTGGGTCTTAACTTAGGTTTTTGGGTTTGTTTTCATCCCGGACTGGGGAAAAGTCTTTCATCATTCTCCTTTTTTTTCTGTTTGCTCGAAAAAACCCGCCACCTATCGGTGTCTGACTCTCTGCCTACAGTTCAAAATAGTCATTTTGACTGACCGGAGTCTATGGTGTGTAATTGAACGTAGTGAATTTAGGCGAGGGTTCTTCAAACCCGCCTATTTACATAGTTCATACCCACCATAGACTCCGGGTCCCCCCAACCTCCCCACTCTTTCCGTCGCGTTGGTCTAAGTCCTCAAGGTGGAGAGAAAGGAACCAGAGTGAAGGACGGCTACCGGTGGCGCTGCCAGGTGGTCTCGGTCACGTGGGTTTGTGACGTAAGGGGTAAAAGAATCTTGAGGTCATGGGGCTTCCCCTGACCTGGATTCTATTTCTCCGTCACCGGCAGAATCGCTGATTAATGCCTACAGTTCAGAATAGTCATTTTGACTGACCGGAGTCGATGGTGGGTATGAACTATGTGAATAGGCGGGTTCTGAGAACCCTCGCTTAAATTCCCCATAGATGACAATATTCTGTACAGATCTATGACTATAATTAGGAAGGTTACTCATTTGAATACTGTATTTGCTCTTTTTGTAGCAAACACACGAAACACAAAGAAACCAGAGAGTCTTCACAATTACGCCAACTGCCTTACTTTTTACATATCAATACACTAGGGTGACCAAGTGACATATAACACCATTATAAATGAATATATTTTGAAGCATGAAATAAAGTAGTCCCAAAAATGTCACAACTTAATAAATATCAGAGGTCTGCCAGTGGTCAAATTAATTTACTTTTTATGATTCATTTATGAAATAAATGCAATATTTTGCTTATATGAGAGTCTTATAGATGCATTTACATAATTTTGGCTTTTTAATGGTTTATAGATTTCTGTTGACGTCGTTGAGTTGGATTCTGCCATTGTTGAAGTTGCTACCAAATGGTTTGGTTTTGTTGAAGATGAACGAATGAAAATATATGTTGGAGATGGTTTGAAGTTTATTGAAAACAAAGCTTTGCAGGGTAAGTAATTATCATTTCAAGTGCAAATGAATATATTAATTTATGAATTGATTTCTGTGCAATATTGGCACTTATTAGCAGTTTGGATGACGTCAAAATTCTGATTTCACTTCAAGGTAATGCATGTACGCTGTCACATGTAGTAATTGACTAGTAACCGCATGAACTAGAAAATCTATTAGCTTGTTTTTTTGTTGCCTGATAATCATTAGATGATAGGTTAAGTATATGAGATGGAAAATATCTGTTGACACCGTTATTGTCGTCTCTGGCGTTAACTTTTTTCTCATGGTTACAATAACTCGAACAGTTTTTATCTGATCTTTTTAAAATTTGGTTATTTTATTAAGTAGTTTAGTCTCTCGGCCAAGTTCAATATTGGCATTTGTTGATGGCATCTGAACTATCTAAAGTAGTGTAAGTAATTAATAAAGTAATAAACAGTAAAACTATCTAAAGTAGTGTAAGTAATTAATAAAGTAATAAACAGTAAAACTATCTAAAGTAGTGTAAGTAATTAATAAAGTAATAAACAGTAAAACTAGCTAAAGTAGTGTTAGTAATTAATAAAGTAATAAACAGTAAAACTATCTAAAGTAGTGTAAGTAATTAATAAAGTAATAAACAGTAAAACTATCTAAAGTAGTGTAAGTAATTAATAAAGTAATAAACAGTAAAACTAGCTAAAGTAGTGTAAGTAATTAATAAAGTAATAAACAGTAAAACTATCTAAAGTAGTGTAAGTAATTAATAAAGTAATAAACAGTAAAACTAGCTAAAGTAGTGTAAGTAATTAATAAAGTAATAAACAGTAAAACTAGCTAAAGTAGTGTAAGTAATTAATAAAGTAATAAACAGTAAAACTATCTAAAGTAGTGTAAGTAATTAATAAAGTAATAAACAGTAAAACTATCTAAAGTAGTGTAAGTAATTAATAAAGTAATAAACAGTAAAACTAGCTAAAGTAGTGTAAGTAATTAATAAAGTAATAAACAGTAAAACTATCTAAAGTAGTGTAAGTAATTAATAAAGTAATAAACAGTAAAACTATCTAAAGTAGTGTAAGTAATTAATAAAGTAATAAACAGTAAAACTATCTAAAGTAGTGTAAGTAATTAATAAAGTAATAAACAGTAAAACTAGCTAAAGTAGTGTTAGTAATTAATAAAGTAATAAACAGTAAAACTATCTAAAGTAGTGTAAGTAATTAATAAAGTAATAAACAGTAAAACTATCTAAAGTAGTGTAAGTAATTAATAAAGTAATAAACAGTAAAACTAGCTAAAGTAGTGTAAGTAATTAATAAAGTAATAAACAGTAAAACTATCTAAAGTAGTGTAAGTAATTAATAAAGTAATAAACAGTAAAACTAGCTAAAGTAGTGTAAGTAATTAATAAAGTAATAAACAGTAAAACTAGCTAAAGTAGTGTAAGTAATTAATAAAGTAATAAACAGTAAAACTATCTAAAGTAGTGTAAGTAATTAATAAAGTAATAAACAGTAAAACTATCTAAAGTAGTGTAAGTAATTAATAAAGTAATAAACAGTAAAACTAGCTAAAGTAGTGTAAGTAATTAATAAAGTAATAAACAGTAAAACTATCTAAAGTAGTGTAAGTAATTAATAAAGTAATAAACAGTAAAACTATCTAAAGTAGTGTAAGTAATTAATAAAGTAATAAACAGTAAAACTAGCTAAAGTAGTGTAAGTAATTAATAAAGTAATAAACAGTAAAACTATCTAAAGTAGTGTAAGTAATTAATAAAGTAATAAACAGTAAAACTATCTAAAGTAGTGTAAGTAATTAATAAGGTAATAAACAGTAAAACTATCTAAAGTAGTGTAAGTAATTAATAAAGTAATAAACAGTAAAACTATCTAAAGTAGTGTAAGTAATTAATAAAGTAATAAACAGTAAAACTATCTAAAGTAGTGTAAGTAATTAATAAAGTAATAAACAGTAAAACTAGCTAAAGTAGTGTAAGTAATTAATAAAGTAATAAACAGTAAAACTAGCTAAAGTAGTGTAAGTAATTAATAAAGTAATAAACAGTAAAACTATCTAAAGTAGTGTAAGTAATTAATAAAGTAATAAACAGTAAAACTAGCTAAAGTAGTGTAAGTAATTAATAAGGTAATAAACAGTAAAACTAGCTAAAGTAGTGTAAGTAATTAATGAGGTAATAAACAGTAAAACTATCTAAAGTAGTGTAAGTAATTAATAAGGTAATAAACAGTAAAACTAGCTAAAGTAGTGTAAGTAATTAATAAGGTAATAAACAGTAAAACTAGCTAAAGTAGTGTAAGTAATTAATAAAGTAATAAACAGTAAAACTAGCTAAAGTAGTGTAAGTAATTAATAAAGTAATAAACAGTAAAACTAGCTAAAGTAGTGTAAATAATTAATAAAGTAATAAACAGTAAAACTAGCTAAAGTAGTGTAAGTAATTAATAAGGTAATAAACAGTAAAACTAGCTAAAGTAGTGTAAGTAATTAATAAGGTAATAAACAGTAAAACTAGCTAAAGTAGTGTAAGTAATTAATAAGGTAATAAACAGTAAAACTAGCTAAAGTAGTGTAAGTAATTAATAAGGTAATAAACAGTAAAACTAGCTAAAGTAGTGTAAGTAATTAATAAGGTAATAAACAGTAAAACTAGCTAAAGTAGTGTAAGTAATTAATAAAGTAATAAACAGTAAAACTAGCTAAAGTAGTGTAAGTAATTAATAAAGTAATAAACAGTAAAACTAGCTAAAGTAGTGTAAGTAATTAATAAAGTAATAAACAGTAAAACTAGCTAAAGTAGTGTAAGTAATTAATAAGGTAATAAACAGTAAAACTATCTAAAGTAGTGTAAGTAATTAATAAAGTAATAAACAGTAAAACTAGCTAAAGTAGTGTAAGTAATTAATAAAGTAATAAACAGTAAAACTATCTAAAGTAGTGTAAGTAATTAATAAAGTAATAAACAGTAAAACTATCTAAAGTAGTGTAAGTAATTAATAAAGTAATAAACAGTAAAACTATCTAAAGCAGTTTTTCTATTTATAGTTTTTGTTTGTTGCGATATCGAATATGTAATAAAGATGTACATTACTTGGGGTTTGCAAGTAGCGTGGCATGATGCCAAGATCCCGTTTCAATCTTGCTCTCGCATAAGCATTCCCAACTTGCAACAATGCCCAAGGTAACTAGAATACTGGGAGATCTAGGTGATCAAAATAGCTGCTCACGATATGACGGATTACGATATCTATATTTTCTGTACATTTTTGATGTATTACATTTTTTAACTATGATGGTGGTGAGACATGTTTTATTACGAACCTTGAACACAGATACTAGTATATGTCATGTGAGAAGAAGTTCGTAGCTATCTACGAGATGAGACTTGAATGGGATATTGACATGATGTCACCAAACAGTACTATGCGCATTGCAAACCCCAAGTATTGTACATCTCTGGTAATATAAATGTGATACTTTTTTGCAGGAAGTGAGAATGTTTATGATATAATAATGTTTGATATTGATAGTAAAGATAAGACGCGTGGAATTAGCAGTCCACCGACGGAATTTATACAAAAGGATTTCTTAGAAAAAGTTGCCAAAATTCTTCATGACAATGGTAAGTGAAACTTTGTGGTCAATAGGAAGTTAGTGAGTGTACCGTATGATATGGTGTTTCTTCACTGTCATTTTGTTGGTATTCAGTATGTTTTTTATAAAGTGTTTAGTATGTGATGGTAAATGTCAACTAAATTTATTATGTATCTATTGAATAATAATTATTGTGCCAATACATCAAGACTTGCCAAAGTACAACACATTTTGTGGATTCATACTTTGTAGGCTTTAAGTGTGAACAGATTGTAGAATAAGGAGATACAGACCCGCCAGAAAGTATTTATGCACCTGTCATTTGATCGTTTTCGTAACTAAAAATAACAATTCCGGGTAACATGATGTGTTGACTTTAAAATATACTAAATTTAAGAAGAACTAGTGCATTTTAGTCAAAATAAAATGGTTGATTTGTGTTTAGTTTTTTTGTATGTAGACGTTTTTTCAGTGAGCGAAAATCGCCATGGTTAACTATGGGAGCGCGCTCATTTGCATATCATTTGCATCTCATTAAAACTTCGCGCCATAAAACATGTGCGATAATCGTGTCCTTTCTCATGCAAATTTGAACCAATTGGGAAGCTGAAATTATTGCAACACGCGCTTCTGGGCGGGAATACCTGTCAGTTGTAGTTCATGAATATTCCTATCGAGGTCATAGTGTCAGATACGTAATTTTTATTTACAAACATTGAGCCATGCCGAAAGTTAGGGAATTGTTACTAATGTACTAAAGGGAACATTGAAGCACTGTATACAGAAGGAGTGTCTAATAGGGAAATTGCAAGAAGACCGGGGATTTCTGAAGGCTCCATACGTTTCAACCTGCGAAAACTTCGTCTGCGAGGTAGTATGGGCAATCGTCGTCGATCAGGTCGACCAAGGCATACAACGCAACACGAAGACCGGCTACTCATCAGGTCTAGTTTAGCGAATCGGTTTCACACCGCCAGTGATTTGCGTGCCAATTTTAATCAACTCACTGGGAAAAGATTGAGTTTGAGCACTATAAAATCAAGACTATATAAGGATGGTAATCTTCGCGGCTGTGTTGCAAAAAAGAAACCAAAACTACAACCTCGACACATCGCAGCGCGGTTGCAATTTGCCAGACAACACATCGACTGGACTCCGGCGCAGTGGGCTCAAGTTATCTGGTCGGACGAATCAAAGTTTACGGTGTTTCGTAGCCGTGGAAGATTATTTGTACGTCGGAGACCAGGTGAAGAGTACGAGCTGAAATGCATTAAACCTACAATAAAATTTGGTGGTGGTAGCGTCATTGTGTGGGGATGTTTTTCGGCTACCGGCTTAGGGTCGCTGGTCCGTGTACTGACGTACATGAACCGATGGAAATATTTGGATATCCTGCAAAACGAAATGATACCGTCGGCACTAAGACTCGTTGGACCCAATTTTCATTTCCAACAGGATAATGCCCCGGTTCACACAGCATTGGCAGTGAGAGATTTTCTAAATAATCCACAAGAGTACGGATTTTTTTACGACAACTTTACCACTTTGAATTGGCCTGCAGTCTCCAGATTTGAATCCCATTGAGAACCTTTGGGAGTTGATCGATTTAGAGGTGCATTCCCGACCAGTTGCTAACATCGAGGATTTATACGCGAGTATAATGGAAGCTTGGGGACAGTTCCAGGTGAACATGTGTCGGAAACTCGTCGATACCATGCCAAAACGGCTCAGAGAAGTCATCCAGCGAAGAGGTGGACACACGCATTATTGACAATCGCAGCGTTCTATGTCTTCATGAATATTCATGAGCTTGCGTTTACACGGTATTCTCCATAGAGAATTCGAACGTTTTTTCACTGTTTCGTTCAGACTGCCGTTTTTATTCAATCCTGCATGACAATGACAATTTTGTTGTTTTTATTGTGTGTAAAAACGCATCTTTTATTAGATATATAAATATATTTATTCAAACCGTTATTGAGTTTATTTTATTGTATGATATCGTAGGTAGTAGCTGCCTATAGTGTGGTGCGTAAATACTTTCTGGCGGGTCTGTACTTTAAATAACATGTAAGGTCAAAAGATCGATGGCTGAAAAAAACTTAGATTCATTAGTTTGAGGGTTGGGGGCTCTGAACTGTTTCTGACACAATTCATCTCATTTTTCAATGATAAACTCTCTTTTTATTTGAGCTACATTTTGTATTCTAATCTTTAAAAGTTATAAAGTTGTTTATATTCTAAAATATTTTTTTAATATATGTCACACACACACACACACACACACTGACTATAAATGATAAATGTTGTACCATTCCTGAAAATAAGGTAAAACTTATGTTTATGATCAATAATATGGATGTAAGTTTTACAGGGAAAATATTGCTGAACAAATTTAAGAAATTAGGTTTTTTATCCTGCATTGAACTTTTGATGGTCTTCCTTGTTTAAAAAACAAGATTTTCATATTTTTCATACATCTTCATTGAAAACAGAAATCGATGAATTCCAAGTGTTGTTCAGTAGTACCCACGTTAGACCGTCCACCGTGTCATGTGCACATTATTTTGTGCTGAAAATAATTCTCACTTTTTCGAAATATGTTTTCACCAACACAAAAGTTTCAGTTACATAAATTGTTTAACTTTTTCATGACCAGACTTTCTCGCCCAAATTTTTCAGCTCTTTTTTCTTAAACCCTTCAATATTTCTGGAAATGAACCCTAATTTTGAAGCCAACAGACAAAATTTGAGTCAGTGTTTCGTTTTTAATCCAAACAATTGGCTATACAGGACTAATTTGTGATGAAAAAAGGGAACTGGTGGTGAAAAGGTTAAGTTACTAATATACCATAATATTTGCATTGATTTTCAGGTTTGTTTATTCTCAACTTAGTATGCCGTGATAAGGAACTAAAGAAATCAATTTTAGATGATTTGAAGATTATTTTCCCAAGAATATACTGTAATAAGATTGAGGATGAAGTTAATGAGATTATATATATCTCAAAACAGGGCGATATTGAGAAACATGAAATGTCCAAGATAGTACAACAAAGCAAAGATAATGCCAAACATTTGGAGACTGTTGCCAGGCAACATACTGATACGTGGGATAGTGATGTGGATCTTGCTTCACAACTAGACAATCTGGAAATCTTTTAAATGTAGAAATGTTGTTATTGCCAGTGAATTATTGCATATGCCATTAACAACAACACATTTTGCTTATTGCTTAACACCTTGCATTCCTGTTCCCATTCCCGTTCAATTCAGCTAATCGTAGAGACTTTCAGCGGGTGTAGTGATAATAATTTGAAATGAAAACTAATGATGAAGCATTGTCTTTTATTCATACTCTGTATCAAGTAAATGGATCAAATGTAGTAGAGGCAATAGAAAGAATAGCAAGAATTTAGATCAATTTTCGAATCGCAAGGACCCATGTGTGATTCTGGTGGCGTATTTGATCTCTGTAGTACAACTATTCTGATTGGTCTTGCTGGTAAAACATCTGTCCAATCAGAGTTGCCCTAGCATTTAGCAATAGACATAAAACAAAATAGTGAGTGTTGAATTGCCATAGAGGGCGTACTTTAACACACTCTCATTAAACAGGATCTACCAAGGTAATAGTGGTGAGAAGATGACCTTGGCTGGCAAAATAAATTCAGAATAATAAACAGATCTATAAGATTTTAAAGATATTTTATTTGTGTCTTTTTAATGCAAATAAGAATGCTGGTGATATCTTTTTTGATGATTGTCTTCATTTATTGATAAATTATTTCATCCTGTGAAGACAAAAAGATGAATATTGTAATTATTTGTGATCATGAATACGTGGCAATGAGATGTGGATGTTATCACTTGAATCAGAAAAAATCAGACACAATTGTAATTATTTTAACAAACACATTATTCAATCCTTTGGATCAGTTTTTATTTCAAAATGTGTGTGTATGTTTATTTGTTTATACACTTTTTTCAAATAACATTTTTGACTCCCATGTGCGAAGCACAAAATGGAAGTCTTTGCAGTTGGTGTGTCTGTATGTGTATGTGTATGTGTGTCCAACTGTTCCACTGCTATCTCAAGAACCATACATCGGTTTTTGATGAAACTTGGTGCATAGATGCTCTGGGCCAATGCGCAGATTTGATTAAGTTTTGGTAAAAATCCATGCTCGTTAATTACCTAATTTGCATGATAATTAGCTAATTTTTAGCTGTTCTATGACTGTTCCACTGATATCTAAAGAACCACTCATTGGATTTTGATGAAACTTGGTACATAGATGCTCTGAACATGTGCGCAGATTTGATTAGTTTTTGGTAAAAATCCGTGGATATTAATTACCTAATTTGCATGATAATTAGCTGATTTTTAGCTGTTCCATGATTGTTTCACTGATATCTAAACAACCACTCATTGGATTTTGATGAAACTTTGTACATACATGCTCTGAACTAATGCTAGGTTTTGATTAGTTTTTGGTAATAATCCGTGGATACTAATTACCTAATTTGCATAATGATTAGTCAATTTTCGGTTTTTCCACTGATATCTCAAGTACTAATCATCACATTTCAATGACACTTGGTACATAGATGTCATATGACACTGCACAGACCTGATAGTTTTTATGGTAATATCAGTACATATTAATTACCTAATTTGCATAATTAATTTTCAGCATTTGATATAAGTACTAATCATCACATTTCAATGAAACTTGGTACATAGATGTCGTATGACACTGCACAGACCTGATAGTTTTTATGGTAATATCAGTACATATTAATTACCTAATTTGCATAATTAACCAACTTTCACACTGATATCTCAGGTACTAAACATCACATATCAATGACATGGATGCTGTAGGACAATAGACAGACCTGGATAATTGTGGGTTAAAATCTGTACATATTAATTACCTAATTTGCATAATTAACCAATTTTAAGCTTTCACACTGATATCTAAAGTACTAATTATTCCATTTCAATGAAACTTAGTACAAAGATGCTCTAGGACAATGTACAAACCTAATTAGTTTGGGCTAAAAATCTGTTCATATTAATTCCCTAATGAGCATAATAATTCATAATTCTTTGGTTCTAATCACATTTCAATTAAACTTGGAAACATAGATTTTCTGTTACATTGCGCAGACCTCATTAGTTTTACACTCAAATCTGTTCATATTAATTTTCTGATTTGCATAATTAGTTTTCAGCTAAGTAATTTCGAATTATATTTAATGTGTCTCCAATACTCTCTCAGCACATGGGAGTTCTTTCTAAGCTTTCTTTGATTTTGTTTGTTTGAAAACAAATCGGACAAGAATCTAAAAAAAAAATCTGTACATTTTCTTTGGACCTTTTCACTACCAGACATTCTTGCCCAAATTTGTCTGCACTTTCTTCTTATATATTTTTCAATATTTCTGGAATGAACCTTAATTTTGCAGCCAACAGACAAAATTTGAATCAACTTCTCGTTTTTACTAAACAAAAATGAGCTATTTTTGTCCCAATCTTCTGAGGAAAAGTACAACCAAGACTATTTTCTTAATTTGTGATGGAAAATAGTAACTGGTGGAGAAAAGGTTAACCTACAAACACATGAATTACTAAAAATAAAATTCAAATACTGATAAATATGAAGATTTTATCTTGCTATACATTTCCTAAAAATGGTCATTGAGGGCACCATACCACAATTGGTATTAGTTGTACATTTGCAGTGTGAGGTTCAAAAGCAGGGCTTCTTGTAAATGTAATTCCAGGTTTCTCACATTGAAATGTCCCCCAAAAATATCTGGCAAAATATATAATCAATTTTGATGTAGAAAATACTTGTACAAATAGTTATTTTGGTACTTTGCCATTATGTTATTATATGGCACTATATTGGGCATTTATCTCGTTGAGTCGAAGAATATATACAAAGTTTGATGCTATCTGCTCTCTGATTGGTCAGACTGTTAGCTGTCTGGGTTGGGTAGCCAATCAGGCACAATCTTGTAAGTAGCTTAGCACCAGCTCCATCAGGTGGCAAATAATGAATGCATAAATAGTGGTCAACTATATGCACTGCATTTAAATACATTATACTGTTAAACATGACCTCTCTTACATAGTGACCACATTTGGGCAGTCTCAATCATGCGATTCACATGTAAAGTGACCTTGTATATCAAAAAACAGTGAAGAAATCGTAATCCAGTACGACTATCTATACAGGCATTCATAAACTGAATACCAGCTCTCATGTACCATATCACAATTCTAAATCCTATTGCATTGTGGGGTAATTTCAAGCAACATGACAAAACTTCTACAATACACTATGATTTGGAACTGCAATATAGGTTATGTAGGCAAACATGAGCTGAGAGAAGAGGCATAAGAAATGTATATGTGATGTGGCACGTTTTACCCCACACTTCCCTAGATAGGGGTACATTTTGTTGGGAACAATAATTTCTGTCAATGACAACATTTTCACCAAAATTTTTTTTTTTCCACTCCAAAATTTCCATATAACAGGTATAAAGTTTGAGTTTGGGCAGAAGACCCATGTGAACTGTTTGTTATTCCCCCCTGGGGAATAGGTCCCACCATAAAATCTAGGGATTGTCTTGTATCTAGGTAACCATTTGTTTTCCTTTCCGTGGCCTTTTGTCAAGGGTTTGGCAGTCAACATAATATTATAATTAATAGTTGTAACGAAAGTAGCTATTATGGTAATTAGGTGAATATGCACTTGCAAACAACCGCATAACCCTAGCAACTAATAAAGATGTTTCAAAGAAGTTGTATTCTTTTTTTGGCAATTAAAAACAATCGAGCAATGATAAAGTCTATAAATATAAATAAGACAGACACTTACATTAAAACCTGGATTTACTTTGGTTAATCTTTATAGGGGGAAGTACATGGGGCACTGTAAGAGCAATTACAAAATAAAGATTGTGAGTACGTACGCCATACAAACAGTTTGAGATAATACAACACCAGTCTTGACTCATGGTACAACGCAAAATATGTATATAATACAATGAACAAGTTACTCAAAGAAAGACAAATTTAGTATACTGTAAAATACTTTATTTTCGCTTGAAATTAATTTTCGCTGAAGGAATGATTCAGTATTTCACAGTATTTGTAATAAAGTATTTCACAGTATTTGAAAAAAATATTCAAAACACAATGTTATATGGGATATATTCTTCCTGTGGTGAAAATCAAGGAAGCAGGAAAGGCAACAATGAACTGATGTGATGATTTTCCCTATTTACAATATGCATAGTTACAGGTATATACTCCTTCCAACATTTCTGTACAGTGAAAACAAACAGGAAATGTTAATTTCCACATGTTTCCCTTGAGTAAAACATGGGTTTCTAACGTGATGTACGGGACATACTGTGCAAATGGCAGCCAGTTCAGGTAACGGTTATTGCGTTTGGAATAGCCAATATTTGCTAAAACTACATCTATGTCAAAGATAAGTTATGCTACCTAAGTTGAAATGTATTGTGATCTAATATACAATTAGTAGTTTGGTATGCGACTGACCTATTCCTCTGGATCGACCATCATGTGGACTGCAACCAAATCGTGTTGTTGGATACGGATAGTCTTTGATATATGGATATAGTTTATGTGGATTGTCGTAACTGCTACGAGACTCAGTGTTTGTTGTGTAATTAATTTCTGGTGGTTTCACTGAAAGACAAAATATAACAAAACATAAAGACGGCCATTGTCAGAAAACTAATATAAGTACAATCAATCATGCTGCGCATAATACTACTATTTTTACCCTGTGTAGGGTAATGTAACACCACATAGAACACTGTCATTTAATTCCACATAGAACACTTGTGTAACACCACACACAACACTGCCATGTAACACCACACAGAACAATGCCATGTAACACCACATACAACACTGCCATGTATCACCACATAGAACACTGTCAAGTAACACCACATACAACACTGCCGTGTAACATCACACAGAACACTGCCACGTAACACCACATAGAACACTGTAATGTAACACCACATAGAACACTTTCAAGTAACACCACATACAACACTGCCATATAACACCACATGCAACACTGCTATGTAACATCACACAGAACACTGCCGTGTAACACCACACACAAAACTGCCATGTAACACCACATACAACACTGCCATATTACACCACATACAACACTGCCATATAACACCACATAGAACACTGTCATGTAACACCACATAGAACACTGCCATGTAACGCCACATAGAACACTGCCATGTAACATCACACAGAACAATGCAATGTAACACCACATACAACACTGCCATGTAACACCACATACAACACTGCCATGTAACACCACATACAACACTGCCATGTAACACCACATACAACACTGCCATGTAACATCACATGGAACACTGCCATGTAACATCACATACAACACTGCCATGTAATACCACATACAACACTGTCATGTAACATCACATAGAACACTGCCATGTATAATCACATACAACACTGCCATGTAACACCACATACAACACTGCCATGTAACATCACATACAACACTGCCATGTAACATCACATAGAACACTGCCATGTAACATCACATACAACACTGCCATGTAACACCACATACAACACTGCCATGTAACATCACATGGAACACTGCCATGTAACACTACATACAACACTGCCATGTAACACCACATACAGCACTGCCATGTAACATCACATAGAACACTGCCATGTAACATCACATACAACACTGTCATGTAACATCACATAAAACACCGCCATGCAACACCACATACAACACTGCCATGTAATACCACATACAACACTGCCATGTAACGCCACATACAACACTGCCATGTAACATCACACAGAACAATGCAATGTAACACCACATACAACACTGCCATGTAACACCACATACAACACTGCAATGTAACATCACACAACACTGCCATGTAACACCACACAACACTGCCATGTACACCACAAACAACACTGCCATGTAACAGATAGAACACTGTCATATAATGCCACATAAAAACTGCTATGTAACATCACAGATCACTGAAAGATAACACCATACAGAACACTGCCTTGTAATGCCACATAAGACATTGTCATGTAACGCCACATAGAACACGTATTATACCATGTAACATCACAGATCACTGAAAGATAACACCATATAGAACACTGGCATGTAATGCCACATAGAACACTACCATGTAACATCACAGATCATTGAAAGATAACACCATATAGAACACTGCCTTGTAATGCCACATAGGACATTGTCATGTAACGCCACATAGAACACTGCCATGTAACATCAGAAAACACTGCCAAGTAACACCACTTAGAACACTGTCACATTTAATTAGTGATCTTACTAAATACTCACCATCGCGAGCGTTCCTTTCCAGTGCCAGGTCTTTATGAATACAGGTGAAGTTTGTGATAGCTATTAAAAAAATAAAAATGTTTTAAAAAATGTAATGGAACAAACTGTTATAGCATATTTAGTACTCTCATGTGTTGTGTTTTTATAGGTTATAATACTAGAGGGTTTGGGGCCAAAATTAATGATGGCGATAATCTTGTAAATTATGAGGATTTCAAATTGCCTAGAATTTCGTAAGATATCCTTGAAAATAATGTTGACAGAGCTTTGGTTGATCTGTTCTGTATCATAAACATTCATAGTTTCATTGTAAGCAAATAACACCGAATAAACGGCAAGGTAAAGACTATGTCTAATTATAGTAAACACGTACTGCGTGCGTGACTCGAACCGGCGCTCGCGTACGGCACCTAATCGCCTAGCTTCACGCCACTACACGTCTTCCACTCGGCCACCGGGCATCCGGGCATATTTTCATTGGTCGCGTTGAAGTAGATTGAAATGGTGAATGCTATCATAATCATGGCGTGGACGTAGTTGATTACATAATAGTTTTCAGAAGATAATATTGAAGTTTTAGACCATTGCACTGGAAGTGAAAGTGTTGGTACTGGTGTGTTTAGTTGGCAATAGTATTTATAATTAAAGTGCCTGAGAAATGCCTACTATCAACTTTTGTTTTTAAGCCCTGGCTGGCCTGGCTTGCCCATATTGATGATTTATGCCACTTTCACTTGTATAACTCGCGCGCGTACCGGGAAAACACGGCCCCGCATTCAGTAATTATGACACGCCCCTTTTTTTGTTTTGGTCGACTTTTTTCGGCTGTACGAACATTGCCGAGGAATTGTTTACACATGATGTGTATTGACTTCTGAGATTGTAAACAGTATTACGCAGTTGGGTGTCAGTAAGTCGATAATCACTATGGTGAGACGGTGCGCTTTTGGAGGCTGTAACAACACGACCAAAGATGCAACCTTGTATTCATTTCCAAATGAGCCGATGAGACGTCAACTTGAAAATGTTACAGATAACGAAGCACAGAACAGCAAACCCATGTAACATTTCTGGGTGACTGATGTAATTAATTCTCACTGAAGCAGCAAAGGGTGTGAGTAGTAAGTATGGAAACAAATCTACAGAAAGTGTTGGTACACTTTGGTGGGACGAAGAATGTGAATTTGCAAGAATACTTTCAAATAATTCACTTGATGTGGTATAAAAGTATAAAATGCGAGAAAATTTGTTCATCGATTATGTCAATCTAACATGAAGGTATAAGCGGAGGTGTTCCCGTCTTGACAAATGTGAAATTCTTCTAATTTCTGGGAAATTGTAAACAAAGTGGGTGGAGAATTTGTTAGCGCTCAAAGTCTCCATAAAGACAATGGAATGGTTTGGCCATTCCGGAAATACTTCAGACTTTGATCTATATGTACGTTGGTAGAATAGTAGCATTATCAATCCAGTGATATTGTACTTGTCATACTTTGGCAACATTTAGTTGTATAGCGCCCCCTATAGGCCAATTAAAATATTGAAAAAAAAACACGGCCTGTACCGGTACATGTCAGTTATATAATGAACATTTTGACCCCCCCAACCTTTTTTGGAAATTCATAGATCTGCCCCTGTTATTTTAATGTACGCTGAAGACATCGCTAATAGTACAAAGTAATCAATTTGATTACGGTGCAAAGGGGATTAATTTACATAAACGAAAATTGTCGTGTTTCGAAATACAGGACCATTAAGGAGATACGAAAATTTTGTCGCAGACTACAATTATCTTGGGTTGTTGGTTTCATCCAGGCTGCCAAGGTCTCCTGTAAAAAGTTTGGCCGGATAACGGAATTAGGTAAAAAATGATTATTTAAATTATTTTAATGTTCCAATTTAATGTAATGAAAGTGAAATTAGGAGGTTTGAATTATGTGATACGGGTGAAAGAATACTAGTATTGTGTAGTCTCTCGATTTAATCACAGTGTCAACCAAACCCAAATTTTACACCTATATAGACTTACCCATGTGCCCGAGAGTCTCAGGGAATCTTCTAACAATTAAATTAACATCCGGGTTCCAAATACCAAAGGTCTGTCAAGCGTGACATGAAATATTAATAATTATGTTATAGTAATATATTGTATTATAGTATTTCTTGTTGATGCTTAAACAGTTACACAATAACACAGTTGTTATGTAGTTGTTTCGATATCTCTCAATTTTAAAATTTAATAATTTAATATAAATTTCAAGATATTGAATTTCCCTAACATAAAGTAAGTTAGATCTCAGACTAGTAATACAATTGTATTACTAGTCTGAGGTTAGATCAAGCCTATAATGCTATATCGCAATGGTGGGTAACACTTACCTGATTATCTTTGTTGTACGGACTTTGATATTTCAGTCCCACTGAGTGCGGATTTTGACGTCGCGTTGGTGAAAGCACTCGTGGGTAGCTTCGGGGAGGGGTGTGTTCTAAGCTGAAGTCAGTTAAAGTGGTCGTCCGTGGACGTCTGTACAACCGCGTGTAAACATTCGCCATTTTCACGGAATAGTGCTAATATCCGACGCTTCTCCGGTGTGCTATTGTTACTCATTGTCGACGAACAATCTGAGTTATTGTTCGTGACGTCACAGAAGCGTGTTCACACTGTCCATACAACGTGTGCTGTATCACCGTCCCTCACGGTGGCTGTATACAGTGTTTGCTGCGACCCGGGCTGCGACGTACTATATGCTCCACTCAACTGCTAAGGATTAGTGTCATGATGTAAAATTCAGTCTTTTAAAATTCAAATTAACCAGATACTCCAGATCATAATACTCCATCTGTACATTATTGGTGAAAACAATGTGGAAAGGCTAATTCGACGCAGGGATTTTTTTTTTTGATTTCTTGTTTCAGCCATTTACCTTACCGGTAATATAACATAGTGATATATATTATTTAATAGTGGCTAACAACTACATTTAAACTCATTATACTGTCACACGCCATTCATTTAATCACGTCTAAAATACTAGAAAATGCGTGCGGCTTAAACAGAACGTTCGATCCTGGGAACAATTGTCAGTGATTGCCGACGAGGGCGCTATTTCAGTTTTAATGTTTATGATTTACAATTTGCACTACCCTCATTCGAACTTAAAGTGTCTTGATACCCAATTGCAATTGTGTGTATAATACATTGTTTAAATCTATTTCTGCCACTGTGACCGTTTGTGAATTCAAAGGCTTATTTAACTAATTTTTAGGATAGCTTTTGTAGCCCTACAGTTTATATAGCAATGTTGGCTCCAGCCTCGCTTTAGATCTCAGACATTTTTCGCCTTGCACAGCGTGCAAATCAATCTCACAGATGAGTTATATTATCAAAACAGAAAAAAGTCAAATAGTTGGCACAATGAACCAGCCACACTGTAAACCTACAGTTACAGGGAGCACTGTTATTTAACCGTGGTCACTCAGCAAGATATTCCGACAAAATATGTGAATTTGTGACGAATTAGTAGACTGTGAAAAATGCGTTTTTGTGATGCGCTGTGGTCGTATATTACCTGAACTGAGTTCATCGAATTGGAAATATGTTCTTCGTTTTATCGATGACATTACTGTTATTAATGAGCGCAACATCATGCTTTGGACACGGTAAGGATTGTTAAATACAACGCACCCTGGATAATTACGAGTTTGTTGTGTTCTGTAACATTCAGACAGTCCGTTCGCCTGGCAGTATGGTTCGATTCATCTATTAAGTTACCACCAATCGATTAATCTTGTAACACTTAAATTCACTATCACACAACTATAACGTCAGAGGGCACTTTATGGTAAAACACATAACAACAAATTTTGAAAGGATAGAATGTTACATCACAAAGCAACATTTTTTTTTTCCCTACGTTTTATTCCGCTCTTCATTCAAGTTACTGTTTATAGATTGTGCTTTAATTCAGCCAATTTGCAAATTCTAAGCTACAATTCATTTTTGTAATACATTGTGATATTATTATATTGTGAAACA
The DNA here is from genome assembly GCF_978046115.1 of Saccoglossus kowalevskii. Taxonomy (NCBI): domain Eukaryota; kingdom Metazoa; phylum Hemichordata; class Enteropneusta; family Harrimaniidae; genus Saccoglossus; species Saccoglossus kowalevskii. The sequence goes on from NC_140657.1 coordinate 10,323,866, forward strand.
TTTATTTGACAATTTTTCAATCCCTTTCTTCATTAAAGAAACAGCAGTCAAAGATAAAGTGCTTCTCACCTTCAATATTATTTGTTTTATATTTTTGGCAAAATCTATATTTATCTTGTATTTCAGAGATTTTCCTCCTTCTTAATTCAATTTCCAGACAGCCTAGGAAGTTAACTTTTTGGCAAAGAGCAAAATGCTCCTAAGCACTAAAAAATTAGAAGCAAAATGCTCCTAAACCTAAAACTTTAGGAGCAAAATTGTTTCATGCGTAGAACAAATAAAATGTGTTATGTTAAACTTTGCGAATACTGTTCTGTTACAAAAAGTCTTGATTTTTATCCTGGTCGAACACTGCATGTACGATGTTATCGACCACACCAGTTTCACATTTGGTAGTCTGGCCCGCACTGATTCATGCATCCATCTGTGAACAGAACTTGAAGGATCAAATTCAGCCATCATGATGCTAGGGCCGTCCAGACTGATACGTATTAAATCACCCACATCTTCTGTTTTGTGGCTGGATGCGAAGATGTAGGATCTGATGTCCCGGAGTTTGTTGTTGGAATTTTGTTCTGCTCAACCGACCGAAAGCAATTAGTAATCTGCTTATTCGCCATGCTTTGTTCAAGCCGAAAATGCGACAGTGTGACTTTGATTGATGTATCCAACACGACTTAATTGACACTGAAAAATGCCGTCACGTTAGCCAATGAAAATTATTTAATTGACAATCAAAGAGCTGCCGACAATGTAAACCGGCAATCATTTAAAAAAAAATGTATGCCCATATTTTGACTAGAACAAAACAACTGTCGATAACATATTTACAATGTTACTACCCGGTATTTCTTTATTTTGACTAATACACTCTCAATTGCAACATGACACTTGTCATGCGCCTGAAACTAGACTTTCCGAGTACTTTGTAAATTATTCAAAGCCTAAAGATCGTGCACGGTATCTCGTCTAGTCTGACTCGTGCAAGGCATGTTTCAGCTGCGTGCAGGGCTTCAATTTTCACTCGCAAAACATGAGTAGTTTCTGAAAACTACAAGCTAAATGCGGATACGTACAAGTTTGAACTCGCATAGACGTATTTTCTAGGTGCCTTTGTGAGTAGGTACTCGCAACTTCTTAGGCTGCCAGATTATGATAACTAATTTTGATAGCATTTTACACAAATTAAAATCATTTATTTCAGACAGGTATTTTCCATTCGTAACTTAATTATTACAATTGTTTTCCTCATCAGGACTGTTATTAATCAATCAATTGATAATCAATTATTGCAATCAAGGTCAGTTATTAACCATCTAGATTCAGATTTGACATTTGAATCACAGTTACGTGTGAACTAGCGCTTGATTATGTCCATTATATTTACATTTAAACATATGACATACCTAAAGCTGCTGTCCCTCTGCAAATGATTAAGCCCAGGCATTTTCCGTGTCTAAATCGCTCAACTATCCGTTTTTATGCAATCTGGGAAGTCTAAATCACAAAACGAAGTAGAGGATGACAAAGCTGAAATATCCAAGAACAAACACATACCAAAAATTATATTTTAAGTCTACCTTGGATCGGAAGTGAGAATTTGTTACTACTCTGAATATCCAAACATATTTTAGTATAAGGTAGTAACCAATATTAACAATTGCTACTTCCGACTAGCTAATTTGATTCAGTTATCTTATTGATAATAACTTGTCTATTTTTTTTAGAGGCATATGAATTGAGGGTTGGTTCTCAAAGAACTACAAATGGTACTTTGAATAATAAACTGTATCTACATAATGACTCTTTGGTAAGTCTGGGTTGCTATAGTTACCATGCATGCGAAAAAGGGAAGGGGAGCTGACATTGATCCATTTTCAGTCAGCAGGAATATGCAGATATTTTACAAGGTATTCATGTTATCTTTGAAAGTTTATGAAATTTTCGAGATATTGGGAAAATATGTTTTCCGATCACACTTACAATCAAGTTGGAATATAATTCATAGCATCTAGATATTCATTCTTATTTCTGGAGACAATGTACAAGTGTGTATGAGGCAAGTGTGAGGCAGTCAGGTGAGCGAATGACTTGTTATAAAACTTCTCTTATTTCCTGTCACGAGCACCACTCAGTAACATATCGCACATGAAACTTGTCTGACAGAAACTTGAAAAACGTCTTTCAAGGAAGTAATCAATGATAAGTAATGTGTCTATCATAATGGTGCTCCCAAAAAAAAATAGTGTACTCCGCTTAATTTTGTAGCAGTGAAAATTTCTCTGGAGATCCTATGCCATGAATAAATTAGTAGTAAATTTTGTCTTTGTAAATCCCATAAAATCCTGAAAAATTCCAAGTAGTAAAAATTAGACAGTTTACTATGGAAAGCATTGCTACTTTAATTCAATGAGCTGCACAAGGGAATGTGTGGTACTGCAGCATGTACACATTCATGTACAAGTACATACATATGTACAACAAATTTACATCTATACAAAATTCAATTTTTGCATTTTGATACAATAAAGGTGATTTTTAATTTTTGCATTTTGATACAATAAAGGTGATTTTTAGTTTTTGCATTTTGATACAATGTAGGTGATTTTTAGTTTTTGCATTTTGATACAATAAAGGTGATTTTTAGTTTTTGCATTTTGATACAATAAAGGTGATTTTTAGTTTTTGCATTTTGATACAATGTAGGTGATTTTTAGTTTTTGCATTTTGATACAATAAAGGTGATTTTTAGTTTTTGCATTTTGATACAATAAAGGTGATTTTTAGTTTTTGCATTTTGATACAATAAAGGTGATTTTTAGTTTTTGCATTTTGATACAATAAAGGTGATTTTTAGTTTTTGCATTTTGATACAATAAAGGTGATTTTTAGTTTTTGCATTTTGATACAATAAAGGTGATTTTTAGTTTTTGCATTTTGATACAATAAAGGTGATTTTTAGTTTTTGCATTTTGATACAATAAAGGTGATTTTTAGTTTTTGCATTTTGATACAATAAAGGTGATTTTTAGTTTTTGCATTTTGATACAATAAAGGTGATTTTTAGTTTTTGCATTTTGATACAATAAAGGTGATTTTTAGTTTTTGCATTTTGATACAATAAAGGTGATTTTTAGTTTTTGCCAATGTATAGTGTACATGTGATTGATTTGTTTGCAGATTATACTATGCTGTATAATTGATTTAAATGATAACACAGTTGACAAGTCTAATGTGTTGGTTAAAGAATTCACTGTTCTTGGATATACACCTAGTGTTATGTTATACAACAGTACATGGAGACAGTCATTCACTTTTCCAAATTACTATATACAGGTATATACCAAGTATTATTTAAATTACGTCTAAGAGTTTGAAACTTTTTGTATGTTTAATTTTAAACTCAATTTATTTTATTGAACTTTCTCATATTCACATAGAATTACAGTATTATTTTTGTCATTATTTTATAAATATGATATTTTTATAAATAACAATGAGCGTTAAAATTCAAATTAACCAATCCAGAATTGTTACATCAACGTTAGTTCTAATTAATATTAATGAGTTCAATATTTTTAATCAAGAAATGCCTCATTTTGAATACATGTATGTTGTCAGACACAGTTGCTATGTCACGAGACATGCCAATCACTATTGAATATTTGACTTTGAATGAAAGCTGATGATACAAATTTGTATGAATTCATTTATAAGGAAACCCTAGGTTTGTGTCTGTATTATCTCTAACCCAGTGTATAATAATGTTTAAATGGGTTTGTTTTTAATTTTCATGTTTGTTTCAGACTGATAATCATACAGTGGAATGGAAATTAGTTGTTGACAGGGAGAGAATTAATCCTGATAAAGGTGAGAAATGTAACATGTACGGTTTTGTTTCAAAAATTCGGTACAGAACCAAATCACTTTTGAAATGCAGTTTTGTTGTTATGTGTGTGAGTACAATATCTTGCATGTTATGTTATACTTGAAACTGTGTTAGAATTTCAAACTACGACAAGAAATCCCCAAAGAATTATTGCTTTGTTATTTATTTCCTGTTTGCACAGTTACTGTTGTTACTGTCAGAACTACTGTAAAATACTTTCAATTTTATGTTTTGCTGAAGGGATGATTCAGTGGAAAAAATAAAAAAATCAGTGAAAATAAACTCCATATAAAACACTCAAAAAGTCTTTTCAGCAAAAATTAATCCCAGCTAAAATAACATATTTTACAGTACTCTAAACTTATAAAATGAAACGACTAGTACCATACATGTTTATTCTCTACCTTCCAGTTTTAATAGTTAATTTGGGACTGGACTGCACAAGATCATAATATTATTCAAAAATTAGCATAGCACTGTTGAGCTTGCAGGTGTAATTGTAATACAGTGACCATTTCTTGTAAATGCTGTACAATACATATATCCATGCAGTTATGCTTTATATATACCGTACTGTAAAATACTTATAGCTGGAATTAATTTTCACTGAAAACACTTTTTAGTTGTTTTGTATGGAATTTATTCATAAATTTTCGACAAATTGAATTTAAAATATAGAAAAACAAATATATTCGCTGGATTTTATTTTCAATTTTCCCTGAATCATTCCTTAGGCAAAAATAGCGAAAATTAATACCTAACGAAAATAAAATATTTTACAATATCCATTAGTTTGATGATCAGATCCAGCATTTGAGATGATTTAATTCCAATACATTTGTTTCATACAATTCTTCATTGTGTACACCACATCCATGGCTATTATTTAATAATAATATTTGTTAATCTTCAAGTACCTATTCAATGGAATGCACTTGTTGAGCTTGTTGAAGGCTCTGGTATATTCAAATCAACAGCGTCATTACTTGACCTTGATGCAGGTAAGTAATGGAATATATTGTTTGTTCTTCATAGAGCCTCAATCAAGTAGAAGTAATTGCGTCAAACAAATTTGTTCATACTATTATGTCTATCTGATTTCTAGGAGTTTAATACTATATTATATTATATTATAATTATAATTTATAATTATAATTATAATATTCAACGGATATTATGGTTTGTGATGTGAAATAATTAATACATCCACTAATTTGGGTTGTCTTGCATCTTGTACTTATAAATTTATATACAAGCACGTTTCTTCTGTTGTGGTGATGTACATTAATAAAAAAAATCTTGCACACCAAAGGCAAAGGAAAAGATTTTTTTTTATCTCACTCTTGCCTACCAGTAGTGCTAGTATGAGAAATCAAATCGTCAATTTTCACACCCTCTGGGGCAACAACCCAACCCAAGATTAATACTAACCAGGCCTTCTTTTACAGAATGCTAAATAGGTGATTTTCCGAACAATTGCGAGATCTCGCGAGATGCATGAAAGACGCGCGTCGAATGTCTGCCGCAAAAATCGAACGATTTGATTTTGAACTAGAATTTCTTTATTTCGCAGCTTACATTGACCGGCCGATCTTCGACAGCGGAATATTGCTTCCGAATACCCTCACTTAATCGAAATTGCCTATCATCAAATGTGGACAGCACATTATTAAGCATGGAAATGTCCCCGAAATACTTTCGCGTTTGTCGAATCCCACGCGATGTTTGACGCGACTACGACGCTATCACCTTTGTTTGTCCTGTTTTTACGTTCGATTTCACGCATAACGCGTGATTCTCGCAGTGTACGGAAAATGGTCTATTGCATTATATTATTTCTAACAACGTGCATTTCTCACAACTTGTGGAATTTTATCACACATATCTGTAAACATATTAATTATTTGCTGGTTTTTAATTTCGCTATTTTCGCTGATATGTAAAATCTGTTAAATTAAATTCATGTGAACTTGTAAAATAAAATAGAACTCATTGTTTCATTGTCAAGTTCATGAACTGAAAACCCAGTAAAATTGCTGAAATCATCAAAATAGTGAAATTAAACGCCAGTGAAAATAAATAGGTTTACGGTACCTTACAAATTATGATAGAACATGTCATACTACACATATGCATTACACTGTGGTCAGGGATTTTATATGATGTCTTATTTTAATAGAAGCTATATTACATTGGGATATTGGTTTATATATTGATGACATGGTAATAGGAGATATTGCTGTAAATCTTACTCATACTGTGATAACACAGAGTGTGTGTTCCCCTGACATTGCTATATTGTTTGCATCCTGTAACGCTGGAGGTAAGAATCTCATGTCATTAATTATGATATCATTGATCAATCAAGACCAAATGATTATCAGACAATAACCAGTCAACACACCGACTAGAATATATCCAGTGTAATTATATTTTCCCACATTTTGCTTCTTCTAAAAAACAGTACAAATGCTAATGGAGAATGGCATGGCATTTAACCATGGTCAGCAGCCATTTGTTGATGGGCAATTTGGGCATGCCTGGGCCAATTTGGGCATGCCTGGGCCAATTTAGGCATGCTTTGACAAATTTGGGCATGCCTGGGCCAATTTGGGCATGCTTTGACAAATTTGGGCATGCCTCGGTCAATGTGGGCATGCCTGGGCCAATTTGGACAAACTAGGGTCAATGTGGGCATGCCTGGACCAATTTGGACAAACCCGGGCCAATTTGGGCATGTTCGGGCCAATTTGGGCATGTTTTGACAATTTTGGGCATACCTGGGCCTATTTGGACATGCTTTGACAAATTTGGGCATGCCTCGGTCAATTTGGACATGCCAGGCCAATTTAGGCATCTCCGGGCCAATTTAGGCATGTCTGGGCGAATTTGGTCATGCTTGGGCCAATTTGCCTTGTTTAATTTGGGCATGCCTGAGTCAATTTGAGCAGGCCTGAGATCGGCCAACTTGGGTAATTTTGGCATGTCTGGGTCAATTTAGGCATGTCTAGACAAATTTGCCTAAACCAATTTGGGCATGTCTGGGTAAATTTTGGCATATCTGGGCCAGTTCGGGCATGCCTGGGCTCTGCCAATTTGTGTATGTTCTGGCCAATTTGGGCATGCCAAGTTTGTGGTAGTTTGGCATGCCAGGGCCAATTTGGACAAGCCAGGGACAATTTGGGTATGTCCGAACCAATGTGGGCAGGCCCGGGTCAGTTCCATTCAAAACTTACTTCATTCAAATGTATGAATGTTTTAAATAGTACATTACAGCACAATGTTCATTTCTTGTGAATGTCTAGGCTGACTAGTACCCAGTAGCCATGTTCTGTTTGTTGTGGGGGTCATGCTGGGTCAATTTACACATGTCAGGGTCAATTTGGGCATGCCTGGGTCAATTTGGGCATGCCTGGGTTAATTTGGGCATGCCTGGGTCAATTCTATTCAAAACTTACTTCATTCAAATGTATGTATGTTTTACATAGTACATTACAGCACAATGTTCATTTCTTGTGAATGTCTAGGCTGACTAGTACCCAGTAGCCATGTTCTCTTTGTTGTGGGGGTCATACTGGGTCAATTTACACATGCCTAGGTCAATTTGGGCATGCCTGGGTCAATTTGGGCATGCCTGGGTCAATTTGGGCATACCTGGGTCAATTTGGGCATACCCGGGCCAATTTGGGTATGGCTGGGCCAATTCCATTCAAAACTTACTTCATTTGAATGTATGAATTTTATACGTAGTACATTACAGAACAATGTTCTATTTCTTGTGAATGTTGAGGCCGACTATTCAGTGGCTATGTATTGTTGGGGTTGTACTCCCTTTTCCTCAAATGCATGGACAAATTAATATGTTTACAATTAAGATGAATACAATTGTTTTCAGTTTTATATGTTGGAGTTACTCATGACAGTTTTCATGTGACATCTTGGTATGATTTCTCACATATTCTGTGTCAACTAAACTCACAAGGTATGTTATATTTAAATTGGTTAATTACTGCACAAGTAGGACTTTTTTATATCAAATTAAAGCAAGGATTATTAATGAGTGGACTGATTTCAACCTGGTGCCCATATTGGGTTGTAGGTGTATTTAGGTTTTGTGAATATTATTTGAATCATATATTATAATTTCAATTCATACCTAACATTTACCAAACAATATGATCATAGAAATAATCTCGGTTAACAAGGTAGCCGCATGATTGGCAATCAAAACACTGTTCTGATCTCTGCAGTTACAAGATAGCTGATGCAATTCAGACGATGTTGTGCAAAATTATTAAATTTTTATTCCTATTCACCTATTATGTGATCTTTAATTTCAGAATGTACTGGTATTAATGTAGTAGATTCTCTGTTGACAAAGCAGCATCTACTTATAGTGACTACTAATGGATTGTACATCAGTCAACAGTTAAATCAATATAATTCAACACGACAGGTATCGACTTTCTTTAACACATTTGTATGGGATTACTATTATATACATAGTATTTTAGTTTAATTCAGCTTCTGGGACCTATAAATTTAGTATATCAAAGATTTATAAGATTAGCATATGCAAATATGAAAAATATGTGATGAAGGTTTAGAGGAAATTGAAAAAATCACGCAAATTGCGAGATGATCAAAAAATCTCAAGAGAAACATTTCTAGATATCCTAATAATGCAAATTAGTGAGTCTGCGCAAAAACTGATTCATGTTCATCTCAAACCGTTTTGCGATTTTCAATGCTACTATAATCTTGTTCATTTCAGTTTACGTAGTCGAACATTCCCGACCACCCACTGCATTCTCTGACACTTTTGGTTAGAACTATGTTTGATTGACTCACATGGTTTTCATTGGATCACCTTCATGTGTTCACCTCTTGTGAAGCATAGCACCATACATGGTTATGAAAGTTACATATCTTCACCTTATAAATTATGAATACATGACTTGTATAATTATGAAATTTATAGTTTGAAGACAATATGTATGGGCAACCAACTCAAAACCTGCTATTCCCTGAACGACCTGACCAGTAGAGGTCACACCTGAAAAATCTCTCCAGTTACATGACTTGTATAATTATGAAATTTATAGTTTGAAGACAATATGTATGGGCAACCAACTCAAAACCTGCTATCTTCTGAACCACCTGACCAGTAGAGGTCTAACCTGAAAAATCTCTCCAGTTACATGACTGTGAGTGTATCCATAGTAACCAGACCACACACATCCACATCAATACACACCACATGACAAATCAAATAGTTCTTAACTACAGACATATCAAAATCAACAAGGGGTGTCAGCGGGCAATGTGGTTTTATTTCAGACATATTCCATATATAAAGAAAAAAAGACAAATCTGTAAAATGATGAAATTACAAACCATACAGATTTATAGCTATTGTAGCAGCTAGACTCTTTGTCCAATGCTGCACTAAAGCAAACTTCCATCACTATTGAGCAAGGCACACGTAAGCGATAGCTTGATGTTCGTATTGATCCATAAAAGCATATACCGGTATTATCTTTCTATATAAATCGGTAATTGTATTTGTACGATTTTCAACATGGTGCTTGCGCTACAGTCACAGGCATACCCCAACTGTTTACGAAAAATGTTATTATAGTTATGTAATACAATTACTCATTTTGATTCTGTGATTCTACTCTATACTGTGTATTTATGTTATTACACGTTTTCCTTGAAGAGTTACTTATTTTTCTCAAACATGTCGTGTTTATACAGCCTAACGCAAGAGAACCTAATTTACATGCAACATTTCACATCTTTGAATGGAATTATAGAGGGCGTTGTTAATAACTATGACCATTGGGTGTCTTCACCGTTAAATTTGTTCCCGTGTAATCTCGTATTTACGTCCAGAGAATTTGCTTGAAATCTGGCATTATCACTGGGAACCAGGTAAGTTTAGCCCTTCGAATTTTCTAAAGACTCTGTGGAGCGGTTTCAATTTTATTAATGATTTTCTGTTTGACCGAGGGTTTCGTTATCGCCACGCTAAACATTGCCACGATTGCAAGTTCAGAATTATTACACCAAAAAACATAACTATACAAAGAAGTTGTATGATAACGCATCGAACAGCGTTATTTTTACTGTGGCTCAACGAAGACATTTTTATATTCCTCCGGTTTATTGGGGTGACGTTTTTCAGTTCCAAGATGGCTGCCTACGCAGACCTAGTGTGGTTTTGCTGCCCAGGTTTTCGCGACATTTTCTAAATGGCGGGTATAAAAACACGATCGAAGCTAACAAAGTGTGTCTGATATTAACATTCAAGGGCGAGTTATTGTGGCATAAACAAATTCCGTACTTCATATATAATGAAATAACGCATCTTGTAAAATGTGCGTGTCATTTGAACATGAAATGGATCTCACTCAGCGCTAGTCCTCTTTCATTTTCTTGCAATTTTAGTGTAAATTGTAATCATTTGATCCAGTATATTAAATACAATTATCCGTATTGTCATATTAATTAAATACTGTTTACATATTGAGACTGTTGATTAAATATAATTGTATACTTTTGTTTTTTTCACAGGTGTGTGTTTTCTGAGTGACTGGCTGTTATCGTTACTCAAAAATTATCGTTATACAAAATTGGTTCACGTCTCTCTTTATGAAACTTCGTCTTCCCTGAACTGTTATTTTATATTATTAAACCTGTACATATAGTTTCCTATCATTAAACCTGTACATATACCTTTTGACTGCAATGAGTTTTCTTGTCATGGATTTATCCAGGTCAGGTATGAAAAGTTACATGTAAAACCCAAACAAGTTTTTATTCTCCTAAATGCATATATCGGGAGTCGTTCTTAGTTAAACATGAATGCTCTGCATAGTGCAGTTACCAGAGATGCAGATCTATTTCACATTAGTGGAAAGGATCCTATCAGATGTTATTTATTGCGAGTGGACGAGACCTTTTTTGCTGGATACGGCATGGCATTTATTGAACATGGGACATACATGCATTCCCTACTTGAATTTTGTTTCCCGAAAGCTGCCTCGACTCCAGAAATGAGATGATTGTTTTCCCCACACAGTTTAGATTACTGGATGAACACATAAACAGGAGATAAGCGTAGACGTTTACTGTCTCTGTACAATAAACGATCGATCGACAGTTGTTAAATCACACTCAAATTAGAGTACGAAGCTCCGCACTTGTCCTTGCCCGTGAGCAAGAAAACTCGGTCTTCTTTTATTATGCTTCATTTATTTTTGGTACTAAAGAAACGCCAGGCATCATTGTCACATTGACACAGATTTTGGTTTGATGACATTCTACTGGCTCATTGGTATCACAACAAACATAATGTAGAATGTTCAAATGTCACAAATTCAGACGATTTATTCAAAACCATTAAAAACGGTACATTATGCATGTATCATAATCAGCTTGAGCTTCATAAAAATTGTTTTAAATCATCAGAAACACAATGAAAATTAAGATTGCGTATTTTAGAGTATTGATAAAGAAGATGAAGACTAAAAAATAACTGACAAAAATTGATTTGTGATGTTCTTTTGTTTGCTCACTTCCGATGATTGCTGTTTCGGTTTAAACTGAATCCTTTTTTATTCAGTTGAATGATGCAGATTTTGTTAGGGAGTTATTGGCATGATAGTTTGGGTCGAATAAACCATGGAGTTGGACATTGGCAGCAATTTTATTTTTTACCGCCCGAATTTCACAGATATAGCAGGGCAACGTAGATCGAATAAATTAGTAGTTTCACGGTAACCGAAATTACATATTTTACCGACTGATTTTTACAGACAATGGCACGGCTATCGAATAGATCACGTACTTTTCGTATGTGGGTAATTTAGCAATTCATTTGAACTAAGAAGCATTTTACCAATCAAATATGCAAATATTGGGAAGTGACAATATTGAAAATGATGGCATATGAGAAGGTTATGCAGGATACATTCACAACATAACGCGGCACTAAAGGCTATATCGTACTAAAAAAGTTACGATGATAGGTTTGTATTTTATATTTGTTCCTTTTCTTATAAGAATATTGAAGTCAAATGATTGCTACAAAAAAAAAACTTTTTAATATAGTATGTTTTTTTTGTATAATTTTGAAATGGCGAAATAAATTTAATACATAGTAGGGGGGATAGCTGATACAGGTTACAAAAAAAGACATTTTTCGTGTTTACGAGAAATAATGAAAGTTCCATGTACAATAAAAAATGTTTTTTTTTTTACTTTACAGATAAATTCCTAATTTCATTTTCACAATATATTTAATAATTTTAGAAATTGCATAAGAACTACGACATTTAATTTGGGAAATGCTTTATACGCTTATGAAAAATAAGATCTTTGTACAAATTACGGACGAATAAAATAGTTGATTACATTTTACACCTTACCCATGTCTACGAATTTACGTTTTTTATTTAATAAATTACATTATTACGAAAATAAAATCAATTGATTACAGCTTAGGAAAATATCACTTGCCGACCCTCATAGTAATTTAATATTATTTTATCCTTGCCACAGAGTCCAGGTATGTAAAATCTTACGGTGTTCATGGGCTTGGCAGCCCAAGGTCTGTGTCATATTTATTATAGAAGTCAATCATGATATGATTTTGAATGACTTGGCTGGAATAAGGGTACATATGCAGTCGATACACAACTTCGAAATCCCGGTTCAAACCATAGACCTACCTGGGTTGCCACTCTTTGTCAGGGTATTGACGGGGACGAGGGAGGCGTGGACACAAGAAGTTCAACATTGCCACGTTTGCAAGTTCAGAGTGGTAAAGTCTTAAAATTGTGTACACTAACTCGGGAGTTATGGTGGAGTGTGTGGTGAAAATAGAAACTTGGCTCATGATCTGTGACCTGTGATACAGATGTATTCTACTGATGATGTCGGTAAACATAAAATAGAAGATCGTTAAATTACCGTTTTTAAAAAAACCTTCATTAACAAATGGAATTTTTGTACAAAACTGCAATGTATGGTTACTAATCTCACGAAAAACCCCCCAAAAAACATGGGACGTTTGCGACCTTTTGCAGACGCTACACGTGAATAACCAATATAATAATTATATCGCTGCAATGGCCATTAACAGAGTGATTGCGTAGACGAAAACGAGGCTCTCCAGCAATATAGCGCCCTCGTAGTTCGAACCCTTGCGTCAGACTGTATATGAATGATACCTGTACAATTTATGTGCAATCTTTTGTTTGATGTCAAATTGAAAAAAAAACATTTTTTATTTGCAAAATAGATACTGGATTTTACCATGATAACATTACCTGGAATAAGCAGCAATGAAAAGTATACATTTTCTGAATTGTCGAAGAGACGGATGTGTAGACCAGATTTGAGACACAAACATGTACAAGGTAATGTGTACATGCATGTATTATGGAATAGAAAGGATATTTTTATTGAAGCAATAACAGAAACAATGAAACAAAAAGACAAAAATAAATAAATAAAATGTGAATTAATTAAAAATAATTATAATAAACTCGTTTGTAATTGGTTAGACTAATATAAGTAATCAGTGACAAAAGAATTTGTTGTTTGTGTTCATAATTGTTATAAATTGGTTCATTGTCTTTATCTCAGAAGTATTCCTATCTATCATTGCATACTTTTCTGTACAACGCTTGCTGGTTTAATAATTTTTGCACATTGTTTGTGTATTTTATTTATTTATTTATTTATTTATTTATTCATTCATTCATTCATTCATTCATTCATTCATTCATTCATTTATTTATTTATTTATTCATTCATTCATTCATTCATTCATTTACATGTTTTATCTATTTATTCAATACACAGTTCAACGGAAAAACCCATTAACAGAACTGAAAAAAAAAAGAATAATACATAAAGAAAACACATACAAATACAAGCTATAAGCAAATATACATCAAAATCACAAAGTAACAAAATAAAATTAAAAATAATTATACAGTACAGATTTAAAACTATATAAAAATGAAAAAAATATCAATATTTCGTTTAAATGAAATGTCACTAAATAATGTCATACACCTTAAAAGGAACGAATGCTTCCTGCAGATGACTGATCCACAGTCAGGTTTAATTAAGTTACATATATGGCATACTATGTTTTCAATAAAAATGTTTGGATTTCTATCAGTAAATTATGTCATCCCTATTTATAGTAATTCAATACATTAGAAGTGGTTATGTAATGTTATTTATTTGAATTTCAGACCAGCGTGTAAGTTTAGTTGTGACATCCGTGTCGAATCCACAGAGTCAGGTAGGTTGAATACACAATAATCAGAGGTGTTATCTCTTTATTTTTATAATTTCAGGGGAATTGTAAACAAATATGCATGGAGATTCTGTTGGAGCTTAAAGTCACCATATAGATTCATCTGAATGGTTTGGGTATTTAAAAAGAAAAAATTTTTGAGTAATTGCCGAAATACTTATATAAGACTATCAAGACTTTTGTTGGTATAATTGTAACATTATCATTCCAGTGGTATTTCTATAGTATACTTTGACCACATTTGGCTATATAGCGCCCTCTGTAGGCCAATTATAGTTTTGAAAAACGGCCTGCAGAATAAGTCATGGTTTCGGCTAAGTCGTGGGTAGTTAGATGGCTCCCAAAAATTTGTTTGTGTTTTGCCCGCAGTTTTGAAGTAAAAGAACTAATATTTCGTTGTTGAATAGTGTATTTAATTAGCCGTGACAGGGCTGGGGGCAACAACTTAACATCTACTGTCCATCAATTACTGAGATACAAAGGGTGACCTGACTCAAGCTGTCGACGGGGTTATGACGGGGTTATGAAGTCACAACTTTATATACCCTTTGATAAAGCTCTATAAAACTCGCTGCAATGAGTTTAATCGTCATGCAGACATGCATGGTCGCTGGGATGTTGTCCAATGAGTTTAATCGCCATGCAGACATGCATGGTCGCTGGGATGTTGTCCAATGAGTTTAATCGTCATGCAGACATGCATGGTCACTGGGATGTTGTCCAATGAGTTTAATCGTCATGCAGACATGCATGGTCACTGGGATGTTGTCCAATGAGTTTAATCGCCATGCATACATGCATGGTCGCTGGGATGTTGTCCAATGAGTTTAATCGCCATGCATACATGCATGGTCGCTGGGATGTTGTCCAATGAGTTTAATCGCCATGCAGACATGCATGGTCGCTGGGATGTTGTCCAATGAGTTTAATCGCCATGCAGACATGCATGGTCGCTGGGATGTTGTCCAATGAGTTTAATCGCCATGCAGACATGCATGGTCGCTGGGATGTTGTCCAATGAGTTTAATCGTCATGCAGACATGCATGGTCACTGGGATGTTGTCC
This sequence comes from Saccoglossus kowalevskii, assembly GCF_978046115.1. Taxonomy (NCBI): domain Eukaryota; kingdom Metazoa; phylum Hemichordata; class Enteropneusta; family Harrimaniidae; genus Saccoglossus; species Saccoglossus kowalevskii. The sequence goes on from NC_140657.1 coordinate 10,339,162, forward strand.
AATGAGTTTAATCGTCATGCAGACATGCATGGTCACTGGGATGTTGTCCAATGAGTTTAATCGTCATGCAGACATGCATGGTCGCTGGGATGTTGTCCAATGAGTTTAATCGTCATGCAGACATGCATGGTCACTGGGATGTTGTCCAATGAGTTTAATCGTCATGCAGACATGCATGGTCACTGGGATGTTGTCCAATGAGTTTAATCGTCATGCAGACATGCATGGTCACTGGGATGTTGTCCAATGAGTTTAATCGTCATGCAGACATGCATGGTCGCTGGGATGTTGTCCAATGAGTTTAATCGTCATGCAGACATGCATGGTCACTGGGATGTTGTCCAATGAGTTTAATCGTCATGCAGACATGCATGGTCACTGGGATGTTGTCCAATGAGTTTAATCATCATGCAGACATGCATGGTCACTGGGATGTTGTCCAATGAGTTTAATCGTCATGCAGACATGCATGGTCACTGGGATGTTGTCCAATGAGTTTAATCGTCATGCAGACATGCATGGTCGCTGGGATGTTGTCCAATGAGTTTAATCGTCATGCAGACATGCATGGTCGCTGGGATGTTGTCCAATGAGTTTAATCGTCATGCAGACATGCATGGTCGCTGGGATGTTGTCCAATGAGTTTAATCGTCATGCAGACATGCATGGTCGCTGGGATGTTGTCCAATGAGTTTAATCGTCATGCAGACATGCATGGTCGCTGGGATGTTGTCCAATGAGTTTAATCGTCATGCAGACATGCATGGTCGCTGGGATGTTGTCCAATGAGTTTAATCGCCATGCAGACATGCATGGTCGCTGGGATGTTGTCTAATGAGTTTAATCGCCATGCAGACATGCATGGTCGCTGGGATGTTGTCCAATGAGTTTAATCGCCATGCAGACATGCATGGTCGCTGGGATGTTGTCCAATGAGTTTAATCGCCATGCAGACATGCATGGTCGCTGGGATGTTGTCCAATGAGTTTAATCGCCATGCAGACATGCATGGTCGCTGGGATGTTGTCCAATGAGTTTAATCGTCATGCAGACATGCATGGTCACTGGGATGTTGTCCAATGAGTTTAATCGCCATGCAGACATGCATGGTCGCTGGCATGTTGTCCAATGAATTTAATCGCCATGCAGACATGCATGGTCGCTGGGATGTTGTCCAATGAGTTTAATCGCCATGCAGATATGCATGGTCGCTGGGATGTTGTCCAATGAGTTTAATCGCCATGCAGACATGCATGGTTGCTGGGATGTTGTCCAATGAGTTTAATCGCCATGCAGACATGCATGGTCGCTGGGATGTTGTCTAATGAGTTTAATCGCCATGCAGACATGCATGGTCGCTGGGATGTTGTCCAATGAGTTTAATCGCCATGCAGACATGCATGGTCGCTGGGATGTTGTCCAATGAGTTTAATCGTCATGCAGACATGCATGGTCGCTGGGATGTTGTCCAATGAGTTTAATCGCCATGCAGACATGCATGGTCGCTGGGATGTTGTCCAATGAGTTTAATCGCCATGCAGACATGCATGGTCGCTGGGATGTTGTCCAATGAGTTTAATCGTCATGCAGACATGCATGGTCACTGGGATGTTGTCCAATGAGTTTAATCGTCATGCAGACATGCATGGTCACTGGGATGTTGTCCAATGAGTTTAATCGTTATGCAGACATGCATGGTCGCTGGGATGTTGTCAAATGAGTTTAATCGTCATGCAGACATGCATGGTCACTGGGATGTTGTCCAATGAGTTTAATCGTCATGCAGACATGCATGGTCACTGGGATGTTGTCCAATGAGTTTAATCGTCATGCAGACATGCATGGTCACTGGGATGTTGTCCAATGAGTTTAATCGTCATGCAGACATGCATGGTCACTGGGATGTTGTCCAATGAGTTTAATCGTCATGCAGACATGCATGGTCGCTGGGATGTTGTCCAATGAGTTTAATCGTCATGCAGACATGCATGGTCACTGGGATGTTGTCCAATGAGTTTAATCGTCATGCAGACATGCATGGTCACTGGGATGTTGTCCAATGAGTTTAATCGTCATGCAGACATGCATGGTCACTGGGATGTTGTCCAATGAGTTTAATCGTCATGCAGACATGCATGGTCACTGGGATGTTGTCCAATGAGTTTAATCGTCATGCAGACATGCATGGTCGCTGGGATGTTGTCCAATGAGTTTAATCGTCATGCAGACATGCATGGTCGCTGGGATGTTGTCCAATGAGTTTAATCGTCATGCAGACATGCATGGTCGCTGGGATGTTGTCCAATGAGTTTAATCGTCATGCAGACATGCATGGTCGCTGGGATGTTGTCCAATGAGTTTAATCGTCATGCAGACATGCATGGTCGCTGGGATGTTGTCCAATGAGTTTAATCGCCATGCAGACATGCATGGTCACTGGGATGTTGTCCAATGAGTTTAATCGCCATGCAGACATGCATGGTCGCTGGGATGTTGTCCAATGAGTTTAATCGTCATGCAGACATGCATGGTCACTGGGATGTTGTCCAATGAGTTTAATCGCCATGCAGACATGCATGGTCGCTGGCATGTTGTCCAATGAATTTAATCGCCATGCAGACATGCATGGTCGCTGGGATGTTGTCCAATGAGTTTAATCGCCATGCAGATATGCATGGTCGCTGGGATGTTGTCCAATGAGTTTAATCGCCATGCAGACATGCATGGTCGCTGGGATGTTGTCCAATGAGTTTAATCGCCATGCAGACATGCATGGTCGCTGGGATGTTGTCCAATGAGTTTAATCGTCATGCAGACATGCATGGTCGCTGGGATGTTGTCCAATGAGTTTAATCGTCATGCAGACATGCATGGTCGCTGGGATGTTGTCTAATGAGTTTAATCGCCATGCAGACATGCATGGTCACTGGGATGTTGTCCGATGAGTTTAATCGCCATGCAGACATGCATGGTCGCTGGGATGTTGTCCAATGAGTTTAATCGTCATGCAGACATGCATGGTCACTGGGATGTTGTCCAATGAGTTTAATCGCCATGCAGACATGCATGGTCGCTGGCATGTTGTCCAATGAATTTAATCGCCATGCAGACATGCATGGTCGCTGGGATGTTGTCCAATGAGTTTAATCGCCATGCAGATATGCATGGTCGCTGGGATGTTGTCCAATGAGTTTAATCGCCATGCAGACATGCATGGTCGCTGGGATGTTGTCCAATGAGTTTAATCGCCATGCAGACATGCATGGTCGCTGGGATGTTCTCTAATGAGTTTAATCGCCATGCAGACATGCATGGTCGCTGGGATGTTGTCCAATGAGTTTAATCGCCATGCAGACATGCATGGTCGCTGGGATGTTGTCCAATGAGTTTAATCGCCATGCAGACATGCATGGTCGCTGGGATGTTGTCCAATGAGTTTAATCGCCATGCAGACATGCATGGTCGCTGGGATGTTGTCCAATGAGTTTAATCGCCATGCAGACATGCATGGTCGCTGGGATGTTGTCCAATGAGTTTAATCGCCATGCAGACATGCATGGTCGCTGGGATGTTGTCCAATGAGTTTAATCGCCATGCAGACATGCATGGTCGCTGGGATGTTGTCCAATGAGTTTAATCGCCATGCAGACATGCATGGTCACTGGGATGTTGTCCAATGAGTTTAATCGCCATGCAGACATGCATGGTCGCTGGGATGTTGTCCAGTGAGTTTAATCGCCATGCAGACATGCATGGTCGCTGGGATGTTGTCCAGTGAGTTTAATCGCCATGCAGACATGCATGGTCGCTGGGATGTTGTCCAGTGAGTTTAATCGCCATGCAGACATGCATGGTCGCTGGGATGTTGTCCAATGAGTTTAATCGTCATGCAGACATGCATGGTCACTGGGATGTTGTCCAATGAGTTTAATCGCCATGCAGACATGCATGGTCGCTGGGATGTTGTCCAATAAGGACAATTTACTATAATAAAATAAACCCATGTGTGTACATGTGCTTTTATCCATTTTTAATGCATAAAACCCTCTTTCATGAGACCCCTTTGCCAAATCGCGACCCTCGATAAGTCACGTTTTTTGTTTGGATCTCATCTTTTCGCACATATGCATGTGTACTTGTTTTAAGATTTAATTCAGATAGCTAAATGGTGTCCATTTTTATTTTAAAAGTGCATCAAAATCAAGTATTCCAGACCCAGATCTTATAAATAGACATCCATACTTTTTTTTTTACATATAATGGGACCATAATTTTTTTTTTTCAGATAGGATCCAAAATGATCAAATGCAAATACTGTTCTCATGTCTTTGACAAACATAGACTGCTCACAATCAAAATTTACAACTACATTGTACATAAGTCATTTGTTCAATGTTCCATTCCAAGATGGCTTACTACTAGTTTTGCTAATATTAAACCAACAGAAACAATGTCATGTTATGACTTGTTACATAAAGTGATTGACATAATATTGTAGATGTATTCTTTTCAACAGAATGTTTTTCTTAGTCAGCCACCATTTATACTATGGCATACACCAGTCGTCGACTATAATGTCATTTCCCTTTTATATGACAATGAGAAAGACGCAGTGATTGCAATAAAGACATCAAAGGTATTTAATTCATTGGATATTTTATTTTAAAGTACATATTTTCATTTGTATCTGTTACTCTGTTACTGGATTCTAAATTTACATGGATAGATAGGTTTCTATAAAACGTGATGATTCTTTTCTAATCAGATTGAAAATAGCTGACTCAGCCATTTTGTTTTAAACAAAGTTACCAAAGATCAAGCCATATCTGAAATTTCTATTCATTTGATTTGACAGATTGCACAGATTTACATGTAAGACCTGGTATGACAGTATTCTGAAAGCGAACAACTGGGCATTGTCATCGCCTGGCAACAATCACGAGTGTAAACAAAAGTCCAAAACTCTCAGAAAAGTGCACATTGGTTTAGTTTTTGAGACTCCCATGAACAATGTAACAAGACTACCCCTACATGTACAACATATATAGATTTGGTTGCTCAAGATTACCGCAAAGTTGACAGTTTTCTCTAACTTCCAGGCTATTAGCCAGCAATTTGCAACTGCCAGTCCAAAACAATTCAACTTCATGGAAATGTAGATGATTTTGGATGTATTTTGGTAAAATTATCAAAGAACAATAGGAAAAAACAGAAAAATGGGCAAAAGTTGCCAGTCCATTTGGTGGGTGGACTAGCTGGTGGCTGGTTAACACCCTGCCAACTCCTTGACCGTCTTTCCACAAAACCTTGTGCATAGAATTACACTGTAAAGTGGTGCGCGTAAAGTGAAGCAAAATAGAACATTCTGTGATGTACATGTAGCTCCATCCACCAGATTATTCATGTTTATATCTTTCAGGAAACAGGATATAATAGTCTATCAGTCACTGAATGTAATCACTCAATGGGTATATGCAGTGCACAGCAGACAGCTTATCAATCTTTTACATTTCCTGAAACTTTTCAGCCCCATGGCATGATTCTACATCCACAGCACTATGCCCTCTATGTCTATGGATCTCAGGTAAGTGATTCCTGGTCAGTCTGGTGTGTGGTTACTAGTCAATCTGGTGTATGGTTACTAGTCAGCCTGGGGTGTGGTTACTAGTCAGCCTGGTGTATGGTTACTAGTCAGTCTGGTGTGTGTTTACTAGTCAGCCTGTTGTATGATTCTTGGTCAGTCTGGTGTGTGGTTACTATAGTCAGTCTGGTGTGTGGTTACTCGTCACCCTGGGGTGTGGTTACTAGTCAGCCTGGTGTGTGGTTACTAGTCAGCCTGGTGTGTGGTTATTTGTCAGTCTGGTGTGTGGTTACTAGTCAGCCTGGTGTGTGGTTATTTGTCAGTCTGGTGTGTGGTTACTAGTCAGCCTGGTGTGTGGTTACTAGTCAGCCTTGTGTGTGGTTATTTGTCAGTCTGGTGTGTGGTTATTTGTCAGTCTGGTGTATGGTTACTAGTCAGCCTGGGGTGTGGTTACTAGTCAGCCTGGTGTATGGTTACTAGTCAGCCTGGTGTATGGTTACTAGTCAGCCTGGTGTGAGGTTACTAGTCAGCCTGGTGTGTGGTTATTTGTCAGTCTGGTGTGTGGTTACTAGTCAACCTGGTGTGTGGGTGTGTGGTTACTAGTTAGCCTGGTGTGTGATTCTTGGTCAGTCTGGTGTGTGGTTACTAGTCAGCCTGGTGTATGGTTACTAGTCAGTCTGGTGTGAGGTTACTAGTCAGCCTGGTGTGTGGTTATTTGTCAGTCTGGTGTGTGGTTACTAGTCAACCTGGTGTGTGGGTGTGTGGTTACTAGTTAGCCTGGTGTGTGATTCTTGGTCAGTCTGGTGTGTGGTTACTATAGTCAGTCTGGTGTGTGGTTGTGTGGTTACTAGTCAGTATGGTGTGTGATTATTGGTCAGTCTGGTATGTGGTTACTGGTCAGTCTGGGGTGTGGTTACTATAGTCAGTCTAGTGTGTGGTTGTATGGTTACTAGTCAGTCTGGTGGGTGGTTATTTGTCAGTCTGGTGTGTGGTTACAGGCCAGTCTGGTGTGTGGTTGTGTGGTTACTAGTCAGCCTGGTGTGTGATTCTTGGTCAGTCTGGTGTGTGGTTACTATAGTCTGTCTGGTGTGTGGTTACTAGTCAGTCTAGTGTGTGGTTATTGGTCAGTCTGGTGTATGGTTACTAGTCAGCCTGGTGTGTGACTCTTGGTCAGTCTGGCATGTGGTTACAATAGTCAGTCTGGTGTGTGGTTATTGGTCAGTCTGGTGTGTGGTTACTGGTCAGTCTGGGGTGTGGTTACTATAGTCAGTCTGGTGTGTGGTTGTGTGGTTACTAGTCAGTCTGGTGTGTGGTTACTGGTCAGTCTGGTGTGTGGTTACCATAGTCAGTCTGGTGTGTAGTTGTGTAGTTACTAGTCAGTCTGGTGTGTGGTTATTGGTCAGTCTGGTGTATGGTTACTAGTCAGTCTGGTGTGTGATTCTTGGTCAGTCTGGTGTGTGGTTACTAGTCAGTCTGGTGTGTGGTTATTGGTCAGTCTGGTGTGTGGTTACTGGTCAGTCTGGGGTGTGGTTACTATAGTCAGCCTGGGGTGTGGTTACTAGTCAGCCTGGGTATGGTTACTAGTAAGCCTGGTGTGTGGTTACTAGTCAGTCTGGTGTGTGGTTACAAGTCAGTCTGGTGTGTGGTTGTATGGTTACTAGTCAGTCTGGTGTATGGTTATTGGTCAGTCTGGTGTATGGTTACTAGTCAGCCTGGGGCGTGGTTACTAGTCAACTTGGGTATGGTTACATATCAATATGGTATGTGGTTACTAGTCAGCCTGGGGTGTGGGTACTAGTCAGTCTGGTGTGTGGTTATTAGTCAGCCTAGTGTATGGTTACTAGTCAGCCTGGGGTGTGGTTACTAGTCAGCCTGGGTATGGTTACTAGTCAGCCTGGTGTGTGATTACTAGTCAGCCTGGGGTGTGGTTACTGGGCAGTCTGGTGTATGGTTACTAATCAGCCTGGTGTGTGATTCCTGGTCAGTCTGGTGTGTGGTTACTAGTCAGCCTGGGGTGTGGTTACTAGTCAGCCTGGGGTGTGGTTACTAGTCAGTCTAGTGTGTGGTTACTATTCAGCCTGGGTTGTTGTTACTAGTCAGCCTGGTGTGTGGTTACTAGTCAAGCTGGTGTATGGTTACTAGTCAGTCTGGTGTGTGGTTACTAGTCAGTCTGGTGTATGGTTACTAGTCAGCCTGGTGTGTGGTTACTAGTCAAGCTGGTGTATTGTTACTAGTTAGCCTGGGGTGTGGTTACTAGTCAGCCTGGGTTGTTGTTACTAGTCAGCCTGGGGAATGGTTACTAGTCAGTCTGGTGTGTGATTACTAGTCAGCCTGGTGTGTGGTTACTAGTCAGCCTGGTGTGTGGTTACATATCAGTCTAGTGTATGGTTACTAGTCAGCCTAGTGTGTGGTTACTAGTCAAGCTGGTGTATGGTTACTAGTCAGCCTGGGGTGTGGTTGTTAGTCAGCCTGGTGTATGGTTATTAGTCAGCCTGGTGTATGGTTACTAGTCAGTCTGGTGTGTGGTTACTAGTCAGCCTGGGGTGTGGTTACTAGGCAGTCTGATGTATGGTTACTAGTCAGTCTGGTGTGTGGTTACTAGGCAGTCTGATGTATGGTTACTAGTCAGTCTGGTGTGTGGTTACTGGTCAGCCTGGGGTGTGGTTACTGGGCAGACTGATCTTGGGTTACTGGTCAGCCTGGTGTGCGGTTAGTGGTTGGTATGTTATGATTACATTATATGTTATGATGGTATATGACTACTTGTCACTAGATATGGTTAGTGTGGTTACTAGTCAGCCTGTTAATACGGTTACCCAGTATGGGTAACTAGTCAGCTTAATATGGTTTAATACCCAGTATGGGTTACTAGTCAGCCTGTTAATATGGTTACCATTATGGGTTACTAGTCAGGCTCTTAATATGGTTACCTAATATGGGTTACTCGTCAGCCTGTTAATATGTTACTCAGTATGGGTTACTAGTTACCGTACTATATTAATGGTAAATCAGTTATGTCATATTAATTTTATTCTTGATTCCTGTAGGTGTGGTTATCATTGGATGGTGGAAATTATTTTACCCAAATAATAAGTTTATCAGATAATGAAATGATTGTTTCTTCAATATCAAATTACTATTCTGACAGTATTTTGTTTGTGTCAAACAAACATAGATTGTTTTATGGAAAAGCTGGTAAGTTGAATAGAGAAATAATGAACTATAGCAAATGTAAGTATTCCAGTTGTACTGTACTGTTAAAATATATCATTCTTGGTCATTGCGATGTAATAAAAACATCTATTGCCTTTTCCAGTTATTGTATTTGTTTTATTTTTTTATTTTATTTTATTTCAAATATGTATAAAAAGTGAAAAAATTGCTTCATGCGAGATTTGAACTCAAAAAAACAGATAAAAAAAAAGTTTTAATTGCTCCTGTAACATGCTTTTCAAAAATAGAGTAGGTTGTACCGGGTAAGTAGAAATCTTTTTTTTTATTTTTCATTATATTTTTTTTATTTGTTTCTTTGTTTTAATTCTTTTTCTTGCATATATATATATATATATATATATATATATATATATATAATAACTGTTTTCTGCAAATGTGAATGTCATAAGTCAGGTTTGAAGTTGTTTACATTACCCACTTTTTCAGAGTTTTGAATTTCAATAAAATCATCCATAATTTTCTGACATTATCCCAAATGTGACGAAAAAACTTTTGGGTGTGACAGTACAAAATTGGGTAGGTTTATAGGAACAATACTCTTACAATTCTTTTTTCTTGGCTCAATCTTCAGCATGCATGGCTGATATGCAAGCCTCTCAGATCACTGACTTCAACTAGCTTGTGTCATAATCACTTTTTATTAATATTCACTGTCTTGTAATTATTGAATATAGATGAGGCTAATGTCAGAACTTGCTTATGTCTTGTCTGCTATTCTGTCTAGGACTCAACCGACTAACCCTAATTATGCAATTGGTGGAACATTCAAGTATAGTTTTAGATTATCTGAGAAATCCCTATATAGTAACATGGTCATCAACTCAGTCTCAACTTCAAGTTACTCTCATGAATGTGGATGCATATATTGAGGTACTGTATAAAGTGTTAAACTTTTGAGTGCCAATAAGTCAACTTTGGTCACCATTCACAAAATAGTTCTATATACCATCTGTGCATATTAATTAGGTAATTTACATATCATTAACCATTTGAGCACCAAAGTCAACTTTTTTTACCATTTACAAAATAGTTTTATATACCGTTTGTGCATACTAATTAGGTAATTTGCATATCATTAACCATTTGAGCACCAAAGTCAATTCTTGTCACTATTCACAATATAGTTCCATATACCACCATCTGTGCATATTAATTAGGTTATTTGCATATCATTAACCATTTGAGCACCAAAGTCAACTTTTGTCACCATTCATAAAATAGTTCTATATACTGTCTGTGCATATTAATTAAGTAATTTGCATATCATTAACCATTTGAGCACAAAAGTCAACTTTTGTCACGATTCATGAAATAGTTCTATATACTGTCTGTGCATATTAATTAGGTTATTTGCATATCATTAACCATTTGAGCACCAAAATCAACTTTTGTCACCATTCACCTTTTGTCACCTTGTAATTTTGGATAAAACGACATGTTTTTAGACCTTTCTCTGATTTTTTTAATTTAGTGACAATAACTTTTACTCCTCAATTTGTAACAAATCTATAACAAATAGAACTCATTGTCAAATTCCACAGCAATCACACCATCCTATAATGAACACAACTCTAGCATTCCACCCTGCTAACTATAAAGAAGTATTTTTATACAACTATGATGACAAGACTAGAACTACATTCAATAAAGGCAATGTATGGCAAATAATAATATTTGGGTAAGTCATTTATTTGCATCTACCTTCATATTCATTTTTCAAGTTATGTAGGAAATAACAAAAAATTATTGCCTGTGATTCATTTTGTATTAACCAATAATTTGGTAAATATTTAAATATACTTGTCATATTTTTTTGTATTCATTTTTTATAATAATAACTTTATTACACTACCGTTATGGTAAATAAAAATGATACAAGATTAAGACAATTCTAAATACAATACAATAATAAAAATAAGAATGAAATAAAGACTGGGTTAAAAAGAAATGTTAAAAAAAAAATTACTAGTCAAGAATGAATACACTTAAAACAAATACTGATCTAAATAAAGTAGATGAAGTGATTACAAATTTTATTTTGGCTATAAGATATTTTTTCATAAAATCCATAATGAATATATAGTTCTTTTATTCAGGAAATTCATTATTAAAAAAAAATACATATTCAATTATTTTCATTACTTATTTAATAATCACTATTTGCATAAATGGCAAGGTTAATACAGTTGTGCTATGTCATCACCTCACTCATTATGTGAGAATGTTTTTATTTGACTAGCTTCAAATTTGGATATGATTTTAACAAATTCAGTAATGTTATGTTTACATGTACATTACTTTATATTTGTCATAAAATTAGTGAAAATGTGGCTTGAAAACTTGTTTCATGGTTATAGTAACTGAAGTAATGTTATCTGATTCTTTGCATACTTCTGGATCAGATGAAATTGTGGTGTAATTGTAGATTTTTCAGTTGAAATTTGGCTAAAATCAATATTGTTAGACATACAGTGCAGGGAAATGTCTGTTTTAATTTTTGTCATATAAACTGAGTAACTTGAACAATATCAATTCATTAAACTTTAAGGTAGCAGAATAGTTTTTTGGGCACTTTTCACATTTTTTTTTAAAAATCACACGAATAGCTCCCGAAGGCATGCTACATACATGGGTGTATTTATTTTATTGAAAAAAAATATCTTGTACAAGTAAACTGAATTTTTTCTAGTGTGCAAACAAATGGCCAAGTTTTTGTTTATCCAGTGTACACCCAACTAGTGCATCTCATTAATATGCATGGTTTACAAACATAACTGAACTGAGGGTAAATAGTTTTAAGTTGGGCCACTTTCTTTATTTGCTATTTACAAACAACTGATAAGATATCTGTTTGTAGTTTACACACAGCTGATAAGATGTGTGCACTGCTGCCTTTCTAGACAGGAAGTACAGCAAAGACAAAACAATCGCTTTAGAAACAACAAATTTTGAATAATCAAAAAAGTACATGAATGTACCACTTCAATGTAATTATATGTTAACAGAATAAAAACTTACAAAAAAATTTCTGTAATATTTTTTTCTTGGCTTTGTCATTGAAAAGTGTCTGACCACGGGGTTACTTTCTTAGTCCAGAAGTAATGCAGTTACATTGGGAGGGGGCTCCCTTTTACAAAATATGGTTGCAAACAATAAAATACGGCCATCTGTGGTGGCTATGCATTGCATGTAAATTCAGGCCACAAACTACAAGTAAGGGTTGATCAATGATAAGAATATGCTTGGACCTGGTTTATATAAATCCATTTTTCAGAGGAGTTTTCACCAAGTAGGCATACTTGCATGCTTAGGTTTTTCTAAATTCGTAAATTATGTTACATAGTTTAGTATCCAAATTTGTTTGTTGTGGCTTATATTTTTTTTATTTTTAGTAACAAAAGCTCTAGAAATATTCATAGTATTATTCTGCCAAGTTTTGTTAGGTTTACAAATAGGAAATGTCTGTTGTTTTTATTTTAAAATAACTGCTGCCAAATTTTATTGTTTTTTTTTTCTGCCAAATTTTGATCTGTATTTTCTCCCCTAAATTTTGATATTTATTTTTCTTGCCAAATTTTAATCGTTTTTTTCCCACCAAAATTTGTATATGATAAGGTTTTATAAAATTCAATTTAAATTCCATGATAGACATTAAGACTAATATAGTATATGTAATAATAATTGGGGAACAAACAGATTTATTTTGGAATGTGTTTTATATGTGTTATTTGTTAAACATTTATTTTGACAAGAACTTTGCCATCGAAATGTCACACACAGGCTGAAATATGCTTTCAAATTTAGTCCTTCTAAACTATACCTGGTAAGTTATAATTCTTACTACTGTAAAACATGTTTAAATAGCTACACGCCATTTTAACGAATTTGACTCCATGCATGAATTAACTGAATCTTAATTTAGCTAAAGTGTAAACAATTTCATTGTGAGAATATACTTTATTTAAATTAGTAACATCTTGAATTAGCGGAATTACAGATTAGCTAATTAGCTAAAATAACATGCGAGCTAAAAAGACATGTTTTCCAGTATATTCTTCATTGATGACCTTTTATTTGTAGCCATATTGAAAAACCATCAAATTTGTGGCATAGCAAATGAATGATTTTATTTCTAGTATTTTATAAGCAATATACCAGGCAATACATTCATATTTTATTTGTTTAAAAGCAATGGTGGTAAAATACTTATTGTGTCAGTGGAGAATGTATCACCAAACTCTGTGTTCACAACACGACTCAGAGGCTTCGTCCTGACACCACTGAAGTATGAAAAGCGTATAACTATGAATAATATTAGTAAGTAATGTTAACTTGTTACTTAGAATACAATGTAGTAACCTGTCACTTAAAGTGCCTGTGAAATGGCTGCTATTTTCACGCCTAAAATTATCCATTGATACATAAATATTATTAATTTTTATGTTTCTAAGCATGAATTATTTTTTTTAAGTGAAAAAATGTGTTTTAAACTCAGTCTACAGCAACTTTATTTTTGTGTATTTTAAAACGAGACTCGTCATTAGCTTCTCATTTGCATACAGAAATTCCCCTTGTGACGTCAGAAGGGGAAGTCACATGGCAGCTTGCATTGCCGATACGTGTAAATAAGGCAAATTTCTTGTGCAGTTTTCTCGTCTTTGACTAAATTGTCACTTATGTACTTTATGAAAGAATGGACCATAATGAACACATAGTATCAATTTTTGTTGCATGGGGTTGAGTTAGATGCGAAATATGTTCGTTCTGGTGTAGCTGGTTACCGTAATCGTCACCGACACCAGCGAGTAAAACTTTCAAAATTAAAATAAAAGAGAACATATTTTGACATTCTAAACATTAGACTATAGTGATCACTATAAAATAATCACAGTTACTAAATAAATGACAGCCGCGTGGAAATAAATTGACATTTTGTTGAAATAGGTGAACGCGTCGGGTCAAGTGCGTTAAAAACAGCGTTTAATTGGATAACAAAAATAATCGACACACATACAGATAAATTCAGAATGGATTCTAGTTAGCGTGATCCATTGCGTGATTGTCATAATTATAACATCGTATTAAAACTTTATTTGGTGGAAACACATTGATCAAGCCCGGATTCTTATTTCATAAATTATTATGCAGATCAAGCTGCAAGCATGGAGGTAAAAAAAGAACAGAGGTGTGAATTCGACATTCAACACCAATCACCAAACAATTCAGAAACTTTTAGCCTTCGAAAATGAAAACAATTAGCAGTGTGTAAGGGCTGTGTAATTTCCTGTGTGTCCGACGCTTCGTTTTCGTGTCACTGTCAAAATTATTGCTACCTTTTACTAAATGGTCTCTATAAAACGATAATCAGGATCGCAAAAAAAGTCAACTCATTTTAAACACTTGCCGGACGTCTCTCTGTCTTCTGAAATCCGCCTCGGTGGATGGACGAGGACAGTTTTTCCAAAAAAAAAGAATCTGAGGTTAAGTGATGTCGCACCTTCGGATCGATTAGAAATGTGTGAATACATACACTATGACTATACGTTTCACTGCAACTTCCCACAACACAACGTTTAAAAACTGTCTCTCAAAAAAAAATAAAATAGACAAAAAAAAAAGAAAAAACGCCGACCGAAAAATGTATATCGTTTAAAAGTATACTGAATGACCAGTGTTATTACGGCTCAGGGGTATGACTTCCTCTCACATTTTGTCATTTGGTGGTGCACTTTCGGCGAGAGTCGGATATCCGGAAACAGTAGACCGTTTCACGATAGGTGGGCATGGCTACAACACGAAAAATATTCCAAATTTACTTGGATACGAGTAATCATTTTTAGCAAAAATTTTCAGTGGAACACAGATCTAAAATGGGAAACATGAGGGTGGGCATTGCACAGGCACTTTAAAATACAATGTAGTAACCTGTCACTTAAAATACAATGTAGTAACCTGTCACTTAAAATACAATGTAGTAACCTGTCACTTAGAATACAATGTACTGGTAGTAACCTGTCACTTAAAATACAATGTAGTAACCTGTCACTTAGAATACAATGTAGTATCCTGTCACTTTAGAATACAATGTAGTAACCTGTCACTTAAAATACTATGTAGTAACCTGTCACTTAGAATACAATGTAGTATCCTGTCACTTAGAATACAATGTAGTAACCTGTCACTTAAAATACAATGTAGTAACCTGTCACTTAGAATACAATGTAGTATCCTGTCACTTAAAATACAATGTAGTAACCTGTCACTTAAAATACAATGTAGTAACCTGTCACTTAGAATACAATGTAGTATCCTGTCACTTAAAATACAATGTAGTAACCTGTCACTTAGAATACAATGTAGTAACCTGTCACTTAGAATACAATGTAGTAACCTGTCACTCAAAATACAGTGTAGTAACCTGTCACTTAGAATACAATGTAGTAACATGTCAGTTAGGATACAATGTAGTAACAATGTTGTTACTTGTTACTTAATATACAATATCAAATGTGTTTAAATGATATTATTTCATGTGTTTACAGTAATGGTGCCAATTACGAGTGCCAAGTACAACATTTTGTTTACCAATGATACAGGTGAGTTAATACATTCGCTGTGTAGTACTGGTTCTACATTGTATTGCAGTGAAATTCAGATGACAGACTACACTAATTTGGCATTAACTTTACTTTTTCGACTTTGTCTTAAAATCATAGCAATATGACTTTGTAACTAATTCCTCAGATTTGTTTGTTCCTCTATTACGTTGATATTTTTAGTTTTATTGTACATTTTTTTTTCTAATTTTAGTGAGTATTCTTGTTATTACAAAATACTATTTTCATCTTCTTCTTGAAAATAGGTTGCTATATTATTTCCATGATGTATGAGTGGTCTAAAAATTGCCAATCATTTGCAACACCAACATGTTAACCCATTTTTCAAAAAGTAAAAAAAATAACTTGCTGCTGTTTGGAATGTAGTAGTAGATGAAAGGCGAAAAATGGGCATATCCTCCCCCCTAGGGCTTGCCCCATCCTTCCTAGCATATTGAGGGGAGGGCTACCTAGTGGGAGGATATGTCCAGTTTCTACCATTTACCTACTACTAATGTTGCAATTCTGCTATGTTAAGTTTAACACAATCACCTGCTGGAGCTCATTGTATACAATAAATATTGATAGTCGATCCATGCTTACAACAGACGATGTGTTAACGTGTTAATTATTTCAGAATTTACCTGGTCAAATGATGACATTGGGAAAACTCTGGTATGCCCGGGCTGTTGTACTATACTTATTACTACTTTTATGAATACCAGTCACGTACAAGGATACAGTGTGTATTGGTCACAGTCACGATCCAAACATTGTTATTTGTATAATCTTGGTGACTGGTATTTGAGTGAAGAGGAATGCCAGCATATCATGATACCAGATAAAGTGATATCTACAAATCCTGTTGTATATCTGGACCATGGTGATCAGAGAACATTCTCTGTGTCTGCTATTCGTAAAGGACAAGGTAATTCATGTGATAGATACGACATCTAAGCAGTAAGCATGGGTGGTTTATGTGTCGTTACCATCGAACTAACATGGTTCAAGTGATACTATTTGAGGAGATTTTAGACAATTAATCAAAGGGTTGTCAAACGTTTTTTTGGACTTTGATCTCATGCACCATGCCATACTGTATTTTAGCTGGAACTAATTTTAGCTGAGATGACTTTTTGGGTGTTTTGTATGGAATTTATTTTCACTAATTTGATAAGTTAAATGTAAAATATAAGACTCTAAGGGATATATGCTAGATTTTATTTTTACTGAATCAGCGCTTTAGTAATCAAGTTATGGCATAAAATCACATCAATTCTAACACACTCATCGGGCAATTCAAAACAGCTGTGCTACAAATAATGGAGTTATGTGATTCTTCCTTGTTCACTGGATTTATTTTTTTATGACACAGCAACCTGTTACCATTGAAATATTAGACTACCATTATTTTTATTATTATTATAATAATTCAATGACAATTAGTCTGACAAATAAACTTTCATAATATTTAACATAAATTTTTTGAGGAGTGTATAATTTTGTATTTGAAATAGTTTGTGTTAAATAATTTCTGTTTCTTTCTCTGTAGTACATTCCACCACTAAATCATTGAGTGTGATGGTTAGTAATACAAAACTGATCACTGTTGTGTCTAGAACTGTCCATGATTACAATGGTTATGAAACTGTACACATTACTGTCAGTAATATCATGTATATCACGGTAAGTATTTTGATAATATAAGATTATTGTATTATTTCTGTATGATAGTTCTTGTATGTACATGAATGACAGAAGTGTGTTTTCAGGTCAAAATAAGTCATATTTTAAATGATTCATTATATAATGAATGTATTTTTTGGTTTTCATGTGTTTCTAATAGAAATTTGTGCTTAAAATATGGTATTACCGGACTCTGCCCATCCGAAAAATTAAAAAATGATCATCAAATATTTTTTGGGGACTTATAGTTTTTAAGCAGAAAATTTTAAATGGATGCAAGAAAGGCAATAAAATCTGGCAGCGAGAAAGCAATGAAATTAAGCCATCCTTGAAAACTTATACTCCTTATTTGAAAAACATTTTATAAACACTACACAATGTAGGAAGCATATTACAGAAATAGAATCACATCAATGTAAATCATTAATAATACATAAATCTTGTAAAATACTTTTTCCGGTCGAGGCGCTATATCTCACTAAATGCATAATACAGCTAGAAGAATGTCTAAAAGAATGCACTAAGGAATTGGTCGTTAATGTTCAGTACTGTTGATTGTGAAACGCAGCATGCTCGGATTGCACTACCGCAATCATTTGCTACTCGGCAATGCAGTTGTGTTTGTTTTTATTTGAAACTTATTTTAGAATATACAGTTAATGTGATTTTTTTTGGAGAAAGATGTGCTGGGTGACATTGTAATTACATTTTAGACGGTCTACGTACTTTTTAATTCAGCAAGAAAAAAATTATAAAATTTTAGATTGGCTTCTGCAGTAGTTTCTTTCGTTTTGGTGGTCCAATTGCTGGTGTTGAATGTCGGCGTAGGTGGATTTTTAAATGAAAACCTATAATGATGCATTTAATTTGCTCTGTACTCAAATAAAGCTGATCAGGGTGGCTATATATACATAATACTGTACAATGACTAATTTTCACTGGGTTTAAATTTCGCTGATTTACCATTTCAGGCATATTCAGTGGGTTTTAAATTCACGGTTTTATCATTTGGGTTGATGAAATAATATTATATACTTAGTAAACCCTATCTTTATATTACAGGGTACATCAACAGTAACAGTTTATTTGTACCAGTCGTCACCACGCTGTCAACAGACATCATTTACAGTAACAGTACTCTGCACATGTCCACCAACAAAAAGATTAGCATTTGTTTATCCTTTCCATATTAGTAAGGAAGATTATCTTCATGGTAATCCTGTAATACCTGAAACTAATCGCAAGCTGCTTTATGATCTTGAGGCAAGTATAATTGTCATTTCCGCTATGTTTTTAGTCCCCGTTCGGAGGCAGTCCGAAAACGGGGACTTATGTTTTGACCTCCGTGTGTGTGTGTGTGTGCGTCTGTTGTACGTTGGACATTATAGGACCTTGATGCACATCATTTTGTTTTACAATCTGATTCAAGATGGCCGAATGGCGGCCATTTTTGTACTAAATATTCATAAAAATCAAGCATAACTCGGCTGTTTACAGATGGATTTTGTTCAAACTTGGTATATATATTAGACATTATGGGACCTTGATGCAAATAATTTTGTTTTTCAGATTAGATTCAAAATGGCCGACTGGCGGCCATTTTGTTTTAATGAATGTGGTTCTCGTGCCATATGTCTGACTTGCTTTCACTGATTATGTTCAAATTTTAAATATTCATTATACATAATGTCATAGATAGACAGATATATTGGTTTGACGATCCTATTCAAAATGGCCAAATGGTGGTCATTTTTGTTCTAAAAAATCATCAAAATCAAGCATTTCTAGCATTTATGGATTGATTTTGTTCAAACTTGGTACATACATTAAACATTATGGGTTCCTGATGCACATCATTTTATTTTTCAGATAAGATTCAAAATGGCTGTCTGGCAGCCATTTTGTTTTAATGAATGGGTTGCCAGACCTATATGTCTGACTTGTTTTGACTGATTATGTTCAAATTTTTAATATTCATTATACATCATGTCATAGATATACGGATATTTTGGTTAGACGATCCTTTTCAAAGTGGCCAAATTGTGGCTATTTTTGTGCTAAAAAAATCCTCAAATATCAAGCATTTCTTGCATTTATGGATGGATTTTGTTCAAACTTATAACCTACATTAGACATTACAGGTTCCTGATGCACGTCATTTTATTTCATTATTTTGTTTTACGATCTGATTCAAGATGGCTGAATGGCAGCCATTTTTGTGCTAAAAAATCATAAAAATCAAATTTCTCGGCTGTTTACAGATAGATTTTGTTCAAACTTGGTATATACATTAGACATTATGGGACCTTGATGCAAATAATTTTGTTTTTCAGATTGGATTCAAAATGGCTGACTGGCGGCCATTTTGTTTTAATGATTGGGCTTCTGGAGCCATATCTTTTAAATGGTTTGACTGATTATATTCAAATTTTATATATTCGTCATACATCATGTTATATACAAATGTCAATCATTTTAATGTTAAAAAATCATATTCCTGACATGGTTATATTCCAGCTATATTACTATTAACAAAACTATATATCTTAAATTTGATAACTAACGGGGACTGCTCCATGCATGGCCTGTTGAATATAATTGCAGTATTATTACTTCCAATGTGTTAATATTATCAGTCAATCAGTGCACATCATCTTGTCAGACCAGCCATCCACTTGTTTATGGTACTGTTCATTCCTCTGAGATTGCTAGTTGAACTGCGTGCTTCCACCAGGGGATGCCAGCTATTGAACTCGACTGTAAGAGTCTCTGCTAGTGGTAGATTCACTGACAAATCTCTACAACGTTCACTTATTTGGAACTTTCTCCCCCCATACATTTTTACTCCAAACTCTATGTGTCTATAGTGTCATTTATTGAAACATTAACTTACTTACTTACTTTTTCTTGAGTAGTCATGTTTAACAAATAATGTATTTGGTGCAGGTTAACTATAGACCACCATCTAAATATGGTATCGCCATACCAACCAGTGAGAATGTATATAATGTTGATCCAAGTCAAGCCATTCCTAGAAATGCTTACAGGATTTCCAAGGTGAGTTAATATACTTCACATTCTAAATATATTTAAAGACTTCAACTGTGGAGGAAAATGGTGCATTTAGGTGGGATAAGATAAGTGCATGACTCTTCATATAGCAATCATATACAGCTATACAGGGAGTATGTCATGTCATGTCAGTCTAAAATGACCTCACAGAATACTGGGAGTTTATATATTTATCATATTTGTAGACATAGTCCTCCATATGTAGACAAGTTTCTAGTATTAATTGATTGATTTTAATTGAATAAATTAAAGGAATTTTTGACTAATTTAGAAACTTTGGGCATGTCACTGAGTTACCAGTGTGTTCACTGAGTGATCTACATGTCACTGAGTTACCAGTGTGTCCACTGAGTGATCTGCATGTCACTGAGTTACCAGTGCGTCCACTGAATTTAGAAACTTTGAGCCAATATGTTATAAGGTCCAAACGTGGACAGGCATCACTAATCATGTTTTTGAATGTGCAGTTACAAATATGTACCAGTGTGTCTTCAATCTTCTGGTTCAGTATAGCTGAAGAGTTACCGTATTTGATAGAGATTTGATTTGATATAATATTTAAAATATTTCAGAATAAATGCCATCGTAGAGTTTTTCATTTTAACTGGATGCATTTATTGACTTTCTATGTGTGTTCTAATTTCAGATAGGTTGGAAGTATAAACAGTGTGCTGGGAAATCAAGCAAAGATGAATGTTTGTGTACAGATGAAATGAAGTTGTCAAATCTAGCTAGTTACTCAGATTGTAAACAAAGAGTAAGTATTATTTCAGCTCTTGTTTGGCTAACAACAGTCAATCCAACCAACAACCTGTATGTGTGTGTGCATTTGTCTGAGTAAGCTATATCATGAACCAGGTATGTACGACCTAGAAAAAGTGCCATATGGGAGTACCAAGTTACGAGTCGCAAATAGCAGTCATTACAAATCCGCATTTCAATGGGGATAGTACCTCACAAATTGCAAAGAAAGAATGCAAAGTACCGGTATTAAAACTATCTTTCAAGTATTAAATTATCGCAGCTCACATGACTTCATTTGACAACCATTTATTTCAGGTGTACAGAGTTAGACAGTCTGAATCTATGTTGAAGCTAAAGTTTAAAATATTAGATGATGACAAAGAAATCATATTAACAGAACCACATGTCATTTTTATAGAAGAAATTAATGGTAGACAAGATTTCTTCACAAAAAGTAAGTACCATTCGTAGAGATATAAGATAAAGAATTCTAATATATGCAGTGCAACTTTAAGTTCAGCAGTATTATATTATAATGAATGGCCTAATCGACTTGGGATCTTAAATAATTTCTCTTTTAACCAGGCAAAGCCACTAACAGTTTGAATAAAATGATGAAAAACCAAAGACTGGTAAATAGAACTGAATATTTGAATCCAACACAAATTACAATTATCATGGAGGTAAGTATATCCTAGGGTTAACAGCCTTGATGGCATTGCTTATAAATTGTCACTTATTAATCTGCATGTCACTGAGTGATCTGCGTGTC
This sequence comes from Saccoglossus kowalevskii, assembly GCF_978046115.1. NCBI lineage: Eukaryota > Metazoa > Hemichordata > Enteropneusta > Harrimaniidae > Saccoglossus > Saccoglossus kowalevskii. Next base: position 10,360,847 of record NC_140657.1, read on the forward strand.
ACTGAGTGATCTGCGTGTCACTAAGTTACGAGTGTTTCCACTGAGTGGTCTGCAGGTCACTAAGTTACCAGTGTGTCCACTGAGTAGTCTGCATGTCACTGAGTTACCAGCGTGTCACTGAGTTACCAGTGTGTCACTGAGTGATCTGCGTGTCACTGAGTTACCAGCGTGTCACTGAGTTACCAGTGTGTCACTGAGTGATCTGCGTGTCACTGAGTTACGAGTGTTTCCACTGAGTGGTCTGCGGGTCACTAAGTTACGAGTGTTTCCACTGAGTGGTCTGCAGGTCACTAAGTTACCAGTGTGTCCACTGAGTGGTCTGCATGTCACTGAGTTACCAGCGTGTCACTGAGTTACCAGTGTGTCACTGAGTGATCTGCGTGTCACTGAGTTACGAGTGTTTGCACTGAGTGGGCTGCAGGTCACTAAGTTACCAGTGTGTCCACTGAGTGGTCTGCATGTCACTGAGTTACCAGCGTGTCACTGAGTTACCAGTGTGTCACTGAGTGATCTGCGTGTCACTGAGTTACCAGTGTGTCCACTGAGTGGTCTGCATATCACTGAGTGATCTGCGTGTTACTAAGTGATCTGCGTGTCACTGAGTTACCAGTGTGTCACTGAGTGGTCTGTGTGTCACTGAGTGATCTGTGTGTCACTGAAGTCACCAGTGTGTCCACTGAGAGGTCTGCGTGTCATTGAGTGATCTGTGTGTCACTGAGTTACCAGTGTGTCACTGAGTTACCAGTGTGTCACTGAGTGATCTGCGTGTCACTGAGTGATCTGTGTGTCACTGAAGTCACCAGTGTGTCCACTGAGAGGTCTGCGTGTCATTGAGTGATCTGTGTGTCACTGAGTTACCAGTGTTTCCACTGAGTCACCAGTGTGTCCACTGAGTGGTCTGTGTGTCACTGATTGGTCTGTGTGTCACTGAGTGATATGCGTGTCACTGAGTTACCAGTGTGTCACTGAGTTACCAGTGTTTCCACTGAGTCACCAGTGTGTCCACAGAGTGGTCTGTGTGTCACTGATTGGTCTGTGTGTCACTGAGTTACCAGTGTGTCCACTGAGTGATCTGTGTGTCACTGAGTTACCAGTGTGTCCACTGAGTGGTCTGTCTGTTACTTATTAATCTGTGTGTCACTGAGTTACCAGTGTGTCACTGAGTTACCAGTGTGTCCACTGAGTGATCTGCGTGTCACTAAGTGGTCAGTGTGTCACTGAGTGATCTGTGTGTCACAGAGTTACCAGTGTGTCCACTGAGTGATCTGCGTGTCACTGAGTTACCAGTGTGTCCACTGAGTGGTCTGTGTGTTACTTATTAATCTGTGTGTCACTGAGTTACCAGTGTGTCACTGAGTTACCAGTGTGTCACTGAGTTACCAGTGTATCACTGAGTTACCAGTGTGTCCACTGAGTGATCTGCGTGTCACTAAGTGGTCAGTGTGTCACTGAGTGATCTGCGTGTCACTGAGTTACCAGTGTGTCCACCGAGTGGTCTGCGTGTCAATGAGTGATTTGCGTGTCACTGAGTTACCAGTGTGTCCACTGAGTGATCTGCGTGTCACTGAGTTACCAGTGTGTCCACTGAGTTACCAGTGTGTCACTGAGTTACCAGTGTGTCCACTGAGTAATCTGCGTGTCACTAAGTGGTCAGTGTGTCACTGAGTGATCCACGTGTCACTGAGTTACCAGTGTGTCCACCGAGTGTTCTGCATGTCAATGAGTGATTTGCGTGTCACTGAGTTACCAGTGTGTCCACTGAGGGATCTGCGTGTCACTGAGTTACCAGTGTGTCCACTGAGTGGTCTGTGTGTTACTTATTAATCTGTGTGTCACTGAGTTACCAGTGTGTCACTGAGTTACCAGTGTGTCACTGAGTTACCAGTGTGTCCACTGAGTGGTCTGTGTGTTACTTATTAATCTGCGTGTCACTGAGTTACCAGTGTGTCACTGAGTTACCATTGTGTCACTGAGTTACCAGTGTGTCACTGAGTTACCATTGTGTCACTGAGTTACCAGTGTGTCCACTGAGTGGTCTGTGTGTTACTTATTAATCTGTGTGTCACTGAGTTACCATTGTGTCACTGAGTTACCAGTGTGTCCACTGAGTGGTCTGTGTGTTACTTATTAATCTGCGTGTCACTGAGTTACCAGTGTGTCCACTGAGTGGTCTGTGTGTTACTTATTAATCTGCGTGTCACTGAGTTACCAGTGTGTCACTGAGTTACCAGTGTGTCACTGATTGATCTGCATGTCACTAAGTGGTCAGTGTGTCACTGATTGATCTGCATGTCACTAAGTGGTCAGTGTGTCACTGATTGATCTGCGTATCACTGAGTTACCAGCGTGTCACTGAGTTACCAGTGTGTCACTGATTGATCTGCATGTCACTGAGTTACCAGCGTGTCACTGAGTTACCAGTGTGTCACTGATTGATCTGCATGTCACTAAGTGGTCAGTGTGTCACTGATTGATCTGCATGTCACTAAGTGGTCAGTGTGTCACTGATTGATCTGCGTATCACTGAGTTACCAGCGTGTCACTGAGTTACCAGTGTGTCCACTGAGTGGTCTGTGTGTTACTCATTAATCTGTGTGTCACTGAGTTACCAGTGTGTCACTGAGTTACCAGTGTGTCATTGAGTTACCAGTGTATCACTGAGTTACCAGTGTGTCCACTGAGTGATCTGCGTGTCACTAAGTGGTCAGTGTGTCACTGAGTGATCTGCGTGTCACTGAGTTACCAGTGTGTCCACCGAGTGGTCTGCGTGTCAATGAGTGATTTGCGTGTCACTGAGTTACCAGTGTGTCCACTGAGTGATCTGCGTGTCACTGAGTTACCAGTGTGTCCACTGAGTTACCAGTGTGTCACTGAGTTACCAGTGTGTCCACTGAGTAATCTGCGTGTCACTAAGTGGTCAGTGTGTCACTGAGTGATCCATGTGTCACTGAGTTACCAGTGTGTCCACCGAGTGTTCTGCATGTCAATGAGTGATTTGCGTGTCACTGAGTTACCAGTGTGTCCACTGAGGGATCTGCGTGTCACTGAGTTACCAGTGTGTCCACTGAGTGGTCTGTGTGTTACTTATTAATCTGCGTGTCACTGAGTTACCAGTGTGTCACTGAGTTACCAGTGTGTCACTGAGTTACCAGTGTGTCACTGAGTTACCAGTGTGTCACTGAGTTACCATTGTGTCACTGAGTTACCAGTGTGTCCACTGAGTGGTCTGTGTGTTACTTATTAATCTGTGTGTCACTGAGTTATCAGTGTGTCACTGAGTTACCATTGTGTCACTGAGTTACCAGTGTGTCCACTGAGTGGTCTGTGTGTTACTTATTAATCTGCGTGTCACTGAGTTACCAGTGTGTCCACTGAGTGGTCTGTGTGTTACTTATTAATCTGCGTGTCACTGAGTTACCAGTGTGTCACTGAGTTACCAGTGTGTCACTGATTGATCTGCATGTCACTAAGTGGTCAGTGTGTCACTGATTGATCTGCATGTCACTAAGTGGTCAGTGTGTCACTGATTGATCTGCGTGTCACTGAGTTACCAGTGTGTCACTGATTGATCTGCATGTCACTGAGTTACCAGCGTGTCACTGAGTTACCAGTGTGTCACTGAGTTACCAGTGTGTCACTGATTGATCTGCATGTTGGCACTCATACTGAAGACATAACTTAACATATTTTCTTGTTTTACTTTCAGGGTTCAGGCTTATATCATTTTATAGCTACAATAATGAAAGGATTTTCATATTGTCAACTTGAAGATGAATTTCAGGTAAAAGATGATTTATCCAAACTTTATTTTGGTCTATGCACTGTAGTCACCTCTAATTCAAGTTTAGTTCTATAAACTAACTGCAAACCTTAAATTTAAGGTTGATCAATACAGTTTTATAAACAATTTTCAAAATTTTAAATAATATTTTAGGTCATATTTGAAAAGCATGTTTAGGCCCAGGAGCATCACATTATTAATTATGAAAATATTTTCCTTTTTTTAAACTCAAAATAATTAAACAATGTGTACAGAACTATATTTAAAAAATATGAAAAAAAAGTGGCACTGATATATTTGTAAATTGTGTCAGTTTCAGCAGTTTGTCCTATGCAAATAATAATAATAATAATAATAAATAATAATAATAAAATATGTTTATTCAAGTAAGAAATACAATATTTGGTATGATAGAATTCTGTGTCACAGAAAATGGATGAATAAGGCTTCAGAGAATAGCTATAGCTAGTCTAGTCTTTTTAAACAAAACTGAGTATGTGAGGGACTTAAGTATTTTAGGTAGTAAGTGAATAAATGAATGAAATAATGAATGAATAAAATAAATAATCAAATAAATTAATGACTAAATGACTTCAATTATTTTCATGCAATAAATTTAATTTTAAAAGTTTTCTAAATTTCAATACATTTGGTATTGATCGTATGTGGAGGGGGATACTGTTCCAGATTTTTGCTCCTGTAAAATAAGTAGCTAACTGTCCCAGCGTTGTGTTAGCTCTGTCAAGATAGAAATGTTGATGTTCAAGTGGTCGAAAGTAATCACACAATGAATCTTGAGGTTATGAATGAATGTCACGACTCAGAGTTTATGAAGTTTAAATATATCAAGAATATAAATGTTCACCACTTACATGTATGTTCCTAAAACTGTATAGAATAATTACCTTAAAGTAATTGCTAAAGAGAATTTACATTATCCTAATTGTGTTTCAGGTTTTTCTAGATGGTGCTGTTCTGCCGTATCCACTTCAGATGATTGTCATTATCACTATGAGTGTTGTAATTGGTGGAGCTCTCTTTGTTATATACTTATGGTATCTCCATAACCATCATACACATCGAGTTCGTAAAATAGGATCACGATGCCAGGAGATCAAATAACATCTAGTTCAAGTTCAACCTGCTGAAAGCCTCCATGTATAGCAGGAATAAATAAGAAGACGAACTGTCAACTAGAGAAGTATTAACTCAATAGAGTCTTGCCACCAATATTGTGTTTTGTAAATTCATATTAAAGCGAGAGGGTTGTCACCTGCGCACGCGCTAGAATTGAGTTCCAAGCGACAATGATAACACACGCTAAAGCGCAAAGGCTCATGGGTAGACGCTTGTTTGTAATCAATGACACGCTATGGCCATCTGACGCATGCACAGGTAACGACTCCCTCGCTTTAATTGTTTGCTGTTTTTTAATATCGCTATTTTCACCAATAAGTAGAATTCAGAATTAAATTCACATGGACATGTAAAATAACAATAGAACTCATTGTTTGTCTGTTTGTGAACTTAAAATCCATTGAAATTGCCTAAAGCATCATAATAGTAAAATTAAACTCCATGGAAATTAAATGGTTTTACAGTAATGTTCAAAACATTTCTAGTTCTAAAATTCTTATCCAGGGATTGTACAATATTTAGTTTGAATAGTAGATGTTATTCCTGTGTAATATACATTTTCATGTGACTTTCATGTGAAAAGTCGTCTCATTATAAATTGTCTTGAAATTTACGAAATCAAATTGATTATTCAATTTATTGTTCTTAATTACATTGTATTTTACGCAGATTATATTTATAACCATGTTATTCATTATGATAATTCAATCTGTTCTTAATTTCCAATCAAATAATTACTGGTTCACAAAAACCCAACTCGCCAAAATGTGTTCAAATATCAATGATATTTGTATTGTTTTACAGAAGTCAAAATGCTTGAGAAAGAAAAGTGAAAACATGTTTTTTCCTAACAGTCTGAATTAATTAGTCTGTTTGAATGTAGTCTGAAAGCAAAGAGCTATATTTTAGTTGTCACAAACTTTTTTTTTATCATAGTTCTACCCATTTTGTAAAAACTTAGTGCAAAGGCAAAGTTTGCATATGTTTGTTTTGGATTTTGATAAATTTATCTGACATAATTTTTTTTTTATTTAATCATGCCAGCGGTTATTTCATTTAAACTTGAGTGTATATGAACATCAAGCCATGGGATCCTTATGCACAATGTTTTTTTCCCCACAATCTGATATAATAATTTCTCATATGATATAATAATTTCTCATATGATATAATAATTTCTCATATGATATAATAATTTCTCATATGATATAATAATTTCTCATATGATATAATTTCTCATATGATATAATAATTTCTCATATGATATAATAATTTCTCATATGATATAATAATTTCTCATATGATATAATAATTTCTCATATGATATAATTTCTCATATGATATAATAATTTCTCATATGATATAATAATTTCTCATATGATATAATAATTTCTCATATGATATAATAATTTCTCATATATTCTTTGAGTGACCTGTTAAATTATCAACAGGAACTTAGAATTTTTTTTTTCATAAGCTTGTGTTGTTGTACGAACATACTAGTTTGACATTCAGGAGAAGTTTATATAACTCTCTATATTTGATATGTAGTGAATATATATTTTGTTCTTTCTATTTTGGTATATAAAGTGTAATAAAGTTGTATTGTTTTATCAAAATATTGTATTGTCAGAACTGTTAAGTTACGTGTTACATACTGGGAAAAATAACCTGGTAATCCCAAATGATATAATATAGATTTCTGACATTCTCTATATACATGAAAATACATGAGAAATACCTTATATTTGCATATCCTTGGTGGAATACATAGTATAACGGTTAACTAGTCAGTTAAAGGCTCATCTACTGGAAGAATTATACAGATCTCAAGATGAACTTCATATGTGGAGTTAGTTTTGTTATGAAGCAAAAACACAAAGAAAAAACACAAAGAAAATAAAGGTTATACTTCAGCCAGTTTATTCTTTATGGACTGGATACGGCTTTTGCGGCCCGAGGTCGTGCAGCGGATGCGCCCGAGCTTGCGAGGGCGCGTAAGCCGTACGATCGAGGGCAGCAAAAGCCGTATCCAGTCCATACAGGTTTTATCATATACCTTATATGAAAAAAAAAGTCTTTAGTTATGTTATTTTTTGCTCGTCTGGCCCAAAAGAAAACCTATTCGATTTCATCCGGGTTTCGATACGGGCCTTTTTACTGGTGCGGATTTATACGATGGATTCTACATGACGCAAACGCGTCAACATCTCTCACACAATAGACCGGTACCGCATGACGTCAGTGACAGGGATCTCTAGACAAACTAATGTCACCAAATATATCCACAAATTACGTTTTAATGAAACAGCAAATGAACATAAATTTATAACAATATTTTAACGGTAATAAATACGAACTCATTATAAACTTTCTTTCTTAAGAATGGACACTACAGTCCAGCTAAATTGGTCATTTACTGACCGTCCGACAATGGACGATTTCTTGGAGCTGATGTTGTAGCCACAGGTAAAGACGGGTAAAGACACGTTAATTTCACAGTTGTTAAAAACCTTAGTCGGTGAACGAGAAACAATTGCTTGACAAGAAGCAGTTGGGTTTACAGTTCCAGATTCTGGCGTAACCAAGAATATCTGAAATGCGCCGACGATCTTCCGTTGAGATACAGTATCGTCAGACAGTCAGCTGGCATCGGTGTCGCTGGGTGTATCCCGCGACACCGATACCAGCTGAATGTGAGTATCGTAGTGCTGTAAACTTGATACGTTTTTGTGACCAGTTATATTTATGATTGGTTGTAGTGGAATGCCGGCTTTCGTCAGGTTAATAATGAGTCCAACTTGAATTTTCGGTATATTTTCCATCCACAGAATAATATCGTCAGCCATTATCGAAGAGCAGACGCAAATTACGCACGTTGTTTATAAACAGAAAGTAGTTCCAGGAAATAGACGTGTTTACCAAATATGATAAACGGGGCCCGGGCGTGATATGGAAAATTATTGCACGGCTCGCGCATCGGAATTCCCATAGCATTACGAGGCCGGGCAATACGAGGTATATGATAATGTTTATTAGTCAATGCTACTTACCTAAACTATTTGGATACATAGATTGTAGAATATGTTACAATGTATTCATTACTATGATCTAGCTTTTGATAGTTATACCCATATGGTTGCTAGGCAACAAAGTGTCTGAAAAGATGTTGACTTTTTGCAAAATGTCTGCAAAATTGCTGACTTCTTGCAAAGTGGGAATCACAGGAAATAAGGGAACTGAGAGTAGAGATGAAAGCGCTAAGAAACTAAAATGACGATCATGAAAATCAGCTACGAAGAAACAACCTTGTGTTCAAAGAAATCGCCCAACATTCCCAATCTGAGTCGTGGGAAGAGACGGGAGCCATTGTAAAGACCATAATTAAAGAGAAACTGGACATCGCGGAAAATATTCCTTTTGAACGAATTCGCAGATGTTGACTTCTTGCAAAGTGCCTGCAAAGATGTTGACTTCGTGCAAAGTGCCTGTAAAGATGTTGACTTCGTGCAAAGTGCCTGTAAAGATGTTGACTTCTTGCAAAGTGCCTGTAAAGATGTTGACTTCTTGCAAAGTGCCTGTGAAGATGTTGACTTCTTGCAAAGTGCCTGTAAAGATGTTGACTTCGTGCAAAGTGTCTGCAAAGATGTTGACTTCTTGCAAAGTGCCTGTGAAGATGTTGACTTCTTGCAAAGTGCCTGTAAAGATGTTGACTTCGTGCAAATAAAGTGTCTGCAAAGATGTTGACTTCTTGCAAATTGTCTGTAAAGATGTTGACTTTGTGCAAAGTGTCTGCAAAGATGTTGACTTCGTGTAAAGATGTTGACTTCGTGCAAAGTGCCTGTAAAGATGTTGACTTCTTGCATAGTGCCTGTAAAGATGTTGACTTCTTGCAAAGTGCCTGTAAAGATGTTGACTTCTTGCAAAGTGCCTGTAAAGATGTTGACTTCGTGCAGTGTCTGTAAAGATGTTGACTTCGTGCAAAGTGCCTGTAAAGATGTTGACTTCGTGCAAAGTGCCTGTAAAGATGTTGACTTCTTGCAAAGTGTCTGTAAAGATGTTGACTTCTTGCAAATTGTCTGTAAAGATGTTGATTTCTTGCAAAGTGCCTGTAAAGATGTTGACTTCTTGCAAAGTGCCTGTAAAGATGTTGACTTCTTGCAAAGTGCCTGTAAAGATGTTGACTTCTTGCAAATTGTCTGTAAAGATGTTGACTTCTTGCAAAGTGTCTGCAAAGAAGTTGACTTCGTGCAAAGTGCCTGTAAAGATGTTGACTTCTTGCAAAGTGTCTGTAAAGATGTTGACTTCTTGCAAATTGTCTGTAAAGATGTTGATTTCTTGCAAAGTGCCTGTAAAGATGTTGACTTCTTGCAAAGTGCCTGTAAAGATGTTGACTTCTTGCAAAGTGCCTGTAAAGATGTTGACTTCTTGCAAATTGTCTGTAAAGATGTTGACTTCTTGCAAAGTGTCTGCAAAGAAGTTGACTTCGTGCAAAGTGCCTGTAAAGATGTTGACTTCTTGCAAATTGTCTGTAAAGATGTTGACTTCTTGCAAAGTGTCTGCAAAGAAGTTGACTTCATGCAAAGTACCTGTAAAGTGTTTATGCTTTGCAACTATCTGATACAAGCTGCAAAGTTTCTCTTGCAGGTATATAAATGCAAAGTGTCAACAACTTGGTTGCTAGGTTACTGTTTACTGTATGAACAATTAGCTTGCCAGCTTTCTCTCAGCCTGATTAATGTAAACAAACCACACTTGTTATAAGAAAAGGTATTATTTTATTCCGGCAACAAATACAATAATACATGAATTATGAATCATAGCTGCCCCTCCATTACCTGCTCATATAAAAATCAGTAAAATGTTATTCTTCACAAGCAACTGGTATTGTGACTATTATAGTGAGCTATTACTGATATCTGAAATTTATATATAAAATACCATACAATATACACAGACACTAGCAATTTATACATAAGATATTCTATATACATCCAAATTTACAAATGAGTATGTTAAACTGGTTTGTACTTTAAAAGTTTGACATGTACTCCTAAATGTTGTACGTTTTATTAAAATGATGCATATTTAACAAAGATGTTATGTACAAAATAACACTATGGTTTCAATATATGTGGAAGACTTAATTTGAAAGTAGTGCGAAAGTTATTTTTACAAAATAACACTAGAATCAATGTAGAATCAGAAACCTAGGAAAATGTAAAACCACCTCTGGTAATCCTTCAGACAAACATTGCTATGGTATATTCACCGATATCTAAGCTTTTAGACAATGTTTTGGTTGTAAACTCATGTAATTTCTTGCAAAATATACATACATGCACGTACATTACATTTTTGAAAAGTGTTAAAGAACAATGGTTGTCACGCAGCATGTTTTTAAATTCCAATGTAAAAAAATGTTTTACATGCATTGTGTACGCCACTATGAGTCCAATATCAAACAAGACATGGCATGATGACCACCACCCTTTATACCTGTTGATTTTAAAAATGTAATGTGGCTTGGTTATTTTGAAGCCATTTAGTTACCCCTGGTAACTGGAAGATCAAAAGTAGTATGTGAATATTCTCATTTGAATCAAATAGACCATTTTCCGTTCACTGCGAGAATCACGCATTATGCATGAAATCGAACGTAAAAACAGGACAAACAAAGGTCATAGCGTTGTAGTGGCGTCAAACATCGCGTGGGATTCGACAAACGCGAAAGTATTTTGGGGGACATTTCCATGCTTAATAATGTGCTGTCAACATTTGATGATAGGCAATTTCGATTAAGTGAGGGTATTCGGAAGCAATATTCCTCTGTCGAAGATCGGCCGGTCAATGTGAGCTACGAAATAAAGAAATTCAAGTTGAAAATCAAATCGTTCGATTTTTACAGCAGACGTTCGACGCGCGTCTTTCATGCATCTCGCGAGATCTCGCAATTGTACGGAAAATCACCTATTCATTGCAAATAACATTTAATCACACTTTTTTGATGGTGTGCACGCTGACCAGAAACATAACTTTTTTTTGGCCTTTAACTAATGTGTTCACTTTGCCTGAATATGTATAATAATGCTGTAAACTACATAAAACTAAACTGTTTACAGTACATCAATGCAGGTTTAATCTGCTGGTGTTAATTTCTTAACATATGGCAGGAATATTTTTTTGCACGCTTCTTTATGTCTCTGTAGTACACTGTCTGATCTGGTATGCAGAAGGAAATGTGAATAATCTCTTCTTTGTTCAGTACCATTTATATTTAACGTTGGATCTTCATAAACTGGTACACGAGTACAAGAAGTGCCTTTATTTGGGTGGACTTTAATGACGCTGGGTTTGTGCTTAGATTTACCAATTATGTCAATAGCTTCCCCTGCTTGTGGTTTCAGTGTGTAGTCATGCCAGTCATGGGCCTTCATCATATGGTAGCGATACTCAGAATGAACATCACTCAAACTACAAGAGATGTTAAAAGAAGAATATTAAAACAGCTAGAGATAGAGGTTACTGGTGTCAATTATCATTTCCAAGTGAACTGTTAGATAATAAAGTACTGTAAAAAAAACACTTATTTTCACCATTTTCATGTTTTGAGCAATTTCCCTGGTTTTTAAATTCACGAACTTGGCAGGGAAACAATTAGTGCTATTGTTATTCTACAAGTTCATGTGAATTTAATTTAGCAAACTTTACTTATAAGTGGAAACAGTGAAATCAATAACGAGTTAATGAATAATGTGTTTACAGTTGTTGATCAAATACATGTAGCAACTAAGTACAATGGAAGTTTTCACATTCATAGAGAAGTCAAGTAATTTTGAAGGAATACCCATGATTCAGTGCAACAGAGCAAAAGCTTGGTTTCAATGCATTTTGCATCACATTGCATCCAATGTGAATTTATTTGGTTTAGACCACAAGTAAGCTTTTATCAAACTAATAAAATTAAAATGGCCGCTGGTTGAGCATTTGAGATAGTTTAGCCATGACGATATGTTTTTATCCCAAGTTCAGAAAGTCAGGCAAATGAATTTTACTCATCCCAGTTTTCAGACAGAAACAAACTAAAATTTCTTATATATTTTTGTGTTTTTTCTTTCAATTTTAAAATGTAAAGTTTTATTAATGTGACTATCAACATTTCTTACTTTTTAGCCATTTTCATCTTCCTTTGGTTCTCTTCTGTGTCACTTCTAACTGTTAACCATGGAGTTGACATATGAATCTATGAAATGAATTAAGATTAACAAAGAAAGATTAATCTGTCATCCTGGACCAGGAAGTATATACCTCAGTCTGTACTTGCAGACTGAATTATTCCCTATTCTATCTTCTATTTTATTGTGATATAATATTATAGTGTGTGCCACCCATTATTGAAATGATGCATTCTCATTGGTCGTTTGACACCACATGATACCCTGTTATCAGTCGATAACTAGGCAGTTATTTGAAGTCAGTACATGGATATACTAACAAGAATGTGTGTGATTTGGCTTCAGTTAGTTTGTATCGTTTAAACTACAAATCTACCATGATTTTTTCATGTTAATAAATCCTTGTTTTTGCATGTAATTTGTTGGTGGACATTTTATACGTAACTGAAGTACAAGCATCCACGACAAATTTACCACACTGTCAATTTCTTTATTCTCAAACTGCAATATAGACATCTTGGAGGTATTTATAATGGAAATAAAAGACACTGTACTGTCCATAATAGTTTGTTATAAACTGCCACTATCAGAATTAGAGGTTTTGATATCATAGCTTCTATTCTATTCTATTCTATTCTATTCTATTCTATTCTAGTCTAGTCTAGTCTAGTCTAGTCTAGTCTAGTCTAGTCTAGTCTAGTCTAGTCTAGTCTAGTCTAGTCTAGTCTAGTCTCGTCTCGTCTCGTCTCGTCTCGTCTCGTCTCGTCTCGTCTCGTCTCGTCTAGTCTAGTCTAGTCTTACCATATTCCTTGAAACCATCACTGGATTTAGTGATGGTAGTTTCAGTTGTGTGGTTGTAACATCACGTTCTTGTCTTTGCTTTGTCATACCAAGATAATTTACATCAATTTTGTTCAGCATTGCTTGTCCTTTCTCACCCAATACGGCAGCCAGAAGAAAAAGACTAGCATTCAACAATTTTCTGTCAAAAAAATACAATTTCAAGTTTCACTTAGACAAAAAAAAAGAACCTTTACAACTTAGAATTTTATATGGAAGCATTTAGTGTTATTCAGTAATATGACAGAGTTCACAAACACATGCAAGTACAATACACCATGACACGTTCACCAATTTAAAATTAGACCATTTTTACTCTTATTTCAAATGTCTTACCTGTTGGCTAGTGTATTACGAAACAACAATAATAAACCAACTTGCTGAAATCCAATGGACAGTAAGAAGTCTCTACTCATGTGATATCCCCACAATGCCTGTACACCAATATCGGAAATCTTCAACTGTATTGCACATGAATGTTTAGTCACACTCACCTACAAATAAACAAAGTAAAGATAATCTGGTTGTCAAGATTTCCAGCTTACGATCAAAGTTTACTCTTAAAAAGTTATAACCTGAATTTATTCATTTTGCAATAAACTGTACACCAAGGCAATATAAGGATATTGACTTAAAAAAAGTTAGGAGTCACCAACCTAATTTTCAAGAAAATTAAATTTGTATTTTAGTGGATAATTTTGTGTGTATAACTTTTACCAATGTTTCCTATGGCAGAGATATTTAGCCATGACAGTCTAGTGACAGAGACTGAAACAATCATATTGTGAATGATGGGGTACTGTTTGTTTTCCTATGGCAGAGATATTTAGCCATGACAGTCTAGTGACACAGACTGAAACAATCATATTGTGAATGATGGGGTATTGTTTGTTTTCCTATGGCAGAGATATTTAGCCATGACAGTCTAGTGACACAGACTGAAACAATCATATTGTGAATGATGGGGTATTGTTTGTTTTCCTGAATTATTTCAAAAATCTAGGTTTCAAAAAGTGTCAAAAATGCAATTTTTCTTCAACATTGTGTTTGAATTGTTTTAAAAATAGCCAAATATGAAAAACCATGAACAGAAATATCAGCTTTACATAGTATCATCACTGTACCTATATGTTTGCTGAGAAAATACAGTTTCTAACATTTTTTTCAGAGCTTGTAGAGCGACAATCTAACGTGAATCTGTCTGATATTGTAGTCACCAACAAATAGTCAGGTTTATTTTGTGCAAAAGTTTTTGTAAAACAACTATATTTTCATGCATACAACCAGTTTTCGAAGTGGTTATCCTATTGCGCAATCATATTATTTTTTTTTGGGGGGGGGTCCTGCAATTACTTAATACTTACAATATCTAGTAATCCTGATAGTATATCTTCTGTTTGTAGCAATAGCTGTGACAATGCATGACAGCACTGTGAGTTGTCAAGTACATCTATAGAAATGAAAAATTTATGAATTACGAATACTGGCAATTACCGAAAATGTAACATTCTCATCATGAAGTAAGGATATCTGAATGCCGTATTTCTCTCTGAAAGATCAGTATTGAACTATAAAAAAAAAATTAAGTTCAAAATCAAATCACAAGTCGTCTGATTGATCAATGTCTTTTGCACAAGATCTCGCAGTGAGCGGAAAATCACCCATTGCATTCATTCATTCATGACCTAAAAGTATGAAATACAGTAACCCGATGAACCAGTGAAATTTAACTACATCAAATAAAATACTCATTAAACTAAATGATTTTTTAGTGTTTGATAAATAGATTTCAACAGAATTTGTTGCTGTTCAAGTTGGGTGTATGTACTAAATGTTTCACTCCCCAACTTTTTTGACAAGAAATAACTAAATAACATAGCATAAGGAAATAACATTATGGAGTTACTAGTTATTTAATTAACCAGACTGACAACCTTGTAAGGTTGGTGAATTAGTTGTAACCTTTTCACCACCAGTTCATCACAAATTCACAAAATAGTCCTTTTTATAGTCTGCCCTTTCCTTTAAAAAAATTGGGTTAAAAACATTTTTTTAAAGTAAAAAATTGACCTAAAATATGCTTTTTTTGAAAAAAGTTCAGAAAATTTTGACTAAGAAACTTTGGTGGTGAAAAGGTTAATTCTATGGTTGAACTGAATTAGTGGATTGTGGTTTAACCGTGTATTTGGTCTATCAAGGTTTCCTACATGAATGGATTAGTGAATAATCTTACCAGTCACTGCCATCAAAGCTTGATGAGCAGGCTGTAACAAACCATCATGATCCCAGTGTGGGTATACAACATACGGTTCAGTGTTATTAGCACCTTTGGCTTGGAAATGAAAACCAAGTAGATTTAATAGTGGTATAGATCCTGGAGCCATCATGACTACTTCTGGCAACTTTTTGGTTAGTAAGTCCATTTGTGGATTGGTGTGAAGCACCATGCTTTCAGACACCTGCAAGAATGAAAACAATTATGAAAAATATATGGAATATATTTAGTAAATAATTAACCTTTTTACCACTAGTTCCTTCTTTTCATCACAAATTCACAGATTTTGAGAGATTTGGACAAAAAAAGCTACATATTTTGAGTAAAAACTGAATATTGACTAAAATTTTGATTTTTGGTTCCAAAATTAGGGTTCATTTTAAGAAATATTGAAGAATTTAAGACAAAAGTTAAAAAAAAAAATTGGGGGAGAAAGTCTGGTGGTTAAAAGGTAGTAAAATTGATGAGAGCTGTTAAGACTGATAAATAAAAATAGTACCGTAGTAACAAATTGTAGTTCTTGCTAAATTATTCAATATAACTAGAAAAGGAATCTTTTTTCAATGATAGATGTGAATACAATAATCTTATAGTATTGGTTCATTAGAAAAGGATAATTGTCTGAAATGTCTGGTTATACAGGGCAGCATAACTTGCTGACTATAGCAATGCTTAAGTTACAGGGCTTGAACTTCAATGTTCAAGGAAAAAATTGATAAAATTGCTTTGGTGTATTGTAATAATATGGAAAAATACTGTTTCAAAAAGCACCAAGACAAACTCATTGGTCATTCAGGCAAGTGCTTTGGATGCATTTATGAAGTTCAATTTTTGTTGTTGTATGTCGTGTATGAGTGTAGAACTGTAGAGTGCTTTCTATTGTCATGCATGCATACGAAGGGTACATGTTGAGTGAAGGAATGCTTGCTATGTACATGTACATTGTTTTGTAGATTGCGAAATAAGAAAAGTAACACACTTGCAGTAAAAGAATCTTGTATGCATGAGTGCTGTATTTGTTATATCTGCTCAACTGTAGTTAACGCCATGCACAGTTATTCCTATGAAGCATGTGAAATTAAAAAGCGCTGCATCGAGATGAGGCAAAACTAGCTAACTTTTTTATTACACAGGGCGCTTCATATTCAGTGTACATGCAACATGCTACTGTAAAATGACTAATTTTTCCTGGGTTTAAATTTCACTGATTTACCATTTCAGGCATATTCAGTGGGTTATAAATTCACAGTTATATCATTTAAATAATGTGTTCTATGATAAATTTTACATATTCACTGGGTTTTAATTTAGCAGTCTGCGAAATAGGCAAAACTAAATCCCAGTGAATAATTAACCCTTTTACAGTATTCAATCACTGGTAACGTACATTTGCTATGCATACACTAAACCTGATTTGGTTGTATAAAATTTAACTCACCAGTTGTAAGAGAACGGACATAACCTGGGGTTGTTTGTAAATTAATAACTGAGAAAGATGTTGTCGTAATTTTGGCAATGTCACATCCTTGGATGATATGTCCACAGGTTGTTGTGTCAGATTTAGATGGTCTACAGGGGATACATCTAAAGTGTCTTTCTCCAGAATGTCAACAAGCTGATCCAACATTGCATGTTTGATTTGTCGAATACTGATGAAGATATCCTGACCAACCAATAAAAATGGAGCCCAGAACATTGCATCATTGAATCTGAAAATATGAAAGTAGAAATGATAGCATCTTTAGTTTCATGTATCTGCAATAACTTTGTGTGAAAATAACAGCCAAGTTTACAATGATTGCAGAACAAAACCCTCTCCTATGATGGTATTAACAGATTGCCTGCTGACTCAGGCTGACATACCCATTGATGTATGTCTGTAAAAATCATTGATATTTGAATGTTTATTGTAGCCTGCAGTTCAGCCAAATTCAGGTGATATGTCACACAATACCAAGATTCAAACTCCCTGTTGTGGGTGTCACACCCTGTAGTGGGAGTCCCACCCCGAGTAGGTGTCACACACTAGCTGTAAGGGGTTTCACTCCTTTAGTGGCTGGCACACCCTGTAGTGGGTGGCACTCCTTATAGTGGATGCCACTCCCTGTATAGTTAGTGGGTGTCACACTCTGTAGTGGGTGCTACTTCATATAGAGGGTGTAATATTCTGTGGTTGGTGACACTCGCTGTAGTGGGTTTCACACCCTAGCTGTAGTGGGTGTCACACCCTGTAGTGGCTGTCATTCCCTGTAGTGGCTGTCATTCCCTGTAGTGGGTGACGCTCCCTGCAGTGAGTGTCACTCCCTGCAGTGTGTGAACCACCCTGAGTGGCTGTCACACCCTGTAGTGGGTGTCATTCCCTGTAGTGGGTGACGCTCCCTGCAGTGAGTGTCACTCCCTGCAGTGTGTGAACCACCCTGAGTGGCTGTCACACCCTGTAGTGGGTGTCACACCCTGTAGTGGGTGTCATTCCCTATAGTGGGTGTCACACCCTGTAGTGGGTGTCACACCCTGTAGTCAGTGTCATTCCCTGTTGTGGGTAACACTCCCTGCAATGAGAGTCACTCCCTGCAGTGTGTGAACCACCCTGAGTGGCTGTCACACCCTAGCTGTAGTGGGTGTCACACCCTGTAGTGGGTGTCATTCCCTGTAGTGGATGACACTCCCTCCAATGAGTGTCACTCCCTGCAGTGTGTGAACCACCCTGAGTGGCTGTCACACCCTGTAGTGGGTGTCATTCCCTGTAGTGGGTAACACTCCCTGCAATGAGAGTCACTCCCTGCAGTGTGTGAACCACCCTGAGTGGCTGTCACACCCTGTAGTGGGTGTCACACCCTAGCTGTAGTGGGTGTCACACCCTAGCTGTAGTGGGTGTCACACCCTGTAGTGGGTGTCACACCCTGAAGTGAGTGTCATTCCCTGTAGTGGATGAAACATCCTGCAACACTTTAACAATTAAATGCAATTGAGCAAAACACATAATTGTGACACTTATTTGGTTTTACAAACTTGTCTGTAAATGCACAACTTGAAATTTGCAGCTCTGAAAAACTTGGTTGCAATCAACATTAATCACTCTATAAGTCTTCCTATGTACATCCACAGCATCAACAACAGTACCATATTAACCTACAGTGTACATGCCTTGATTAGAAACTGTAAATTGTTAGTATGGCTTACCTTTCATCTTTAGCCAGGCTTTGCTTTGCTTTACTCAAGGCATTGGAAACACGATTTCCATCTTGTAAAGACTTGTAAAAATAATACCAGAATTTATCTCTTGCTGTATCAGGTATAGACCACAAGACAACTAACACACAGCGAGCACCTGTATTTATGAAAATAACAACAGTTTATGCATTGTGTGCCAGGCAGTAATTCATTCATTGGAGGGTGTTCAACACTAGATGGCTTTATTTATTACATAGTATCTGACAGTTACTTGTGAACATTGTCATAAAAGGATAACCTCAAAATTAATTCCCCTAAACCAACCACTTAAGGTAGCGAGACTATTATTTGCATACTTGTTTTCATCTTCTAATTGTGACTAAATGACTACAAATAGACCCGGGAAAGTATATATTTTTAGAATCGCCAGACTTCAAGCTTTTCACAAGTGTATTTTGCATGCCCGTATCTGCATTCTACGACGCGTTACTCAATCAAAGGTGAAAAATTACTTTTTCTGTAAAAAAAATAATTACGCATTTACGCTGGCGATAAGAAGTATTTTTTTCACTTTTCCTAGTTGTTCAATAGTCTGGTAAATTGAATGTGTCTGGTCAGTTTTATTCAAGCAACGCATTTTAAAAAATAGTGTGCTGAATTTCAATTACTGTTTTAGTCACATTGCCCCCAACTCAAACCACAACTCGTTGGTAAATAATCGATGAAATAGTTTGTCTGGACACATTCAAGTTCCTCTCATTGTCACCTTAAAGCTGTGAAAATTTGGTGTTAATCCGACGACAATAAGTACCTATACGTTATTTTTTGTTAAAGACCTTGTATTTTGAAAAACATAAACTCCTAGAAAACGTCCATGAAGTAACAGCAAAGATTTTCAAGCTTGTTTATCGGCACAATCAATTTGTTTTCCCATCAAGGTCTGTTTTACCATGTGTAGGGGCATCCAAATGTGTAAGGCTATTAGAAACCAAAAAAATAAAGGAATGGGATAGCTATAATTGGATAAATTCGGCATATGAAAACACCAAAATCAATGATTTTTTTTCAGTGGCTGTGTGACCTTGTGTCTGACACATTCATATGCAAATGACTAATCTGTGAAACAAACAGGGGCGGAGACAAACCACTCGAATGTTTGGAAACACTCATTGTGTGTCAGATAGCTACTGATAACACATCCTAACATTGCTTTGTCTTGAGTTTATCTTTGAAATTTTTAGGCACACAGATTAAACCTGTATTGTTGATTTTGGAAAACACTACTGAGGCTGCCTTGCTTCCCTTCAGAAAATATGCATTTTAACCAACTTACATGACATTCTATGTTATGTTGACTTTATCATATGAAAGTTTATAGTGCATTTCATCAATTAATAAATAAATGTGAAAATCGTAATTTTCAACACAAATAATAGTCTCGCTACCTTAACCTTTTCACCACAAGATTCGAACAGAAAAACTGAATTTTTTGAGTATAAACTGAAAATTTACTCAAATTTTCATTTCCTGAAATAGTGAAGAATATACAAGAAAGAAGTGGAGACAAATATGGGTGAGGAAGTCTGGTAGTGAAAAGGTTAATATGTTTTTAAAATTGGTGAAAGCTGACAATCGATAAATATAATAAATAAAAATAGTAGGTAATCATAGTCCTTGGTAGTTATTTACTATATTATTTAACCAAATGCTTCAGACAGAAGTACTCTTTCTCAATGATAGATTTGAATTAACCGCGTATTGAGAAAATATTGAGATAATATATCCAAAATGTCTTGTATAAATTTACAATTACTTACTACATTTTGTTATATATCACCTTCATTATGACAATGATTAGCAAACTGATAAACTATTGTCCACTTTTCCACTCAACTATTTTCTTAGTTCTGGTGAAAGGGATGTAATATAATTGATTGAAATAGAAAGTATTACCTGCCAAAAGTAACGCTGTTGGCAATGTAAAATCAACATCCCTGTGTACATCACCATAGCAACAACTTAAAACCACAAGATCTGCCTTTAATTTGATACTCATGATATCTTTAACTCCTATTTGATATTGGTCTTCATTATAGCTGCCATCTTCTGTAGGTTCACTAGTTGGATTTGGACTAAATACCAAGACATTGTCCTCCCATGAACCATATGTAGCTGTAAACAACAATAACATGACATTGAACTGACAAGGCCAACAAAAAATCTGTTTCTTGTCCAAAGTTTCTAGAAAAATTGTGCTGCAGTAATGTTTTTTAAGGAAACATCAATAACATATCATTGAACTGACTAGGCCAACAGCAAATCTGTTTCTTGTCCAAAGTTTCTAAAAAATGGTATAGTAATTTTTTTTTATGAAACATCAATATATAGCTAGCACATTACCTCCTTTTTTATGTTCCAATAATGTCTTCATATGAACTATATTGTAGGCAGTATAATTATTTTTTATAATATTTATGATTACTCACCAATATGAACTAGTGTTGCCTGTGTCAGTTCATTCAAGATATGTCCTTTGTTAGCAGCAGACCCAACTATGGCTTCAGTCTCTAAATATTCTGCTACATTATAGGCTTCACACTGTGATACAATTAATTCACCAGCAGGGTGCCATACCTAGATACCAATAAATAAAGTGTAAATCACAAATACAGTATAACCACAGTCGCTGGCGTACAAGTGATAACAAAACAAATGTGATTAATTTACCAATATTTACTCTACTATAGGGGGAGGCCATCTTTTATATGACTAATCTGACAAAAAGACACGATGAGAAAAAACAGGTTTTCCCATTTCTGACAAATCAGAGAAAAAACTTTCACAGCCAAACGATGGATGGGGTAACAGTAAGCCATCTACTAATAAAATTAGACTTTTTAAACACTTTCTTGGGGCATTTGAAACCCAAATCCAATATGTAAGGCCATCACTAACTGGCTCCTGAAATGGATAACAAGTTTCAAGCCGTATTCAAGATGGTTGCCCCCATATCGTAAATATCAGTAAATTAATCACATATATTTTATCACTTGTACACCAGCTGACATAAGAATACTGGTAGTGTGTAGTGATAAAACTGATTCTTACCTGCTCATGTAGTTTGAGTTTGTTTGGTAATGATGGGTTTCCAATAACCAATGACCTATGCTGATGACTGTCTTGCTTATATTCTATCGCGGTCCCCTCACCTCTCACAACTTCTATACCAGTTGATGCGCTCGTTATCAGCGTGCCAAGTTTACTTTTGTTTTGTGCTACAATTAGTTTTTCACGATCCTTTTTATCTTCTGGTGTAGGCACACAGTCGTGATAGTTTTTACCAAAAGCTATGAAGCTCGGTGTAGAGCTTTTCTCCCTAGCCATTAAAGGAGCACTTCTTTGTGTTGTCCGAAGTGGACTAAACGGACATTCATCTGGTGGGACCACCACACGCAGGTGATCATCCAAGTAAACAGGGAAGAAATCAGTATACTCAAAGTTTGACTTGTCAGGTTTAGTACTGTCAGTTTTGTTGGCTATCAAAGTTTGTACAGAGAGACTTGGTACACTGATGATGTTAAATTTCTCACTCATATGTGTATCGTTGTCATCTTGTAATGCATCCATAGGAACTTGACAGATCTCTTTATCTGCAATAATCAGCAGGTCTTTCACATCTATAAGCATCTTTTCTATAGGAGCTACTAGAAGGTCATACAATATTTTCTGTGGTCTTCCTCCAGTATCTTGTCTCTTAACTTCTTCTCTGTTTTCCCTTGTTTTCCATTCTGTAGACTTAGCAAGGTTCTTTTTCTGCAAGTGTGTTACTTTTCTGTTTTTTGATGGTAGGGCTCTCTTTTCGCAATCTAGGTCCGCTTTACTGTTATCTAGTTTTTGTAACAGCTCAAGAGCCTTTCTAACTTTGTGGCGAAAGCTGTCGCTTCCAATAGATTTCTCCACCTGTGCTCGGACTACACCCTCACCTGGTTTTAATACCCAAATGAGAAGACATGGATCCGTGATGGAATAATATAACACAGTGCACTTTTGTTTATTAACAATCTTACACAACTCATCCCTGGATGGTAAACTGATGGTCTCACGCTGCTTTTCAGAATCTTCGACATTTGCAGTGTTCAGTTTATGTTTCAATATCTGCTGTAATCTTCGTTTCCGAAACGATTCTGCGTATTCCAGAGCGGCATCTGGTTGATCGAGTTTACAGAGAGCGATTTGCATTCCATCATAACACATCTGAAGCCTTGTAGTCAGCTCATTCGGACATTCAATGTTCTCATCTTCGTACAGTTGTATCTGTTTACTGTATACAGGAATTAAATCCATGAACATTGACTTGGATTTTTCCATGTCATCTTTGAGTATAGACATTGTGAAAGCAAAAGCAACTTCACATCGACACTGGTTAACAAGTTCTTCATTGTTTTCAAGCTTGTTGGCCAATGTCAATGCCATTTCATAATAATACTGAGCATGTTGATATCTACCTTGGCACTTGAAAATATCAGCTACTTTCAAAAATGCTCTACATTCAGTGACAAATTCTTCTAATCTTCGACTCATTCGTAAATACTGCTCAAAAAAGGACAGCGCCTTATCATAGTCTTCTTTAGCTTGAAAGAGTTCCCCTAGAAAACACAGTGCTTTGGCTTGCCCGTCATAGTCCTTTGTTTTCTGAGACATATGTAAATACTGCTCTAAGTAAGACTCAGATAATTTAAAGTTACAAACAATCTTATAAACATTTCCCAGAGATGCATATGCCTTCGCCATTCCAATCTTGTCCCCTTGGGTTTTGCAAAGATCTAGATATGTTTTGTAATTACTCAGAGCTGCTGTATAGTCCTTCACCATGTCGTAGTAAGTGGCAAGGTTGTAATGAGCCATGGGCAAGGCACTTTCCGCTTCTTTGTTATTCTGTACAAGTTTCAAGTATATCATAGAATGGTGCAAAGCTTGCGGAAAATTATGTATCTCTCTGTACGCGATGCTAAGATTTTCGTGAATTCCACACTGCAGTGCAAGTGACCAGTATTCAGGAAAACTACCATCTTCATGATTCTTTTTCAGATCTCGTCCAATGGAGAACAGTTTCTCAAAATACACGATAGCTTGTTGAGTGTTGTTTTCAAGTAAATAAATATTGGCTAAATTCACATAGCATTTGGATTCAATTTCTGGATCTTTCTCTGTCATAGCTGTTTTAAGGCATTCTTGGAATGTATTCTTAGACACAGTAATTTCTTTGAGTGATAGGTGGGCACTACCCAAGGTGAGCAATGACATCATGGTACACTGTTTTTGTTGTGGTTCCATTTTAAGTACTCTTGTTAAGACTTCAATACAGGCATCATGGTAGTTTTCTTTGTATAACTGTATTCCAACTTCAGACAGTTTCTGTACAGGGACCATCTCTGTGAATTACATGAAACATACCTTACTAGACATGTACTGTAAAATACTTTATTTTCGTTTCAAATTAATTTTCTCTAATTTCGCTGAAGAAATGATTCAGTCAAAATAAAATCCTGCGAATATATACTATTTCTCTTTTATTTTACATTCAACTCGTCAAAAGTCAGTGAAAATAAATTCCATACAAAATACTCTAAAATTAGCAAAAATTAATTCCAGCTAAAATAAAGTATTTTACAGTACCCTAATAATGAAAGTAAGTTGACATGACATGGGTGAATCATGCATGTGACCTGAGTGGAACACTCATCGAACATGACAGTATTTGCATGTTTTCACAGTGGCATCCCATAAATCTGAGTGAAGTACACCTGCAGAATTAACATTCCTCCCAGGTAATCGTGATACATGATAATGCTTGCATGTTCCACTGGTGTTACACTCTAAATACACTTGCGAAAACGTATGATATAATATTATTGGGCCAACATACTAGTACAATCTTAGAATGAATCCCTGTCATGTACTGTAAAACCATTCACTATAATTTTGAACAATTCACTGGAATTGAGCAGATCACAAATTTGCCAATGAGTTCTATTGTTATTATACTTGTTCAAATGCCTATAACTTAGCATTTGTTTACTTACCGGTAATAGCAAAAGTAGCGAAATTAAACCCAATGAATAATAAATGCATTAATTTTACATCATGACAAGAGTTTGAATCTATAATTTATTAGATTTTATATTTGTTACATGTGCTTAACAATCACCAGATATCAAGTTTCAAAATGATAAAGAAATTGTGCATTTACAGAATTACGCTAAGGCCTGATAAAAGAAAATCCATATATGGTCATGTGATAAATTTCAATTTTGGGCATACCTTCAAAGTCCTTGAGAACACTATCTGAAAAGTTACATAAGTTAGATGCCACTACAGCTATATTGTCAACAAGTTGGTCTTCGTGTTGTGTATCATGGTCAAGGGCATGAAGGAATGAGGTGATAGCTTTGTCATATTTATTCTGGTTGTCCAAAGATACCGCCAGTAGATAATGTCCCTAAAGTTAAATAAAAAAAATGTTCATTATGAAGTGCATCAATCTACAACTCAACAAGCCATGCATGGCACAGTCCATATTAGTTAGCAAATTTAAGATATAATTTTGTTTATAGTAATATAGTTTGAACGTAACCATGAGAGACATGAATCCAAAAGCTGATGCTTGATTAAGAAGATTTTTTACCATTAAAATGATTGACATTCAGTCATCTTGTATCTGATTGACAAATGAGTACTTGTCCATAATGAGAGATATTGCACTGGAACAGCATTAATTGAAAAAAAATGGCCACTAGTCAGCCATTTTGAATCTGATCTGGTGAACAAAATAATGTGCATCAATGTCCCATAATCTCCAATATATGCACCAAGTTTGAACAAAATCCACCTGTAAACAGATGAGATCCAGTTTTGTTTCTTATACCACATCATGACCTACACCTCACTACATCTGATTGGCAGCTAAGAAACAACTGCTGAATTATTGTTAAATTCTTACCTGTGGTATTAATGGATCCACCTTCACTAATATCTCTGCATCTTTCTGTGCCATCTCATATTGCTTAGTTTCCATATAGACAGCAGCTCTAGCACTCAAGATATCAGTGTTACTGCCATCAATTTCAAGTGCTTCACTGTAACATTTGATGGCTTCCACATAGTCCTTGTCTCCAAAAGCCCTATCTCCTTGGTTACGGAATTCTATCACCTAAAATGATAGATTATAAATATTTAGAAAATTCAATTCAAACTAAAGCAAGAAGTTTCTACTGAATAACAGGAATGTTCTGTGCTCATTGATTGGCTGGTTTGATTCAACTGCCTTTGAAATTTATAAAGATGAATAGAATGCTTTTGTTGCACTGAGAGTACATGTAAGTACTGGTTTTAAAAAATAATTATGTAATAATTATGTGATAATTATAAACCATCATAAAAATGACAAAAATATTCGCTAAAATGGTCTAGCCTGGAAGGTACATACTGGTACTTACATGTACCAAATATTAAACAATTGGAATTTGTTATTAAGAAGTCACAAACATAATTTTTTACTAACATTGTCAAATTCTATATATCTACATATCATGAACCATAGCAATCAGGCTAGCAGTTTTCAAGAAAATAAAATTAACAATTTTGACTTAAAAGCATGCAAATATTTATTAAAAATAGAAAACAGCAGATATCTTCAGAAAATAAATCACACCAATAAAGTAAATATTGAAGCAATCTGAATAGCGGTTTTCAAGAAGAAATGTCATTTTAATATGAAAAGTTGATGCTTGACAACAATAATCACATGAGCTCTGAATCATCATTCAGCTGACCTAACATAATTATAATTTTGTTCCCAATAATTAAATAATTTAATATAATCCAGTGGAGAAAAGAAAGACGGACAATCTACAAGATAAAATGTATGGGAGAAGAATTTGAGATCAGAGTCACTGGGGACATCCATTCCAGTGGTTCTGATGCTCCTTGAACATCAATAGGTGATTTCCCGTACAATTGCAAGATCTCGCGAGATGCATGAAAGATGCGCGTCGAACAACTGCGGCAAAAATCGAATGATTTGATTTTGAACTTGAATTTCTTTATTTCGTAGCTCACATCGACCAGCTGATCTTCGACAGAGGAATATTGCTTCCGAATACCCTTACTTAATCAAAATTGTTTATCATCAAATGTGGGCAGCACATTATTAAGCATGGAAATGTACCCCAAATTACTTTTGCGTTTGTCGAATCCACGTGATGTTTGACGCCACTACGACGCTATGACCTTTGTTTGTCCTGTTTTTACGTTCGATTTCAGGTATAATGCGTGATTCTCGCAGTGAACGGAAATGGTCTATTATTTGCTGGGATTTTTTCAATAATTTTGGGCAAGGGTCTAGCCTGACATGTAGGTGTGAGTGGCGCACTCGCGGACCGAACAGCATCAGACCCCACTAACGCCTGACAAAATAGTGTATGTCTCGTCGGCAAAATCAATACTGTAAATTTGCAAAGTTCATGACTTCTTGCGATAATTTTCAGGGAATATTCATTTTGGTGGTCATGGTAACACTGTCAATCAAAGCGGCATTGTCAACAAAAATCACCTTCTGTTTTCATCAAGATGATAAACATTGAGCGAAAATAAACTCTGCTGTGAATGGTTACTTTTTGATGGCTGTCACTATCTGATGTTCCGGCAATTTGATTGGTATCAACAAAAAACCATTTGGGAAAAAGTACATCGTACTGTCAGACATGTGTTGGGTTGGAGCATCGCGGAGGGTGCAACTCATGTGACCTTGTCAGGCAAGCAAAGGGCCTACGTGTTTTTAGTTAAATTTACATATTTCACACACAAAATATAGCAAATAATTAGAAACGTCCCATGACGCAAGTTGCCAATATGACAAAATGTCTTAAGTCACATGTTGAGTCAAGTGTACCCCTTTCATTCCCTTATTGCTGCAGATTAACGATTCAAGAATCATGTGTGGTTGCGGAACTAAATATTCAGAAAAAATACATACTGTAGAATACTTTATTTTCGCTTGGAATTTATTTTCGCTGAAGGGATGATTCTGTGAAAATAAAATCCAGCGAATATACTTTTTCTTCTATATTTCACATTAAACTAATCAAAAATCAGTAAATATAAATTCCATACAAAACACCCAAAAAGCGTTTTCAGTGAAAATTAATTCCAGCGAAAATAAAGTATTCCACAGTAAGTCAATCCATTTTTTTGTTTTCAGCAAAAATTAAATTGCACCTAACAGCAATGGGAAAGAAGAAATGATAACTGGTGATGTAAAGAAAGTTATAAATGTACAAATGAATAGAAAGAAATTACTGGATGAAATAAACTAATTTTACTTACACTCTGTATTTCTTCATTTTCACTGATTGGTTCACTGCCTTCAGTTATGCTATACAAACTACCAACACTCAGACTCCGTACTTTATTGGGAGCAGGAGGTGATATAGGAAAGGCCATCGTCTTAACTCTGTCACAGATTGAACAAATAATATAAATTACTAAAACAATAATGGTTTTATATTCATTGCTATTATATCGTAGATCTGTTAGTATTACGTAACTACAAGATTATGTAAAAATGCACTGTTTCTGTTTTGCTATCACAGATATTTTGTTAACCTTCACACCACCAGTTCCCTCTTTTCATCACAAAATTCACAAAATAGTTCCGTATATACTGTGCACTTTGCTTCAGAAGATTGAGACAACTGGTAGTGAAAAAGGTTAAAGTTAATATCTTGTCGACTCCATTTTAATTGTGGTTCTTTGTCAAAATAATTATTACAATATAACCGGGAATAACTTTGTTGCTAATATTGATAATGATCAGAATGTGCCATTGTTATTTTTTTTTACATTTTTACATAACGCTGGGATCAAAAAATAACACAGGGTCAAAATATATAGAATAAAACAATACAACACCAAAGATATTACATGTACTACAGTTGCGCATACATGACAATAATTATTATTATTATACATCTGTCACCGCAATGCCATAACTTACAGCAGGTCGTAATTTTGCGGCATTGCACTGGGTATTTTCATCCTGCCATATTAGGAAATGTGAATTCCAAATATGGAACGATTACATGCGTGAGCATTCTCTAATAATAAAAACAAACATGGCAGCCCCCAGGGTTTGACCGGACTTCACATAAAGAAGTTCGCTGATTCTGTTCTAAACTTTTTGGATTTAGGCATTCCCATGATGTATCCTTGGAAGGAAAAGATGTACAATAATAAGGTTATTATGAAGATATGCACTCAGACAGTATGCATTGCATTGTCAATATTCCTGTTATACTGTCAAAATTCCCGCTATATTGTACTGTTTTCGGTATTCTCGTAATAACATCATATTATTATTATGTTACTCTATATGGTAATGAACAAACGCCGCATCAAATACATTTTGTAGTTGTGGCAACAAATTTAGACCACTAATCCAATCAGGAGTGGTAAATTTGGCAAACATTTTTTTTGTACGTTATAAGGTGACACATATCCAACATTATGTTTCTTTCAAATTTATTTTATATACACATTTATGTGCATTGCATATTTTTTTTTGTATGTTATATTTTATAAATAAATTATAAATAAATTATAAAATAAATAAATTATATTTCGGATAGAAGCAAATTCAGTAATTTTTGCAGTCTTCTAAATTTGTTTTAAAGAATCAAAACCATTACTTATATCATTCGTTTTTTTGTTTGTTTTTGTTTTAAAAAATCTTGGTTTTTATTTTGTTGCCAGGCAACGATTTTTTTTATTCATAATTCCAAGATTCCTACACATTATGCACAGTTAGGATGCATGAGTATCTGTAGTCTGAGTACTTTCTGTCTCAGACCAGAAAAGAATTATTCTGGGGGTCAATTTGCACGACTGGCCAACGCAAAAACTGATCAGAACGCCCCCCCCCCCCCTGTGTGAGGTCTATGGTAAGGGACCGACCAGTAAGTGTTTTTAATGGACAGTACTTAAAGATGCGGCGGAATGTAATTCAAGTTGAAGTGACAATTAGTAAAGATGCCTATGACTAGTATATAACGTTTAAAGCACAGTGCCTAGTACGATAATTGGCTCGTCTACAACAACAACAGACAGTGTAATTTTATGGACGGCCAGGACCCCAACACTGGCAACATTTCGGCTTAAACGATACGTTTGTAGAAACCACGTCAAGATATAGCATAACTTACCATCGGATGAGCCTTCGAGTGAATGACGATAGTTGATTTATACACCAGAATTACTTATAGCGACGTAAATTGTCGAATTCCGGTGATTTTCCGGATAACGAGCTGGGCATTTCAACGTGCTTACGTCGACTTGAAACGCAATTTACATAACAATGTAAGTCCTTAGCAACCTACACTTGTTGCACGCATTCATTACAACTATCTTAAAGGTCCTCTAGTAAGGCGACTCATGTCGGCTGAAAAAGAGCGTTGTGTAGTCGTGCTTCATTCTCGCCGCCGAGTTTATTTGCGCTTCGAGAATCTGTGTAGGCTTGCCGTAAAAGAGGTCGAGGCAGTGGCGTACGACGATGTAGTGTTTATCTTATCCGTCTTAAAAAAGAGGGGTCCGCTAACCCATAGCGTCCAGCACCGAGGTGTAAGAACAGCAGAGACAGCGAAGCTACTTGTGGACCCCGGCCCCCCCACTCAGGATCCATAGGGGGCCGCATGCGCGTTCCCATTTTCTCGGGAAAGGGGGTACTTTTTGACGATCTGTCTCGGGAACATTTTCCCGAGAAAATCGTAGAAAAGGGGGTATTTTTTGCTTGTTTTCCCGAGATTCTCAAAATAGGGGGTGTATTTCAAAACACTTCCCGAGATATACAAAAAAGGGGGGTTTAAAAGGAGTTCTAGACTGAAAAGTTCCCTAGATAGGGGGTGAAATTCATCGGAAAAGCCCGTGAAAGGGGGGTTAAATTTTCTTCTTTTCCCTAGATAGGGGGGGGGGGTCAAAACAATGAGGGAACCAGCATAGGCCCCCCTAAATATAGGGAGTGGGGGGCGGGTTGTGGACCAACCGTTCGATACACGGAAAGACAGGCCCATTTTTACCCCCTCCCAATCACCAATCACCAGGAATTCCAATTACCTATTCACCAATCACCAGGAATTACAATTACCTATTCACCAATCACCAGGAATTACAATTACCTATTCACCAATCACCAGGAATTGTTGTTGAATATAACAGCATTTATTGAAGATATTTGACATTAACTTTGATTGCTGGTAAGACATAGTAGTTAGACATACATTTCTAAACTGATCTTTCTGTTTGAAACTATCTATCTCCTCCGTTTCTAAACTGCTGTTCTCGTCATTACTGTAGTCGTCCCTTTGTGCAACAGTTTTCCTAGTTGCTTTCTGTTCAAGTGCCAACCTATCTTGCACACACTGCTTCTCTTTGTTCAGCAATTCATGAAATGTCACTGCTTTCGTGTTATCTACTTCCTCAGTTTCTGAACCACTGTTTTCATCACTACAATATTCTTCTCTCTGCTCATCAGTTTTCTCAGATGTGTCCTTCTTAACAGCTGACCCATCTGACAAATCATGTCTCTCTCTATGCAATGTTTCACCAATTGGTATCTCCTTCTCGTATAGATTCAGTGGCCTTATACTTTGTGTTTTCTTCTCGGATTGATCTTTGTCTAACAACTTTCCCATTGTCAACAGCCCAATTTCTCATTTTCTCTTGATCCACTTTTCTCATGGTACAACTGGTAATGGTTGGGGCTTTGGACTGTCTCAAAATGAAACTTGGTTTGTGGCTGGTGGATAAAACGATGACCGACTGGTGAAGTAATAGACTGACCAATTATATGATCTTTTCAAACTTTCTTTAATTGTGTTCCCAAATGATCTGGCATACTGATACAAAATAAACAACTAAATTAAAAATAGTTTGTCAAATAAATATAATATCAAAGGAAGCTTAGAAAAACTCTTGTGTGCAGAGTAATGGAGACACATTAAAAATTAATTAAAAATTACTTGTACTTGAGATATTGATGGAAAAGCTTAAAACTAATTATGCAAAACAGATAATTAATATGAACAGATTTCAGTGTAAGAACTAATAAGGTCTGTGCAATGTAACAGACCATCCATGTAGCAAGTTTCATTTAAATGAGATTAAAACCCAAATAAAATATTATGCTTATCAGGAAATTAATATCAACCGATTTTAACCTAAAACTAATCAGGTTTGTAAATTGCATATATAGCCGCCAAATAATGACTTTAACTTAAATTTAGAAATTGGTAAATATGAGGGGAAGGGGGTTCATAAGTTTGAAAATATTTTGCACATTAAAAATTGTTCTCAAATGAATAATTCAAAATTAATTCTAATAATTTACGTCCTTGTAGAACAGAGGAAAAACGCTTTGACATTTTTTCATTATCTACTATACATTATTAAAAGTTGTGAACCTTTTAATATTCCATTGGAAAACTATGACGTAATAAGGAATCAATAAACAATAGGACAATTTAGAAGAAAACTATAATTTATCATGTAATAAAGCGTGTTAGCATTAATGACGTACATGAAACCTCAAGTATTTCCTAGACACACCAGCAAACCACAGGCGCTCGGAACGTTTTTTGGATAATAAAAAGTGACCTAAAGTAGGGTCGGCATAGTTAATCAGTCAGCGGTACATTCGCCTACCACTCATATAATAACAAGACGGCGCCAGCGAAATTCGAAAGCCAACTGTTTAGTCAAAATCCGGGCAGTTAGCCAATTCGCTAGCAAGTTTGCAAATTGGCTGCCCCAATACTTCGTAAACTTGCTGTTATAATTATAGAACAGTAGATTTGATTGGCAAAAGATCACCATACACATCTAAGAATTGACCAATTGGAAGAACTCTCTCATACTACAAGTACACGAGTGTATAAAAACCACTCAGGTGTACCGATTTTAAACTATTGGTGGCGCAATTCAGCGTACAATACAAAGAACGGGAAAGTCAAAGAACGCATAACGCAAAATTAAAAGTTGCGAGAACGTATCACCGGGAATTCATTACATCCAATAACGAAGAACGAAAAATTAGCTGAGAACGAATCACCATGAATTAAAAATCTCGAGAACGAATCACCATGAATTAAAAATCCCGAGAACGCATCATCAGGAATTAAAAAGCCCTCATAACGGATAACGAAAAAAGTATAAAGGGGCCTGGAAGGAGGGGGTGTGTGTGAGTGCCTGGATATGGTTCTCTATAAGAATTACATAAACATTATACTTAGCATAGCAACCATTCCATACAGAACAAGATTTACATTTTATTATATGTTTCTCCGCCTACAGAGTTTCTCAACACCCCTCCAGATTTGTTTCCTCAACCCCCCATTTTTGAGAGGTAGGGACCCCTCCTACATCTTTTTTTCTTTGCAAAATTATCTACTTTCTATGAATTTTATCCCATCTGCCCAGGAATCTGTAGTTTTCCTATATTTTAGATTCAGAATTTGCCCCTTCATAATAAATGTATTTTATGACAATTTTACCCCCTCTCCACAAACTGTAAGTTGTATTTTCCGGAATTTCATGAGATCTGCAAAGATCAGCTTCTTTCAACAATTAAATCTGTAAAGTAAATAAAACATTCATGTTTGTTTGCATCGATCAGCCTGCATCTTTTACTTTTGTACGCAAGCGGTTGGTCGGTATACAGCGCCGCCAGCGTTGAAACAAAATCAAAACAAAGTTCGTTTGCGCGTCATGACATGAGGACACTGTTTATTGCTTAATTAATATAATAGGCATGAACATGAGGTATGGGTATGGCAAAGTCGAGACTTTTTTTTTGTTTTACAAAAAAATATAATTGTCAATTTAGCCCTTTTAATGTGATCGCGAAAACTAGCGTGACTGCGAAAAAAAATCCTTTTCTTTAGGGTCAGGTTAGTTTTCTCGATCACGCTAAAAGGACTAAAACAATTATTTCTTTTTGTAAACAAAAAAAGTCCCGACTTTGCCAGTCTAAGGTATGGGAAGCACTAAATTTTGGTGAAAATCAGATCCCTCAAAAACATTTACAAAGCAAACCTCACTCTTTGAAACTAATTTACAGCACAGCAAAAATACGATCCCTAAAATGTCGAAAAATGACCCTTGTCCATTTTGAAACATAACTTTAAAACTCAAGGGTGCCTCGCATACACGTTAGCAAGTTTCCACTGGCGACCTCCGGCAATAACGTTACATATAATATTAAAGGGCGGCAGTCGTCGTGCCGCGTCCTGTTCGATATGGGACTCATAACGACGTATACAACGCGTGTAAAATACATTGTTTATTTACATGAAATTCGAACACGCTCTGCGTGACGACCACCGCGCTTTAGGGATGCAATAATTATTAAACCCAGAATTGTTTTTTATTTTGCACACAATGCAGAGTTATGTGTTTAATGTCGCATGAGCAATATCAGCACGACGTCACGGTGCTTGCTTATTGTTACGAGCAATCAGTACGGTGAAATAAACTTGTATGTGTTCCAACATTTGGAAAAATTACTAGTAGTTCGTGGTTTACATATATACTCTCCAACACGACCCTGAAACTCGACCGGGCGTAAAATCTTCAACCCGGCTTCGAAATGCTTCCACTCACTACAGTGCATACATGCTTAAAAAACGGCAGTCATCGCTCCACGTATGCGCGAGATATATGGGTCTCACATAAGCTTTAATTAGGTATTGTTTTAGGTGATTGGAAGGTATCGAAGGAGTCATCGGTGGTAATTAGTGCAAGTCGCCCCAGGTCAAACCTAATACTTTTGATTTCCATTACAAGAGCGCAATGGACTGTGCGAAAATCAATGCTTATCAACACAAATGCACAGCGCGACGTCCCTTTAACACTTTCAAGTCGAAAGTAGATGTTACCTGATGTTACACATACTATAAAGCTGATGGCATAGCATAATGTTTATTGTTTTTCATCTACGTATTGCGGGGAACATATTGACGTAACTTTGGGAGAGTCAATCCCATTTAGTCTTTGTCGGATGTTTTGGGTTCCGTTCGACATTATTTCTCAGACATGCTTCAGCTATATATTGACTATACTTGAACGCACTCTTTTAAAGTTGGTACAATGACAATGAACAGATGCTTTGGCAGACTTTGTTCAAACATTAAAAAAATGTTTTGTTTTTTATAAGTTGGCGTATAATCATTTGAAGCGGGAGGGTCGTCACCTGCTCACACGCGGGAGTTGAGTCCCAAGCGACGATAACAACACACGCTAAAAACGCAAAGGCTCATGGGTAGACCCTTGTTTGTAAACAATGACACGCTATGGCCATCTGACGCATGCGCAGGTGACGACTCTCTCGCTTTAAAGAATGTTGTTTTTATCAGTTGGTGTATAATCATACTGAATAGTCTCCCAACAATCCGTTATAATTTAAAGCACATTTTTCATAGTTGACAATGACTTGTTCGTTCGTTGACTGTACCAGTTTTCACTGATTCTAGTTGGAATCTTTATAAAATTGCGAAAATTGTCTCTGCCGCAAAATAAACAAGGGACTTATTTATTTCACGGTAACTCGGGTTTCGGGTTCGTGTCTAATGACGGCCAAGTGAATTTCGAATATTTTTTTTGTTTGAAATCTAACATTTTGGGTTTTGACGTAATTTGAATGTATGAATTGGCGGTATGTAATCACAATTGAGATTTTAGCTGTGATTCTCGAAATTATACCTGCGGTAACGATTTTTTTCACGCTGAGTATACTGTCGACGATCAACTGTCGGTTGGCCGCCCAATATCCGAGCACTAGTGGAATTTCTTAGTTCTAAAAACTTCAAAGTTGATCGCATTATAGAATTACGGGACTAAAACATTGCGCGATCCGACCCCAACCCCAAAATATTATATCACTAAACAGCTTTAAGCACTGAAGTGCGATTACGAAAAAGGGTGACACTTTTGAATAATAATGACAGTGAACAAAGTTTCAACAAATGGTGTGGCTAAAATATAGTCACGTGACGACCAAGCGATTGGTGGATTAATGGCCAAATGATTCGCTTCGAGTGAACGGCGGAATCGCTTCGTATTCGTTACTTCGAAAGTCTAGTTACGCGAAAATCTCCACACGTTGCCTCAAAATATAAAAGGTACCAACAATTAGCCTTATGTTGACTCGTAATTTTTAGATAGACAAGTAAATTGTGTTACAGACAATGACAAATGTTACTGAATTGAAACTAAATTATGCCACCACAGGCATAACTGTGAGAATCACAGCTAAAATGGTAATTGTGATTACTTCAATTGAAATTATGTCAAAAACCCAAATGTTAGATTGCAGAAAATACTAGAAATTAACTTGGCCGCGTCATTAGCCATGGACCGTTTCGCCATTCACACACTCCCATAATAAAAGAAAAAGAAAAAAGGGGGGATTGTATGCAAGTCTGGCGAGGCGACAAATAAGTCTAAACATGTAAGGGGTTCATTTCTAAAATTTCAATAGTCAAGGGAATCTTTTTTCACATGTTTAATGTCGCATGAGCAATACCAAGACGACGTGTTTGATTATCGCTACGAGCAATCAATACGATGAAATATACTTGTATGTGTTCCAGCATTTGGAGAAATTTATTCGTGGTTTACATATATACTCGACAACGCGACCGTGAAACTCGATCTGGCGTGAAATCTTCAACCCGGCTTCGATATGCTTCCACTCACTACAGTGCATAAATGCGCGAGACATATGGGTATCATATAAACAAAGATCAACGAGTACAAACGTTACTAAGCGAAGGAGTCACCGGCGGTAGTGCAAGTCGCGTCCAGGTCAAACCTCGTACTTGTGATTTCCATATACATTTTCAGTAATCGAAGAAGTCGTATTTTTGGTGTGTTGATATGGTGTGCGATATGTGTCAATTTTACCGTTATTCAAATGCTTAAACCACTTCTGGAGGTAGACTCTTTTTGTAAATATTGTTTCAAATTAGGCAGAGGTGGCGACACGAAACATTGCATTGAGGGGGGGGGGTTCTGCTCAAATTTTGAAATTTAGATCCGCTGAAACGCTATATCCTCCATTTTAGGGGAAACTTTGCTGACACAAAGGGTTTCAGCTTGCTTGGGGGGGGGGCAACAATTTCCGGAGAAGGGGCGCCGCCACCCCCTGCTCCCCAGTGTCGCTGCCACTGTAAGGGGTTAATTTTTGAGAAATTTAGTTTCCCGGGCCATGATTTTCATCAAAAAATGGTGTTTCGCATACCGGTATAAGAAAAAAATAATAATACAAATGTTTATGACCCCCCCGGCCTTGGAAAGTGTATCGACTCGGAATTTATTAGGATTTCGTCGTTTGGCATCCATGGAGCGGGCAGCGAAGGATTTTGTGGAAAAGAAATTGCTCTCAGGAAACAGCCACAAAATATTGCACAATAGTTGTAAAGAAAAGCAAAAAAACAAATGTATTGCAGATGTCTATAAAGCATGTACAAAATTGTTTCCAGCGCCCCCAGTTTTCAAACAGGTAACGCCTTAGCGCGCAATGGTATCTCCATAAACGTGGGTGATAAGGCGAGAAAAATGTATTTTTTTTACGAAATGACATTCATAATGCTAATTTCGTATTCTGTTGTTCCCTATGTAATTATAAAAAAATACAGTATTAACTTTCGCCACAAACGTTAGCGTTTAAAGGAATACAAATCTTTCTTTACATCGCATTCGGCGGATGTATTTTGGCAAATCGAATGTAAATTGCCGTGTAGAGTACAGCTGATACGGCACCAGACGGGAATTGGCTGCAGTGCTTAGTGGACGCGTTTTTTGTGACATTTCAATGTCGTCCAGCAAACATTTTTGACCAAACAGTAAATCTTTTTGTGGAGCATGCTAGTTTTTAAAGCTGTTTGGCCAGCAATGTGTCGCTGTATATTCGAATTGGACAACCGTGGTCGTGTTGTAGTTTTGGGAGGTATTTTGAAGCAGGGTTTTGTGGTTGGCTTCTGCGCCTGGTTTCTTGTCTTCACAAATATCATTGTTTGAAGGATTACAACTTGACTGCTGACTGTGGCCGTATTACGAGTGCGTGTTGACGACAGCTGTCACTCTTCAACATTTTTGTAAACTTTCTATTTTCGTTCGTTTTATTTGGGGAGGTAATTTCAAAAGCCGGCTTCCATCATGATGGCCGACAGAACGTTCTTCTTAAAATTGTCTAGTTTAGTCTAAATTCGGTATTCACTGCCTGGTGAGGTTGCTTTTTGTGTATTCTTTTCATCTGCGACCATAATATCTGCGACGTTTGAGTATTTTACGACACAGCAATGGGTCCAATATGGCAATTTGTTAACTTGTCTTGCTTTTAATCTTGACCTATTTAGTGGTTCGACTTTTATTGTTTATTGAACGTAATACTACAGCCAACATTTCCGATGGAAATACTATATCATGTGCATATGAAGTATGTATCGACCTTCACCAGTTTCTGTGCTGATGGTGTAGGGGACAAGGCCAGCGGGGCTAAGGCCGCTCTTGTTATTTTCTACTGGCTGTCGCGGTTTTGACATTAGCATTTTTGAGAAAATAACGTGCACTTGACTTGCGATTTTTATTGGTTAACTACATAGTGAAATAATGGCAGAAAAAAAGAGGCACAGGGCCAAACGCCAGCTCCACATTTTGTCACATATTAATATTAATTTGCAACAGCAGGTTATAAGATATACTCG
This sequence comes from Saccoglossus kowalevskii, assembly GCF_978046115.1. Classification (NCBI taxonomy): domain Eukaryota; kingdom Metazoa; phylum Hemichordata; class Enteropneusta; family Harrimaniidae; genus Saccoglossus; species Saccoglossus kowalevskii. The sequence continues at coordinate 10,399,037 of NC_140657.1, forward strand.
CATATTCGCAGTATTGCATGGTATAACAACTCACTAAAGTTCTATGAACTAACTCAAATAAAACAGACTGATAACAAGAGCTCCTGTTCATATGTCCTTAGTGGTTAAACAGAACCTTTATTTTTCCATCGAAATCTTCTATCGCAAGTGTTGCCAGGGCTCTCCAGGCGGTGAAACATTACTTTCCCGGGTGAGTCTGTTTGAATTTGATCTTATGGGCTACCAATCGCTTTCGCTCCTGCTGCACTTGTGCTGACATTTAAATTGACCTAGCTACTGCTGCATTAACAAATGCCCCCTTAATTGGTCTGTTTCTTACTTTGCTAGTGACGTCTTGACTCTTTGTTTCAAACGGTGGACTTCTATTTGCACGTTGGATTCCAATATCGTTTGCATGATCAATCCCCATGTGTTCTTGAAATGCTTCTTAAAATAAAGTTACTTAGTTTTTACCCATGCAACTTTAGTCACACACATATTTCTGATTACTCGAAAGCTGTATGTCAACTAAGGCTATTTCTTCTTGGCATGAGAATGCCTGTGGCATAAGCTAGTCTATAACACAGTATCAAATTCCATGAGGTAATACGAATAAGGGCAACTGAAATAACTCCTGAAGGTAATGCCCGTCACCGTGGAATTGCCATCTTTCATCTCCTCAATGATTTCAAAATTACTGACTAAGGTTTTCCTTGAGCTTGGGGAACAACCAGTCACAGGGAGCAAATTAAGGTCTGGACTGTAGGGGAGAGCGAGGAACTGTCTTGATACCCATTTTGGTTAAATTGTTGGAAACGCAATTTGAGTTGTGGACTGGTGCATTGTCCTGGTGGAAATGCCACCAACACCTTTTGAGACGAAATCTCTTTCGGAACTTCCTCAAGGCCCTCCACATAGTTCTTTGTTAACCATGTCGGTCTAGAGGGAAACCATACCTTTCATGTAAAATATAGGGATCATCATGAGTTTCAAAGTGGACTTACTCTGTCTGGCCTTCATAGGTCTGAGCAGGTCAGAGCAGTAGATCCAACATTCATAACAGGTTACCAGAGCCATGAGTACCCTTGGATCTGAATTGATAAGTTCTACTATCTCCCCTTACTGACGCTAATGCACATTTCCTTCTGTCTGTCACTGAGCACCCTTGGAACGAAATTCGCACAAATCTTGCGCATGTTCAGTTCATCATGAATAATCCTGTGCACAGTCCCCACATTGACTTCAATCTCGACGCTTGTCTCCAACATTTGATGGTCCTCGTCCATAAAGACCTCCCAAACCCATAGTCTCTCACAGACTCTGCCACCCTTGAACCTTTTGTGCCAACAAAACACAAATGCTCCACCCATGCAATTAGGTCTGTGTAGCGTTCTTTCCGAGCTTTAACACATTTTTTAAAGTCATGCTCTCCAAAAGTGTACTCCCATCCTGCATTTTGCCAAAAACGTCTAAGTCTCCTTAGACACGTGGTAATGACATATCAAAATGGGATGACTATAACAGTCTCTATGAAAAGTTCACAAAACTTATTGAAAGCACCTCGTAAAATCAGTTAATTCTCCTTGTTGCCACATGCTCTTTGATGTCAACATCTTTGCCACTCAGATTCTCTTATCTACATTCTTTGTTACTGTTCATATTGCACCCAGGTTCACCTGGTTACCCACATCTTTGCAAATTTATTTTAAAGTTAGAAGGAAAAAATAAGTTGTTGATCCTAAAAGCAGAAAGGCCAACAAATGTTCCTATGTATGCATTTTGTTGTACTAAAAAGCAAAAATATAGCTACAAAGCAGCAATTAACATCTCAAGGCTTAAAACCAGAGACAAATTGCTACATTCATGTTATGGGGTCTCGGGACGTACCAAAATTGTTAATGCTTTGTGTTTGCAGAGGAAATACAGCAATTACATATCTTGTTGATACACATGTAGGTACCATTGGGTTTTTATTAGTCCCCGTTCGAACGAAGCCCGAAAACGGGGACTTATAATTCGGTCTCCGTCCGTGCAGAGTCATATCTCAGACACCCTTGGACTGATTCTGTTCATTCTTTGCATGTGCCTAGTACTTTATGCGGGACATGCAGTGGTTTAGCGATTCGATTCAAAATGGCCGACTGGCAGCCATCTTGTTTTTTGAAAATGTATTTTGGACATGCTTTGTCAGTTGTCATTGAAACTTGGTACATAAATTATACATGTTAGGATACATGTCCATGACTATTTATTTCACAATTGGATCAAAGATGGCCGACTGGCAGCCATCTTTTTTTGAAAATGTATTTCGGACATGCTTTGTCAGTTTTCATTCAAATTCAGTACATAGATCATACATGTTAGGATACATGTCCCCAACCGTCCGTGAGTTCCTGAGTCTGTCTGTCTGTGTGTCCATCCGTCCGTGCGTCAGTATGTCCAGAGTCATATTTCAGAATCCTGTGGACTGATTCCGTTCATTCTTTGCATGTGCCGAGTACCTTATGTGGGACATATGCACATGCAGTGGTTTAGCGATTCGATTCAAAATGGCTGACTGGCAGCCATCTTGTTTTTTTGAAAATGTTGTATTTTGGACATGCTTTGTCAATTGTCATTCAAACTTGGTACATAGATTATACATATTAGGATACATGTCCATGACAATTTATTTTGCAATTGGATCAAAGATGGTCGACTGGCAAGCATCTTGTTTTTTTTTTTTTTTATGCGGTATCTTGGACATGCTGTCAGATTTCATTCAAATTTGGCACACACATTTACTTCATACATGTTAGGATGCATGTCCATGACAGTTTGTTTCAAAATCTGGTCAAGGATGACAGATTGACAGTCATCTGACTTTTTGGCCTTACTACTATATTTCCACAATTTATGTAGCATTTTCATTCGTATTTGACACATACATCATACATATCAGTGTGTTTCATAATCAGATCAAAGATGGCCGAATAACAGCAGTTTTTATTTTTGGCCATATTACTACTACATGGAACACGTGTTTTAAAGTAAATAAACAATCTGTTGTATACGCCACTTGGAGCTCAAGTTTCAAGGACCCGCTCGTGACAACCCCTCCGCTTTAATATGATGAGCACAAAGAGAACTTTCAACAATTTATGGGGACTGTCATTTTCAATGACTTGTCATGTATGCACCTTGGTTTTCTTTCATTAAGTTTTAGAGATTTATTTGGATTGCTAGTCAGTTTCGGATACCTCGAGATAATAAACAATTTGTATCAATGCGGATAGTTCACTGGTACTTTATGCATCTGTTCATTGTAGATAGGGTGATTAATTCAATATCGGCAATATACACACAATAAGGTGTTACTTTGACATCTCTTTGACCCCAAATCAGTCTATTCTTATTGTGTCGCACTATAGCTGGAGACACGTGGAGTGTCGCATAACTTATAGTTGACATGTCACATGATCTGTCAATTAAATTTGCAGATTGCTAAGAACCCATTAAGATGATCACAATTGCACAATCCTTATTGCTAGAAGTCACCACTTCGTTTGTAGTTATTATTCAATTACGATTTGTCCACATCCTTCATTGTCAAATTGACACAATTATTGAAACTGAATGGGGAATATGTCATTAACAATAATTGTAATACATGAAATCGTATCATTGCAGCTAAATAAAAGAAAAATTCATCAAAACGCTACAGAAATGAGTGTTTAGTAAATTAAATCAAGCTAGTAAATTTTGCATATATGGTATTGTACTTGTACTGCGAGGTCCATAAGCAAACTAACTCTTACTGACCCAAAGGAACATCGGTTCACGGCCAATTAGTGCGAACAGTAGATGCTTTGATCCTGGCTTCTGATCCTAACGTGCAAAGATCCGTGTCGTTACAATTCAAATGTTGTGCAAAACTTGCAATCCACTCAGTGTAATAGTGTCCACTGCAATTGGTAGGATAAAGTATAGTATACCGAGTTCAGACATCTGCAGATCGTCAAATAATTGACATAATCATTGTCAAAGCTGGACAACGACTATAGTGATAAACTTTGTGACTGCTAGTCTTCTTCATTCAACTATGACTCTATTGCCATTTTATCACTGAAGAGCTCAATATTGTGCAACATGCTAGTCTTAGGATACTCTTCTAACACTTAGGTTAAACATGACAGTCATAATGGGTCAAAGCTGTTAGTGCTGAATGCTGCCACATTCAAAAAGTTAAATCTTACATCTAGAGTAGACCCAAATCTATAGTCGGTTATATGGAAACACACTAGTGTCTTGTATTGTCTTTGCTGTTAAACTGCCAAAAATGTTTGTTTAAGATATTATGAGAGTTAAAACAAGGAACATAGGTGCATTTGATGCATAGGCTAACTATATGTCGATCATTCCAACATTGGGGATTTTCACTCCGAAGGAAGAACAGCGTCTTGCCCTATAAAGTTAAATTCATGCAAGTGTTCACCAAGGAATATTCATCTGTTCAACCGTCAAAGGTAGACTTTATCAATGTTTATATTTTCCCGAGAGAGGTATTGCAGAAGTTTAAATAACTTTTGGAAAAATTGTAAGCAATAAAGCAGTAAAGGGAATAGTGATAATTACTGATGATTTCTCATTTTAAGCAATCTTACCAACTGTTCATGAATCGTTTAAAGTATACCTCAAGAGTGCATTAGAAACTGGGCAAGTTTTGCTCCTAAGTTTTGCTGTGCCAATATTAAGATTTGTCGCATTGAGTGGATCAGTTATCAGTTCTAAATAAAATCTACTTGATAAAATTGTACTTTCAGACAGTTTTGTTTCCTTGCATTTGAAAATTTCTGCTTACAACTCTTACAAGGGGATATGGATTATAACGTTTTAAATCTTATTTGAAGCCAATAAACATTCCTTTGTGTAGTACTACATCAAATATGCTGGTGTCCAGAGAGAAATCATCCAACACACACCTTTATAAGAATGATTTACGGATAACATGTAATATTAGATTTTGAAGATAAGAGGCCAAAATAGATCTTTTGTCCTACCTTCCTTGAGCATTTTCACCTGTTCCCCATGTACTATATTAAACATTCATATGATACTTGGTACATACAAGCTCTGGGATAATACACAGACCTGATTAGTTTCGAGTTGAAAGCAATATATATAACTTTATCAGATCAATTAAACTTGGCACAAACACATGTAGATGCCTAGGGATAAGCCATATACATTTTCAGTTTAGGGTTAAATGTTGTCCATGCATATATTAATTACCTGTTAGTTCAGTGTTTCTTAATATGCATAAATGTAATGTCGTGGTTAATTTTATTGAAATTTGGGGGATATCTTGCATAGAGGGGGCAAGACATCACAAAATGTTGTTCATCTTTCATCTGATCTGCGTTACAGAGAAAGACTTACCATTTCATTTGCTGGCAATTGAGTATGGCGCCTAAAACTCGGCAATTCATTCCAGGAATTCAATATTTTTAATGTTTGTCAAATAATCCTCTAAACGTCAAAAAGACGGAAGGTTACGAGTTGTTTTAGCTCCGCTGTCAACTTTGTCAAGCGGAGCTTATCGTACGAGTGATTGTCCGACGGCGGCCATCGTTGTGCGTGTCAATGTTTTACTTTTTCGACTTCTTCTTGAAAACTACAAGCCTGAATGCTTTTGATACTTCGTGTATATGTACCTTTTCTTAGATCTGTTCATTTCATGATGATATCTTCAATTCTCTATTTTTTGGTAAAGTGATATTTTCGACTTCTTGTTGAAAACTGCAAGTCTGATCGCTTTGCTATTATATATATATATTGTTTATTTTCTGATGATATCTTCAGTTCAGCGGAGCTATCTCAGCCGACAGGCTGCTTGTTTCATTATCCTTCCTTACTAAGTCGACACAGCGAAGCTGTTCATATTACTGATTGTTCCTCGTCAACTTTACAATTTTCAAGTTTGATATTCAAGTAGATGGTTCTCTCAGATTTGTTCATTTCATGTCAAAATCTCAAATTTCGGTTTTTTTGCTGAATATTGTTTCTGATTTTTGGTCAAAATTGATATTTGATCTGAATGCTTTCTAATTTAGTATATAGGCACCTTGGGTGGATCTCTCTCAGATTTGTTTATTTTGTGATGATATCTTTACTTCTCTAATTTTGGTGAATATTTTTGACATTTTTGGTAAAGTGATATTTTCGTCTTCTCGTTGAAAACAAGTCCAATTGCTTTGATACTATACATATTGTTCATCTTCTGTTCTTTAATTGAAATGTGTATTGCTAACAGCGGAGCTATTTCAGCCTACAGGCTGCTTGTTTCTTTTAACGAGAACTTGCCTTAAGGCAAAGGTGAGGTGTACATGGTTAAATTATCAAAGCACGTTTGTAAACCTAATTTTGATGTTGTCACCATACATGATGAGCAAACATGATGCCTAGTTTCTTAGGTCTACAAAACGTGCATAAACTTTATTTGAATTGTTTGTTTGTTCACTCATAATCCGATTTTTACGTATCTATATAGCTATAATTTTAACAAGCAATCACGTTTCATACTTCGTCACATTTTCATTGAGACAAATTAAATAGAATAACCATGGTATGTACATTGCCAAATGCTGTTTCAATGAAGTTGACAGTGCTTTAACTTAGCACTATAGGAGCATGGCTCATAGGCAAACCTGCAACCTGGCAAATCTTCAATTTTCTCTCCTAGTCTGTAATTACATCATGGTACTTGGATAGTGTTGTTTAGTCTTGGAATCTATACCATCGTGATTCTGGCACCTTTATCAACAGGCACAGACAATCAAACAAAAGTCGCATGTTACAGGTTTGCCTGAATAAAGTAATAATAATAATAATAATAACTTTATTGCATCCTTAGAAATACAATGTTTCTATCAGTTAATAGCAATAAAGATTAGTTGTGATAACTATTACTACAAAAAGAAAGTTAGCTGTTAAAAAAAAAAAAAGATAAAGCAAGTGTTACATAGCAAATGGCATTTTTATTTCTTGATTGAAATGCATTATGAATATAGTTGCCACTTTTTTTTATTATTACATCATCTTTTGAAGTCATCAAGAAATTAAATTTCTGGAGATCATCCTGGGTTTCTTGTGGAAATATAATGTCTTGTATGATTTGTTGGCGTATTACTTTATATTGTGGACATTTCATAACAAAGTGCAGTTCGTCTTCTATTTCATTCTGTGAACATTGTTTGCAAATTCTATTTTCAGTAGGTATTTTTGGTTGCATATGTCTCCCTTTTTCTATTGCTAAAATGTGATTACTAGTTCGAAATTTTGTCATTGAAATTCTTTGTTTCAAATTTAGCACATCTAAGTATTTTTCAAAATTATAAGAGTCTTTGAATTTTTCATAAGTTCTCAGCTTTGTTTTTTCAGTTATATTTTTTCTCCAGAAATTTATGTATTTTTGTTTGACAACTTTGCCAATTTGCTGTATATGTTTTGTTAGCCAATCATTCTGTTGTTCTCGTGAAAAGTTCATGTTGTTCATCATTTTTTGTATTGAAGAGTACCATTGTAAATTGGATTTCTTTTGTTCAAGGTATGCTTGTTTTGTGATTATTGTCTGGTAATTTACTGATACGAGTCCAGTATTTTATTAAATTGATCTGAATATCTACTAAGAGTGGGAATTCTCCTACTTCGGCTCTGCATGCAATGTTTGCCACAAATTTGTTCAGTCCTAGTAGTTGTTTGTAAAAATTCAATTGTGTTTTTTCTGTTATTGTTTTGTCCCATTTGTTGTAATCTTGAATTTCATGGCCCCAGATTTCAGACCCGTACAATAATATTGGTTGAATACACCTTTTAAAAAGATGGATGAAAGTTCTACAATTTGTTTCTGGTGGTAGGAACTGTTTCAATGCATACATTGCTCTGGCTGCTTTATCTGCTAAATTTTGTTTGGCTTCAGTGTAGCAGCCATTTGACTTTAAATTTATACCCAGGTAGTTGTACATATCTATACAGGTAATATTTTGTTCATTATAATAGAATTTTTCTGTCTTTTTCAGTGTTCCTCGTCTGAAAATAACAACTTTTGTTTTTGTCAGATTTACCTGAAGTTTCCATTTATGACAATAAACTTCTAAACTATTTAGTGCATTTTGTAGACCGTTTTTTGTTTCAGATATTAACACTAGATCATCTGCATAGAGTAGGGAACTAATTTTACAGTTATTCAATGTAACCGGATCTAATGATTCATCTTCTAGTGATTTATTTAAGTCATTAACAAACAAATTAAAAAGCATTGGGCTAATGACACAACCCTGCCTAACACCCTTGGTCGTTTCAAATATGGGTGTAATTTTATTTTTGAAACGAATGCATGATTTTGTATTTAGATACATATTTTTAATGATGTTATACATTTTACCATTTATACCATTATTAAGTAATTTATAGAAAAGCCCTTGTCTCCAGATTTTATCGAATGCTTTTCGAAAGTCTATGAAACACGAGTACAATTTTCCCTTTGATTTCAAGTATTTGTTGACAATAGTTTTCAATACAAATATCTGATCTGTAGTACGATATCCCTTACGGAATCCTGCCTGGTTATTGTTTATAATGTTATTATCTTCGGTATATTGACTAATTCTAGTGTTAATTATACTACAAAAGGTTTTACCTACACAACTAGAAACAGCTATTCCTCTATAATTTTCTGGGTCAGTTTTGTCTCCTTTTTGAAGATATGAGAGAATACTAATGTTCCAAAGATCTGGATAAATACCTGAGTCCAGGATTATATTAAATAATTTATGTAGTGGCTGAATTAGGAAGTCTGAACTGTATTTAAGTAATTCTGGGCAATAACCATCATATCCTGATGATTTTTTACTTTTTAGTTTTTTAATGGCTAGCCTAATTTCTTTTTCAGTATGTTGATTGTAGATTTTAGAAGTGAATTACTTTCCATACTTTATTTAATACATACATGAACAAGAAGTGTTAGTCATATTTATTATAACAATAATAAACGAACCACAAAGTCATATCGAATGTATGAAACAAGTAGATCATGCATACCTTCTAAAACAAATATGGTGTTATGAGAATGCATGTAATTTTAAAGTCTTTGAAATAATTTTGTGACTGGGCAAAATAACTTGTTTCAACCGGGGGGGGGGGGGGAAACATTGTGATTAGTTTCCACTAATCAGTACAATGGCATGACGCCCTGGATGCAGACACCATGAGCATAACGCATAATGAAGCAACTTCGCACCACATGCCAATAAACAAATACAAAAACGCATGTTAAAATACGCAAATAAATGTTAAATAATGCATGACACGTACATCCACCTAAAGCAACCTCTCTAATGGAAGGTACACGTACGCAGTAGATGCACATGTGTACGCAAGAAAACCTAGCTAAATGTGGCTTATTGCGTATACAGAGTTATACAATAAATTAGGTCTATACACGACAGGTACTTAAAAACCAAATTAAATAAGATTCCCAGCCGTGTACTGTTCTTGAAAGTACGCGAGAAACACTTGATACATAAATTCTGGTGGGAATTTAACACTGCATCACGTTCTCGCATAAAATTGTGGTAAGGACATTTAAATATCTCATCTGCGCATCACTTATGACTGTCTATTGGGAAGCCCTAGAAAACATTGCAGTTTAAATGAAATGCACTTTTTGTCAGGCGCCACAAGATTTTTGTTTCTTCTAGAATTTCAAATGACTGCATGGTATCTCAACACACTTATCTTCGCAATGAAAAAAAACGACATGAAACAAACTTAAAGCCTTCAATGAATGTATCTCTCGTGTACAACCTAATTTAAACCAATCCATGAGGTTCGTAAATTGATGATGCATGAAACTACACTTCGAACGAACATGTACAAGAATGACGAGATGACACTTGAGAAGGGTCGTGTGAAACTGGAGGCATGAGGATACGTATTTGAAATGCAAATTAATTTTGCTACGTACCTTTTGCGTATCTATCGGTTACTAATTTGCATATCCCGACATTTCTGTTGGGGCACCTTCCGCGTAAAGGTCCTAGAATATGTCTGGTGTCTGAAGTCATGTATGGGCAAATGTAATTTTAGCAAGTACAACAGGTAAACATAACCACTATGCAATAATTGTCGGGAATATTAGTGTGTTCCCAGCATTGTTTTATCCCATTGAAAATAAATCTAGTCTTCTACAGGGTGTTTGGCTTTTCAGAGAGCATTAAATTATCAGTACAGACATATAATACTAGACATTTGTATGTGTTCCTCTTTAGTGATTTGAGTATTAAGACAGTTTTTCTGAAAATTTAAATTTTCGCACTGGTGTTTGTGAGTTACAATTACTTGTATTATTTGTTTGACTTTGCGGTAAATAATATAATTTTCCTGGGTACCTGTCCTGTATATCTGCCTAGAAGTTGAGTTTCTCGAGTACTTTCTGGTATAATACGCGGCCAGTTGCGTATAGATTTTCTTTTCTTTGGTTCTCGAGTACCTGTCACGTATATACCGAATTTCTTGAGTATACTTTGCGTATACGCGCGAGAACCATATTTATAGCTGGGTTTTTAGTCCCCCTTCAGGCGAAGCTACTAGAATTACTTTCTTTCTCATTTTCAAGTTCTCACATTTTCGCAGGGACTGTGTAAATGTCAATGAAACTTGGCAAGCTGATGAACAGATCTGAAAATCCTAAGTGGGTCCTTTTCATGATTTTCATCCAAAATTACCTCTCTACTACACTGACAGAGCAACTGAGCATGCTCAGAATAAATAATTAGATTAGATTGAAATGCTATTGTTTTTAGTGATGTCATGACCTCGTCATGACCTTGATCTGAATCGGTGACAGACGGGTCGTACCATTACCAATCTCAGTGGAAAATGTTGAGGGTGTCAGGGCTACATTTTGATGGGAATTATAGTGGTGATAATGAAACAAACCCGGTTCTTGGTAATATACAAAGGCCTGAAGAAGTCAAGTTATTATTAAAGATACATCAATGTTTATTCAGATTTATTAATGCAATTTCTTGAGTATGTATACTTGTGTACTCTGAGATATTGGTCGGGGGTCAATGAAAGTTTTCAGTTATCAGATTAAGTTGCACCCACATGGAGTACATATTAATTCAATTGTTTGCAGATGTTCCATGTATTATTTTATAATTAAATAACAGGGACTGATATTTATGTCTTGTCTCGTGTACTGTTGCAGAGTACAAAATACCTATCGGACATCTATTGTATACCTATCAAGTACAGGGACTTTCCATGAAGGATCTTGCTTAGTTTCCTCTGCAGTTTTATTAACATGTCCACGATATTCTTCAAAAACTAAGAGGGTACAAAATTAATCGCTAATATTATTGATGTCAGCTCCTGAATTGTCAATTTATTGCAATTAATCTACTGGTCAAAAATACTATCGAAAATACTTAAATTTGTTGCATTTATTTCCAATGACGCCAATTCAAGCATTTTCAACGACCACTCTGTACTGCTGCGTTCCCACACCAGCCAACAAAATAAATTTGATTTAATTCTCCGAAACAAAATCTAAATTTGAAATAATAATGTCACATCTACACAAGCATACTTGTAATTGACAAGTAGCCTTTCATTTGGCTAAGTACTGAGGCGAATTCCAGGTTACCATATGGTTTGTAGCTCAACGTACAAGCATATTCACCTTTTTCGATTTACCTCGAAATGATGTGCTATAAAGTCTTGTATCCTGCTCTAATAGCGCCAGATATATTGTGCAGTGGTGACACACATTTGGTCGTTCGCACTCGACAGAAAACATGACTCGTATGGGTGGACCTTCAAACCGTTAACGACTCCAGTTTCATGTCTCCTCAGATACAAATCAATCGATGAATTGACCAGTAACAAAATAATTTAAAAAATCGCGTCGCCTAAATGGGAACTAAAACATGTTAAATAAGTGTCTCTATGAATATAAATTTGATAAACTGAATTTCAAATTAAAAGATAGATTAGCAGCAGATGGAGGCTAATTCCAGAGAATGTTAGCTTTACGGCCACACATTCGATATGAATTGGTGAAACAACAACGCGGCTGTCAGATCCCGCGGAAGGGGTACTTGACTGCCTATATGGTATAGGTGTGCAGCCTGCACTGCAAAACCCAGAGCCCATTTTAGTACAAACATGTATATATACCTCATCTTAGACCAAAGTACGATCTTGGCATATTAAAAGTAGACCTAAGTTATCTTAATAAATGCATATACTTTGTGAATTTCATAAAATATGGAGATGAATACAGGTGTCGTGTATATCACAATTGAAAACAGGATACGGAACTTAACAAGCCTGGTAGTGTATACACACTCTGCAGTTAGGGAATAAAGTGACAGCGAGACGATATACTCGTACTTCAGCTATGGATAGTATTTATTCTGGAGAACATAACATGTATCATGGAGAGTTTGGTAACAACTGGTAATTAAAAGGAATCGCAGTATTTATAGACCGTCAATAATTCACACCGTGTAAACAAATTGTGGCGTTATATATATATATAATTATACTAACGTAATAGAAAACACTCATAAGTGGCCTTGATCATTACAATGGTTTAAAGCAGTCAAGGTTGTGCTAGTTTTTCATAGCTTGCAATATCAAAACAGAAACACATTGGACTAACACTAAAAGAATATATGTATATATGCTGAAAGAATACGAGTAAATACGAATCAATAACTGTGACTAAATGTTCCCGATATACTCCCGGGGCCGAAAGACAATTCCTGGCAATTATCGATAGGAAAACAATATTATTGATTCTTGAACGAAAAATACATGAATATACGGTAATAAAAAGGAAGAATACCTGTAAAAAACAAATAATGATAAAGGAGTCCGCGAGTACATATACACACAGGTTGAGTTGTCAGACTTGTAAAATAAATGTATTTGATTAATCAAAGAAGTTCTTTCTTGGCTAATTTCCTAATCCATTTCGTGGCCTGAACAGCGGCCATGCCTTGAGGACGTTGAGATATGAGTGGTGAATTTTCAGCATTTGATTGTGTCATCTATTGTTTCCATCAAAACGATTGGCGAGGATGTCGGGGAAAATCGGGACTCCTTCAGGCAGTGATGTATTAGCTGAATTCACTTCACTCGTCTCCAATGGGTATAGTTTGGTGATTGGGTGGTTTGAAATTTTCTGACGCTTGCCCAATGTTGATTTTGTAGAATGTCTCGGGTCATATTTACGTCGAGTTCTCGTATGGAAAGCAGAGATTTGCTTTTGTTCGGCTGGAAGGGGTTGGGCCTCATTATAAAATGCAGCAACTGTGGACTGAAGGTGGTCGGGATTGTACATAGATTGTTCACCTCCGACTGACAAGACTTGTTTTCATTTGAAACGGCTTCGCTTAGTGTAGGTAATGTCCACGCTCCTTTTCCGTGAGCCCTCGCGAGTTGTCGTTGGAAATTGAGCAATAGAGAATCATTGGAATAAGCAATAGTCCATATTGAGATTTATCTTCTCAAACTACTTTCAGGCCTGTATAGTTGCCTCGAGTCCGTCATGAAAATGTCGCAGACTTGAGGAAGTATTGTCCGGTCGTGATTGTTCCCATAACGAGTTGTTTCTGACCATATCTTTCATTGAGTAGATCGAACGCAACTTTGTAATTTCCCTCGGTTGTAGGCAGTCCTTCAATTAGTCGCCTCGCTTCACCACCAACGTAACTACGAAGGTGAACAAACTTCTGAATATCCGTCAGTTGTGGGTCGTTGAGAATCACAGATTCGAAATTATCCTTGAATTGAATCCACAATAAGGGGTCGCCATAGAAAATGGGTATTTCCAACTTCGGTAACTGGACAGACTTGTATCGTATTATCGGTTGTTGAGGTCCCGGTTGAGGTGCTTCGAGGTCTTGGATTTGTTGTCGTTCTGTTGCAATTCTCAGCCGACCCGAAGAGCTGTTTTCTTCGATGAACATGCGTATGTGGGTGCACCGTCTTGAAATGGCGGTTTCGTTATCCATTGTGTCAGTGAAGTCAAGATGATCCGCATCAACCACATCGATCACTGCTTGTTTTGTTAAGATAAATGTTTCCAGATGTCGGTCGATGTCTGGTTGACTAACGGCGATTTCTCTGTAAGCGGTCTCCTTGTCGAGTTGGTCGTTGCATTGTTGAACCATAGTTTCGACTGTATCAAGCACCCCTGTGAGAATTGTCCTATCTTTTCTTCAGTGTAGTTAAATTCGGCATGATGACTCGTTAGATCCTGGTCTCGACACCAAATTGTCGTGTATATCACAATTGAAAACGGGATACGAAACTCAACGAGCCTGGTAGTGTATACACACTACGCAGTTACGGGATAAAGTGACAGCGAGACGATATACTAGTACTTCAGCTATGGATAGTATTTATTCCGGAGAACATAACATGTATCATCGAGAGTTTGGTAACAACTGGTAGTTACAAAGGAATCACAGTATTTATAGACCGTCAAGGATTCACACCGTGTAAACAAATTTTGGCGCTATTTATATAATGAATGTTTTCTATTACGCTAGTAGAAGTGGCCTTGATAGCTTGCAATATCAAAACCGAAACACATTACACATTGGACTAACACTATATATGCGGAAAGAATACGAGTACATGTTTCCGATAACAGGCAAGTCCCCTGGCGGAGTGAAAAGTGAGTTCTGAAATATATTATTGGTTTAAACACATGTCAGTCATCTGTTTATTATGCTTAACATCATATATTATGTACGAGTTTGCTCTGAATATTACACGTAACATCACGAGTGTATTCCCAGGGGTGTGATTTTCCTGTAGGTGTACTATATGAAACTATATGATATGAAATACAGTTGTGTCGCTTTTTGTAATTACAACATTATTTACTCGTCTACTTTACTAAATTACGTGTTGACGAACCAGGGGTACACTAATTATATATCTTAGTGCATTGTACTTCAATAACATTTTAGCAGGCAATACGTGAGAACAGTTAAATATTTTGTGAATTTAAATGGCATGCCTAAAGTACATCTGAATTGCTCTGCGAAAATTGAATCATGCCAAATCATAATTGTCATTGATAATGGTAGTTCCGTTCCTTACAGCTAATAATGTAAATTATACATGTTGATATACTGCATTGTAAATATTTGTTCACGAAATTTAAACAGAACATTAAAATATGCCTTTATAGTTTGCATTGTCAAAAATTGAAATACTTCGATAGTGTTACACTTCAATAATTTGGAAAACATACCATGCAAAATTGTAAATCTGTATGTATGAAAAGTGCACCGGCCTGTTATACACTGTTAAAAGTATCCTATTACAACAAACCAGGTGGTCGTCTGTGGTTGCCAATCGACTCGAATGGCAATTCACATGATGCTTACTACTATACTTGCACCTTCTTTTCTTAGGTCATTTATATGGAACATTGGGGCATTCACGCTTGGAATGATGATGACGATACTTCCCAGTTCGTGTCCTGTCAATGAACAATTTGATATATAGGAACCTGTTTATTTCAAGACTGGTATGGAGGCTTGCGCTGCCTTGTCTGGATATATACAGGAGTTAGCACAATAGCGTTATTATCATTAAAACTGTCCCTGAGCTGTTGAGATGTACACTTATGTGCCAAATAAAGCAATACAACTAACTGTCTTTAAGTGCATCATAGTTATATATTGCCTGTACTCCACTCACGGGGGACCTTTCGTCGACAGCGGTTGTTGCTCAGCTGTATGCTACAATTGCGTTTGTGATGTTGCTTGCCGGTCGTGGATTGAATGAGTCTTACTTGCCAGTTAAAATGTTGCTCATCTGACATTGGCGATCTTTATTTTGAACTGATCCATATGAGTATCGGTTTAGACTGCTGACATTATTGTGTCTACTCAGTTGTGCTGCTGTTTTTGGTACACCGGCAACTAGGAGACGATAAATGCAAGTTTTACTCAGTTTGTCAGTTAAGTCTGCTGCTTTTGACATTGACTTCATAATTATAGTTTGCTTATTTATGCCCATAGGTTGTTTTCGAAATTATATTCCCTTAGCGATGCTACATGGACATACTAGATTCCAAAGTAGAATGGCGCTGAACTGCAATTCGGACTTTCTGGTCGATGAGCTGCATATGTTTTGTAGACAAGTTGTGAACTGGGCAAATGTCCGGCGTTTTTGCTGTAGAATACGCCTTCGGTGCAAAGCTCCTAGTATTACTAGGCTCCCCGTGGAGAGTTTTGGTGAGTCACTATATACTGGGAACTCTATTTTCGTCACTCTTTAGAATTACATCACCCCATTCCATCTGACGGTGTTCATTTTGTACCACACTGTTGATGAAGGCTGTTGCGGAGTCTACACCAAGGTACCTAGCATTCAATAACGCCTTGATAGTTTGTGATTTGTTAGGCAAATCCAGCAGCCTTCAGATGTTTCCTTTTAGCGGCCATTGTGCCACGATAAATGCATCGTCACGAATGATGCTTACCCAGTAATATTTTTCACGCAAATACTGGCCGAACGTTTTTGATACGATGGTATGAAACCCGGCTCATATTCGGCGAAGCAAAAAGGCGTGGGCTGGGAACGTGAGCTGGGTTTAGACCGTCGAGAGACAGGTTAGTTTTACCCTACTGATAAGGTAAAGTAGGAAAGGGCCCCGATAAGAACAACCACCATGACAAAAAGCGATGACAGGAAGAGAAACCGGGGAGACGACAGATAAGAAAATCAGTGAGACACCAGGACAGGGCAACAGACAGACAACCGGGGGGGGGGGGGAGAGACAACAGCAGGAACGAAACCCATGCGGAGGCAAACGAGAAGCACGGCCAGAGGGGTACAGGAAATGAACATGGGGAGGGGAAGGAGACAGAGGAAGAGACGGAAGAAAACAGAAGTTGGAGGAGGGAGACAAAAGAAGAAGAGAAAAAGAAGAAAAATGGTGGTGATGAATAATAATAATATGGAAATGATAATCATGATACACCACCAGCCTCAACAATAGCACAAAGGAGAACAAAAGGGGATGGAGATGGGTGAAATGAATGATGCCCTGGCTCCCCGGGGACATTGCTCTTCCTCCTCCATGATTTGCTGCAGATCCACTTTTGGTAATAAACAAAAAATATATAAATAGTATATCAATATTGTTTTCACGAATTTCATCACAGACATCCTATCTCAATAAAATTATCCCTAAAAGAAACAAGTTCACACAACGCTATTAACCCCCTGGCATTCATGTCTCAGAGAACATGTATCATCCGTACTAGATTTTAAACTCAAAACTTTCCACAAATTCAGCTACCAGGTGTGCTAATTATTAGTCAAAAGGTCCATTGGGCATATTTTGTATTACATTGCTAAATTAGTGTTGACTAACAAGATGTACACTAATTAATTATATATCCCAATGACTAACAAGGAGTATACTAATTGTATATCCCTGTGCATTGTATTGCAGTATCAGTTTTAGCAGGCATTACGTGTAAAGTTGAATATATAAAATTTAAACGGCATGCCAACAGTACATCCGAATTGCTGTATTGTAAATTATACTTGTTAAAACACTGTACATAATTTTTACATGAAATTCACAACTCATTCTGATCGGTTCCTACTAGACACGCGACCTTTATGTGAACGAGTGACGCGGTCAGTGTTCAGCGATTTTTATGCTGGAAAATATCCCAGAACAACATAGATTGCATAAGCCCTCCGAGCAAAAACCCGAACCCTGCACGCAACCGAGACATAAGTAACATTTTGCATGTGGGTTCCAATCTGGTAAATTCTGTGCTCAACCACTACAAACTCGCCTCACAACTTGAGGGGACAAAATCGGCGGAGTGGTAAATAAAATGAAGACTAAGAATTACAGTTAGAAAAGGTGTCGCAACTGAGCCAACACGTGATGAAGTTACGACACTGGGTTTTATTTCTTTGTTGTGAAAAATGCTACACACAAAAGGGATATCGACACAAGGGTAATAATGACATGGAAAACTTATCATTGGCAGAATCGCTGAATTAATGCCTACAATTCAAAATAGTCATTTTGACTGACGGAGTCTATGGTGTATGGAGTCTATTGAACGTAGTGAATAATACAACTGACTGGACTGGATAATACAAATCCTCCGGTGGAAGAACACTTGATGAGACCATCGTACTAGGATATATCTCCGAAATAATAATTCTAGGATGATCGATCGGGTAGGGGCAGAATTTACTGACCTATGGGTAAAGACTGGTAATATATAGATATAAAATATTTTTATCGGAATCGCACTCGTATAGTGATGTTGAAGCGTCATGCCTCCCACCAAAGAAAGCATCCCTAGGGGATATGGAATCCTGGATATCTAATTTTTCAATGTAGAACTGCATATCGTTATCCTGCATCAGCATTTTTTTTATATTCACAAGCCCAGATTTTGATATATTTATAACCTAAAGAAATTAAATCTTTAAATTTTCTTTTTTGGATATTGCGCATACAACTTCTTCAGTGCTATATTACTAAGAGGGTGAGGTACATTAACCATTTCAATCCCATGATGGAATATTTGACTTTAGGTTTGTAGCCTTGCGATGGTATTACCGGTATAGTATATGGTGGCAAGACATTTCTATGGAAGAGGTTACAAGCACTGTCGATAGTCATAAACTATCGAAAGGATCATCTCCCTCATCCGTATACTGTTTTTTGAAACATTGATAAACAATTTCGGAGAATTTCAACATCGCTTTTATGTTTGAAATTAAAAACTTTATCTGAATTAATTTGTTCGGTATGCCAGGATAGAAATTCTTCGTGGGTTTTACTTCAGGGTATAGGGCCTTCCTATTCGAAATTTTCTGGCTTATTAAATTTTTGAAGAAAAAAGTTTGAACGTATCAGGTACTTTTTCAAAAATTATTGATAGGAAATTAAAAACACTAAAAATCGAGTTCGTGTGTATTCAACTTTCAGTCATAATTTTCGTTCCGTTACTGTGGGCAGGAAGTATTTTTAAGTAAATATCGCATAATAAAGTATGAATTGTTAGCTCTGAAATTGTGCACGAACATCGTAGCATACATATTTTCAGACGAAATAAGCCAATTACAAAATTTATCGCTAGTGTCGAGGCCATAAAAAACGAATTCACGTTCATCACGGGTATCGCAAGCAAAATCATTACCGAATTCTTATGTGATGCATCATGTTTTGATGGGTATAGGTTTCAAAATCGAAAAAAAAATGTTTAGGTGTTTTACTTTTCAAATCCTCACCCTCTTCCACAGTATCATCCAACTTGTTAGGATTGTGAAGATTAATTGTAACATCGTCATCGCCACCCCTCTTTTTCGTTTTCTTATCAGGAACAGTTCTCATGTAACAACTATGACTAGGTGTGACGACGATTCGACATGCGTTACAGAACGTCCCCTCACAGATATGACCGCGAACTTCACGCTTAAGTTTTACGTTAATAGTAAATTTACATTCCGCATATTTACAATATGTCGTACAAACGCTGCTGCCTTTGTAACTTTCTTTCATGGTTTGTAAAACATACCTTAGACCAGAACTGACGATTAAAATCAGTACATGGTATTGGCTCCTGTTTCTCACAAATGTCGTCGGGACATTTTGTTAGGGAGGAGTAACAATAGAAACATGTTTTGTGACATTTGTGATCGCATTTCTATAACCAATCCTACATGTATGACAAAAATAATTCACATTATAAAAACCTGTCATAGATGTTATGCAATGGTAATGATCATCTACGTGTATAAATAAGTGGGTTGAAGTTTTTAGCCGAAATTATATTCAGTTGGTAATATGGAGAGAGCACTTTTTGAAACTTTGCCGCCTCTTCCGATCCACACATTTGTTCAGTTGACACACCAGCGTCCCGATGTAAATCCAAAGAACATCTGAATCATGCCAAATCATAATTGTCATTGATAATGGTAGTTCCTTACGGCTGATAATGTAAATTATACATGTTGATACATTGCATTGTAAACATTCAGTTATGCAAAAAATATGCCTTTATGGCATGCTCTGTCAAAAGTTGAAATACTTACACTTAGTGTTACACTTTAATAATTTGGAAAACATACCATGCAAAACTGAAAATGCACCAAATCAATGAAATATTCAAACATTTAAAGTAAATCGTTTTGAAAATCTGTATATATGAAAAGTGCAATGCATTGTTAAGTATCCTATTGGAACCAACCAGGTGGTCAACTTCTGTAGCAATTCATCATGACACTTTTTTTTTCTTTGGTCGTTGATATGGAAAATTGGGGCATCCGCTTTTGGAATGATGATGACGATACTTCCCAGTTCGGTGTCCTGTCAATGAAACATTTGATATATAGAAACTTGTCAAAAAGCACGTTTATTTCAAGACGGGTATGGAGGCTTACACTGCCTTGTGAAGATATATACAGGAGTTACCACAGTTGAATTTGAATCTTTAGGTGATAGTTATGGTTTTATACATACAAATCATTACATCTGTCTCTAAGCTGTCATGATGTTACAGGGCTGTGCCAAATAAAGCAATAAACGTGAAATATAGTTGTATATTACTTGTACTGCACTGAAGGGATGACTTTCGTTGACAGTGGTCGTTACTAAGCTGCATGCTAGAACTGAGTTTGTGACGTTGCTTGCTGGTCGTGGATTGAATGCGTCTTGGTTACCAGTTAAATGTTGCTCATTTGGCGTTGGTAATCTTCATTTGGAACTGAGTATCGTTTCAGACAGCTGATATTCTTGTGTCCACTTATTTGTGCTGCTGTGTTTGGTGGTACACCGACAACAAGAAGACGTTGAAAGCAGGTTTTACGTGTACTCTTGTTACTCAGTATGTCAGTTAAGTGCGCTGCAATTTTACATTGACATGATCATAGTCGACTTATTTATGCCCATAGGTTGATTTCGGAATTATATTCCCCTAGCGATGTTACTTGGGACATACTCAATTCCAAGGTAGAATGACGCTGAACAGTAATTCATTCCGTCTGGTCATTGAGCTGCATATGTTTTCTAGTCACGAACTGGGCAAATTTTCAGGGTTTTCGTTTTAGCATATGCATGTTAGCAGGCTCCCCGTGACGAGTTTTGGCGAGTCTCTCATTATATACTAGGATCTTTCTCGGAAACCTCCTGGTACCTCGCTGATTTTGATGCAGGTGGATCTACCGAGAGCCCTTCAGAGTAATAAAACTCAGTTTCTAGTTGGTCAACAAGTATTAAGTTCTCCCAATCGTAGTATTCCATGTGATGTACACCTAATATGCCAAAAATGTTGCTGAACGATTTGAACCGGATAAAAATAGACGAAAATTTGTTTACAAAATAAAAAGTTTGGTTGCCAATGGCAATACTATGTTCATGTGAATTTCGACTGTGAAAATAACGAAAACATTATTGCATGGGTGATATGCAAATTTGTTTTAGTCAAAATATGTACCCCAAGAGAAAAACATCGTAATTCTTGATATTGTTTATTTCTGCTATGTTTCGAAAAACGGTTCTTCTGAAGGGATTACTTTGTCAGACCTTATTGTATATGGGATGTGGAAATACCGATTTTGACTTCAGGGACCAATCAAAATAAACTGCAGTACATTGTAATAATATAACATCCTACCTGGCTGAATGTGCTGGTTTACAAACCACAAAAAAATAGGAACCTGCACAATATGAAAAGAACGAACGATTATTCAATGGTGATTAACAATTAGAAACAAAACTATTATCCATTTTATTTCATTATTACAATTATTATTCAACTTTGTATGGTGTCTAGGGAAAATTGTATCATTGAGCTAGCAATAAAACGATTGCGTTGCACAAGACTCTGACTAACGATGATGAATCTGACGCTAATTTTGTTCGGCAAATTATGATAGACGTGTTTCATTATGTGTGCAAAATGTTTTTCATTCACCAGGATGAGAGACATGCTGGAACATTACGAAGAAAAGTTCTATTTTTTTCGCAATGACTTCATTTTCAGAAACATGATTAAATTCCTTAAAGCACTGAATATCAAAACAGTCATGTCATTATTCACTATTATAGCATTGAGACTTACCTGCACAGGGGAGATCGGGGACAACAAGTAGTAGCAGGAGAAGCAAAAAAACGGGAGCGGGAAGGGCCCCGAAAAGAACAACCACCAAGTCGATAATGAAAAGCGACGACAGGAAGAGAAACCAGGGAGACACCAAGGGAGGGAAACAACGGACAGACAACAGGGGGCAGGAGAGACAACAGGGGAAGAACATGGAGAGACAGCAGGAACGAGACCCATGTGGAGGCAAACGTGCAGGCAAACGAGAAGAACGGTCAGAGGGGGGCAGGGGAGGGTGGAGACAAAGAGGAAGGTGCGGAAGAAAGCACAAGTTGGAGGAGACATAGGTAGGAGAAGAAAAGAAGGGAATCATATGAAAATGATAATTATGACGATGATCGGCGACATCATCACCATCAACACCACCAGCCTCATCATGCTCAACCGCAACAATAGCACGGGGAACAAGATTGAATGGGGATGGGTGAAATGAATGATGCCCTGGCTCCCCGGGGTCTTCTCTTTGGAGGCATCGCTCTTCCTCCTCCATGATTCGCTGCAGCTCCACTTTGGTAATAAAAGAAAAATATATAAATAATATCAATATTGTTTTCATGAATTTCATAACAGATATCCAATTTAAATGAAATTATCCCTAAAAAGCAAGTTCACACTACGTTATTCACTACCTGGCATTGTAGATGAATGTCCATGTCAATTACCTGTCCACAAGTAACCATTAATAATATACTATGGTGATGAACGGGGAGACACTAAATTAGTGTTGACGAACATCGGGTATGAACGGGGAGACACTAAATTAGTGTTGACGAACAAGGGGTACACTAATTATATATCCCAGTGACTAACGAGGAGTATACTTATTATATAGCTTACAGTAACAGTTTCAGCAGGCAATACGTGTCAAGTTGTGTATATAAACTTTAAACGGCTTGCCAAAAGTACATCTGAATTGTAAGTTATACATGTTAATTAATTGTAAATAATTTTTACACGAAATTCAAAAAGATAAGCTTGTCAGAAAAACTTTGGGGAAAGCAGTTAGGCAAAAAATATGGTTTTATAGCTTGCACTGCCAAAAATTGAAATACTTGCACTTCAATAATTTGGACCAAATCAATGAAAGTATTAAAAGTATCTCATTACAGCCAGCCAGGTGGTTGTCTGTGGTTGACAATCGACTCCTGTGGCAATTTACATGACACTTACTAGTATACTTACACCTTTTTTCGGTAGTTGATATAGAAAATTGGGGCATCCACTCTTGGAACGATGATGTCGATATTTCCCAGTTCGGTGTCCTTTCAATGAACAATTTTATACATACGATCCCGTCAAAAAACAAATTTATTTCAAGACTGGTATGAAGGCTTGCACTCTGACTAACGATGATGAATCTGACGCTAATTTTGTTGGGCACATCATGGTAGACGTGTTTAATTATGTGTGCAAAATGTTTTTCATGCACCAGGATATACGAGACATGCTGGAACTTTACGAAGAACACAAGTTTTATTTTTTTCCGCAATGACTTTTTGGTATTTTAGCCATATGCTGTAGCAAATATTATTAAATCCCTCAGAGCACTGAATATCAAAACAGTCATTTCATTATTCACTATTATAGCATTGAGACTTACCTGCACAGGGGAGATCGGGGACAAGAAGAAGTAGTAGCAGGAGAAGCAAAATAAAGGAGATGGGAGCGGGAAGGGCCCTGAGAAGAACAATCACCAAGCCGATGACAAAAAGTGACAGCAGGAAGAGGAACCGGAGTGACACAATGGGGAACCAGGAGAGACACTAGGGGAAGAACATGGAAAGACAACAACAGGAAGAGGGGGGACAGTAAATGAACACGGGACACGTGGGGTGGAGACAAAGAAGAAGAGGAAATAGAGAAAAGTTATGATTATCATAACCATCAACACAACCAGCCTCATCATGATCATACTCAACCTCAACAATAGCTCGAAGGGGAACAAGATTGGATGGAGATGGTTAGAATGAATGATGCTCTGGCTCCCGGGGACTTCTCTTTGGTGGCATCACTCTTCCACCTCCATGATTCTCTGCAGTTCCACTCTGGGTAATAAAAGAATAATATATATCAATATTGATTTCATTAATTTCATCATAGACATCCAATTTTAATAAAATTCATCACTAAAAAAACAAGTTCACACTACACTATACACTACCGGGCATTGTAGATGAAAGTTCATGTCGAACCATAAGCAACCCTTTTTTTTACACTTGTGGCATCAGTAAGTCTCCAGACATTTGTCATATAATGGCAATTAAAACTACAAACAATATGGCAACTATTATTTATTTGAGCATTTGAAATGAAGAACCTGCAAAGGATCTTAAAATTAAATTTATACTAAACTCAAATATAATAACATACATGGATTGTAATGAAAACAAACAAATCTGCCTAAATTAAAATAATCACGTTTTGAAATCACAAATGAAAAATACATATTACCAATCTAGAATTATAACAAAAATATGTAAATTATTAATTTTATGATGCATGAGTACATGATGCATGATCTAGAAGACAATGAGCAAGAGACCACATTTTTAACAAAGTAAACGCTATTCAAATTACTTATTATACTAGAAAACACTTCACTGTAAATGTTTGAAAAATTTACAATGACTTAGTATACATTTAATATTAATCTCTCGTAAATGGTCCCTCATACAATTTATTAACAATGTAACAAATATATATTTACTATATCTATGCAAAATGTGTGGATTAGTTTTACTACAGTTCCCGTGAGCTTGAAAATAAACTGCCAGAGCTCCTTCGGATGGCCCCACGGCAGGATTCATTTGGCTATTCAAAATGGGCTATTTTAAATTTGATGTGACAAAATTTGCACCGAGGTCCCATAATGGCCGATGTTTCTGACACATTATTTTATTTCATGTTTGAGAAAATCGTTAACATTACAAGGTTTCATTTCACAAAATATGTATCAGTGTCTCTGAAGTATATATAAATGCATTATACTTAATATAAAAAAATGAAAATACTAAACACTGCTCATAAAAAAAGTTCACGCTGCATGTTGCCGCCAAATACAGTGTTATGGCACTCTATTAATTTAGTATAGCGCCACCTAGCGATGAAGTGTATTTTCGGTTTGTTTTTAGATAGATTAGTCAGGGCGTCATATTGTTTCATGGAGAGAACTGTACGAGTTTGTTTCTCGCTCATATACCATGCTAATATTGGATGATTTATTGCTATAATGCATCGATGAAACTACATATTTAGTTACTAGAAGAAGTGTTAACGCCTGGGTTCGCCTATTAGTTCGGTAAGAAACTGAAATTCTGTTTTTCGTGAATTTGTGGATGCCGCACATGTGAGTAACTATAAATAGCGGTGATTTGACATGTTTACCGTGGATAATCTGAAACATTCTAAAGACAAATGACCATACGTTATCACGCTATTTTAGAAATTATATCATTGTAATATTACTAGTTTGAGATGATTTTAGTCCTTTATTTAGATATAGCGTTGTTCCATTGAGAGTTTGTATTTTGATACATTTCTGTGTACGTTTAGATAGCGCCTATACTTTTGATGAGGTGTTGTACTGTATTTTTTGACAGTGTTATACTGTTATTGTCCTTGCATTAGTCTCTGCTTCAGTTTGGGTTTCCCACTTAATTATTTGTACTCTGTGGGCCCTTGTATTGTAAACCATTTCGATTTGTGTCAGGGACATGCTTGGCGTATATAGTGCATGTAGTATATTTGTGCATTACATGATTTACTTTGATCATTTTTGAAATGTAGCTTATTTCTTTATTTTTTCCCCAGTTAATTAATAAGTTCATCAGTCGACAGTTTATGACTACATGAGTGAGTTAACTTGATGAGTTATATGGGACAAGTCAAGGAGTAAACAAGTTAACTAGTCGAGTCATACTGTATTGTTTACCAGATGTGTGAATAAACAGCCATTTCCAGACACGCATATATGTTGATGAACTTTACTATTAATGAAAGGCATAAACTCTACCGTTGACAACTAGAAGTGTGTTATTTATAGTTGAACGGAAGGTAGCACCTACACTGCAATTTTACGTGAATTGTAAATGTTGTGTTCATTCATTCATTTAAAAAAACCTTATAATTAGTATAATTTCTTGTCATCGTGTCACGACGCACTATTAGCTCCTGGAAATACCCATCTTGAATTTTCAAGGTGAATGTTCCGGCGAAGCACTCCACTATCACCTTGAAGTATTTCATTAAAACTGTGTATGTGACAATGCCCTCACAGTTTAGAATCAGTTTACCAACAGCCAATCATATTGCTCCTTTCTACAACGCGCTTGGAAAGCTCTCAAAATCTTCAAGGCGGAGCAAAGTCACGAGACGCGCACCACTCTACCGTGTATTTCTATGGGCTCTGTGCGAGCCGGTGAAAATAGCTAAAATCGAGGAAACAGCACAAACATAAATTTGAAGAAATCCTAAACAACCAAATTTAAATATGTTGCATATGTAGGGATAATCTTGTTACACTGTTCAGGGGGTGTCAACAACCGTCCCAAAATACCGTTTTCTGCCAGGCGGTGAAAATGCCTGACCTGAGAATGAATGTCGCTGCGCACAGTGGAAGCTTTTTTGGCTTGGATGTCGAGGCAATACAGCGACGACGTCCATACATCAACTATACTTAGTGCCGAGTCTGATGTGTTCGTTTTTTGTCGCACTGGAAATAGTAAATCCTTATGTTATTATGGTTTACCGGTCTTTAGACCATCGAGCGTGGTAATAGTGTTGTCGCCACTGCTGAGTATTATAGAAGACTAGGTGTTATATCTCAAAGCCCATGATCTCACTGCAACATATATTGGCAGAAATGAAGCCAAAGACATCGGGTACGCAAAGCTTCAAGGGCTTACTGGTAGTCATTGTAACAAAGCTTTCTATTGGTCGGTAAACTTTCTATCGCGCAACCACGTGACATACACGGTTATGAATAGAATTACCGCACGGTGTTGTAGAGGGAGGAATGTCCGAACGGAGCAACACCGTGCAGGCGGACGATGGGAAATACCTCAAGTGAGCTGCTTTGGCGGTGGTATTTGAACTCGTAAATCCTGGACTTAACTTTCACTTTGAAGCACTCTGCTGCATCCGTTTGTGGTAGGCTTTTTAGTTTGCTGAATCTTGTCGTATGTATAGCAGATTCAAATGTGGTTATTGTGTAGCACAATAAACGACGGGATGGAAACGTGCATATATTGGTACGTGGTCCGAGTATGTAGTCTTCTATTGTGATCGTATCGATGTCGAGCAATTTGTTGACAGTATTATTAGGAATGTTGAACATTGGCGCGAGTCGTGTGCATTCAATGAACACGTGTACTTGTTCATCTTTTTCTCCACAGAAAGAACAGTTATCCGTTGGTTGTAGCCCTGATTTATACAGGAAATCCCCAGCTCCGTTCAGACTACGCCACTGAAGGTCGCCTGCTTTTTTGGTTACAGGTGTTATATAGCAATCTTTGAAATGTGCTTTAGTATCAGATCCAAAAGACAACAGGTCGACCCATACTATGCCAGGCTCCTTGATGTCTTTGCTCAATTTCATGCTTTTAATTGAGAATTGGTATATTTTGCCCTTTTCAAATTTGTACATAGCAATGTCCAATAAAATGTTTTTATCTTCATCGCATAACTCTAGCGAATAGTTTGGTTCTGTTATGCTTGCATCATAATTTTCTTTCCGACATTTTATAATTTTTAGAAAATCAGTGGGTAATGATTTGTGTATCTCATCAAGAACTATACAATAAACTATAAATGCTGAGTGAATGAGCAATTGGATGTAGCGTGTCAACAGTTAACCATGTGTTGTCGGACACTAGGTCGCCGAATTTTGTGGCGCCAGTATTCAAATGAAAACACATTAGTTCATTACAGATAGACCAGCTTTATTCACACAAGCAGTCAGCCGAGGTAACCCCATGATGTAACGTTCTCTCGTTCTTCCTCCACAAAGGTTACAAACTCTCTATAATAAAAGTCAAAACACTGAGACGTGGCGGAGTAAACATGTGATTAACCAATCGCTGCAATCGTTGGTACGATCCTGTTATATATGTTTATAATCTAAACATGCAAGTTGTTGATTCTAAACAATAGTGCAACGGCGTGTGAACCGAATGTGCGAACGTGAAGTCACTATCATAACACATGTACGTTGCTATAAATACACTGACACATAGGGAAAAATAACATGTTTATTACTGTGTTCAAGTACACACTGTAACTCGCGTATAATGAGAGTCTACCCACGTCACTGCAAAATGATGTAGTTTTATTTCTAGTCCAATGTCCAGTGATAGAATGAAAAAAAAGTAGGAATTCTTTGTGCATGTCCTAAATACGATTTTATTTGATATCTGGTCACAGCCAAGATTTTGCATAACAAAAGTTTCAGAGACAATAATACAAGTAGATTCATTATGTAAGATAAATTGTTCAAATCCCCTTGGCACGTATCAATGCCGGACAAGCCACAGGATGACACGGCATTCTTAGTATAGAGACACTGACACATAATAAGCATGAGATATTTATTTCTGTAATCAAGTACTCGTTACTCGTGGACATTGCGAGTAGAATCGCATCACTACAATGAGTTACCATTTTATATCCAGACCAGTGTTTGAAGACACCAGTGATTACATTAGGAAAGCTGTGCACATATACAAGATACCATTTTATTTAACACCTTATGCATGACAACACAATTTTGTAATTAATATTATTATGTGTAGTATATTTTTTGAATCTTTACGGCGCATATCAATACCGGACAAGTCGATGCATGATAAGGAAAAGTGGATTAAATCGTTTGCTAAAAAATCAGACACGTGGTGAAAATAAAATGTTTACTGTGTTCAAGTACAAACTATAACCCACGTATAGTGCGAGTCGACTCACGTCACTGTAACGTGTTATAGTTTCATTTCTAGACCAATGTCCAGTGATAGCACGAAGAAAGTTATGGATCGATGTCCCAAATAAACGCCCACCAAAACAAAATAGGAACAATAATAACCAGAACAACTCAGCTGAGCAAATATTGGAAAAATGAGGTTCAAACAACCAATACCGGACGAAAATAAACGAAGCGTTGAGAACGACGTGTTCACCCGACCAGTATTGATTACTTCCTGTAATGCATCATGCATATGTTCACGACATTCTTCAAAAACTAGGGGTGCAAAATAAAATCACTCATACTATTGAGGTCAGCTCAAACATTGCCAATTTATTGCAATTATTCTACTGTTCAAAAAACTATACTATCGAATATACCTACAATTTGTTTATGTATTTTTCTCCAATTCTCAGGCACTTTCGGCGATCACTTTGTACTGCTACATTCTCATGCCAACCGAAAAAAGTCCATGAATGATTCTGTAGCAAAAAAAGACACAAAATAACATTTGTTTTAATTCCCCAGTAAAAATCTAAGTTTGAAATAATAAATAATGTCAATTTTGATGATACCTGTAATTGACAAGTAACATATTCGCCTTTTTTTATATTTACCTCGAATGATTTGCTGCAGATTCTTGTATACTGCTCTACTAATAACAACAGATATATTGTGCTGTGGCAACAAACATTCGGTCGTCCGCACTGAACCGAGGACATGACTCATACGCTGGATCTTCTAACTGTTAGGTCTCGGTCTCTGTTTCATGTCTCGTCAGATAAAAATCAATCATAAATTTGTGGATTGACCAAAATATAATCTACGACATAATCACCATCAACACCACCAGCCTCATCATGATCAACCTCAAAAATAGCATGAAGAGGAACAAGATTGAATGGGGATGGGTGAAATGAATGATGCCCTGGCTCCCCGGGGACTGCTCTTCGGAGGCATCGCTCTTCCTCCTCCATGATTCGCTGCAGCTCCACTTTGGTAATAAAAGAAAAATATATAAATAATATCAATATTGTTTTCATTAATATCATAACTGACATCCAATTTTAATAAAATAATTCCTAAAAAAGTAAGTTCACACTACGCTATTCACTAGCTGGCATTGTAGATGAAAGTCCATGTCAATTACCTGTCCAAGTAACCTTTTTTACATTTGTGTCATCAGGAAGTCTCTAGACGTTTGTCATATAATGACAATAGAAACTACAAACAATATGGCAACTATTTTTTATTTAAGCATTCGAAATAAAGAACCTGCAAAGAATCTTAAAATTAAATCAATGCTAAACTAAAATGTAATACGGTACATTATGTACGATTTTGCTATAAATGTCACATGTGGCATCACGTGTCATATTCCCAGGCGTGCGATTTACCTGTAGGTGTACTATAAGGTTATTACGAAGGTACCTCAAAGTATGCACGAAGACAGTACAGCGGCAGTAACGACGGAGGTCGATGCGACAGCGTACTGTCTGAGTGCATACTTGGAGGTATCTTCGTAATAACCTTATTATTATACATCTTTTCCTACCCAAGGATACATCATGGGAATGCCTAAATCAAAAACTTTAAAACAGAATTAGCAAACTTTGTATGGAGTCCGGTCAAACCCTGGTGGCAGCCATGTTTGTTTTTTATTATTACGCGCGTAATCCTTCCATATTTAGAGTTCGCATTTCCTGATAAGGTAGGATGAAAATACCCCGTAAAATACCCCAAAATTACGGCACGCTGTAACTTGTGGTGTTACGGTGACAGATGTATAATAATATATGATATGAAATGTAATCATGATCACTGTACTGTTCTACCACAACACGCTTCGTTATACAATGTCGTTTGAAATACAGTTATATCACAATTTATAGTTCAAACATTGTTCACTTATTAAATTACGTATTTTACATATAGAAATTATGACATTATTATACTTCTGTCACCGTAGCACCATAAGTTCAAATGTGCTGTAATTGTACGGGATATTTTCATCCTACCATACGAGGGGCATTTAATAAGTAATGCCCCTGACCCACTCCCAGTTGTCTGATCTAGATGAAATTTTGCATGTGTAATGATTTACATCTATGGGTTATGTTGCACAAACAGCTCTGCACTAATTGTGGTTTCTGATTTACAGGTGTTTGAACTGAGTCAGGTGTGAAATGGAGCCAGTTGAGTGTTGCGCAGTGATCCGTTTTTTTTGTATTCGAAAGAACACACACCAAAAGAGACTTTTGATGAAATGAAAGAAACTTATGGTGATGATGC
Source organism: Saccoglossus kowalevskii (assembly GCF_978046115.1). Classification (NCBI taxonomy): domain Eukaryota; kingdom Metazoa; phylum Hemichordata; class Enteropneusta; family Harrimaniidae; genus Saccoglossus; species Saccoglossus kowalevskii. The sequence goes on from NC_140657.1 coordinate 10,430,480, forward strand.
CCCATCATATGACCTTGTAAAACGCTGGCATCGTGAATTCAAACATGACCGGAAGTATGTGGAAACGGCTCCCAGACCTGGTCGTTCGTCTTCTGCCATTGATGAGGCATCTGTTCGTCAAGTTGAGGCAGCCATTTTGGAAGATCGACCCATTACTGTTTGCCAAATAGCCCAAGAGGTCAAGATTAGTACAGGGTTTGTTGAAACTATCATTCATGACCATTTGCATATGCATAAGGTGTCTGCCAGATGAATTCCTAGGTTGCTCACACCTTTCCAGAAGGAAGAACGCGTCAAGTGCTCGAGAATTGATTTGGAGATGTGCCAAGAAGTTGAGTCAAAGTTTTTCAAAAACACAGGATGAAACTTGGGTCCATCACTATGATGTCAATGCAGTGGAAGCACTTGGACTCACCATCTCCAAAGAAGGCAAGGGTGCATCCCCCCCGCTGGCAAGGTCATGCTCAGTCTTCTGGGACCAAGACGGAGTAGTGATGACAGATTTCCTGGCAAAGTGTGCCACAATTACAGGAGCCTATTACGCTTCACTTTTGATGAAATTAAGAGGAGCTATCAAAATCAAGAGGCGAGACAAGATCAGCAAATGTTTCCTCCTCCTGCAGGACAACGTTCCGGTCCACAACTCGCTTGTGGCCAGATCAGAAACACAGGCATGTGGCTATGAAATCCTGCCCCTTACTCTTCTAACCTTGCGCCCTCTGACCTTCATCTCTTCCCAGCCATGAAGTTGTTTTTGAAAGGAAAGCGTTTCCCAGGGTGAAGCCTTAATTTCTGAAGTTATGACGTGGTTGGAGAACCAACCTGGGGTATTCTACAAAAATGGTGTCCAGAGCTGCATTAAACGATGGGGGAAATGCATAACTCTTTGTCGTTTCTATGTAGAGAGACTATTAACTGTTTCATTAATCTCCTGCTATGGGAAATGCGTCAGGGGCATTACTTATTGAACGCCCCTCGTATAATGAATTGCGAATTTCAAAAATGGAATGATTACGCGCGTAAGCATTCTCTAATATTAGAAAAAAAAGATGCCACCAGGGTTTGACCATACTCCACATAAAGAAGTGTGCTGATTCTGTTCTAAACGGTCGATAGTTCTGCTGCGCTGTTTGCGTGCATACTTTCAGGTATCCTCGTAATAACCTCATATTATATCACAGCAGCTACGAGATAACCGTGTCCCATTAGAGAGCACTATGCTCTGTTATACCACAGAATGCTTCATTGTAAAAACCAATGAAGGCTATAATGTTGTTATACATTACAAAGGATACATTGATTCACTTATTCAACTAATATGCAAAATGTGCATGTCTTGTTTTCGTTTACATGTTTGAAACGCGCATTAATATACAATTACATAGGCACTAGCCCGCCCCCAGACACAAAAGCCACATTCACATTATTTCCAACTTCTATTATTCTATAATGTATTATCTACTTGAAACGAGAGTTTTATTGAACGCCCAGTTATGTATGCAATAATTGGGGATTTTAAACTCAGAGCCCTCCAGAATTTCAGTTACCAGTTGTGCTAAATATTATTCCAAAGGTCCATTGGGGGCATATATTGTATTACATCCAGGTTACACTAATAATATACTATGGTGATGAACGGGCCTAAAGTACATATGAATTAATGTATTGTAAAAAACACATGTTAATTTATTGTAAATAATTTTTACATGAAATTCAAAAAAGATAAGCTTGTCAGAAAAACTTTGGGAAAAGCAGTTAAGCAAAGTAAAGTATAGTAATCTATTTCCACTCGTAATAATACAATAAATAATAAATCTTTACATGAGTTTAACACATGGGGAAAATCAAAAAGAGCATCATTTCCCTGTCAACGAGATTCCCCTGTGAAAATGAAGTAATACAAAACTAATAATACCCTGGTAGTGGTGAAGGTAGTGGTGAATAACAAAATCTATATTCTAACAGTATGAATCAATTCATTAATTTAAAAGTATTGGGTTAACAGTAATGTGTTCTCAATTTCATTCCAAAGTTGTGGACCTGAGAATAGTGTACTTTTCGGACAAAACGTTTTGCTCAGTTTAGGAAGTTTAAATTTATTTTTATTTCTTGTGTCATATAAGTAAATATATCATTGAAGACTAGGGGTAGTAAATCATTTAAATATTTATACATGAAAGTAGCAAGTTCGTATTTGTACATATCAAAGATATTAATTGGATATGAACTGTTACTGATGACACGAAGAGCCTTTTTTGAACAAGTTATAACCTGTTTAAGTAAACTTTCATGGTGGAACCATATGCTAGATTTAAAAAAATATGGTTTTATAGCTTGCACTACCAAAAGTTGAAATACTTGCACTTCAATAATTTGGACCAAATCAACGAAAGTAAATCCTTTTGTGAATATGTATGTATGAAAAGTGCACCGACCTGTTATGCACTGTTAAAAGTATCATATTACAGCCAACCAGGTGGTCATCTGTGGTTGTCAATCGAATCGTGTGGCAATTTACATGACACTCACTAGTATACTTACACCTTCTTTTTTCGGTAGTTGATATAGAAAATTGGGGCATCCACTCTTGGAACGATGATGTCGATATTTCCCAGTTCGGTGTCCTGTCAATGAACAATTTTATACATACGATCCCGTCGAAAAGCATGTTTATTTCAAGACGGGTATGTAGGCTTACACTGCCTTGTCTGGATATATACAGGAGTTGGCACAATGGAGTTTGATTTCTTCAGTGATAGTTATAGTTTTATACGTACAAATCATTACAACTGTCGCTAAGCTGTTGTGATGTACAGTGCTGTACAAAATGTCTTTAAGTGGATCATAGTTGTATATTGCTTGTATATGTTTTAACAAATAATATGCAAGAGCAACAAGAACCTTCTTTATTAGGTGCCCTACGAGGTACTTTTACAGTGTTCATTGTTCATTATTTCAATCATTTTTTATAATGGATTACCAAACAAATGTAGGAGTCGATAGGATTGCGTACACAATCTTAAAATCGGGTAAATGAAATTCACAAATACACGATGAACTGAGTTCATATTCATACCAGTTATACCACAATATTAAGAATGTTTTCATCATGTATTATTGAATATACTCATAATCTTACCTTCTGTCACATCCTATGTTAGGACATGGTCCTGAAATTTGACTAAATAATCAAATATTGATTATATGTGCATAGTTTTAATAAGTGGCAAATTATTGTAGAGCACCAAATAAATTTAGTTAAAGTGGGATTAAATCATATTTGACTTATAATTACTACAAGCACTATTATAGGATACTTCTAAATAACTTGTTGAATTTGAAATTTAAACATACACAGATTCAATTTAGTATTTTCTTCAAATTTGGATCCAACAGCATATCTCTTGTGTTATTTTCTTCCTGCATAAATATATTTCGCAAGGCTGAGTGACCATGATATCAAATAAATTTCAGCCTATAATTGTCAGGAATTTCAACGAGTTATTTAAATTAAATAAGTTAATAATTTCAACAGTTATTTTTGAAAATTATGCCAGAATATATAAATTTTATATTTTATATTAGCCAACATAAGTTTTGCAATTGCTATATGTGTAATACTGTAAAATCCTACCTGGATGAATGCGCTAGTTCATAAACTGCAAAAGACCTGCACAATATGAAAAAGGATGATTATGAAATGCTGATTAAAAATTATTAGAAACAAAACTATCATCCATTTTATTTCATTATCACATTTATTATTCAACTTTGTGTGTTGTCTTTGGATAACTGTATCATTGAGCTAGCAAGAAAACGATTGAGTTGCACAAGACTCTGACTAACGATGATGAATCTGACGCTAATTTTGTTGGGCACATCATGGTAGACGTGTTTGATTAGGTGTGCAAAGTGTTTTTCATGCACCAGGATATACGAGACATGCTGGAACTTTACGAAGAACACAAGTTTTATTTTTTTTCCCGCAATGACTTTTTGGTATTTTAGCCATATGCTGTAGTAAATATGATTAAATCCCTCAGAGCACTGAATATCAAAAGTAATTTCATTATTCACTATTATAACATTGCGACTTACCTGCACAGGGGAGATCGGGGACAACAAGTAGTAGCAGGAGAAGCAAAACATAGAGGAGAAGCATAAAGACGGGAGCGCAAAGGACCCCCGAGAAGAACAACCACAAAGTCGATGACGAAAAGCGACTACAGGAAGAGAAACCAGGGAGACACCAAGGGAGGGAATCAACGGACAGACAATAGGGGGGGCAGAAGAGACAACGGGGTGGGGGGAAGAACAGCAGAAACGAAACCCACTCAGAGGCAGACGTGCAGGCAAACAAGAAGAACGGTCAGAGGGAACAGGGAATGAACACAGGAGAGGGTGGAGACAAAGAGGAAGGTGCGGAAGAAAGCACAAGTTGGAGGAGACAAAGGAAGGAGAATTAGAGGGAAATGGTGATTAATCATATGGAAATGATAATTATGACGATGATCGGCGACATCATCACCATCAACACCACCAGCCTAATCATGCTCAACCGCAACAATAGCACGGGGAACAAGATTGGATGGAGATGGGTGAAATGAATGATGCCCTGGCTCTCCAAGGACTTCTCTTTGGAGGCATCGCTCTTCCTCCTCCATGATTCGCTGCAGCTCCACTTTGGTAATAAAAGAAAAATATATAAATAATATCAATATTGTTTTCATGAATTTCATAAAAGATATCCAATTTCAATAAAAATATGCCCAAAAAAATGTGGCATCACGTGTCATATTCCCAGGGGTGCGATTTACCTGTAGGTGTACTATATGAAAAAAATGAAACTATATGATATGAAATGTATTCATGCTCACGGTGCCGTTCTGCCACAATATGCTTCATTATACAACGTCGTTTGAAATAGTTATATCACAATTTGTGATTCAAACATTGTTTACTAGTCCATTTATTAAATTACGTACTTCACATGAAGAAATTATGACATTATTACCAGGTGTGCTAATTATTAGTCCAAAGGTCCATTGGGGCATATATTGTATTACATCCAAGTTACACTAATAATATACTACGGTGATGAACAGAGACACTAATTATATATAGTGTTGACTAACAAGGGGTAGACTAATTATGTATCACAGTGACTAAGGATGAGTATACTAATTGTATAGCCCAGTACATTGTATTGCAGTAACAGTTTTAGCAGGCAATACGTGTCAAGTTGAATATATAAAATTTAAACGCCATGCCAAAAGTATTGTAAATTATACATGTTAAGTAATTGTAAATAATTTTTACGTGAAATTCAAAAAGATTCGTGGATTACTTACCGGTTAAAATGTTGCACATGTGGCATGGGCGATCTTTATTTGGAACTGAGTATTGGTTTAGACTACTGACATTCTTGTGTCAACTCAGTTGTGCTGCTGTGTTTGGTGGTACACCACAGTCAAGGAGACGTTGAACGCAGATTTACGTGCACTGTGGTTACTCAGTTTGTCAGTTAAGTCTGCTGCTTTCGACATTGACTTCATGATTGTAGTTGGCTTATTTATGCCCATAGGTGGTTTTCGGGATTATATTCCCTTAGCGATGTTACATGGGACATACTCAATTCCAAGGTAGAATGGCGCTGAATCACCCCATTCCATCTGACGGTGTTAGTTATTCCCACGCAACCTGAAAAGCTTTGTTTTATACCACACTGTAGATGAAAGCTGTTGGGGAGTCTACACCAAGGTGCATAGCTTTCAATAACACCTCTTGATCTTTCGTGATTTGTTAGGCAAATCCATCAGCCTTTAGATGTTTTTTTTTTGGCGGCCAATGGGCCACGATAAATGCATTGTCACGAATGATGCTTATCCCTTAATTGTCACGATACGATGGTATGAAGTCCGGCTCATATTCGTCGAAGCAAAAAGACGTGGGCGGAAAGGGCCCCCGAGAAGAACAACCACCAAGTCGATGACGAAACGCGACGACAGGAAGAGGAACCGGGGAGACACAAGGGAGAACCAGGAGAGACAATAGGGGAAGAACATGGAGAGACAACAGCAGGAACAAAACCCATGCGGAGGCAAACGAGAAGCACGGTCAGAGGGGTACAGAAAATGAACATGGGGAGGGGAAGGAGAATAAGAAAACAGAAGTTGGAGGAGACAAAGGAAAAGGAGGATAATGGTGGTGATGATGAATAATATGGAAATGATGACGATGATCGGCGACATCACCATCAACTCCACCAGCCTCAACAAAAGGGGATGGAGATGGGTGAAAGGAATGATGCCCTGGCTCCCTGGGGACATAACTCTTCCTCCTCCATGATTCGCTACAGCTCCACTTTTGGTAATAAAAGAAAAATATATAAATAATACAATATTGTTTTCATGAATTGTGTAACAGACATAAAATTTCAATAAAATTATCCCTAAAAAAAGCAAGTTCACACCACGCTATTCACTAGCTGACATGTAGATGAAAGTCCATGTCAATTACCCGTCCACAAGTAACCTTTTTTTTTATTTGTGGCATCAGTAAGTCTCCAGACATTTGTCATATAATGGCAATAGAAACTACAAACAATATGGCAACTATTATTTATTTAAGCATTTGAAACTGTAGGTGTACAATATGAAAAAAAAAATAATTATACGATATGAAACGTAATCACGATCACGGTGCCGTTCTAACACAACACACACTTCGTTATACAACGTCGTTTGAAATACAGCTATATCACAATTGTTCAGTAGTCAACTTTATTGAATTACGTACTTTCCATGCAGAAATTATATGACATTATATCACGGCAGCTACGAAATAACTGCGTTCCATTAGAGAGCGCTATGCTCCATGTTATACCACAGCATGCTTCATTATAAAAACCAATGAGGGCTATAATGTTGTGATACATAACAAAGGATACATTGATTCACTTATTCAACTAATATGCAATTAGTAAGTATAATTATGCAAAATGTGCATGTCTTGTTTTCGTTGTTACAAGTTTGAAATATGCATTAAGATACAATTACATAGGCACTAGGTCCCCTAGACACAATAACCACATTCACATTATCTCCAATTTCTATTATTCTATAATGTATACTTGAGGTGGAGAATTCATTGGACGCCGCCAAACTCATTGTTGCCCAGTTATGTAATTGGGAATTTTAAACTCAAAGCCCTCCTCAACTTAATTATTAGTCCAAAGGTCCATTGGGGCATATATTGTATTACATCAAGGTTGCACTAATAATATACTATGGTGATGAACAGAGACACTAATTATATATAGTGTTGACTAACAAGGTGTACACTAATTAATTATATATCCCGGTGACTAACAAGGAGTATACTAATTGTATAGCCGTATGAATTGTATTGCTGTAACAGTTTTAGCAGGCAATACGTGTAAAGGTGAATATATACAATTTTAACTGCAAAAGTACATCTGAATTGCTGTATTGTAAATTATACATGTTAATTCATTGTAAATATTTTTACATGAAATATAAACAGACAAGCTTGTCAGAAAAATTTTGGGAAAAGCAGTTAGACAAAAAATATGGTTTTATAGCTTGCACTGCCAAAATTTGAAATACTTGCACATAACTTGGACCAAATCAATGAAAGTATTCAAACATTTAAAGTAAATAGTTTGGTAAATCTGTATGTATGAAAAGTGCACCGACGTGTTATGCACTGTTAAAAGTATCCTATAACGGCCAACCAGGTGGTCGTCTGTGGTTGACAATCGACTCCTGTGGCAATTCACCATGATGCTTACTACTATACTTGCACCTTCTTAGTTTTTCGGTAGATGATATGGAAAATTGGGGCATCCACTCTTGGAATGATAATGACGATACTTCCTTGTTTGTGTCCTGTCAATGAACAATTTGATATATAGTAACATGTCAAAAGGCATGTTTATTTCAAGACGGGTGTGGAGGTTTACACTGCCTTGTCTGGATATATACAGGAGTTAGTACAATGGAGTTTGAATCATTAAATGATAGTTATAGTTGTATTATACATACAAATCATTACAACTGTCTCTATGCTGTTGTGATGTACTGTGCTGTACAAAATAAAGCAAGTGTCTTTACGTGGATCATAGTTGTATATTGCTTGTATATGTTTTAACAAATAATATGCAAGAGCAACTAGAACCTTCTTTATTAGGTGCCCTACGAGGTACTTTTACAGTGTTCATTATTCAATCATTTTTGACAATGGATTACCAAACAAATGCAGTGAGTCGAAACGATTGCGTACACAATTTTAAAACAAGGTAAATTAAATTCACAAATACATGATAAACTGAGGCTATTTAACATGATAATCATACTAGTTATACCACGATACTTAATTATGTATTGTTGAATATAGTCATAATCTTGCATTCTCTGTCACATCCAATGTTGGGCATGGTCCTGAAATTTGACTAAATAATCAAGAATTGATTATATGTGCATAGTTTTAATAAGTGGCAAATTATTGTAGCCCACCAAATAATTTAGTTTAAGTGACATTAAATCATTACTTCAAGCATTATTAAGGATTTCTTTAAATTGGGATAACTCTCGTGTTATTGTGTTCGTGCAAAAAGTCCACATTTGAAATATATGACTGAGCGACCATGATATCAAATAAATTTTAGCCTGTCATTGTTGGTCTCCTGGCATTTAGTCTTGGTTATTGGCAGGAATTTCAATGAGTTATTTACATTAAATAAGTTATCAATTTCAACAGTTATTTTTTGGAAATTATGCCAGAATATATAGATTTTATATTTTACATCACCCAACATACGTTTATTTTTTTGCAATTGCTATACGTGTGATAATATAAAATCCTACCTGGCTGAATGCGCTGGTACAGAAACTGTAAAAGAAGAATATAATAGCATTGAGACTTACCTGCACAGAAGCAGGATCGGGACAAGAAGTAGTAGGAGAAGAAAAACATAAACAAAGAGAAGCAAAAAGATGTGGGCGCGAAGGGCCCGAGAAGAACAACAACCAAGTAGACAACGAAAAGCGACAGCAGTACGAGGAACCGGGATAGACAACAGGGGAAGAACATGGAGAGACAACAGCAGGAACGAAGGGTGCAGACAAAAACCCATGCGTGGCACAGGTGCAGGCAAACGAAAAGCCAGATTGGTCAAGAAATGAACACAGGAGAGGGGTGGAGAAGAAGGGGCGGAAGAAAACAGAAGTTGGAGGAAGGAGAGGAAAGGCGAAAAATTGTGATGATGAATCATGGAAATGATAATCTTCAACATCATCACCATCAACACAACCTGCCTCATCATGATTCTACTCAACCTCAACAATAGCACGAAGAGGAACAAGATTGGATGGAGATGGGTGAAATGAATGATGACCTGGCTCCCTGGGGACTTCTCTTCGAAGGCATCACTCTTCCTTCTCCATGATTCTTTGCAGCTCCACTTGTGCATTTGTGGCATCAGGAAGTCTCTATACATTTGTCATATAATTGCAATAGAAACAATATGGCAACTATTATTTATTCGAGCATTTATAGCATATAGCAATCTCGCTACATCTAAGCCTTTCTGTCATAACACATTTTGCAAACCTCCGCCTTTTCCTTTGTCTTGTCTTTCGTTTTTTTCTTTGTGTCTATCAGTTTTCCTACCAGACGACACCATCCCACTAAACACACTTCTCAGCATCAAAGATGTTTTATGGAGCTCTTCTATAAATGTTCCAGTACTGTCACTGATTTCCTGTAGATCCTACATATTTATTATTAATGTATGTTTTTTATTCTTATGCCCACAACTTCAAATGCCTGCCACCATTAGTGAATAAATCACTGTGCACTAGCTCCTGCAAAGGAAGAATACAATCTACTGCATCTTTAATTTTCATTGTTTCTCCGATTCTATTTTCACACATGCATAGACATTTTGTATTTAGATTTGTTTTCAGGTTTAAAAGTTTACCGTAGGTTGCATAATTTTGTAACATCCTAAATTTCTGTTGAATTCTGAATTCAGGTATGAGGAACTCATTGTTGAAATATTAAATAGTCGGTATATAAAATGAAATGAGTACCTGTAATTGGTACTAAACTATGAAAAACTGAAAATGATTAATTTTAAATGAATCTGCCATTGTCCCAGTGGCTGAACATTCTTGTCAACTCTGAGCAGCGCATACATACACAAAAGGACTACGTATCTACTATGGATACAGCTGGGATATGGTCTGTGCTCGAGTTATTCTAGGTAGTTTTATGTCCAGGTCAGATCTTGACAGTTTTGGTATTGACTCAGATAACATTACCAGAGACACTGAACGAGTCTTGGATGTTGTAGTAGAAGTTCACAATGCTGGAGAAGGCCGAAAACAGATGCCTGACAGTGAGGATGAAGACTTCATTGCTAAGTGTATTGAAAATATGAGCTCCTATTATGGTAGGCGGCATGACACAGTTATGTACACAAATAGGCAAGTGAAAATGACTTGTGGGAAAAAACAAGCTCAACTACTGTTTACAGCCGTGGTAGACCGTGCAACAAAAGTTTCATTCAAAGGAAAGGGACAATTCTGCTTTAAAAAACACAAAGGCAGAAAATGTATCCAATGAGAAGAGCTTTTGTAAAGAATATAAAGATTTTGTTTCTGATATTGGGAGTGACACAAAGAAATATTGTTGATGATAAAGCTTATCTTCGGCTGGGAACCCCTGGAGGTGTTGAGAAGACCCGAAAATGAAGAATTGCGATCATCACAGATTTTTGGCAATCGAGAAAAGTTTAAACCAGAAGCTCATGTTGGCTCATCAGGAACTATATGGCATTAGAGACTCGCATACTCCTCCTTACTAGCCCAGATATATTTGAGGTGACACCGGAAGGCAATACACAATACAGTCTACCATTAAAGTTGTATGTGCGAAACGTGGGGACCATTTGAAATTTTACAGAAGAAAAAAAAAACTGTGAAAAGTTATCAGTGACAGAGGGTATTGGCATCATAATTATGAGGTGCAGTGATTGAAACACTTGCAGCGTAGACTAAACCCGGTCCTTACAGAAACTGAAACAAAATATAAGTAAATCTACAGGTGAAGAAAAGACATGCTTTTCAACCAGATTAGCACATGCGATAAAAGAATTGATCAGTTATTGATGTATTGATATCCACATCAAGGACAATCCTGAAAGAGTGCATGCTGCAATTGAGATACTGAATGAGCTGTATTGTCCTGTAGTAAAACCTAGATGGACTAATCTGACTGATGCTTGACTTGGTGTTGAAGTCTCAAACTTAGAAGTATGGTTCAGAGAAGCTGAGCTTGCACAACTCTGATTATAGAATTCGATGTCACAGATCTGGAAGAAAACTCTGCAATTGGTGATGCAGTGGTAGATGGTAGCACAATACATTGTAAGAACAATGAGCGATTTCCTTGCATGCATGACCCATAAACAGAACAAATTACTTTAGTAGAATATGAAAAACATGCGCAAATTAGATAGGAATTAAATGCTTGGGAAGTAGCTAATGAAATAACACGTGTCCCAGTATTAAGGGAATACACAAACCTTATACTTCAGACAATCACGAGTTTATTCATGAATATGCTTAAATGAGTAATATAACTGCAATTTGTGCCTGGAGCAACATAAATCGAGAAAATTCTGACCTTCATTAAAAACCGTCATTTTAAATTGGTGAATTGTATATGTAGTTTTTGAAGACTTGGTTGTTTTGCAGCTATTGTGAAACTCACCTGTTCACTGGTCTTCCAATGAAAAGAAATCCACAACCATTGCCAAATTGAAAACGACCACCCCACTATATGGATGTATTCAAAACACCTACAGTTGAAAGTGAAGGGAAACCAAGACAACCAGATGATAGACAACTAAGAGCAAATATAACCAAAAAAATTCACCGTGGTGAATTTCTCTTTCATGATCAAAATGTTGCTACATTTACAAAGGGATTTGCTGTTGAGAAGGAACACGTTCGTTGCTACTTATGTCATCTTAACAATTTAAAACACAAAAATATGCGTGAAATAGGTTGAGCACAACAACAACAAACTGATTGTACATTAATGGGTAAATGTTAACTAAAAGATATGGCGATATCTGAACTTGATAAATACATACAACATCAGTTTGTCCAGGAAGGGTAAGAATCAAGATAACGTTAGAGCTGTAACATGTTCTAGGAAAAGCTGACAGAGATTAGATTCAGAAATCACAGGCCATTAATAGATACACAGCATATTCTACAAAAGATGATTCAGAGATTGATAACATTGTTGTTCAGGAAATCAGGGGTGATGAAGAAAGATAATTCAGGACGTCTATACCACCAGATCGGAGGACAGCAGGAACCTAGAGACAAGTCACAAAACATTAACTTTAGAGCTATTGTGAACCAAGTATTTAATAACATAAATTAAAAGTTCTCTTTGCGAGCAATGTTTTGAAGCAGATGACTCTCATCCACTGAATAGACACAGAAGACTGAGGTGCGCTGGTCGTCACTGAATTTACCGCTCGTTTATCTTGACGAGAATATATGAGCGAGAGATATGAGCGTCGGACATTGAATCAACAAGCATGTGCGACATTTGTGTTGATAAACATTGATTTTCCCACAATCCAATGCGCTCTTCAAATGGAAATTACAAGTATGAGGTTTGACCTGGGCCACCGGTTATACCTTTCAATCACCTAAAATTACCTAATTAAAGCTTAGAAACGTCCCATTTTGTACTCGTTGATCTGATCAAAGTCGCCATCTTTGTTTATATGTGACCCAAATATCTCGCGCATGCGTGGCGCGACGACTACCGCCCTTTAATATTTCTTCCACCATTTAGTCGTGAAAATGTGTCCTTCTGTGATGTGACTTGCTCTGTCGACTGATTGCATATGCCACACGAGATGTTGAGAAGTCATACAGGAAAATTGAGCAAAGTCTTAATGTCCGTGATAGCCTCAGAGAATTGTGAACAATTTCGCAGGAAAACCGCGTATCACGCTCATTTGCATATACCTCAATAACCTTTGTGATCACGTTATCCTATCCCGAACTGCGCTGGTGTTGTGTGTGTATTGCCGAACTTTTTTGCGTTGTAATACAGGAGACTGGACACGAAAACGAGGTTCCACAGAAAAAATGTGTGCCCATGTTTAGAGCATAGGGAGATACTTAATTATCATCTTGTTAATGTAGTTCCATGTACTAAATATTCTGATAAAAAATGGGAATTACTCAGGACATGTATGATCCCTTTGACAGTGTGTAGAGCACTTTAAATTTAGTGGTTAGTTGTACATAAAATACAATATTTTCCATGAAGTAGAGGTCTCATAAGATACATGCAATATGCAGCAGTGTTGATGAACTCAAGTTACCTCATAACTTGGTCCGACGTAACCTTGACTTAACCCCCCCCCTCCGAATGCCATGAAAGGGAAGTTTTCCTCTGGATTATATGCCTTCGTAGCTAACTGAACTATATATTCATAACAATATATCTTGTCATTGATGACTTTTGCTATAATAATGATGGTGTTCAGCTATTCAGTGAACATTGCTTCTCATGTGTCAATGACATTGTTAGTTCGTTATAAAAATTTAAAAATATGTTTTGGGAGATCCCCACACAAAAAAACTTACACAAACCATACAATTTTAAAGGTCTCTTTCTTATATTTAAGGTTGGAGAATAAACCCCCTTCTTTCTTAACATACCAGTAAATTATCCCTGAATAAACAAAACAGTCTAAAAAGTAAAAATGTATCAAACGATATATAATAACAACAAAATGAAGAAATGTTCTCATATTCAGTGACGCCATCTTTCCTTTCTAACTAACAGTCAATTTCGTTCATGATAGTCCGATTCCGCCATACACAAAAACGTGAATATATAATGTCAAAAAATATATATATGTTTTAAATATCACTTTGTTACACGTGCTGTGAGCTGTTGTTTCGTCGTTTCTATCCAGGCATTCTCCTGCCGCACTAATATATCCGATTTTGTTTTCTCTCCTAAAGCTCACTTCCAATCTAATGTCCTCACTGTTTCAATTTCGTTGACGGGTTGCCTTTTGTTTTCCCAATCTTTTTATCACTAACGGGTCTTCTTTGCCCCATTCTGCTGCAAATTCCTTGTCCGGTATTCCGGTATTGTTCTGAAAATCCAAGAAGGCATCAGCTACCTTCCGGATATACATACCGGTCTCAACTCCCAGGTTATATATCGCCAACTGTACTAGAGAGGTTTCGTCCATCTCGTTTTCAGAGTCATCATTTGAACTGCTATCTACTGCCCTGGGCCTTGGTCGGGGATCGGTTGTTTGAGGAGCCCTTTGTTGCCGTTCCCCTGTTGGTTCAGTAGCTCCACTTACCCGTGATGCAGTGGGAATGGTTTGCTGTCGCATCTCCCCAGCTGGTGCGGTCGATGATGTAGGCTGCATCAGGGATGGATGATTCACGGGCCTATTTATGTTGGCAAATGAACAAGATGGAGCGTTCAATTGTAATGGTAGGGTTGGTATACTGACCTGCCGGAGTTGTTATCTGCTTTCCCTATCAGGAGTCACTAGATTTAATGTAGTTGCGGTCCCTAACCCCACTACTAATAATTCGGGGTGGAAATCCCTCACGTGAGCATCATAGTCTTGTCGGCTCCAAGTGGGCATGAAGCACACCTCACACGCTATCCCTGCCATTGGTTTCTAACTTTGTCGGTTCGGTGGCCGGTTGGCCATTGCTTCCTTTCGTGTATAATCACGGTCATATTTTCGAAAGTGATTTTTGATTTACGGTTAAGTAAAACAAAATTACATTAATGAATGTGACTGTTAACTTTTACCAAGAAATCCTTAGCACCCCGTTGGCAGGCCAGTAACGCTGGTTCTCACTACAAGAGATTACGACCCCCTGCCAAATGCTAAGAACAACTGAAACATATATATATACACACATACATGAATATTGTCCACCTATGCGGATGTTTGTGCAAGGTTTTTATGACCGAATGCTCTTACTGACGTCAACCAAACTTATTATGTGGGAAGTTGGCACCCAAGGCTGACAGGTACTACATCTTGCCCAAGGGTGACCTGGAGATAGTTGTGGCAAAGGGTAACCTAATTCTCCGGAGTAAAAAACTCTACACCCGGATGCAGTTTTAACGTCGTGAAAATATACTCAACAGCATTTACCAACTGAATTGTAGTAATCCATTGTCTAATGAACAAAGTGCGCCTCCACACGTCCATGTCAATTCAAACTGTTGTAATTGTTCAATAAGTTTATAATATGCATATTCTGATTTGACGTTTGTCAGAAGTAGTAAAATTGCAGTGCTTCAGGAAACCGGTGGTGGGGTACGCCCCATGTATGATGCGCCACTGTAAGTCACCCTCAAACTTTGTGATTGGCAATGCATAACTGTTTTTAACATTTGGTTTGAAATCAGTAGGTGGACTGAGTATGTCTCGCCAGACAGTGTCCAATTTGTATGAATGGTGATTTATATGGAGAACCATTAACAAATATTTTCCTAAGTATGATCTGATGAAGTTCGGGGTCAGTGATGGAGTGAGCAACGCCAAGTTGAAAATTATTTTTTTTAGTTATTTGGCTGGTCTCAAATGTCCCCATTGTCTCTATAATTTTTTTTTAGCCTGGACTGATGAAGGGCTCCATACCGGCTCAGAACAATGTACGATGAACGAAATTAAGAAACTAGAACACATGTGGTTGTCATTTAATCCTCCTTCGATGATTTTAGATACAGAGGTGTTGGCAGTTCACCAGTATTCCGTCATTAATCTCAATTAAAGTAACTTAGTGTCATTAATTTGTTTTAACTGTCTATTAGAAGATCTCCAAAGAAAACATTAGCAGTATCAAATTTGGGTCTAATTACTTTCCCTTTTTTGTCGTTTACCAACATCCCATGTGGTTCCTATCTGAATGAGTAAACTCAACAAATGACAATCACCCGGGTCACGTTGGCCTAATCGTGTGGCAGATCAACCCAACTTAACATCGAAATCACAACTTTTACTTATTTGATTTTCCTCTGCCTTCTAACACGTCGTACCTCATAACCCACATAGTGTCCTTGTGTTTACTCGTCCAGGTATACTGAAATATCACTCAATCATTCTAACACACTAATAAAAAATAAAAGAAAAGAATTTACTACTCCCCGACAATGCAAACTGAAAAACCAATTAAATACGCAGAATAATATATATAAAAAAGACAAGTTACTATCGTTTCAGTCATTCTTTGAACGATTATGTTTAACTAAATATTGCTACACTACAGCAAGTTATTATCAACATTGTCGGTAAATGTACAGCAATTGCTTCCAATGTTGTTGAAGTTGTTTTTCTACAATAAAGTTTGTTTTGATACATTTGCGACGCACCCAGACTTCTAGTCGCCGTCATTGGACCCACAACGCATTTCAACTCGGACCTGATCGGACTGACGGCATGGCGGAATACTTATTCAAAGTAGAGTTTGTTTATTATCGGGATACAATAATTATACCAATATATATATATATATATATATATATATATATCACAAGCTGAGTTTCATAGTGATGACTTAGATTACAACAGTTTTATCGACCGGCCTCACTAGCGAGAGAGACACCATTTTTACGGCGAATGAACGCACTTCGCGTTCACATTGATATTATAATTGATACTACAACTACATGCACACATTTCCAGTTTATAGACATATTCAGACACATACACTATGGTATTCTCTTTCGAAGGATGTGGTGGCCCTGAAAAGGGCCGTTTGGTTTATGTCTCAGAGACAAGGCAAAAGTTAAAAATTATATCCACAAATTAGATATAGGCACAGTTGAAAGCAAACCGCCGACATACGCCCGGTCCAATCCGAGTGAGAGCATCTGCAATGGCTAGTTCAGTGAAATTGTATGTGTACTCCTCGTTATCTTTCAGATATATCTTTAAATAACGAAAACAAAGTTCACATACATTGAATTGAGGACTATAGGGTGGTTGAAACAAAAGTTCAACCCCCTGTCCACGTAACAACTCTCGGAGAACTGGCTCAACTTGACGGCCATGATGGAATCCGCAGTTGTCTAAAATGACGCAATCCCCTTGAGATAAAACCGGATTTCCAAAAGCGTCCACGGTCCTCACGGCTTCTTCAAAGAAATTAACCATTTCCAAGCCGTTTGATGGACCATCAATAATGTCGACGTTGTCGATCCCGGGTGAGCTAACTAGTAAATTTACAGTGTAATTTGCGTTGGTAGCGTGTCTCTGTATTTCTACAGCAGCTTTTCCCTTTTCAGCGTGACCGTACACGCGATTTCCAGTAGTTTTAATAACGGATGATTCATCAAACCAATGTAGTTGTTCGACATCATAGTTGGTAACAATATCTATGAAATTCAGAGTCCACTCTTCGTTGCGTTCCGTCCTAGACTCGGCGGCAACACTGGTCAACTTTTTTCGGCTCATCCCCAAATATTTAGTAATAGCACAATAAATAGTCGACAAGCACGGGACAGTATCGATGGTACACACATTTTCGGCAATTAAATTTATTCTAATCTCCCTCAAATAAATACTTGGCTTAGTCTTCTTGTATAATTCGATGTAAAACGTTATCATTAAGTTTCGGGCATTGCTGTGGACCGCCAGTATCATGTTCAATATCACCAGTTGAGGTGAATTTTTTGCATATATTATATGCAGTAGATTTCGTCACACCAACCCTTTTCGCTATGTCAGCAAAATATATTCCTTCTAAATACAGCTCAACTATCTTTTCGCGAATCGCAGGTGGAGTCGGGAATCCCTGTTTACTCCGCAACATGATGACTGTGAATGTGAATGTGACAGTCACAGTCATTCGAGTGGTGATTGTACGGTGGCCCATCGCGACAATCGTCGATATGTAACCAACTTCCGCGCCGAATCAGCAACTTTCCGCGCCGACTCAGCAACTGCCGCGATATGTAAGCAATTTCCGCGCCGACTCAGCAACTTCCGCCATATGTTAGCAAGTTTCTCGCCGACTTAGCAACTTCCGCGATATGTAAGCAAGTTTCTCGCCGACTTAGCAATTTCCGCGATATGTAAGCAAGTTTCTCGCCGACTTAGCAATTTCCGCGCAGACTCAGCAACTTCCGCGATATGTAAGCAAGTTTCTCGCTGACTTAGCAACTTCCACAAGCGCCGCCTATGGTGACGCCAGTACGATCACGTGATTTCATAAACTGATCATTGGTATGAGGGCGTCTGTTCTCTTTTATCGCGCCAAATAGTGTATGCAGTCCATGTACTTTTTTCATAATCAATTTCCGTGGATTTTTGAAATATACTGTCGGTAAGTGAAGTACACGTGTCATACTTTAAAATGATGAGAACTTTCATTAATGTATTGGCTGTTTTCTTGAAATAGAGCGCCTCGAATCCGACCTGCAATGCATGTCTGCCATGATGTCTAACTGGTCGAAATCTGGCCTTGATTGAGATAGATGAAAAACACTATACATTGTATATATTTAGTTAGACAGGAAATGATCTATATATATTTCCTGTTATTTAAAATAGCTTGGAGTTTGTTGTATGTTACTGACTAGTTATGATCGTATAAACAAGTATTTGTTGTTTTTATGAGACATGATTCTGTATTACCTTTAAAGGGGCCCCTCAAGTTTATTGCCAACTCCGAACGCATAAGCCGGACATTTTTTGATACTTTACTTTAAGTTCTTACATGTACGTCGTTTAATGTCGTATTGTTCTTTCCTATTGTTAATTGTTAGACGAAACAACAATCTCGTACTCATCTGCGTCTTGTATGTTGTATAATATTTACATTCATAGCTGGGCAAGTTTATGCAATATATGCCAAGGATGTAAATGGCTGTTTAATTCATTGTCTTTTATTTTTATTTAAATTACATACTTAAAACAATCCCAGCATACATGTATATCAGCGACATGCTTCAAAATAATAGTTTGCATCAGGGTTTATAATCTTATTTAATGTTGTTTTTAGCAATGGTGTTTTACTACAAAGTAAGACACAGATATGATAAAAGTAGTGATGAGGAGTTATCATTGGAAGTTGGAGATATCATCAAAGTTGCTGGTCTACCCTGGAAATTTAAAGGGCTACCAAGTAATCCAAAGGGATGGTTGTCTGGCGAAAATCAGCGTACAAAAGAGAGTGGCACATTTCCGAGCAATTATGTTGACTATATGGGAGAATCTGTATCACCCCGACCTCCAACTCCCCCACTACCACCAAAGCAGGAGGGAAGACGTAAGTCAAGATTCTACATTTTGTTGATTATAGGGTTACATAATATGTCTATTTTTGTTCATATCTGAGTTATTTCTTATAGTCATTCATGACCAAAATGTGTAATCTCTAAAACCACAAAATTTTAAGTTACAAAGTTTCACACCTACCAATGTTGATTAATATGTAGGTATAGGGTATGCAATGGAATTCCCACATAAATTGAAGAAGTCATGCAAATTGTGAGATGATCACAAAATTGCCACACAAAAAAACATCGTAAATTAATGAGTCTGTGAAAGAACTGATTTGTGTCCATCGTGTTTAAATTGACGTTCATAGCGTTCAAGTGTTCACAAATCATGAAATCTTCACAACGTACATGGTTATTACAGTTGCTTAGCCTTCTCATAGAAATCTTTAGTAATATTAAATACTACAAAGGACATCTCTATTGATTAATGATGCTTTGGGGGATGTCTCTCAGAAGGCTAGCATCACACTATAGCTGCAGCCAATTCAAAGATTACTATGGGATACACTACATTGGAGACATCAGTAGACATAAAAAAGCTGTCCAAGAAAACATTTGTTGAGAACGGAATTTCCTGATGCTCTCTCTTGCTTACTTTTGGCAACTGTCTGAACAACATATACCACTGTCGCTTTTTTTTGAGAAATCAATATATATGCATTTTCATTCTTTTCACATAGTAATAATTATTGAAAAAAATGTGAGAGATTTAACAATGTTGAGTTAACTTGATAGAACTGAATTGGCCAAGCCATGTTTCCTCTTTTTTTCAGTCTTTTTAGTTTCCATGATATTTCAAGAACAATGTGTCAGTCTATAATGAAACTTGATGCATAGGTACTCTGTACTAATGTGCAGATTTGATTTTGATTTGGCTTTGGGTTAAATCCATGCAATTATATTTGCATGACAAGTAGCTCATTTTTTAGCTGTTCCATGACTGTTCTACTGGTATCTACTTGTACGCATACATATTAATTACCTAATTTGCATAATTAGTAAATTTTTGGCTTTTCCACTGATATTTCAAGTAATAATGAAATAATGAAAGTTGATACATAGATGCTCTAGGACAATGCACAGACCTGATAAGTTTTTGGTTTAACTCTGTGAATAATAATTACCTAATTTGCAAAATAATTTTTCACTTTCCTATCAATGAAACTTGGTACATTGATGGTCTGTGACATACACCTTTAAATACACCTTTAAAGTCCCATTTTATTTTTTTACCTTGCCCGTACCATCAAAGATGGAAGGGAAAGGTATATTAAGGGAAAGATTTTGACCGGCGTTGTCGTTGTTGTCGTCGTTAATAATTGTTATTGTGTGCATAATAACTTTAATAATTCTATTCCAAACTTCATCAAACTTGGTCACCTTATTCATCAGTATAATGTCTTCCCTGAGTTTGAACAACAGATGTCCTGTATGAAAATATCATGCAAAAATTGAGAAAATCTGATAAAATATTTTAACTGTTTCTACTTGACTGATCACTGGTGATACACATCAAAGGTCACTGATCTCAGTGGAAATATGCATTGTTGTATGTGTTCAATGAAGCAAATGATTTATCTTGTAATAATATCCTTAGTAATGTATCCCAGAATCCCATACTGAGTTTCAAAACCAACTCATGGAGAGATTGCACAGTCTGATACACATTTGCAAACCTACCAATAAAATCTTTACAGAAAACAAGATGTCAGAAAATCAATATAAGCACTCCTATGAACTGGGTGCCAAACTTTGATCAAGATCTGAAACTAATAGAAAATCTGTTTAGTTCAAAGTTATCAAATCAAAAACAATACATGTACATAAAAAATACATAAAAAGCAAAAAATTTCATCCACATTTTAAAAAGAAAATTGTTCTAAAATATATGTATTCTGTATTTGACAAACAGTTCATTCGACAAATGAAAACTCGCAGGAATATGTTTCAGCTATTAGAACAGAATGATAGAGTTTTCATAATACTAGTTTAAAAACGCACTTCGAAGATTGCAGTGTTTGAAGATGTAGATTCTCAGGAGGCAACAGTACTGTTGACTTCTCCCTCCACTGGACACCAACTAACTATTTAAGTTGATTTGCATACAAAGCAGAGCTTGCAACATGATAGCTATTTATAAAGGGTGTTTTTTTTTTACTTTTCATATAATACAGTAGTCACACAATGAGGCAGTTCATATTTGTCTCAGTGAATCATTAATTTTTGACAGACACCTGTACAAAATACTTGGACAAAAGCCAGCTAAGATTTTCTGTTATCTTGCATGTTTTATGAATCTATTCACGTCTAAATGCAGAACTTTTTTTTTGCGATGAGGCATTTATTTTTATACTAAAATATCTGAATTACTTTGAATAAAACTGGAAATTATGTCCCTTAAAATAATTAAACAAATAAGGCACCAATGTTTTTGTAAGATATTTACATCTTTTAAGGACATTCGGTAGACTGATTCCCCACTGTTGGTTCAACCCCAAAACTTGTTTGTATTCAAAATTAATTATGACAATGCATATTTATATTGAAACAAACTGTGATAAAGGGAATTATATTATATAACAAAGGGCAAGGTCACCAGAGTTCAACTATGTTTTAAATATCTCATTTTATTTTTTTAATCCAAACTGTCGTTTAACGGCCCAGGGCGCATTTACGGCAGAATCTCGTCCCTCAAATAAGGACACGTGAGCTTTGATTATAACCGGATATATTGCACTGGGTCAGGGAGATACAAACTGTCCATGTATCATTTGTACCTGTACTTCGAACATTCGCAAGTTTTCCTAGGTGGTGCGAGACAGCTTTGTTCGTAACCGGAGGAACTCAGTTTAATTCAATGAAGCAAACAACTTTTAAAATTAATTAAAAACAAGCAAATAATTTCCATGAAAAATCACAGAGAGAGGTAACTTGATACATTAACAACTCTTTTGACCTATTAGTTTTGTGCTGACCTCTTCTCTGCATCTTGATGTTTTGTTTTCCTTGTCATAATACATACTGATTGATGACTTTGTTTTGATTTTGAGTTGTTTAGCCTACAACTCGGCCACGACCTTTGCTTTTACCGTGAAACAAGGGGACGTTTATGTCAATTTGACGGACATTCCATTTTTTAAAAACTAACGAAGCACACTGTCTATCATCCCCATTTTTTGATTTGCTGATTTCTATTCTGAAAAATTCGACCGACACTGATTCACTATGTGGTACATGGCTCGCACTTGCAAAATACGCTGTGATCGTACGTCGTTTCATGACTACCGACTAGTTTCGTTCATAACAAATATGCCGGATAACGTAATACGCATGTGCAGTGTTGAATTGTGGGAAAAACTGCGCCACCAAGAGCTGACAAGCTGTACAGTCTGTTTTATATTACGGAAAGTTTAGTCGCCGACCAGATTATTCTTAGTTCGCCAATTGGCGACCTACATATTTTTTTGAATCGCCATTCATTTAATTTAATCGCCATGGCGACCAAAATGGTCGCAATCTGGAGGGCTGCATCGTGCAGACCTTTTTATTAGATTTACAATAAAAATCTGATTTATTTGTAGGAGTATCTTTCAGAGACTACATATTAAATGTTTGTAGTAGAAAATCAAAATAATCATTTAGGATATCATGAGTGAGCCTGGTTGCTAAAAAAGTCAAGTTGTTATTAAAGGTACATCAAGGTTTACTCAGATTTATGAATGCAGTTTCTTGAGCATGTATGAGACATAGTTTGGTTGCACTTGTGTACTCTGAGATTTTGGACATGGATCAATGGAAGTTTTCAGTTATCAGTACAATACTAGATTAAGGGAAATCACTTTATGTTGAGTTGTACCCACATACAGTACATATTAATTCAACTGTTTGCAGATGTTCTATGTATTATTTGAGCATGAGTATTTTATAATTAAATGACGGGGACTATGACATTCATGTCTTGTTTAATTAAACTCCAATTAAAACTTGGACATTATGGCTCCCTGGTGGTTGTCATATTGTTTTTCAGATCGGATTTAAAATGGCTGACTGGTGACCATTTTGTTTTAATGAACGCATTTCTTGAGCCATATCTCTGACATGCTTTGACTGATTATGTTTAAATTTTATATATTCATTATACATCATGTTATAGATAAACAGATGTAGTAATAATAACAACCTTTATTGATATCGTATCCCTTCTGGGATCTAGATTAGAATACAATAAGGATATAAGGAACAATAAAATACATAAGTAATAATAATAATAAAAAAGAAATAAATAGTAATACTGTGAAAATATTATTATATAAATATTTTTTGGTGTTATTTTGAGGCAGCTGGTAAATTGCTTTTCATGAAATTCTCTCTTTTATTGAAACAGTCGCTGATAAACTTGGCAATTGCTTGGACGGTTTCAGAATTTTTGTTATTGAGAAGTGCTTTCAGATTACCGGATAAGTTTACGTTTTCAAACAAAGCATCTCTTTCAAATTTGTACTGGTTACAATTGAAGAGGAAGTGTTCTTCATCTTCAATTTCATTGGAGTCACAGACAGGGCATGTTCTATTTAAGACATCTATGTTATAGATGTATTCAAAATGGTTATAGTCAAAATATGTTTTCTTTGATTCCTTATATTTTTACTGAAATGTCCTTGTCTACAACAAGATGTGATACACATTGGCGGGGAAGGTGAAGTTACCTCATTATTATGAATAAATATAATCCAAAGCAAACTATCGCATATAACACTGAAACCTATAATTATCTTTTAATTTTTACTGTCAGTATTAATGCAACAGTATTCGTTTTACAGATTCTCTCATCTTTTCTTTTCTAGACAACAATCTGCAGAAGATGGAAGTGTAACTTTAGTATCAGTGTTAAAACAATTAGAAGAAAAGATAAATTACCATGAACCTGACATAAGCAGTAAATTCAACATAAACAGAGCTGATGTCTGGGATGGTGCGATAAGAGGATTTCAAAGAAAATCTTACTGTCCAATGAAGCGCATGTATATCCGCTTTACAAATGACGCTGGTAAAGATGAAGGAGCTGTAGACACAGGTGGACCAAAACGCGAGTTTTTACGATTAATTATCCACCATCTGCAACACTCCTGTATATTTGATGGGCCTGAACACTCTAAAGTGTTATCAATGCATTCATTTGGTGAGTTTATTACTGTAATTTATGTGTTTTTTTATTATTAAACTATAAACTAGTCATAGTCAGTAACATAGTCCTCACGTTTATATTAACCTTAATATGATGTAGAAAAATAGATTATGTTAAGGTAAGGTACATTAAAAAACCCAGAATTTATTCATTCTGCAATAAATTGTACTCCAAGGCAATATAAGGATATTGACCAAAAAAAAAGTTGGGGGTCACCAGCCATTTTATGAGAAATTTATGGTTGTATTTTAGTGGAAAGTGGCCATTTTGACACTACAAACATGTATTATAACACTTTTACCACAGGTTCCTATGGCAGAGATATTATGCAATATCTCAAAATCTAGCCTGGTGACATATATTGTTAATGATGAAGTACTTTTTGTTGTTCTGAATTATTTAAAAAATCGGGGTTTTAAAAAGTGTAAAAAAATGCATTATTCTTTAAAATGTGTTCTATTGTTCTAAAAATAGCAATTTTTAAGAAATATTAGGACACTTTTCTCGAAAAGCTTATCTGTAACACACAAAATAATGATATTTCATTGTACCATTGGACATTAGCTTCATGATTGTACATAATAAAGTAATGAACATTGTCATGTGATTTATGACCAATTTTGTCAAAAATTATGACTAGGCTTCTACCTTAAGTAACATTCAGTGAGACAAAATAATCATTTTAAAACAAGACAGTATGTAACAAGAACACTGAAAAGCTGACACAGCTGGTATGTTGGCTATATGTTAAATTTTTTGTTAGCACAAATTTGTACATACATTTTTATTACAGTCTCAATAATTGAATGTTACATTACAGCTATGGAAGATGACTGGTACTATCTAGCAGGACGGATGATAGCAGTATCTCTTGTACATGGGGGACCAGGGCCTGTTTTTTTTTTCAGAAACCTTGTACAATAGCCTCGTTCATGGGCTAAGCAAAGTGAAACCAAGTATATCTGATATTGGTGATTATGAAATAAGAGATCAACTATTGTCAGTAAGTGTTTATTCATGTTTTCACTCAATATTTATCACTTATTATGCATATTATCCACAGTTGTGACGTTTAGTGTAAAATATCACTCACAGATATGGTCTTGTAAACACAATATTCATGTTAAAGGTAATCGTTTTACATGCACATTATGCATACATTATTCTTATTAAAAAACACTTGTGACATCTCAATACTTGTATTGATAGCCATTATCTTGGGGAATAACTGCCACGTAAGTCAGGAACACATGGATGTTTGTTCAAGCTATATCTAGAACTTCCTCCTAAATTTTAGAAGAGATTTTCCTTATTGGCAATACCCGAGAATCAAACCAAGTTTCCTTTTGATTTATAGCTACCGTAAGTACCATAGTTCTATTGACTGAGCTAATCAGGTGATTAGTGAGGAAATGGTCACTTACTTCTGCTGTACTCTTTTTTTTTTGCATACCTTGTGGAATCCCTGCAATAACATCATATGTCCAGCTAGTATTGTTATTGTATATAACAATCACATACCATTGTGTAAAATCAGCTATTAAATACATACTTGCTCTGTTAAGGAGAACATATTCTTACTTGAAAATTACATAGGGATTCTGTGGTCAACATAAGTAATATTTAACTGCCATTACTCAAACATAATCTTTTGCATAGTTGATAGCTTGGTACAACATCAAAAGATTTACTGTCCATGCATTCTCTACATTATTTAATTAATTTTGATAATCAGCTGAATCATTATTAACAAGGCAAGAACTAGTTCATTTATTGTTAAATTTATTATCGAACAATCTTACCGTACCCATAGATATAAATGTAATATTATATTAATTGATATAAATTTCACTTCACAGATTATGGAAACTGATACAGAAGAAAAACTATGTGCCGAATTAGAAAAAGCAAGTTCATTGATAACTGTTTCAGGTGCTGGGCATATTATCCCTAATCTTAAATCCAAGGACAAACTGATTGACATCATTGTACAGTTCTATGTACTTGTTAGGACTAGGTCAGCATATGAAAGGTACTTCAGAAGTTTGGGGGAAATATTTTGTAACTCATGTGCATAATAATGGCAATATGTCATACCAATGTCATTTTTGATCCAAAAAACAAAAAAAAACATGCCATCAACAATTTCTCAAGTATGCAGGTTGTATTTAGACCTGGTACAAACAACTCTGAACAACCTTCAGAGAAAGCACTCACAATGAAAAAAGTTAAGAGTACATACATTACGCATTTTCATTCTGTCCTGTATTATGTAACACTGGAGATATGCACGAGTTTAATAACATTAGGTTCAATACATGACCTCAATTGTTTATATAAAAATATGGCATTAAGTCGTCATGAACCATTAAACAGATTTTAACAAAACGTGTGTACAAACATACAATCCATTTTACTATTTCCCATTTAATGTACTTCAAACATAGATTTGAGGTTTTGTCTGCCTGCTCAGACATGCCTGGACTAATTTTTCCCTTGCCTCGATTAGTACTGTACATTTAATATTAGCTGTGAACAATGAGATCCCATATTTCATAAATAATTACTTAAAGACCTGATGGTAAAATAGCATTCATGCAGAATCCAAAATTTGTTTACTTGCTGCACAGTCACAGCCTGAAAAGGAATTATAGTTTTGGGAAGCAGATAGCCTCAAGAGACATACCAGCTCACGTCATAATTATTTCTCCATGTACAGATTTAAAGATGGACTGAAAACCCTAAATGTATTAGACAGTATGGTACGGAATCCCAGACTTTTCAAGGATGTTTTCATTTCTAAGGAAACAGTATTAACTTCAAAGTTAATTGAAGATTTGTTTGTGGTGTCAGTGCTGAGCCCTGAGGGTTCTAACCGGAGAACTGAAGAACAGAAAATCATAAGCTTTTGGAGAGATTTTCTATTAGATATTGAAGGTATGCTCATTGGTTTAAAAAAATATTAATATATTAAATTTCATTGCTGTTCATGTTTATAAAATGTAGATGGGGTATTCAACCGAAGTGTCCACTAACCTAAAATCTGAAAAAACATGTCATCGACAATTTCACATTTCTTGGGGTATTTGAAACTAAAAATTGGCATTCCAGCTCAGCAGCGACGGCCTTACGCTTAGATGACAATTTTGGTTTCAAATACCCCGGCTTAGTGTTCTAGGTTCTTCGTGTAATTAGATGTTCACATGCAAGGGATTTTTCCACACAAAAACGACGAATTCGGCCGAATTTTGTTATCGGTTGGCTTAATATAACTCAAACGAACCGTATTTTTGTGAAAGATTGGTATTTTTGTCCTGATTTGTAGGAATCAGAAAAACGCGTTTCACAACTTGTCTCTTATTTAGTTTTATGCGTCATTCAAGATGGCGGCCCCATATAGTAAATATCGTATTTATTTTATTATCACGTGTGCACCAGCTGACTTTGCCTAGTCCTTGCATCCATCCAAAATTCTTCTCTCATGATTTCTGGCAATAAATCAAATGTTTTTGAAACACTCACTTTTTGTATGAGCTGTTTTTGTATGAGCATTTAAAGTGTAAGTACAGGCTAACAATAAAACACTCCCAGGTGAAAGCTCCAAGAATAAAATTGTTTGTATTATTATCTAGACATTTAGTACATGTGTAGTCCACCATCTTTGTTTTATGAGTAAAACATGATGTCATAGCATCTGTTGTGAAATGATTTCATATAAAAAAAAACTGTAAATTGCAATACATTTGTGAAGCTTTCATCTGAAAGTACCATGGTGCTAACAAGGACTTATCCCTATAAGACATGCGATGCTATATGTACAAAATGTGTATTGTATGATAACTTTAGTTTCTTTTATTTTTCATCAGAATGTGAATCTCCAGTGTCATTGAAAGACATCATTGTTTTTGCAACAGGCCTAGATGATATACCTCCTTTGGGATTTAGTCCTTCTCCAACTTTGGAGTTTAATGAAGGGAAAGAAGATACAAATATGGTTTTGCCAATGGCTAATACTTGTTCTAACATACTTAGAATTCCCCTTGTGAAGTCGTACAAGATATTCAAAGATTCAATGGAATTTGGGCTTCAAAATAGTGCTGGTTTTGGGAGAGTTTAAACCTCTAACATTTGCAGCACATTGTGGTTCTTCAAATTAGCATATTACAAGTCACATTCTATAGTTTTTCTAATGTATGGCAGAGGGATCATCTGTTTAGGGATAACCAGGTAGATAAAGTTTTGAATTGTGAGCCACAACTGCAAAGTAAGGTTAACAAAAGGGATAAATTATTTTCCAAAGCAACAATGTTATTTATATTTTCGAATTTATTAGTCCCCGTTCGGACGCAGTCCGAAAACAGGGACTTATGTTTTGACCTCTGTGTGTCCGTGCGTGCGTGCGTCTGTGCGTGCGTCCGGACCTGTATCTTAGAAATGCCTGGACCAATCACAATCAAACTTCACACATACATCATACATGATATTATACATATGCACGTCAATTTGTTTCTTGATCTGATTCAAGATGGCCGAATGGCGGCCATATTTGTGCTAAATATCATCAAAATCAAGCATTTCTCGGCTGTTTACAGATGGATTTTGTTCAAACTTGGTATATACATTAGACATTATAGGTCCTTGGTGCACATCATTTTGTTTTACGATCTGATTCAAGATGGCCGAATGGCGGCCATCTTGTTTTAATGAATGTGGTTCTCGTGCCATATCTGACTTGCTTTCACTGATTATGTTAAATTTTAAATATTCATTATACATCATGTCATGGATAGACAGATATATTGGTTTGACTATCTTATTCAAAATGGCCAAATGGTGGCCATTTTTTGTGCTAAAAAAATCATCAAATATCAAGCATTTATGGATGGATTTCGTTCAAACTTGGTACATATATTAGACATTACAGGTTCCTGATGCACATCATTTATTTTTCAGATCGGATTCAAAATGGCTGTCTGGTGGCCATTTTGTTTTAATGAATGGGCTTCTAGACCCATATCTCCGACTTGTTTTGACTGATTATATTCAAATTTTAAATATTCATTATACATCGTGTCATAGATAAACAGATATATTGGTTTGACGATCCTATTCAAAATGGCCGAATGGTGGTCATTTTTGTGCTAAAAAATCATCAAATATCAAGCATTTCTGGCATTTATGGATGGATTTCGTTCAAACTTGGTACATACATTAGACATTACAGGTTCCTGATGCACGTCATTTTATTTTTGCAGATTGGATTCAAAATGGTTGACTGGCGGTCATTTTGTTTTAATGATTGGGCTTCTAGAGCCATATCTCTTAAATGCTTTGACTGATTATATTCAAATTTTATATATTCGTTATACATCATGTTATATATATACATATATTCAAAATGGCTGATTTTGAATGCTGTTCCAGAGCAATATCTCTCAATATGGACAAGTATTTTTTTGACGATCAGATACAAATGTCAATCAATCATCATAATCATATTCCTGACATGGTTATATTCCAGCTATATTACTATATAAAACTATACATCTTAAATTTGATAACTAACGGGGACTGTGCCATGCATGGCTTGTTTTATAATGTATTAATATTATTCGAACACAACATTTGTAGATTAGTCATATTATGCGAGCTATAAATTCACTTAAATGTTTCTCATCTCTGTTCGTGGTGGAAGAAATGTACAAGATCTCATCAGTCTCCTCGCACCATGCAGCAATCGGGTGTATATTACCGGTATTAAGGATAACACTTCCTTGGACAACTATTTTGATGTGTACAACCATTTGTTTTTGACTAATTTAATTTCTTAAAATTCATTAAATGTGCAAAAATATATATACATGTATATTGAGATGCAATAAAACTAAAACCCAGTGAAAACTTATTTTTCTATGACATATAAACCTTTTGTGTTTCAACATAGTGGGAAAAATTTCTTTAAGTTGCATGCATGAAGCTATGATCTTTCAGGAATTAAAATAGTCAAAGTTCTTGTAGAAGCGGATTGTTTCTTTCTACATGGAGATATACATTTGACTATCAATGAATAAAGTTAATATTTTCAGTAATGTGACATCATGTCTTTCTGATGGTGAAGTCTGTCAGTATAAATTAACGGCTGAAAACATATTTGTTTCAGCTTACAATTTATATATTTAATCATACATTAAACATTCTTATACTCTCACTTTTATTTTGACTTGTGTAAATATGCCATAATATCATCTGGACTGTTGTGTAATGTGAATATAAATATAAATACAAGTGTGTGATATGCAATCTCTACATCAATACAAGAGTGGTTTACAACAAAGCTGATATGGCGAAATTCAAAAGCAGCCAATAGAGGGTGGACTAATTTTTCACACAAAATATTCACCAAAATTAGAGAGTTGAAGATATCATCCTGAAATGAACAAATCTAAGAGAGGTCTACAGCATTGTATAAATGGACATCAGAAAAAAAATGAGCACCAGCAATTGCATATACCATATGATTATTTTTTATATAACATAATAAAATATATTTCCTGTGCTTATGAAAATATCTAGAACACATGTTTTACTGACTTTTATGAAAATTACAACTACTTACCATTGCAGAACTGTTTAAGAAACACAGCCTTCAACATATTTAGTCACAAACCTAAAAGGGTTATGGTCCGAACTACAACAATAACATATAATATTATTTATAATACAAAATAAATAAATACAACAAAAATAAATTGTAAAACAAAACATTGCACATATACTTAAATAAAGAATAACAATTGGATTGATTGCGATAAAAAGACAAAATACTTGTTTTTAAATTTCATTATCATTATCATTATTAACTCATGATAGTAGTAGCACGCAGGTAAAAAAACACTTGACCGTATGGTCGTCCAGGGCAAACCTACCTTCATATACCTTCATATGTTGTTGGAATACAAGAGGGTTCAGTAACTACGGTATGTCACTATGATTGAGCCAAGAACGTACGGAGTCACGCTCAGGCCGCCATGCTTGTTCGACTGTACCATTTTCTTTACGGGGGTCTCTGCTTTGATTGCGTAGGGTGAGTTGCTAAGTCTGCGAGAAACTTGCTTACATATCGCGGAAGTTGCTGAGTGGGCGCGGAAATTGCTAAGTCTGCGAGAAACTTGCTTACATATCGCGGAAGTTGCTGAGTGGGCGCGGAAATTGCTAAGTCTGCGAGAAACTTGCTTACATATCGCGGAAGTTGCTGAGTCTGCGCGGAAATTGCTAAGTCTGCGAGAAACTTGCTTACATATCGCGGAAGTTGCTGAGTGGGCGCGGAAATTGCTAAGTCTGCGAGAAACTTGCTTACATATCGCGGAAGTTGCTGAGTCGGCGCGGAAATTGCTTACATATCGCGGCAGTTGCTGAGTCGGCGCGGAAAGTTGCTGATTCGGCGCGGAAGTTGGTTACATATCGACAATTGTCGCCATGGGCCACCGTATGATTGGACAGTGAAGCGGCGACTTGAAGTCTGGGTGCGTCGCGAATGTATCAAAACAAACTTCCACAACATTGGAAGCAATTGCTGTACATTTACCGACAATGTTGATAATAACTTGCTGTAGTGTAGCAATATTTAGTTAAACGATAGTAAAAGAATTAGTAAAATAACTTCAGGGGTTGCAATATATATATATATAGATATCTATCTGTTCTATTTTTATAGAAGAACCTTCCCAAATAAAAGAAATTCTAAAATTTAAAAACATAAGAGGTAGTCACTAAACCATGTACTTTCACACTCAAGCAAGAGAATAGACATGTTGGTGAACTAGCCTTGCACTGTGAGTGTTTTATTGTTTACACTCTGTAAAATACCAGTTTTTTCACAAATAAAAAAATTTAAAAAAAAAGAACTGCAGACCTCACTTCTTTATATTTTTGAGTGGGCCAGCCAAGTTTCCACATACAAAAATACACATAATATTTCTATTTAATTTATTTTATTTTATAATATAATATTGCCACTGAATTCTTTAAAATAAATTTACCATTTACAAATTAATGTGTTGGACACTATATAATCTTAATATTTTACAATCCATATCCTTATATTTGAATCTGTTTCAAGACATTTGAAAAAAATATTTTAGAAGCATAACAATACAACGACTAGATTTGGTGTCAGTTTGCTCCCAATTCATACTGGAATATTGCCAGCAATAATTAATAATGCTTGTTCTACAACAGGATCTACAACAGTAAATACACAGAAATCATTTTGATGCCATGTTTTTAGACGACACCGCCATATCGCACAGATATTCAACACCGCCATATTGAATTTGGATTTGGACCATACCATTTCAAGCTGCAGGGTGTCTAAACAATGACTCAACAAACAATAAACACATCTTCCACCCACCACACAAATTTTAGCCATAATTGAACAACCAAGAAAGCAACAAATATCAGGCTGCATCCTGAAAATAACGAGATAGCGCATTACAACCAGTCATTACAAACATGAAATCCTCCACCCATCCCAGTACACCCTACAGCATTAATGGTTCCTATACTCATTTGCATCTATGTACAACAAGCTTAGCCAATAGATGCACCTGACTCATCAAACTTTTGACCAACTACTCATTCTAAATATTGTTGAGTGAGGGCGCTATTTACTAATGAGAGGAATCTTTTAAAAAAATTAAATATATATATATATATATATATATATATATATATATATATATATATATATATATAATGACAATTTATTGATCACAAATGTAGTTGAGTGTGACCGTCGGTCAATTCTGCAACAAATAAAATTTATAAAAGTTATGTTAGTAACAGGGATATTCTACTATTTATTCAGTCTTCCCCACCAATTCTTCAATTAAAAATTGCTACTAGTGAATATTTGACCGGATGTGGGAGGATCCGTTCAGTTCAAGCTGATGCGTCAACGACCCCTCTTTTCCGAATGAAAGTTAGTTGGTGCCTACGGGAGCATTTTTGGTAATAACACACTGAATGTCATACTCCCAGACTTGTCCAAATTAGACGTGTCTTTTTAACCTGAATCATCCAGCCTATTCGAGTTCTGGAGCACTCTGCGTTCTTACCGTTATAATTTTAACTTTTTGGTTTGTTTTCTGTAAAGCAATTGACACCAGTTTATTTCATTGTCAAAATATCATACATACAGTATTCGATTGATATTACGCCATATTGCAAATGATACTAATATCAATGGAAGTGTCGACGAATTGTAACGTGCACGCACACATTCCCTCGTCGACCGGTATCTTAGTCACGTTAAAAAAAAACGGTATACAAGAGTGTAAACAATACGGTCAGGATATTATAATTTTATATTGCATAATGGAATCTGCTTAATTGATAGCGAGTGCTCCCTGTACATCTTGGCAATAACTAAAACTTATTGATCGCATTTTATTAAACATGAATTAGCAATCAACGTGTATTGCATTATTACTGGTCGATGTTCGTCGTTGAAAAGACTCTGTATGCAATGCGTACGTGCTTACCGTCAAAGAACGCACTACGCACCATCTATAATATTCAACAATTACGATTTATTGACCCGCTTCCCGTTTGTTTATTGAATCTACAATGCTAATAATAAAATGCCATCCCATTCTCTCCAGTAAAACTGTTTATTTTAAATTATTGGTGTCCTACTTCCCGATAGTCACCCTTTCTGAAACTGTTGATGACTGACAAGTCATCAAATCAGTTTAACGTGGAAATACACTCTTGGTCAATCCCAAGTAAAACAGCTTTTGTTTGAGGGAACAAATGAGTAGTAGGTTTTGGAGTGAAAACAAGAATCAGTTTATCTGAGTGTACGAATTATTCAGAACGTGGTCAATCGAATCATGAATGATGGGCGGGGTAATGATTGGTAAAGACATAATCGAGTATAATTTATAAGCGGATCTGAAGTTGTCAATGCTATACGTAATTATATGTACAGTGATTCAGTAGTTTGATGGAAAAAAATAGTAAGTGTAGTATTAAAATATGTATAATTTCAAAATTTGGATAATTTTGTCTTAGAAATATGGAGATGTCTAGTAATGCTGTTCTGATTTTTTTGGGTGAGACACAAATTCAATAGGTTGAACATTATTAATTAACGCATGAATACCTACTAATTTTTAAATCGGAAAACCAATTCATTCATAAAATTTGTTCTATCGATAGTTCCCAATCGTAAAGTAACTAACAAATATACTAAAAGTATGTCCTTCATCTTGTGGGTCTCCAGAAATGTTGTGTTGACGTCCACATATTCTTGCAAGAGCATAGTTTAAGTATTATGTCGGGATTGTTTATGTTGGAATTTGACACGTGAATCCACGGTTGTTGTGCTGAGGCGTACAGTCTGTGAGTCAATGTCTTGATGCTGATCGGTCCCGTTTCAAAGTGTTCAATTTGGTGAGCTAGTAACTACAATTGTCTCTCTGTAGCCAAGCACGTTACCTCGAACAGTAGATCGCCTATGATTTCTTTTTGTCGTTGATCATGGAAATTCGAATCTGGTGGTGAGGTTAGTTGAGTGATTTCTTTTGCCAGGCTGCGAAGGATGTCAGCGTAATTTGTGAAGAATCATAGTGCTTCATCTAATTTGGTTTCGAGTCCATTGGAAGAGAAACTCGTTTTTTGAAGCTTCTATCGTTCAAATGGGTCAAAACTAAAAAAGTGAAATATTGAATATGATTGCATTTAATACATTCTGTTGCACATTCAAGCAGGGTCAGCCCCTTGTCATTTGACCATTCAAATGTAATGGTCGTTCTTTCCTCTTCTAGAATTTCGAAATCGTGGATATTCGAAATCATGTTTAAAAAAACGACGAATGATAGTTTGCCGAGTACTGCCATTTCAATAGTGAGGTGAAATGAACTGAATAGTGTTGATGGTTGGCTGAGTAAAGATTGGAACCTAATATTTCGCGATTGTCGGTCGGTTTTCGAGTCGTTGTAAAATAAACCTTCAAAAATAAACTATTGATTGATGAATTGCGTTCGAGCAGTACACTGAATTACCGATGATATAGAAACGATCAAAGTGCTGGAATGGTGTCAGGAACCGTTAGCGCGCATGTAACGATACTATATAACCACACAAGATGTCACTGTTTCACGGTCATTAAAAGTGATTAGAAGAAAGCGCTAATCCAAATTAACGGGTATAACATTTCACTCTCTTCATATAAATCCATGGATGTATCGTAGGACCATTTCATAACGCTACTGTAATGAGTAAAACAATTGTAGCACTTCGATGGTCGCTGTGAACTGTCATACACTCTGGGGTGTGCCTTTTCAGACAAGTGAATTGGTGATGGACAGGAACCATACGGCCTGGGTCAGATTCATGTTGATTGAATCAAGTTGACCCAGTGTTTATCCCCCCATAGAGTAAATTTTGAGTATAATCGTAACATTGGCACAGAGAACGCGCCATTTTATTTACAAGATTATTTTGGCAGGAGGTCTGGTGTTATCGAACCTGATTCTTCGCAAACCTCGTTGTCATAGTCAAACCAAAAACAAAACCAAAACGACGAGATTGAACGTTTCGATAATGTCCATACGTGTTTTATTTCATTTATTTGGGATACCAAATCCCTCCGCTAGGAGCCATGACTTTTTATTACGTGGAAAATGACGGTGGTGTTTTAGCAAAGGCTAATCGATAAAAATAAGTTCAGTCAGTGAATTGACTGATAGCGCCGGGGATCAACAGAACGTCGAGTCCTGTTATCAGTGAATTTCAACCCTGTAGTAATTCACACTTCCACGAAAGGAACAGTATACAACCATAAACGAGATTCAGTGTGTTTGCTTCATTGCTCAATGTTTTTTTATTTCCAGGCGCGATCCAATACACGCAGGTCGAAATTCAAGTATATTGGTAACACTTTTAACTTGAAACCATATTCGATACCACTGTTTGCGAGCGTTCATGTTTTAGATAACATAAATATACAAATACACCAACATCTGTTGTTTATCATCTACGTGGGAGGTATATTTCACGTTTGAAACACTTATGACGAGCGAGTTATAAATAACCCTATGCGCTTACACTTAACTTCTTGTGATTTAGTTCAGACTGGCATTCACGGAGAATGCTTAGGAGTAATACACATCGCTCGTGCCAAACACCGATTATATTCGCGGGGTGGAACGCATTGGGCCACTTTCTGTCTGAAATACCCTTACCACAAAGAATATTTTGACTCGTACGGTAGTCATCCCATGGAAGTTAAGAGATTTCTTGTACGTGGATCTACAATCATCGAATACTTTGATTTCAAGCAATGTGTGGCCAATACGTCATGTATTACTCGTAGTGTCACGTAGATGTCAATGAGATGACCCTTTCACAAAAAGATAAACTTGGTCTATCGCCGTTGAATATTAGGCAAGAAGGCAAGGACGTATCTTCTTTGCCGGGGGAAAACTCATTCCATGTGAATATTAATGTCAAAGTTATTCTGTGAAACAATCAGGTAAATATATATCATTTAATACTTTAACTTATCATACCGTAGTCCGCCATTTTTGGAAAAAAACACGCCTGTACGTCGATCAACCACACTTTGCATACTTTGCATACTTCAAATTTTACCGAATTCAATCCATCTCTTTATGACCGCAGTTTTACCAGGTGACTCATACTTTCAAATTTCCAACATATAACTTATACCCTCTTTATATAGCTATTGGTTTTTAATATTATTCTCTTTTTTTCTTCTACGACAGATGAGCGATTCTGATTAGAGTGATAAAAAAGTGTACAGACTGCTTGACTCATTGGAAGGAAGTAAGGAATATAAAAAAATTGACAAAATATTTATATATAGAATGAATTAATTTTTTATTTATGTTTATTATTATTGACTTTTCTCTTTTCTGTGTTTTTAATCGAATCGTTTATGTACTTTATGTATTTTTCGTGGTGTTAAAAATAAATTTAACCACGCCATAAATATATATATACTCCATGTAAAAATGCCGTGTATTTATTAGCGTGAGCTGGTGAATGGGTGTGTGTACGTGTATGTGAGCGCCCTCTACAATGTATTCTGAAAAAATAAAATCTTTCGTGACGTCAATGCTCGTGCAAAAATTACAAAAAAATTGTGGTGTTTTATGCAAATTTATTCACGACCTCGTAATCAAATATATTTTATTTATACAAATTTATTATCCCATTGTGACGTCATCCTCATCCAATATGAACAGTGCCCTCATGGCCGTATCTATAGTGGAACCTTAACTACTCTTGTAGAACACGCTACACAATTTTGACAAAATCTGCCTCTACTAATAGTCTCTAACAGCTGGGGGCGCTAGACAGTTCACTTGGAGAAGGAAAGAAAGGAAATCCCTAATCAACAATTTGCTTGTATATTGCTTTTAGAATCAAATCTGCTCCTATACTGCACTTCAATCTATCGCATCACTGCCCTGTAAGTTTCACCTCTTGTCCAAATCTGTCAAAAACCACAATCTAGTGTGGTGTTTTAATGCAAAATATGATTTTTGGTTGACATGGCACAAGGAGAAAGGCTCTGCTTGAAAAACTAGTGAAAGCTGAAACAAGAAGAGCAACTATATGTACCATTGGAGAGTCAACTAAAATATTATCTAATTATCATAAAAAACTGATGGCGGCAATAGAACGAATGATAAATTCCCGCGAATTGGTGGCTCACCTACAGAGTTGTATAAACAATTTTGGATTATCCTATATACATCGACTTACATGAAGGTATTCGTGTAGACGAGCAATTATTACACTATTAAAACTGGCGGCCTATAAGCCTACTGTGTGCCGATTATAAACTTTTCACAAACGAACTTTTCTCCTAGACTGAAGTGTGTGCTTGGCATTATCCATGTCGAACAAGGTTACTGCATACCTGGTAGACATATTTATGTTAATATTAATTGTGTACGTGATGTCATAACGTACGCAAAATTTAAAGCGGGAGAGTCGTCACTTGCGCATGCGTCAGATGGCCATAGCGTGTCATTGTTTACAAACAAGCGTCTACCCATGAGCCTTTGCGTTTTTAGCGTGTGTTATCGTCGCTTGGGACTCAATTCCCGCGCGTGCGCAGGTGACGACCCTCCCGCTTTAACACCATATCACTTTCTCTTGATCAGAAAAAAACCTTTAATTGTATACACCATGAATATTTGTTTATAATATGTAATAGGTAAATACAAAGCATGATGGGAAAATACTTGATGATCATTAAAGTTGACGATGCATACGATTATTTGATATTCTTCAGGTCTTATTTGATAATCGTAAACACAAACAGTAATTATGTACAAAGGGTACGTTTTCGTGGACTCCGACCTGAATAAAATTCAGTGTATGGGTACAGGTTTAAAAATGTTGTCTTATTTGTTTGTTGGGTATTTTCCTTTGAAAGTTGTACGGAACTTCAGGGGTTATATACCGTCCGATAACGGATTACGGTAAATGCGTGTGCATTTTTTGAAATATTATTCAATCCCTCAATTTTAACGAATTTTAGGAAATCTCGAATGAGCAAATGATCGCGATACAGCATACCAAAGACGTTCGCGTAAAATAATACACCTTTAACAATAGTATACTGGGCGTGCGGAATGATATATTTATATCCGTTTTTATTTCAGCATTGTTCTACTGTCAACATTCCACCGCCTCACTATGTCGTAATGTGGGAAAAATGTATGTGATAATTATATAATCTCACCATAAATTTCACGGCAGCATATACCCGTGAGTACGCCATCTGTTGCATCTATCCTCACCTACAACTCGGATTGATACACTGAAACTCTTAGGATAATCACTCGTGTCTACTGACGTCCAGCTAATAGTAAATATTCTGCCATTGTATTAATATCACATCTCAGTGACCATTCCCCACGTTATCACATTGACGTTTTTCTAAAAGATTGGTCCAAAAATTGTTGTTAGTAATCCTTGTTGGAATTTTCCAACAATTCTTCACTATAAAGCACCCATCTTGTATATTTAATTGATAAAATACGTAATTATGACGTATTCGCCATATTCCTACATGTTCAACACATGACTTGTGCAAATATCTTCATTTTGTGAGCAACATCATGCAGAGGCGGCGGCGGCACGAAATTTTGCCGCCGCCACTGTCATGATATAAAACCATATAGAAAGTCTAGGAAATCCGGCGATGAGGTTTAATGATAGTCAACTACCTTAAAAATTGCTGACGATCATGAGAAAAAATGCAAGATTATAATATGTAATTCAATGCAGCTTAATGTAGAATATTTAGTATGGGAATATGCATCATACCACTGTGAATTGGAGAAATTGACTTCTTTGTAATCTCGTGGGAATACACGCTAGCAGAGGTATCGGGGTACCGTTCAGGATCTTGGGCTGTAACACTACTACACCAAGTTACATAGCACGAAAACACGATCTTTATTTTTGAAGCATATAGCATAACAGGACGGCTCCAAATCACAAGCATACCAACAATCTATCATTTTAACTCCGCAACATGTGGGCGTGTCATGCCTGTCACTCGGTCGCTCGAGACAAGCCCAAGGTTGCCAAGTCAACCCCATTGTGCAAAAGTGTGGGCCGAGTGCAAACACCACTGTTATCGTAATTTCTTGAGCTGTATTGCATCCTATTATGTGCTGTGTAAGTATTGGTGTGCACGGTAGCGCATTACAGGAAATTGCAAATCACACACGACAGGGTAAGAGTAATAACGTAAACACACGTGTTGAATTCTTGCACAATAGCCCATTATGGGATATCGTGAATCACGATAATATTCGTTGACCCTGACAAATATT
Source organism: Saccoglossus kowalevskii (assembly GCF_978046115.1). Classification (NCBI taxonomy): domain Eukaryota; kingdom Metazoa; phylum Hemichordata; class Enteropneusta; family Harrimaniidae; genus Saccoglossus; species Saccoglossus kowalevskii. The sequence continues at coordinate 10,470,953 of NC_140657.1, forward strand.
TTTTTTCATTGACGAATTTGCTGTTATCATTTATTTTTCTGCGAAATAGGCGTGCAGAACTCTTTTTCCGATTATTTCCCATTGCAAATTTTATTATTCCCCCCTTTATAGGGACATTAGTCGTATAGCCTTGCACGATAATCACAATAGCATTATAGTATAGGAAACCGTAGTCAAATGGTCTGCATGATAGCGTACTTTAGAGGTAAAGTTGCCTGTTATTGCTAAACAACTCAGTTTTTACTCGTTGACTGCTATGTGCTGAGCTACGTACAGTGACATGAAAATGTGAATCTATACATTGGAAACATGTAATTTCCAATTACGTAGTGCCACACATTTCTGTGGGAGCTATAGTATGTTAGGCATGATCGTTAGAACAGACATGCGTCGATTTCACAGCGGCCAAGATGAAAGTATATTAATAGCGATGAAAAATCGAGAAAATATAGTACTGATAGATTTATTTTGATTTTCAGATCGTAAATGACAGTTATAGCGGCTTTCACTGATGACCCCTGGATAATCAACACCTGCTCGTAACTTGTCATAGTCAGGTTCATTCGTATGTTAGGGAATTAGTAAATGGAACAACTGGCTGATATAATTGTGACTATGGAATGTTGGTTAAGTCAACGTGGCGTCGATAAGTATGAGAGTTATGTCCCGACATAGGGGGTAATTAATCGGACATTATGGCGTGTTGATTACTTTGCGTGATTGGCTATATGTGTGGAGGCCACGCCTCGAGCTTTTAAACTCCCTTGTAATTGGCTAAGAGTTAAAAGTGAATAAAGCTGATCTCAGTTAGTTGTGGCAAGCTCACCACGAGGCACGCAGTCTTAACGCGGTCTTGGGAGAGTTACAACGTGGGCCGAGACCAAATGTGACACAATTCGATTCTATGTGTGTCTTTGTTCGATAGAAGGTGGAGAATTCCCCGAACCTGGTACCTTACGTGAAGGTTTAATAACACGAGAATTAAGCCTTTACAGAAGTCTTCATAGGACATTTGTTGCAGGCAGCTTTCAGTTATATACATCGGCGTGATACCGATATTCCCATAGTAGGAATAATGCACTTTGATCAACAATTTTGCCACGATAAGTCGGTCAGTTTGTTCTGTAAAATACATGCTGTCTGCATTATTTGTAACAACTTATGTAAATGTGAAAACAAAGTGTGTAACCTATTGTAGTAAGTTATCAACATCTAGCACTACTTCAAATCAGTGCCTGGAATTGCTGTAACTTAGTCTGGCGATTTTCAAGTTCGGACCCCCCCCCCATGAAAAAATCCTGTATCCGCCCCTGCATTGCAATACTTGATGACCATGTAATTTTCAGGGAAAATTTCATGATCTTGTTTTATAAAGATGTCTACTCATGGGTTACTGTAGCACACACTGAATTGGAGAGTGTCGAATCTACAGGAGTGTTTTTGTGAACGGCATGTCGGCCCAGATAGCTAGTATAGCTAGTAATTCACGCGACTAATTGATGTAAGTTTAAAACATACGACAATTCGTTCTACGCAAACCACTCTGTAAAATAGCATTATTTCAAACAACACCACTTAGCATTAAGTCTTTATAATAGTAGTAATTATCCCTCGAGATGTCATATTCCAACAACTTGAAGAGGGTGAGCCAACATAGCGACAGACGTATTTATAACTTGTGACGTTGAAATAATTTCTCATGGGCTTTATTAATACCTTCTTCGGATTCACAACAAGTGTCGGAAAATCATATTACCGCAGTTGGGATTGACGATATATCGTTGTACTGTGCATTTTTTCAGTTGCTACAATTATGTAACATCTTTATTAACTTGTTTACCAAGAACCAAATGTCCCTGTGGTGTTAATAAAAAATAAAATCTATTCTATTTTATTTAGTCTCTTTCATGAGCTAAAAATCGTTCTACAATTACATCACTTCCGCTTTTAGTAAGATCTCGTAATCGTGACAAGTGTCATGAATTTGTTTTGCGTATCTGTTTACCGACTTAATTAGTTGATTATTAGCGAAATGCTGTGTTATGTCTGTCATCGTTTCAGCCTATTTGAGATCCTGGACGGAACTTGGCTCAGTGATTTGGAACTAATTACAAGATAACCGTCCCTATTCGGACCGCTCTTTTCTGACAGTTCGGTATTTGTAGTTATTAATGTAGTGAATGATTAATCAATTGATTATGACGTATTCCGTACTTAGTGTGATTGGCTTTACGATAGAAGGCCACGCCTTAGAGTCTTTTACTGCTTTGTAATTGGTTAGAGTTTTGAAAATGAATAAAGTTGTTTGAGTTGGTCTTGGAGAGTGCACTAGGATAGACGCAGTCCAGTCCAGTCCTGGAGAGACAGAGTCCAGTCCTGGAGAGCCTTGGGCGAGCCTTGACGCAGTCTAGTCTTTGGCCAGCCTTGCGATAGTCTTGGGGACTTTTCCCCAGGGCGCTGTGTCTTATAGAGTGCTCGACTGACCGACTAAGACGAGAGTTGAACCGTATTTCGTTGTGTGTGTCTTATTTGACTGTAAAGTATAAGTGACTTTCCCGGTCCGGTACCTCAAGGGGACGAGATAGAGAGACGAGACGAGATTCCCCCCTGACAGCGTGGAGAACCCCAGAGAGAGGAGATTTCCCCCTGACACAAGCTCTACGGTTGACGCTATTACGTCACGTCTATACAGTCTTCCTACTTATAATTCATAATTGAGATGGTTCTAGCATTTACGCATATTGTTGTTTATTATTTGGGCTTAAATGTAATATTCAAGTTAATAAATGTTGTTGGTCTAAATAAATCATAGCTTGGAAGAGTACGTCGCTATAAGTCCCATATCGAACACGACGCAGCGCGGCGACCATCGCCTTTTAATCCCAATGTTAGGTGGTCTAACTACAGCATGACCAAGCGCCAGATTGCGTAACCGCAACTATTATTGACTAAATTAGGTTCGTGTACAGTTCCTCCACTGGGACTGTGGGTTCGTGGCATTTGTTTTTACAATTGCAGCAACGATGGCTGTGAGAGGTGTCAATTGGCCTGCCTAGGAAACAAAACCAATGGTTGGTATATTAAAGGAAAATTAATTTCTCAACGTTTATTCCAAAGACAGCATTGTAGAAGAAGAAAGCAAAAATTTCTGTGGGCGAATTTTTTAAGCGAGAGAAAGAGAATGTCGATTTTCCCCAAAACTATTTGTATGTACCAATTATTGTCTCGTTCCAGTGTTCAGATAGGCCTCATCGCCGAGTTTCCATTCAACAGATCAAAACCGTTTTAGTGAGTACGAAGGACCAAATGACCTAACTGAAGGACTTAAACGGGTGTAATGACTATAAACCGCTGATACGAATAACGTTGTTATACGTTGCATTTGTTCACAAATTATGCGGAAGCGATTAACTTTACAAAAACACTTTGATAAATATAAGAGCCAATGACCACAATTATATAATAAATATGAGCGAAGGACCACGATTATATTATAAATATGAGCGAAGGACCAGATTATATTATAAATATGAGCGAAGGACCAGATTATATTATAAATATGAGCGAAGGACCAGATTATATTATAAATATGAGCGAATGACCTTGATTATATTACGAATATGAGGGAAGGACCATGATTACGTGGCAAATATGAGCGAAGGACCACGATTATATTATGAATATGAGCGAAGGACCAGACTATATTATGAATATGAGCGAAGGACCAGACTATATTATAAATATGAGTGAATGACCTCGACTATATTACGAATATGAGCGAAGGACCATGATTACGTGGCAAACATGAGGGAAGGACCTCGATTTTATAATAAATATGAGCGAAAGACCACGATTATATACTGAATATGCGGTTATTCAGTACTACCACGCTGTGATATCAATATGAGGCACAAATAAAAAAGTTTGTACCTGTCCTTTTATCGTTCCAGTGTTAATGCTATTGTCGACTCAGATATGTGTTGACGAATAAAGGAACATAGATTCACTCAATAAACTTAAATAACAATAATCACTTTAATGTATACGATTCAATATCACGTATAAACACTAGCAGCCTGTCGGCTGAGATAGCTCCGCTCCGCTGTTAGCAATACACATTTCAATCAAAGAATTGAATATATCATTAGAAAATGAACAATATGTATAATATCAAAGCAATCGGACTTGCGGTTTTCAACAAAATGTTGAAAATATCACTTTTTACCAAAAATTACAAAAATATTCATCAAAATTAGAGAATTAAAGGTATCATCACGAAATGAACAAATCTAAGATAGGTCTTCTCAAGGTACACAGTGAACTCGTTCAAAATTTGTACTAGCCAAGCGGGCCAGTAACTTTAAAAAATCACTGGCCCAGAGTGAAATGCACTGGCCCAAAATATTGTGTATACCTTCATTTTTTTGTTGTTTCATTTGGTGTGTGCCTTCAGTGATAACATATTACAAACATAATGCTCATTCCTTGCAATGCAAATTTGGAAATTACTTTATAATTATAAGCTATAAATGAATATTAGAATACAAGAATATGAAAGAAGAAAAAATATGTATTCTTACATACACTATGTTCTGACAACTCATTCAATTGATTCAAATTTCAAAATGAGTCCATTTCAAAGTCAAGGTCAGCACATACATCATCTAGACAATAACATCCTGTTCATCCTCATCTCCCATGTCAGAGCTATCCCTATGTACAGTGCTGTGTGTACGCGGACGTGTTCGGTTGATAGATGTCCCCCACCACAGCCCTGCGGACCTCCATAGAAAAAGTCCGGTCGCGCACCGAAGTGAGTGCGCAAGTTAAAAAAATCGGTTGTAATGGTGATATAATTATCCGTAACAACCATTACAAAATTATCCGAAACTGAAATGTCTTAAAAAAAACTACTAGTAATTACAGAAAAATTGTAAACGCGTAGGTAGCGAGGAATCATCCACCAAACGCCGCCATTTTTGTATCTATTGGGAACAGTTGCATGTTTTCTCGGTTTGTTGGCAGCTAGGGACCGGACATTTTCGAAAAACGAGCATCAGGCTTACCAGGGTCATTGATTACCCACGGAAAACTCTTCTATAATTCTTGAAATTTCCGTTCACGTTTCTCAGCATCACACACTTTATTGTCTGCAAATATTTCTTCTCTGGCTTTTTTCTTTTTTGCCGCAGGCGACACGATATTTTAAATATCTAAACTTGTTTGCGATCGACTCTACCGCTGCCATTTTTAGTGACGTCATGCTACACAAGATCTCGAACCCTGCGTCATCAGACATTGCAGCATATGGAATGGCGCCACCAATCTCGCAATTCGCGAGAAATGCGTCTTTTTTTTTTCTCTCTAGCTGATTTCCAAGATCGAATTTTTGTTTGAGTATTTTTAGGCATTGTAAGTTTTTTCTACCGCCGGAATAATGAATAATGAATTTTGTCCTTTTTAATAGCAATAGTATATTTTTAAAATAATAGCAGGACACTCGGACCAGCTTTTTAATAAAGTTCCTGGCCCGGCAGAAAAATAGGTGGCCTCGGACCTCCGGGTTAGCGCTAGTTTCGCACACTGCATGTACACCAAGCATCAAAGCAATAAGAATTGTAGTTTTCAAGAAGAAGTTGAAAATGAAAAAAGTTTACACGAACGATGGAAGACGACGGACGATCACTCATATGATAAGCTCCGCTCGACAAAATCGACAGCGGAGCTAAAAAAGTGAAATTATTAAACAATTATTAAATTATTCATTTATTTTGTTCTATGCTAAACTGTCACGCGACTATTCGAATGACCGTACATAAAACTAAACGCGTAACAAGATAAATAAATGTACTTGGGTTTCGTTAAAACCACATATACAAAACAAACTGATGCTGACTGTTTATGTTTCCAATAACACAGACGTAGTTTTGGCTAACACACTCGGTTCATTTACGAGATTTTGACTAAAACCCACACTTGCTCGTGGCGTTGCTTATACATATCATTATAAAACACGCTCAGTTACAGTACACTCTTCGTCAGCTTCTTGGATTGTAATATTTCGAAGAGTTGAAACCAGTACAAATACTGCTTCCTTATAAAGCACATCCACCAGGAACCGTCCAGCAAAACTGAAAACGCAACAGTATTACGTTATTTAAAGCGATGACAAGGTAGATCAATTTCTGATTTTAAGGATCATAATCGGCCAAATAATAGAGTTTTCAATATTGAACATTACACATCATAGTCATGGCAACATGGCAAGTAAAACAATTATCTAATTATTCAAACATTCTGCAAAACAAACATAAGAGGAATAATTAAAGTAGAAACGTTCAATTAAATCTGTGTTTGAATTATTTGTGTACATACATATTGGGCTAAACAAGTTGAAATCCAATACACTAATAAATATAGTTTGTATAGTTTACCATGTGATAAACTCACTCACAATTCAGAGATGTCAATCTGCGCTAGATTTCAATATTCATATCAACAGTCAGAGCCACAATGTAGGCCTTATACACATATATAGTGTTTCTTTGACCTTTGACAGTTAAAATATATTGTAGACAAAAGCAACATGTATGTCAAGTGTTAACGACACCGGTGATCTTTTCCTGGTATTTATATCGTGAAAATTCATACATTTATAGGCTGTGATAGCAAACAATACAACGTGTAACAATGTGATATCGTATCTACACTGTGTCCAATGAAAATGTTAATGAACGACATATAGTGTTGAATTATAAACACACCTTCAGCGTACTCGGTTGTGGTAAACTTGTCCCTCAGGAGACGTAGAAACTGGTCATGGGTCTGAAATTAACAAAATATCACAAATGAACACTAAGATATACTTCTGCGCATTAAATAACAACAGTATTAATCTAACTACTAAATTGGATTCATCAATCGAAGTGAAATTAGAAATTCTAAAGCTCGAAGCTCAGTGAAAATATTTAATACCTGAAATGTATTCTATCTCGCATTTCTCGCCAACCAGTAAAGAAGATACTCATTAGTTTCACAGGAAAAACAAATGCAGATTTTGTTGTACATATACATATCATTAACATTATACTATGAAGCAAGCAGCCCTCCAGATAAAATAATTTATGCTCTTAGATCAGTAACAATGACATATTGACCGTGAAACTATCGTAAAATGAACCGGTGTAAGAGCACATACCAAGTATAAATTTTCCGAATTTGGGTATAGCCAAGAACATAACTTAATTATGGGAAGATCAAATGGCGCGGTATAACAGGGCATCACACGTACATTGTATGTATGCCCCGAGAAGTATTAAAATAGCAGCAAAACTAAACGCACACTTACAAATGAATGAGTACGAACGTGTTTCAGGAACTAGATGGCAATTTACAAGTCACATACGCAAAACAACATATTCGAAAAAATGGATAAGCTGAGAGAAATTGACATCTTGTGGCTTACGATTTGAGTGGGAAATAATAAAATATATCTATGTTCAAACTACTCAGAGTAGCTACGTATCACGTTCATGTAGCATGCTAATTTCACTGAATAACCGACCGAACCGAACAACCCCCCATACACACACACATACATACATACACACACACATACATACAAAGAAACAAATATGACAATTGATGTGCATCAGTAACATGCACTATTTTTGAATATGTTGACTTAACAATTTTGACTTTAACAGAATCTTTGATAAACTATTAATAATATATTTAACTCGCCATTTTTTTCATATCACTGATTTAGCTTACATATCATAATCAAGAATGGGATGCCCTCATATACCACCACTATAAATCACGCACGTGCATTCTACATATGTACATTATTTGATTTTGTCAAAATCACATTTGTATGCTACCTAACTTTATATCCCTATGTAAGTATTTGCACAATTATTTAACATGATTGGATTGATTATTTAACTAACTGTTGACAACCTACCTTAAAGCGAAGAGTTTCCTGTAAAATGCAGCTCTTAAGATACTGAAACATAAATAACAATTAATAATTAGTTTGTGATCTTTTTGTGTCCTCTTCCCCGTGCTATAATATGGTAATAAATTATTGTCCTCATTAATAATATCCATAGTCCAACAATTATTAGTAATTTGACACAGTGCACAAGTTTGATCCATTCGAAAATCGTTTATCCTATGATAAATCGCCGATTATGTCTGGCAGACTGAAACCCAATTTATAAACTGCTTAGTGAACAAATGGTTCAGGATTGATGGAATCCATCTATCTCACTTATGTGATGCGAATCCTCTATCCACTAAACAACGGCAATACATCCCAGTCTGGTAAACAAAATAAAAACAAAAACAAGCGATATCGTAACTTGGTGAATATTAAATACAAACAGTACAGTAGGTGTCATTATTTTGACGAGTTATACCCTGCTTGTAAGAATATCAAGTATAAATTATCAATACTTAAACAATTTCACAAATAAAATTAATTATTTACAATGCCAATCGTGAACAAATACAAAAAGTATTTTAATTCATGTGTCAAGGGGAAATTGAACTCAGGTCATTTTATTTGATTGTCTCTAGGCATTGACATTATAATTAAACTAGTTTATATAATAGACTAGTAAATCGTTCTGGGCGTGAGCGTACCTTATTTAAGACTCAGTCAGCACATGAGAGTTTCCATGAGAATGAACTGAAGTCATGGAGACATCCAATCAGTGATGAATATTAAAGTGTATTGGCCTAATTTGAATAGCTTGGACTGGAATGGTCATTGTCACCACATGCGTTCATCCCATATCCAATATACAACAACATCGGATTACTTTATGTTGAGATGTAAGGAACTAAATGGTTTGCCAGACACGGGCGGTCAATTGGCTGTAGCTTGGTTTACCAGACGGACAGATCCACTGATTCTCCACGCGTAACAGTGAGGTTTAGAATGGCATCTTAGTCCGTTAGTGATTATCTTGTTTATTGGCTGATTATTACCTACTAGCGATAGCAAAGAACTAATTACGACCACTAGTTGACCTTTCGGGATACGTATTTTGCGCAAAGCAGAACATTGAGTGGTAAATTAAATTGCTTGCTAAGATAAAAAGGAGTTAGTGGATCTTATAATTTGCATTTTTGAGAGGACGTGGGAATAAAGACGAAGAATAATAATAATTTTTATACAAAAATAATGCTGACAAATAAAATAAAATAGAACAAAATAATAATTATCAACTTGTAGTACCTGAAAAGAGAACTTATTCAACCTCGTACATTTTGTTGCAATATTGCCTATATAGGCGTGGAAACAATAAATATGCGAGTCAACAATCCATCACGAACGCGTGGAAAAACGCAGTAATAATCGTATTGTCACAAACCACAATACCCAATACACGTTGAAACTCCATTAAAAGATAGTCTGAAATATAATTTGCTACGACTATAATTTGTATTTAAATTACCAAAGTTTATTATGAATAGTCTTTTATATTATTAATCATTTTTTCACATTTTCAAACAAAAACACTTTATTAATATTAACGTTCTATTATTTGTTATAATGATATATCATCATATATTTTTAACATAAAAAAAAAAAATCTTTCAAGGAACTAACAAATATACCCTGGTTAGCAAATATAATACTAGCAAAATAACTAAAATACTAATAATTGTCAAGAAAGATGGATATGCCAGTTAACTACTAATGAGATGGGTCTTTAAATCTGAATTAAATTGATTTCTATTTTGTGAACTTTTTAATAAAACTGTGAGGGAGTTCCAATGTGTAACAGCTGCATATTGAAAATTATGCTGGGAAATGGACAAATGTAATTTAGGAATTGACAGGTTTCCTTCAGTTGTTGCTTTAGTGGGGTAGCTATGTGACGGATTGCTTGCATAATACCTAAGACTACGGGCAAAACGATCGTGTTTGAGGTCAAAAATAAATAAACATGTTTGAAGTTTGCAGAGTTTGTGAATATCGAGAATTCCAAGTTGGCGAAAAAGGGGAGCAGAGTGAGCATGAAAGTCGGAAAAAGTGATAAGTCGAACTATTTTTTTTTGTAGACAAAGAATTGGCTCTAGTAAAGTTGGATAAGTATTTCCCCAAATTTCAATACAGTATGTTAGATGTGGAAGGATTAATTTATCATATAGTAAAATTAGTATGGAACGAGGAATATAGTGACGAATTCGGGATATAATACCAATTTTGGGAGTGATAATTTGTCTCACTTTTTCTCTACGAGATTTCCAGGTAAGCGAGGGGTCGATAGAAACACCTAAGTATGTAGCTGACTGTACGCCCTCTATCGGTGTGTCCATCATACTTAGATGGCCTGTTATTTGGGTTCGTTTTTGGGGCGTTTTCATAATCATAATTAGTCTTGTCTACACTCACTGTTAGTTTGTTAGCATTACACCATTCTATCACTTTACCAAAGTCGTTGTTAATTGTGTTAAGATTAATAGTATGTAGTATGTACAGGTTAGTATCATCGGCAAATAAACGAAAAATAAATGCATTAGTTATTATCATTAATATAAAGGAAAAGAATTGGCCCTAAAATGGAACCCTGTGGAACCCCGCATTTAATTAGTCTTTGCGCTGACATAGTGCTGTCGATATTTACTGCTTGATGGCTGTTGAAAAGGTAGCTATGAAACCACTTGAGTGGGAGACCCCTGACCCCAGAATATGCATTTTTTTTAAGGAGAATTTGATGGTCAATTGTATCGAAGGCTTATTTTAGATCAATAAAAATACCAAATGTTACAAAGCCTTCATCTATTTTATCTACAATATCAGATACTAAATCGGCAAGGGCAAGTTTTGTATTAATTTTTTTCCAAAACCCATACTGAGATGGCAGAAGAATATTGTATTTATCAAGAAAAGACATTAGTTGTTTGTTAATAATAGACTCTATTATCTTGCTAAGGACAGGTAAAATTGAAATCGGCCTGTAGTTTCTAACATCTAAAGCTGACCCCTTTTTATATAATGGTATAATTTTAGCAATTGTAAGGGCATCTGGGAATATACCTTGTGTTATGGAAGAGTTAGCAATGTGTGCTAGAGGACGAGAAATATGATAAGCAGCGTCAATTGTAATAAGCCGGGGGTGTATGCAACCCTGTCCCATAGCTTTCTGGGGATCCAAACGGAATATTTCGTTGGCATTTTCATTGACTGGACGAAAAAAAATGATGCTGGATTACTGTCATTGAGATAATGTTCATTGTTAGAAATTATTTTTGCTGCAAGATTGGGGCCAATAGTTGTAAAATACTCATTGAATTGTTCAGCAACATCGATAAATTTCGATAAAATCTTATCTGTATTATTATTAGATTTAATGTTTTTTGGGGAGAACATATTTTTGTTTTTATTAAGAATTCCGTTAACAGTTTTCCAGATTGCATTGCAATTACCCTTGGCACTAGACAATTTCGAAAAATAATATCTTTTTTTGGCCGCTTTTAGAAGTTTTGTCAATAGATTTCGATATCTTTTATACTTATTACTGATTTCGGTATTATCTGGTGGCTTTAACATACTAAAATATAATTTATTTTTAGTTTTGGCTGATATTGACCTTTTGTTAGCCAAGGTTTGCGAACAGATTTACACTTCTTTTCAATTTGAATTGTTGGTGCATGATTCGATATTACAGAATAGAAAACGGAGTAGGCGTTATTGGGGTCACTTATGTTATAAACGGGGTGGGTCCCATGATATATTGTCCAAATCTAGGAGGAAGTCATCGCGATTGTAGCGAGAAAAGTCACATTTGTGATAAGTAGTGTTCTGATTAAAAATGTGGTCAAGGTTTTTAACTATTGAGAAAGTGGGGTAGTGATCACTGATGTCATCTTGAATACTGCCACATTCGATATAATGATCAGTAATGTTAGTAATCACGTGATCTATGACAGTATTGGTGTCCGTAGTACATATAGTTTGGGTATTAATTGTTGCGTAAAATTGTAACTGTTAAGAGTGAAATATAATTTGCAGTGGATTGACTATTCAAACTGACATCAATGTTAAAATCACCAAGAATCATACATTTTTTATCTGCAGAAGAGAACTTGTCGAGGCATTTGAGGCAAGTGTCGAGAAATTCCTGTAAAGGGGTATTTGGCTGCCTGTAAATTACACCAACAATATGTTTTTGGCCAATGAAGACTTCCACAAATAATGATTCACAGTGGGCAATTTCAAAAGTATCGATGCGTGAAAGACAATGATTTGTGTATATACATTGAAGCTCCCCCACCCTGGGAATGTTCACTGTTACATGTAACAAGTTGATAGGAAGGGAGATTAAACAGAGACAAGTCTGAATCATTTCGTAACCAAGTTTCTGTAAGAGCGATGATAGAGAATTTTTGTTTGATGACAGGTCATCAAAATGGTTTCCCAGTGATCTGACATTAGAATGAAAAATTGCAAAATGTTGGCGGAATGGAACTATACCTGTATTAAATTGATCAATGGAGTACTGTTTACAGTTATATGTTATTGGGTGTGTATCAAAAAGGTCCATGAAAATGAGTCCACTCTATATTGGGGGTCCAGGATAATAATTCCAGTCTATATTGGTTGGATACGGTCTATGTCGTTGATTGATGATATCCTAATGGCACTACTTCCTTCATTTTTCCTGGCATATATTTTTCCATTTACAGTCCATATAAATTTCCATTGGGCTTCCTTTTTCTTCTGGTTTGCGGTGTGAAATAGCTGTTTGTTAGCGGGGGTGAGATTTTCGGTGATAAAGACACGTGTACCTGGAGTTGAAACTGTTATTTCTGGTGGTTCTTCTGACAAATTTTACTATAATGGGTAGAGGTTGTTGATGGTTTCTGGAGGGCAGACGATGACTGACATCAAGATCATTTTCTGAAATCTTAATGCCGACAGCATCAGAAATTTTCACTACTAAATTATCGGTATCTTCATTTCGTTGTTCAGGCACTCCATGTATCTCGATATTGTTTCTTCTGGTGTACTCCTGTAACTCATTTTTTGTAGCGCTTAGTGAGGATTGTGTAACTTGGAGTTGATTACTCAGTAACTCATTCTTCGTTTCAAGATCTTCCATACGATGTTTATCCTCAAAATAATTACCGATATATTCTACCGACGTTTGCAGCTCTACTAATTTCTTCAACTAATTTACTTTTCAAGTGACTTGAGCTTTGTCATGATTGTGTCAAGTTGATTGATATCCGCCATCTTGCCTTTGTCTACGGACACCGCTGAACTTGAACTTGGCTTATCAAATAAATTATTACATTCATAAGCCTCACAGATTGACTATCTGGGTTATACCATACCTCATCATTTAATTCACCCGCTTGTAAAATTTTCCAGTTGTCTGCCGACATACAGAAGGTGTCTGAAATTCAAATGTTCATGCAATTATTACTATAATATTATCAAAATAAATAAAAGTTAGTATGTTTGGCTGATCGTAATTTTGGAATGTATCCTTTATCATATCAATAACATACCATTTGATTACCACAGAATTGCTTCGCATTATTACTTCCTATGACTCGAACGTGTACAATCATTACATATAAGTGTAATACAAACATGACTACTGCAACTCACCAAACGTTTGACATTGTCCAGAACCTACATTCGTATTGACATCATCTTCAATGACGATGACATTTTCAGTGACACTGAAAATAATATGATTGAAAACAATGTTAAATAACATGAAGCTCTCATTACCTAATATTTATTGGCAACATATACTTTTAAAAATTATATTTCTTTTTGACGCTTTCCATTTTTTTCGGTGTCTGTCGACCATCTCATAGAAAGTCGTTTCTATTAAGAAAGGGAAGTACAACACTGGGTGATTACATTTCATTAGGAGCATAGCAAATATAAATGTATGAAGTTTTAAGAAGATGACATTCTCACCTTCGGTGGATCCTTTCGTAGATTGTATCTATGAGTGGGGAATTTATCTACTGAAAAAATACAAAATATGATTCAACACCAATACGTTTTGAAAAATATTAAGTAAATACTCACTCACCAACAACAGGGTTACTGACATGAAATGTAAATGGGGAATATATCCCAGACACATAGTTTCATCATCTATGGTTTCTGGAGGAGATATCATTCAGGTAAAGTTTGGTGCAACGATCTTAAGGTAGCGAGAGGGGAAACACAAGTTATAATTTAATTGAGATTAGGACTGTCTACGCCAGTTACTAAGCATGCAGTTATGGCAATGTATATGTTTTCAGAGAGCTGAGATATAGAAAAATACGATCATGTATGTTACGTGGTAATATTTTCTCAGGGGATTAAGTTACGATCGTTGCCGTGACCCTACTAAACAGTTTTTTTGCGGAATTGGCCGTTTCTCGGTGTTCCTTTTTTCTATGTTTCCGATCTTTTTACTGTTGCTTTATAAGATAATGATCTTTGAAATGCGTCTCGGAATTGTTATGTGCCTCATAGTTCTGGAGATATAGTCCGTTGAACTTTATAGACTAAGTTTTATGAACGTCTTCGTGTTCTCGTGGCCGTAACTCAACGTCAACGGCTCACATCAACGTCCATGAGACATCATTTTAGCCCATTTTGTGGCGAATAGATTGTGTAATTTATACATCGTTATCGTAAAGAAAAGCGTTAAAAGAAGACATCTTCAATAGTTATGATAGTCAAAAATTAGTGTCCGTAAAAACTCAATAAATCGTTTCTTCGGATTTGGCCACCTATAAACAGCTAATTAATTACCAAATGTCTACCATTCCGATCATACTTCATAAATATACAAGTATCAGATCTGCGAGGACTGTTGTATCGTGAAAAAAATGGTTGGTTGTTTCTTAAAAAGTTTCATCGAAATTGGGTGCTAACTTAACGGCGTCAGAAATTTTTCGATTATATTATGTTATTAAAATACAGAGAAAAGCTTAGAATTCTATAGCGTAATGTTTGTTTGTGCTTCGATCGCGATCGCTTAACGGACACTATTTATACAGGTTATAATAAAGCTGGATGGTCAACAAATCAGTATGCAAATGAAATCCTTTGTCTTCAGTCTGCCACTCAACATGACATGTAATGTATGGAGGACATGTTCACCAACAACTAGATTTTTGGGAATAAACTGAAATTACGCACTAAATGCATCGCGCACAGTAAATTTGGACCAAAGATAAAGAAAGTACACAACATAATGTTTCATAATCCGAAACACGTATTACGAAATTCCGGACAAAGATGTACAAGCCCCCAAACTTAGACACGGAAAACGCCCTATATTATACCAAAAATCTAATGTTTCTGAAAATGAAGTCATTGCGAAGAAAAATAAAACTTGTGTTCTTCGTAAAGTTCCAGCATGTCTCGTATAGCCTAGTGCATGGAAAACAGTTTGCACACATAGTCAAACACGTCTACCATGATGTGCCCAACGTAATTAGCGTCAGACTCATCATCGTTAGTCAGAGTCTTGTGCAAATCAATCGTTTTATTGCTAGCTCAATGATACAGTTATCCCAAGACATCACACAAAGTTGAATAATAAATGTGATAATGAAATAAAATGGATGACAGTTTTGTTTCGAAAAATTTTTAAACTGCATTAAATAATCGTTCTCTTTTCATATTGTGCGGATTTTGCTGTTTCTGAACCAGCGCTTTCAGCCAGGTAGGATTTTATATTATTACACATATACCAATTGCCAAAAAATTAACTTATGTTGGCTAATATAAAATCTATATATTCTGGCATAATTTCCAAAAATGACTGTTGAAATTGTTAACTTATTTAATTTAAATAATTCCTGGCATTAATCAAGACTAAATGCCAGTAGACCAACAATTATAGGCTGAATATTATTTGATATCATGGTCGCTCAGCCTTGTCATATATATTTTAAATATAAACAGTTTTCTGATGCGAAATATGCTTATACAGAAACAAAATAACATATGCTGTTGGATCCAAATTTAAAGAAAATCTGTGCATGTTTAAATGTCAAATCCAACAAGCTATTTAGAAGTATCCTGTAATAGTGTTTGCAGTAATGGTAGGCCAAATATGATTTAGTCCCACTTAAATTATTGTAGCCCACCGAATAAATTTAGTCTGACAATTGAATCTATGCAAATATAATCAATTCTTGATTATTTAGTCAAATTTCAGGACCATGCCCCAACATAGGATATGACAGAGAAGGTAAGATTATATTCAATATTACATGATTAAAACATCCTTAATATTGTTGTATAACTGGTATGATTATCATCTTAAATAGCCTCAGTTCATCATGTATTTGTGAATTTCATTTACCTGATTTTAAGATTGTGTACGCAATCCTTTTGACTCCTACATTTTTTTGATAATGGATTACCAATGAACATTGTAAAAGTACCACAATGGTCGGATATCCTCGTAGGGCATCAGTACCACCTAATAAAGAAGGTTCTTGTTGCTCTTGCATATTATTTGTTAAAACATATACAAGCAATATACAACTATGATCCACTTAAAGACATTTTGTACAGCATTGTACATCACAACAGCTTAGAGACAGTTGTAATAATTTGTATGTATAATACAACTATAACTATCATTTAATGATTCAAACTCCATTGTGCTAACTCCCGTATATATCCAGACAAGGCAGTGTAAGCCTCCATACCCGTCTTGAAATAAACATGCTTTCTGACAGGTTCCTATATATCAAATTGTTCAAACTGGGAAATATCGTCACCATCATTCCAAGAGTGGATGCCCCAATTTTCCATATCAACTACCGAAAAAAGAAGGTGTAAGTATACTAGTAAGTGTCATGTAAATTGCCACATGAGTCGATTGTCAACCACAGATGACCACCTGGTTGGCTGTAATAGGATACTTTTAACAGTGCATAACAGGTCGGTGCACTTTTCATACATACAGATTTACAAAACGATTTACTTTAAATGTTTGAATATTTTCATTGATTTGGTCCAAATTATTGAAGCGCAAGTATTTCAACTCTTGGCAGTGCAAGCTATAAAACCATATTTTTTGCCTAACTGCTTTTCCTAAAGTTTTTCTGACAAACTTATCTTTTTGAATTTCATCTAAAAAATATTGGCATGCCGTTTAAATGTTATATATTTTACTTTACACGCATTGCCTGCTAAAATTGTTACTGCAATAATATGAGATTATTGCGAGGATACCTGAAAGTATGCACGAAGACAGTACAACGGAAGCGCAGCGGAGGTCGATGCGCATACTTTGGGGGTATCCTCGTAATAATCTTATTAATATACATCTTTTCCTTCCAAGCATACATCATGGGAATGCCGAAATCCAAAAAGTTTAGAACAGAATCAGTGAACTTCTTTGTGTGGAGTCCGGTCAAACCCCGGTGGCATCCATCTTTGTTTCTATTATTAGAGAACGTTTACGCGCGTAATCATTCCATATTTGGATTTCGCAATTCCTTATATAGTAGAAAGAAAATACCCCGTTCAATTACGGCACGCTGGAACTTGTGACGTTACATTGTCAGATATGTATAATGTCATAATTTCTGCATGGAAAATACGTAATTTAATAAGTGGACTAGTAAACAATGTTCAAATTACAAATTGTGATACAACTATTTCAAACGACGTTGTATAATGAAGCGTGTTGTGGTAGAACGGCACCGTGATCACATTTCATATCATATAGTACACCTACAGGTAAATCGCACCCCTGGGAATATGACACGTGACGCCACGTGTAATATTTAGAACAAAATCGTACATACTGTACCGTATTATATTTGAGTTTAGCATTGATTTAATTTTAAGATCCTTTGCAGGTTCTTTATTTTCAAATGTTTAAAGAAAGAATAGTTGCCATATTGTTTGTAGTTTCTATTGCCATTATATGACAAATGTCTACAGACTTCCTGATGCCACAAATAAAAAAAGGTTACTTGTGGACAGGTAATTGACATGGACTTTCATCTACAATGCCAGGTAGTGAATAGCGTAGTGTGAACTTGCTTTTTTTAGGGATAATTTTATTGAAATTGGATGTCTGTTATGGAATTCATGAAAACAATATTGATATTTTTGATATATATATTTTTTTATTACCAAAAGTGGATCTGCAGCAAATCATGGAGGAGGAAGAGCAATGTCCCCGGGGAGCCAGGGCATCATTCATTTCACCCATCTCCATCCCCTTTTGTTCTCCTTTGTGCTAGTGTTGAGGTTGAGTATGATCATGATGAGACTGTTGGTGATGATGTCGCCGATCATCGTCATCATCATTTCCATATGATTCATCATCACCACCATTTCCCTCTTTTTCTTCTCCTTCCT
The DNA here is from genome assembly GCF_978046115.1 of Saccoglossus kowalevskii. NCBI lineage: Eukaryota > Metazoa > Hemichordata > Enteropneusta > Harrimaniidae > Saccoglossus > Saccoglossus kowalevskii. The sequence goes on from NC_140657.1 coordinate 10,489,329, forward strand.
CAGGGGCGGATTTAGAGGGGGCCGAGGGGGCCGCGGCCCCCCTATTTTTAACAACCAGCAAGGGCTTCGCGCCATCGGCGCTCGCGAACTTGGCCTTCGGTCAACTTATCAGCCCCCCCTATTCCAGAATCCTAGATCCGCCCCTGTTCCTCTGTCTTCTCCAACTTGCATTTCTTCCGCCCCTTCTTTGTCTCCACCCGCTCCCCTGTGTTCATTTTCTGTCCCCCTTGTTCTTCTTGTTTACCTGCACATTTGCCTCCGTGTGGGTTTCGTTCCTGCTGTTGTCTCTCCATGTTCTTCCCCTGTTGTCTTTCCTGCCCCCCTTTTGTCTGTCCGTTGTTTCCCTACCCTGGTGTCTCATTAGTTATCTTCCTGTCGTCGCTTTTCGTCATCGACTTGGTGGTTGTTCTTCTCGGGGCTTCCCCCCATTTATGGTTTACTTTTCAATGCTCATCGACCAGACAGATGAATTACTGTTTAGCGCCATTCTACCTTGGAATTGAGTATATCCCATGTATCATCGCGAAGGGAATATAATTCCGAAATCAACTTATGGGCATAAATAAGCCGACTACGATCATGAAGTCAATGTCAAAAGCAGTGGACTTAACTGACATACTGAGTAACAGCGCACGTAAACCTGCGTTCAACGTCTCCTTGTTGCCGGTTTACAACCAAACACAGCAGAACATTTCATTGCAAACAGGCAAATATATGAAAAGAATATGCCAGTAACTCCAGTAACACTCTTGTACGAGGCATTCTTGGTTAACGGATACATGAAGAGCAACATGGTACATGGAAATTAAATCCATTCTTGATGATGCAAACTACGATGAACTAATATATTCCCATGATCCAATAACATCAAAATTAATAAACCTTGATATAACACTTAAAAAACCTACCGTCTTTTCAACGTTTAGAGGATTATTTGACAAACATAAAAAATATTGAAATCCGGGAATGAATTGATGACTTTTGTCTAAGTAACCATTCACTGAGAATTGAAACAAGGCGCCATACTTAATTAACAGCAAATGAAAGGGCGCGTCTTCTTTTGTGACACAAATCAGATGAACAACATTTTGTGATGTCTTGCCCTGCCTATGCCCAACACAGAAACATACTATTTACAGAAGGAAGATAAATGTCCCAAAATTCTAATGAAATTAATCACGACGATCAATTCAGATTTATCTTGAGCAATGAATCTGTCAATTTCTTTACGTCAATATTTGCGAATCTATTTTGAATCGAGACAGCAACCCCCCCCCGAGGGACGGATGTCACCTTCAAAACTTTCTGCAATTTTCATTTTTAATTGTTGCTTTCTCTGCGTATTTGCTTTGTCATGTCACTTCATGTATTTGTTTGTGTGCGTCTATTGTATTCCATTATCATCCATTCCAATGGATGTTAAGTGATTAAAATAACTTTAAGTAGTATCTGCATACATGCATTAAATATTAAGTTCAGTCGTGTTACACATAAACCATGTGTTACCTGTACATATGGAAGGAAAAAGGCGTAGTAATTACAGCAACATGTACTGTAGCAGTGAAAATTTGTTTGGACATTATAGAAATAAAGTACTCCCATGTACTGATGGGTATAGAGGCATATCATTACACATAAAAAGCATTGTGTTTAATTCATGCAAAATAATGTCTTATTTGTACTTGTCTCTGACCTTTATGCAGTTCTTGAATTCAGTAAGTTGGATCTCTTTGAGATCTCATTTTTTACTTTTGAAATAATTTTTTCAAGTTTCTATACTTTTCAAATTAATGACATGATAGAATATTAAATCGAGTGAAAATGAACCATAATACGACTTAAATTAAGAGTGATTATGGACTTGAACTGCTTCTTATCTAAGGGATCTACAAGCTTGAAAACATGTAACATATTTGAAGGCACGTTCATGAAGAAAAATTATGTGTCTTATTATACAACTCCCTTCTGGGAGTCTTGTGAATAAATTTCTATTTTTTTCCCTCGTGATCCTCCTGCTGTGGCTTTGACAAGGGTTTTTAGACACGTTCACACAAGATGACTTCCAGGGGACCGTCCAGAAGTTGTTGGAATGATACAATAAGTGCATTGCATCTGGTGGGGACTACTTTGAAGAGGACGAAAAAGTGTTCCCACGAAAAAGGTCAAACTTATTGAAGGCACCTCTCATACATGTACATGTCAAAATCAATGTTTGTTCGTCGCATAATCTATGTCATTGTCTCATTTGCTCCATACTTAATAAGTTGATACATGATGGTGTATATGGCGGCCATATTTGGTACAAACACAGGCTAATCAAGACAAGCTTAGAAAGAACTTCTTTGTGCTGAAAGTGTCAGAAGCATGAAAAACAAACAAGGAATACTGTATTCATTGCAATATTTAGAGAAGCACATCTTCATTACACATGAAGCATTGTATTTATGCATAATCATTTGACCATAGACGTGTCTTTGTCTTCTGTTTTTACAGTATGCATATGTAATTCTAATAGAGCAAATGATTAGGGTGGTTTCAAGTAGCTATGGTTCAACAATTATAAATATTTAATGAAACAATTGTCAATGACATAATCCCCGTCATGTTTTTAGTAACTTTGTTGAACAACAAAACGATATTCACATGTATCATGACTTGTGATGTACCAATTTTGAAAAAAGGTATGCACAAGAAATGACTGACAAAGGGATGCATGTGACAGTCAAAAGTCAGCAATTTTTTATCAACTTGCAACTGATTTGCAGCAAGCGCACATCAGATCGATGTTCATATGCTCAGTAGACGTGCGCGAGAAATGATACACACAAACTGTTTGGAAGACAAAATTGGTTAAAACTTGACAAAGACCGTTGAATACAAATGGATGTGATTATGCACAACAGATTAATGACTCATTTTAGTACAAAATCTTACCCTTGGTCTTGGCATATCAGAGAAACGATATTGACAGACAATACCCTGAACACAAGTTCTCATTCCATTGTTCAATCCAATATTTATAAAGGCTTTATCCATGTACTTCACAATGCATTGCATCTACCGAGTATCTTTTACACAAAACTTAATAAATGAGCAAGAGTAACTTTTTCTATTTACTAATAAAAATAAAAAAAAACAATGTACAATTCGGGAGGCAGACAGAGATCAACTGAAGACTAATTACGGCCCTGCTTGCCATTATGAAGAGCATGTTTTAGGATATTTAACTGATTTTTTGTTGGCAAATTATTTACAACTGCTTTTTATAGGAATTGATTAACTAAACTTTTATGCAAGCTCATATTTACAGCAATGAAGACAAAGCAGTGTACAAATGTGTATTAGTGCCATTACATATCAACAAATCCATAATAACTTCAGTTACAGGTTAATGAGATTCATATGGCTGAAATGAACTGCTTGTGCAGACAGGAATTGCTCATCAGATAAGTGTAATCATAACGAACAATACATAAGACTAATTATGAACGCTAAAACTATCGACGTTATTAAGACCACATGGCACCATCAAGTCAATATTACTTTCACTGATCATGCACACTGGTGCCATCCAGTTCACATTATTTTCACTGATTGGTTAATTAGGATTCATAGAACACTGATGCTTGAAGAACTATCAAAATGCACACTGTTTTGCCATCGAGTCCACATTACTTTCACTGATTGGTTAATTAGGATTAATAGAATATAATGCTTGATCAACCAGCAACATGCACACTGTTGCCATCAGGTTTATATTACTTTCACCGATTGGTTAATTAGGATTAAAACAATACAATGCTTGATCAACCAGCAACATGCACACTTGTGCCATCAAGTTCACATTACTTTCAATGACCAAGCACACTGTGGTGCCATTATATTCCTTTCACTGTTTGGTTAATTAAGATTCATAGAACACAATGATTGATCAACCAGCAACATGCACACTGTGGTGCCATCAAGTTCACATTACTTTCACTGTTTGGCTAATTAGGATTCATATAACACAATACTTGATCAACCAGCAACATGCACACTGTGTTGCCATCAAGTTCACATTACTTTCACTGTTTGGCTAATTAGGATTCATAGAACACAATGCTTGATTAACCAGCAACATGCACACTGTGTTGCCATTAAGTTTGTATTACTTTCACTGATTGGTTAATTAGAATTAATAGAACACAATGCTTGATCAACCAGCAACATGCACACCGTGTTGCCATCAAGTTCACATTACTTTCACTGTTTGGCTAATTAGAATTAATAGAACACAATGCTTGATCAACCAGCAACATGCACACTGGTGCCATCAAGTTCACATTACTTTCAATGATCAAGCACACTGTGTATCATCAAATTTATATTCCTTTCACTGTTTGGCTAATTAGGATTCATAGAACACAATGCTTGATTAACCAGCAACATGCACACTGTGTTGCCATTAAGTTTGTATTACTTTCACTGTTTGGCTAATTAGGATTCATAGAACACAATGCTTGATCAACCAGCAACATGCACACTGTGTTGCCATCAAGTTCACATTACTTTCACTGTTTGGCTAATTAGAATTAATAGAACACAATGCTTGATCAACCAGCAACATGCACACTGGTGCCATCAAGTTCACATTACTTTCAATGATCAAGCACACTGTGTATCATCAAATTTATATTCCTTTCACTGTTTGGTTAATTAGGATTTGTATAACACAATGCTTGATCAACCAGCAACATGCACACTGTGGTGCCATCAAGTTCATACTATCACTGATTGGTTAATTTAATTATGATTCATAGAATACAATGCTTGATCAACCAGCAACATGCACACTCAAAAAAACAAAATGGCCACTTGACGGCTTTTTGAAATTGAATCACGAAAGAAAATGAAGTGCATCAGTCACCCACTATGTCTGATGTTAATACTAAGTTTGAATAAAATCGGTTAAGTTATGCCCGATAAACAGTTGATGACATGTTCAAATGTTGATTTTTGGGACAAAATGGCCGCCAGTCGGTCAAAGGTAAACCAAATCGAAAATAAATCGATGTGCACATTAAGACTTGTATTTGTACCAGCTTTGGAGAAAATCTGTCCGGGCGTCTAAACAAATGACGCCTACATTTTATCTCCAAGTTTTGCTGGCAGATTCTGTTAAAAATTATAATATTTTCCTTTAAAATTGGCAGACTGACGGTCATTTGTCATGTACTTTAACAAAAGGTACATAGGGGGGCTGTGACATGGCTCGTCTCAATCTTATTTAGTTAACCAATACAAATTCGCAAGTTGCACGTTGTTTTCTCAAAAATTCTAATGTCAAAACCGCGACAGAAGCAGCTAGTAGAAAATAACAAGAGCGGCCTTAGCCCCGCTGGCCTTGTCCCCTAAAATATCAGCACAGAAACGGGTGAAGGTCGATACATACTCCATATGCACATAATATGGTATTTCCAGCGGAAATGTTGGCTGTAGTATTACGTTCAATAAACAATAAAAGCCGAACCACTAAATAGGCCAAGGTTAAAAGCAAGACAAGTTAACAAATTGCCATATTGGGTCCTTTGCAGTGCCGTAGTCTAAGCGTATTGCACAATAATCGCAGATATTGTGGTTGCAGATGAAAAGAATACACAAGAATCAACCTCACCAGACAGTGAATACCGAATTTGGACCAAACTAGACAATTTTAAAATGAACGTTCTGTCGGCCATGGAGTCTTTTGAAATTACCTTCCTAACAGAACGAACGAAAATACGAAATTTACAAAAATGTTGAAGAGTGACAGCTGTCGTCGACACGCACTCGTAATACGGCCACAGTCAGCAGTCAAGTTGTACTCCTTCAAACAGTGATATTTGTGAAGACAAAAAACCAGGCGCAGAAGCCAACCACAAAACCCTGCTTCAAAATACCTCCCAAAACACGATCACGGTTGTCCAATTCGAATATACAGCGACACATTGCTGACCAAACAGCTTTAAAAACTAGCATGCTCCACAAAAGAGTTACTGTTTGACCAAAAATGTTTGCTGAACGACATTGAAATATCACAGAAACCACGTCCACTAAGCACTGCATGCGCAGCCAATTCCTGTCAGGTGCCGTATCAGCTGTACTCGACACTTTACATTCGATTTGCAAAAATTCATCCGCCGAATGCGATGTTAATAAAAAAAATTGTGTTCCTGTAAACGCTAACATTTGTGGCAAATATTTCATAGGGAACAACAGCATTAGAAATTAGCATTATGAATGTCATTTCGTAAAAAACAAAACAAAAAAACTTATCACCCACGTTTATGGGGATACCATTGCGCGCTAAGGTGTTACCCATTTGAAAACTGGGGGCGCTGGAAACAATTTATTTCATATTTTAAAGACATCTGCAATACAATGTATTCATTTGCTTTTTTTCCTTTTCTTTACAACTATTGTGCAATGTTTTGTGTTTGTTTTTTGAGGGCAATTGCTTTTCCATAAATTCCTTCGCTGCCAGCTCCATGGATGTAAAATTACGAAGTCCTAATAAATTCGATACACTTTCCAAGGCCCTGGGTCATTTGTAATATTTTTTCCTTATACGGGTATGCGAAACACCAACTTTTGAAGAAAATTAGGGTCCGGGAAACTAAATTTCTCAAAAATCAAACCCCTAATTTGAAACATATTTACAAGAAGAGTCTACCTCCAGTGTCAAAAACGATTCTCTTGACTATTGAAAATTTCAGAAATGAGCCCCTTGCACATCTTTAGACATTTTTGTCGCCTCGCCAGACCTGCATACAGTCCCGTTTTTTTCTTTTTTCTTTTTTTCCAATAAAATAAAATATGTGTAAATGGCGAAACGGTCCGTGGCTAATGACGGTCAAGTTAATTTCTAATATTTTCTGCAATCTAACATTTGGGTTTTTGATGTAATTTCAATTGAAATTGCGTAAGTATTCACACTTAACATTTTAGCTGTGATTCCCGAAGTTATGCCTTTGGTGGCGTCATTTAGTTTTCAATACTGAAAGTAATAGGATTTTGAAATGAACGACGACAATCAAAGCCCTATTTTCAATTGGGGACTTTTCATTTTATTGAATCGCTAAGGGTCCTTTTCGGTTATTTGCACTTTTTCAGTCAACTGCTATAATATCACCAGTCAATTACTAGTATGTTCCTACACATCATTTACCTGATGACCAGTAATGTACACTATGGAACAGTGACATTTTTCATTGTCTGTAACAAAATTTACTTGTCTAATTAAAAATTACGAGTCAGCATAGCGTTAATTTTTGGTACCTTTTATATTTTGAGGCAACGTGTGGAGATCTTCACGTAACTAGACTTTAGAAGTAACGAATACGAAACAACTTTGCCGTTCCCTCGAAGCGAATCATATGGCCATTAATCAACCAATCGCTTGGTCGTCACGTGACTATATGTCAGCTACTAGTATACATTTGTTGAAATTTTGTTCGCTGTCATTATTATTCAAAAGTGTCACCCTTTTTCGTAATCGCACTTCAGAACGTGAAACAGTTCAGTGATATAATATTTGCGAGTTGGGGTCGGATTGCGCAATTTTTAATCCCGTAATTATAAGTTTTTTGAGCTAAGAAATTCCACAATTGCTCGGATATTGAGCGGCCGACCGACAGTTTATCTCTCACTGAGAAGTCTCGTGTTGACAAAAGCACTGATATATATGCGTAAAAAAAAGTTCGCCACCGCAGGTATAACTTCGGGAAAAATCAAAATTGTGATTACATACCGTCAATTCATAAATTTAATTCATGTCGAAAACCAAAATGTTAGATTTCAAAAAATATTAGAAATTCACTTGACAGTCATTAGCCACGGACCCGAAACCCGATTTACCGCGAAATAAATAAGTCCCTTGTTTATTTCGCGGCAGAGAACATTTTCGCAATTTTATAAAGACTCCAACTAGAATCAGTGAAAACTGGTACAGTTAACGAACGCTATAATAACAAGTCATTGTCAACTATGAAAAATGTACTTTATAACTAATTGTTGGGAGAGTATTCAGTCTGACTATACGCCAACTGATAAAAGACAACATTCTTTAAAGCGAGAGAGTCGTCACCTGCGTATGCGTCAGATGGCCATAGCGTGTCATTGTTTACAAACAAGCGTCTACCCATGAGCCTTTGCGTTTATATCGTGTGTTGTTATCGTCGCTTGGGACTCAATTCCCGCGCGTGCCTCCCGCTTTAAATGTTTAAATAAAGTCTGCCAAAAAATGTGTAGACCGTTGTTCGTTGTAATTGTACCGACTTCAAAAGAATGGGTTCATGTATATTCAATATATGGTTGAAGCATGTCTGAGAAATAATGTCGAACGGAACTCAAAACATCTGACAAAGACTAAACAGGATTGACTTTCCCGAAGTTATGTCAGTTTGAATAGTTTTTGAGGCAATATTTTCCCCGCAATACGTAGATGATAAAAACAATAAACATTATGCTATGCCTTCGCTTTTATAGTATGTGTAACATCAGGTAGCATCTACTTTGGACTTGAAAGTGTTAAAGAGCGGTGATCATCGCGCTGCGCATGAGCGACATTTGTGTTGATAAACATTGATTTTCCCACAATCTAATGCGCTCTTCTAATGGAAATCACAAGTATGAGGTTTTACCTGGGCGCAACTTGCACTAACTACCGCCGGTGACTCCTTCGATACCTTCCAACCACCTAAAACAATGCCCAATTAAATCTTGGTAAAGTCTCAGTTTGTACTCGTTGATCTGCGCAACAGTCAAAGTCGAAATCTTTGTTTATATGAGACACGTATATCTCGCGCATGCGTGGCGCGATGACTACCGCCCTTTAAGCATTTATGCACTGTAGTGAGTGGAAGCATATCGAAGCCGGGTTGAAGATTTCACGCCCGGTCGGGTTTCACGGTCGTGTTGGCGAGTATAAATGTAAACCACGAACTAATTTCTCCAAATGTTGGAACACATACAAGTATATTTCACCGTATTAATTGCTCGTAACAATAAGCAAACACCGTGACGTCGTGTTGGTATTGTTCATGTGACATTAAACATATAACTCTGCAATGTGTGCAAAATTGAAAACAATTCTGGGTTTAATAATTATTACATAGTTTGTTAACTGTGATAATTTAGTGAAGAAATCGCGTGTGTCGTGTGTATCAGGACTGTTAACATTATATGTAACGTTAATGCCAGAGGTCACTAGTGGAAACTAACCAACGAACATGCGAGACACCCAAGAGGTTTATAAGTTATGTTTCAAAGTGAACACTGGGACCCTGTTCGACATTTTAGGGATCGTATTTTTGTTGTGTTGTGAATTTGTTTCAGGGGGTGAATTTGCTGGTTGTAAATTTGTTTCAAAGAGTGAGGTTTGTTTTGCAAAAACTAGTCTCGGATATCAAATGAGGCAATTAGACATTTTCTGGTAGCTACATTACATTCCAGAAAAAAATATTGAAAGGTGCTTTGATATATTAAAAAAACGGGAAAATGTTTTGCTGATGTGAAACATTAATGTCAATAACAGCAATAAATATTGCATTTTTTCTCTTTTTCATGGCAGCTTCAATTTCAGGAATTACTTTAAATGTTAATGACTGTCGTGATTCCATGAAAAGGTACATCATCTTTGAATTTTTGAAGCGCGACCATCCCGGCGACTTTTTAATTTTAATTTTTGCAGGAAACGCATTCTTTGGCTTTCGATGACAATGACTGGCAAATTGTGTGGCGAGGTATTGGTTTGTTTTCCCACGGGATTTATATTCACTTTGTACCCAATTCAGATATTGTTGTTTTATCATAAACAAAAAAATCACGGTCATCTTTTAACACGCAAATGTACAAATTAACAATAGTCCAGTTCATCTTTTCAATGTTTGCGCAACTAATAGTAATGAGCGCATTGAATGTTTTCAAAAACTTAAAAATCATCTCAAACAGTTTTAACAATGACCCAGTTATAATAGGGGGTGATTTTAACTGCACTATTTATCCTGGACTTGATCGCAATGGCGGCAATGAGCCAGACATACACACGTCCAGCTCGCTCAATACTGTTTTAGAGCGATTTAAGCTCACTGATGCATGGCGTCACTATCATGGTAACATCACCAATTATACATGAAAGTACGTCTTGACAGGTTTTATGTCAGCAAGCACATGCGCAGTAAAAGTAATGCAATTAAAATCGCTCTTGTGCTTTTTCTCATCACTCTTTACTTTTCATAAAAAAATCCTATGGTGACTCCAGAAATAAAAATGCTGTCTGGTGCATGAACACCGATATACTCGGTGATGATGAAACATTAACTGATTGCTGGACAAACTCAGCGCAACAGGTTCAGAAATCTACAATGTTGGCGGGATATTGGAGAAACTAAAATAAAATGGTTAACACAAGACTACAGTCACTTCAAAAACTACAATTCCAACACAATAAAGCCATGCTAGAAAATGAAATTCATCACGTGGAACTCACCATGAGAAACGGGGCATTCCCCCAGAGCTAAAAATGTTTTTAATACGCTTCTACAACAAGCACGAGGAACCGATATGCATGCGCGCTACAGATGTTTGCGTGAAAGCGATGTCTCCAACTCGTACTTTTTGCTAGTTGAAAAACAGAATAGTAAAAAAAAGACCATCTCTCACTGAAAACTTGTACAACGCTGTCCCTGAACACTATTCTCGATGACTCGCCACATCTTAACGAAAGAGACCGTGATGACCTGGATGATGTCATCACTTTAACAAAACGGTCAAACTTCTCGCAGCTGGGCGTACCCTTGGTATTGATGAGATACCATATAAATTCTATTAGAAATTGTGGAGTGTCATTGGTCGAGTTCTGTTTGATGTTATGTCTGCTTCTGTTCGGGGTAGCATTTTGCCCCTGTCATGTACGAAGGCGGTTGTTACTTTACTCCCAAACAAAAGAGACAATACACTGTTAAAAAAATGGCGGCCTGTGAGTCTGCTCTGTAGTGACTACAAAATACTCATTAAAACATTGTCACTACGTGTCCACTCTGTTATTGGTTCAATTATGCACACTGATCAAAATTGCAGCATTCCAAACCGTCACATTCATGACAATATCAACTTACTTCGTGATTGTATGGATTATTCCAACATTAATAACTCTCTCCTGGGTATTGTCGCCTTAGATCACGAAAAAGCTTTTGATAGGATTCATCATGAATATCTTTTTAAAACTTTTGAGTTTGGTCCTGGTTTCATCAGTTGTATCCGTCATATATCATAATGCACAATCATTAATCAAAATAAACAGCGCCCTCAAAGTCCCGTATTTGCTTTATCGGCGCTAACGTCAGGGCTGTTCATTATCATCGCTTCTTTGTTATTGCCAACGAGCCATTACTTGATCAAATCAGGAAAGAAAAAGTGATCAAAGGTATCAAAATCCCGAATAGTGACAGTCGTCACTACTAATTGACATCGATGCATACGATGTCGATTTTTTTATCACTCGCCGCCGGGATTTTGAGAAATTAGGAAAACGGCCTTGTATATATGAATGTGCCTCAAATGCTAAAATCAACTTTGTTAAAAAAGAAGGGTTATGGGTTGGCTCCTGGCGGAATAACACCATCTCATCACCGAGCATTAAATGTAACAGTGTAACGACTGTCTGCGTTGTTTTAATAGCGATAACGCTATTCTATGTAGTTTAGCGATCTTACTTGTATAGCGCCCTCTATAGTTAAAAACAAACAGACCGGGAAGTTTCGGTTGTATTTAGCACCGATCCCCGGAATAGAGGTACGCTTTGTGATTATAAGTTCCTGTAGTTCATTTTGACATGCTTTTTGTGTGATTTTGAGTATAATTTAATGCTCTATATCATCGAGAAAGTAAAAACGCATTACTGAGTGTACATAACATGACGCCATTGCTAAACTACATGTACTGAATATTTGCATTTATGTACTTGTCTATCGGCTATGAAACAGCGGTTGTAAATCGTCGTTGTGATGGGATTACGTCCTTGTATTTTGATATGCCAGTGAAGTGTTGATTGTGCAGTACACGAGTCTATGTACATGTATTAATAGTGGACTGGTTTACTGGATATGCCTTTGCTCGAGTAATTCTATACTTGTTTACATTGTCACTTAGTATTTTGTATTTCTTTGTTTTTCTAGTTTCACGTGAATTTGTAATTCTCTCTATGAATTATATTCAATGAACCTTGACACTGGAGTGACCTTGGTGAACCAGTGAATAAACGACATTGATGTTAAATATTGGAGTGATTTATTTCTGACGCTTGCGGACTGCGACCCCTCAAGTGAACTGTTTCATTATTGATGAAATTACTGCGTGAAACGATTTATCAATAATCATTCGCCACACACAGCACGGGGTTGAAAATGCTGGGGGTGTAAATCAAGCTTTTCACTGTCAAGAACTGGATAGAGCTGGTACAAAGGTCGAAAATAAAATTAAGTTTTCGTCTCATTTTGCACCCAGCGTGACCTATAAAGGGCGTTCACTGGCCATTAACAATTTATCCTCACACCATGCGTATTGTATACATTCAAAGATATCTTTATTCGGATTACGACCACCAAAGGCTCAACTTTACAGACTACTTTTTCAATGTATGCACGCCATCTGATTTGCACCAATCTCAATATGTCACTTCTTGATCTCCCACCATTTATTCAGACTTATTAATTGTTGAAAATCATGAGACAAGAGACGTAATCTTGATCATAATGCGACACGTTTACTTGCTGAACCTCTATTTCATAACCCGCTCAACCGTCATCCAGTGCGGTACGAATCTTTTTAAGCACTTTGCCGATACGGGAGTTGTAAAGATTGGGGATTTGTTTGATACTTCAAACAAATCGTGGTTTTCAAGCTCACATTTTGTGAATAAAGTCAATATCCGATCTGAACATACTCTTAATCTCAGTCTCAAGGTTATCCCCGATCCCATTCCAACTAAATGGAAAAATGAGATTAATACAAAATAAAAAAAAATGATGCTAATTAGCTACCTACGACGCATCTAAGCTTTCGGTTGCATGAGTCGGATGATTTAAGTATGCCACTGTATACAATCGAAAAATGTGCAATATATAAATATTTGTTAAAGACAGTTATGCCTTGCCTTGCCTATCACCAAATTTGAGGGTGACTTACAGTGGCGCATCAGTAGTTTAGCATGGACTATAGGGACGACCATGAGGGCGCTGTTCATATTGGGATGCGATGACGTCATACGGGGATGGATGACGTCACAATGGGAGGCCGTGCATAGATGAGCATAAATAATGACGTCACAATGGGAATCCGTGCATAAATTAGCATAAATGAGGACCATGGCCGTAAAGGGGATAATTTGAATGAGGATGACGTCACAATGGGATATTGTGAATACATTTGCATACATAAAATTGATGTGAATACGAGGTCGTGTCGAGGTCATCGTGAATACATTTGCATAAATTACCATCAATTTTTTTTTATTATTTTTTAATTGGATGTTTTAATTATTTTTAATTGGACAGGCGTGGACGAAAGATTTTCAGAATGTATCGTAGAGGGCGCTCACACACACACACACACACACACACACACTAATAAATATACGTCATTTTGAAAACTAACGGAGTTTATTACACAAAGAAGGGGAAATCTACTAATGAGTAAATAATCAAAAAAGAATGGATTAAAAACTGAGTAATATAAGAATAAAAAAATGACATTTTGAGTATATAGAAAGTATACAATTTGTTTTTGTTTTGTTTTGTTTCTTGTTTGAGTAAATAAACAAAAAGAATGGATTAAAAACTGAGTAATATAAGAATAAAAAAAAATGACATTTTGAGTATATAAAGTATACATTTTCAAATGCGGATAAGTATTCGATTATAATAAAAACAAGAAAAAAACGAGTAACATCGAAAAGTCAATACACACTTTCTAATCAGAATCGCTCATCTGTGATAAAAAGAAAAAAAGAGAATTAATATGAAATCGATATATATACATGTGAAATTTCAAAAGCATAAGTCATCTAGTAAAACTGCGTGGGGAAAAAATATTTGTCATAAATAGGGAGGTTGAGTCCGGTCACGTTTTCGATATATCTGTTCACATAAAGGTCATTCAAATGTCTATCACGCGTAAAAGTGTCGGCTACGGACTTCATAGGTTCCCCTCGACATCTGCGCAGCAAGTAATACAGGACGTATTGACCACAAACTGTAGAGAACGGAGCTTGTAGTATTTGATGATTGTAGACCCATGTACAAACGTTTTTATCGAGAAATCTCTTAAATTCCACGTAGTAGGGTTGACTACCATACGAGTCAAAATATTCTCCGCGGTAGGGATCCTTCAGATAAAAAGCCACCCAATGTGTCCCGCCTCCGCTACTGTCATCGGTGTTTGATACGAACGCTGCGGGATACTCCAACACTTTAGCCTTAGGCAGTTGATCTCTAGCATAAACGCCGAAGAACACGTTTCTAGTGTACGGATTAGTCGACAGAATACGATTCAGTTGATTCGTGTCAATCGCAGCTAGAAATCAGTCAATACGTTTCTGTCTCTGTCAATCTCGATAACGTCGTATTCAGCATAAATCAAAACGGACACAGTCTCAGTCAATGCTTGTCTGAACTGAATCTCAAGACCAATCTTTCCTTCTTGTATCAAATTGAGGTGATAATCGCTGGCCGATTCGTCGGGAGTGAGGTCAAATGCGAAGATTGTGTACCCTTCGGGATATTCGTCTCGAGTGATGCCGTTGCCTTGGTCTTGACCCATTTTATTTGTACCGGTAAATAGAGTGTAATAAGCCATGATGCAACTTCTGCCACCAGCTGCCATGAAGTCCGTCTTCAATGGCTTTGCGGGAACTTGCTCGCCTCTAACGTTGAGAACGAGTGAAGTGATACCGTAATTCTGGAAGTTGAATGGATTGGTTTCGTAGGATCCATTGAAAGACGTATTAGAAACCAGACACAGGATGATTCGTTTGGGCAACTGACCAAGGAATATCAAATCTTTGTTTAATGACATAGTACCAGCCGGGATGGAAGCGATTTTCATAACGCATCGATCGATGGGGTAATTTGCAGTACCTTGTTTCAACGCTTCGACGTGTCCCAGTTGTACGCTGGGGCTCAACTTGACTTTTCTCACCAGGAGAGTAGCGTCGGTGATGACTACTTTGAATGCTGGATTTTCGGTTGAACTGATCAAGCAGAACTGATTTTTACTTCGATGTAATTTCAGTCTAACTTCCACCCCATTGAGTAAATACTTTGGTTGAAAAAATATGTCCCCGTGTATTCGTCCGATCATGTCGACCGTCTTACTGAGTGATGTATATGCGTATCGACGTTTGAGTCCCATGTTAGCATCATCATCATCAGCCCTTGGGTTTGCAACATTCATTTTTCCAGCGGTGTCCTTCTCAAATATCGCCGCACCAATCTGCGTTGATTTGGCGTCGCCTCCATAATTCAATAGCGTTTCGATCATGGCTCTGTAAGAATAGGTGGGAGATGCATCCGAAATCTGCTTTCCATTTAGGTACACGTCGATTTGATTGAAGAGGGAATGCAACCACAAGTTTGCAGGCCCTACAGTGGCGTCCGCAGCCAAATTACTTCCGTTGGCATTCGTGATTTTAGCCTTGATGTGCAAAAGCGTAGAACCAATATCGATGTAGTCACTTCCGGCCGAAGGTATTACAAATTCGATCGGACCATCGGCTATATTCGTGAGTGGGTTTACCTCTTCGTAACTTCCTTTTTCGATACTTGTCTGTGTCGGAGGAATAGTAAAGAGATCGAGTTCCGTCTTTGCGCATTCACAGGAGTGTTCGTGTACAAAAGCCATGATGTTCAGTCGAATATATCCGGAGATCTTCTCCTCTTCTTAGCCTTGGAAGAAATGACACGTCTCGTTGTTGTCTTCTTTCTTTTGATGGTGCGTCCTCGCCCCGTTTGAGAGGGTCTTCCAAATAAATTGCTCAATACCGAAGAAGTAATTTGACGACCCGCAGTCTTTGCTCTACTCGAAGCCGCTTTTTTAAAGTTTTTCCCTTGTACAACATCACCTAGAATACCCAAACCGGCATCGAGCGCTGGTTTTGCCACTGCTTTCAGACCTTGTGTTAACAGAGGTGCGGCCGATCTCGCCAATCCAGAAAACATACTTCCGATTCCATATCCGTGTTGCAGTCTCGTGCCAGAAAATACAGATCCTCGTCCAATCTGATTCATGTAGTAATTTCTATAAACCCCCACGTGAGGAGTGTAAGGTCGATGTCTGTTCATTTTTTCTTCACACTGGCGAAGGACGAGCTTTGCGAAAACTCAGCGTCACGATCACTCGTCCGCGTTGAAATGGCACCTTCTCCCCCGTATCAGACCTTATATCAATCTCCACAGTCTCAAATGTTGACGTTCGAATCGGCAGGAAGTAGGGTTTGTTGTAAGTGTGATTGACGCTATCTCCGTGGGTTCCTTCAACATTGACTATTCTCAAGAGAGGTACGGAAACGTCACCGACCATTTGGTGTTCGACTATATTGCAATACACGTAGAGGGAACTTCTAATGTCGGCAAGGTAGGGACTAGTGCGTCTTTCATTTGTAATTGTTGTATTTGAGGGAAATCCTAACAGTTCGGCCAATCCACCCATCAAGATTACACGAGCTCCTTCTTCAGCCGCCACGGTCACTCTCCTTGACCTCGAATTATATGTGATCAGTATTTCATCTGGTAGACCTTTTTCTCAAATCGCATCTAAAATCATTTCGATCGAGTTGTACTAGCCCGGATTCAATTTCAGTTCTCCATGATCTCTCATATTGGGTGAGGCATTGTAAAAGATCCTATTTTCGTCATGTACGACGTTGTACCACGAATTTGGGTAGTGGATGTCGGCCAATGCTACTTCCCAATCGCCATCTAGCGAAAGCGTTCTCGGTAGTTTGACAGTGTATTTTGTCAATGTGTTGTTCGGGAACACATCGAGCGAGGCATTACTAGGGAGCGTCAAAAAGAAATCCTGTCCCGACATGATGATCTTTGAAATGAATCGGGTCATCGTGTGTGTGAACGGTATTTATAAACGTTGCAAGTCCCTGATCCAAGAATTAAACGAATCATCATATCCGCGCCACTTAACGAAATATTCCACGTGGCCTTTACGTTTTCGCTTGCGCAGCACTTTCTCCACAATGTACAATGCATCGTCGTCTTTTACTATTTTCTGAAGTTCTTCTTCGTAGAAAGTACCTTCCAACATTTCGCCGTTGTAATCTGAAATTTTGTAAACAGGTGGTTGCGTGTTGAGACGTCCAACAATCGTGAATACCTCTTCGGTCCAATTGGGTAGGTAACCTTTCTTGAAAACGTGTTTGGTTTTACTGATTCTGACTCTGTCACCGAGTTTATAAATCTTCCTCTTCTTCGACCCATTTTTCTCCGTGCTTAGATCACCGTACAATATGTCTCTGACCTTTTTCTGGTTCGCGTAGGTAACGAGTGAGGGTTTGGTATTTATACTTCTGTGATGGGTATTGTTGTAAGAACGTACCATGTCGTCTAATACAGGTAGATAAGTCAACGTGTTGTTCTTCGTGAAATATCTGAACATTTTTCCCTTGATGGTTCTGTTGTATCTCTCCACAATGCTGGCTTTAGTCTCATTGCCTGTAGTAAAGAACTTAATGTCTTCGCTCTTGAGGTAGTTCTGAAAAAGTCTGTTGGTGAATTCAGTTCCTCTGTCCGTGTGCAAAACGTCAGGGCGACGCCCCTTCCCGAGTATTTTCCGAAATGCCTCGACCAAACTCGCCCCTCTCTTGTCTTTCAGAGGTACAACGAAAGCATATTTTGAAAAAACATCGATACACGTCAATAAGAACTTGTATCCACTGTTGTATCTGGATATTGAGGAGAGATCGCATAGATCAGCCTCCCACTGCTCGTCCACTTGGAAAACCACCACCCTCCTTCTTTTAAAGGACCGTCTAGAAGGTTTGTGCAGAGTATATGTATCCTGTTTACTCAACCACTTCTTCACGTCCGACTTGGTTATCTTTTTTCCTCTCTTTGTTTTTTTTACGGCAGCATAAAGGGAATTCAAACCCCCGTAACTTCCAGGACTTTGGACATCGTAAAACAGTTCGTCTAGGACGGTGTCCATCTTCTTCATCATTGTTTACGGGTGTGGTTATTTCACACGCGCAGAGGCAGTGGATACGTTCGATAAACGAAAGCAAAGCGGGACAGCGTGGATCCATCACGACCGACTGAACCAAAGTGAGATCTAGCGGTAGCGACGAGGTTCTATTTAATACGTCACCCACGTGTGTCGAGGATGAATGGGAGTGGAAACCACATGGGGTCAACGTCTCCTCGGAACTCTCCCCTTGAGTGTGTTGGTATGCATGTAAGACCACCGATCTGTATTGCCAACAAGGTCTTGAGGTACATTTGACATTTTCATAACTTCGGCAAATTCTCTCCAACCTGTGGGGGTGAAATTCTTCCTTTTACGCAAGAAATCATTGACTAAATCGATGATGTGCATGCCTGGCACGGATTGTCCATCAATGATTAATTCACCATTTTCACCCCAGTCGACCCGTTGGTTCTGTTTAACTTTCTGTAGTAGAAGCTTCGCTTTTCTCTGCATGCTCTTGAGAACACTTTGTAAGACTTCGGATGTAATTTGATCTGGCACACCGTCTTTGTCGGGTTGAGATTCCTGATCGGCTACAGCAACAGTGCTGGGTAATTGCTGCGTAATGGAGATTGGAATCTGTTCGTTTTTCTTCTCCCGCAACAACAAGTACTTGCATAGAACCTGTTGGTACAGTTTGACTTTTTCATCTTCAGGCAACTCTACCATTTGCGTTATATCGTTCATGTCTCTATCCAGCGAAGTCAATGATTTCACCACAGGTCTCGTCATTTGAGCATTCTGGCTTTGGATGGTAGATAATAGCTCAGCAGGGACTAAAGCCATCTTCTTCACGGATTCCATCTATTTAAGACCTAGTAGGGGAGGGAGTATGCTCGAAATTAAGGGAGCAATCAAGGCGGCCAGGAAACCTCCTTTCTGAACCAGAATTTTTCTTTTTCTTGACTGGAGTTTTCTTATTGGACAGTGCTTGGAGATGTTTCACGTACAACGCCAATTTCCTTTTCTGACTAGGTGATAGCTGGACGTTCCCTTTCAACACATTGAGCGAGCATTCACACAGACACTGTATCAAGTCACTAGAGGCTCCATCAATTATCCCCTTTTGTTGTTTCGAGTTGGCCTTGTGCAATACAGAGAGAAAATCAGCGTTCTTTCGCATGCGGGATGACATGGTGAAATGACTGACGATGAAAGACTGTCTTTTTTTTATACCTTTCTCACATACACTATCGGTACTTGAGATGAAAGTATGTTCGTTCGAATGCGTATTTCCTCAGGGGTGTCTGGCATCAGATCCACGAGGAGGTAACCATGAGGTTCTTGGGTGGCATCGGTGAATGCCTCCTGAAGAAACTTAATGTTTCCGGGGTACATTTGCTTTGCCAGAACGTTGACTTGTGATGCGTCCCTTGGATTTTTAAACAGGAAAATGTAGTGCGTGTTGAGACTGATGGTTCTCGATTGTCTGCCCTGATGAAAGAGATTTTGCAAAATCAGTATCACGGATAAATTTCGATGGTGAGATCCCTTCGTGAAGAACTGGGCGATTTGTTTATCGTTACCCGTTTCTGTCATCAGATCATCTATCACCAACAAGTTTCTTTTAGCCGGGTCGATTATTCTACCAATATCTGGAGGTATCCCTTCGATAAAGCGAATTTGAGGCACTGTCTTCATCATTTCCAAATAGGCTGGCTGAAACTCGCCATAGCACCAATAGATAACGTCTGGTGGTGGAGATATGACGCTGTCACATTGTTCTAATATCTGTTTGACTAAAAACGTCTTCCCAGACTGCGTGGGACCGCACACGAGAGAGGTAAATGGGTGTTTCAATCTTGCATCCATGACGATATCATAGGACCTCGCTGGTTATCGCGTCTCCTTTTACGTTCTTCAATGTACTTTTTCAACATCCAGTTTAAAACAAAATAAGGCAGTGTACATAAGCCAGAATAGACGAGTGATAGAACCAAGTCCGATTTGGTAGAGCCCATGCCAATGTGATTGTTCAAGGTTCAAATGGATGAATGATGGGTAACCAACGATCTAGCTTCTATTTATATATTTTTTGTTTTTAGAAGCCGTATGGGAGGGTATAGTAATCATCTTGTATCACCCGTTTGTCATACACTAAACTGTACGTTTTAACTTCTTCTCTATTGAATATTCTATCTCCCTTGCGCGTTATTTTTCGAGGGTCTTTGACGTGTAGAGGACCGCTTGTTCTCCGAACGAGTTGATTCATGGAGTCAAAATTAATTTCCAGTTGATTTCTGTTTGTGTAGTCGGTACGCGTAATTCTTCGGTCCTCTCGATACGAAATGTGTGATGTAATTATCCGTCGGAGTTATTTCTCTCGTCAAATCTCCGAGATAATCACCCGATAATCAAACGAGTTGAGATTTAGCTTGGCGAGAGCTCTGAGACCTGGATTGGTGGTTATCTAGCTTCTGTCCAAGACGATACCTTCTCTTTCGTGGTACCTTTGGATGTACATGGTTCGGTCTTCCTCGGTGCGACACCACTCTGGAAAACCAGAAGACTCTTGTTTAATTTTCAGAAACATGTTGATGTACTCGGTGAACAACCCTCCTTCTCCAGTTTCAGGGTTGTATGTTGCCGACTCATCGTCTTGATTCATGGTTTCCGCGCATTTGGAACAGAGTGGGAACATCAGTTTGTTGTTCACCCTGAAAGGTAGAACTGGTATATACAATCTCCTCGGAGGTAAAACGTCGCACTTGATAATACCGAAATAGTCTGTGGGTTTGGCGATAAAGTCTTTAGTTACGACTGTCGGGTGGCCAACTGGATATCGCAAGGTCTTATTGATGTACAGGTAGAGGCTGCAAAAGTCAACATATTCTATCTTTTCGCCTTCCTTGACCTCGTAATACAGACGCAGGGCATTGGTACGACCCCCGAGAAAAGCCTCCCTGCCTCTGATAGGATTTGAGATATCTAAGCTTCCGACAAACCTCTCGACTTTGTGATTGTTCTTCATCAGGTTTTTGAAATCGCATTCCCACATGGTGACTAGCGAGTATCCTTTCGATTTCAACCACTCTTCCCTCGCCAGTAGCCTTTCGTAGAGGGATGTCATACTGAGTTCATTCTTGCGATTCGTCTCATTCCTTCTGGGAAAACACTTTGGACAACCGTGGAAGTAACAACCGTAGTACTCATACAAGGTTTCGGTAGAAGCATCATATCCGTCTACGTAATAAGGTCCAATTTTCATCTCCCTTCTGGAATTACGAACATGTTGAATATGCGTGTTATTGACGTGTGCCTCGTATTCCATCCATCTTATAGCATCTGCAGATTGATTCTGGGCGCTGAGGTACCCTTTCTCAGGCACAACCCCTATTGTGTCAGGAGTCAGGAAATGCTTTCGAAATATGACGTTGCACACGGAAGCGATCGTGATGCAACGGCTGAAGGGGTCAACTTTGGTGAGATCCATCATCATCGATCTAAATGCCAAACAACACTCCTAGAGTATGCGCACGTCGCTCCGACAGTACTTGAGCAGTTCTTTACGTAAATCATAAACAGTGTTCTTTTCTACTTCTCCATTGTACCATGTGTAGAATGTCTTTCTAGCCGCCTCCTTCATACCATCTGGGTCAAAATAACGAGCCCCAGGTATCGGTCCTCTGTAATTGTCTCCAGTGGTTCTCGGAAACAGGTGAGGAAAAAAACCCTTGTGTAACTCGTCTATGCCAAAGGTCTTAGGAAGTTTAGATAGAGCCATGGGCAGGAAATTCAAGCTATCAATGAATTTGATATCTGCACGACGGATGTATAGTTGCATGACTTTCGAACCATTCATGATGACTTCGGGTAGTATATTGTGATCGTGACAGTATTTCAGAATCATAATTCCATCATACCCCTTCGAATTATGCGCGATGAAAATCATCCCATTATGCTCTTTTTCTAACGCCCACTCACAGAAATCTTCCAAGGTACGTGGACCATTGAACACTTTCTCCCTATTCGGTGGAATTCTCGCTACGCACAGATCTGGAATATGAGTGCAATGTTCGTCGGTCGTGCATTCAAAATCGTAAAAGACGTAGTTACCATGGCTGTCAGAGTCATCCTCCTCCAATTCTTCCATCGAATCGTCAGATTCTTGGTTCCTTTTTCTATCGGTGAGTGGTTGAATGTAACACAGGTGGTCGTACGTCTGAAAAGACTTGCAGGTTTTGCAGTAAACTTCGTTACATTTGTGAGACCCATCACGATATTTGAGGAGTATGTGACATTTTTCGCAACGTTGAACTGACTGGCAAAGAGTTTTTTTCCCATTAACTGAGTTTTGATGCCTTTCGAAACATTCTTCGTTCTTGAAAAATCTGTGACAATTTCCGCATTTTTGCCATCGTGTAACCACGCAGTCCCGTTGATTTCCACAACTCAAACACCCAGTCGGACACACATGCTCGTAACGTTTAGAATAAGACTTGTCACATCGTGTGCAATAGTAGTCCTTTCCCAGAAAACCAGTCATTTTTGTGATGACGTTGTAGTGTTTATCTTTCAGAAACAGATATATGTCTTTAGAACCTTCTGCGGCATCGCCCACAAAGATGAGGGAGTCAAAATGATCATGCGACAATACGTGTATTCTGAATTCGGGTAACACGCTCTGGAATTTTTTAATCTCTTCGATACCACATGGACCCTGTTCGACTCTGGCCTTCCGTAAAAGTTCTCTAGCTCGGACGGTTTGCATAGAGTAGTTCGCCGTTTTTTCCTCTTTATAGAATCCCACACCGATGGTGGATTTTCGTCTTTTGTGGCGTGTGCCATGGCGACCACGATCGCTCTTGCGCAACACATCTGGTCATCGGAAACGATTTCAATGACAGATTTGGAATTTCTCAACCTGTCTGCGATCTTCGTATCAAACTGTCGCTTCCTCCCACGTGTTTTGCCGGCACCAAGATGCATTTCAACAGATACTGTCCTGATGGTGATGTTTTCCTCAAGGGATATATCTTGGTAAGATTGTAGAATCCTCTCCACTTTTGACATCACCTTGTCAACATTCATGTCCTCAACCGGTATAAATGGTAACCAAATTTCGTTGTTCAAGTTGGTTACGTTTATGGAAATGCGAATTTGGTCACGTCCGTCAAGGTCAGAGGTGACCAGCTCGAGCAGTTGATGAAAAGTAGCGTGTAATACGCTATGCACTTCATCGAACGTATTGGCATTTGGATGCGAAACTTTTACGACCCAGTCCATTCCACTCACCTTAAACTTTTTGACAAACGTTTTCTCTTACTGACAAGATTGAAATTAATCTTGTCGGTGATATTCTCGTCACTATCATCTGTGTCAATATCACTGTAATAAAATTTCAAATTAAATAAATAAATAAATAAATAAATAAATACACAAATATATGAATAAATAATCAATAAACAAACAAACAAAACAAACAAATATATAAATAAATAAATAAATAAAACAAACAAACAAACAAATAAATAAATAAATAAACATACCTTACATGGTCTTTACGACCCCCACGTTGATATCCCGAGGTAGATGGATGGTTAACAGGCCCTATTGGACTCGGAGGGTGGGTAGGCGTGTTCGTTTCTCCATATATAGAGTACAAATTTTTCTTAGCGGACTTGGGTGTTGCAAATCCAGTACTTGTAGAACTATAAAAACAACAACAACAAAGATTAAAAAAGAAGAAGAAAAAACAAATTTCAACTTACCTCACATGTTTTGTTTTTTTGTTTTTTGTTTACCAAGTATACTTACGTTACATGTGAGCTTGAACCAGATTTAATAAGACATTTCAACTTCTGATTGAAATCTGGAGTATCTATACTGCTGGCTGGAGACCATGAACTATGTAAAAATAATAAATAAATAAATAAATAAATAAATAAATAAATAAAATAAATAAATAAATAAATAAATAAATAAATAAATAAATAAAGAACTTACGAAACACTATCTTTCATAGGTGATTTCTCAGATGTGTCGTCTTCACTGAAAAAATAAGAGTTATATCATTTTTTATAATTCATATTGTTTACTATCTTCACACGCATATCGAACGAATTATTCATATAGTATTCGAATACACACCTGCTTATAAAACCATATTCATGTTCTAGGTCTGACAAAGTTTTAAGCTGTGAATTGCTTTCCCTGTAAATTCAAAAAGTTAAAAAACATGTTTTATCCTGTTTTATTTTTTTCCTCAGGTAAAATTTGAAATAAATAAATAAATAAATAAATCACCCTTCATCTGAATTGTCGCTTTCTTCTGTTTGTCTGAAAATGACAAGAGTTTTGAATCAGCTACAACTTTGTGGTCAGTTAAAAAAAAACTTACTCAGATATAGAGGGCGTGCATTCATGCTCCGATTAAAAACAAAAGATTTTGAACGAGCTAAGGTTGGAAAATAACGTTGCTATGTTCAAACATGTTGGCAGGTAACGCTATACAATATGTTGACCTTCATGACAAAATAAAAGGTCAAGTCTAGTGAAAAGACACCGTAACTAATTGGGAAAACACCGCACATAATCATTGTTTTAAAGCTGGGGGGTATGCTCGATGAATGAGTCCAAGCAAGTCTTGATTCGCTGTGTCAAGGCATTCTTTGCGAATGACCGTGGTATGACATCATTTGAAAATATTGTAGTTTTCGTTTTTTAGTAACCAAGTCTTCATTAATTATACATTTTCTACCTACTCAGACTTTCTATTTTCTGTGCCAATTTATAACAATGTCTCTCATAGCATAAAAAGATAAGTATTCTTTAAAGACGTAAAGACTCATGGGTAGAAACTTTCCCCTGGTTTCAACTGACAGTTTTTCAAAAAAACAAAAAAACTCACATATCCCGAATTATTAGGTAGTGTTTACAACATGAAAACAAAAAGTAAAAAATGAATTCCCTACCTTATATTATCTGTGGACGCCATTTCATTCCGTGTAACCAGTGTGGCTCGTTTATTCATACTGACTAAGCTAAGAAGTGATAAATACATTCCAACGATTTGTGTTTTGATAGCAGGTCTGACACCCTGAAATGCCCTAGATAGCAGACATTCATAAACCCCCTACCCCCTGGATCCAGGAACAGATGTGAATCTGTTTATTTTACTATAAACATCTGTGTGTCTGTGTGGTCTGTTTGTGCACGGTTACAAACTAGTAACCGTGGTTTGTGTGATAAAAAATGGATCATGTGGACACAGGTCTGACACCCATCGCTCAACACCTTAGTGAACTCAGCATTGATTTTCCCCTGGATTCATGAACTGTTTTTGAACAGGACATGTGTTTTGTCTGTTTGTGTGATAAAAATGGATTATGACGACATAGGTCTGACACTCATCGCTCAACACCATAGCGAACTCGACTTTGATTTCCCCCCTGGATTCATGAATTGTTTTGAACGGGAGAAACCTGTTTATTTTACTATAAACATCTGTGTGTCTGTGTGGTCTGTTTGTGCACGGTTACAAACTAGTAACCGTGGTTTGTGTGATAAAAAATGGATCATGTGGACACAGGTCTGACACCCATCGCTCAACACCTTAGTGAACTCAGCATTGATTTTCAGCTGGATTCATGAACTGTTTTTGAACAGGACATGTGTTTTGTCTGTTTGTGTGATAAAAATGGATTATGACGACATAGGTCTGACACTCATCGCTCAACACCATAGCGAACTCGACTTTGATTTCCCCCCTGGATTCATGCGTGCGTGTGTGTGTGTGTGTGTGTGTGCGTGTGCGTGTGCGCGTGCGCGTGTGCGTGTGCGTGTGTGTGAATCTATAAATATATTTGACTTGGTTGGGAAAAATGCTGACATGATGTAAACATTCGGGGCAACAGAAAGGGGAATTTTTTAACATGAGGCGTGAGTGAATCATTTTATCACTGACGAGCGTACTCGCAACATGGCTTCAAATCAGCTCAGCACCTACCTCAATGAATTCTCAGGCAGTCTTCTACAGGACGTTACTCCTGGAATGTCTACTCCAGCTACAGCACAGCCCGATGTTTCTGAAAATTCAACTCGCCGTATTAAACGGCGCAAAGTCACGAATGCACTAGCTAAAAGTGGCACAACGCGTCCGTCGCCAGCTCCACCGAGAGGTGAGGCCGACATTTTTACATATTTGCTTTGCCCAGTCAAGCAATTGTTTGTCACAGTGAATACTTTTCGCGGACAAACTTATGTTCACATTCGCGAGCACTATAATGGTCACCCAACAAAACGTGGTGTATCCTTACGGATGAACCAGTTCAGAGTATTGAATGACATTATGCCTCAAATCAACCGTGCTGTCAGGTATGTTCGTTTTCATTTAAAAATCCAAATATTCGTTGCTCATTTCCCGACTTCTAATGCATAGAACACTTTATCTATTAAAACGATAAAACCGTGAATTTAAAACCCACTGAATATGCCTGAAATGGTAAATCAGAGAAATAGTCATTTACAGTTTTTTTTTTTTTGTATTTTTTCACAGGCAGCAGTCTGAGGAAACCACTGGATAAACTTGTTTCCAAAAAACTCGTCGCTGAATTCATTTGTAGACACGTACGTTGCATCATCCAAACTAATTGTCCCGCGTGTGAAGTAGACCACCCTTCACAACTCCAACATTGGATAAAAATAGCCGGATCGATGAAATCCGTTTTTTTATTGACCAAGCTTTATCTGAGATTGATATTGGTAAAATTTCCATGTGTTATGACGCATTTCAACGCATTTACCCAGATTTGGTTGGAAAATTTTCCAAGCGTTATACACGTATTCTGTTTCAAAGGTATAAATCTAACCCTGAACTGTGTTTAGATTCCTGTGAAATTACGCTATCAACTCGTGAAATGGATTCCCAACTCCTTGACATTATACAACAGCATATATAGAATAAGAATGTCAATCATTCTCCGTAGTACAGTGAAAGACACTCGGTGAGTTTTCTACTGATCCCTAACCCTATTTGTTGCGCAGATGACGATGGAAACCTGTGAACTCCGTAGCCGACTCTTTTACGCGTGATAGACATTTGAATGACCTTTATGTGAACAGATATATCGAAAACTATATATATATACATATATATATATATATATATATATATATATATATATATATCGAATTCATATTATTTCTTTTTTCTTTTTATCACAGATGAGCGATTCTGATTAGAAAAAAAGTGTGTATTGACTTTTCGGTGTTACTCGTTTTTCCTTGTTTTATTATAATCAAATACTTATCCGCATTTGAAAATGTATACTTTATATACTCAAAAATGTCATTTTTTATTCTTATATTACTCAGTTTTTAATCCATTCTTTTTGTTTATTTACTCAAACAAGAAACAAAACAAAACAAAAACAAATTGTATACTTTCTATATACTCAAAATGTCATTTTTTTATTCTTATATTACTCAGTTTTTAATCCATTCTTTTTTGATTATTTACTCAAACAAAAAAAACAAAAACAAAAACAAAATGTATACTTTCTATATACTCAATTTCAATTACTCAGTTTTTAATCCATTCTTTTTGATTATTTACTCATTAGTAGATTTCCCCTTCTTTGTGTAATAAACTCCGTTAGTTTTCAAAATGACGTATATTTATTAGTGTGTGTGTGTGTGTGTGTGTGTGTGAGCGCCCTCTACGATACATTCTGAAAATCTTTCGTCCACGCCTGTCCAATTAAAAATAATTAAAACATCCAATTAAAAAATAATAAAAAAAAAATGATGGTAATTTATGCAAATGTATTCACGATGACCTCGACACGACCTCGTATTCACATCAATTTTATGTATGCAAATGTATTCACAATATCCCATTGTGACGTCATCCTCATTCAAATTATCCCCTTTACGACCATGGTCCTCATTTATGCTAATTTATGCACGGATTCCCATTGTGACGTCATTATTTATGCTCATCTATGCACGGCCTCCCATTGTGACGTCATCCATCCGCGTATGACGTCATCGCATCCCAATATGAACAGCGCCCTCATGGTCGTCCCTATAGTCCATGCTAAACTACTGATGCGCCACTGTAAGTCACCCTCAAATTTGGTGATAGGCAAGGCATAACTGTCTTTGAAATTAGTAGGTGGATTGAGTATGTCTCGCCAGACAGTGTCCAATTTATATGGGTGGTGATTTATATGGAGAACCATTAACAAATATTTATATATTGCACATTTTTCGATTGTATACAGTGGCATACTTAAATCATCCGACTCATGCAACCGAAAGCTTAGATGCGTCGTAGGTAGCTAATTAGCATCATTTTTTTTATTTTGTATTAATCTCATTTTTCCATTTAGTTGGAATGGGATCGAGGATGACCTTGAGACTGAGATTAAGAGTATGTTCAGATCGGATATTGACTTTATTCACAAAATGTGAGCTTGAAAACCACGATTTGTTTGAAGTATCAAACAAATCCCCAATCTTTACAACTCCCGTATCGGCAAAGTGCTTAAAAAGATTCGTACCGCACTGGATGACGGTTGAGCGGGTTATGAAATAGAGGTTCAGCAAGTAAACGTGTCGCATTATGATCAAGATTACGTCTCTTGTCTCATGATTTTCAACAATTAATAAGTCTGAATAAATGGTGGGAGATCAAGAAGTGACATATCAATTTTATGTATGCAAATGTATTCACAATATCCCATTGTGACGTCATCATTCAAATTATCCCCTTTACGGCCATGGTCCTCATTTATGCTAATTTATGCACGAATTCCCATTGTGACGTCATTATTTATGCTAAGCTATGCACGGCCTCCCATTGTGACGTCATCCATCCCCGTATGACGTCATCGCATCCCAATATGAACAGCGCCCTCATGGTCGTCCCTATAGTCCATGCTAAACTACTCGCATCGTAGATGGGGCGTACGCCACCACCGGTTTCCTCAAGTACTTTAATTTTACTGCTTCTGAAAAATGTCCACTCTGCGGAGATTTTAACTCTCTGTCACATATTTTCCTGGAATGTCAGGAAAATTGGCGTCCTTTGCGGCCTAATTAACCGTATAGGACCCAGTTTTATTGCGTTACCGCCCCCAACTGTCGCAAGTTTATATCCCAACAGTGTGAAAATATCTTTCTGTATATAGTTTGTGCTGCAACAATCTCAATTCATATCAGTCAACGTAATAAACGGGATGGCAACGGTTCCTCCTATTCACTCGAGAATTTCATAAACCGTGTGGCCAGCAGAATCAAATCTGAATATGCATATTATTTAAACTTATTGACCAATTTGAACTCACAGTGACGTGTAGTGGCGCACTTTGTTAGTTGAACAGTAGATTACTACAATTCAGTTGGTATATGCTATTGAGTTTATGTTCACGAAATATGTCCTGGTACGACGTTAAAACTGTATCCGTTTGTGGATTTTTTGGACTTGTGAGAATGAGGTCACCCTTTGCCACAACTACCTCCAGGTCACCTTTGGCCAAGGGCACCCGTGTGTGCCTGTATTTGTTATAAAATATTAAAAACAATTGTTATGGTCAAATAAAACGTGACCTTATAGAGTTGCTATTTAATTGGGGATTAATTAAATAAAATGCTTTACTGTATACACAAGATATTGGGAGTTTATGTACAAATGTAATGTAGATATGTTTTCTGCTGGCTGAATTGAATTGAATAAAATGAAACTTTTTTATCGGATGCCTATCACATAAAATGTGTCATTTATTTCAACACTATTATGCATTACATCTCAATTATAAGCAATCTGTTTACTAGCTGCAACCATAAGCTATTTCACAGCAGATACACAAATATGGAATTCTATCACAACAAACGCGTTTCTGTGGATCCATTGTGTCATCATCCCAAGCACTGCAACAAGAACGAGTATAATCATATCAACTGTTATCGTACATACATAAAGCAAAAACATTGAAGAGGGTCGGCAAGGGGTATTTTCTTAAGCTGTTTTTATTTTCGTAGTAATGTAATTTAAATAAATAAAAAACGTAATTTCGTAAACATGGGCCGTGTAAAACGTAATCAGCTATTTTATTGTTTCTTAATTCGCAAAAAGATCTTACTTTTTGAAAGTGTATAAAGCATTTTTCACATTAACCGTCGTAATTCGTACTAAATTACAAACTTGTAATTGCTCTTTTGTAGCCCAGTTTCATGCAAAAAAATCTTCCGTGCGCTAAAACTTCCGGTTGAGGTCGTTGCACATGCGCAGTGAAATTCTCTGATTTTCTACGCGGATTAGTGGATTCTCGTAAATATTTTGCATTGTTCCATGAAAATAAACGTTCTGCTGTTGATGCATCGACGGCAGAGGGCTAAGTTGTTACGTATATCGCAAGGTTTCAGACACACATGTTTTGTATCTTGCTGATTGAATCCTTGCAGTTTTATATATTTATAATTAAATTATTTATACTAATAATTAGTACATCGCAAGAACGCCGTATTTAAATTTATTTACCAATAACTCGTACGACAGGAGTATAGCTTATTTGAAATAAATTTTGCCGAGATGATCAGTTCAGAAATGTTTACTTACTCGCTTGTATTTCAACAATTATATACTTTTCCTGGACTAGTTTAATTTGCAGTCTGCATGTTTGTTATTGATTAAAATAAATATTTTTAAAGGTTTACATAGACAGACGCATTTTTGTAAATTAACAAGTTTATATTTTTATTGGTTATGTAAGTATAATTGCAGAACACGTTACATTTTGTAATCGTATCAGTTGTACATACTTATGATTGCATTTTATATTAAATAAAAATAAATACCATGCTTGCAACGTATACGAGTTATTTGAGATGAATGTAAATACGCCGCACTTGTAAGGTGTGAGTTATTCATGAGAGTCGTGAAACTCTTTTAGGACTGTGGTAACATGTTGCATTATAGTTCTCGATATTTTTGACTTTTTTGTGCCCAAACATGTGAAACCATAACTCTGAAAGTAACCTATTTGAGTATAGGCAAGATGGTATATAATTTTCACACACGGCACCTTTAACAGTCGACTGCCTTGGTGCCACGCAAAGTGTGTTTATTATAACTGTGTTTTGCTTGAGTGAGCCAGTTATATATTCCGTGGGGTTTAGTTTAGTTATCAATTATTAAGAATGCAACAGACAAGGGAGTATCTAACCTAAATTCGTATCGTATAATGTTATCATATTTATCGGTGCTGTAGGGAATATTGTCATTTTTCAAATACAAAACAAAATGAATACACAGTAAAAATTGATTTCAATATATAGATTTATATAGATTGTGTTCAGAATTACAGTTGTTATACTTTATTTTATTTATATCACTTACTCAACTTATTCCACAAGCCTTATAAAGTAAAATACTTATGTTTTTTTCTATTATTATTATTATTATGTGACTATAAATATTTATTTTTAATTTTCTGCTCGTAAAATTCTGTTAGTATGGGCATCTTGTAACTAAATTTGTAATTTTTATTTTACAAAAATATTCATTGTTCCTTGTTCAAAATTGTGTCACATGTTGGCCAACGTTTATAAAATATTATTGATATTTCAAACGTCCTTGTTCCCCCAGATAATTAAATCGTGTCAAATGAACAGCAAGTTGGTCATACCTTCTAGGAACTCTGTCAAAGGTCTTATAATCATCCAGTTTCACTTGTGGCTGTAAAATGAACATTGACAAATCGTGTGCAAATATATGTTATAAAATATGTTGATAACTTCTGTTAATTTTAATGTGTATAAGTTGTGTAACAGCAAGAGATGTACTCAGACCTGCTCTATCCTGATAGAATAATTGATTACTGGATATAAGCACGCATTAGACTGAGAAGTCTAAGGATAAATATCAAGTGCTATATATTTCAAAGGTTTGGTCAAATGGCTGGGAAGTGTTGGATATCATGTGATATTTGTGCTGATTTTGAAGAGAACGCAAATAACTACCATTCTAGTTATAATCAATACCGCATTGCAAGTAATTATTTAAGCATATTCAAGGTCTGAACATTTATCTATGGCTTGTGTAGCACGATCAGCCATTAAATCTACAATTTCTTCGACCTCTGAGGGCAAAACAAATATATTCATATGGCAACTGTAACTTAATAGGTAAATATAAAAGTGATACATCCTAAAATCTAAGGAGATTCTATTATCTGTATTCCCCTCATTATGGTTTAATGACATAACGATACAAAAAGTGGGGACGAAACTTAGCCATTTCTCAAGAAACGAGTGCACTACTTGTCATGAAAATTGGTAGAATCTTACAATTTTCTATGCCGAAATTATTTCGTGGAACTTTTCATTTTAACATGCAACGAACAACACATTTTTTTTTTAAATTGAATCTTACCATTAACAAAATCCACTTAGTTAATTGAATTTCCAGTGTGATTAAAGTTTTTGATTATGTGCAATAGTAAGTTCCCTCCCATATGTGCCATAACGTGCTCAGTAGTGAACATATAATTTAGCTCAAACTCGAAAACCTTCACTAGGCACTATCTGTCTACAATGTGATCTAAGGTACAATAGGTATCTCGCTCAAAGCATGTTTTACCTAAAGTTTAGTATAAATTCCTAATGCCAGAATCACACTAACTGGTGAAAAAGGCCACTAGGAAAGTTAAGCATTTAGCTAGATATCTTGAGCATATGCGTGATTGGTTGTCTCCCTACTAAAAAAGATGCGTGAACTTTAATAAATGTTACAGATTCATTTTAACTTACTGGTTTGTTCTGAATTCCCAGAATAGCAGAAAAATATCATTTCCCCGTGTACCGTGCATGGTTCGAATGGTAATCTGATGCTCTAAATAAGCAACTAAAGCGAATGTCAGCATATCATAAATAATTATGAGAGGAAAGATTAATCAAACTAAAATTCCGATAAAAATCAAAACTGTAGTTTAATGTCGCACTTCTTACATCATTATAGAAGTACTAACATTTCAACAAAACCAAATTTCACAATACTTACCATAGCACAAGCTGGATTGAGCACACCAAGAATTCCAAGAGACAAAATGACAATGAGAATCATTCCATTCATGTTGAGGGTATCTGAATAAAATACAATATGATTGGAATTCCCTTTTTAAATTGTGTGTGAAGAAAATTAAATATATGTATCTTTTTTGAATAAAAACGTTGAATAACATTACTTCAACACCAATGCTATTACATGCACAACATTTCTTAATCATGTCTATTGTCTTTTATTTTATCTGGCAATGCTCTATTAGTTTGTAAGAAAGCTGTGAACATGAGCATTGAGTATTTGAAATTAACAACAAAAAAATGCAGTAAAATCTCACACAATCAGTAGTCAGAATACGTGTAGCTTAGATGATTCATGCTGCTAATTCATGATGTGGTTATGACAGTGTTGAATGTGTTCCAAGGGTTATCTTAATGCATCGACTGATCTCTTTCAATTGTACTATATTTTGAGGCAGGGTCAGTGACTGGGTTGCTTGGGCTGATGATGAAAGGGTGCATTGGTCATCAGTCTGAACTTTGATAGTGTCTGTTTTTTATTGGTCTGTGCACCTAGACCATGTGTTATCCCAAGCCTTGTTCGTTACCGTATTTGTAATATTTAAACCGTTTCGGGCAACTTTACTAGTGTAAAGTGCGAAGCCTTTGTCTTGGTTCCTGGTCGATGTTTGTATAGAACAGGTTTCATTATGACTCGATGATCAGTCATTGTTTATAATTTACGTGGATTACATGTAACCGATTTAAATTATTGCCGACAAGCAGCTGGTCTCTTATATCATCTAACCCTGTCCCGTTTGCACATTTAGTAATAAGTATTTACAAGTAATTGAATTGAATTAATACCATTGAAATTGTGTGTAATGTAATGATATGTAAACAAATTACAATACTTCATTTCAAGATTAAATTAAACAATTCTTAAACATTGCTCAACTTGTTCGTGCATCAGACTTACCATTGTGTAATGTTATTGTATTTCATACCGCAAGTATGATTATTATACCTTAGCCTAATATCATTTTGTTTTGACTGTTCTTTGCTTCAATATTATAATATTGTTGGTCGAGTTGCCTCATCAAATGTTTTCTTATGGCGATCTTGGATTAAACAGAACCTCACAGGTTTTTAAAATGTACTGCAATCACGTGTTTTAAGGATGATACCCAGGTTCAATAGCACTTATATTCAAACCAGAATTTCAGTGAGTTTGACACCTATATGTTATATATTTTCAGGTAGCTCTGTGTGTGAATTGTATGAAAATGTTATTTTTCTCAAACTTGTGAAATGTATGCGCGTTTCTCGAAAATAGGCCATTTTGAGTTTTTGCACTCAAACGAGTACTTGACCATATTGAGAGATATTGCTCTGAAATAGCAATTAATTGAAGCAAAATCGGCCATTTTGAAAACTTCTTTATATCTATTACATATATAGAATTTGAACATAATCAGTCAAAGCATGTCAGAGATATGGCTCAAGAAGCGCATTCATTAAAACAAAATGGCCGCCAGTCAAGCATTTTCAATCTGCTCTGGAAATTAAAATGATGTGAATCAAGAACCGATAATGTCTAATGTATGAACACGTTTGAACAAAACCAATCCATAAATGCCACAAATGCTAGATTTTTGACGATTTTTAGCACAGAAATGGCCGCCATTTGGCCATTTTGAATCAGATAGATATATAGATGAATTGGTTTTACTATGTCATTATGTATAATGGATATATAAAGTTTGAACATAATCAGTCAAAGCATGGCAGAGATATGGTACTAGAACTGCATTCATTAAAACAAAATGGCCACCAGTCGGCCATTTTCAATCCAATCTGCAAAACTAAAATTACGTGCATCACGCACGATCCCATAGTATCTAATGTATGTACCAAGTTTGGACAAAATCCATCCATAAATGCTTGATATTTAATGATTGTGTAGCACAAAAATATCCACCATTTGGCCATTTTGAATCAGAACGTGAAACAAATTGATGTGCATATGTATAATATTATGTATGATGTACGTGTGAAGTTTGAATGTAATTAGTCCAGGCATATCTAAGATATAACCCGGACGGAAGCACACACGGATGCACAGACGCACAGAGGTCATTCTCATCCCTAAAACTCATTACAGGGCTCAACTGTTATCCGTGCGGACTGTGTCAAGCGTGGCTCTTCTCGTATAAAATATCAATCTGATCAGTCAAAGCACTCATTGGAATCAAATGTCCACAATTTTTGTAATTTTAGACAAAAACGTGAATAAATCACGGTTTTATTCTTTCATGTAAGAATTTTGCGTTACGATACACGTTACGATTTTCGGGAAAGGTGGTTAGAATGTAAGTAATTGGCAGGGTGTAAAGGCAATACATCTTGTGGTTTTTGAACACAATTGTATGTAAATCAACTATATTCAATGATTCATAAAGTCTAGCTTTAGCGGAAATCGTAACGTGTATTTCTTTCTAAATGAACCTCTCAGCGACCATTATCAAGAAGATTTAAAACTGTGTCACATAATTGAATGAAAATGTCACACAATAGGCACTACTCGTTCTCAAAAGTGTGTCATCCCTTCACAGATATGTGAATCGTCTGACTTCGTATTAAGTATTTGCTGGTAGTTGAAATATGCAAATCAATCAAGAACTAAATATAGTAAATAACCAAGCTTTAAAAATTCACTCACAATAAAATATGTTTCAAGCTCAGAAAACGAGGTCTAGAAATTTTTGCACCATTCCACCAATTCGTTTCTGTGATCAACGTTAAACATATTCTTTATGAGATATTTATGGACATGTGTTAGTATCATTAATACATGTGCTAACAATTTCACGAATACAAACTTCAGCCTGGACACGTGATTTGTTTTACCTTGAAAAATGCCTGAAAGATTCATTACATTCAGCGAACTACTGAACATGTTCATGTGAAATTAGATCAATTTGATAATTTGAATATAGCATGTATACAAGCAAAAGCTTCTTACGAAAAAATATGTGCCATGGTCGATTTTTGGCAGAAATTGGATAAAGCACTTATAGAGTTGGTTGTCATTTTCATATTTTGTATGTAGTTTGTTCCACCATTGCTTTTTACAAGATAATTAAAAATCGACCAGTCACATGGTTTCACCAAATAAAGTCAAAGTGCTTGTCAATTGCTTCTCATGGATACTTTGATCGATCAACTCGATGTACGTCTGTCAGACGCTGTTTTTCATGTGAAAAGATATGTACATTAATTTTTTGGTGATGTGGATCGTTTTTTCTCTGGGATATACGTATTTTGATGAATCTAGGTAATATGTTCTGTTTGCAGTTTGTGATTGCAGTGCTTAAGTTAGTGTACACTCAGCTTCCTGGCTAATTGTCCAAGGTGTGAATGGTTAATTTTCCCGCAACCAGCCCTGGGACAATAGACTGCCAAGCGTTTCCAGATCGGAAATGGAAGGACTGTGCTTTCATCAATCGCTACATTGCATTCATTTTGGACACATAAACAAACTTATCTTTGCAAACAGTTCCTAGTTGTCTGTTCTTTCACATGTGTAAAACTTGCACACCCGGTAATGAAATCGACAAATGTGGTCATTATTACGTGACTTAGAGAAAGTTGTTGACAGGTATTTGAACTTCTGACCTAGATTTAGCAGCGACGCATAGTTCCGTTTTGTCGAGTGCGAGTTTTTATTTCAGTGCGATCCACTAAAGTTCGTTTTTACTTGGAAATAATTGATTTTATTCAAATCAGAGCAAGATATTATAATAAAAGTCTACCGATGCTTTACATTTTACGTGACATAGAAAATATTTATGGCCCGTAATTTTGGGAAATCTACGGAAATGCGTTCATGGAGACAGTATTATTACGTGAATTTAACAGAAAATCGCTGAAACCTATTTTGACTTCTGGCACCGATTTTGCATGAACGCATAGTTCCGTTTTGTCAGCGAAGCACGCGTTTTTATTTCAGTGCGATCCACTTATTTTTTTATTATTGGTAAATAATTGTTTACATTAACTATAACGCAAGTCGTCCGGTGTTTGCGGCGGTAAAACAACGTGACACAGCAACTATTTACAGCCAGCAATTTTGTAAAATCGACGCTTTGATATATAAGCACACAGGCTATTTACGACGACGGCAAGAAATAGGTCAGCAGAAACCGTTATACTACGATATCCTTAAAAATGCACAAACGTACGAGCGTTCATGATTTTTGTTCATGTTTTTTATACAGCAATTAATGTTGTTTTGGAGTTAAAATTTGTTCCAGTCGCTCGAGAATAGGAAGGCTCCGCACTGTACTGTCAGCTCATGAATATTTTTTGCATAAATTTGCATATTGCGCGGTGCTTCCCGGTTACCGGGCCGGAAACTGCTGGTTTGATTTTGATCACCTCCCTTACAAAAAACGACAAAACCTATTTATTATTTCCCTTTACATTTGCATGGACAACCCATTATTTTGGCTGCCTTTTTATACGAGTGTTAGTATATCACACAAATATCACACAGTAGCGATTTTAATGTAATGTCCTGTGTAGGGTAGTTTGTTGTGGTTTAATTCAATTTCGATGACCTGAAGCGCTACACCATTTTGTAGTTTATTAGCTGCAACAATACAATCACAATCTGACATCACTCAACATATGTCTGACGGCACCAAAGAGGTTAATATAAACAACTGGACTGGAATTACAATCTTCCTTTTGATATATTTTGAAAAAGATTGTAAACGAATATTTCTAAGACAAATGTAACGTTCAAATACCAATCACGGCTGGATAGACTGATTTTTCCAGACAATAAGTTCCTTATTTTCACATTTTCCAGCTTTCTAAATAATTGTCATACATGTAGAGTAAGAAAAATTTGTCATAACAATTCATTGTTCGTAAAGCTTTTTGTTGTCTACCTTAATTAGTATTTCCGTTTTGGTTGAATTTTACTACTGTATTTCGAGAGAATCACTTGTACATGCTACGTATAAAGAGTAGCATTATTTCACAACGAACAATTAGTGGAATAATGTAATAATTGTAACTTACCTTAGACTGTGTTTAATGGGCTTTATCTGAGTTTAGATATGGTGAGGTAAACGCATGGAACCTGGTTATGTTAAATTCATCATTTCATGATTTGCATAATCATCAGATCTACCAGCTGAAATGTGATACGAGATCAGATGTGTTTTTTTTATTTATGTCTGGGAGGAGGGAACAGACTTTAGCTGTATTACAATGTTTCGAATGTATTCTGTAATCACTTCCAAAATTACTGTCGCATTTAAAATGTTTGTAGTTATCAACTAGGCACAGGCGTCTGACATTTCAGAATTCACGACATTTGTACATGACGTGCACGCACACACGTACTGGGGCCACTCTGACCTAAATAATACGATCAATTTATTGAAACCCACAATCATGTACACACACAGCGAGTGAATAAAGAAAATAGAAGTGCTATCAGTATACAATGTCAACGTGCTGGATATTCTTTTTATCAGCACTACACGTACACGGTGCGACAACTCATTTGAGTGTCACTATACTGGGACATGGTAGGGGTTTCAGTCAAAATAAAGGCCTTCACACAATAGACACAGAAATAATAAAATAAAATAGACTAGATGAAAATGAAGTGATTGCTTTTCATTTCATCAAAATCGGACAAAAACTAAAGGAAAACGAAGAGCAGAATACGCGTCAATGAGTTTGCCTAAAGATGACCCCAATTAACACTAATTAACACTATTATCTTCAGTGAAATGTTCATAACTTCTGTTCTGCTGAAAAGAATTACTTGAAATTTGGACACAACTCTGATCTCAATCAATCCTTTGCAATACAAATATTTTAGGCAGAGCCATCAGTTACCATAGTAGCAGGAAAGAGCACAACCAATAATACTCATTTTCATAGCTTTAATTAATATATAGCAACTATTTTGAAAAATGCATTTAAATTTATTTTTGTTAAAAGAGTGCTAAAAATGCATTATTTTAGT
Source organism: Saccoglossus kowalevskii (assembly GCF_978046115.1). Taxonomy (NCBI): domain Eukaryota; kingdom Metazoa; phylum Hemichordata; class Enteropneusta; family Harrimaniidae; genus Saccoglossus; species Saccoglossus kowalevskii. The sequence goes on from NC_140657.1 coordinate 10,528,657, forward strand.
GGAATATTGTTCCCATGGCAATGGAATCAGATTTGACTTATTTTAATTCAAAAATGACCAGTACCTTCAAATCTGCACAGGTTTGGTTTCAAACAGTTTCCCGGACATTGTATTTATATACATAACAAGAATATGAATTGGTTTCCATGGCAACAAAAATAAAAACAATACATTGAAAAATATTTCAAAATGACTAGGCAAGTGTATACAGAATCAGATAATGAATATGTTTACAAGTTATTGAGTACAACAAATCACCAGTACCTTCAAATTGACAAAGCTGTATGCAAACAGTTCCCCTAACGTTGTAAAACATTATGTACATAATGAACCATTAAATTCAGCACTGACAAGTAACTGAAAGTTTGGGTTTCTTTTTCATTGTTTAATTTTTTTTTAATTATATGAATAGATGTTGTTTCTATGGCAACCAACATATTGGAAATCTGGAATCGAAATAATTTCAATTTTATGATCCTGAAAATTAATTAATATTGCATATATTTTTTTCTTTTTAGATGCATACATAATCACTTGATTAAATCTTAATCACGAATAATAAGATCAGTTTACCCTTTATCCATCCTTCTCAACACAATATTGTTCATTTTTTTCCCTACAAGAAGAGTTGGGTCAGTTTCAAATTGTGGCAGTCTCATTCGCTGTGCTTTAACTGCTCTGTTCAGTCTGCACTCTTTGACTGTTTCAAACAGTTTGGCCCAGGCAACACGTATGTGTTCACGTCTTTATTCTACTGGTTTTAACTTCAAGTCAACAACGTGATCATCTCTCTTCTCCACAGATTCATCAAATACAGGTAAATACTGGTTTTGATTTTAAAACCTCCTTATGGAACATAATTTAGTTGACAACCTGCACTCTTTGTCCTTTAGAATTCAGATTTGTTTATTTTTCATCAAACTCCATTTTGATCACGAGTTCCATACAGTATCTATTTTGTTGACCTTTCTTGAATGAGCCCTAACTTCTAGTCTCTTTTTCCTGCAATTTTCTGTTGCCTCGATGTCTCTTTTTTAGTTATATATTTTGCTCTTGCTTTGTTGTAGCTGGAACAAACTTCATCTAATAGATGTTTTTCTTCTGCAGATTTGCAAAACTACGTCATCAATAAACAAAGTTAAGCCTAAATGCTATAAAACTGGCCCATTTAGGTACTAGTAAAGAACTATCCCTGCCCGCAATGGCTATTCCGCCAGGGCAAAATAAGAAAATGTTTAACTGCCTTATATAGCCAATATGCTTGCTGAACAATATGATGATAAGATGCGGTTTCCAAGCAAGATGATATTAACGTTCCTAGTCCGCATGTTAAGCGCAGGTGTAGCACAGTACGACCTATCATACAAATTGGTGGCACTAGCCAATTGTTTTCTTCATGCCAATTACCTGCAAATGCATCAGGGGATTTTGCCCCTGGATTCAACTCAAACAGAATGAATTACAACAAGAAACGACACATATACAAAGACAAGTTGTTATCAAAATTAAATATTGCATTCGTATAAATATATATATAGTGTGCTCACAAGGTATCAACTGACATGAATTTAAATGAACAGTAAATTCAGCATAATACAATTACAGTGTGTCAAGACGCATGAAATTAGGTAACGCAAAACAACACATTTACAGTCGTCTAGTCACAAAACGGAATTGATACTAAAATAACCTAGTTTCAAAACTCAACCTTTTCGACGCACACAACATGGCAAGGCTTCGGCTAAAACAATCACGATGTAATTGCTGAACAGCAGAGATTTCTTGTAAATCTTGTGGAGAGAACAGTACATTATCTTCAATTTGGCTTGACGTGAAACTTTGGAGAACTCATGACGAAGTAACTGTCATCATGTCGCAAAGTGTTGGTGATAAGAAAAAATAAACATATACCAAATCCTCTACGTGAACAATCACTGCGAACCACTTGTGAAAATCTCATTGGAATCCTTGAACAGGTTGGTATTTTTTAAAGTCATCTGACTTATTTTGGTATATAATACAGTGTATTTAACATCTGTTTTACTTTGATTTAAAATATAGTGGTGTATTTTTAAATCCAACAGGATTTTATATGATCATATAAATAGGGTTGTTTTTTAATATTTTTCCCAGCCATGAACCCACAAAAACGAGTGGCAGGAAATTGGTAAAGCTGTTGAGGAACTTGTTGGAAGTCTAAATAAATATGCAGACAAGCACAAAATAAAAGTGGGAGAGCCAGGCTGTCCTTGAGAGAGGCAAGCAAGTAGTTGTTGGTTTAAACAAGAAATTTTGTGTATCTGACCATGACTTTTTCCAAGTCAACTCTGACACCAAGTGTGTGTCTCTAAGTAGATGTTCCATATGGTATTGAGGGATCATTCTATCGAGGAAAAGTTTATGTTGGTTTGAAAGATTCTGTTTTTAAGCATCAATCCCACAGAGACATGTGACTGAACTAAATATTCAGCTCCAAAAGGAAGAGATGTCTGAACTGTTGTTTAAATATGGTGATGGTGGACCAGACCATCGTGTGTATTATGGTACAGTTCAGTTAAGTTTGAAAACACTATTTTTGGAAAATGATTATGAGTGTGTGTTTGCCCTACGGACACCACCTGGTAGCTCATGGAAAAATCCAGCCGAAAGAATTATGTCCACATTGAATTTAGCCTTCCAGTGTCTTGGTGTGATAAGAAAGAAAATGTCCACAGAAATGGAAACAATTCCGTCAGTATGTAATAATATGAAAGACATTCGTGATGCAGCTGAAAAGTGTGCAACAACCAATCACTCTCTTATTGTCCGTTTTACAACTCCTAGACCTGAATAATGAACACTTTACTGTGTTCACAGGTGTTGAGGGAACAGATATAAAGAAATGTTATCAGACACTCCGTAAGTTTGTTCATGAGTTGTTAGACAAATCAAACTCCAAAGATATTGCTCAGGCCAATAATCTGCAGGACTTTATGAAATCACATTGCCATGTTCGCCATTGTGCCTTCAGTTATGTGAAGTGTAGTGATATGCCTTGTAAATACCATGGACCACCACATCTCCCAATTGACCCATTCAAAGTGTTACTGTCTGGTATTGGATCAGGGAGGTAATGTGATAGCCTGCACTACAAGCAATTTGAACATGTTTATGGTACCACCACCACTGATGATCATCGACCATCCCTGAAAGCATTCCAGAAGAGAGGTCATGGCATTCCATTTAATCCATCAGCACAAACTGCTTGCAGGGTAATTTTATTTTTTAATTTCATAACAAAATGATAGTAGATTTCTGTTCATCGAGTAGATACTTGAACTATTTCTGGGGAGGGCACTGATCTTTTGTTAATGCATTCAATGTTTTTTACTTTTGTTTTCATTATACAGGTATCAAAAGTGGAGATTGTGGCAAACCTAGAGTGCTACATGCTGCAAGAAAGTTGACTAAAAATCAGCAGAAAGATCTTGACATTATTGCATTGGAGAGTTTTTGATATAGCTGTGGAACAGAAATGTATGAATGTATCCCACTGGCAGCAGACAGAGATGAACACATTCTTGGCAAAGTTTATGTTCGTGGTGATCTGATATGCAGTTCCTTCATTGAAATTCTCTACTACTCCTCTTCAGTATTTCCCGTAATTCACCTTTCCACAACTGTCAATCAAATTTGCAGTTGACCAATAGGAATGCAGCGCGTCCAGCACCCTATTATTGGCAGCCATTTTGTCCGACAAGTTGTCGTGTCGGAGGTTCGCGCAATGTTTGAAAGATATATTTTTTGGTAGTAGCGTGTGCCCGTTATTAGCATGGTTAAACGTTGTGCCTGGGATCAGTGTAAATCTTGCACTAGATATCTGGAACAGAATTCTGACATTGTATTCTTCCCATTCCCGAAACCCAAAACCCAGTACGACAAATGTCTGGAGTGGATCAAGGCTTGCGGCCGACCCCCACTGAATGTAAACAATTTCGATAGACACAAGTACGCGTGTTCCAAGGTGAGTCATACATCTTTAATATCAAAACAAATGTTAGCATGTTTTATTACGAAAACCCTGGATGATGTTGTTAAATGCTAGATGTCACTAATGTTGTCTAATTTCGCAGAAATGTTTTGTAGCGCGCACGTACCGCCGGCTCACGCTGATGTTTCATAGTGAATTCCTGGTTTATTTATTGAATCATTAAAATATGATATGAGGGCTACGGCCGACCATCGATTGTATTTAGTTATCTGTAGCCGTAATAAATTCAAGGTCTGTCACAAGTTGATAACATTATTTGGAAGACTTTCGTTCGTTTGCTCACTTGACATCAACTATCGCGAACGGCGTTGCTAGGTGATACATATTTTGTCCCTTTCACAATATCATACACAGTTTATTTCAGCTGGCATAATACTTTCGTTATTATTTTTACCTCCATGGTTTTGCGATTTTCCGCTTACAGTAAGTACTAACAGCACTTTAAAGTATTAACTTGGGTACGTTGTGTGGTTAATATTCATATAGCATTTCCTGGGCAGCCAGGGACCAAGTAATACATGCCCGAATCCGCTTCTAGCTGATGGGAAAATTACCGGTATAACTACAAGAAAGCCAGCCAAGAAACGGCATAGTACTGACTATAAACCTGTAGACTCCAAGAGAAAGTGTATTGAATCATTATACAGGTGGGCAATATATTGTAAATAAACATTTTTATATTTGTAAAATATGCAGTGCACCATTTTTAAAAGAATTTCAGTTGGGAATTCAGTGTTATTTTTCTACTAAATAAGGGCAAGGAAAAACGAACTTGTTGAGTGCCATTGACATTTATCATTTATATTATGAAAATAATTGATAATTCTATGTACTTTTGCTAGGGACCATACATATGTAATATTTTGCAGTGTTGTATCAAACTATTCATACATTGTTTATAGTTTTCATTGTAAATCTTCCCATACTTGTTGCATTTCCGTGCACAGAAAAGCGACCAAGATTGTCATGCAATAGAAGTGAACACTGAAAAAAGCTGTCAAACTGATGAGTTGTGTAAGTTTTATATGACTTTATCTACACATTATGTAGAAAGATGGCCAAATATGGTTTGGCATGATCACTAAAAAACCTAGTTAGTTTAGATAGTAATTCTAGCATATAAGGGATGTCTGGCTCAATTCTTTTACATGAATATCATACATTGTATATACAACAAAATCACAGAATTCTGCCCCCGTAACCAAAAAGCTGTCCCTGGACTTGAACATAGTATTGATGGCTGTGATCTAGAGCCAATGTAGCATCTTCCTTTTTTCTTAGCATAAAATTGGTTAAATTCATTGCTGCTTGCTCTAAGGTCACACGTCTTGCACTGTATGGACACTTAACCTCAATTAGTCCACACTTTCCATCAGGAGATGCACCAAGGAAGGAAGTTATGGATGTGCCTTGATGGGAACATGTCAAGATATTTTGCTTTAGCTTTTGACTCATTACGTTTACCATATTCCAAGGATGCTGCAGAGAATTTTTTATTTGTGAATAAATCATTAAGAAATGCTGTGGATAGTAGTGATTTTCTTTTCATTACACGACTAAAATTTGATGCTGTGAGACGTTTTTCTCTAGCTTCAAACCACTTTTCGCAACTTGATTGGCCTTGCGTCTCTGTTTCAAGACTTGAGGGATCAGATTCTTCATAGTCTTTATTAATGTGTAAAACTTCTTGTGGTAGTCTGATGACAGCTGTTCTTGGGAAATTTGTTGGTCCACACCCACTTCCATGTGAAATTTCAATAGTTTTGATATTGTTTATCTGAAAGTAAAATAATATATTTTTATTTTTTACAGGGTTTCACCACTGGATGTTCTTGCACAGTGTGCCGACTTTCATCAGCTACAAAAAGAGATTAATGAGTGTAAATTAATTATAAAAAAAAACAAGAATCTGTTATTTCTCAGAATGAAGAAACAATCAAATGTCTAAAGGAGAAATTACATAGTTGTAAATTTGGTGTACAAGAAGTGCGAAAAAAACAGGAAAAAGTCAAAGGGATGTTCAGATATTACACTGGTATTACACATGTTAGATTTTTAGCACTTTTATTATTTCTTTTGCCAGAAGAAATGAAACTGACATATGCAAAGACTAGGTCTGACATTACAAATATGTCCACAAAAGATTGTCTTTTTTATGTCTTATTCGTTTACAACACAATTTTGGACTAAAAGACATAGCCATGAGATTTGGTATTTCTTTGAAATCAGCTGGAGATGTATTTAATACATGGGTTGATCATATGTACGGTAAATTTGGTCAAATTGGTATTTGGCCACATCGGAATGTTATAATTTCTAATATGATTTAAAAAAAGAATTCCCAACCAGTTTAGTTATTATTGATGGTACTGAACTTAAAACACAAAAACCATGTGCACTTGCACTTCAGATACAACACTGAAGGCATTGATAGGATGATGTGACCCTAGGGGATATGTTATTTTTGTGTCAGAACTTGTCACTGGATCCATCTCTGACAAAGCAATCTGTGAACACAGTGGATTTTTATCAATGCTTAAATCAATGATTGATGAAGGCTATATCCATGAGGGGGATGCTGTTATGGCAGACAACCTTATTTCAAAATGTCTTTGTAAATGAGAAAACTAAATAAATAAAGTTTCAATATCATCTGAATTGACCTTTGGAAGTCTGCAAAACAAAATACACATAAAAATTTTTTTTTTATTTAAACAGTAATGGCTCCTTGTATGTATATTTTTTTCAATTTTCACCTCTGCAGTTATAAAAAGAAGTGACAAAGTTAAATATAGTTCCCTCTGTTGTATTTACCCATAATGCTTCAATTAGTGACAACCAACACTTACTTTACATATGTGTCTATCTGGCAAAGCACTGGTTTTCTCTTTCTCTTTTCAGATGGTTTAGCTACAATTACATGATTGATGGGTACTGCACTGATCTTAGGGCCTCTTTGAACATGCCACTGTTGTGGAACACTGGTACAACTGAGTTCTGATGAAACCCTTGACAAATTGTGTAGCTTAAACTCTTGTAAAGATTTAACTAAACCAATAACATGTGAGCATTGTCCACTCAAGCTGAAAAAAAAAAACATACATCACTTTAGGCCATAGTCAATACAAACTACACTTAAAGTGAGAATAAATAAAAAAAAAATACTTATTTAGCAATCAAAAAATTCGGTTGAACCATCTTAATAACAAACAAAAAACATTTGGTTAACCTAGAGGACGCTATACAAAGGTCATAGATCATGAATTAGTGTAAATTCGATGGCGCTACTCACTATTTGAATACCGGCAAATTTAAAGATTATTCACAAATGTACGGCACAAAAACAAAACTTACCCAGCTTTACAAGAACAGCGGGAAGTCGCAAGTTTTCTGTCGGAACATATGTCCATGGTGATTTTATGCGGAGGCTTCGATTTTGACATAGACCTCCAACATCGCGCACTGACTGAACCTTCGCCGTTTACCCTGATATCGTGCATATAACCTTGCACGAAATAATTCAACCCTTTTTCTTGGGCCTTCTTAGACACATTTTCCCAAGTTAGCAATATAGATGATGGAAATATCATTTGCTACAAGAACAAGGCTGTCAGTAAATAGATAAAGATGTCTGCTTTTTCCCGCGCCCGCCATAGCCGATAAGTTCACATTAATGGGGGGGGGGGGGGCGTGGATTAGATCGCCATTGTGGAAAGGTGAATATGTATCAATTGTGCAGCGGGAAACAATCTTGTCACTGGTCCCGAATACTCTGATAGCTATCCAAGATTTATTAACTGCGCTGAAAAACCCAAAGTTTTGAAAAGGAAACGCAACCTTTTTAATAGCAAAACAACCAACAACAAAAAGTAAAACAGGCACATTATAACTGAAACTTGACTTGTATTGAATAAATAAACATTGTAATCGAAAATGCGCTTGTACTCGCACTTGTCTAAAATTTCAGCTCAGTATTCAAACAACATTAAAATTCCCATGAAACGAGAAACTGATTTTTTTCATGGTCTAAACCAGTGAGCACAGTATTTAGTCTGGTAAAAGTTTCATCGATTATTGACCCAAATACAAGAATATCGTCCAAGTACACCAGAAGAGTTTGAAAGTTTAGGTCACCAAAAGCCTTGTTCATTAGTCTTATGAACGTGGCAGGGGCATTGCACAAGCCAAAGGGCATTCTAGTATACTCGTATAAACCACCTGTACCAGTACGGAAAGCAGTTTTTTCAATGTCTTCTTCTGCAACAGGAAGTTGGTTTAATCCATGGGCTAGATCTAAACTGCAGAAATACTTCGCAACACCTAGAGCTTCTAATACCTCTTCTATTCTGGGGAGTGGATATGCATCCTTGTGTGTCATCATAATTAAAGAACGGTAATCAATACAGTCTCATCTTACCATTCTTTTTCCTCACAAGAACTATTGGTGAAGCACAGGGCTGTATGATGCCTCTGTTCAATGACTTGCATATGTATTCTCGAACTTCCTCCCAATGATGTGGAGATACTCTGCGATGTGGCACCTTTACTGGTATGTTGTCAGTGGTTATTATTCTGTGTTTCACCAGGTCACAGTAACCGATATCATCTTCATTATTACTAAATTTGTCATAGTGTTTAACAATTATACTGTTTATTCTGATCGGTTCAGCATTACTAGTCTTGTCAACCTTCATTCTGCAAACAAGTTTGTTCACTAATGATGTGTTCACATTAGCCTCTGACACTTGAACTTCATTTACTGAATGAAATTGTATAGATGGTTCCACAGAAGCAGTTTCAATCACTTCAACTGGAGTACGGGGTGGTAAGTAAACATCATTATCACTGAAATTTGCTACCTGCATATGAATTCTACCACCAATTATTTCATAAACTGTAGAAAGAGTCATCCATTCTGCAGCTCTGTAGCATGGGCAGTATGTCTCTCAAGCATTGCATAATGCACACAACCTTTTGGGCTGGGTTGAACTGACCCCTCAATGACGATTAGTGATCTAGCAGGCAGTAACACCGACTTATTTCCAGCAACTCTGACATGTCTAACTTCAGGCTCCACAACACAAATCTCCTGATTTACGACAGTAGTTATGTAACCTCCAATATATGCAAAAGTTTAACTTCATCAGGTCTCAGCTTCACACTTAATTGCGTTATTCAATAGGAGTATTTATTGGGTCACGCACAACTAAAAACACTAATTTATGGAAAGTGTGGTAAAACAATGTCACAGGAAGTTCTACGTAGCCGGAGTTGGGAATTTCTAGGACATGGGAACCAGTAATCTTGATGTATGCAGTTACATCCCGTAGTGTTTCCCCCCGTGAGCGAGGTGCTTACTGAAAAATTGTTCAGTCACTGTAGATACCTCAGCACCAGTGTCAATCAAACATGGTATTGCTGTCCCTTCAAACTTGGCAACAACTTCTGGACAATCTCCAACAATCGTGCTTAAAACTGAGCCTTCATAAATTGTTTCACCCACCACACGGCTCTCAGCAGTAGGTTTGACTAGTTTAAACTTGGTGGCTTAGGTACATTCTCTTTGCGGCGTGGCTTCTTATCAGGACAATCACAGCATAAGTGGTTTGTAGATCCGCAAGTCCAACAGTGCTTCTTACCATCAGGTGCAACAACAGCTTTTCTATTCACAGACTTGGTCAGCGAGGATATGTGTGACTCTAACTGTTTCTGTAATGCAGCTATTTGTTCACCCTGCTTCAAGATCATTTTACGCTAGTCATCTTCAACTTTGACCTCTCGAACAGCAGCACTGTGCTTTACTTTAAATTAGCTTTGTCCCATCAGCTCCATAACATGGTCATGGGTGTCAAAGAAACTAAGCTCAGGCTGGTCACTATTCGGTCTACGTAGCTCTCATCATACATGGCTTCAGACAGACGGCTTTTCAGCTGAATATTTCTGCCAAATATAACAAAAATGGATCAAGTTGTACCATACGGCCATACAAATTACCAATTATAGGGAACAGGAAATGAGATCATCACCATCGGTTTGCTTGTAAGAATAAAATCGATGCTGAAGCCGGGCAAACTATCTCCATCACCAAAGACTCTTGACAGTACAGCAAACTTTTGGGCATCGGACTGTATTTCCTTTATTCCCATTATTTCGTGCCTGGCCTTACCAGCAAGTTGCCCTGTTCACAATAATAACTATTATTACCGACTGGCAACGAACCAATTCTGTCACCTTATCGCTTATTTGGAATATAAGACGTGTTTTAAGAGCAGGTCATAACTTCCATCAGTAATCGACTGAAGTCTTTCACATTGTATTGCTTAACTGAAGAATGCCACCATTGGTGTGTGAATTGAGTCTTATCTATTTATCATCAACAAACCACCAACTATTAATTGCAGCGGATTTCTTTATTTTTAATATTACAACAAAGGCGGAGCAAACATGTTATTATTATTGAGAGGGTGCTCAGCACTGCCAATTCACACCACACTTTTGACGAAATGGTGTCTCGACGAAAAATGCATCGGGATAAAGCATTCTTTATGTAGTTTCTCTCAACGATCATTTACAATTTTTTTTATTCGTTTTGTTTTCTCAGACGGAAGTGAAATAGTCTCTCTCTTTCGATTATAACTTGTGTATAATATACTGTTCCAGGCCAATAAGACCTTGGTTAGACCACACATATTTCCTAGCAACAGATTTTATCAGATTATAGATTTTACCAAGGTATCGGACTCTTGATTTTGAGCAGGCACATTACATTGACATTAGAACAAATACACATTTTTAATTTAAATATTTTATTATATTATTAACAGTTTCATAATGTCTCTCACACGGGCATAGCTGTGCCAAGGCGAGTAATCAACACGATGACTGACCAAAATTGACTAAAAGACAGACGCGCCTCAAAGTCTAGGTGTACCGGACTTTGTAGCAAAAATAGAAAACATTGTGGGCAATATCTGCCAATCATTCCTCTGATTTGCAGTCGATGTTTATATTTCTAGTTACAACTTATGTAAATGTGAAAACAAATTGTGTAACCTATTGTAGAATGTTATCTATATCTAGCACTACCTCAGCGTCAAATCAGTGCCTGGAATTGCTGTAATATTTGTTATGGTACTGAGCTGTACGATGGTTGTAATTTTACCATGTCGATTCTCGGAATATACGAACCAATCGAAGAGGCTCTAAAGATTGTGATGCCTTCCTTATAATATTTTCAAAGATTCCCGAATATTACATCATGATCCCTATTCCCTCAGTACACGGGAGTTCTTTCTAAGCTTTCTTTGATTTATATTGAAGTAAGGAGAGTTACTGATATGTCAGGTTTCGAAGAGAGCAATGATATGAAATTAGGATGACATTGTATCTTCACAGAGTAACTTTTGGTCAATACTTTTATTCAAGGACCTAATATTAAGATGAATTACAGAAAGGGCATGTGGGGGTGGCTGAGGAAACTATAAATTGAAATCATGTAGGGGATAGGACATGCACTGAAATTTGTGGAAGGTAGAGTCGTCCACCATGAAAACAAATAATAATAAAAAGATATTTAACTTACTTACTTAAGATTACCGAATTTTTGTCTACGTCGTCTTCATGGTTGATGGCAATCTTATTGTGTGATGGAGATTTCTTCACAAAAAATCCGACCATTATAAGTCCAGAGAAATTTGAAGCTTGCTAATCTTCTTGCCTTTCACGTGAGAGTTCGGCCTGATGTACTGAGGTTTTCATTAATAAATACTTGTGCTATTATCCCTATATCCAATATCTCTGACAGTAATATCTTTCCATTTACGGCGATTCTCGTATATGACATTACGACGACGTCTTGTTGTGAAGCGAACTATGATTGAGAGTTGACGAGGTGTTCTGTTATCATTGTGTTGTAGTAGTTGTTGTAGTTTGTCTGATACCTATACGGTGTGTTATATCAATGTCATTGACAGTAGTGTCCGGTTCTATTTTTTGTAGAACATTGCAAGCTATCTTCTGGTTCACGGATTCCAGATATCTCAAGATTCAATCGCCGACTTTACTGGTTTAGGTCAACAGCTTCTCTTTCAAGCTGCAGCACACGATATGTCTCAAATCATCATTATCTTTTTTAAGCTGCTTGTTGGTTTTGATTAGCACTTTAACTTCTTTTCGTAAGTCTTCATACTGCTGTCTCATGAACTTCAATGAAGGCATTACATCATTTTGCGACTTTTTAACATCAGCTCTATCAACTCATAGTAGCGAGTTTTCCCATTATACTATCTAGATCAGTGGCCTGTCCACTGGGACTGGTATCTTGTTGAGATTTCGGGAATCGCTTGGCTTCACATTGTGGGCACAGAAACAGGTCACCTTTTTTTCTTTTGGCACTCAGGCATGTTTACAACAAGACGAGTTTAATTGATTAAAAATTCCTTGGAAAGACCTTTTCTGATATTTCAAAAAAAAAGAGAAGGAAAGAGAAAAAATAATCCATCATACATCACCTGGGACTCCTATACGTAGGAAAATAAAAGGTAATAGAGAAAAAATTGTACTTGAAAGTGAAAAAAGATCGATACAAGCCATGAGATACCTGCAGAAAGTGTAGACCCAGCACAACCATCATCATCAAAAGTTAGACCTGTCACCACCACCACTACCACCACCTGTAAGCCAGGGGACAGATGCAAGCCATATAGCTAGTATTAGTGACAGTGAGTCGGATAATTATTTGAAAAGAAACACTGAATTGCTTAGGCAAAGAGAATGCAGGAGAAGGAAGTCAAGAAAAGCCCTGGTACATGACAGTACGTCTGATGATGATGATTCATCATACATATCACCACCATCCCTACTACCCCCAGGTGGATTCCTCATCAAGGAGTAAAATTGTTTTGTTTGTTTTTTTGTCTGAAGATGAAGAGATGACACGGTTAAGACTACGCAACCACAATGCCAAATTAATAAAAGATACATGGCGAACAGTATATACTGAACAAGCACACTACTCTGAATCTGAAGATGACAGTAGTAGGGTTGATGATGATGGATGCAGTACAATGCTGAAAAAACGTCATACACATCCCTTCACTGGTAACACAACTGGAGCCAACATTGATGCTTTATAATCCATCTTTCTAAGATCTTTGATGAAAAGATTACGAGTATGGAAAGAAGCCAATAGGAATGCCACTTGGTGCATCACTGAGAATGGAGGGAATACATTCTTGTCTCTTCTGACTAGAAGTGAAGAAATAAGTGCACTGATTAGTATAATTGCCATCATGGGTGTTGATTCAAAACAAGAGACTACTGGTCCACCTACAAGCAATAAGAAATGACTACATTCCCAACATCATGAGCCACAATAGGTACCAAAAACTGATGCAGTATTTTCACTGTAACAACCTCGAAAATGACCTAATGAATATAGTCAATAATGAAGAAACGATGCACCTCTATATAAAGTACAGCCAGTACTAGATGCTTTCTTCATCAAATCCCAGGGATGTTACAACCTGTACTGTCAAGTTTGCATAGATGAGTCCAGTGTTGGCTAAGGGATTCAAAATATATGCCTTGGTTGATAGCAAAACTGGATTACAACTACAGGATTGAGATCATGTCAATGACTGGTAGTCCTGCAGTATAGAAGGGATTGGTCCAGAGCAAGAAACCTGTGTGAAAGACTTCTCATTGACATTAGGGGATGCCATCATATCCTGTACATTGACAGTTATTATACCAGTGTAGACATGGTGAATTACGTACTAGAAAATCATGAAATTCATGTGGTTGGCACCGTGAGGCAAGATAGAGTGGGATTCCCAAATGCCCTTCATACAAATCCAAAGAAAATTCTAAATCACAAGGCCATTATGAAGATGGAGAGGGGACAGTTTTCTATGCAGACAAAAAGATAAAGTGATGGCTATATCAGTGAAGGATTCCAACTCACTGAATATACTGACAACATACTATAGGACCGATAACCAAAGAGTTACCCGTTTCCTGCCAGATACTGATAGTATACTCTCTCCCTGCCCTAGAAGCCATTTATGATTACAATCTGTACATGGGTGGATTTGACAAGTCAAATCAACTCTGGTGATATTATACAGCCCAGCGACATCTTTTTCTACTTTCTGGATACTGCAATATGCAACAGTTGGATTCTGTACAAAGAATCAGTGGATACAAAGAAAACGCACAAGGCCTTCTAAATTGAAGTTGGCATGGTATTGGTAGATGGTTTTTCATCCCCAAAGAAGCAGACCAGAAATTCAGAACCTGTCATCAGCTTATTTAAAAACCACCATTTAATCCACAGTCTGCGCCGCGTGGCAAATCCTGCAGATGGTGCATTCAGAAAAACAAGAACAGGTTGTCATGTATCGACTGTGTTCAGATGTCAGGAGTGTAGTATCAACAACTATGCAAGGGTTGTTTTCTGCCCTACCATCATGTGGCCACATTATGCTCAGACAGACCCAAGACAGCCAGACCAATGAAACTGATCTTGAAGTATCCTGAAAAATATGGGATCATGACAATTTTACGCATCTATTTTTTCCCTGATTCACTAGCTACTTTAGGTCTATTTCCATCTCAGAACCAGATATATAGTTTTACATTGTTCTCCCCAAATAAGGTGACAGAGGCATGATGCAAACATTTTTCCTGGTTTGAATAGTTGACCAGCTGTGAAAATTTATTAATCGACATTACACTATAATTACATATTTCAAAAGCCCTACTACATTGTTTAGAATACACTCCACATTACACCATGAAAAATAAAATGTTTGTCCCCCTACCATTCTATTCTCAGTATTTTGCCATTCATGACCTAATACTCACTTTCTGAATACAACTTCTTAACTTTGTGATCTTAGAAAGACGATTTAACAACTCATGTGTCTTATCAGAAACATTCACTTCAGTCTCGTATATTGGCGTAGTTTCTAGCTTGCAATCATGATATCTCAATTCAAAACTGGGCTGTTGTTGTAACCCAATAATCATTTGTCTCAAAACAATCAGTTTAGCTTTGCTGATGACATTAGATACAGCAGAATCTTTCGATATTTAGGGCAATACGTCTGAATGAATGAAAGCCAATTTCTATCTGAAGCATTTTTTTCAACTGATATACTGATTATCATTTGTGCATCAGTCGTATTCATGTTTTTGTTTTTTTTGAATACTGTAAAGAGATTACATGCTCAGTGAATGGCGACCCAATAACTTTCTTATGCATTTGCTGATTTGTTGATCAAAAGCATATGAAAACTATTTCAAACAAGTTACTTGACACATTTTAAGCAAAGTTGGCTACAAATATGCTGAAGATGGGAGGGGACTCTCATAGGTAAATAATGGGCATTAACAAATGACTCATCTAGCCAATGAAAACTCATATTTTGATCAAATGTAACCAATTAATTAATGCTTTAATGGCGTCTGACAAGTATGTACGCCTTTAGTTGGTGTAACCAAAGTTTTGGTCTGTGGATAATTACAGCATTTAGTGTGTAGTATTTTGTTTGGATCTCGTGTTGTGTTCTTATTTGTGAAAAATGCACGTAATTGAATAGTGTAGTCTTGTCGTTTGTTTCATCCAACCTTAATGGAACACATTTCATGAACACGCGACACCTTTTCAGAATTTAGACGATTTGAAGTGTATCATAGATAATAAAAATCTCTGTGTAGCGTTAAAATGTGCTCGATGAAGAAATCACTAATTTTTATGGTCGCCATTTTGTTTTGCGCATTAGCTTGCATACCCATTCGTTTTTATGGTGGCAGATCAAACTATCAAGGTCTGTTAATGCTTTCATCTCAAATACAGTACAAAATTGAATAAAATGGAGCATTATATTATTCCCATTAAATTTGTATTTAGCAATAATTTTGTTGATGTTCTGAAAACTGTGCGTGATCATTGCATGAATGTATCACATAGCAGGCAGTTTCAAATTTATATTCTTGCTATATTATTTTATGTATCACTATGAACTGTTATGTTAGGCCAAGAATGAACAAATATTTGTTTCTCATTTTGGGCTGCCTGAAGTTTCATGGTACAAGAACAAAAAATGTTTTCCGAAGAATGAGAATAACTTTGCTTTTGATAAATGCCTAAAGTATTTATTTATTTTTTTCTATGTTATTGGAGCTTGTAAATTGTTTTTGTTGTTCTTGTACAAAAATATTGTCCGGGACACTGGGTTTTATTTGGTTACATGCAACACTTATCTCAATCTAATTAAAATCTGATCTACTGTATAGGCTTTAATTTTATTTGTTATTACTTTTGTTATTAATGCCTTTTCATTTTATTATTTTACATACATCTGACCCGATGCCTATGTAACGAGACCCACTACAAATAAAATGGCGGATTATACCGACGTTAGCGACCGAGAAAAACACGGCTTTTCGGTGAGTTTGTCATTGTCAAATGCAACGAAAGTTATTTTTTATGTTTATATTGTGGCTCGAATGGTTCAAGTTTAGATCGTTATTTTGTGTAGTTATTCTGGGAGTGACGATTTTGTTTCCACCGGTTCGACCGAACACCGGTGTCTTTTTCCAGTCGCTTGCCCTGGAGACGGGTGATGTTTTCTTGACGATCGGGCCAAAATCGTTTACGGTATTGAAGCCGTAAATATATAATAGCTGTAAATATTCATCAAAATGTATCAACATTTTGTACATTATACAATAACTCTTTATTAAAGTAATTGAGTTGATTTGGACTGGAATAAAATATTTTTTATTTGGAACACATCGCAATTGATCATGATATATTTTTTTGCTCCAGTTTTCTGCGTTGATGCAGTGGGCCGCTGACTGTTATACAATTTAAAATCAGTTTGCATTGTTTACTATAGCTGTTTACAGTGTTCTAATCATTACTATTTACTTAATTGTTTGCTTCCATTCTAGATAATTATGCTCAGTGTTTGATGTAAAATTGAAGCAATGACTGAATAAACTTTGGCTGGCGAAGATGTATCAGGAAGTGTACATATTTGTCGGAAGTGAAAGCAATTTTCAATGTAATGACAAAAATTGTAAAATGTTGTGGAATTTCTTCTGTAAATAAAAATATACTAGCAATTTTCTATTAATGGTTTATTCAAGTGGGTAAAATATAATGTACAGACAGATTGCCCGTAGAGTATCGCTACACTGAAAAGTAAGCAACCGACAGCCTGTATAAAAGGGGGCTGTGATTGGCTGCTACTTACGCAAGATGTGAACAGGACTTGCATAGGTGTCGGATCAGATGTATGTAGGGCGGAATTTAAAAAGTAAAATAATAAAATAAACAAGTCATTGGAAATGACACAGTTCCCGTTCAAACTGTTAAAATTGATCTTCATGTTCTAAACTTGGTCTTGACAATTTTCAAGTATTTACAAAGTGCTAAAAAACCCTTCAAATACAGGTTATGCCTGTATAAATACTTGAAACCGAGTACTGGGTGCAATGACATGAAAAAACACCAAATTTGGTTTACAGTGATCAAGTTTGAAGGCAAATTAAAGGGAGGTAGTCATCGTGTTGTGCACGTGTGACATTAGTGTTGATAAACTAAATTTTCCCAAAATCCAATACGCAAGTATAAGCTTTGACCCTGGTCGCCAGACTTGTACTAATTATTGCCAGTGACTTCTTTGATACCTTAAATCCAATCACCTAAAAATACCCAATTAAAGCTTGGTAACGTCTCAGTTTGTACTCTTTGATATGCACATCAGTCAAAGTCGCCATCTTTGTTTATATGAGACCCATATATATCGTGCATGCGTGGCGCAACAATTATCGCACTTTAAATCAGACTTCCAAATGTATAGCTTACTTTATTCTTCAGTGTATACAGCAATGTACTTAAAGGGACGTTTATAATTGGAATGTAATATGGCAGTGTATTGATAGTTTAGTAAGCATTAGAAACACAAGGAGAAAGTGTAGGTTTTAAGGTAAAAGTCTTGTGTTAGCAGACAAAAACTGTAAACCTTTACTTTAAAGCAAGTACGGGAAAAAATTGTTGATTTGTCAATGTCAAATGTCAACTTCAGCAAGGCACCCAAAAATTGATGTGCATGGAATACAGCTAAAATGATATGATCCAAATGAAATGTAACTATTTAAATCAGCAACCTGTAAATACGTACTAGAATCTTTGGTATGCCTGTTAGGATAAAGTTTTAAATACAACAATTGCCCCATATCTAGTATGTTATCAATATTCGCACTGTTCCAGTTAGCAGCATCCATAATCATTAAATATACCAGGGCTACAAGACTGTTTATCATGCATGTACTGGCTCCAGATGTGGTACCCAAATATTTAGGTGAACCTTGATGAAAATTACCTGCAATCACTAATTTACCTTGACCTGTTATGTCACAGTTTGAAGTAGGACCAGGATTGCTTTCTATATCACCACTTAGCAACAGAATCATTCTCATATAGTACAAATAAAGTTGCATAATCCACACAGGAAAAAATCTTTTTATTACAAACTTTAGTTTGTATACAATGACAAATTCAGAAGACCAAATACATACTTCTATATGCATGATTTCTCAGTCAGAAAGTCTTCTCTGTAATATAATATAATATTGGATATGGTACCGTTGTATAATTTATATGGTACTAATAGTATGGTAAAAATATGGTATATAATGGTATAATATATACTGGTTCAATCTGGAGTACTTTGGTAAGCAGTGTATGTGACAGTACGTTAACAAAATTGAAAGACAAAAAAATCTTCTTTTAAACCCAGATCCTGTAAAAAAGCAAAAAAAGTACATTTAAACAAATAGGTTCAAACAAGTCACATTGGACGTAGATGGCGCTGTGACAGCAACAAGATGGCGTCCGTCGTCACGATATTAGACTAATTCAGGTCATTTAAAAATTGCAGTTAACTTGCTACGAAATTGCATTGTGATATCACAGTGATTTTTTTCGAATACAGCATTTGCAGATGCCAATTTCTACAAATCTGCCTGCTCTGCACATCCCTAAAATCACCCTGTCGACCGTTGCCGACTAACATCCAAAACATAGACTGTGACATGGCGAGACATCGTTAAAATGAGAATGTTGACAAAATATTCTCACATACATTCCACTTAAAATAAAAAAAATGCGGCCAGACACAAAAAATCGATCACAGAAAACTTATTATTTTTGTAAATAATTAACTTGTTAAAAGATAGATACCGGAATACCAGTAACGTAGACAGTGTGGGAGTCACCAAACGACTCCTGGGACCGCCCGGGCTCCTCCCGGGAACGTCCGGTCCACAAAAACGGTTAAATACACTCCTTGTGGTTAGAAACGTGCATAATTCACATGACACACAGCAAAAATAGAATATATTTAAATGTTATTGCTCAATATTGTAATTTCGATCGTTGACACAAATGACGGCCATCGCACGGCTACGGACATCGTCAAAATCTGAACAAATTACCTCTATAGATCGGCAAAGATACAAGTCCCAAACATTCATATATCATAGTACTTACAAATATATCATGTACTTACCAAATAATTTATTGATCTTCAAACTATTCAGTATTAGCGCGAAGTCACAGAAAGCATCCATAAAAAAATTGTCCTACAGGAGGTTTTTTACCATTTACCTTATTGAAGCGAATTCACTCCCATGATGCAACAGTAGAACACATTGCCTGAACCCGAAGATCATGCTTCGTTTAGCATGATCGAGGTACGTGGTAAAAATATTGATATCTTTATTGCAATCATAATCAAATCAGGATATCAAACAAAATACGAATAAAGGTAACATTCTGACAAACCAACATAATACTACTACTTTATTGACATTAATTTAACAACATAAAAACAACTTTGTATTGGATGCATGTAATTTATAGTCCAACTTAATCAGAATCTGCACATTTTCGGGTCTAAAATAGGTGCCAAACGCTCAAAATTGATCTAATCTCAAAACAACTTTACGTGCATATGTATACCTTCATGACATGTATGTGTACCAAATTTGAATGGAATCCAGCAAAGTGTGTCTGAAATATGACGATGCACGCACGCACAGAACCAAAAACACTACTTCCCGTTTCGGACTACCGTCCGAACGGGAACTAAAAAGCATTAATAACAAACGTAATAAAAGATAAAATTAAAATAAGATTATAGCCAAAATAATTATAGCCCGTACACTATATCAGATATAAATCAGATTGCACTTGTCTGGGTCACACGCCAAACAATCTGGTGTTCAATACCAGACGTTTAAACAATAGCAATAACACGACCATTGCTATCACATATTACGTTACAGTTTAACTATCCCACTCTAAGAGAAACGGTAATCCCAGCAGTTAATGACAATTGCAATCCTATACATTACATTACAGAAAAATGTTTGTATTCTACGAAAAGTCACCAGAAGTGGTATACATAAACTTAGAAACAACTAAATCTGAAACTTAACACCATGTTTGTGAAATTGCATATCATTTGATGACAAGGAATTAACAAATTCTTTATTGAAATTATACTTTTGTTTGATTTATTTTATCTTTGTGAATATATTCAGTGCGACATAATGTGAACGTGGATACACTTGTAAAGCAAAACAATGTGTTACAATGAGCTATTATTGTTAACTGCATATAAATTGGATGTGCCCAGTCATTAGAGTATAGCATTACAATTGTTATTGCTCGATTTCAATTCAGAAAGAACCATTCCAACAAAAATGAAACATCCAGCATCTAATTTTCAAAGTTTGCATATGCCTCCCATGAGTTTATTTATGTTCTGTAATCAAAATTACAGATAATTGGAAGATAAGTTTCATTTATTTTCATGTTCCCAATGCTTGAGCTGAATAATACATAATAGGTCATTATCTGTTTTAATTGTATCCTTTGAAGATGGGAGCCCTCTCATTTCCAAAGTAAGGTTTTGCAATAGCATACATTTATATTTGACTAACTAATAGCCATGTTAGTTCTAAAAAACACATTTGCATATGTCAATCATTTCTCTGGTATTGTGGATGTTATTCAAACTTGGTTTGAATATTGCAGATGGCTTTAATGCACGTCTGCATTGTAATTTAATCCAAAATGCCGACTGCTGACCATGTTTTATTTTCATACGTAAATCTTTCCATTGACCCCAACTCAAAACAAGGGAATCGCAACAAGAAACGACACAAAGACAAGTTATAAAAATTGAATATTGTATATATAGGTAGTCACTAAACCATGTACTTTCACACTCAAGCAAGAGAATAGACATGTTGGTGAACTAGCCTTGCACTGTGAGTGTTTTATTGTTTACACTAAAGTTTTTTTCACAAATAAAAAAATAAAAAAAAAAAGAACTGCAGACCACACTTCTTTATATTTTTTTAGTGGGCAAGCCATGTTTCCACATACAAAAATACACATAATATTTCTATTTAATTTATTTTATTTAAAAAAAAAATATTTTAGAGGCATAACAATACAACGACTAGATTTGGTGTCACAGTTTGCTCCCAATTCATACTGGAATATTGCCAGCAATAATTAATAAAGCTTGGTCAGAAAACCATTTATTCCCGACATCATATTCAATGGCTAGTTCTCAGGATCTACAACAGTAAATAAATAAACAGAAATCATTTTGATGCGTGGTTTTTAGACGACACTGCCATATCGCACAGATATTCAACACCACCATATCGATTTTGGATTTGGACCATACCATTTCAAGCTGCAGGGTGTCTAAACAATGACTCAACAAACAATAAACACATCTTCCACCCACCACACAAATTTTAGCCACAATTGAACAACCAAGAAAGCAACAAATATCAGGCTGCATCTTGAAAACAACGAGATACCGCACTACAACCAGTCATTACAAACATGAAATCCTCCACCCCTCCCAGTACACCCTACAGCATTAATGGTTCCTATACTCATTTGCATCTATGTACAACAAGCTTAGCCAATAGATGCACCTGACTCATCAAACTTTTGACCAACCACTCATTCTAAATATTGTTGAGTGAGAGCGCTATTTACTAATGAGAGGAATCATTTAAATATATATATATATATATATATATATATATATATATATATATATATATATAGTATGTGCTCAGAAGGTATCAACTAACATGAACTTAAATGAACAATGAATTCAGCATAATACAATTACAATGTGCCAAGACGCATAAAATCAGGTAACGGAAAAAGATTCACAAAACGGAATGGACACTAAGATTACCTAGTTTCGAAAGTCAACTTTAATCTTCGGCTCAACGACGGACGATGACAATTGGCGACTGACTAAAATTGACCCGTGACCCACATTTATAGTGATCAAAGACTCCTTAAGTTCTAGTAAATTACATCATTGATTAACGCCCTCTCGTTAGCGTATATTGTAATACAAAAAATACATATCTATAATTACTAATATCCAACCCCATTACCAGCCAAAGTTCATAAGGTCAAAAGAAGGCTGTATTATTCTTCAGTTATTGTTATATGCGTCTCATCGGGAAACTGGCTTATGGGAAAAAAACTAAGAATGCGACGCTATTTTGCATGGTCTGGTGACAAACCCTGAACATATTGTGACTGATGCATGTATAATTCAACCACAACTACCATTTTTGACTTTGAAGTGGGAAGGCGAACCCCAGTGTGAAATATATATGCCAACCATTTTTTTCATATGCAAATGCAAATGCATATGTCTTTGATATACAACCCGAGTGTGTATCCACTCACCTCTGCTACCTGATTGCAATGAAGAGCGATGTTATTCCCCCGGTCTCCTGTGAACCATGTGCCTTTAAGTCTATCAGAGTCTGTGGGTTCTGCAGAATTCATCTTTACTTTACCAATATTACAAATGTCATGGAGGACTCAATGTTCTATATGTAGTTATCTGGACATAATTACGTAACAGTAATTGTGTTGCGTTACCTCGTATTTCTTCACTAATAGAAGACGCAATTCTACCAAACCAAGGTTACTTAATGACACTGAACTCGCTAGTATACTCGAAATATACTACATAAACATGACCTATTATTGGTTATATTCATTATAATTTGTATGTATATTTGCCTCATTATAAATTCATTGGTTATGTGGCCATACAATCTGTAAATTCAATAGTATTTACCATTTTCCATACTATTTAATAATGTGGTTTGCAGTGTGTTTTTTTACGATTGGGTCTGCAATACACACAACCCTATTGAAAAAAACAGGCCCTGTCGACATGCGCCCTCTATTGGCAAGTGTAACATGATGGTTGTTTTTCAAAACGCTGCACAAGATTGGATAAAAGTAATGCTTGTACTGCAATTTGTCAATGCATATATTAATATGTTTGATATCAAATAAACTATTATTGCGAGAGGTATGTTTTGTGAAGTATCAGATTATTTATTTGTTTAAGTTCTGATTTTGATAAACGTCATTTTACAGAAATACATTATGTTGTGCTTATAGGGTCAGGTGTACTATAAATACGCTCTTAAACAATAGGGATTATTTCCTTGCTTGTCACGCTATAGTAAACAGCTCCAGCCAATCTCCGGTAAAAACTCGTTTTCTCGAACTTACATGTCATGCCAAAGTGGATGTATGTGACTATGAATATCAGCAGTGTCTGTGTGCAGTATTTATGACAATAAATAGTGTACGAGCTGAGATTTGAAATATTCTGAAACGCATTCAAATGACACCCCTATAATCAAAATGGTTTTGCACATTGACGCAATACAAAATGGCTACTTTGTAGTTACTGATTCTGTTTTCTTTTAATATAATATTGAAGAATCTTGTTAGGTATTGGTGACTGCCTGATATCATTGCTGTTCATTGTATTTCATAAGTGTGTACAGCCATTCATGAGATGATAAATATTTGGTGTCATGGGTTGAAATCTTGCTTTGTAATAGGTGATTTTCCGTTCAACATGCGAGATCTCGCGAGATGCATGAACATCGAACGTCTGCCGCAAAAATCGAACGATTTGATTTTGAACTCTAATTTCTTTATTTCGTAGCTCACATCGACCGGCCGATCTTCGACAGAGGAATATTGCTTTCGAATACCGTCACTTAATCGAAATTGCCTATCATCAAATGTGTACAGCACATGCATGGAAATGCCTCCAAAATATTTTCGCGTTTGTCGAATCCCACCCGATGTTTGACCCCACTACGACGCTATGATCTTTGTTTGTCCTGTTTTTACGTTCGATTTCACGCATAACGCGTGATTTTCCCAGTGAACGGAAAATGACCTATTTCAGTTGGTGTGCAAGCAAGTTCTGGTTCACAGGTGGTAACATGTGGCCTAAATGGCTTCACTTTGACGGTTAATCAAACAGACACACACGGCACTGTTTCGGGTAATAATTAAAAAATGAAAAGGTTACCGGATGCGTATCACATAGAATGTGTCATTTATTTCAGCACTAGTATAAAGTACATCTCAGTTATGAACGATCTGTTTACTATTTGCAACCATAACCTATTTCACAGCAGATGCACAAATATGGAGGTCTATCACAACAAACGCGTTTCTGTGGATCCAATGTATCCTCATCATCCCAGGCACTGCAAAGAAAACGAGTCATGTTATCGTACATAAATTAGGCAAAAAAATACAACGCATTCACAGAATATAACATGATTATATGAGTAATATAACAACGCTAATAATATTTAATATTTCATTCCTATTCTTATTAAATATTCTCTGATTTATTGTAAAGTAGTGAGTGAATTCGAATTAGTAATGTTAAATTTGGAAAACAATTTTGAATGTGCATATAATTGGAATATCTACATTTGGATATCGAATCACCTACCACAATTAGCCAAATACTCGTTATTCGTTTGTTCAATCAATGTTACATTTGGCATGTGTCATACCACGTTCTCATTTTATGCGGTTTGTCTGTCATAGTCGTTTTTATAAATTGCTATTTTTTAAAAAAATCATTTGGATAATTGTTATTGCCCATTATCAAGTCTATCCAAATCTCAAGTTTCTCTTCAACAAATCCAGTCATTCTGTAGGAGAATATTGTTAGGTTGGACATTGTATGCACGGTTTGACAAATCACTATGATCTATTGTAAATTGGTACAATTCGCAGTTTGAAAAAATAAAATAAGTTTTTTTTTTAATATTGACATTTAATTTGGTTTCATAACTCAAACAAAAATACAATAAAAACATAATCGTGATGGCTTCACTAAATATTCTTTGTCTTCTAGGTGAGCTTGCACAAAAATGTATTCATGAAAGACGTCGGAGCTTTTTAGCACTGTAGTAACATCTTGCATTATCAACGAAATTGCTAGCTATAATATATTAGTGTTTTTAAAAACATGTAATATTTCTCAATATTTTATGTGAGAAAGCAACATATTTGTGTATAAGCCAGGTAGTAAATAAATTTCACAGGCGACGTCTTTAACATATTTCTGTTTCGTGTGTTTATAAAAAAAATCATTTTCCATGAATAAGCTGTGTATATATTTCATAGGGTTCGTTTTAATTTTCATGTTGTTAGGTTGGAATGCAACAAGGAAATATCCAACTGAAGTTCGTTTCCTATAATGTTATGTTTATCGGACTATTGTCAAATACAACACTAATTGGCAACACAGTAAAAGTTCTGTATTGTAAAATATTTCGTTGGCCCCCACAAAGCAGGTGCAACTGGACTTGTAAATTTCCATTTACGACTAAATATCATAGTGGCAACACTATATATATAATCTTCAAAAGTGTGTCAACAATATGACAAGCGTTTATAAAATATTTCTTTGAAAATGATAACCAAAGCATTGTGTCGTATATTGTCTACTTTAAATTGAAAAGACCATGCATAATTTTATTGCGTCATCAAACCTGAAATATCTCAATAAATAGCAAGCTGGTCATACCTTCTCAGAATTCGGTCAAAGGTCTTATAATCTTCCAGTTTTACCCGTGGCTGTAAAATGAACAACTAATTGAATGTAATATCATGTTAACCGTGTGTGTACATTGTCTTGTGTAAAAAAATAATTCTGTATGCGTAATTGGTTGTAATGTTTTTTATAATATATGAAACACTCAGTTTACAACTAGAGATGTAATCAGACCCCCTGCTGTATTGAATAAGTGTCAAGACAATTTCAATCAATCATAAGATAGATAGAGCTATATATGTCATAGATTATCTAGCTGGGAAGTGTGGGTTATCATGTGAATGGTGCTGATTGTGAATAGACAGAGGGAATCTCTGATGACCCAACACTTCTCGTAGTTTATAAGGATTGGATAAAGGAGAATGAGATATCTGGTTTTCGACCCCTAAATCCCAAATTTCGGATAAAAATCAATTCTGTTCCATACAAATAATATTTTTATCGGACACCCCTTACATCATTGTATACTAATTTTCTAGACGCCAATTTTCACAATACTTACCTTAGCACAAGCCTGGTTCAGCAGAACAAGAGACAGCATGACAATGAGCATCACTCCATTCATGATGAGCGTATCTGATTGGTATTACTTTTACAACTCTATTACAAGAAATAAAAAAAAATATATTTTATTGTATTAAAAATGGTATTTTTAAATATTTACTGCAGACATATGCGACTCCTGTCATGCCAGAAAGACTGTTTCAAACATCTTGAAATAGCGCAGATGAACGACAGTGACAAATTGAGAAAATTCACAGTCAGCATTCACGACATTACAAACAACATGTAGTCTATAATTACACACATAGAAAGTCACAAATTAGGGATCAGAGCGATTAGTTAAAATTGCGTATGTAACCAATTCTCTCGGCCAACAGTGGCAACTACTGTATAAAATTAGTTTAATTACTGGCAAATATCAAACATAAATTCCAATGCAACTTTCTAGTTTCACAGTTTTTTTTAATGCTCTGAAAAAACTAGCGTTGAAATCAGCAGAAAAAAACGTACGTTTTAATTAGTTCAACATTCATTACTTACTAAAAAAAACAAATAACTAGGAGTAGCTTCAAAGCTTTGTTTGCATACAATATGTACTTAGGTTTGGACCATTTGTTTTTTGAATAAAAAAAATGCGAACTGTAAATCACTATTGTAATAAAATATTTGTCACTATATGACATAAAGAAAAAATGTTTCCAACAGCTGTTGTCGTGTCATCTCTGAACACAGTAGATTCACTTGAATTGCTGCATCATAAGAATATGCCTATTTCTCCTGCCAAGATAAGGGGGCACAGAGTACATGAAGAAACTAGGTCATATATAATCGATGTAAATGATTCTGGTTTGTGGATTAATTAATAGCAGAGGGAAAATTAATATCAGCATTTCAATATTAATTTAAATAAAAGAAAGCTTAGAAAGTACTCCCGTGTGCTGAGGGTATTGGAGACACGAGACAATGTAACAGACCATATATGTGTCAAGTTTCATTGAAATGTGATTAGAACCAACAATTATAAATTATTATGCTAATTATGGAAATAATAGATTTTAACCCAAAACTAATCAGGTTTGCACATTGACCTAGAGCATCTATGTACCAAGTTTCATTGAAATTGAATAATTAGTACTGTAGATATCCGTGTGAAAGCTTGCAATTGATATGTACAGATTTTAACCCCAAATTAATCAGGTCTGGCTATTGTCTTAGAGCTTTTATGTACTAAATGTTGAGATGTGATGATTAGTATTTGAGTTATCAGTAAAGTTGAAAATTGGTTAGTTATGCAGATTAGATAATTATTTACCCCAAAACTAAATCAGGTCCCTGCATAGACCTACATTATCTATGTCCCAAGTTTCATTGAAATGTGACTATTCATACTTAATATATCAGTGTAAAAGCTGAAAATTAATTATGCAAATTATGTGATTAATGTGCACAAATATTTAGTCCAAAACAATGGATCTCTGCATAGTCCCAGAGTATTTATGTTCAAAGTTTCATTGCAATGTGATAATTACTACTTGAGATATAAAGCTGAAAATTAATTAATTAAGCAAATCAGGTAATTAATATGTACTGATATTACCCTAAAAAATATCAGGTCTGTGCAGTGCCCTATGATATCTATGTACCAAGTTTCAGTGAAATTTGATTAGTGGTTCTTGAGATAATGGTGAAAAAAGTGACATACATACATACATACACACATCCATACATACATTTCTAATTTTTATTCGCAGGTATAAAAAGGATATTTACATTTCTGTTATTACATGACTAAAAAGGATAAAAATATAGGTTTACAAGAAAACCAAGATATCAAATTCGAATAAATATGACGAGTAAGTATTGTTCATGTAACCACGACTTCTGTCGAGTTGCGCCAATGGGTATTAGACCCATGGGGTTAATTTGTTGTCCTCAAAGGAGGATATTAGTGTAGGTAGGCCACACATGATTGGGTTAAAATCACCTAGAGTAGTTCATTTTGTATTGTGAACGAGACCCTCATTTTTATTATTTAGTCAGCATTGAGTTGTATTAACCAGCGCGTTTTGTTTTGAAGATCTTTCTGGTGTCAAGGATAATTTGTATAAATTATGTCGGTGACCTAGTTTTTGAGTTATATTTATATTTTGAGTTATTTTTATATTTGTCTTGTATATTCCTAGGAGTAAGCAGTATTTCTTTTGTTCATTATCATGCTATTTTGACAGGGAATTTTCTTGTGTTATAAAATTTATGAGTGTGTTCTAATTTGACGCAGTATGGGCTAAACGGCATGACTTTTGTTGACAAGTTGGTCTTGAAAGTTGCTATGTGAGTGACGTCATGATTTCAACACGCGTAGGGCATGACCAGTTGTTTTTTTTAGAGGGTTTTGCTGCGCACTGCCAATGACATTGTATTGTGTCAGCGCGTTGTTTTTTTTGCTCCATAGGTTGTATTATTGTATAGTACTATTATAATTTTAGATGATATAAATTTCGTAGTTAGGGTTTAAATATTTAGAGTTGCAGGGATTTTAGATTGGTCCCACGGCCTTCTTGCAATTGGTACGAGCCTACCTAAGAGCGAGACGGAGGCAGGCGGTTGTTATGGCGGATGTTGTGAGCTGACGTGCGACAAGAAGTCTCCGGAACATTTTGAATATTTCTACATTTTTGACGGACTATGTGCTCGGAAAGTCAATAATCAAGCTGCAGAGAAACTCAGCGTGGATGTGACAGAAATTCCGGATCTTTTGAAGTTTTTCAAGCATCGTTTATTGTGTACGAAGAAATCAAGTTTGTGGACCGACAGAACCGCCGTTGAAGATACGTGAGTCCCGTATACTGTGTCCATAAAAACTTCAGTTGGACCCATTTCGATAGTGCATGCCATATGTTTTATAATCTAAGGTTCCTTAGTAATTTCCCCATATGAGTTGTTTTTATTGTAGCGTATAATTTTAATTTTTGTTACGACATAGTGTATTTTATCGTCCTTTGAATTTACCGCCCTATAGAGTACGCTATCAGTGTAGAGTTTCGGGAGTACCGGATTCAATGAATAACTTGTTGCATTTATAGTAATTTTCTCTTGATTGTTCAATGAATCTGGCTACTTAGTGTTTATCGTGTGTTTTGACGTTTTCATTGTCTGTGCGACTGACATATATTTGGCCTTTCCGTCGCACTATTCAGCGTACCGCGCGCTCAGTTTTCTGTTTTACATTTTCGGCCATTCCGGCTAAAATTGTTGTTATACGGGTTTGTGCGTTTAAGCGTTAGGGAGCATAAACCGTATTTCTATTGCGTTTGTTACATATTCCTGTATTGAGAACTAAACATTATTACATAGATTGTTCTGTGGTATATCTTACGTAGACCCCTTTAACTATTCTTATGTTTGGCCTATTTGTTAAAGGGTGAGTACTAAATTGTTATACTTACTGACATTGTGGTAAGTTGTAAATTTTGAGTGGATTTCTGTTACTGATAGGAGAAATTGTATTGGGCATTTAGTATTTTCTATTCTGAAATTACTAAGTCTAGTGTATACATTTTGCTGCTTTAGGCTAAACTATATTGATGTTGTGTATAGTTAGCCAGTGTGCAATTTTTTGTTGTTATTTATTAAATCATTTTTTGTGAGAAACTATTTCATGTGTGTTTGGTCATACACCTCCCTTGCTCTGGTAAATATCGGTGAAGCTGTCCATGCCATAACCCGAACCTGTGTTATAAATTTGTCTGCTTCGAGTGCCTCTACTGTGACGTTAGGGAGACCTGTTGTCACTGGTTACAAAGGTCACTAGAGGGTCACTGAGAGAGGGCTTACAGACTGGCGCCCAACTTTTGATGGCCGTGTTATGGTGTAAACAAATTGTTGACAGCAGAATTTTTTTTACTTGTGCAAAAGGTGTGAGAGAAAATCCAGTTTTTCACATGCTCTGTCCTTTTAGTTTGTAGAGTGGAGAAACTGTATTTTTTTGCCTAGTGAGATCTTATGTCACTGAACCTGTGATTTGCATCCTGCTATGCGCGCTTGTTGATTTTTTGTGTGGTGTATGTAGGCTTAGTTTTTTTTTTCTCTGCCTATTTTGTGGGGTGATTGTGCGAATCATACCTTACATATTATATTGTTGACCTGTAAACACATAGTGCTAAGGTAAGTATTGTGAAAATTGGCGTCTAGAAAATTAGTATACAATGATGTAAGGGGTGTCCGATAAAAATATTTTCATTCAAGTTTTATTGTCCCCTATGCTGATTTGTGAGTTTTTTCACTGGTGACTATATTACTGTGAGTTTGAGTCTGGAAGTGTATTGTGATTATTTGAGCTTATTGCCTGGTGGGGGTTTCTCGATACTAGGGATACACACACCACTATAATATGGCTACTGGAGGTAAAGAACCAGGAGGCATTGGTCTAAAGGATGTTGACGATAAGGCTAATGGATGGAACACCCCCATGAATGTTAAGCCACATGGTATGTATAGCAGACTGAGGGAGTCCCTTCGTAGTAAAGAAAGAGAACAAGAGAAAGCGAAGATAGAGGATGATAAGCGTAGCCTTTTAGACTTGGTGAATATTAAGTTGGACCAGGAGGAATATGAGATTAAACAGGAGGAATATAGGAGAAAAGCACGTGAAGCACTAGACAAGGAAGAGAAAATTCAACGTGAAAAAGATGAAGCCCAGGAATTTGAAAGAGTCTTGTGTCTAGAAAGGGAGAGACGAAGTGAAGAGCGCCGCCAAAGAGAAAAGAGACGAGAGTATAATAGACTTCCATCTACCCCAGGATACTGGGATAGTGATCGTGGTAGAGAAGCAGATGACCATATGCGTAGAGTGGCGAGTCATCAGAGTTATGCCAAGCCGCCAGTGGCCAGTTTCTCTGGAGAAGGCTGCAAGGGAGATGTGTCCTACAGAGCTTGGAAAGCACAAATTGAAGGCCTTAAGACTGACCCGACTTTGTCAGCTAGCTCTCTAACAGCTGCTGTACGTCGAAGTTTGAAAGGGGAGGCAGGTGAATACGTTATTAATTTGGGACCCCATGCAACAATTGATGAAATATTTAAGGCATTGGACTACCCCTATGGAGAGGTAGGTGATGGTTATGCATTGATGCAAAGTTTCAATAGGAACTGTGACCAGAAAGAATCGGAAGATGTTAAACGGTTTGGTATGAGACTGCAGCTGAAATTGAATGCTGTTAAAGAACGAGGAGGAATAGCAGAGGCTGATATGGACAAAACACTCAAGACTGCATTCTGGTCCCATTTGAAAGACCCAGTTATAAAACAGACATTAAGACAGAAATACCTAGATAAAGGGCCTTTTCGCGAACTCTGGTTAGAGGCACGAGTGGTTGAACAAGAGAACGCTGATTGGTTGAAAAGGGAGTGCAGAGAGGATACCCCTAAGAAGACGGTCGCAGCAAGACTACACCAGACGAGGGTGGATGATAAGGAGGAGTCGGCTTAAAGAAGTCCTCATGTGAAAAGTGCACAGACCACAGTAGATGATAAAAAGATGGAATTGTTGACTGAGGCAGTATCAATGAGTACTAAGATGATGGCGAATGTACAGGAACAGATGGATAAAATGTGGGCTAGACAGAATGAAATAGAGTTGAGAATGCATAGCACACAACAGTATCAGTCATTCTCTGGTGTTCCGCCACACAACTCAACACAACCAGCTGCTGCTGTAAATCCTGTTCAAATGATGGGTACTAATACAAATACTGAACCTGTTATACGCACTCAGAGAGAACCTATGAGATGTTACGGTTGTGGTGAGATTGGTCACAGGGTCAGCCGTTGTCCTTTGGCTCAAAAAAGAAGTGGACGTTCTGGTGGACCAGTAGTATGCTTCAATTGTGGTGAAAAGGGACATATTTCTCCGCGATGCCCTGAGACAAATGTTAAGGCGGGCACATGTACCACAGCTGAAACTTCTGTCCAGGGGAAATATCAGCCAAAGGGTCCAAGTGGAGCTGCTAGGCCACCCATTAACCAGGGGAGGCATCCCTCAAAAGGAGGTTTTGCTATGTCTGCTAAGCAGGAGAGAATACCATACCTGATGAAGACTGATCCATGGAAGCGGATTGTGGGCATTGCTCCCGAAGAGACAATGTTTGCTAATGGGAAACCTTTTAAATGTCTTCTTGATTCTGGTTCTCAGGTGTCAACCATTTCGCATTCATGTTACATGGAGAATTTCAAGGACTGCCCTGTGGATCCCTTGCCGAGTGAGTTTGTGGTAACAGGAGCTGGAGGAGAAGTCCTTCCTTATATAGGATATGTTGAGCTTAGGCTGTCATTCCCATTGGAGCTATTTGACTCCCTAGAAGAGTATGACACGGTGCTTTTGGTATCTCCAGATAATGACTACAATGTAGACATACCCTTCACAGTTGGGACGAACATACTTTTTAAATACATAACCATGAGACGAAGGACACGCAGTCAACAGCGGGTACACTCAATGTCAGTAGTGGGACAAAAGATATGTAGGCAAATAGAAAGGCGAGATAGATTTGTAGGAAGTAAAGGCCGACTGGGTGAGGTGCGAGCGTTAGTTCCCTATCCAAGGACAATACGACCTGACACAGACCAGGTCATAATGGGTTGTGTGAAAGGAGGCACACCTGGTGATGCCTATATAGTTACTATTGAGCCTACCCCCCGCACGAAGAGATGTGTGGCTGTGAGTGCAAGTGCCAGTGTTCTGAAGTGTTGTAGTAGACGATCACAAGTGCCTGTGAGGGTCAGTAATACCACTGACACCAATATTTCTATCCGCCCAGGAGAGGTGTTGGGTGAGGCACATTCTGTCAGCTGGATAAAAAGTCCAGGACAACGATCAGCAATGGCTGAACACCAAAGTGAGGATGAAAAGGAGCCTGGGAATACTGGAGTGACTTTCTCTGTTGAAGGAGTTGATGTTGACTTGACAGAGGCCGATCTAAAACCAGGAGAAATAGCTGCTGTCAAACAGTGTTTCAAGGAAGAACACCAGGTGTTTTCAAAGAATGATAATGATTTGGGAGTATGTGCCCTAGTTCAACACAGGATTCGATTAACGGACGATATTCCAGTGAGTGAATGACACAGACGTATTCCCCCAGGGATGTATGAGGAGTTGCGCCAGATATTGAAAGGAATGTTAGACTGCGGGATTATTCAGGAATCCCACAGCCCTTATGCTGCACCCATTGTCTTGGTTGGCAAGCGGGATGGTTCTATGAGGCTGTGCATAGATTATCGTAGGTTAAATGCGAAGACCATAAAGGATGCTTACGCTTTGCCTCGTATTGAGGAAGCCTTTGATGCCTTGAGAGGAGCAACAGTATTTTCAGTGTGTGATTTGACACATGGTTTCTGGCAGATCATGATGGATCCTAGAGATGTTGAGAAGACTGCCTTCACCACACCAGTGGGACATTTTGAATGCCGTACCATGCCTATGGGATTGGCCACAAGTCCAGCTGGATTTCAGAGGGTGATGGAAAAGTGTTTGGGCGAGTTACTTTATAATGGTTGTATTGTATATATTGACGATATAATTGTTTATGGGAAGTCTGTGGAAGATCATCTCAACATGTTGAGGAAGGTATTTCAGAAGTTACAACAGGCAGGGTTGAAACTGAAGCCTCGGAAATGCAAGTTCTTTAGAAAGTCAGTCAAGTTTTTGGGGCATGTTGTCTCAGCTGAAGGGATACAGACAGATCCAGCCAAAACAGAGGCTCTGAAGTCATGGCCTGTTCCTCGGGATGCTCGTGAGGTCAAGACTTTCTTGGGGGTCACAGGATACTATAGACGCTATGTTCAAGGGTATTCAAAGATTGCCAAGCCTTTGAACGATCTGACAATAGGGTTATATCAGAGAGTAAATAAGCAAGGAAAAATGAGGATGGTTCGTGCAGCAGAAAGGCCTTCATTTGTTTGGACAGACGAGTGCCAGCACGCATTTGATACTTTAATCGATCGACTGACCCACCCGCCTGTGCTTGCTTATCCTAATTATGCTGAGAAATTTGAGCTGCACACTGATGCCAGTACTTTGGGGCTGGGAGCAGCCTTGTACCAGCAAGAGGGGAAACTGAAACGGGTTGTAGCCTATGCTAGCAGGCGTTTATCTCGGAGTGAGAGAAATTATGCAGCTCACAAGCTGGAGTTTCTCGCCCTCAAGTGGGCTGTGACTGATCGCTTTAAAGACTACCTGTATGGAAGGAAGTTCACTGTAATCACAGACAACAACCCGCTTACATACATCCAAACAACTGCGAAATTAGATGCTACAGGGCATCGTTGGTTGCAAGCACTTGCTGCTTTTGATTTTGAGATATTGTACCGGCCAGGTCGATTAAACGGAGATGCTGATGGTTTGTCGCGAAGACCTTCTCAAGGCCACTCCACCGATAGTGAGGGCCGCCATCATTGGATGGACTGGGTACCGCCTGTCGAAACAGTAAAGATGGGAAGACAATCAGTTAAAGCTTTATGTTCAGAGGTAAAGGAAGGTGAGAAGACAGCCATAGTCCCTGGTGTTGAGGTGATGGGTATAGCTGCTAGCGTCATAGAGCATGACAAAGCTCAGGTGGAGGAGTGGGTAACTCAGTCTGCACTACCCCGTATGTCGCCCATGCAGTGGAGGCAAGAGCAGCAGGAGGATGAGATAATTTCTAGGGTTCGATGGTATGTAGAAAGGAAGAAAAAGGCCACACCTCGGGAGAGGGCTGAGGAAAGCCTGATAGTCCAGTTGGTATTAAGAGAGTGGGATAAGTTGTGTTTGCGTAATGGTGTGCTGTATCGTGGACGGACGGATGTCCATGGAAAAGACTATTTTCAGCTGGTGCTGCCAACAAAGTACCGGGGAACTGCCATGGAGGCCCTCCATGACACCATGGGTCATCCTGGAGTTGATAGAACGCTTGAGCTGTTGCGTTCCCGTTTTTATTGGCCATACATGCGACGGGATGTGGCCCAGCAAATTGAAACATGCAACCGTTGTACTCGAAGAAAAGTCACCCCGGATGGACGCATCCGAGTGCCTATGGGGCATTTAACCTCTAGTCATCCGCTCGACTTGGTTTGCATAGATTTTCTGACCGTAGAGCCCAGCAAAGGAGGGCATAAGGATATATTGGTGATGACAGATCATTTTACGCGTTATACTGTTGCTGTCCCCACCAAGAATCAGACAGCCCGAACCACTGCAGAGGTGTTGATGCAACACTTTTTGTTGCACTATGGGTTTCCGGTGCGATTACACAGTGATCAGGGACGAAATTTTGAGAGCAAGTTGATTGCCGAGCTTTGTAGGTTGCTGGGAGTTCGCAAGACCCGCACTACACCGTACCACCCTCAATCTAACTCACAGTGTGAGAGGTTCAACCGAACATTGATGGATATGATTGGGACGTTAGATGCGAAAGGCAAGGAAAACTGGAAACAGTACATCTCTCCCATGGTACATGCTTATAATTGTACTGTCAATGAGGCGACAGGTTATACACCATATTACCTTATGTATGGTCATGAGCCACGATTGCCTGTAGACTTGCTACTAGGTGTAGACATACCAGATGGTGGTGTCACGGATGATGTGGGAGAGTATGTGGAGAATTGGCAACGATCCTTGAAGCAGGCTTATATCATCGCTAGCAAACATGCTGCGAAAAGGGAAATAGCAAATAAGAGGAGATATGATATCAAGACACAAGAGGCCTTGCTTGTACCTGGTGACCGCATACTGGTTCGAAATTTGAATATACGGGGAAAGCATAAATTGGCAGATCGTTGGGAATCTGAGGTGTACGTAGTGGTGGCGAAGGATCGTGAGGATTTGCCTGTATACCGCATAAAAAGGGAAGATGGACGAGGTCCAGAACGTATCCTGCATCGTAACCATTTACTGCGATGTAGTTCGCTCCCCATACCATATCCAGAGAGACCTTTTGCACCGATCGAGAAAAAGTCACCTTCGAAAGTGCGTCGAGTGACAAGACAAACACATAAGGAAGTGGCTATGGAGTATGATGCAGATGATGATAGCACCAGTAGTAGTGATGATCCTACCGTTATGGTGTGGCGGGTAGAAGATAGTGTAAGCAGGTCAGAACCCACTACACGGGAAAGCGTAGTAGTCCCAGAGAGTCCAGACATGATGGAGAGAATCGATAGTGTCATGGGGAAAGATCTTGCTGAGGAGGAACTAACTTATGAGGAAGTGGTATCAGAGCCCATTGAACCCCATCATGAAGAAAACATAGACTCAACTACCGATACTGAAAGAACTATACCCCGCAGGTCAGGAAGACAAAGGAAACCGCCGAATAGGCTTGGATGGTCTCAACGACAAATACTGCGAAATGAAGAATGCCTCACAAATAGAGACGAATCCGTGGACATTAAATAGAACAATAGGAATGAGATGATGTCCAAGATGTTGGATTTAGTGATGAAGTGCTATAAAATGATGGACAGGAAGAGTTGTTGAATAGTGAGAGATGTAGACTCGCATGACTGGAAGAAGAAAAATTATTAATTAGCTAGGAAAGTTTGGCCTCTAATAAGGACGGGACTTTGGCGGGATTACCAAGCAGTATGAGTTGCCTTTTATTTCTTGTGAATTGTGTGGATACGTGTGTAAGAAAAGCATTTTCACCTGATGTATTAGGATACCCTTCTGGTATCTCTTTGTCTTGATCCTTTAGTGCACTAAGCACATTTATACAGGATTGGTGAGCAGTCAGAGTGTATGTTTCTGCTTTTAGGATTTTTTCCGTGTTACTGATGAGTACTGTGGTGACGTTTGGATTTGTTGTGACTTCTAGCCTTGTCAATGAGACTCCAGATGGGAGTAGTGTGAACTAGTGTGGCTTGGCACCGTAGTATGCCTGGTTTAAGCATGTAGTCTCCGTAATACTGTGTTGCTCATTTACAAACACATACTATTAGTTTTTAAATTAAACCAAACCTGCGTCGTGTGACCTGAAGACGGAGCAGAGGAGGCAAAAATCTCAAACTGGGGTCCCACAGATGAAGATGATCCTGGGGTCTCCGGAAGACAGAAGGAAGATCCGGGTCACTGAACACATGCATTAGTAAGCGAGGACGCTTTAGAATTGAAAGGGGAGGGTGTAACCACGACTTCTGTCGAGTTGCGCCAATGGGTATTAGACCCATGGGGTTAATTTGTTGTCCTCAAAGGAGGATATTAGTGTAGGTAGGCCACACATGATTGGGTTAAAATCACCTAGAGTAGTTCATTTTGTATTGTGAACGAGACCCTCATTTTTATTATTTAGTCAGCATTGAGTTGTATTAACCAGCGCGTTTTGTTTTGAAGATCTTTCTGGTGTCAAGGATAATTTGTATAAATTATGTCGGTGACCTAGTTTTTGAGTTATATTTATATTTTGAGTTATTTTTATATTTGTCTTGTATATTCGTAGGAGTAAGCAGTATTTCTTTTGTTCATTATCATGCTATTTTGATAGGGAATTTTCTTGTGTTATAAAATTTATGAGTGTGTTCTAATTTGACGCAGTATGGGCTAAACGGCATGACTTTTGTTGACAAGTTGGTCTTGAAAGTTGCTATGTGAGTGACGTCATGATTTCAACACGCGTAGGGCATGACCAGTTGTTTTTTTTAGAGGGTTTTGCTGCGCACTGCCAATGACATTGTATTGTGTCAGCGTGTTGTTTTTTTTGCTCCATAGGTTGTATTATTGTATAGTACTATTATAATTTTAGATGATATAAATTTCGTAGTTAGGGTTTAAATATTTAGAGTTGCAGGGATTTTAGATTGGTCCCACGGCCTTCTTGCAATTGGTACGAGCCTACCTAAGAGCGAGACGGAGGCAGGCGGTTGTTATGGCGGATGTTGTGAGCTGACGTGTGACAAGAAGTCTCCGGAACATTTTGAATATTTCTACATTTTTGACGGACTATGTGCTCGGAAAGTCAATAATCAAGCTGCAGAGAAACTCAGCGTGGATGTGACAGAAATTCCGGATCTTTTGAAGTTGTTCAAGCATCGTTTATTGTGTACGAAGAAATCAAGTTTGTGGACCGACAGAACCGCCGTTGAAGATACGTGAGTCCCGTATACTGTGTCCATAAAAACTTCAGTTGGACCCATTTTGATAGTGCATGCCATATGTTTTATAATCTAAGGTTCCTTAGTAATTTCCCCATATGAGTTGTTTTTATTGTAGCGTATAATTTTAATTTTTGTTACCACATAGTGTATTTTATCGTCCTTTGAATTTACCGCCCTATAGAGTACGCTATCAGTGTAGAGTTTCGGGAGTACCGGATTCAATGAATAACTTGTTGCATTTATAGTAGATTGTTCTGTGGTATATCTTACGTAGACCCCTTTAACTATTCTTATGTTTGGCCTATTTGTTAAAGGGTGAGTACTAAATTGTTATACTTACTGACATTGTGGTAAGTTGTAAATTTTGAGTGGATTCCTGTTACTGATAGGAGAAATTGTATTGGGCATTTAGTATTTTCTATTCTGAAATTACTAAGTCTAGTGTATACATTTTGCTGCTTTAGGCTAAACTATATTGATGTTGTGTATAGTTAGCCAGTGTGCAATTTTTTGTTGTTATTTATTAAATCATTTTTTGTGAGAAACTATTTCATGTGTGTTTGGTCATACACCTCCCTTGCTCTGGTAAATATCGGTGAAGCTGTCCATGCCATAACCCGAACCTGTGTTATAAATTTGTCTGCTTCGAGTGCCTCTACTGTGACGTTAGGGAGACCCGTTGTCACTGGTTACAAAGGTCACTAGAGGGTCACTGAGAGAGGGCTTACATTCAGGTAGGTAGTAACGACACTATTTAAGTATTAATCGTTAATTATAAACAATACAGTTCTCATTGTAATCATCATCGTACTTGTTAATAACAATGTTCATAAGGTGTACATACAGACATACAGACAGACAGGGTAGCTGCAAAGACTCCCTTTTGTGCTTCGTACATGGGAGTCAAAAACAATTTCACTCTGGTTGCATTTAGACGGGAACAATTGCACTGATTTATACTGATTTATTAAAATATGATGTATTTTGACCATAGAAACACCTCTGTTATTTACATAAGAGCATGCGCTACTAATAGAGCAAATACAGTATTGCATGCAACATCTCTTGACAATTTAGCTGTTTTAGTTTAAATACAATTACAGACTTAAACAAAAACAGTGTGAATCTAATTTTCACTATGTTGTATTAAGGCTCAAAACAACGTATATAGAAAGCTGCATTTTTACAAGAATTTACAAGTAATAAATGAAATAAATTAACCCACCTCACTCGCACTTACTACCTCATTCTCACTTTCACCAACCATTCCACTCTCACCACCCACCTCACTCACACCTACTACCTCACTTTCACCACCACCCTTACTCACACCTACTATCTCATTCTCATCACCCACCTTACTTTCACCAACCATTCCACTATCACCACCCATCTCACTCACACCTACCATCTCATTCTCACCACGCACCTCACTTTCACCAACCATTCCACTCTCACCACCCACACCTACCATCTCATCCTCACCGCCCACCTCACTTTCACCAACCATTCCACTATCACCACCGATCTCACTCACACCTACCATCTCACTCACACCTACCATCTCATTCTCACCACGCACCTCACATTTTCTACCTCACTTTCACCAACCATTCCACTTTCACCACCCACCTCACTCACACCGACTATCTCATTCTCACCACCCACCTCACGTTCACCAACCATTCCATTCTCATCACCCACCTCACTCACACCTACTATCTCACTCTCACCACCCACCTTACTTTCACCAACCATTCCACTATCACCACCCATCTCACTCTCACTCACACCTACTACCTCACTTTCACCATCCATCTCACCACCCACCTCAATTTCACCAACCATTCCACTCTCACCACCCACCTCACTCACACCTACCTCACTTTCACCACCCACCTCACATCTACTATCTCATTCTCACCACCCACCTTACTTTCACCAACCATTCCACTATCACCACCGATCTCATTCACACCTACCATCTCATTCTCACCACCCATCGCACTCACACCTACCATCTCATTCTCACCACTCACCTCACTTTCACCAACCATTCCACTCTCACCACCCATCTCACTCACACCTACCGTCTCATTCTCACCACGCACCTCACGTTCACCAACCATTCCACTATCACCAACCATCTCACTCACACCTACCATCTCATTCTCACCACCCACCTCACTTTCACCAGCCATTCCACTATCACCACCCATCTCACTCACACCTACCATCTCATTCTCACCACTCACCTCACTTTCACCAACCATTCCACTATCGCCACCTATCTCACTCACACCTACCATTTCATTCTCACCACTCACCTCACTCACATCAACCAAATATCGTAATGTTTGTTGTTATAGTTATACTAACCAAACGACATGACTGATCGTGTTTAGCAATGAGCTTTTTCCTAAATACATCCTATATATAGAATATGAAATTCATTTGTTGAAACACTAATGATAAAACAAATGCCACTAAATTGTGTCCATTTTCACAAGAACATTTGTACACATATCTGACATATGATAAAAGCGTAAGACACAAGTGTTCAAAATTGTGGCCATTTTCGTCGAAAGTTAAGGAAAAATCACATGACAGGTGCAACTAAATTCTCAAAACAAAAACACGACATCTATATATCATGCTCCCATGGAAGTCACGTAACCACTGGAATTTTTATTCGTGAAATTGCGAGCACATATGTCAAAGAAGTTACCACGTAATCAGAGAGACTGGCAGTTGTCCACAAAGAATAATTTTTAACAATATTTGCGCCCTTTCACAAAAAAACATATGAAATGAAATAATATGAAACGATGCAACAATAGATCGTGTAGTATATTTAGTTATTAAATTAGCATATTCCGTCAGATCTACCAGCAAAAAATGAGACAATAGGTCAGACTAAGTCGCATGCCTAGAAAGCGATGACAATTTGTAAGGCTTCTAGTGGTGCATATTGTGTAGACGAAAATGTTCATTTCAAAATGTGACACAAAATGTTCGAATTTGGTCGCTCTGGGGTTCATTTACACAACATAACATATAGCGTTTTCAGATACAGGTAAAATGTCCACGACTTAAAAATCACTTTTACAGTAAGCCTTGTAAATGGTATATTTATTACACTACCGTTCAAATGAAGAAAATCATTGAACATTCTTGATTTACATACGACCGTGATTAATACCCACAAGTTGTGTTCATATTTACACCCTAACTATGTTTATCTGAATATGAAACTAGCAAGAAGAGCGCACTAAGTTGTAATTCAGATCTCTTCAAAAAAAGTCAGATTTTGTTTAGCATCCCTACTATCACACCCACCCTCCCTAGGAAAAAA
This sequence comes from Saccoglossus kowalevskii, assembly GCF_978046115.1. Taxonomy (NCBI): domain Eukaryota; kingdom Metazoa; phylum Hemichordata; class Enteropneusta; family Harrimaniidae; genus Saccoglossus; species Saccoglossus kowalevskii. The sequence continues at coordinate 10,570,700 of NC_140657.1, forward strand.
CCATAATCCTGAAGATAGATCAGTCAGTTCCACAATCACTCACGTCTAACTGCACATTCCCCCCAGTAAAGTTTGGTCTAACTGCTCATTTGCCCAAATACCTCTCTTAGTTGCTTATTTTGGAATGGCCCAATACATTACCAGTTTTTTATTCTTTGGTCTCGGAGCATCCGATCCATCCGGATTATTCTAATCAACATAGGGGTGGTACATGTGAAGACGACCTTCCTAATTTATGTTAATATATTGCCGAGATGTGTGACACACAATGTAAAATATTGCGTTTGAATATCCATTTCATCGCACGATATTTCAGTAAATTGTATACCCTCAAATCCCTATCTGATAAGGATATAACTTTGCTTACTTATATTTACGATCCTCACACAACCCATGCCACCAGGAATATGTCAAGTTTGACTTCAATAAACTCGGAACTAGTTTTTTTTTCAGGATCTATTTGGAAACGATTGTTTCATCACCCACGACCGTATACTGTTTTGACAATCAATGATTTAGTTTATTCACTATATTTTCCGTCATTAAAAAAAGAAAGCAAAATAATAAGTATGACTGTATTCTTATAACATCCAGAATATGTATAAATTGGCAAATTTGAATTACATGAACAAATATTGTTGGTAACGTTTTTGTTTTTCTAATTAGTATTCTCATTCTGGTTTATTTTATGTAAAGTAACTGTTTTACTTCTACTCTATTTCGAGAAAAGCACTTGTAAAGAATATTAACAAAATAAATAAATTCACAAAAACCAACTAGTGGAATGAAGTAAAAAATGTAACTTACCGCAGTTTGTATTTTATGGGCTTCAACTGTGAACACAGTTTCAATATGGTGAGATGAATACCTGCACCCTGGCTATGTATTATATATATATATATATTACATGATTTGCATATTCAATCAGACTTACCGGATAAAATATGATAAAAGGTCAGACGTGTTTCGGGTATCAGACTACATGGCGGGAAATGCAAAATAAAGGCTAGAAGAAATAACAAACAGATGTGTTTTATTGGTACTTTACTAATGTTCAGACTCATTACAGTTGTGTTTTTAGAGGGTTCCCCATAATTGCAGAAGCTGAAGCCTATGGGGCCAATGGTTGCAGAAAGGATAGTCTATGTAACGTCTGTTTAGATAAATTAATTCAAGAAACTAAAATTAGATAGACAATTATTTGACACAACTGATGGTGGTCATACCGTTTAAGTATCCCAAAATGCTATACCGTTATAACTATAGTAACATATCGAGTGATGTAATTAGTCATACATATAAAATAAAATAGAACAACAATACTACCTATTTGGCAACTGTTGCAGGATGGGCACAAGAAAGTGATATATTTGTGCAAATATGATGTTACAAGGAAATAAAGTGTCAACAACAAGTAATGACAGGCAGCCAGTTGGTGATGGGATGATCTCACACCACAGTAAACAATAGAAATGTGGAAATTGATTCCAAGTGAGTATGTAAAACCCAAACGAGATATTCAGCTTGAGTGGAGAAAATTGGAAAGCCATCGAGATTAAAATCAGCACAATTATCAAATGCCTTCAGTACTATACTGGTTGACAATTGTGCATAATAATGAGTTCACATGACGATATATTAGTCATCTATCGTCCGATATCATAACAGACATGTCTTTTTGCAAGCACAGCATGAAATCTCGTGTCTCCGGCCCGGTTACACAACGGTTACATAGTGGTTATGAAGAATGACTGTGCGTAACCGTCAGAGTAACCGTCGCCTAACCATCAGCGAAATGACTCTTTGTCGTCCAGTCAGTCCAACGTATATCAACGGAAAGTTCTGAAAAAACGCCGATTTTCGTTCAACAATTATAACGTAAACTTCTAAATAGCCGATGTTATGAAAGAAACGTGAATGCAGAAATACACGCCATTTTACGTTGAAACTGAAATGACATATACAGCTGGGTAACCGATCATTACGTTAACGGTATACGGTGTATTGTGTTCTTCCTCGTCATGTAGGTGGAGTATGTACATTGTAAATTACATTTATTTTGACGTTGTCCGGAAATTTATCCATACACAGTATGCAAGTTTCCACATAATCGTTTACAATTTAAAAAGTGTATTAGCTATATTGTTAAGTTGAGCGTTGACAGTTTCCATGTATGGCATGCATGTGTAAGCATTGTGACACTAAACAAGTTCGTTATAATTATTAAACGTGATTGAAACTGACCCGTATACTTTGATCTGTTACTGAAAGCAATTGAGAAATAGAGAACATAATAAAGTAGGTCCAGAATCGTATATAGCGCCGTCATACAGTTCGTTTTTAAATCGCCCGTTGAGTACCATTACTCAAGCGTCAAAAGACCGCCACCAACGACAAAAAAACACTGTCAAGGCTTGAAGATTTTATGTACCCCAAACGTAACCAGACGTGCTCAGCTCCAATACATCACGCTCCTTGTACGTCTTTGCGACATTTTACGTTTAAAATCTAGTTGAGCTATAATAGAACACAATTCATCATATTTTACGTTTTCGTAAGGGGTGCACTTGACCTTGTCACACTTTGTTGATACAATGTTTCTAATCATGTAGATTACTTCAACAACAAAAATGATGTTACCACTTTGGCACCAAGTAAGATTTGTTTTCTCAGAGGTGACTGAACTTATAAACATACTGTTGATTAACCTTTGATTAAAACAACCAATGAAAGTTAGTAAAATAATGACAGTGTTTGACGGTTGTGTGCGAGTTTATGTTGTACGTAATTCCTTCTCAGCCAAGTCACTTTTGAGTACACATTGATGTTTACATGTTTTGATAAGTTTACTGACATCTCCCATAAGTCTCACATTCTCTTTGTTGAGAGAATTGCTATGCTTGTACCAGCCGTGAGTTACATGACGTGTTTGGTTGCGTATGTCCTCGTTTAAAGATATGAATAATTCGTTACTACAAAATCGTTATCGATTTTTACGGCAAATAAAACAAAATATTATACTATATACATGTAACTTGTGCGTGGTTTCGAGTTTTTAAATAAATAATGTTGTTAAAAACGGTTGTAAATAGCATTTCCGAGCTACGTTTTTCGGCGTATACGGAAATCAATATATGCATTTCAGGTTAAAATGATATGTTTAAAATGCATAACATTGTTATTGAATTACACAGTTACTGTCAATTACCAAGTTTAAAAAGACTGGGTATGCCTAGGAATTTGTTATGTTTAAGATATTAGACCTGTAAATGCATAACAGCTCACTACATGTAAAACTTAATGTAGATGCATCATGATCCCATTACACGTGTTCAATGTATATGCTAACAAAATTGTGTGATTTAATGAGTATAAAACAAATTCATGTGCAGATGTCTGATAAAATGTCTGATGTATGTGTTAAGTCATTATAAATAACAAAACCAGTCTTTAAAAGAAAAAAATCTCTCAAAGCAACACATTTGGTCAATCACAGCCTACAACAAAAAGTAGCAAGTAGAAAAACATGAAACCTTAATTAATAGTCTGAAGAATCAGTTAACTAAGAAAGTTGAAAACTGCACAGTGTATAGACTTCATCATGGAACACTTATGTCCGGCACAAAATAGGCGCCTACAAAAGGCTCTTTCCTTACTGAAAAATGAACTGTAAGCTTTAAAGCAAGAGAAGCTAAATGCAAAATGAAACAACTAAGGGCAGAAAACAAATCCCTTTACCATGAAAGAGACAGTTTATTGTCAATGTTGAGGTTGAGGAACTAAAAGTATTTGATGAGGACATAAAGGCCTATACGCCAGCCCCCATGCAGTGTATTATGAATCTTGGCAGTAAAAACGTTGCCAGTGGTAAGATGAGCGAGGTAATTGCTGAAGTTCTGACAGTGTGTGGTAAAAAGGCAAACCATTGATAACATCATGTCGTCAGTGATGAACAGAAGACTGCATTTGTGCTTGGACTTAGGGAAATTGAAAGTAAAATATCAAGAACACTACTCAGCACTCTCCAGATGATCCTGACAGACATCAGTGGAGTTTCAAGTAGTTTTGTGGGCAAGACCATTACAAGTCACATGAAAAACACCATGAGTGACCGAGCTAGTAACATAGTTTTCAATGAGCTGCTTGAGGCATATCGCAGAGAAATTCTTCCAGATATTACCGGTACATATAACTGGAATGACCTGAATGAGGAAGAACAGGAAATTGGCTCCATAAGGACGTCATGTTTGGAGCTCTCATGGATGAGATTTGCCTGCCCCTTGCTCAATCCATTTTTCTGGGGCTATCCACTTTGATACAACGTGCTGCTAGTGGCCAACTATCAGGTGGTGTATTTCATCAGCCATCGGATAGCCTCAGAACTTCCACCAAATTAGTTCTACAAAATGGCAGAATTTATCTTTGGTATTGTAGATTTCCTGTTGAGGTATAGACCTAATACCAGCATATTAGCCAATGAGTCTACATTATGTATTCAGTAAACAAAACAGGGGACTGGCTTAGGTCTCTAGCCCAACAAGAAAAAAGACAATTTACTCTCATCGTCCAAGAAAGATGGAAGAGAAACACAAATGTATAGAACGATGTATAGAGCTTAAGCAAATGGGAATTGAAGCGTTGCACCAACCAAAAACAACAACTGCTGGAGGAAAAAAACAAAACGGTATTGAAAGAAAAAAAACAGACCTTAGCGACGACATGGTGTACTTCGGCAGTCGGTTGAGGAAGTCGCTGCTAAGTTGGGAGAAATGAACACAAAAAGTGGGGAAAAAATAGCCTTAACTACACAATTTAAAATTCAGAAAGTCAATGTTACAGCAATCTTCCACAGATCCCCAACTGTTTACCGTGTCCAAGAAACTGCCTTTTGGAAAATAAGTTCCAAAGACAATGCCTGAATTGACAGTGTGTGGAAACTTTAGTAAATAAAGCATAAGCTTGTGGAGCCACATCAGAAAATGTGGATGGAAGAGTTCCACTCCTGGTTGGTAAACAGATGGATCATAAATTTGATGATGGCATAACTTATACAGGAAGAGTGCCAGGATTTCCAACATAGTACAACATCAAATGTGACCACTTTGATGCAATATATACATATCAGTTGCAAGATGATTACCAAGAGGAAAAATTAATATGGAACCAACTCTTTGAGTTAAGTAGTTATCCATCTGCATATACACAATTTAAAATTCAGAAAGTCAATGTTACAGCAATCTTCCACAGATCCCCAACTGTTTACCGTGTCCAAGAAACTGCCTTTTGGCAAATAAGTTCCAAAGACAATGCCTGAATTGACAGTGTGTAGAAACTTTAGTAAATAAAGCATAAGCTTGTGGAGCCACATCAGAAAATGTGGATGGAAGAGTTCCACTCCTGGTTGGTAAACAGATGGATCATAAATTTGATGATGGCATAACTTATACAGGAAGAGTGCCAGGATTTCCAACATAGTACAACATCAAATGTGACCACTTTGATGCAATATATACATATCAGTTGCAAGATGATTACCAAGAGGGAAAATTAATATGGAACCAACTCTTTGAGTTAAGTAGTTATCCATCTGCATATACATGTGTAACTGGGGAAATGGTACATAATTTGAAATTAAAACACCTGTGTTATACCTTACAAGTAACAGGCAAAAAATATCACATTGCAACATTTATTTATTCAGCATTTACCACAGTAAAACGAGTTGAGCACATATATCTCTATATTTGTTAGTGTATAAAGGGTGCACAAGATAAATGCATGTGTATGTACACTATAGAGGGCGTGTTTGTTCATATTTTAAGTGTAATAACCATTGTCATTTTTAAGTTATAACTCACTGTAATATCTCATTAAACTTACTTTGGTGTCAGATTCCTGTCACATTCTATCCATATAAAACTTCATTTATTCATTCATGAATCCATGTGCTTGCACACCATCAGAGTATATAGATATTGTGTTTAATAATTAATAAATTGGAAAAGTTATACATATCAAAAGAAATGAAATCATAAAGTACTATTCTACCTGAAGATCACTGTTTACATTGCTTGCTGGCTTACATCAAAACAAATTCTAATACATTCATTTACTTCAGAACCTACAAGTTGTAAATAACATTAAAGTTGTACATATTAAAATTTATCATATTCTGTAAATCCTGGCTGTTCTGACTTGCATAAAGGTAAATACCATGATTCTGTTCTGCTAATAGTTGGTTTTAACCTTTGACCTAGCATGCATACATTGGTTATTTCTCAAATGTCGATATACTTCCTATGTGTGGCACACCTAAATTGGTTAGTATATATATATTATTACGTTTTTTGCAGTTGTATTTTTTTTTCCAAATTTTCAAGAATCACACGGCAGGTGGACATTTTACTGGGCTGACATGCCAGTTTCTATTCATTACCAAGGTCAAGCTGCAGATATTATTATTGAACTATTGGTTAATTTCCAACAAATAATTTGCATAACTTATTTGCATATGAATGGTCTGCCTTGCCTAATAATAGTATATATTTTCATTATCACACAATCGGAAATATATTACACAGTAACAATCGATATGGTACTCATAGCGACGTATACAACGCGTGTAAAATACATTGTTTATTTACATGAAATTCGAACACGCGCGGCGCTTTAAACAAGGTATACAGTACTGTTAATTATTTAAATTAGTTTATACTTAAACGAGATAGAGTTCAAATAACGTAAAGTGTGTTCCAAATATCTTGACTCTGAGAGTGATAGTGGCTGATCACAGGATGGGAATACGACGACAGTAGCTGATTCCAGTGCATGATATTACAGGCTCAAGTCCGTCAGATATCGTCAGTTCCAGTAGATACTGTAAATGCAACGTTCGTCAGATGTTTCTAGTTCCAATAGGCTCAAGGTTAGTAGCACGGTTCTAAGCCTCGCTGTATGTAGAGCGTAGGTCCATTAAGTGGCACTATTCAATAAAAGTATACAATGATGCGATAATATACAATAATGGGTACATACAATTCTCAGTATTTCGTACGATTCCGTCATAGATGTACGTACGTTATTATCCTTTTCTAAGCACACACGAACTCGTGCTTCATTGTAAATGTTATAATAAATATGTAAAAATTACAAGAATATTGTACTAGCAATAGACCATGTTACTCTACACAGACGAGCCCCTGGAGCACAGATTGCCGAGTTTGTAAAAATGTTCCTCCTGTAAAACGCTGGCTCCCAACAACACCGGGTTTACAACCCTACACGGTTTCCGCCAGAAGTAATGGAATTAATTTTCCTACAATGACCTGCCCCCAGCTTATACCTAGACGTGCGTGTCTCAGGCGCCCCGTGGTAAACGTGTTGGCTCGTCTCTTTCAGGAACAGTGTTTTCATCAAATTCCAACCCCTAAATCCCCTAGGCAACATGTACCCAATTCAAAATAACACATTAAAAATGCATTTCATCATGCAGAAAATCTCACTTGTATTTCCAACCTTCATGCTCATAAAAATCTACCATACAATTCTAAAAATTTGGTGAAATCGTTCAGTGTGTTGATGCTTCAATGTTGCTAATCTGCAACAGCAGTGACTGAAATAGTGCTCTGTTCTATTAGTTTACCATGTCTGTCTGTCTGTTCTACGGATACCTCAAATATGGTTTGGTTGTCCGTTGTCGTCTATCAATTCTTTCATATTAACATCATAGATACTTAAGTGTGGTCCCATATCTGATTTATTCAAATCAAGTTGAAATATGCACATTCAATGAATATTTTTGGCATTTTTGATCATTTTCGAGTTCCTTTTCAAGACTGATGATCCAAGTGCTTTCATAGGTGCTAGGGTCGGTCTTATGTTAAATCCAATGAAAAAACAGCGGAGCTATTCCAGCCGACAGACTGCTTGTTATAAAATGTCAAACACATTATTAGTGTTACATGTAGTATTATACTCAAAGATAAAAGTGAAAATTAGTGCACTAGTGCCAACAAATACATTTCATAGTAATATCGAAGAATAACACTGGTAGGTAGGATATATTATGTGAATTGCATTTACATGAATGAATATTTTCTTGCCTGATGAAAATGAAATTAGTATAGCTCATATTTGGCAAATTTACACAAGCATTCCAAATTTGCTGAAACAAAAAAACATAAGTACACTTTAAAAGAAGAAAACTATATTTCTAGGTTGTTCTAATTATATAGTGGGGTCGCACTGAAAATGTTATTTATAAAGTGTAGAGAACACAAATGCTACTTGAAAATTGAATGCAAAGAAATGTTGATTGTGTGCAAAAATTGAAAAATAAAACAGAAATTGATGGATCATTTGCTGCCTTGCACCAGTGGTAATGTATATCAGTGTCATGGTAACTAGGATGCCTTTTGCATGCAGTTCACTCAAGAGAATCTGGAAATTTAGATTGTCCTGTTGAAAACACGAGAAATATAAGTAAACTTGTGTCCTGACTGGTGCTCTACATTGTTGTAGACATGTTGTCACAGGATAGTGTTGGGAAAAACACAAAATTCATTAAACGCGAGACATTGAGAAGGAAAATACTTACATGTACAGTAACATTTTCGTCACCAAAATCTGATTTATTTTTGAGCTCACTTTTGTTTTCCTGTGTCCCACTTTGATCATCATTTTGGATAAGGTTGGTACTTTGTACTGCAGCAGGAGATTGAACAGTTGTCAAATAACACTATTTCTCGGTTGTCGTCACGTGAACAACGTTTATAATATTCAACTTGTTTTATTGATCTTATATATCTCGTGGTGTCTTCATACTGTGTTCTGAGCTTGTTCTTGGAATTCTGTACATCGCATATTTTCGAGTAACAGTAGCGACAGACTGTCTCGGTATTTAAATGAATGAATTCTTAAAAGAAGGCAATTTTCTGTGGCGACAAAACTACTTTACTAACCTTCTTCCTCGGTGTTGTCATTTTTATGAGTGAAATAACTAATCCCCAGCTCGACTATCACTATAATTCTAATCTAATCCACACTACTACAGTTTATCTCGTGTCAGCTACATTTTCAGTTCGAAATTACAAGATACGACTAGCAGTAGACGTGTTTCCGTGCACTAGTCCGCCATTTCCAATGTGACCCAATCTTTCACCCACCCACTCATGAATAATCAATGACATCATGAATAATAAATAGCAGTCAAATGCATGCAGAAGCGTCCAGTCGGTTTTTCTTTCCCAGTCACGCTGGTTTTCGCGATCACGCTAAAAAGCCAAATTGACAATTAATTGTATTTCCCGATTTTGCCAGATTCTTTTGATGTGAAATTTTTTCCATTAAATTTGAGATGCACACCAGACTTGTGTTCTTTACCTTACAGGTATTAAGCTCCCCGGTTTGTATTTATCGGATAGATACTATACTGATGTTTCTGATAAACTGTCAACAGTCCTAATTTGTATACTAATTTAAATCAACAAACGCCGAATACGTTTGCAAGAAATGCGGCAGGTACTTCAGCGAAGGTCAAAGGTCTGTTCCCTTCTGCATAGTTTCCCTTAATATTAAATATGCAAATGATGTCACCGCGTTTGGATTATAGGCGGAGCATGGCTTGGTTCACTTCCTGTGTATAGGTCAACAAAGGTCACAAATCCATGTGCTTTTTCGCTGTTGTTTCATGCTCGTAATCAGAATATATTTTCAGATTTTTAAACAGGAGACCAAAATTAATAAAGGTCAAAGCGTATTTATTATCACTGCACTATCGCTTATTTTGCTTGCTTCGTCACGTTGCATGAGCTGGCAATCATTCTCTGTTCAGTATCATGAAAATTAAACCATGTAATAACGCGTGAGGGCATTTAGTCGGGCGATTCATTTGATTTATTGATCTTTATTCATGTTTTCTTCCTATTTAATTTTTTGCATGAAATGCTATGAGAAACTAGCACACCCAGTTTGAATTTTGCAAATATGTGTTTCGAACGTCGGAGTAAACACTGTATTCGTAATCTAGCAACGAGAACGCCTCCCGCTCCAAAAAGTGTTACTCGATTTATTTTATCTTTGTGAATATATTCTGTGCGACATAATGTGAACGTGGATACACTTGTAAAGCAAAACAAAGTGTTACAATGAGCTATTATTGTTAACTGCATATACATTGGACGTGCCCAGTCATTAGACTATAGCATTACAATTGTTATTGCTCGATTTCAATTCAGAAAGAACCATTCCAACAAAAATGAAACATCCAGCATCTAATTTTCAAAGTTTGCATATGCCTCCCATGAGTTTATTTATGTTCTGTAATCAAAATTACAGATAATTGGAAGATAAGTTTCATTTATTTTCATGTTCCCAATGCTTGAGCTGAATAATACATAATAGGTCATTATCTGTTTTAATTGTATCCTTTGAAGATGGGAGCCCTCTCATTTCCAAAGTAAGGTTTTGCAATAGCATACATTTATATTTGACTAACTAATAGCCATGTTAGTTCTAAAAAACACATTTGCATATGTCAATCATTTCTCTGGTATTGTGGATGTTATTCAAACTTGGTTTGAATATTGCAGATGGCTTTAATGCACGTCTGCATTGTAATTTAATCCAAAATGCCGACTGCTGACCATGTTTTATTTTCATACGTAAATCTTTCCATTGACCCCAACTCAAAACAAGGGAATCGCAACAAGAAACGACACAAAGACAAGTTATAAAAATTGAATATTGTATATATAGGTAGTCACTAAACCATGTACTTTCACACTCAAGCAAGAGAATAGACATGTTGGTGAACTAGCCTTGCACTGTGAGTGTTTTATTGTTTACACTAAAGTTTTTTTCACAAATAAAAAAATAAAAAAAAAAGAACTGCAGACCACACTTCTTTATATTTTTTTAGTGGGCAAGCCATGTTTCCACATACAAAAATACACATAATATTTCTATTTAATTTATTTTATTTAAAAAAAAAATATTTTAGAGGCATAACAATACAACGACTAGATTTGGTGTCACAGTTTGCTCCCAATTCATACTGGAATATTGCCAGCAATAATTAATAAAGCTTGGTCAGAAAACCATTTATTCCCGACATCATATTCAATGGCTAGTTCTCAGGATCTACAACAGTAAATAAATAAACAGAAATCATTTTGATGCGTGGTTTTTAGACGACACTGCTATATCGCACAGATATTCAACACCACCATATCGATTTTGGATTTGGACCATATCATTTCAAGCTGCAGGGTGTCTAAACAATGACTCAACAAACAATAAACACATCTTCCACCCACCACACAAATTTTAGCCACAATTGAACAACCAAGAAAGCAACAAATATCAGGCTGCATCTTGAAAACAACGAGATACCGCACTACAACCAGTCATTACAAACATGAAATCCTCCACCCCTCCCAGTACACCCTACAGCATTAATGGTTCCTATACTCATTTGCATCTATGTACAACAAGCTTAGCCAATAGATGCACCTGACTCATCAAACTTTTGACCAACCACTCATTCTAAATATTGTTGAGTGAGAGCGCTATTTACTAATGAGAGGAATCTTTTAAATATATATATATATATATATAGTATGTGCTCAGAAGGTATCAACTAACATGAACTTAAATGAACAATGAATTCAGCATAATACAATTACAATGTGCCAAGACGCATAAAATCAGGTAACGGAAAAAGATTCACAAAACGGAATGGACACTAAGATTACCTAGTTTCGAAAGTCAACTTTAATCTTCGGCTCAACGACGGACGATGACAATTGGCGACTGACTAAAATTGACCCGTGACCCACATTTATAGTGATCAAAGACTCCTTAAGTTCTAGTAAATTACATCATTGATTAACGCCCTCTCGTTAGCGTATATTGTAATACAAAAAAATACATATCTATAATTACTAATATCCAACCCCATTACCAGCCAAAGTTCATAAGGTCAAAAGAAGGCTGTATTATTCTTCAGTTATTGTTATATGCGTCTCATCGGGAAACTGGCTTATGGGAAAAAAACTAAGAATGCGACGCTATTTTGCATGGTCTGGTGACAAACCCTGAACATATTGTGACTGATGCATGTATAATTCAACCACAACTACCATTTTTGACTTTGAAGTGGGAAGGCGAACCCCAGTGTGAAATATATATGCCAACCATTTTTTTCATATGCAAATGCAAATGCATATGTCTTTGATATATAACCCGAGTGTGTATCCACTCACCTCTGCTACCTGATTGCAATGAAGAGCGATGTTATTCCCCCGGTCTCCTGTGAACCATGTGCCTTTAAGTCTATCAGAGTCTGTGGGTTCTGCAGAATTCATCTTTACTTTACCAATATTACAAATGTCATGGAGGACTCAATGTTCTATATGTAGTTATCTGGACATAATTACGTAACAGTAATTGTGTTGCGTTACCTCGTATTTCTTCACTAATGGAAGACGCAATTCTACCAAACCAAGGTTACTTAATGACACTGAACTCGCTAGTATACTCGAAATATACTACATAAACATGACCTATTATTGGTTATATTCATTATAATTTGTATGTATATTTGCCTCATTATAAATTCATTGGTTATGTGGCCATACAATCTGTAAATTCAATAGTATTTACCATTTTCCATACTATTTAATAATGTGGTTTGCAGTGTGTTTTTTTACGATTGGGTCTGCAATACACACAACCCTATTGAAAAAACAGGCCCTGTCGACATGCGCTCTCTATTAGCAAGTGTAACATGATGGTTGTTTTTCAAAACGCTGCACAAGATTGGATAAAAGTAGTGCTTGTACTGCAATTTGTCAATGCATATATTAATATGTTTGATATCAAATAAACTATTATTGCGAGAGGTATGTTTTGTGAAGTATCAGATTATTTATTTGTTTAAGTTCTGATTTTGATAAACGTCATTTTACAGAAATACATTATGTTGTGCTTATAGGGTCAGGTGTACTATAAATACGCTTTTAAACAATAGGGATTATTTCCTTGCTTGTCACGCTATAGTAAACAGCTCCAGCCAATCTCCGGTAAAAACTCGTTTTCTCGAACTTACATGTCTTGCCGAAGTGGATGTATGTGACTATGAATATCAGCAGTGTCTGTGTGCAGTATTTATGACAATAAATAGTGTACGAGCTGAGATTTTGGCGGATAAAAGTCAAAAACACGAACCGGGGAAAGGAACGCGCTACTAATCTTGAATAATTAACTGCTGTCAATCAAAGTCACATGATGATAGTCCGCTGAAACAGGATGCAAATGATTAACAACACTCATTAGCATAGCCACACATCCAATTCACACTTGCCCGGGGCAAGTTAATTGGGCCTTTAAAGCAAAGGAAATATTCTGAAACGCATTCAAATGACACCCCTATAATCAAAATGGTTTTGCACATTGACGCAATACAAAATGGTTACTTTGTAGTTACTGATTCTGTTTTCTTTTGATATAATATTGAACAATCTTGTTAGGTATTGGTGACTGCCTGATATCATTGCTGTTCATTGTATTTCATAAGTGTGTACAGCCATTCATGAGATGATAAATATTTGGTGTCATGGGTTGAAATCTTGCTTTGCAATAGGTGATTTTCCGTTCAACTGCGAGATCTCGCGAGATGCATGAACATCGAACGTCTGCCACAAAAATCGAACGATTTGATTTTGAACTCTAATTTCTTTATTTCGTAGTTCACATCGACCGGCCGATCTTCGACAGAGGAATATTGCTTTCGAATACCGTCACTTAATCGAAATTGCCTATCATCAAATGTGTTACAGCACATGCATGGAAATGCCTCCAAAATACTTTCGCGTTTGTCGAATCCCACCCGATGTTTGACCCCACTACGACGCTATGATCTTTGTTTGTCTTGTTTTTACGTTCGATTTCACGCATAACGCGTGATTCTCGCAGTGAACGGAAAATGGTCTATTTCAGTTGGTGTGCAAGCAAGTTCTGGTTCACAGGTGGTAGCATGTGGCCTAAATGGCTTCACTTTGACGGTTAATCAAACAGACACACACAGCACTGTTTCGGGTAATAATTAAAAAATGAAAAGGTTACCGGATGCGTATCACATAGAATGTGTCATTTATTTCATCACTAGTATAAAGTACATCTCAATTATGAACGATTTGTTTACTAATTGCAAGCAAGACCAATATTACAGCAGATGCACGCATATGGAGGTCTATCACAACAAATGCGTTTCTGTGGATCCAATGTATCCTCATCATCATCCCAGGCACTGCAAATAGAACGAGTCATGTTATCGTACATAAATTAATTAATTAAGCAACAAAAAAAAAAACTCATTCACAGAATATAATATGATTATATGAGTAATATAACAACGCTAATAATATTTAATAATTCATTCCTATTCTGAAAAAATATTCCTGGATTTATTGTAGTGAGTGAATTCGAATTTGTAATGTTAAATTTGGAAAACAATTTTGAATGTGCATATAATTAGTATATCCACATTTGGGTATCGAATCACCTGTGATAGCTATTTTTGATGTTTAAAGACCTTTCACTTAGGTAACCGGGATTCGATTGTTCTCCACGCTAAACTCACAAGAAACACACACAAGCTCCATTCATGTTCAAACCGATTCTCTGCTATGTCCCTGGTTTCCACCCGAGACAGCATTAAATCACTATTTATTTCTTGTCACTCCTTAACCAATTACAATCAGTATAAGAGACTCCAAGGCCTTGCCTTCAAACAAACAACCAATCACATGAAAGTTTTACACATCATAATCAATTGATTAATCGTCAAGCTATTAAGAAAACCACTATTATATTGTCAACGCCAACTAATATTTATGGGTCTAATAGTCTTGCAATAACATTCCACAAAGATACCACATGAGTTAGAATCTCAAACAAGATTGGTTTTGAATTACTATCCCCGTACCTCGTAATCTTTTAGAAAGTTGGCAACGCATGAGATTTCTCAGCTGATTTTGACTAGCTCGCCATCTGGCCTTATCATTAACCTTTATCAGTAGATGTCATGGCAACCACTGTCAAGCTGACTGACCTCGTCATTTAACTCCTATCAGTAGATGCCATGGCAACCACCGTTGACACACACCTACCACAATTAGCCAAATATTCGTTATTCGTTTGTTCAATCAATGTTACATTTGGCATGTGTCATACCACGTTCTCATTTTATGCGGTTTGTCTGTCATAGTCGTTTTTATAATTTGCTATTTTTGGTTTTACAATCATTTGGATAATTGTTATTGCCCATTATCAAGTCTATCCAAATCTCAAGTTTCTCTTCAAAACAATCCAGTCATTCTGTAGGAGAATATTGCACGGTTTGACAAATCACTATGATCTATTGTAAATTGGTACAATTTGCAGTTTGAAAAAATAAAATAAGTTTTTTTTAATATTGACATTTAATTTGGTTTCATAACTAAAAAAACACAATAAAAACAGAAATGTGATGGCTTCACTAAATATTCTTTGTCTTCTAGGTGAGCTTGCACAAAAATGTATTTATGAAAGACGTCGGAGCTTTTTAGGACTGTAGTAACATCTTGCATTATCAACGAAATAAAAACATGTAATATTTCTCAATAATCTTGACTTTTTGTGCTCAAACATAGGAGAAAGCAACATAATTGTGTATAAGCCAGGTGGTAAATAAATTTCACAGGCGACGTCTGTTAAGCCACTATTTTGGTATTTGCCACTATTTTGGTACCGTGTCAATAATGAGCGGCCTAGGAGGTGGCAGTAAAGCCTATTGAATACTACTAACGAGCAAGCGGACAATAACTATATCGACAATAAAGACCGCCACTAGTAACCAAAATATTTGCAGCTTGTTTGGACATTGGTGGATTGTAAAAGTATCAAGGTTTAGCCTGAAAATAAAATAAACTGAAGGTGTGTTCCAAATTAAATGTTTCTTAGAAAATGGATTTAATGACAAAAATTCTTTAACAGTAAAATTGCACACAAATTATACTTCACTATAGGAATAGTACCAAAATAGTAGCACATATGATTTAATTGGCGGGAACTGCTACACTTCACAATAGGGATGGTACCAAAATAGTAGCACATATAATTTAGTTGTCGGGAACTGCTATACTTTACTATAGGGATGGTACCAACATAGTGGCACATATAATTTAGTTGGCGGGAACTGTTATACTTCACTATAGGGATGGTACCAAAATAGTAGCACATATAATAAAGTTGGCGGGAACTGCTATACTTTACAATAGGGATGGTACCAAAATAGTAGCAATATATAATTTAGTTGTCAGGAACTGCTATACTTCACTATAGGGATGGTACCAAAATAGTGGCACGTATAATTTAGTTGTCGGGAACTGCTATACTTCACTATAGGGATGGTACCAAAATAGTGGCACGTATAATTTAGTTGTCGGGAACTGCTATACTTCACTATAGGAATGGTACCAAAATAGTATCACATATAATATAGTTGGCGGGAACTGCTATACTTCACTATAGGAATGGTACCAAAATAGTAGCAATATATAATTTAGTTGTCAGGAACTGCTATACTTCACTATAGGGATGGTACCAAAATAGTGGCACGTATAATTTAGTTGTCGGGAACTGCTATACTTCACTATAGGGATGGTACCAAAATAGTGGCACGTATAATTTAGTTGTCGGGAACTGCTATACTTCACTATAGGAATGGTACCAAAATAGTATCACATATAATATAGTTGGCGGGAACTGCTATACTTCACTATAGGAATGGTACCAAAATAGTAGCAATATATAATTTAGTTGTCAAGAACTGCTATACTTCACTATAGGGATGGTACCAAAATAGCGGCACGTATAATTTAGTTGTCGGGAACTGCTATACTTCACTATAGGAATGGTACCAAAATAGTATCACATATAATATAGTTGTCGGGAACTGCTACACTTCACTATAGGGATGGTACCAAAATAGTGGCACGTATAATTTAGTTGTCGGGAACTGCTATACTTTACTATAGGGATGGTACCAAAATAGTAGCACATATAATTTAGTTGTCGGGAACTGTTATACTTCCCTACAGAAATGGTACCAAAATAGTAGCACATATAATTTAGTTGGCGGGAACTGCTACACTTCACTATAGGGATGGTACCAAAATAGTAGCACATATAATTTAGTTGTCGGGAACTGCTATACTTTACTATAGGGATGGTACCAAAATAGTAGCACACATAATTTAGTTGTCGGGAACTGCTATACTTCACTATAGGGATGGTACCAAAATAGTAGCACATTTAATTTAGTTGTCTGGAACTGCTATACTTTACTATAGGGATGGTACCAAAATAGTAGCACATATAATTTAGTTGTCGGGAACTGCTATACTTCACTATAGGGATGGTACCAAAATAGTGGCACATATAATTTAGTTGGCGGGAACTGCTGTACTTTACTATAGGGATGGTACCAAAATAGTAGCAATATATAATTTAGTTGTCAGGAACTGCTATACTTCACTATAGGGATGGTACCAAAATAGTGGCACGTATAATTTAGTTGTCGGGAACTGCTATACTTCACTATAGGAATGGTACCAAAATAGTATCACATATAATATAGTTGGCGGGAACTGCTATACTTCACTATAGGGATGGTACCAAAATAGTAGCAATATATAATTTAGTTGTCAGGAACTGCCATACTTCACTATAGGGATGGTACCAAAATAGTAGCACATATAATATAGTTGGCGGGAACTGCTATACTTCACTATAGGGATGGTACCAAAATAGTGGCACGTATAATTTAGTTGTCGGGAACTGCTATACTTCACTATAGGGATGGTACCAAAATAGTGGCACGTATAATTTAGTTGTCGGGAACTGCTATACTTCACTATAGGAATGGTACCAAAATAGTATCACATATAATATAGTTGGCGGGAACTGCTATACTTCACTATAGGAATGGTACCAAAATAGTAGCAATATATAATTTAGTTGTCAGGAACTGCTATACTTCACTATAGGGATGGTACCAAAATAGTGGCACGTATAATTTAGTTGTCGGGAACTGCTATACTTCACTATAGGGATGGTACCAAAATAGTGGCACGTATAATTTAGTTGTCGGGAACTGCTATACTTCACTATAGGAATGGTACCAAAATAGTATCACATATAATATAGTTGGCGGGAACTGCTATACTTCACTATAGGAATGGTACCAAAATAGTAGCAATATATAATTTAGTTGTCAAGAACTGCTATACTTCACTATAGGGATGGTACCAAAATAGTGGCACGTATAATTTAGTTGTCGGGAACTGCTATACTTCACTATAGGAATGGTACCAAAATAGTATCACATATAATATAGTTGTCGGGAACTGCTACACTTCACTATAGGGATGGTACCAAAATAGTGGCACGTATAATTTAGTTGTCGGGAACTGCTATACTTTACTATAGGGATGGTACCAAAATAGTAGCACATATAATTTAGTTGTCGGGAACTGTTATACTTCCCTACAGAAATGGTACCAAAATAGTAGCACATATAATTTAGTTGGCGGGAACTGCTACACTTCACTATAGGGATGGTACCAAAATAGTAGCACATATAATTTAGTTGTCGGGAACTGCTATACTTTACTATAGGGATGGTACCAAAATAGTAGCACACATAATTTAGTTGTCGGGAACTGCTATACTTCACTATAGGGATGGTACCAAAATAGTAGCACATTTAATTTAGTTGTCTGGAACTGCTATACTTTACTATAGGGATGGTACCAAAATAGTAGCACATATAATTTAGTTGTCGGGAACTGCTATACTTCACTATAGGGATGGTACCAAAATAGTGGCACATATAATTTAGTTGGCGGGAACTGCTGTACTTTACTATAGGGATGGTACCAAAATAGTAGCAATATATAATTTAGTTGTCAGGAACTGCTATACTTCACTATAGGGATGGTACCAAAATAGTGGCACGTATAATTTAGTTGTCGGGAACTGCTATACTTCACTATAGGAATGGTACCAAAATAGTATCACATATAATATAGTTGGCGGGAACTGCTATACTTCACTATAGGGATGGTACCAAAATAGTAGCAATATATAATTTAGTTGTCAGGAACTGCCATACTTCACTATAGGGATGGTACCAAAATAGTAGCACATATAATATAGTTGGCGGGAACTGCTATACTTCACTATAGGGATGGTACCAAAATAGTGGCACGTATAATTTAGTTGTCGGGAACTGCTATACTTCACTATAGGGATGGTACCAAAATAGTGGCACGTATAATTTAGTTGTCGGGAACTGCTATACTTCACTATAGGAATGGTACCGAAATAGTATCACATATAATATAGTTGGCGGGAACTGCTATACTTCACTATAGGGATGGTACCAAAATAGTAGCACATATAATTTAGTTGTCGGGAAATGCTATACTTCACTATAGGGATGGTACCAAAATAGTAGCATGTGTAATTTAGTTGTCGGGAACTGCTATACTTCCCTATAGGGATGGTACCAAAATAGTGGCACATATAATATAGTTGGCGGGAACTGCTATACTTCACTATAGGGATGGTACCAAAATAGTGGCACGTATAATTTAGTTGTCAGGAACTGCCATACTTCACTATAGGGATGGTACCAAAATAGTAGCACATATAATATAGTTGGCGGGAACTGCTATACTTCACTATAGGGATGGTACCAAAATAGTAGCATGTGTAATTTAGTTGTCGGGAACTGCTATACTTCCCTATAGGGATGGTACCAAAATAGTAGCACATATAATTTAGTTGTCGGG
Source organism: Saccoglossus kowalevskii (assembly GCF_978046115.1). Lineage (NCBI taxonomy): Eukaryota > Metazoa > Hemichordata > Enteropneusta > Harrimaniidae > Saccoglossus > Saccoglossus kowalevskii. Next base: position 10,590,598 of record NC_140657.1, read on the forward strand.
AAATGCTATACTTCACTATAGGGATGGTACCAAAATAGTAGCATGTGTAATTTAGTTGTCGGGAACTGCTATACTTCCCTATAGGGATGGTACCAAAATAGTGGCACATATAATATAGTTGGCGGGAACTGCTATACTTCACTATAGGGATGGTACCAAAATAGTAGCAATATATAATTTAGTTGTCAGGAACTGCCATACTTCACTATAGGGATGGTACCAAAATAGTAGCACATATAATATAGTTGGCGGGAACTGCTATACTTCACTATAGGGATGGTACCAAAATAGTGGCACGTATAATTTAGTTGTCGGGAACTGCTATACTTCACTATAGGGATGGTACCAAAATAGTGGCACGTATAATTTAGTTGTCGGGAACTGCTATACTTCACTATAGGAATGGTACCGAAATAGTATCACATATAATATAGTTGGCGGGAACTGCTATACTTCACTATAGGGATGGTACCAAAATAGTAGCACATATAATTTAGTTGTCGGGAAATGCTATACTTCACTATAGGGATGGTACCAAAATAGTAGCATGTGTAATTTAGTTGTCGGGAACTGCTATACTTCCCTATAGGGATGGTACCAAAATAGTGGCACATATAATATAGTTGGCGGGAACTGCTATACTTCACTATAGGGATGGTACCAAAATAGTGGCACGTATAATTTAGTTGTCGGGAACTGCTATACTTCACTATATGGATGGTACCAAAATAGTAGCACATATAATTTAGTTGTCGGGAACTGCTATACTTCCCTATAGGGATGGTACCAAAATAGTGGCACGTATAATTTAGTTGTCGGGAACTGCTATACTTCACTATAGGAATGGTACCAAAATAGTATCACATATAATATAGTTGGCGGGAACTGCTATACTTCACTATAGGGATGGTACCAAAATAGTAGCAATATATAATTTAGTTGTCAGGAACTGCTATACTTCACTATAGGGATGGTACCAAAATAGTGGCACGTATAATTTAGTTGTCGGGAACTGCTATACTTCACTATAGGAATGGTACCAAAATAGTAGCACATATAATATAGTTGGCGGGAACTGCTATACTTCACTATAGGGATGGTACCAAAATAGTGGCACGTATAATTTAGTTGTCGGGAACTGCTATACTTCACTATAGGGATGGTACCAAAATAGTGGCACGTATAATTTAGTTGTCGGGAACTGCTATACTTCACTATAGGAATGGTACCGAAATAGTATCACATATAATATAGTTGGCGGGAACTGCTATACTTCACTATAGGGATGGTACCAAAATAGTAGCACATATAATTTAGTTGTCGGGAACTGCTATACTTCACTATAGGAATGGTACCGAAATAGTATCACATATAATATAGTTGGCGGGAACTGCTATACTTCACTATAGGGATGGTACCAAAATAGTAGCATGTGTAATTTAGTTGTCGGGAACTGCTATACTTCCCTATAGGGATGGTACCAAAATAGTGGCACATATAATATAGTTGGCGGGAACTGCTATACTTCACTATAGGAATGGTACCAAAATAGTACCACATATAATATAGTTGGCGGGAACTGCTATACTTCACTATAGGGATGGTACCAAAATAGTAGCACATATAATTTAGTTGTCGGGAACTGCTATACTTCACTATATGGATGGTACCAAAATAGTAGCACATATAATTTAGTTGTCGGGAACTGCTATACTTCCCTATAGGGATGGTACCAAAATAGTGGCACATATAATTTAGTTGTCGGGAACTGCTACACTTCACTATAGGAATGGTACCAAAATAGTACCACATATAATATAGTTGGCGGGAACTGCTATACTTCACTATAGGGATGGTACCAAAATAGTGGCACGTATAATTTAGTTGTCGGGAACTGCTATACTTCACTATAGGGATGGTACCAAAATAGTGGCACGTATAATTTAGTTGTCGGGAACTGCTATACTTCACTATAGGAATGGTACCAAAATAGTATCACATATAATATAGTTGGCGGGAACTGCTATACTTCACTATAGGGATGGTACCAAAATAGTAGCACATATAATTTAGTTGTCGGGAACTGCTATACTTCCCTATAGGGATGGTACCAAAATAGTGGCACGTATAATTTAGTTGTCGGGAACTGCTATACTTTACTATTGGGATGGTACCAAAATAGTAGCACATATAATATAGTTGGCGGGAACTGCTATACTTCACTATAGGGATGGTACCAAAATAGTAGCACGTATAATTTAGTTGGCGGGAAATGCTATACTTTACTATAGGGATGGTACCAAAATAGTAGCACATATAATTTAGTTGTCGGGAACTGCTATACTTCACTATAGGGATGGCACCAAAATAGTGGCACATATAATTTAGTTGTCGGGAACTGCTATACTTCACTATAGGAATGGTACCAAAATAGTAGCCACATAATTTAGTTGTCGGGAACTGCTATACTTTACTATAGGAATGGTACCAAAATAGTAGCAATATATTATTTAGTTGTCAGGAACTGCTATACTTCACTATAGGGATGGTACCAAAATAGTGGCACATATAATTTAGTTGTCGGGAACTGCTATACTTCACTATAGGGATGGTACCAAAATAGTGGCACGTATAATTTAGTTGTCGGGAACTGCTATACTTCACTATAGGAATGGTACCAAAATAGTATCACATATAATATAGTTGGCGGGAACTGCTATACTTCACTATAGGGATGGTACCAAAATAGTAGCACATATAATTTAGTTGTCGGAAACTGCTATACTTCACTATAGGGATGGTACCAAAATAGTAGCACATATAATTTAGTTGTCGGGAACTGCTATACTTCCCTATAGGGATGGTACCAAAATAGTGGCACATATAATTTAGTTGTCGGGAACTGCTATACTTCACTATAGGAATGGTACCAAAATAGTAGCACATATAATATAGTTGGCGGGCACTGCTATACCTCACTGTAGGGATGGTACCAAAATAGTGGCACGTATAATTTAGTTGTCGGGAACTGCTATACTTTACTATTGGGATGGTACCAAAATAGTAGCACATATAATATAGTTGGCGGGAACTGCTATACTTCACTATAGGGATGGCACCAAAATAGTGGCACATATAATTTAGTTGTCGGGAACTGCTATACTTCACTATAGGAATGGTACCAAAATAGTAGCCACATAATTTAGTTGTCGGGAACTGCTATACTTTACTATAGGGATGGTACCAAAATAGTAGCAATATATTATTTAGTTGTCAGGAACTGCTATACTTCACTATAGGGATGGTACCAAAATAGTGGCACATATAATTTAGTTGTCGGGAACTGCTATACTTCACTATAGGGATGGCACCAAAATAGTGGCACATATAATTTAGTTGTCGGGAACTGCTATACTTCACTATAGGAATGGTACCAAAATAGTAGCCACATAATTTAGTTGTCGGGAACTGCTATACTTTACTATAGGGATGGTACCAAAATAGTAGCAATATATTATTTAGTTGTCAGGAACTGCTATACTTCACTATAGGGATGGTACCAAAATAGTGGCACGTATAATTTAGTTGTCGGGAACTGCTATACTTCACTATAGGGATGGCACCAAAATAGTGGCACATATAATTTAGTTGTCGGGAACTGCTATACTTCACTATAGGAATGGTACCAAAATAGTAGCACACATAATTTAGTTGTCGGGAACTGCTATACTTTACTATAGGGATGGTACCAAAATAGTAGCAATATATTATTTAGTTGTCAGGAACTGCTATACTTCACTATAGGGATGGTACCAAAATAGTGGCACGTATAATTTAGTTGTCGGGAACTGCTATACTTCACTATAGGAATGGTACCAAAATAGTATCACATATAATATAGTTGGCAGGAACTGCTACACTTCACTATAGAGATGGTACCAAAATAGTAGCACATATAATTTAGTTGTCGGGAACTGCTATACTTTACTATAGGGATGGTACCAAAATAGTAGCACATATAATTTAGTTGTCGGGAACTGCTATACTTCACTATAGGGATGGTACCAAAATAGTGGCACATATAATTTAGTTGGCAGAAACTGCTATACTTTACTATAGGGATGGTACCAAAATAGTGGCACATATAATTTAGTTGGCGGGAACTGCTATACTTCACTATAGGGATGGTACCAAAATAGTAGCACATATAATTTAGTTGTCGGGAACTGCTACACTTCACTATAAGGATGGTACCAAAATAGTGGCATGTATTATTCTGTTGTTGGGATCTGTTATTATTCGATATAGGAATGGTACAAAAATAGTGGCATGTATTATTCTGTTGTCGGGATCTGTTATTATTCGATATAGGAATGGTACAAAAATAGTGGCATGTATTATTCTGTTGTCGTGAATTGTTATTATTCGATATAGGAATGGTACAAAAATAGTGGCATGTATTATTCTGTTGTCGGGATCTGTTATTATTCGATATAGGAATGGTACAAAAATAGTGGCATGTATTATTCTGTTGTCGGGATCTGTTATTATTCGATATAGGATTGGTACAAAAATAGTGGCATGTAATATTCTGTTGTCAGGATCTGTTATTATTCGATATAGGAATGGTACAAAAATAGTGGCATGTATTATTCTGTTGTCGGGATCTGTTATTATTCGATATAGGAATGGTACAAAAATAGTGGCATGTAATATTCTGTTGTCGGGATCTGTTATTATTCGATATAGGAATGGTACAAAAATAGTGGCATGTATTATTCTGTTGTCGGGATCTGTTATTATTCGATATAGGAATGGTACAAAAATAGTGGCATGTATTATTCTGTTGTCGTGAACTGTTATTATTCGATATAGGAATGGTACAAAAACAGTGGCATGTAATATTCTGTTGTCGGGATCTGTTATTATTCGATATAGGATTGGTACAAAAATAGTGGCATGTAATATTCTGTTGTCGGGATCTATTATTATTCGATATAGGAATGGTACAAAAATAGTGGCATGTATTATTCTGTTGTCGGGATCTGTTATTATTCGATATAGGAATGGTACAAAAATAGTGGCATGTATTATTCTGTTGTCGTGAACTGTTATTATTCGATATAGGAATGGTACAAAAACAGTGGCATGTAATATTCTGTTGTCGGGATCTGTTATTATTCGATATAGGATTGGTACAAAAATAGTGGCATGTAATATTCTGTTGTCGGGATCTATTATTATTCGATATAGGAATGGTACAAAAATAGTGGCATGTATTATTCTGTTGTCGGGATCTGTTATTATTCGATATAGGAATGGTACAAAAATAGTGGCATGTATTATTCTGTTGTCGTGAACTGTTATTATTCGATATAGGAATGGTACAAAAATAGTGGCATGTATTATTCTGTTGTCGGGATCTGTTATTATTCCATATAGGAATGGTACAAAAATAGTGGCATGTAATATTCTGTTGTCGGGATCTGTTATTATTCGATATAGGAATGGTACAAACATAGTGGCATGTATTATTCTGTTGTCGTGAACTGTTATTATTCGATATAGGATTGGTACAAAAATAGTGGCATGTAATATTCTGTTGTCGGGATCTGTTATTATTCGATATAGGAATGGTACAAAAATAGTGGCATGTATTATTCTGTTGTCGGGATCTGTTATTATTCGATATAGGAATGGTACAAAAATAGTGGCATGTATTATTCTGTTGTCGGTATCTGTTATTATTCGATATATGATTGGTACAAAAATAGTGGCATGTATTATTCTGTTGTCGGGATCTGCTATTATTCGATATAGGAATGGTACAAAAATAGTGGCATGAATTATTCTGTTGTCGGTATCTGTTATTATTCGATATATGATTGGTACAAAAATAGTGGCATGTATTATTCTGTTGTCGGGATCTGCTATTATTTAATATACGATTGGTACGAAAATAGTGGCATGTATTATTCTCTTTCAATATACGAAAGGTTCCAACATAGGAGTATGCATTCTTTTGTTGTCACATGACCCCTAACAATTTTTAATTCCCTTTGTTAATGTACTGATCTTTGCATTATCAGATTCCCGGGGAATTATTCGAAATTTTGCATAGTGAAGCCATACCTACCTTGCCAAAACCAATGTATTGTATGTATGTTCAATGGGTACAAAGTATACCCTGGTGGTGGCTGAACTGCGGGAGTTCAAGCCCATTAGTGACCCTCAAGTAAATCCCAAAATGGGGAAAGGGGCGCAGCTAAATAATTATCTATTCAAAATTACAGGCACATATATGAACATATAAACTGAATCAAAGAAAGCTTAGAAAGAACTCCCATGTGCTGAGAGTATTGGAAACACATTAAATATAATTCGAAATTACTTAGCTGAAAACTAATTATGCAAATCAGAAAATTAATATGACCAGATTTGAGTGTAAAACTAATGAGGTCTGCGCAATGTAACAGAAAATCTATGTCTCCAAGTTTAATTGAAATGTGATTAGAACCAAAAAATTATGAATTATTATGCTTATTAGGGAATTAATATGAACAGATTTTTACCCCAAACTAATTAGGTTTGTACATTGTCCTAGAGCATCTTTGTACTAAGTTTCATTGAAATGGAATAATTAGTACCGTGAAAACTCCAAAATTTCAACCCCTCTAAAAATTCGACCGCATATTTATTTGCCGGGTTTCGGTGTTTTATTTACCTCCAAATTTTCGACTCCACTAAAAATTGCCGACTCATTCTTATTCGAAAATTGCGACCAGTTTTAGTTTTCCCCCAAACGAAAAAAAAAACGATGTGAGCGTTCAAACGGGACCTTCCTCAAAGGCATGAATCCGGATTTCTGATTGACTGAGAGATTTTTATTTTATTGGTAACGAAAATATATTCTAAATAAACGAAGTTTCAAATAAAAACGAACACAAAAATCTTGGCATGCTGCATTTCTGAATTGTTGATTATTACTGTACTCAGTAGTGATTATAATAATGTACACAAAATAAATTTGTTGAATGGTTATGAAATACAAATAAAAGTCAACTTAGTTTCATCGTAAGCGAATGATTCCGGTCTCGTATAAACGTTTGATGCTGTAGGATATCCGCCATGTTCTCTTAGGTCAAATAGGTCAAATCGCTAATTAACCAATCAAAAAGCTGGATGATGCCAACGTGTTCAAATTACCATAGCTTATTTAAATATGTTAATGTTATTGAACGCAATGCGGACGAGATTGATGTTGTAGTACGATATTTTGGCTTGGATTTTGATGCGAAAACGGCATGATTTTTTTTAAATAAAAAAAATTAGTTGTTTTTAAAAAATAAACTGGTCATCTGAAGAATAATTTAACATTGTTCACAGTGATAACAGCTCATTCTCGAAAGGAAGCTTACCCGCTCACGCTAGTCACGATAAAAATCATACACGTGTACTCTTGAATAGACAGACGTCAATGACTACGGTAAAACTTAGACTCTATTTTAGCCGGCAGGATTGATTGAAATGTCCGAAAAATGACGCCAAAATACACCTTAAAAGTCCCATTTTATTTTCTTAAATCCCATTTTATTTTTTAATCCAAGGGCGAATTTACGGCAGAATTTGGTCCCTCAAATAAGGGACACGTGAGCTTTGATTCTAACCGGATACATTGCACTGGGTCGGGGAGATCGTTTGCTAAACTTCCATGTATCTTTTGTCCAATGGGTACCTGTACTTCGAACATTCGCAAGTTTTCCTAGGTAGTGCGAGACAGCTTTGTCTTTTGACCTATTAGTTTTGTGCTGACCTCTTCTCCGCGTCTTGATGTTTTGTTTTGCTTGTCATAATACTCACTGATTGATGACTTTGTTTAGATTTTGAGTTACAACTCGGCCACGACCTTTGCTTTTACCGTGAAACATGAGGAAGTTTACGTCAATTGACGGACATTGCATTTTTTAAAAACTAATGAAGCACACTGTCTATCATCCCCATTTTTTTTGCTGATTTCTATTCTGAAAAATTCGACCGTCCGAAAATGCACCTTAATTTTGACTCTAAAAACACGTCACATTTCTAACACCAATTATTTAAAACCGGTCGAAATTTTGGAGTTTTTACGGTACTTTAGATATCAGTGTGAAAGCTTAAAATTGGTTAATTATGCAAATTAGGTAATTAATATGTACAGATTTTAACCCACAATTATTCAGGTCTGTCTATTGTCCTACAGCATCCATGTACATTCATTGATATGTTATGTATAGTACCTGAGATATCAGTGTGAAAGTTGGTTAATTATGCAAATTAGGTGATTAATATGCACAAATATTTACCGGAAACTAATTGGGTCTGCATAATTCTAGATTCATTGAAATGTGATGATTAGTACTTTAGATATCAGTAGAAAAGCTGAAATTAATTATGCAAATTAGGTAATTAATATGCACAATTATTTACCCTAAAACTAATCAGGTCTCTGCATAGTCCTAAAGGATCTATGTACCAAGTTTCATTGAAATGCGATGATTAGTACTTGAGATACCCGTGGAAAAGCTGAAAATTAACTAATTATGCAAATTAGGTGATTAATATGCACAAATATTTATCGAAAACAATCAATCTCTGCATAGTCCTTGAGTATGCAAGTACCAAGTTTCATTGAAATGTAATGCTAACTACTTATATCAAATGCTGAAAATTAATTAATTATGCAAATTAGGTAATTAATATGTACTGATATTACCATGAAAACTATCAGGTCTGTGCAGTGTCGTATGACATCTATGTACCAAGTTTCATTGAAATGTGATGATTAGTACTTGAGATATCAGTGGAAAAACCGAAAATTGACTAATCATTATGCAAATAAGGTAATTAGTATCCACGGATTATTACCAAAAACTAATCAAAACCTAGCATTAGTTCAGAGCATCTATGTACCAAGTTTCATCAAAATCCAATGAGTGGTTGTTTAGATATCAGTGGAACAGTCATGGAACCACTAAAAAATAGCTAATTATCATGCAAATTAGGTAATTAATATGCACAGATTTTTACCAAAAATTAATCAATCTGCGCATATGTTCAGAGCATCTATGTACCAAGTTTCATCAAAATCCAATGAGTGGTTCTTTAGATATCAGTGGAACAGTCATAGAACAGCTAAAAAATAGCTAATTATCATGCAAATTAGGTAATTAACGAGCATGGATTTTTACCAAAACCTAATCAAATCTGCGCATTGGCCCAGAGCATCTATGCACCAAGTTTCATCAAAAACCGATGTATGGTTCTTGAGATAGCAGTGGAACAGTCGGACACACATACACACACACACACATACACACACACATACAGACACACTAACTGCAAAGACTCCCATTTTGTGCTTCGCACATGGGAGTCAAAAACGAGATTGGAATGTGAAACACGGCATTGCGTGTTGTGTTGGCCACACTGTTTCTAATCCCTGCCAGGTGGGCTTCAGCTCTATTTCCCACTCTTTATCTCCTCCACTAGCTGGCTAGTTTGTGGGATTTGTCCACCCATGTTTTGTAATATATGCTAATACAGTTGTGTTGTCGCAATGGATGGGAACTGTTTTATTCTATACTTCATCTAGAAAGCAATCTAATGCCCCCCAACATATTAGGTATGTTTATGTGGAGCTGTGCTTTGCAAGGGAGCCACTCCCCATTCTATTTTCAAGGCGTCCATGACTAGTGTTATAGCCGCAGTTGATGGAGCAATCTGTTATCTCCGTCTTATGTTGGTTAAGTCCATCCACTTGATGGCAGTCAAGCTTTGTGGGGTCCATGATATTTCTCATGTGGCGATCCACACAACTGGAGTGTGTGGACCTGGACGAGCATACCTTTGAGAGCTGTTTGAGGCACAAGGCCTCTCATAGATGAAGCCATTTCCAAAAAGCTCAATAATTGTCTGAGCTGTGCGTGCATGCAAAAAGTGTGGCTGCCGGGTCTCTCAACCTGAAACACTCCCAAGAATACATTCCCGGAAATACTAAATGTGGGATATGATTGTTTGAAGGATGTGTGCTAAAATTACTGCTCTTGTATCAACCAGATATTGATAAAATGGATTCACATTGTTGGCCTGCTGTGCAGCCACAAATCTGGCACTGCCATTAATTTTGGGAAAAAATAACTGTGAGGCTACAATGGGCAAACATTGAACTAATATCTTGAATCAAATGTTTGAGTGATATCAGGAAATCCCCTGATGTACACAGCAGTGTACCTCTGCTGGGGTCACCATCACATAAAATGCTCTGAGAGAATATACTGATTCAGTTGGCTTGGGTCTATATTGTTCTTTATTGTTCACCGAAAATATGGGGGAATAACAGGCACTGCACTGCTGCCATTTGCCAATAATTCTCTCACTTCCTGGAAAATCATGCCTACCATTACTCGTGGCAGAGCCATTGACACTGGTGATGGAGTCAACTGAAGCTTTTTGGCCAACTTGATCTTGTAGCTGTGCTTGACTTCTGAAAGGTCCTACAGGGTCATTGTGGTAGTTTGCTACGGTAACCGAACAATTTAACCTCACAGGAAATAAGGGTTGGGAAACAAAATGAATCCTTTAATTCATACCACTGAAAACACCTGACCCCAACCACATCCACCTCAACGATCATTTCCTTGGTTGATATGTTTGTTCCTGTATTCCCCTCGACCAGACTGTCATTATTGGGCATTCTGACCCTATGAATGAGATTATTGTTCGTGTGTATCTGTCTTCAGTTTATCATATTTAGAACACATATTATATTGGTGCATCTATGCCTAGCATCATTGGTTCTGGCAATATGTTTGACTGCTGCCTCTGTTGAGGCCCTCAAAATGGCAAACTACCTAGGCAGAACTGGGCTAAACTAATTCCTTATATTTGGTCCCATTGAATCAAAATAGTTTTGCAGGCCCCTGTTCAGTGAATATCCTTTTACCATAAATACAACATTCTGGGTGATGTTAGCCATGTAAAAAAAGGGACACGTTACGATCAGCAAATTCTTGTATTGTCCATTGAGTGCCAGCTTAAAGCCAGAGACTGCAGCAAGCACTTGGTAAATCAGAAAAATGCAACTTATGTGGAAATTAAAATTTATTTAACATGGTGCCCAAGGTTAGACATTCTTCCTTGCAAAAGAATGGTTCATCTGGGTCCACCAACAGTACTGGATCATATGATACAGGGTCCCCTTTACAATCTGGTTTGTCACCAGAAATACAGTACTGATGTTCCCACTTGTAATCAAATGGTGCTTTGGCGTGGTGTGGAATTTGCAACCCTACCTAATATCCCTGCCCTCTGCTCGACGAATAAATCAACAGCAGGTGGCAGTGGTATAACAGTGGATCTACACTGAGGTTATTGTACCATCTCAGTCACCTCATATACTTATCTATCCCAAGAATTTTTCTATTTGGGCTACATTTTTTGAGTAGACTTGACTCATCAGAAAATATAGAACTAAACTAAAGGGCACTGGACCCCACACATGATCAATTTTATTGTCATATTGGATGATCCCATGTTTAAACCAAATTTGAAAGAATCCCATACACACGACCAAGATCTGGTTTCAGGACAATGTATATATCGGTATATACATATTGATATATACCGGTATATCACAAGATGTTTGATGCATGTGTACAGTTAGAATGTTAGCAGTCCTGGCATGTTAACGATGCAGCTGGAGATGTACGCTTGTACACACACACAAAGATCCCAATCAGTTCCCATTTTTGAACAAAACGATGTGACATAACAACCCACTATGTATGATGCTCATATCAAGTTTGTTGTGATCTGCCTTTACACTGCTGGGAAATTAGTGTGACCATGCCAACCACAATTAGTGTACACCATGAACCTAGGTCAAACTGTAAGCCCCTAATTTGTGCTACATATGAACAGTTGTTTTTAAATTATTAGACATAAATCATAGAGATCAAAGCTTTATGCTTCAATCAAGTTTAAATTTTTAAAGCAAACATTTTGTAGAATATAAACACAACACAATGTGGTATTGCAAGAAGCAGAAATAATATATTTTTGTCTCATAGGTGTACAAAATATATTATTTGCTCAATTAAAGAATCTAACACTGCAATTTCAAATATTATAGAATTTTCCATAGTACTGAGCAATTTAATATATAGCATGCTTGAAAATAAACAATGCACCATCTTACTTATCATCTCACTCATTTGGAAAATATTGAGAGTTCAAATATTATAATTGTTGACAATATGCATAATGCTGACATGATCACATGCTTTACTACAAAGTGACCAACACTGACAAGGGTCCAGAAGAGAAACATTATTTCTAAATTAAGTATAAATTTATAATCACACTTTAATTCTTGTTGTTATACTGTATGGTACCTTTGTACTACAGTTTTATAATATTTTTGTTATTATCATCATGTTATAACAAAATACACCATACAGTCATGAAATAATCAGAAAACTGAAAAAGTGGTATACAAATACAATTACTAAAAAGTCATAAATCATTGTTACAGGTACTGAAGCCATTGATACCATATTCTTTCATTTCTCTGTATAGTATTTCCAAGTTTCCTACAATAATAAAAAAAAAATTGTTAAAATATCTATCAAAATACAAAGCTTGTATGTTATGCTAATTTATCCCAGTACAGGGCCTAAGGGTTATCGGTAACAAGTCTTCCATTAGTAGTTAGTGTAGTGAGTCAGGTCAGGGAATTAATATTAATACCGGTAGTACCCAGTCCTAATTATAGGTAACAAATGACCCATTGGTCATTAGTGCAGTGAGTTAGGTCAGGTTCTCTGGGATTAATAAAACCCAGTCCTCATTAACAAATGCCAGAACAGAGCCCCAGGGATTAATAATACCCAGTATTAGTATAAGTAACAAAAGTCTGATTTGTACATGAAGTTAGTGCAGTGAGTCAGGTTAGGTTCCCTGGGTATAATAATGTCCAGTCCTAGATATAGGTAACAAAGGTCCCATTGCTAGTTAGTGCAGTGAGTTAGGTCAGGTTCCCTGGGTATAATAATGCCTAGTCCTAGATATAGGTAACAAAAGTCCCATTGCTAGTTAATGCAGTGAGTTAGGTCAGGTTCCCTGGGTATAATAATGCCTAGTCCTAGATATAGGTAACAAAAGTCCCATTGCTAGTTAGTGCAGTGAGTTAGGTCAGGTTCCCTGTGTATAATAATGCCTGATCCTAGATATAGGTAACAAAAGTCCCAATGCTAGTTAATGCAGTGAGTTAGGTCAGATTCCCTGGGTATAATAATGCCCAGTCCTAGATATAGGTAACAAAAGTTCCATTGCTAGTTAGTACAGTGAGTTAGGTCAGGTCCTCTGGGATTAATAATACCCAGTATTAGTTATAAGTAACAAAAGTTTCATTGCTAGTTAGTGCAGTGACTTAGGTCAGGTTCTCTGGGAATAATAATACCCAGTCCTGGTTATAGATAACAAATGACCCATTGGTAGTTAGTGCACTGAGTCAAGTCAGGTCCTCTGAAACTAATATACCCAGTTCATCAGTGCAATGATTATGGCCATGGTCTCAGGATTAATACATGTAAAACCCAGTTCTAGTTATAGATAACAAATGTCTCATTGCTTGTTAGTGCAGTGATTCAGGTCAGGGCCTCAGGATTAAAAAAATCCAGTCCAAGTTCAGTGTTCTCCCCAGACCCCAAGTCACACACTGTATCTAATTTGCATAATTTTCCCATTGAATATTGTGATACAATAACTGTGTTAGTATAAAATTAGTTAACAATCTATCTACAATTAATTAAAGACGAGAGAGTCTGATATTTTATATCATTTTACTCCATTGTCTTTTATGTATTTATCAAGTCAAATAAAGTTTGAAATAGAACAGCAAAACAAGCAGCCTATCGGCTGAGATAGCTCCGCTGTTAGCAAGGCACATTTCAATTAAAGAACAGAGGATATCATATAAGAAAATGAACAATATGTATGGTATGTATAGCAATCGGACTTGCTGTTTCAACAAGAATTCAAAAATATCACTTTTTACTAAAAATGACAAAAATATTCATCAAAATTAGATAATTGAAGATATCATCATGAAATGAACAAATCTGAGGGAGGTTTACCTGAGGTACATATATGTATAGTATCAAAGCAATCAGACTTGCGGTTTTTAACAAGAAGTCGAAAATATCACCTTTTATCAAAAATTACAAAAATATTGACTAAAATCAGAAAATTAAAGATATCATCACAAAATGAACAAATCTGAGAGAGGTCCATATGTAGTACTTATATATATATAATAGCAAAGCAATCAGACTTGCTGTTTTCAACAAGAAGTCGAAAATATCACTTTTTACCAAAAACTACAAAAATATTCATCAAAACTAGAGAATTAAAGATATCATCACAAAATGAACAAATCTGAGAGAGGTCCAGGTGTAGTACCTATATATGTAATATCAAAGCAATTGGACTTGCGGTTTTTAACAAGAAGTCAAAAATATCACTTTTTACCAAAAATATTCACCAAAATTAGAGAATTTAAGATATCATTATGAAATGAACAAATCTGAGAGAGGTCCACATGTAGTACCTATATATGTAATATCAAAGCAATTGCACTTGCGGTTTTTAACAAGAAGTCGAAAATATCACTTTTTACCAAAAATGACAAAAATATTCACCAAAATTAGAGAATTAAAGATATCATTACAAAATGAACAAATCTGAGAGAGGTCCACATGTAGTACCTATATATGTAATATCAAAGCAATTGCACTTGCGGTTTTTAACAAGAAGTCGAAAATATCACTTTTTACCAAAAATGACAAAAATATTCACCAAAATTAGAGAATTGAAGATATCAACATGAAATGAACAAACCTAAGAGAGGTCTACCCAAGGTACATATACACCAAGTATCAAAGCATTCAGGCTTGTAGTTTTCAAGAAGAAGTCGAAAAAGTAAAACATTGACACGGACGACGAACAATCACTCATATGATAAGCTCCGCTCGACAAAGTCGACAGCGGAGCTAAAAAAACTGCAAGAGGAAGCACTGCAATTCAGCGGCACCATCAAGTAGGGGAGATGGGGTTTTCCCTATCAGGGTGTGGAGCATTCTCTGGCTTCCTTTGGGCCAAAATTTCTGTCAGACAGGTCAAAGTTGAAGACTGAAGCCACTTGTGATCCCTTGTCATTCAGAATTTTGTGGTTGCCAGAAAATCTGCCCCCTAGGGTAAGGGGCACATGGCCATGGCATGAGGGCGATGCACCCCTGTTTCTTGTTTAAAAAAAATCCTGAAAATGATTCATTGGCGATTATCTTAGAACCACTAATAAACAGACTGGCAATCCAGGTATTTCTTTTGATCTAACGTGTGTCTCGAGTTAATGTTTTAATCTTAGAAAGAACTGGGGATGATAAAAAAAAAATGTCCACAAAGTCATGCGATAACATACGACTTTGTTGGTGTTTCAACAGGAAGTGATGCAAAAGGTCAGACCAAAGTTTCCAATTTTATCTTACATTTTGCCCTGATGTATCATATTTTCAAGAGTTTTTTAATACCTGATCGGCAAAATACAGTAACATAATACCAGCTCTGTTGTAGACATGGCGACGTCAACTATTCTAGAAAAATCGACTAACTATCAGAAAAAATATTATGGTAAAAGTCGTTCATTTTTCTTTATTATACATTCAAGAACATTACTATAAAGATGGTTTATACATTCAAATAATCATTACTTTCCTAAAATATGGTCAATTTTGGCTATAAAATATATTATTTGGCAAATCAACTTAAAACTCAACTCGCCATTCGGCAAAATTTGGCAAAGCATGAGCCACCAGCGTAGCCGAGACACACAATCGTTGGGCAGATTGACACCTCCAAACAACAGTGTTGCCAGTCAGTTTTTTTTCTTTGGCGATGCCTGCAGTTGAATAAATTTTGCTTCGATTTATGTACAGTTTTATTTTCAATGGGACCTAATTTCACTTGTTTTTTTTTTTAATTAAAGTACAAACTGCAAATAATAGCAGTGTACCAAATCAGTATATTTTCCGGACATATGCAGTATTTGTGATTTGTGAGACTTGTTTTGTCACATTGTTGCTGTTACGTGCAATGGGCAAATTATTAATATTCTAGTATTTGATTTGGATTTAGAGGGACCACACCCTTGAAAGAACATCTCACAGGGTCACATCACTGTACCATTACGCTTTAGAGGTGTGGAGAGAACACTGTTGTTATACATGTAGGTAAAAATGTCCAATTTGTTGTTAGTGCAGTGAGTCAGGTTAGGTTCTAGGGGAATAATAATACCTTATTATTAGTTTTATAGTTAGTGCAGTGAGTCGGGTCAGGTCGTCTTCGATTACCAGGTAATAATACCTAGTCCTATCGGTCACTGGTAGTATACCGTAGTGGTTGTCGCATCAGACTCATGATTTGTAGACCCAAGTTCAAATCCTACTAAGGCTGAACACGGAAAGCCCAATTCCACTGGCCAAGATTTATTCACTAACGAATGCGACTTTGGGGGAACTTTGATTAAGGTCGGATAGTGCATTAAATTGCCATTTGATAGGAAAATGGCCGCACAGTCCTGTCATGTAGTCCCAAACTTGAATATGACTTCTGTGGCAAAAATGCACTATGTGTCAGCACTTGCAATTTGCACATAAAAAAAGTCAGGAGAGTCAACAGTGAAATTTAATGTCCGGAACTGTTGCCTGGCACAAAAAAATTATTAAAAATAATAATAATATCTAGTCCTAATTATGAGTAACAAATGTCTTATTGGTTGTTAGTGCAGTGAGTCAGGTTAGGTTCTAAGGGAATAATTATACCTTATTATTTGTTTCATAGTTAAGACAGTGATTCATAATATCCAGTATAGTATAGGGAAGAACTGTGTTAACTCCATATTTGATTTTGCAAAAAGTTGTGAGATAGAAAATTGAACTGTAGATGGCATTGGGGGGGCTCACATCTTTTCCATAGAGCCCTCCGTTAAAATAAGCTTTTTACCTCTCCTGTTTTCAAGCAACGTGCAAGTTATTTTTAAAAATTTTATGGTTATATTGTTCAGTTCAATTTTCAATTCCACAATTCTTTGCAAAATCCAATATTGAGTTAACACATTTCTTCTCTATAGGAAGCCATTATCCCATTGATCATTAGTGAGTCAGTGAGTCAGGACAACGTTGTTAGATACAAATAGATTGAATGGTAAACTTTTGATTTTCAAAGGATTTTTTTAGTAATATTATTTATTCACTTATGGAACATGTATAAATGATTGTTTAAACATTCATCTATCACAGCAAGTATTTGGAAATGAAATTAAGAAAGCATTTCTGTGAATTCATGGCGTCCCGAAATTCAGTAGGAATTCCAAGTGGTTACTCACATTCTGGAGCTACATTTATATCCACAATGCAGCAATAATAAAGATGTTTTTTGTATTGTAAAACTTACTAAACAAATTAAAATGTAATACAAAAATTGAAATAACCATGAATGGTTGTTATTAGTGAGATTAATAACAAGTGTATAATGAGATTAATAACAAATTGTATGTCTTTTCTAAATGACTATAGTATTGCCTAGGCTGTTTTATAGCTGTGGAATCATAGCCTTATGTTGCCGACCGCATTATTTACGTGACTGACTCTGGCCGGCCCGGTTAAAATCCACATGCCAAATTTGGTTGTCGCGAAAATCACATTTTAAGACCTTCGAAAGTACTCACTATGTTTATTTACTTCCAAACAATGACCAGAACCTATTTGCGCTGTGAAATGATGACGGTGGTCATAAATAATTGACTTTATTTACTGTACACCGAGTCGCAGAAAAATAACAAGACGAAAGACGCCATTTTGTATTCCAGAGTTTATAGCAAATTACGCGAGACCTATAATTTTGTACCACGTGACCGAAATCAGTAGATAAATTGCGTTTATGCAACTAGTTTCTATTATTAAACAAAAATCATACAATTATAAATACTGTATGTGATTGCTTTCTTGGAACAATTAGAATAACGGGAAGAGTGAGTTTTATTCTTCCACCACTGTATCACATGACTGCCAAACGAGATTACATTTATTCTGTGCTAGGGAGTGTGGGATGTCAATGGCTGCCGTTTTCTCGTAATTTGCTTGGTTTCCGCGGTAATTGTAAAATATCACAAATTATTGCTTATTTATAAACACAAATTGCAAACAAAAGTTTGTATGTTATTCATCCAGCAATCAATTCACAATAAAGGTACGTCACACCATAGTAATCGAAAGCAAAAGCGATTTAATTTATGTATGCCAGATTTCTGTTATTAAACTGTGATAGATCCCGTAGCTCTATGTTCGACGTACAACTACAAAATTAAAAAAAAGACGTCCAAATGAAATTGTTAGGGCGAAATTCGATTGTAGGTCGCACCAAAGAGCTACGGAACCGCAGCTAGCTGTTTTATTGACTATTGACACACCTTTGTCATTTACGCAAGAGTATAATATATTATACAAATTGTTCTATCTCGTCATGTTATAGAGAAAAAATATGATAAAATAAGAAAGTGACTGACATGTTTTATACAAGAATATCATTCAGGTTATGGGTATAAATTACTAATATCAAGACCTCATTAATTACTTAAATCTTGCGTATTAAAACATTTTAATTTCAAGAAAATAAATAGCTGCTAAAATATAAAAATTTCCAGAATGGATGCTACAACTTGACAACACCAGCGAATTCTGTCATCATATACGGAATATTTTACAGAAATGCATCTCAAATGGAAGAAACACAAAACGGAAAAATAGCATATCGCTCGGTGGCTCTGTTGTTGTCCGTCTGCTCAACGTCCGCATATAGATTATTTAAATTCAAGCTGGACATGTACATGAAGTTTAAACTATCACTTTCTGGATCAGATAAACTATATACATGTCTATAAATTACTGTTTTGAGAAATCGATGCACATTCGAGATTGGAATTGAACACAACATGATGATGATGATGATAGAATCAAATGGACTCGAGACGCCGCAGCAGTCTGAGCAGGCACACTAAACAAGTCATAGTGCGATAGCTAGCTAGTAAATATCAATATTAGTATTGAATCGTCATATACTTACCTAGCAGCTTCGCCGAACAGTTTCGATGCACTAACACCATTTCAATCGGCGAAGGATATGCTATGCAATTGATTTTTAAAAGTACGACAGTTGAATTGAGCTCCGCGATATGGCTGTTAGGACAGCCGATTGTAATACCCCCTAAGTTAGCGTCACTGTGTCTGCGTCAAAAAGATGACAATTCGGTCTGAAAAGATGCGCAAGTAAAGAAAACTTAAATTAAACATAACAAATTACTCCAAATTATACACAAACTGTCCAGAATTATTCAGAATTATGAGATTTATTGACTTGTGAAGAAAAATAATAACAAAGAGCAAGAGGACGTTGGTTTTAATTTTCGCGGGTACCAAAATAGTGGCAAATACCAAAATAGTGGCTTAACAGACGTCTTTAACATATTTCTGTTTCGTGTGTTTATAAAAAAAAATCATTTTCCATGAATAAGCTGTGTATATATTTCATAGGGTTCGTTTTAATTTTCATGTTGTTCGGTTGGAATGCAACAAGGAAATATCCAACTGAAATTTGTTTCCTATAATGTTATGTTTATCGGACTATTGTAAAATATTTCGTTGGCCCCCACAAAGCAGGTGCAACTAGACTTGTAAATTTCCATTTACGACTAAATATCATAGTGACAACACTATATATATAATCTTCAAAAGTGTGTCAACAATATGACAAGCGTTTATAAAATATTTCTTTGAAAATGATAACCAAAGCATTGTGTCGTATATTGTCTACTTTAAATTGAAAAGACCATGCATAATTTTATTGCGTCATTGAACCTGAAATATCTCAATACATAGCAAGCTGGTCATACCTTCTCAGAATTCGGTCAAAGGTCTTATAATCTTCCAGTTTTAGCCGTGGCTGTAAAATGAACAACTAATTGAATGTGTAATATCATGTTAACCGTGTGTGTACATTGTCTTGTGTAAAACAATAATTCTGTATTCGTAATCTGTTTACAATTAGAGATGTAATCAGACCCCCTGCTGAATCTAATAGAATAAGTGTAAAGACAATTTCAATCAATAATCAGATAGAGCTATATATGTCATAGATTATCTAGCTGGGAAGTGTGAATTATCATGTGAATGGGGCTGATTGTGAATAGACAGAGGGAATCTCGGTTGACCCAACACTTCTCGTAGTTTCTAAGGATTGGATAGAGGAGAATGAGATATCTGGTTTTCGACCTCTAAATCCCAAATTTCGGATAAAAATCAATACTGTTCCATACAAATAATATTTTTATCAGGCACTCCTTACATCATTGTATACTAATTTTCTAGATGCCAAATTTCACAATACTTACCTTAGCACAAGCCTGGTTCAGCAGAACAAGAGACAGCATGACAATGAGCATCAATCCATTCATGATGAGCGTATCTGATTGGTATTACTTTTACAACTCTATTACAAGAAATCAAATAAAATATATTTTATTCTATTAAAAATGTTATTTTTAAATATTTACTGCGGACATATGCGACTCTTGTCATGCCAGAATGACTGTTTCAAATATCTTGAAATAGCGCAGATGGACGACAGTGACAAATTGAGAAAATTCACATTCAGCATTCACGACATTACAAACAACATGTAGTCTATAATTACACACATAGAAAGTCACAAATTAGGGATCAGAGCGATTAGTTAAAATTGCGTTTGTAACCAATTCTCTCAGCCAACAGTGGCAACTACTGTATAAAATTAGTTTAATTACAGGCAAATATCACACATAAATTCCAATGCAACTTTCTAGTTTCACAGTTTTATTTAATGCTCTGAAAAAACTAGCGTTGAAATCAGCAGAAAAAAACGTACGTTTTAATTAGTTCAACATTCATTACTTACTAAAAAAAAACAAATAACTAGGAGTAGCTTCAAAGCTTTGTTTGCATACAATATGTACTTAGGTTTGGACCATTTGATTTTTGAATAAAAAAAAATGCGAACTGTAAATCACTAAGTGTAAAAAAATATTTGTCACTATATGACATAAAGAAAAAAATGTTTCCAACAGCTGTTGTCGTGTCATCTCTGAACACAGTAGATTCACTTGAATTGCTGCATCATAAGAATATGCCTATTTCTCCTGCCAAGATAAGGGGGCACAGAGTACATGAAGAAACTAGGTCATATATAATCGATGTAAATGATTCTGGTTTGTGGATTAATTAATAGCAGAGGGAAAATTAATATCTGCATTTCAATATTAATTTCAATCAAAAAAAGCTTAGAGAGAACTCCCGTGTGCTGAGATTATTGGAGACACGAGACAATGTAACAGACCATATATGTGTCAAGTTTCATTGAAATGTGATTAGAACCAAAAATTATAAATTATTATGTTAATTATGGAAATAATAGATTTTAACCCAAAACTAATCAGGTTTGCACATTGACCTAGAGCATCTATGTACCAAGTTTCATTGAAAGTGAATAATTAGTACTGTAGATATCAGTGTGAAAGCTTACAATTGATATGTACAGATTTTAACCCCAAATTAATCAGGTCTGGCTATTGTCTTAGAGCATTTATGTACTAAATGTTGAGATGTGATGATTAGTATTTGAGATATCAGTAAAGTTGAAAATTGGTTTGTTATGCAAATTAGATAATTATTTACCCCAAAACTAAATCAGGTCTCTGCATAGTCCTACAGGATCTATGTCCCAAGTTTCATTGAAATGTGATGATTCATACTTAATTTTCAGCTTTTACTCTGATATATCAACTAATTATGCAAATTAGGTGATTAATGTACCCAAATATTTACTCCAGAACAATGGATCTCTGCATAGTCCTTTATTGGAATGTGATGATTACTATTTGAGGTATAAAGCTGAAAATTAATTAATCATGCAAATTAGTATTTATTGGAATGTGATGATTACTATTTGAGGTATAAAGCTGAAAATTAATTAATTATGCAAATTAGGTAATTAATATGTACTGATATTACCCTAAAAACTATCAGGTCTGTGCAGTGTCCTATGATATCTATATACTAAGTTTCATTGAAATATCATTAGTACTTGAGATATCAGTGGAAAAGCTGCAAATTGACTTATCATTATGCAAATTAGCTAATTAATATGCACATATTTTTACTTAAAACTAATCAAATTTAGTTCAGAGCATCTATGTACCAAGTTTCTTCAAAATCCAATTACTGTCGACACTCATGAAACAGGTTAAAAATAGCTAATTATCTTTCAAATTAGGTAGTTAATATGCATGGATTTTTACCAAAACCTGATCAAATCTGCGCATTGACTAAGAGCATCTATGAACCAAGTTTCAGAGAAATTTGATTAATGGTTCTTGAGATAACGGTGGAATAAAAAAAGCGACATACATACACACATACAGACAGAAAGACAGACAGGGTAGCTGCAAAGACCCTCTTTTGTGCTTCGTACATGAGAGTCAAAAACAATTTCACTCTGGTTGCATTAAGATTGTATACCATATATGCTCTATTAGAAGAGCATCTCCAATAGAAGCACATGTACGGCAACAATTGCATTGATTGTATACTGATTAATTAAAATATGATGTATTTTGACCATAGAAATACCGCTACTAATAGAGCAAATACAGTATTGCATGCAACATCTCTGACAATTTAGCTGTTTTAGTTTAAATAAAATTACAGACTTAAAAAGAAACATAGTGTGGATCTAATTTTCACTATGTTGTATCAATGCTCAAAACAACGTATAGAGGAAAGAATTTTTACAGGAATTTATTTTGCAAAATTGAAATTAACTTCAGGTAAAACAGGGAAAATAAAATGCCAGTGCAAATAAAGCATTCCACGGTATGTTACATTCATGATTTTATGGAACCATGTTTTATTAAACAAGTAATAAATGAAATAAAATAATATGTTCCAAGACAGTGTAGAACGCGTGTCACTGTCTGTGTGAAAATAAAGTAATCAGATGTCTAATCTGAATCACTGTCCGAATAAAAACGGTAATTCTGAAGAGACTACTTTGTTTGCTCTCAGACCTCATTTATATATGAGATGTGGAAATACTGATTTTGATTTCAGGGACGAATCAAAATAAACTGCAGTACATATGAAATAATAAAATTATTATTAAAACAAATGTTACATCACACTCTTACAGAGCAATCTCGTTCTGACCTACAATCGAACTCTCACCACCCACCTCACTTTCACCTACTATTTCATTCTCTCCATCCACCTCACTTTCACCAACCATTCCACTCTCACCACCCACCTCACTCACACCTACTATCTCATTCTCACCACCCACCTAACTTTCACCAACCATTTCATTCTCAGCACCCACCTCACTCACACCTACTATCTCATTCTCACCACCCACCTCACTTTCACCAACCATTCCACTCTCACCACCCACCTCACTCACACCCACTACCTCACTTTCACCAACCATTCCACTATCACCACCCATTCCACTATCACCACCCATCCCACTCACACCTACCATCTCATTCTCACCACCCACCTCACTTTCACCAACCATTCCACTCTCACCACTCACACCAACCAAATATCGTAATGTTTGTTATTATAGTTAGACATTACATGGAATAACCTTTTTCGAAATGGGTCATTACACCGCAGCATTCAGATAAAGGAGAGGATGGATGTTTATGATGGTCTGAGGGACCAACTCTTATCAAAGTACCAATTCATCCTACCTGGCAGTAAAACATCAAGTCTTTGCTACCTCCGTTAAAGATGATGAAAAGACAATGTTGGATATAGTGGGCCCCTAAATAAAAATTGCAAGCAAATCTCCAAACACATAAAAAATGTCTTTCACTGAGCTTTCCCCCCTCAAAAATCACACAGCTCAACCCTTATAGGTATATATCATAGAAGGTAAGTACACGTACGATATAATAACAACTTTTAATGTGCAAACAAAAGACTATGGTAGTGCTGGTAGAATTGAACTGAGCTCGACTTTTTTTAAATACGATACATACCTGTTCTAAAACAATAACAAAATTAAAGGCCAAGTAGTCTCATCAGCGAGTAGGAACATATTACTTTATGACTCGTTAATGTCTCTGTGGGTTTTATGCATTCATCGTCAAGTGACAGGTTGTTATTTATAGTGTGGAATCATTCATATGCCATTATTGAATGCATTCATCTTGTCAAATTACTAAATAAAAATTGTACATTTTTTTAAATTTTCTTTGAACTTTTTTTATTGTTACATGGAGATCATTTTGTACATAATGAGTCTTATTTATGTCTAGATTTTGTATATTTTGACTCAAAATAGCTTCCAGTCGGCCATTTTGTTTCATGATTTTGCATATATGAATTAATTTCGTAAACGTAATGTTCAGTCCTATCTCCCAAACCCACAAGTACAGTACACGTTCCTCTCTTAAAAATAATTTACGCATTACTAAATGGAAAACATCCATGGGTCAGAGGACGTTTCAGAATAGAGGGGTAACCCTATGGAATAACTTGCCATTCCATATCAGAAATTCAGCCTCTTTAGGCATTTTTAAGAAAACCTACAAAATTTATCTGAGTGAAAAATTTGTTGTAAATGGCTCAAGCCTATAATATGTATATTGTATTTTTTGTCCCTACAGAGGGCCCAATGAAAATTACTTTATTGTATATTGGCCTACCCTCTTTAAATAAAGTGTTAAATAAAAAAATAAGTATATTTAGTTATTAAAATAGCATATTCCGTCAGATCTACCAGCAAAAAATGAGACAATAGATAAGACTAAGTCGCATGCCTAAAAAGTGATGACAATTTGTAAGGCTTGTAGTGGTGCATATTTTGTATTGTGTAGACGAAAATGTTCATTTCAAAATGTGACACAAAATTTTCGAATTTGGTCGCTCTGGGGTTTATTTACACAACATAGCATATAGCGTTTTCAGATACAGGTAAAATGTCCACGACTTAAAAATCACTTTTACAGTAAGCCTTGTAAATAGTATATTTATTACACTACCGTTCAAATGAAGAAAATCATTGAAAATTCTTGATTTACATACGACCGTGATTAAAAACCACAAGTTGTGTTCATATTTACACCCTAAATCAACCAAATATCGTAATGTTTGTTGTTATAGTTATACTAACCAAACGACATGACTGATCGTGTTTAGCAATGAGCTTTTTCCTAAATACATTCTATATATAGAATATGAAATTCATTTGTTGAAACACTAATGATAAAACAAATGCCACTAAATTGTGTCCATTTTCACAAGAACATTTGTACACATATCTGACATATGATAAAAGCGTAAGACACAAGTGTTCAAAATTGTGGCCATTTTCGTCGAAAGTTAAGGAAAAATCACATGACAGGTGCAACTAAATTCTCAAAACAAAAACACGACATCAATATATCATGCTCCCATGGAAGTCACGTAACCACTGGAATTTTTTTCGTGAAATTGCGAGCACATATGTCAAAGAAGTTACCACGTAATCAGGGAGACTGGCAGTTGTCCACAAAGAATAATTTTTAACAATATTTGCGCCCTTTCACAAAAAAACGTATGAAATGAAATAATATGAAACGATGCAACAATAGATCGTGTAGTATATTTAGTTATTAAATTAGCATATTCCGTCAGATCTACCAGCAAAAAATGAGACAATAGGTCAGACTAAGTCGCATGCCTAGAAAGCGATGACAATTTGTAAGGCTTCTAGTGGTGCATATTGTGTAGACGAAAATTTTCATTTCAAAATGTGACACAAAAATTTTCGAATTTGGTCGCTCTGGGGTTCATTTACACAACATAACATATAGCGTTTTCAGATACAGGTAAAATGTCCACGACTTAAAAATCACTTTTACAGTAAGCCTTGTAAATAGTATATTTATTACACTACCGTTCAAATGAAGAAAATCATTGAAAATTCTTGATTTACATACGACCGTGTTCAAAAACCACAAGTTGTGTTCATATTTACACCCTAACTATGTTTCTCTGGATATGAAACTAGCAAGAAGAGCGCACTAATTTGTAATTCAGATCTCTTTTAAAAAAGTCAGATTTTGTTTAGCATCCATGCTTTCACGCTCACCCTCCCTACGAAAAACCATAATCCTGAAGATAGATTAGTCAGTTCGCCCGAAAAAAAATATTTTCTACAATCACTTACGTCTAACTGCACATTCACCCAGGTAAAGTTTCGTCCAACTGCTCGTTTGCCTAAATACCTCTTTTAGTTGCTTACTTTGGAATGGCTCAATACATTAACAGTTTTTTATTCTTTAATCACAGAGCATCCGATCCATCCAGATCATTCTAATCAAAGTAGGGGTGGTACATGTGAAGACGACCTACCCAAATTATGTTAATATATTGCCGAGATGTGTGACACACAACGTAAAATATTGCGTTTGAATATCCATTTCATCGCACGATATTTCAGTAAATTGTATACTCTCAAATCCCTATCTGATAAGGATATAGCTTTGCTTACTTATATTTACGTTCACCACACAACACATGCCATCAGGAATATGTCAAGTTTGACTTCAATAAACTCGGAACTAGTTTTTTTTTCAGGATCTATTTGGAAAACGATTGTTTCATCACCCACGACCGTATACTGTTTTGACAATCAATGATTTAGTTTATTCACTATATTTTCCGTCATTAAAAAAAGAAAGCAAAATAATAAGTATGACTGTATTCTTATAACATCCAGAATATGTATAAATTGGCAAATTTGAATTACATGAACAAATATTGTTGGTGACGTTTTTGTTTTTCTAATTAGTATTCTCATTCTGGTTTATTTTATGTGAAGTAACTGTTTTACTTTTACTCTATTTCGAGAAAAGCACCTGTAAAGAATAATAACGAAATAAATAATTTCACAAAAACAAACTTGTGGAATGAAGTAAAAAATGTAACTTACCGCAGTTTGTATTTTATGGGCTTCAACTGTGAACACAGTTTCAATATGGTGAAGTGAATACCTGCATCCTGGCTATGTATATATATATATATATTACATGATTTGCATAGTCAATTAGACTTACCAGATAAAATATGATAAAAGGTCAAATGTGTTTCGGGTATCAGAATACATGGCGAGAAATGCAAAATAAAGGCCAGAAGAAATAAAAAACAGATGTGTTTTATTGGTACTTTACTACTAGTAATTTTCAGACTCATTACAGTTGTGTTTTTAGAGGGTTCCCCATAATTGCAGAAGCTGAAGCCTATGGGGCCAATGGTTGCAGAAAGGATAGTCTATGTAACGTCTGTTTAGATAAATTAATTCAAGAAACTAAAATTAGATAGACAATTATTTGACACAACTGATGGTGGCCATACCGTTTATATACACCACTAAAACTGAAATTATTAATTGCAATAAGGATATTGTTGACTGTGATGACGATAACTTGGATTTTAAATTATTTGGAAATCAAATTGATATTGTTGTAAATTATACATATCTAGGCGTTGTCTTTGCCGAAAATGGTTCATTTAAGTTGGCATGCGCAATTTTGGCCGGAAAAGCTTCAAAGGCAGCGTACGCGGTCAGGAAAGGAATTGGTAACGAGATTTCACCAAAATTACTTCAAAAAATATTTGATTCAACAATTAAACCAATTTTAAACTATGGAGCGGCAGTTATAGGAAATCGGTATTGTAAACCAATTGAAAATGTTCAGTTAAAGTGGTGTAAATATATATTAGGTGTGGGGCAAAATACAACCAATAGTGCAGTTATGGGTGAACTCGGACGATATCCACTTAGTATTGGCAGAAGTCTAATCCGTATTAAATTTTGGAAACGTATTCTATAAATGTCATCTAATCGACCTGTTTACAAAGCCTATAGAGAGTCTGAAAAAATGGCACAGATAGGAAAACCATGTTTTGCTTTAGCTATTAAGAAATTATTAATTAAACACAATATGCATACTGTTTGGGAGAATAGGTTTATCTCCCAAATTATCGATGAAACAACGTTGTTAATTGGAAAGAAAGAGAGAGATTTTTATTTCAAAAGTTGGAAAGATGCTTTATTTGACGATGTTCGTAGATCCCCAAACAGTAGAAATAAGTTACGAACGTTTCGTTTCGTCAATTTAAAACAAATATTTTTTATGAGAATTATTTGGATATCGTTCGTGTTCCCCTGTACAGACAAGCTTTAACTAAACTCCGGTGCTCTAATCATAAGTTACACATTGAGACCGGTAGATATTATGGAACTCCAGTGGAAAATAGAACCTGCCAAATATGTATAGATGCTGTTGAAGATGAAACTCATTTTCTGGTAGTATGTCCAGCATATAACCATATTCGAAAACCGCTTTTTGATCAAATTAACCGCATTGAACCACAATTCGAGTTCCTTTCGCCTATCCGTAAACTTACATATATTTTTTCTCAGGATAACCATGAAATCATCCAAAGTATTGCAAGATTTGTATACACAGCTTTTCAGATTAGATATAATTTGTTAGTGTGAGTTCTCCAATAGATGAGTTGTATATGTGTGTGTATGTGTATATATATAATACTTTATTTTATTGAGGCGATTAAAGTCACGCCTGTAACTTTCGCATTGTAACCTGTTCCCCCAGGTTAGTGGGGTATATTTCTTTAGAGAAATGGAAATAAAATAATAATAATAATAATAATAATAATAATTTAAGTATCCCAAAATGCTATTGCGTCATAACTATAGTAACATATCGAGTGATGTCATTAGTCATACATAGAAAATAAAATAGAACAACAATACTGCCTATTTGGCAACTGTTGCAGGATGGGCACAAGAAAGTGATATATTTGTGCAAATATGATGTTACAAGGAAATAAAGTGTCAACAACAAGTAATGACAGGCAGCCAGTTGGTGATGGGATGATCACACACCACAGTAAACAATAGAAATTTGGAAATTGATTCCAAGTGAGTATGTAAAACCCAGACGAGGTATTAAGCTTGAGTGGAGAAAATTGGAAAGCTAGCTGCAAAGCAGAAATTAATAGCCATCGAGATTAAAATCAGCACAATTGTCAAATGCCTTCAGTACTATACTGGTTGACAATTGTGCATAATAATGAGTTCACATGACGATATATTAGTCATCTATCGTCCGATATCATAACAGACATGTCGTTTTGCAAGCACAGCATGAAATCTCGTGTCTCCGGCCCGGTTACACAACGGTTACATAGTGGTTATGAAGAATAACTGTGCGTAACCGTCAGGGTAACCGTCGCCTTACCATCAGCGAAATGACTCTTTGTCGTCCAGTCAGTCCAACGTATATCAACGGAAAGTTCTGAAAAAACGCCGATTTTCGTTCAACAATTATAACGTAAACTTCTAAATA
This sequence comes from Saccoglossus kowalevskii, assembly GCF_978046115.1. Lineage (NCBI taxonomy): Eukaryota > Metazoa > Hemichordata > Enteropneusta > Harrimaniidae > Saccoglossus > Saccoglossus kowalevskii. The sequence goes on from NC_140657.1 coordinate 10,620,203, forward strand.
GCCGATGTTATGAAAGAAACGTGAATGCAGAAATACACGCCATTTTACGTTGAAACTGAAATGACATATACAGCTGGGTAACCGATCATTACGTTAACGGTATACGGTGTATTGTGTTCTTCCTCGTCATGTAGGTGGAGTATGTACATTGTAAATTACATCACAGTGTGCAAGTTTCCACATAATCGTTTACAATTTAAAAAGTGTATTAGCTATATTGTTAAGTTGAGCGTTGACAGTTTCCATGTATGGCATGCATGTGTAAGCATTGTGACACTAAACAAGTTCGTTATAATTATTAAACGTGATTGAAACTGACCCGTATACTTTGATCTGTTACTGAAAGCAATTGAGAAATAGAGAACATAATAAAGTAGGTCCAGAATCGTATATAGCGCCCTCATACAGTTAGTTTTTAAATCGCCCGTTGAGTACCATTACTCAAGCGTCAAAAGACCGCCACCAACGACAAAAAAACACTGTCAAGGCTTGAAGATTTTATGTACCCCAAACGCAACCAGACGTGCTCAGCTCCAATACATCACGCTCCTTGTACGTCTTTGCGACATTTTATGTTTAAAATCTAGTTGAGCTATAATAGAACACAATTCATCATATTTTACGTTTTCGTAAGGGGTGCACTTGACCTTGTCACACTTTGTTGATACAATGTTTCTAATCATGTAGATTACTTCAACAAAAATGATGTTACCACTTTGGCACCAAGTAAGATTTGTTTTCTCAGAGGTGACTGAACTTATAAACATACTGTTGATTAACCTTTGATTAAAACAACCAATGAAAGTTAGTAAAATAATGACAGTGTTTGACGGTTGTGTGCGAGTTTATGTTGTACGTAATTCCTTCTCAGCCAAGTCACTTTTGAGTACACATTGATGTTTACATGTTTTGATAAGTTTACTGACATCTCCCATAAGTCTCACATTCTCTTTGTTGAGAGAATTGCTATGCTTGTACCAGCCGGTGAGTTACATGACGTGTTTGGTTGCGTATGTCCTCGTTTAAAGATATGAATAATTCGTTACTACAAAATCGATATCGATTTTTACGGCAAATAAAACAAAATATTATACTATATACATGTAACTTGTGCGTGGTTTCGAGTTTTTAAATAAATAATGTTGTTAAAAACTGTTGTAAATAGCATTTCCGAGCTACGTTTTTCGGCGTATACGGAAATCAATATATGCATTTCAGGTTAAAATGAAATGTTTAAAATGCATAACATTGTTATTGAATTACACAGTTACTGTCAATTACCAAGTTTAAAAAGACTGGGTATGCCTACGAATTTGTTATGTTTAAGATATTAGACCTGTAAATGCATAACAGCTCACTACATGTAAAACTTAATGTAGATGCATCATGATCCCATTACACGTGTTCAATGTATATGCTAACAAAATTGTGTGATTTAATGAGTATAAAACAAATTCATGTGCAGATGTCTGATAAAATGTCTGATGTGTTAAGTCATTATAAATAACAAAACCAGTCTTTAAAAGAAAAAAATCTCTCAAAGCAACACATTTGGTCAATCACAGCCTACAACAAAAAGTAGCAAGTAGAAAAACATGAAACCTTAATTAATAGTCTGAAGAAACAGTTAACTAAGAAAGTTGAAAACTGCACAGTGTATAGACTTCATCATGGAACACTTATGTCCGGCACAAAATAGGCGCCTACAAAAGGCTCTTTCCCTACTGAAAAATGAACTGTAAGCTTTAAAGCAAGAGAAGCTAAATGCAAAATGAAACAACTAAGGGCAGAAAACAAATCCCTTTACCATGAAAGAGACAGTTTATTGTCAATGTTGAGGAACTAAAAGTATTTGATGAGGACATAAAGGCCTATACGCCAGCCCCCATGCAGTGTATTATGAATCTTGGCAGTAAAAACGTTGCCAGTGGTAAGATGAGCGAGGTAATTGCTGAAGTTCTGACAGTGTGTGGTAAAAAGGCAAACCATTGATAACATCATGTCGTCAGTGATGAACAGAAGACTGCATTTGTGCTTGGACTTGGGGAAATTGAAAGTAAAATATCAAGAACACTACTCAGCACTCTCCAGATGATCCTGATAGACATCAGTGGAGTTTCAAGTAGTTTTGTGGGCAAGACCATTACAAGTCGCATGAAAAACACCATGAGTGACCGAGCTAGTAACAGTTTTCAATGAGCTGCTTGAGGCATATCGCAGAGAAATTCTTCCAGATATTACCGGTACATATAACTGGAATGACCTGAATGAGGAAGAACAGGAAATTGGCTCCATAAGGACATCATGTTTGGAGCTCTCATGGATGAGATTTGCCTGCCCCTTGCTCAATCCATTTTTCTGGGGCTATCCACTTTGATACAACGTGCTGCTAGTGGCCAACTATCAGGTGGTGTATTTCATCAGCCATCGGATAGCCTCAGAACTTCCACCAAATTAGTTCTACCAAATTAGTTCTACAAAATGGCAGAATTTATCTTTGGTATTGTAAATTTCCTGTTGAGGTATAGACCTAATACCAGCATATTAGCCAATGAGTCTACATTATGTATTCAGTAAACAAAACAGGGGACTGGCTTAGGTCTCTAGCCCAACAGGAAAAAAGACAATTTACTCTCATCGTCCAAGAAAGATGGAAGAGAAACACAAATTTATAGAACGGTGTATAGAGCTTAAGAAAATGGGAATTGAAGCGTTGCACCAACCAAAAACAACTGCTGGAGGAAAAAAACAAAACGGTATTGAAAGAAAAAAAACAGACCTTGGCGACGACATGGTGTACTTCGGCAGTCGGTTGAGGAAGTCGCTGCTAAGTTGGGAGAAATGAACACAAAAAATGGAAAAAAAAAAGCCTTAACTACACAATTTAAAATTCAGAAAGTCAATGTTACAGCAATCTTCCACAGATCCCCAACTGTTTACCGTGTCCAAGAAACTGCCTTTTGACAAATATGTTCCAAAGACAATGCCTGAATTGACAGTGTGTAGAAACTTTAGTAAATTAAGCAAAAGCTTGTGGAGCCACATCAGAAATTGTGGATAGAAGAGTTCCACTCTTGGTTGGTAAACAGATGGATCATAAATTTGATGATGGCACAACTTATACAGGAACAGTGCCAGGATGTACATCATGGTACAACATCAAACGTGACCACTTTGATGCAATATATACATATCAGTTGCAAGATGATTACCAAGAGGGAAAATTAATATGGAACCAACTCTTTGAGTTAAGTAGTGATCCATCTGCATATACATGTGTACCTGGGGAAATGGCACATGTTATAACGCACAAATAACAGGCAAAAAATGTCACATTGCAACATTTATTTATTCAGCATTCACTACAGTAAAACGAGTTGAGCACATATATCTCTATATTTGTTAGTGTATAAAGGGTACACGATAGAGGGCGTGTTTGTTCATATTTTAAGTGTAATAACCATTGTCATTTTTAAGTTATAACTCACTGTAATATCTCATCAAACTTACTTTGGTGTCAGATTCCTGTCACATTCTATCCATATAAAACTTCATTTCTTCATTCATGAATCCATTTGCTTGCACACCATCACAGTATATAAATATTGTGTTTATTAATTAATAAATTGGAAAAGAAATATAATCATTATAAAGTAATCTTCTATCTGAAGATCACTGTTTACATTGCTTGCTGGCTTACATCAAAAACAATTCCTAAATTCTAATAATACATTCATTTATTTCATAACCTACAGGTTGTAAATAACATTAAAGTTGTAAATACTGAGAAGATTTATCATTCCGTAAATCCTGGCTGTCCTGAATTGCATAAAGGTAATTACCATGATTCTGTTCTGCTAATGGTTGGTTTTAACCTTTGACCTAGCATGCATACATTGGTTATTTCTCAAATGTCTCAAATGTGTGGCACACCAGAAATCTGTCAGTATATTATTACGTTTTCTGCAGTTGTTATTTTTCCAAATTTTCAGGAATCTCATCACACAGCAGGTGGACATTTTACTGGGCAGACATGCCAGTTTCTATTCATTACCAAGGTCAAACTGTGGATATTATTATTGAACTATTGGTTAATTTCCAACATAAATAATTTGCATAACTTATTTGCATATGAATGGTCTGCCTTGCCTAATAATAGAATATATTTTCATTAACACACAATCGGAAATATATTACACAGTAACCATCTATAGTGTCAAGCGAGGATAAATATAATAATCACATTAATGGTACACAGATCATAAATTAAAGAGCGGCAGTCGTCGTGCCGCGTTCTGTTCGATATGGTACCCATAGCGACGTATACAACGCGTGTAAAATACATTGTTTATTTACATGAAATTCGAACACGCGCGGCGCTTTAAACAAGGTATACAGTACTGTTAATTATTTAAATTAGTTTATACTTGAACGAGATAGAGTTCACATAACGTAAAGTGTGTTCCAAATATCTTGACTCTGAGAGTAATAGTGGCTGATCACAGGATGGGAATACGACGACATTCAAACGTCGCTGATTCCAGTGCGTGATATTACAGGCTCAAGTCCGTCAGATATCGTCAGTTCCAGTAGATACTGTAAATGCAACGTTCGTCAGATGTTTCTAGTTCCAATAGGCCCAAAGTTAGTAGCACGGTTCTAAATCTCATTATGTAGAACGTAGGTCCAATACGTGGCACTATTCAATAAAGTATACAATGATGCGATAATATACAGTAATAGCTACATACAATTCTCAGTATTTCGTACAATTTCGTCATAGATGTACATACGTAGTTATCCAGTCTAAGCACAAACAAACTCATGCTTCATTGTAAATGTTGTAATAAATACATAAATTAACAATATTAATAATGTAAAAAATACAAGAATGTTGCACTCACAATGGTCAATGTTTCTCTATACAGACGAGCCCCTGAAGCATAGATTGCTGAGTCTGTAAAAAATTTCCTCCTGTAAAACGCTGGCTCTCAACAACACCGGCAACAATTTCCCTACAATGGCCCCAGCTTATATCTAGACGTGTGTGTCTCAGGCTCCCCGTGGTAAACGTGTTGGCTTGTCTCTTTCAGTTTGCACACTGACGACTAACAGGCAGTTCTGCTACTTTGGCATCCCGAGTCAGAGTGACATGTCCTCCGACCACACCCCGCAAAAACAACAAAAGAATTTTGAATACATTAAATACAACATACTATCCGTTCCTGCATTCACTACATGCACCTGCACACTAATTGCAAGACGGATTCTCGCGTGACACACATGTGGTATTAAGGTAGAGATGCAGGTTCGTGGGCACTTGGGAGTTATTTTTTTCCTTTTTATTATCCAAACAGTCTAGGCTATAGACTGTTAAAATTTTGTAGAATTGTGAATAGTGGAACATACTCAAAAAACGATTTTAAAATATAGATAACAGGTGCAAACATTCTTTCCTTTGAATGCTTAGCAAGATTTAGCAAGGTTGTACATAAATAATAAAAAAGAAACATGGTGAAAAAAGAAATGACGGGATCTCCATACTTTGCACGATATTTAACCTTTAACAAAACGATAATACATTTAAATTTGGAACTGTTACAGCCATTTTAATTATGAGCATTAGCAAACTTCTTACTGAGTGAATTGTTATGCAAATTAGCAATTATCTCAGCTTCTTTTTAGTGCAAAAAATAGCTCATAGACGTTTTGAAATTTTCACAAATGATTGACAATGTGTTTATCTTCAAAACGCCGTCGGGAAATTGTTTTTGGTTGAACAGTATTACAACAATCGTACAGACAACTAGCCTGGGTGTTAATTTATGCATAAACTTGAAGTAGTGAAATTTGACCTGCTGCCCTGCAAAATTGACAACCAGTAGACAATTTTCAGGACGGCACTTTCTTCATAGTAAACAGATGTACCCATATATCAATTTTGACAGGAAACGGAAGCATGGTTTAAAAGCAAAATTTTTTTGAAATCACTTTTGACCAAAAAAGCACATTTTTATGCATATTTCAAACTACAGTGTCCATAGAAAAAATACTAAGAAAATTTTAAAATTCATACAATAAGCTTTCCGAAAATATGTAGTTTTGTGGACAAGGGAGGTCATCTTGGTTTCCTAATTAATTAATTAAAATACCTGCCAGGTAAACTGCATCTCTACCTTAATATGATCGCTAGACTTCCTGCCGGCCACACTACATTTTGAGAATATTGCATTTAGGCTATACTGCACTGTTACCAAAAAAAACACTGTGCAACCTTCTAATGGAACAATTACGGTACTTATTATAAAATCAGCATTTTCTTTTTGGGGGGTGATCTCTAAGCCAGTGCTGCTAAAAGCAGTGGAATATCTAGCATAACAATGTTTTAAGTTATCAGTGAAACCATGCGTTGTCTGTGACAGTTTGATAACACAGTGTTATATTTAGTCCCCGTTCGGACGTAGTCTGAAAACGGGGACTTATGTTTTGCCCTGTGTGTGTGCGTGCGTGCGTGCGTGCGTGATCACCTGTATCTCGAACATGCATGGACCGATTAAGTTCAAACTTCACTTATACATCACACATTATATGGGACATATGCACATGCATTTTTTTCATGATCCGATTAACAATAGCCGAATAGCGGCCATTTTAAGGCCGAAAATGCATCAAAAAAGCACATTTTCACCATTCCGGACCCGGATCTCAGTTATGCATGAACAGATTTTGTTCAAATTTGGTACATACATTAAACATAATAGGACCTTGATGCACATCATTTTTTTTTTCGGATCAAGTTCGAAATGGCCGACTGGCGGCCATTTTGTTTTAAAGAATTCAGTTCTGGATCCGTATCCGAGACATGTCTGGATTGATCAAGTTCAAACTTCACACACACATGGTACATCATGTCACAAATAGATATGTGCATTTGTTTCATGATCCGCTTAACAATAGCTGAATGATGGTCATTTTAAGGCCGAAAATGCATCAAAATCGCGTATTTTCACAATTCCGGAACCGGATCTCAGTCATGCATGGATGGATTTTGTTCAGATTTAGTACAATGTGTTGTACATATGCAGGTGCATTTCGGTCATGATCTGCTTTGAATGTATATGTCACTCAAATATGAACGGAACGGGGACGTGTCATTGACAATGACTTGTTTGACAAATGGAGCCATGTTGGCACAGTAGTGGTAGAGGTGATACCTTGTGTTAAATTTGAATCATGTTTTGATGTTTTCATGTTGTATTTTGGATTGATGCCATCTTGCCAAAAGCAATGGCACACAACTAATACCTAGTGTTCAATTTGCATCATGTTTTAGGTTAATCACGGGAGACATGTTCTAATATTGAAATAAAAGTTTATGTTCAGTTCACTGTTGCAAATTCAGAATCTTCATCTATTTACCCCAATTTAAGCGTCTACATTATTCTATAAACAATTTTCAAAGTATTTCAATTGTGCAGTTACTGAACTTGTTAGTCCCCGTTTCGAATGGTGCCTGAAAACGGATACTATTAATTTGGGTTCAGTTCATCTGGAGCCATTTCTCAGACATCACGTTGACCGGTATCATTCAAACACACAGACAGCCCATCAATTTTCGTCACCATTCTATCAAAAAAGGCTGACTGGCTGCCATTTTGTTTTCATGTCCATGCCGATTTCTCACTAATATGCTGGAAGGATTCAGTTGAAAGTTTGTACACAGATGATGGGTATTAAGCACCATGTGCTGGTATGTGATTCGATCAAATTGGTAGTCATTTTGATTAAAAATGTAAAATCAAAGTCTGTAAATGTATTCAGAACTACTACTTGGAGATGAACTGTGAATAGACCATATTTCATTTCATGTAAGCTCATGTGAGATCTGCCTTTTAGTCTTGGCAACCAATAGTTGTTACGTGACAATAAAAAACACTTTTATCGCATGTATAGACACAATTTCGCTCATTGACAATTTTGTTCAAAATTCTTTTGGTTGCTGATTGAAGCATTTTGTTATTAAATACAGATATGCTTGTTATTTGTGCCATTGACAAATATCAGTTTGTATGCCTTTCATCACAGTGCGTCAATCGTTGAGGAACAGTGTTTTCATCAGATTCCAACCCCTAAATCTTCAAGGCAAAATGTACCTAATTCAAAAAAAAAAAACATTTTAGATATTTAAAATGCATTTCATCATGCAGAAAATCTCACTTGTATTTCCAACCTTCATGCTCATAAAAATCTTCCATACAATTCTAAAAATTTAGTGAAATCGTTCAGTGTGTTGATGCAATGTTGAAAATCTGCAACAGCACTGACTGAAATAGTCCTCAGCTCTATTAGTTTACCATGTCTGTCTGTCTGTTCTACGGATACCTCAAATATGGATTAGTTTTCCGTTTTCCTCTGTCAATTCTTTCATATTAACATCATAGATACTTGAGAGTGGTCCTCTATAAAGTTGTTCAAATCAAGTTAAAAAATTCAATGAATATTTTGTCATTTTTGGTCAAATGACATTTTTGAGCTCTTTCAGGACTGGTGGTATGTAGTAGTATGTATTATGTAGTATTATACTCAAAGATAAAAGTGAAAATTAGTGCACTCGTGCCCACAAATAAATTTGATAGTAATATCGAAGAATAACACTGGCAGGTAGAATATATTATATGAATTGCATTTACATTAATGAATATTTTCTTGCCTGATGAAAATGAAATTATTACAGCTCATATTTGGCAAATTTACACAAGCATTCCAAATTTACACTTTAAAAGGAAAAAAACATTATATTTCTAGGTTGTTCTAATTGTAGCTTGTGGGGTCGCACTGAAAATGTTATTTATAAAGTGTAGAGAACACAAAAGCTACTTGAAAATTGAATGCAAAGTAATTTTGATTGTGTGCAAAAACTGAAAAATAAAACATGAATTGATGATCATTTTAGGCCTTGCACCAGTGGTAATGTATATCAGTGTCATGGTAACTAGGGTGCCTTTTGCATGCAGTTCACTCAAGAGGATCTGGAAATTTAGGTTGTCCTGTTGAAAACACGAGAAATATAAGTAAACTTGTGTCCTGACTGGTGCTCTACATTGTAGTAGACATGTTGTCACGGGACAGTGTTGTATGCTGGTTGTCAATAGGTGGTTGTGAAAAACACAAAATTTAATAAACGCGCGAGACGTTGAGAAGAAAAATACTTACCAATACAGTAACATTTTCGTCACCCAATTCTGAAATTTATTTTAGAGCTCACTTGTGCTTGCCTGTGTCCCACTTCGATCATCATTTTGGATAACGTGTACTTTGGACTGCAGCAGTTGTCAACCCAACTAACACTCTCTTTCTTGGATTGTCATCACGTGAACAACGTTTATAAGATTCAACTTGTTTTATTGACTTATCTATTTAGCAAAACGGATTCTATAAGAAGGCAATTTTCTGTGGCGACAAGTTGTGCTGCATAACATAGAAGGTATATGAAAAATGACAAACGATTGATGAAAAGTGATTTCATTCGTTTGACAGAAACATGGTTGACCCGTGTAGATTCGTAAGACGAATTGGAGCTAAGTGCCCTTCACAACAAACCTAGATCGTTATCCTATGATACATCTGAAGAGGTCGCGTATGATTTGAAGCATCAACCCCATGTATTAGTGGGAGTTAATACCATTAGAAATTAATATATTGAAATCTGTCCACCACGAATTGTACTTGGCATTTTATTAAATGGCGCACGTTCTACAGTGGCTATTCACTACAGACACCAATATTCAGAAGAAACTTATTAAACTTGAGTTTAATGGAAGAAGAATCATTATTCTTTGCGATTTACGTAAGTTGAATTAAGGTATAAGATTTAAACAAAGTGCTACACAGCACAGACAGTGAATTTCAAAAGTACTGGCAATTGAATATGATTGTACAGTATGCACACTTAGCAGCATACTATTAGAATTCTCCTGCACTAATTGGCGGAGGGCTTGGGGTTGAATTTCACGAAAATATGCAGTAGGGAATTCAAATGCGCAAATGACGGTAACACTGTTTTTAATGCACATGTAGGTGACTAAACGTTTGAAATGGTAGGCTAAATTAGTTCCTTACCACACTTTAGAGAAATTGCAGGTAATTCATTTACATTATTTTTTGGTTGCCTCCAAATCATAGTCTTGAATTAAGCCATCAACAATAATTGATGCAATAATTCTCGTGAGATTTGATAAATAAATCTATTTTCTGATCCTAAGTGTTTGACAGTTAATCAAATGTACCATGCAAAGAATCATTGGCAAACCATTGTTTGACTTATCGAGGCATGACTATCAAAGAGTCACTGTCAATATTTCATATAACATGTGCTTGTACATGTGTAATTGTATGCCAGAATGTTCCAAGAACACCAGAAGTATAATAATGGTAATATGAGGCTATTACGAGGATACCTCAAAATATGCACGAAGACAGTACAGCGGTAGTATCCACTGACCCTCGGTGGAGGTCAACGTGATGGCGTACTGTCTTAGTGCATGATTTGAGGTATTCTCGTAATAACCTTATTATTATACAAGGATATATGGGAATGCAGAAATCCAAACAATTTAGAACATAATCAGCGAACTTCTTTGTGTCGAGCCCTGGTGGCAGCCATGTTTTTGTTTTATTATTAGAGGACGCTTATGTGCGATTTGCATTTCCTTATATGGTAGGATGAAAATACCCCGAACAATTCCTGTTTCAAATATGTTGAGACTATATTATCAGACAGCTAACTTAAACATTAGGACCATATGAGTAAAATGCTGCTGTATCACCAGCTTAACTTTATATTGACGTTATCATAACCCCAATATAAACTCTCGCTTCTGTACTTCTTGAAAATACATAAGACCAACGATTGCATACTGAAATACAAGTACAACATGCAATCGGGGGTTGTAAAACCTAAGTGCAGGCATATTGCAGATGCAATGTCATTAAACTGTTTCGAAAATCATTTCTGAGAGATGGCATCATTGCAGTTCCAAGTTTCAGCGTGACCACTTTGACGGACGCTGACATGTCAACATGCTGCAACTAGCTTGCCAGGCAGGAACCCCAGTATCACGTTGAATAAATCAGTGAAATGAAGTAGTAAAAGTTTATCAGATGCTTATCAAAAATGTATTTGTTTTCTGTTATTTCCATGGAATTGGGCCATCTCAACTGCCTCATGTTGTTGTACTTTGCTTTGGCTCATACTCTTGCATGGTGCATCTTACAGCCATCTCATACATACACTCTGTCTTTTGCTTTTTACATTACAAAATACTGAACACCACTGTGATGTTTACAATTATAAAGACACTCCAAAACTTTGCCATACATTTGCAAGTCGGCAGGCTGTTCTACGCCCAAGGAGGCGTTATACCATTTGTTGATAGAACGTTCAAAATCAGTTAATAAGGTTCCATAATGTACGCATCATACAATAGACAATTGTTTTAATCAGTAAACCCACCATTAAAAACAGGAAATGAGCGGATTGACTTGAAAGTCACAGTCACATTGACTATGCGAAATCAAAGAAATGTTACAATTGTTATATATATGTATATACATATTTTAGTATTTAACAATCTGCAATTGGATTGCAAACAAAAGGCATATACACAAGTGTGGCATGATTGATTTTTTTGAGATAATTGACCATATATGGTCATAGATTATGTTAGCCATTTCTCGGGGTAGGCATATAAAAGTAAAAACTTCAGTTTTCTGGCTAGTTGCAAGTGATAAAATGAACATGCTCACAAGTATTCATCTATATGATGAATTCCCTCATGGAGTTTCCTTGATATAACATTTAACAAAGCAGTATTGCGGGTTTTTAAAATGAGACGTGAAAACATTAACAAATGGACAAATTAATTACATTTTTAAATTGCATCTTCAATACATATCCACACATGCGGTCTGGAAGATGCAATTCATCCATAATGTAGATACAATAATACAAATCATCAAGTTATACACCACAATTTCAACAAAATAATTTTATTTTCTCGTCTGATACAAATTGCGACACTCGTGGTCCTGTGACCATGGTTTAAACTGTACATTCATATGAAAATTGTCAATAGACTCGTTTGGATGATCAATGCAAATTACCTTATTCCAATTATAATGTATTCAACGTGGAGCGATAGATGTTGAATTATTCATGCGCAAACAACAATGCGTGCAAATGACAATGCATGATGTATTTATTATTTTACACAGCTATCCAGCCAGATGTTCTTGGTATAACTCGGTTATTGCATGTCGATTTAGAAGTTTATAATTACTATAATTGTAAACCCACTTCAACACTAATTCTGAATATAAATACATGTGTTCATTCACAAAGTAAAGTTTTACGAAATAGTATGAAACCATGCAACTCGAGATGATACGCTGTCACGGCAATGACAGGTTGCAGTGTTGATTTTATTAAACTAAAGCAGTGCTACGGCCGGTAAGTACACGATAATCTCTTGAATATATGTAATAGATCAACTTCCACTTTTTCGGATCTAAAATAAAAAACAATAAACAAATTAATGTTAAAGGTAGAGTTTGTACTGAGAAAACAAATGAGACAAATTTATAAAATAAATTAATAGGGTCTGAAATTGACTGAATAATTAAGAATGAATCTCTATACTCGCATTTTATAATCGTGCAAATCGCGTCTCTAACTCGGTATGTTATATCTTAGTCTACTGTTTTAAAGCAGTAAACGCTTTGCATTAATTTGAAAAAAAAAGAAAACTTCCTAATATAGGTTGCTGTAACACATCCCTATTAATTCTCGATTGTTATACATGCCTCAAATTAATGAACGATAATTCACTGTCTGACGTCAGAACCGGTTACTTTTGATCGACAATCAATTAGTAAGCGTTTTTTTTCCAAAAGAATTTAGCTTGTCTGCTAACAAATATAAATAAAAAGAAAAAATGCAACATGCAACGAACTTACCAAACTATTGTCCCTGTGTAGTCTTGTAGTATAATTTCAACAGCTTGAACTCGTCTAATGAGATCCGTTCATCCCCTGTAAAATATAAACTCATTATATTCTCTCTTCGCTTTGCTATACCTTGTATGAGATGCAGAATGTGTGCCCTCATCGGTGAAAAAGAAGCCTGCGTTTTTGTTAATCCCTTTGCACGTCAAAGTCAAATTTCTGTCACCAATCAAAATGTAGTTTTACATATTTTTAAAAAAAGAATATTATTCTACAGTTTTGCTCAGACGAATTATATATAAACAGATTGAGAAGATCAACCATGCACAGATTATATTACTTTATGACTGATCCAAACTTTAAGAAAAAGATCAATATTCCGCCACAATGACGTTTTTCTCACAAATACCTGAAATTAAAATAAAATATTACCTCATAATACGTGTAGATGTTAATTTGTGTTAAATAAAACAACAAGGGAAATAGCATTACTGCTGTGAGTTTATTTTTACTGATTGCGGTATAGGTAATTGTACGCCCTCTGTCAGAGTGTTTACAGTGTTGGTGGAATATTGTGACAATTTACAAGATTCTTTATAATTGTGAAAATTAAACACAACAATTGCCTATTTACGCCACGCAAGTTGCGAAATTGTAGACACAGATGGCATCACGCTGACACTACAGAACTCAACTTATAAGAATATCAAACGATTTACAATAATTTCGAAGGGATACCTTGAGGAACTACCTCTCTAATTATGATAGTTGAAGTCGTGGGTTCAGCCCCCACACTTCGCCAACTTGTTCAATTGTCAAAGAAGACCTAAATGCAACACTTCTCTGTCGACACAGCGCCCTCTTTTGGTTATTGAATTCTTGTCATATCAAGTAACCTGTTGACACCCGTTTGAATTGCACCACACATGGTGAGTATTTCCGGTGATAACTTAAATCAACACAGCGGAATACGTGCCTAAAACAACGTTTATATCTTTATACTACTCTTGGTAATATTCATGTGTGCATTCATATTCGCCTCTCTGTCACGGTGCATGCGGACGAGTAAACAACCACAGTTCATACAAATGGATTTTGTTAACGCAACACATATATAAAGAAATGTGCTACTCTTACAATACTAACAAGGAAGCGGTACGACTAGGCACTTCGTAGAGACAGACCACATATCCAATAACATCAGTTATTGTGGTTTTTGCTGTAATTACACCTATTCGAGTAATGTTTTTTATTATTATGTTTTACGGTAAACATTGAATTATTATTAAGCAAATAGCTATGTGTATTTCAAAAAGTTAACCCTACGTATTGCGGGCTTGTTCACTGAACCATTTAATTTAAACATTTTCTAAATTATCGTGTTTTTACAAATATAAACGCCACAGTTAATGGCGAAAGCTGTAAGTTTACCTATACACGTATGTTAAAACTACCACATGAACGTTACATACCGTCAATGTCGATAGCTTCCAACATCTCTGCGAAATTCGAGATGCTTCCCTTCTGACGTTTCCATTCTTGAACTTCAATGAAAGAGTTCTTGTCCATGTTTAATTTATTGAACACCTGTTCTGGGTCTGGCACGGCGTTACGGGGCATGGCAGCGGCGCCTCTCTTGAACCTGTGACGAAACAGACACGTGATATGCAAACGACATGTATGAAACCCGATGATTGTTCGTCGTGTGATTTGATTGGACGCTAACAAAGAGTCTGCAGGTCTAAAATATTCCTATAGATAGGTAATGCTGATAAATGATTTTGCCGAGTTGTGGAAACTAAATGGCTCAAGTCAGCAAATTTCTTCAAAATCAAAAATAACTAAATTGGGTAAAAAAACATTATGTACCACTTTTGCCCTAATTCTGAGCAAAAATAGAGTGTCATTCAATTGAACAAAGACAAGTGAAAATTATGGTCGCCAGTTTGCCAGTTTGAGACAAAGTGACTCATCATACATGAAGTCAAAACTGAGCAGTGCATTTTTTGAATATAAGAAAGAGTGCATTAGCATACATGCAATGGTCGGGTTTACCGCGACCAATGTCAATTTATAAAAAAATGAGCAGACCCCCCCCCCCCATGCAAAATTCCGTGTCGCCGCCTCTGTATACGTTCAATGACTGCGTTCACAGGACACTGCTTGCGTCGTGCCATTGTTTACACTGAAGGAATGTGTTGCTCACTGTACAACAATAACGCGAATAATATGACATGGAATGTTTATATTAAATATTATTTGTGAAGAAATAATAATTTGTGATATATTTATCTGTTGCATTTGTTTTTGGTCGTGGTCACGATTGGTCACTGCCTATCGAATCAGAGTAATTGGTTGGTGAATACATTTACTAGTCTAAGCC
Source organism: Saccoglossus kowalevskii (assembly GCF_978046115.1). Classification (NCBI taxonomy): domain Eukaryota; kingdom Metazoa; phylum Hemichordata; class Enteropneusta; family Harrimaniidae; genus Saccoglossus; species Saccoglossus kowalevskii. The sequence goes on from NC_140657.1 coordinate 10,635,588, forward strand.
GCCGGCCGTTAATGTAATGCGGATCAAATAATTGCCGTCACTCGGTTAGAATCATAAATTATTTACCTGATAGTAACACCGACGCCGACTGATTCAGTGGCAGGGTCGTATGTTGGGTACACTTCAGCGTTGTCGCCCACGTCCCATGCAGGGGTTCGACCCGACGAAGATGAGCAGGCATTCACTATAGCAATAGACATGGCAACCACAACAGCACTGATGATGAACACTTTCGTGGCCATGGTAACTGGAAAATAAAACGTGCATAACTTTAGTCAATAACGACCATCAAGCTATCGGCAACACCAGAAACGTGACGCCGTGGGAATGTGTTCGTTACAATGATGTACATCCCAAAACAAACGGTAAACAATATTGTGAATAACTTACCAAGAGGTAAAATTAGATACTCGACTTTTCTTCAATATAGTTGACACAGTCGTGTAAGATGGAATTATGATCTGTCTTCTAGCAGCCACCTCCTTATATACACTACCAAGTCCCGGAGTTCCGGTAACACGTACACAATTTTCACTGGAAACGCTCTGGCAGATTTCCACACATGTCGAGGAAACAACAATTTCGTGGAAATATAACGAAATAAGATCCATACGATATTAATTATATCCAAAGCTTGACCTTGGTGTATTCCAGTTAAAATGTGTGCACGTAGGTCATCTAGATCACGATGTTTGCAAATGGATTTTAAATTAAGTTAAGTTGCGGAGACGAGTTTTTGTTTTTCCACATATTCATAGTCGTATTAGGGTTGATCATATAATCTGGGAAGGAAGTAGATTTGAAAACAAATACCGGTATACGTCCCGTGTTCTCACTAGAATTAAAAAGTTAAGAATCTCATAACCGTGCGTTCACACCAGTAATTCTTACAAGAGGCGTAACTATGACGACCACCGGATAATGCACACAATGGCACCGACTCGTAGATTGGCAATGTTTTAGTCGACCTTGTTTTTCGATCTGTTGCACTTTTTTAATCGAGCGTCATGTAGATCATGTAACATGTCATAATATACACGTGTTGGTACATGGAAGTAATATCTTGTTTGCTGTGCGTTGGAACCAATCGGCATATTTTGAGTTTAACAACGTATACAGGTCAATATAACAATCTAAACTGTCGTGAAATTTGATACACATTGCCAGCTTTCCAACTTTGAAATGAAATAAACTTAGGCTTTTCACAACCAGTTCCCTCTTTTCAACACAAATTCACTAAATAGTTCCGTTCAGTAGTCTGCACTTTCCTTCAGAAGATTGGGGCAGAAATATCAAAATTTTTGTAATTTTCGATAATATTGAAGAAATTAAGAAAAAAGTGCAGACAAAATTGAACGACAAAGTCTTGTGGTTAAAAAGGTTAAATACAGTAGGCACTCAGAATCACTTTTAGACGCCAATGCACATTTACGAATGGTCACCGGTGCTGTCTCCAATGTATTTAAACTTATTAACACCGGCGTAACCTGATATTATCGGTTTTTCCACCAGTGTAAAATTTGCGTTGCGTTGTTGACCTGATTGCAACAAGTCGAGCGAAATGTGAGAGTCTAAACGTGGAATAATTTATTGTAGACTCTATAAACTTTAGTTGCCTATCGCATTTCAGTGTCACGTGACACGTCTCTGGACATTATTTTCACAAACTGAAGTAGTAGCCGTTTGGCGAACAAATGTTTGTTCACGTATTCACTATAATATTATTGTTTGGTCATATGAGGGGAGGATGTTTTGACACAAATACACGGTTTTCGCTGGAAATGCTTTTCACGTTATTCATTCATTTCAACGAAACGGCAATTTCCTGTAAATAAATGTACAAAATATATACTTTTCCGGCCAGATACTGGGTGCCCGTTAAAGATTGTGTGTTTTATTTGTTTTTATAATTATATATATTGGACCATTTTATAAAATAACTGAGTCCGTCATTCACCGATTTAAAATAAAATTCTCACTGGATTCAAATATGGCCCTACATTCTTTAGATCGAGTGTGGATACATATTCGTTACTGTTGTAGCTTGATGTGAATGTGTAGCGGCTAGTGTGGTGTATATTCACGTATGGCAGGTTGTGTTGCAGCTATCGCGAATAACGAACTTGGTCTGTAAATACGAATTAAGAGTTTTTGAAGTTCAACTTGGTATGGGGTACACATTGACGGGTTGTCTCTACTACTTGTCTACTACTTGAAGTGACAGTAGTATCAGGGGGGAGTTCTCTCCTCTCGGGTTCTCCACACTTGTCAGGGGGGAATCTCGTCTCGTCTCTATATCTCGTCCCCTTGAGATGCGGGATCGGGAAAGTTACTTAAGCTTTACAGTCAAATAAGACACACACAACGAAATACGTTTCAACTCTCGTCTTAGTCGTCCAGTCAAGTACTCTATAGTAGATGAATCATTTACTTTCAATGGTTGTGTTTTGGGTGAAAGCGTGCTCGTATTTCCTCTATATTTAGCGGGTGATGTTTTTGAAAACAACCACAGTGACCAAACTTCAATTTTCTAGCGTATTTTGTTATACTCACTCCAAGTTTAGTGTTGACACCCACACCACATTGACACTCGTATGTATGGACAGATAGTGAACGCTAACAGTTGATTCAGATGTCAAGGTAATCCACATATTTTGGTTTGATTGTCTGTGAATGAAAACAACATTCCGAGTTGTAAATGTTATCAGAACACAAATCAAAGGAAGAAAGACAAATATATAGGCTCTATTTATTGGAACTCGACATTCTTCACAAGATTTATTAGTTTGTCGCTGGCACATCAATCGAACCTAAGAATGAAGTTTGGTCATGAATGCCATCGAAATGTAAAATTAAGTCATTTGCCGGACGAAAGTAGGGGAAATCCCTAAAACGTGAAAGAGTTTATTGTCCATTCATAAAAGTATCGTATGTCAGTATCATGTAATATACACCCTTGGTATCACGCATACAAACCATATGCCATGTCTATTTCGATAACACATGTGTTGTTTTGTACACATAGTAATGTTAAACATTAACCATTAGAAACTCGGAGGATAGATTTGGGATAAAATAACATTCACACAAAAAGAAAGAAAAAGGCAGATGAAATTTGACAGCAACATCTTCATGAAAAGATATTCTTGCTCAAAAGAGAATAAAAGAAAATAATTCGGACACTTTTCCTACCCGCCTCCCCTTCCAGCCATTCAATTGACCACTTCATAGTTGTAAATATTTAATCATTACAATGCAGTTATTCACATTTAATTATTTGGTCATATGTACGAGCGGTGGGTCATCAACGCCACCGCTGACAGTATCATCCATTGCTAGCATCAACGCCACCGCTGACACTATCATTCACTGCTAGCATCAAGCAAGTTTATTCGATTACGTCGTGCCACGTGAGAAATAACATCAACGCATGAACTTATAATATGAATTTGCTTCAAATCTATTCTTTAAATAAATACATTAGTTCGCTATTCACATCACGTTATAAATCACAATTTTTCTGATGTTGACAGAACCCAACCATGGTTTTATTATTTTATTGAATAATTTAGTGTATATTACGAACGATTAATTGGGCGCAAACTATATCGTGATATGTCCCGTCGCAATGTACGTATTTGTGAGCATACCATTATTTCAGAATGGAGTTAGCATTTGCGAGCAGTTTATATATTTCCTGTGTAGTATGTGGCACTTTTTTGTGTTAGTATTTTTTTTCTTTAATCCGAATTTATTTCCCAGCTCCTAGAAGCGAGGTTATTTGTAGATATGTTGGCGATCGCCACTGTGTCTGCGGAAGTACTATGGGAGATTGCATGATGGGAGTGAAAATTCTTTTGATCTATAAACTAATTTTAGAAAAGTGACAACTAAAGTGACTGTTTTAAATAAAATGAAATTTGGATCTAATAATTAAAGGAAATTGAGCTGGTGTGAAAGTGCAGTAAATTTAGCCAGAATGCAAGGTCAGAATCCGGGATCAAAATACGTCACAATACATCCATCAAGGCGGTTGCAAAGTGTCAACAACTATGGACGAGGTAAGAGACTTCCTTTGCAGTTTGCGTGAATGGCCGGGGAGAAAAATTCATGCAAATTCTGTGCTTCAGTAACAGTATTTGCTACTTTTTGTGCAATGCTGCCAAAAGACATGTCCTTCTAGTAAACAAAACAACCTTGGGACGTTTATCTTGAGAAATTCGGGTTTATACAACACTTACTTGTTACTATCAAGAAGGTTTAATGTCTTGTTTGTATTTGCACAATGTGAATGAGGGGTTTATTGTCAAAATATATACAGTTGCTTGTATGCCTATTGAAACTATACAAAATTCGACCAATGCACATCTGTTTCATGTGTTAAAAGAACATTGTGATGTTCTCATGGAATTGTTAAATCTTTGTATCATTCCCAACTGTCACCAAACTGTACGTTTTGACAACTTGTATGCACTTCTGGAACTTGTAATAATTTTCTGGAAACTGTACAGCAAATCACATATTTTCCTTATTAATTGTTCATAGTTTTTCTAAATTTCAGTTTTTATTGTTCATAATTATATACAGTAATAACATATTTTTCCGATTGTGTGCATGACAGCTTTGCCCACACACAAAAAGACAATAAGGATGATATGTACGGATATGTGTGAGTAACTATGTTTCATGGATTAATAGGCCACTTCTTTGCTTCAATTCCAACTACATTGTACATCTCTGGAAATATCACTTACTGTTTATCATCCATATTTTGATATCCCACAGTGTGTCGATTGCGTATCTTGAAAATTCTAACTACTGTTTCGCAAAATTTGACCAGCCTTGCTTCTACCAGTCATAAGCTTTCCGAAAATATATAGTTTTGTGGACAAGGGAGGTCATCTTGGTTTCCTAATTAACTATATAAATTACATGTCAAGTAAACTGCATCTCCCATATTGTCCTTCACAGTGAAGGTTAATGCAGATATATTGTAAATTACACAGAGGTAACATTACAATACATTTCCCTTCATATTCCCCTGTATTACATAACAATCTTTGAGCTGCGGCAGTTATGGTTCTACAACCATCACCAGTTCTCTTGTTATTCTTGTTTCTCTACATCCGTGTCGGATAATATTGTCCTCTTACCCTGTAAGAATAAATGACCTCCCAGCTTGAAGGTTGCGTCACATTCTAGATTGGAAGAACTCTGTGGGGGTCTTGTGATACCAAGAACGCGGTTGTTATCAACGTAAGTAAACTCGTTTACTTTGCTTATATATTGGATTTCATTTCCTTATTAGAGAAATTTCAATGTATACATTTAGTCAAAATGGGGGTACTGTTCAATCACGCGTAAGTATACTCTAAAAGATGCATTCCAAATGTGTACGATCTACAGGAACCTTTCACTGACTTGATAAGCACCATAAGGTATTTTACAGTGAAAATCAGCACAGTTCGACAATTAGATAGTGACACCGTATAAAAAGTGGTGTCTTGGCATAACACACGCTGACTCAAAGAAAGTCGGGGACAATGTAGCGCCGATTATTACAAACAAGGTTTACGTTGATTACTCAAAATGCAAGAAGTCATACTAGTCGTTGGTGTTGATAAACACGCTCCACTCATTTGACGATGTATGTATCGGTTGTAGCTTTGATAAGCTTCTAATTATTGTTTGAGTAAATCGTCAATCAGACAATGTTGCACGCTGCTCATGTTAAACAGTCGAGTTTAATCAATTTCCGCTGTAGCTACAGTTCATGAGAAGTCAAAACAAAATCCTGAAATCGAATTTAAAGTGAAATGACGTTGTTTCATTTGGTGATTAAACACCACGAGCTGCAGTGCTATTTTAAAGATTTGTTGTCAAACCATGTACAACAAAAGAGGTGAGAGGTGTGCAGATAACTCTCACACGTAGAGATACCATGTTCGACCAAAATGAGGTAACCCCTCGCTGTCTCCTTCCCTACACAACCTTATAAACTCTCCAATAAAATAAAACATGCGATCACCTAATCGCTGCAGCCGTTGGCATGATCACGTGATTACTAGAAATATGTCTCGCGACTAAAGCATTATGAAGTTGCCACTACTGAATACTATTCATAATGTCTGCTTTAAACATGCAAATTGTTTACCTAAATAATACAGCGACGTCGTGTAAACCCAAAGTGCGTACGTGATGCCATCATGGTAACACAGGGTTCAGCACAAAGTTAGAATGCAACTTTAATACCCTTTGACCTTTTGCATTGGTATATCATGTAAATTATAGATGGAATTACATACATAGATAAATTGTCTACGGGTGTAACGTTTGAACCACCTATCAGGCGACCAATTAAATTGTTGGTGTATCAGGGGGAATAAGATTCTCGGGGTAATCTATTATGTAATATCCTGGTTTAAAATTGTGCCACACGGCACGGTTTGTGTAGGTGGTATATGAATACGTTTTCTGGTCTAAGGGCATATGAACAAGAGGGGTAAGTACTATTTTTCAGCATCCACTACCCTTTTTGCGTACTCTCTCGCCCTTTCCGTACAAGTTGCATGAAGTTGAATAAAGATTTTGTAAATAATGTTATGCAGTATACATATTGTTACCCCATTTGACCCCAATTGTCGACATGACACACACTATCGACACATAAAGTAGCTATATATTTCCTTTCTCGTAGAGGGCGTTGCATCATTCTATATAGAACATATTAGAGCAAATTGCTACTTTGAGGACATGCATGATACACGGATCGACTTCTGTTGTCATGTGTTCCAACATGTTGATTGAAATAGACATGGTCGTTGATTCGAGTATCATGCATGGCCTTTACGGTATCCAGCTGCCTTCATGTGACAAAGCGCTGATTTGAAGTAGATGCCATAACTCTCTGAACTATATGTAATTGGGTGTGGGTCACCGACAACTCGGCGAGAATGAACAAGCGTTCCATACCTCTGATTGGTTAATGAAATTTGGCCAAAGTTACGCGTCTCTCGTGAGCTCCATTAACCAATCAGAACATTCAACATAAGAAATGCGTAAATTATCAAACGATCAGAATAAATCACAGAGAACAAAGCAAAATATTTGTTTTCTGGTTAAGAGAGGTCATTAATGTTTTTGAGAATAACTTAAGACGTTCAAGCCCTCGGCACGCGTTCAAAAATGTTCAATCCATTCAAATTTACTTTTGACAGAACAGAACATTTACCGATAAATATATAGTAGATAATATTAGTAACTATTTAAAATACCAAGACGTTTTGTGCAATGGTGCTTATTTATCAATAGCAGAAGAAAAAAATGACGAACAGAAAAATCAACAGAAATGTTGTGTTCGTGTTACTGTTACCTACATCACTGCAAGGTTGGGTAAAACTACACTCGGACAATCTATGTTATTATTTGAAAACTAACTGGGAAATTATGCTGTATCAGTGGAACTGTAATGGGTGGCTGTGCTCCATAAGCTCTTCTTGTGTCGATCATTAGTTGTGATTGTATTTTAGTCATTTTTGGTATATTTTGGGTCATTAAATTTGTTATTTTCAGATTTTTATCCACACAGAAGAACTGTGCTTCCTCCATAGATTAGCGTATCACAAATATGCGACGCCAAATGTCATCGCAAATAAAAATCGATAAAAGCAAAATACTTGTTCACATCGCACCATCGAATTTGCTTTCACCTTGCGGGTTTGTTGAGCAAAACGTATGCTGTTATTCATAACCACAGTTTTTTGAGTTGCAAGTGTTTTATGTTTGTTGGTGTGGGGTGTGTTTGGATATGCCATAGTTTGGTGCATTTTGCGTGCTGAACAGTCAAGAATTTGAGTTTTGATTTGGAGTCACCTTGAAACATTTCTGTGACGTCCATAGAACCAATGCATAACACAGCAAGGCATTACTTTTGAGCTGTGAAAGTGTCACACGATGATCACATCAGATTTATCTTGTACAAATGAAAGCCTATGGGGTACATTTTGTGGACGAAAAACAATAAATATCTCGAGATCTCGACTTATCTCGAAGTAAGACTAGTCGAGATCTCGAAATAGTAAGTGCAGACGACATCTATGACCGTGGATCACCTTGTTCATTGTTTTTTTTTTTTTTTTTTGTAATGTAAGAAGTAGTTGTTTTAATATTACTCTAGTATGCGAGTATGTCCATTAAAGCGGGGGATTCGTATCCTGCGCATGCGTCAGATGGCCATAGCGTTTCATTATTTACAGACAAGCGTCCACCCAAGAGCATTTGCGTTTTTAGCGTGTGTTATCGTCGCTCAGGACTCAATTCTCGCGCTTGCACAGGTAACGACCCCCCCCCCGCTTTAAGTTTGTTTGTATGCACTCGGTATGCATGGCTAATTGCCTGGTTCGTTTCTCATGTCACGCAAGGACCAAAACCAAACCAACATACCAAATATGACCAAGGTTTTTTACTCCCATGTGCGACGCACACAATGGGAGTCTTTGTGGTTACCCTGTCGGTATGTCTGTAAATTCTGTATGACTGTATCTCAAGTACCACTGGTCGGATTTTATTGAAAAACACTAGCTAATGTGTTTCTCAATTGATACTACATTTACTGTTAGTATTAATCTCCATGTCCTCTACAGAATATTCATTCCAATACTATAAAATTTAGAAAATAATAGTGCAGTAATATATATAAGTGAAATATTAGACGGATTTTTAAAAATCAATAAAACACTGCACTTGTCAGTTTTGTTTATTTATACTCAATTAAAAAAAACAATAATGATATAGCCCCGATACATTTCAGTGTCCTTATCGGGAACAAAAGGTTGAGTTGAGAGATTCTTTTGAATTGGTCGAAAGTATATTTTACTTTGCGGGGCTATGTTGGCTTTTAAGTCTGCAACATACCATGGATAATCGATTACATGTAAAGTTCATATACCGCTCAGAGCAATGCACATTCACGTGACTGGGGGAATCCTACTCAGTCTCCGTCCGGTAATTTTTCGTCAGAGGTCAACTTCTCCAATATCTTCTTGGACACTGCTGTAAAATCTCACACGAAGTGTCAAGTCCAAGTATTAATACTACGTGACGTTTCCTGGGTCGTACTACGGCTAGGCGGAATTAATACCTATCATTTTCACGTGCAAAACTTTATGCATCACCGACCCTAGTTATCCCCACCATCTGTCTTGCACATTACAGTGTCGGCTTCAACCCTCTCGTTAACAACTTGACTGGTAAAACAAAGTCGTTCCAAGATTGTTCCATTATGCAAGCCAGCGAGCACACTTACACAAACACATCAATGAAAAAGAGAGTGCTAAGAAAAAAGAGTAGTTGTCCATTATAAATTACCGCTTGTTCATAATATAATACGCCCTCTATATATTAGAATGTGTACCGCGTATTCTATTGAATGTCCTGTCAAACTATGCACATATAATTGAGTTTGTTCATAATATAATACGCCCTCTATATATTAGAATGTGTACCGCGTATTCTATTGAATGTCCTGTCAAACTATGCACATATAATTGAGTTTGTGCATAATATAATACGCCCTCTATATATTAGAATGTGTACCGCGTATTCTATTGAATGTCCTGTCAAACTATGCACATATAATTGAGTTTGTGCATAATATAATACGCCCTCTATATATTAGAATGTGTACCGCGTATTCTATTGAATGTCCTGTCAAACTATGCACATATAATTGAGTTTGTTCATAATATAATACGCCCTCTATATATTAGAATGTGTACCGCGTATTCTATTGAATGTCCTGTCAAACTATGCACATATAATTGAGTTTGTTCATAATATAATACGCCCTCTATATATTAGAATGTGTACCGCGTATTCTATTGAATGTCCTGTCAAACTATGCACATATAATTGAGTTTGTGCATGATATAATACGCCCTCTATATATTAGAATGTGTACCGCGTATTCTATTGAATGTCCTGTCAAACTATGCACATATAATTGAGTTTGTTCATAATATAATACGCCCTCTATATATTAGAATGTGTACCGCGTATTCTATTGAATGTCCTGTCAAACTATGCACATATAATTGAGTTTGTGCATAATATAATACGCCCTCTATATATTAGAATGTGTACCGCGTATTCTATTGAATGTCCTGTCAAACTATGCACATATAATTGAGTTTGTTCATAATATAATACGCCCTCTATATATTAGAATGTGTACCGCGTATTCTATTGAATGTCCTGTCAAACTATGCACATATAATTGAGTTTGTGCATAATATAATACGCCCTCTATATATTAGAATGTGTACCGCGTATTCTATTGAATGTCCTGTCAAACTATGCACATATAATTGAGTTTGTTCATAATATAATACGCCCTCTATATATTAGAATGTGTACCGCGTATTCTATTGAATGTCCTGTCAAACTATGCACATATAATTGAGTTTGTGCATGATATAATACGCCCTCTATATATTAGAATGTGTACCGCGTATTCTATTGAATGTCCTGTCAAACTATGCACATATAATTGAGTTTGTGCATGATATAATACGCCCTCTATATATTAGAATGTGTACCGCGTATTCTATTGAATGTCCTGTCAAACTATGCACATATAATTGAGTTTGTTCATAATATAATACGCCCTCTATATATTAGAATGTGTACCGCGTATTCTATTGAATGTCCTGTCAAACTATGCACATATAATTGAGTTTGTTCATAATATAATACGCCCTCTATATATTAGAATGTGTACCGCGTATTCTATTGAATGTCCTGTCAAACTATGCACATATAATTGAGTTTGTGCATGATATAATACGCCCTCTATATATTAGAATGTGTACCGCGTATTCTATTGAATGTCCTGTCAAACTATGCACATATAATTGAGTTTGTTCATAATATAATACGCCCTCTATATATTAGAATGTGTACCGCGTATTCTATTGAATGTCCTGTCAAACTATGCACATATAATTGAGTTTGTGCATGATATAATACGCCCTCTATATATTAGAATGTGTACCGCGTATTCTATTGAATGTCCTGTCAAACTATGCACATATAATTGAGTTTGTGCATGATATAGTATTTGACAATATTAATGTCAACTGAACAATATGCCTTAAGTTGTTGTATTGGATACACATATCTAACATATATTGAATGGTCTTTATATACAGTGTTTTATAATAATAAAAGTGTGAATGTACATAATACAATACAATTAGACCATAATAAAATGGTGAACGTATATTTATATAATACAAAATATAATACAAAACTAATAAAATGGCGAATGTAATAATTTTACAGACTTGAATAATATTACAATTTCGAGTATATAAAATATTTTATAATAATTGGCGAATGTAAATAATATAAATGTTTAAAATTAATGACGTAAGGAATGCACATAAAATAATGATGTTTATTTGTAAATAGTGAATATACTTAATATAATAGAGTTTGATCATTTTGATATATCGACGGCATGTAATATTATATTATTTGACATTTTTTCAATACAACAAAATATAATATGTATTTTTTCATCACATGTCACCGAGCCACATTTTGAGATATTATGGTTGAGAAAAATATGCTTGAATGTGTCCCACAAAACACTTCAAGCTTTCCCAGAATAGATTGGGAAGCAGATCCTTTGTCAATGGATATATTTATTCAGCGGTGACATATCGTACTACATTGCTCACAAAATTAATTAAAACTAAAATTGACGCTCACGACCAACACGCGACCAACTAGATCATAGAAACAAAGTAACAAAGCTCTGGTGCCAACACCGACGCATGAATTATAAACGTATCCGTAGCGAAAAATCACGTAACACACAATAAATGTAAACAATTGAATGAAAATAAATGATCGTTCGAACCCATCTTTCACAGATATATCTAGTCGTAGAATGCAATGGTAAAATGCCATGAAACATCAATTTGATTTTTTATTTTATTGATTTTTCACAAACCGTTGTATAAAATATGAAAAAGGTACTGTACTTATGGCGGCGGACTCTTCCGCATGCGCAGGTGACGACCCCTTCCCTTTAAATCGCAGGAGTCTAATTTAGTTGTTGACGTAAATGAAATACTTTTCAAGAAAAGGAAAGCAGTCGGCAATACTCGGGCTGTTTGAGATGACGATACGACTACTCTGTTCTGGTTGTATGGAGACGTTGAACTCTATTTCAAAAATATCGGACATTTTCCACATAATTAGACATGTTGTGAATGAAACTTAGCTTTCAGAAATGTTTTAATTACAATGGTAAGCAGACATGCATGTACTGTACGTCACACCAGTATTATGACGTAGTATCTCCTATAAGGTTAGCCTCTTTTAAGTCCGGAACTTTAAACTGTATTGAAGAAAATATTCATACATGCTGATACATTTGGTTGGTTTCGAAATTGCAAATAACTAGTTCCTAGAAGAACATCTAAATCGAATCATCAACAATTATAATGGAAGTGTGGGGACAAATAACACCTATGTTGATTGTTGGACTGTATAGCTGTCCCTGGTGTCAGCATAACTGTAGCTAGAAATATGTTTTTTAATAATCAAGTACCAGTCTGTGTTCACAGTCTTCCATATCTATAGCTTTTCATGTTTATATTGGTAAGATTTGAATACATAAGCTCAATTAATGTTCTAAAAAGTATTCTATAATGAATGTGATTTAATGTATGCAGAAATGTAATCCCAGCCTATTTGCCAGGAACAGAAGTTTGCTGAAATTCTGTCTTATTTTTAATACAACAGCTAAGTGCAGTCAAACAGCATTTATTGGATCTTTCAAATCTCGTCAGGAGGGAAATTCTAGCATACTGGTAATATTTTGCATCATCCCTGTTCTTAACCATTACAACATATTTATCATTCACTGCTTTAAAAAAAAGCCCAAACAAAAACAAACAAAAAACACCAGGAAATGATGGCCTAACAAGTGAATTTTATAAATAGTTTGGGGATCTATTGAAAATATATATGCTAGACTCATTGAATACTTCTTTTGAAAAGGGGGAATTATCTCAGTCTCAGCGATAAGATGCGATCGCCTTACTTGAAAAAAGAGGGAAAGATAAAAGATATATACGTAACTGGATACCAGTGACGCTCCTAAACGTTGACTACAAGATTATTACGAAATGTTTAGCAAATAGAGTAAAAGCCCCAACATGATACATGTTACACAGAGTACATTTGTCAACAATCGCTTTATTGGTGATGTTATAAAGTTGATTGAAGGAGTAATGGACTACACAGAAGAGATGGAATTGCCTGGTCTGTTGGTAACGATAGACTTGGAAAAAGCCTTTGACCGTATTGAGTGGCATTACCTGTTTAAGACATTGAGAGCTTTTAATTTTGGCCAGGGATTTATTAAATTGGTGAAAATTATTTATAACTATACTTCCAACTTCATCGTGGTGTCAGACAGGGTGATTGCATCTCATCAATACGTTTCATATTGGCATTAGAAATATTTCTGGTGAAATTGAGAACACAACAAAACATTAATGGAATTCGGGTGGGGGAAGATGAGATAAAAAAAAACTTCTTTTGCTGATGACTTGACATGTTTTTTCAGGGATATTGAATCAGCACAAAACATGTTTGAATTACTAGAAAAATTCAAAGAAATTTCAGGTCTATCGATAAATAAGAGTAAATGTGAAGCCCTGTGGATAGGAAAAAATAAAGAGTGCAAAGAAAGACCACTAAACTTAAGGTAGAGATGCAGTTTACCTGACAGGTATTTTAATTAGTTAATTAGGAAACTAAGATGACCTCCCTTGTCCACAAAACTATATATTTTCGGAAAGCTTATCGTATGAATTTTAAAATTGTGTTAGTATTTTTTTATATGGACTCTGTAGTTTGACATATGCACAAAAATGTGCTTTTTTGGTCAAAGGTGATTTAAACAAAAAATAGCTTCTAAACTATGCTTCTGTTTCCTGTAAAATTGGTTTATGGGTACATCTGTTTACTATGAAGAAAGTGCCGTCTTAAAAATTGTCTACCAGTTGTCAATCTTGCAGGGCAGCAGCTCAAATTTCACTACTTCAAGTTTATGTATAAATTAACACCCAGGCTAGTTGTCTGTACGATTGTTGTAACACTGTTCAACCAAAAACAATGCCCCGACGGCGTTTTGAAGATTAACACATTGTCAATCATTTGTGACAATTTCAAAACAAAAAGTCAAAGTGTCTAGGAGCTATTTTGTTTTAAAGTTCTGGGATGTGCACTAAAAAGAAGCTGAGATAATTGCTAATTTGCATAACAATTCACTCAGTAAGAAGTTTGTTAATGCTCATAATTTAAATGCCTGTAACAGTTCCAAATTTAAATGTATTATCGTTTTGTAAAAAGTTAAATATAGTGCATAATATGGAGATCCCGTCATTTCTTGTTTTCACCATGCTTCTTTTTTTATTATTTATGTACAGCCTTGCTAAATCTTGCTAGGCATTCAAAAGAGAGAATGTTTGCACCTGTTATCCATATTTTAAAATCGTTGTTTAAGTATGTTCCACTATTCACAAATCTACAAAATTTCAACAGTCTATAGCCAAGATTGTTTGGGTGATAAAAAGCAAAAAAAAAATCACTTCCAAGTGCCCACAAACCTGCATCTCTACCTTAAAGTGGGCAACTGATCCAATAAAAATTGTTGGAATTTCTGTACCCTATGACAAAAACAAAGCAAGAGAACTAAATATGGCCGAATCACTTGAGAAAATAAGAAAAACATTGCAATTTTGGAAATCCAGCGATTTAACACTTATGGGGAAGGTACAGATCATCAACACATTGGCCATATCTAGAATACAATATGTAATGAATTTGGTAAACCTCCCTGCTAATAAAATTAAAGAAATAAACAAAATGATTTATAAATTTATATGGAATTCTCCAGAAAAAATAGCTAGACAAATAATGAAACAGGGGGAATTTCAATGCCAGATGTTAACACCATTTATACAGCTCAGCGTATTAATTGGTTAAGGTGGATGTGTGAGAAAAATATAGGTCATCCTTGGAAAACAACAAGCAGCTTGAAAAAGTTGGAGGCATTCACTTTCTTCTGAGATGTAATTTCAACCTGAAAAAAATTAGATTGCTTTATATTCACTACCATTTATAACAACACTTGACACAATATTTAGAACTTTTCAGTTTAAGATTTTACACAATATACTGCCAACAAATGTATTATTGACGAAAATCAAACCATGTCTTGTTGAATCTTCAAAGTGTCCCTTTTGCGGAGAACAGGATGAAACTTTGTTACATTTATTTTACGATTGTATTTTTATTAGGGAAGTCTGGGATGGTTTTTACATGCTGTGGGGAAGGAAAATGGGATTGGCAAATACACTTAATCCCATACTGGTTATCCTTGGAGATGAAGATTTTTACATTATTGGCAGCCAGATATTACATATACAGTGCAAGGTGTAAAAAACAGAAACCGGATTTAATGGCTTATAGAAAATACATGCAAAATGTTCAAAGTATAGAATTTCATATTGCAATCAGAAAAAATAAATTAAAAGGACACCTTAAAAAATTTTCTTAAAGTTGTGGGTTAGACTGATGTAATAAATGTACCTGAGGTCATTAAAGCAAGTTATAAACCAAGTATTGGAACATATAAATGAGCAAGAAAATACTAGAAATGTAATCCTATTTTATTGTGTATTTCAAGTATTGTAATTCATATGAGATACCCAATAAAATATCATTAAAAACAAAACAAAAACTAGTTATTGAAATTCGCAGTGATAACACAAATATTATATTGTATGGTATTCTTGTTACACACTGTTTAATTGTATCTAGTGGATATTGATAAATTTTATTATATTACATTTAACCACATTCAACAGAGTTCTTCAGAGTAAAAGTCACTGGATATAGAGGAGGCATGGTAACCCTAATTATTTATTATGAAACAGCATTAACAGTCAACGTTATAATATAATTTGAGTATTACTGAAGAATGCATTCTCAATGCTACAAACCAATTTTAAATGCAGTTGAAATCAGGTCATCATCAATCTAACATCACTACAGCCCAGTCTCTACTACAAACTATACACAAGATTATCCTGCGAACTTTTGTCAAAATGTGAGTACTCCTATTTGTTCATTGGGCTATTTAAGAGCATTTACATTGGCAAAAAGCTGTCATACCCCCTTTGCAGCGTCAGAGGTTAATACTGTGGAGCTCATCATTCAACAGGGTACCATTCGGAGAGTAGAACAAACCACGCCGACAACACACTTTCAAGTCGAGTGGATAAGGAGGGGAGACATCACGATCATCACTCAACAGGGCTCCATTCAATGAGTAGAACAAACCAATGCCGACAACACACTTTGAAGTGGAGTGGACATGGAAGGGAGTCATCAAGATTAGCACTCAACAGGGCTCCATTCAATGAGTAGAACAGACCAACGCCGACAAAACACTTTGAAGTGGAGTGGACAAGGAGGGGAGTCATCACGATCAGCACTCAACAGGGCTCCATTCAATGAGTAGGACAGACCAACGCCGACAAAACACTTTGAAGTGGAGTGGAGTGGAGAAGGAGGGGAGTCATCACGATCATCACTCAACAGGGCTCCATTCAATGAGTAGAACAAACCAATGCCGACAACACACTTTGAAGTGGAGTGGACATGGAAGGGAGTCATCAAGATTAGCACTCAACAGGGCTCCATTCAATGAGTAGAACAGACCAACGCCGACAAAACACTTTGAAGTGGAGTGGACAAGGAGGGGAGTCATCACGATCAGCACTCAACAGGGCTCCATTCAATGAGTAGGACAGACCAACGCCGACAAAACACTTTGAAGTGGAGTGGAGTGGAGAAGGAGGGGAGTCATCACGATCAGCACTCAACAGGGCTCCATTCAATGAGTAGAACAGACCAACGCCGACAAAACACTTTGAAGTGGAGTGGACAAGGAGGGGAGTCATCACGATCAGCACTCAACAGGGCTCCATTCAATGAGTAGAACAGACCAACGCCGACAAAACGCTTTGAAGTGTAGTGGACAAAGAGGGAGTAACAAGCCTACATGTTCCAGCAAGCTGAACTTTTAATTAGCACACGTTCAGTATAATGCGACTGGAACATGGCGAATGTTCAGAGGATGAACATTCAGTTCTCTGGAGAAGCTATAATCTGAAACTCAATCGTACGTCACTCATGACTCTTTATAAATCTCCCATTGTACTTGACATGACTGAGAGTACATCCAACATCTGATCCAGCATGACAAACCAGAGTTATAGTTCGTCTGTTGTTGACCAACGTCCTGAAGAAAGAAACAACCTCTCCAAAAAGAAAGGGATTGTACGGCAATTCTTCAGGTATATCCGAAAAACAATATTCAAATCTCGGAAGAAAATGGATAGAAATTAGATATGATAAAATCTGACAATGAAAAAAAACGCCAACATCACAGTACAAGCCTAAAATGTTTCTGGCCAACTTGTGCTTCATCAAACAAAAAATGCGTGCCAAAGTACTTTTACTTAGTTTTTGTCAAAGCGGATATTATGTAATGTAGGCAATATTTGACAAAATTATTATATATTTTTCTCAAGTGACAGACACATCTCTGCAAGTTCACGGACATAAATATGATATTGTGTTGAATCGATTACCCTCGAATTGCTAATAATTATTAATAAATAAATATGTCGAGTAGTTTTCAGTCAGTATCCAGCAAAATTAATACTATACAAATACAGGTTATTTGTAAAATATTCATCAAAACAAAATACACTCGACAAGGTGAGAATTACTTATGTCTATAATTATTATCTCATTAAATTATTACTACATGCAGGAATAAGATGTTTATCATATTATGCGTCACTCAATATAATCACCAAACTGGATACGTGATTCTTGTGATAACCTTACAGTATATGCAAATTAACATGCAATTTACCACCACCAAGTCACAACAGGTTTCCGAATAATAACGTGCAACAACTGGTTGAGAACCAAGAATGATCAAACGTTTTGACGTGGTATCGACCCCTAGCGAGACTTGATCTTCAAAGTGATAATAAATATAGTTATCGTTGAGCGTATTTGATGCAAGTTTTCTGAAATGATTTTAATCTGACCCCGAAATAGAGGTATGTATCAATAAATTAAATTTGACTTGATATTTGCATTTATTCTGAACTGTGAAGTAGTGGATGCAATATTCTATATTAGAACCTGAGATGTTGTTATAGTGATTGACAATGAATGTAATAAGTTCATTATTCAAACTCCCATGCAAGAAATATCTTAAATATGTTCTGAAATAGAATTTATTCAGGACTATATAATTTGTTTAGCATCACATTGACTATAGTAAGGTTTGAAACTGACATTTTACAAACAGGATCTGACTTTTTGAGGTGTAGGTACAATGAGGCGCCATATGTATTTTTTTATAACAACAAAACTTGTATTAGAGTCTTTGTATTTTGAAAGATTTTAGTGAATTCATTTTGTGTTGTAACTTCAATTTATTTCAGTTTTAAGTGAATTAGAGAAATAAACTGACAATTTTGGCAATCTACCTGTAAACGATATGTCTAATATATATAATTCCCAACAGTAAAACTCTTGGAAATATAGAAGATCACAAAACAGACTTGCTTGTGAAGAAAAGAAGACAATGTTCTTTCCACTGAGAGAATTTAACAGTTTGACAGTTATGTTGAAGTATCAATGCGAACAAAATAGAAGATCGTATGAACATGCATTTCACATAAATTAATGAGGAAGAAAAGTGATTCCCATACAGTTCAAAAAAATTACAAAGAGTTTATATTATTATGTGAAAGATTCCTCCTAAATGAATGTGCTGTAACAGAGCATGACTTTGTATACTCAGAAAGGCGCAAATACATTGAATCTTTTAGGTCTGCTATATAATAATATATTTCTTTACAAAACCAACCGACAAAAAAAGAATGTTCTGGCACGTTACCCATTAGATAGTGCATCACAAAAACGTAAGAAATCAAGTCTAGAAGCTGCAGGACCATTACTCACTCAATTCGTACAAATGCAAGTATGATTAAATTATAAGTGGAACAAAGACGGCTTTAACTTGTTACTCGCGCCACAGCACTTGATGAGAAGCACCATATAGATGTTAAAAACAGCTCATTGAGAAAGAAAACTCTAAGTCTGCCCAATGAAATGGAAGTATGTAGACTTGAACTTGTGGACATGGAAGAAGATTTCAACATACGAACAGAGATAGTTATTAGTGATGCTAAACACAAATTCCGAGCACACCAGTGATGGGAGTAAGGGCAATGCAAGACCCAATTTGTATGAAATCCACACTTCCCAGTTATTGCCACACTGCCAGTTAAAAAGACAAACCCACTTTGATTAACAATGATCACATTCTTCAAATGTGTGCCTTGACAATGTTCTTGATGTCATAAATAGACTAGCAGATATACCAACCAACTAGATAACCTCCCAAGTAAGAAACCCATGAAAAATAATATGATTATCCAGCATGGACACTTTCGTTTGAAACACTAGTAGAACAAAAGCAAACTTTGACCTCAGACAGACTATACTACCTGGGTAAATACACCACTGGAGAAGACAATAATACCATTAAAGGGTTGATAACATTAAAATAGTAATGATGCTTACACTAGAGAGAGGAAATATCTGTTTAGCGTTATAGAGACAAAATGACAAACTGGTCACAGTTTTAATATGGTGATGGTAAAATCAAAACTACTCCACTGTGAAACAATAGAATACAATAGTGTGTTGAATCAGATACTTTTTCAAATCCACGTTTAATTGAAGGACATACCATATACCTTTTAGAATGGAAACACCATAGCTACTTACTGGTAAACATATTCTTGCTGACTGGGATGTCCCAATTTCAAATGACATATAGTTATTTTTCTGTTACTAATATCTGATTTGTAACTCCTTTCATTCCCTCCGGGGGATGTTGTGTGTTAACAAATAAATGAAATAGGGGGATTGTAGTTCGGACCTATATCGCAGACAAACAGGAGAGATGGAATACTTGACCCCTATCCAAACCAATCTATTCCAAGACTTTTTAACACAAACTTGTCTGAGCATTATAGAGTATATGTACAAATGGTATGTGTCTTCATGATCTGACAGCTCATAAAGCCAACTCATACTTCATAGAAATACAAATAGAAAGTCAACTTAGAAATCTGTTTGGTAAACATTCCTTTGTGAAATTAATAAACTACACGTTTCAAAAAGAATGAAGCTTGTGTTGAAGACATATATGATATGAAAGTTGTCAGAATAGATAGTCCTCTTTCTAAGCATACATCCATGTATGTATGACGTGATAAACATTGGTTTTCCCATAATCCAATGCACTTTTCCAATGAAATCACAAGTACAAGATTTGTCCTGGGCACCACTTACAATGATTACCATCGGCGACTCCTTCAATACCTTCCAAACACAAAAAATACCTATTTAAAGCTTTGTAAGCTTTTAGTGTGTACTAGTTGGTGTGCACAACAGTAAAAATCACTATATTTGCTTATATGAATGCCATATATCTCGCGCATCTATCATTCACCTGAATTACTGATGAAATTCTTGTATTTAAGAGCTCAAATTACTATATTAAGCCCATGTACCTGTCAATTAATGAGCTTCCCTCAAAGATAAATTGACTAAGAGTGAGTATACTTTTTGCTGGGCTATGGTTTGGGGAAAACAAACATTTCATGTCAAGTTTTATTGCTCTTCTTCATCAAAGTTTAATGCAATTTGAAACAGGAATTAATAATCAGCTTGTAAATGTCAAAGCTTTTCCTATCTGTGGTAATGCAGATTATACCAGCAAAAAAGTTAGTATTAATGCCCAAAATGTTTACAGCCAGCAAACACATCTTACTTGAAAATGAAGCACATTTTCCCCTATGATAAAGATTATCCCTTGTATTAAAGGATCCAAGAACAGCACATGAATCCCTGAGAAAAAAGCATATTGAGCGAGTAGGACAAAAAATGTTGTCAATGGAAAAGGTCTATATTTTCTCATGGCTTGCAAGTATTATGGTTATGTGAAAAGTACCTAAATTGACTGCAGGAGTTTAGGTACAACCATAAATGCATGTAGAGTCTCTGTTTTTTTCCATCATATTCTTCAGAGGAGCACTCATTAATTTGCTCCTTTGATTCAATTGATGAACGTTTTAAGAAGATAAAACCACCTGCAATAATTACTCGAATTCCAAGAACTATTAGTTCCCATTTCAATTGTTAGAAAGCATCAGAAATGAGATCTTGGCTCTTTTTTTTATTTATTGCCAATATTGCCAGATTTGCTACCCACACTGTATTTCTATCACTATTCCAGTTATGTTGATGGGATGGGATATTTAATCTGTGTAAAAATGGTGTCGATAATAATGACCTTAACACTTATTAAAAAATTGTGTTTTATGTTTGAACCATTATATGGGCCACAGCATTGCACGCTAAATATGCATTCCTTTCTTCGCTTACCATTATGTTTGAAATAATTGGAACCATTATGGGTATACATACTCATGCTCCCAGTTTGAAGACCTGAATGGCCATCTGTTGAAATTATTTCATGTTGACTTACAGATTGTTGGTTCAGTAAATGTTCTACAAACTGTACCACCAGTGATTGAATCTGTTTCAGGTCAAAACTTCAACAGTCATTTATTCAAAAAATGTGTGAGCATGTATCATTTTGCCAAATCTACTAGTGTCAAACCATGAGAACTCTTAACAAAATGGTATTAGATTTCTCTTCACTTCTATGTCAATTGACAGAAAAAAGCCTTAAAAAATCCACTTCAAAAGAATAATAAAAAATAAAATAAATAAACATGGGGCCCAGGGGCACTGAAGTCCTTTGGAATTATGTAGAACTTGGGAAGCAGACATGCATGATTTTAACTGGTATTGTTCAAGATTCTGACTATTAATATGTTCAAAATTCAGCAAGTAATCTTCAGATGAATTTAAAGAATCATCTTTGTTACCCAGTATACGTGCACTGCTAGTCTTAGCACAAGTGCTATCAACTTGCTTTATATTTAGTTCCATTCAATTCATTATCAAATACATTATCAGGTTCAGTGTCAAGTTTATTATCAGATATATTGCAAAGTAAATTATGAGATTCATTAGTAAGGGTTATACCCTCAATTTTGCCTTTGGGACTGTTTCCTCATTAATTGCGTGACTCTTTTTTTTATGAGGGCAGTCTCCTCAGCTTGTTTGGTCCGTCTGCATGTTCTCTGAAAAAAAGAAGAAACACTAACAGGTTTAATGAAAGCACCATGTCATTCATACCTACAATGAATTTGTAGCACATAAATTTTGAGGCCTACTAGAATTCGAATAAAAATAATGATTGCACAAATAAAATACTGGCATATTTTTTCACCACGCATTCGTCGACTATCAAAACAATATGTAATTTAGCTATTAAGTTGCATATGCAAATCATCCACACTAGCAACATGCCATGCAGATTACATCAAATCTGTTGAGATGTTCATTAGCTAATTTACATATGCAAATTACTCCCAATAATATGACATGACAATTATATCAATGTATATGCCTACCAAACCTGTTGAGTCATTTAAGAAATAATCCAAATTTAGTAAAAAAACAATATGCTATTGACAATTTACACAGGCCCGTAGTTTTGGGGGGTTCGGGGGGTTCGGTTGAACCCCCTAAATTTTGGAACTGAATAGATTTATGGTCGTAGAGTACAGTATTAATTAAAATAATTATCGTTTAAATCACTTGACTCGGTGAGGTAACTATCAAACTCAGCCGTAATTGAATAGTAATGAGCATTTTGGTGGCAACGAGCTTTGAATGTCAATCGTGAAGTATCAGTTCAACAGAAGCCAATACATGATTTTAAATGGGTAAGCTTATTCGATGGTGTAATGAAGATCGCGTTCAAGCAGCTGATGTTAAATATTAAAACAACATTGAAACAATAATGTAATGGTAGTCACTCTCTGAAGGATGTGGTGGTCCTGAATAGGGCCGTTTGTCTTGCTAGTGTTCGCTCAGTTTGTAAAGTGTGGGGATCGAACGGGATTGACACGATAGCACGACACTGTACTTTCCCAGTTTGGTTCATTAGTTTTGTATTTTTCAAGTTAATGATGGCATATATACTGTTTTGTTCCAAGTGTATCAGCTAAATGTAGTCAACTTATTGTATTAGTATGTGTAGCTTGTGTTATTGGACAGTAATGTACAGCTACGGGTTGAACAGATCATTAAAAAAAATGCCGAAGATTTATCATCACGAGTTGTATAGGTCAAAGAGCTTCTTGTAGCCAAAAATTCACCCCACAGTGTTGCTTCAGCATTGAAACTATGTGATGAATCATATTGTTCAAACATATTTTTTACACGTTTTTTTTGATGTCTTGGAGGATTTACTATATTTTTAGTGGGTTCATAAAAAGAAGATGTAGTCATTGAAGTCTATTGAGACCGGCGCTAAACTGCCACTATATGCATATTATTTTACCGCCCTCTAGAATCAGATTTACAGTGGACGAAAAAATTACATACTGTAAAAACCTTGGTGGTATGCCATTGGTTAGTGCATTTAATTTGTTTGATGCAATCATTGTGCCAGTTATTTGTTATGGTAACGATATGGGGGTACGAAAATTCGGAAATCGAGAGGGTACAGACAACATTTTGCAAATATCTGCTTAGCGTTAATAGTTGTACAAACAATGTAGCGATGTTAGACGAATGTGGAAGGCTGCCATTATGCTGTGGTTATTTCAAGTGTTGTATCTCATATTGGTTAAAATTACTTGAAGTAAAAATAGCTGGAACCCCTAAACGTTCATGCTTAAACGATTAGACGAGACCGGCAGTTTTACTTGGGAAACCCACATAAAAATCTCCTGTTCAAATATGGTTTTGTCATTGTCTGGTTTGAAAAACAATTTGGAGATACTGAAAATGTCTTAGAGATAAAGAATAAATGATATGTTGTCAGCAAGAATGGCATGCCTCAACTTTACAATCATCCAGGCTGTGTACTTCGATTACTTCGTTGCTACACAAACTGCCACACCATATATCAACTAGCTCTGTATCTTTTAAAAGTTTTCAAGCGACGACATGAATATGAATCCAGCTTAACTTAGTACCATATGTTTACATGGATGTTGTATTGTTTTTAAAACCTGCTATGCACTTTTCTACCCATTATGTTTTGTACGACGGACTGAGGCCCTGTACAGCAATGAAATTACATAATACAAAATTGACTAATACTAAAATGAATAATTGTAGACAGATTTCGACATGAAATAGTTTCACTTTTATGTGCGCTAACATCTGTGAAGAGCGAACAATCTCGTGAGTATAGCATTCTACCTTAAAATGCTTAGACAATAATGCTAAGATACGTACAGTCTTGTCTTTTTTGTGTACAACATTTTGCCGTAGTGAATCTAGGGTGTGGATGTTTTTGTGTGTGCGTGGAAGATGGGCTCAGGACCCCTTTTCTAAAATGATAAAATAGTTCAAAGATGTTGTGTGAAATAACTTACCAACGTAACACAAAGTAAACTAATTGAATTTATAGCCGAGAATATAAAAATGTCTGTAACAGAGCTCAAAAACACTTTTTGCATATTATAAAATTTACACGTTTCACATCAAATATATTATTGTTGTTTTCGAACCCCCTATTCAAAAGTGCTGGCTACGGGCCTGTTGCATATGCAAATTAACCCCAATAGTAATATGGCACACAGATTACATCAATGCACATCTCTATAAAATTTGGTCAAAATCTGTTGAGTTGTTTAGGATTTAATCCAATTAGTAAATTATCCCTAATAGTTCATCTATTACAACAATGCATATTCCTATCAAAGTTGACTCAAAGGGCAAATATGTCGAATTCTTCAAGAGATAATCCCAATTTAAGAAAAATATGTAAATTAGATAAATTACATATTGTGCATATAAAACAGATTTAGCCCAAAAGGCGCGAGGAGTGCCCCCAAAGCATGTATAATGAAGTAAATAATTATTTCTATTCATGACCGCGGTTACAAACGTATTTTAGTTTACCCCCACCCCCACAAACACGTATACGCCGATTGAGCATGGGTGGCCACATCGGAAGCCACATGCTCTGACTCGCGTGAACAGCGAGGGGTCCAAATTGCTAAATTACAGGATTACTCAGAATAGATATTAACAACATTAATTATCAAAATTTTAATACCGAATCACAAGATAGTGTACCATCCAATAGTGCTCTGCCATTCAGTGACGAGTATACCGGTAACATTAACACTTCACTTTCATGAAATTGTTAAAGGCCCAGGTATACTATAAATACGCTCCTAAACAATAGGGATCATTTCCTTGCTTGTCACGCTGTAGTGGCATCAAGGAATGCAAAATCTTTGTCAGAAGACAATATTAAAGCAATAGAAAAACAAACACGTGGTCAAGCAGGAAACATCGCCTGGCAAAATATCAGACGGATGAAAATGACTGCGTCAAATTTTGGAAAATTTGTCAAAAGAAGATGTGAGCCTGACAAGCTTCTGCATTCACTGTTGTACAAACCAAGCTTTTCAACATATGCAACTGAATATGGTCGAAAACATGAGGCAGATGGTGTTAATGCGTATCTCTCATACAAGCATGAAAATGGTAGTCCTGAATTACAAGTGCAAGAGGTAGGATTCACAATTTGTAGACACAATACAGATTATGGGGCAAGTCTGGACAGGATGATTACAGATCCAACTGAGGCTGTCCACACTGTAGGAGGCCTGGAAGTAAAATGTCCCCCCTCATTCCTGAATGTCACCTGAGGATGCTGCCAAAGAAAAGAACTCTTTTCCGAGTCTCAACAATGGTGTAATCATGTTGAAGAGATCCCATAATTATTATATACAAGTACAAGGACAAATGTATGCAGCTGGTTTACAGTGGGTAGACTTTGTAGTATGGTTTGGTGAGGGCTGTAATATATTTGTTCAAAGAATAAAGTTCAATGAGGACTTGTGGTACAGTTATTTTCTGCCAGCCCTTAATCATTTCTATTTTAGGGCTTTCCTTCCAGAAATATTAACCAGTCGAGTGAAAAGAGGGATAAAACTATACCGCCATGGGGGTTGGAAGCCATATAGAAAGTAAGTCTACTGTAAAATTAATTATATTGGCAAGAAAGTGTTTGCAGTCAAAACATGTTATGTACAGTATATATATGCCATCAAGTGCTGACTTAATTTGTTCTAAATTTTTACTTGAGGGAGAGGAAGATGGCTTGGAATTTTTCATCTGTATGTAGAATTTCCTTTCAATGTCATATCAAAACATATTTATTTACATTGACATTATTCACACAATTTTTTTTAAGTCAATATTTATTTGTGAGCGATATGGGAGCTTTGTTTATTTGATTTACTTTCATACATTTTTTTCTGATGGTAACATCATATTAAAACTTATTTACATTGTCATTTAAGTTTATTATTTACATTGATATTCTGAATGGAATTATTTACATGTCATCAATATAAGTGCTTCATTTACGTTTACACACTTGTAAATAAAGAAAATTGCTGATAACACAGACCTGGTGTCTTGCCTCAAAAAATCCACAACTAAGATGTGGAGCTTCTATTATTAAAAGTTACGATAATAACTCTATTATTTAGACAGCCATTTCTTAATGATATTGGTCTTTATTCACACCAACTACTGTAGATTGACAGGCTATTATTCCTTTACTCGATCAGATCAAGTTAATGGTATACCTCATAAGACAGTTAAGATCGTGCCATTTGGTAATTTTGTAATGAAAATTGAAGTACAAAGTTCCGATGCAAGAAATTACCCTGGCTAATTAATAGCGTTATTATGGTATTTGAAAGCTTAACACAAACCAAGTGTAATAAAAAATACACAATATATTTGACATTTTATTGTATAAAAGCAATTAAACAGTTTTCCATGTTTTTGGCACTAAAAGTGGTGAATGAAAATTTGTGAGATATGAACAAACTGTAAAAATCTGGTTAGTGACCTTGGCTAAAGTTAAAGGGATGACCCCATCCAATATATGATAATTTTTAATTCGGCCTATAGCACGTTTTACATGAATACGCACAGATGCAATATCCATGGTATCTTGGACTTCCCTAGCAGTCAGCTGTGCTCTGGTGCCTTTAAATGGAGGAATGTTTAAATCCACCCCTGCAGGGAGAATACCTTTAATTTCAAATCTCCTATCGGCCATTACATTGTCGCCAGACTCCAATATCTCACACAGACCAGACTTCTTTGTAATTTCTTTATCAGATATCCTACCCCCGTACAAATCAGAAATGAAAGTTACTGCGCCATTTGGAGAAATACCCACCAGAGCCTTAAATGTATTGTGGTGTTTGTAATTAGACCACGTCTGGCTTTGCGCTAATAAAGATGTGGGCACTTCAACAAATAACTCTGTACAGTCAATAATAATTCGCGTGGTTGGATACTGCACAAATTCTGCTGGCATGGTATTTCGAATCTGAGACTGAGTTGGGAATGGAAAAAGTAGTTTTAGTTCATAATACAAAAAATTGATCCATGTAGTAAAAATTCTTGAAAATGTACTGCAACTAATATTAAATCTATTGGAGATATCTTCAACAAATAAGCCTACTTTTAGTCTAACCAGTACCATAAACAATTCATTTAAAGTACAAGAGGTACGTTTACGACCTGGTTTCCCTCTGCCCAAAGTCTGATAATACTGTGGTTCTGACGTAGTTTTTGAATTTCTCCAGTACTGTAAATTTTCAGCCTTACTCTCAAGGAACTTATAAAAAGCAATCAGTGCATTATACGATTGAAAACCTGTGTAAAAGTTAACAGCTTTGTCATCATTCTTAATACTATCAAGAGTAAATTCCCTACTGCGATACGACTCTACCTCTGCTGTCAGATTTGCAATTCTAGCTTTCAAATCAGTTTATCAGACGAGTCTGTTTTTCAAGCTTCTCCACTAAAGATTTTGTGTATGATTTCAAAGAATCAATGTCCATATATTCTGCAGGTTTCGTTACAGGAAAACAGTAGTCATGTTCAGTTGGTGGTGGTACAGTGCTGACAGGTATATCAGAGACATCATACTGGATTCCCGTGTCCACAGTAAAACTCTTAGGTGTCTATAAAATAAAATAAAATACAATTGAATTATTTATTCAATGACACTCGTAGTAAATCTATGAAGGTCTGCCAAAATATTGCACACAAAGGGAAGGGGTCACTTGAAAGCTTGGCGAGTTCTACTATGTCCACATTTTCACTTTGTATACCTTGATGTAAAAATGTTATTACCTGTTCTGAAATGTAAACTTTAGACTCTTCATCTTTGAAAGCATCAAGATCAGGTTCTGCTGCCAACATCGCATCGCCAATAATAAACTGTTTTGTTTTCCCTAAAACATATGAAATATATTATGTTTTTATTCATGGTTCAACATTGTACTAAAAAAGATTAAAAAATATAACAGAAAGAAGAAAACACTTTCTGTTTTTGTGCATTTTATATCTGGTCTGGTCTAATCGCATTTGCAGAAAATATTTAATTAGAGAGAAAACGTGCAATAACTACTATAACTGACCAGCACCTCTTTGGGCCAGATTTGCTGTCTGTACATGGGAAAAGCATTGTCATGGGTTCATTTTAGTGTTTTTTAAAGCTGTGTGAAGGTGTGAACACCACTTCTGAATCAGAAATAATAGGGCAAGCTGTGAAATCATTGTTCAGGTTGACATAAAAATGATCAAGACATCCTGTAAACCTACCCTAAAGTTGTTAGTGTATTAAATTAAAAATCCTGTCAGTGCCATGGGAAATAGGCAAAGAACTAAATCGTGACAAACAAGCTGTCAAAATATTACTACTTACTATCTTTCCCCTGTAAACAATTTTACGTCTAGCAGTCTGAAATGATTTCTTCGGCAGCTCCAATGTTGGCACATAGCTTTTTGATTCTGGAATGTCAAGTTTCTTCCCATTCTCAAAATGTCTGCTACAAATACGAGAATGCTGAGAAGGCCTCCAGTTGTCTTCTCTCTGTATAGCATGAAGAAATGCCTTGTACCTTCCAATGGGTTTCCTTGGAATCGTATAAAATGAAACATTATCGCCACAAGTGTTTCCCTTTCGAGGTTTTGACTTGTTTGTACACCCGGGGACACAGCAAAATCCCATCATCGATTCAATAGCCACCTAACAAAATAATAAAGAGTAGTTGTCATTGGAAAAAAATGAGTACTCAAACTGTTAAAATTCATGGGGCGAAATGACATTAACGTTACAAAATTTCATCGTGACGTGAGTACTAGTATATCATAGCTTGTCCGTGACAAATTTGCCGATCCTCTACAAAAAATACTGCCCAAAAATATTTCTAAAAGTTCATTATTAATCATAGTATGTATCCATGCTATGTACTCTATTCAAAGTCTACGAAATGTGAACATAAAACGTGAATGTAATACTTACCCGACAAGACGTTTACCAGGAAAGTTGAGCGAGAGTGAACTACTTCCGGGTCGCAACCAATCATGTCGAAAAATGACCAATCACGTTTTGTGTACTTCAAGAGTTCAGTCATTGACGCTGCAGTTCGGCGTCTTCTACACCGGGACAGCGCTTCCGGTGACGACACAACGGAGTTCAGTGAGTTGACTGTCATGACCTCACATGCGATGAAAGGTGGCTGGATGGAGGTGTTTTCCGAAAAGAAAAAAAAAATTTACCTGCCTGGCATTACAGCTAAAACAAAGTCAGCTTGGACGTTCAATTGCGAGACGTATAAAAAAAAACGCAGCCAGTGACACATTTCGAAAATAAAAATACAAAATAACCGCAATAAGAGGGACCGACCACGCGCGTTGGTAATAAATAGAACGCGTTGTGACAGTCTCACCAGCCTCTTTCACTGACGCAATATAATTATGCTATTTCCCAACGCACTTATATTTAATACATTGACGAAAAACACCACAAGAAAAGTGTAAATCAAGCTTGTAATTACAAGTAACTCAATTCGAACGCAATATTCATCACTGTAAAAGTGGATAAATTCGAACCAGGCAGCTCATGACCGGAGACGTCCGGTCGTCTTTGTCGATAACTCGCTAATTCACCATAATCGACTCGTGGTGGTAAACTGTTTAGCTGATTTTTTTCAGAAGATGGATATTCAATTCATTTTTCGTTTTATCCTTGTCTTTTCGTCTTAACCGTCGCAGTCTGTCGGAGATTCATAATATATATTTGTATTCGTTTTCATATTGCTAATATTATTATTACATGTCATTTCGCTATAGTTAATTCGTTTACCTTTCGCATGAAGGATTCCTCTGAGTAATTCTCGACCAATTAGAATCATTTAATTTCAGCCAATCATTTTACTCTGTATTGTATCTTTTTCTCCCGCGTACTTCATTTTGTATTTCCCGCTTACGTGTTTTCTCTCACGTTCGATACGCACCTATATAAAGGGCTAGTTTCGGAGTTTCGGGGCTCCTTATTCATGTGTTACATGTTTCTATGCCAGTTTATCCAGCAATAAACCATACCGTGTTTTGCATCCACATTGACTGTTTTATTCTGCCATCAAGTTCAACTGAAGCGTATTATTATACCCCACACAGTCTGCTTCATTGAATGTTTAGTTTGATAAACATTGATTCAGTGTGAGACTGTTGCTTTCAAGTTGTGTTTAATAATACGAAGATGATTTAAACTTGTTCCTTCCGTTGCGATCGTATTCAATATATGGAAATAGGATGCATGTGTGCGCGTTTGCGTGAGTGAAAGATGCAGGAGAGATTTCTCGTCGCAACGCGTTCTATTTATTTCCAACGCGCGTGGTCGGCGCCTTTGATTGCGTTTATTTTGTTCTTGCGTTCGCGAAATCTATCGCTGGCACCGTTTATTTTGTCATGTCTCACAACTGAATGTCCAAGCTGACTTTGTTTTGGCTGTATTTAATAAAAGTACATTAGTCTTTACGAGTTTTGTATATATATCAGCACAATGCTATCGTCAACGCTCGAGTTCGTTTTTTGCTTCAAAATGTGGCCTCCAGAATGCCCTTGATAATGTCTCAAAATACATGCAGACATACTACTGACGATGGACAAGCAGTAATATGAAGAGCTCCGCGTCGTCGACATTTAGGGCCGTGAATCATGGTATTTTGCATTCAATGTCAGCGTCAGAAATAGCCCTGGGTACAGTCCTGTAGGTTGGCCTTCTTCCGCTGATCATTCATTTCACTCACAGATATTTATGCGACTTCTCAGGACTGTGGGGGCCGAATGATCAGCGGAAGAAGGCCAACCTACAGGACTGTACTCAGGGCTACGTCAGAATAGCCTAGAACGTCACGAGGTCACACACATACAATATCAGACCATGATCAGACAGATCGATTGACTTCTCAGACCCTAGTGGGTTAAATGACGATGTCTCACAGCGATCATGGATCGATCTCGGCAATTTCAAAGGTATTTTCAGGAGCATCTATATTCTGCACCCGGCTGTTGTGGAAGATATCCCCGGTTACAAGTTTGAATGCGCGCGCTGCCGTAGCACTGGCGCATTAAGCTATGTTAAATTACTTTTGTTTGGACTACTCAAATTGAAATAAACATACGTGCTTCATAGGTAACTCGTGGATGGAATAATTTTAAAATGTTTCTCCAAATTTAAATTTCCTCAAAGTCATACAAGGCAGTAAATTAAGGGACTATATCTTTTTCCCCCGTGGGTATGAAACACAACCCTGCCACTCTAAGCAAGCAGGTACGTTTCCGGCAGAACATGGCATATTTGACGTCACTTGAGACGTTGTTACAATACACTTGGATAAATTCTGCTTCTGAAAAATGAAAATGAACAAATGACCACAAAATAAAATAAAACACACCATCTCAAAAGCTATTACATAAAAGGTCCACCCCAAATACAAATTACTTTGTTAGACACTATTTCATTACATGTTTATAATCCATATCCTTATATTTCAATCTGTTTCAAGATATTTTGAGAATTCATTTTAGAAGCATAACAATACAACGACTATATTTGGTGTCACAGTTCGCGCCCCATTTATATTGGAATATTGCCAGCAATAATTAATAACAATTGTTCAGAATACCATTTATTCCCGACATGATTTTCAGTGGCTAGTGCTCAGCATCTACAACAGTAATAAATAAACAGAAATCATTTTAATGTCATGTTTTCAGAAGACACCGCCATATCAAATTTGATTGGGACCATACTATTTCAAGTAACTGGGTGTCTAAACAATAACCCAACATCCAATCAACACATCTTCCACTCACCACAAAAATTGTATTCATAATTGAACAACCAAGAAAGCTACAAGATAGGACATTACAACCAGTCACTGCAAACATGAATTCCTCCACCCCTCCCAATACACCCTACAGAATTAATGGTGTCTATACTCATTTACACGGGACTCATCAAACTTTTGACTAACCACTCATTCTATTCATTGTTGAGTGAGGGCGCCATTTACTGATGAAAAGGGTCTTTTGAATGAATTTCGAAGTGAAGAACGAGAGTGTATGTCACACCTCTCGTTTCTTTCCTCTGCTGTTGGTGTAGGGCCAGCTAGCTCTGGGACCCCACTGGTGAGAGTATACGATAGAATTTTATCTTCAGGGGCGATTCGTGGTGTCACGAGTCGGTATTCAAAAATGCTTTGATGGGTTGAGGTGATGACTCAAAACAGATACAGGACAGCACAGGAAGCAATAGGCTGACAACAAAATCTCAGTTACAAGTCAACATGAGCATTTAATAAATAAGGCAAAATATCAACAAAATGTGTTAAATTTCATACACAATAGTACACAAACATTGTATAAAAATGCACAGCAAAACTCAGCTCATAGCTAGATACTATGCAGCAGTCAATAATAACTATGTTGGCAATATAATATAACAATATAACAACTATCCAAGTTCAATATCACCGTAAATGCACTTCAACAAGCCTTGCACTGCTATAAGTACATAACACAGGTGACAATATAATGAGAAATACACACTAAAGGTACACAATAAATTGGCTATATTCAATAATATCAATGTAGGCAAGGTACACATAAATAGGCTATGTTCAGACTAGTAAACTTGCCACACTCGAATGAAATACAATTACTTTTGTGTCAATAAATAAAGGAAATCACACTATTTAGAATAGCGTGCAACCTGTTGCCACTCACTCACACATACGGGTAGTCTTGCTACGTATAATGTCAGCTGGCTAAAAGTGGAATCGATAAACGCAAAAGGAAATTCGCGCGGCACAGAAATATATTAAGAGAAACCCAACTAAACACAAATGGGTAAAATTTCCTCAAATACTGTCACCACCTAACACAAGTGACCCCAAATATTAGTACAACGTCTAAATGCAAGCAATAAGAAACAACAAACTGACATTTGAGCTAACAAGACACTGACGTCTCTCACGCGCATACACAGATACACACAGTGACAAATAAAAAAAGGGGAAATAACCCAAGAAAAGTCTGAATAAACAGAAATAAGTGCACTGATAAATAACTCACAAGTCAATGTTCACTATTCGGTCTTTAGCTGCTTTTCCACGTCAGAACACATAAACGGCGATTTCCTGGGGGATTTCTGTCACAGCGAGGCAAAACAACAATATACGGCACCACAGGAACAGCAAGATTTCACACACTAGACTTCATACACACGTACTGTACATACGTTGCGCTGTATTACAACCAAGTCCGACTCAATTTCCTACAAGCACTTGTCGCAAACAATACAAATCATGTACTGCGCAGTGTTCGTGTCACGATAAGCCTGTCCAACACTCACTCTTCCCCCACAGCCTTTCCGTTGCTACCCGTCCTTCCACTGTTTTTGTACCCGTTCCCCCCGTCCTCGCGCTGTTTCTCCTGTTTCCTCCTCCTCGCGATGTTCGTTCCTTCATTCTCGCGCTGTTCGTCCCTCTCGCTAAGTTCTGATCTAGCGTTGAAGCGTACTCAGCCCATTGCTATGCGCGAGTCACATCATTCATAACAACTTTGTACAGATTCCACTGTTTCCTACGAGGTTCGCCATGATCACATGACAGTGTTCTAGAAGTAAACAACCGATGATGGGCGAGACCATTCATGAAAACGGGGGATGTCACTATCACACAAGGTTGAGCACAGCATACAAACTTACAAACAATGTGGCAACAACTTACACAATCTCACAACAAGGGACAGGAAGCGACTGTTGCCCCAAAGTTTACAAGAGAAAACTATGGGTGCGACACTCTCCTCCTCCAAACCCAAGGTCGTCCCCGACCGCATTAATCTTTGACAAAAAAAGTCAAAGACCATCGATCGACAACTCTCACAGAGAAAACAACTTTGTTCTTCATCACCACTATCTTCTCATTTTGCCATTGACTAGTTATCTTCATGTCAACTTCATCTTCACACTGACGGCTAGACCTTTTGACTTAATTATATAAAAAAAACTAACAATATCTCCCCAACAGAAGCTAATTTACATACAACAAAAATGCAAATATCAACACCATATACTTCCAAGTGTGCTAAATTTGGTATTTTAAAGTAAAAGGAACTGGGACCCCCTTCTTCATCTTGCTTCTCCGAAGTTCCACTTCCATCTACTTCCAGAACATCCTTTATCCCATCTACTTCCAGAACATCCTTTATCCTCTTCTCTCACATAAAGAGCAGATGCCAAACGACAACTATGGTGTCTCAACTAGAAGCATGATGAGAGCCTTAGCCTTTGACTCACTGAGTAGTGACACCAAACCACTGACTCACTTGCGACAATACATTCCTATGACTAGATTCCAACACTGGCACATGCATGATGGATTCAGTTGCGCTTGGAACTACATCTCCAACTTTGGTCTTACGACATGCCTCCAATTCAGACATCAGCTTACAAACTTGCTTCTTACAGTCCTCAAGTTCACCTTTAATAACCGCATATTTCTCTGTCTCAGATGGCTTCGGCGCACCATCACACCGCTGTGTACTGGCTATAAACTCATCATACCCATATCTCACAGGTGGTCTAGGTGCTCTCTTTGATCTCCTCACACTCTGACCCACAAATGGTACATCACTGGCTAAATCTCCATCAGGTGCAGGTTCTTCAGCAGTGGGCTCCTCCCTACTACCACTTGACTGGATCAGACCAATCTCCTCAGTTTCACATGACAATGGTTCAGACTCGGCCATACCTCTACAAGCTTCAGATTCTGCCAGCTGGATTTGTCCTTCTGCTGCTTTATTGGGATAGTTCTCCCGGGCATGCACTCTATTTGGAACCACCACCCACTCGACTGAGTCAGAATCAGTTTCATCTCCATCACTAGAACTGCTGTCTTTCTGCCTTGAGCGGGTTCTCACTACTCTTTGCCTGGGTAACTTCTGTTTTGACTGACGCATGGGTCTATCAGGATACTGAACTGGCAAGGAGTGACACGGGAGCAACATATTACGATGTAGAGTTCTATGGTTACCACTACCCTCGGGTCGCAGTTCATACACAGGAATGTTTGGACTTGTCTGTCTAATGACTATGTAGGGTTCTTTCTCCCATCGGTCTGCAATCTTATGTTTTCCTCGCACCGACAAATTCCTGACCAAGACCCTATCTCCTGGTTCCAAATCAGCTGTTCTTGTGTGTTTATCATATCGCTTCTTATGTTGAGCTGCTTTCTTGTCTGCATGCTCAGATGCTAACTTGTATGCCTCTGCCAGACGCTTGCGTAGATGGACAGCATACTCTGCAGCGCTCTCTACAGCATCCTCCTTAGTCTCAAGCCCCAGGTACACATCAACAGGCAATTTGGGGTGCCTCCCATACATCAAAAAATATGGAGAGTACCCCGTAGCATCACTTCTCGTGCAATTGTAGGCATGCACAACTGGTCCAACATGTTGCCTCCAATTCTGTTTCTGTTCCTCAGTAAGTGAGCCTAACATTCCAAGCAATGTCTGATTGAATCGCTCACACTGTCCATTCCCTTGCGGATGATAAGGTGTTGTCCGAGACTTGATAACACCTGTCATTTCACACAGATGGCGTATCACTCCACTTTCAAAGTTGCGACCTTGATCTGAATGAAGCCTAGCCGGGAAACCATAGTGATTCATAAAATGATCTACAAGGGCTTCTGCAGTGACCTTTGCTGTCTGATTTCTTGTGGGGATAGCTAATGCATATCTAGTGAAGTGGTCAGTTGCAACCAATATATCTTTATATCCCCCTTTAGATGCTTCAAGTGTAAGATAGTCAATGCACAACAACTCCAGTGGCCGTGTAGTTTTGATACTAACCAATGGAACCTTGGTTCTCCCCTCAGCAGTCACCTTGCGTCTGATACAGTTGTCACAGGACTGTACTTTCTTTACTACATCACCTGCCATCTTTGGCCAATAAAACCTGGCTCTCATCAACTCAAGTGTCCTGTCTTGTCCCAGATGCCCAACATCATCATGCAGTGCTTCAAGGGCAGTGCCGCGAAACCTTTTTGGCAAGAACAACTGATACATCATATGGCCGTCAGCATCTTTCCTCTGTCTGTACAGAACGCCCTTCCTCACACACAGTCGACTCCACTCCTTGAGGGCATCTAGCACCTCAACAGACTCAGTTTCGCGTTCCCTCTTGTTGGGTTTATGTCCTCTCAGAAAAAGCTCATGCACTCTTCCAACGACTGGATCCTTTAATTGCTCTTCTCGCCACATCTCAGGTGTCATTTCTGGAAGTGTCCCTTGACATACGTCAACACTTGGTTCACCTAGTGCCAAAGGCACAGCCGTTGATGCAGCACCAATCACCTCTACACAGGGAATTGTGTCAGCCATTTGAGCTCGACAAACAGCTGATACTTCTTCAGATGTCATGACTTCACTATCACGTTTTGTAGGTGGGCACCAGTCTAACCAATGAGGTTTCTCCTTCCTGTCTGTTGAGTACCCCTGCTGCGGTCGACGTGACAAGGCATCAGCATCACCATTCAATTTTCCTGGTCTGTACTCAAGTGTGAAATCATGCTCTGCAAGACGCGCCAACCACCGATGCCCCGTGGCATCCAAACGTGCTGATGTCAGGATGTAGGTCAGAGGATTGTTGTCTGTGACCACTTTGAATTTGTTTCCATACAACACATCCCTAAATTTATCACTGACTGCCCATTTCAGTGCTAAAAACTCCAGCTTGTGAGCTGGATAATTCTTTTCACTCTTGGAAAGCCCCCTGCTGGCATATGCCACTACTCTCTTCACTCCGTCATGGTCTTGATACAGGGCCGCACCCAGTCCTATTTGACTAGCATCTGTGTGCAACTCAAATGGTTTCTCGTAGTCAATATAGGCCAACACTGGCGGTGTTGTTAGACGATCAATCAATATTTCAAAAGCAGCTTGACATTCCGCAGTCCATTTGAACTCAGGAAGTTCTTTTCTGCCACAATATTTCTTCTTATTGTTCTTTCTTACATACAAACCCACGGTCAGTTCATTCAGTGGTTTTGCTATCTTTGCAAAATCCTTTACATAGCGACGATAATACCCAGCAACTCCCAAGAAAGTCTTCACTTCCTTGGCACTTCGTGGAACTGGCCACATACGCAGGGCTTCTGTTTTGGCAGGGTCTGTGCGTACTCCATCTTTAGAAACAATGTGTCCTAAGTATCTCACTTCCTGTCTGAAGAACTGGCACTTTTTGGCAGTGACCTTCAACCCATTGTCACGCAGCTTCTTCAGCACTTCTCCTAGCCTCTCAAGGTTTTCACGAAATGAAACAGAGTAGACAATCACATCATCCTGATAAACCAAACAGGTCTTAATGGCTAAGTCGCCTAGACATCTCTCCATAACTCTCTGAAATGAGCTGGCACTACCAGAGAGCCCCATAGGAAGCCTATTGCACTCATAGTGACCAACTGGTGTCACAAAAGCAGTCTTCTCTATGTCACGTTCATCCATGCTCATTTGCCAGTACCCACTCTTCAAGTCTATGGTTGAGAACCACTCTGCTCCCTTCAATGCGTCCATGCTTTCCTCTATTCTGGGCAGTGCATAGGCATCTCGGATGGTTTTCGAGTTCAATTTGCGATAGTCGATGCAGAGTCGCTTACTCCCATCCTTCTTCGCAACCAACACAATGGGAGCAGCATAAGGGCTGTTTGATTCTCTGATGATTCCACCATCTAGCATCCCCTGGAGGATTCTCTTTAGCTCACTGTACATTGAAGGTGGCACCCTCCTGTGTCTCTCTCTAACTGGAATATCATCAGTAAGACGTATCCGATGTTTCACTAAATCACACTTGCCTAGATCATTTTCATGCTTAGAGAAGGAATCAACATGATCTCTGAAAAAGTTCTCAGCCATCTTCAACTCGTGCTCATCAATAGGTGCACCATGCAGATCAAACTGGACTCCATCTATTTCTAAACAATGTGGTTCATTGTCAGCAAAATCTGTCCCAGAAAAATGTGACTTCTCCCCAGTACTACTCACTTCAATCACTGCGGTTGCTCTCCCAATCACACATCCTGGCTTGACAGTGATACTTTTCAGTGAAGTGTTAGATATTCTCACTGGAACCCTTGACTTCTTTCCCTCACATTCCAACACAGCTACTGCAGGCTCTGCTTCTATGGGCGCCCATGAGTTTCCAGTTGGCTCTACAGCCACCACATATCTGTCCCTTCTAGTGCCACCTTTAACCTTGCCCCATATGATTTGGCAGTCATCAGGACGAATCATCACTGGCTTGTTTATATCAGCCCTCACTTCTCCTATTTGACCTTTCGGCCCTAGGAACTTGTCTCGTGCATCCAAGTCACGCTGCACCAGTCTAGCCGCTGTTGACCTCATGTATCTAGCAGCACCACTGTATCCATGACCACTGCCACTGTTTTCATATGAGCGGTGACATTGATCTAAGACATTTGTGCCAATGGTCACAGGAGTCTTTAGAGTGTAGTCATTGTCTGGCACAACGAGAGCTACTGCATCATGATTCTCTGTTCTACCAAACACCCTAGCTGGAAACTTGACAGTCACCTCAATGTGCCCCAGAAAAGGTACTTCTTGGCCACCAGCACCAGTAACAATAAAATCCTCCTCCATTCTCAGCATTGGGCAAGACTTAAGGTGCTCCTTATAAAAACGTTGCCCAACTGTTGTCACTTGTGAACCAGTGTCCATCAAACATTTGCTTTGTTTGCCCTCAATAAAGACAGTCTCCTCACGGGCAGATCCAACCATTCTGTTCCACACCACAGACTGCAGCATCATTGGCTTGCCTCCATCTTGAGCCATGTGTGCATCTTCTGAAGAACAAGGTTTTGCATTGGGCTTCCCAGACCTCCTGTGTCCTCTAGATATTCTACTTGTTGCACAGCGAGAACCTGATCTCCCACCAGACCCATCCTTCTCTTTGTCCTTTCTTTCAGGGCAGTTTCTGGCTATGTGGCCAAATTTATCACACTCACGGCACTGTATGTTCCGTTTATCACACTTTATCTTGCGTGGACAATCTCTTGAGTAGTGTCCAACCTCTCCACACGAGTAGCATGCATTGCCTCGAGGCTTGGTGTCAGCGCCTCTGATTGGTTGCTCTTTGTCTGCAACCTCACACTGCTTCAGTCGGGTTTCAACTGCCTCAATGCGAGCCACCAATGACTCAAGTGGTGTCAGCACTTTCTGTAATGCTTTGACATGTGCAGAACCAGCTGGACTATCCTCATCGCACACATCCTCACCAGACAATTGTTGCGATTTGGCACCAATCAAACGCTTTGGCTTGGCCAAAGCCTGAACCTGTTCTCTCACTTCTTGCTCAGCTTCTCGGGTCACACGCAACAACTCATCGTAAGTGCTGGCCCCATGGTAGCCATGGCGAGCTATGGACTTCACTTTTGCATCAGAAATGTTGCGCCAGAACACTGTTCTCAATGTCTTGTCTAACTGACTAGAGTCAATGCCACCCCGCTTCCTAACAGTCTCCAATGCAAGTTCCAATCGGTTCCCATACTCAACTATGGATTCACTCTCCTTCTGCTGACTGTTACTGTAGAACTGGGCCAGCAGGGTCTCTCCAGTCTCAACTTCGCCAAACCTGCCTTCTAACTTCGCTATGATCTCATCAGCGGTTACACCCATGTCCATATACATCACCAATCGAGCTGCACTACCATGTAGAGAGGCTCGAATAGCTTGTAGCACTATCTCTGGAACCTGCCAGTTTGTTTCCCGCAGTAGTTGAGCTTCATACTTCCATACCTCAAAGACTACATCTCCTTTTCGACCAGGGTCACCTGAGAATGAAGACAACCTAGGCCTCTGCTGCACATATGTCGGCCTAGTCCACTCACGCTTACCATAGTGCTCAGGTTGAACTTCTGGTGCTCTCACAGGAAGGCTATCACCAAACCCTCTACTCCTGATCTTGCCTGCATTGTCCATCTGGACACCACGTTCAGACAGGAACAGGTTCTCTGACTCTCGCTGACGCAGTCGCTCATTACTCTCTCTCAGCTCCTGTACCAACTTACGTGACCGCTCAATCTCTTCTTCTAACTCACGTTGATGAGCCACAGTATGCAACTCAGACACTCCTGAAGCAGGAGTTCCATCAAGTTTAGGAACTTCGTCATCACTGCCACTAGAAGCCATGTCTACTGATTGCTGAACCACTGGTTACTGAGCCAAAAAAACAAGCCGCAAGGGACCACAATTGAAACCTCCACTGTACAAAGTATATCACAAATCAAAGCGTCACCGACACGTACTTCGTAATCGTAACACGCCGCCCCACGTTGGGCGCCACTGTCACACCTCTCGTTTCTTTCCTCTGCTGTTGGTGTAGGGCCAGCTAGCTCTGGGACCCCACTGGTGAGAGTATACGATAGAATTTTATCTTCAGGGGCGATTCGTGGTGTCACGAGTCGGTATTCAAAAATGCTTTGATGGGTTGAGGTGATGACTCAAAACAGATACAGGACAGCACAGGAAGCAATAGGCTGACAACAAAATCTCAGTTACAAGTCAACATGAGCATTTAATAAATAAGGCAAAATATCAACAAAATGTGTTAAATTTCATACACAATAGTACACAAACATTGTATAAAAATGCACAGCAAAACTCAGCTCATAGCTAGATACTATGCAGCAGTCAATAATAACTATGTTGGCAATATAATATAACAATATAACAACTATCCAAGTTCAATATCACCGTAAATGCACTTCAACAAGCCTTGCACTGCTATAAGTACATAACACAGGTGACAATATAATGAGAAATACACACTAAAGGTACACAATAAATTGGCTATATTCAATAATATCAATGTAGGCAAGGTACACATAAATAGGCTATGTTCAGACTAGTAAACTTGCCACACTCGAATGAAATACAATTACTTTTGTGTCAATAAATAAAGGAAATCACACTATTTAGAATAGCGTGCAACCTGTTGCCACTCACTCACACATACGGGTAGTCTTGCTACGTATAATGTCAGCTGGCTAAAAGTGGAATCGATAAACGCAAAAGGAAAT
This sequence comes from Saccoglossus kowalevskii, assembly GCF_978046115.1. NCBI lineage: Eukaryota > Metazoa > Hemichordata > Enteropneusta > Harrimaniidae > Saccoglossus > Saccoglossus kowalevskii. The sequence goes on from NC_140657.1 coordinate 10,677,422, forward strand.
TCGCGCGGCACAGAAATATATTAAGAGAAACCCAACTAAACACAAATGGGTAAAATTTCCTCAAATACTGTCACCACCTAACACAAGTGACCCCAAATATTAGTACAACGTCTAAATGCAAGCAATAAGAAACAACAAACTGACATTTGAGCTAACAAGACACTGACGTCTCTCACGCGCATACACAGATACACACAGTGACAAATAAAAAAAGGGGAAATAACCCAAGAAAAGTCTGAATAAACAGAAATAAGTGCACTGATAAATAACTCACAAGTCAATGTTCACTATTCGGTCTTTAGCTGCTTTTCCACGTCAGAACACATAAACGGCGATTTCCTGGGGGATTTCTGTCACAGCGAGGCAAAACAACAATATACGGCACCACAGGAACAGCAAGATTTCACACACTAGACTTCATACACACGTACTGTACATACGTTGCGCTGTATTACAACCAAGTCCGACTCAATTTCCTACAAGCACTTGTCGCAAACAATACAAATCATGTACTGCGCAGTGTTCGTGTCACGATAAGCCTGTCCAACACTCACTCTTCCCCCACAGCCTTTCCGTTGCTACCCGTCCTTCCACTGTTTTTGTACCCGTTCCCCCCGTCCTCGCGCTGTTTCTCCTGTTTCCTCCTCCTCGCGATGTTCGTTCCTTCATTCTCGCGCTGTTCGTCCCTCTCGCTAAGTTCTGATCTAGCGTTGAAGCGTACTCAGCCCATTGCTATGCGCGAGTCACATCATTCATAACAACTTTGTACAGATTCCACTGTTTCCTACGAGGTTCGCCATGATCACATGACAGTGTTCTAGAAGTAAACAACCGATGATGGGCGAGACCATTCATGAAAACGGGGGATGTCACTATCACACAAGGTTGAGCACAGCATACAAACTTACAAACAATGTGGCAACAACTTACACAATCTCACAACAAGGGACAGGAAGCGACTGTTGCCCCAAAGTTTACAAGAGAAAACTATGGGTGCGACATGTACAACAAAATATCGTACTGTTACTTGGTTACACAGCATTATGCATGTTATTGAGTGCGGATTCTATCTTTAAGCAAGGCTGACACTTGCATGACTTTTGGCCACGATTTTGACTCCCGCACTGTTCACGCATAGTTCACGACGAGTTGACAAATAGTTCAGTGCCCATCAGTGTCCACATTGACACGAACTGGCACGTCGAGTTTACGCAATGCGGACGGTGTCGTGCTGACTTGGGCACGCCATATAAAAAGCCAGCCTCCCCAACCCATGGTCAATATCATTTCGAGTGGATCTTGCTATGTCTGAGATAACATCGACACTTGATATGAACGACTGGGGGAAATGATCTCTCTCAGCGGTTCCTGCCTCTGGCCTGTCGGCTTCTGGCCTTCTCTGATTTTCTCTTCCTCGTGTCTGCTTTGTTTTAGGCATGTTGTCTCTGTGATATAAGTTGTCTCTTCGCTGGCGATCTTTGGAATAGCAATTCGTGGCATGGCGCGCACTGCCACGCATCGTCACGACGAGTTCACGAACAGTTTGCTTTGCGCACAGTTCAAGACCCGGTCGCTAAATTTTCTCGTGACCAAAACTTTGAACATTTCAAAACTCTCGTCCCGATATGGCACGCAGTCACGACGGGTTTACACACACTTCACGCCAGTTTACGAATAGTTTGCGCACTGGCACGATTCGAGTTGTGCAATTACGTGTCACAGAATCGTGCAATGTCAGCCTTGCTTTACTCCTTCATAACATTTTCAAAGGTGTATCACCGGAACATTGTTGCAACGATACACAAGTGAAAGTCGAGACACGTTTTAAGCTCTGCAATGGGAAAGAGAGAGGCTCAAAGCAAATAAAAAAAAAACGAGGTGATCAATTATATCGACGATTTCGGAGGAAAGTAGAACCCCGAGAATTTATATACCAAGACAAGACGGTGGCAAGCAGAATTTAAACACTTGCGTTGACTGTAATGTCAACTCAACCCTGCCTGAACAATTGCTGGAGAATACTGTTGTGAATGTAAAGAAAAAAGATGTCAGTGTCATGAGGGAGTCACAATCGCATGGTTATGTGGAGTCAAACATAGGACTACGTATGGTGTTCAATGATCTGATCAATTTGATGGGGCGTACAAGTATAACAAATTGAGAAAAAGTACATGCTGTTAAATGTGTTAAACCGGTAATATACTTCGTATTGTCCGGCCTCGTAACGCTGTAGAAAGTGCGCCCTCACACCAGGGCAATAATTTCCCGTATCACGTCCCAGCGCGCTCATAAATTGTAAACAATGTCATTAAAACAAAGTAAATTGCTACATTAAAAAATCTTTTGTTAAAAAATAAAAATATGGGACATAAATATCAATAAAAAATAAATATATGTTTGCTAGTAAAAGTCGAATACTCAATATACAAGAAAACAAGTCGCTTTGTATACTAATTATTTCATAAAATGTTTTCCTTTGATTGTTCAAAATACCAACTAAAAAGAATAAGTGACAACTAACATAATAAAAATTCAAACTTGAGTTAGAAGTCGCGGATTATGTTTTTATTAAGAGATGTCGGATACAAACGAGCAAGCTAGGGGGTCAAAACAGTTTGATCTATCCCTAAAACGTCAGTCACATGTTTATAAAAAAAATTATTATACAGTTGTCCAGCACTATGAACGGTAGGTGTTACTTGTTTACTAATCACCACGAATTCCGTAAAAAACAATGTTTTCATTCATTTACGAGAAATGCCGTGCAACGCCACAGACTATTAGTTGCACATTACTGTGTAATATTTATATATATATGATATGGGCTTGATAGAGCAGTGCGGAAGCGCCATGTTAATACTAGCGCTCACATGAATGTAAACAATTCGTCTGTTAGTCTAATTGCTTATATCACTGATTATTTTGGTGCACCGTGGGGTCGTATATGTCCCCTGCTTATTTCAAATCATATTTTAAGCAATCAAAGCATATTATTGTGTTTTTCACCACCGCTCACCGTTTTCTTATGCACTGAACTTTGTTCGTTGTAGGCGTACATTTAAAAGGTCAAAAGTCATTGGGTCCAAACGGCTCTGTAGTTTGCTATTTACTTTTTTTTAGTTACCTGGATGGAAATGACTGCAATATTTAGTATTTGAGACTCAGTATGTATTCTTTTCAAAATTTGGTGAGCTGTGGGTCATCTAAATCGGAATTGACGTGAAGTATTAAATGTTTGCACAACAGTCGCACCAGGGTTGTCTGTCTGTAGGTCACACATTTGGGGAATGACAAACTATTGTTTTAGATGTATTGATTTCCTTCGTTTTATTATCCATTTATGAAGTGTAATTATATATTGATTAGCCAAATACAAATATACACTGGTGGGAAGAAGATAGTGACAAACAAAAAGAAAAATCGACCGACTTATTTTGTACTTTTTACAGAATATCAATTCACGGGAGATTTCCAGGTGACGGAAGATATAAAACGAAAGTTTGACGAAGATGGATACATAATATTGAGGTAACATATTGATCACAGTCCTCAATGAGAAATGTGTTATGGTATTTATATTTCCGGTTGCGAGTATTGACTTTAGTCTCAGACAAATGCCGGGTTAATGGTCCAAATCTTTAAACAACACAACTGTTTCTGCTTATGCAATATATTTACATATCTATATTTACCACGTCCACAGCTGCAATTTCTCATTATTGTAAAATTTAGGAGAAAGCTCATATATATATATAAATATAATGACATCACACAGAATTACTTTTCAAACATGAATCTTTGATTTGTTGAAAGGGCCGTTCTCAGTGAAAAAGAGACTTCTATTTTGACATCAGCTGTTGAAAACGAAGAAGGGGTGATTAAACACACGTACGACCATGATGACGGTGACGGGCTCAAATTGAAGATGTGCCTCTGGAATCAGGCTGGAAATGACGTCACTGGTATGTTGGCAAGGTGCGAGAAGATTGCTGGTACCATGGAGCAAGTAAATAGATTTGTTTCTCTGTCTTTACAATACACATGACACTAAACAAGGTGTAAACTTAACCGAGTAAACAACCGACGACAAGCAGACATTAACCCTTATTCTGCCAGCCTTATACCCCGCATTAACTTGACCAGATAAGGATTAAATCAACATTATAATTTCAGTTGCTTGGAGGCGAGGTTTATCACTATCACAGTAAGCTCTCAATGAAGGAAGCGCATACTGGAGGGCAGTTCAACTGGCATCAAGATTATGGGTAAGAATTGACAGATAACTAGACCCGATTAGTTCCGAGTTGCAATCTCTGAATATTAATTACATAATTTGCATATTAATTAACTAAGTTTAGGCATTTTCACTTGTTTAAAAGGTTTCATTTAACATTATTTCAATGAAACTTGGTACATAGTTGCTATGGGACAATGCACAAACCTGATGTGCATATTAATCTCCTAATTTGCATATTAACAAGCCCATTTTAGCTTTTCCGACAATATCGCATCACATCACAGTGACTGTCAAGAGGTATATATATATATATATATATATATATATTTGTATTAAATCTGAAATAATTCATACAAAGCGAATGGGAATGCCAAACAGTGATTCGTATAACTTAAACTATATAGATCACACTTGTGGGTTCTTTTCACGGGCCATAAAGGCATTGGAAATCATTAAGATGGTTATCGTTACAAGACGACAATGATCTCAGGCCAATAACAATTAGACATCTAAGAACCATAGAGAATTTATAAATAAGGGAACGAACACATTCATCATACACGCACAGCACTAAATGACACCAAATTTGAATTAACTGCAATGTGCGTACGTACACTTTAATACAAAGAGCAAAAGTTTGACAGTAAATACACAAATAGCTTCACAAAATCGGCTAATTAAATATTACTGCATTGCCTAAATATTTTAGACGGTTCCGATAAACGTAACCGCGGTCGAAATATGCAAGTAAGGCAAGGGGAAACTGAAACCTGGCTGTTTGTGCGTGTAAGGCAGATGCACTATACCGGACGTAACGATGTCGAACTGCAGCAGCAAACGTGGCGACAAACTTCAGACGCCTTGTTTCCAGGGGTGGCTCACATCACGAGGACGCTGTACAGTACTATAGCTGACACCAGGACGACCAGAGAGTGAATTCTCAATCCGGAGTTCAATGGTGACGTTATCTGTGTTATACCGTACTTCTGGTGGATCGTCCAACACGCCAACCAAGGCACGCTTTCTTGTTCAATTTATTGTGGACCATATGTAAATCAAGATGACACCCCTTTGTTTACACTGCTCATTTCTAATTGGTCGAAACCAGAAGAATTGCGAGAAACTACCACATCAGGTGCGACAGGAATGTTATGCAAACTGACAGAAATGCAAAACCGAGTTTGTTGACCCGGCTAACCAAATTCACCAAAGTTTATTAACCTCAAATTCATTCTAATTCTCGGGAATCAAGTCTTCGGTACCATAGTATTTGGAGACAAATCTCACCCCAGGTAAATTCTTTGTCGTCCAATCAGGCTGCTCCCCTTGCGAAGAATGTAACAATTCGTGCATGCAATATATGTATTAAGTATTTCTTTATTTCTCCACCTATAACAAGTCACAAAGTATTCCCCTTTCTATGTAAATCATGTATGCATTTAAAAGCTTATAAGCCTAACAGGGAGGACGTAATACTTGGAAATATATTAAACTTTGGATTCCTGACAGTGACATTTAGTACATAGATGCTCTGGGACAAGCCATATACACATTTAGATTAGAGTCAAATTATGTGTTGCATAAATCATGGAAAGTACTAACGGTTAGTACCTTCCATGCATAAATTAAACAATTTTATCGGCGGATATCTTAAGTATCATTCTTCACATTTCAATGACACGCGGTATATATGTTATTTTGGGTAGTCTACAAAACACTTCAGGATTGCAATCAATGAATATTAATTACCCAACTCGTATAACTGGGCACATGTGACTGCATTAATATACATACTATATGTAGTTCAATGTCTCAATCACTGTTGCAGAACATGCAACTAGTGTTATAATGGATGTATTTTACAAGAGATATGACTAACATATCAAATGATCACATATGGTCATGTGACCCACTTAATATGCTTAACTGTAATGTATTAATCACTGGTGCAGATAATGACCAACATAACACATGCACATATATTGTCATGTGACCTCATTAATATGTATAACTGTAATATCTGAGAAATATAAGATATACTTCAATGATTTGTCATGCAATAAATAAAATTTATGTTTTATGTGAATCGAAGACATCCTTCTAATATAGAAAATGAGTTCTTTCTAAGCTTTCTTTGATTTTTCTTGCTTTCAGCCAACATTTGTTTTTCCCAAAATCCTCCAGCCTCGATTTCAAATTAGTTATCCCTACTAAACTTAACACAAAATCGTCAGTCATACAGGAAACATGACTGTCTAAGGCACTGAGGAAATTCGATGACACGAATGTGTACGTACACAAGGCAAATAATCATGGCAACGAGCAACTATAAATGCCTGAAAACCCGCCACGACGGTTTTTCGTTCAACGCTGCTTGGCCATTTTGCCGCCGCAAATATATATCGTCCAACATACAGAATGACTGACCCCCCCCCCCGGTTTTTAGGGGTCTTTTTTAGCGCGAGGGCACTAACGCCCATATTCGGGCTGTAATATTTTTATTACATGCCTTTAATAACATAAAGAATACAGGGTTTATATCTTAATTCTTATTGGTAAAAAGGTACATTTTTCATAAGCAGTAACAAAGTTTTGCATGCAATTGTGTTAGTTGTAGTGTTATCAAATAACTCAGATCACTTCCAGGATAATGGTGAATATCCAGATTTATTATCGGTAACTAACAAATGTTACAACGTCGTCTGCGTCAACCCCACGAAGTACCCCGAGTTAACCCGAAGCACCCCGAGGCTATAAATAGCTAACACAACATCCCCCTTACAAGTCAAACTCACCATAAAGTACAATTTCAGTACAATGCGAACAACTTCAAAAATACAACACATTAATGCCAATAAGGCTGGCAAAAATCGAAACTATCTGAAGAAATACAGTAATTGCAAGTCAAAAGAATTACAAATCTAATCTCTTGGGAGGTTTAATGACTCTGCCTAATCTGGTTCTATATTCAGTAAAGTTTGATTCTTGCAGAGTAGATGATTCAGGCTGGGGTCTGTGTACCACATTTTGCTTTTCAGTCCCCATGGTCAATGGTGCTCCCTGAACTGTGGTTTCAGATTTTCCATTTACCTCAATTTGTGGTGGGAGGTCATCCTCATGACCACATGGAGCTAAATACTTCTTATTTCTACGAATCACCCTGTGGGGCATAGCTACTTCATAAGACCTAGGTTCACGCAATTTATGCACAACCTCACCATGGGACTGCATGTCCTTAACCAGAACTTTTGCTCCTGGTTTAAGTTCAGGCATTTCCTTGACACGATGTGACCTATCATAGTTCAATTTAGCTTTCGCACGATAATCCCTCTCAAACTTGTTAAGATTTTCTATATCCGGCAGTTTGGGTTTTAACTGTGATGGTAGAATTGGGACTGTCGTCCGAATACGACGAGCAAATAGCAACTCAGCTGGACTATATCCATTGGCTAATGGGGTTGCCCGGTATGCCATTAATGCCAAGTATGGATCCGCTGATTTTTTTATAAGCTGCTTAACAGTCCTGACAGCCCGTTCAATCTCTCCATTTGACTGGCTATATATTGGACTACTGGTCACAATCATGAACCCATATTTCTTAGCAAAGGTTTTATATTCCCAACTTGAGAACTGGGGTCCATTATCTGATCTCAATTCATCGGGTATCCCATGGCGGGCAAACATAGATTGTAAATGAACTATTATGTCACTACTTTTTGATGTGTCCTCTAATTTAGCAACTTCTACAAATCTTGAGTAATAATCCACAACCAGGAGATATGTGGTGTTCTTTAAGAAATAGAAATCTGCAGCCACTTTCTGCCATGGCCGTTCAGGGAAGTCTGAGGGAATCATGGGTTCTATCACGTCTGGGCTGTGATGTATGCAAGTTTTGCATTTATATACTAAATCGGCAATTTGACCACTAAGACCTGGCCACCATACAGAACACTTGGCCCGCTCTCTACATTTAACAATCCCCTGGTGACCTTCATGTAACATATCTAAAACATCTAATCTTTTTGAGCTAGGAATAATAATCCTAGACCCTCTCATCAAGATTTTATCAACATAACTAATTTCTGCTCGAAATGGATAGTATGCTTTTAGAGTGCCTGATAGCAATTGTCTATCTGGCCACCCATATTTACAGAACTCAATCAATTTACAACACACTGCATCACTATGCTGTTCTTGCGATATGGCTGATAAATAAGAGGATGTGACTGGAAGTTGACTTACAACATTAGAAGCATATGATTTAACTTCTCTACGCAATTGTTTACTTTCTTTATCTGGTTTAATGGCACAGGGAGCTCTGGATAAGACATCTGGTACAATGAGATCTTTGCCTGGTACATGAAATATATCAAAATGGTATCTCATCAATCTAATTCCAAATCGCTGTATTCTAGGTGGGAGCTCATTCAAATCTTTTTGTCCAAAAAGGGGCACAAGAGGTTTGTGGTCGGTTTGAATTTGAGACCAATCAGAAAATTTGCGAATGTATCGCATGCCCAAGTGACCCCCAGTGCCTCCCTTTCTATAGGGGCATAATTTTGTTCAGTTTTTGAAACTGATCTTGATGCACAGAAAACCAACTTCCACTCCCCGTTAATTTGCTTTTGAAACAAACAAGCACCTAAACCAATTTTTGAAGCATCACTGGCAACTTTTGTTTCCAATTTAGGATCATACAGAGCAAGGCATGGGCTATTTACGCACACTACTTTAATTTCATTAAATGCCCTTTCATGGTTAGCATCCCAAGACCATAAGGTGTCCTTTTGTAATAGCTCTCTAATTGGATGGGTGAGATCTGACAACTTTGGGGAGAATTTGCTAAATTGGTTCACCATGCCCAGGAATCTGCGTACATCGTGAATATTTTCTGGAGATGGCATATCAGTTAATGCTTTGAATTTTTCAGAGTCTGGTTCGATGCCATTTTCTGATACAATATGTCCGACAAAATGAACCATACGACGACTAATTTCACACTTAGTTTTGTTTAGAGTCATGCCCGCTTCCTCTAATCGTGCCAGCACCTCCTCAAGCCTAGAATCATGTACAGATTGGTTTGGCCCGTGAATCAAAATATCATCAATAAAGACCTCCACTCCCTCAAGGTCATCTAAAATTTGAGACATTCGCTTTTGCGCATGCTCAGGAGCTGAAGTAATCCCAAATGGCATTCTGCGATATGCATATCTGCCAAATGGAGTGATAAATGTGGTGAGAAGCTATGATGGCTGGGTTAATGGTATTTGGTGGAACCAAGAATTAGCATCCAGTTTACTGAAAACTTTAGCACCAGGGAGCCTACTCAGTACTTCATTAACACTGGGGATCATATACTTCTCAGTTTTCACATACTTATTTAATTTTGTGTAATCTACACAAATTCTAACATCTACTATATTTCCATTCTTATCTTTCTTGGGTACTGGTACCATAGGGGCACAACATTCAGTGGGTTCACTGACTTTGAAAATTACATCATCCTGTTCTAACTTTTGTAATTTATGTTTTATCAATCTATATAGAGGAACTGATGATACCTTTCTGGGTGCATTGACAGCATATGGAATAAATTCCTTGTCAACCTTTATGTCATATTCACCCTTCATCACCCCTAACCCAGAAAACAACTGTGGGTGTCGGTTTTCAACCTGTACATTATTGATGATTCTCACTACATCGAGTGCCTGGATAGCAGGCTTGCCTAGTAAAGCTTTCTGACACTCTTTGACAACATACACGGTTTGATTTGACTTAGTATTATTGGCGTTCAATCTAGCCGTAAATTTCCCTACACAATCTAACTTTGACTTATTAGCACCAAATAAGAATCTATCTGGTTTACTAAGTTTAACTCCAAGGTCTAAACTTGAGTACACACTTTCTGGTAAAATAGTAACATCAGCACCTGTATCTATAGCAAAATTAACCTTGCACTTATTGACATCCAGTGCTATATTCCAAATGGAGTCTGATTTCCCATTAGCAGTAACATTACCTAAGAATGCATAACTTATATTAGCCGAGGCCTCAGTCTCTGAGGAATCTGAATTAGAATCACTAGATGTACTGCCTAGGTGATCAGTTCCATTTGTAACATGTTGAACATGTGACTTATTAACTTTCATTGGTTTGCCTTCAGACTTAGAGATACAGAATTTTGCCCAATGGCCTACTATGCCACACTTATTACATGAACTGGATTTAGCTGGACAATACTTGAAATGATGTGGTCCATTTCCACACCTAAAACACCTCTGTTTTGTGTTCTTAGATGGTTTGTACTTTGATCTGTACTTTTTCTGATATTTGTAGGAGACTTCATCAATATCCGCTTTGTCTTGCTTTGAGTCATCATCTTCTTTAGTCATTTGTTCATGTTCTTTCTCAACTTGTTCACTCAGCCTTGCTGAAGTCTTGGCCTTTTCTAGGGTTAAATCACTGTCCAGTTGCAGCTTTCTTTGGAGTTTCTTGTCACGAATTCCAACTACAATACGATCTCTGATCAATTCCTCTTTCAGATTACCATAATTGCAATGTTCTGCTAAATGGTATAAGCCGGTAATAAATTCATCTACTGTCTCGCCTTCTCTTTGTTTCCTTTTATTAAATTTGGACCGTTCATAGATTATGTTTCTTCTGGCTATGAAGTGATCATTGAATTTTTCTTTCACTGAAGAGTATTTTGGCCAAGCTACTGCCTGTTCTCCTTCTTGTGGTTCAGGGGCTGGAGGAAATTCAAAACTGTTGAAAATTTCCTCTGCACGGTTCCCCATACAGTAGATCAGTGTGTCTATTTGTACGGATTGCTGTTTATCACCAAGGCCACTAGCAGAGCGGAAACGCTCGAATCTCTTCATCCATGCTTCCCAATTTTCCCCTTTGAATGAAAACTGTTCTGGAGGGGTTATTTGAAACTGGGTAGCCATATTCGATCACACTATCACCTCAAAACTAACTTCGGTGGGTGATTTCTCTAGTCGAGCGTACACGGGTCAGAGTTCATTGACCTCACGAATCGAGATTGTCCGCTGGCTTCTCGCAAGTAATATTATGAATAATCACTGATAATTGTGACTAGGATACTTGATATATGATTAGATCGCTTCCCAGTTGCTGCGTTTAGCTTCAGAAAGTAGCAAGTCACGTAATATATAAATATAACAACACTAGCAACTTTACCGCCAGATGATGGACGTCACTTTCGTCCAGGACAGTCGAGTAATTTTCCAACGATGAATTATTCTTTGACAGCAAATAATTTCATCCAAGGCGGGGTCTCGTGGGAACGTTGACTTCTGACACCATGTAGTGTTATCAAATAACTCAGATCACTTCCAGGATAATGGTGAATATCCAGATTTATTATCGGTAACTAACAAATGTTACAACGTCGTCTGCGTCAACCCCACGAAGTACCCCGAGTTAACCCGAAGCACCCCGAGGCTATAAATAGCTAACACAACATTAGTAATCAGAGTCGATAAGTTTGGCACTGCGGATAGATATGTTCACGCGTCCTGTTAACTGGCTCCCTTGAGAACCTGCAGACGATAATTGCAGCAGCAGACGAAATTGATGTTATGCAGTGGTTGCGGTCGGTAGGACAGGGCCAACTTGAAATTATTGGACCAGCACCAGAAAAGTACCAGACGAAGTGGACGGTTTTATAAAAGCACACCAGAATCAAAGTACCGTTAAAACCACCGAACGTGATTGATGTCGCTGTACCGAGTGGCTAACTCTGAATGCAGGAGAATTGCGGCGCCTCGAAGACATACCACCGGTCGAGTTGAATGAGCTTCTGGGCACATTTCTCATCAGCATAAATAAGGACGGAGACGAATATGAGCCAGCTTCCCTCGCCAACATGAAGTGTAGTTTGGAGCGCTATCTTCGCGATAAGAAGTACTCCACAAGTCTAGTAGTTCCGTGATTTTTTTTGATCATTGGACCTCTCTGTTGCTATTGACGACGGTCCGTACAGGGCTCATACCACTAATTGAATTTCCATAGACGACAATGTTAACATATGACGAGATTGCTATATGAAAATGACGAAGAAAGTTGAAAATATGGCTCAAAAATGGGAAATCAACATGCCAGTAATCAACCATATGAAAAAAACTAACATGTTGGCCAGCTCAAACTCTTGCAAATCTTAGGTAAACAAGACACACCTACTGTATTTGGATTGCACCAAGAGAAATCACTGGAAAAACACCAAGATTAGAACATCCATTAACACACAGAATAAACCCACAGGTACACAGCCGCTAAGTAGTAAACAAAAGACCACATGTTGGTCTCACTTCTGACCCAGGTGATTACGCCCTCAAACAGGGAGCACCTGAGAAAAATAATATTTAAAAAATGTCATTGGTTCTTGCTAGGCTACGAGCAGCCATTGGTTAATTAGTGGCATGAGACCTAATAAGCACCATCACCAACTCCTGCAAACGACATCTTGTTTATACTCAACTATTGCAATAAACCCCTTACCCTGGGCCCCTTAACTCAATAGATAACACTTCAGTTTTTACTGTGGTTCACTACTTCATCGTTCGGACCAGTACCCACAAGGCTGATGGTGCTAAGATCAGTTGCAACAGGCCTGCTTGACTTTTGAGTTCCTTGTGGCTGCTCATTTGCATAACCATTTCAAGGTTTGAACGCGTGCGGGCGCACTGTGAGTGGATTTGTTTTTAATGACCGAGGCATAACATATTGAGTCTAATCTTAGTTCGAAGAAAGTTCGTGAATTCCCCTAGGAGCATACAGAACATGCAGGCAAAGCTTATTGAACTTGTAGAACATGCTGATAAACTAAATGTTGGTTCCTTGGAGCGCCTGGCGATTATGGAATATCGAGTAAGCCCCGTCGTTTCTGCCTGACATATATTTATTTGCTACAAACTATATGTATATTTTTACTGTAATAAAAACATCGCTGATATCTTTAGGTTCACGTTTGCGACTGTCATCACTTCCGTTGCACATACAAATATAAACATGGCCATTCAGCGGTTTAGTTTTTATCATCGATCATATGTCTTGAGGCAGACTAAACAAACAGTGAAGAAAAAATATTAGTTTCCTTGCGATGAAAAGTTGTTTCGTGGAAAGTCATGGAAAGTAACATCTGAAAGTCAGGGATATTTCGCCATTGTACTGGAAGTACACCAGGAGCATTGCAATACCAATTAACTATGTTGTATGCCTGTAGGTTGGAATCTGGAAATAATACGCTTCTCACACGATGCCAATCGGGTGCATACAATATTGTATTAATTTAACCCCACTCCAATCGCTGAACGGGTAGTTTGTTACGCCCTCTAGTGGTGTTTTGGCAAAACCCGACAACTCAAAAATAAGGAATTAAATATTACAGTCTCGCCCATATTCAAAATGTGTTCATATTTTTGTAGGTTCCAAACAGTGCAATTGGTAGCTGTGACCAACCATTAAATATGGAAAATAAAGATTTCATGCACCAATCAAGATCAACTGATGATGAAAAGTCGTTTATAACCATGAAGAAGAAATCAGAGATGCACGCTGGTTGTGAAGGTGACGATGAAGTGTAGCTACTGCGATGATTCAACTGAAATTTACTATTTCAAAGAAAAACATTAATTTGCAGATAAAATATTTTGCTGATAATTCACCAAGGTAGCTCAACTGCAAGTTTATTCTGCTGCAATATTAGCTCGTGTGCGATGAGATGCTGAATTGTTCGAGTTGCGGACATCGAGTTATGAAAACATTGAATTACAAAAATGAACACGCCCATATTTAGAAACCACAGCCAATTCTGAAAAACCACGCCCAAATTATAACTGGATGTTCAATTAACAGTACGTAACTCAACAGTTCAGCATCTCGATAGCGATTGCATCTGTCACTTATAGTTGTAATCACTTCACCTAATTGTTGACCCCCGTGTGCGAAGCACAATCAAGAACGGATTATCAGATTCTAATGAAAGTTGGGATAATGCTCAGACCTGAATAGTTTGGGTTGAAATCTGCGTATATTAATAATCTAATTTGCATATTGATTAGCCAATTTTCACTTGTTTCTCGTGTAATATTAAACATATTTCAATGTAACCTGATACATAGATGCTCTGGGATATTGCATAGACCTAATTTGCATCTTAATCAGGAAATTCCACCCAACAGATTTCGATACATGTATAGATCTGAATAGTTTTTTGTTACAATATGTGCATATTAGTTACACAATTTGCATATTCTTCATCCATTTTAAACTTGTTTTCAAGAACCACCTGAAACTGATTTCGCTGAAATTTTGTACATGGATGCTGTGGGGGTAATCTACAGGTCTGATTAGTTCTGGATTGCAACATGTGGATAACAATTAACTAATTTGCACAAATCTATATTCTAATCTATTTACAATTAAGTTGAGAGAAGACGATAATTGTGTTTTCAGTAAAAGCACCTTATGTGTGACTGCTGAGTAGTAGTAGAGCATTTTTGGCACTGTTAGGACTGGAAAAAAAATGTGCCGAGAAATATATATACTTTGACGTGTAAATGATAATTTTGGGGTCTTTGATAAAAAAAAAATGTTGAACAATTTAATTTTACTGATGAAGTATTGTCTGTACACAAGCCGTTACGCTCCTATTCCGATTACTTGGCACTATTGATTAAAACAGTTAAAAGACATGATTTCTCTTGAAAAGGCCATGTTCACTAATAAATTTTTCAACCAAATATGGAAAAATGAACTTGCGTATACTGGTCCGGATATTTAAATCTTTGCTTTGTTTGGGTGTCAAACAACGATGGAGCTACTGTTTCATTATCAGTGTATGTATTTTTTTTTTTTTTTGTATTCCTGTCTTCTAAGCTATAGTTTGAAATGAATAAAAATGAAAAAAAGTCGAGATATCTTTATTTTTCGAACAAATTAAAATATCCACGATCTGTATCTTTTCAATAACTTGTCATTTCTTTACTTCGTTGTAAAGCCAATTTCTTATCTGGAAAAAATGGGAATAACATAGAATAATTATCACGAACATGCATCAGTTTGGTTCAGTCGTAAGTAGCAAACAAAATCAGATTACACCAAACTATACTCTACGGCGCCCGACTTTTATATCACAACCCGTTCAACCAAAATAACTGTGGCCCAGTATTCATTTGTCTATCTATGTAACTTTCGTTTTAGGCCAACACACGCACATTGAGATGTTGAGTATGCTTTGTGGTAGGTAAGGGATACACAATTTAGTCCCACTCTCTAGCGGTAACGTGCTTCTATGGCGTAATAAGCGTCCTTTTGATATGTAGTTGTTTATCAGTGAGGGTTATTTTTATATTCAAAATATTTCGCTATATTCTAGATGACAAACTACTACACAATCGAACACTGTTGTCGATTAGAACATTGCCTTCACCCATATACGTAATTTTAACATCACAGAAACACACCGCCACTAGAGGGCGTGATTCATAGTAATGTTGTATTGTTCGTTGAAAACAATCGTGTAGAAACGAATATAAACGAAGTAAAAGATACAAAATTCTTTCTAGCTGAGGCAAATAAAATATTGTTTACTGCTCACTATTAGGGTGACTGATGGAGCTCAAACTAAGTTCAACTATTTATTTATTTGTTTGTTGACGTAAGTTTTCTGAACGAGTTATAACAAATATGGGATAAACTCACCTTGATAAAGCCTTTGTACCACCTGACAACAACTTCTTTTAATGAAACGTCAATTTCACACAGTTTGTGGTAAATCATTATTGCTACGGCAGCGAGTACCACGTGACATATAAACTGTGACATCCACCAAAAGCTTTCTACTTCCTGTAACTGGTGACAATCGACCATGATATCAAACCAGCATGGCGGAAGTAATGTTGCAAGGAAATATAGCCATTTGGTAGTTTGGGTTTGAACGTCGCTGAACCTGTACAATTAGAAACAAGTATAATTAATCCAAGCCTCCAACCAGAAAAAAAAAGGCACCGTACTAGACATTCGTTTGTTTTAAATCAATCGTAATTGTGTAGAATTGTCAATGGGTGCACTGTTGTAAACCTTACCTAGCTACTATTGTCTCTGCTACAAGATACACTACCGGTGACAGCAGAACAAGTACTAAACAGACATGATGCTTCATACGCAAGTTAGTCGTGTAGGCTGATTCTGTGCGATGGTATTCTGTTGGGGGAATAGATAAGTTCAGTTAAAGGTTATTATTATTATGACAGATATGGGGAACCTAAGCACTTATCGTTACATTTATTGGACGGGTGTGGTCGATTTTCATGTAAATAAACAAAGTATTTGACATGCTTTGTGTACGTAGCTATGAGTCCCATATCGAACACTGCGCGGCGCGGAGACGACCACCGCCCTTTAATATGGTTGAGTAACTATGTCTTTTCCAGTTTTCTCTTAATTCGATGATGTCACAGTACGTAATATATATATACAAATTTGAGTGAATATAGTGTTTTGGTGATTTTTATAACAATAACCGTTTGATTTGTTCCACTAGGACGTAATGACGTATCTTACTAAATACATTGATTCAATCAGAATGTTAGCAACTATAAGTTCATATCGGTTTGGTGAAAATAGAAATATTGACAGTGTATATGTCCCTGTTGACAGTGTGTGCACTGTTCCCACTTACCCCAGTCAGTCAGCTTCGTTGCAATAAACCGTGTGAGGGCGTATGTTATTATCTGCATAAACAGGTACTTGATCACGAATCCAAAGAATTCAACAACACTGGTGAAGTGCGAGTCTACGTGTGTGAATAGAGAGAGGAGTCTGATCCATAAGGCGAAGGCAATACCCAGTAGAATCTGTAAATATAGTCATGGTTAGTACACATTAAAATGGTGTGTGTAAAATTATTACGTTTTCAGTGCATTACCAAGACTGTGTTCGTATTTACAATGTCACGCACTGTTAGTTTTATTAAGGTAGAAGCCTACTCATAAATTCAAAAACCCAGAATTTATTCATTTTGCAATAAATTGTACTTCAAGGCAATATAAGGTTATTGACCTAAAAAGAGTTGGGGGTCATCAGCCTTTTTTCCGAGAAAATGATGGTTGTATTTTAGTGAAAAGTCGCCATTTTGAGACTATTATAACACTTTTACCACAGGTTCTATGGCAGAGATATTATGCAATATCTCGAAATCTAGCCTGGTGACATAGACTGAAAAAATCATATATTGCTAATGATAGAGTACTTTTTGTTCTGAATTATTTAAAAAAATCTGGGTTTTAAAAAGTGTCAAAAAATGCAATTTTTCTTTAACATTGTGTTCTATGGAATTGTTCTAAAAATAGCAATTTTCAAGAAATATTAGGACACGTTTCTCAAAAAGCATAACTAACACACAAAATAATGCTATTATTTCATTGTACTATGTACATTAGCTTCATTTTTGTACATTATAAACTAATTAACAATGTTATGCGATTTATGACCAATTTTGTCAAAAATTATGACTAGGCTTCTACCTTAAGGGATCAAACCATTTGCATAAAATTTGAAGAAAAATGTTAACCACAAAATGCATTGTGGGTGAAAGGGAGGGATGCCATGCAATGCGCTTTACTTATCATCAAAAACAATACTAATTACTTACCATCATGGCAACTGTATAAACGTGGTTGAAACTATGAGCAGGCACGGGATTCGAAACGTTGATGGCACCGTTCGACATGATTTCCATAGTTGAGACTTCCCACTCCAATTCCTTTTCTTTTTTCGTACCAGTCTTGGCATTTCTGCGATCTAACCAACTTTGGATGGCTGGGTTAATCACTGTTTTCTGCAATTTAATTACCATGTAAATAATTTTATATTGCTTAATGATAATAGAGGGTACATTATACTTGTACATACACACGAGTTCCTATAATTCCAGAACTGTCGCGTTGTCAACCAAGACAGAGTAAAATTAACCGATCTAAAATATTGTTGCACGGTTTTACCTGGAGTATGTTATATCTAGTGTCCAATACTGTCGTCATGGCCTCGTTCAGGGACATTTCTATGTGTTGTTGTACACCATCGTCAAAGTTAACATCGTGGTCGATATGTTTTTCAGGAACTCCGTTTACCCAGTGCACCTTATCATCTGAGAACGTAAACATTCAAAGAGAAAATTTAACATCGATAGTTAACTGCGTTGGGGTGTAACATTTATTCAAGATTCTTGGTTACGAGTGTCGAAAGTTTGAATTATTGATTATGATAGGAAAGATGAACATGGAAACAAACTTATATAATATTAAGATGTGTATTTATCATGAAGTATTATGATAAATATCAAATTAAACAATAAATACTACCGTTAAGCTTAGAATAAAATTCCTTCATGGGTGAATTTGCTAGTGTCTATTTTATTCATGTTCTTGACCTTCTAGGAATATACACGCATAATGACGTATATTTATCACAACGCGATTTTGAACCACGAGAAGCGATTAAAGTCAGTATATAAATAAGCATTTTCCGCGGATCATTCCATAGTTGATTTATGTATTTGATTGTTGTGACCAAGGAAAGGCTGGTGAGTGGGACAATTATGCATTAAGAAGAATTACCTAAAAAAAAACTAGTTTGCGTTGCTACGCCGGCAGAGTATTATATTGCGGTCGTATTATGCTCGGTAACGTTCGTAGATCATCGCTCTATACAGAAGCGGAAACATATTGGCTTAAGTAATATTGCAAACTTACATAGTACAACTTACCTTTGTCTGCAACAATCTTGTCAACCACATATCTGTACTCTACGGCCAGAAACGTGATGATTGAAAACAGCGCCATGGCGCGGGCGTTACTCGCAAATAAAATCCCGAAGTTTACTCTGACATTCAGCTTACAGTTAAAGAGAATCTCCCACAATGTTGCCTTCGCCGAAACGAAATCACAAGTGACGACAAAACAACTGGTGTACAGTCGTTGGCAACGTAAACAAACAATGCTGTCTCCACGTTCCGCGTGATTCACGCTGCGTTCTATTTCGTTGTTCTATTGCGCGCTTCGACGAACAATCACGCAATAATGCTTAGCGCGTCGTCGTTATTGCGCATGCCCGTAATTTGTCGCACCATTCACGCACAGTGATTCACGTCAATATGGACGAGGTATATAGTGGCGTGAAGCTAGGCGATTAGGTGCCCTACGCGAGCGCCAGTTCGAATCACGCACGCAGTACATGTTTACTATGATTCTACGTAGTACTTACCTTGCCGTTTTTTTGTGTTATATGCTTACTTTACTTTCTATGTCTGCAGCAACTATGAGTTTACAATTAGATTAGATCTATTGCATGCCGCGTAGTTTTAATACTGTATTTGTTGTTTATTCTTTGCCCACACAGTGGATAGTAAGTTATTACGATGAAAGTTATACACAAAGTACTGCCGTAACAAGTAATACAATATTAGAGAGGTTCGGTTACACACAGAATCCGCGTCCGTTTTGAAATTCGTGGTTATAAATCATCCAGCTATGCGTTAACGTCGCTGTATGGTACTCGGGAATTTTTTAAGCGTATATAGGATTGATAATAATTCGTGTCAGTTTACAATTAACAGTCATCAGTATGTTCACTGTCAATCTGATTTTTGATAAAAACTGTAAAATAATGTGCATAAAATCTCATTTTAGCAGCGGTTTCCATAGACCACATTGTTAGGTCATTTCCTCAAAAAAATCTCACTAAAACTATTGTCAATTTTTTAACACTTTTAGACATGAAAATTACCTCGTAATACATGTCACAGAGAAAAATTTTGAGATATTGAAATATATACATAGAAAGCAAATCTAAAATGTCCTAATAAAGACAAAACATGATATTTTCACTGTTTTTTATTGATTGATTTTCTCTGAACTAAATACGGTGACCCCATATTTTGTATTCCATTTTCATCGTCCTTGTAATATGATATATCAAATATGTAAAAATGAAGAACATGGCAATATTTTTACTTCTGTGTAGCGTTCTACCTTGAGTGCATAATGAACACCGTTTCTAAATACCGATTTTGAACGGTTCTCGCTCGCATTACCAGTAGATAAGGGCAGTGTTAATTACAACACGTAGGATAAAGTTATAACACAGTGTTTTTATTTGGATAAGATAACTAAAGATCAAGTCAATTTTTGATTCCAGAGGACGGAAATATCTAGATAAATCTGTAGCTCTTGGTTTATCGACTCAAAATACACTCAGTGGTATTACGATATTTGTGTACGAGAAAAATTAGCAAAATGAATTCACATTTGTAGCCACAATACAAAATACATCACGGTTTGAGTTGGACGGCTTTGGTGGGGTAAGGCGAGCTATCTACCCCGGGAAATTTGCACAAGGTATCCAGGTAGAGAAGTCGTCCGGTCCTTAACAACCAATGTGGTCAAGCGTTTTTTGGCTCAGTTTCATATAAACTTATGAAGTATGCGTTGAATACTGTATGATTATGTACCAATGCAATCCCACATACATGTACAGTTGACAAGAAATAAATGCACATGTTCGCATCTTACGTGGACGTAAAACGTGTGACCGAAGCCATTTTAATGATAAACATCACATACCGACAATTGTAAGATTGACAATTGACAATTCTACGATATTGTGCACGCGCGTATTGGAGAATTCCGTTGTTTTATCGAACGATTATTCAGGTGTGTGCTACAGAACGGTGTTTTCCGCTCATGACAAATCTCAATGTAATCTTCAATATACAGTATCAAAGAATAAAACAATGCATGTACTTGTCTCTGATATATAATTTCTCAGTATTATGCAGAATAAAATAATTCTATTTATTTTTTTAAATTATTGCTCGCGATATTTTTGTAACTCCCATATTTGCTAAGCATAGTATGAGCTTTTGCACGTACAGTTAAATGTAATTATTCGTGGTATTTATATCGGTTCTGCCGACAGTAACTATAAGAATAATATATGGACAGCAATAGGACAAGCTCTAATACAGATTATATATTTTTCTGCCACAGTAAAGATAAACGAATATATAACAATTAAAAATTATCTAACAACAACAACAACAACATACATGTATTTATTTAGGATTTATCAACATTCATTACAATAATACCGTGAAGAATGAAAAGTTCTGTGCGTGGAACTTTCCCTATTTGCAAATTACACGCAATTAACGTGCATAAACTGTGTTTCAAATTTATTAAGGTAGAGATGCAGTTTATTTGGCTTGCATTTTAATTAAGTAATTAGACAATGGAGATGGTATTATATATCCAACATGTTATATATTTTCTAATAGCTTATTATACAAACTTTGTAAAACTTGTCTTTATTTTAAATATCCAGAATGCGTTTTTGATTTTGGGTCAAAAATATGCTTTTTTGGACAAAAGTGGTTTTAAAAAAATTAGCTTAAAAACTTCAAGTCCGTTTGTGGGTAAAATTACATCACTGAATACCTTGGTATACTACTAATTCAAATGCGTCCACTCATCTCTCTAACGGCTTTCAAAGTCACACAAGTATGACCTCAAAGTTCACTCTTTTCTATTTTTGCATAATTTATATATCCATGTTAATTGCGGACTTGTTATTTTTGTTCCACGCGCCGTAGTAAACTGTCCGGACGCATTTTGAAGGGGGAACACCTTGTCAATAATGTGTGAAAATTTCGAGGCAAATGGCCAAAGCGTCTATCAGCTATTTTAATTTAAAACCCAAGAATTCACCAAAAATAGAAGAGGCTAATTTGCATACTTGTGCGTTAAACCGGGAATTACTGCTTTGTCATACTTTCTAGACTATTGAAATTGAAAGTTAACGTATAGACATAGACATTTTATGTAAAATCGTTGGACCAGAACAACTGCTCTTGAATATATAAATCAGAAACACGTCATTCATACCAGTGTTTTGATGGGGTCGGTAAAAACACGTGTCAATGCCCAGTAAATATGACGTAAATATTAAACAGGGGGCGGTCCTAGGAAGGTGACCTTTTATCACGATCAAAACATCATGGCTTCTCTTTGATGTATTTCCAATAAAAAAAATTACGAGTATTTCAGAGCCTATGGTTTATCGTGAAGAGTACAAAGTGGGATATTAAATTATGCATAACAATACTGACAATGAACGTGCATTCAACGCCACAAGTTTTTTGTTTTTTTAGCCAATCAGAATTCATCTTCCGAGCCAGTGCAGATCAGCCGAAGTTTTGTTCAGCGTTTCCAATCCCATTTTTCCCATTGCAACATATTTGTTAAAAGAAATATTTGAATTCTGTTCGTTTTTTAAGGAGGCAATTTTTTATTTTTTCCGATTTTGGTAACGCCTTATTCAGGGATTTTCTAAGACAGTCGCAGACAATGTACGTACAAAACATGCTGTTGTACTACCGGCGACGGTCGCCTGCAAGAAGAGAGCTCCAGCTTCTAACGTAAAAGTTTTTAACATTTCGACCGGTTTTAAATAATTAGTGTTGGAAATCTGACATGTTTTAGGAGTGCAAAATTAAGGTTCATTTTCGAGCGGTCGAATTTTTCTGAATAGAAATCAGCAAATGAAAAAAATAGGTGTGCTAAACCATAGACCCTCCAGTCTACTGGAGGGTCTATGGCTAAACAGTGTTTAAAAAAATGGAATGTCCGTCAAATTGACGTAAACTTCCCCATTTTTCACGGAAAAAGCAAAGGTCGTGGCCGAGTTGCAGGCTAAAACACTCAAAAATCAAAACAAAATCATCAATCAGTAAGTATTATGACAAGGAAAACAAAACATCAGACGCGGAGAAGCGGTCAGCGCGTCAAAAGAGTTGTTAATGTATCAAGTTACCTCTCTCTGATTTATTTTTCATTGAAATTATTTGCTTGTTTTCAATTAATTTTAGCGTACCTGTGTAATTTATTTTAGCATTGTCAGTTATTTGCTTCATTGAATTTAACTGAGTTCGTCCGGTTGCAAACAAAGCTGTCTCGCACCACCTATAGCAAAACTTGCGAATGATCGAAGTACAGGTACCCATTGACAAAAGATACACGAAAGTTTGTATCTCCCCGACCCAGTGCAATATATCCGGTTAGAATCAAAGCTCACGTGTCCCTTATTTGAGGGACCAGATTCTGCCGTAAATTTGGGATGGGATTTAGAAAAAAAAATAAAATAGGACTTTTAAGGTGTATTTTGGCGTCATTTTCGGACATTTCAATCATTCCTGATGCCTAAAATAGAGTCTAAGTTTTACCGTAGTCATTGACGCCTATTCAAGAGTATGATGTTTATTGTGACTAGCGTGAATGGGTAAGCTTCGTTTCGACAATGAGCTGTTATCACTGTAAACAATGTTAAATTATTTTTCACGTGCTCAGTTTATTTTTTGAGAACAATTATTTAAAAATAAAATCTCTCAGTCAATCAGAAACTCGGATTCACGCCTTCAGGGAAAGTCACGTTTGGACGCTCACATCGATTTTGTTTTTCGTTCGGCGGGCTGATGCCTTCAGTGTAGCTTTTGCCTCTTCCGACATAGAAATCATCTGAATCTTCTTTCTACCTCTCTTTCTTTTCACACCACGCATAATGTAATGATAAAAATCAAAGAAAGCTTAGAAAGAACTCCCATGTGCTGAGAGTATTGGAGACACATTAAATATAATTCGAAATTACTTAGCTGAAAACTAATTATGCAAATCAGAAAATTAATATGACCAGATTTGAGTGTAAAACTAATGAGGTCTGCGCAATGTAACAGAAAATCTATGTCTCCAAGTTTAATTGAAATGTGATTAGAACCAAAAAATTATGAATTATTATGCTTATTAGGGAATTAATATGAACAGATTTTTACCCCAAACTAATTAGGTTTGTACATTGTCCTAGAGCATATTTGTACTAAGTTTCATTGAAATGGAATAATTAGTACCGTGAAAACTCCAAAATTTCGACCCTCTAAAAATTCGATCGCCTATTTATTTGCCGGGTTTCGGTGTTTTATTTACCTCCAAATTTTCGACTCCACTAAAAATTGCCGACTCATTCTTATTCGAAAATTGCGACCAGTTTTAGTTTTCCCCCAAACGATCGAAATTTTGGAGTTTTTACGGTACTTTAGATATCAGTGTGTAAGCTTAAAATTGGTTAATTATGCAAATTAGGTAATTAATATGTACAGATTTTAACCCACAATTATTCAGGTCTGTCTATTGTCCTACAGCATCCATGTACATTCATTGATATGTGATGTATAGTACCTGAGATATCAGTGTGAAAGTTGGTTAATTATGCAAATTAGGTGATTAATATGCACAAATATTTACCGGAAACTAATTGGGTCTGCATAATTCTAGATTCATTGAAATGTGATGATTAGTACTTTAGATATCAGTAGAAAAGTTGAAAATTAATTATGCAAATTAGGTAATTAATATGCACAATTATTTACCCTAAAACTAATCAGGTCTCTGCATAGTCCTAAAGGATCTATGTACCAAGTTTCATTGAAATGCGATGATTAGTACTTGAGATACTCGTGGAAAAGCTGAAAATTAACTAATTATGCAAATTAGGTGATTAATATGCACAAATATTTATCGAAAACAATCAATCTCTGCATAGTCCTTGAGTAATGCTAACTACTTATATCAAATGCTGAAAATTAATTAATTATGCAAATTAGGTAATTAATATGTACTGATATTACCATAAAAACTATCAGGTCTGTGCAGTGTCGTATGACATCTATGTACCAAGTTTCATTGAAATGTGATGATGAGATATTAGTGGAAAAACCGAAAATTGACTATCATTATGCAAATTAAGTAATTAGTATCCACGGATTATTACCAAAAACTAATCAAAACCTAGCATTAGTTCAGAGCATCTATGTACCAAGTTTCATCAAAATCCAATGAGTGGTTGTTTAGATATCAGTGGAACAGTCATGGAACCACTAAAAAATAGCTAATTATCATGCAAATTAGGTAATTAATATGCACAGATTTTTACCAAAAACTAATCAAATCTGCGCATATGTTCAGAGCATCTATGTACCAAGTTTCATCAAAATCCAATGAGTGGTTCTTTAGATATCAGTGGAACAGTCATAGAACAGCTAAAAATTAGCTAATTATCATGCAAATTAGGTAATTAACGAGCATGGATTTTTACCAAAACCTAATCAAATCTGCGCATTGGCGCAGAGCATCTATGCACCAAGTTTCATCAAAAACCGATGTATGGTTCTTGAGATAGCAGTGGAACAGTTGGACACACATACACACACACATACACACACACACACATACAGACACACTAACTACAAAGACTCCCATTTTGTGCTTCGCACATGGGAGTCAATTAGGAAAAAACGCTGAGGAAATATGTATAATGTTTGGTTTGCTAGCGAGCGATAACTGATTTGAGAATAATTGCACATGCGCGTGATTGAATGAACTATCTCGATTTGCATATTGTCAATCAAAGGTCCTGTTATTTGATTACTCATGCAAATTAGGCAATTGGACATAAACATTGCCACGTGTGAGTGTTTTTTTTTATTTTTAACCAGAAAATAACCAGCAATTTTAACGGTGTTCCAATAAAAATTCATTGGTCAAATTTTCACAGAATGTTCTTTAGATAAAAATGTATATAAAAAACGAAAAAAACTATTTTTGATTGAAATTCACAAATAAACTGCATCTCTATTTCTGCATCTAGATTTCCTTTGCGTAATGTAATGTACACAAAAATGAAAGAAAGGTTGTTATTGTGAGTCACTGGGGTCAGGACAGTGTGACCTTATACGTTTCCGTGCAGCACCATGAACGGTAGGTGTTGTTTATTTACTCCAACAATCCCGTGCAACGCCGCCTTTTTTGGCTGTGTGCCTTGCAGCGAATATGTATATAATAATTATACTTTAGATATCCATTGGATCCGACAAGTGTGGGATATGGGAGCGCCACGGTAGTAACAACAGCCACACGAATACGAACAATTCGCCCGTCGGACGGCGTTCGCCATCGATTGTACATATTATCACTGTATTCATATGACTGACATAGGCGGATTCCGGCGTCGTGCAGTCGTATATCTCCTATTTATTTCAGATTATAGTTTAGGTAATCAAGACTGTTGCGAGTCAGGGCACGGTATTAGTAACCGTGGTCAGGGCAGCAGTCAATCTGACAGATGAATTGCTCGTCGTCCACCATCAATAACGTGCCCGTCCATATTTTTAAAACTGCGTGTGATATTCTGAACTTTGATCAATTGTATATCTCTATAATCGCCGGCACTGCACTATCCTAATATTAGCTGAAGAATGGTAATACATTTTTCCTATAAGGCGCGCCCTACGTTTTGCTGCAAGACGAAGGTTTACACTCTGCCATACTGGCACACCATAGAACACTCTCAAAGAATTTGCAGACTTTGCAGACTTTTTTCTGTTATTTTAATTTGTATTTCAGTATCAGTTTCTCTCCACTGCAAATAATACACGTACCACTACTACTACTACTACTAATAATTACAATGACATATTTAGCAAAACATTTGCCGGTTTAGAAATAAATACCAATCGGTAACCATGGAAACTAGTAAATACATGTATATACATTACGCTATATTAAAAATATCAATAGCTCCATTTTGATACTCTAAATGTATGGTTTATCATAGTTGTTACAATCATCATTATATTGTTGTTAAATGACGGCCATATTGATGACGTCATTATGCAATGTTTCCATGAAATGATTCTTGGTAATTTTGGTATATGATATTCTCAAGGTCTATATATTACAATAAAACAAATTTGTAGTACCGGACTTGCCACTTCGCTCAAAAAATCAGGTGTAATATACAGGCTTATAAGCGATGTTTGTTAAAACTCGGCTGTTCTCAAAATGAGAAGCTCATTTTTGATTTTCTGTAGCACAAATTATATGGTAGTAGTATCAGGGGTAAAATCCTTCTCCTCGGGGTTTTCCACACTTGCCGGGGGGGGGGAATCTCGTCTCGTCTCTCTATCTCGTCCCCTTGAGGTATGGGATCGGGAAAGTCACTTCACTTTACAGTCAAATAAGACACACACAACGAAATACGTTTCAGCTCTCGTCTTAGTCGGTCAATCGAGCACTCTATAAGACACAGCGCCCTGGGGAAAAGTCCCCAAGACTATCGCAAGGTTGACCCAAGACTCTTTTAGACTGCGTCAACACTCGCCCCAAGGCTCTCCAGGACTGGACTCTCGACTGCGTCTGTCGTGCTGTACTCCCCAAGACCAACTCAAACTCCCTTTATTCATTTTCAAAACTCTAACCAATTACAAAACAGTAAAAAGACTCTAGGGCGTAACCTTCAATCATAAGGCCAATCGCACTAAGTACTGAATACGTCATATCTTTTGATTAATCGTTCACTACATTAATAACTACGAATACCAACTGTCAGAATTAATAGTCAAAATAGCGACGGTTATCTCGTAATTAGTTCCAAATCACTGAGCCAAGTTCCGTCCAAAACTTCAAATAGGCCTAAACGATGACAGACATAACACAGCAATTCAGCTAATAATCAACGATTAACAGATATGCGTAAACTAATCCATGACAGTAGGACAAGTTACCCACCAATGCTACGACGTATTTTCGTTTGTTTATATTTCTTCCGCGGTAATCGGCAAGCCTGTCATCTTGAAGAACCGAGTAACACCTTAGTAACCGTTATTCCGCATTGGAGTTATTTTCTTTTGTAATTTATAATTATTTCACTCTTTTCTTTGCGTTTACGAAAAAAAAAAGTCATTATCAGCTATCAATGATATATTTTAAAACTTGTTAGTAGGAAATCAACAAAAGGGCCACCTAACAACAAGAAAATGCCAAGAATACGCGTAGTAAAAGTCTTATGTTTTACCACAAAATGGCGGTGTGTGGTGTCTGAAATACTTTCGTTGTTCTAACCGCAAGGACCGTACGAAGCGTCGATATTGTTTTGTTCTGTAGCCGTCCATCAATACAGATTTGTTGTGAGAGATTTCATTATATTATATATATACTACACAACCCAAACACCAATATACGTCATTTTGACGTCACAGAAGCACTCTGTTTATAGAGGGCGCGATTCATAAGAAGGTAGTATTTGCACCACAAAAATTGTCTTTTTTAAAATGTTACAGAATATCAATTCACGGAAGATTTCCGAGTGACAGACGAAATAAAACGGAAATTTGACGAAGATGGATACATAATATTGAGGTAACAAATGATGCAGTGTTGTGTGGTCATTAGTCGGCTTCCTGATTGATCAATATATTTCTGATATTTCAGTACTGAAAGGGGGTTACGAGGGGTTAATATTGTAAAATACATTGGTACAATTGGAAATATATCTATAATAATGACTTTTTTTTCAATATAACAAGTGGCATTAGAACACAGCATAAGCAGCGCCAACACACACTATTTCTCCCAAAACATTTAATTGTTTGTAGGTCCGTTCTCAGTGAGAAAGAGACTTCTATTTTGACATCAGCTGTTGAAAACGAAGAAGGGGTGATTAAATACATGTACGGCCATGATGACGGTGATGGGCGTAAAATAAAAATGTGTCTCTGGAATCATCCCGGAAATGACGTCTCTGGTATGTTGGCAAGGTGCGAGAAGATTGCTGGTACAATGGAACAAGTAAATATATTCCTTTTTCTGTGTCTATGTAAACAAGGCTTGGTAAACATAGTTTAATCTTACAAAACCAATGACGAACAGTCTACGTATTGTCAAGACACTTATGCCTTTATTCTATTTCAGTTGCTAGGAGGCGAGGTTTATCACTATCACAGTAAGCTGATAATGAAGGAGGCACATACTGGGGGCCAGTTCAACTGGCATCAAGACTATGGGTACGAATTGACAGAAATCTCATTTTTTGTTTCTTCGCCTGTCTGTCTGTCTTTCTGTCCGTTTGTCTGTCTGTCTGTCTGTCTGTTCATCTCTGTCAGTCTGTTTTTTTTTTGTTCGTTACACTTTGTTTGGGAATAGTTTAATCTTAAAGTTCAAGGAAATATCTCAGAGAGTGTGGGCCTATAATAAAGACTAATTGATTTGAGCATTACTTGCTTTTTCATGTTTATTTTTTTAATCCTAAGATACTGGTACAAGAATGGTTGTCTTTTCCCTGATATGGGCTCTGTCACAATAGCTATTGACAAATCGGACAGAGAAAATGGCTGTCTACAGGTGAAACAATTAATATCAATAAAAATACAATAAACTACATTACACCACACTACATCGCACTACGATATCGCACCTGGTACATAAACTTATCATATTGAATTACACGAATTGCATTGAGTCACAAATTAGCTGCTTAGCTCATCCAGTAGAAATATATTTACAACAGGTATGCAACAGGTGAAAGGTAACCACTGATACATTGGCTGACACCACCTTACTAGGGGGTCCGGGGCATGCTCCTCCGGACAAATTTAGAAATCTAGATCCTCTGACCCGCCATTTCCTACATTTTGAGGTGCAAGACAGACATTCCTCTTCAACTGTGTCGCATCAACGACGCCTCCAACATTTTTCCCGGGGCACCCGGAACTTGAAATAGATCGTAATAGATACCTGAGATACCTGACATACGCCTGGCAATTAATGGCATACCAAACGAATTTTACCAAACGTTTTGGCATATTATTGAGAGAGATCTGTGTTTTTACTGCTGCCATCAACGAAAATGCGCTCCCTCTATCTTGTACAAGAGCAGTTTTTACTCTCTTTCCTAAAAAGGTGATGTCAGGTGATTACCTAAAGCACTGGCGATCTGTGAGTCTGTTATGCAGTGATTACAAAATCTGCGACTGCGTGGGGTCATTGGCATCACTGTTCAACCACACTAAACTTGTAGCGTTCCCAACAGGCATATTCATGACAACATTAGTCTCATACGTGACAGCATTAACTATGCTAACGTTACTAAGAAATGGTATTTAATAGAATAAATCTTAGCTATCTCTTCAACACACTTTATGTCTTTGGTGACCGATTCATTTCTTACATTCGCCTCATTTATGCCCATGTTCAGTCTCAGATTCGTGTTAATTGCGCCCTCACTGCACCCATCACAGTGGCTAGGGGGTCTTATTCGACAAGGCTGCTCAATGCCCACTGCCCTCTACGTCATAGCCATTGAGCCACTACTCCAGAAAATCAGAAATGATAAAAACATTGAAGGACCACACAGCAATAAACAGCATTGTAAACTTACTGCTTATGCTAATGACGTAGAATTTTTCATAACAAGATTTCAGTTCACTTGCTCACTGGTTACAAGTTAACAATCTGAAGGGTTGTGGACTGGTAGCTGGCGCAACAATACTAATTCTCCTTCAAATATCAAATGGAACAGTGTAGGGTTGAAAGTGTTGGGTGTTTATCTTGGGAACAGCCAAACTTATACTGATCAGAACTGAAATGAACTTGTGTCAAAAGTGAACAAGAAAATAAATTTCTGGAATCACTTTGTTTATAGCATGTCCTACAGAGGGCGCACTCTTTTCATGAAGATA
Organism: Saccoglossus kowalevskii; assembly: GCF_978046115.1. Lineage (NCBI taxonomy): Eukaryota > Metazoa > Hemichordata > Enteropneusta > Harrimaniidae > Saccoglossus > Saccoglossus kowalevskii. The sequence goes on from NC_140657.1 coordinate 10,708,303, forward strand.
TCCTACCGTTTTAACCACGGCTCCTTCTTTTAGTAACCGTGTTTTAACAGCATTGCACCGCTCATGGACGTAGTTCAGAATGTGCAGAGAATGTTACTTTTAATAAACTATTGGCTTACTTGTCTTGGCAAATATTGCAATTATTCACACTCACGTGCACAAATGCACAAACAAGTTTAGAACACTCACAGGAGCCAAGGGTTTTATGTTACTTGTTCTGTGTTTGAATTTCTCTTTGGAATTTGGCAGGGGGAGGGGGTGGTACCCTCTCATGTGCGAACCGCTGTCACCTGTTTGCCTATGGGTTTCGGAAGTGTTTTTGTACTGTCACGTGATCGTCTTTATTTTATTTTACCCGTATAAGTACAATACAATATAATACGGTACAATACGATATGATACGTTACGTTACGATACGATACGGTGTGGTGCGATGCATTTCAATGTCGTGCAAATTATTGAAATGTAGTGTATTGTAATACATAGTGCAATGTATTGTAGTGTAGTGCAATACACCACACTGTACTACCATGTATTACAATACACTACATTTCAATAATTTCCACGATATTGAAGTGCACCGCACCACATACAGCGATTGCACTGCACTGCAGTACACATTACACTACACTGTGGAATGTATTGATTTAAACATAATCGACTCAGAGTGCCATTCGGATGAAGAGTTTGTGTGGAAAAATGGACAGAAATCAGATATGCTACATATATGCTATAATTAAACTAAACTATTCTTGTTTTATTAGATTATACCTGGCTCGCAGAAACTTGGTCGAATTGACCATGTAATAATCGGAGGACAAACTGGTGCGGACATGGAGAGGGTCAAACTAGTGATGGAAGCGTTACCATTGGTTTACGTCACGCTAAATCCAGGAGATGCGTTGTATTTCCATAGCAACGTTCTTCACCGTAGCGACCAAAATCGAAGTGGTCGCCGACGGTGGGCCATAATCTGCACGTACAACAGAGCGTCTAACAACCCGGTCTTAGAACACCACCATCCGTTCTATACCCCAATGACAAAGGTAAGAATATTGTGTTTAGTAAAACAATCAGTATTAAAGCGGACGGGTCGTCACGCGCGGGAATTGAGTTCCAAGCGACGATAACCATGCATGCTAAAAGCGCAATGATTCATGGGTAGACGCTTGCATGATACGCTGTTGCCTTCTGTTTCTTGCGTAGATGGCGATTCCCAGATTTAAATGCGGGTACAATGAAATATATCGCACAATATTTGGCTCACTTACAACTGGTAGCAGGGAACATTTGTGAACACAAATACACCTGACGACTAGTTTGTTAAATTTCCGCTTTTATGTAAAAAGTAAATTTGATTCAACCCAATTTGAACCAATTTTAAAGACCATATAAGCATAATTATCTGTGTTCATATTTGTGTAGGTTCCAAACAGCGCAATTGGAAACTGTCAACAACTATTAAACATGGAAGAAAAGGATTTCATGCACCCAGATCGAGATAAAACCACAGTGAGTAGTCTGTTAGCTTAATCAAGACATTCTCATAGATGGTACAGGAGTCATAATGCTGAGGCCTAACTACTATGATGGTTTGATTCAGAGTTGCTGAGTTTCGAAGAAGATGGTTATATTATATTTGATCGCAGCTTGTACTCCAGGAAATCAAGCCAAAAAACCACCCACCAAAAACACAAACTAAAAATGTGACAAATTCGACGACAAAAATAGCGAACGTGGTTAGTGACATTATTGTGTGCGAACAGTTTTCAAATTCACTTCCCTCCAAATCTAAAAGTGGGTATCTAAAACCAATAAAATGGACCTGCATGTGAATATGTTTCCGTTTCGTGTATGGTTTATTATTACCTATATACTGAAGAAAGCTGGAGATGGCTGTGAACAATTTACCTAAACTGTATAATTGTCTGTGTTCATATGATAGTTGCGCCCTCCATCGTTGTATTTATTACAGTCCGTTCGGCAGAGACATATTCACATTCTGTAAAAACTATTATTTCTTTCTTACGGCCATTTGATCCTAATAAATTGCATGTAAACAAACCACGCATTTTACTCGCGTACTAGTATTACACGTCCCACAATCAGATACGACGCGGCGTAACGACCAGTGTTCCCTCCATGAATAAGGATGATCATGTATAAAGCGTCTTGAGTCAAAATAAAAACCCCAAAATCAAGTTGGGTCAGCTTGGTACTAGGAAGAAAAAAACACATAAGGCACTTGATTCTGAAGACGCAAACATACTGTGGCTCTTGATTTATTTCTAAAATGTAAAATCTATTACAAATTCCTCAGAAGTAAGATATTGTTCATGGTAACTTCTTTAATATATGACTTTCATCACTACGATAAGAATTTTCCGTTTTCGACATTATGTGATTCTTTTGTTTTTATTTGAAAAAAAAATGACAAGTGAATTTAGATATATATCAAGAATATTTTATAACGAAATGTCTTCTATAATCACAGCAATAATAATTTTCATAATTTCTGATTACTTGTGAATATTAAAGACCAAACTTAATAATTTGTTATATTCTTGATAAATATTTACTCGATATTCATTTATCTTGAAACATGACTGAAAGCAACTGAATAAAGTTAAAAAAAAATGTGTAGCTTGCAGTGTTCAGCAAATCATATATGGGAAATAACTTCAATTAAAAGTTTTACTTGGTAAAAATACTGCATTTTCCTCTATCAAAACGAAAAAAAATTTACAATGTCCAAAACAGATTTTTTTTTATCGTAATGTTGAAATCAGTGACGTGCCAGGAAATGAGCATAACTAGTCATTTTTTTTTAATGTGCCATTTGTCCAATCAACGCCTTGTTTTTTTGTTGTTTTAACGCGTTGGAAATTATTGAAAACTGCCTGAACACACGTGTTCAAATGTAGAATTTAAATGTTGACGGTGCAAATTGGGATGTTGTTCAAATAAATATCAGTATGCAGTGAAAATTACACATAGTGCTTGTACTTCGATAACGTTAGTGTACCGTTCTACTTTAACCATCACCTCAATTTATTTAATGATCGGTGTTTTTTTGTTTTTTTACTAACAGTATTGAACCAAACAACTGAAACTTATTTGTTGTCGAATTAGCTATTCAAAACACGTGACTTACAGTGTAAGCCACATCATTTTATTATCGGTCAACTAACATGGCGTCACTGGCTTATGAATTCCACATCAGTTCATTCCTTCTCATGCTGGCACACAAGTTAGTAGTTTGTCATAACGATTTTCATCTTACGAGAGAGCAGCAACGCCAAACGGAATTTTCTAATATGCGTTTGTTGTCTGCAGGCGTGTTGGGGGTCATTATTAAATTAAATTTATGCTCAACAATATAGCCTGGTACAACATCTCCACAATAGGGTCTGTAAAAAAGATATGTTCTTTAGTGTATTGCCGGTGTTGCGACCAGTATATATACCAGCAATATGTACGACGTCAACTGCACAAAGTGAATGGTGCTAACGCCTATTCTACGACAAACAAATTAAAAGTACGCAGCGATGGTTTCTAATTTCCGTCCGTTATTGTTAAACTCTTTCTCTGAGATTGAAGTGAACACTTCCAGGGAACTCCCACATACTTGTATTTGCTAGAGACTGATGAATGGGTTGTAATTATGACCGCCTTCATTGCTGACTCAAACATTCCCAGAACGTTGGCATTTGACATTATTAGATAGGGTAACCCCTGATAGTTGATTCACACTGATCTCGAGATAGAGTAGGAGTGTGTACAGGCGTAAAGATACAATAAAAATCACGTGACTCCACGGGGGACTGATTAAATCTTCGTCTGTATCTAGTCCTTTTGTGATGCTAGAGTGACTTTGTTATACCTTCTCTAGTGGTTACTATGCTTCGTGTGACGACCGACGCATCATTCAACATCTTTAGGAACAAAGAAGAAGGAAACTGCAGCCTGCAGTCCCCGGTTAAAATATGATTAAAGGGCGGCAGTCGTCGTGCCGCGTCCTGTTCGATATGGGACTCATAGCGACGTATACAACGCGTGTAAAATGCACTGTTTATTTACATGTAATTCGAGCACGCGCTGCGCGACGACCACCGCGCTTTAATTTTCACAGGATGAGATCAACTCTGGCACTCCAAGCTTTTAAAGTATACGTAAACAATGTTATTTTAAAAAATCGAAAACCGTACTACTGCATACCGAGTTATGATTGGTGTGCAGCACGGCACCACCAAGCAATTGTCAGCTCTATGCTACAATATGTGCGCAGTACGTGCACGTAATTATCGTATACTCCCACGACAAATTATTACTAGTATTTCATTTAAAAGACGAATTTTGTACCCGTACATTTACCGAGGGAATTTAACAGTGTATCGTAGCAGGCACAATTGCGCACAGGGGTGTATCTTATAGGATTTCTCGCTTTTCTTATATTCTCAATATAATGAGCACCGGTCTGTATGACCTTTTCTGAAAAAAAATGGAACTTAATTTCGATAACGATTGTAATTCTGCGATTCCAGCTGATGATAACTTAGAACAGAGGGGGGGGGGAGTCCGCCACTAGAATGGATATGCAAGAAAAAAGAGCAGGACTAACATTTATGCTTTTTATCACGACAATACGACTTTTTTAGTTAGCATACCTATGTACTTAATGGAATGTCCCATTTATCCAAACACCCCCACAGTGCGGGTATGTACACTACATACCGTGATTGGCTATCTAACTGGACAAATGACATCAACAATGCTGAAACCAAAATCAAGCCACAACAAAGTGTATGTTCAATTCCTGGAATAGCGAACGATATAAAAATTAGACTTGTTGCTGCTCTGTAAGTATAAATGGTGGAACAGCTAACTCCGTCGATATATTCTTACTGTGTCGACTCATCGCACGATCGTATCCGAGCTGACCTGTTTGCCGTAGTTCGGACACTGACTCAAATTTAAGGTAAGACACAGCTATATTTATACCACATAAAGTGAGTTTTCACAAACAAATCACCACTCTGGTCAAAATAACAGTGTATTAAAAGAGAACCAAAAAAGTTCGATTTATGATAAAACCGATGTACTGAGATTGGTATGTTTATTTAAATCCAAATCACGTGACCAGGGCGTCATATTGTCTACATGTTTTCTTCAATGTTTTTGATTTTCTAACGTTTTTCAAAAATTGTTCAAACATCGTGACTGTCGAAAATGACAATGAACCCATTTTTATAGTATGTTGCAAGACGTAGGGAGAAAGTGAGATAATGTGCTTTAAATGTTTTCCTAATCGCAATTTAATTTAATCTGATTTTTGAACATGATTCATTTTTTTGATTTTTTTTGAAAGTTCACATTAAAAAAGAAAAAAAGGCTGTTAAATACTAGTATAATTTTTTACATCATGTAAGTATTATCGACTTACAAAAATGAAAAACAGTTAAAAAACATAGAATGTAAAAAAAACAAGTTTCATGTGAAAAGCATCATACATTATCGTGATTATCATTCCTCAGAATTATTTTATCAAAAACCTGATTCGATAATTGATTATGTATTGATCACTTTTCACAGGAAATATATTTAGCATCTGCTTTGCAAACTGTATATTTGAATCTTTAGGAAAACTGACGTTAATTCGAAAATTAAAACTTTAAATTGCGTTTCAATTCAATTATCCGCTGTCGAAATATTTTTTTTTATTTGGAACAGATGAAGAATTCTTTGCAGCTTATGTTTCAGGAAATTCATCATGTAGTTTATTAAACGTTTATTTCTAATAAATAAATGATTCGAAAATATTAACCACGGAAATTTCAGTGAATCAAGGATTCAACGGATTCTGAGGTTAACAGTACGTTGGCGTTGGTAGAGTTGTACAGTGTCAGCATACGCCCGGGAGTTGATTGTGATGATATTAACATTCTTTGGCGGCATCCGGCATTCACAATACCCCATTTGCCGTTCTCAAGTCGACCTGATTTATCCGATAAATGGAAAACCCCAATTGGACCAAATCAACAATGACCCTGTTCTCTGTCTCCAGGCATCATTAAGAACAAAAATGTCTTTTTGTTAGCAAATATACCTCAGTCGCAAATGGTCGTCGAGATCTCGTTGAGAGCGAGCTAGCCACGAGAGTTTAAGTTGTTTTCGTCCCTCAATGTGATCGCTTCGACTGCTGCAAATATCGTGGTTACACAGTGGACGTAGACGTCGGGGGGGGGGGGGCGTGAGGGCGCCGTCCGATCTGGATGGAACGTTTCGAAGTCAGTCGTGTGCAGACATTGAGGTATAAACAACGTCCTTTTACGAATAGATAAAATCATTTTAGCAATTTTTTTACAAAACAATCCTCAACGAAACTTAGAAACATCACACAGAAATATACAGACCCTAGAATTGTGTCTATTGAAAAACATTTCAACCGACAACCAGTTGGACGCCACTAGTTGCTTGCTGGAGTGAGTTCTACGCGTCAGTTTATTGCGTTCAAAATTGCGCATGCACACTCGCCGTGATTTCTCGAAATGCATACTAAATAGGTAACTTGTTGCTGCTATAGTACTAGAGTGAAATATCAACGTACGTCCGCGTTCTCAATAAATTTCGTAACTTGCTGTGTTCACTTTAAAGAAAAAAACTGTGGTTACTTTCAACAGTTTGCTGTTCAAAAACGTTTCTCGAAAAAACAAACTTTTACATAGCTTTTCAATTAATTTTTCAGCTCGTTATAATATAATCTGTCAATTTATAACCACCATGTTGGTTATAGGAAAGAATTTTGGCATACTTTTACTGAAAAAGGCTAGTTATTCATTTCTCGTGAGTATTATTTCAAGTTTATGCAAATGAGACGATTTTTTAAGCCAATAGTCAGTAAGGCACCCCCCCCGATGGACGCGGTTGCGGGAGAAAATGAAACACTTCGAGGGGGGAAACAATTCTCGTGAATTTTTGCATTGGTTATCTAAACAGTGGTACGGCATATACGTTACTATCCCAGCTTCCTCTGTCTGCTTCTCAGCTTCGCTACTGAAAACAGACGAAGGAAGCTGTGGTAATGCATTACTGTATGCACCGATATCTAAGCTTTCAGGTGATGTATAGATTGTTATAGTAGCATGCTTAGTAGGCCTCAGAAAATGTTCGAATCACATGTCAATTTGTAAATAGTTTTCCCCTGTTAACCTTAAACAAATATCCATATTGTATCTTTAAACACCAGAATAGACAAGTTTTTGTGTCATGGTGGGTATTAGGCAATATCTGCGGTACACATTGCACTCATTCAGTATTTAAAGATACTGGCTACATTGAATACTAAAACAATCGACTCTTGTACTAAAAGTTGTCCAATTTGTAATAAAATGTAATTCATTTTTTGTCAGCGTTCACGACCACTTTTGATTGTAGTTAGTTGTTAGTCGACAAATAACTATCCAAACATTTGATTTGATTTGACCATAAAATATACAACAACAGAAAACAAACAATGTGAGAATGAAGAAAAAAGGATGTTTAAAATTTTCTGGTTTGGTCAGGGGGAAATAGTTAGTCTGAACTAATCTAGTCCAAGAACCAACTTATTGTATGATATTATGGTAATAAAACTGGTTAAATGATTAAATAATGATTAGAATAATTAAATTAAAATGGAGTTAAGTAGGTAGGACATCCAAGAATAGTAATATACAACTTATAGAAGGAGGAAATAAAAGAAAATAACAAATCTGATGTGTAAAAAACTTAATGATAAGGTAAAAGGTTTAATTCTGTAATGTATTAGTGTTTTTGTAGTGTGTTCTATTATGGGATATTTGAAAGGAGGCTGGGAGTGAGTTCCAATGTTTAACAGATGCAAATTTTAGATTATGCTGAGAAATGGTCAGGTTAACTTTTGGAATTGCAAGATTGCTTTGGAATATTGACTTCGTCGGATAGATCATTAAAATAGTGACTCAGATTATTGGCAAAGCGATTATGTTTAAGGTCAAATATAAATATACAAGTTTGAAGTTTGCAAAGTTTATAAATATCTAGTATGCCGAGTTGATGAAAGATATGTGCAGAAGGTGCACAAAAGTCTGAAAATGTGACTAGTCTAGCTACTTTTTTTTGTAAACGAAGTATTGGTTCCAGCAATGTAGGATATGTATTCCCCCAAATTTCAATGCAGTAGGTTAAATGTGCCAGAATTAGTGTGTTATATAGAAAGATTTGGGGATAGAGGTTTACATTTCACATATTAAGTAAACGTCTAATAAAAAAAAACGTGATATAATTTTAGAACGTGATATAATTTTAGAAAATCACAGCAAAAAGATGTTAATTATGACTACATGAAAAAAAGCAACTTTACCCTCTTAGTTTGTTGAGAAATGTGTATAACCCCCTTAGTTTGCTGACAAATATGTATAACATCCTCAGCTTGCTGAGAAATGTGTATAACCCCCTAGTTTGATGAGAAGTGTGTTTATACCCCTTAGGTTGGTGGGAAATATATATATATATATTTTCAATTGTAGCATGCGGAGTTAGATATGATATTTTTTATAAATGTCAGTCGTCTCTTTTAAATATTACCCATTCAGAGATGTATCAACAAAAACGGAGAAAGCGTTTTATTGTTAATAATCTTACAACAAATGAAATTTGAAAATTGAACAAATTGTTATATTGCGCTACCCCCGCTTCCTCCGTCTGTTTCTCCGCCTCGCTACTGGTGATATTATTTCCGTAGCAAAACGACAGGAGAAGCTGGAGTAATATATTGCGCATGCGCCAAGCGATGTGGCTATACTTTTTATATATACATATTTTTCGGTTAATATTGAGATATTTTGGACACCATGTGCATATATTGGAGTAGGACTGAACGGATTTAAATAATATAAAGAAAATGTCCATATTCATTGAGATGAAATTTCCTGTTATGAAAGTCAGTTCTCAAATTTTTTCTTGAAACAATGCCAGAGTTAATTGTAATTTTACATTTTCACAAATTGTAGATATTATTTTCCTTAATGCTTTCACAGTAGCACAGTTCTAAAACGAAAAACCCAATGATTCAACAGAGCATCCAGGTTGTTGGCGTTTCCATGGTGATTAATACCAACCGTGACGAAGTATGTAATTCTGTTCACACCCCGCCCACGTGTGTAACACAATCACGGACGATTTGGGTGACATTTAAAGTTGACTGATAATTCACACACCCCAGGGAGTTCAGTCACGATGCAAAACTTTGGCGACACAATATCAAGCATCTGCGCATGCCTAACGATATTCAGTCATCGTTACTTATGACGCACTAGGTTTCACGTGACACAATACCTGCAAGACGCTTGAAATCGGTAACGATTGTGGGCGGCATAATACGATGGATGATATATACAATCCATATCAAAGCTTCCGCGATCCGCGAAACCAAGTTTCAATTCTCGTTTCTCTCCAGCAAGGTTTCACACATCAAATTGTGGCCATCCGTAGGACTTACTTTCTACACATATGTAAAAAAAGGCAAGTACTGAGAACTTGAATATGTTGATTTCTCTAAAACTCAATCATAAACTTAGAAGTTGTTATTTTGGTATTACAGTTAATGAATACACATTTGACATTTCTTGTAAAGAGTTGTTTTGAAAATAAAGGGGATTATTTTATGAGTACGTAGGCGCGTTTTGAGGCTCTAATTATAGCTCGTGATACCGAATACAAGTCGGCGAAATATTGTTCTTTTCATAAAATGTATCAGATAAACACCATTATCTAACATTCAAAAACAGCCATTCTTCAGATTTGTACTCCGTTTTTATAAGCATGATTAAAGCGGGGGAGTCGTCACCTACGCATGCGTTAGGTGGTCACAGCGTGTCATTGTTTACAGACAAGTGTTCTCCCATGAGCCTTTGCGTTCTTAGCGTGTGTTGTTATCGTCGCCTGGAACTCAATTCCCGAGCGTGCGCAGGTGACGACCCTCTCGCTTTAAAGTAGATTCAATATGTTGAAAGAGATATCTGGCGATGTTATAAGCGTTACTGTAAGGGGTGTGTGTATGTGTCAAGTACCACAGAAAACGCTAATGTTCACGTGGCAAGTGAAGTAGCTGTCCACGCGTTGTATTACTAGTCTGAGGTATAACACACGATACTATGTATTATTTTCCAACAATTATCCAAATAAGGAGTTTGTTCTGCGCATGCTCAGTAGTGTTCTAAATATGGTGAAACTATGCTAACATCCAGCAAAAACAAATTTTGATTGATCAAATTCAGACATTTTAAGAGTGTCTTCCTAACAATTGTGAACTCACGTAAATATCTATAATTTAGTGGTTTCCGGTATATTGACATTTAAACTAACGTTACGACGTGAACTACTTCTAATAGATTAATATAGTAATGCATACATTAAAAATATTAGGTGTTGCAAACACCACACACTTTTTATAGCATAATATCGTTTTGTGTTCAGTCTTGTTGTCACATGTTCCTCGTTGATAAGCTATAACAGCACTAATGAATGTTGCATAGTAATAATGTTCCATTAATAATTGCATTCGTCCGTTGAATGCCAAAGTGTCACAGTCGATATGTGTCCCATGTAATGTGAGATTATATTGTTTGTTAAAACCACGGTTACTCGTAACCGCTGAATGCTCCAAGAGTCTAATTTTAAGACGATCGTACTAATAAGTTGGAAGTTGTAACAAAAAGAATAGACCAATAATACAAAGTTAGTAAATAAACACGGCTTAAATTGTAAATAATCTCGATAATCTACGTTTTAAAGGCTGTTTACGAGATGGCTGGTTTATTTATTCACCTCCCTATGTATGAGAGATGGATACCGTTAATGGGAAGTCAATATTTTGAATTGAAAAATAATACGTAAATCTACCACAATAATTGTTTTATTACTGTCAAATGGCAACTGAAAACGACTTGACCAATCACAGCGCTATCATGGATGCATAGTAGAAAAACGACCAATGATTAAAGGAAACCGACAGTGACACGTGGTTAATGGGCGTAACCAAATGTATTCAATGAATAGTTTTTAATAAATTTTCATACAAGCTGTTCATACCTTCGTGAAACGAAATGTATATTAATCACTACTGTCCAATATATATTGTTTAATAGTTTATTGTATTGTATTACTACTATAGTATGAGGGGGGAATTCTTCTCCTCTGAGGTTCTCCACACGTGCCAGGGGGAAATCTCGTCTCGTCTCTCTATCGCGTCCCCTTGAGGTATGGGACCGGGAACGTCACTTAAACTTTACAGTCAAATAAGACACACACAACAAAATATGTTTCAACTCTCGTCTTAGCCGGCCAGTCGAGCACTCTATAAGACACAGCGCCCTGGGGGAAAAGTCCCCAAGACTGTGTCAAGACTCGCCCCAAGACTCTCCAGGACTGCGTTTGTTCTCGTGTGCTCGCCAAGACCAACTAAAACAACTTTATTCACTTTCAAAACCTTAACCAATTACAAAGCAGTAAAAAGACTCTAGGGCGTAACCTTCAATCATACAGCCAATCACACTAAGTACTGAATACGTCATATCTTTTGATTAATCGTTCACTACATTAATAATTGCGAATACTAACTGTCAGAAATAGTAGTCCGAATAGCGACGGTTATCTCGTAATTAGTTCCAAATCACTGAGTCGAGTTCCGTCCATTCGCTAGTAATCAGCTAATTAAGTCAGTCAACAGATACGCAAAAAACAAATTCATCACAGCATCTTCGGGACAATTGTGTGCACATGTGCACCAACACAACTGCGGAGTTGACTTTCGACATTTGTTAGTGTAAACCTACATAGTATATCACGTGACCATTTGTAGGGCAATGAATGCTAAGTTTGTGACGTCATAGAGGTAACGCTCGTATTTCTCTTTTTAGCTACGATGTTTTACCAGTATATTATACTCCTGGTCCTGCTTACCGACTTTACCGTGGGGACTGCCAGTCGTGGTTGGCAAGAAAATGAACGTGGTGTAGTGAAGACCGATAACGTACATGAGGTAAGCCGATGCCATTAAGCGATTAGGTGACAAGGGTTTGAAAAACTGAACATCACTTTGGAGGAACATAATGCACAACCTTGTTTCTTATCGTGCTTACAAACATCTTGAAAATACATAATATAATTAGGAAATTCAACTGGGATAACAGGTCGTTGTACTAGGCAACACTGCTTATATAGGTATCACTTTACATTTAAATTAACACAAAAATTCTCTCTCAGATATACCTTTCCTATAAGGGGCGTCCTCTAGCGACGACACGCTTTTATGACGTCGAAAGACGTAGATGAGTGTAAGCGCGAACTCCGCACAGTTCGATGCACGTTACTTATCATATACTTACTATTTCGTAAAGCGCAAAGGCCTATGGGAAGGAGATTGATGTAAACGATGTGTGTTTGGTCGTTCGTCATTCGTCGTTCGTTCGCAGAGTACACTGTGAACGGTCTTCGTTTTTACAGATGCGCTTTGTCGCTAGAGGGCGCTGCATGTGGTTTTACGCCACTTTACCCATGATGCCATAGAGTGTAAGGGTAGATCTGTTTTAATGAAATTTCCTATTTTATTTATTTTTTTATTTCACAGGCGAATAAACGTGTGATGCCGTTTCGGTTCGGACTCGGAACAAACTGCAACAGGCTTTGTCCAAGGAACCGTAAATCGTCGGACTGCTATCGTCTGTGTATTGTACTGAGTCAGTTGCCAACCAGAGCGAAACGATGATGTTGACGGCATTGCCGATTGAACACATGAGCACTTAAACGAAACGTGTACTGCCACTTGTGAATGATCGTTCATTTGTAACTTTCTGATATCGTGCTGTATAAGGCGAAAATTACAAATAAACATTTTATCCCGCAATTTTAGTATCACCAGATCCACCTTCTTCAATTTCCATAGTAACGCCCTCTAGCAACAAAATGTTTGTGTGACGTAAATGTGTGGAATGGGGAAGTTGACGAGGTTGATATCAGAAAGTTGTCTTCGACAATGAGATTGCTTACAGCCATCTACGTCATTTTACGTCACAAATGTTCTCCGTCGGCAGAGGACGCTACTTACTGGAAATGTGTTTGAGATATGTTTTTCATTTTTTTTAAATATGAGTATATGGCATATCAAATAATAAAGATATAATCCCACAGTTTCTTTTTCTATATTGCTTTGTGATTTTCATCATACCATTTGTGGGCGATTACAGTAATAAATTTTACAATTGCAGTCACGCGAGGGCGCCCAATGTTTCAAGTTTCAACCTGTCAGCAAACGCTGTTTTAGCAATATTACAAGAAACAAAAAAAAAGACGTAAAATTACAAGCATAATATCAAAATTACGTTGACATGTATACACAAATAAACAAATGACAAGACTTGTTGAACCTCAAAAGGATTTCATGTTTCAAGTTGTGTAAAACTAAAGATCTCATCCTGACGGAGACTGCGGTGATATTTTTCGGGGGGGGGGGAATGGGTTCCCTCGGGCGTTCCCAAGGTGCAATATATGCCCATTTACTCTGAGAATGTCTCATAGAACGCCTTTTTTTGTACAAAACTTGTTAGACATGTAATAGTCAGTACTTTATTTATTTTAACTTGCATTTAATTTCATTATTTTGATATTGTGAGCATTTCACTGAATTTAGCACAGGGAACCCAGGAACTATAATCAACTGTAATACGCAGTCTGTATGAGCGGGGTGGGGGTGGGGTGGGGGCAAGTTGAGCAAGGCTAACCGAGTCGTGACCTCGATGTGGTTCGTAACCAGTCTTGTGATTGGTTGTTGACAAATGCTGAACAGGCCACGCCTCCAACTGTGCCGTGCGTTCGGGCAAACTGTTAGGAATTCCTAAATGAAGTACATTTCTGTAGTTTTCTTGATTTATTCTGCAGAAATCGGTAATGGCGAAATTTGAAGGAGCAACTAATATTCTTCAACCTGGTATTTTTTTTAGATTTTATTTTTTATTTTTTTCGTCTGTTTTTTCGAGTTTAAAAAATGTGAGCTGGCTGGAGCCTTCATCCCTTGTCTATTTCTTACACTAGATACCAGCCGATACCCCCCCCCCCGCGCTCATAGGGAGTGCGTACAGTTGATCATAGTTCCTGGGCTCCCTGTGAATTTAGCAGAGAAACAACGAGTTTCTTTTGCGCAATATTGAAAGCTATTGATGTGTTGTTAAAAAAAACTCTTTATTCAAAATTTTAGGCTGTGTGTGCGATTTATATTTGTTTTTAGTTGACACTTCTTTGAGGGTGATGAAGCTATATTAAACACCAAATGAAAATTCCAAGCATTACAACTATTCAAAAGTTTTGGTATAGTATTGCTATCTTTCCTAGCACCACCATGTAAGTGTCATCAAATATATACCATACATACATACAGTTGTTGGTCACCCGAAACAGATTCCAAATAGTGAATTCTTAGCACTGTAATTATTGAATTTGATTCATGACTTAGTCTCAACCAATTTGATTTCCCAATAGATGATATTTCCCTTCACTACGAGATCTTACGCACTGCGTGAAAGGCGCAGACCATGGATGTAAATCTTTAGACTTGGCGCAAATTTGTCAACATCAACAACACTGAGAAATTGACCTACATGCCCTTTAAAAGGGCATTACCCTTCCCAAATGGACGAACACTTGGTACCAACTATACAACAACACTGTCCTGCATGCATTGCAGAATACACAACAACTAGACTGGCAAAGTTGTGACTTCTTTTTTGTTTTACAAAAAGAAATAATTAAGTGTTCTTTTAGTCCTTTTAGCATGATCGCAAAAACTAACCTGACCGCTCACGCTAGTTAAAAAGGCTAAATTGACAATTAATTATATATTTTTGTAAAACAAGAAAGAAGTCCCGACTTTGCCAGTCATAAGAACAACGTGAAGCATGCATATGCAATAAGCTAATGGTTATGGCCACAGTCAGCTGGCGCACACGTGATAATAAAATAAATACGATATTTACTATATGGGGGCCGCCATCTTGAATGACGCATAAAACTAAATTACTTAGTTTTATCATAGACCCTCCAGTAGTCTATTGGAGGGTCTATGGTTTTATGCGTCATTCAAGATGGCGGCCCCCATATAGTAAATATCGTATTTATTTTATTATCACGTGTGCGCCAGCTGACTGTGGTTATGGCATAGAAATATCTCATGAATATTTATGAACTGTCGCAAGCACATATTTTTAGCCTTGACTTCCACCCTGTCTATTGTGGTTACTAGAAGACTGTATACGCTTTCTGTCAGACTAAACTGGTCAGCAGATTTAACAAGTGACTCAGTCTTTATAATGCAACTCTACCTTTGCGAGCCACTAATGATTTCAAAACTGTACAGCGCCACCAGTGGCAATTCCCAGCCCTATGCATCCAGGCAATTCATGGGGCAACGTGCGTGTTGCTTGATAAACTGGCTTTTAGAAGAAATGACAAACGAATTTCAAACTATAGCATTACATTACTTTATTAACCCATACACAGAATATTACAAGTTTAAAGGGGCAGGGATGTTCTCAGTAGACAGTTGTCATGGCAGCATTATCCAAAATTAACCCATGGCATTAATATGATACAGCAACATGAAATTCAAACACATCAGATTACCCAACTGCCATGGCAACAATGTGTCAAGGCAAAAAGTCTTGCATATACACAATGCATCACACTATGAAGTCACCTGATCCGAACTAAATAAATACTAAACATAGAGGGCACACTTCCAACAGAAATGCAATGTGTACCAAGACTTCATACCACTAGTAAACAGCAAAACAATGCGTCTATTTTGATATTAATAATATTAATATTGGTAGTTTGTTACGAATGCAAGCGCAAGCTTTGTATTATTTGACTGTCTTCCTTTTTGAATGAATACTGAGAAACACAGCATTTGAGGTGGATAAACAATAACAAAATCTACAACATTACAGATCCAAATTTAAAACAGACCGCATGCCATAATATCATTCTATATACACTGAATATACGCCATTTTAAGCAGGGATTAATTAATACAGTAATGTCATGCTGCTGTCTTTCCAATTAAAAAACAAATACCCCATACTGCCAAGGGCATCTATCCACCAGTGAACAGAGCCCTCTGAGTTCAACTAGAATATTAGAATAAAGGACGCCCATTATTAGATACAGAGATCTAAAGTAAGAAAAGTTGGAATTGTCAAGATTTTAAAGTCGATTACTTCTTTTTGAATATGTAAAATTTGCACTCTCAGCTGCATTGTGGATCTCACAACTCAGGTTGAGCTAAGGAGCCTTAATTACTCACAATTTGGGCTTAGCTAAGGAGCCTTATTTAGTCAATATTTCAGTAGGACACTGCAGTGCTCATACTTGTTTAAAACTACACTGACAGCAGCAGCATGAAGGGGTGGGCTTAAATTACTTAAAGAGGTTGATGGATTGTACAACTATTTACAATGTATCACTGCAAAAACAATTTATCATAATTCACTATTTACATTAATATTCATAACTCTCAACTACAACATCACGTAAATTTTCTCAGATAAGTGTCGTTGCTATAGTAACAATGAATGACAAAGAACAAATTGGATGGATAGTCCAGACTAAATAATCTTATTTCAAACCAAAAAACTCAAGAATATGACTTGGATGCATTATCATTACAATTATGCAAATTGGTGATAATTTATGCAAATGTATTCATTGTTAATTTATACAAATCTAGTCATATCCTTCAGCAAGAGTGAACAGATTTTTAAAACAGTAAGACACAAGAATGTAATAATTAATTAAAATCTAAAAATACAGCACAAATCAAAACTAACAAAAGAAATACGAGTGACAACAAAACATAAACCAAATTTACAAAGACAAATCATCCCCAAAATAAAACACGTTGTTAGAATATCACTATTAAAAATGTTTTCATTTGCAATAACTAGGCATCTCAAAGTATTAATTTTTATTTTCTCTCACGGCTGTGTGGATTCTTTGTAAAATAAAAACTTGCTGTCCTCACAGTAAGCGAGTAATCAAGATTTACGATGACAAGTGACTAAACAAATTCCACCAGACAAAACTTTCACAGTCAGATATATACTTTTTTCAGCAACTTTTCCAGTAATGGTTTCAAACTTTAGAACTAATTTTCGGCCAAATTGAGACAACATTGTGTACAGGTTTTGAAGATCTTTGTTAACAACTGCCACGATAAAATGACGAAAAAAACAACATTGTCAATGGCGGTGAAAGGTTAAATTAAAGAGAAGTGCATTGTGGGATGCAGCCAGAAAGTTTAGAGGTCACATAAATCTTGTTCATTGAATCCACACAGTTGTCTGACCTACAGGATTCAGGAAGGTCACAGGGTGGTGGTTTGTGTTGTCATAGAGACAAAACTTAAAGTGTAAATAAAATGACTGGTATACTGAAAAGTTAACTATGTAAATACCTCGTATAGTATTTTTATTTTCTTATATTTTCTATAAAAATTTGGCAGAATTAATTGAATCGCTGCACTACACTGCACTGTGTAATATACAAGCACAGTAACAGAATATGATGACTACACATGCAAAACTACCAAATGCACAACAATATTACATTTTTTTTATTCCTGAAATCCAAGGAATTATAAGATTGATAATATATGACATCACAGTCAATTTTCATCTTAAAGTGATGAGCCAAAAATGGCTGCCGGTTATGCAAACACTGCCCTCAAGTGATGAACAGATCGATAATGGAAGCCAATTTCAGATCTATCAATGCAGACTGCTCTCAAGGGACTGAATTTAGTAGAAATTGCCTTTGCAGCAAATTAAAACAAACTCCAGATGTCAGAGGTGCAAAGGTTACAGAATCTTCAGTCACAAAAATTGTCTATAGATTGATTCTAGACAAGTGTGAGGTGTTGAGTGAGGGTAGAAAGGAGGGAGGGGCATTCACTATGTTACCGCCTTGTACATTATCCTCACAGCTGAGAATTCTTGCCATAAAAAGACAACTCCAAAATAGTTGGATGTCGCAGTGCATCATGGGTATTTAGGCCCATCAAACACTTCAGATATTTTAAAATCGGGACAAAACTGAGCGCCAATGTCCACAGAGTTTTCATCTTGCTCATGACAGGAAATTACCTGGCAGATTGGATAATGTTGGAATTACTTAAACGCAATTTTCTCATGAAAGCTTAAGTACATACAGCCACCGACTTGAGGTATACGAATACCTTTCCCCACTGGTGCTTCAGCTCAAATTAAAATTTAAATAAAACTATTAATTAATGTTACACAAATTAAACTAAAAAGTTAAAACACCTGAATTGTTTTTTTTTTCTTCGTTTATTTTTTGTTGAAATTTTTTCAAGATTTTTAGAGAAATGTTGCTACCTGTTATTAATCTCCCCACAATGCAATATTCAAAGGTCAATAATTTGGCCATCCAATTTTTGTAACACTACATACACGAGTGGGGGCATCACTCCTTTTAATAGTACACATGTACAACAACTTGCGTCTGTCAGAAGTTTAAGTCATGCGACAAACATGTCACGACAGGAAGTCATCATTCAATCAGTACACATGAACTTGGATTGCTGGCTAAAATATATTGCACTTGAAAAATGGTCACCATGTCTAAGTTTTAAAATTATTTCAGTTAAAATTATAATAAAACTTTGTCAATGTATTATTAACAAAAGTGTTTATTAGTTTTGATTTTTCACAAAATACATTTGAAACACGACTTTATGCAAAATAACACAAAGACTTATTTTGTTTGTGATTTTAAATATCAGCTGACAGAAAAAAAAACAAGTAAACTTGGACTGTAAGTAGTATTGTGACTCATTTTAGAGAGGGACAGATTGAAAAAGAATTTTTGTTGAAAGATATCAATGTTTTCAAGCAATGGCTTGGATTGTTTGACAGGCTTACATGTGTTCCGAATAGTTGGCAGTTGAGAATTTTACACCAAGCCATCCACAGCTCTTTGGGCCAATCCATTATAGTCATGATGAACTTCAATCATATATTCATCAAATAAAAACAATAATATAAATAAAAGAATAATCCATATCCATTTCATGTGTACTGATGACAATAATGACTTGAACTTTTTTATCTCACAATTTGTAACTGTTCATGATTTTCCACAATTCTCTAAAAAAACTATAAATAAATATATATATATATATTATATTTTATCTCCATAGTTGCATCTCGTGCTGTCATAGCAACGGTTTAATTATCTCCATCTTTGGTTGGTGGCGGTGATGAAGGGTCATGGTCATCGTTGAACAGTGGATTCTTGACGGTCATTTCACCGGCCTGTAAAAATAAAAGAAACGATCAAAATGTGACTACAATTAGCGTACAAGCTGTGGTATCAATGATGACATCATCAGTAGTTGTGGTATCAATAGTGATGACATCATCAGTAGTTGTGATGCCAACAGTAACTGCAATGACAAGAGCTGGAAACAACTTACCGGTGCAAGTCCAGGGCATTCATATACAGTATAGTCTCCTTCTTCATTCTCTTCTTCAGAATCATCGTCAGAATTGTCTTGTTTCATTTCACCGTTTGCTCGGCTGTGACAATAAAACAAATTGATGCGTTAAATAAACCGTGTGCATGTCTGTTTGGCATTAATCAAAAGAAATGCAGTCTCAAGATACAAAACATTGGTGAACATAAGTAAGAAGAAGAAATCGTTAAATAAATATGTATGACTATAAAATTACTCCTCTACATATATTGTATATGTGAGCTGTGAGCTGAAAGATTTATAAAATAAAAATATACAATTCAGATGTCCAAGTATGGTGATTGAAGATACAATTCTGCTTACACACCAATTTGAAGTGTAGTTCTACCCAATGGCATCACTGAATGCAGTGAAATGCCTGGCAGGGTTTTATTATATTTTTGTGCCAGGTGGCAGTTCCGGACATTGAATGTCACCGTATCCTGAATATTTTTTTTTATGTGAATTTCTACCACAGAGACTTAAAAATTATGCAATACACATTTAGCAAATAAGAAAGGACACCAGCTAAACCAGTGTGAAATGAACACTAACCAGTTATTTCACAGACTGACTTAATTAGTATTTCTAGAAATTTATGTTTGTCAACAATTTTGTGATCATCAGGCAATTCGTGCAAGATCAAATTGAGATCTTCATTTCATATTACACACTAACATTTCTTCATCTTTTAAAACCTTTGTAAAATCTATCACTAATAGAGTAACTGCAATCACAACTTTCAACACATTTTCTGAAATTTTTGGTGAAAATAAAGTATTCATTAATTATATATGTATTGTCTTATTAAAACAAGTATCGTTAAATCTGTATTAGAAGTCACACTAATTGTTTTTAACAATTCAAAACCAAAAATTCAACATTTTTCATATGTTTTCATCCCCTCTGTTGCATTGTACCATTTTAATAGGAAGTTATGATGAATGTTCAACATACATGATTGAATATGTACCAAACTTTGATATTCAAGCTGAAGAAATTATAGAAACAACTATTCACGGTGAAGGAATGAATAAACTTAATTTTAAAGAAATTAAAACACTAGGTACTGAGTACTCACTTTTCCATTGCAATCATTTGCTGTTTTTGGTGTTGATAATGATACATTTGGGCACTTTGTGCAAGTTTTCTGTCTCCATTCTGTAAAATGAAAATAACAAATTAAACATTATGCTAGGAAATGTTATTGAACAGTTAGAAAGTTTAGAAGAATATTCTTGAAACGATTGAGGGTGTGGTCCTGTATTTATACAATTTACAATGTACAATATGATAACAGCTTAGACCAAAATTTTTACAAAATAGTCATAAAATTCATGGTTTTCATGAAACTTTATAAAAAAAATAAGATGTGTAAAGAGACGAGAAATGTACATTTTTTTGGGTGGCCAATTTTTGGATATACATCAGCAAACATCAATACTGAGATTATTGATTTTTAGCTGAACAAAGATCGCATCAGAGTTAGGAACAATCAATACAGGGCATGAAAGGTCACATACATGTAGGTCATGAAAGGTCACGATCTTGACTGTTTCAAATTCATGTTTTGGAGAACAAGAGAAGAAAGGACTGGTTTTAAATTAATTTGATTGGAAATGCTGTAATGATAGTTGACAGTGAATCAGTGCATGATTAAATTCTGTTTATAATGCAAGGTGCAGCAAAAACAAGACATGAATGTTACTGTCTCTGTCAGTTAATTATAAAATACTCATGTTAAAATAATACATGGAACATCTGCAAAACAATTGCATTAATATGTACCGGGTACTCTATGTAGGTACAACTCATCATAAAGTGATTTCCCTTAATCTAGTATTGTACTAATAACTGAAAACTTCCACACACAAGTGCATTTCAAACTATGACTTGTTCAGAGACTTGTTCATCAACCTGCCAAGTTTCATTGATATCTGCTGCAGGATTCCCGAGAAAACGTTGAAGACATAAAGGGGGATGGACGAAAGGAAACCAGAAATAAGATATAATAGTTGCCTTTCAGGCTACGCCTGAACGGGGACTAACTACACAACACTACAGTGTTATTAATATTAATACAAAGCTTCATGTTTTAAGCCAGTCACCTGTCTACATGTCATTTTAGACATGCTCATTTTAAACAGGTAAATAAATGTCACTTGACAGAGGACAGATCAATTTTAACAAACCTGTCAACATTTGTTGAAAATTAATCTTTAATTTACAAAATGGCAATTAATAATCAATAAAAAATAGACAGCGAGTCTGTGGGTACATACTACAGAGTGTTATTATTGATTTCAATTTTATTTCAGACTGGCATTTTTCACTTTTTGGTTATAACCGTGCTCAGCATGTATTTATGTGGTAATGGCAAACCCTGACGAAGATACATGTATAAACAGGAAAGTAGCCAGAAGGGTGGGTCAACAAGGGTCAAGAAGTGTATAGGTCACCAAGTGTTAGGTCAACAAGTGTTTAGGTCAACAAGTCTACAGTGTTTGTCAACAAGGGTCAAGAAGTGTTTAGGTCAACAAGGGTCAAGAAGTGTTTAGGTCAACAAGGGTCAAGAAATGTTTAGGTCAACAAGGGCCAAAAGTGTTTATGTCGACAAGTGTTTAGGTCAACAAGGGTCAAGTAGTGTTTAGATCAACAAGGGCGAAAAGTGTTTATGTCAACAAGTGTTTAGGTTAACAAGTGTACAGTGTTTGTCAACAAGGGCCAAAAGTGTTTAGGTCAAGGGCCAAGTAGTGTATAGGTCAACAAGAGCCAAAAGTTTTGTCAAGAAGTGTTTAGGTCAACAAGGGTCAAGAAATGTTTAGGTCAACAAGGGCCAAAAGTGTTTAGGTCAACAAGGGTCAAGTAGTGTTTAGATCAACAAGGGCCAAAAGTGTTTATGTCAACAAGTGTTTAGGTTAACAAGTGTACAGTGTTTGTCAACAAGGGCCAAAAGTGTTTAGGTCAAGGGCCAAGTAGTGTATAGGTCAACAAGAGCCAAAAGTTTTGTCAACAAGTGTTTAGGTCAACAAGGGTCAAGAAATGTTTAGGTCAACAAGGGCCAAAAGTGTTTATGTCGACAAGTGTTTAGGTCAACAAGGGTCAAGTAGTGTTTAGATCAACAAGGGCCAAAAGTGTTTATGTCAACAAGTGTTTAGGTTAACAAGTGTACAGTGTTTGTCAACAAGGGCCAAAAGTGTTTAGGTCAAGGGCCAAGTAGTGTATAGGTCAACAAGAGCCAAAAGTTTTGTCAACAAGTGTTTAGGTCAACAAGGGTCAAGTATTGTTTAGGTCAACGAGGGCCAAAAGTGTTTAGGTCAACAAGGGCCAAGTATTTATGTCAACAAGTGTTTATGTCAACAAGGGTCAAGTCGTGTTTTGGTAAACAAGGATAAAAAGTGTTTAGGTCAACAAGTGTCAAGAAGTGTTTAGGTCAACAAGGGTCAAGAACTGATTAGGTCAACAAGAGCCAAAAGTGTTTAGGTCAACAAGTGTTTGAATTCATGCAAGAAATCTAAATAGCAAAAATACTGAGAAAAAACTTCACATAGGAAACACAAAGAAAATTAGTCTTTGGAAATATTATTAATAACAAATTGTTGTAGACAACCATTACATTCTAACCCCACAACACTACCTGTGTAGGCAAAGACTGGTAGATTGATGCAATGTCCTACACTGTAACAGCGGCAATTGGTAAACATAGCCCATATTACACAGTGACAACGTGACTAGACATCACAATTACAGCTATTCATCACGATAATGCAATACAATCGTAAACGAGTCTGCAACACTAACCATGACCCATTGTGAATTCTCCTTTCGTACACTAGTATAACAACCTTATTATCAAAGTCCAAATTAATTATTTCATTTTCAGTTACAGCAAAGAGTAAGTCTACTTTCCTGTCATGTGGGGAATCAATTCAGAGAAAAAAAACGCTGTAGAAATAACTCTGGATCACCTAATTGAACACATAGTCTCCAATGACTGATATGAATTACTTTGAGACCCTTTCAGCCAGGTCTCAATCAGAGGATATTAAAACACTTATCACGCCACGAGACTTCACAGACCCACAAGTCAGTCAGTCTCCAGTCTCCACTGACATTTGAGAAAGGTTTATCTTAATTTGTTTTTTCCAGATTTTATCAGAAATTGGAAAGTTCATCATTACTTACAGTAACTGTAGAAGACTTTGTACTGGGTCCAGTTACCCCGTAAGCTGGGTAGTCTGCATCACCAGCTGCCTTGGCACTCTGGTGGAGTCTAGAATAAAACAAACAAACTCAATTAGTAAATAGTGTTTTAATAAAAAAAATTATTATCTGATTGATTAGATTTGATATCTAATTCTGACCAACAGTAACCAGTTTTTACTCAAATTTGATGAGACATGGCAAGGTTTAACCAGATACATTCTGATAAGACCAGCCATGACATGTTTGATCGACAACTAGTTTTGACCACTTACAGCCAGGAATAGCCATGCCTACAAGTTTGATCAGCTACACTAAGTTCTGACCAGGCATGCCTTATTTTGACAAGTTACAACCAGTTCAGACCAGCCATGCCTTGTTTTGACAAGTTACAACCAGTTCAGACCAGCCATGCCTTGTTTTGACAAGTTACAACCAGTTCAGACCAGTCATGCCTTGTTTTGACAAGTTACAACAAGTACAGACCAGCCATGCCTTGTTTTGACCAGTTACATCCAGTCCTGACAGAAAAACAAAACCTTAAAATGAATTAAATAAATAGTCTCAATCAATCCACACATCACTATAAAAAAAACTGAATACATTATATGCACACTGAACAAGGTACATATAAAAGCAATTCACAATCTGAATGACTAAATGTAAGTGCTCATGATGACTCACACACTGTTTTATGAATCTTATGAATTACAAGCTGATATTCTGAAATATTTATGAATCTAACGAAAAACCGTCTTCATAATTCAATAAATATTTATATACAACTGGAAATAGTTTAATTGTAATACACAGCAGAACACTAATAGCATACACGTAGGTAAGTAATTAGGAATTACATGCATGATCTACACTTAACAGACGTTGTATTTTGTATTAGTTCTTAATTTGATTGGTTCTGTAAGCAGAATAAATTTCTACTCCAAGTCCCTATTTTGCAAACTTCAGCCCAGCCAGAATTCGATTAATATGAGAAAGCAAAACAAGCAGGCTTGATGAAGACTGTGCAAGGAATGAAAATCATTACGTAGTATGCCAAACACTCATGTGAATGTAAATTACACATGCGACTTGATTAACAGAGGAATTACTGAGAGAATGAGTATTTATTGAGAAAAGTGACATTTTCTTTGGAGCTATGGGATAACTAAAACAATGTGTATAGCAGACATAGTTTCTTTGTTTAGGTGGGGCAGTCCAAGGTGATCTTAAATACTGCACTCACATTGCATAGTGTTATTCACATTGTTTTATTAATTTCGCACTTGTAAACTTTATATGGGTGGATTAATGTAAAATTACATTAGTTGTGTGCATGTTTTGATTATTCGTGACTCTTTATTATTTATTACATGCAATGAACTGATGTCAGCATGAGCGCAGCATGTTGGAGGCACATCACCAGATTTTTAAGAAATATTTTGAAAAAATAAAAATAAAAATACTAGTTATTTATATAACACTGCCTGAAGAATAAGATCTCAAATGGGAAAAAGAACTTTCAATCACTTTTATCAACAAGAATCACAGTAAAGTTAACTTGGCTAATTATTATGTAAAGTAGATGATTATTATGCACACATTTCACCACTAAAACTACTAATAAAGTTAGTAGATTTCCCAAAACACCTATGTACTTAATATGTACTTAAGTTTAGTGAAATTTATTGAGTGCATAGTTCTTGAGATAACAGAGAAACATGAAATTATGCAAATTAAATATTTAACATGCACAAATTTAAACCAACAAACAGTCAGGACTATTAACTACACACATATGGATTTTCACAATGCAATAAAAACAAGCAAGATTTAAAAATATATATTAAATAAATTGGACAGTGATAAAACTAAAAAAAAACAATATTAGACTATTAAAGCTCAATCTTTTCATATTTTTTGGAGTAATATACAAGTTAGATTAATTTTAAAATAAGAATATTTTATTTTATTTTCCAACATGATTACCCCCTTGTCATGGACTAAGTCACTGACTGTCTGCATCAACGCACTGTGAGAACATTTCCTTACTGGGGGGGCCTTTATTATTCAACAGTCGTGTAGAAAGCCAAATTGTAAGTAAATAGAAAGAGAGTATACATATGTACATGTACATGTACTCTACCTTGATGTTACACAGTTATTACGAATAGACACAGACAGCACATTCTCCATTATTATTAACACTACTGATTAAAATACTGTAGAATGTACGGTATTAATGTCACAAATTTCACGAACACATGAAAAATCAGGAAAATAAAAACGTGAACATTTTGCATTGCTCGAATGTAATTAGATGGTTGGGTAGTCTGTAATTGCTAGTGTTGGGAGCTTCAATTACCTGGGCTGCAATGGATTTGTATCTTTCTAATTTTTTATTGTGTTGTGAAAAAATAAACATACATACAAAAATGAAAAATTAAATGATTCGATGCATTAATAAAATATTGGAATGTCTGGCACATCTGAATAAGATCATTTACGGTAATTTAACATGGTAGATAAACAACCTGGTAGGCAGGCCGAGTTAGAGAATCCATGACTGTTACTGATTGGCATGCAAAAATGGCTTTTTCCAAAATAATGATGTCAAGAAAGACATAAGTTGTACCTTCTAGCTATGATGCTCTTATACGGTGTAGAAATCAGGTATACAGTAATGAATTACACGTTGTTACAAGTGAAAGCACTATGGCAGCATTCCTTTACTGGAGAGATTAAATTATATGTTTTTTCAAACCCACCCTGTCAATGAAGACATCGTGTATAACAGATGAAAAAATACTGATACGTCTTCAGAACTTGTCTTGCCCTCCAGTGATGAAGGACTGCTGTCGTGACATGCAAACGATGGATATGGATGAGAGGCTCATAGGCTTGTCTATTTACTGAATTTCTGGGAATCAAGTATATTATAAATGTACTGCTCCACTAACACGTCAAGCAACCAGAAGACATAGATGGTTTGGATAACAAGAATGACATACACAATTTCCTCTTCAGAAGCACATCTCTAAGGAAAGCCACATAAAACAAAAAATGTCTAATATAAGAAACCATTAAAATAATGACTTCCTTTATAACACACCTGTGTCGTTTATGTAAGCCTGTGTGTTACTAATAAAGGCAATACGACATGGAAGTAGTTTGAAGAGATAGAGCCCATGAGAAGCAAGACATTTCAGTAATTGGGGATAAACTGAAATGGTTGATTAGTTTATACCTTTTTTTTTTTTTTTAATATCAAGAAACTCTTTTCAAGTGCACTTTGAGTACTACTTAAAAACTGACAGCAGATATACAAGACGCATTAAAATAAGATAAATGCCATCTGTCTAATGTTAAGTCTTATAATTTATGACCCAACCAGGAAGATTTGCCTGTGGTTCTAGACAGCCCACAGGGACGGGCAACTGTCAATTTTGGGGTTTCAATTGCTGATATAACTAAATGTATATTGGAAAAAAACACAACACAACAGATACTATACAGATGATGTTCCAATACAATACAATACAGTACAGTAACTATCATCTCCACACACTTTATATACAAATTCCTAATCTAATTTAAATTCAAAACAAATAATTTTTGAGGCTGAACATTCTACGGTGAAAGACATCTGTTAAATTATTTATTTATTTTATTTTATTTTATTCTCGTCCCGAAAATTGTTAAAGGGCGGCAGCCATCGTGTCGCATCCTGTTTGATATGGGACTCATAGCGTTGTATACAACGCGTGTAAAATACATTGTTTATTTACATAAAACTCAAACACACGCTGCATGACGACCACCACGCTTTAAAATGACTCAAAGTTTGATAATGCAATTTTTCACTTATTTTATATGATATGGACGACCGGACGGATGGACAGACAGACACTGCTGTTAATTTATTTCCTTATTGACAGTAATTTAAGTATCACCCCTAGAATTCTCAATAACAATGTTATCATGGCTGTACAGTAAAGTGTTTTTGTTGACGATAAAAACATATGCATAATACTAGTAAATATATACTGGTAATATGAGAATTCATGTGGGCTAGAGATTTTTAATATTTGATATGCACTTTATTATAACTTAATAGACCTGTATATAGGTTATACTGCATGTAATGTAATGTAATCATACACAAATCCTATGAGAAATACTTCAGTCTATGCATTTTGATGAAGTGCAATATATATACATGTATATAATAAAGTGCATTACTAGTTGTTGGTGTGCAGCTCACATTGGAATTATTACGTTTTAAAATACAGTACTTGAGAGACAAACACATAATAAAACAGGGGAGTTGAAGCAAGAAACAGTAGAACATTTCACCTTTGAAAACAAATTCCCAACTAGACCATAGAGTGATAGACCCTATAATATTGTAGTGTTTATGACTAGACCAAACTCGCTGTACTTCCCCTGATTGATAACTGGCTGTATACTATAACTAAATACGAGTTAAACCATTGCTGTTTACAGTGGTTTTGATCTATAATCTGCACAATTTGCATTTTCAATGTTCCCTGTATTCCACTATTTCATCTGGCCTTCAAGATGATTAATTTGAGAGTATCACGGAAACCAGAAAATATCACAATTAAAGATCTTCAAGAGATTCTACATAATATAGCCACAGGAAGACTCTTCTGATACAGAAGGGGATCTGGTCTTGAAGATAATTAATTTGAGAGTATACAGCCGAAACCATAAAACACTGCAATGAAAGAACTTATGCATGGCACACACCATCAGACCAAATGGATATGAGTTCTCATTGGCTTCAGATCGTCAGCAAAATTTTAGAAAAAAAAAATTACTTCTAAAGAGGTTCTCTCGATAATGGCATTTTGAATCCATAAGTACAAATGATTTTCCGAATGTAACATCTCGCTAATAGCAGCAACGATCAGATACTTAAAGTGAGGCAACATATTCTCCATTACAAGCATGGGAACCTTGCGTACATTACAAGACACATGTGAGCCGAAAACAAAAATTCAGAAACATAATAGTTTACCATCACATGTGCTTAAATGCGACTAATTAAGGAAATACATAGACCCGTTATGAGGTCTTCATAGGATATCGATTGGTTGCCTAGCGAGGATTGGAGTTGTGTACATCGGAGGAATATTACTGAGACTTTGATGACTGACATACACCTCATTATTAAAACCTCAATACTATAGTAATAAAATGATTAATTTCCTATTCTCTATCAATGTCATAAAAATTACTTGATAGAAATATTAATAATCCTCATTTTTGATGACTATGCAAATGTACGCATCCTTATAAGGACATAATGATCATATTTCAAAACAGATTTGTCGGATTATGCAAATTAATGACGGGCTAGCAACATAGAATTCTAGATTTTTTTAATCTGTAATACATTTGTTTTTTATAACAAAAAATCATGACAAGAAAATAATCATTTCATGCATTTTTTATAAAATGAAAGCACAATTGTATTCTCCTGAAAGGTTCTTCCCAGAGAGTAATTATTTATAATCGATGTGTCCTTTCTTACGTCTTTTGTGCTGATCAAATAATAAAAGCAGTTCCATGTCGCACGTTAACAAATCAATCAAAATTTACATATTTAAGTCAACATTCCATTATTTTTTTTCACTACCTGATAATCTGCATAATCTGATAGATGTGCATAATCTGCTCAACATAACAATCAGTGAAAAGATAAATGATATATTCTCACTAACCTATAGGGTCATAGTGAAATCAAAACAACCCTCAACAATGTACAATGACAATTCAGACCCTTTAACTTAGTAGGCACAACACAAACACATGATGCAAATGTCGTTCAAGAAATAAATATCAATTTTAAGAAAAATGATAACTTACAATCTCTCGGATGGATGAAATAGCTTGTAAATTTCAGTTGAGCAGTAGTGCACCAGATCATGGCACGCATAACAACAGCAGAAGAGACAACGTAGATTGTAAGACGAGGATGACATATTGTTGATGAAGCAAGAAACATGGAGAAGATGATATTTTATAGTATATGGAGCATGTCAACAAACACTACAACGATTGCTTATTTCCCGGGGAAAACAACAGAACAGAGGTTGATGTTCAGCATCGGTGATTATTTTAAAACAATGCCCTTGATACAATTGAAGAAAATAACACGTACACAAAATGTTTACATCCACAAGACGCGATCCTCAGCCAATAAAGAGATTACAAGAAGAAAACAAAAGAATGTTGTTATTGCCGTTAAAATAAGGTACAATGTAACAGAGCTTTCATACAGGGGTATGAAACTCTCCGCTCAATGTAAGGGTGGTGGGTAGAAGGCACTTGTAAGCTCTCATCCGATGTCAACTTATTATTATTATGGTACACGTCCTAGTCATGATTCCCTGCCTCATTATCATAACCAAGCCCCTGAATTTACATAAGAGCGGTTTCATTTTGAAAAGCGTTCACACTCACGTAAAAATTTTCTTTAATTGTCCCCTTCAGAAGAATAGCCTTGGGATATCATAAGAAGCTAATCGTTGGTTTCCATGGCAAGCAGTTTCTAGATTTTCTCCACTCAACACTTATATCGTTGTTTGATGTTTCACCGTAATGTATTCACGTCTTGACAGTATTTTCCGTCAACAAAGAAAGCGAGGCCCCAATATTAGGTGGTTTTCTTCTGCATTTTGAGACTTGAACCCCACTATATATGCTATGCATGTTATCAATAATTTAACAATACTGAATGAATAAAATATTTACTTATATCAGTAGTTATCAACCCACCCTACTTACGATTTAATATAGAAATTATTTCAAGGTTGTGTCAAGATAATTTAATTTAATTTTTTATTAATTTTAATTTTCAAATTAATCACATAAACAGAAAAACCATGAAAAGGAATGGCACAAAATTTATATTCTGTAAACAATAAGAAAAAAATCCTAGAAGCAATCAGCAATTATTGTAGGCCGAGATAAACAGTATTTATTCTGAGCACGTATTGCGGCAAAACCATTATTGCATATAGGGGTGTGTAGCATCAAGAGTAAGGGACAGTTAAGGGACAGAGATCAAAAACTGGGTATCAAGCCAGCATCAGTAATTTTATCTGTTCTGTCACCACTAGACTACAATGTGAATAATTTAAAGAGGAGAATATATGATAAGAAATAACGAAACTATGCATAATTGATAGCATTTCTATACATGTACATGTATAGACATAGGTGCATGTTTCTGTAGTTGTTTGCAGTATATTGAATTTGCATCTTATTTTATATGGTTATAATAAAGGTATATTTTAACTGCCATGCATACAATAAACACAACTGTTGGTTTACATGCACTTCTATTGGAGACACATATATGGTATGGTACTACGGTTCTTCTTTTCAAAATTATGCTTGTTTGGTCTCTAGTTTTATAGGACAATTTTGAATCAAAGTTGACACCACATAAACAAAAAAACTCTGGACTAAGTATTAAAAAAGTAAATGTTGAGTAAGTCAGGTATTATTAGGGCAGGTGTTATTAGTTTTTTGGAGGGTTTGGGTTTTTGTATGAAGATTAATGAAAAAATTTCCCATGATTAGCGACTATAGTGGAGTTCACATAGAAGACCTCAGCACATGCCCAGCATAAGGACTGGGCTGGCAGGAGCCAATATGTGTTGTCAGCTAGAGGTCGAGACAGAGTCGGCACATGCCAAAAAACAAACTGAGGCTCAAAATCAAAACTCTGACACATGGCGAGATTGGTCTACTGAATCAAAATCCTAAACCAAAATTGAGCCAAAATCCTGCCCTCAGTGGTGAACTTTTGTATATATGCAGAACATGTGTATCGTTTGCTATATTTGGGGCAACAGATTGACAATTGAGGGCACGAGTGGGTCGCGATTGATTAACATGAACGTAACTGCTATAATCCCGTTTCAAACATGAAGGATTGAAAATATTTGGCGAGTGTCATGATCTTGTAACATGAACGTAACTACTGGTGTTTCATCACTACAGCAATGCACAATGAAGGATGTACGGTCAGCATCCAAAGGTTGCATTCAGTGAATGCCAAGCAATTGTCATTTAATAATACTTTGAGATAAAATAAACATCACAAACATGTTTTTTTTTTTACTATAGTAATCCTCACAACATACATAGTAGCTTTAAGATAGTGGGGGTCAGCATGAATGTTGAACCATACTGAGAGGCAAGAATAAAATGTTATCCTTTTTAGTTCATTCACACACAGGACCCATTTGCAGCTTTCAAGTTCAGGGTCTCATATGTCCCATTACATAACATACACATCAGCAGCTAGTGGCAGTATTCCCTGTTAGACCAAGACAAGTACAGTCACCTGCTTTGGTATGTGCAATCGAATACCTAAAACTAATCCCTCCCCTACCTTAAAGAAGAGGCGTCATCACTTACGCATATGCAGGAATCAAGTCCCATTCAAGGATAACAACGCACATTAAAAACGCAAAAGCTCATGGGCAGAAGTTTGTTTGTAAACAAAAACACACTATGGTGGTCTGTCAATGCGCAAGTGATGACACCCCCACTTTGAACCAACATACAGGTACATCATCAGCTTGCTTACACGAACACAAACACACACGTACGCACTGACACTACAAATGGCCTAAAGATCAAATTTCCTGAGATGAAATCTGTTTGAGAAAGAAAGCATAGGCACAACATAAATAGGGTAATATTGAAATCCAATCACGATTACCTGATTGGTCCGAGATGGAAATCTTTCGTAGATCCTAAAATTCGTATGTGGCCTTAAGTTACATAATTTCAGCAATTAAGCAAAGTAGGGCAGTATAATTGTAGTTTTGCAGAAAATGCAATTAAAGCCGATTTTGTTCACTTCAATATTCCACAATTCATGCCCAGTACAGCTGCCAGATGCAATTTGTCTCTCTTGAAAAAGTCTCTTAGTTTTCTCAATTTTATATTCTAACTCGTTTCAACTTAATGGTTGAAGGTTAGAAGACCATACTAGGAAACCAATTAGTGGTCTAGTATTCCCGAATCCCCGACCTCTGCAATGACAAATTCTTTCTACAGTCTGTATAATTTTATATGTGTTGCTTTGTTGACAGAGATAATGATTGATTACTCTCTATTAATGTCTTGCACTGAAGATAGACAACTATATTATCAAAACAAAGTGATTGTATTCATTTTTTTTCTCTGTCACATTAACATTCTATATACAGTTTTGGACATCACTGGATTCATAGATAATCCAATTAATTAATCTAGTACTGGTAATCTAGTATGCCAATCTGCACCACCAGTTAGACATTGTAGATGAATTGTGTACACTGTGTATCATGATATACAACACTTAGAATTCTCTAATTTTCAAGAATTCTCTAATTCACGGAAATGCATTTATTCAAGAATTTCTTGCACTACGTTCACACATGTACCTTTAATGTCAGTTGCAACTGGCACATTTATTTCCAGGTATTTACAATATGTACTCACTCATCAGACATTTGTTTGTCATTGTTCTGGTAAATGTTTACAAGCAGCTTGATCTTAATTAATCAACAAAATGACAAGAGTGTGGTGATCACAAACATATTAATGAACTTTTGAGGAGAAAACAAACTAAATAAAAATTCTGCGTAAAGGTGATGAAACAACAATGAAAAAAACGCCAAGAAATCAATTCCTCAGAGTTCCACAAATTATGAAGCAGATGAAGAAACAGATGGTGAAATCACCATGACGACTGCATCACATTGAAATCGGAAACCAATCCTGTTTAGCTAAGCATTGCATGTATTCTGAGTAATTCAAAGCATTCAGCAGAGCTGAATAAATACAATTTGCAGTTGAATAGATGTCAACATCCCGATGATTCAATCCCCCTGGAAAAAATCAACAATACAAGGAGAAATGCTACACAAATATTTATGCGATGTGCAGATATCCATGTTGTATATAATTCTGTCAATTCAAATAAACATTTTGGTAATATTCTGCATCCATCATTAATTCAATGAACATTAAACAGACGAAAAAAGGGCGTATAATTAAAATTATTATGAGAGGTATAATACTACTAAATCCAAATTCTTGTGTATTAACAAATTTTTCATTTTAAACTGCAACTAATGTTTAACATAATAAAAACATTTTAAACTAAAACGCATTTATTGATACAAAAGAAATTCAAGCTGGATTGAAAATAAAATCTATCTGCAGTATATTGATTTCATTCTGATTAGAAAGCCTGCCCTCTGTGGTCAAGATAAGCTTTTCCAGGCTTCCCTTATGTACAGTTAGGAACACTAAATTGGTAACTGTTTCAATGGCATCACTATGAATTAAGTTTTTGGAAAATAATTAATGAGGACATTTTTAGTAAATAATTAGTAGATAGACCCTAGTTAGTGTAAGTGGAGACAATTTCACAAAAACAACAAAATCATAACACTATAAGAATAATATCACCTTTGAGTGCACAAAATAAATTTGTGTGCAATTTATTTCCATATTTTTCAAATATTTTAAATGCCAATTGGAAATTATGTCCATTCAGTCCAAAATTTAGAGAAAAATGTACAAAAAAGAAATAACAAATGTAATTTATTTCATATACACATGGCTCAAACAGCTACATGAAACAGCTACAATGAAGCCTAATGTTACAGCAAATTTACTTACTGAATTAAAATTATATTGCAATGGTGTCCTATGATTCCCCGTGCAGTCTCTGTGACTGACAGTTATCCCTTGAAAACTTGAGATTTGAAAACAGTGTTTTAAAAATTCATTGAAGAGAGAAATCAGAATATTAATGGAGGTTCTTATTCTACATCACTCTGATTGTCTGGTCTTATCAAAAGTTAATGTGCACATTAATGGAAGTCATTTGCTGCCAAGACTTCAGACTCACCAATTAACCTTGCTTGTATGTATTAACCACATATAACTAGTTTTTAAATAGCCTGAAGGATTGGGATAGTATAAGACTTAGTAGTACATAATATTGTATACAGTTAATTTATACTATATTGTGTATTGTCCAAACTATGTTGGCTCAGTGTAAACTATGTTGGCTTAGTGTAAACTATGTTGGCTCAGTCCAAACTATGTTGGCTCAGTCCAAACTATGTTGACTCAGTCCAAACTATGTTGACTCAGTCCAAACTATGTTGACTCAGTCCAAACTATGTTGACTCAGTCCAAACTATGTTGACTCAGTCCAAACTATGTTGACTCCGTCCAAACTATGTTGACTCCGTCCAAACTATGTTAACTCAGTCCAAACTATGTTGACTCCGTCCAAACTATGTTGACTCCGTCCAAACTATGTTGACTCCGTCCAAACTATGTTGACTCAGTCCAACTTGTGTCGGCTCAGTCCAACTTGCGTCGGGTCAGTCCAAACTATGTTGACTCAGTCCAACTATGTTGACTCAGTCCAAACTATGTTGACTCAGTCCAAACTATGTTGGCTCAGTGTAAACTATGTTGACTCAGTTCAAACTATGTTGACTCAGTCCAAACTATGTTGACTCAGTCCAAACTATGTTGACTCAGTCCAAA
Source organism: Saccoglossus kowalevskii (assembly GCF_978046115.1). Classification (NCBI taxonomy): domain Eukaryota; kingdom Metazoa; phylum Hemichordata; class Enteropneusta; family Harrimaniidae; genus Saccoglossus; species Saccoglossus kowalevskii. The sequence goes on from NC_140657.1 coordinate 10,743,710, forward strand.
CTATGTTGACTCCGTCCAAACTATGTTGACTCCGTCCAAACTATGTTGACTCCGTCCAAACTATGTTGACTCCGTCCAAACTATGTTGACTCAGTCCAAACTATGTTGACTCCGTCCAAACTATGTTGACTCCGTCCAAACTATGTTAACTCAGTCCAAACTATGTTAACTCAGTCCAACTTGTGTCGGCTCAGTCCAACTTGCGTCGGGTCAGTCCAAACTATGTTGACTCAGTCCAACTTGCGTCGGGTCAGTCCAAACTATGTTGACTCAGTCCAACTTGTGTCAGCTCAGTCCAACTTGCATCGGGTCAGTCCAAACTATGTTGACTCAGTCCAACTTGTGTCGGCTCAGTCCAAATTGTGTCGGGTCAGTCCAAACTATGTTTACTCAGTTCAACTTGTGTTGGCTCAGTCCAAACTATGCCGGCTCAGTCCAAACTATGTCGGCTCAGTTCAAACTACGTCGGCTCAGTTCAAACCTCGTCGGCTCAGTCCAACTTGTGTCGGCTCAGTCCAAACTATGCCGGCGCAGTCCAAATTGATACACAATGTATATCAGGATACTTCAAAATTGTGATAAAAAAAACACAATTTTGAATCAATTTTCAGCTTTTACTCAAAAAATTTGGCCATTTTTGTCCTAATCTTCTGAAGGAAATAGCAGACTATAAACTTGGACTATTTTGTGAATTTGTGATGAAAAGAGGGAACTGGTGGTAGAAAGCAATAGCAATAGCAATAGCAATCATTAAGCTGATAGCCAGCTGTGTTCCAATATATCTGGAATTAATCCCGTCTGTTGATTTCTTGATATCAGGTGGGTGCCATCTTGACTATGGTCAAGAATAAGAAGAGATTGTTGAAAATGCAATGAAAGAATTGGGGGGATATAGAAAACTTAAATCTCTGCAGAGAAAAAAAAATGTAAACATGCAGACATAAGCTCAATAATGTTTAACCCTTTCTCCAGAGATAGAAGAAATTCAAAAGAGAATTGACAAGAAACAACAGTTTCCATGTACAAAAGATGCACTGTTTTAGTAATTCTACATCTAAAATTGGCAATTTGACCTCAAGTAAATGATGCTTGACAACCACTGTACAGTACAACCCAAGTGTGGGAGTATATTGAACATGAATCCAGAGTGAACTAAAAAATATTCAATTTCCGGTAATTCCGTCAAGTGACAAGCTCAATTTTGAACTTGCTTTCAGTGGAGTGCATTTCAAATGCAAGTTTAGGTAATTACAAGTGCACTGAACTGGAAATGATTGCAATCAAACACTACAGTACAGTGAAATTGTATGTGGTGTTGGTGAGCATGTGACTGATTTATCAAATACTACAGTACAGTTAAATGTTCACAGCCTGGTTGTTCCAAACAAATAAACTGTAATGCAATTTGGTTTAGATAATTTTGTGCCAGGTAAAAGCTCTTGCACTGAACATCCAAGATGTTTTTACTGTTGATGAGCAAGTGCAAACTATGCATAAAGTGCATTTCAAATCAAGAAAGCCAAAATAAATGGAAATAAATGGTGTCAGCAAACAATGCTTTAATGGGTTGAAAAAATCTGAGAAAATGCATCCAAGTCAAGTCAGTTTGAATTTAAATAGATCTATTGAATTGCCTTGTGTCTGTACATGTATATAGTCATTTGTACGATACAAAGGTAATGTAATTTTGTCAAAATAGCAATAATCAATATCGTCATATAGAAGAAAATCGAAGAGGTCAATTTAATGAGCATCTTTTTTAACAAGGCCGTCTTTTTTGAGAGTTACATGTAGAATTGATACACAGAATACATTTTTCGTCTGGAATCTATTTATCAGTGTCTAGTGCACGAGCTTGAATGAGCACACAGAGAAACAAAAGACAATCAATATTATTACTAAAGTCTGTTACGATTAGATCTCGTACATGCACACTGGATAAGCAGTAAAGTAAGAACATTATAACTATGTGTACTGACAATAAAATATTATGACATACCTAAATATGAATATCAATCTACCAACTCAAATTTATATGTGTAACGAAACTATGAAACGGTTTCAATATAACTCGCCGATGTTGTATTTGTTTCATGTAGAAAACACAACTGTCTGTTTTATAAAAACACAAGTCCACTGTAAGTGATTTCACTATTAAAGATCATTGTCATATGAAAGTCATGTGCCCTTTTTATTTAATCTACCTTTGATTTTAAGGGATTTATTAGAGCAGGAAGCAACGAAGTAAAGAATTATTGAATAAACATGTAATGGAAAAACACGAAAGTGAGATTTTCTTTGTTATACTCCAAGCATGATCAAAGATTTTCTTAGCAACCATTATCTTGAAAGAACTGAATGACCTTGAATTCCAGATACGAGAATTTCAATTGACTTTTCTCTTCATTAGGTTTTGTTGCCAGAGAAATACTATATGACAGAAGATCAATAACCAATGTAGTCATTTGTATTGAGTTGAAAACACTTTATTTTCCATGATTTCCTTACACATATTCCACTGCATATCTGTCAAATCTATTTTTGTAATATTTTTAATTATCATTTCACAGAAATACGATATTACTTTTGAAGGCAAATCTGAAGATTTCAACATACATAAAAAAAAATCCAAATTCAAGTTAAGCAAAGCTGGTACTTAATAAACCTACCTTGGTAAGTGATGTATTTTTTTTTTTTTGGAGCAATTAATTCACACTAGATGTCAATTTTAACACATTTTGCATTTTCTAAGACGGACGACTTATTATATCTCAGAGACATTGAAATAGGATTTAGCTACACGGTCAGTAACCTGGAACTTAAATTATCTGGACGTAAAACTAGATTTCCAGCCCCATTTTGCGAACATTACAGATACTTTCACTTATATTTCTTATATTTATCCATAATCTTTTATTAAAAATAATATTGTGCTTTATGAAGAATATATATTTCAAATCACCACAGTCAAAGACGTACTCTACCAATTTCTCCAATTAAGATATTTTTAGTTTCTTCCACAGGATTAAATTAATTTATCTTGATTTTATTATCGGCTCCATCCTGCTTATTGAAATTCAGTAAATTAAGTTAAAATTTCAATATGGTTAGGTTTAATGAGAAATGAATCAGTGAAAAAAAAAATTCAAGAAAAACAAGGTTCTGAAGAAAGCTGCTGTAAGCTAACAAGACTACTTTGGATATCTTTGACTCTCTGCATCATTACATCAATCGCATCATATTTATGAATCTTCAGTATTCTACTTTCTTAAACTCTTAATTGGAAATGTTTGACATAAAATGATGATTTACTTTTGATATTTAATACCTTAATGTTTTTTACATTATTTGATTTTTTTTATTATCATATTATTCATAGTTTGTATTTTTCTCTAATTGTTCTTAAAATTTTATAAGACATTCCTTTCTATATGTTTAGTATTTTTCTTGAGTTTTAGAAATTTATTTTTTAATTTGGCAGAGATTAAGTAACTATTTGAAAGGGTTAATGCTATGTAGTAGTAAAACTCCCATCTTCTTGCAATTTCAAACTGTCAAAAATGTGCATGTGACTTAATTACAAATTATGTTATTTCATTATTTTTTAATGTAATAATAAAGACAGATTAACATATTTATTGAAGATGGGTTATTTTTCAAATGTTAAGCCATCAGTAGAAATCATATTTAAAAAAAAAAGTTAAATATTTTCTTCCATTGTGCACCATTACAGAGATGCAAAAAAAAACCTCAATGACATTACGAATCTTATATATATAGGATGTACTTAGAAATCGACCCAACCTCAGTCAACTTCATTCTCAAAAATTAGCAAAATATAAAGTACATTTTGTTTTGATCTATCTGGTTTTACTGTTGGGATGTACATAAGAAAAAAAACAGAAAAAAAAAAAAAGCAGCAGTGTTTAGCAAGTGGAACTCAGGAAGTGAAAAAATATATTTAATGAATAAATAAAAGAAAAAATGAAATTAGCAATAAAGAAATGAAATGCATGACTGAATTAAGTGATGTCATTATTTATTTAGTGGACATGTTGTATCATGTTCATGTGAGATAATGACAATATTCTTTGAGAGACTACAGCTGACATGGTTTTAAAAACACTGTATGGTTATGATGACCTCGTACATTTTCAGCACCAAAAGTAATAACAGATGACATCATTTTATTTTTTAATTGCACTGACAAGGATTCAATGGGCATCATGCATAGAGTCACAATGAAAAAAACAACAATCAGGGCTTCATCTTAATATTTTCTTCACTGAATGATATTCTCAAAAAGAAATTAGAATGGTAGAAGAAGGAGAGAGGTAATGGAAGAAATACTCCTATCAGACTGCATGGGCCTCTCTAGTTTTATCAACGTACTTACTCAGTCATTGAGGGTGAAAAAACTCATTGGCAGGAAATTGCCGTCATAAGATTCAAGCTAATTTGCTGTGTGTGCTGACTATAATACGTGCAAACAGAAGTACTTCGTTTTCAAGAAGAAATGAGAGAAAAAATCCTAACTGAGCCCTTAACGATTCCACTCAGATGCCGTAACATTCTGAGCAATCCGTCACTTTGACCTGAATAGCGGAGGGATTACAAGCAAACCACAAGAGTGGAATATAGATTATTGAAATCCCACTAGAGTATCGGCAAGTTAAATAACATTGTTGTACATACGTCATCAATCATATGCAAAAGAAAAATAATAATATTTTTTCCATAGCAGCCAGCGATTCGGTTTTAGAACAGCATCACTAGACACCAGAAAGTAAACAAATCGGCTTACCCGTCCAGCCAATCCGACGTCCCCGAAATCATCCCCGAAACATTATCTACCATATTGCTTATAGTTTCCTGTGCCCGCTCACTAATTCTCCGGACGGTATCTGCAATATTGCCAAGGTTGTCCCCAGAATCCGCCATGCCCTAAAAAGATCCTGGGCTACATGCGTGTGCAAGTCAGTCTTCCATCCAACTACATCTGAAGAATGGATACATACAATAACGCCTTACCACTCCTATGCACGACCTTAATGACATCACAGGAAAAAAAGCGGGTGATTCCATTCAATTATCCAGGGGTTTAAAGCTTTCCAAGCAGGAGGGAAACCAAGTCGTATAATATCCGACAATTATTTTGAATCAACCTCATCTATCACCATGACAACCAGTTAATTTGTTAGGCTTAATAGTGGTGTGTTCAAAGTGCCTACAAAATCATTCCCACTTCCAGCATGACCTCCATTTCAAAGCAAGAAACACTGAATACAATTGTCCACAGCTTCTTGGCCGTTATTGGCTACAGCCATGAGTTCACAGTGATGTATTTTCCAATGTGAACACACAGTTTTCCCTTAATTGATTGGTTTTAGATTAACTTCACAACGGCACCGGTTGAAACTCTGCAGACATTAAGTAATATCTAGACAACACATGATGTGATCCTTCACTGAGTCGATGATTTATAATATTTTTCAAGTGCAAACTAAAGCTGAAGTGTGTTGTAGCAAATGTACAATCATTATTTATTAACACCACTAAAACTACACATGAATATTTGTATAACTGAAGAGTTGCAAGCCAAGATTGTAGAAAAACTATTAATGATGCTATTTTATTATTTGATAGGATTTGATTTATTTCATTTTTGGCATAGTACCTTTTATAAGACGACTATCAACGATTTGGGTAAACTGTATGATGAGTATGCATACTCTATTTCAAATTGGTGAGCAAGGACGGGGAGCGAGAATAAACATAATTTCAAGAATTTTTATTTCTGAGGATAAGAACATCACTAGAGAAAATGAAAAATCAGTTTTATGTGCAACTCTAAAGGTACGTTACACAACAGAGCTAAAAATTAGTAAAATGAAACTGTGTATAACATATATGGGTTATGAAGAATATTTGACATTAACATTCGGCCAGCTTGTTACTGATGGTCAAACAAATACATCAGGGGCGGATACAGGATTTTTTTATGGAGAGGGGAAGGAACTTTAAAATCGCTAGACTGAGTTCATGATTTTTTTATATTATACGAAAACAAATTGAATCATTTTTCCAACAGGAGGGGGGGGGGGGTACATTTGTCCAACAAGAAAGCATGCTTCAAAATGAACCAAATGCTGTTCTCCGAAAACTACATTCCAGTAGAAATCCACTTAAAGATGTTTGATGCAATGATCAAACCAATTTTGCTGTACTGTAGTGAAATTTGGTCCGATTACATTATTAACAAAGGAAGCTTTTTGGCAAATCTCAACTCACCCATGGAAAAATTACATATTAAATTCTGCAAGTCCTTATTAAAAGTCAACAGCAAAGCAACAAATTTAGCATGCTTGCTTGAGCTTGGTAGGCTTCCACTTGCCATCTCAAGTATAAGGCAAATGCTGAAATATTGGATGCGATTAAACGACATGGATCATAATACATTAGTTCATGAAGCTTACCAGCTGGGCATACAGCTAGATGATGCAGGCGTACAAAATTGGGTAACAGGAATAAAAACCATCCTAAACTTTCTAGACCTTGGTGACGCATGGACACAATGTAAACATAACAGGAATTACAGTCTACGTCATCCAATCTTAGATAGACTCATTAAACGTTTTAAAACAGTCGCTGAAAACAGCATGTATGATGACAATAAATCTAAAAATCATAAAAACAAACTTAGAACCTACAGATTACTGAAAAAGGATTACACCTATGAAAAATATCTAACAGTAGTTAAAAATCCCAACCATCGGTCAGCCCTAACAAAACTACGTATAAGTGCCCATACCTTACAGATAGAAATGGGGCGGTACAAAAATATTGACATTAACCATAGAAAATGCAAAGTCTGTGATTTTGATGAAGTAGAAGACGAGAAACACTTTCTTCTAAAATGCAAACTACACCAAGAGGAGAGGATTAAACTGTTCACTGAACATAACTTATCCTCAGTTGGTGTAGCTGAGGAAGAAATCATGATAAAAATTCTCACCTCTACCGACAACAAAGAAATCACTGACTATGCAAAATACATTTTTAACTGCTTTAACCGCAGAGATATTACACTGAAAAAACCACCAGCTGCCCCAAAATAATCACTCAATTTTACATTTCTTGTATTTTATCTTCTACTTTTGTTCTGTTTTACTTATTGATGTAATTTTCTAATTGTTTACTCTATTTTGTTACTTTTTTAGCTAGCTGTTGTTTATTTAAACAACATTCTTTATTGTATTATTTTCAAGATCCCAATAAGGATACAAAATCAATAAAGTTATTTACTTTACTTTACTTTATATAAGAAGTTTGAAAGATAAACAGTCAAGGCATGTCGGAGATACAGCTCTAGAAGAACTGAACAAACGGACGCATGTACACATGCACAGAGGTCAATTCCTAAGTCCCGTTTTCGGCCTGCAAGCGAACAGAGACTAATAAATTATTTAATGCATTTTTTTCCTCTGAACTGCATGCCATTAAATGGCAAGATATGATGCAAGATAACAGATAAGAGATGGTTGCTAGTACTGAAACCAACTTCCCCATTTATACCTTAATCACTACAAACCTAAGTGTTTCTTTTGAATAGATTGTGATTGAGATTTTAATCGATTATTCAAGTCTGTTTCTAAAGCACTGGTTAATGATTGTGGTGGGATAAGAAGTTGAAAGAGACTGAGGGGTAGGCGAGGGTTAGGTTAGGGGTAAATAATACAGTCTAACAGAGCGAGGGGCAGGTGGTGAAGGAGCGTGGGAGGGAAACCAATTTGAAGGAACGAGAGAGGGAGGGAAACTTAAAGAACTTAAAGGCAATGAGGAGTAAGAGAAACAATCTAACTACATGGTCGAATTCTGACAAGATGATGTAATGTTCCCTAAACAGCTATTCTGGTAAAAAATACATTAAATATACATTACATTAAATACGATAAAGCACAGATGTGCACAAAACTAGGCTTCCACTAACCTGGGCAAAAAAAAAAGCAGAGAGGCTCTTCTTTTATTAAGCAACCCATAGCTGTTCACTTTATGGAGTCATTACTATCCCACACAATGGTACTCACAAGCAACAAGCACTTATTACTGCCCTAACTAAGTTCACTTTCTCAATAATTGTATTTCCAGTAAAATCCTTGTATACCACGGACATTTTTACAACAAACCGGTAAGTGCACAATGAAGCCAGAAATTAATCATTTCTAAAGCATAAAGAGCAAATCAACTTTATAACAGTCAATTTCAAGACAGTATTAATGAGATTTCCTACAAGTGCAGAACTCCTGGAAATATAACCAATCTAGCACAAAATTATGTTAAAATATGCAAATGATATGTGAACTATAGTGCAGCATCCTCTAAATCCTAGGGTGGAAATTTTTTTTTTCAAGAGTGGTATTTTTGTAATAAAATTCATTATCAGTCACTGTAACACCATAAGTTACAGCGTGCCGTAATGTTGAATATTACGAAATGTGAATTCCAAACATGGAACGACTACGCAAGTAAGTGTCTAATAAAAAAAAAAAACATGGCTGCCACCAGGGTTTGACTGGACTTCACACAAAGAAGTTTGCTGATTCTGTTCTAAACTTTTTGAATTTCGGCATTCTCATGATGTATCCTTGGAAAGAAAAGATGTATAAAAATAAGACAGTATGCCGTCACATTGACCAATGCTGCGTGTCTGCCGATACTCCCACTATACTGTCTTCAGGCATACCTTGAGGTATCCTCGTAATAACCTCATAGTATTGCTACAGAAACCATATTTATTCATGAAGCCAAATAGCAGTATCTTATCAACTGCATTTCTGTCTCTTTGCCGACCTTCAGCTGAAGAGAGCTATGAAGAACACATACAGCAGGAAGGCATAATTACATAACAGCATTATTTCGTTATCAGTTTTCAACTATTTCTCTTTGGGTATTCTTGGCTTTTACAGAAATTGTCAGTCACCCCTGCTGATGAACAACTGAGGCAATGACGCGATTATGGGAGTGAAATAATTATTAGAACGGCAGAAGACAAGGCTTCAAAGATGCAGTATGCATGAAAGTAGTAGAAACATTCATCGGGAAAACAGGATTTGTCAACGACATCTGTTGTCTTGCAAATACACTGGATTACTTCGGGGTTATTACGTGGCAGGCAATTTAATCTTGCTGCATACTTGCCATTAAAAGAACTGTGCAGTGGCTTAAAGTACATGAACATTCCTGATAACAGTGAAATGTAGCACAAACCCTACACTACTGTAGGATGGATGTATGGTAGAAAATATATGGCACCTATGATACACTACTGTAAAGTCTATGGGTGTACAGTAGAAAATATATGCCACCTATGATACACTACTGTAAAGTCTATGGATGTATGATAGAAAATATATGCCACCTATGATACACTACTGTAGAGTCTATGGATGTACAGTAGAAAATATATGCCACCTATGATACACTACTGTAGAGTCTATGGATGTACAGTAGAAAATATATGCCACTATGATACACTACTGTAAAGTCTATGGATGTATGGTAGAAAATATATGCCACCTATGATACACTACTGTAAAGTCTATGGGTGTACAGTAGAAAATATATGCCACCTATGATACACTACTGTAGAGTCTATGGATGTACAGTAGAAAATATATGCCACCTATGATACACTACTGTAAAGTCTATGGGTGTACAGTAGAAAATATATGCCACCTATGATACACTACTGTAAAGTCTATGGGTGTACAGTAGAAAATATATGCCACCTATGATACACTACTGTAGAGTCTATGGGTGTACAGTAGAAAATATATGCCACCTATGATACACTACTGTAAAGTCTATGGGTGTACAGTAGAAAATATATGCCACCTATGATACACTACTGTAGAGTCTATGGATGTACAGTAGAAAATATATGCCACCTATGATACACTACTGTAAAGTCTATGGGTGTACAGTAGAAAATATATGCCACCCATGATACACTACTGTAGAGTCTATGGGTGTATAGTAGAAAATATATGCCACCTATGATACACTACTGTAGAGTCTATGGGTGTACGTAGAACATATATGTCACCTATGACACACTACTGTGAGGTCTATGGGTGTACAGTAGAAAATATATGCCACCTATGATACACTACTGTAGAGTCTATGGTGTACAGTAGAAAATATATGCCACCTATGATACACTACTGTAAAGTCTATGGATGTACAGTAGAAAATATATGCCGCCTATGATACACTACTGTAAAGTCTATGGGTGTACAGTAGAACATATATGTCACCTATGATACACTACTGTAAAGTCTATGGGTGTACAGTAGAAAATATATGCCACCTATGATACACTGCTGTAGAGTCTATGGTGTACAGTAGAAAATATATGCCACCTATGATACACTACTGTAAAGTCTATGGATGTACAGTAGAAAATATATGCCACCTATGATACACTACTGTAGAGTCTATGGGTGTACAGTAGAACATATATGTCACCTATGATACACTACTGTAAAGTCTATGGGTGTACAGTAGAAAATATATGCCACCTATGATACACTACTGTAAAGTCTATGGATGTACAGTAGAAAATATATGCCACCTATGATACACTACTGTAGAGTCTATGGATGTACAGTAGAACATATATGTCACCTATGATACACTACTGTAAAGTCTATGGGTGTACAGTAGAAAATATATGCCACCTATGATACACTACTGTAGAGTCTATGGATGTACAGTAGAACATATATGTCACCTATGATACACTACTGTAAAGTCTATGGGTGTACAGTAGAACATATATGTCACCTATGATACACTACTGTAAAGTCTATGGATGTATGGTAGAAAATATATGCCACCTATGATACACTACTGTAGAGTCTATGGATGTATGATAGAAAATATATGCCACCTATGATACACTACTGTAGAGTCTATGGGTGTACAGTAGAAAATATATGTCACCTATGACACACTACTGTAGAGTCTATGGGTGTAAGGTAGAAAATATATGCCACCTATGACAAAAACTGAAAAAAATGAACACTGCCACCATGATTAGTGCAGCATAAGGAGTGAAAATTAAGTAACAAACACAAAGTGTAAACACATTTCACAGTATAGTATGGTGGCCCAAAACCACAAAGACATACTGCTGAGGAAACAAATTCAAATTAGCTCATTACATATGCAGGAATGACAGATAAACACCTCATGTACAGAAAGAAATACTAGTACGTGTACAAATTCATCAAGTTATGCAAGCAATGACAGTTGAAAAAAACATATCTAATGAAATGATAAGAAAGCATTCTTATCTCACCAGCTTTGGAGCATTATTTTGACATGTACTTCCATCCTAACATATAGTAGAAGTTATTTCTTATTATCCCACACTTGCTCTCTCTCAATCGATATATTTTGACAGGTTGTCGACAACCATATGATGACAAATGTAATCACAATTTTAACGAAGGGTGCTGATGCATGACTACTTGTGAAAGAGGACATTTATAAAGATTCACATCACAATGGATTTTGACAATCTTTTTCCCTCAAATAATCTTTTAGTTGAGGAACAATATTCAGTGCAAATTACAATCAATTATTTTCCCCAAAAGCGGTGATACTCAATGATGCAAAAAAAAAAAGAGAAACTATTTTCAGTTTCCTCGATTCCACGGCAATCAAGCCCTATGAAAATAATGATTGATAATATGGTTGCCTATTCATGTAGCAAGAAAAATAACACCTCGCCTAGACTGTTATACAAGAGTTATTTGATTTATACAAGTAATTATTAACACTGATTTATATACCCTTCAATAATTCTATAGAAATCTAGTTTCAAATCAGTGAACATAAAATTATTCAAGTCAGACACTTTACACGGTTAACACTGACGCTCATTAATCAATACAAAATTGGAGCAAATATTTGGTAATTCGTGTTCTGAACACTAAAGTGTAGTACATGGTTCATAGTTTGAGAAAGAAAAAAATCATTTTAATGTACATGTATATAAGATTTTTACAGTCAGATAACAAAGACATTTTACTTTATTTTCACTTTTTTTAGTATTAATTTTTTAAAATCAATACAGAGCCAAAATTAAAGCAGCTTGTTTGTTTCTTTTAAATTTAAAATGGCCGTCAGTGATCCATATTATTACTTTGTTTCTAAGGAAATAAGCATACAGGAAAACACACTTAATATGATAAATATTATTTTTATAACAAACAAACAAAAAAAAGAAAAAAGAAAGAAAACCAAAAATCAAAGAAAGCTTAGAAAGAACTCCCGTGTGCTGAGAGTATTGAAGACACATTAAAAATTAATTCAAAATTACTTGTATTTGAGATATTGATGGAAAAACTCCCATTGTGTGCTTTGCACACAGGAGTCAAAAACATTCAAGGTGGTTAGAGTGGTAATGCTGAAACAGGAATGTTTTTTATTTGAAAAGCAATTACAAATGCGAGAACCAGTACTGTTTTCATTAACAACTTAAAATGAAATACCAGACATATTTATTTTTATTGATAAGAAATTCAACTTAAAGGATTGGAATATTAAAGAAATTTAAAGAATTACCACCACTGTACTCTGCAAATAAATTGTTACAAATCAAAAATTGAACAGACAGATGTTAACTATAATTTAGACACTTGGGAGGCTTGCATCACAGTTGAGATACTGCAACTGTAGCATTACCGCTGATTGTTAGGAAGTGCTATAGGCATTACAAAAGCGTAGACGTTGCAAGAAAAAAAAAATTAAAAAAATCCTGAAAAACCAGATGGCTATTATATATTTTAAAAAAAGGCATACGAGGAACTTACATTGAATGACTACATCTTATGTATTTTGACGACTGAGAACACAACAAAGAAGATTGCGTTCAAATAGCAATGTGTTGAAACCTTAAACAGACTGAGAGAAACACACAAAAATAAAATACTTACACATTGCCTACCAGAATCAATGAAAAATCAAAAAAGCTTAGAAAGAACACCCTTGTGCTGAGAGTATTGGAAACATAATGAAATTAATTAGCCTTTCAAAGAAGGAGCTTGGCAACTAATATTTGTCTGCTATTTGAAATTCACAATGTGAAAACAATGTGATCCACACACATGTAGTTTATAATACTTACAGAAAATACATTTCATTTTACATCTGTGGTTTCCAGTCTAATTTATTCCAGAAAACTTCTACCACAAGTTCAATTTAAATCCGACTTTTTGAGATATCAGAAATAGGCTAATAACTAGATAATCAATATGCATAATTTTCATTATTAGACTAATCACGTCTGTGGATTACCCCAGAGCATCTATAAATAAAATTTCAATGAAATGTGATGATTATGCAATTATTATGCATAGATTTCAATCCAAAACTTATGCATTGTTCCAAGGAACTTGTATACCAAGTCTTGAAATACAATATTGTATAATGGACTTGGTATATAAGTTTGTAAATTGAAGCTAATTTTCGCATGTGGGTGTAAACCTGCGAGTGAAGAGGTGATTTTATCCCAGTGATTCAAAACAACTTTTTTTATTTTATGGCATCAGTGAATACAAAATATCATAAAAGTCATTGACACTCGTAGAATCTTAGTAAATTTGTACTGCTACAAAATTTCCTGATTTTTATCGACTCGTGAAATTATTGAAAATTTGTCTCTCATGAAATTAAAGAGCAGTGCTCGTTCTGCCGTACTTGATGTTGGATTCATAGCGACAAAAACAATGCATGTTTGTTTGAAAATCATGTTGCGTGATGACCACCATCTTTTACAGCAGTTTGGAATATACATGTAACACTCTAAGTACGGTAGCATCTTTTTCACACACAAAATACAGCCTGACATCACTGCATGAAACAGACCCTTACGTTATCTTCATTATATCGCTTTGGTCTTTTAAACTCAACATGTAAAAGATGATTGATTGCGACTTTACAAGTATTTTCGGTTAAATATTAAGAGAGAAATATTGTATTTCTAATTAGACTTATATTACATGTCGGCATCAATCAACGACGCGTCACACTTAAAGCAGCTCTTTATTTATCCCAGGTCACATCATTACTGTATTCGTGGTAAACTGAAATTTGATTTCTGATAAAATATCGCATTTAAAAAAAAGTGAGAATCAATCATATCAATGTAAGAGTTAAGGAGAAAGACACCAGAACTGAAACGATAATCTAAGAGGCCACCAAGAAGTCACCAACGTGGTGTGAGCTAAAACACTATACGGCAGAGAAACGCTGTCAACTCAAATCATACGTGACAGATTAAAACACACGACAACCAAGCTTGACCACCTGAGACCCGAAACAAAGATTTTTTTTTTCTTCAGTTAACGCAACTTCTGCTGAAATTTGTGATTTATTTTCACATGCGATGAATTTATTTATACTAAATTGAGCAAAACATTACAAGTTTAATAAAATATACAGTCACTAAATTTGAGTTTTGGCTGCGGGTTTAATTTTGAAGTTGATTGGAAAAGTTAAATAATGCATAGTTTGCTGAGATGGTACATTCCATTAGTATAGAAAAGGGGAGAGAATGAGAGCAAGAGAGATACCCTAGCCCAGTCACTAAATTTGAGTTTTGGCTGCGGGTTTAATTTTGAAGTTGATTGGAAAAGTTAAATAATGCATAGTTTGCTGAGATGGTACATTCCATTAGTATAGAAGAGGGGAGAGCACGAGAGCGAGAAAGATACCCTAGCCCAGTCACTAAATTTGAGTTTTGGCTGCGGGTTTAATTTTGAAGTTGATTGGAAAAGTTAAATAATGCAAAGTTTGCTGAGATGGTACATTCCATTAGTATAGAAGAGGGGAGAGCATGAGAGCGAGAGAGATACCCTAGCCCAGTCACTAAATTTGAGTTTTGGCTGCGGGTTTAATTTTGAAGTTGATTGGAAAAGTTAAATAATGCATAGTTTGCTGAGATGGTACATTCCATTAGTATAGAAAAGGGGAGAGAATGAGAGCGAGAGAGAGAGAGAGAGAATGAGAGCAAGAGAGATACCCTAGCCCAAACAACTAAACCCCTAAATCATGGTAACCATACATTCACTTACTGCAGTGTTGAATTTCTATGTTAATTCTATGTTAACATTGCATCATTTAGGATAAAAGATTCATCCCTCTCCTCCCTCTACCTCCTATATAAGGGTCAAAATGATTTGATTCGACAACATTCATAATCTTAGGACAGATGCCAATATATGAAAAATAAAAAAATCTCATTAACATCTCTGTACAGTAGAGCTTGTAGCTTACCCATGACCAAACGAGTGCATATTCTACAAACGAAATCTGATAGAAAGATTAGCTTATTATAGAAACGAACTGACGGAAATAAGAAATCGGAAGAAAAAACACCCGTAGGCTTTTACACTTAACATTACTGACAGGAGGTAATCTTCGCAAATTTGCATTAGCGTAAAAACATGTTCCTCTTTCAATCTTCTTCCAGAATTCGTTTTAGTAAAAGAGATTTATACTCCATGGAATTATGGAGGTCAGAGGTCACGCAGCGGATAGTCAGTGATTGCATGCAAAGTGTCTGGGGACATAAAAGTGTTACGGAAAGCCATGGAGCAGAATACAGACTTTTTTTCGTTTCAAGCTTATTTACTCCTGAACTTGTGATAGATGTCTATAGGGAGAGTAATTTAAACAGATGACCCAGCGTACTAATTGTGGGTGTTAAAAACGAGTAAGTTTATTTTCTCGGAACGTAACAGGATAGTCAACAATGCGAAAATGTTGAAATGGATCATTTCATTCATTGCGTGCATCCCAGGGGTCAACTAGTTTGGAAACACGCCATGTACAGTGATAAAAAACAAAGGCAGAATAAAATAAGGTAAAACGCCCCACCACCACAAAATAGATTTTCGGCCATTATTTGTGGTTTTGCTTCAAAATATTGAAATAACTCCGCTATTTTACAAGAATATTGTGGTAGCCAAGTTAAGTAGTGCATACCCATAAGACAAAAAAAGTAGTTTGTCTTCATCAACAAAATTGTTCACAAAAAATATGTACTCCTCAAAATATCAAAAACATCAAGCTAGTAGTTTTTAAGAAGTCAAAAATGTCATTTTGTATCAAAATTGACAAGCCAAACCAACCATCTCCTTGATAATAGGTGGATGTGCTAACCATTATGACACACATCATAGTCAGTACCATATTTACTCTATTAGAAGAGCATGTACATGTATTACCTGTATGCTGGTTTGCATAATTCAACCGACCATTTGATCTAGCATTTATTGCATATCCGTAGTACAACTTCAGGTGGACAGGCCGATTTGGATTTGTCTCTGCTTCGTGACTCACTTTAACAGTTACACATTTTGTAAAAAAGGAGTGATCTGGACAGAGATTTTAGTTACTACATGACTGAACTTGTCGGTTTACCTGAGACATGTCAGGACGATATCCATGGGAATGTTAAATATTCCCTGTCTGTCGAACTGAATCTATGTTTTGACAGACAATTAAGCGAACGTTTACTCGTAAATGCTCAGTGACACAGATCAATTATCATGGAAAAATTTTTTTTGATCAAAAATCTATGGCCATTTTTTTGTTGAGAGAGAGAGAAAAGCATTTTTCTCTGAATAAAGACAGGTATTTCTTAATTTAACAACAACATAGTATATATACATATACATATGTATATATATGTAGGTTAATGTGTTGATTATATGTGCTTATAATGACGCAGTCATTTTAATGTTGGAAATACCATACGAACAATTTAATCATAATTGCTTCTAAAGAAAACAAGAGAGAGATTTTGACAATGAGGTGATTAATTACAAACAGGTGTATATTAGTTGAGATTTTGACACTGCTTGTTGTCATGGAGACTGATTATGTAGCTTCATATAGGGTTAACTCTTTGAATGCAATTTTGCCCACTAACATTTTGAAGGAGCATTTAATTCTTACATTCTTACATATTTTTCGCTGATTTATTTGTTGAATTTGAACAAAATAACAAAAAAGTCTGCATTTACTACAGATCTGTACGAACAAATTTGAATAGTTACAATGTATTTTTTTTAGAAGTGAGCACACAACTGACACTATCAAAATCTAGTGTTCATACAAGACGATTTTTGAATCGGCTTATTTTGGGGAAATTTTGTAGTAGATGCTTTAAGTATTGAACTTCAAAGGAATGCAATATATGAACAGTTTTAATAAACAGACAACTATAAGTACCAAGATAAATGCAGGAAAAGACAGGAAGTACTCTAGATAACAAAATTAGCATACGAATCAATCAATAATATAGAGTAGCCAAAGACACACACGATTATTATTTTCTAACTTCTTGAATATTCTCATTATTTCTGAGGTGATTTTCCCTCAGATTCTAAAATCCTGATTTAACAGTGATTTGTAACGTGGAATGGAATTCAGACATAAAATGCTTTTGGCATTTAGTTGATACAGTTTAATGAAGCGAGGTGAACGCGGCCAGAATGAAATATCAAATAAAATGTTAATAAGCTCACAAACAAGTTACAGCAGCTTGTCAACTTTGGTAGTTTCTGTATACCCTAATAAAAATCAGAAAATAAACTCCTGTGCCTAAGTATTTACTACAACAGAGATTTTTTAATATCAGACACCCTCTTTCCCCCTTGACAATAATGGTTGGTCCCAAGCTCTTCAGAATGGAATATATCCAACATTCATAGTGCAAAATATGCAAATTCTTGTACATGGACAAAACAATTTTATACTGACTGGATGAAGTACCGGGGGTATTTATTAATTAATTCTAAAGCACTGGTTGAAAAGATACTGTATGAGAAGTCACTACAACGCCAAAGGACCGACACCCAGAAATCAGAAAATAGTCTTGTAGTACATGATGATGACTTCAATAAATGGCACCAAACCAATCTGCTGTCACAATTCTCTGCTAACATTTACGATGTACTTAATTTTTTCCATTTCTTCATCAATTTATTTTTAGTTACTTTGGAAACGGTGTACTTCATGCACTACTGCTTGATAATCTTGTTCAACATTAATGAGAATACATCTCAATTAGTTATGCACGTACATTTTTAAATAACTGACAGTAGTACTTCAACCAAACAAATTTGTTTTTTCTTTTTCCATCAATATCTATTCAGCATGATTTCTTGTGCTAAATTACAAATTTTTGTTAGTCATTTCTAAATTCTATAAATTAGCACATGAATTTTCCCTTTTTAGTGCAGAGTAAATAAAACTTATGAGGGGGTAATAATTTCGAGTTAATTTTTTTGTTTATACATTGTAAATCTAAAAATGTTCAAAATAAAAGAGGGAGGAAATTCAGCCCAAATTTTCTTGTTTGTTAATTATTTTCTCAAATATACACAATGGGTAATTGAGGCTACCTAGTAGCTATATAAATATAACTTGATTAAAAACAGTCTCTACAATTACAGTAAACAATCTGGATGCCTGATAGGGTATTTTAAAGCAATTTAGTCGACAATGAGGTAATGACTGCCTTCCCTAGCCCACAAAATATTTCAAGTAATGTCTCCAAGGTCATTACATTCTTTGAGTAGCCACTACTGCGCCCCTATATTTTATGATCCCATTTTGTTTTGAAATTGAGACTGTATATATCAAATTTGTTTCAATAGCAGTAGCTTGCATCTAACTCAAGTATAATGCATTGCTTTATTAGGCAATACTGTGTTTGCTCTATTAATAAGTGCATGCTACTTTACATTAAAATCAGAGTTATTTGTAAATTTTTAAGGTTACTATTAATTACGTGGTGGGTACACAAATAGGACAGCAATGTCATAATTTTAGACCTAACATTACACGCAAAAAAAAAAAAATAATTAAGCACATAATTTGTCCAGCTGTCAGAGCTAAGAAATCATTTATTTATTTAATTAATTATTTAAATATTTATTTAATATTTATATATTCACTAACTTGAATTCAAAAAATACTAAATTATGTGAGTGAAAAATGCCATTTTCCCCCCAATTATTAGGTCAACTGACACTCATTCAGAGAAAGTCCAGTTATAATAACAGTGCACAAAAGAGCAACTAAGCCAGGTGAGAGAAACGTCCATCTTATTCCATGTAGAATCCGTTCTTCATTACAACAACAAAAACACTGATTTTTTTCATGCACTGTGAACAGGAACACAACACAGTACTGACAGCTACACATCAAATAAAACTCAAGGTTTAAAATAATTGGTTACAGCTGTTCTCAATCGAAGAATAATACTATAAGGCAAGTACTTGTTTTGATTTAATGCTCAAAAAACATAAAAATGCATAAAACAGATTTCCTATACACTGCCTTGTTAAATGATGCACATACAGGAAGGTAAATAACCTTTCTGACCCGGTCATCATTATAAGCACAGTTTCTGCAAATCAAAACTAACAAGATTGGATTTTATGATTTCATTATCATAATGGCATAGTGTTCCAGATACACATATCCCCATGGAAACCATTACGTAGAAGTTCAATATCAGCCAGTGTATAAAAAAAAGTATATTGATGTGACATCGCCCTCAGTGGTTGAATTGGTGGATTATTTTGTTTGTATTGAACCAACTTACCTTTGTTTGTAATGCTGGATTACATTTTTCACAGCTAATTACAAAGACAATTACGCAATACATATTGATACATATTAAAATGTTCATGGAATAGGACAACAATAAACCAATGAGGAAAAAGTACATATATCATACAATTCACAATTGTCAAAACAAAGCAGACTGTCTATGAACATGGCTTACTTGAAAGATCAGTATAAAGTCCCTAGTGCATATATAACATCAAGAGACCAGTCTTCTACTGGTCAATTCAGACTCTGTAGACATCATACAATACATGGGGATGACCTTTATACTGTAGAATACTTTATTTTCGCTGGAATTAATTTTCGCTGAAAAGGCTTTTTGGGCGTTTTGTATGGAATTTATTTTCACTGATTTTTGATGAGTTTAATGTGAAATATTAGAAAAAAAGTATATTCGCTGGATTTTATTTTCACAGAATCATCCCTCCAGCGAAAATAGCGAAAATAAAGTATTCTACAGTATCTGCATTCATTTCTCACAGCCTCACCCATCAGGTTCAGTAAAGATTTTTTTAAAATTTGACCAAAAAATCTTTTTTATAAATATTTTCACCAAAAAATTAAAAATGGTCTGATCTACACACACGATGGCCAGAACAAATCATTAACATGTGATTATGAGAGATTCAGTCCAACATCTTTGTGTTTCACTTATGGAGAGTATATCAATATTTTATTGCCCTTCCACATAAATGCCAAAAGTGAATGGTTGATCAATAGAGTTCACAAATATGGGTGGGGGTTGAAGTGAATGTGCAGGTGTTTTCACGTGAGAACTTGTTTGTATCGCTGTATATTTCCAAAAAACAAAACATGTTTTATCATATATTTTCATAATTGAACAGGTTGTGTTTTACTTTTTTCCCATACAGCAAGTCACAATGTAAACAGAGCAAATAACAAAACAAAACAAAATTTTTCCCATTTGCTACTAGTACATGTCTTGAGCTAATTTTTGAAAAACTTCAAAAGGTGAAAGGGGTCAAATTATTCAAAAATGTCAACTGAACAGTACATATGAATATTTGTTTTCATAGTAACACTAATAACCAATCATAACCAAATATTTGGTTTCCTATTACCGGTAACACTAGCAACCAACCATAACCAGGTGATAAATAACACTTACTTGTACCAGCAGTAACCAGCAATAATCAATCCAATAACTCCAAGGGCACTACAACATATCACAATTACTGTGTGGGAGGAAAAAGACAATAAATATGACAACATTAAATCCGGTATCCGGGTGGGCGTAGATAATTTGAAATAAAAGTGAAAGCTTAAAACAGTGCTCTCCTGAGAATTGATAATGAAAGTAAACTTCACATTTCATATTTTAGACATGGGGTTTATGACTATAAACTTTCATATAAGACAAGGAGAAAAGGGTGTTTAATAATTCCCATAATATTTTCTCTTGGGTTAATGTCAGCAGACACAAGAGATTACTGATTTGTATAAATCCGAGCTGTAAGTGAGGATCAATGCCACTTTAGCGGTAATCACAAATGATATGGATATTTCTATAGCCTGAAAAAAGTAAATAATAGATTGTTGAATGTGTTCTATTGTACACAAATGGCCTATGACGGTTCCAGTCATTATGCAAACCGCAAAAAATGCTTAAATCTCAATCTTTTTGAGTGATTGAATGATAAATCTAGAAATAAAATGATACATTGGTAATGGACATCATACTGATCATGACAAAGATGCGAATAGGTGAAATTTGTGAATGGACTGGCCTGGGCATACTTGATGCATAAAGGGTCGTCTAATCACATCGTCAGTGCAGCTGCATTGCCTCATTACAGAACACAGTGTCAGTATTTTGATTGATAGAAACATGAATAATACTTACCTAAGAACAAGAAATTACTAATGTCAGTATCTTTCTCTTGGACTTTAGGGGTAGATGATTGGGAGGTCTTGTGCGAATCATCACTATTATCATTTTGGGAGTCAACAGCCGCATTCACGTCCCCATCTTGTTGAGCTTGTTCAACCTCTAAATTGATATCTGCCTGCTCGGTATCTGTAAATATAACAATTCCCATTTATTTGTCATATTCTCATGATTTACTGAAAAAGAGCAACTTTAGAACGTAAACAAAATAAAAAACAATCTGACAACATAGTTGAACTCTGGTGACCTTGCCCTTTGTTATATAATATAATTCCCTTTATCATAGTTTGTTTCAATATAAATATGCATTGTCATAATTAATTTTGAATACAAACAAGTTTTGGGGTTGAACCAACAGTGGGGAATCAGTCAACCGAATGTCCTTAAAAGATGTAAATATCTTACAAAAACATTGGTGCCTTATTTGTTTAATTATTTTAAGGAACATAATTTCCAGCTTTATTGAAAGTAATTGAGATATTTAGAATAAAAACAAATGTCTCATTGCAAAAAAAAAAAGTGCTGCATTTAGATGTGAATAGATTCATAAAACATGCAAGATAACAGAAAAATTTAGCTGGCTTTAGTTCAAGTATTTTGTACAGGTGTCTGTCAAAAATGAATGATTCACTGAGACAAATATGAACTGCCTCATTGTGTGACTACTGTATTATATGAAAAGTAAAAAAAAACACCCTTTATGAATAGCTATCATGTTGCAAGCTCTGCTTTGTATGCAAATCAACTTAAATAGTTGGTGTCCAGTGGAGGGAGAAGTCAACAGTACTGTTGCCTCCTGAGAAACTACATCTTCAAACACTGCAATCTCTGAAGTGCGTTTTTAAACTAGTGTTATAAAAACTCTATCATTCTGTTCTAATAGCTGAAACATACTCCTGTGAGTTTTCATTTGTCGAATGAACTGTTTGTCAAATACAGAATACATATATTTTAGAATAATTTTCTTTTTAAAATGTGGATGAAATGTTTTGCTTTTAATGTATTTTTTATGTATTGTTTTTGATTTGATAACTTTTGACTAAACAGATTTTCTATTAGCTTCAGATCTTGATCAAAGTTTGGCACCCAGTACATAGCCATGCTTATATTGATTTTCTGACATCTTGTTTTCTGTAAAGATTTTATTGGTAGGTTTGCAAATGTGTATCAGACTGTGCAATCTCTCCATGACTTGGTTTTGAAACCAGTATGGGATTCTGAGATACATTACCAAGGATATTATTACAAGATAAATCATTTGCTTCATTGAACACATACAACAATGCATATTTCCACTGAGATCAGTGATCTTTGATGTGTATCACCAGTGATCAGTCAAGTAGAAACAGTCAAAATATTTTATCAGATTTTCTCAATTTTTGCATGATATTTTCATACAGGACATCTGTTGTTCAAACTCAGGGAAGACTTTATACTGATGAATAAGGTGACCAAGTTTGATAAAGTTTGGAATAGAATTAGTAAAGTTATTATGCACACAATAACAATTATTAACGACGACAACAACAACAGCAACAACAACGACGACAACGCCGGACAAAATTTTTCCCTTAATATACCTTTCCCTTCCATCTTTGATGGTACGGGCAAGGTAATAAAGCAAACATTTTGCAAAAACAACCACATTTTTGTTTTGACTGCACGTCTTGATGACAGTCAATTCATTTGACGAAGTCTCTGCATAAATACAGTAAACTACTGAATATTCAGCAGAATTGGCACTGGAAAAGTAAAAATTAACAGACAATCAAAGAAAACGAAAATGTACTGTCACCAGAATCAAATATATTTCTCAGACTAATTAAACACTGTGACAGTAATTATTAAATTTATATTATTTGGGAATTAATTATTCAGTGTTACGTTTGCTTATGAGTATATTAAATCTATTATTTTCCCAATATTGCCTTTCCATTACATGAGAGTAAGATTACATTCTGTATTGAATATTCTATTATTATGGTTACCCTAAATTCCATGTGGCCCTGCTTTTTGCAGGTAAAAAGAACCCACAATCACAAGTACTGAGTGGAGTCCTTCATGGACAGGATCGTTCATGTGGAATAGCATTCAACCTTGTGACAGCTTTAATAATTAGTACATGTTCAATATTTTCTGTAAATGCAAGGCAAGCTTAAACCACCTGCAACTCCTTCGTCCGCCACATACCACAACAAACTCATTAGCAAGGTTCCTCTCCCAATGAAGTCTAGAGAGGGCAGTATACAGACAACGCTATTGTCTCCCACTCTGCTGCTTCATGCATTTGACATGATCTAACTATAAACAGACTAAACAGCTTTATCCTTGAAACTGATCTGGCTAATTATTGTCAGGGTGATTGAGGCAAATTAGATTAGGCATATTAGATTAGGCAGATTTTACTTCCTTGAATTCAAATTAAAGACAGGTTCTCGGGTGTTTTGACTCTGCCCTCTGAGTCGCAATGAAGTGTCACCGATGCACATGTATATTTAAAACATGCAGTCTGTCTGCTGACGTAGCTTTGATGCACAGTTGAAAGTGGCATTTTTTACCAAAAGTTTCACTGAAAATAGAAAATTAAACTCATCGTCACAAAATGAACAAATCTGTCAGAGGTACAGGGTGTTTACATATAAAATATCAAAGCAATTGGGTAATAACAGTTTTAATCAAAGAAAGCTTAGAAAGAACTCCCGTGTGCTGAGAGTTTTGGAGACGCATTAAAAATTAATTCAAAATTACTTAGATTATTGATGGAATAGCTGAAAACTAATTATGCAAATAAGGTAACTAATATGAACAGATTTAAGTGTAAAACTAATAAGGTCTGCACAATGTACCAAGTTTCATTGAAATGTGATTAGAACCAAAAAAATATTAATTATTATGCTAATTAGAGAATCAATATGAACAGATTTTAACCCAAAATTAATCAGGCTGTCTATTGTCCTAGAGCATTTATGTACCAAGTTTTATTCAAATGTGATGATCAATACTTGAGATATCAGTATTAATTAATTATGTTAAATAAGGTGATTAAGAAGCATAAATATTTACCCAAAAACTAATTTGGTCTCTGCACAGTCCTCAAGTAACTATGCACCAAGTTTCATTGAAACATGATCATTACTACTTGAAATATCAAAAGATGAAAATTAATTAATTATGCAATTTAGGTAATTAATATGCACTGATATTACCCTAAAAACTATCAGGTCTATGCAGTGTCATACGACACCTATGTACCAAGTTTTATTGAAATGTTATGATTAGTACTTGAGATATCAGTGGAAAAGCCGAAAATTGATTAATCATTGTGTAAATTAGGTAATTAAGAATATTAACAGACTTTTACCCAAAACTAATAAAATCTGCGCATTAGTTCAGAGCATCCATGTGCCATGTTTCATTGAAATCCGATGAGTGGTTCTTCAGATATCAGTGGAACAGTCTTGGAACAGCACAAAATCAGCTAATTATCATGCAAATTAGGTAATTAATATTCATAGATTTTTACCCAAAACTAATCAAATCTGCGCATTATCCCAGAGCATCTATGTACCAAGTTTCACAAAAATTTGATTAGTGGTTCTTGAGATAACGGTGGAACAAAAAAAGTGACATACATACATACAGACATACAGACATGGTAACTGCAAAGACTCCCTTTTGTGCTTCGCACACGGGAGTCAAAAAGAAGTCTAAAAAAATTGCTTTCTTCACCAAATCTGACTACGACCCACTTGAGGTGTCTACATGTAAAGGAATGTTGAAGAAATTAGGCTAGCCATTTACAAGAAGTACGGTACTAAAAAATAGCACTTTTTACTAAAAATATTTCATCAAAATTAGAAACCACCCAATGTACATATACACCAAGTATCAAATCAATCAGATTTGCCATTTCTGAGAAGAAATTAAAAAACAATGAACTATCAGTAACATGAACAGCTCCACTCTGTCCCCTTTGCCGACAGTGAAGCTAAAAAGTTACCAAAAAAAATTCACTCTCTAGTTGAAGAATTTGAAAAATCACATTAAACAAAAAAAAATGAGAAATAAAACAAAGAAAATCAGAAGCAACATTTTTATTTGCCCTTCAGAAATCACTTTCCAGCCAATTAGAACTAGGATTGTTTCATTAAGACCTGTCTCCACAGTAGTCAAGGGTCAGTTTTGTCGTAAGATCCACACAAAATCAGTTCTGATGTAATTCAAACCATTTATCTAATTATAGATAAACATTGACATCTAGAGACCAGTAAATATATACCCACCAACGCTCAAATTGTTAGAAATTGCATGTCGAGAAAAGAGTATGTGTGTGTAGTAGGACCAAGAAAACACAGAAAGCAGGGAATAAAAATAATGAAAAACATCAAAAATTCATCAATGAATGCTGATCTTCAATTTTACAAAATATCAAATATTACACGTTTTCATAGTATCGGTAATGAACAAAGAAAAGCTTTTTGATTAAATATCATCGGAATAGTTGTTTTATTGATTTTTTATCACTTTAATTGTGCATGATATTTTGCCGAATGTGGTCATCTTAATCACAATTCGTAAAAGACATTTTTTAGATTTCCTTTTCCCTTTTTCTTCATAATTGCATTTTTATTGATTTTCCAAACGTAGGTGTCAAAAATTGAGTTAATGCATTAGCAGTGTATAGTATTATGACTAACGTGGGCGACAAAAATATCACTTTTAATACTTCATAGGTCCCAATGTAGTCTGTGATCAAAGAAGGTAGGCAGAGATTATTATTCAATCACTATTAAACCACTCGCCACTCATAAATCAAAAACTCAGAGAAAAGAATTTAAAAAGAAAATGGAATATGAGAACTATATTTATATTCAGAATTGTTAGACAAAAAAAAAAAAAAAACCCTTTCAATATATTCATGACACAACAATATTAAATATTCATGTAAGAGTAAAACATAGTATCCAGACCATAGTGAGTTAATATGGTCAACAATAATTAAAAACATATTCCTGGTTATATTTTCTGAAATTAAAAAACGCTTAATTGATTTTTAATAATATCTGCACACTTTTGGTTAAACTGATGTTTGTTCTTGTCAATGTAATTTATATTCACTTTATTTTGCCTTTATTGACTTGATTTTATTGACATTACATAGGTTATTACGAGAATACCGCAAAGTATGCACAGAGGCAGTATGGTCACCATAATGACTGATGTGTAGGCGGAGGTTGATGTACTTCTCTACTGCCAATGCATACTTTGTTGTATTCTTGTGATAACTCTATTATCATGTCATTTTCCTGCTTGCAATATTAATTTAATGAGGGAAAAATAACTCAAAATTGTTGAATATTATCGCAATATGTTGCATGTGCAATATGTTCAACATTATATATATTATGTTCAACATCAAGTCAAACACTCAACGATGATTATTATGCTGAATATCCTTGACAATAAGTTCAACAAGTCTGGCATGCTCAACACTGAGCATTATGCGCAGTATGCGTAACATTCTGCACAATATTCTCAACATGACCTGAACTGTGATGAAGATTATTTGACATGCTCAACACTGAGCATTATTGTGCAACATTATGTGCTGGACAATAACTCATATGATAAGCTCTGCTCGACAAAGCCAAATCTGGGCTTGCAGGTAATGACATATTTAATTTCCATGATGCATTTTTGTCTGTCGGTATGTTGGAATTATAATTCATATATTCTCTGTTCCATGATGCATTTCAGTCTGTTGGTATTATAATTCATCAGTACACTGTTGTGTGTACATGTATTTGAATCTCATTAAATGGCAGGTAATGCCATATTCTCGTTTTGCGATATGTAATTTCCCATGATGCATTTCAGTCTGTTGGTATGATAGAATTATAATTCATCAGTTCACTTTTGTGTTTACTTGAATCTCATTAAATGGCAGGTAATGCCATATTTTCGATTTACGGTTTACGATATGTAATTTCCCATGATGCATTTCAGTATATTGGTATGATAGAATTATAATTCATTAGTACAGTGTTGTGTTTACTTGAATCTCATTAAATGGCAGGTAATGCCATATTTTCGATTTACTGTTTACAATATGTAATTTCCCATGATGCATTTCAGTATGTTGTTGGTATAATAGAATTATAATTCATCTGCTCACTGTTGTGTTTACTTGAATTTCATTAAATGGAAGGTAATGCCATATTTTCGATTTACTGTTTACGACATGTAATTTCCCATGATGCATTTCAGTATGTTGGTATGATAGAATTCATCAGTTCACTTTTGTGTTTACTTGAATCTCATTAAATGACAGGTACTGCCATATTTTCGATTTACGGTTTACGATATGTAATTTCCCATTATGCATTTCAGTATATTGGTATGATAGAATTATAATTCATTAGTTCACTTTTGTGTTTACTTGAATCTCATTAAATGACAGGTAATGCCATATTATCGATTTACTGTTTACGATATGTAATTTCCCATGATGCATTTCAGTATGTTGGTATGATAGAATTATAATTCATTAGTTCACTTTTGTGTTTACTTGAATCTCATTAAATGACAGGTAATGCCATATTTTCGATTTACGGTTTACAATATGTAATTTCCCATGATGCATTTCAGTATGTTGTATGATAGAATTATATTTCATCAGTTCACTTTTGTGTTTACTTGAATCTCATTAAATGACAGGTAATGCCATATTTTCGATTTACTGTTTACGATATGTAATTTCCCATGATGCATTTCAGTATGTTGGTACGATAGAATTAGAATTCATCTGCTCACTGTTGTGTTTACTTGAATCTCATTAAATGGAAGGTAATGCCATATTTTCGATTCAAACCTTTCAATATGCAATTGCCCACAATGTATTCATCTCCAGAGGCTGATTGTTATTTGAAGTCTCTTTTGAAGTCAATTACTTAGACAGTCTATTTTTTTATAATTGCCATCATCAATTTGAAAGATGGGCAATGCATTGGGGATGTAACCCTCGACACAAACATCTGTTATCACAGCAAATAGAAATTTGTATTCTGTGATAGAGGCAAATTATCCTAGTGCAAGAGCACAACGGCTCATTTTCAGGCTGCATTAATATTGTTATTACATGCCTCTCAGATAACAGGGTCCATAGCACCAAGAGCCAAATGATTTCCAAGACTTTTTCTAGACCATTTCCTAAACTTTCTCGCATTTTTCCCAAGACATTTTGACCCTTAATACAGGCCAACATCCTCACCAAAGCTCATCAAAATTCTGAGGATATGCAAAGAATTTCAAAAGTTTTTTCCCAACGCAATGGACCCTGTATTAAACATTACAATCTCCAATAGAATCACTAACATCATCATTAAGCCAACACCGCCATCATGAGCAAGTGATCTCTGTATAGCTAAAGTGACAATAGTCGATATTTGCTTCACTGGACTTCAAAATATCCTGCATATTACTCTACGGTTTTTGCGTGAAATCAAAGATGAAATCAAATGCCACTAAACTCTGGGGCTCTTGGACTGAATTTTGCTGATTAATATGTATTACTATGCTTTTGTTATTGTATGGGTTCTACCAAGCTGTCACCCATACGGAAGCAACAGCTTTTTTCAAATACATGTATTCAGAATATTGCAATCTAGATTAATCTAGGTGAATACCCCAGTATTAAAGACGATTAGAAATTCACAGTGTGATTATTGACACATTTTAATGTGATCGTAATAAGGCATCTGACCAGGCTCACACTGCATCAAAAATAGTACATATTAATAAAATGCAAGAATTGTTCCATTTCATATACAGGTTTCAAAGGTTGCCCTATAACGTATTATCTTATTTAATAGTCTGCTGACACCATGTGTTGTTTTTCACATTTAAATTAGCTGAGGGCTAAATGTACATTAAAAATATATATTATGATACATTATATTTATTGACTGGTGGAAAGATAACTGTAGATAAAATTGTTGCTAATAGATATACATGTTTTGTATTTGCCATATTGATCTATATATAATAAGTCATATATCTATGATTGAATAAATGAAATTGTTGGAATACAGAAATATTGTGCTTCTAATAGAGTAAATACAGTAAAAACAGATGAGGAGTCAGTTATCATTCGCATGCTGGTCTGCAAATATGCAAATGAATGACAGCACAGTGCGATGGCCTACATGTATATGGATGGAAAAATTAATATTTTGAGAAATTTCAGTTTGTTCTCACCTCCATCAACACCATCTTTTGTTATATGCGCCCTAGCAACAAGCCTGTCAATTTCTTCATCAGCTACAGCTTTTCCTAAAATAAAACAAATACTTCAAATTAAATATTTTGAATTATACACATTATAAAATTGTGATTCTAGTACATGTACTTGGTGTAGTCGCATAAAAAGATGACTACATGTATCATTAAATTAGTCACATCATATGGATTCTATGCAATGATACGTGGAAGTCATATGTGCTGATAACAATGAACTTAAAATTAATCTAGTTTACAAGATGTGTCACAGACATGTCAGAAGATATTACAACAATTTCCATCAACCTAATAATATATTTTTGATTCCACGAGAGAATAACCATGCATACTCTAACACTGCCCTCTATGGTCAGGTTGGATACATAATTATTATTAATTTTAAATATCTGAATATTAAAATTTATTGTAAATTAGACTCACAGTCATGACATTCATTAAATGAAACAAAATACACTATTAATACACATATGTATCAAAACAATCAGCCCACATGTACATCAAAGTATAAGAATATAATAAATAGAAATTCTCAACTGTGCGCTTTTTTTCAGTGCATGAGAAACCAGTCCAACATAACCATTAACATATAGAAACAATAATAAATTACACATTCTCATTTATATTACATCTTTTTATAAGAAATAAACACATGCAGCATTGCTCTAAAATTAAAAGGACCAAATAAATGAAGGTCTTGAACAAATTATTTTGTAAACAAATATGGAGAAGAAATGTGACAAAAAGCTTCAAACAAACTAGAATTTTCTAGATTTCCAAATTCATATTACGGTATTTCTTTTATTTAAAAAAAAAAATTTGAAATTCCTTTTCTTCGTTAATTTTCTCTAAAGTCAAAATACGCCATTTGCAACAATTAACCCTTGTCAATTTTTAGAACCTTTATTTTAAATAATAAAAACACAGATTTTCAACGAAGGAAGCAAAAAGTCGATAACAAGGACGGTGTAACCCTGAACCATTTTTGAGTGGATGATTCAGAATTTTATTAGAATGTATTTTATTGGCATTTGATGTCCTTCTTAAGTCTATTAAAACAGTCTTCAATTCATAGGATCTAACCTTGAGAACATCTGACCTTGAGACTGCCATTCAATCAAAGAGGAAGCGCATCATGAGAGCCGCATCAACAGAATCTCATTGAATATTTTTTCAATTGTCATACCTAGCGCTAAACAAGTCTCACACTTTGTGAGTGGAAAAATAATTTTAAATAGCAATATGGTGACGAATAATGACAACAAAAATTGGTTTTCAAAATAAAAGGATTTTTTTTTAAACTTTTGTACTACCGGTATCATGTATTGTGCTCAATTGTGGTGACTGTATTGTCAAAAATGTATGCATACCTGGAGTGTGGCATATAATGATGCCTCTCATATACTGATGGTGCTTGATTTGGACTGTACTATAAGAAAAATGTTCATAAACAATAAAATTCCTGCTTTTATGAAGCTACCAAACGTTGATCCTGCCTATTATCATGAAATAGACTAGTGAATCTGTGTGGAGGGTTATAAGTGGGCATTACGTATGAGTTAGTCTGCACAAGCAAGTACCCATGGTACAATAAGTCATGGAGACAACCAATCAGTGATGATACAGAATTCTGTGCCATCTACAAACTTATGTAGCGATTGACCAGACCATTCCTGAGTGCACTGGGAAGGACATTCTAAATGGCTATTCTAGGCTAAGATGCAAGATATTCTATTTATTTTACACCACAGCGCTCAACAGTAAAATTATATCTATCCTAAGCTCAGATGAAACTGTAAAACAAACATGTACTTTATGCCAAATAAATGTATTCTTATTTTTGCTTTATCCTTGCTGATTATTGGATGAGATTATTGTTTTATCTTAGGTTAAACCCAGTAATGCAGATTTATTATTATTATTATAATTTTTTATCCCCTTAAATTTTTCCTGGCATAGCAATAACTGTTTCTGGTGTTCTCATCAGTCGGCAATGATGTGTGTCTGAAATCACAGATTACAAACGATCTACAAGAGTACATTCCTGACAGAATTTGACAAGTGTGCCCTCACCAGGTCAAACATGGAGAAAATAAGCCGATGAATTTGCAATGTAAACACATCATGAAGTCACGTTTTTAAGTATTTTGTTTTTTAATCCAAAAACTCTTCCTTAAAATATTATAATGTACTTGGGTCTATTTATCAAGTGCATCTCCAATTGAAGCATACATTAACCAACCAAAAATGTCATTCACACTACCCCAATAGTGTTAAAATATGACTTGGTTTGACAAGATTTCTATCAGTGCTTTCGATAAGCGTGAACACTTGCGTAGTTTTTTTCTTTAAATTTGATCAAAAAATGAACTAATTTTCAAATTCAGACCATCTGGAGAAAAATTTAATTGAACAAAAATTTAACAAAAAAGAAATTTTTGGGTTTTGTTATTTTAAATGTGTCTATTTTTATGTGAGAAAGTAATTTAACATTGGGCACAGATTTTGACCGAGCATTTTCAACACTTTGATAAAGTACTTAGCTCCCTATAAATCTGTCACTAAATTCTCCTTTGTGTTTACTTTTGTCCAAACGAGCTCATGAATATTTATTCAAATTACGTACATTTAATCGCTCTGTGACGTCAATCGTATAGCGGAAATAGTGGACAAAGCATTTTAATATTGTCAGTTACGCTCAATATTGAAATAACAATGCTTGTTCAGACAACGATTGATCAACTTTCATTCTGATATTAAAACCTATTAACCGTTTAGCAATAGTGATTTAAGAATTTTAGGACCTTACCCAGGACTAAATACATTAAAGCTCTGTGGCTGAAAAAAAATCCAGTACCACTGCTATGAAATAGCGTGATATAATCTGAGTAACTCCAAAATCAACAACAAAACTTTACAATTTTATCATTTCACATGCACCAGTATTACACAATATTATGCAATCCAAGTGTTATTCACTGGTATGTAGATGTAATTTTACATTCTAAGGCATACTCTTTCATCAAAGCGAGAGTTGATGACAATGACAACAATCACATCTACATACAGATCAAGTGATATTATTATTGTCGTAGCTAAGAGGATAAAGTTTTACATCATCCATCACCATGGCAACTGAGGCAGATGGGCAGAGATTTCCACTTATTCACACTGATAATGTGAAATTTCCTGTATTAATAAAAGTAACACCAGGCTATAAAACCTTAACGAACGTTTCAGTCTACCGTATTTTGATATTTTTGAACAGTTTTTGAAATAATGTTACATCCGTATTGATGGGGAATATGGACACATCACTTCCCGGATTTTCTGTGGAGGATTATTGTTTGCCTGTCTGTTCTCTGAGTAAATGTGATTATAATATTACAGTTGACCTCCTTTTCAAAATATCACTGAGAATAAGACCCCTCTAGTAGCTTACATGCTATAGAGTACTTATTCAATTTTCGAATATTTTATTTCACTCATAAAAGACAAACAAATAATAATAATAATAATAATAATAACTCTATTTAATTAAGCGCAACAATTCCAACATCTGAAGATCAAAGGCGCTGATACAATAAACAATCAGTCAAATATTAAAAGCACATTTAAATAAGTGCGTTTTCAGTCTGGATTTAAAAATGTCTACTGAAGGACTAGAACGAACAGACAGAGGTAATTCATTAAAAAGTTTAGGACCTAAATTTTCAAAAGCACGGTCTTTGTATAACACCTTGGACTTTTTACTACACATCTGACGAGTTTTAATAAGAAACTTCGATTCAGATCTTAAACTACGACTCGGTACATAAAATTCGATTAATTCACATAGATAATTTGGGGCAAAACCATACAAAGATTTATACACTAGTAAAAGTAATTTGAAATTGATTCTTTGTACAACTGGTAACCAATGAAGTTTAATAAAAATGTCTGTA
This sequence comes from Saccoglossus kowalevskii, assembly GCF_978046115.1. Classification (NCBI taxonomy): domain Eukaryota; kingdom Metazoa; phylum Hemichordata; class Enteropneusta; family Harrimaniidae; genus Saccoglossus; species Saccoglossus kowalevskii. The sequence continues at coordinate 10,777,574 of NC_140657.1, forward strand.
ATGTGGTCATATTTTCGAGCACGAGTGACAAGGCGGGCTGCTGCATTTTGTACACGAATAAGAGGTTTTATCTTAGTTACAGGGAGACCAGACAATAGTGAATTACAGCTGTCTAAGCGAGAAGATATGAAAGCATGTACCAACTTTTCAGTATCAGATTGGGATAATGATTTACGAATACGATTAATATTTCTTAAATGGGAATATCCAGATCTACAAATAGTAGAAATGTGTGTTTCCATAGACAGCTGCGAATCAAACAAGACACCTAAGTTTCTAGCACTTGACGAAGCACTAACCAATTCTTCACCAATTGCGATACTAGACAAAGGACACGAGTCTTGTGAGAATCTCCGAGACGACATGCACACAAATTCAGTTTTCGACACATTCAAAAGTAGGAAATTACAAGACATCCAATCGCTAACATCTTGAATACATGTCTGAAGTATCACCCGGGCGCGAATTTGATCATCTTCAGAAACCGATAAATAAATCTGTGTGTCATCGGCGTAAAAATGATATTTTACGCCGTGACGTCGCAATAACTCGCCCAATGGACGCATGTACATTGAGAACAATAATGGCCCTAAGACGGAGCCCTGTGGAACACCGGTTACTAATATAGACGTCATATCAGAAAATACATTTCCAATTTTCACTTTTTGAATGCGGTTACTCAAATACGACTCAAACCATTTGATGATGAGACCATTTAAACCAAAATTTGATCTCAACCTATCGATGAGAATCCTGTGATTCACAGTATCAAAAGCGGCTGAAAGATCCAAAAGTACGAGAGCAACTGAATTCTTAGAATTATCAATACTGCATAGTACATCGTTAGCGACCCGCAAAAGAGCCGTTTCAGTGCTATGTGCGGTCCGATACGCTGATTGAAACTCTTCATACAACGAATAATTCTCTAAATGTTGTTTCACTCTGGATGCAACGACACGTTCAAGGACTTTAGATATAAAAGACAAATTAGAAATCGGTCGATAATTTTTCAGCATGTTTGAATCCAACGATGCTTTCTTGAGCAGAGGTTTAATCAGCGCACATTTCATTTTCTCAGGAACACTTCCAGTGCGAAGTGATTCATTTATGATATCTGTTATAGGTGAAAGCAGGATAGAAAGGATCTTTTCATCTTTTAATATATTAGTGGGTAAACAGTCCAAATCGCACGAAGCCGACGACGATTTTTTTATAATTTTAATTATTTCATCCTCCGTGGCTGGTTCAAAACATTTCAATTCATCACCAGAGAACTTGTGCAGTTCGTTAAAACGGTTTCCATTCAATAAATTTAGATTTAGTCCTTGATTGATTTTCTTAATCTTATCCACGAAAAACATGCTAAAACGATTCGCTAAATTTATTTTGTTATCGTGAATCGGCAACGCATTCAAATTATTTGTCGAGCCTAGAAGACCATTTACGATGGAAAACAGTTTTCTTTGGTCACCATTACAATCCGCGATCTTATCAGCGAAATAACTCCTACGTGATACATCAATAAGATCATTAACTTTATTTCGTTTAGATTTGTAGATTTGGCGATGGACAGTTAAACCAGTTCGCCGCCACGTCCGTTCAGCTTTACGGCGTTCAGTGCGGGCGTGGTAAATATCAACATTTATCCACGGCTCGGCCACACGAACGTGAACAGTCTTCTCCTTCATGGGGGCATGTTTGTCAAGCGTTTCCGATACAGCAGTGTTGAAAATACGTAACTTAGCTGTAGAATCTACCTGGTCAACTGTTCTAGTACACCCAGATTCGAGTAGATCAGATGCAATAACAAAAGGAAGAATAAAACATTCAGCCGTATTTGATATATTTATACTACATTTTAGACAAGAGTGTTGTACATATAACATACAATCACGAGCAGCTTTACTGACACATACTCTTACACATGGAGGAAATAAGTAACTTACATAAATTATGTATCATCCAGCTGATAAAATTATATTGTTTTTAACATTAATTGCATAATTATGTAAATGTATAGTTTTGATAAATTTTGATATTGTATTTTGAACAGTACCAGAAATTTTTTTTACTCAAAAAAATCAATAAATATGAAAAAAAATACAAAAATCAGTTTTTACAAGATCAGATTCAAGACAATTCGTGGTCTGGTGTATTGAATTAAAGATAACCTTATTCTTTATTATGATACATCTGTCACTGTAATGCCATAAATTAAAGCGTGCCATAATTTTGTGGTATTTTACAGGGTATTTACATCCTACCATATTAGGAAATGTGAATTCCAAATATGGAATGATTACGTGTTTGAGCGTCCTCTAATAATAAAAACAAACATGGCAGCCCCCAGGGTTTGACCGGACTCCACACAAAGAAGTTCACTCAAGCTGTTCTAAACTTTTTGTATTTTGGCATTCCCATGTTGTATCCTTGGAAGGAAAAGATGTATAATAATAAGGTTATTACGAGAATACCTCAAAGTATGCACTCAGACAGTATGCCGCGCATCAACCTCTGCTGTGTGTCGGTCGATACTCCTGCTGTACTGTCTTTGTGCATACTTTTCTGTATCTTCATATTATCCCAGTAACTCAATTGAAAATTATAGGTATAATATTGTACAAGGGCTCTTGAGTTTATATTCAAAAATAAAATAGAAAATTGCATAATTAACACAAATGACTGAATAGCTAATTTGCTTCGTTAGAAATGAATGCGCATCTAAACTACATGTATCACATTTGTTGTATAATAATTAGAATAATACCTATTTCTATTATAGATACAACCCTGCAATTCACATATGAGCATACACTACTAATGGAAAATAAAACACCATGTACCGGTACTTGATTCAAATCTGTCCTATTCCCCCAAAGTAGAATGGAATCACCCAAAGAAAACTTTTGCAATTTAAAGTAATGGTGTAGTAACTCATTTAAAGATTCCAAAAACTACTGTGAGTTCTAACATATTGGAAAGCCTAGGAAGACTCCAAAAACTTTACTACTGTGAGTACTAACATATTGGAAAGCCTAGAAAGACTCCAAAAACTTTACTACTGTGAGTACTAACATATTAGAAAGCCTAGGAAGACTCCAAAAACTTTACTACTGTGAGTACTAACATATTGGAAAGCCTAGGAAGACTCCAAAAACTTTACTACTGTGAGTACTAACATATTGGAAAGCCTAGGAAGAATGATCTTGACCTGTTGACCATTTTACGACAGGTTTGATGTATTTTACTAGTGGTACACACCAAGTTATGATATCCAGCTGCGGAGAAGCATGAAAAACGTGATTACAGTCCTCTTTTTCATTGCCCTGGCAACTCCTAGTATAGCACATGGTGACATTTAACAACACAGATACAGACAAACGAGTCCAATTACTCCTTCAGTGCTTGCACTGTTAAATAAGCAATTTTTGCTGAATTCCAGAGTGAATGCACGATTTATGTTCAGGAATTACCAGGGTCTGTCAATTGCTGAAAGTTGCCAACACATGTTACAACAACTAGGCAGAAGGTCTCAAACTTTACAACCCTGATGTAATGCTGCATGATGTAAATGCTATCAGAGCTACATGCATCTTCTACCCTGGGAGAAACAGATGGTAAAATATACAGGAGAAATTCTGTATTTGTTCAGTTAGGAGTCTGCACACTAATACTAGCCTCGATAAAATTAAAATAAACTACACAAATGATATCAGGAATAAATTTACCACTAGAAAAAAAAAAAAGCATTTTGAATCAAGTCTATACCAATGTTTCTGACAACAAATCTGACATTTTTGTTCAAATGACAGCAATTTATTCTGCAAATAAAATTATTCAGAAGTTCAGGCTGGCTTGATAAAAGTATATTTTTCTGACAGCACATATAAGCAAAGCGGTCCAAGATTACATGTATGTTTCTAGATTTTTTTTCTTACATATACAATAATATAAATATATGTAATTATAAATACATATAATTATAGGATATACATATACATGTGTGTGACTAAATTTCAATGATTTGTTATAATTGTTTGAAGATACAATGTGAACAAAAACATATATTTTTTAATATTGTTGTTTAACACTATACTGCAGACCCAATGGAACTATAATTTATCATAAACTATAAATGCTGTGTTTGCAGGAAACAACAGTATTCGTTAGGTGAAAAATCAAAACTACCAGTGCACATACGTATATAGTATTTGAGAATGTCGTTGTTTCATCGAACCTGCCCTCAGAAGTGCACTACAACATACATGTATTAAGGTCATGATAAATCATAGTCCAAGTATACTAACAAATACACAGTATCAAACACCAATTTTTAATTAATAAGGTTCTCATCCATATTGTATCTTTTTTTTCAGCTGTCAATGGTTTTGTTACCTTTACCGTTATTTTAAAATAACTAATAGGGGCAATAATAACATAACTATTATGGAAAAATAGAAGAACTGTTTGCATATGATAGCACCAGGATACCATAACATGATCTACATTCATTTCAAAAACAAACTTCATCCAGGGCTCCAACATGGCCACCAATATCCAGTGAATGAAAATGAAAATTAATAGGGGGATATACAATAAAATCTGTCAAAACTGAACACTAAAAAGGAACCAACAAAAATGGGCAGGTTAGAGGTGTTCGGCTAATAAAAAAAAAAGATGACAGGTTTTATTGTTGATGTTTGAGATACGAATGATTAAATTATCAAAAATTAGAAGCTGTCTCCAAATTTTTTACACCAAACTTTAAACATTTGGTGGAGTGTTTACTTTTACCGTTAATTACTGGTGTCAGACTCGACAGTTAACTGAATCATCATCGATTGTAAACTCTTTTCCCTCATAGGTCGAGTTAATATTTAAGCGCACCCACCTACCTCCACCCTCCCCAAAGACCTAGTGTGTAGGGGAAGAGTACATTTCACTATAATACTTGTGATACCTGTCTTTTAAGGCAAATATACATTCATTAGGCAAGAAAGGTCAATGTTTTGAATAATACAAAACACTGTTTACCAGGTTTCCGAAAACATTTCCAATTAAATTTGTCAGTTTTAACCATTTAGCATTTTGTTTCAGTTAAATCAACCATACTGATTATAAAACAAGTGCAATGCAACAAGAAGATAAATGTATCTGGAAGAGTGGCAGGAAGAGGGGTGTGTAAAAACGTGAATAGCAAACATTTTTACACAACTCTGAACCAAACATATGGTAAAATTCCATACCTGAATCATCGTGAAGCTGAGTGGCATGCACAAACAGCGGTCCTTGTAATGTAAACTGGGCAAGGAGAATCACGAAAAAAAGACATGAGAGAAAAGTATTGGACAATTCCATCCCAGTTTAGGTCATCGCGGTCTGATACGAGTTGATAAATTCCAATGGATGGACCAGAAAGACAGGTAGATATGTCAAAAAATATGTTACCACAAAGTACTAGTTAGATCGGCGAATATACAAAGTATTGTGTGCTATTATTAACAGGGGTACAACAGCTGGAGTAATGTACATAGAACAGTCCATTTTATTGTAGGTGAGGCTACAGTTAGAATTAATAACAGGATTCAACTTCACCATCAGATTGCCCTGTGCCCTTCACTATAAATGTTACATTTATATCTCTCAACAAGTTGCTATCGTTTTTGATTTTAATAGAGATGTACAGACACCAAAGATTCTATTCTAATTTTGTTTTCACCACGATCCAGAATCTGAGAAAGGGGACATTTTATCTATCATTCCATTCCACCCCTCCAGTTTATTGAAATAAAAATTAATCTGCTGGTGTATAGGAAATCAGTGAAGTGAAGCAAGTAAGGTGATGTTCGGTGTCAGTAACCAGTGCACCAGATACATTTGAAATAAACGTTGTAATCACATCCCTACCTCCACATGTCTTCCGGCTCATTAGTAATCACATGCAAGGCGAAAAACTCACATGTATGTGATCACTCGTATGTATTGATGAACAAGTAAAAAAAAAATAATAAAAAACATAAACTATAATAAATATCTGGGTAAAAATATTCGTATATACCCGGTAGTATGAAGTTCTCAATTTTGCTTCAATAAATCAGAATATCAAAAAAAATAACCAAGGTTCAGAAATGCTTATCATTAACATTTTAGAAACATTTATTTTCATTTACAATATAAAACATATGTTTTCCAATCAGGGTGAATAAATTATTGTAAAGTGGGGTTGCCATGGCAACTATTCAAAAATATTCAATAGGTTTGTGGGTTATTATTATTATTAAAAGAGAATCAGTGTTAAAAAAAAAAAAACCTTCTGTTCCGACCTCTTGATAACACACTGCCTGGTACAATGTATCCAATTTCTAGTTAATGGTACAAAATGTAAGTCTCTATATCACGACACCCTAACGGATAGCACGAGCTGGAAGCCATCCAGATGTAACGCTGGTAACCACATCAATTGAAAATGCCACGATATTCTTTTTAATGATACTAATAATATTTCATGTTTTCTTTTGATACAATTATAGTTTCCCTTCACAAATTTTGGAGTAAATTTGGCATTTTTTTTTGTTATTTAGACAAAACAGAATACAACTCATAAACTGTAAAACATTTGATCATTTTTTTTATATTAAATGAACAAATCTTAAATGGAACTACATGTAGATGACACAGAAAGGGTTAAAATTATAAAGTTTCTCACATATTAATATGCAAAAATTAGATAATTTTTTTCTAATAACATTTTTAAAGCCAGGGATTACCAGTACATGCTGCTGAACATTGAAGTAAAATTCAGCCATCTTTCACAAATAAAAAGCCTGCACATAACCTCTTTCAGACTTTATTTTACAAATTTAAAACTGAAAACAAAATTAAAGAAAAGTACTTGATAATATGCCAAATTGTGCACCTAGATTTTGCCAGTAAAAATTGCTGCACTTAATTGATCAAACACACTCTATAACAGAAATAAATCATGTACTATTTTTTGAGAGGTAATACAAATTGGCAAGGTCAAAGGTTATTACCTATCATTTTAAAATAGCTATGATTTTATTTTGTGGAATCAACAATATAATAGTATGGTGCACGTTTTCAACATATACCATACATACATTGTAAAATAGTGTTAATAACACCTTTTTCGAAGCTATAAAAAGTATTCTGGTTTTACATAAGGGCAGCATGTGTCAGTCAGACCTATATTTTTTTACCACAGAAAGACAAAAAGATGAATTTGCTTTCACTCTGGAAAATAAAGGTCTTGCACAAGGCATTTATTAATCATTAAATTAAATAAACAAATTTCAAAGTTGGATTTGTAATGGTTAAACTAAAGTTTAATTTCTAACTGACTCTGATATCACGATATAATATTTTCTTCAAAATACAAGGCTTGATTAATCTGGTATCAAAGTTTAACACTTCTTTGAAAAAACTATGCATGAATAGAAAGTCAAACTGTGGGGTGAAACCAATAACCAATCATGATGCACTGTTTACAAACCAACACAACTAAACTCTGAATGCAAATGTGTCAAAATTTTGTATGGTACTTTTGCATACAAAAAATGCACCTTAATTTTTGAAAAGAAAATGAAATGAAATAAAAACGCCAGGCTGAAAAATTCACTAAGATCCAAAACAGTCAAAGAAATTATAAAAATGTGCAACCAACATTTATGTTGCAACAAAAATTATTTTGCTCAAAAAGTTCTAATATTTTTTTTGTAGCTCACAAACCATAACACCTTGAATCAAAGAGAGTCTCCAGAATACTGACCAAGTACGGAAAATACAATAAATTTGTATTCTCTAGAATCCTAGCTGTAAGACAAAACAGCGCCCTCTAGTGTTGACAATGAAGTGCATTTTCTAGATGGACTTAGTATTACACGCATGAAATGCAATCGTTCAAAACTATCATTGTAAATGTGATTAGATTAACTGTGCTATACAGATTTACTGAATGTGTTGATAATAAAAATAGCTCATAAAAAAAATCTCAACTTGTTAGTGCTACATTGTGTACAAGCTTTCAATGTTAAGATGACCATACAAATGTATTTAAAATGTTTTTAATGAAATGTACTTATTTTCCGAGCATCAAAATAAATACCCGCTAAATATATTTAAAATACCAGACATAATGAGGCATGCATGTATATTTGAACCGAATAAAAGGAGCAATTGTTCCAGAACAAATATTTCTATTTTTCAAAAGAAATGAGTATGAATGTTTTTTTTTTTAAAAGAAACTACAAAAGGTACAAGGTGGTTTATTGTAAATACGGAAAAATGAGATGAATTATAACATTGAAAACACTGCTTACTGAGAATAATAACACACCGACAACATGGTACACTGATGGCATGGGAAAGGGAAAATGATGAAGGAGTCAGTTGCCTAGGCAACAGCTTACAAATTGACTTCATCAATGGATTGAATTGTGAATGGATGACGCACACAGAATCATTAACAGTCAGCGCCTGAAGACGTGATGGGGCTATTGCGATGGAAATCGACTCAGATTCCAAGCAATGGGGTAATTTTCATCCAGATTTCTAAAATAAGACTTTTGGTAAATTGTAACTTGACAAGTGAGAAACTAATCAGATGATGACACTAAACTTTACGGTCAATAATTTCATACGATTTATTGAAAAAGAAAACATATAAAAAGATGGCATACAATGGAACTCAATTTCTACTGTTTGGAAGCCTTTCAAGATTGGATTCAATATTCAGAATTTGAATACCTGACATTTAACTTTGGTAGCAGGAATTTCTAGAAATTTTACTATAGATTCTCTATGAATGGCTGTCTGAAATCCTGCAGACAAAGTATGAGGTACTCAAACTATATTTTTAAAAATACAAAATGTATTTTTATGTATTTTGCCCATTGTCTGATCCAAAATGGCTGCCAAAGGTAGGTTTAAAACGCTACAGGCAAACAGGCAGGCAAAGTCATTGTTTCCATGGAAACAAGTTGTGGTATCCCAATGTTTATTTGCTCTCTGTATTTATTTGACGGGACTTTCAGACACCACCCACAAAATAGTTCCAATTGTAATCTGCTCTTTTCAAATTTTGATCAAAAAATTTTGTCTGTTTGGTCCAAATACAGTACAGAAAATGTCAACAAATTTATCCCATTTTGAGTGGGAAAAAAATATGGCATTCAAAAGCTTACATGTATAATACTAGGGTTGGTATTTATAATACAATACTCAATGAAAATAAGAATTCAATATTATTAGATTTTTAATATTGAGTCTCTAAGCAATAGTTGTATTTCCCACATTTTGTTATCTATACAGATCAATTTAATAAAAAAAAATAAAAATAACAAATGAAATGAAGGAGAAAAACCTTGACACGAATGTGATTGATGTAGACAGCAATTTGAAACGTACAATGTGACCTGGCCGACCTCATCAAATACTCAGGTGTTCCAAAATCCCGCTGGGTAAACCCAATGCATGGTACACTTTGAATTACCCTCAATAATCTAACAGTCATGGAATGGCAATGTTAATCTAGAAAGAAGTGTGTCTTCATCGCTGGTCCTCCAGTGATAGGATTTAAAGAGAATACTCTCAGAATAAGCCCCTCCTACATTACCATATTTGGAAGTTAATAAGTAAATCTTTGATGGGTTACTGACAAAAAGTAAATGTACCCTCCCATGATATTATTTAAAAATCAGTGTTATCATTGGGTTTATGAGTTTGCAATGTAGCAAAACAGTTCATGGCAAACAGAAATAATCAAAAGAATGAGAGAAAAAGCACATTTGTATGAAGTACAATATGTAGTCTGAAGACAATCAATATTAGCATTGCATCCTGATGAACACCATATTTGATAAATATTATGTAAATTACTGTAAATCCATTTATTTTCACTGTTTTGATACTTTCATAAAATGAGTTCTGTTGTTATTTTACATGTTCATGTGGATTTAATTCAGCAAATTTTACTTATGTGAAAATAGTAAAATTAAAAACCAGCCAATAATTAATGAGTTAGTCATGACAGGAGGCAAGTATGACTCCTCCCATAACACCTTATTTGGTGAACATTATGCAAATGTAGCTGTCACGACCATATTTAAAGGTCATTAAGCAAATGATTACAAAACTAAGAAATTCACCTTAAGGAAAATGGCCACAATAACACATTGCGGCAAACACACATACATGTAACCAAACTAAGTTACTTCATCAACGAACACCGGAAACTTTTCCCACACATACATGTACAACCCAAATTTATATTAAATCTATTGGATTTTTTGCTATAATCCTCTCACCTCGGTGATCAATACCCTGTCCGAAACCTTAATGTATAGATGTGTTTGTACTGAATTCACTATTCAATAGACCACTCGTTCACAACTGTCAATAGTAACATAAATATTAGAATCCCTGGAAGCTGCACAATGGAGTCTGTCACGAATTACTGCCAACGTGGCAACTTTACATGTGGAGCCATACCAGAGGTTGTTATTACTCAGATGATCCTCAATTATATTCACACAGCTGTGTGTGTGCTGCCAATTCAAGAATGTTGAGAGTTTCTCTGAATTGGACAATAAAAAAACATACCTAACAGAGCTTGCAATAATTATGTTATATTAATGTGCATGCCATTCAGATTCGGGCCATCTACCATTTTTTCTGTATTTTCAATTTAACTTGTTTATGTTTTGCATGTGTGCACGGTGACTGGTTGCTAAACTGGTGACTGGTGGTCTACACTGGAAAATAAAGACATTGTTCACTGCTTTTAATATTGAATGATATTGACGGTCTATGCTATAGCTACTATCATTGAATGTCCTCTTTGCATCCAATGCGCATAACCAACTTTTTTCACATACAATAATTTTGTTACTAAGCAAACCTTAACCATAATTGAATACAGTGTATATCAATCATCACTACCTTCATTAACTAGTATTAACTATAATTAACCAGTGTAAACCGTTCTTAACTTGTATAAACTGCTCTTAACTAGTTCTAACTATTATCATTAACTTTATATCCTGAAAACATGTATTAATAGTAGTTGTTAACAGTAACGTTGTGCATCATAAAAATTAATAAAAAAGAATGTTTTTCTTCCTTGCAACAGTGCAAGGAACATTGCCAGCAGTGTTTGTTATGACTTTGACACTTCCAACAAGCCATGCCCCTAGACACAACCATTTTCATTAGGGATATGTATCACTCTAGTGCAATAAAAACTGCTCACATGACAATTTTGCAACGGAGACTGATAGGGAGACAACAGTTTTTTCTAATCAGTTTAAGACTAATAGTTTGGTGTCTGCTGTAATGACTAATATTAATTCATAGCCTTACAAACTATTATTAAATATTCACATTATGCTCACAATTAGTCTCATAGACAGACAAACGCTTTTGTTTGCAACAAATATAAGCGTCTACGCGATTGTCGTTTTGTTAACAGTCTGAGTCTTCAGCTATAAATTAGTTTAACTGTTCAAAATATGATATATTAAAATTTTTAGTATACTCAAAATTTTGCAAGTTTTTTATATTACCTTGGACGCCATGATTTTAGTGCAACATTACGCCTACATATATATGTATTTTTCTATAATATTGTTGTCTAATAGAGATAATTTGATATTGACAGTTCTTGATCAAAATTGTGTGAAATGAGACAAAAGTTGTTTTTGGTACTCAGATAGTTAATGCTTATAATTGTGAGAATGCTGCAATTTGCAATTGGCCACAGTGCATTGGTTTGCACCCACAGATATAACGCTAGGACTAAGAGGAGAAAAAAGTTGAATACATGCAGCATGTCCAATCATGTTTCGTTTTTGAGTACAGGAAGTGAAAACACTGATATTAATTTGAAAGCTCTGAAAGCAACTAGGCCTACCATATTTTAGATAATACACGCCAAAGGGTATGATTAATAGTCAACCAAGTTTCACTACATGTATACATGAATGGTACTATCAACTGTGGCATTGTGAATAATAAGTCTCGTTAACCCATGATATTTTACTCAATCAGGATACACAATGTATATCAACAATTATCGGAGCTTGACATTTGGATATTTGTTGTATCTAACAGACGAAAAAACTTTCCGACCGGCGTTCCACAGCAGCGTACACAGAGTCCATAGAAATACATGGTACAGTGGTGCGCGTTTTAGCAACGTGGAAAGTCTTGTGACGTAACTCTGCCCCGAGGATAGCAGCAGTAGAACATGTGTATAGCAACAGCAGAACACTATCACACAAGCGTATAGCATTGTATGTTTCATCACATCAGAATTAGATCATTTTAGAATCAGAATAAATTAATGAACAGAAATACAATGCTAAAATCCAAAGTAATAACATCATACAAGACTGCAGGTACATCTACCACACACATGCACTGTATAAGAATTCATTTTACATTCAGATCAATATCTGAGGAAAAAAAAGGTGTAAATATTGATTTTAAAACCTGATATTCCTAATGTTTCTATTCTGAGGGCTTTCAAATATCTTAAGTCTCCTCTTCACATGTATACTTTGACACGTACTTGTTAAGAAATGGATTATTTGCAAAGAGAGTGCATGATAAGCAAAGAAAAGATGCTTAGAGGTGTGATACATATTTATATAGTACATGTATTTATACTCCATTATTTGAAAAGATTCAATTCAGATGGAAATCAAACAAGCATGACATCATCAAATCAGTGCTGGCTACAGGCATGACATCATCAAATCAGTGCTGGCTACAGGCATGACATCATCAAATCAGTGCTGGCTACAGGCATGACATCATCAAATCAGTGCTGGCTACAGGCATGACATCATCAAATCAGTGCTGGCTACAGGCTTTTCTAATTCACGTTGTTCAAGAAGTAAATAATTACAGCTAAAGTTAAAGTGACCTACTGTACATAAATTTGTTTGGCATGTTGTAATTATTTTGGTATCTTCATTATATCATCTTTATTACAAAGAATTATTACATTTTAAAGATGGAGGCTACTACCACATTTTTGATAGAGATGATTCTCTACTCTTGAAGTTTTGTTTGAAAATATAAAAAATTGAGGTATTTAACACTTTGGCTACTTTAACACAAAATGGCCAGCCGTTAAAGGTGTATAATGTTATGGTGAAATTAAAAAAATTGTTGTCATCATGAAAACAGGCTTGAACACCACCTTTTATTTTATGATGTAATCTATTGCTCAGCAAAATATTAAAAAATAGCCATGAACTACCTAGATCACAATGATGTTGCCTGATGTTCTATACTGTGACTCGGTAAAATTATGCCCGAATAGGAATATTGGCAAAATGTTGCCAATATGACAATATAATGCACTATCCGGGCAGGTAAAAAATGCTTTTAATAATGCTTTCTTTCGTTCAGTGACACGCTTCTGTCAGATGAATGTCACTCTCATTGCCCAATCCCCCCTTGGGATTCAACTGTTATGATCGTGAGACCGATAAGATAATGCCGAGGTATAAACAGAGTCTGGATTGTGTAATATACATGGCGTCAAATCATTAATTTCAATATTTGTTGCTCTTTATTCAACATTATGCATACACGCCGACATAACTGATTAAGCACACATAGTACGGTTGAAGCATCTGCAAATTGCATGAATCTACGTAAGTATATAATCCACTTTAGTGACGACAATTCTCAGAAATAACCACCATATTCAGGGACTACAAGAGTTGGATAAATGTTTGGTAATTAAAGACTACTATAACAAAACCGTTTAAGGCAGTTTGAATCAAATTCAATTTTTTTTCACTACTGAGCATGTTACTGCACATGTGTGCAATGCATTATGGGAGAGAAATTGTCATTGTATATTTTGGAAAACTTATGAACTCACTAAGTTAAATATAAATTTTTTGAAATGTTTTCTTAATATTAAGAATTATATCAAGAATAAAATGTGACTATTTCATTAGGAGTCAAGAGGCAAAATATTCAACTCAGTCTGGACGTCTTTAAAGTTGCATTTTCGGAAAAACTTGTACTTTTAATGCTTCTATTAGACATGCGCTTTTAATAGAACAAATACAGTACTGAATTTTTTTAATACACACCATTTATACCAAGTTTCAAACGACATACAATGATATGAAAACAGGAAGTGATCTCAAATTGAGGTCATGACTGTGTGTGGACACAAGCTGCTGCCTGATATTTACTATGCATTGAACACTTCATTACGCTGATATGCTACAAACTCGTATCACTCAAGAGCAAACATAGCGATAATCAAAGCCGCACCAGTGAATCAAAGTGGATTTGAAAATCCCTACTTCACATAGACGCATACAGCTAAAGAAAGCGGCATCCAATTGAAAACAACGCATGAACACACAGTGTACGTAGCAACACACGGCAAGGCGGTTGTTTGTTCGTAATGTATTCCAATGTAACTAGCGATAATAAACCTCTAATTTGTCACATGTGCAGAGAAGCATCACATCTGCATTTCCAAAAGAAAACACAGATACATGTACAATTGCTACCTAGAGAGTAAAAAATGATATCAGTTCACAGGCACATTCAAATTACTGATTGCTAATCAATCTTATAGATGGCACTGGGAGTCCTGAATGTTTGAATATATGTATTAAACAGAAACCTAACCTTACAATTCAGTGGCAGTTTGCATTATTATTTCTTTTTTTCAAATGCTATACATTGTATTGAACGAATAAATGTCCAAGAATGGCTGCTAATAACATGTTGGTAATACCTAATTTGCATATTATGTATAAAATAAATTAACCTATCAATAACATCTATTGTTTTTTTTATAAAATTTCAAGCAAAGCATGTCTGTGGCCAACCAGCAAGTTTGAAAGGCCTGACAATAACAATGCTGTATGCTAGGTCAGAGTTACAAAGACATAAGTGAATTATTGTTTTTATTGCGTCTAAGATCAAACAAAGGTTGTAATTTGCATTTGAAAAATGGTGTTTTTAACGTTGTAATATGAACAAAAACACATACTTTTTAATATTGGTGTTATTGCTATTAGATACTCCATACTATAGACTAAATAGGACTATGATTTATCATAAACTAAAAATGTGCTGGACAGGGAAAGACAACAGTATTCGAGAGATAACAAATCAAATCGGCTAATATGCATACATTGTATGTACCGGGTAGTGACTGTTATTGTATGTGCCAAAACAAACATTACACATGTGTATTAGAGAATGTCATTGCTTCATGAAACCAATACTCAGATGTGTGTATGTGTGTGCTTCAAAGAAAGCTTTTTCAAGTTATGATAATGTATCTATCAATAAACAGTAACAAACAATAATCCCCAAAATCACATGTACCGATACCTTAAAATCTATTTCAACATTTATTGAATACATGCTTTTTAATGCATTTCAATTGGTCCGACAAATACACCCGCTAAAAGATTAATACATGTCAACAGAATACGCAAAAGCAATTTTCACACTCAACCATATGTGGCTTACATTACCAGTAAGTAAAATTGAAAAAATATGTGTGAGGCACAGGTTTCCAAACCCTTATAAGAAGCAAAACTATTTTGTTTTTGTCTAAGATAAGATTCAAAAAGTTCTCTAGCCTCACTTCAGAAGCCGTTTTCAAATAAAAAGAAGATTTCATACAATAAACAAGATTTCATTAAGTAAACCAGTTCAGAATGACAACCATAAGGGTTGTAGCAAGCAAACTGGGAATTCTCTGAGTTGGCTGAAAAGTCGGTTAGGTCTCAAGGAGGTGTTATTTTGAGTTAAGAGTCAGATTGAATAGATATAAGATTCACTGCTGTGCCACATGCATTAATCAGCTTCATACATGAATAACAAATGAAGTACATACGTGCATGAATACACTCGCTATATACACATTTGTATCACTTTGTATAACTTTTTGTACCATTGATGTTTTACCAAAAATCTGAGTGCAAATTACTTTTGAGCAATAGTTAATGATTGGCTAAAATAAAATATTAATGGGTAATGGTTAAAAACAATAAATATGATTGCCAAATATGATGGCTAGCAGTGTATGGTTTGAAACAGTGATTGTGATTGGCAAATATGAATTGGCAGTTAATTGTTTGAAACAATGATTGACCAAAATGATTTCTAGTAATGAATGGTTTTCAAAAGATGATGACAAATTTAAATTATTGCCTTCCTTTCTTTCTCCCTATTTACATGTACATTCATGCAATTAAATGTTGTTTTCAGCTTTCACATTCACTCTGAGTGCTTGTCAGGTCAAATTACCTTGCCCTTACTTCTGTGATCCCAGTGCATTTAATAACGACACTATGTAGACAATAATCTCTTTATAGAGTTTGTGACACGCATTCCATTAATTCAGACTAGGTCTCAGCAATGTATGCACACACACGGTTTCACAAAATGATAACATGATTTAAATATTTCTTTTTCACCATTTGACTAATTTTTCTCAGTGCAGTAAATGTCAAAGTATGAACACAGGGTAATATCAGTTAGCTCGTTTTTAATCTAATATTAAATAATAACTACTTTGCAACAGATAACTCAAGTTGCAATGTGATAATTACTTTAATCTCAATTGATAATATGACCTTGTATTCCGTGATAGTTTGACCTTTTTTCATTTAAACATTGTTCAAACAATTATCTCATTGAATGTTAAATTCATTACCTATTAGTTTAATTGCCAATCAAGAACATTGTTTCAAAGTATTTTTCAAACTTTAGACTATACAAAATTATTGTTTCAAATTATTATTAAATAATTCTTGCTTCCATGTATGCTAAAATCATTCCAGCCAATCACAAACATTGTTTCAAAATCTTGCTGCCATGTATGCTAAAATCATTCCAGCCAATCACAAACATTGTTTCAAAATCTTGCTGCCATGTATGCTAAAATCATTACAGCCAATCACAAACACTATTTCAAACTATTAATACCTACATGCATTAGTTAAAATAAATTTTGACCTTTCACAAACATTGTTTCATATTTGAAATTTCAAGCCAAATTAATTAATTAACTGACAAAATTTAGAACTCAATTTGTGCAATCATGTATTTTATAAAATGTGACAATCACAACAAATATGAAACTCATACTTGCTCAGGATAATATAGCGAAAATATGTCACACAAAATGCCGAGACTTGCAAACAAGTAAGATGTACTTCAAAAAACAAGATACAGTAAAGGTCACTCACTTTCTTGCATATGCACAAATTTATATTGAGTACTTCAAAAAATATGACTGATGGAAAGACCACCACACTACTTGATGGTTTATAATTACCTAATACAGTTTTGTAGATACATTCACAAAATGGAACTCGTATTTTTCTCTTATTTTTTAGGAGCTATTCAGACAACCATATTGAATGTTTAACTATCAGACCAACGTTTTTCCATTTCAACTCAATTCTAAAACTGCAATTTCAGTTTGTCACGGAGATTGATCGCACAACATTTCTTGGGAAATCACTTTTTAACCATTTAATGGGATTTCATTTCATTCGATAAGTATCTCAGATAAATCTTTTGATTGCTTACAAATGGAATTACTAGATCGACTTAACGGTTATTCGGTACTGCCAGTTGAGCCTTGGACATTACCAGACTGTTTTAAAACCTTTCTCTACTTTTTTCATTTTACTTTTTTATACCATGCAACATATTAAATGTGAATGTTCTAAAGGTTAAGTTTATATAAAGACTAATTCTAATTTTGGATTGACGGAAGAAAACAATGATATAACTCAACATTCCAGTTTTAAAACAACCCAGGTATATCTATGTAGGTTTTCATAGTAACAGTTATTTTGCTTTTGTTTTGCAGTACTTAAGTATACTGTGCGCTGAAGCAGAGATAATTTTGGGATAAAAACATGATATAGTTTTAAATACAATGTTACATAAAAAAAAAAACGAAAATGTTTTTTATTTCGTCTGTGGGAAAAGCTGCAATGCATTCGGCAGACGAAGTCATCTTATCAGATCAGAAAGGTAGACATGAAAGAACATGCAGGTACGTCAAGGCGTCATTAAGCTACGCAAACTCCCATCAAACGACTTCAAAAAACAACAGATAATCAGATATAATCATCTGATGAGCAGTGAGGGAATGATTTACGATCGGCAAGTGAGGAAGCTTTCTTCAAGTTTTTGTTTGGTTGTCTAATGTACATCATTCTCGAGGGAGCTGACAAACTCATTAATGGAACATATCCTAGATTCCATGAGACTGAATCTCAATTCCCTGTTGTAGACCTATATGTTGTTTTAACCAATTTAAAATAAGAAGTGAAGGCATAGCAGATAACATATTTGGCATATCCTATTAATTATCCAATTATATGCACAAAATTTGTTCCCGCCCAATACTTTCTTAGGAGGAGCTACGTCACAGAGCGTTCAATGTTTCCAAGACGTGCACCACTCTACAATTCATTTCTATGAGCTTTGTGTAAGCTGATGTGGAATGCTGGTCGAAGAGTCGGTGAAAACAGCTAAAGTCGAGGAAACAACACAAACTCGACTTTGACAAAACCAAATTCATATATTGCACATGTAGGGGTAGTCTTGTCATACTGATCAGGAGGGTCCCAACAACTAGCCCAAAGTACTGTTTTCTGTTTTTGATCCATGTTGAAAAGTGAGTGAAAAAATCTCTGTTTATGCAAAATAAATACCGGTATGCAAATCCAAGTGAATACGCCGTCTGAAATCATTAAAAATAATAGAAATTAAAAAATACATTGATCTCAGGAAAATAAATTAATCCTAAGCACATGGTTTCACATGGTTCTTAGAAACCAGAATTTCAAATTACTACTGTATTTTGATGATAAATCACTGATTTCTATTGTTTTAAAAATTAAAAAAACCTTTGTGTAAATAATCTTTTTCCTGACTTCTATTCTTTGTAAATATACAAATGGGAAAAGAATCAATTTTGAAAAGGAAAACTGCTTCGGGTGGAGATTTTTACTGATTGCTAGAGAGTAACCTCTCAATTGTCAAGGGAGTAAAATAAATTTTACTGTCAGTGTGTATTTATATAAAGCTGATTTATGTTACAATGCAGGTCAGAGTTAAAGCAACCAATATTTATGAATAATAGATACTAATTCCATTGAAATGTTTATGTCAACAAGCCTATACTTTTAAGCCTTAGGTTGGTCATTATCGCAGCACAGCCCTTAAAGTAATTTTACTGACTGTAAGGCATTGATAATGACACTGGCATTTGGGAAATGATTGTTGGACGACTGAATTAATAGGACACTGATGTTGAAGAAAGGATCGTAAGACAACCGAATTGATAGGACATTGACGTTGAAGAAAGGATCGTAAGACAACCGAATTGATAGGACATTGACGTTGAAGAAAGGATCGTAAGACAACCGAATTGATAGGACATTGACGTTGAAGGAAGGATCGTAAAACAATCGAATTGATACAATACTGACTTTGGAGGAATGATCGTAAGACAACCGAATTGATAGGACAGTGACGTTGGAGGAAGGATTGTAAGACAACCGAATTGATAGGAAACTTGACGTTGGAGGAATGATCGTAAGACAACCGAATAGATAGGGAACTGACGTTGAAGGAAGGATCGTGAGACAACCTATGTTGATAGGACAGTGACGTTGAAGGAAGTATCGTAAGACAACCGAATTGATAAGACATTGACGTTGAAGGCAGTATCGTAAGACAATCGAATTGATACGATACTGACTTTGGGGAAAGGACCGATGGAAAACTGAATTGATAAGATACTGACATTGGGAAAAATGTTGTGGGCATCTGAATTGATAGGACACTGACTTTGGTGGAATGATCGTAAGACAATCAAATTGATAGGACAGTGATGTTGGAGGAAGGATTGTAAGACAACCGAATTGATAGGAAACTTGACGTTGGAGGAATGATCGTAAGACAACCGAATTGATAGGGAACTGACGTTGAAGGAAGGATCGTGAGACAACCTATGTTGATAGGACAGTGACGTTGAATGAAGTATCGTAAGACAACCGAATTGATAAGACATTGACGTTGAAGGCAGTATCGTAAGACAATCGAATTGATACGATACTGACTTTGGGGAAAGGACCGATGGAAAACTGAATTGATAAGATACTGACATTGGGGAAAAGGTTGTGGGCATCTGAATTGATAGGACACTGACTTTGGTTGAAGGATCGTAAGACAACTGAATTGATAGAAAACTGACGTTGGAGGAATGATCGTTAGACAACCGAATTGATAGGACAGTGACGTTGGAGGAAGGATTGTAAGACAACCGAATTGATAGGAAACTTGACGTTGGAGGAATGATCGTAAGACAACCGAATAGATAGGGAACTGACGTTGAAGGAAGGATCGTGAGACAACCTATGTTGATAAGACAGTGACGTTGAAGGAAGTATTGTAAGACAACCGAATTGATAGGACATTGACGTTGAAGGCAGTATCGTAAGACAATCGAATTGATACAATACTGACTTTGGGGAAAGGACCGATGGAAAACTGAATTGATAAGATACTGACATTGGGGAAAAGGTTGTGGGCATCTGAATTGATAGGACACTGACTTTGGTGGAAAGATCATAAGACAACTGAATTGATAGGACAGTAATGTTGGAGGAATGCTTGTAAGACAACTGAATTGATAGGAAACTTGACGTTGGAGGAAGGATTGTAAGACAACTGAATTGATAGAAAACTGACGTTGGAGGAAGGATTGTAAGACAACAGAATAGATAGGAAACTGACGTTGGAGGAAGAATCGTAAAACAATCAAATTGATAAGACACTGACGTTGGAGGAATGTTTGTAAGACAACCAAATTCATAGGACACTGACGTTGGAGGAATGTTTGTATAAAGACAACCGAATTGATAGGAAACTGACGTTGGAGGAATGATCGTAAGACAACCAAATTGATAGGAAACTGACGTTGGAGGAATGATCATAAGACAACCGAATAGATAGGAAACTGACGTTGGAGGAAGAATCGCAAAACAACTGATGTTTGAACAACCTGATTGATATTGCACTGTTGAGGGGAAAGAACAATTGAATTGAGAGCACATTGATGTTGCAGGGTGATTAAAAAAACAACAACCAAACTGTCATATACATGTATATATATAATTACACGGACGTTGAGGAAAGGAAGAAAAACCGAACTGATTTAGCACACTTGAACAAACAAACCGATATTGCATTGATGTTGGAGGGAAGGAAAGAGAACCATATTTTGTCACTTGAGAGATGATTAGGACATACCGTGTTAGCTTTCTGCAACAGGACTGAGGATTTGGTTAATGATGAAGGGAGATTTGTTTTCAGTAATTGCACTATTATCAGTGAGGAACTAAGCCACATTGGCCATGACCGTGCTAATGAGCCACAATTACAGATTGATAATCAATAGTTTTAAACAAGGGTAGATAAATTGAAGGGTCTGTAACTTCCATTATGAAGTAAACATTGTATGTAGCAAAGACAATCAAATAGTCACCCAAAATAAGAGTTACTTATTTTTTTCTTTAAATTTATACACCTATTACACAAATGCCCCCAAATTCAACAATTTGTATTGTTACCGATTTTGGCTTCAATTATTCTTCCCTATTCATCAGGAATAATCAGTTATGGCAACAAGTTTGGTTTCCCATTTTTTCTAATTTTCTAACCTACAACACACATGACACCAATTATCTGATTCACACAAACCTGATTCTACTGAAAGGTCACATTATTTGATACAGGTAAAATACATAAATCTCATGTGAAGGGACTCTAAAACATGTGCCTAATCAAGGTGGTCCTTGCATATGGCTGTGAATATGAAACAAAATGGTGGAATATTGAAGTACCATAGAGGGCGCACTTGTGCAATATCCTTGTTATTATCAACATTCATATGTTTATGAAACTTTAAAACTATAACTCTCCATAACTCTCTTACATAGAAATGTGATCTAAATAAAGGTTTGTTGCTGACTTTTTTCACAATAAAAAATTAGCCAAATCATCATTTCTCAATTCAAGCTTAACATAAAAGAATGCCTTGTCTCTATCAATCACTTCACTGGCAACAAAACCATATACACCTCATCTGATTAACTGTGTTTTCTCAGGTTTTCTGACCTTCAGCTTACCCATCCCTTGTGAGAGAACACTGATTGATTTACAGTCAATCATGGCGTTTCTTAAATTCGTGCAAAACTCATTTTGATATTTGCCACATAAATGTACTGGAAATTCTGTTGAAAGTTACAAACACATGATTTATTATCTCAACGCTTTCCAGACAGACTCCTGTTAAGATTACCAGAAAAGGTTAGCTCAATCATGTAAAACCGTCACAGTTTGATTGTCTTGATAAATTGCTACCTGGGTAACCCATCACCTTCTCTACAGGACTACGTAGAAACTTTGAAATAAGTACATGCTTCATCAGTAACACAAGATTGAAAGAAATAATACATCAGATCTGGTATTACTGTAAAACTATTTATTTTCATTGGCATTTAATTTCAATATTTTGATGTTTTGAGGGTTTTTAAGTTCACAGACTTTGCAGGAAAACATCAAGTTCTCTATTGTTATTTTACATGGATTCAAATGAATTTAATTTGGAAGATTTTTCTTATTTTCAAATATAGTGAAATTATAAAAACCAGTGAGTAATTATTGCATTACTGTTGTCCATCAAAATTTTAGTGCAAAATTGTTTTCTGTAACTTATAATTTAAACGGCGACAGTCGTCGTGCTGCACCCTGTTCGGTATGGGACTCATAGCGACGTATACAACGCGTGTAAAATACAATGTTTATTTACACGAAATTCGAACATCTACACTACATCATGGTCACATCAGGATTGGTTAATAAGACCAGGTACTGCCTCATACAATATACAGTGAATAATTCTCCAGTGTTAAAACTTAAAAGCAAGTGAAACAAGTAGTCACAAAGCACTAATGGACAGATGAGATGAAAATACACCCACTGAGGATACATACAAAATGTATGAATTATTTAATAAGAAAGTGGATTTAAGTTTTATCTTAAGTAGAAGAATCGATATCATCAGCAATAATCTTTAAATTCTATAAGACTACTCTGCTTGATTGAACGTTGCTAGAATTTGTATAAACAAATATTTGAGTAGAAACACATATACAGGAAAGAATTTGATATGTTGAAAAAAAACTGTTAAACAAGCTGCAATCTGATTGGTCTGTCTGTCAGGTATTATGTTTGTGTAGCCAATCAGACACAATCTTTTAAGTACTTTTGCATTGACCTTTTTAGAATGAAAGCCAGGTTTGTAGCTAATTTTTTGGCATTTTTTTCTTCTTTACAATCTCATGATATTAAATTGTAGCTCAACAATACTACATGTATCAAATATACATGTATTTAGAAATGCAAAAAATATTTAAAAAACAAAACAAGTACTGACAATGCTAAGTGCCTGTTCTGTGTTTAAAGTTAAATTCCATCACTAGCAGCAAACCAGAAATGTGGATATTTATTTGGCTAATTAGTACTGTGATCTGTAACCCTGTATGTATGATCCTGGTATAAACCCTGGCTGTCAATTCAACAAATATGATCAAATCACAAGTAACACAACCTATGGTATTACCTAAGAGCATAGTATTTGTATGCAAACTTTCAACAAAATCAGGCAATACATTAGTGAGGAATTGGCAGGCACATGAATAAAAACAAAATGGCCACCGATAGGGAGTTTTTGTTCAAATATCAAAAATAATATGGCCTGTAACATTATATGCATGATTATGAAACAAAGCCCTGTTCATCTCCAAGGAATGGCCCTAAAACATGTTAAGTATCAGACTTTAGAAATTTTGAGAACCAAAATGCCACTAGTTAGCGATACTAGATCCAATGCTAATGAAAATTGATATACATATTTGAATGCGAGTCATCATACATGGTATGTTAAGTTTGAATGTGATTGGTCAAAACATGTCTAAGAAATGAATCTAGACACACAGACAAACGAAACCCAAATTAATAGTTCCTGATTTTAACAATGGTTTACATAATCATATTAAACACCTTTCATAATCTTCAAAACACTAATAGTTTACAGCGAGGGAGTCATCATCTGCGCATGCGTCAGATGGCCATAGCGTGTTATTGTTTATAAACAAGCGTCTACCTATGAGCCTTTGCATTTTTATCGCGTGTTGTTATCGTCGCTTTGGACTCAATTCACGCACATGTGCAGATGACGACCCTTCCGCTTTAACATTAGGATTCTTTGTTTACCCTAGTGATAAGATAAGAAAGCTGCCCCACCATGTTTACTTGAAGTAGAGTACTAACATGGGCGAAATATGTGTTATTATTTTTTTGCTTGGTTAGTACCATAAAATCTGTATTAGAAGCCGCATCTCTAATAAAAGTCGCACCCAATCTTTTTGAATAATTGACAACCAAAAATTCATAGATGCTCTAATAGAAGCCGCATTCCCTCTGTTGCATTTTATTGAGGCAGTGGTTTCTAATACAAATTTTACAGTATGTTATTTTCAGTTATTTCTCGCTTTTATGATAGCTAACTTCAATATTTCAAAGTTACCCACTTTTTGAAAGACTGACCACATAACAAGAGGTGCTGAGATGAGGTCAGCTACACAGATACACGTATAGTGTATAGATTTATCTTGATACCAAATAAAAGTATACAGCGTATAATCAACATATAATTTTAATATTCATATTTATAAGCAAATGAAACGTTAACAGTAATTTCACAAGAAGAAATACTGGTACTAATTCTAATGGTAATAAAAGTAAAAGTATACAAAAAAAAAGGGACACCACTTTCATGTTGATTAATTCAAATTGACAGATTTAGGGTAATTTATTATAATTTTTAGCAAAAAACTGACAGGTCATAAATCAACATTAGACTTGTATGAGACCCAAGAGGCTGTGCAATTAATATTTTTTTAAGTTTGACATATTCTTCAACATATTATACATTTAGGCCTGGTACTGTAAAATACTTTATTTTAACTCATTAATTTTCACTGAAAAGACTGTTTGGGTGTTTTGTATAGAATTTATTTTCACTGATTTTTGACAAGTTTAATGTAAAATATAGAAAAAAAGGTATATTCACAGGATTTTATTTTCACTGAATCATTCCTTCAATGAAAATAGCGATGCAGTATACATGTACAAGGTATAACAAATTAAAAGTGCCTGTCTAAAAACTTCATCGAAATGAAAAATAGCAGTTACTAGTTATAGACTTATAGTCTATTATTTTGCTTGTTATTCATGCTTAATTTGTAATTTACAGGTTATTTTCAATGAAAGTTAGATTTTGCCTGTCAAATGAAATTTTGTACTTGTACTTTGTCTAAAATGACAGGCACACAAGTGGTTGGCTGCCTATGATACATACATTGCACTTAAGAGAAACACATCAACAATATGTCATCAAGTAGGCAAACAGATGTATGGAGCATTTCTGGGAAATATCAAGTGGTATACCCAACAAACTGTTTTTCTTGTTATCTCATTTATACTGAAAATACATTGAATGTTTGACCATTTTCTATATTTTGGAATTAAATATCCAAATTGGGGTTCAGAAGTTTTTAGACAAAATAACATAGGACCCCTACCAGTCCTATTTTTGTAATTACTGGATACTAATTAATAACCAGTGTTTTACTTTAATTACCCTTAGTAGTAAGTTTTGACTATAAAGTATGAAGACAATGTTGAGATTTGGATTTATAATATTCAATGAATGATTTTATGTCAAAATTTGCTAATTTTAGAAAAATATTTTAATCAGATTTTCCTCCATTTTTTCACGCAGCTGTTACAAAACAGCAAATGCAGGAATGCAATTTTAAAATATTTAAGCAAATAAAAAAAAAAAATGGCATGTTCTTTGGCTGATCTGTTTTTATTGTCTACTGGTATTTACAGAAACTGTTAGCAATATTAGCATGGAAGCTCATACATGTGCAAAACTGAATACATAATGCACACAGTTGGGATTATGCATTCCTGGTTGCTGTCAATCACGCAAGGCATGCAAGACCAATACTCTCAAATAAACCGATGACATTGCTGACATTATCAACTATCAACTCATTTTCACCAATTAGCGAAGGTAACACTTTCTAAACTGTCTGCAATGATGAGAAATTGGGTATGAATAGAGAGATGGAAGTGCACTGTGCCAGGAAAGAAAGATTTATTTCCGTTGACGTCAATCGTAACTCGTCCATTGTGATTCATCAACAGCATATTGTATTTCACACATAGATCCATATCAATCGAATTAAAGTCACTAATTCATTACCACTCAAAGTATTATAATTAATCAATTTTTGTCAGATAAAATTGGGTGATATTAATGAAATAGCATTTGTATACAACAAGGGGGGGGGGGAGAGTTTGGTATACTGGAAAACCATCATTGTGAATAGTATGCCAGTGAATTATTATTAATCTAACAATGTTTAAAACCCCACACAATGTCAAAGACACTAGAAACTATTTTCTCTTTCTAAATTTAACCCAAACCTAGGACCTCCTACATGTAACCTACCCCTATCACTGATTCAACCCTTAAAACTGCATAATCCTAAGTATTGTGCCTGTGTATTATGTATACATGTATATCATCTAAGCACTGCCATTCTACAACAACACAAAATAATCAACAACAGCAATCAAAAGGGCTTCGAAAATGATTCCAAGGTGACTTCTTGATTTCAGAGCTTACCGATACAATAATTAGGTTATTTACAGATGCCCTCCAGCCACATCATCCTTCCTCCATCTAAAATGGAATAGTCCACCCACTCCCACCCCCCAAAAAAAATTAGTGATAAAAAACCTCTGGATAATATCAACTAAAATAGATCTTTTTCTCAAAAGCTACAGATTTAGAAGATGGAATGTAATTTCCAAATGAAGGACGATATGAAAAGGACTGCAAGCTACATTCATTAGAGAGATGAAAATCAGCAGTGAGTATGAATACCATACTTCACAACCTGATTGGATGAGTGGGTGGATTACAATTAATTTGGCAAGGACCCAAAGATGAAGTCTCAACAAGGTTATGTTCCTTGTATTTCAAAACAAAAAATATCTAATAATAATCAGAGGACCTTAGGGTCTAAATTACGTAAACTGAAAACCTAAAACCAGTAAAAAAAATTACAGGTTGAATAAATTATACTAGTAAGGCGGTTGACCGTTGGTAACTTTGGCTGGAGAGATGGCAGAATTACTGTACAAGTTACTTACCTTCAGATAGTTTTGAGAAAGGTTTATTTTAGCCGAGACAACCGTGTCATAACCAATTGTTTAGTTTCTTTCCTATTAAATGTTTTTCTTTTTATCAATTCTGTTCTTCTTTTAGGATTTTTTTTTCAAAATTTTCTCTGTGCATTTTTGTTATGTCCCCCCCCTCCCCCCGGTAAGTTTCTAATGATCAAACTCAAAGTATTAATAGTTTTTTCATCAAATTTGAAGGTTCAACCAATTAGTCATTTTCTGTTACTCAGACACATATGTTTGAACTTCCTGTTGCAGTAAAAAAATAACCCTCATATTTTACATTATATCAGCGCATACACACTACTATGTAGGTCACTTATTAAATTTAAAATATTCTTGCCAAAAAAAAAAAAATTATTCAAACAATTGTTGTAGTTTTAACAAACTGACTATTATAGATTTTTGGGTAAATTTTATTGAAAATAAAAGGATATTGTACTGTTTGTGCCAACACAACTAAAGTTTCCCCAAAGAGAGTTAATTGTGTGTGAGGCCATGCAATGCTTTCAAGAATAGATCTATGTTTCATTTGTTCAAATACAGTGTACCACTCTTTTACTTTCATTTCAATCACTGTCAATGTCAAATAAAAAAATCTTTGAATCATTGGAAGTTGGAGAGACAATACAGACAGAAGAACAAATGTTAATTAACATTCTTATGTGTTAAATAAACTAAACAAGAAATCATTTCATTTCGATAGCAGTGATCACTCAAACAACTGAGGACTAAACAGGGATTGAAATAGAAATTTTTCCCTGCATGCATAGTGTGCATGTTGAATTTGAAATTCACCTGCACTAACTTGTTGTGAAATGCACCACTTTTAAAGTTTAAATAAAATTTACGGGTTCTCGTTTGATGCGATCACGAAAGGATTAATTTGCTTTTTTTTAGTTGTCTTACAATGTTGGTTGAACTTAATTTAAACTTAGTGAATATAATGAGAAAATGTTGTGTTAATTTCTACATGCACAGCGTGCACATTATATTTTGAGTTTACTTGTACTAGCTGATAATCTATGTGATAGTGCAGTGTGCACCAGGGTATTTCTACCCCTGCTAAATCATCCAACAACTGTGCAAAGTGTGCCCTTACTGCAATTCAAAATGCCTTGAAAGTGTCTATTTGTTTAGAAATATATTTCTCAAAGGTGGTTGGTACCATATTCACACCATTAGAAGCAGCACACGTCCAATTGCAGAGCAACATTGTTGCACTAAATCACTAAACACTAAATCTAACTGATGTAATGACAATGTGTTAGCAATAGTGGGGTTTAGGTAACACGTCTTGACATGTGCTGAGAATCAGAATCAAGTCAGCATGTGTCGAAACACGACTGTGAATAGTCCCAACTGAGTCGGTGCATGCTAAAAATAGAGTCAGGATCAAAACTTGGCATGTGCAGAGATTCACTGCCTAACGTTTGGCATGAATCAAAATCATGCCCTTGGAGGTAAACTTAATTACCGTAAGACAACATATACTTATTCATACATGAGGTAGCGATGAAGGGAACTGCTAAATGCCTTTGCGAACATGAAGGATAAAAAATATTCAGCGTGTACCAAGATCTCCTAACATGGACATACGTGTAGCTAATGTTGCAAATGTACAAAAGTGATTTGTTCATAAACACACTCGACTAGCACCTGAAATAAATTGCATATGGCTGTCTCACAGAGAATATACTTTGACAAGAATTACTAGCCCTGTGGAGAAATGAAACCTTTCAGTGTATCTCAAGAATGTAGCAATTACTGTCAGTGTCAATTATTTTCAAGACTTGCATTTCTCAAATACTAAAGTGCAATATGAAATATGTAAAATTTCCATAATTCGCTGAACTCAGTGAAGTAGTCACGACAAACAATATTTTTTGCAAAGAACCTTGAAATAAATACACAAATTAAAATTAGCATCGTTATCCAGTGCTTTTTATATAATTGCTGAGGTCACAAATCTCGTCACGACGTACACATAAACACAGACACATGTGCGAACAGACAGAAATATAAACACATTGCTTAATTCTAGCTGAACAGGTTTTCATGTTTGACAGCAGGTACCGGTAAATAAATAAGTAACGAGCAACTCTACTGTAAACATTATCTGACACAGACTTACGAATTCAAGGATAAATAAAATTGAAATTAAATTAGTCTATGGAATTTCAATGATTTCAGAAACAAAACTGATTAGTTAGTGAAGACGAATGTTTTTTTTATCGGCAGATATGTGACATAAATGTACAATAAGGGATGGGTCATTGTAACTTTTAATTTTGAAAACTGCCAACTGAAGCAGTTTTATATTTATGTAGCCACTAGCTTCCACTCTATACAAATCTACATCATCAATGTAACATAACCGATATGCAAATCATAATATGAATCATACAATAAATAAAATCAATGCTACCGTGGCTGCTAATTTATTTGCCAAAATTCTAACATTTCCAAACTTTTCTCAAAATATTTTATCAATTTTTGGTAAGCATGGTTCCATTGAATTAATCAAATGTTCGATCAATTTAATATGTCCAACACACAGACAAATACGCATTTATTACAAAATGTGAGCGAACAAAATTCTGACTGGTGAAACTAAACTCAAAAAACAGACTAAGCATCAGAATTGCCAAATATTGATTAAATAGGCAATGAGAAATATCTCTTAAAGAGACGACAGGAATAGGACAATCCAAGTAAATGAATCATGCAATATTAGTACCCTCAAAAGAATTATAAAACTTTGCGTGAATATAGTTATAACGAGTTAGCAGTACACGAATGGCATTACACCTGAGCCACCCACCCACAGTAAATCTCACTAACTGTGTTTTGAATAGTCCACGTAAAATGTCAACAAGCATGTCACAAAGATAAGAGTTTTCCACAGTGAGTTGTGCTTTTAAGTGCAAATATCTTGTTTTTATCATTTCCAAAATCTGTCTACGTATTTATTTGCCTTGTTATTTCTAGAGTCAGAATGATATATCGGTATCATGAAATAAATTAAAAGCATGTCACCAACAGATGTGCATGGCTGCCAAACAATGTTTGTTTTGATGGGATTTTTAGCAACAAAGTCTGAAAGATCTATTTATTCTTATGTTTTCAGTAGTTCATGCTTCTAATAGAGCAAATACTGATTTTTCTTTTCACCACCAGTTCCCTCTTTTCATCACAAATTCACAAAATAGTGCTGTTTATAGTCTGCACTTTTCTTCAGAAGACTGGGACAAAAATAGCCAAAATTTTTGAGTAAAAACTGAATATTTCATCAGTTGGCTCTAAAATAGGGCTCATTTCAATAAATACTGAAGAATATAATAAACAAGTGCAGACAAATTTGGGCAAAAAAGTCTGGTGGTGAAAAGGTTAAATTACATAACATATTGATATTATATTGTTTTACATTAGGGTATTAATAATTTTGTTTGTTTTCCAACCAAGCATTGTCAACATTTGTTGCCATAATTTAGCATGAGTGAAATAATGACGAGTATGTAAAACTCCTTTTATCTTTCTTTAATCTCTTTGGCACTTCATCAGGATAAAAAAATTAAAGCAACTATGGTAACAGGGCGAACTATCCCAACTACTGTAAGCCGCTTTATTTTGACTGATTTTCACGATTTGATCATTTCAGGAACAACATTTCGGGAAAGAGATTCACTTTACTGATTCTGTTTGGTAAAGAAATAATATTGAAAGTGAGAGAACATTACAAAAAAATTCAAATTTTCCAAAAATGTTGGCAGTATGTGAATGTTTCTACCTATATTTAGAATTCAAATCCATAAACCATTTTCGAAATATAATCTATGCATATCTTGACAAGAATCCGACATAAATTCAGGTGGAAACGTGTAATCTAATTTACTTGTTTTTCATTGCAAACTGAAAATCAATTTCACGATCTAATTGGGTTTCAATGAATAAAGCCATATGGTTGACCCCTTGAGGTCACACATCCTGGTACTTTTAGTCAGATTAAAATTAGAATTGCATACATATGTGTGTATTAAAGACAAAAATTCCAAAGCATATCTTTTCAGGGAAGTTAGCTAGTTTTCCATCCCTGTAAACGCAGCGCTCACAAATTATCAGGTGGTCACGTATCACGTTTGACACTTACAATATGTAAAAAATACAATATTTATACAACATTTTAACGTGTACTGCATCACGACAACCTCTATTTAAAACAATGTAATCTACATGTATAAATTTTAGCAGTGACATCATCAGTGACATCATACATTACATTAGTATGTAAATTATAGCTGAACGAATTTCAGTGTTTACACGGAGTAGCAACATTGAGCAAATTAAAACGCACCAGACTGAGTGTCAGTGCATATAAAATCTGAATTCAAAATGCATGAATTCATCATCGAATGACGTTTTGGAAAATAATTTTCCAAATTAAATTGATAACACATTAGCAGCTGGGACAATAAAACGATCTTGTATCGGAATGGTAGTTTAAAACATCAAATGTGGAAATGAAATTTGTTTTATTTTCCTTAAAATTATCATGATGTACCAATATCATGAGTTATCACATGATGTGTTGAATGCTTAGACTCACCAAAAACTCTACATCTAAAAGAGGAAACACTTATTTTATGGAATTACCTGCTGCTACCATATAATGAACCAAATTTCAAAGCAATCTGCTACAGTGTTGCCTTTCAGTAAATGGATTTATTGTGATTGCGGTCCGCCAAATTAAATGTCAATTTTCTGCAGTCTGAATGATTTAACAACAGATACTCATAAGAAACCAATTTTCCGCACAGTAAGTTTGTTTCTTAATGTTCAATCCCACCTGTCAAAATGTAAAACGCACCTAGCTTAATTTGAAGATGACAAACAATGACGATGACATAAAAAACATGTGACCATGAAATGAGTTCATATAAACACAAATCTAACAATGTCTGAATTACGTTATTTACATTAAATTCACAGGGGCTTTTCGGGTAACAGAATTTACTACATTATAATGCCCACGAGTATTATAAATATGGCCATGTAGAATTTCCACAAACTTTTATAAAGTACATGTATTATTAACTTAAATGCTCTTGTGTACGACAAATTCACTGGGGTATAACCAGGCTATTATTTTACTAACTATATTCACCTGGGTACTATTTCACTAACAATATTTACAAGCGTATTATCACCAGGGCACTATTTCACTAACAATATTCACCTGGGTATTATTTCACTGACAATATTTACAAGTGTATTATCACCAGGGCACTATTTCACTAACAATATTCACCTGGGTATTATTTCACTGACAATATTTACAAGTGTATTATCACCAGGGCACTATTTCACTAACAATATTCACCTGGGTATTATTTTATGAAAAATAGTTACCAAGCTATTATTTCCCTAAAAACATTCACCTGGGTATTATTTCACTGACAATATTTACAAGTGTATTATCACCTGGGTATTATTTTATGAAAAATAGTCACCAAGGTATTATTTCCCTAATAACATTTTATTATTTTATGAACAATACTTACCAGGGTAATATTTCACTAATAATATTCACCTTGGTATTATTTCTCTAACACTATTCACAATATTTTACTGACCATATGCACCACCTGAGGTATTATTACCATATTCATTTGGGTGTTTATTACTAACACTATTTACCAGGTTGTTATTCTACAAATCAGGTCGTTATTTTAGTAATTACAAATGTACATCCAGAATAATTATTTTAGCTGAGGAATTTTTGCATATAACAGCTAACTATGATTAATAACAAAAATTGAAATTGAAAGTGACACAGGTGTAGGCACTAATTACCAAAAAAATTTCAAATTTACCACTAATAATTATTAACTCATTAAAAAAACAAATCATATTTTTGTCACATATCAGGAAATACTGCTGTGTATTTCTTTTTTTCCCATATTATTTTTCAAAAATGTTGATCAAAATCTATAGACAATAGGCAAATTTTGTTCCATTAGTACGCGGGATTACGGTACGTAAACAGAGAGGTACACATATTGTCTATGGTCAAAATAAGTCATATTTTTAATAGTCAACACTTTTTTAGGGTATTTGATACGAAGACCATCATTTAATTTAAGAGCCAATATAAAACGATGGATTTATAGTTATATTACAATTTTGGTTTCAAATACCCTGGACAAATATTCTACATGGGGATGTACTTCAAATTTATGTACAATGACGACAAAAGAACAAACCATACAATTAAATGGAGAACGTACAGAAAATTATAAACAGATTTTTCACTAGAATACAAACCCAGCAATGACCAAACTAAGAACAAGTGCACATCGCATACAGATTGAAATGGGAAGATACAATAATGTACCAATCTCATATAGGAAATGTTCAGTTTGTGAAATTAATGAAATTGAAAATGAACAACATTTCTTGCTGTCAAGTCAGTTATATAAGAAAGAATGAGAAATTTTGTTTAGAAAATACAATATTACTCAAGACAAAAAAAAAACATTGGGTTATTATAAAGTGATATTTTTAACAATATGGGAGAAAATATTCTAAATGATGTGGCAAAACACATTTGAAACTGTTTTTATAATATACAAGTACCGTACATTCAATTAAAAGTGAAATGCTTCAAACAGCCGCTTCAATACAAATTAAACAAGGTTGTTTTTTTCTAGAAATTATAGCCTCATGTTTGGTTTTTTCCTGTATTGTTCTAGTTGGTTATTTTTTTCATGTCTTCAAAATTTATTACTTTGTTGTATTTTTCATATAACCTCAAATATGGGTACAACAGGAATAAAGGTTGTATTCTAGAGCAAATACGGTACATAGAAATATGTCAAATATAGCAAAAATACATTAGCAGCAATTTAAAAGGTTAACATAGCAATATGGGCAAAATTTCAAACATATATTTTTATAGGAATACCAGATAAATGATTGGAAGGGTTTCCTAAGTGAATAAGAACTGGTCTAATCATATTTGAATAACTTCATGTATTTAAAATAACAGAAAGAATCGGACAAATTAAGAAAGAAATAGCAGGTATTACTGGTAATCAGACTCAAAGAGTACAATAGATTGCTTTAGGTTTCGCTTCACAACTTAATTTGTTTGAATTCCATTGAGACCTCAACCGGATTGTCAGGGATAATACATAGATCTGTTATTTTTCGGTACAGGAGTACATATACACAGACTTTAAAGTGCGGGAAATAAAGCAATTTTAATGCAAGACTGCTTGCACAAACTACCTGAGTTATTACTGGAAGTATTCAAAAAGCAGTTAAGTGTGGGAAACAAGGATGTAGCTTATAGGAAATAATCTTGTTCCTGGTGAAACAAAATAATTATTTACAGTCTCGACTCAGTAGACATCTGGTAAGCTAATAAATTGGTAATATCATTTTATTTTATTTAACACATTTGCTGCTGTAAGCCTCCGCAGTAAGCGAAACAAGCAGCAGGTGACGCAATGTGACAAAATATTGTGTGTATGTTGCGGTTCTCACTGTGACTCGTTCTCACTGTGACTCATAGATGCAAACCAATCCATATGATGTAATCAGGGGT
Source organism: Saccoglossus kowalevskii (assembly GCF_978046115.1). NCBI lineage: Eukaryota > Metazoa > Hemichordata > Enteropneusta > Harrimaniidae > Saccoglossus > Saccoglossus kowalevskii. The sequence continues at coordinate 10,812,618 of NC_140657.1, forward strand.
TTTTCTAAACCGGGGAACAGGGACGCAGCGCTCTGATACTTTCGGTTGGCGCCCTCTTACCGAATTGCCCATTGAACTTCAAAGTCATAAATATATTTCTTGAGCCGCACACTTCTGTGCTGCCGTACAACATGAAATCTTTCTCAAATATTTTTTTCTCTGTGAAAACTTCCCAGCAATACCAGCTGACAATGTGTCTGGACACCAAATACACTGAAATTACTCCAAAAATATTTCAATGGCGATAGATACACCATTAAAACGATGCAGAAACCTTCTGTTTCCAGGTTGATCCGCCATGTTGTTTCTGTGCTAGCTTGGTCGCTCCACTCCCTTGCCTGTGTGTGCTCCCTCTTGTTCATTTTTTCATTTTGATGTTGACAATTTCTGAATGTACATTGGATGTTGATATCCAAGACTCAGAATATGTATATCAGAAGTGAAGATGTTTTTTTTTTTCATTGCTACTGGAAGGTTGCATTAGAGTTCCCAATATGTTGTGATTTTTCAAAGCTACCAGCACTGATATTTTCATATTGTACACCAAGTCAAATTTTTCTTAACCCTTTGATTTTTTCACATAAAAGCTTTAGAGCAACAATTTCTCTATTTTTATGTTTTTTTCTATGATTTGTTTGATACTTTTGAACCAAATGACCATAATTTCATATTAGTTACAAAAGTATGACTCTCAAACAATTTGAACATTAAAACTTTACTCAAAAACAAAGTATTGTTAAGGTCTTGCGCAAACCAAACATTTTCTGCTTAAATGTGGCTTGTACGACAATTTCCATTTATCAAGAACCAGTGCTTAACAAACCCAATACCCTTTGTTGCAATTCCAGCCATACTAACTTTCGTCACCTGAGATATCCCATATTATAGTACCTGTCTGATGAATTTCATGGTAAATCTAAACTAGAACAGGAAATTACATGTGGATTTTTTTGTGAACAGCGGAAGGAGACCTTAGCTAAAAGGAAACAATTCCTGTTTCCAATAATCTTCTTGAAAAGGGAAACATCACTCTACTAGTCGCTGCTAACATAAATTGTTTCCTGCTGACATTAGGGAAGAGTTCTTTTAAATATTTCAAATTTGTTTGTGTTACTGCCACTATCAACTAGCATCATTGTACATATCAAAATCTACAAAGTACTTTACTAGTTAAAAGTGGCATCAATATTTTAAAACATGTGGTCAAAACTGACAATCAAAGCCAAATAATGACTTTATTTTTCAATTATTAACAAATTTATTACCGGTAGGTAAATTGTACAGTATATAATGAAAACAAAAAAATTTTCTGAAATGATGATGGGAGCAAATTCAGAGTACACAATTAAGTTTCTTAAAAAAAACACCAATCTCTGAGAAATTCTTGTTTTTACATCAGATTCAATTTTGTTCATGAATCATTATAATAAATTAACTTGATAATTTATAGTGTAATTGGAAATTGGACATGCAGAATGCATGACTCCTAGGCAGTTAGGTTAATGAGACCTATTCTTTCTACACCATTTTTAATTAACTTCAAAAACGATGTACGGCTTTATATATGGTTTGTCAAATTATAAGTGACTGTATTTCAGTATAAAAATAAAATAATGTTTCTTGTTCTCAAAGTCAATGTTTCATAAATACATTTAGCAACACTCACTTATCTTACTAGGAGACGTAATGATTTTAGTTCAATTGAGATGGTTCCACCCAAAAAAATATCTAATTTCCTGCCTAATGGTATTCTAAAATTGTCTGTACTTTACTGCAATTTGGTTGTTAATTGATTGCCAAAACACAAATAATTTGGCCGAATTGGTTACAGTTCCTGACCTTTATATATTTCAAAAACATAAAACACAGCGCAGATTGAAAATGCCTGCAGCACTGAACCTCTGCTTGAATAACAATTTGAGTAGCGAACATTTGAGCCTGATTCAACAATCAACACTTTTACCATATAGGTTTGTGATATCACTCAATAAAGTGTCAATAAAATACTGGGATTTAGTGTTCACACTTGCAACACATGTCCACTGCTAATGATTTCGCAATAAAATCACTATTTTGAGAGTGAACCAAGCTCAATTGGGAGGGAGGGGGCCTAAAATAAAGAGCAATATTTTCACTATATTTGTTGTGCTAATTTTTAAAGAGGTTATGTTATGATCGCATCGTTTCAAAACAAAAATACTCACACACAAGTATTGTTTACGGTAAATACATTATCATGAAATTAAAAACCAGTGACAATTAATACTTCTACAGTATTCAGAACTGAACATGAAAAAGGGTTGTTTATTGTATTGTTGTAACTCGTCAGAACCACAAGCCAAAATAATGTATCAAATATAATTATATTATATTATACTGATAAAGGCATGACAGAAAATTATATTCATGAAGGACACTGAGAACAATTGCATATTATCAATACAAATTATTGATTTAATAAATGGAAAAATGTCAGGTCATTTTATATCAGGAAATATTTTCCGATCATATTGGATAAAATATCTATAAAACCAAAATTCAAAGCTATGGTTCCAATATGTGTGTTTCAAATATATGTATGGCTTAGTTATTCACTGGGTTTAATTTTCACTTGTTTTGTTTTGTTGATGGCTAAATTTGCTTAATTAAAACCCAGTGAATATTCATATTTTACAAGAGAATTTATTGTTTCCTTCAGGGAATTTAAAAAGCCAGTGAATATCTTGGCAACATCAAATTTGTTAGAATTAAACCTAGTGATTATTTTCCCTTCTAAATCAGGTATACACATATGTTTTTTTAGGGTATCTACCAAACAGAATGTGGAAATTTCAAACTGTATTATTCAAATTAGTCATAAATCTGTGATTAAATTAAAGATCAGACTGACATGACTGACTGACTGACAACAAATATTTTAAATATTATCTAAGTTAAATAAATAAAGCAGAGATTAATTTGATTAAATCGGTATTATTTTGAATTTGATGGATTGTCCAAATGATAATATCTTGTCATCTAAATTTAAGTTTCTGCATTTTACATTTTTGTTGTTGTTTTTGCTGAAACACGGTGATTGTTTTCAGGCGTACGACAAACAGCCTGTACATGTATTCCATTCATATTGGTTGAAAGAACTGTTCATTGTAACGGGCGCATAATCATGAATGGCTTTGACTTGAGTGTGTTGCGTTACAACCAACAACCCGGAAAACGTGTTTACCGCGATTTATTACTTGCAAGTACAATCACGACTCAAAAATTTGTTTCATTAATATTCCATGGGGTTCACTGGTAAGGTTGTATGTCAGGATATGGTGTATAGCAGATTTATTACGCCAGCTTAGATAAAAAAAATATGTGAACCCAACCCACGCACGTACGTACGTACATTTTACGCCGGCATTTTACCGACATATTCAACGTCAACGAACGATATTTTTTGACGTAGTCGCGTAACAAATGCACGTTTGCTAAACAATAAAAACCATTTATATATACAATACCAGAAGAAATATCGGCTCAGAAACGATTTTGTAGATTTTGAGGGATTCTCAATGAAAATATAACATTAGAAAGTTGATTGTCATTGGCGTCTGCCATCGCAGCTGATATTAGTGATAGTACTAGTGTCGACCGTAACGTATGGCTTTACCTTAGAGGGACCCCAAAACAAATTAAAAACATCAATGTTTTCGTACTCACTTTTGACCGGAACTCCTTCTGTTGAATGTCCAGGTATATTTAGTAATATCGTCGTCACAATCAAGGTGGTGAAGACAATTTTTGAGGCCATCCCGGCTGTAGAAATCGCCATATATTCCGGATAGTAGTGCTCAGGATCGATGACTGCTTTAGGCCTCCATGATAGTGCGTGACGTCATGGGCAACTAGGAATGAATTATGGGTAAATGTTAATCACTCCAGTGCCGAGATGAAACCACCTGTGGGAAGAGCCGTTTCTACTAAATGTGCGTGGGCCGATCACTCATGATCGCTAGGAATAGTGACAAAGATAAAATATTAAATAACATCGCGATACTTTTTAGGTCACATATCAGTTTGTGTTTCGTGCATATACGTGGATGTATGCGGGCGCATTTTTAATTCTTCAATCGATAACACATAACAACCCCCGGAGGACTGAAATAGGTTATAGATCAGAAAATACAAACTAAGAACAAACTCAAAAATACGAAATTTCACAGTTCAACAGAAAGTATGAAGTTCGCGTTGTTGTTTTATTTCAAAACAAGTGTTAAATACTTGGCAAGAGGAATTGACATAATGGCAATAAATTTGTTATTTTCCTTCTTGGCTAAGAAATTATTTACATGTGTCTCTGCTTCAATGAACAATTTATTTCTTCAAGTTTGTTAATGGGGTTGTTTTCAGAACATCACAAAATGTTGTCGTCTTCAATTTGTTGGGGGTTGCAAATATCACAATTCTCTCACATGGATTTTACAGTGACGACCAGTTTCAATTTTCAGAGATCCTAATTTTTTGTTAAGTCTTCACGTAGTGTTGAGTTATTAATATTATATGGGAACTTTCTAATTTGGTGCTTTCAAGTTGGTGGAATTCTCTGTACGTTCTAAATTTATTTTTAGTATTATTTGGTTTCACTCTTCTCAAGAATTCTAATTCCAAATTTTTAAATCGTGATCTGTTTGCACCACCCACCCCACGCGAACGGTCTTTTTCTCTTTTTTAATACTAAACTCCAGTCATAGTCATGAGTATATTTTTATTTGTAGCCATGTTCATTTCTGCTAATAAATAAATTTAAATATGTGAGCGCCACGGGATTACCAACCATAGCTCGTATCACCGTGACTGGCGGATCCAGAAATTTGTGACATTTTATTAGTTTGTTCACACTGAGACGGATGGTATAGTTCAAGTTCAAATCACTGAAGATAAGCGTTTTTTGGGTTTTTGTTTTTCATTTTCTACAAATATTAAAGCGGGGAATCGGCACCTGTGCATGTGGCCACGGTTTTTAGTAACCGTGATGTGGCAAACGGCCACAGCGTGTCGTTGTTTACAAACGAGCGTCTACCCATGAGCCTTTGCGTTTTTAGCGTGCGTTGTTATCGTCGCTTGGGACTCAATTCCCGCGCGTGCGCAGGTGACGACCCCTCCGCTTTAAGGTAATTTATGATGAGCTACGTACATGCTATTGACACAGTCGCATCACGTTTTGATTGTCAATTTTCTTAGCACATAGCACTGTGACGACATGTGTTTATACGATGAAACACGCGTTACATTCCACACATTTTCAAAATTTGTGTTTGAGAGAAGAAGTGCTCCGGGAAAGCACATCATCAACACAAATTTGGCGAAACTACAGAGGGCGTCTTCTTTAATCAATCCACCTCCGATACTTCATTCATTAAACCATTGTCAAAGTTAGCGATGGCAATGATTCCACTCTTTTTAAGGAAAACAAACTCTGATTTAATTGTTAATATTCTTTTGAAGGTTGCATATGAAATGGAAAACGTGTCGTTAATAACATTCACACATTTTAAAGTTCATTCGGTGTATTTTTTAAATAGGTATTTATTCTTATTTTTTTCATATATTTTATTTGTATTGTTTATTTGCTGTTAGTTTTTTTTATAGTTTCGACAATCACGAAAACCCAGATAACGATAGTTAAAACAGTTGTCAAAAAATAAAATGTATGAAATAAAATTAACCAAAAGTTAAAAAAAATGCGTATTAGAGAATTTCATTGTTACTCAGATGTGTTCTACAAAACGGTAATTTCTTGTCATGATAAAGCATAGTCCAATGTAGTCATCAAAACACAGTACATAGTGTAAAACAACAACATTAAAATTACATGTTCACGTCACGACTTTATCAGTGATCTCACAAGGACATTTTAATCGTCGTTATCGTAATGATGCCTCTTCAACTTAAAGTTTGGACGCCAATGTGACCTTGCTACATGTATTTCAAAATTTATAACCCAAATCACGAGTTGTTGCGCTACGTCCTTCTGATTCAAAATATATAGAACACACATAAACAGAGCAAAATGCTGATTCAGGAGTTTAATGGGTTAATGACATCAAGTCACCGACAAAGATATAAAACCAATACATGTTATATTTCAGATGACGTGATTGCGAAACCATGGCAACACTCATCATATGGATTTATTGCTCAATAACGATTATACGTATTTATGGTAAAGACGTGAATATGTTACTATTTATAGACGCATTTGATCTAAAGCGACCCATGGAGCTCCATGAGCGATCTAAGTAACTACTGACAATTCTACTCAGTTTGCTTTTGTAATATATTGTATGTTTCGTATTTTATTGTTTTACCATACAAACAATGATACATGTGAAACAATGGGAATTACGCCGATGGTTGTGATCAATATTTTCTCCACTAGTAGTGTACGCACTTCTGTAAATTACAGAGGTGTATATGTAGTCAAAATAAATACTATTTTAATTATCCAGCATATAGTAAATGTAAGCTTTGGTGTATATGCGATTCCATTGGGTATACGCTAATAATGGAACAAATACGGTAGCTCTTTTTGAGTCAGGAAACGAGATACATACTTCAAGTAAACCAATTAGGCAACACACGATATCCCGAATTTTACCTGTGTCTGTCACACCACTGAATCAGTATAATGTAGAATATAGGTATTTAATTGCATGTTTTAGGACAAATTTGAAAATAGTGGAAGGTAGCCCCTCTCACAGCACAGGACGAAGTAATTCAAGTTGTCAACACAGACAAGTTATGGTCCGTCACGCGGAGTGCCCACACTGAAATTTGTAATGAGGGAAAAATATCTTTCAAACCTGATCTAGCCTGACATTTAGGAGTGAGTGGCGCCCTCGCCGGCCGACATCAGACCCCACTGTCGGGTTTGTAACACCGCGGAGGGCGCAACTTACGCGATCTTGTCATGCTATACCTGATCAAACATCTTACTTTATGTCAAAAACAAACGTATCGCGAAGATTAAACAAAGCGCCAAATAGAGGGCGCTGTGACGCACTCAATAAACTCAATTTGTTTCTGTTCACGATATCTGCCATGACATTTTCTCCATTCTCTCTCACAGTAACCAACGCTACTGTATAATTCACAGTAAATCCTTGACTTATCTATTTTTGTTTTTTCGTTTATGCAAGAAATATCCATTCATTTACCAGTATGGAACGGTTAAAACGACAAAACATTTCACGTTTTACTGTGTTTGAAGATACTGGAAGCACACTCCTATTGTATTTCCCAGGTAGTCGCCCTTCCCTCCCTGCATCTGACATAAAGCGATACTATTTAAAACAATTTATTTACTATTAAAATTCAAAAGTTGGTTACTTAATTTTCTCATAAATACTAGTACACAAAGATTTTACCAGGGTGGGGCGAGGTCCCGAGGGGGCTACTTCCACATTAAGTGGGTAAGGGTGTGCAGCCCACCTCTCGTAAACCATACTCACTTCTAAACCATTTTTTTCTATTTATATACCCACTTCTAAACAAAAGCTCACAACTTTCACAACCAGTGAGCGCATCCGGGAGATGCATTTTATTCACCCTTTTCCGGTATTTGGCTTTGAATATAAGGACCCGTGAAAAAGTAAATAAATGACCACCCACTTCTAAACAAAATAACGTGAAATTACACCCCAGTCGGGCAGCACATACCCGTATTGCACTTCTATGCGAGTGGGGTACTCTCATAGTTAAAGAATACACATATACCCCACCCAATTTCCACAGTCGAGCCGATCATTTTGACCCTAAATTTTAAGATTTTCAGCCATTTCAGCATAATTTAGGCCATTCTTTGGCAAAAAATGAAAAGTGTTGAACTTTCATAACTTGTAATTGTTCTCATAGACTTTGCATACTGAAATTGTGGCAGTTGGCCTGGCTTGTTAATTTGAAATTATTTGTTTGATTCCAGGGTGTGGATGCATGCTTATTCTACTAAATAAGCCAAGTTGGTAATTGGTGGTTGATACATACCGTATGAATCAGATGTGATTTTTACACGTCATTGTCCCATAATCCTTCAATACTAAATGAATTTCATAATACACAAGTGACAAACTTGCTGTACAATTTCATCAGAAGAGTTACCAGACCTTACAAAAACAGTGCAGTAATTAATGGTAGCGGCGGTGTCTTAGTCATACTCTCAGTTATTAGGATTTTAACTTGTGAAGAAACTCCACGCTTAACGACATATACGCTCTCCACAAGACATAAAATATTGCCCTACCAAAAGACATTGATTAAAAGGATGTGCCCTCAAAAATTAGATGGTAAAATTCTGCCAAACACCGTATATAAGTTAGGATAATATCATTACCTAATATCCTCCCACTTAAACACATCCCATAAAATTTGGATTCAACTGATCCATAGTTTTTCCTGTAATTTATTTTCCATAATAAATGTTGTATCTATTGCTTTAAAAGTACATGATAGCTTGAAAATATACAACAACAAATCAGCAATGTAGGGATGGACCATTAAAAACTCAGGGGGGGGGGGGAATAATAGCAGAAAAACTATGCAAAACATTTTTTTCCTTCACTTTTTTCTTCAACGATGAATTCGCTGAATTTTTTTTTATTTCCGCTGTATGTAATATTATTTCCCTAAGAAATAGGAAATAGAATTTTTTTTTCTTCTGATATTGATCTCTGCAGAATTTTTTTTTTTCAATTCTACCACCCCGAGAAATTTCTAATGGTCCACCCCTTACACTAATAACTACAACACAGTACAACATTTTGGTACTATTTACAATATTTGCAAATACACAATGACTGAAATGTTTATTTCTTGAATTTAGAAAAAAAAAGATATTTCAAAGTCAGATCATTTTATACAATGAAGATGCAAGTAAGAAATTTTGAAAAAAAGAATTTTGTATGGTACCTTTAATTTAATGACAGACAAGTTTTTGCGAATTTTGCATGTCAGTAAAATTTATGAAATTTTTTAGCAGTGAAAATTTCATCGGGTACTCAAGATTTGGTCATAACAAATTATATTAAATCATCAAATTATGAAGCAGCAAAGAATACTTCAGTATTATGTAAATTAAATCATTAACATGCAAAAACTTTAGCTGACACGATTTTGATACCTTATAAATGGTTCCATGACTCGAGGCAAATGTAAAATTTTAATATGCAAATCAGCTAATTAATATGCAACAAACTGTAAATGTTAAATCACCAGTCAGACAGCATGCATTCAAACAATTACTGTATTGTACACACACGCTTTATAGATCACATGGGACCCATATCAAATATGGCGACAGTGCTCTTTTATGATAAGAAGACACCATTGAAAAAAGTGCTCAGTTTAGAATGGTTTTATATAATACAACAAAAGTATGACAATTCTTAGTCACTGTCTCTTCCAAAAAAAAAAACATTTTGCTCACAGCCTCTTTCAAAAAAAAAAATTGATTGTTAGATCGTAGTTTTAAATACCGAACTTACTCTATTAGAAGTGCATGCACTAAAATAAATTTGAAAACGGTAATAAAAGTTAAAAACAATTACAGTATTTTAGGCATATGTGCAATTCTAAAAGGGAAATGTGAGTGCCGACCACATTTGATATAGGTTGTATACTACACACAGCAACATATACACATTTGGGTCAAAATGTTGTGTTTATTTACACAAAATGTAAATGCACTCAAATGCACACAGTCGTTCCAACCACCGCCTTTTATGACTATTCTACTTATTTTTATAATTCATAGAATTGAGTGAGAAGCTAAATTAAAGCAGGGGAGTCCTCATCTGCGCATGCGTCAGATGGCCATAGCGTGTTAGTGTTTACAAACAAGCGTCTATTCATGAGCCTTTGCGTTTTTAGTGTGTGTTGTTATTGTTGTGTGATCAACAGTGGAATCCCTCCAAGATCAAGCTGAGTGAGGTTGTTTACTGCTGGGGGAGGTCACTGTGACTTTCTGGTCTACAGAACCCTAGTGAAATGTCCACTACAAGATGTTAAGATTTTCTCTGACTGACAGGAACATTTGTCTCTCGTAAAATGGTTTATATATACCATGTCTCAATTTATATTAAAAGCAAGATTCTGTTTTCTCAATGAAAAACAATGTACCCGGTATTCTCAAAAATGAGAAATATGGTTCAATAACCCCAAAGTTGATCAATGTTCCAAAAGTTTTAAGTTCATAATAAATATTTAGCTTCCTAATGTCAAACAGTTTATCCCATCAGAAGACTCCATTGTAAAATAGGGGTGTCACATGCTGGAATAAGGACCTATAGTTGGAATAAAATCTCTAGTGTCTGGTATTCCTTTCAATGAAAGCACTGCGGACCTCTTTTGCGATACGGCTGTTGGTAACTTACTATTGATCTTCTGCAAGCGAGTCTGAAAAAGAGAATACACATTATCATTTAAATTCATTTTGATTTGTTCATGTGCTCAGATTTCACCATAATGAATATTCTAAATGACATTTGAGAACCCTAGTTATCGGGCAGTGCCATGTTTGAGATTGTTTAACATTTTCACCACCACATTTTCTCACCCAAATGTTTCTGTACTTTTTTCTTAAATTCTTCAATATTTCTGGAAATGAACCCTCATTATGGAGCCAACAGACAAAATTTGAGTAAATTTTCAGTTTTTACTCAAAAAACTTGGGTATTTTTGTCCCAACTTTCTGAAGGAAAGTGCAGACTATAAACGAGACTATTTTGCAAATTTGTGGTGAAACTGGTGGTGAAAAGTTTAACGTGTACCATGTTGCATGTTAAGCCTGGCAAGTCTATATAACAGGTGGTACAATGCATCATGGGTATTATGTAAGGAACCATGCTTGCTGATACAATACACTTGTACATTGCATCTGTTGTGCTCCCTGGTTCCAATCAGGAAAAATACAATAAACAATGGGTTTCCAGTAACATTGTAAACACCAATGTGTAGAACTTTTTATTTTAATCCATACAGGTGCATTTTTTTATATAATATTTTCATAATACACCATGATGTATGTGTATGATCTACCATTTTCATTCGAGAAATTGTCCAGCACGCAGCTAGAAATAGGAAGTTACCATATTCCAGTGAACACTTTCTTGTCTTAGTTTAGGCATATTAGAAACCAAAATCTAGACAAGGCCAGGTTACCAGAAATATTTTTTTTTCTTTGCCCACAAGGTACAGGTATCAACCATTAGAAGTGCACAACAACAAGTACATAACATTTTTTTTATTAGAAGCACAACTCCAATCACTTGGATGTTCAGTTACAAGCAAATTAAAAGCAAAAGTACCGTATTCTCCTTATTAGAAATGCACCTCATAGTATATGAAAGTGTGAAGCGTGTAGAATATGTTGTGAATGTGTAGACAACGATAACCCGTGCGTAAACTACGCTTCGACAATGACCTGTTAATACAAGTAAAATGCTGTAAATATTTCATGTCATATTCAGTTTAGCTCAAAAATGGGCTAGTTACCAGTTTTTTGGAAAAACCATGTCGTTTATTCTCTGCACTCTTTTCTGAGGGGGGTGCTTGGGTAAGCACCCACCCCTAAAAAATCATGATTTTCTGAGTTGAGGCCCCTGGGTGCTAACGCTGTCGAGTACGGTATATTGCTGATAGAATACGGTATTGTACAATTATAGGAAGTATTATGTATTTTGAAACAACAGAGTACAAGTTATTTGTCCCTGTTGTACAATAATAACAAAACTGAAATCTGTCAGCCATTTTGAGTCCGATGTGCAAAACAAAGAGACGTGCATCACATAATGTACAATTTACAAAGTTTGAATGAAATCTGCCAATACACAACCAAGATCTGGTTCTGTATTAACAGAAATGCTTGATTTGAATGAATTTTTAGCACTAAAAATGGTCATCAATCATCCATTTTAAATCAGATCATAAAATGAATGCACAAAATGAAAGTTTGCTGTATGTGTGATGCAAGCGAAATAAGTCCAGGCATATGTCAGATAGAGGTAGAGGTGGACAGTCATGCATTCATTCATTCATTCATTCATACATTCATTCATACATTCATACATTCATTCATTCATTCATTCATACATACATACATACAAACATACATACATAATTACATAATTACATACATACATACATAATTACATACATACATACATAATTACATACATACATACATACATACATACATACATACATACATACATACATACATACATTTCTCTTTTTTATTACTCAAGTATTAAAAGTAACAATTATTTACAGTTTAAAAACTCACACGTAGGTGAGGGGAAAGGAACAATTAAACTAATATTAAATCGAATAATAATTAACGAGTGAAGTGATATCGATTACAATTGTGAAAGTTACTGATAAATGAATGTATATATAAGGTAAATGCGAATGAATAAAGCGAGACTGAAATGTGCGAAAAATAATGATATATTGAAATTAAACGGGTACATAAACGATACATACGTACATACATACATACATACATACATACATACATACATACATACAGACAGACAGACAGACAGACAGACAGACAGACAGACAGACAGACAGACAGACAGACAGACAGACAGAGACAGACAGACATACATACATACATACAGACAAACACACCAGTATTAGTGAAAATTTGTTTTGACCACGACTTGTAGCCAACAAAAAATAAGATCTATTTGAACCAAAATTAACAATAATAAAGCAAAAAATTGCATGTCTTCAAATTTTGTGTGAAAAAATTAAGTACCAGTACTTTTTATGCGTTGAAAATGTCGTTATGAAACCATATCGCATCAACCACTAAATTTCAACAAGTAAAATTAACAGATTAATGATGTGAACTATTTTTTATTACAAAACTATGCTGCAATCTAATTATTAACAAACACAAAGAAAGTAGTGTGTAGTAGACTTATGAAGATATGAGGTGAAACCCCATGAATTTCACTATAGTGTATTCTATGTATGCTAGAACAGTACACATGATACAGTAAAGGACAACATCAAAAGATTGATACAGGATAAAGAGAACTTCACTTCTTTTTTTCGGCAAAACCCCCCCAAACTTAATTCCATACTATTATTCATTGGCATAATTTTTTACTCATCTTCAGGAATGGTTGCAAAACCATGTTTTTTTATAATAAATAAATTTCATGATTGGTTTTTCATTTAATTAGTGTGTGCATATCACAACCAAAACAAACAAAATTTTAGAATTTAAATAACTTTATTTTACAGCTTAGAACTTTAAAAAAAAAAGAGAGTTTCTTAACAACTATTTAAAAATAAAATTGATTTACCAGCCTCTCCCCAATCTAAAAGAATTGAGTTTTTTTATCTGACATCAATCTTTTGATGTTGTCTCACCATGTGGGAGAAAGGAAGGCATGGGACATAATACATCCTAACCTATGTTCACTGGATGGGTCCTGCGGAGGGCGGTTCTAATAACGCTTTCCTGCGAGCTGTCTCTCTAGATACATTATAATGTAGTTTACCGAGACGTTCCTGAAACCAAGTAATGAAAGAAATGATGGAAACAGAGCACTAGATTATACTACCACCCCCAAACTTACAATAGAATGGTCCAAAAATGAAACAATAGATCTGAATGGACCACAAGAAAAACTTGCAGATGAGAAGGTGAAAGGAAAAAAGAGCAAATAGTTACTGTAAATGCATTAATTATTCACTGGATTTTGATTTCGCCATTTTACTGATAACTAAAATCTGCAAAATCAAATCTATGTGAACATGTAAAATAACAATTTGACAGATTTGAATATGAATATGCTCAAAACATCAAAATAGTGAAATAAATGTCAGTGAACATAAATGGTTTTACAGTATCATATCAATGTAATGTCGCAGACAAGTACAATGAGACAGTACAGTGCATGGTATCATGCACTATGACACATAAACAAGCAGTGTGACAATTTTTAGTGCAATATCTTGGTGGTGCTATACCAAAGCAGGTGGCAGTACTCCAATACGTTATACCAAACATGTGGTAGTACTCCAATACGTTATACCAAACATGTGGTGGTACTCCAATACGTTATACCAAACATGTGGTAGTACTCCAATACGTTATACCAAACATGTGGTAGTACTCCAATACGTTATACCAAACATGTGGTAGTACTCCAATACGTTATACCAAACATGTGGTAGTACTCCAATACGTTATACCAAACATGTGGTAGTACTCCAATACGTTATACCAAACATGTGGCAGTACTCCAATACGTTATACCAAACATGTGGTAGTACTCCAATACGTTATACCAAAGCAGGTGGCAGTACTCCAATACGTTATACCAAACATGTGGTAGTACTCCAATACGTTATACCAAACATGTGGTAGTACTCCAATACGTTATACCAAAGCAGGTGGCAGTACTCCAATACGTTATACCAAACATGTGGTAGTACTCCAATACGTTATACCAAACATGTGGTAGTACTCCAATACGTTATACCAAACATGTGGTAGTACTCCAATACGTTATACCAAACATGTGGCAGTACTCCAATACGTTATACCAAACATGTGGCAGTACTCCAATACGTTATACCAAACATGTGGCAGTACTCCAATACGTTATACCAAACATGTGGCAGTACTCCAATACGTTATACCAAACATGTGGTAGTACTCCAATACGTTATACCAAACATGTGGTAGTACTCCAATACGTTATACCAAAGCAGGTGGCAGTACTCCAATACGTTATACCAAACATGTGGTAGTACTCCAATACGTTATATCAAACATGTGGTAGTACTCCAATACGTTATACCAAACATGTGGTAGTACTCCAATACGTTATACCAAAGCAGGTGGCAGTACTCCAATACGTTATACCAAACATGTGGTAGTACTCCAATACGTTATACCAAACATGTGGCAGTACTCCAATACGTTATACCAAACATGTGGTAGTACTCCAATACGTTATACCAAACATGTGGTAGTACTCCAATACATTATACCAAACATGTGGCAGTACTCCAATACGTTATACCAAACATGTGGCAGTACTCCAATACGTTATACCAAACATGTGGTAGTACTCCAATACGTTATACCAAACATGTGGTAGTACTCCAATACGTTATACCAAACATGTGGCAGTACTCCAATACGTTATACCAAACATGTGGTAGTACTCCAATACGTTATACCAAACATGTGGCAGTACTCCAATACGTTATACCAAACATGTGGTAGTACTCCAATACGTTATACCAAACATGTGGTAGTACTCCAATACGTTATACCAAACATGTGGCAGTACTCCAATACGTTATACCAAACATGTGGCAGTACTCCAATATGTTATACCAAACATGTGGTAGTACTCCAATACGTTATACCAAACATGTGGCAGTACTCCAATACGTTATACCAAACATGTGGCAGTACTCCAATACGTTATACCAAACATGTGGCAGTACTCCAATACGTTATACCAAACATGTGGCAGTACTCCAATACGTTATACCAAACATGTGGTAGTACTCCAATACGTTATACCAAACATGTGGCAGTACTCCAATATGTTATACCAAAGCAGGTGGTAGTACTCCAATACGTTATACCAAACATGTGGCAGTACTCCAATACGTTATACCAAACATGTGGCAGTACTCCAATACGTTATATCAAACATGTGGTAGTACTCCAATACGTTATACCAAACATGTGGCAGTACTCCAATACGTTATACCAAACATGTGGCAGTACTCCAATACGTTATACCAAACATGTGGTAGTACTCCAATACGTTATACCAAAGCAGGTAGCAGTACTCCAATACGTTATACCAAAGCAGGTAGCAGTACTCCAATACGTTATACCAAACATGTGGTAGTACTCCAATACGTTATACCAAACATGTGGCAGTACTCCAATACGTTATACCAAACATGTGGTAGTACTCCAATACGTTATACCAAACATGTGGTAGTACTCCAATACGTTATACCAAAGCAGGTGGCAGTACTCCAATACGTTATACCAAACATGTGGTAGTACTCCAATACGTTATACCAAACATGTGGCAGTACTCCAATACGTTATACCAAACATGTGATAGTACTCCAATACGTTATACCAAACATGTGGTAGTACTCCAATACGTTATACCAAACATGTGGTAGTACTCCAATACGTTATACCAAACATGTGGTAGTACTCCAATACGTTATACCAAACATGTGGTAGTACTCCAATACGTTATACCAAAGCAGGTGGCAGTACTCCAATATGTTATACCAAAGCAGGTGGTAGTACTCCAATACGTTATACCAAACATGTGGCAGTACTCCAATACGTTATACCAAACATGTGGCAGTACTCCAATACGTTATATCAAACATGTGGTAGTACTCCAATACGTTATACCAAACATGTGGCAGTACTCCAATACGTTATACCAAACATGTGGTAGTACTCCAATACGTTATACCAAACATGTGGTAGTACTCCAATACGTTATACCAAACATGTGGCAGTACTCCAATACGTTATACCAAACATGTGGCAGTACTCCAATACGTTATATCAAACATGTGGTAGTACTCCAATACGTTATACCAAACATGTGGTAGTACTCCAATACGTTATACCAAACATGTGGTAGTACTCCAATACGTTATACCAAACATGTGGTAGTACTCCAATACGTTATACCAAACATGTGGCAGTACTCCAATATGTTATACCAAAGCAGGTGGTAGTACTCCAATACGTTATACCAAACATGTGGCAGTACTCCAATACGTTATACCAAACATGTGGCAGTACTCCAATACGTTATATCAAACATGTGGTAGTACTCCAATACGTTATACCAAACATGTGGCAGTACTCCAATACGTTATACCAAACATGTGGCAGTACTCCAATACGTTATACCAAACATGTGGTAGTACTCCAATACGTTATACCAAAGCAGGTAGCAGTACTCCAATACGTTATACCAAAGCAGGTAGCAGTACTCCAATACGTTATACCAAACATGTGGTAGTACTCCAATACGTTATACCAAACATGTGGCAGTACTCCAATACGTTATACCAAACATGTGGTAGTACTCCAATACGTTATACCAAACATGTGGTAGTACTCCAATACGTTATACCAAAGCAGGTGGCAGTACTCCAATACGTTATACCAAACATGTGGTAGTACTCCAATACGTTATACCAAACATGTGGCAGTACTCCAATACGTTATACCAAACATGTGATAGTACTCCAATACGTTATACCAAACATGTGGTAGTACTCCAATACGTTATACCAAACATGTGGCAGTACTCCAATACGTTATACCAAACATGTGGCAGTACTCCAATACGTTATATCAAACATGTGGTAGTACTCCAATACGTTATACCAAACATGTGGCAGTACTCCAATACGTTATACCAAACATGTGGCAGTACTCCAATACGTTATACCAAACATGTGGTAGTACTCCAATACGTTATACCAAAGCAGGTAGCAGTACTCCAATACGTTATACCAAAGCAGGTAGCAGTACTCCAATACGTTATACCAAACATGTGGTAGTACTCCAATACGTTATACCAAACATGTGGCAGTACTCCAATACGTTATACCAAACATGTGGTAGTACTCCAATACGTTATACCAAACATGTGGTAGTACTCCAATACGTTATACCAAAGCAGGTGGCAGTACTCCAATACGTTATACCAAACATGTGGTAGTACTCCAATACGTTATACCAAACATGTGGCAGTACTCCAATACGTTATACCAAACATGTGATAGTACTCCAATACGTTATACCAAACATGTGGTAGTACTCCAATACGTTATACCAAACATGTGGTAGTACTCCAATACGTTATACCAAACATGTGGCAGTACTCCAATACGTTATACCAAACATGTGGTAGTACTCCAATACGTTATACCAAACATGTGGTAGTACTCCAATACGTTATACCAAACATGTGGTAGTACTCCAATACGTTATACCAAAGCAGGTGGCAGTACTCCAATACGTTATACCAAACATGTGGCAGTACTCCAATACGTTATACCAAACATGTGGTAGTACTCCAATACGTTATACCAAACATGTGGTAGTACTCCAATACGTTATACCAAACATGTGGTAGTACTCCAATACGTTATACCAAACATGTGGTAGTACTCCAATACGTTATACCAAACATGTGGTAGTACTCCAATACGTTATACCAAACATGTGGTAGTACTCCAATACGTTATACCAAACATGTGGTAGTACTCCAGTACATGAGTGAGATAAAGACAGGTAGATGCATTTAAAAAGCAGAAATTAACTCACAGACTGTCAATTGCTAAACCAACAAACATTGACAATTTACATATTTTCTGAAAGCCTAAAAACCAACCATGGAGTATCAAGTACCCTTGCAAACTAGGAATACCATATTTGCTGTATTAGCACAGCTCCAATAGGAGTGAACGAAAACTAAAAATTGTATTTATTGTATGCTAGATCATTAAAATATGACTTATTATGACCATAGATAGATACAGTAACTTGTGTTCAGGTCATTTTAGCAGTTATCTTTGATTATCAAATACAGTTTGACCTCACATGACCGGAGTTCAGGTATAAACACTATCCTGACTACAGTATAATATTTGATATTAAGGCTGTTGTGATGAGTGACCTTTAGGGTCATGCATAGAGCCCAGTGAAGTGCAGTGGCTAACAATTGTTGGTGTTATTAGTGGTGTAAAATCTGTATTAAAAGCCGCAGCTTCTATTAAAATGGTACAATGCAACAGGGGATGTGGTTTCTATTAGAGCATCTACACATATGAGAAATGGTGAATTTTTGGTTCTCAATTGTTCAAAAAGAATAGGTGCGACTTCTATTAGGGATGCAGCTTATAATACGGTAGTGTCTACCTCTCTCTGGCAATTGATTTTTATTATTAGATAGAAACTTTGTAAGAGGGCGACACATTATCGAGGGCTTAACCTTTTCACCAACAGATTTATTCTAAACTTTTTTTCTTACATTTTACAATATTTCCAGAAATGAACTGCAATTTTGAAGCCAACAGACAAAATTTGAGTAAATTTTCGGTTTTTACTCAAAAAATTTGGCTATTTTTTTCCAGTCTTCTGAAGGAAAGTGCAGACTATAAACAGAAATATTTTGTTAATTTGTGATGAAAAGAGGGAACTGGTGATGAAGAGGTTATGATTGCCTTACCTGTGCATTTTGTAGTATGTTATTCACGACCATTATTCGTCTTCTTGAGTTCATTAATTTTTTGACATAGGCATCTAATTCCACAGGTAACGGCTGCTCTTCCGAAAGTTTTTTTAATTCTGAATATATCAGTAAATAAATAAATAAAAATAAACAAGCAAATAGTAGATAACAAAAAAATATTTTTGTCTCTTGAAAGTTAGAAATAGAGAAACAGCTGTAAAGTCCACAGTATCAACATAAAGTGTTTTTTTTACACCAATTCTAAATGTCAGGTACATAGATCCTAAAGCTTTTACAAGAAGTTACAAAGACAAGTATCTGATACAGAAGCAGCACACAAAGACAGTGTGCCCCTAAGGAATCATGAGTTAAAAGTTGTGGCAGCTTGTTGACTGCTGTAGAGACTGGGGAGAGGAATTCAAAAAAAAAATTAGAAGATGAAATACATTTTCTTATGATATGCCCTAAACACCAAAACCATTGAACTGATATGCTTTCAAAAAAATGTATTTCCATCTGAGATCACAAATGACCCACACAAATTTATAATACTTAATGGAAAGTACTAACAAAAATATAATCACAAGTGTTGGTCAATTAATACATTTCTCCATCTTTGCAAGGAATGAAAACAACACTTTTGACTAATTTGTTGTTGTTCTTTTTCATCTTTGTTGTATAAACTGATAGAAATACTGTACATTTAAGGATGTAATAAAGTTATTACTATTATATGGAGGTGATAGTAAAAGTAAACAGACTCCACATAGATCTGACTTTTATAAGATTGTCCAAGCCCCTATGGTATTTCACCTGAAAGATGTGACGTTACATTTATACAAGAATATATTATACCTTCAGCAAGTCCATCAATTTGTTGTCGTAATTCCACTTGACTTTCTCTGAAATAAATAAAGTGAATAAATAAAATAATGTGCAGTAATTGAGGAAAAATTTAAGGTCAGAGTTAAATATTTACTTCCATGGCGATGTTTTGACACAGGAGAGTGACAGACTCTTTAGCCAACATGGCATGTACAGAGCTATATTTCAACATGTTCACCATCAAAGTCACCCCCCCAAAAAAGATTTGCAATCTGATTTAGATTTTCGCATCTAAAAGAAGTGTACAAACACAAAACAAATTACAAGATTTACCAAGTTTATTGTGACCGTATTAAAGATATTCATGACACGAATCCACATTTTAACACAATTTGCCAGGAGGTAAATATAGCATCTATGAATACGCCCACATCGGCAAACAATATTCTGAGTAGTAACTTTTACTAGAAACTGAATTCAATATGTAAATATTCATAATGATCGCAAGGTCGAAGTGCCAGCATCATAAGGATGGATGGATGGATGGTCAGACAGTTGGTGGAAGTAATATTATTAATTCGTATGAACCATAACATGCAGAGCGCAACTGTATAAATACATACCTAACTCGCTTAACTTGATCATCTACTTCTAAAACAGCAGGCCTCAGTAAATCTAAAAGCCCGTCAGCGAGGTCGTCTCTTGTTATTTTCGTGTCTAGGCTTTGAACAGAGCTCGGACTACTTCCTACACTACTCGCTTCCGCCATTTTGGTTTCAGAGATATCAGTTTGATCTTTGACATGTGCAGCTTGTGAAACCACCAGATGGGGATATTTTTCTTTCAATAACACGAAAATTAAATTTATCTAAAAAAAACTAGCTAATAAACAACGAATGAAAATGATTGTACCATTTTATAGTAAAAAGAATATTGTCACTTAGTCGTGATTTAACAAAATGGCGTCCCCCAGTGCGACAAGCATTTTGCATAGCGGATATTTTCACAGCGTTTTACGGTCATGGCAAAGTTCAGAGACGTCATTCGACAGCTCAAATCTCATTTACCCTTTATTTATCACGTATGTGTTTAACTTGGGAAGGTGGCAGCTCGTACATTTTAATATCACGACTTTTCCATTCAGGGGCCGGTCTTCCAAATTTGTCATTCGCGTGGCGTTGGTGGACACGCCCACTTTTAAATTAAACAAGCAAAGAAAGCCAGACTTGAATTGGCTGACAAAATGAAACCTAGCGTATATACCTCAGAAAATTGAACTTTGTTATTTCTGTTTGTTCGATTATAATTTGCAAGGTGCACTTTGAGTGCACTGAAACAAAATCACTTGCCCGCGAGTAATACATTATTATACGTATCATTGAATTGAGTATCCGATATTACAAGATGTCAGAAATTAGAATTGATGTAATAGTTCACCTTGGTTTACTACTTAGTAATAAGTTATTTAACAAGTAATTTTTCATGTATTATTATAATATTAATTTGATTCCATCTTTAGAAATATTTTACTTGCATATTAAAAATGTGCTTTTCATAGAGCAACTTTGGTAAAACTATGATAACAATATTATGATTGTGTGGAATAAACAACGATGACCATTTTGTATTTTTATTGTATATGGATGGAATTTAAAATTTTTTTTGATGCTGATTTGCTATTGTTTTGTTGTAGGGATGAAGCTAATGCTATAGAACCGATTGGTAGTCTACCAGAGCAGTCCAGATATGGGGTAGAACGCTTAGAAGAAACGCTGCGACCTCTAGTGAAGAAAGGACTGAAAAGTGTACTGCTATTTGGTGTGCCTTCAAAACTACCAAAGGTAAAATTTAACTTATTTTTGGATACTGAGCTATTTTCTTAGTAATGTTATTTTTTTATGTTTTCACTCAGATAATTTCAAAGTTCAATGCCGTGATTATATGGTTTATTTGATGTGGCATCATTCTTTTTCAGGATGAGAGAGGTAGCCATGCCGACAGCGATGACACGCCTGTTATATTTGCCATTAAAAAACTACGAAGCCAATTTCCTGATTTACTGATAATATGCGATGTGTGTTTGTGTCCGTACACTAGTCATGGACATTGCGGTGAGTCTAATTAGGTGTTCAGAACAAAAGAGCTGTTTTAAATTTAGAATACATGGTTAAGGTCTAAATAAAAATTACGTTTCTGATCACCAAAAAAAGTGCAAGCCAATGTTTTTTTTTTCACTTATTCCACCACTGTACGGCACCCTATGTTGACAAAATGATGAAAACTCACTGCCCCATCTTTGAAAAACACATTGATCAGAAATATTTTTTTTATGAAATTGAGATTCATGTTCTCCTAAAACTTTAAAAAGAGCGCCCTCATCACACACTAAGTAAATTTCTTTGTTTTTATCAGCTTTCCATTTTGTATTCATTCATTCATTCACTTATAGCTTTTGATAGAAATTTGCCTGATCTCAACTTGTAGCTGTAACTAAAAATAAAATTTTCTTTGTGGAGTCAGGTTTGTTTGTTTTTATTTTTAGAGGACGCTTATGCACATAATCATTCAATATTTGGAATTTTCATTTCCTAATATGGTAGGATGAAAATACCTCATAAAATACCGCAAAATTACGGCACGCTGTAACTTATGGCATTACAGTGACAGATGTATAATAATAACAAAAATGTGCGTATGGAATAAGTGGATTTATAGGGTTTTCACCACCAGTTCTCTTTCTTTTCATCAAAAATTCACAAAATAGTCTCATTTATAGACTGCACTTTCCTTTTTTGAGTAAAAACAAAAAAATTACTCAAATTTTGTCTGTTAGGTCTAAAATTAGGGTTCATTTCCAGAAATATTTAAGATTAAAGAAAAAAGTGCTGTCAAAGTTGAGTGAGAAAATCTGGTGGTGAAAAGATTAACTTATGAATTAAGATTGAACATAATTCATAATAATAATTTTATTTGACTAATGTAGGTATTTTATATGAAGATGGCACAATTAACAATACAGCAAGTATACAGCGACTAGCTGAGGTTTCCTTGGCCTATGCAAAGGCTGGTAAGTCTTGTGGGACTCATTCTAAATCATTCATAGAAGCTATATTAATTAATATTTATTTATTTATTATTTATCTGTGAAGTATTCAAAATAGCAATGTAGTGTAATAAACTTTATTTTAGCTGGAATTAATTTTTGGGTGTTTTGTATGGAATTTATTTTCACTGATTTTTGATGAGTTTAATGTGAGATATAGGAAAAAAAGGTAAAAAAATAGCAAAAATAAATTCCAAGCGGAAATAAAGTATTTTAGAGTAATTCAAATGTCTCACCTCTCATCTACAACAATGCCGCCATTTTGAATTGAAAATTTGTTATTACATGCAACTTATAAGGGTGAGGTTTATAATTCAAAAAACAAATTTGGGTATCTCCAGTTTTTTCTATTTTTTGATTTTCAAATAAATACATTTTCACACAAAATTGTAATGACTGGCATAACATTTTTTATTAGGTTGTCAAGTTATAGCGCCCTCAGACATGATGGATGGGAGAATTGCTGCAATAAAGCAAATATTATTGGCCAATGACCTTGGTAGTAAGGTGAGTAAACTAAATGGAAGCTTATGTTGTTACGCTGTCTGTGCGTCTCTCGACATCTGTGTGGCCTCTGGACCTTGTGCCACTGACATCTCAAAATCCAAATTATGTTAAAATTCTGATAAATTATTGATTATTTACTAAATAAATTATGTTTTAATTTGTTTTTCATGTGTCTATTCTGAGCTATTTTGCATCTGTTTTTTAGGTTTCTGTTCTGAGCTACAGTGCTAAGTTTGCATCAAGTTTTTATGGTCCGTTTAGGGATGCTGCCAAATCAGCACCTTCATTTGGTGATCGTAGATGTTATCAGTTGCCACCTGGCTCCCGTGGACTAGCTAGCAGAGCTGTGGTAAGTAGACATCATTAGCTAGAAAAATAGATGGATTTATTGTAAATATTATAAGAAATATAAAAAAAAGTATGTGCATGTGAAAGTTAATGCTTGACAAGTCTGTGGTATTGCATCTTATCTCACTCTTTGAATGCCAAAGTCGACTTTTGTCACTTTCTACA
Organism: Saccoglossus kowalevskii; assembly: GCF_978046115.1. NCBI lineage: Eukaryota > Metazoa > Hemichordata > Enteropneusta > Harrimaniidae > Saccoglossus > Saccoglossus kowalevskii. The sequence goes on from NC_140657.1 coordinate 10,836,885, forward strand.
AATTATCACATAATTTCTTCCATATTTTTTCAAAATTTTAATTAAGATAGGTTTTTGGTAAGAAATGATATTCATTTGATTCAAAATTAATACAGAAATTAGAGAAAAATATATAGAAATCTCAAAATATTGCACCAACCTTCTGGCGAGAAAAAATATGACAAAATATATAGTGTTAATAGTGGTCTTAGTGCTGCAGAAGTTTGTCATAGTTGATGAGATGAATCCTGATACTGTATAGGCTAAAAAAACAAAAAATGTAAATTTTGTTGATCAGGACTGATTATATTGCTTATTAAATGTACCGGTAATGTAATTCTATGTTTGGAAAATATTAAAACGGTCTGAAATAAAATAACTTTATAATATAACTGAGGTCGACCATAGACACGCGTCTGTCATTTACGAAAGTCCATGCACTACTAATGGAGCGAATACAGTATCGCCTAAAGACAGTGCCACTTTTTCCCTGGGACAAACTAGAAGTTATTTTGGTCTCTAATAATACTTCATGGCACCAATGATGACCACATGTTGCCTGTGACCCCCACATATATTCATTATTAGTCCCTGTTTGGACGAAGTCTGAAATTGGGAACTTAAGGATTGACCTCTGTGTGTTCATGCGCCTGTGCATCTTGACCTATATCTTAGACATGCCTGGACCAATTAAATTCAAACTACATACATTCATCATAAATAATATAATACATATGCACGACAATTTTTTTCACGATCTGATTCATGATGGCTGAATAGCGGCCATTTTTGTACTGAAAAATTATCAAAATATATGGATTTTGTTTAAACTTGGTACATACATGTACATTGGATATTATGAGACCTCAAATCAGATACAAAATGGCCAACTGGCGGCCATTTTGTTTTAATGAACGTGGTTCCAGTGCCATATTCTAACTTGCTTTAACTTATTATGTTCAAATTTTAAATATTCATTATACATAATCTTTTATTTTGGTTTGACGATCCGATTCAAAATGGCCGAATGGAATAAAAAATCAAGGATCTCGGTCGTTTATGGATGGGTTTTGTTCAAACTTGGAACATACATTAGACATTATATGTCCCTGATGCACAACATTTTGTGTTTTCAGATAGGATTAAAAATGGCTGACTGGTAGCCATTTAGTTTTACTGAATGCAAGTCTAGAACCATATCTCTTAGATGCTTTGACTGATTATGTTCAAATTTTATATATTAATTATACATCATGTCATAGATATGCAGATTTATTGGTTTCACGATCCAATTCAAAGTGACTGACAGGTGGCCATTTTGTTTTAATTAATGATGTTCCAGCACTATATCTCTCAATATGGACAAGTATTGTGCTGTGTTACCATAAACAAAACTATATAACTTAGATTTGATAATTAACAGAGACTGTGCCATGCATGACTTTTGTAATATTATGTTTTTGTATGTATCATGATATATTTTTAATATCAAAGGACCGGGATGTTTCTGAAGGTGCAGATTTCTTAATGGTAAAACCAGGCATGCCTTATTTGGACATTGTACGACAAACAAAAGACAAGGTAACAATGGTTTTTGATTTTCTAAATTTTGAGTTTTGCAATATTTGAATTATGAGAAGTTTGAGTTATTCCATGTTCAAATGAAGTAGAGTTTGAGTTATTCCAAGTGAGTTTAATATTCAGAGTTTGAGTTTTGAATTATTCAGTGTTTAATGTAGATGGAGTTTTAAAAATTAAAGAATGTTTATTCAGAGTGAATTATTGGAAGTCAGATTTATTTAAAGTAAGTTATGGGAAGACTGATTTTTTCGGAGTAAGTTATGTGAAGTTTGATTAATTCAGAGTGAGTTATGGAAAGTCTAATTTATTCAAAGTGAGTTATGGAAAGTCTTATTCATTCAGAGTGAGTTATGGGAAGTCTGATTTATTCAAAGTGAGTTATGGAAAGTCTGATTCATTCAGACTGAGTTATGGGAAGTCTGATTTATTTAAAGTGAGTTATGGAAAGTCTTATTTATTCAGAGTGAGTTATGGAAAGTCTTATTTATTCAGAGTGAGTTATGGGAAGTTTGAGTTATACAGAGTGGGCTATTAGAAAATTCAGTTAAACAGAGGTATATTTATTCATAGTGAGTTAAATAATTTTCCAATGCAAACCAATTATAAAATTTTATTCAAAATTCTTGTGTTGTTGAAAAATACTAAAATTGATTTTGGCTTTGCACATACAAGTACACAGAATATTTATCTTAGATATTTGGCAATATAATTTATGTACCTAATTTGATACTATTTATTTTTTTCAGTACCCATCAATACCCCTTGCTATATATCAAGTGTCAGGGGAGTATGCTATGCTGTACCATGGATGGACAGCTGGTGCCTTGGACTTGAAAAAAGCGGTCATGGAATCCATGATTAGTATGAGACGAGCAGGAGCCGATATCATTATTACGTACTATACACCAAGATTACTGGACTGGTTGCAAGAACAATAGCTGTCAAAATAAAACATCATTTCTCTCTTAAATTTCTACCAATCCCACAACAACCAGGAGAATTTGTTGTGTTATGGATATTCCATCAATACTGATGGTTTAGAGGGTGACACATTAATGGAAGAGCATAGCTTCATTCACTTACAATATTGATATTATTAATACAATATTATCCTTCTATATTATTATTAATAATTTTATAATGGACACTTATACCACACTCGACTGGTAATTAACCAACACAACAAAACTAAAAACTATGGCCCTGTCAATGTTACCATCTTCTATTACACAAATGATTTGAAAGTACATTGTATCTGTCGATATCTGAGCTTATGGTCGATAATGATTGGACATCTGTGGTTTATATTGGAACACCAATGCCCCAAGTTTTATTAAAATCTGATGAGTTTATTGAGATATCAGAGGAAAGGACATGCATATATACAGACAAATAAATATTGGATCATTGTTGAAGCTTTGTTTATCTGCAATTGTTTAACCTTTTCACCACCGGACTTTATCACCAAAATTTTCCTGCACCTTTTTTTCTCATATTATTCAATATTCCAGGAAAAGAACCCTAACTTTTGAGCCAACAGAAAAATTTTATTCAATTTTCTCCCAATCTTCTTAAGGAAATTGAAGACTATTAACAGGATCATTTTGTGAATTTGTTTTTCTTGATCAACTAAATGCTACGGTAGTTACAACTATGGTTCATCCTGGGCAGGTTAAATTGCCCTCAATGCTTTATGACTCTTAGGGGGGGGGGGGGGGCAGATGTTTGACTATATCATGCTTTTTTAGCTCCGCTGTCGACTTTGTCAAGCGGGGCTTATCATACGAGTGATTGTCCATTGTTTCAAGATTAAGATGAATATTTTCGACTTCTTGATCAAAATCGTAAGTCCAATTGCTTTGATATTACAGGTAAATATTAGTACTATATGTGGTCCTCTCTCAGATGTTTATTTCATGATGATTTCTTCAATTCGTTAATTTTAGTGAATATTTTTGGTAAAAGTGATATTTTCGACTTCTTGTTGAAAACCAATTGCTTTGATATTACATATGTAAGTACTACATGTGGACCTCTCTCAGATTTGTTCATTTCATGATGAAATCTTTAAATCCCTAATTTAAGTGAATATTTTTGTAATTTTCGGTAAAAAGTGATATTTTCAACTTCTTGTTGAAAACAGCTAGTTCGATTACTTTGATACTATACATATTGTTCATTTTTGCTGGGAAAGGATTGACCAGCTTTGTTATTAGTTCAAGAAAATTGTTCAGCTTGGAATGTGTCTGAATCCCTCATTAGTATGCAAGAATGTAGGAATGTACCAAGAAAATTGTTTTTCTGGAGTAAATTGTGGTGTATTTTACTTAGGGAACTGATCATTACCACCCAGCCGGTTTCCTGTGAGTTTGACTCGGTTTACCGTACCGGTCGTTGCTTTACCGTACCGGTCGTTGCTTTACCGTACCGGTCGTTGCTTTACCGTACCGACCGTTGCTTTACCGTACCGACCGTTGCGTTACCGTACCGGCCGGACAATTACCGTACTGATAGGACCAATACCGACTATTTATCACCTTCGATTAATGAATGCATGGTAAACAAAGCCCCGGTAACTGATCGGCGCCCTGCCGGTAACCGTGAGTCATGCATGAATTAATTGGGCATTTTGCAAACAATAAGAATTTTTTTTCACCCACCCATTGAAAGTGAATAATTTGAAAAGGACATGACTTGTACAACAGAGTGTTACGTCCCAGTCGACTAGAGGACTCGATGGGTTAATTATTTGTTTATATTTGTCAGTAGCTCACACAGTGGAAAGAAAGTCGGACAAACGTCGAAATACAAATAAATAAATTAAATAAAAAAGTCTTTCTGAAATTTCATGTTTTTTTTCAATATATGTGTGTTATTCACATATTCATGATCGCCTGTAACGCTATAAAACGACAGTCCTACATCGTAGCTTACCCACGACGTTGAATAAAACGTCTCAACCTGTCGCATGAATTCGATGATACTTGCATAATGTGTCAGCGTGACTCGCTTGGCCGAGCTCACATGTATTTAAATTCGGGCTTGGGCGTTCGAAAATCTGTTTTGATACTTTGTTGACAATAACACGCGCAACGCGTGCACGTAGTCCAGATAAAATTCAAGTGCGTAAAACGGAATTTGACCTTGCTCTAGGTCAACATTTTTCTATTGCTTTTCGACCTCATTTTGTGAGTTTGCTTATGGAATTGTCCAAACATATTTACCCGATATTTACACACCTCCTCCAACAATCCCCAATGTAACTTTATTATAACAAAACAGAGTGTGCAAGTGTGCCGGTATATCTCTTTTTGGAACATGTGATTGGCCCTGAAAAGGGCTGTTTGGTTTGGGGCAGAATACGATTTAGACTGGAAAGGTCGGGACTTTTTTTTGTTTTACAAAAAAAATATAATTACAGCCAATACAAAGTCAGCTTGGACATTCAGTTGCGAGACATAACAAAATAAACGGTGCCAGCGATAGATTTTGCGAATGAAAGAACAAACTAAACGCAATCAAAGGCGCCGACCACTCGCGTTGGAAATAAACTAATAAAACGCGTTGCGACGAGAAATTTCGTCTGCATCTATCATTCACGCAAACGCACACACACATGCTATTTTCGTATGTTGAATACGTTGGCAACGTCGTCAAATATTTAGCCCAATCACTGAATAAAAAAACATCCAAGCACACGTGCACTGGCGCCAGATAAAGTGAAAAAATGAAAACAAAATTACGTCTGCACTGTGCATTTTTAACAATAACCAAAACCATTAGGTTACATGCCAAAACTACCGACTCAGGATTCATCATACACAAATATAGCCACTTTCATGGAACTGTTATTTTTGTAACCCACTTTGTCGGCTCAGTTGATTTGGGAGCACTGATCCCAATTTAAAAAAAATAAAAATATCGTATAAAATAAAGACGCAGTTCCGTCTGTAGTCGTATCCAACAGTTCACATGGACGTACTGGGAGCTCCATGGTCTCAAAAAAATCATGTGTAGCATTATCACGCGCAACTTGAATGTAAATATTATGCAATAATAATGGTAAAGTTTAATCTCTGACAAATAAAAAGACGCAACAAATTGACCTGGTGGTGTATTTGACCTCGAAAGCTACTGCATAGCAAACATGAACAAAATGATTTATAAACAGACTATAACTACAAACTAAACAAATTCTACTCAAATTAATTCTACAGTTTTGCTTTCTCAGGCGATCCTGTGCATAAAACTGAAATTTAAACAGGTCGGCATTTTACCGGTAAACCGGAAAATCAATGCATAAATTAACTTGTCAGAAGTGTGAATTGCCTCCTGCCAGTACGGTAACGGCCTTGCCGGTACGGCTAATGACCTTCGGGTACGGTAAAGCAGCGGCCGGTACGGTAAAGCAGCGGCCGGTACGGTAAAGCAACGGCCGGTACGGTAAAGAAACGCATGCCGCAGGAGACTCACAGGAAACCGGCTTGGTGGTAATGATCAGTTCCCTTATGAATGGTCAAAAAGTGTATGGAGATTTTATGAAAATGTGTGGATGTTAACAGAATGATGTCATTTGGTCACAGTTGCGCAATAAATGGACTATTTTGGGCGTAGCTATAAAATGTGTCACCAAAGTACACGCACGTGTGCATGGATTCCAATAGTTTGTGCTGTGAAGGAACTCCATTAGAAAATAAGTATTGTGTAATTTGTAACTGAATATATTCAAATAGATTTATGTTTATGAATCTTGTTTCTTTTCAAAGTGTATTTATATAATAAATGTTTTTTATACTTTTTCGATGGATTGAATTTACAAATGATGAATTATTTTGTCATACCATCACTCGATTTATGTATTACGAATTTCTGATAGTTTAGGCTGTGTTCTTGCAAACGGGAAGACATTTACTGGTGTACAGTGGACATCGATAAAAGCGAACGTATTTCGAAAGTTGTGAAATCATGGTATTGTTTTTGTTTTGGCATTATACAACTTGCAGTTCCCTTTTGATGGATTTTGTGTGACTGGCCGTGTTATCGAACTGTAGTATTATGTAAATCTGCCTCGGGGGGGGGGGAATCTGCAAGCAAAGTTTAAATTGCCATTTTCTAATGATATCTTCTGTTCTTTAATTGAAATGTGCATTGCTAACAGCGGAGCTATCTCAGCCGACAGGCTGCATAATATTGTCAGTCTGGTGTATACAGATGGCTACGACAGTTTGCCCCTTATTATTGTCCAATATACATCTTTAACAGTTTTACATATCACGAATACATGCAATACTACCTTTGTGTCATATCAATTAGCGTATATTTATGCTAAGAGGTGGACCATGAGAAACTGAGAGGGGTAAATGGCAGAATCAAACAAAAAAATTGTACAGGAAAAACATTCTGCACGTCTATTTCTTGGGGAAATGTTACACAGAGAGGACATAAAAATTACAGCGATTCATCATGGGGGGGGGGGGTATTTTGCAGTTTTTCTCCCATAACCCCCCACCCCCCAAAAAAACAACAACATCTACATATTAGAAATTTGGTCTAGCTGCCTATGCATATTGCAAGGATTGAACACAAAATTAGGTAAAAATGCAGCAAATGGTTCTTTAATTATTATCTTACAGGTTTTCATAAAAAATGAACAAAGTTAAAATACCTTTACCTTGGGTAAAATATTATGGAATAGTATTTCATGAAGTTTTTACCTAAATCTGAATTACACAATGTGATCAAAAATAAAAATCTCAAAACAAGTTCATTTGTTAAAATGAATGTTTATTTTAAACAAATACATGTGGTAACATGCTACAATTATGTATAAACTCATTTAGCCTACACTATATAACATTTACCATACCTGCTTCTCAGAAAAAAAAAATTATACTTCCTGGTATACTTTCACATAATGAACAAACTTCATTTTCATGAGCAATGCCTTCTAAAATTATTGGTGCAAGGTAATGCCTGCAGAGGGGCTTTGTAATCAATGTCCAACGAGGAAAATCACTTTGATATTTTCATCAACTTCCTTGATATTGTAACATGCATACAAATTCTATGACGTACTTTGTTACATATTCAGATATTTACAAACGTTACCAATCTCAATCTCGTTACCAATTTGTTGACCATACAAAAAAAATGAGAGAATTAAGCAAGATTTAGTCAGAATTTACAAAATTTCCAAGTATGAGTTTAGAATTGCCCGTATATGCAACACATTACCATGGAAAAAAATCAAATTGGCAGCCATTTTTGCAGACAAAAGAAAGCACTTGCATATTGAATGTTTAAGGGTACATCAATTTAGGTAGGAAATATTTGAACTTCAACTTAAGAACATGCAATAATGGATGGTTTGATCAAATGTTATAAGCTTGACCATCTGAAATTCTGGCTGTAGAATTGAGTGTTATTGGTTCATTTATTTTACTGTTTCATTTATTCTATTCCATTTTATTCCAGGGAGGTTCATTTGAAAAGCTCACTCTGATGAGTCTTATCCAGCAACAATGTTTACATAGCAACCAATTTTACAGGAATGCTAAAATATTATCTTGTGCATATACAGTTACTGTAAAAGGGTTAATTTCTCACTGGGTTTTAATTTTGCTTATTTCGCTGACTGGAAAATGCGCTAAATTAAAACCCACTGAATATGTAAAATTGAGCATAGAACACATTATCTAAATGATAAAACCGTGAATTTAAAACCCACTGAATATGCCTGAAATGGTAAATCAGCGGAATTTAAACCCAGTGAAAATTAGTCATTTTACAGTATATCAAATGCAACAGATACAGAGTTAGAAACTGAAATCCATGACAAGATTTTAGGTTGTCTATGGAAACAATCAAGATTTAACTACTTCATTTGGTTTATGACATGGACTTTCAACACCATATAGCAGAGAATACAAGTTTCAGCTGGAAAGGACGACTTCATCAATGTTTGATTTCTGGTCAATGGCACTTGCAATTAAAAAAAACAAACATATAACATACAAATATAAATCTAAAAAAAATAAATATGACTACCGTACCAGTATACTCTCTACAGTATGCAAAAAGATATATATAATATTTATATAAAAACATTTACAAAAATACATTCAATAGTTACAGCAAAGGCGTGTTCACATCACACCAACAGCTATAAAACCTTGGTATTATTGATCCTTATTTCATAGCCAGCAAAGTAGTTCGAATACTGTGAAATACTTCATTTTAGCTGGAATTAATTTTCGCTGAAAAGACTTTGGGTGTTTTGTATGGAATTTATTTTCACTGATTTTTGACGAGTTGAAAGTGAAGTATGGAAAAAAGGTACAATGTAGATTCCCTAGATTTTATTTTCACTGAATCATTCCTTCAGTGAAAATTAATTCCAAGCGAAAATAAAGCATTTTACAGTAATTCTAATTATTTGTGTTTTCTATGTGGGTTTTTTTAAAATTAATTTAAATTAGATTTATTTCTCAATTGTGAGAATTTGTAGTAGTGGGCACTGATCTGACTTGTATTGCATGCTAATGATTCTAAACAATGTACAGACTGGCACCGTTTTTTTTTTCAAGATATGAAAGAACCAGACGGTTGAAAAAGACACTGAAATGATAAAGAGGTTTCATGTCCTGTGATATCACATGACTTCATGCTCTATTCTGATTGGTCAGTGAATTATACTCTTACTAATAACGACAATAGAATAGACATTTGGTTTAAAAGTTATCAGTGTTCATCATACAGTACAATTTTTTAGATTTGAAAGAACAAACCGTAAACATAAAACATGTGCAAAAATAGACCCATGGTATATGGTGCACCACAATTATGTCATGATTTTTGTTGATTTTGAAAAATGACCATCATAACACTGAAAATCGAGAGGAACTTTAACCTTTTGAATGTTTATTTTTACGTACCGTAAAATCTGTATTAGAAGCCGCATCCCTAATAGAAGTCGCACCCATTCTTTTTGAATAATTGAGAACCAAAAATTCATCATTTCTCATATGTGTAGATGCTCTAATAGAAGCCGCATTCCCTTTGTTGCATTGTACCATTTTAATAGAAGCCTCGGCTTCTAATACAGATTTTACAGTACTTTTCAAAAACTTTGTTAATTTTGGACCGGATGGACATAATCCATTGTCTATAAATCTTCAACAAAGCTTGAAAAAATTATTTGGTGAATGGTGACAAAGTTGATTTTTGTGGTCAAATGGTTCATTTTGAACTTGATGAATAATTCTTATTTATGGTGGATTTGTGACACAAAAACTCAAGCATGATAAAAACGATGCCAAAAATAGGCTTTCTGAAACCCAGACAGTTAGACTGTACCCCAGACCATTCGTCCCGGTGTTATCGCTATCGCCACACGAGACTCCAGCTTGTCTCCTATACAATTTTCCTTCCGCCCACTTAATTTTAATATTCATATGACCTTTGCACTGACATCGATAGCCAATCGCATTCGACCGCGGACGTCACTCTAAATAAACAACTGAATAAATTAATATACCATATTTGGAAGATAGCGGGTAAATTCAACGTTGTTGGTGTGTTCCTTCGGGTTCCGAAGTCGCACGAAACGACTTCATGTTCCGTTATCTTTCGCAAGTAAAACAGGTCGATATGTATTAAACATGGCATTTGTTTTCTTGTTTTAACCCCCTTATTACGCAAGCTTCCGTCGAAGTGGTGTTTTTTTCGACGATTTGTGGCATGTTGCAAAACGAACGAAACATTGCGGCATTCTTAGCGGTGGATAAGGGATCGACTATGTCGTCACATTTATGTCTCGTTTGAAAGAGAATAAACAACCGCTCAGAAAAATATGTTGCTAATATTTAAGTGCGGTGCCTTGAAATCGCCTGCCCGACGTCCAAATTTCAAAAGGATGTTCGATTTGCAATGACGACCGTTCATATGTACTAGGCGACGTTACTAATTACTACTAGGGTCGGTGTTTGCATTAAGAATTATAGAACAAAAGATCAGCAAAGCGGTGCTTTTGTCGGCGATTTTGTCAAAGGGAATATTGATAAAATGTTGCAAAACAGAATCGCGAGTTGGGTGAAAAATTGCGCCGGCGGCATTCTCAGCGATGGCGACACCCGAGAAACATCGTGTCACGGTGCATTCGTGCATCAGTACACCGAAGAAATACATACATATTGTTGCGGACGACTATTGTAGACTGTGTTCGTGTAGTCTTCGAGTTTGTGGACAGTTAAAGTCGTGTGTGAATTTATTCAAGCCAGGAAAAGCAGGAGAGATAACTTATGGAAATCGTCTTTCCAATTTGATCCAGTGCGACGTTGTGAAAGGAGCGACTCTGTCGTCTCATCTATGTCTAGTTTGTAAGAGAAAGATTGATAGCGCAGAAAAATCCGCCAATAATGTAAAACAGTGGCGTGAAATTGTCAGTCATTCTAATATCTCCCAACCTGTGAACGAAAGGGTTAAGCGTGCTGCCTTGAAATCGCCTGCCAAAACTAAAATGGCGCGTGTCACGTGATTTTGTTTACTAAAGATAGCGTGGGCGTTTGATTGACACTCAACTCATTAGTATTCCACCAATCACAGCTACATCTACTTACTGGATGTGCGCAGTCAAATTGTATAGGAGACAAGCTGGAGTCTCGTGTGGCGATAGCGATAACACCGGGACGAATGGTCTGGGGTAGTTAGACTGCGATGGATCTGAACCCTGATCAAGTGTACTATGTCAGCTGATCTGTTCAGTTTTCAACTGTATTAAAAAGAACAATGTTGTCCATATATCAACTATCAAACAGAAAAAGTTCAAAATCAGAATATGTATGCACGATTTCGCTTGTTCACTTGGACAGACACGATGTGAAGACAGTACAGTACATTCACATGCAAAACAGTTTTGTTTTTCATGTTTGTTGGAAAAACATCCCAATATTCAGTGAGAACCAATTCAGCACAGGATTGGGAGGATAATTATTCGAGTTCTGATACTTCCAAGAACAGCGCCCTCACGTCCAGAATTGAAGCTAGCTCCAGGATCCATTTGTGTAAGTTGACATTTTCCAGGATGTCACATCCTTTCATCTCTGGATGGGATTGTGGGTAATATGTATCATCCTGTAAATAATGAGAGAATAATTGGAATCCAGATGTAACATCATAAAGAAGAAGAAAATAATCAAAACATAAGCAAACCTCATCAAAGGTTTTCCTAAAGTCATATCTGTAAATCTCAGCCAGTGACCTTAGCCCCCCATTTCTAACGTACCCAAGTACTGTAAAATTACTAATTTTCACTGGGTTTAAATTTCGCTGATTTACCATTTCAGGCATATTCAGTGGGTTTTAAATTCACGGTTTTATCATTTAGATAATGTGTTCTATGCTCCATTTTACATACCGTACTCGACCGCGTTAGCGCCCATGCCCTGGCAAGCGCCCACCCCCCACTTTTGCGCAATTTTTATATTTGGGGTCACATTCGGCAAAGCGCCCACCCCTTCAAAATGCAACTAATTTAAAACTTGGTCTTGCGTAACGAATATTGGTAATCGTTTTTATATGATACAGCGTGGATATCGGCCGCTGTGAACATGTTGTGAATGCGTAGAACACGGTAACCGTGCGTAAACTACGCTTCGACAATGACCTGTTAATACAAGTAAAATGCGGTAAATATTTCATGCCATATTCAGTTTACCTCTCAAAAATGGCTAGTTACTAGTTTTTTGGAAAAACCATGTCGTTTATTCGCTGAAATCAATTCCAACAGATCCTACTTCGACATCGATAATTCACTTCCGCATTGCGTTGCCGGAAAGTCTTCGGGAATTTCCAAAGAATTGCGTCAGTGCAACACAGCATTCTGATTGGTAAATAACCAACTTGACCCGTTAGGTCAAAGGATGCTGCTGCAGGTCAAATGCAAATGCATCATGGCGGAAAGTGATTTTCATCGAGAGTTTGCGTACGATCCAACACCTTCGTCAGTGGAGATAATATGACAATTTTGACTTCGACTGTGTTCCAACAGACTCAAATGTTTTTAATTTCATAAATTCTGGTGGTGCGTAATTAATATTGTAATAAAATGTGCATATTTTTTGTGATCATTTCTGTTTCTTCATTGTGAAAATCAATGACGACTCAACTAATTTCGTAATTTGATTTTCCCTCAAAGACGTAATCTGTCACTTGATGAATCAAATTTTTCATTTGCACTCTTTTTCGAGGGGGGTGCTCGGGTAAGCGCCCACCCCTAAAAAATCGTGATTATCTGAGTTGAGGCCCCTGGGCGCTAACGCGGTCGAGTACGGTATTCACTTGGTTTTAATTTAGCGCATTTTCCAGTCAGCAAAATAAGCAAAATTAAAACCCAGTGAATAGTTAACCCCTTTACAGTATGTGATAGATACTCACTTTAAATCCTCTGTGGTATTTGAGTGTTACATAACAGAAAACAAATCTGAGCATGAGAAGACGAAGGAATTCATCACCATAGAATTGCATATACGTATGATCTGAAAAGACAATGAACAATACTTTGTTACAATTGGTAATGTAATAAACTTTCAAGTTAATAAATAGAACAGGATTTAGTAATCACTTTATTCCTATAAAACTATCAGTACTATGGAACAAAGTAAGAGGTATGTCAAACTGTTCTGAAAAATATTACTTATTAACACATCTCACACATTCCACTCAAAGACATATTCTTTTATTTAAAGGGTGGTAGTTGTTATGTTGCGCTTGTGTGACATTTGTGTTGATAAACATTGATTTTCCCACAATCCAATGAGTTCTTCTAATGGTAATCACAAGTATGAGGTTTGACCTGGGGGCGATTTGCACTAATTACCGCCGGTGACTCCTTTGGTACCTTCCAATACACCTACAAAATACCTCGTAACGTCTCAGTTTGTACTCGTTGATCTGTGCAACAGCCAAAGTCGCCATCTTTGTTTATATGAGACCCATATATCTCGCGCATGCATGGCGAGACGACTACTGCCCTTTAACTTTTTAGAAAAGACAATAAAATCAGAGAATTTTAAAAAAACTCACCTAAACTCCTTGATTTTGAAATGAGTGTAGCAGTCTCTTGGGTTACCATAGTCACATGCTTTTGGCATTTCTCCCACAATGCAACTGGAATATCGCCAATGTCACACACATGACAAAATGCAGTGAGAGGGGAGTACATGAACAGGGTAAATAAATTGCCTTTTGTGTTTTGATCTTGTAAGTTCTTTGGCAGTTGAGTTGGTGACATCAGACACACTAATGGCTGACCAAACAGATTTGGAACATTCTAGAAAGATATAAAAAATAAAGAGAAAAATGTTGACTGGCACTTTTGCTCTGCATGACACCTGTGACAGTTAACCTTTTTACCACCAGACTTTCTCGCTCAAATTTGTCTTCACTTTTTTCTTATATTCTTCAATAATTCTGTAAATGTACCCTAATTTTGAAGCCAACAGACAAAATTTGAGTCAGTTTTCACTCAAAAAATTTGGCTATTTTTGTCCCAATCTTCTGAAGGAAGGTGCAGACTATTAACAGGATTACATTGTGAATTTGTGATAAAAAGAGGGAACTGGTGATGAAAAAGTTAAGGATGCCTATTGACACATACATTCACTGACATTTTTTCAATGATTTTGTTTTTTAAATACTGTAATTTTACTAGAGACACATTTTGGAGAATTTCATAAGTCAGTGAAACTCCCGAAATTCTGTAGCAGTGAAAGTTTCACTGGGGTCCTAAATAGACACATTCACCAATTTTTTCCTTCTTCAATTGCAAAAGATCACCCAAGGAAATTGAACAGTATACAGTGTTAGGCTCCCTACCGGTCATTACTCCAATGCAGCACAACATCCAATAAGATGACAGTGATTTTGACCTATGAACTACCGGTAACTCAAGATAATTCACTCACCTTAAAAACAACGCTATTAGTACTATCCACTACTAAGAACAAAGGTTTTCTTGAAAATGGGTACAAGTCTCCTGGATGTAAACTGAATGAAAGTAAATGAAATATATATATCAGTACAGTACAAATAATTTACCCTTTCACCGCCAGACTTTCCAGCCCTCATTTTTCTGCACTTTTTTTTTTATATTCTTCAATATTTCTGGAAATAAACCCTAATTTTGGAGCCCACTGAGTTAATTTCTGGTTTTTACTAAAAAAATATGGCTACTTTTTTTTGCAATCTTGAAGGAACTATAAACGGAACTATTTTGTGATTTTGTGATGAAAGAGGGAACTAGTAGTGGAAAGGTTAATGATAGCAGTGTAAAGTACAGATAGTTTGGAGTGTGTTACACAAAGTGGCTACATAACCTAAAGTTATAACCATTACAGAAACCAATTAAAGAACACTATGCACTGTGATTGACCCCGAAAATAATTCTTTGTTGTCTGAAACTACAAGGCTGCAATAAAGAAATCTTGACTCTAGAGGGCTGCAGTTATATATACCACGTTTATGTCTACAGTCGTTTCACAGTGATTTTATTA
The DNA here is from genome assembly GCF_978046115.1 of Saccoglossus kowalevskii. Taxonomy (NCBI): domain Eukaryota; kingdom Metazoa; phylum Hemichordata; class Enteropneusta; family Harrimaniidae; genus Saccoglossus; species Saccoglossus kowalevskii. The sequence continues at coordinate 10,851,995 of NC_140657.1, forward strand.
TATGACAAAAAAACTAAAAAAGTAGATCACATTGCCTCCAAATATAACTGTTATAATTGTCCTCAAATTGTTGCTTATTGTTCCAAATAGCCTCGTCTCATCAGCACAGTCTTGATGCATTTTTATTTTATCAAACATTCAAGAGTGACAAGTTTTGTATTTATATTTATTTTATTTATAGTTATGTAGCTTTCGAATTTCAGCCCACAATTTGTATATTGAGACAGGAAGAAGAGAAAATGTACGAAGAACAGATAGATTATGTAAATTCTGTAAGAATCTTGTTGAAGATGAGTTTCATTTCCTACTTTATTGTCCACAGTATTTGGATTTAAGAGAGAAATACATTCCACCATACTATTTTAATCACCCAGATCGTACAAAGTTTATACAGTTATTGAAAACCAACAACAAACAAATACAAAGGAACCTTGCACGCTTTTTGCGACACGCATTTTTAAGTAGGGGGAGTTGAGAAATAATTATTATCTATATTGATGATAAATATTTTATTTTCATTTGTTAAATATACTTTCTAGTGTTCAATAGAATTACTTTACATTTTCACATTTGTACATAAGGGTGGTGGCCAAAGTACTGAATAAAGTCTTATATATATATATATATATATATATATATATATATCACCCAAAAAATCAATCGTTACTTACCAATGCATTTCTTTAAGTAAGTGAGACCTTTTCATTTGTAATGGTTCACCTGGTTCACGTCTGTTATTAGTGACTACACCACCATAGTCATACGCTCCTTCATCCTCTGGTCTTTCTGATCCTGATGAGCCGTCCGCTGAGAGATATATAAGAAGAGCAGCATTGGGAGGTAACTCCTAGTGTGAATAAAAATCAAACAAAGCTTAGAAAGAACTTCTGTGTGCTGTACCATATGGTCTGTAGATTGTGTTTTACCATCCCCACAGCATGTGTATGCACCAAGTGTACGGTAAATTACTGGTAAGTGATTTTTGATAAATCATGATATTTCCTAATTTATTCAAATAAGGTCATTCATATGCATGAATTTCAACTCTAATCACATCCATATGGATTATACTGGAACATGATATACCACGTTTCAGTGAAATCTGAGTGGTAGTTGAAATAATTATGGAAAACCTAAATTTAATTAATTTATATACTAGTAGTTTATATTTATATAGCAATTAATATGCAACCCTAAATTGGTCACTTATGTGGATTATCCTGAAACACATATGTACAAAGTTTTATTGAAATTTGTTGAGTGGTTATTAAGAAAAAAAAAGAAGGGGGGGGGGGCGCAACTGCAAAGACGTCCACTGTGAGATTCACATATGGGCGACAACAAGAACATTGCTTTAACTATGACCTATCATTTACCAATCATTGAGCAACAACTTAATCAAAATAACCAGTAGGAAATTAGTATCAGTTTGAGCATTACAAAATCAACCTATCAAAAATTGGCGGGTTTGCTGCTATTTTGGTACTTTCGATTTTGAGGTGGTCACATTTGAAGTTTTCTGATTCTCACCATATGTGACATTACATATGCCTACAAAGTTGACTATTAGAAAGTCTGGAAAGAACAATAGGAGAAAAACTGTGTAAACTATTTATTTCCTTCATTTACTTTTGTGCTATATTTTTGTTTCCATGATGAATTTGCTGTTAAATATTGTATTTACACTACACATTTGTATCTGGAATAGTTTTTCAAAAATATTTAGGCATGCAAGATGTTTTTCTGTTGATAATCCCTGCATGATTTTTTTTCAAGAATGAATTTTTGTCTGTGCAAAATGTTTTTTCCCCAATTATGCCCCCCCTGAGTTTCTAATGGTCAACCCCTAGGTATATTGAATTTATAGATCGACAATTCACTAATAACCCAATAATATTATTCATACCTTGAATCCTGCTGAAAGGAAGGTAAAAAGCTGACCAAATGTGGGTTTATATAATAAATATTTATGTGGGTTTTCTCGCTTTCCTGTTCTGTCACCATTTTCCTGTAAATAGAAGATTATAGTTACTATTTATGATAAGTACTGGAATTATAATTCAATGTTGTCTTGATGTGAAATATTCAACAACTTCTAATATACACAGGACAATAAGCTTGTTAATAAGCCTGATAGTTGACCAAGTGGTACATATAATTTGCATATTAGTATTAGGCCATGCATACCACTGGTTGTTGACCAAGTGGTACATATAATTTGCATATTAGCATTAGGCCATGCATACCACTGGTTGTTGACCAAGTGGTACATATAATTTGCATATTAACATTAGGCTATACATACCACTGGTTGTTGACCAAGTGGTACATATAATTTGCATATTAGCATTAGGCCATGCATACCACTGATTGTTGACCAAGTGGTACATATAATTTGCATATGAACATTAGGACGCACATACCACTGCTTGCTGACCAAGTGGTACATATAATTTGCATATTAGTATTAGGCCATGCATACCACTGGTTGTTGACCAAGTGGTACATATAATTTGCATATTAACATTAGGACACACATACCACTGCTTGCTGACCAAGTGGTACATATAATTTGCATATTAGCATTAGGACACACATACCACTGCTTGCTGACCAAGTGGTACATATAATTTGCATATTAGCATTAGGCCATGCATACCACTGGTTGTTGACCAAGTGGTACATATAATTTGCATATTAGCATTAGGCCATGCATACCACTGGTTGTTGACCAAGTGGTACTTATAATTTGCATATTAACATTAGGACATACATACCACTGGTTGTTGACCAAGTGGTACATATAATTTGCATATTAGCATTAGGCCATGCATACAGTACTCATTCCGCCCAACCTCCCGCTTTTATCGCTTTTTTTCCGACCGCTTATCGCTTAATTTCCGACCGCTCGCTGCTTTCCGACCGGAAACCGACCGCTTTTTTTCCGCTCGCTCGCGTTCGCTTTTGTTCGCTCGCTCGCTCGCTTTTGTTCGCTCGCTCGCTCGCTCGCTCGCTTTTGTTCGCTCGCTCACTCCTGCTATGGCTGGCTTCAGAAACATCCGCTTGCCAGCCGACCGCTGGAGTAACAATGATCGTACATTGTATGTATCAACTTAAGTTTGTATTCGTAATAAATTTAGGTTTTAATGACGATTCAAAACACAACGCCTATTGCTTCTCTGTTTTGGAACAAAGACGCCTTCAAATCACTTGACACATTGTAACGTTTGCTACGCAAGTCGAGCTGTGACCTGTATTTACATATTTACGTCCTTGTGTGTGTAGTTCAAGCAGCTATATAACTAGTCAATCGCGATATGTATTGAGTACTAGTATTTGTGTGTTGTGTGTGTGTTTCTGTGTGTGATTTTGACTAAATTTATTCCGAACGGCGCTCAAAATAATTTGACACTTTGTTATTTTTGAACGCAACTCGCACTATGACCCTTACTCAATTTGCATAAGTAATACGAATGCTGTAGTTCAGAAAATCTATTGGTTAACTTTTGCTCGTGTCTGGGTGCGCAAAACAAAACTGCACATATAATTATCGCATAGCTGAATTTCTACAAATCAATTGGACTTAAACTACTAGTATAATGATTGTGACGATTAATCGCTTGTCTGAGTACATGCGGCGACGAATTATTGGATTGGCAGCAGCCGGACGAAAAATGAAAGAGATATCGGAACAGTTTTTGTTGAGGAAAACAAAACAAACGCAGCCAGTGATACATTTTGAAAACAAAAATACAAAATAATCGCAATCAGAGGCGCCGACCACGCGCGTTGGAAATAAATAAAACGTGTTGTGACAGTCTCACCAAACTCTTTCACTCGCACAATATAATTATGTTATTTCCCAAAGCACTTATATTTAATACATTGACGAAAAACACCGCAAGAAAAATGTAAATCAGGCTTGTAATTACTACTCGAACGCAATGTTGATCACTGTAAAAGTGGATAAATTCGAACCGTCATCAAATTCAAAATTCAAGCGATCTCGTTGAATGTCAAAAATAAACTCGATGTTTAGAAAGACAAAAACAACACCATATTAGAGTGCAAAAAAAGTTAGCAGCAAAGAACGAGAAGTGCATGTGGGAAAGCGATGAGTGAACTCGAGGAAAATTATGCTGATGTGAGAACAAGCCATATACTCGCGGAGTACTCGCTAAAACATCGAGAAAATGTGCCATTTCAAAGGGCACCCTTACAAATAATGTCTGCGATTGTGTGAACATGAAAACGTGCAAACAAGGAACAGAACTCGTGGTCCACAAGGAAACTTAGCGATGACGCAGTTAGATGTATACGGCTGTTGAAAACAGAGACTCCTTCGATCTCATATAAGCAGGTTCACGTGGATGTATCATTTTCAACTTTTACCAACAACGCTATGATAATAAAGACATTGTGAAATTCATTTGTTTTTATGTAGAAAAATACAGTAATTTTACCAAGTAAAATCATATTTATTAAAATTGTTGTTCATACACGAGTTGTCGAACACACTACATAGTTTGTAATTTCATCTAGCTCCTTTCAGTCACGATTCAAAACAAATAAAAGGCACAAATATAGATAATATAGCAAATTATTTTTTTCTGTAATATTCGTGTGTAATCAGTAATTATGAAAAAAAATTATGGGTACATATGAAATAGATTTCGTTATGAATTATTCTTAATATCAATTTCTAAATTATTTTGTCAAAATCAGTTTTTTTTCCAGGTTTTTTCCCCAAAACGAAAGAATTTCGTAATGTCGGGAACGAGAAGTTTTTTTCTTATTATTATTTTTTGGGAACGGAAAGTCTTTATCGTAGAGCTTCGCCTCGGTTGACAATGAGCTCTTCGGGTCGCTAAAACTGTATGTCCACTTCTGTTGGGGTGAACATTTGTATTATTATACTGAATAAATCTTAGAACAGAAATGGTGGCACTCAATTATGGCAATCTTCCAGCTCATCGTTAGAAAGATTTTAGGAGGCAAATTTAATCTTGAAGGATTGCAGGAAATTGACCCTTACCGATTCATATTTATGAATTAATCGGGATTCAGGTATCATAGTGTTTGTAACAGGAAGAAAAAAAACGCTTTCGCGTGGGATTTTTCATGCAAACATTGTGAATGGTTCCCCGACACTGATTCCTTTTTAACTTTAAATTTTTCTAAGACGCGGCAAACCCTGCTCATGACCGGAGACGTCGTCGAGATGCAGATGCGATTCCTCTTAGCAACGCGTTCTATTTATTTTCAAAGCGTGTGGTCGGCGCCTTTGATTGCGTTTATTTTGTTCTTTTATTCAGTGAACGTAATCTATCACTGGCAGCGTTTGTTTTTTCGCGTCTCACAACTTAATGTCCAAGCTGACTTTGTTTTGGCTGTAAGTGAACTACGTACAGCTCATGAAAGTATTTCGCCCAGAGTTCGCAAAAAAACGGAATACCCTGCAAAATTTGAATCCTTTATTTTATAACGAGACATTGGGCGCAAACATAAAAACCATAATTGTAATTCAACAGATTTATGTAACGTGTTAGTCCGCTTGCCAGCCGCCTAGTTAGAAAACGCGATCTCCAGTGAAGTCGGTGTCGACAACTTCGGACAAGTAAGATGGGCGCTGGCCGACATTACATTTGCAAGTATTGTATTTGTTTGACAAATTGTACACTACGGTCATTCTATAACAATCGATCAGTCGTTTTTTTCACAGTCTTACTATTCCTGCAGATATTCTTCAATTGTTATAGGTGCCACGGATTTTAACATAACTACAACTTGACCCGTGTTAAACCCAAACCATGCGTGCATGACAACCGTCACCCTACACACGGTTTAACTCAACGAATACCGTTCTCTACAGTAGACATTTTTCGCTCTCCACCAAAAATAGAATGGTTTTATTTCATATTAGTTGTGTCTGTGTCAGTGTCGTATTTGATTTCACATGTTTGGTTCGATCTTGTTTATGGTGTACATTATTATCACCAATTTTATATGGCCGTGTGATCCACCGTATTTTTTTCAACGGTCGTTCTATAAATTTCTAATTGTATTTATTCTTATTTTAACATCATAAAAACAAAAATGATACACTTGTACATGAAACAGTAGGTAATGAACTGTAAATGCGGGCGGTTGTGCTGTCAGGCGAGCGAGCGAGCGAGCGAGCGATTGCGCGAGCGGATACTTCCAGATTTGCGCGGTCGAAAAAAAAGCGGAAATTGCGCGGTCGGATTGAACAAAGCGAGCGAAAAAAAAGCGATCGAAATCCGGAAGCGGGCGGGAGGTTCGGCGAAATGAGTACTGTACCACTGGATGTTGACCAAGTGGTACATATAATTTGCATATTAGCATTAGGCCATGCATACCACTGGTTGTTGACCAAGTGATACATATAATTTGCATATTAACATTAGGTCACACATACCACTGCTTGCTGACCAAGTGGTACATATAATTTGCATATTAGCATTAGGCCATGCATACCACTGGTTGTTGACCAAGTGATACATATAATTTGCATATTAACATTAGGACACACATACCACTGCTTGCTGACCAAGTGGTAGATATAATTTGCATATTAGCATTAGGCCATGCATACCACTGGTTGTTGACCAAGTGGTACATATAATTTGCATATTAGCATTAGGCCATGCATACCACTGGTTATTGACCAAATGGTACATATAATTTGCATATTAACATTAGGACACACATACCACTGCTTGCTGACCAAGTGGTACATATAATTTGCATATTAGCATTAGGCCACGCATACCACTGGTCGTTGACAAAGTGGTACATATAATTTGCATATTAACATTAGGCCACACATACCACTGGTTGTTGACCAAGTGGTACATATAAGTTGCATATTAGCATTAGGCCATGCATACCACAGGTTGTTGACCAAGTGGTACATATAATTTGCATATTAGCATTAGACCATGCATACCACAGGTTGTTGACCAAGTGGTACATATAATTTGCATATTAGCATTAGGCAATGCATACCACTGGTTGTTGACCAAGTGGTACATATAATTTGCATATTAGCATTAGGCCATACATACCACTGGTTGTTGACCAAGTGGTACATATAATTTGCATATTAACATTATGCCACACATACCACTGGTTGTTGACCAAGTGGTACATATAATTTGCATATTAGCATTAGGCCATGCATACCACTGGTTGTTGACCAAGTGGTACATATAATTTGCATATGAACATTAGGACACACATACCACTGCTTGCTGACCAAGTGGTACATATAATTTGCATATTAGCATTAGGCCATGCATACCACTGGTTGTTGACCAAGTGGTACATATAATTTACATATTAGCATTAGGCCATGCATACCACTGGTTGTTGACCAAGTGGTACTTATAATTTGCATATTAACATTAGGACATACATACCACTGGTTGTTGACCAAGTGGTACATATAATTTGCATATTAGCATTAGGCCATGCATACCACTGGATGTTGACCAAGTGGTACATATAATTTGCATATTAGCATTAGGCCATGCATACCACTGGTTGTTGACCAAGTGATACATATAATTTGCATATTAACATTAGGTCACACATACCACTGCTTGCTGACCAAGTGGTACATATAATTTGCATATTAGCATTAGGCCATGCATACCACTGGTTGTTGACCAAGTGATACATATAATTTGCATATTAACATTAGGACACACATACCACTGCTTGCTGACCAAGTGGTAGATATAATTTGCATATTAGCATTAGGCCATGCATACCACTGGTTGTTGACCAAGTGGTACATATAATTTGCATATTAGCATTAGGCCATGCATACCACTGGTTATTGACCAAATGGTACATATAATTTGCATATTAACATTAGGACACACATACCACTGCTTGCTGACCAAGTGGTACATATAATTTGCATATTAGCATTAGGCCACGCATACCACTGGTCGTTGACAAAGTGGTACATATAATTTGCATATTAACATTAGGCCACACATACCACTGGTTGTTGACCAAGTGGTACATATAAGTTGCATATTAGCATTAGGCCATGCATACCACAGGTTGTTGACCAAGTGGTACATATAATTTGCATATTAGCATTAGACCATGCATACCACAGGTTGTTGACCAAGTGGTACATATAATTTGCATATTAGCATTAGGCAATGCATACCATTGGTTGTTGACCAAGTGGTACATATAATTTGCATATTAGCATTAGGCCATACATACCACTGGTTGTTGACCAAGTGGTACATATAATTTGCATATTAACATTATGCCACACATACCACTGGTTGTTGACCAAGTGGTACATATAATTTGCATATTAGCATTAGGCCATGCATACCACTGGTTGTTGACCAAGTGGTACATATAATTTGCATATGAACATTAGGACACACATACCACTGCTTGCTGACCAAGTGGTACATATAATTTGCATATTAGCATTAGGCCATGCATACCACTGGTTGTTGACCAAGTGGTACATATAATTTACATATTAGCATTAGGCCATGCATACCACTGGTTGTTGACCAAGTGGTACATATAATTTGCATATTAGCATTAGGCCATGCATACCACTGGTTGTTGACCAAGTGGTACATATAATTTGCATATTAGCATTAGGCCATGCATACCACTGGTTGTTGACCAAGTAGTACATATAATTTGCATATTAACATTAGGACACACATACCACTGCTTGCTGACCAAGTGGTACATATAATTTGCATATTAACATTAGGCCATACATACCACTGGTTGTTGACCAAGTAGTACATATAATTTGCATATTAACATTAGGCCATGCATACCACTGGTTGTTGACCAAGTGGTACATATAATTTGCATATTAACATTAGGCCATGCATACCACTGATTGTTGACCAAGTAGTACATATAATTTGCATATTAAAATTAGGCCATGCATACCACTGGTTGTTGACCAAGTAGTACATATAATTTGCATATTAACATTAGGCCATGCATACAATTGATTGTTGACCAAGTAGTACATATAATTTGCATATTAACATTAGGCCATGCATACCACTGGTTGTTGACCAAGTGGTACATATAATTTGCATATTAACATTAGGCCACATACCACTGGTTGTTGACCAAGTGGTACATATATAATTTGCATATTAACATTAGGCCATACATACCACTGGTTGTTGACCAAGTGGTACATATAATTTGCATATTAACATTAGGCCATACATACCACTGGTTGCTGACCAAGTGATACATATAATTTGCATATTAACATTAGGACACACATACCACTGCTTGCTGACCAAGTGATACATATAATTTGCATATTAACATTAGGCCATGCATACCACTGCTTGCTGACCAAGTGGTACATATAATTTGCATATTAACATTAGGCCATACATACCACTGATTGCTGACCAAGTAGTACATATAATTTGCATATTAACATTCGGCCATGCATACCACTGGTTGTTGACCAAGTGGTACATATAATTTGCATATTAACATTAGGCCACACATACCACTGGTTGTTGACCAAGTGGTACATATAATTTGCATATTAGCATTAGGCAATGCATACCACTGGTTGTTGACCAAGTGGTACATATAATTTGCATATTAACATTAGGCCATACATACCACTGGTTGTTGACCAAGTAGTACATATAATTTGCATATTAACATTAGGCCATGCATACCACTGGTTGTTGACCAAGTGGTACATATAATTTGCATATTAACATTAGGCCATGCATACCACTGATTGTTGACCAAGTAGTACATATAATTTGCATATTAAAATTAGGCCATGCATACCACTGGTTGTTGACCAAGTAGTACATATAATTTGCATATTAACATTAGGCCATGCATACAATTGATTGTTGACCAAGTAGTACATATAATTTGCATATTAACATTAGGCCATGCATACCACTGGTTGTTGACCAAGTGGTACATATAATTTGCATATTAACATTAGGCCACACATACCACTGGTTGACCAAGTGGTACATATAATTTGCATATTAATATTAGGCCATACATACCACTGGTTGTTGACCAAGTGGTACATATAATTTGCATATTAACATTAGGCCATGCATACCACTGGTTGTTGACCAAGTGGTACAAATAATTTGCATATTAATATTAGGCCATACATACCACTGGTTGTTGACCTGGTGCAGGTGATGAGTCGTTATGGTGGTGGTGATGATGGATGTCATCTCCCTTTGGTTCTCTTTCTAATGCCTGTAATATTCTGTACATGTCAAGGGTCAACTCACTGAATTTAATCTGTAAATAATAAATATTAGAAAATTCAAAATAACTTGAGAAGAAAATCTGAGGTTACTACAATAATCCTGCAAAGTATGCACAAAGACAGTGCAATGATTGTATAGACACATATCTTGTGATATACACCACAATTATACACCATTTCTCTCTGATAAGTTTAATAGATAAAATGGCAACGAAAAAATGGTTTACACTGTGCTAACGTTTGGGTTCATTAACAAAATTTTATTTCAAGCATACATTGTATCGCTTCTACGTCTAATGTAGACAAAGAAAAGTGTTTGATTGTGGTGTCAATAACCGGGAATGTGTTGGTGGCGTTGAATGTAAAAATGAACTGGAGCAGATATGTTTTGGAATGAATACAGATCAGCCTTTTAACAGAACAGTAAATTTTCAGCACAATATGTATAAAAGAATAAATAATCTTGTAATAGGTGAACATTTTAGACTGTAAAAGCCTTTAATGTGATTCCATTCTCATCAAAACATGTTTCTTCAATAAAATTTAATTACCTGTTATATCGATTAATACAATTAAATGAACAGTGTGTATAACACGCAATATAATTCACCTGGCATTTCAAGAAGTATTGTCCTAACAAATTAGATTACTCCTATCTACATTCAGTGAAAATAAAATACCTTTTTTCCTATATTTTTCATTAAACTTCAAAAATCAGTGAAAATAAATTCCATACAAAACACCAAAAAAAATCTATTCAGCGAATATTAAATCCAGCTAAAATAAAGTATTTTACAGTAAAACTCTTGAACAAGAGTTTTTTAAATTGTATCAAAGCATATATGCAAGACCGAATTTGATTTGTTAAAAAAACCTGTTAGCAAACAAGCTTATCTTTGATTGGTCTGATTGTTGGGTGTTAGGGTTGGATAGCCAATCAGACACAATGTTGTAAGTGTCTTTGCATTGACTTGAGTTTTCACTGCCAGTTAAATTATACTGTCTTTACTGCCAGATGTATAATCATAATAAGATGTTGTTACCTGTTCATTACAATTGCCAATGATCAGTGCTTCTTGTAATGTAAGATATACATGTTGTCCTCTGTCCAATGCCGGTACGCCATCTTTACTTAATCTATGTGTTAATACTAATGGTTTGGTATCTGTCTCTATGACATTAATTATCTGCTCTGCCTGCAATGTAAACACAATCACTGAATACGTTATTATAAGTCATTATCGTGAAATTGTTAAAATGACATATTTTTACTACTGTTTTGTAGTTGGGAGGGAACTGATTGTGAAAAGATTTAAAACAAAATTTAGGATTTAGTTTGATCATGGACACACGCCCATTATTACGTAGGTCATTTTTAGTGAAGTTATCTTATGCAGCAAGTATCACATGGTTTATATCAAAGATTAGTTTTTTTTTCATCTCACATCCCAAACCAAGCAATATTAAGGATGTGCAGCTCACACTTACAAGCATTAGGTATGTATTTGAATGTGATTAGTTCAAGCATTTCACAGATATGGCTGTGAAAAAGCACCATTGTAAACAAAATGGCTGCCAGCTTTCAAGATCCCTTACAAAAAATATGATGTGCATCAAGGATTCCTTAAATTCTAAATATGTACAAAATTTGAATGAAATCTTGACTATGGTGCATCGTTTTGCACTCCAAAGGCTGTCAGATGGCAATCTTGAAAGAGACAGTAAATGAAATGCGCATATTTTGTTTAACTTGTGCCAACCAAAGTACAAGCTGATAATACAAGCCAGTTAGAGTTATCAATGTAATCACAATAAGCATCTGTGCATTACATTCACCATTCATAACATAAACCAGCAGCATTGTTTTTATTTGTTGTTGAAATTTTGATCAATAAATATATTACTGATTATAAATCATGTCTACTTGGTCAAAATTAAACAAGGAAACTATAGAAAAAAACACAAAAACGTGCAAAATTTTGGCTGACTGGAAAAATATTGATATTCAAAGGGTTTATACAAAATGTTCAAATAAGCTTTAGTGGCTGTTGACACATAGCATTTCAAATTTCAAACAAACAATAATACTTAATGTATGTTGTATATATCACAAGGGACTTATATTGAACACAAGGCAATGACTGTGGTTACCGGGTATATATAGATGGTATACATACATCAATAAATGACCTGATTTCCCCGAGCACTAGCTGCCATTCCAACTGATCTTCTGGTTCATATAAACTAGTATACTCTTCTATTTGTTTATTTAATTCCTGTCATAAAAAGAAAATACAGCTAAATGACAAAGCACTCATTAACCACAACTGGTTGAGATAAGTTTTTGCTTAAAAATACATGTATCAGGAGTATGTCTGATAAACACAGGCATACAAAGTATGTCTTATAAATAAATCTGAGAGAGACCCATCAAAGGTACATTTTTATCATTGCGAGTATGAAAACCATACAGCTGAGAGTTTTTAAGAAGTTGAAAATGTAAAGTTGATGTGGCAAATCACGTGACAATAATACAAAAAGCTCTTCTCAACTTTGTTAACAGAAGAGAAGTAAAAACTCATTCAAAACATAATTTCTCACCCAATGAACGTTTGAATCTTACATTAATACTACAGTTGCATGTCTCTTGAAGCGTCATCTGCACATGCGCAGATTTAAGTCCAAAGCACTGAACAGCTATTAATAATTATGCAAGAAAATGAAAAAAACAAACTGATATCCAATGTACTGTCAGGAAAGGGAGAGAAGTGAGATTTCTTATAGGATTATTACCACCTCTAGGTATCATAATAAACAGAAATACCCATCACATTTATGTAATTTGTACTTGTTATGAAAGAAAACAGCAACACTGCGTAACATACCTGAATAAGTTCCCGTACTAGACTGATTTTTCTGAGTAGCAAACACACCACCACAAACCGTGCATAATATCTCAACTTCTTCACACAAAGTTCCGGCCTGAGTAATGAAAAAATACAACAAGAAGATTAGGAGTGAGCAATACGAGAACTACTTTCTCGTTAGAACAAGTGGTCGTCAAATAAATTGTGCATACATTCATTTATTCAAATTGATATATCATTTTCTGTCCACTGCAAAATGTGTTATGTGTGAAATCAAACGTGAAAACAAGACGCACAAAGGTCATTGCACATTTAATGTCAATACCCTCTGAAAGATCAGAATTTCGACATTCAAAGTTGAGAATCAAATCATTCTATTTTTGAATGTGCCTTTCACACATAGTGCGTCAATGAATTGAAAATCAATGATTGTACATAGAAAGTTTTTACTCATGACAGGTAAACATTGAACACAAATAAAGTAAACTCATCACCCGAATACACTGAACAATTTAAATACTCATGGAATGTATTTTTGTGGAATACTTCTTTTGAATGCACATAACTATCCTTACTTTTTCATATTACAAGAGATACAGCGCAGCTTCAATAATGAAAATGTATTTTTGCCCCCAGTGGTAGATACTGTAAATTCTTTTGAATGCACATAACTATCCGTACTTATTCATATTTCAAGAGATATATTGCAGCTTCAAAAATGAGAATGTATTTGTGGAATACTGCCCCCAGTGGTAGATACTGTAAATTCTTTTGAATGCACATAACTATCCTTACTTTTTCATATTACAAGAGATACAGCGCAGCTTCAATAATGAAAATGTATTTGTAGAATACTGCCCCCAGTGGTAGATACTGTAAATTCTTTTGAATGCACATAACTATCCGTACTTATTCATATTTCAAGAGATATATTGCAGCTTCAATAATGAGAATGTATTTGTAGAATACTGCCCCCAGTGGTAGATACTGTAAATTCTTTTGAATGCACATAACTATCCGTAGTTATTCATATTTCAAGAGATATATTGCAGCTTCAATAATGAGAATGTATTTGTAGAATACTGCCCCCAGTGGTAGATACTGTAAATTCTTTTGAATGCACATAACTATCCGTACTTATTCATATTTCAAGAGATACATTGCAGCTTCAATAATGAAAATGCATTTTTCTGGAATACTGCCTCTAGTGGTAGAAACTGTAAATTTTTTTGAATGCTTGTTTATATTTCAGGAGAGATTCATTGCGGCTTTAATAATAATGAGGAGAGAACTTACCCTTCTTTATTTGCTTTGGAATAATACGCTCTAGCACGGATTGCAGAATAGAATGAGAATGACTCATTCAAGTAGTTCGTTTCACTGGTGCGTAAACTAAAACCAATCAAAGACAACATGCATTAGTATATTAGATTTACTGCAAGACCCTGAGTGTCACAGCAGGAAAGCAGCAAAATGGTACTATTAGTAGGTTTATTCTGCTACCTGTTTCAGACACTTGCTCGGTATAGGTTTCACACTACAAATAGAATTTTAATCAAGGTGTGAGGTCACATACTTATAAATGTGCGCTATTTTGAAAACAGCTTTTTACAATGGATTTGTGAATGGAATTTTAGTGAAAATTGTTGATAACTTAGAGCAAGTATAGTGGCAATTCACTAAGTCGCGGGTGTCAGGATTCAAGCAAAAATCGTGATTTATTGAGGGTCGCGAGTTTTATAGAGCTTTATCAAGAGGGAACGGCCGAGAAGTATGTAAAGTCGCGACTTCATACGTCCACACCTCGGTGTCAAGCTTCCGTCACCTTTTGCATCTCAGTAATTGACAACCAGTAGGTGTTAAGTTGTCTTCTCCAGACCCTTAACAGCCAATTAAATACAAGATGTATGAAACATTAGTTCTTATACTTCAAAACTGTAACTGGCAAGGGGTCACTATATTAAGTTAGGTAAACTTTTCTAATATTACCAATGCCAATGTAGTTGAATCAACTTCATTTTTGTGACTTGATGTGATTTACTATTTGAATTTAAATACTAGACAAATCACTTTTTTAATTCATTCATTCATTTAGTGGTTCTACAATGTACTTGTATGAGTAAAATAGCCCAGCTGCAAAAATCAAATTGAATGCTTGCTGCATTATATATTGATTCAAATGATTTGAATTTGAACTTTTTTATACTTCAATGTTAAAATGCTAATCTTTCAAGATGGGAATATGGCATTGAGGTATTTTCACTTCATTAAAACTGACCATCATCAGATGTGTATATCACATCATTAAGCATGGAAATACCCCTTTATGCATTTGTTGAATCCAAGAAAATGTTCTACGTCACTGCGCCCATAATCAGATTGAAGCATGGATTTTAGTCTCAAAAACAGTCAACAAAATTAACCAGCAAAACCAAGCTGAACTTTTGTGAGTGCTGCCATTTTCAAGAAGTGTTGAAACAACAAGTCTTTACATTTGTGTGAAGTGAATATGAAGGAATATAATAAACTATGCTCCTACTTCTACAAAACTGAAAGGAAGACAATGGACTGTCTCAGAGATAAGAACCAACTTCCTCTGAAGGATGGTGTTCATCGAGCCAACACATTTGTGTTGATAAACAATCTAATGCACGCTTTTAATGGAAATCACAAGAACAAGTTTTGACCTTGGTGCGACATGAACTAATTAATGCCAGTGACTCCTTTGATACCTGGCTAAAGCTTGGTAATGCTTCAGTTTGTACTTGTGATCTGCGCAACAGGCAAAGTCGCCATCTTTGTTTATATGAGACCAATACATGTATCTTGTGCATGCGCAATGACCACCATCGTTTAATGTTTTTTTCACGACCAGAACCATCAGGATAGTTTTACAACAGAAGATAAGTCCAGCACAGAAAAATATGAACTCTTGAACCACGTCCATCCATTAAAATTGATAGAGTCTGTAAAGGTCTACCATACTTTCAGATTTTTTTAAAACATAGTTATCTCCTGTATGCCCCAAAGCAAAGATGTCATGTAATACATGTTATGTACTACAAGGAAACACAGTATGAGGAATGGAATTGGCGTACTTTAGCTCAATTAAAAATACAGGTAGGAGAGGATGAATGTGGGACAGCAATAATAAATCATGCCATTTGATACTAAAGTAAAAACTACATTTTTGTAATCATAATTAATTTCATCTACGTAGAATTATTATGCTCACAGTCCAAAATACTGCAAACGCATTGGATGTATATTAACCTTCTCACCACCACCAGTTACCTATTTTCATCACAAATTCATAAAATAGTTCTGTTTATAGTCTGCACAAAAATAGAAAAATTATTGTTTGTCTGAATGAGTAAAATCTGATAATTTACTGATACATGTATTTTGTCTGTTGGCTCCAAAATTATGGTTCATTTTCAGGAATATTGAAGAATATTAGAATAAAACTAAAGAAAAATTTGGGCAAAAAAGTCTGGTGGTGAAAAGGTTAACCCTGACAGCGCCTTATTACTACATGTACATGTATGAATGCAAAAGGGCATACATTAATTCAAAAAGTGACCAAAAATATTTTTTTTATTTTGTTTTTCCATATTCTATATATTCGAACACTAATGTTGATAATCTTCTTGAAATTCTCCATTTTGTCTACTGGCAAAAATTTCCCCTTGTTTGGATATCTCATAAAAGCACAGTACATAAATTGTGTACTGCCTATGACAGTATATGGGATAAACCAAAAATCCTGGAAGAAAAACTATGACTACAAATAAACAATCACTGTTAATGAATTAATACAGAGTTATAACTTGAATACTTTTGTCTATCAAATCAGAAGACTTCTACTAAAGGCCTAGGGACTACTGAATACTGTCTGATTTATCACCTGACGGATTTGTCTATTAGACAATTATCTAACACAACAAATCACTGTAGTATTCAGTGGTAATGACAAACTATTACTCTGTTTGTGTGCATTCCAACAAAAAATGCATGTCAGACACCCCAAGCAACTTACTTTTCCATTAGTCATAAAATTAAACAACCGGAGTATTATTAATATATTCACTTTTAAATTTTTAAGACAACTACAAAATGTAAACTACTACACTTGGTGCAACAAAGGCATTCCTTCATCTTTACAAGTATTTATGAATTTCAATGGCAGTTGAATCAAACAAGCCAATCAACAAGCACAGAGTGCAGCAACATCATTGGAAAACATTCCATTGTTATTCAATTGGTCAACATAAACCTTTTGTTTCAGTTTGAATCGTGAAATTTTTAAATATTTCTAAACATGAAAGGAATGCCTTTGTTGCACTGAAAGTACGAGTAAAACCCAAACCTTAGTTTCATGAACTTATTATACAGAGCCAATTTTGGTAACAAATCATGTAAACGATACAAGACTGATAACTAAAAAGCAAAAACTGTAATTCCCATCAAAATAACAAATCATTATTTCAGTATTAGTATAGGGATTCACAATCAGATTAAAGACTGATACATGTATGGAGGTTGCAGATTTTCTGCCCATGTAGGTTGCACTCCTAAAGGAAGCCAATTAAAGGAGATCAGACACACACATCAAAATATTTATTTAGTTTATAATGACACAATTGTGATAATTTTCTGATGCTTTCACTTGAGTGCAGTCAACTCAAAATACTTAAGGCAACAATTAGTTCACAAGGCACTTGGTCATTCTTACACGACTGGAATTATTCTGTGTAAACCCTGAATTAACAAGACATGAATGTCACAGTCCCCATCATTTAATTATAAAATGATACATAGAACATCTGCAAACAGGTGAATTATATGTGGGTACAACTCATCATAAAGTGATTTCCCTTAATCTAGTATTGTACTGATAACTAAAAACTTCCATTGACCAATGTCCAAAACCTCAGAGAACACAAGTGCAACCAAACTGTCTCATAAATAAATGAAAGAAACCGCATTCATAAATCTGAGTAAACCTTGATGTACCTTTAATAACAACTTGACTTCTTTGGTCTTTGTATATTACCAGGACCTGGGTTTGTTACAGTATCACCACTATAATTCCCATCAAAATGTAGCCCTGACCCCCCTCTACAGTTTTCACTGAGATTAGTAATAGTATCCTCTAGCTGCTGAAAACTGAAGCTATATTTATACCACATGTGTCAATGTGCTTGGCCAAGATTTATAAACAGTAACTGCAAAGTGTTTTCGCTGATATTCAACTTTGTGACCAGGTATTTCAGTAATGGCTCTTTATGATGGAATGCAATTTTTACAGTTTAAAGACACAATATACAACAACATTCCTGACCTCTTTTTTAAAGATTTCAGCGTTAATTTTTCATAAAACCAAACAAAAAACAAGCAGCCTCTCGGCTGAGATAGCTCCGCTGTTAGCAATGCACATTTCAATTAAAGAACAGAAGATATCATTAGAAAATGAACAATATGCATAGTATCAATGCAATGGGACTTGCAGTTTTCAACAAGAATTCAAAAATATCATTTTTCACCATAAATGATTGGGGTTTTTAACAAGAAGAAAATATCACTTTTTACCAAAAATGACAAAATATTCATCAAAATTAGAGAATTGAAAATATCATCATGAAATGAACAAATTTGAGAGTGGTCCATACGTAGTATCTATATATGTAATATCAAAGCAATTGGAATTGTCGTTTTTAACAAGAAGTCGAAAATAACACTTTTTACCAAAAATGACAAAAATATTCACCAAAATTAGAGAATTAAAGATATCATTACAAAGTGAACAAATCTGAGAGAGGTCCACATGTAGTACCTATATATGTAATATCAAAGCAATTGGACTTGCGGTTTCTAACAAGAAGTTGAAAATATCACTTTTTACCAAAAATGACAAAAATATTCACCAAAATTAGAAAATTAAAGATATCATTATGAAATGAACAAATTTGAGAGTGGTCCACATGTAGTACCTATATATGTATTATCAAAGCAATTGGACTTGTGGTTTTTAACAAGAAGTCAAAAATATCACTTTTTACCAAAAATGACAAAAATATTCACCAAAATTAGAGAATTAAAGATATCATTACAAAATGAACAAATCTGAGAGAGGTCCACATTTAGTACCTATATATGTAATATCAAAGCAATTGGACTTGCAGTTTTTAACAAGAAGTTGAAAATATCACTTTTTACCAAAAATATTCACCAAAATTAGAGAATTGAAGATATGATCATGAAATGAACAAATCTGAGAGAGGTCTACCCAAGGTACATATACACCAAGTATCAACGCATTCAGGCTTGTAGTTTTCAAGAAGAAGTCGAAAATGTAAAATATTGACACAGACGACAGACCACGGACGACGACAATCACTCATATGATAAGCTCCGCGCGACAAAGTCGACAGCGAAGCTAAAAACATGCTGCTCTCTTAATTGTTCTTATTGTAAATGTCAGTAGACAATCAGGCACAATCTTGTGATTACCTTTGCATTGATTCAGAATTTGTAGTGACATTTCTTGTTTTATCCTAATAGTAGTGTACTACCTTTGATACAGCACTAATTGCACATGGCTTTAACATAAAGTGCACAATATAGATAGCAAAGCCCAGTAGTCCTTTGCTGCAACACTGTTATTAATGAAACAGTTAATGGTTTTGTCAGGGCATGTCTACTCATGCGTTATCTTGCCAATCTGTGAGCTGTTCTCAGGAACTCATGCAGTTCAATTTCAGAACATTTTATATTAAGATGAAATGAAATAATCTGAAGCCTTGTTCACAGTCAAACAGAGGGTTTGACATATTTGTAAATATCCCTTATCAGTTGGCAAAACCTATGTTCTGTTCATTGTGGTTCATATTAAGCTTGGCATTTACACCTATTCACATACTATTGAGCACTGCTAGTGGAATTTTTTTTAAACTCAGAAATTTTGTTCACATATGATTATAGCGTTTAACACAGAAATAAAGGTCACACTGACCCTCTGACTCTGTTCTAAACAAGCTCAGGATGAGACTGGGTTAATCTGTTCACCTTATGAGTGCAACCACACACATGCTAACTGAAGAACTTTCAAACTGAAAGCAAAAATTAACTTTATTGTTTAAAAAAGGCATGTTCATAAAATATAATATAATATTGCCTCTTGGAGAAACAAACTGAATTCTCACATCAAGAAGTGGAGTAAATTCTTGAAATGAATTACCAGCATGTAGATAGCTTCACAAAGACCACTGTTATGGCCTTTTATTACATGTAATTAATTACCAGTTACACTGTAGCCTCGTTATAACCAATTCTTTGGGGGACATATAATTAGTTTGTTATAGTGAAATGTTCACTACATGTATAATGAACCACATAATACATTGGGTTTGTAGTGATCGGGAGACATGTTATGAATTCATTATATCAGGAAATTCATTATAAAGGTGTTCATTATATTGAGGTTACAGTGTATCTATATATGCTATATAAAGTTTGAAAGTATGCCCCAATAAAAAAGTTGTTTTAAATACAAAAAAAAGAACTTCCAAACTTACTAATAATGATAATACAGCTGTCCAATCTTGGAAGCGATTTCACCAATCTGCCACCTTTTTAAACCATATTTTGTGTCTAAAATTTGTCTGCAACAAAGCAAAAGAAAGAGCAATGTGTTAGTAATATTGATGCGTGTCATAAAAACAAGCTTTCTACACACCAGGATGTATACATGTATATTAGACACCAATTGATCATTGCAGTGTCCATGTAATACCAGGTAGGAATATGTGTCAGTCGGAATCTTTTATTTTAATATACAGTAGAACATGTGTATACATGTAGCAACCACCTAAAAGTACTTAAAGGGGAGCAGAGGTCTGGCTTTTGTCACACTGTACATGAAATTTGAGATTTATGAATGAATTCTGGTGATAAAAACAACTTGTATGTGCTGCAAAATGCCCTCAATATAAAATGGGCTGTGAAGTAGACGACAAACGGCCACTTTGCATGGCATTATTTGAATTAAACTTTTTTTTCTTATATTCTTTAATGAACCTTAATTTTGGAGACAAAACAGATAAAATTTGAGTCAATTTTCAGTTTTCACTAAATTTGTCTATTTTTGTCCTAATCTTCTGAAGGAAGATCAATATTTTATCTACGGATACAATGATTCAGGGATTATTTTAAACAAGGGAACAGGGACGCAGCGCCCTCATGCTATGGCCATGCACCCGTCACCCTGGGAAGCAGATCCTCTGGCAACTATAAAATTCTGATTGACCAGGGATCACATGTTGCCATAGTCTTCAACTGTGACCTGTCTGATAGTACCGGGTAATTTTGGTCCCAAGGAAGCTGTAGAATGCTCCATTTTAACTTAGAATTATCAAAAACTCCACACCCTGGTAGGGAGAACCCTATCTCCCCCACTTGGTGGCGCTGCTGAATTGCAGTGCTCTCTCTTGCAGTTTTTTCTAGAAAAACCCCTGATGATTGGTTCTCAGAAACAAGTCACTGTGTCTGCACACATGAAGAAAATGTATTAACTAGTGCAACATTCTATGTGCACAAATTTTTTTCCTCACTTATCTTTTAAAGCAAAAAAAACACGCAATCAGCCTTGTGCATAGAGGGCAGTACGATAGTGAATCACGATGTCTCGTTTAAAGTAGAATCTATATTCACACATAATTATAGTTAACAACCATGTGCAATCCGTGATGAGTGTACATTAAATTGATGCATTATACTTTATCAGAGGTGCATTACTTGGGGTTTGCAACTTGCATAGTACTGTATGGTGACATCATGTCAAGATCCCATTCAAGTCTCTTCTCGTAGATAGCGAGACTGAGGCTACGACCTTCTGACATGACGCATATCAATGTTCAAGGTTTGTAATGAAAAAAATAAACTTTTCTTGTCACTATCATAGTGAAAAATGTAATACATCGAAAATGTACAGAAAATATAGTTCTCGTAATCCGTCATATCGTGGGCAGCTATTTTGATCCACCTGGACATCCCAGTATCCTAGTTACCTCGGGCATGCGCATTTGCATTTTTTCTGAGTTGGAACGTTTATGCGAGAGCGAGATTGTGACGGGATCTTGGTATCATGTCACCGTAGTTACAAACCCCAAGTAATGTACCTCTGACTTTATCCAATGTAACCATTCTCATCATTCTAGTTGTGGTTTTCATATTCTAACAGTATATGTATATGTACTGAGAAAATCCTCTTTGATTTCACTGTTGTGTGGGCATGCAGCCATGCAGCACTGAATCAAGCCTGTAATATCTGGACAGACGTGACAACTATGCCTGACATTACAAATACAACAGCCTTACATGTACAGGTGTACATGTATGTCATCTGACACTGTCAAGCATCAGCATCCTGGAACCTACAATGACAGTTCAGTATACCTACAGGTAGCTCTTAAAGCGGGGGAGTCGTTACCTGCGCATGCGTCAGATGGCCATAGCATGTCATTTTTTACAAACAAGAGTTTACCCATGAGCCTTTGCATTTTTAGCCGCGTGTTGTTATCGTCGCTTAGGACTCAATTCCAGCACGTGCGCAGGTGACCACCCTCCTGCTTTAAGAGCAAAGTATACGACTGGTATAGCGCAAGTCACAATAATAGTAATTTGAGTTACATGTAAATTGAATGAAAGTCAGTTATTGGGTACAATACAGGTTGTGGTGTACCATAGATTCTAGCAAGCCCACCAGTGTCTGGAATAGCTGTGAATATCTTACATTCACAGTCTGTGTTATTGATTAGATGATAAACAAATAAAGTATGTTGCTAATATGAATATACTAATATACTAATTTTCTGATGAGAGTTAACCCTAGCCTGACATGTAGACATGAGTGGCGCCTTCACCGGCCGAACAGCATCAGACCTCACTAACGCCTGACAGAATACGGTAGTGTATGTCTCGTTGGCAAGATTGTGAATTCACAAAGTCCACACCTTCTTGCAATGAGTTTCAATGAATATTCATTTTGGTGGTCATGGTAACACCATCAATTAAAGTTGTGTTTGCATTGTCGGCGAAAAATACAGACTGTTTACAAGAAAATGATAAACATTAGGCGGAAATAAACTCTGCCTTGAATGGTTACTTTTTGATGGTACTAACTAATGTTCCTTCAATTTGATTGGTATCAACAAAAATTCGTTGAGGAAAGTGAAAAACTACTTCGCTCTGTCAGGCGTGTGTTGGGTTTGGAGCACCGCAGAGGGCGCAACCCACACGACCTTGTCACACTAAGTTAACTACTTCTAAATTTCAAAGTTAAGAGTGGGACATAAGCAAAAGGGTAGATGGATACCCAAGCTGCAAAGATTCATGATCTGTCCTATTAAATTGCGCTATACTATACCAGGAAGATTTATGCATGTGTCAGGTACATGTACTAATGATAACTCATCAGTATTCGTAGCAGGATTCCTTGCATTAACATTCAATGAGGAATTACAAATGCAATTGTGTATTCAGGTGTTGCTGCCAAGTATTTTGTAACAACAGAGAATACAAATATTTGCACTACAGAACCAGGTTTTATGTGAACAGCTGATTGCAGAATTATGTTTTACATACACAAGTTAAACACTATTATTCAGCTTTATTCAATAAAATTCAACTGATTCAAGATTTGCTTACTGATGATAAAATGAAAAATAACCAGTAATTGTAAAATGCACAGGTTATGCAATTAGTAATTTAAGTTATACTGTAAAATACTTTATTTTTGGTTGGAACTAATTTTCGCTATTTTCGCAGAAGGAATGATTCGGTGAAAATAAAATTCAGTGAATATACCCTTTTTCTATATTTCACATTCAACTCATCAGAAATCAGTGAAAATAAAATCCATAGAAAACACCCAAAAACGCTTTTCAGCGAAAATTAATTCCAGCTAAAATAAAGTATTTCACAGTACTTGAAAATACTTTTAATTAAACACTCCCCAAATCGAGTATGAACATTTTATAGAACCCAGAGGGAAGACACCCATTTAATAGAAGAGTCATATTAGTGCCATGCTATGTGCTGTTCCTACTCCTTTGGGAGACAGATAACAATCAACCACAGATGTGTATATCAGATTTCAAAATGATCTTTTGAGACTTGGGGTCATAAATCAGATTTTAAAAGCCAGATTTTCAAAATTGTTTCCTTGGCATATCTTATGATTTACATGTACCTTGCATGCTAATGTCATAAGAAGAGGATTATGATTTTAAGAAAATGCATAACACAAAATTATTGTGGTGGAAAAACAGTGAAGCAAAAATATCAAATTAAAAAAAACAAGTCAGAGATATGGCACGAGAACCACATTCATTAATACAAAATGGCCACCAGTCGGCCATTTTGAATCTTATCTGAAAAACAAAATTACTTGCACCAAGGTCCCATAATGTCTATGGTATATACCAAGTTTGAACAAAATCCATCTGTAAACAGCCGAGAAATGCTTGATTTTTGGGATTTTTTAGCACAAAAATGGCCGCCATTCGACCATCTTGAATCAGATCGTAAAACAAAATGATGTGCATCAAGGTCCTATAATGTCTAATGTATATACCAAGTTTGAACAAAATCCATTTGTAAACAGCCGAGAAATACTTGATTTTTGGGATTTTTTAGCACAAAAATGGCCGCCATTCGACCATCTTGAATCAGATCGTAAAACAAAATGATGTGCATCAAGGTCCTATAATGTCTAATGTATATACCAAGTTTGAACAAAATCCATCTATAAACAGCCGAGAAATGCTTGATTTTTAGGATTTTTTAGCACAAAAAATGGCCGCCATTCGACCATCTTGAATCAGATCGTAAAATAAAATGATGTGCATCAAGGTCCTATAATGTCTAATGTATATACCAAGTTTGAACAAAATCCATTTGTAAACAGCCGAGAAATACTTGATTTTAAGGATTTTTTAGCACCAAAATGGCCGCCATTCGACCATCTTGAATCAGATCGTGAAACAAATTGACGTGCATATGTATAATATCATGTATGATGTATGTGTGAAGTTTGATTGTGATTGATTCAGGCATTTCTAAGATACAGGTTTGGACGCACGCACAGACGCACGCACGCACACACAGAGGTCAAAACATAAGTCCCTGTTTTCGGAATTAGAGAATTGAAGATATCATTACAAAATGAACAAATCTGAGAGAGATCCACATGTAGTATCTATATATGTAATATCAAAGCAATTGGACTTGCAGTTTTTAACAAGAAGTCGAAAATATCACTTTTTACCAAAAATGACAAAAATATTCACCAAAATTAGAGAATTGAAGATATCATCATGAAATGAACAAATCTGAGAGAGGTCTACCCAAGGTACATTTGTACATATACACCAAGTATCAAAGCATTCAGGCTTGTAGTTTTCAAGAAGAAGTCGAAAAAGTAAAACATTGACACGGACGACGCCGGACAATCACTCATATGATAAGCTCCGCTCGACAAAATTTCAGTTTTCTTTTGAAAAACAATGATAATGTATTTTATGGTAGTCAGCTGATGAGGATGGACCAATCAAATCACAACACCTCAGACAGATGCAGTTTTGGATAATATCAAATAGCTTAAATATATAAATTAAACATTGCATATATAATTTAATTTAATTTAATAAATAATTTAAAATAATACAATTTACATGTATAATAATACAGTCCTGGAGTCCTGTGATAATTTAATCATACCAGTAATATCTAATATGTGTATAAATTAATAAATATTACACTTAGTTCTATTTGTGTACTTTGGAATTACTTTCACTTGGATTTTATTTTAACTTTTTTGTAAAGCAGCAAAACTAAAATTCAAGTAATTTGGGACAAACATATATGAAATAAATTACATGTGTCACCTTCATTTTTTTTTTCGAGAATAAATTCCAGGAACAATCGAGTAATCCACAGAAGTATATTTTAAATTTTTATGTTTTAAACTTTTTGCCAGATTTTTGAAAATTAGTCACGCAAAAACAAACCAATAAATACTCGTAATTCTTTTGTTTTGCATCGCATCATTAATATCAGAATTCCAAATTGAGATGGTATATGCCTTGAAATTAAGTCGTCTTACCTTTCCGAGGACAGATAACATACATTTTGTATGACACATTTTGACAGTACCAGAGCGATGAAACTTAAACAAATATTGGCTAAGATGTTATAGGGCTAATATTGGATGGAATGAAATATGCTGAGAGTGACTAAGCGATTGAGTAAGTGCTTTAGAAGTAAGAATAGCAATTAGGAGTGTTGTAGACACCATCCAGGGAATATGAAACAAATTGAATGAATCATAGTACATCTGTTATGTCATCAATCTTTGTTTCTTGGCAGTCACTATGGATTCATTTGTCTTCAGGTCCCCATATTGAGAGGCAGTGTCCTTCTAGCTCATAAGACAACACAATCATACCCAATATGGAGCACATTGTCCTCATATGGAGTGGTAGTATCCTTCTGGCTCATAAGAAAACACAATTGTGCCCAATATGGAACACATTACCCCCATATGAAGAGGCAGTGTCCTTCTGGCTCATAAGACAAAACAATCGTGCCCAATATGGAGTATAGTGTTCCCATATGGAGAGACAGTATTCTTCTAGTCCATAAGACAATATAATAGTGCCCAATATGGAGTACAGTGTTCCCATACGGATAAGACAGATAATCAGTCAAAGCATGTCAGAGATACATTTGTATGGCTCTAGAAGCCCAATCATTAAAACAAAATGGCCGCCAGTCAGCCATTTTGAATCCGATTTGAAAAATAAAATGATGTGCATCAGAAACCTGTATTGTCTAATGTATGTTATATTTAAGTTTGAACAAAATCCAACCATAAATGCTTGATATTTGATGATTTTTTAGCACGAAAATGGCCACCATTCGGCCATTTTGAATAGGATCGTCAAACCAATATATCTGTATATCTATGACATGATGTATAATGAATGTTTAAAATTTGAACATAATCAGTCAAAGAAAGTCAGAGATATGACATGAGAACCACATTCATTAAAACAAAATTGCCGCCAGTCGTCCATTTTGAATCTTATCTGAAAAACAAATTTAAATTATTTGCATCAAGGTACCATAATGTCTAATGTATATACCAAGTTTGAACAAAATCTATCTGTAAACAGCTGAGAAATGCTTGATTTTAATGATTTTTTAGCACAAAAATAGCCGCCATTTGGCCATCTTAAATCAGATCGTTGAACAAATTGATGTGCATATGTATAATATC
This sequence comes from Saccoglossus kowalevskii, assembly GCF_978046115.1. Classification (NCBI taxonomy): domain Eukaryota; kingdom Metazoa; phylum Hemichordata; class Enteropneusta; family Harrimaniidae; genus Saccoglossus; species Saccoglossus kowalevskii. Next base: position 10,879,515 of record NC_140657.1, read on the forward strand.
ATGTATGATGTATGTGTGAAGTTTGATTATGATTGGTCCAGGCATTTCTAAGATACAGGTCTGGACGCACACACGGAAGCACAGATGCACAAGGGTCAAAACATAAGTCCCCGTTTTCGGACTGCGTTCGAACGGGTACTAAATATGGAGTATTCTGTATTTCACAGGCAACCAATGGAGCTTAGCTTACAGCTGGACTCAAGAATGACTATGATTAGATACCCTGGATTGGAAATACTATACAATAAATAGTGCACAAATTAGGACTTCAGTTTTCCAGATAGAAACTTTCCAATTTGTGATATTCTGGAAAATTAAAGCAGATTTACATACAAGACTGACATGAGTGGCATAGACAGATGGTTGTAAAAATGCCTTGGAGATTACATACATTCCACTGATAGGTAACCAAAGTGTTGTCTACATTACTGTGGCCCCCAAACACCAAAACAGCAACATTGCCATCTAAGTCGCTAACTGGTTTCTTATGTGCGCCAGCAGATCATTACACCATTGGAAAAAGGTGGGTCAAACCAACCTCAACAGGAGACGTCAAACTAATGGTGAGGAACTCAGACACTTTGAATATAAATAGAAGATCACTATGTAGTTGCCTTTCAATTTCATTCATTCATTCATTCATGTAAATTGCTATATATTAAATGGCAGAGTAAACGAAATAAAATACTCAAAAAACAAAATGTACTCCACATTTTGGAATGTAGTCTCTGGTGTGTCTGGTACACGTCATAATGCTCGTAAATGCATGCATTTAGCTGAATTGCGCACACTCGTAAAAATTGTTTGAACTAACCAGTTCTAATTATGTAATGGACATGAGACGCGCAACAGCCTACATATAACAGACACAAGCAGCCAGTCAGCTGAATCAGCTGAGCTGATATTAGCTGATAAAGCCAAAAATTAACTAATCATTATGTAAAATAGGTAATTATTTTGCACAGTTTTTTACCCAAAACTAATTAAATCTGTTCAGAGTTCATTAGTTGAGAGCATCTATGTACCAAGTTTCATCAAAATCCAGTGAGTGGTTCTTTAGATATCAGTGGAACAGTTATGAAACAGCTAACAATTAGCTAATTATCAAGCAAATTAGGTAATTAATATGCAAGTATTTTTACCAAAATCTAATAAAATCTGCGCATTAGCCCAGAGCTATGCACCAAGTTTCATCAATAAACGATGTATGGTTCTTGAGATACAAACTGCATCAGTGGAACAGATGGACACACACACACACACGCACACACACACACACATACAGACACACCATGGAACTATAAACCTATAGTTCCATGGACACACTAACTGTAAAAGACTCCCATTGTGTGCTTCAAGTAAAAAAGAAGTTGAAAATTTAAAGTTTGTGCCGAAGGACAATGATTGACAATCAGTAATATAAATAGCTCTGCTCAACTCTGTTGACAGCGGGCTAAATACGCAACACAGTTTCAGTAAAAATCTCTCTGTGCATCAGTCAGACAAACAAGAAAGTTCATACATGTACAACTCAAATAACACTCATTAAAATTGCTTTACTCAGTTATGCAATATTATGAAATCAGAGATGCGAACATATTCCATTAATGTTACCATAGTTTTTGGGAATGAAAATACATTTCTCCATCACTGGTTGCCATAGAAACACACCTAACTGATTAGTAGATGCAAAGCTGCATGAATATAATAAATGTTTTATAGAATCTTTTCAAAGGATGATGCATAGATGGAGGTTTGTGAAATATTAAAACCTCTCCATTAAAAAAAACATAGGTCGAGATTGACAGAGAATTTTAAAACATTTTCCATTAAATCATTAAGTTTCAGAAAGGATAATGTTGGCTGATGGTTGTGCAAGTTCTTTAAAACGGTCAATTAAGACGTTATACATATATAATTTATCCAAAAGGTTAAACAAACTAATGCGATGTATGCTGTATTCAACTCCTTGACATTTATTTGACCTCTAACTTTTGATATTCAACCTTTTGACCTTTACCCTCCCCCAAACACCAAAGGCAAGTTTTGTTTCCCACACAAAATGAACCTGCATTATATTTCCATATTTTTTTCAAAAATTCAGACCAATTTACAACAAAATTAAAGAAAAATACAGAAATGTGTCCAAAATGTTAGTGGGAACACTTAAAAGGTTATGATTGAGAAAGCAGGACGTTGGCTACATCAATTTTTTAAAAGGTCAACTGAGAACTGATGCATAAAGAAAGAATTTATCTGACAGGTAAAAATAATTTATTTATCTCAGAATTGTGTGTTGTGATTTATATTGGAATATAAGGTGTAAGTTATTTAGTAGAACATTGTTTTTCAAATAAAACGATATAAATTAAAGTGCGAGTGAAATAACCTGAAAGAGTGATAGTACAGTGACAGCCAGTAATGAGAAAATTGGATTTTTATTTCCAAGTCGTATGTATTCATTTTATATTGATGTGTATAATGAACCATGGAATACATTAAGATAAACAACATGTATGTACTTTCACTGTTTGTATATTTTTGCCTGTATTTAGGGAAAAAAATCAAGGTATTCAGTATTTTTCTGAAAGAGATCACAATGAAAACACATATTGCAGGGTATTCACTGGCTCAAGTAAATTAGTTTTGAGGGAAAAAGAATGGTTAAAAAGCAATAACATTATTTATCTAAAAAGGATCAGAATGCAAACTTATTACACACGGTATTTCGGGTTCAAGTAAATTATTTTTGAGGGAAAAGAAATGGTTAAAAAGCAATAACATTATTTATCTAAAAAGGATCAGAATGCAAACTTATTACACACGGTATTTCGGGTTCAAGTAAATTATTTTTGAGGGAAAAGAAATGGTTAAAAAGCAATAACATTATTTATCTAAAAAGGATCAGAATGCAAACTTATTACACACAGTATTTCAGGCTATTCAGGTTCAAGTAAATTATTTTTGAGGGAAAAAGAATTGTTAAAAAGCAATAACATATTGCAAGTTTCAGGGATAAACTGACAATATTATAGTATGATCAGTGAAGGGTAAAATTTAATTAACATGTGTACACTGTATGTTTGTGATGTTGCACCCAAACATTATGACCCTAGCATGCATAAAGAGCCAGGTCTATCTACCTGCACCTAATTACATGCAATCTCTTCAACTCTGCACAGCATGACATTAGCACTAAGTATTTAAATACAGCTAATATTACAGTCTCTTGGGGAAAACGACAACTTGATCCATCAACTTCAACGCCATAATGAGATTCTATCCACGTTCGCTACTAAACGTGATATTTATACTAGTATTCAGCACAGCAAGACAAATATAAAGGAACTGACAATTTGAACACGGTAGGGAAAATTACCAAATGAATTTATTACAACAGAATGGTTCTAATAATATTTCCGATGGTAAAATAGAGAATAAACAAATTCTAGTTATGCGCATAAATCACTAACTCGATATAAATAGAAGTCAAAAGATTTGCATTAATTTGCATATTGAATGTTGATTTGCATATCACTATGGAAACAAGACATGTGTATCTTTACTGACATCAAATGATATGGCATACAACAAAGGAATATTTTTTTGTTTTGAAACATTTAAGTTGGAGAGCTGAATTCATATCATCGCAGTATATTGAGCAGACCCCCCAAATCTGCTTCCCTGGCTGCAATATTAGAGAGGAAACTTCCTTAAAGTAAAAGAATTGATGACAAACTGATACACTATTTCTGAAAATCAGAGTAGTTATGAGTTATATTGCCACTAGAGTGTGCTAGAGAAGCCTCTAGAGGAAGATACAGTCAAATTAAATGGAAGAGCACATGTACATATACTTTTCCAGCGGTTGATGCAATTAGTGAATGATTTAGTTTATCTCTCTAGTGGCCAACAGAGTATCTTCTATTGGTGGATGAAGCATTCTATGGTTCTAGTGACCAACCAAGCTATTTCTAGTGGCTGTTGGAGCTCTCTCTCTCGGTTGATACAGCACCCTCTAGTTGCTCATTTTAGTAGTTGACAACTTTTTCCCAATAGGTGACGATTCCCTCTAGTGGAAGATAGAGCTCCCACTTGTGACAGACAAAGTCCCCTCTAGTGGCCAATCAACCTTTCTCTGATGAAACTCCCTCCATTGGTTAATAGAGCACCCTCCAGTAGCTCACTTTAGTGGTTGACCGCTTCTTCTAATATGCGACAAAGCTTCCTCTAAGTGGTCAACAAAGCTCTCTCTATTGACTGATAGAGCTGCCTTTATTGAATGATGGTAAGAGCTCCATCTATTGGCTGGAAGAGATCCCTCTAGTAGATTGTAGAGCTTCCACCAGTTGCTAACAAAGTTTCCTCTAGTGGCTGCTGAAGATCCCTCTAGAGGCTTGTCATGAGATACATGTATCCTTGTATGATATTGACATAAGCGAGACAGCCTAGAATCAGCTCAGTCAAATTCAATACAATTGTTGCATGCAGGGAATTCCCAATATAAAATTATGATAGACCTAGCTTAATACACTGATGACATTTTCAATCAATCAACCAACCAATCAAATTGTATGATTATATCAGACTATAGTATGATTCATTGACCATCATTTAGGGTGTTGTACAGCTGTACATGCAGGAGAGGTCTTACAGAGGTTTTACAGGAGAGGTCTTATAGAGGTCTTCTGGAAGAGGTCATATGGGAGTGGTCTTCCAAGAGAAGTCTTACGGCAGAGATCTTACGACAGAGTTCTTACGACAGAGTTCTTACGGCAGAGGTCTTCCAGCAGAGGTCTTCCAGCAGAGGACTTTCAGGAGGAGTCTTAGGGGAGGGGTCTTACGGGAGAGATCTTACAGGAGAAGTCTCACAAGAGAGATCTCACAGGAGAGGTTTTACAGGAGAGGTCTTAACAAGCTTTCAAAGAACTTGTAGTATTTATTCCATGATATTTCAAGCTATCAAAGGGGGTGCACATCTGCTTACAGTTTGCATTGAAGACACTTTGCCTTGAGTGCGAGTTTAATCTTGCATATGTTGCATGTTTATATGTTCGTAATTTTTCTGTGAAAAACATTCTTAGACTATATTTACAGACAGATACTCCCTACTGATGCTACATAACACACTTGAAAGTAGCTGAGCCTAACCTAAACTATTTGTTTACATTGCATGGCTATGAGCTAAAGTCTAAGTTCAACTTATACAGTATTCATTAAGGAAAACTATACCAACTACAGGTGCATATTAATCATTTTGATCATGACACTTTAAAAGTATGTTTTATCAGTGACCAGCATCATGCTCTCCAATGCACAAAGTTGTTACTAGCCACTAAGGAGTAGAGAGAGCTAATATAATTTAGATGGGGCTGACCTAGAAACTATGAGGACGGTCTGATCTACCAAGTTTGAATGAACACTAAATCTCAATTTACATTTACAAGTTTCATAAAACAAATTTGATGTCCTTGAAAATCAGAGAAAATAGATCATTAAAACCACAAATGACAAGTTATTACTCGGTGTGCTGAAAGCACTTGCTTCAAGACATGTCAATAACCTAAGAGAATTAAGATACTGTCATAGGCAAGATAATGAATGATACTTGAAATACAAATAAGATTATACGCTCTATCGCTGTTTCAAGATTTAATTCTCTAAAACTACTGTGGGCATTTATTATCAGATCAAACCTATGAAAACAAGTTGAAGGAAATACTCTTGATATTATACGTTCATGATAGGAAATATAAATGTTTAGCTTGGACATCCACCACTCTTAAAACAGTTATCTAGTACTGTTTTGACATTTCTGTAAACTGTGAAGTATTTTCACTTGGAATTTTATTTTGCTTCGAAGGGATAAATAAGTAAAAACAAAATGCAGTGAAAATACCTTTTTCCCCATATTTCACATTTAACTCATCAAAAATCAGGGACAACAAACTTCATACAAAACGTCTTTTCAGTGAAAATTAATTTCAGCTAAAACAAGTCATTGAAAATGACACAGTCCCTGTTAAGTTCTCTTTGTGCTCGTCATATTAAAGCGGAGGGGTTGTCGCGAGCGTGTCCTTGAAATTTGAGTTCCAAGTGGCGTATATTCTTGGATTGCAAACAGCAAGAGAGAAAGGTGTCAACAACAATTTGTTTTCAAGATTAGCATTTAAGGCCTTGATCATTTCTCACAATTTATACTCATTTTAGTGACCTTATTGCTGATCTCTCTGGAGACAGTGTTGTGTCTAATAAATACTTAATACTCATTTTACTATTGGGTTTAATATGCACACTGCCACTGGCTTGTCAATCCCAAATTACCACAAAATGATTGCAATTTTCACAATAATCAAATATACATGTACCTGCAAACTCATTGTGTTATTACAAATGGAATAATGTATTTACAGCTATAGAAGTGAACTAGGATGGACAATATGTCGGATATACAAAATGTAGGATGGACAATATGTCAGATATACACAATGTAGGATGGACAATATGTCAGATATACAAAATGTAGGATGGACAATATGTCAGATATACACAATGTAGGATGGACAATATGTCGGATATACAAAATGTAGGATGGACAATATAGAGGATATAGGATGGACAATATGGAGGATATAGGATGGACAATATAGAGGATATAGGATGGACAATATGGAAGATATAGGATGGACAATATGGAGGATATACAAAATGTAGGATGGACAATATGGCAGATATACAAAATGTAGGATGGACAATATAGAGGATATAGGATGGACAATATGGAGGATATAGGATGGACAATATGGAGGATATAGGATGGACAATATGTCGGATATACAAAATGTAGGATGGACAATATAGAGGATATAGGATGGACAATATGGAGGATATAGGATGGACAATATGAAGGATATAGGATGGACAATATGGAGGATATAGGATGGACAATATGGAGGATATACAAAATGTAGGATGGACAATATAGAGGATATACAAAATGTAGGATGGACAATATAGAGGATATACAAAATGTAGGATGGACAATATAGAGGATATACAAAATGTAGGATGGACAATATAGAGGATATATGATGGACAATATGGCAGATATAGGATAGACAATATGGCAGATATAGGATGAACAATATGGTGGATATACAAAATGTAGGATGACAATATAGAGGATGTAGGATGGACAATGGCAGATATAGGATGAACAATATGGTGGATATAGGATGAACAATAAGGTGGATATACAAAATGTAGGATGGACAATATAGAGGATGTAGGATGGACAATATGGCAGATATAGGATGGACAATACGGCGGATATAGAATGACAATATGGTGGATATTGGATTGACAATATGGAGAATATAGGATGGACAATGCGGCGGATATACAGTAGGATGGACAATACGGTGGATATACATGTAGGATGGAAAATACGGCGGATATAGGATGGACAATATGACAGATATAGGATGGACAATATGGTGAATATAGGATGGACAATACGGCGGATATAGGATGGACAATACGGCGGATATAGGATGGACAATACGGCGGATATAGGATGGACAATACGGCGGATATAGGATGGACAATATGGCAGACGAAACAACACAAATATTATATTTTTAGATGATTATAAAACCAAATATTTGCATTTGTTTTTCTGATATTTTACTTTAACCTTTTCACCAGCAGTTCCCTATTTTCTTCAAAAATGGTCCTGTTTATAGTCTACACTTTCTTTCAGAAGACTGGGACAAAAATAGCCAAATTTTTTGATTAAAAAATTGAACCAAATTTTGTCTTTTGGGTTTAAAATTAAGGTTTATTTTCAGAAATATTGAAGAATATAAGAAAAATTTGGACAAGAAAGTCTGGTGGTGAAAAGGTTAAGACCACTCAAACATGGTAGATGATCTACATGTGTAGGTAGATGTACATTTTCAATCACCAAGGCTCTTTTCAATACTTACTCTTTAGCAAGGGACCACAAAATCACAGTGAACATTTAATGTCAAGTACAGTTTTGTATACAATACACAGTAATCAGACTGCTCAGTAACTGCATAGAAACGACAAACGCCTCCAGGTTACAATTAATGATTATTCAGATATTGTTGAAGGTTGTAATCAGTGTACATGGATATCTACTGATTTGCATATCAGCCCAGGGAAGTATATCTTATAGTCCATCACATAGGCTTACGATCTGCGCTATGACTGGTTGGAAAGAACCAGTTATTCATAACAGAAGGTAAAATATAAACAGCATTTTTTGCTGCTTTATTAAATATACATACACATGTATCTGTGTCTGTTAATAAAACAACTAATGGGCAACATTGTCACAGCAAATCACAAATGCTGATTGGTGAACAGCATTTGCATGTATCACTATGCAATGAAATATACTCAATACAATACATTGTATCAAAAAAAAGATGCATGTATTTGCTCTAGTAGAAACATCTACATGTAAAACTAAAATTTTTACCACTGATACCCCTCTTATTATTTATAGTTTTGAATTTTATTATTATTAAACTTATTAGTATTACATGTAGTAAAAAAATTTAACACATTACATTTTACTTTTATACTTAACATAATATTTTCTCTATCTTTATTATTTCATTATTATTATTATTATACTTTGTTATACTTTTATTCTTACTGATAGAAATAATGTACTCTAAAGATGCAATAAATATTATTATTATATTTTTATTATATGTATGGAAAGTATAGTTATGTTATCATGATAGTTATGGTCAAAATAATTATTGCGCTTTTTAGTTTATTGTGATTTTATTGATGATGTGCGTTTAATAGAGGAAATATGGTATCTAGATATTTTGAAGAGCGCGAAGTAGAGCATATCGGCAAATGCCTTTGATGCCTCCTTGAATTTCAAGCCTCAGTGTTCCCATGTATGTTTCCCAGTCTTAGCAAATACACTGATGGGTCTTCTACCTACATGTAGTGATTCTACCATATGCTCCTAGTGTTACATGAAATGAGCCGCATTGTGTACATGCTGTTGCAAGTGATGCATATAATCACCTATAATCATTTAATATTATATCATATTGCAAATTAAGCCACTTAAAATATGAATATTTTGTAATCAGGTGGGAGCTACATGTAAATTTAGGGCTTGTCATATCACACACAAACATTCAAAATAACTATTTGTGAAACATAAAACCAGAACCAGCTTAAAATAAAGCCCTGTACAATAACCACAAAATTCAAACCCAGCTAAGAATAAATCCCTATACAATAACCACAAAAATAAAACCCAACTAAGAATAAATCCCTATACAATAACCACAAAAATAAAACGCAGCTAAGAATAAAGACCTACATGTATACAATAACCACAAAAACAAAACCCAGCTAAGAATAAATCCCTATACAATAACCACAAAAATAAAACGCAGCTAAGAATAAAGACCTACATGTATACAATAACCGCAAAAACAAAACCCAGCTAAGAATAAATCCCTATACAATAACCACAAAAATAAAACGCAGCTAAGAATAAAGACCTACATGTATACAATAACCGCAAAAACAAAACCCAGCTAAGAATAAATCCCTATACAATAACCACAAAAATAAAACGCAGCTAAGAATAAAGACCTACATGTATACAATAACCGCAAAAACAAAACCCAGCTAAGAATAAATCCCTATACAATAACCACAAAAATAAAACGCAGCTAAGAATAAAGACCTACATGTATACAATAACCGCAAAAACAAAACCCAGCTAAGAATACATCCCTATACAATAACCACAAAAATAAAACCCAGCTAAAAATAAAGCCCTATACAATAACCACAAAAAATAAAACCCAGCTAAGAAATCTAAGAAAGCTTAGAAAGAACTCCCGTGTGCTGAGAGTATTGAAGACACATTAAAAATTAATTAAAAATTACTTGTACTTGAGATATTGATGGAATAGCTGAAAACTAATAATGTAAATCAGGTAACTGATATGAACAGATTTGAGTGTAAAACTAATAAGGCCTGCATAATGTAATATGTATGTACCAAGTTTCATTGAAATGTGATTAGAACAAAAAACTATGAATTATTGTTAGAGAATTAATATGAACAAATTTCAACCCAAAATTAATCGGGCCTGTCTATTGTTTCAGAGCATTTATGTACCAAATTGAATTTCAAATGTGATGATCAGTAATTGAAATATCAGTGTTAATTAATTATTTTAATTAGGTGATTAATAAGCATGAATATTTACCAAAAACTAATTGGGTTTCTGTATAGTCCTAGGTTCATTGAAATGTGACAATGAATACTTTTTAATCAAAGAAAGCTTAGAAAGAACTTTTGTGCTGAGAGTATTGGAGACACATTAAAAAATAATTCAAAATTACTTGTACTTGTGATATTGATGGAAAAGCTGAAAACTAATTATGCAAATCAGGTAAATAATATGAACAGATTTGAGTGTAAATCTAATAAGGTCTGCACAGTGTAACATACCATCTATGTACCAAGTTTCATTGAAATGTGATGATTACTGCTTGAAATATCAAAAGCTGAAAATTAATCAATTATGCAAATTAGGTAATTAATATGTACTGATATTACCCTAAAAACTATCAGGTCTGTGCAGTGTCCTATGATATCTATGTACCAAGTTTTATTGAAATGTGATGATTAGTACTTGAGATATCAGTGAAAAAGCTCAAAACTGATTAATCATTATGCAAATTAGGTAATTAATATTGTACAGATTTTTACCCAAAACTAATCAAATCTGCACATTAGTTCAGAGCATCTATGTGCCAAGTTTCATCAAAATCCAATGTATGGTTCTTGAGATATCAGTGGAACAGACACACACAGACACACTAACTGCAAAGACTCCCTTTTTGTGCTTCGCACACGGGAGTCAAAAAGTCCTATACAATATCCACAAAAATAAAACCCAGCTAAGAATAAAGCCCTATACAATAACCACAAAAATAAAACCCAGCTAAGAATAAAGCCCTATACAATAATCACAAAAATAAAACCCAGCTAAGAATAAAGCCCTATACAGTAATTTGAATGAAGTTTGGCTGAGCAGGGGACTAATCAATAAATTATTTCATACCATGAAATGAACGACAAATTGGAATGATGAGTTTTGATTTGGTGAAGCATTGCCTTCATTACACAGATGAGTATAGCAGTTAATACAGCCAAGGGGTATACATGTCTTTTGGTTTCTTCAATCAACTTTTGATTTTCCTCAGAGACATTCTGTTGTCATCTGAGAGAAGTATCCACTATCTACTTCAAATAAATGAGGAGGAAGCGAGACTGAAATTTAAATTGAACCATGTACTGAGTGCATCAGTGTTCTCTCTGAACCTTAATTTTGCAAAAATTCATGTTTCTCAATAAAATTTGACAATCTGAGAAACATTGCATTTAATTTCATGCTTTTTGTATTCAAATACCTGATTCAAGGTGTTTTTTAATACATGAAATCACAACATAGTTCTCAGCGCTTAGGGTTTAGCCATTAGAAACTCGGTGGAAAGGGGTGGGTATAATTACTGTTCAAAATATTTAAAAAACATTTTTTTTACACACCCCCGCCCTGTGATTTTCATTATTTGATTTTTTTAAAGCTCTTTCCGGGCAGATTCTTCTTTTTTTCAAAAATCACCCCCCCAGTTTCTAATTATCAATCCCTTAGGGGGAACACTGATATGCATACAATTTAGCTGTAAAATGTTTACAGTTATCCCCATGTTTTACACATGGCAAGTCATCAAAATCATATTAATATTTTTAACGCATCTCACACAATTGCTTCTAAAAATAAATATGACACATCTCCATGGACTAAGTAACACTGGAAATTTCAGCCAGGAATTTTCTTACAATCATGGTTTTAGACACTTTGACACATCAATATACCACTCAAATACTAATAAATATACCAAATTATAATTTTCATGGAAAGAAAAGTGATTTACATTAAAAGAATAACACTCCATTCTTCATCTGATGACCCACTGACACCAATCAATAATAATTCAATCAAAACAGAATTTTCATATCACCAATAAAAGCAATTTCCTCTAACCTTGCGTCTATTATTGATTTTTGTACAGAAACCGTGAAAATCAGGCAAAGATAACGTTACAGTGAAATTTGATTACTGTTAACTGGTTACTGAGTTAATTTCAGTTATGTCTAACAAACTGATTTGAAAGTACGTTAGGTTGGAAATTTAATACATTATAAAATCTAGCTTCACTTCATAAATAAAATAAAACACTACTTTAATGTAACAGACAGAAATACTAATAAGATAGAATTAACTTGCTAGCAAAAATAAGAAATGTGCACAAGTTTACACACATATAAATTTACAACGATTTTATTTTTATCGAGATCAATCAATTGATGGTCAGTGTGTTTGCTCAGCATCAGGGAGATAGTGGATTCAACTCAGCTGTAGAAAATGATTACCGTCCACTTGTCTTGCTTGTATCATTCTTAGTTAAGGTAGGAAAATGACGTTGAGTCGGGGGGGGGGGTAAAGGTGTGCCTTTTATGTCACATTAGCGCAAGTTAAACAAATTATAGTATTCTTGTCACAATTACTAGTGGATTACGCGAGATATGTGGGATTAGTACAGGTGTCTGTGACCTGTAAGAGATTACTCAACAAAGCACTCGCATGCTGAAGAAAAAAAAATTGTTAGTATAAACTGTTGCTCTTCCCACCAATTAATAGGAGCTTATCTCTTGTATGTTTATATGGTTGGGGCCGAACAAAAGCCAAGTTCAGCCTGTTTGCGCGAAGCAGAACGGAACAGCTTCCTCAATCACATAAGAATCAATTTATTCTCAATATTTGATAATCTGTTTTGAATTTATATGGCAACACCTTCTTGATATTTATATCACCTAATGACCATCCCAATTTCTGGATTTTCTCTCATAACAGGACCTACATTCCTTGAAAAAAACAGGTACGCTCAGAGTAATAATGCAGCTGTATTAATTACCGCTAATGAACAACATTCATTTTCACTGCAATTCAATTAATCTAAAGTTTCTACAGAGAAATTACAGAGGATATCAACTCTTGTGATGCCATTATTTCAATAGAATGTAATGTCCGATCTGGGCTCAACCCCAAGAATTATTGGAAGTGAACTTGAGCTGACTCACGCTAAATGCATTTTACACAGTGGTTTTTTTGTCATTGGGCTCTGATAAAACACTGACATGTAAACAAGATACTGGTAAATGTTGAAAGGATGGTGGTCATTGTCAATGTGCTGTGTTTCATATGCGTCCTACGTGATGTATGTAAACAACATATGAAAAATATAATGTTTACACAAAATTAACCCATGTTGTGTCCCAATCTTCACCTTATAACTCATTGTGATATATGATAAAATCTAATGATTCTTTATCCACAATTCATTTATGTGATGCCTCATTATTAGTTTTAAAACCATACAATATAGAGCAAATTCAACATTTCAGATGGAGCCACAGCAACTTTTACAAAAAAAATGTGCTTGTGATGAACGCTATTATGTATTAGGAAATTCCTATCAGCAGAAATTAAATTCATTTTACATTTAAATGGGACATGTACTGAACACACGCATTTTTTACTGGCACTCTACCATCGCATTACATGGGACTGGTATTGGACACATGCCACATGTAACTGGATTTGCATTGCAACTTTCAAAGCATGAATGAACAAATATTAAATCCAGTGAAAACGCATTTTCGTGATTTGCATGTAAATTACCCACAAATCACTGATTAATACTAACACACACTACACACCAGATTGCAGTTTTCAGGAAATAATTCCACAATATGTACAACATATGTCATCAAATCTATAACATACGCACGACATAATCATAGTTCATAACTTCAGTTGTACGGTACTACAATTACTAAGATAAAGGGTTCACTGCTAAAAACTTAGGGGGTCTTTTTTTAAATCTGCACAGAAAAAAAATCTCCTACACAGACAGTGACAAAAAAATATAAATCTCACACTTTTGATACATGAAAGGCTATTTTTATATCAACTTTATTCATGGAGATAAAAATCTAGCCCAAAACTAAGTGAAAGAAAACATAATTCAGGCAGTTTTTCTACTATATCATCTCTAATAGAAGTAAGTAGTAAGCTGAACCATTAAAATATTACTTCTTTTGATCAGAGAAATAGCCAAGTGGTTTACGAAAGCACATATGATATATGATACCACCCCCGAGATTTGAATGGTCCACCCCTAACCTTCAATTATTATTCACACATATTAGTTGTGTTCACGTTACACGAAGTACGAGCTAAGATTTAAGCAGACCCAATTGCGTCCACGCACAGGGAGAGCCAGTCGTTAGCACGGGCTAAGAGGCGCTATTTCCGAACGAAAAATGGATGACACGCACAAGGTTCTATTTCTGCTGCTGACATGTTTCGTTCTAATTTTGAAGTGACATGCACAGGAACGCGAGAGAAGACGGACCCAACTTATTTGGATGCACAGAAACAGTATACAACGGCGTAACAGAATACATAGTTTTATTAATGCATGTTGTAAACAGCGAACCAAATTTATTTTATCTACGATTGAAGCTGCTGTACGCTCTACTACAGCGACCCGATCAGTATGGAAGCGAGTGCGGAGTAATGACTGGTGGAATAGAGTCGTTATACGAACATGGGACAATGCAGGGGAGAGGGCGCTTAGTCCTGGGCTAAGCATTCGTGCACACTTCGTTAGCCCGTGCTAAGGGTCTAGGCCGTGTCTTAAATTCGGATCAGATTTAACCCATACTTAGCCTTCCTTAGCCCGTGCTAAGCGTTCACGCACGTTTTCTTAGCACGGGCTAAGGGATTTGACCTCTTAGCCCGTGCTAAGGAGCTGTGCATGAACGCAATTAGTGGTAACACAAAGATTATACCTGTCAACAAACAAGCTGCTCTCTGATTGGTCTGACTGTTAAGTTTGGGTAGCCAATCAGGCACAATGCAAGCTGCTCTCTGATTGGTCTGACTGTTAAGTTTGGGTAGCCAATCAGGCACAATGCAAGCTGCTCTCTGATTGGTCTGACTGTTAAGTTTGGGTAGCCAATCAGACACAATGCAAGCTGCTCTCTGATTGGTCTGACTGTTAAGTTTGGGTAGCCAATCAGGCACAATCTTGTAAATTGACTCCAAGATTATGCAAGTAATGTTCAATATGTCATGGCATCGCCCTATTGGGGTATTAAAGTTATTTTCACCAGTGTTGTGGTTTATCTTGTGGCCATATAATATTCCAGAGCAAAGTGAGTAAAAATAAAGCCTGAATTCCTATACGCATCATCTGGTGAAAACTCAGCTGGGCCAACTTTTATAATATTGCCAATACCAGTATGATAGAGTCTGCTTCAATTTTGAGACTTTGAATATGTCTGTGATGATACTCTTTAGTATTTTACTACTACTATTCTGAAAACTAGGCAAAACATTTTAAATTTTTTTTTTTAAATATGTGAATAATTAATTAATTCATTTGCTGCATGTGCAAAATAAAATAGCCTTGCTATAGACCATCGCACTGTGACGACATATGTACATTTATGAAAACCACTATGCAAAACAAATTTTGCTCGATCAACACAGGCTCACGATTTGCTGTGATAAAGTTGCTCATAAACTCATATTATTTTATTAACAGGAACACATACATTTATATTTAGTAACAACAGCAGCAAAAAGCACAGTTATTTTATTTTCGAGTGTGAATGATCGATTCATGCCAGCGAGTACATGTACAGAACGTAAAGAAGTGCGATAGCCTATAGGCTAGTTTTCCATTGTCATCTATTGGACGTTCAATAGCACAAAACATGGAAATTTTTGCGCATTGAAAACTACATTTTAATTGACTCACACTTTTCTGTTTCTCAACACCGAAGGCCCACAACAATTCCAGTATACGTGTATCTATATATGATGGAGTCAGTGGGGAATTGAAAAGCTTGCAGTCATAACACAAAGTTCTTACTATTCTCTTCAGGTTCTCATTTTGATTACGTCATTAACAGAAGCAATTTCATACATCCCTCAAAGTAAAGATGATAGAGGTGGAGTAATTGCTTATACGTCTAGTAGCACATGCACTTACTTAATAAAAGACGATGATGTTTCCATGTTCAAACTATTAATGCAATATTATATTTATGTGCGCTTCTACCAGAGATACGGTTCTAAATGGAACAAATACAGTAACTGTATAATATATGTACGTTGTTGAGTACCTCAGCTTTCAATATTTGTAGTCTGAGAATTACACCAGGGTCAGAACAAAAATGATTACATATCTCTCTATTGGTTCCCTTCCCACATTGTAACACATACCCATGATTTTAATACAGTTGTATCAACTGTAACCTCATGATCACCTTCTGCACCCACTGTAAAGGTCACACATCCTGGTACTTTTGTTGGTAGGACAAACATATACAATTGGGGAATTTTATGTTGCTCCTAACAGAAACATTCAAGTAGCAAAAACAAAATTTCAAGTTTACGAAATTGTGCTGAAAAATTAAAAATAAATTTATTTTTAAACTTCATACAAATGAAAGTACCAGGATGTGTGACCTTTAAAGGTCATCATGAAAGTGACCTCTTGTTTTCTTTTAAAATTTGTAAGAAATGTTTTGAGACAATCATATTGTGTGTCTATTGTGACTATCACCCCTCTGACATTAATGAATTGTTCCAATTCACAACAACCAATCAAATAGTCTATCAGTGCAAGACACAGTCATCTGATATTCCAGGGAGAGATCAACTTTTAAGGTTTACATGATAATCACATACAGGACTGTAATCTGCAGTTATTTTTAGAGTTTGATCAAATGATAACTATAATGTACTTGAATTACTTGCAGCAAATTTAAAATACTTGTACTAGTAGCTGCAAAGACTCTAAATGTAATTCGATTACGGCTGTCTAGACTGACAAGTGTGGCCACATTTAGCACTAGTCTAACTAAACATCTTAAGTGAATGACAACTAAAGTGTTTGGTATGCTATGCGTTTGTCACTGATTGATGAACGTCTACTGCTATGTAGTAAATGCTCATAGTCTCTTAATAGGATGTACATGTACCCAGGAATTGCGTTAACCCCATATTTTGCTTTCCGGACTTCAATTATTGAAGAGGGAGCCAGTTTTTCAGGCAAGCTGGGGTCCAATTTCATATAAACTTATCCAGGGTCGAATTTCAATTTCTTAAAATTTTCTATATGGGATTTGTCTTGCAGAGACACCAGCGCAAACCCTGCATGCACCTCTCTCTCTCTCTACACGTATGGTACATTGTACTGTGAAATACTATTTTTGCTAAAGGAATGATTCAATGAAAACAAGTCATTGAAAATGACACAGTCCCCGTTAAGTTCTCTTTGTGCTCGTCATATTAAAGCGGAGGGGTTGTCGCGAGCGTGTCCTTGAAACTTGAGTTCCAAGTGGCGTATATACAACAGATTGTTTATTTACATCAAAACATGTGTTTCGTGTCATAGTAATATGGCCAAAATAAAAACAGCCGTTATTCAGCCATCTTTGATCTGATTATGAAACACACTGATATGTATGATGTATGTGCCAAATACGAATAAAAATGGTACATAAATTGTGGAAGTATAGTAGTAAGGCCAAAAAGTCAGATGGCTGTCAATCGGCCATCCTTGACCAGATTTTGAAACAAATTGTCATGGATATGCATCCTAACATGTATAAAGTACATGTATGTGCCAAATTTGAATGAAAACTGACAGAGCACGTCCAAGATACCGCATAAAAAAACAAAAACAAGATGCCTGCCAGTCGACCATCTTTGATCCATCATGGACATGTATCCTAACATGTATAATCTATGTACCAAGTTTGAATGACAACTGACAAAGCATGTCCAAAATACAACATTTTCAAAAAACAAGATGGCTGCCAGTCGGCCATTTTGAATCGAATCGCTAAACCACTGCATGTGCATATGTCCCACATAAGGTACTAGGCACATGCAAAGAATGAACGGAATCGGTCCACAGGATTCTGAAATATGACGTTGGATAGACTGACGCAGGGACAGACGGACACACGGACGGACGGTCGGACGGACAGACTCAGAAACTCATGGACGGTCGGGGACATGTATTCTAACATGTATGATCTATGTAGTAAATTTGAATGAAAACTGACAAAGCATGTCCAAAATACGACATTTTCAAAAAACAAGATGGCTGCCAGTCAGCCATCCAATTGTGAAATAAATCATCATGGACATGTATCCTAACATGTATAATCTATGTACCAAGTTTGAATGAAAACTGACCAAGCATGTCCAAAATACAACATTTTCAAAAAACAAGATGGCTGTCAGTCGGCCATTTTGAATCAAATCGCTAAACCACTGCATGTACATATGTCCCACATAAGGTAGTAGGCACATGCAAAGAATGAACGGAATTGGTCCACAGGATTCTGAAATATGACGTTGGATAGACTGACGCATGGACAGACGGACACACGGACGGTCGGACGGACAGACTCAGGAACTCACGGACGGTTGGGGACATGTATCCTAACATGTATGATCTATGTACTAAATTTGAATGAAAACTGACAAAGCATGTCCAAAATACGACATTTTCAAAAAACAAGATGGCTGCCAGTCGGCCATCTTTGATCCAATTGTGAAATAAATCATCATGGACATGTATCCTAACATGTATAATCTATGTACCAAGTTTGAATGAAAACTGACAAAGCATGTCCAAAATACAACATTTTCAAAAAACAAGATGGCTGCCAGTCGGCCATTTTGAATCGAATCGCTAAACCACTGCATGTGCATATGTCCCACATAAAGTACTAGGCACATGCAAAGAATGAACGGAATCGGTCCAAGGGACTCTGAGATATGACTCAGGACGGACGGACGGACGGACGCACGGACACACGGACGGACGGAGACCGAATTATAAGTATAATTTTTGTATTGCAAGCATGCAGGTTTTCTTCAAAATTTAACAAATGTTTACAAAATATGAAAAATGTATTCTCATTTGACACATGAAGAGGTATAATTTGTGTCATCTTGGTATCTGTACTGGTTTCACACCACCAATTAGCCTATCAGCGTTCATAGCCCTCAAATCATATGGTTGTAGCTAGCAAATGTTTTTTTTTTCGCTCGTTTTATCTTAAACACAATGTGTGAGGGTGTACTTCAAATATATCAGCTGTTAGACTCGTGTCTGAAGCTTTGTTTATCGACAATTACCAGTGACCTGTGAATCTGGCGAACTCTCAATTAGACCCTTTTGAAGGAGAAAGACTGACAAAACAATGTCTTTTTTAAACATCCATTTTGTCCCACTTTCATCACAATGACTTCATACCATCAGGATATCAACAACAAAAAATCAAGATCACTGGATGATTTTTGAGATACAAGATTTCTAAATGCCATGGAAAATGGTCAAAATTGGCATTTTTACACTAATTTCAATAATGGGATTATTTATTCACATCTAAAAATTGTTCTTGGTGACAAGGGATAAAAAAGTCATATATTATAGTTGATATAAATCCTAACATTGAGAAAACATTTCAAAAATATTTACATAAATAAAATAAGTGAGTTTCCATTACACACAAAACCCAGTGAATAATTAATACATTTACAGTATATAGAAATGAAATACTAGTGGAAAATGGGAAACTAGTGGAGTGAACCCAAGTCTATTAAGCCGTCTGATCCAATTCTCCTCTGGGATCACAATGCCATTTGGATTTCATTTATATTGACTGCAGTCTACTCTCATGTCTCTCCATAACACAAAGTAATCAGTGACCTGCCTAGATGCATTAAACATGTCTTGAATACTGCAATAAATGAACCTTAATCAGGAAACCATACTATATATTATTTTGGAGTATATCTTAAAATATGATGGGTGTATAACCTCAGAGATCACTTAGTTGAGGCAAAGGCTAATATGTTACAATAAATGAGTACTTTTGGTTTTGCAACTGCAGTGACTCCTTTTAGAAATATTAGTATCCATAAGCTTTTCACTACCAGACGCCCAAATCGTACTTTTTTCTAATATATTCTTCAACATTTCTGGCAATGAACCCTAATTTTGGAGCCAATTTTAGTAAATTTTCAGTTTTTACTCAATAAATTTGGCTATTTTGTCCCACCTTCTGAAAGAAAGTGCACACTGGTCACTGGTCACTGGTGTTGAAAAGGTTAAATAAAAAAAAACTCCAGTATGCTAAGAGAATTGGAGGCATACATGCATGAAGTAAAAATAGGGAATACAGAAATTAATTCAAAATTCAAGAAGCCTGGAGACTAAAACAAGTCTGCTATTTGAGATGCACAATGTGATCCACAGCATTGAACATTATAATATTCACAGAAAATTGAATCAAAACATTTGGGATGCATTCTGATTTATTACACAGCACATACATGTACAAATGTGTTTAATTAAAATCTGATTTTTTGAGTTATTGAAAATTGCTTAATTTATGCAAATTAGGTAATCAATATGCAATGTTTTCAACCCTGAAATAATCACTTCTATGTGGATTACCCCTATGTATCAAGTTTCATTTGAATCTGATGAGTTGTTGAGATATTTTTGGAAAAGCTACAAATAGGCTTATTTATGCAAATTAGACAATTAATATATACTGATTTCAACAAAATGCAATGATTGGTTCACAAGACATCAGTGGAAAAGCTGAAAATTGCCTAATAATGCAAATTAGATTCCCATTGTGGACTTCGTTCTTAGGGGTAAAAAATTATTCAGTGAAAGGGCGGTGATTGTTAGGTATGCAAGTGTAAGATACAAGACACTCTACTAGGAGAGTGACTGTGGTGAGATACAAGTCACTCTACTAGGAGAGTGACTGGTGAGATACAAGTCACTACTAGGAGAGTGACTGTGGTGATATACAAGGCACTCTACTGGGAGAGTGACTGGTGAGATACAAGTCACTCTACTAGGAGAGTGACTGCGGTGAGATACAAGTCACTCTACTAGGAGAGTGACTGTGGTGAGATACAAGTCACTCTACTAGGAGAGTGACTGTGGTGAGATACAAGTCACTCTACTAGGAGAGTGACTGTGGTGAGATACAAGTCACTCTACTAGGAGAGTGACTGTGGTGAGATACAAGTCACTCTACTAGGAGAGTGACTGTGGTGAGATACAAGTCACTTTACTAGGAGAGTGACTGTTGAGATACAAGTCACTCTACTAGGAGAGTGACTGTGGTGAGATACAAGGCACTCTACTAGGAGAGTGACTGTGGTGAGATACAAGGCACTCTACTAGGAGAGTGACTGTGGTGAGATACAAGTCACTCTACTAGGAAAGTGACTGTGGTGAGATACAAGTCACTCTACTAGGAGAGTGACTGTGGTGAGATACAAGTCACTCTACTAGAAGAGTGACTGTGGTGAGATACAAGTCACTCTACTGGGAGAGTAACTGTGGTGAGATACAAGACACTCTACTAGGAGAGTGACTGTGGTGAGATACAAGTCACTTTACTAGGAGAGTGACTGTGGTGAGATACAAGGCACTCTACTAGGAGAGTGACTGTGGTGAGATACAAGACACTCTACTAGGAGAGTGCCTGTGGTGAGATACAAGTCACTTTACTAGCAGAGTGACTGTGGTGAGATACAAGGCACTCTACTAGGAGAGTGACTGGTGAGATACAAGCCACTCTACTAGGAGAGTGACTGCGGTGAGATACAAGTCACTCTACTAGGAGAGTGACTGTGGTGAGATACAAGGCACTCTACTAGGAGAGTGACTGTGGTGAGATACAAGTCACTTTACTAGGAGAGTGACTGTGGTGAGATACAAGTCACTACTAGGAGAGTGACTGTGGTGAGATACATGTACAAGTCACTCTACTAGGAGAGTGACTGTGGTGAGATACAAGTCACTCTACTTGGAGAGTGACTGTGGTGAGATACAAGTCACTTTACTAGGAGAGTGACTGTGGTGAGATACAAGGCACTCTACTAGGAGAGTGACTGTGGTGAGATACAAGTCATTCTACTAGGAGAGTGACTGTGGTGAGATACAAGTCATTCTACTAGGAGAGTGACTGTGGTGAGATACAAGTCATTCTACTAGGAGAGTGACTGTGGTGAGATACAAGTCACTTTACTAGGAGAGTGACTGTGGTGAGATACAAGTCATTCTACTAGGAGAGTGACTGTGGTGAGATACAAGTCATTCTACTAGAAGAGTGACTGTGGTGAGATACAAGTCACTTTACTAGGAGAGTGACTGTGGTGAGATACAAGTCATTCTACTAGAAGAGTGACTGTGGTGAGATACAAGTCACTTTACTAGGAGAGTGACTGTGGTGAGATACAAGTCATTCTACTAGGAGAGTGACTGTGGTGAGATACAAGTCATTCTACTAGGTGAGTGACTGTGGTGTGATACAAGTCATTCTACTAGAAGAGTGACTGTGGTGAAATACAAGTCACTTTACTAGGAGAGTGACTGTGGTGAGATACAAGTCACTCTACTAGAAGAGTGACTGTGGTGAGATACAAGTCATTCTACTAGGAGAGTGACTGTGGTGAGATACAAGTCATTCTACTAGGAGAGTGACTGTGGTGAGATACAAGACACTCTACTAGGAGAGTGACTGTGGTGAGATACAAGTCATTCTACTAGAAGAGTGACTGTGGTGAGATACAAGTCACTCTACTAGAAGAGTGACTGTGGTGAGATACAAGTCATTCTACTAGGAGAGTGACTGTGGTGAGATACAAGTCATTCTACTAGAAGAGTGACTGTGGTGAGATACAAGTCACTCTACTAGAAGAGTGACTGTGGTGAGATACAAGTCACTCTACTAGAAGAGTGACTGTGGTGAGATACAAGTCACTCTACTAGAAGAGTGACTGTGGTGAGATACAAGTCATTCTACTAGGAGAGTGACTGTGGTGAGATACAAGTCACTTTACTAGGAGAGTGACTGTGGTGAGATACAAGTCATTCTACTAGGAGAGTGAGTGTGGTGAGATACAAGTCACTTTACTAGGAGAGTGACTGTGGTGAGATACAAGTCATTCTACTAGGAGAGTGACTGTGGTGAGATACAAGTCACTTTACTAGGAGAGTGACTGTGGTGAGATACAAGTCACTACTAGGAGAGTGACTGTGGTGAGATACAAGTCATTCTACTAGGAGAGTGATTGTGGTGAGATACAAGTCACTTTACTAGGAGAGTGACTGTGGTGAGATACAAGTCATTCTACTAGGAGAGTGACTGTGGTGAGATACAAGTAAAGATGGTATTGTGTCTATCAACAAACGCTCACAAAAATTGTGATGCTTGTTCATGCAAAAAAAATTACAATTTTATGCATGTTGCAGTCTTATCAAAACTCGTATTTGCACTTGCCAATGAGAGAGTGCGTTAAACCATGACCATCGCCTTTTGACAGGGCATTAAGCTGACAGGATTTTTATAATAATCTCAAAACTAAACTGGTGTTAGTTTTCAACAGTACATCAGTTGGATCAAACAGATTTGACCTTACAGCCTACTGTTTGCAGACATAATTATAAAGATTTGAGAAACTGTGACATGTTTAGTCAAGACTTTAAATCTTTTGAATTCACTATATTCTCTCTCTAACTTATTGGAACATCATTTTGTATATTTTTATGTTTTTTTCATCAGTTCTTTATTATTGTTATACAACAAAATGAACATGCATGTAATATCTTGATCAACATTATGCAGGATTACTGTTAAGAGTTCTTAAGTCCCCTCACTCATAACTCTAATCCTAATCATGCCCCTCCAATCCTTCTCCACAATTTCAACTGTATATACCCCTCTTTAGGTAATTTATAGTTTATTTGGAGGGGCATATTGAATTACATTGAGGATGGATTGTTAGGGTTAGGTTTCGGGTTAGGTTTCGGGTTCAGGTTAGGGGTGTGGGGGCCTTAAAGAACTTTTTCCCTATTAATTTTTACTGGCATTTAATGTTACTATTTTGAGCGTATTGACTGAATTCAACAAATTTGCTAGGGAAATAATTCTTTTGACAATTTAGAGATAAATTAATATCTTCATGTGGATTCGATTAGCAGATTTAACTTGTGGGCAAAAAATATCAAAATTAAAACCCAGTGAATAATTACTGCATTTAACAGTAGGCTATTTTGTATTTCAAGCTAACTCAGGTGTTCAAAAGGATAAGCTCTACAATACTGAAATTGGATATTGGATATTTGATGACAAACGCAATCAAATCATTTTCTTTAATTTCAAATTATTTTCTTCAATTTCAACATTTTGCTTGTTTTTCTGTATTTTTTGATATTTTTGGACTAAATGTTAACAATTTAAAACCCATATTTTTTTTAAAAATTTGTTATCAAGATCTTCAGCCAACAAAAAATTATGTCCAATTGGTCTGAATTATCTTAAAAAATGGTTGAAAAATACATAAAAACAAACAAAAAGTTGAAATTGCAGAAAATCCTTTAGTACCTTTGTCTCCAGGTCACTAAAACATTCACTGACACATAAATTTACAATTTGTTCTTGCGTGATTCACGAGATTTGTCTTTCTAAAAATCAAAGCGGTTTACATGAATAGTCTTTGTGTAATCTTGTAATAGTACATACGTATTTAATGCCTCCAGCGTAATGTCTGCTGAATATTTACTTTAAGCTGCTATAAGGATACAAATCAAAGTGTAAGTCACACAGAATAGAACATTATTATTGTTGTCTAGACAACATCTAAGATGTAATCAGGTTGTGGATTCACTTGTACCTTAGAGTAAGCCCATGAAATTACATCAAGGGTATTTGTGTTCAAAGACTTAGTGATGACTGCCTTATGAGGAAACAAGTGTTATCCTTTTCACTACTAGACTTTCTGGTCCAAATTTTTCCACACTTTTTTTTTCATTTTTTTCAATATTTCTGGAAATGTACCAAAGTTTTGGAGCCAACAAACAAAATTTTAGTAAATTTTCAGTTGTTATTCAAAAAACTTTGCTATTTTTGTCCTAATCTTCTGAAGGAAAGTGCAGACTATAAACGAGACCTACTGTACTTTATTTTCGCTGGAATTAATTTTCGCTGAAAAGAGTTTTTGGGTGTTTTGTATGGAATTTATTTTCACTGATTTTTCACAAGTTGAATGTAAAATACAATGTATAAGAAAAAAGGTATTTATTTTCACTGAATCATTCCTTCAGCGACAATAAATTCCAGGCAAAAATAAAGTGAATTTGTGATGAAAAGAGGGAACTGGTGGTGAAAAGGTTAACACAGTCAGCCTAAACTCTAGGTCTGTAATACCTATACAATATGCCAAGCTCTGTTGCACACTGAATGTAATTATAGTCAGATATTGACCGTAAACTTCATTGGTTGATTGAAAATATGGCCACATGGGGATGGGGGAGAAATCATAGAGAATTTCATGAAGGCTGCATTTAAAACAGACCAATGAATGACAAGTAGTTCAGACTTACATAATCAATGTGAGGTGTTACATGCATTGATACTAGGCTACATGTACAATACAGTGCACAAGTTAGAATACAGTAGAGGTCTTGTTCGCTTTTGAACAATTTTGTAAAACTATTAAAAGGGCAGGTTTAGCCACTAACTGTAAAATGACCAATTTTTACTGGGTTTAAATTTTGCTGATTTAGCATTTCAGGCATATTCAGTGGGTTTTTAATTCACGGTTTTATCATTTAGATAATGTGTTCTATGCTAAATTTGACATATTCACTGGGTTTTAATTTAGCACATTTTCCAGTCAGCGAAATACCCTGGTAAGCAAAATTAAAACTCAGTGAATAATTAACCCTGTTACAGTATATTGTTAAGCATTGTTTTTTGAAAGAGTAAAATCCAGCCAAGATGACCTTCAGAGAATGTTTTCTCCTCAACAGAAACACATTTTAGTTGCATATAGACAATACAAGGTTTTTGCTGCGATTTAATTTCATTATTTTGATATTTTGAGCATATGGACATTTTCAAGTGGATTTAAATTTAGTGGATTTTACTTATCAGTAAAAATAGCGAGATTAAAAAACCCAGTAAATAATAATAGTATTTTATATATTTCACATATTTTTACCACCAGACTTCCTTGACCAAATGTTTCTACACTTTTTTCTTATATTCTTCAATATTTCTGGAAATGAACCCTAGTTTTGGAGCCAACAGACAAATTTCAGTTTTACTAAAAAAATTGGCTATTTTTGCCCTATTATTCTTAAGGAATAACAAAGAAGGAAAATTTTGTAAATTTGTGATGCAAAGAGGGAGCTGCTGGTGAAAAAGGTTGATGCTCATACATTAACCAGTTCTCACCAGTGATTTGATAGTCAACATGTTTTTGATTATCTTATATGGTATTCTTCTAATTACCGACAAAATGAAAGTTTCTTGGTATGCAATATGCAAATTTTTCAAAATGTGAGGTACCCAGGATTTTTTCTAGAAAAAAACTGCAAGAGGGAGCACTGCAATTCAGCGGTGCCACTAAGTGGGGGAGATAGGGTTCTCCCTACCAGGGTGTGGAGTTTTTGATAATTCTAAGTTAAAATGGAGCATTCTATGGCTTCCTTAGTGCCAAAATTACTATTAGACGAGTCACAGTTGAAGACTTGTGGCTACATGTGATCCCTGGTCAATCAGAATTTTATGGTTGCCAGAAGATTTGCTCCCCAGGATAAGGGGGCGCATGGCCATGGGATGAGGGCGCTGCACCCTGTTCCCTTGTTTAAAAAAATCCCTGGTACTACCATAGACTGGCCTAGCTGTAGTGATTATTTTTCAGTTAAATTATAATAATAAAAAACTTGGGAAAAAAATTTGCCAAATTTGATCTGAACGCAAAACCACCACATCGATTTCTCAGTTACAGGGGATTTTTCGTTAACGCCTCCATTTTGCGATATTTTTATTTAAACTTCAAAAACAAAAAAATCGCCTTGACTGTGCCAGACTAGAACTGCCAGTACAATGTGAATATATAACAGTTGGGAGACGCATATTAAATAATATTTGAGAAATACAAGCACTTAATTCTAAGAAGTTTAATGTCGATAATAATTTTGAATTAGAGGAATATTACAGTGCACGGTTATGATAATGCTTTGCTGTCATCTACAATTGTGAATGCCAGACTTGATGTGGAGATTAGTGTATTAGATGTATTTAGCTGGGAGTGCTTTGTGCAGAAAGGTTAACATGTCACTTGGCAAACCTAAGTAATATACACATGTACCATGTTTGTTCTATTAACAGCACATGTCCAATAGAGAAGCATGAAAGGCCAAACTGCTTGCTTTGCATACATTTTAAGTACATTGATCGTGTACTTTTAATAAGAGCAAATACTTTTAAAATATTAATTTAGAACTCTTAAGTACAAGCAAAAAAACTAAAATAGTTAGCTCCACCACAGTCCCTCTATCTATGATAGATATGATAGGCTCCACTCTGTATGTTTCGATTACATATTGTTTTCAAATTTCAATATTCGTAATTAAACATAACTGTGGTTTTCAAATCACAGTTCTGCTGATTCATGTTAACCAAATTACAAATAACAAGTCATTGAAAATGACACAGTCCCCATAAAGTTCTCTTTGTGCTCGTCATATTAAAGTGGAGGGGTTGTCACGAGTGTGTCCTTGAAACTTGAGCTCCAAGTGGCGTATACAACAGATTGTTTATTTACATCAAAACACGTGTTTCGTGTCATAGTAATATAGCCAAAATAAAAACAGCCGTTATTCAGCCATCTTTGATCTGATTATGAAACACACTGATATGTATGATGTACATGTATGTGCCAAATACGAATGAAAATGATACATAAATTGTGGAAATATAGTAGTAAGGCCGAAAAGTCAGATGGCTGTCAATCGACCATCCTTGACCAGATTTTGAAACAAATTGTCATGGACATGCATCCTAACATGTATAAAGTACATGTATGTGCCAAATTTGAATGAAAACTGACAGAGCACGTCCAAGATACCGCATAAAAAAACAAAAACAAGATGCCTGCCAGTCGACCATCTTTGATCCAATTGCGAAATAAATCGTCATGGACATGTATCCTAACATGTATAATCTATGTACCAAGTTTGAATGACAACTGACAGAGCATGTCCAAAATACAACATTTTCAAAAAACAAGATGGCTGCCAGTCGGCCGTTTGGAATCGAATCGCTAAACCATTGCGTGTGCATATGTCCTACATAAGGTACTAGGCACATGCAAAGAATGAACAGAATCGGTCCACAGGATTCTGAAATATGACGTTGGATAGACTGACGCACGGACAGACGGACACACGGACGGTCAGTCTCAGGAACTCACGGACGGTCGAGGACATGTATCCTAACATGTATAATCTATGTATTAAATTTGAATGAAAACTGACAAAGCATGTTCAAATATACGACATTTTCAAAAAACAAGATGGCTGCCAGTCGGCCATCTTTGATCCAATTGTGAAATAAATCATCATGGACATGTATCCTAACATGTATAATCTATGTACCAAGTTTGAATGAAAACTGGCAAAGCATGTCCAAAACATTTTCAAAAAACAAGATGGCTGCCAGTCGGCCATTTTGAATCAAATCGCTAAACCACTGCATGTGCAAATGTCCCACATAAAGTACTAGGCACATGCAAAGAATGAACGGAATCGATCCAAGGGACTCTGAGATATGACTCCAGACGGACGCACAGACACACAGACGCATGGAGACCGAATTATAAGTGCCCGTTTTCGGACTTTGTCCGAACGGGGACTGAAAATAACTGTTGTTTAATTCTACTTGCAGTACTGGTTTTTCTCTCGCATGTGATTATTTTGAAATCAGGACTTGAACACGGTGACACAGTATTTTGAGACTAAATGAATATTGTATTTCTCATTCATATTTTGTTATTGAGTATACGTCCTGAGATATATGCGTGGGGTGAGAGACACGTAAAAGTATTTGTTTTGGGCACATGCATTTAAGGATGAACTGTCAACAAAACTATAACATCTGGAATATGCACCTAACCTCTCAAATAGATTCTCAGTTACACTGCATGTAGCAGGTACACTGTACATGTACATCCATAAAACAGCTTTCCCAAAAGACCAACTGTGTTTTAGCATTACCGAATGACAGAAAAAAATGCACTCTTCAGCTTCCAGAACATTTCTCAAGTAACTTCAGTAAGAAAGAAAACCAAGTTGCCATGCCAATTGCAGATTATTGATCCTTAACATTGAAATAAATAGCAGAACAATAGTGTTCAAAATTCAGGCATTGAAAGTAGAAAAATCTCAATTACACATTATGATAAATTTCTGAAAACATTACAAAATGTGTGCATTATTTATTGCCAGGGTAGTTCACGCATTTTTAAACACTGTATCACTTCTTTTTGCTCTAAGACAATTATTTTTACAAACTACTAAAAACACACGTCACTGGATTTCAAGTTTTATACAATCCAAGGCGAAAATAAAATTTATGTGAAATTACATTTTGTAAACCATTAACCCAAGTGGATATGCTCAAAATATTAAAATTGTGAAATTGATGATTAATATACATGTAAATGTTCTTTGGGAAAAAACAAAAATAGGATTCAAAATCATTCATTGTACCTAGCTACATCCTCCTACAAATATGATTTTCTTATATAATGATAAAATAAGCTGTTCTGTTACCACTGTAGATATTTAGCAAAAGTGCTTGATTTCCTGGAACAATTAATTACCATGGAAATGCAATGAAAAACCACAAATGGTCTACTGAGTGAGGTCTAATCAGTGCATTAAACGCAGTTGAATGAATATGTATGACAGTATTTTTTATTTTTATGGTCAATATACCTTAATTAAATTAGTGCAGCGGAAAGGAAAAACATAGAATGTTTTTATTTTTAATGTATGAAACTCAGGTAGGTTTGTAATTTGTAAACAGTGTTTAATGTTTCATAATGTGACAGCATTTCAACAAATTAGATCGCAGTATTCACTATCTATATAATATTATCTGTATACAATTTGTACATATACATGAAGATTTGCATACTAAGCAAACATCAAGATTCAGACCTCACATTTGAGTAATAAACAATTTTGCACTGAAAAAATAAATAGTATTGTATTATTATTATACATCTGTCACCGTAACGCCATAGGTTACAGCGTGCCGTAATTTTCATCCTACCATATTAGGAAATGCGAATTCCAAATATGGAATTATTACGCGCGTAAGCGTCCTCTAATAATAACAAGCAGCCTCTCGGCTGAGATAGCTCAGCTGTCAGCAATGCATATTTCAATTAAAGAACAGAAGATATCATTAGAAAATGAACAATATGCATAGTATCAATGCAATGGGACTTGCTGTTTTCAACAAGAATTCAAAAATATCATTTTTGACCATAAATGATTGTGGTTTTTAACAAGAAAATATCATTTTTACCAAAAATGACAAAAATATTCACCAAAATTAGAGAATTAAAGATATCATTACAAAGTGAACAAATCTGAGAGAGGTCCACATGTAGTACCTATATATGTAATATCAAAGCAATTGGACTTGTGGTTTTTAACAAGAAGTTGAAAATATCACTTTTTACCAAAAATGACAAAAATATTCACCAAAATTAGAGAATTGAAGATACGATCATGAAATGAACAAATCTGAGAGAGGTCTACCCAAGGTACATATACACCAAGTATCAAAGCATTCAGGCTTGTAGTTTTCAAGAAGAAGTCGAAAATGTAAAACATTGACACGGACAACAGATGACGGACACCGGACAATCACTCATATGATAAGCTTCGCTCGACAAAGTCGACAGCGGAGCTAAAAACAAACATGGCTGCCACCAGAATTTAACGGGACTCCATACAAAGAAGTTCGCTGATTCTGTTCTAAACTTTTTAGATTTCGGCATTCCCATGATGTATCCTGTAGGAAAAGATGTACAATAATAAGAATATTACTCAGACAGTACGCTGTCGCATCAACCTCCGCTGCGCGTCGGTCGATACTGCCGCTGTACTGTCTTCGTGCATACTTTGAGGTATCTTCATAATAACCTCATATTATAAGTGCACATCAACCAAAAATTGCATTTATTCTCTGCTGAATTAAAATCATTAAAATCTGACTTTAAATATTTTGACCATATGTAAATATCTATCATTCATACATGTACATGTACTACCGGTACAGACAGAGCTAATACGGTGGTCTTGAAATTTTTCTGTTTTGCTTTTTTCAATTCTAACTAAAAAAGGGGTGACATGCATGTTTTTAGTGGACATGCACAGTGACGAGAAAGAAACATGAATATTTTTGCCTAACGGTATAAATATTTTCTCTGAGCCTAGGGGGTAAATGATGTCATTAGATTTTATAACCTTTAAATATTCATTTATAGAAAGTGTGATATAACCATTGCAAGGTGGACAGGTGCTTACAATAGCCGGACTTTAATTTAGCTGAATATATGCATAACTATCTGTATAAAACTTTTTTGAAATAAAACATTAGACAAGGGATTTGGGCAGATTAATGCTGGCAGCAAACACCCTGGCCATTGAATTAAAGCAGCAGAGTCGTCACCTGCGCATGCGTCAGTTAGCCATAGCGTGTCATTGTTGACAAACAAGTGTCTACCCATGCGCCTTTGCGGTTTTAGTGTGTGTTGTTATCGTCGCTTGGTACTCGATTCCCATGCATGCGCAGGTGACGACCCTCTCGCTTTAAATGAAACTTTTCCTGATGCATGTATGTGTGGCAGGTGGTAATGCTGGTCACTTCCATTTAGTAATTGCCAGTAACATCTGGCATTGACATTAATATTTTCCCAAAGCAAACATTTGATACATTTATAAAATTGAAGAACAAGTCATATATTTATAGGCACTTCGTTGGCCATCAAAACAGTTGATTTCTGAAAATTAATATAATACACATGTACCCGGTAACATTTAGAAATCAACCATGTCTTTGGGATCTTTTAATACCAATATACAGTCCTATGGCAAATAAATATCAGCATTTTCTACCAAAATTGTGGTCTTCCTCACTTGCAGAAAGTATTGTCAAACACCTGCAGCCTGTGAGCATTATGAAGCCATAATAATATTTAGATTTATCCAACAAAAGATTTTTCCAACAAAAATGTGTAGTACCGCATCCTCTCTATCAGTCATGGTCCTGTATACAATTTTTTGATCAATATTTTATCAAATTCACTGCATTTCAAGTTTTCCAGATGAAACTATCAGTAAAATTATTGTAATTTCACAAGTTAACATCTGCATATAGTTATAAATATTGCACGTATCAGCGAAAATTTAAAACCCAATTAATAATTAATACATTTGTATAGCATGATGCATGTTTCAAGTTACACTGTATTTTATAAATTGCTCTCTGAATAAATGAAAGGATAAATTACATGCAAGTGACAGTTACAAATGACTTGGCAGTTGGGAACAGTTATATGGCTGTTGTAAAGCCCGACTCTTGTGTAATATGTACAATATCATAGAGGACTAGGAATGAAAACAATTATTTTTCTTTTTTAATTCCTTTCCTCTGTACATGTTTCATACATGCCTCATTCAAAAACTTTTTGTCAAAATATTTATTCTGCATGAGAAATTCATCAATCCGATCTCTGTCAATATTTTGTTTTTAAATGTTAAAGCGACAATAATTCAAGTAATATAATACTGTTATTCAATTTGCGTTTTTTTCAAAGATGATTAAACTATTGGAAAGTAGATTGCATCCAATTCAATCGCCTTCGTAAGGTCTGTAATAGTTTCACGAGATTACAGTCCTATGATAAAATTTCTTACCTTTTTGAATTTTATTTATCAGAACAGAAATGGAGGATAAGCCTGTAATCAATCAGACTGCTTTACCTACTCGAATTTATGTTTCACCATCAGTTCCTTCTTTTCATCACAAATTCACATTTATAGTCTGCACTTTTCTTTAAAAGATTGGGACAAAAATAGCCAATTTTTTTCAGTATAAACTAAAAATTGACTCAAATTTTGCCTGTTGATACCATAATTGAGTAAAAACTGAAAATTGACGAAAATTTTGTCTGTTGGCTCTAAAAATAGGGTTCATTTCCAGAAATACTGAAGAATATAAGAAAAAAGTACAGAAAAAGTCTGGTGGTGGAAAGATTAATGTGAGAGGAATCAATAGAACTAGAGTTTTGAAACCAATTCCAATATACACATTTGTAGTTCTTTCATTAAAAGAAGTGCTTACAAACTCTGAAGCTCGTATTGTTCAAGATTTCCAAGAAAGGAAATGACTGCTCTCGTGACAGAGATGACAGACTTGTAACATGAGATTGATGCCAGGCATTTTGTAATCCAGATTTGTGAAATACTTTTTGAAGGATGCGTCTGTGTATTAGATGTGCATGAGGTGGCAGAATGGAAAAAAATTGAGAATACACCTGTCCTATCAGTTGCACCCTCTAGCAATAATGCACTTCTATGGTAGAGATGAAGGCCTTACAAAGCGTAGGGTTTAAACTTCAAGGAGGCATCAATAGAAAATGCCTCGATGTCCAAGAAGTTTGTCTAGGCACCCTTCAAAGAATACAGATTTTTGTTTTACTATTCCTATAGGTTACAGTAATGTTATCAAACTTGGCCTTGAAAACGAATGCTTTCTCAACCCTGAAAGTTCAAGCCCAACAAATGTTGATATTTTTTTTTGATCAGTAGTTGTCCATCAGTGAAAATAATGTTTTTGAGAAATTTTACTACATGTATATTTTCTGAATAACGGATGACTTCATAACCAAGCACAGACTCATTATGAAAGGCATTTCGTATAATGTACCACAATCATCTTTTAAGGTAATCTCGATAATGTGACTGTTTATACTACAAAAATAGAAATTTAAACCTCAAACTTTCTTCAATGGCAATTCCGGGAGATCTGACTGTTGCTGGCATGGATGAGGCAAATTGGAAAGGAATTGGAAAATTACCGAAATCATCTTCTACAGCAATCCTAGGAGATCTGATCAAAAGTTCAACATGATTGATGACTACTTTAAACATATTCAAATTACTTGAGTTGATTATTACAATCTGACCCTGAAAGTTGATCTATTTTGTTCATGTACCTACATGCAGCAGTGGCTTGCAATCAACTTTAAAGTCCTCGGACAGAAGAAGATATATGAATGCCATAATCTTTAGTGAGGAACTACACTCTGGTTTAATTCAAGCAAAATTATATGGGAGTTGATTCAATCAACACGAGACAAAGAGAAAGGGGAAATAATTGTGGAATAAGAAATGATGTTCAAAGGAATGAAGCTAGGTCATGAAATGGTAGTGATGGTAGTATACATGCATATGTACATGTAAGTAGGTACAAAATGTATGAACATAGAAGAAGGAACTTAAGAAAGAAGAGAGCAAGGTCAAGAAAGATAGCAATTACACTGTATACATGTATAAAAGTATACCGGTAATTGCCATTTAAGGATAGAAACGTGTCAAGCAATTAGTACGTTATACAAAATATAACTCATTTACAGGCTTTACAATAGAAACCTTCAACTGTGGTGAAAGAGGAGGTAGATCATACGTACATGTATGTGCAAGTACATGTAGATAGGTGCATGTTATACTACCAATACTATAGAAGATCAAAACACAGAATGGACTACAGTTTGAGACATCTTATCCCTTAATCAATGCTAAAGAATTTTGGTTGAAAGTTACTATAATAGTAACAGTAATGGATAAAATATGTAAAAAAATATGCTTACAGCCAGCAGACAACATTGTGTATACCTTACTATATTGTATCATACATAATTGAATACGTTGATACTACAACTCTATTTTGTGTTACAGCATTTTCACCTGCACAACTGAATCATTACAAGATTTAAGAACATTCTTTAGAAAGATGCATAGAATTCTATAAATAGCTTTGTAAAATCAAATCTAATTATGGCTTTGTACACTAACAGCAGGAATGGTGAATACTGTAACACCATTTTTTTTTACCTGACATTTATTTTCACTACTTTGATGTTTTGAGCATATTTACTGTGTTTTAATTTCACGAATTTGTCAAGGAAACAATGAGTTTATTGTTTTTTTTTACATATTCAAGTAGATTTAATTTAGCATATTTTACTTATCAGCAAACATAGCTAAATTAAAACCCAGTGAATAATTAATGCATTTACAGTACTGTCACTAGAACTATATTACGATACATACACTCCACATGGGAAGTAAGAAATATCCTAATTTTCAATTTTCAATATTTCTGGAAATGAACCGTAATTTTGGAGCCAACAGATAAAATTTATGTTGATTATGTTTTTATTTGGCTATTTTTGTCCAAATCTTCTGAAGGAAAGTGCAGACTATAAACAGGACTATTTTGTGAATTTGTGATGAAAAAAGGGAACTGGTGGTGAAATAGTTAAGAAATTTCACTGTGTTATACATGTATATTGTAAGATCACAAACTTTCCAGGGAAACAATGAGTTCTATTGTTTTCCATGAATTTAATTTAACACCCTTGGCATGTCACTAGCATAAAAAAATCAAGGCAATTCAAACTGGAAAATAAAATAATTGATTCGTGAAATATTTAATTATGGTGTTTGCTAACAGGCATGGTGTTTATCATAGAAAATGCCATATTACACAAGATGAATAGGAGCGCGTAATTGCAGTAAAGTACCATTTCACCGTAATTGATTGATACTAATAATTAGATAATGAGATATGGCCTTGCAGCAATTACTCATTAAAATAAAAGCAGCTATATACATGTACATAACTGAGTATCTCTTTAATACATTGTACATAATTCAGCTAGTTTTAATTTGCTTCTTGAAAGATCTGATATACACCAAATTTGGACCATTTCAAGATTTTTCATTTTTTTGACTCAATGTTGATAACTTTGAGATTTTTGAGCATGTTAAAATAATTTTGTTTGATATTGCATTCTGTGTAGTACATTATTCTATGATTAAAAAAAAATAGTTTGGGCTGCAAACAAAGCATTGTTTGTTTATATATTCATCTGTACCTAAACACATGTGTATTTTTATGTTTTTAGTATTATTTCTACAAACGAATACTGCTATATGTTTGCTGCCAAAACAGGAATTTTTATTTTATGCCTATCTTCCTTTTTAAACAAGATGAAATGTTGAAACAAATTTTTAAGCATACTTAAACATGCTTGATGTTATCCACCATATTGCCACTTTAATACATGTACAACATGCATATTATTATTGTAATGCAATTACTGTATTTGGTCTATTAGAAGTGCATTTCCAGAGTAAATGAAAAAAATTGAATTGAGTTAACATTATTCAGCTTTTTGTTCTGCAACACAGAGACAGCTGTTCACCTACATGTAAGTAACAAAACATAATGTAATCTAGTGATTTTACAACTGTAACAGCAGATTACGACATCCCCACTTTCCAATCCCGACCACTCTTTGATCAATACCACAACATATACCCATGGGAGGCAATGGTGATGGCTATATTTAGTCACTACCGGTAATACAAACAATATTTTTTGTGGGCAGTTAGTGCGGCATAGTGAGGTACACGTCTACTTGAGGCATTTTGCTGTGGTCGTGAGTTTGAATCTGAAAGTAGTTGACAATCGATCATAATTCTTGTCATGAAAATCTTAGCTAATATTAGATACGAATGAATCTGCTACTTTCACGACATATAAAGGTTACACATCCTGGTACTTTTATTGGTACATGTATATGTATGAAAATCAGAAATGAAATCTTTTTATTGATATTTCAGTACGATTTCTTAAACTTGACTACAACTACTTAAAATATTGTTGTTACATGTTGGAACAAAAAGACACAAAATAAAATGCCCTAATTGTATATGTCAGCAATACTCTCATACAAACAAAGATGTACAAGGATGTGTGACCTTTAGGGGTCATGGAAGTACCAGGAT
The DNA here is from genome assembly GCF_978046115.1 of Saccoglossus kowalevskii. Taxonomy (NCBI): domain Eukaryota; kingdom Metazoa; phylum Hemichordata; class Enteropneusta; family Harrimaniidae; genus Saccoglossus; species Saccoglossus kowalevskii. The sequence continues at coordinate 10,916,739 of NC_140657.1, forward strand.
GTGTGACCTTTAGGGGTCATGAAAGTGGCCTATTCCTGTTGGTTATCTGGTAAACATCTGGTCACGTGAAGGGAAAACAATGTAATGTAATACTCGTTTTATGCAAATCACCGATGAGAGAAAGTGATCGCATGCCATTGATTTCATTTACATGCAAATAAAACACTATCATGATATTGGCAAACAACATCACAAGCAAATTTCAATTAAAAACGTCATATTCAAAAAACCTGACAGTACTGACAGGTTTGCAAACTAGAAATAATTATGATGACATTTACTTGCATCAGTATGCACTTTTGACAGAAGATGAACGAAAGAAAAATTTATCACCAAGCGAACTTGACAATTATTAACTTACTCAGTAAATTTGAAATGACAAGTCAATTAAACAAACAAACTTTAGATTGCTTTTCTGATACTACAATTACAGAGACAGATGTAAATTATCTCCCTCAGTTGAAGTTAAATTCTTTATTATTCTCCTCAATAAAAACAAGAATAGAGAATTAGAATCCAGAGAGGCATTAAATTCATTATATTTTTTGAAATAATTTCATCCAAGAGACAACTATTCAATCAAAGTCTACGTTATTTGCAGCATGACCTTTCCAGTCTTTCATTTTTAATGGAAAACTGCTTACTTTCAATACTGCCTGAAGGAAATCCCATAATATGAAAGTTTTATGTGTTACTCCTGGAGCAAAATACATAATTAATATGATAATGAGACATGTGAAAAATGATTGCAGTTCCTAGTATGAACTTGATACTGTGAATCTGGATTACTAAATTTTAAGTTTGAGTATTTAAAATCGGTAAACAAGATATGTCTTTATACTTAGCATAATCAGTGATGTTGAAACACAATGTAATTTACGGTAGTAACAATTGAATAAAGCAGTCAAGGTGTGCCAAATTTTAACTGACAACAACGGATGGATGAACAGACACTTGCAAATCTGATATAGTTTAAAGGGCAGTTGTCATCGCACTGCACATGTGCGACATTTGTGTTGATAAACATTGATTTTCCCACAATCCAATGCGCTCTTCTAATGGAAACCACAAATATACGGTTTGACATGGGCACAACTAGCACTAATTACCGCGGGTGACTTCTTTGATACCTTCCCATTACCTAAAATATACCCAATTAAAGCTTGGTAATGTCACAGTTTGTACTCGTTGATCTGCGCAACAGTCAAAGTCACCATCTTTGTTTATATGAGACCCATATATCTAATGCATACAAGGTGTGACGACTACTGCCCTTAAAAAATGATACATGTATACATGTAGTGGATAATATTTAGTAATTGTAACTATCGAAAATGATACTGATTCAACAACTAGTGTAGAATACTTTATTTTTGCTTGGAATTTATTTTCGCTGAAGGAATGATTCCGTAAAAATAAAATCCAGCGAATATACTTTCACATTAAACTCATCAAAAATCAGTGAAAATAAATTCCATACAAAACGCCCCAAAAGCCTTTTCAGCGAAAATTAATTCCAGCTAAAATAAAGCATTCCACAGTATTCCAAGGCTGACAACATAGCTTATTGTAGTGCATTAATCTTTTCACCACCAGTTCCCTCTTTTCATCACAAAATAGTCCTGTTTATAGTCTGCACTTTCCTCAAGAAGATTGGGACAAGAATAGCCAATTTTTTTTTAGTAAAAACTGAAAATTGATTAAAATTTTGTCTGTTGGCTCCAAAATTAGGGTTCATTCCAAGAATATTGGAGAAAAAAAATTTGAGCACGAAAGTCTGGTGGTGAAAAGGTCAGCATGTATTTGAAATCATAAAATTTTAATATTTACATAATAAATGTCCACATGTAGACATTATGAAAACTATCAGTCACAAAATATTTTAAGCATCATTTAATATAATGAATAGGACTGGACTTGATTTTATATAAGCATTACGTGTATGATCCTTGAATGGTGACCAATTGAGTGTACATGCATTACTCAGCCATGCATTGCTAAACAGCTTTCCTAATCATACAAAGTATGGGTGCATTTCATATTTATTTTACATGCTTTTTACCTACAGTGCAATCAATCAAAAGATGATTTACTGTAAAACCATTTATTTTCACTGACATTTAATTCCACTATTTTGATGTTTTGAGTGTACAGGTATTCAGTGGGTTTTAAGTTCACAAATTTGAGAGAGAAATGATGAGTCATTCGTTATTTTTCATGTTTATATGGATTTAATTTAGTGAATTTTACTATATAAAGGCAAAAATAAAACGGAGTGAATAATTAATACATTTACAGTAGTGTCAGTATCTAATAAGAGGCACTGTTAAGTGGGGATGTACAACAACAACAACGATGAGTTTTAATTTGTTTTTCCACAGCTATAAGTGTGAGTTTTTTTTATATACAAGAACCAGTAGTGACAATGCATTGCATAGTCTGATGTCACAAACAAGAAACATTATGATATAATAACAGTCTTTTTTAGGAGCATACAAATGTTTAAACCCAGTTTCAGCTGAACAGGTGAATGGTGGAGTTGAATGTATTCAGGTGTGTACATGTACGGGATAACAAACAGTCGTGTGTTATTCTCAATGACGACAGACAACCAATTCCGTGTACAAACACAATGTACACATAAGCTGTCATGACCATATCTCTTTCTACTACATGTACTCTGATCACAGAAACTATGGAGTAATGTTGTTCTTACAGTTTCCAATTGTAAGCTTAACAATACATAGAATAGAATTCTAATTTCAAACCAACAAAGGGCTAGAAATGTACTCAAAATCATGTATTCAAGAATTATTTATAATTTCCGCCTTAAAATGGAGAAATCGTTAGATTATTTGTATGCAAAAGCCATCTTTTGTCACATAAATTTATTCACAATTTTTATTTATAATAAATTAATTTATTTATAATCGAAACTTGGTAAAAAATTAACAATGAGATTATTGAATAACACATGACAATGTTGCTGCACTAATTTTAGCAGGAAAATTATGGTGTTTAAAATAAAAAAAATGAATAAATTACAATTTATAGCCACATATGTATGACCTATATAAACTAATAAAACATATATACATAATTTATTGAATTTTAGCACCAGCTTGATGAATGATTTCCATGAAATACGACCAATATCAGCGATTTCAATGATTTTATAGAAAAATACAGTGTATGAATTATTATGAATTAAATCAGTCAAGAATATTGCAGAAAAATGTATTATGTAATTTGAAAAATAAAACCAAAATTAATGCTCTGTGGGTATTTTACAGTAAAAATCTTGGTTACATACCAGTAGTATAAACCATATATGTATATATATCCACACAACCATACACAGTAAAAGTCATATGACCTTACGAAAGAGGTCTATTGAATTTATTGATTTTGAAACTCAAAGTGTAAATACAGTTAATCATGGAGTATTGAAGCGTTTGCAAGCATGTGGAAGCGTTAGTCACATCACAGCAGGTTTGTGGGATAAACGTAACATGCAATTTCAGGTCACAGTGATAGAAGGTATATGTTTCTATAGATACCATCAATCATACATGGAAAGAGAGGCGATCACTGTCAGAATAGCACTTTGAGATAATACTGGAAATCAGATAACAGCTATGATTTTCACCTGATATAGGTTCTGAAATAAGACAATCAACAGAATGTGACATTATTGTTTGTCATATGTTTTCACCATCAGCACCCCTATACTCCATCCAACCCACAATTCATGGCTAAGAAAAGCGACTAATTTGCATATAAATTCCCGCCACATAATTAACATATCAATAACTTTTATTGATTTTTTACAAATCCAAGCATGTTGGAACTAAAGTAAGCAAAGGACTCAGAAGAGAACACTACCACACTTTCGCCATCAAAATTAGACATTTTGTAATTTTCTTACATTTTCAAGATAATTTTTAAACCAGATAATCCATACAAATTTTTATTTATTATTTTGGTCAAGGCACACATGCTTAATTTTTTTATTCTTGACCATCGCCAGCTCACATCGCACTCCCTAGCTGATAGAAATGTATATAGCGGTAAAGGTAAACATGGGTTAAGGTAGTTCAGTACCATTAATACAGCAAAAAAAATGATCACAGTAAATCATTCAAAAATTGTTGTGTAATGATTCACATACATGCAAGTCATTCAAGAGCAATATGTTCACAAAAAAACATACGCAAAATAATCCAGAGGGCAATTCAATTCAATTCAATTCAAAGGGCAGCCATTTTGAAACATTTTCTATAGGAATCCATGTAAACACATTATCCCATAGCTAACTATATACTAAATTCTCTAATTTTTCATTACAGCCATATTAAACTACATACATGTATCATTTTCTTTAGTACATGTACAAATGCATATGTCACTAAACAAAATTTTGAAATATGATGAAATGTTTCTGCCATATAAACCAATTGTAAACTAATCAAAACATGCAATTTTAAAACTTAGTTCAGTGACCCTATATTTTTATTTCAGAATTTTGAACATTACAGTAAACAGACCCTTCTTGCTGGATTTCGAGGATTTCTTAGTACCGAGTATGTTTATTCATTGGTGGCAAACTAACTTAAGTGGCAAACATTCCATATCCATTCACAGTAAAAGTAACTTGCCCCATGATACAACACCAAGAACTCAAACCCAAAGCCGTTTGATTTCTAGAGCAAAGAAATACTAGTAATCATTGTCCCAGTAACTCTTTCACATGCCGTACTAGAATCCCAGTACTAATCAATCAGTTTATATACCTGTATTCAAAATGAACAATCCCAGGAAATCCTTATGCGCAAGTGCTGTGTAATTTAATACTGAGTAGATGACACCATACAACAAAGCTTTCCGATAGCTGTGTTGAAAATTGCTTCTAACTTGAACAAAAAACTTATCCCCACGAGTATAGCAATTATTAACATTTACAGAGTCCATGTAAGAGGTTTCATGCCGATACAAACGGCGCCTTGATATGAAATACATTGTTGATCAATATTAAGTTCTGATTACTCGAATAAAGAGTGTAAATCGTTACATTTGTGCCAATAGAAATGTTCCTAATTTGATAATTTGAACATTTGTGGCGAGAAAATTTCCTGAAAGTCGTAGCGACTGCCAGCATGATGAATGAACTTCATTACAAGCTTTTAAAGCAATAAAATGAGTCACAGAAATTTATCGTTAAAGAAATGAAATTATAGTACATGTACATCACACAAAATTCCAGCTTTGCCAACTCGTGTTATTTTACAGATAATGGAACTTATTTGTGAGTTTAGTTCTTAAGATCTGTGTTAGTCAAGGAAGACAAACATGTATTGCAAGAGAAGAACAAATATACCACATAAAGACAATTTTATTGACGGCCACATAGCCTTGTTTATATTATAAATTTGCTCCTAATTTAAGTAAAAACGCCAGTGAAAAGCATTTTACAAAATTCATGCGATTGCAATTGTTTTGCGTTCATTGATGCATGTCTACTTCCATAAACGGGCATGATATGCAACGTCCAATGTAAACAAAGGAAAGAGTTTGAATCTGACATACATTCGACTCGCATTTTCAGAAAAGGAAGATATTCGTAACACATTCAAACACGTCAAAACAGGACAAAATGTTTTATAGGACATTACATTCTTTTAAATGTATAAAAATAGAATTTGTAAATTTTGTGTGTTTAGCATAGCTTTGTCACTCTAGAAACACTACATGGTGTCATTATATTCAGTACAGGTGGGATGGTATCTTACCTGTTTTGTTGCTGGAATTTCCATAATTTTGTATAAACATCAAATGTTCTCCCGAAGTAAGACTGCCATTGTTTATGTCCATACTGAGGTAAATCCCTGGGAAGACAAACATAATCATATTGTCAATATTCAAAAAAAATATATGTATAAGATACACATGATTACCGGTACTTTTGAATCTGTCAAAAGGCAAAAAAAAATGCATTCACTTGGTTTTAATTTCTCTATTTTCGCTGATAAGTAAAATTCACTAAATTAAATCTACTTGGACATGTAAAATAACAATGAAACTTGTTGTTTCTTTGACAAATTGGTAAAATTAAAACACTGCGAATATGCTCAAAACATCAAAATAGTGAAATTAAATGTCAGTGATAATAAATGGAGGAGGGGGGGGGGGTCTGCCAACATATTTTAATAATGAAAGAAAAAACAGCAGGAGTAAAAGTGAAATGGGTTGATCTTCTCAAAACCAGGCAAATTAATCCATTAACAAAGTTCTATATTTCTGTTCCTCTCTCGACGGGCCTATGATGTGCAATAAAAAAACAATAATCATGTGTATTGGTGGTCATATCTTATTTGTCGTGATACAATGTAGCAAAGATATTGACCAATAAGATTTGTTATAAATATGGCTATTTCAAATATGACAATTCTTGCGAGTAGCTTGTGATAATTACAAACATTTATCATTTCATATCCATTGTATGCTTCCACCATCCTTGGAAATGCACTAGTAGGAAAGTTAACGTGAAGATGTGACGTTGTATCATTGACCAGGATCAACGTCTGCATAACCAGCAGTACGGCAATCTTATTTTGGTTGCTGGTCTAATGATCGGTGGGGTTAAACATTGCACTATTGAGCGAATAACTTTTCTTAACAATTCAGTCACCTCCAACAATAATTATATTAATATACAGTGTAGAATTTTTTTTTTCTTCAGTTTATCTCATTTTTGTTATTATGTTTTCATTTCTTTTTTTGTACATGTACGTGTTACTTTATTGTATACTCTACCAAGATCCCACACTGGAATACAGTTTCAATAAAGATTATCCTATTTGCTCTATTTAAAAGCATATCTCCAATAGGCAATGTTCTCCCTAGGATTCAAACAGTGTAGAGGTACCACGACAGTGCTTTGTTTTACTGCCACATTAGTCTGACTCTACCACAGTCGTTTTCTTGACTGTCATAGTGCCATTTATACTGGGCCATTGCAAATTTTGATAAGTTGCTGAAAACTGAAAACTTTTGTGTAGTTGTAACACTCTTCAAGCAATAACAGTTTTGTAAGTCAATAATTTTGTGCATTGTGTAATTAAATTAATGAAATAAATCATCACAAATTTTGTTGGGAAAAATTATGCAAAAATTATATAAATGTTATGTATGTAATTAGTATGTAACTTTTACCACCACAGAAAAGATGTGCATATAATTATAAACCAACAATCACATTTGTTTTATATTGAATTATGAACTAATGACTCGTTTAATTATTGAAATACCTCTATAATTTACATAAGTACATGCACTACTAATCAAGCATATACAGTATTATTATATACTTATAAAGCACACAAGTAAAATGTCTTGACAGGCAGCAATATTATGATGACATGATATACATGTATATTGATAAATAGGTGTTTTTTTGTTCACTGCAAGATCTTGCGTATTGAATGAAAAACACAGAACAACATTTGCAGCAAAAATCGATTTTGAATTTAAATTTCACTTTTCATCTCTTGGGACTCAGTTCTCCCGTGTTCGCAGGTGACGACCCCTCCGCTTTAAGCGTGGAATACCCCAAAATAATTTTGTGTCAAAAATATCACTTTTTACCGAAAATTACAAAAATATTCACCAAAATTAGAGAATTGAAGACATCATCACAAAATGAACAAATCTGAGAGAGGTACACATGTAGTACCTATATATGTAATATCAAAGCAATTGGACTTGCGGTTTTTAACAAGAAGTCAAAAATATCATTTTTTACCAAAAATGACAAAAATATTCACCAAAATTAGAGAATTGAAGATATCTTTACAAAATGACCAAATGTGAGAGAGGTCTACCCAAGGTACATATACACGAAGTATCAAAACATTCAGGCTTGTAGTTTTCAAGAAAAAGTCGAAAAACTAAAACATTGACACTGACAACGCCGCCGGACAATCACTCGTATGATAAGCTCCGCTCTCTACAGCGAAGCTAAAAACACAAGATTTTAATCAGATTCGATACAATTATTAATAAAATACATAAACAGTGGGTAAGTACTGAAAGTAGACAAAATATTGTTAGCATTCATACATGTAATTGTGGAGACTAAATAAAAGCTTTGAGAAAAGATAGTCACAGCATTTTGAACACTCACAAAACAATACTGACTTGTTTCATATTTTTCTAATCCATTTACATTAACCCTTTGACTGCCAAAAATTCTGTGTAAATATTTCCGCATTTTGTGAAATTGTCACTAAATTTTATCATCATTTTGGTTCATACAGACAGTTTCAGATATTGCTTTTAGTTTTATCCAAAAGATTTGTCAATTCTTATCAACATTTCATTTGGGAAGGAGCAGACGATACACAATCATTTTGTTGCTGGTGCCAAAGTTGACAATGGTGATCAACGGGTTAAGCCAAGAAGAAAAATGATGATGTTTCCATGGTGATCAACGGGTTAAGCCAAGAAGAAAAATGATGATGTTTCCAACAACACAACATACATGTAACTATATTTTTTGTGAAAATCAAACTTTTAATTTATTGCAAATTAGTCTGTTTCCATTTATCTGTAAATCAGCTATGTTCTAATCAGTAAAATGATTTTGTTTATTTATTTACTTTTGATGTAGTGGATGGACAGAAAATGAATGCAAGGAAATCCATTAGATTCAATTAAAAACCCTATATGCGTACCAAACGCATATATTGAAAAGAGCCCCTTTCGTACCCCACCCCTTACACCACAACTCTAACCCTACCTCCAGCAAGTCCTAATTTAACTGTATATGCCCCTATTAAGGTAGAGATGCAGGTTTGTGGGCACTTGGGAGTGAACTTTTTTTTTTTTGCTTTTTATTATTCAAACAGTCTTGTCTTGGCTATAGACTGTTAAAATTTTGTAGAATTGTGAATAGTGGAACATACTCAAAAGACGATTTTAAAATATAGATAACAGGTGCAAACATTCTCTCTTTTGAATGCTTAGCAAGATTGAGCAAGGCTGTACATAAATATTAAAAAAGAAACACGGTGAAAAAAAAGTAATGACGGGATCTCCATATTATGCACAATATTTAACTTTTTACAAAACGATAATACATTTAAATTTGGAACTGTTACAGCCCTTTTAATTATGAGCATTAGCAAACTTCTTACTGAGTGAATTGTTATGCAAATTAGCAATTATCTCAGCTTCTTTTTAGTGCCCATCCCAGAACTTTAAAAAAAAATAGCTCCTAGACCTATTGTTTTGAAATTGTTTTCACAAATGATTGGCAATGTGTTTATCTTCAAAACACCATCGGGGCATTGTTTTTGGTTGAACAGTGTTACAACAATCGTACAGACAACTAGCCTGGGTGTTAATTTATACATAAACTTGAAGTAGTGAAATTTGAGCTGCTGCCCTGCAAAATTGACAACCAGTAGACTGTCAGGTAAACTGCATCTCTACCTTAAGGACAGCTATAGTTATCTGAAGGGGGCATAGAGTATTCAAATGGGGGGCTGGGAGAGAGGGTTAAAATAAGGGCTGGGGAGGGGGGTTTGGGGTTACAAAAGGAACAATTTTCCAGACATTTTTTTCCTCGGCCGAATTGGGGCCAAAACATGAGGTTTAAAAAATGTGAAAATTAATAAAAATGAACTTGAATATCTAAAGACATACTAATTTACAGAGAAAGGAAGTACATCTAAAACACTAAGGATAGTTGAATAAGTTCAAAACAAGCATTAGAAACAGAAATTAAGGCCTGTTCTAAATTAAATAACATTTTTCTAAGCTTGGATGCTTTTTACAGATCAGGAAATGAGTGCTTCACAAAGTTTTTAACATCTATACAGACGGATATGGGCATAATCATCAATCACAGTATTTTAGTGTGAGGGTTGAGAGGGGGATATATTTTTTTTTAAACAATTTAAATAATTTCTCAAATTAACGAGAAAGCAAATTTTAGTTTTCAAAATTAAATGTGAATATTAAAAAATTTGATTCACACAAATTGTACAGACAATAGGAATTACTTTCCATGGTACTTCAAAAAGTAAAGAGAAAGTTAGGTTTTTTGCAATCAAAACTTATTAGTGTTAGTGTGAAATTAGTGTTCTCTGAATATAATGACATTGTTGTAGTTCAAGTGTGCGTGATAGTCCTTTCATACTAACACCACTTTCAATTGCAAAAGAAACAAGTGTAATACTGAATACCGGTAGATATACAGTTTCTGATGAGAAATTAGGGTTACGGTTGGTGACAGGTTAGGTGTTAAAGCACGGTGGTCGTCGCGCAGCGCATGTTTGAATTTCATGTTAAAACAAGCAGCCTCTCGGTTGAAATAGCTCCGCTGTTAGCAATGCACATTTCAATTAAAGAACAGAAGATATCATTAGAAAATGAACAATATGCATAGTATCAATGCAATGGGACTTGCTGTTTTCAACAAGAATTCAAAAATATCACTTTTCACCAAAAAATGACAAAAATATTCATCAAAATTGGAGAATTGAAGATATCATCATACAAATGAACAAATTTGAGAGTGGTCCATATGTAGTACCTATATATGTAATATCAAAGCAATTGGACTTGCGGTTTTTATCAAGAAGTTGAAAATATCACTTTTTACCCAAAATGACAAAAATATTCACCAAAATTAGAGAATTAAAGATATCATTACAAAATGAACAAATCTGAGAGAGATCCACATGTAGTACCTATATATGTAATATCAAAGCAATAGAACTTGCGGTTTTTAACAAGAAGTCGAAAATATCACTTTTTACCAAAAATGACAAAAATATTCACCAAAATTAGAGAATTGAAGATATCATCATGAAATGAACAAATCTGAGAGAGGTCTACCCAAGGCACATATACACCAAGTATCAAAGCATTCAGGCTTGTAGTTTTCAAGAAGAAGTCAAAAATATAAAACATTGACACGGACGCCGGACAATCACTCATATGATAAGCTCCGCTCGACAAAGTCGACAGCGGAGCTAAAAAACAATGTATTTTACCCGCGTTGTATACGTCGCTATGAGTCTCATATCAAACAGGACGTGGCGCGACGACTGCCGCCCTTTAAGTTTTGGCTTGGTTTGACATTAATATTCAAAATGGCAAACTTTGCATCCCTCATCAACGCCAGTATTATTAATATTGTGAAAGGAATGATACAGTTGTATTTTGGTGCAAGACTCTGAGGGCAATTCCTGATACAGTATACATTTATATGTAATTACTTGTAATAATAAAAATGAACCAAGGCACTTATTGAATAAATGGAGACAAAAACGATACAGGCAATTTAGTAAAATGTGCTACTTAAAATTATATATGGAAATATTTTGTTTGCCAACACATTATATCGATAATATGAACGACACTTAGTTCCAATTTTGTGCTTATCGCCAAGAGATAGATGTTAATTTTTTTTTTTTTATTTAAATCTTTCCGATTTCCATATCACCATTGTAGGTTGATCAATAAAATGAACATTATTTTAGCAGATGGCTTATTTTGTGATTAACACAGAATTTTACTTTTATTATACTTGGCTGTTTGTGAAAACTGCACGCATCGAATGGCTTTGAAAACTTATTGTCGGCATGCACAAAGAAATTTAAGTTCAAGTCGCATGCAACTGATTTATATTGAAATATTGTACTTTGAAAATGATGAAAAATGCAAATAAATATTTCAGAAAAGCATTTAACTGCGACTTAAAAGGCGCAATATTATGTTTTACAAGTCAGGGACTCGGAAACAAAGGATATCGGCAATAAATGAGGTCGGCGCTGTGACGTCAGTCAATACGAGCGAAATCGGTCACGGTTTTTGGGAATTATTACCGTAACCATAATTAATTAAATAAACAGTCATTTTAAAGCAGTGCAGTTCTTTTAAAGGAAAGGTGAAAATCGTTATGCTATGATAGCAACCATGATTCGGTAAAAGGCGGTAGGACACTCATGTGAAGAAGTGCCGCAAGCCGTCTGCTTTAATCGTGCTCGCACATTCAAATACGGGAGCTCGGTCGCACAACAAATTTACTATGCTGTACAGCACACAGTAGTTTCGTAAATTATAACATTTATTGCGTGCGATTCGGACGATTCACACTAGGCCCTGATACTCCAAGTAAGATTCCTACCTTAATCCATTAAACAACTGCTTGGACTTCTCTAACAAATAGCAGAATTCCTGTACGACTTTCCGTTCCTCTTCGGCAAAATGCTCACGATCTGCCATCTTGTCTGCTTGTGTTGTGTTTGGTAGACAAGGCAATGTTTATGGGGTCAGATGTAGAGGGCGCTGTCACAACCGCAAATAGATGATGGTTTGTACTTTTGAACATAATCTGAGCTGTGCCCCAATAATTAGTTTCTGTTGCACAAAATGTTGGTACCTGAAGAGTTAATATTGTTTTAGCAAGAAATTAAGTGCTGTTTATTTTATATCAACAAGTTGTAAACATTTATATTTATTTTTTTGGTATATTTAATGAAGATTTACAATGATCATAGAATGGCTGAAATACACACTCCAATAATTTGCATGGCTACCAGGTATACTAGTAACAGCGCCACCAAAGTTGAAACTCCCAACTTCTACAAATGATATACTGTATTAGGAATGCCATGAGAAAGTACAAGTTTACAGATATAAATCCACCATTTTGGCCAGAGTTGAGTAAATTATAAAAAAGATGTATTGTATGCTTTGTTATTTGCTTATGAATACTCAATGCATACCACTTGACAATGAAATGACATTTCTAATACCTGCTTTTTCACAGAACCTTCTTCAGTCGTTAGAGGCTCTACCTGTTGTGGGTTTGAAACCCTTCCTTGGCCAACTTTTTAAATAGTTGAGTAAGAACTCCATCCCCCTTATCAATTCTAGAAGTTCAAGTTACAATATGGAGAAAAAGGAGAATTTCTCTGGGTTTAATGACGTATTATGTACTACCAACACAACAAACCCATTTCCTTCATATGGCAGTTGAATCAAACAAGTCAATCAATGAAAAAAGGAATTTGAAAATGTTTCAATGTTATTCCATTAGCAAATATAAACCTCTCATTTCAGTTTGAATTTTGAAATTTATAAATAAATATTTATAAAAATAAAGGGAATGGGTTTGTTAAGTCAAAATAATAGTAGTGTAAGCTACTCAGTCATGAAAAAATAATTTCAACAAATTTGTATCATTTTATGAGCTTAACTGTTTCCTACATACATGTACAACTAAAATGGTAAATGTTGATGTTTCTATATAAAAACAGATTTTAACAATGTCTACACCTCATTTTTTCAGACGTTTTGTATCTAATATAATATTTATTTCTGCAACAATGACTTCAGGAAGTACAGAGTGAGGTCCCAAAAAACAAATTTGTTTTTTTTAAAAAGCACATAGAAATGATAATCTATGAATATTAAATGTCCACTAGGAAATGATAAATGTACATTGAAGGAAAGTGTTTACAATATATTGTGAGGTTAGTTGGCACTGCTGTCGTGTGCTGAAAATATTGAGCAACGTGAATATCAAGTGCTGCTAAAACACAATTGTTGCTGTTCGCTATCAAAGAACCAATCTAATTTGTTTACTACCTCACTTTGAGTGACAATCCAACAGATTTCATTAAAATGGTCTTTAAATTGAGGATAGATTTTTTTCTGGATTTGTTATGAATCACTTACTCGTACATTTGACACAACATTTGTCCAGAAAATAATGAGAAGAATTCAAGATACTGTTAATTTTTTGAGTTGATCAAAATCAAATAAATTTGACTTTAGGAAATAAGAAATTCTTTTATGAAATGATTGTTAATTATAATTTTGGTCTGAAAAGGTTATCATATATTAACCTTTTCACCTCTCTTCATCACAAATTCATGAAATAGTCCCGTTTATAGTCTGCACTTTCCTTCAGAAGATTTGGACAAAAATAGCCAAATTTTTTGACTCAAAGTTTGTCTGTTGGCTCCAAAATTAGGGTTCATTTCCAAAAATATTAAAGAATATTAGTGCAGAAAAATTTGGGTGTGAAAGTCAGGTGGTCTTTATACACAGGCTGCTCATACGTATTGGGAATGCCTAAAAGTCACTATAGGCAGGTGGAACAAAGGTAGGCCTCTCAGGTATGACTGTATTTTCTATAACTTTTTTTGATAATTTTGAACCAAATAGACAATATTTTCTATTGCCTACATGCTAGTTTTTTAAATGGTGACAAAATTGACAGCACAATCGTTTTGGGCAATGTGTGCAAAAGATGTGCGTAATACATCACATGGGACTTGCATCGAACATGAAACAATGTCAATATAGTTGCACCTCGCGAAATAATGATGTTTTTGTCAATATTTGTGTTTTTATAAGTCAATTCATTTTTTTTTTTTTTCACTTTCATCTTGTTCCTTCATCAGTTTATTCACTTGTTGTTCCATCTCTCTCGACTGATCCTCACCAATGATATCCTCTGGAGTCAGTTCGTACAGTTCATCTGACGATGCAACACGTTTAACTTTTTCTCCCTTTGCAGCCAGAATTTCTTCAATATTTCTGAAATCGAAAAGTTATCAACAAATTTACGAGAAAAGAAATGCTTTGACGAAATGAAAGTGATTTGTTTATCACCTCCTTCATTTCAATTGTATATACCCCTCTCTGGGTCACTTATAATTATTTGGAGGGGCATATTGAATTACATTGGAGGGGGGCTGGAGTCTTAGGGATCGAGTTAGGGGGTCTTAAGGAACTCTCTCCGATTATAGTTTCTGGCACAGCCATCCCCAGATATATAACATACATATTCTTTGACCAAGTAGGAATGAATGAAAGAAATGTCTTTCTCACCTTTTCCCGTCTAAGTCACTGAACCAACCGAGGTTGTCAGCAATTAGGTGGTGTTTTCCGCATCCAGGACACGTTACTATGACAACGCCATTCTCATATACTTGTTTTGTAATCATTTTCATACTCCGTGTACGACAAACCTTACATGTGAAGACAAGCTGTAGTTTCTTTGGTTGTATCTTGCCAAGTTCGTTTGATCCTTCAGTCGCAGCCGGTGAGTCGTCTGCTTTGTCTTTTGCCTGGGCGAATGAGGCGTCATTATCAAGTTTAGAACAAAACGTCCTTGTGAAATGTGGCGAAATATAACGGGTCAGATTTTTAGGAGCGTGAGAAAACTGTATACTAGTTTTTCCTCGAGAAGCGATACACGATAAAGAGAGTGTCCAGTTCCTCATTCCGCGATTGGACGTGCAGTTCGTGCATCGTCGAATAAGGAATACTTTGGATGTTAGTTGACGGGAAAATAAACACCAGTTCATAGTTGTATGACGTAAATATATCACATATTACACATAACACGACTTGTTCCACATGGTTATCGCGTCAGGTGATTGTAGGTCAGCTGACAGAGTTCAGAGGTCATTCAGCAAACGCATCGAAGATGGCGAGTTGTGTTTATGTTGTCCAAAGAGGACTGCACAGGACACTGTTATATTCTCCGACCGCGAGACATTCTATATATCTAATTACTCCGATTTCAAGAACAAGATTTATAGCAACAGAGTCCACAGAACGTACGTATTTATTGTCTAGTTACCCACCAGTCAGCTGTCACGTGTAACGGGATTCTCATGCAGATTCACAGTTAACTCGTCCGATTCACATTCGTCCCACGAGTCGATTTGTCCCAATCTACTGTAAAACATGTCTTTTTAGCTAGCATGTAATTTTGCTTAATTTGTAATTTCGCTAATTCTAGATGTCACTTATTTATAATAAAGTATATTCTCACAATTCAATTGTTGACTCTTTAACTAAATCAAGACTCCGTTAATTCATGCATGGAGTCAAATTCGCTAAAATGGCATGTAGCTATTTAAACATGTTTTGCAGTAGTTTCGTCCCAATACTCTTTTGTTCCATTTCCTTTGGTCAGCCTTACGATCAAGTCCAAGGGACACTTCATGTATATATTGGTAACAAGACAATCAATACTTGATGCTTATACAATCGGAAATTCAGAAATAAACTTTTCCTATTATTACCATTTTTCAGAAATTTAATTAATTACACTATAATCTTGAAATATGAATAACTTGATTGGGGTTCTGTCTTTGGGGTGCTGTCGTATGCACAATGAGTGCGTGACCATTAGTAGTTTGTTGTTCAGATTGTCATGGTG
Organism: Saccoglossus kowalevskii; assembly: GCF_978046115.1. Lineage (NCBI taxonomy): Eukaryota > Metazoa > Hemichordata > Enteropneusta > Harrimaniidae > Saccoglossus > Saccoglossus kowalevskii. Next base: position 10,932,994 of record NC_140657.1, read on the forward strand.
TTGCGCGTATTTGATGAGTTAGTATTCTGCTAATCTAATAAATCGACGAAACGACTTCGGGACAGATAAACTTGTGGGTCGAATCAACTTTGAGAAGAATAAACTTGTGGGATGAATGTGATCCGGGAACTCACCCGCTGTTACAATGAGCTCATCCACTGGTAAAATGAACTCATCCACTCTAAATAAACTATTAACTCATTTAGGGACGACGTCAACAAATCAATGTCGGATAAAAAACTTATTTCCTTTAGTTTGGGGGTGGGGGGTTTTAACCTCAAAAAGTTTCCATCCTACAAAAACGATTTTATTTTTTAATGAAGTAAAAAAAATCTTGTAGTATTTGTAGTTGTTTTTTTTTCTATCCAATCATGGAAAGAAATAACCGAAAAGGGAAAAAAACAGAAAAATGGTTTAGTTCGAGTGTAAATCTGTGCGTCAAATGAGGTGCATTTGTAAAATCTTTCTACACCCACCCGACAACCAACATCTATGCAATACTACTCTTCGATTATCAATTTGTATTTAATGGTGAATGTAGTCTGACGCCATGACCAATATTTATCAATTAAGTTTCAGTGGGGGGTAGGGGGGGTTTGGAAAAAAACTAAAGGAATTAAGTTTTTTATCCAACATCGATCTTTTGACGTCGTCCCTTACATGATCACATGATTTCGTTGTAGATCCAAAGGATGAACCTGAATTAGACGACAACTCATCATGTTCAAATTTTGAAAAAGAATTCCAAAAATATCATATTCCTACATCACTGTTACAGAAAACCATATTGGCATTTGGATCTACCGGAATGGCTTTTTATAACCAATATAGACATGGTAGGTACATATAGAAAACCATATTGGCATTTGGATCTACCGGAATGGCTTTTTCTAACCAATATAGACATGGTAGGTACATATAGAAAACCATATTGGCATTTGGATCTACGGGAATGGCTTTTTACAACCAATATTGACATGGTAGGTACATATGGAAAACCATATTGGCATTTGGATCTACTGCAATGACCTTTTATAACCAATATAGACATGGTAGGTACATATAGAAAACCATATTGGCATTTGGATCTACCGCAATGGCTTTTTATAACCAATATAGACATGGTAGGTACATATAGAAAACCATATTGGCATTTGGATCTACCGGAATGGCCTTTTATAACCAATATAGAGATGTTAGGTACATATAGAAAACCATATTGGCATTTGGATCTACGGGAATGGCTTTTTATAACCAATAAAGACATGGTAGGTACATATAGAAAACCATATTGGCATTTGGATCTACGGGAATGGCCTTTTATAACCAATATAGATATGGTAGGTACATATAGAAAACCATAACCAGCTTGACAGATATAGCCGAAAATGCAATGTCATTGTTCGTGGTATGCAGTACGAAGCAGGTGAGGACATAACAGCAAAAATTCGAAAACTACTTATTGAGGAGATGAAAATTGCTACTGCTGACACAATGCTTTTTAGCAGTTTACACCGTTTATTTAAACCAAGTAAAGAGCGTCCATGTCCGCCAGTTGTTATCCGATGTGTATTTCTCAAGGACAGAGATGAGATTCTTGGAAGAGGGTTGCTATTGAAGGAAACTAACTTTATTATTCATGAACACTTGCCACCAAGTCTATAGAAAGCACGGAATAAACTATTACCAGCATATTATAAATGGTAGGTACATATAGAAAACCATATTGGCATTTGGATCTACCGCAATGGCCTTTTATAACCAATATAGACATGGTAGGTACATTATAGAAAACCATATTGGCATTTGGATCTACGGGAATGGCTTTTTACAACCAATATTGACATGGTAGGTACATATGGAAAACCATATTGGCATTTGGATCTACTGCAATGGCCTTTTATAACCAATATAGACATGGTAGGTACATAAAGAAAACCATATTGGCATTTGGATCTACCGCAATGGCTTTTTATAACCAATATAGACATGGTAGGTACATATAGAAAACCATATTGGCATTTGGATCTACGGGAATGGCTTTTTATAACCAATAAAGACATGGTAGGTACATATAGAAAACCATATTGACATTTGGATCTACGGGAATGGCCTTTTATAACCAATATAGATGTGGTAGGTACATATAGAAAACCATAACCAGCTTGACAGATATAGCCGAAAATGCAATGTCATTGTTCGTGGTATGCAGTACGAAACAGGTGAGGACATAACAGCAAAAATTCGAAAACTACTTATTGAGGAATTGAAAATTGCTACTGCTGACAAAATGCTTTTTAGCAGTTTACACCGTTTATTTAAACCAAGTAAAGAGCGTCCATGTCCGCCAGTTGTTATCCGATGTGTATTTCTCAAGGACAGAGATGAGATTCTTGGAAGAGGGTCGCTATTGAAGGAAACTAACTTTATTATTCATGAACACTTGCCACCAAGTCTACAGAAAGCACAGAATAAACTATTACCAGCATATTATAAATGGTAGGTACATATAGAAAACCATATTGGCATTTGGATCTACCGCAATGGCCTTTTATAACCAATATAGACATGGTAGGTACATTATAGAAAACCATATTGGCATTTGGATCTACCCGAATGGCTTTTTATAACCAATATAGACATGGTAGGTACATATAGAAAACCATATTGACATTTGGATCTACCGGAATGGCTTTTTATAACCAATATAGACATGGTAGGTACATTTAGAAAACCATATTGACATTTGGATCTACCGGAATGGCTTTTTATAACCAATATAGACATGGTAGGTACATATAGAAAACCATATTGGCATTTGGATCTACCGCAATAGCTTTTTATAACTAATATAGACATGGTAGGTACATATAGAAAACCATATTGGCATTTGGATCTACGGGAATGGCTTTTTACAACCAATATTGACATGGTAGGTACATATGGAAAACCATATTGGCATTTGGATCTACTGCAATGGCCTTTTATAACCAATATAGACATGGTAGGTACATATAGAAAACCATATTGGCATTTGGATCTACCGCAATGGCTTTTTATAACCAATATAGACATGGTAGGTACATATAGAAAACCATATTGGCATTTGGATCTACCGGAATGGCCTTTTATAACCAATATAGAGATTTTAGGTACATATAGAAAACCATATTGGCATTTGGATCTACAGCAATGGCTTTTTATAACTAATATAGACGTGGTAGGTACATATAGAAAACCATATTGGCATTTGGATCTACGGGAATGGCCTTTTATAACCAATATAGATATGGTAGGTACATATAGAAAACCATAACCAGCTTGACAGATATAGCCGAAAATGCAATGTCATTGTTCGTGGTATGCAGTACGAAGCAGGTGAGGACATAACAGCAAAAATTCGAAAACTACTTATTGAGGAATTGAAAATTGCTACTGCTGACAAAATGCTTTTTAGCAGTTTACACCGTTTATTTAAACCAAGTAAAGAGCGTCCATGTCCGCCAGTTGTTATCCGATGTGTATTTCTCAAGGACAGAGATGAGATTCTTGGAAGAGGGTCGCTATTGAAGGAAACTAACTTTATTATTCATGAACACTTGCCACCAAGTCTACAGAAAGCACGGAATAAACTATTACCAGCATATTATAAATGGTAGGTACATATAGAAAACCATATTGGCATTTGGATCTACCGCAATGGCCTTTTATAACCAATATAGACATGGTAGGTACATTATAGAAAACCATATTGGCATTTGGATCTACCCGAATGGCTTTTTATAACCAATATAGACATGGTAGGTACATATAGAAAACCATATTGACATTTGGATCTACCGGAATGGCTTTTTATAACCAATATAGACATGGTAGGTACATTTAGAAAACCATATTGACATTTGGATCTACCGGAATGGCTTTTTATAACCAATATAGACATGGTAGGTACATATAGAAAACCATATTGACATTTGGATCTATCGGAATGGCTTTTTATAACCAATATAGAGATGTTAGGTACATATAGAAAACCATATTGGCATTTGGATCTACCGGAATGGCCTTTTATAACCAATATAGAGATGTTAGGTACATATGGAAAACCATATTGGCATTTGGATCTACAGCAATGGCTTTTTATAACCAATATAGACATGGTAGGTACATATAGAAAACCATATTGGCATTTGGATCTATTGCAATGGCTTTTTATAACCAATATAGACATGGTAGGTACATATAGAAAACCATATTGGCATTTGGATCTTCCGGAATGGCGTTTTATAACCAATATAGACATGGTAGGTACATATAGAAAACTATATTGACATTTGGATCTACCGGAATGGCTTTTTATTACCAATATAGACATGGTAGGTACATATAGGAAACCATATTGGCATTTGGATCTACTGGAATGGCTTTTTATAACCAATATAGACATGGTATAGAAAACCATATTGGCATTTGGATCTACCGCAATGGCTTTTTATAACCAGAAGATTGGGACAAAAATAGTCAAAGTGTTTGAGTAAAAACTGAAAATTTTGTCTGTTGGCTCCAAAATGGGGTTCATTTATAGAAATATTGAAGAATATAAGAAAAAAGTGCAGAAAAATTTGGACGAGAAAGTCTGCTGGTGAAAAGGTTAAACAATCTCCACATGTTCCGTGAGCCACTCTTACATCGTTAGTTTCATCTTGTGTGGTTCAATCTCAGATACATGATTTGATTAGATACCAATACATTTAAGTTATTTTCTTCAGACATGGTTGCTGTTTCAGGTGAGACGACTGGCTATCCAGTTATACCACTTATTAAAAGAAGAATGATGGCTGATCCTGTTGGAAGACAAATTCTAAGGTAGGTTTTGCTTTTCAAACACAATACATCACCTATCTGCTAATAGACTAACTCAATGCATTGCCTAACTCAATGCAGTGCCTAACTCAATGCATTCTCAAACTCAATGCATTCCCTAACTCAATGCATTACCTAACTCAATGCATTCTTAAAATAAATGCATCACCTAACTCAATGCATTCTCAAACTCAATGCTTTGCCTAACTCAATGCATTCTCAAACTCAATGCATCCCTAACTCAGTGCATTCCCTAACTCAATGCATACTCTAACTCAATGCATTCCTAACTCAATGCATTCTCGAACTCAATGCATTCCCTAACTCAATGCATCACCTATCTGCTAATAGACTAACTCAATGCAGTGCCTAACTCAATGCAGTGCCTAACTCAATGCATTCTCAAACACAATACATCACCTATCTGCTAATAGACTAACTCAATGCATTGCCTAACTCAATGCATTCCTAACTCAATGCATTCTCGAACTCAATGCATTCCCTAACTCAATGCATCACCTATCTGCTAATAGACTAACTCAATGCATTGCCTAACTCAATGCAGTGCCTAACTCAATGCATTCTCAAACTCAATGCATTCCCTAACTCAATGCATCACCTATCTGCTAATAGACTAACTCAATGCATTGCCTAACTCAATGCATTGCCTAACTCAATGCATTCTCAAACACAATACATCACCTATCTGCTAATAGACTAACTCAATGCATTGCCTAACTCAATGCAGTGCCTAACTCAATGCAGTGCCTAACTTAATGCATTCCCTAACTCAATGCATTACCTAACTCAATGCATTCTTAAAATAAATGCATCACCTAACTCAATGCATTCTCAAACTCAATGCTTTGCCTAACTCAATGCATTCTCAAACTCAATGCATCCCTAACTCAGTGCATTCCCTAACTCAATGCATACTCTAACTCAATGCATCCCTAACTCAATGCATTCTCGAACTCAATGCATTCCCTAACTCAATGCATCACCTATCTGCTAATAGACTAACTCAATGCATTGCCTAACTCAATGCAGTGCCTAACTCAATGCATTCTCAAACTCAATACATCACCTATCTGCTAATAGACTAACTCAATGCATTGCCTAACTCAATGCAGTGCCTAACTCAATGCATTCTCAAACTCAATGCATTCCCTAACTCAATGCATTACCTAACTCAATGCATTCTTAAAATAAATGCATCACCTAACTCAATGCATTCTCAAACTCAATGCTTTGCCTAACTCAATGCATTCTCAAACTCAATGCATCCCTAACTCAGTGCATTCCCTAACTCAATGCATACTCTAACTCAATGCATCCCTAACTCAATGCATTCTCGAACTCAATGCATTCCCTAACTCAATGCATCACCTATCTGCTAATAGACTAACTCAATGCATTCTCAAACTCAATGCTTTGCCTAACTCAATGCATTCTCAAACTCAATGCATCCCTAACTCAGTGCATTCCTTAACTCAATGCATACTCTAACTCAATGCATTCTCGAACTCAATGCATTCCCTAACTCAATGCATTCCCTAACTCAATGCATTCTCGAACTCAATGCATCACCTAACTCAATGCATTCTCGAACTCAATGCATTCCCTAACTCAATGCATTCTCGAACTCAATGCATCACCTAACTCAATACATTCTCAAACTCAATGCATTCCCTAACTCAATGCATTCTCAAACTCAATGCATTCCCTAACTCAATGTATTCTCAAACTCAATGCATCACTGACTCAATGCATTCCCTAACTCAATGCATTCTTGAACTCAATGCATTCCTAACTCAATGCATTCCCCGACTCAATGCATTCCCTAACTCAATGCATTCTCAAACTCAATGCATTCCCTATTTAAGCTCAATGCATTCCCTAACTTAATGCATTCTCAAACTCAATGCATTCCTTATTTAAACTCAATGCATTCCCTAACTCAATGCATTCCCTCACTCAATGCATTCTCGAACTCAATGCATTCCCTAACTCAATGAATTCCCTATTTAAACTCAATGCATTCCCTAGCTCAATGCATTTCCTAACTCAATTCTTTCTCAAACTCAATGCATTCCCTATTTAAACTCAATGCATCACCTAACTCAATGCATTCTCATACTCAATGTATCTCTAATTTCATTGCCTGAAAACTCAACATAATGCCTAACTAAACACATTGCCTGAAAACTTAACATAATGCCTAACTAAACACATTGCCTGAAAACTTAACATAATGTCTAACTAAACACATTGCCTGAAAACTTAACATAATGCCTAACTAAACACATTGCCTGAAAACTCAACATAATGCCTAACTAAACACATTGCCTGAAAACTTAACATAATGTCTAACTAAACACATTGCCTGAAAACTTAACATAATGCCTAACTAAACACATTGCCTGAAAACTTAACATAATGCCTAACTAAACACATTGCCTGAAAACTTAAAATAATGCCTAACTAAACACATTGCCTGAAAACTTAAAATAATGCCTAACTAAACACATTGCCTGAAAACTGAACATAATGCCTAACTAAACACATTGTCTAAATCAATACATTGCCTAAAAACTCAACATGTTGCTGAAAAACATCTTTTCACCATATACTAGTATACCATGATAGAACATATAATTTGTTCTTACTCAGTGTAATTTCTTTCCTCAAGTGAGAAGCCTCGAATTAATACAAGGACCATAGATATGGACTACTTAAGATCACTTCCTGAAGGATTATTTGGAAGAGATTATGCAGATTACATGGATAAACATGTAAGTAACCAGGATTCTCAAATTAGTTACTCATTCAAATTTCCAATGCCACCCCTATTAAAATAATGGAATGTTCCAATCTCAACATGTAAAGGATGGTTTATTATGCTATTTTGTTAAGTGTTGAAAAAAATAAAATCCAGCCTCAACTTTTTGACTACCATAATTTCTTTCCAAAATTGTTCTTATATTCTACAATATTCCCTAATTTTGGAGTCAATTTTCAGTTTTTACTCAAAAAATTTGGCTATTTTTGTCCCAATCTTTGGAAGGATAGTGCAGACTATAAATGGGACTATTTTGTGAATTTGTGATGAAAAAAAGGAAACTGGTGGTGAAATGGTTGATGTGTATAGTTTATTAAAATTGATCACTATAGTGTTAGTGGTTGTTGCATCAGACTCATGATTGGCAGACTCAAGTTCAAATCCTTCCTGGAGTTGAACTTCTGAAAAGTGTTAACCCCCTACCCTGGGTGAGTGTGCCGCAGACTCAATGTGGTGGCTCATATTTTATTGGTCGAGATTCATTCACTAATGAATGTGACTTTGAAGGAACCTTCATTAAGGTCAACAGGTGTTTGTGTGCGACCAGCCCTGGTTAATGTCAGGACACCGCAATAAATTTCCATAATGTTGTCATGATAAGAAGATGGTCACACAACCCTGTCATGCAGTCAGGAAAGACAACGGTGACATACACACGCCAGCTGACTGTGGATCACACTCGTACATACTCTTTTTAGTAACCTGATTTGCATTATCCTCTGGAAAACAAACCATCTATGCAATAAATGATCAGTATTAATGTTTTCAAACTCAGAAATCACATTCACATGCTTTACCAGTGAATCTGCACTCTTAGCTTGGAAACAAAAACTGTTTGAACTCATCCACTTTTCATCAAATGTCCTGACAAACAAGAAATAGTATTAAAACGAAAATGAAAATATTGCATAAACAAATACGAATATGAACACAATAATGTCACTGATGTTTCTTTACTTCTAGAAAATCAGTGCTGATACCCGAATGCCGGTTAAATTCATAGACAATATAGAGGATGCCTATGTTATACAGCGATATCGCGAAGTACACGATTTTTGTCATTCATTTCTTGGTATGCCAACAAACTTCAAAGGCGAAGTTGTTGTGAAGTGGTTCGAGTGGATTCAAACCGGTTTGCCGATGTGTGGATTTGCGGCTGCCTTAGCACCAATAAAGCTGCCCCTGAGGTGAGATTATATTGAAGTTGACATAAGATTGAATTGGAAAACCTGGATTAGCAACCACAGTTTTACATCACTGTAAACTGTTTTATTTTCATCGCTATCAAATTTCATGATTAAATAATTTGAGGGAATTCGTGTAGATGAAATCCCAGTGAAAGTTACTGTGACTCACTAGGATTCTAGTGAATGTCGCTCTGACTCCCTAGGTACCAAGATAATGTCACTCAAATTAATATATTCTTGCAAATGCACTAAATGTGATATTGATTTTTTTCCACACTATGGAAATATGTGTGTGATATATTCTTTTAACTACTTCAATTTCACAAGATAAAGTCAGAGAAAAATTGTGAAATTTGTTATCAGCGGGACTCTAGGGAGTCATAGCAACTTTCTCTGGGGTCCTAGAGAGTCACAATGACTTGCAAAATGTTGTTCTCTGTCAACATTATTAAGGAGTGGGACGCCCTCTTCATAATGAATCTCTGCAATATACCAAGTAAACATAGGGAACAATATAAACAATGTCACATTAACCATGGAAAGTCGTCAATATGTTATTTTTTGGAAAATCACTGTCTGTGGGAAAACTCAATATCACATGATAAATCATTCACACTTGTAATAGTAGTGTAGTGTGAAAAAAACTGATATTTCACACTAAAAATAAATTATTGTTGGATTAAACATCTTTCCGATCAATAATCTGTAGAAAATACATCATTCAGATTTTGTGTTACCAAACAATGTATTAAACACAATACCATGTGATGAAAACGAAGTGCAGACATTCTAATTTGTCCAAATAAAAGTCATATGTCAAAGGTACAAGTATGCATCAGAAATTCAGTATTTTACATCAAGTTATCCAGAAAGAGCTTAGAATGGAAATTCATGGTTTTCTCATTTGGAGAATTTGCAACTGCGCCCTCTATTTCTCATTTTCTTGTTAGAGGGCGCACTCAAAGAGACTATTGTGTTGGTTACGAGTAACTTTTTCACCACCTAATTTTCCAAATTTGTCTGCACTTTTTTCTTATATTTTTCAATATTTCTGGAAATGAACCCTAATTTTGGAGCCAACAGACAAAATTTGAGTCAATTTTCACTTAAAAACTTTGGCTATTTGTCCCAATCTTCTGAAGGAAAGTGTAGACTATAAACAGGACTGTTATGTGAATTTGTGATGAAAAGAGGAAACTGGTGATGAAATACATATATTATATATATTTATTTGTATATTTTTATTTGTAGCAAGAGGATTGACCTGACAAGAGACTATATAGTATGGACAATCAAGACTGCCCTCAATGCCAAGTTTTACATGAATATTTATTTTGAGAAGCATTTTGAGCAGCCATTGGATGAGTTCCGACAAGAACTAGGAATTGGAACGCCACCTGAAATGACGTGAATTAATAACACTAAACTGAATAGTCTGCACAATAGAATAGTTATTGGATGTCTTGCCTGCCTTGAATCTTTCATTTATGCTGCTTAATGTTGTTTTATTGAAATACTTTTGTTTGTCGCCGTTCCATAACTGCAACAATTACATTATTGGCAAGATATCCAGGTCAGATGTTGTTTGCAAATGGCCAAACATTTCGGTAGATTTGGTTTTGATTGAATTGTCAGCATTTTGAAGTGTCATGAAGTTCAATCGCATTTGGGACTTTCCAACTGACAATTCATATAAATCAAAATTGTAGTTGAAGCGTTTTCCATAGAATAGTTTGCAATGACGGTCGTTTTTCACTACCTGTGCTTTTTAGATCTCTTCTCTTCTTTTTTTGCCACTACTTCCAAGTGATCTTCAAACAAAAATATTGTAAAACATGTCTTTTTCACGAGCATGTCTTTTTAGTGAATTTAGCGAGAGAACAGATTTGCTAATTCAGGATGTCGCTAATGACTGTATTATAAATTCAAAATGGATGCCAAACAACGTCTTTTTTCTCCACTGACATGATAAATACACTTTATTGAAAAGTAAATTAACACAAAAAAATAAACGTATACATTGTGGTCATTATTTCAATGAAAATAAATAAATGAAGTGATATATTATTACGGAAATTTTGTAAAAACACACCGCTACGCATGTTGTACGAGATATCAAATATTTTAATACATAACAATAATGCAAATACAAAAAACTAGCAATTACAGAACGACAAAATCAAGAAAAATTTGGGCAGGGGGGGCCCTTCGGTCTGACTTCCTGGGGCCATGGTCAAGGTCGCTGACCTTGAGTGGCAAGTTTTGGTCAAACAAGAGTGCCGAGAATGGAGGATGGCCACCATGAGAATTGTGACGGTACTCTTGAATGGGGGGCAGGATAAAATCCTTGGCCTTGACCCAGGTCAGAACGAAAGGGTCCAAGGAGGAAGAAAGGGGATGGTGGAGGGTTAGCGAGCGATGTGCACTGAGGCGAAACAAAAAGCTGAATGAAAAGCTGAAACAAAGAAAGTTGACAACAAAGCTAGGTGACGCTAAGAGACGTGTGCAACTTGACACTGACCTTGGTGCTAATTGGAGGAGAATAAAAGCAGTTAATTGGTCAAAATTAACGACGAGTGATTGGCTGGAGTTGATGCTTCAGCGATCCGGATTAAGCCTCAAGCTCAGTGCTTTTACAAAATGGGTCTGTGACACCACAGACCCCCACTTTGTAAAAACACACCGCTACGCAAGTTGTACGAGATATCAAATATTTTAATACATAACAATAATGCAAATACAAAAAACTAGCAATTACAGAACTACAAAATCAAGAAAAATTTGGGCAGGGGGGCCCCTTCGGTCTGACTTCCTGGGGCCAAGGTCAAGGTCGCTGACCTTGAGTGGCAAGTTTTGGTCAAACAAGAGTGCCGAGAATGGAGGATGGCCACCATGAGAATGGTGACGGTACTCTTGAATGGGGGGTAGGATAAAATCCTAGGCCCAAGCGAAGGTCAGGTAGGCTGCATGACTGGAGAGACCCCCATGAAATAAGGAATTAAAAAAAAGGAAAAAAAAAACAACACGAGGGGGAAGTGAGATCGCGGCTTAATGTTCTGGATGTAACTCAGCAACAATACTCGCTTTTTATATCCCTGTTGAATAAGTTTTTTATCATTGCAAACAGAATCAAATTACTCTTGACAGTTTTCTTTGTTTTTATGGAGGTGATAACTGCGCATTTGTTTTGGTGCACGAAAGACAAGTATTGTGAAAACAGGAAATAAACAATGACAAGAGAGATTCGCTAAATCAACATTTCGCTATTTCTTAATTTTACCACAATTCGCTAAAATTGCATGTCGCTTTTTCAACATGTTTTACAGTAGTTCATATTTCCTAGACTAGTTCAACCGAGCATGTTCCATAGTCGAATTCATAAGTGTTGCACAACAGGATTTTTGGTTATTCAGGTATAAAATAAACTAGCAGCAGAACAAGAAGTTAACTAGTTAAAGAAGCAATAATATTGTTTTTTGATATTGTATTTTAATAACATTTGATAATGATATTTAACGTTACGGGCTGCTTTGGTCATTAATAAATTTACGTTCGTTTGGGGAAGAATAGACGACGTGTATGCGTTTAAAATAACTGGTACGTACCAATAATTGAAAATGTTTCTTTCATTATTTCGCAGCATAAATACTACCATTTTTGTTATGATGAAACATATTCCAGTTTTTCTAACTTGCATTATTGGAAAAAAAAAAAGTTAAAAAATATTCAAATTCTTCATTAACTATTCACCACTATCAACTTTGTTACCTGCCGCAAAATCATCCCATTGAAACACTTTCATTTTCATGAAAAACAGGATTTCGATAAACACAACTATATGTTTGGTTTAAATTTACAATTTCACAGTGAATGGATTGATGTTCATGAGATTTTTTTTTTAACTATCTTTGACATTATTGTATTGTCTGTATTTTTATTGCATCATATTATAGTTCTTGAAAAATACAAATCTGATTTGCCTTGAAACTTGGTGTATATGTAACTTGGGGAGACCTATTTCAGATTTTTGCTCATTTCGTGATGATATCTTTAAGTTTCAACTTTTTGTTGAAAAGTGCAAGTTTGATTGCTTTGAAATTATACATATAGTTACCTATTAAAGTTGAATTAATCTCAGATTTATTTATTTTGTGATGATATCTTCAATTCTCTAATTGAAATGTGCATTTCTAACAGCAGAGCTATCTCAGCCAAGATGCTGTTTGTTTCAAAAATGTTGTTTATGATCTGTAGCCAATAGAAATGCCCAAACAATTTTAAACAAGCAGCCTCTCGGTTGAGATAGCTCCGCTGTTAGCAATGCACATTTCAATTAAAGAACAGAAGATATCATTAGAAAATGAACAATATGTACATGTATAGTATGTATAGCAATCTGACTTGCCGTTTTCAACAAGAATTCAAAAATATCACTTTTTACCAAAAATGACAAAAATATTCACCAAAATTAGAGAATTGAGGATATCATCACAAAATGAACAAATCTGAGAAAGGTCCACATGTCGTAACTATATATTTAATATCAAAGCAATTGGACTTTTGGTTTTTAACAAGAAGTCAAAGATATCACTTTTTACCAAAAATGACAAAAATATTCACAAAAATTAGAGAATTGAAGATATCATCATGAAATGAACAAATCTAAGAGAGGTCTACTCCAGGTACATACACACCAAGTATCAAAGCATTCAGGCTTGTAGTTTTCAAGAAGGAGTCGAAAAAGTAAAACATTGACACGGACGACAACGGACGCCGACGGACAATCGCTCATATGATAAGCTCCGCTCAACAAAGTCGACAGCGGAGCTAAAAATTTAAAATACATAAAAATAATAAAATTGTTCCACTATTTTGGTGGAAGATGAATTTTCAAGTTACTGGAGTCTTGGAAAAGCTTGAACTAGTTTTCATATTGTGTGGAAGTAAAAGTGAAATTATTAATTAAAAACATTTTTACAACAGTTACAAAATATGGAATCTGGTGATTTTTTTTGTTTATTTTAAGAGCATACAATGTACCCGTTGTACCAGTAAGTGTTGAAAATTCACAAAATGGCCTTTATGAAATCTATGACATTTCCTTTGTATAAACTGGAGCAGTTTACTAATTTGGGTGATTTTTCATTAAGGGGGGGGGGCTAAAAAACCAATTTGGATATCCCAATAATGAATTTCAGCGTCTCGTCTGAATCCACATGTGAGCAACTGTGCTTAATAATCACTCAACAAATAAATTTTCTTCAAATAAGTTTATTGCTGGCTAGAAATAAACCAGTTACATTTTATCAATGTATCAATCAATCTCTAACCTTGCAGAAAGCTCAACATAACTGGACATTGTTATATGAAACGCTTTTCTCCAATTGTAGTCAACAAATATGGGGAAAAATTAATGTAGACAGAACAGAATATGAACAAATTCTAATAAGATAACTCAAATCATAATCCTAATTCAGCCATTTTATGTATGTACAACTTGGAACAATGTACAGATTTTCTGAATTACTTGATATCAAAATTTCTTAACGTTTCTCAAAATATGACATTTGTGATAGCGTCTGGTGGAAATATTTGGATAACAGATAGGATTTATACACAACATTAGCAGTTAAAGATCACATGACAAAAAAAAATAATATTTTTACCCCATTTTATATAAATAAGTCACTGAAAAATTTTCAAAACTAGTTCCACAGACTAGAAGATTATGATGAAGTCACTTTTTTTTTCGTTAATCACCAGAATTTTATTTGATTCATTTACATAATCCAAACTATGAACTATAAGATTTTTTTGTGTGATAAGGAGATTTACAAAATTGACACTTCATCAATAAAACTTCAAATGTCTGGAAAAAGTAAGGCTACATGTACATTTCAAACAACCGTATGCCTTGACAACCATGTTGCGGCACCCCCCCCCCCCAACTCCACCAGGGTGATGAACAAGGCAAAAACCATAAATAGATGTTTCTGGTACAAATCGTTTTAAAATGGGATGCTCACAAATTTTGTTTGTTTGTTTTTGAAAAAAAAATGGAAAGAAAACATAAAACTAAAAGAACTGTGTGTTAAAAGAAAAGAGAAAAAATGCACATCAACCTTGGACCAAAAACAGATCTATTTTTGTTTGTCTTAGGTATATATCACACTATTAAACATGCAGCACATTTTGAATTATTTTTCACTAATTAATCAAAACATGCACCAACGTGTAAAGAAATTATTAGAGTCATCCTTGTTTTATTCGTTACAAACAAAACAGGACCAGGTAGTATGACCTACATTCTGAAATGACCTTCACACAGTCAGCTTAACACCACTTTATCGGTGGGCACAGTTGTAAATAAAAATTGATGACTTTAAGTCCCGGCATTAGGAAATACACAATGTACATGTAAAGCTGGTTTTAAATATCAAAAGCATGGACCTTGTCATGCCGGCTTGCCTTGAAAAATGAGCCAGATTTATACAAATTTACGTTTCTCAACATTGATTGTAGCTCAGGCCAAATAAAAAAAAAATAACGAGTTTCCGATCATCCAACCTTGCTTAAATGTTTCCTTTTTATAGCCAAATCTAGAAAATGAGCTCTTGTAGGTACATTTTTCAGCTCTACTTGATATTCTTCATTTTTGAACTGAAATTTCACCTGTACATGTAACATGTGATGTATTATTGAATAATATAACAGCACGGGCCAAGCAGCATTGTGGAATAATAAATTGAGAATAATTCCTTTTCATGAAATAAAAAGTTATTACAACCTACCTACCCTAATTTTGTTGACAATGTTACCAGAAACACAATATCAATTTTATTTGGCCTTATTTGAAGGCCTTCAGCAAACGTGAAAAAACATGACTTTTATCATTAATATATCATTTTTAATACAGACATGCATGTTCGAAAACACTGTCTGAGAACTCCTACTGATGTAAGATGCCGGAAAGCATTGACGCACAGGGAAAGAAAGCAATTTGTTCGTATCTGGTACTGTGCCCCTCCCCCAATCCTTGAAAGGAATATTCCAAAAACGAAAAAAACACATGTACAGTGTCTCTGTTCTAGATTCTATTTTTATGGTGTGTGCTATTTTTTGATGCTTACAATGCAAAATGTTTCTCTCTCACAAAAATCATGAAAGGACCATATGTAAATGCATTAATTATTCACTGGCTTTTAAATTTCACAGTTATCACCAATAAATAAAATAAGCTAAATTAAATCTATGTGAACAACTAAAATAACTCGTTTTTCTGGTAAATTTGTGAATTTAAAAACAAAACAAAACATGAATATGCTCAAAATAGTGAAATTAAATGGTTTTTACAGAACTTTCCATGGGCGTCAATTAAAATGACTGTCAACAGCTACACAATTCTAATATCAGTAACTTCATTCATCCACCCATGACGCTGCAAGCTAAAAAAGCCCACCTGTATTACGACAATGCAGCAAATAAATGTATACATCCCGTAATATTTTGCTGACAATGTTTTTTTTTATTTTTCCACAATGCATATTACTTCTATGGAAACATCAGGTTTGTTTTATGTATAGACCGCCACACGCGTTCACATTTTGCCCACATGCACAGCGACTGGTTGGAAAGAGCCAGTCGTTCGCACTCTAAGAAAATGTTCTTCACTGCTGTTTTAAATATACATGCAATTATTGTAATTTATCACAGCAGATCACAAACTAGTGTTGATCAGTTACCAATATATTTGTTATCAAACATTCGCATACAGGGCTTATAATGTACATTGCCCTAGAGAGAAGAAGTGAAAGTACATATTTGCAGGAACAAATCATACAGTCTGAAGTCTAAACAGTACAATACTGTTTTCAGGCCAAATTGAAAAAAAAACACAGGAATATTTTTTTTTAATTGGAATTGTTATAAATATTATGGGTGGGACATCAAAGAAAGTGAATGAAGGGATGGATGGATGTAACAAATTAGAGTATGGCTGCATGGAGAGAATTTCTGTACAATGACAAAAATGAAAATTCTGTGACACTTGGACCATAATGAAAAGCATTTAATACTCAACCCCTTCAGTTTTACACAAGTTAATTTGCATAACAACACAAAAGACAAATACCATTTCGAGCATATCAAATACAGTACAATGCTTAAAATTTCATTACTGATGAATATTCAGCAACTTTCTAGGACTCCTGGCAAAATTCCAAAAAAAATTGTATCATTGGAAATATACTATGGTAGGGGGTTAACTTTTGTGAAATTTTCTGTCTAAAAATTTTCACATTAAATATTCTGCAAAAATGTTGTATTTTTTTTTTACAGCTAAGTATTGCGAAGTGCTGCATCATGAATGTTTCCCAATAGAATGTAATTGTCTTTGCATCTAAAAATGTGTGTGTGTGTGTAATGCACAGTATAAATATACAGAGTCACCACTGTGACAATATAACAAAACCTCCATGTAATAAAAATACACTGTAAACCAGACTGTAAACGCATCCATTTTCAGTGCTATTGCTACTTTTATCATATTAGATGGATTTCAAATTCACAAATTTTACTCTAACGATGAGTATTATTGTCATTTTTCTTGTTCGCATATATTAAATTTAGTGACGAAAATAGCGAAATGAATGCATTTACAGATACAAGAACAACATCAAAAATTACAGCCATCATGAAAAACGCAGACTTAGCCAAGAACAGAAAATGGCAGGTTTTCATCCTTTAAATGTTAACACAATAAAATTAACTTGTGCGATATAGAGTTGTTTTTTTCCTAAAACATTACTAAAATATTTGCTATATGTAGGGCACAATTTATTAATTCTACATGTAAATAAATGAATCATGGGAAATTTATGCAAATAATGTGCACAGCAGTGACACAGCTTAGGAGCACCAAGTTGAAATAAATATTGCATTGTTTATTGCGCTCCTACAACTGAAACGGAAAGTGTTAAACCACCACCGCGCATGATGGAGAGTTCAGTAGATTGTCCATAATTCAAATTTACAGTATCATTATTGTACTTTAAGCTCAATTTACAAATTATTTTTGATTCCCAAGTTTTGCCATTTTAGATATTATGAAACTGAAGGTCAGTTTCTTAACTGCTAGGACTGTGTTTACAATTGATTTAAAAGACTCTTCCTGAACACATGGGACCAGCTTGGACATGGGTCAACAAGTTTGAAATCTATTTTTTTTTAAGGATTATAAACGAGGTAAAAAAAAAAAAAAATTCACCTGTCATGTCCACTAGACCGTCCATGACAAGATTTTGAAAAGATTTCTATTATTAGAATTTTGTTTCCATCAAATTTATTTGCTAATTGCCCGGTGATTGTTATTTACATGTGGAACAAACAAAAATGTTGGTGTGCGTTGAAAGATTGAACCACAAAAAAAAAGCATGTCAACATTGCAGTGGTACACAATAAGACATTTTATTTTGATAAATTCTTGTGATACGCAAATTGCTGTAGGTGAACATATCATTGACCAAGAAAAAAAAAAAAGTTTATAGTCAATTTATTTTTTCTAAAAGTGATGCGGACATGTGGTTTTGCTTATGCATTTTATAACTGTCATGAAAATTGTGATTTTAATTTGAAGTTTGATATAACTTGACCTTTTCATTCATTTTTTCAAAAATTCGGACCAGAATGAAATATGATGCACAGATTTTAAACGGATTATGTGCAATGAGTAAAAGCATGAATATACATGTGGAGGGAGTATACTCCATTTTCAAATTGGTGTGATTGACTGTAAAACACGCTTGCTTGTTATTCAAGCCAATAACCATTTCACTAATTCAAGATATAGCGAAGTCAGCAAAAAAAAATATTTTTGAAACAAGATTGTTGACATTTTAGCTAATATCAACTGCTACAATCAATATACAAAATTAACGTCTGTTAATTCAAATTTGAATGTAACTGCATATAGCTATTTTCAAAGTGTATATTTGTTATCACAAATAAAACTTGTTCTTGATTCAAAAAAAGAAAGATATTAATTATTCTTTTAAAGCAAGGAGTTTCAGGAATAGTTTTTTGGAGAATCAGAAGAGTTGAGAATGGCAGTGAAGGAGATACCTTATATAACACACATTTGAATGAACTTGCTTTCAGTGAAACATTGATATGGTTTTAAGAAAACTGGAAAATATTCTACTGTGACATTCTTTGGATTTGAGATTTACGCAATTGCAAATTGTTGTTCTTTTTTTTAAAAAAAAAAGCGCTGTAAATTCTATTTCAGTTTAACAATAACACTTGGCATATATGGGGAGACACAAAATGAGGTATACAACATGGAATTATGGGAAATATCTGCAACAAGAATGTGGTAAGAAGTGTATATATTGAAAACATGATGAAAATATTATAAATTCTTTAAAAGTATGACTATCTGTTTGCAGCTATCTGTCCGGCGGCCTGTCAAAAATTCGGCTTCTTTTCCTTTCACGACAGTGTTTCTTGTGTACGGGCCAGTCCCTTTGTTGACAGTGGGTTCCGCAATAACGAACTTCTTGACATCGGCCACAAATACTGAATTCTCGAAGCTGAAATGAAAAAATTAATGTAAGTGATGTAATAGATATAATGTACAATCCTTGAAGGTCTTACACATCCTGATACTTTCTGGGGATATAAATGTCCCAGGTTAGACACATGTCTAATACATGACCCCTTAAAGGTCACACATCCTGGGACTTTTTGGGGGTACAATAATCGCCAAAATTGTGCCTAAATTTTCGCCATATTTTTGAACTTCTCTGACAACTTCTTGCGTTTTCTAGGAAAAATATTTGATAAATTGATATGTACCAGGTCATGCATCCAGCCTATTTCATGGTGTATACTTAATAGGCGGTGGTTGTCTCACAGTACACAGTCGAAGTTCACATAAACAAACAATGTATTTTCCCCCACCTAATGTAATGTAGTACAACAAAGATGTAAAAAAACAATGTGTGGAGCAATAAAATAATCAAAATAACAAAGTACTGTAGAATACTTTATTTTCGCTTGGAATTTATTTTCGCTATTTTCGCTGAAGGGATGATTCCGTGAAAATAAAATCCAGCGAATATACTTTTTTTCCTATATTTAACATTAAACTCGTCAAAAATCAGTGAAAATAAATTCCATACAAAACGCCCAAAAAGCCTTTTCAGCGAAAATTAATTCCAGCGAAAATAAAGTATTCCACAGTAATATGACTGGAGGTTTTCGAAAAGTTACGTTATAGCCATGCACCATGCACTGCTCAGTTATTTTTAGAGCTGACATCATGAGCTGAAACTACAAATTTGCTGAACACTAATCTTAAGGGTCAAACATTTGAAATGATTGGGGGGGGGGGGGGTGAAGAGCAAAACCAGTGCAATTTTTGTTTTCCTGTAACACCTTTTTGTTTGTGGTGTAATTTCAAATGATTGACTCCTTACCTCCGATTCCATCTGAGTACACGGTGGATAATGACATTCATAATAGGATATATTATCATCTTCCCCTTCTACTATCTCGCCATTTGCATTATAAAATTTACAGTGCACCATTTCTGGAAATTGCTGTGGAAAAAACATTGTATATTAGGAATGGACTATTATAATCGGAGGGGGATGTTGAACCAATATAAAATAAAATCTGGCTAAAAAAAAATGGACAGCTTTTTTTATCTTCTCACCCCCACTAATGATTGTAATGGTCACCTCTTAATATCAGATAAATCTTAATCATGCACTAAACCGGAATGTGACTGCTATAAAGACATACCAGAGGTACATTACTTGGGGTTTGCAACTCGCATAGTACTGTATGGTGACATCATGTCAAGATCCCATTCAAGTCTCTTCTCGTAGATAGCGAGACTGAGGCTACGACCTTCTGACATGACGCATATCAATGTTCAAGGTTTGTAATGAAAAAAAATAAACTTTTCTTGTCACTATCATAGTGAAAAATGTAATACATCGAAAATGTACAGAAAATATAGTTCTTGTAATCCGTCATATCGTGGGCAGCTATTTTGATCCACCTGGACATCCCAGTATCCTCGTTACCTCGGGCATGCGCATTCGCATTTTTTCTGAGTTGGAACGTTTATGCGAGAGCGAGATTGTGACGGGATCTTGGTATCATGTCACCGTAGTTACAAACCCCAAGTAATGTACCTCTGGACATACTGTAAAAGGGTTAATTATTCACTGGGTTTTAATTTTGCTTATTTCACTGACTGGAAAATGTGCTAAATTAAAACCCAGTGAATGTAAAATTTAACATAGAACACATTATCTAAATGATAAAACTAAATATGCCTGAAATTGTAAATCAGCAAAATTTAAACCCAGTGAAAATTAGTCGTTTTACAGTATTTTTAATTTATTTTGCAGATTAAATCACATAAATGCTTTGTTAATTCTGTCTCCACTTTTAAACCACAAACATGGCTTGTTATTTCTTTTCTCACTGCCCATTAAGACACAAATTTTTCATTATTTCTTTTCTCATTTCACATCAACTCACAAACATGGTTTGTTATTTCTTTCCTCAATTCACATTGTTTTTATACTAACCATACTGTGTCCACAGAGGGTACAATTGTGTAATATTTAGGTCATTAAACAATGTACAAACAATGCTCATTATTTCGTTCCTTCACATTAAACCACAAAAATGGTTTGTTATTTCTTACCTCATCTATGGGATCAGCAGGCAACTGTTGAATAGCAACCCAGTATAAACTGTGTTCTCTATTTGCATTTTTTAACGTTTCTTCGCCATGGTAACAACTATTTACAGGAACTAAAGTTAAATTCTCCATTCTATTATCTGTAACAAAGAAAAACAAAAACAAAAATTAAAAAAAATTAAGATTTAAAAAAACTTTAAATCTGGAATCATTATGTTGTTTGCCTTGATATATATTTCAGATGTTTTTACTGTCACCTTGGCAACAATACTAAGTTGCTGACTGGTTTGCAATACACATCTCAAGACTGGAACTGATTGGATCAAACAAACATCAAAACGTGAGGGAGTCGTCACCCACACATGCATCAGATGGCCATAGCGTGTCATTGTTTACAAACAAGCATCTACACATGAGCCTTTGTAATTTTAGCGTGTGTTGTCATCCTCACTTAGGACTCAATTCCCGAGTGTGCGCAGGTAAGAACCCTCCCGCTTTAACTACATATAGAATATCAGTAGAAAATGGCAAAATTATTGAGAAAATTGTAGTGTAACTATTGATTCAGCCTGACATATTAGGTCACAGGTGGTTAGGTATACGGCTATCCTTGGGACGAGAGTGTGTACTTTAATGTAACATCAGACTACAGATTAATTCAATGCCACAACAGAATAAATAAGTCACTATTTTGGTTCTTGTTTTATTTGTTTGTACGAGTTGTCCTCATGAATAATTAATCACATGACCTATGACATCATTTGAAACTTGCACTAAATGCTATGGGAGTATGAAATATTCAATAGAAAAGATCCCGTACATTTACACCACCATTTTACACCCATCAGCACAGTACATGATCTTACTACTCAATATGGAAATCTATTCATATCTAATGGTAAAGACAACACACTGTTACCATGGTGACTTGTATTATAATACCAAGCCATGTTGAATAAACACCAAGTATTTATAGTTTTATATCAAAATTTGCTTGATAAATTCAAAAGTACTGTAAAATCTGTATGAGAAGCTTCATTTCTAACAGAAGTATCACCCATTCTTTCCGAACCATTGAAAAAAAATCATCTTTTTTCAATAGTGTAGAAGCCATATCCTAGTTGTTTTATTGTAACAGTTTAACAGAAGCAACTTTCACAGAAATAAATATAATGTACTATATACATGTAGATACTAGTTTCAATAATGTTTATTGTATTTCAACTGTAATATGCAAAACCAACAGTAGGACAATAATATAACTGTTGAACACACTTGTACACATACTGTAAAATGACTAATTTTCACTGGGTTTAAATTTCACTGATTTACCATTTCAGGCATATTTAGTGGGTTTTAAATTCACGGTTTTATCATTTAGATAATGTGTTCTATGCTAAATTTTACATATTCACTGTGTTTTAATTTAGCGCATTTCTCCAGTCAGCGAAATAAGCTAAATTAAAACCCAGTGAATAATTACCCCCTTTACAGTACTGTAAATGCATTAATTATTTACGGATTTTTATTTCATTATTTTCCCTGATACTGTGTAAGGATTAATTATTCACTGGGTTTCAATTTTGCTTTTTTCGCTGACTGGAGAATGCGCTAAATTAAAACCCAGTGAATATGTAGAATTTAGAATAGAACACTCTAAATCTAAATGATAAAACCGTGAATTTAAAACCCACTGAATAAGCCTGAAATGGTAAATCAGCAAAATTTAAACCCAGGGAAAATAAGTTATTTTACAGTAAGTAAATCCACTAAATTAAATCTATGTGAACATGTAAAATAATAATAAATCTCATTGTTTTCTTGACAAATTCGTAAAATTAAAACACAGTGAATATAATCAAAACATCAAAATAGTAAAATTAAATGTCAGTGAAAATAAATGGTTTTACAGTACAATGTCACAGTAATTGCTAAGTTTTCTAATTGTTCATGGAATATTTGAAAATCTTTTTTTTGCCAAATTAAAATGACTTCCAGCAACTAACAAATATTTTGTTTCTTCTGATAGTTACATCATTTTTTTTCTCCAGATAGGGTTGAATGGGGGAATGTTGTTTTTTGTTTCAGAATTCAAACTTTAAAGCAGGTATTTGAAAAAATTATTTAATACAAATTTTAAATGTTGAATACTGTAAAATACTTTATTTTCGCTTTGAATTAATTTTCGCCATTTTTGCTGAAAAGATTATTCAGTGAAAACAAGCAATGCATGGCACAGTCCCCGTTAGTTATCAAATTTAAGATATATAGTTTTGTTTATAGTAATATAGCTGGAATATAACCATGTCAGGAATATGATTTTTTAACATTAAAATGATTAACATTTGTATCTGATCGTCAAACAAGTACTTGTCCATAATGAGAGATATTGCTCTGGAACATCATTCAAAATCAGCCATTTTGAATACATACATATATATATACACAACATGTATAATGAATTTATAAAATTTGAACATAATCAATCAAAGCATTTAAGAGATATGGCTCTCGAAGCCCAATCATTAAAACAAAATGGCCGCCAGTCAGCTATTTTGAATCCAATCTGAAAAATAAAATGACGTGCGTCAGGAACCTGCAATGTCTAATGTATGTTATACGTTTGAACAAAATCCATCCATAAATGCAAGAAATGCTTGATATTTGAGGATTTTTTAGCACAAAAATAGCCACCATTTGGCCACTTTGAAAAGGATCGTCAAACCAATATATTCGTATATCTATGACATGATGTATAATGAATATTAAAAATTTGAACATTATCAGTCAAAACAAGTCAGACATATGGGTCTGGAAACCAATTCATTAAAACAAAATGGCCGCCAGACAGCCATTTTGAATCTGATCTGACAAATAAAATGATGTGCATCAGGAACCCGTATGTACCAAGTTTGAACGAAATCCATCCATAAATGCCAGAAATGCTTGATTTTTATGATTTTTTAGCACAAAAATGGCCGCCATTCAGCCATCTTGAATCAGATCGTGAAACAAATTGATGTGCATATGTATAATATCATGTATGATGTATGTAAGAAGTTTGATTGTCATTGGTCCAGGCATTTCTAAGATACAGGTCCGGACGAACGAAAGCACGCACACACGCACGCACGCACACACACACACGGAGGTCAAAACACAACTCAACTTACCTACACTGACGCCATTTTTGTGTACAACTTTAAAGGTGGGTGCTATTCCTCCACAGTGCATCTCCCATAATAGATCATGCACGTAGCGTCCAGAGCCTCTGCCTTTGTGCATATCGTATGCCCACGCAAACACTCTAGCACCATTGCCATCTTTATCTATCTCAACACGTGCCTGCAAATCACAAGTCTCAAAATTAATATGATGTGTCGCCAGGCGATATGATGTCGTACATGTTTACAAGATGATTTAACCTTTTCATCACCAGTTCCCTGTTTTCAACAAAAATTCACAAAATACACTGTACTTTTCTTCTGAAGACTGGGATAAAATTAGCCAAATTTTTTGAGTAAAAACTGAAAATTTATTCAAATTTTTTTTCGTTTGCTTAAAATTAGAATTCATTTCAAAAAATATTGAAGAATTTAAACAAAAATATGCAGAATAATTTGGGCAAGGATATCACTGGGTGGTGAAAAGGTTAATATAGTATTTACCCTACAGTGTCTAAAAAAAATAAAAAATAATATCAAACAATGGCAAAGACGTGCAAAATATATGAATGAATTTGGTCAGGCCCCTCCCTGTCTTGTCTGAAAAATGTAAAAACAGAGCAAATTTTCAATATATTGTATGTAACTAACAAGCCTTAGCTCAGAGCAATGCCAACTTTAGATTTGTAGAAAACATCCACTAACTAAATAAAATTAAGGTAAAATTCATATTTTGTACATGTATATACCGGTAATGGAAAAATAGCATCACCATGGAAACTAGCTAAAGTATTTATGTAAATTTTTTAAATGATTTCACAATGTTATATTTCACCTTTTTCATCCCATGGCACTGAGCAAAATTTTGAGATATGAATAAATAATCTCGTCATAGAAACCAGTGCAAAAATGACAATTTTGACCATTTTCCATAATATTTCAGACAGACTCTTGTATCTCCGAAAATAATCCAGTGACCCCAATTTTTTTTAATTAACAATATTCTGGTAGTATGAACTTATTATATTGAGATAATAAAAACATGACATTTAATCTTCAATTTGGCTTGAACCACCTTAAGCGGCATGTTTTAAATTATCTACTTCTATCATTGTGGTGTAATACCTATATACTTAGAAGTCATTTTGCATCCATTTATTTGACTCCATAGGCTACTGTTAATATATTAATGAATATTCCCTAGCCCACAGTATTAAATTACAATGCTTGAGTGTTTAGGATGAGGTTACAAAATAGTGAGAGGTTTCAAATTTTGAACAGATGTAAAAATTCAATCCCCCAAGCCAATCATGCAATCACCATAGCGACAAATTATGCAATTGATTCAAGCTTAAATCTAAATCTATACATTTCTATCAAGCCAATCTCAATTCCCAACTGGTAAGTTATTCTAGCTGGCTTCAACACTTCCGGGTTTGACTCATCACTACACAAACACGAGTTACATTCAAATCATTTAATCTCAGGCTTTTCCATCAATCACTACCACCCATAATGTCTCCTAAGATTAGGCTTAAAATATCATGCCATCTCAAAGCCAGGCTCTTCCATAATCCATCATTGCCCACCGGGATAGAATAAATAAGGGATCTCTACCCAGACTATACTTGACCCTTTTAGCATGATTGTCAACTTTTGGCACATTTACACAATAGTTTTAACTCTTTTCCCCAAATGCGTTTGTACTGTCTGCTCCTCCCCACATGAAATGTTTATAAAAAATGACAAACCTTTTGATTAAAAACTAAAAGCAATATCTTAAACTGTCTGTCTGGTCCAAAATGATGATAAAATTTAATGACAATTTTACAAAAAATGTATGTAAAGTGTTAATGACAGGTATAAGCTTCCATTGTAATTGAGTTCAATTCTAAAATGACAAAATACTTTTGGCCATAATGATAGTTATGTTCTTTAAATGGTAATTATACGACAATGACAATTATATATGTACTTATATAATGCCTTGCTTCTAATAGGAATACATATACAGTTATACAGTGTATTGTCATGGTTACAGGATATTACTAAAATAGAACTTGTGAAACCATATAAACGCTATTTTACTTTCTTGAGAATCGCAAAGAAATTTATTGCCTTGGAAGCTTTTTGCTGAATATTTCAATGCCACAAAAATTGAAAACACACCTGTTGCTATTTTAGATTTTTTGTTTTTGAATCAAATGCCTACTTGAATAATTTATGACATTGCATAATGCTTAGTCGTTAGTAAAAAAATGCTTACAATACCGGTATATGTACAGTGGAAAATCACGAACACTTAGAGAACAAAAAACCACATTGAGCACTAGAGGGCGCTATCCCGAAGTATTGCGGAATATTCTGATTTATGTAATTTAAAGATTGACACAGCTTAAATCCTCATGACAGGAATTTTTTGAAATTGTGGTAATTATTCTTTGTGACTGGTGATTTGCTTTGGGTATCAAAACTGTTCGTTTAAACACTGTATGAATCTAAATTGTATTGATTTCACCAATTTCCACATCCAAAATGGTCACTGAAGTAGGGCTTAATGCTATGGAAAAATCTCCAAATCATTCTTTCCATGGAATCATTAGCCTTTTTTGTTTGGCTTTTGTTTTTTATTTGTTTAAATTTTCCAATTTTTTAACTAAACAAGCAGCCTCTCGGCTGAGATAGCTCCGATGTTAGCAATGCACATTTCAATTAAAGAACAGAAGATATCATTAGAAAATGAACAATATGTATAGTATCAAGCAATGGGACTTGCTGTTTTCAACAAGAATTCAAAAATATCACTTTTTACGAAAAATTACAAAAATATTCACTAAAATTAGAGAATTAAAGATATCATTACAAAATGAACAAATCTGAGAGAGGTCCACATGTAGTACCTATATATGTAATATCAAAGCAATTGGACTTGCGGTTTTTAACAAGAAGTCGAAAATATCACTTTTTACCAAAAATGACAAAAATATTCACCAAAATTAGAGAATTGAAGATATCAACATGAAACGAACAAACCTAAGAGAGGTCTACCCAAGGTACATATATACCAAGTATCAAAGCATTCAGGCTTGTAGTTTTCAAGAAGAAGTCGAAAAAGTAAAACATTGACACGGACGACGACGGACAATCACTCATATGATGAGCTCCGCTCGACAAAGTCGACAGCTGAGCTAGAAAAAACTTTATTTTTGGCAGAGTCTAATTGATCTATTGCTCTGAATAAATGTGCATCTTTTAAATAATTAAACTAGCCTGGATGTCCTGAATGACCAGTTAATAGTTTAGGTCAAATATAAGGTCATGTGATAGAAAATTCAACATCAGCCATCATGGCTGACGAAATCCATGCGGCTTGTACTCACCTCAAAAGCATAACGTTCCACTAGGGAAATATCTCTCTCATCTAACAGGGAATATTTTGTCTGAAAGAGATGGAAACAAATTGAAAGATTATTTGTTGATTTATATTGGCTGCTTGTAGCAATCGATAAATGGCTGCTTGTAGCAATCGATAAATGACTGCTTGTAGCAATCGATAAATGGCTGCTTGTAGCAAGTGATAAATGGCTGCTTGTAGCAATCGATAAATGACTGCTTGTAGCAAGCGATAAATGGCTGCTTGTAGCAATCGATAAATGGCTGCTTGTAGCAATCGATAAATGGCTGCTTCTAGAAATCGATAAATGGCTGCTTATAACAATCAATAAATGGCTGCTTGTAGCAATCGATAAATGACTGCTTAATGCTTGTAGCAATCGATAAATGACTGCTTGTAGCAATTGATAAATGACTGCTTGTAGCAATTGATAAATGGCTGCTTAATGCTTGTAGCAATCGATAAATGACTGCTTGTAGCAATCGATCAATGGCTGCTTGTAGCAATCGATAAATGACTGCTTGTAGCAATCGATAAATGGCTGCTTGTAGCAATCGATAAATGACTGCTTGTGGCAATCGATAAATGGCTGCTTGTAGCAATCGATAAATGGCTGCTTGTAGCAATCGATAAATGGCTGCTTGTAGCAATCGATAAATGGCTGCTTGTAGCAATCGATAAATGACTGCTTCAAGCAATCAATAATTATTTATTTATAATAAAATGTTAACTATTGATGATTTTTTATTTTTTATAATTGAAAACAAAATTAAAGGAAACATCAATCAAAGCACCATAATGACCCCTGAAGAAAAAGGTCCACAAATGTAGCAGAATGCAATTTACAATTTTTTTATATCACTTTTCATTCTCTAGATATTCAACTTTATGACATTATTATGTAGTCAGCCATCTTGATTCTCAAGCAAAGGATTATGGGTAAAGTATGACATTATAGAATCTGTTGTCAAAAAATTGAGAAAATTATTCCATCTATAACATGAGAAATACTGATGCGAATTAGTTCAAATTTTTGTTGTGCATATTACTCATGTATATAATTATAGTAGTGGAAATTAGAATATTACAAATACACATGAAGTGAAGATATTGCTAAAAACGTTAAAAAATAAAAATCGATATTTTAGTCACGAAATATAAAATGACACTTTTGTGTCCCCTTTTTGTGGTCAACATGTGATATATCACCTATATAATCTACTCACATTGGTAAATTGTATACAATATAAGGAAATTTGAGAATTTGGTAGAAAAACATAAAAATCAATATTCTCAGTTCTGTTTACATGACAACTATTTTATAAACATGGATGGCACCAGTACATGTATGTTACCAATCTCTAAACTTTCAGCCAATTTTAAGTTAAACTTTTGAAGTTATAGATGAAATCATTTTCTCAATTTCTGACAACAGAATCTATGATGTCATACTTTACCCATATTCCTTTGCGTGAAAATCAAGATGGCTGACTACATAATACAAATGAAAAGCTGAATATCTAGAGAATAAAAAGTGATATAAAAAAACTGTAAATTGCATTCTCCTACATTTGTAGAGCTTCTTTTTCAGGGGTCATTATGTTGTTTGGGTTGATGTTTCCTTTAAGTTCAACAATGGCAGATATATGCACACATTGCTCAAAGATGTTGTAGAGTTCATGCCAAGGTTGATGAACTCAGAGCAGTGCAGCGTAGCAGCACATTGGAGACGACTGCGAAACAAGAGAACACATCACATAATGAGCTATGCGTCATGAAATTGTGCGTATAACGATAAATCCACCACAGGCATTAGTCTTTCAACATGATTCTGGCAAGACTGTTTCGTTTTTTTTAATGTCAAAATAATTATTGCTACAATAATGTCTTCAGTTTTTTTCATAGAGTAAATTCAGTATGTAAATAAATGGCACAGTCATCAAGTGATGATATTGTATAAGCAAATTTTGAAAGCCAGACAACTTTTGTCTCTTTTCACAAAATTAAGGTAAATCGTTTTTTTCCCAAAAAATTCATTCCAATAGCAAATTATATCTATTCGTTCAAAAATTAAAAAAGAAATTATAGAACAATTTATGTATGTAAAAATGTGTCAATTTTGGCAGGAAAGAAAAACCTGTGCATCCAAGAAGTTAAATCACATCACCTACGCCTTTCTGTTTTAACAGTCCTTTCATCTCGCCAAAATGTAAAAGGAATTTTCCTCATACATGTACATGTACAATTATTATATCGGTAACAATTCAATTCACACAGAATTTGTCATTTACATATTTGCACTATGCAATATTGAAAATTACTATATTTTATTTAAATTTATTTTTGCTGTATAGGTAAAAACTCATCCAGTAAAGCATGGAAGATAAAAACTGGATAAATCGCATCATTTTGCAGCATTTCAGGAATCAATAAAAAACATTCAACACTCAAATGCTATTTCAATAGAATAAAATTCAAGCTTGCAAAAAAAACATTTGTTGTTTTTGTTGAAAAAGTGGAAGGATACATTATTGTGAAGCGGTGATGCAGTTAATCTAAATCGTTTCAGAATGGTTCGAAGCCATACAAAGTGATAAAAATTCACTGCTCAGATTTTTTTTTTAAATCGCCATCTATTTTTCTCAATTTCTTGTATCTGTCTAAATCAAACAGCAAATGGAACAAGAGAATTTTATTGCATTACAGGCGTGAATAGAGATGTATGAAGATAAAGATTGAGTTTCTGATCTAAACATGTATCCTCTGTGCATCTCAGCAACGAACTTACATATACATATACCATAGAGGTAGGAAAGAGAAGGAATGGGGACGCTATTTAAGCCGTGTTACTCATATAAACATCCTTTGTCTTCGCACTGATTAAACCACTTATCGTTTTTATATAGAATTCGTTTTATCTACATGGTGATAGCCGCTTATTTACACAAGAAAATGAGAGTAGAACTGAAAAAAATAAATTCTGTTTAAACATCGTCAATAAAATTGAATGCGCAAAACATAAATAAAAGAATTGTGCATGCACAATAACCTTTATTGGATCACAAAGGTCATTTCACACTCGTAGTATTAGAGATACTGCATACGGACTCTTCTAAGATGAGTGATTATGTCTTTCTTGATATTTGTCATTGCAAAAGTTGTGCAACTTCAGGCATTGATAAAAAAAATTCCAATAAAATTTGAAGATGCACAAGTTTCTAACAAGATGTTTTGACGGTGCAGTTTTTATCGGTGTGCAGAACTTGTGCAATGTAATGTGACGATATTTCAATATTTGATCTTGTAGAAATGTATTTTCGAGTTTATATATATTTATTCACTAGTCATTGTTCTTTCTTAAGTTCATCTGATTTGCATATGCACTGACAATTTGAGCCATAGTATGATATTTGCTACACTTAGGGAGTTCTCTGAATATAAATAGAGCAGTCATGTGGTTTGAAGTTCAGTACTGTGGTAGATTTTGCTTTGAACAGCAGCTGAACGTTTTGGGCATTGTCTGATGGTTACACGTGGTCGGGCACTTCGTGGCAATTGGTTGCACCTGTTTCCAAGATACTTTCACATCTTTGCCTTCCACCTGTCGACTGGCTTTGTGCACCGGCATCTACGAACGCACCGACGGAAAAGATTGTGAATTGGTCGCTTAAACTACATGAACAGCCACCTTGATTAGTGTGCGCCGCATCTACGATACCAAGTCTACGCTAAGAAGTTCTACAGCCTACTTCGTTTGCAGTGTGAACAATGAACTGACTGTGGTTAAGTAATTTACATATAGCAAATTACAGTTATGCCCACCATTTTACGTTAACTACCACAGTGCTCAGCATATTTGTATTTAAGTATTTAGCGCTTTAATATTATGTAATTAATTGTTGAGTAGATTATTATTGTTGATTGATGTTCTGTAGACGCGAACCATACATCTCTCTGGTATTGCATATATATATATTCTATCGAACTTCAATAAACGAGTACGTTCTATTCACGCATATACGTAACTCTGGTTTGTTTTGTCTATTGTTTGAATCACTCTGATTGACTGGGGGCTCGTCGAGCTACACTTGCCTCTTCCCCACGTGACGGTAGCACATGACAGTAACCACTACATGAGCGCCGATCACTGGTAGCGTAGTGGTTGTTGCATCAGACATATGATCGACAGAGCCAAGTTGAAATCCTACCTCAGGCTGAACACCAAAAGGGTCGACCCCTACCCAGGGTGAGTGTGCCTCAGACCCAATGGGAAGGGCGAATTCCACTGGCCAAAATTCATTCACTAACGAATGTGACTTTGGGGAAACCTTGGTTAAGGTCCGCAGGTGCTTGTGTTCGACCGAACCTGGTTGACGCCAGGATAGCCATTAAATTGCAATTTAATAGAGAGATGGCCACACATGTGTGTAGTCCCAAAACATAAATATGGCTTCTGTGGCAAAAATGCACTATATGTCAGCACTTGCAACTTGCACATACAAAAAAAAAAAATGAGCATGAGCAATGTAACTGCCACATGAGCAAGGTAACTGCCACATGAGCAAGGTAACTGCCACATAAACCGAAAGAAGCACATTAACAACTTCACATCATAAATATTGTTGTTGTTGTTGTTGTTCTCCTCATAGATCCCAACATAGAGACTAATTTGCATATTAGAGCGTACTGGTATAAAATCACAATAATTGTTATAACAATAATCTCAATTGTCTCCTTAGAAATTTAAGCAATATATGACGCCTTGTGCTTAAATAAAAGCTCAACACTTCTCATTTATTATGTAACACATGCTTTAAGGGACGTTTTTCAAATATATTACTATGATCAATATAATTGTTTTTCCCTTTTGTACATGTGCATATACTCAGTAGATGGCGTCCTCAACATACTCGTGTAAATTACAACACAAATATACACTAAATTAATCTAAACTAAGTGATGACGTCAAAAGATCGATGTCGGATAAAAATCTTATTTCCTTTAGTTTGGGGGTGGGGGGTTTTGACCTCAAAAAGTTTCCATCCTACAAAAACGATTTTATTTTTTAATGAAGTCAAAAAAATCTTGGAGTATTTGTAGTTCTATCCAATCATGGACAGAAATAACCGAAAAGGGAAAAAAAACAGAAAAATGGTTTGGTTCGAGTGTAAATCTGTGCGTCAAATGAGGTGTATTTGTAAAATCTTTTTACACCCACCCGACAACCAACTGCTATGCAATACTACTGTCCGATCATCAATTTGTATTTAATGGTGAATGTAGTCTGACGCCATGACCAATATTTATCAATTAAGTTTTAGTGGGGGATAGGGGGGTTTGGAAAAAAACTAAAGGAATTAAGTTTTTTATCCGACATCGATCTTTTGACGTCATCCCTAACTTTGTTATGGGTGTCTAAGTCAGCTGGGGATAATGTAGAAATATAATTGATTACAAAGAATGAAAAACAGAACTGCAATGATTGAACATCCCTGGGTGCATTCATGATACATTACAGGTGTCAACCACCATAGTACATGCATTTTTAAGATTTTTCCTGTTGAAATTATGATAACATTTTGTAAATTTTTATTTATTTTTTTATAATTTCTTTGTTGATTTTGGACCAAATGAACGTAATTTTCTATTGAATAGCTTTTTATAAAAATTATTGTTGAAACGAGTAATGACATGACATATGCTTCAATATTCAGAATTTTTTTAAAACACAGACCTTGTATATTCCATGAAACGCACATTTTTTTTACACACAGAAAAAGTGAACATTGCATTCACTAAAAATGTTTCACTCTGGCATATCTTTTAGGGATGTATCAAATTTAAACAAAATCCATGCAAGAATGTCTGAAATAGACTTCCACTAAAAATGGAGCTGTGAATAATATACCCTCGGAACTGATTTCATTAAAAAACAAAATGGCCACCACTCGGTCATTTTGAAATCCCAGCTGCAAAACTAAGCAAAGTGCATCAAGTTCCCATAATGTCTAATGTATATACATGTACACTGCTAAAGATTTGGTTGCGGAATGACAAAAATGCTTGATTTTGAGGAATTGTTAGCATCTAAATGGCTGCAAGTCTGATCACAAAATGAATAGAAGTGCATATGTATCCAACGGTACATGATGCATGTGTAAAGTTTGAACACGTTTGTTCCAGGCATATCAGAGTTACAGGTGTGGACACACAGACACATTCCCTGATAATTATCTTTAACCTTTTCACCTCCCCACTTACTCGCCCAAATTTGTCTGCACATTTTTTTATATTCCTCCTTATTTCTGGAAATAAACCCTAATTTTGGAGCCAACAGACAAAATTTGAATAAATTTTTACTCAAAAAAGTTTTGGCTATTTTTGTTCCAATCTTCAAAATTCAGTATTTTGTGAATTTGTGATGAAAAGAGGGAACTGCTAGTGAAAAGGCAATTCTTGCCAGTATGACCAAAGTCCCAGCCCATCTAATATTGATCTAAAAACGTAATAATTAATATCAGAAATCCTGACCAAAGTCCTAGTCTGTCTAATGTGGATTTAAAAAAAACGATAATTATCAATCTAATATGGATCTGAAAATTCAATCATTAAATTAACAGATAATGAATCAGTGTACAATATCTCGGCTTCTGTAATAATTTGTTGTTGCTTACTTTGCGTAAGCAACCATCCAACATCAACAGAAAAGCCTTGACATGGAATCCACATGGGAAGTGGAAACGAGGAAGGCCTAAAAACACCGGGCGGAGAGACCTCAACGATGATGTTAGGCACTCAAGATCCACCTGTGGGCAGCTTGAGACTGCAGCACACGCTGGAGGAGGGGAGACAAGCCAAAGTGAAGTGAATTGTAATAATTTACTAACAAATATACGCATACATGTACTTACTTTATAAATATACAAGTTTCTGATCTATAAGAACTGTTATTCCATTATATCATGGTAGACAGTCTCGCAGAAACTAACAAACCTAAGTAATTCAACAAAAGTAAGTGCTACCTGGCATACCAAGCAACTAATACCATGTTGGTTACGTGGAACAATTCATATGCAAATGAATCCAGTCTTTAATTTGCCACTCAGACTGGTCAAGTAATCAACAACAAAGGTTTTGAAAATCAACTAAAATTATACATCAACGGTAAATTTGGACCAACAATAAAGAATGAAATATAATGTTACTTACCCCAGAAATCAGATTTTTTTGCAAAATTTATTTATTTTCCCTGCTACAACATTCTTAGACTTAGAATTAAAGTGCTTTACAGACGTCAATTGTAACAAAATAAAATCACATAAAAAATTTAAAAAAATTACAGCCCCCAGGATTGGAAATGGTCTACCCCTTAATGCCACATAAAGCTTTGTACTAAAGATGAGTATTTTCAGTACTAATCAAATCCAGATACAGAATGTAATCCCTACTTCAAATCCAAAATTTAAAAAAACATACATTGATGTAAAAATGTTAAACCCTGTGACAATTAAAAAAAAGAAAGATTTAATACTACAAGGTTAAAGTGCAAAGGTTACAAATGGCCCTGGAATCAGCATACAGTAAATTGTATTAAAGACTAATACATTTTATCACAGCTTTGACTCACACGAATTATTTAAAAACATTTCATTAATAAAGGATTTTATAATGTGAAATAAATTCATGTTTCATTTTTTATTTATTTTTAAAAATCGCAAGACGCAAAATATACACATTTTTAGAAAGCCACGTAAAACGGGTAGGCATCAGAATACAAAATAACGGTAACCTTTTGGTACTTGTTATTTGTTTACCTAATTACTCACACTATTCAGTTCATTTTGATAAATAAAATGGCAGGCATTTCCAGTCGCAAATACGAGTATGATTATTCCTGGAGATTTTAGTGTCACGTATGAGAATAATAAGTTAATACTGGCTCTGTGTGATGATATTTCCTCGCTGTTATCGGAACTAGCGGTTGGTGTCGCTCTCAATGACTGATGTCATTTTACGAGCTAGTCAACGTTTCCGATGCGAATTTTAATACAACGTACATTTGTACGTGTTATTGTATAAAACTGCGACATGTTAGCGATTCGAATGATGCATTTGGTAAGGCGATTGTTCTGGCTGTGGCTCGCATCACATGGCGCTAGCAATCGGATACAGCCATAAAAATAGCCGCTGAAGGTCGCAGTCTAACAACGGGAGGCGGTCGGCTGGCATAGACACGGGTGGTGTTGGGAGTTCAAGTCGTTTGTATCTTAATAGAATGCGTTAGTATTGACGAGTGTCGTAGACATTGGATAAGAACGACTGGTTTGTGCCAAACAGCTGAATAAATGTCCAGCCAACCCAGGCATGGTTCAAGGTATAGCGAATAATATGGGCGTCTGACAAAGAAACGATCGACTGAGTCATGATGAATGAACGGTACGCCAAAGTGTCAGTGCTGAGCGAGCAGCCTTGGAAGACCGGCTCGCACAGGAAATGATATTGAGGAGGATTTTTTTTTTTTAGTAAACAGGAAAATAAAATACTTAATACCATGATAAATATATTACTAGATTCGTCGTCGTCTTGATTGCATTGAAGATGCAATTTTCCAGGCGAGACTGGTTTCTACATGCTTTAAGGGTAATATGTGCCGAGAAAATCATACGAGTAGCCAAGCTTGTTGACGGCCATTCCACGGTGGCCAAGCAATCACCAGCCAGTCGGCAACTGGGGAATAGACATTTCCCACAAACATCGAGTACGGACCACCACTGGCGACTCGAGCAATTAGATAACACACTAGTAAGCGATTAGAGGAACCGAGAATAAAAGGCAGGCAAATCTGTTAAGAACGGGAGCAAGGTTGATCGAAACTAGCATAGCGAGTACCACCATTGTCTATGACTATAGTCGACAAATACACACAGAACACTGCACAGATAAAGAGTTGACCTAAAAGAGATGGGGGAAAATAACACATTATTTTACCTTTCCAGCGGCTCGACCGAGCCGTACGATTCCTAGCTTAAAACCCGACATCCGCCGCCCCTCTCCGTATTGTTACTGTGACTCGACACCGTGGGTAAAATCGAAAATCGACGAAAAATAACTGAAAGGAC
The DNA here is from genome assembly GCF_978046115.1 of Saccoglossus kowalevskii. Lineage (NCBI taxonomy): Eukaryota > Metazoa > Hemichordata > Enteropneusta > Harrimaniidae > Saccoglossus > Saccoglossus kowalevskii. The sequence continues at coordinate 10,970,284 of NC_140657.1, forward strand.
CGTCAACTCGCTACAGAATAGTCTTGTCAGCACTGAGGGCGGTAAACTACACGTGTTTAATGAAATCAGCGTCAGCCAATCAGCTGGGCGGATTATGTTTACACCACGCCCACTCGCCCCGGTCTTTTTAAATGGTAAACAATGTAATTTCATTTCGAACAGCTGACATGCTAGCGAGTTCTCTGTCATCCTATACCGACATGACCCATTTGTAGTCATATCATATCATGCATTAAAGAAACTTTTGCTTCAAAAATACTTAAATGTACACAAAAGATTATGCCTAAAAGTAAATTTAAATTATAAATTAACTACTGGCAAAATTAGTTAAATAAAGATAAAATAGAAGAAAAAAAAAACACCCACAAAAATGTTGCTAAAAATATTGCTCTCAAAAATATCTCAATCTGGAAAAGAACTGCTTTAAAGGGCGGCGGTCGTCGCGCTGCGTCCTGTTCGATACAGGTCTCATAGCAACGTACCAACGCGTGTAAAATACATTGTTTATTTACACGAAATTCGAAATTTCTTCACATTCCTTGCCAATTGAGAAAGACCGTTATATAGCCTGTCTACAGCGAAAGTGTAAAAATGCAATAATTCAGCCGGGAAAAAATAAATACTATTGTGAGGAGGGGAAAAGGAGGTAGCTGGTACAGGTTACAGGAAATAAAAACGGCATTTTACGTTTTTACAGGTTCCATTTTACAGTAAAAAATAGGTTTTTACACTATACAGATATTTTTGATAATTTGTGTTTAAAAATCAAAATTGAAAATTGCGATCCAATTACGACATTTAATTCGGAAAATGCCTTATACGCTTATACAAAATACTATCTTTTTACAAATTACGGACGAATAAAATAGCTGATTACATTTTACACCTTACCCATGTCTACGAATTTACTTTTTTTATTTATTTAAATTATATTATTACGAAAATAAAAACAATTGATTACAGCTTACGAAAATGTCCCTTGCCGACCCTCTATTGTTTATTGTCCATATTTCCAAAATATTATATTAAAAGTAACAGAAACAGCAGCAGATACCAACTTTCAATTCTGTACCTTTGATGAGACTTTAAGATTTACTTACCTTTTGTGCTGTTTTAACAAGAGTGATTCACGCAAAATGACAATATATATACGAATTAAAATAACCTGCCGCACATTGATAACTAAAAGTCCCAAAAATGAACACTTACATTATACCAGAAAAATAAAGCTCAAAACCAGGTAAAAGGGTATAATTAATTTTCGCAGTTTTTCTAGCATCTTCCCTGCCACAGTTTCTTGGGGTCAAGTCCTGGTGTGATTCACCAGACAGGCTGATACACGATGGAAGAAAGAGTCTATTTCTACTCTTATTCTAAGTAGATTAAAAACACTTCATACAATATTTTTAAAATTAGGTAAATACCTACTCGATGCTTAATTTTAACGACTAAAAATTTGCTAAATGTTCTGCCATCCTGCCAGGCCCGAGTACTGATCTAGATCATGGATTTACTGTGCTCCGGGGTCCGACTTGTGGAAATACCTGGAACCCATGTCTGTGAAAGGGGTTTTCAAAATGACCCTAAACACGTTTTAAAAGGTCAAAATTTCGTACCATTTTCACTGTTAGAAAGCTAAAATACATACCCTAAATGCGTTGAGTGTTTTAAAATCTATTTACCGCATGAAACAAAATTAAAGCGGAAATGTTGTTAGCATTTAAATGGCAATTAACACTGTGATTAGATACCTTCACAGTGTGGCTATAATATCCTTACCTCTAATATTTATTTTTCCAGGAATATGCAAACATCAAGAAATTTCTCCAGTTTGGTTTCGACAATTTCCATCGTTTATCATATATCTGAAACCTATAAATAAAACCCACTCTATCTCAACTCATCCTGAGGTCTTTCACAACCAATTTTGAATTTGCAAATTATTTAATTGAAAATTAACAATGGTGCTGTAATGTGTTTTCAAAATATCAAGGCAGAATGTTCATAACGATAATTGCACTGTCGAACGGAAAAAAACACCCTTTTTTGTCTATTTTGACTGAAATGGTAACCCTAAACGCGTAACGCGCGTTAACGTGCTTTTCTTTAAAAAAACACCCCTTTAACGCGTTTTTTTCACTGACATGCGTACCGGATCATTCTTTAAGTCGGACCCCTGGGACCGTGCCATCCTGCCAGGTCCGAGTAGTCATCTACATCATGAATTCTACCATCCCACCCAGTCAGGTCTGAGTAATAAGATAGATCATGAATTCTACCATCCCACCCAGTCAGGTCTGAGTAATAAGATAGATCATGAATTCTACCATCCCACCCAGTCAGGTCTGAGTAATAAGATAGATCATGAATTCTACCATCCCACCCAGTCAGGTCTGAGTAATAAGATAGATCATGAATTCTACCATCCCACCCAGTCAGGTCCGAGTAATAAGATAGATCATGAATTCTACCATCCCACCCAGTCAGGTCTGAGTAATAAGATAGATCATGAATTCTACCATCCCACCCAGTCAGGTCTGAGTAATAAGATAGATCACGAATTCTACCATCCCACCCAGTCAGGTCTGAGTAATAAGATAGATCACGAATTCTACCATCCCACCCAGTCAGGTCTGAGTAATAAGATAGATCATGAATTCTACCATCCCACCCAGTCAGGTCCGAGTAATAAGATAGATCATGAATTCTACCATCCCACCCAGTCAGGTCCGAGTAATAAGATAGATCATGAATTCTACCATCCCACCCAGTCAGGTCCGAGTAATAAGATAGATCATGAATTCTACCATCCCACCCAGTCAGGTCCGAGTAATAAGATAGATCATGAATTCTACCATCCCACCCAGTCAGGTCTGAGTAATAAGATAGATCATGAATTCTACCATCCCACCCAGTCAGGTCTGAGTAATAAGATAGATCATGAATTCTACCATCCCACCCAGTCAGGTCTGAGTAATAAGATAGATCATGAATTCTACCATCCCACCCAGTCAGGTCTGAGTAATAAGATAGATCATGAATTCTACAGACCCAGCCAGGTCTGAGTAAGCAGTTAGATCATGTATTGTAGCATGCCATCCTGCCAGTCCCGTTGCTGCGACACTTAACAGTATTACAGGTTTCAATTATTCTCTCTGTTAAAACCAATCAATTAATGACACTGATATTGTTAGACATTTTTTTCGTGAACAGCTTCCCGCCCGGGCTCTCAAGGAATGGTATCTTCGCATGGTACACCTCTCAAAAGCAATGCTAGAGGGCAGTATTCACAAATTATTTGGTGAAATAACTACCAAAGAGTGTATGTACTAGTACTAGTATACATTCTCCTGAGTCTAGCATTGAGATGCCCCAGGAGGCTACATTCAAAACAGACAATGTTTCCATGGTTTCATCGGTCGGTGTATGTAATGTAGTCAGGCGGAAACAATGGGTCTCAAGGCTATGATGGAACCTAATTAAATTCACGTAAATTTACTACTTTTCATGGAGACGGCTAAAAACCTGATCATAAAATATGCAGTAGAGAAAACTCATCGTGCTTTGCAGGTTCAAATGTCATCAATCTGCCATAATTAAATAGGCATGATTATCGAAGACAACGAACCGTGTATCGTCGAAATAAGCATAACAGTGTTATTTAATCTCTTAAAAATGCAATATAGACGAAAACAAATACTTTAAATTTGTTGTTCGATACTCCAGGATGTAGACCAAATCAGGTTATAATTTATCATAAACTGAAAATGTTTGCAGGACATACAACCGTATTGGATTGATGACAAATCAAACCCACTAATGCGCATGTGCAATCAATGAACATGCGTATAGTGAATCTCATTGTTCAATCGAACAAATATCCAGATGTATGTCATAATAACAGTGTTTTCATTTTATCATAAATCATACTATTTCTTAATATCATTCTGAACATCCATGTTGTCCCTGAGAGATATCTAAATATAGAAAGTGTTGAGATTATTATCCACAGCGACCTCTAGAGACCGGGAAAGACGAAAGAAATGTAATTAAGGTCGAAGCTGGCTATCATTTTTAAAACGGAAAATCAGATTTTCTCTAGCTTTTATTTATTTGTTTATTTTATGGTTTTATTTTATGGAATTCAGATAAAAACATATGGTCACCGAAACTGTGCCAAAACACAGGTAAACCCTCCATCAAATGGCGATTTGCGGCGGTGAGCCATTTATTATGGGTTTCTATTGTAAATGAGTCTCACTAATTTCGTTCGGTCACATGTTGTAAAACAATGTACTAGGCGGGTATTTATGACTGACACAACTATAAGGAAATCATGATTGAACATGGATTCCTGTGAAAATTGTACATAAATTATAGGGTCTGGCCTTACGGTTACGTATAAGCAGACACTGCCGTGTATACCAGTAGACCAAGTCTAGGTATCTGGACCACAAAACGCAGCGAAACCATGGTTACACTATTGTGTCACACGCAACGTAATATTACCGTAATTGGTATAGTACAGGTGTGATGGTTCAAATACCAAAATGGCAACAGTAACAGAAAGACTTCCCTGGCGGCGATGATAAAATACGAACACGGAGCCAACAGATGAGGTTTCAACTGGTACTGGTATTATTATACTTTGCAAACATCAAGTACAATAACGCGGTAAAACTCCACTACTCCAATAACTAGTTTAAACTCCAATACAATTCAACGATCTGAACTCAGTGCTGAACAACTCCCCTATATATACCCCCACTGTCTATAAATAGACCATTACATCAGCATACATAATGAGTCTGGAACTTACTACCAATTTCTAGAATGTTCCATTACCTTCTATTGCCTCCTACAGTGTTCTATTACCTATTCAACCAGTTTCTAAACAAAATCTAGAATATTCCACCCAGACACAGTACGGTTCTAGAACATTCTCAGTGACACGGAAGTGGTACATAAGTCGTATGCGACATATTGTCGCGACCAGAACGTGATGGATTCGCGTTTCCCGGTGACTTTTGTTGTTTTGAATAGATGTAAAATTCACTTTCGACAGTGCCGACTTTTTTGATAATATGGATGCGATATTAGTGAAATTGACATATAAATTGAAATTGATAATAAAGTTTGGAGGGAGGACACCAAGTATCCCTCTTTCTCTAAAAAAAAAAAATAGATATCGCAAATTATGCTCCGTACTGGGCAAAGTTTGCGTTCGTTTTCGGAGCCAGAGCGTCAGTGCACTGTATGCCCGATCTCGTAATACAGCCCTTGAAAATGAAATTAAAGATCAAACGATTTAGCAATGATTCACACATACACTTTATCGCAATGCAATACGCCTGTAAAACATGATTATAGCCGATTGTGGCAAAGTGAAACAACTTTGTAGACACATAGCAAAAAACACCATACACAAATGCGATATAAAATTTAGATCATAAAAATCAGTCATATGTGAAATGTTCACATTATTAGATTTTGAGATATTATTAAAAAAAACTATTGTTATGATAAATAGATTAACTAAGTGCCCTATATAATAATCTAATATCATTTAGCTATGTGTTGAGGCTTTTTTATTAGAACTGTTAAATAATGCATTTGTTTACTACACAATGTCACCAAGGTTTACCTTTTTATTTTTATTTTCGGAGCGTGTGTGTTGTCCTTTCGTATACCATTGGAAGGGTATATTCTTATCACGACACTCCATCGTTTTCCCGGTCCATATTTGTTTGAATCATCCACGTGTAAAGTCTGTAAATATATTATTTGTTATTAAATATAATAGATCACTGTCGAGCACCGTAGATTATCAACTCAACCATGAAACTTCTTTTTACATCACTGACTGCATGTAAAAAATGGTCATGGCGCAAATTATCCAAATACCATTTAACCAACTGTTGGTTTATATCATATTTCATTGACAAGTTATTGGCGTAGATTCCATTGGTAGTTTGACAGTTATTCATTACTGACTGAAGTACATACTTCCGTGTTTAAATATTGTTTTTTATTATACACATGTCACCATGACGCCATAAGTTACAGCGTGCCGTAATTTTGCAGTATTTTACGGGATATTTTCATCCTACCATATTAGGAAATGCGAATTCCAAATATGGAATGATCACGCGCGTAAGCGCCCTTTAATAATAAACATGGCTGCCACCAGAGTTTGACCGGACTCCACGCAACGAAGTTCGATGATTCTGTTCTAAACATTTTGGATTTCGGCGTTCCAATGGTGTATCCTTGGATAGAAAAAATATAATATTAAGGTTATTACGGGGATACCTCAGACAGTACTGCGCATCGGTCGATACTCCAGCTGTACTGTGCATACTTTGAGGTATCCTCGTAATAACCTTAATATTATATTTTTTTCTATCCTTTAAAATTTATTCAAATTGGGGACCATTTAATATTTAGAAATGTTTCATAATTCTACATCCCTCGGGAGCCACTATGACATTAAAACGGCCTTTTACGAAGTATTTATTAACTTTTCCGAACTTTTAACAATAGGTCCTAATAAAGTAACAACATAGGTAACATTTCAATGTAAATCTGACAACTTTGCATTAGTTTTTCACAACTTTGTAAGTATTTTGTTTATCATTTTACACTTGGGTAGTTGTACATTCTGCTAATACATATATATATTTTTTTAGACTTTTACATATTTTTTCTCAATTTAACTGCGGGGTTTGATAAGAAATGGTTTAGGGGAAATATACACACAAATCCACCAATTTTTCAATCGCTTTTCACATTTTTACTAACATAGGAGGCTTCAAATGGATTTTATTCATTTTTCATGCTTTATAACTGCCGGGTTCGATATACCAACGACTTAGGTCAAATAAACACACAAATCTACAAACTTTCCAATAGCTTTGCACAACTTTGCATGCTGTTTAACAGGTTAGTGCAATTAGGTGCATACTACAAAAACTGTTTATTTTTCATTGAGAATACGAACATATTTCCAAACTTTGAATGCACTTGAAAATTTCTAATAATATAGTGGGAAATCATTGCATTTTCGTAACTTATTTACCTAATGGAAATGCAAAAGTGTTCAAAGTGATTTCAAAATAGTGCAAAGTCAATCCAAAGTTTCTAGTCATTAACATGGCAACCCCGCAGTTAAATTTCAAAATACTAAGTAAATGTTCCGAGAATGTCTTATATATATGCAGACTATCACAACAGTCAACCGAAAAATTGACAACAAACTGCTTACAAAGTTGTGAAAAGCGATTGCAAAGTTAGTAGTTTCAATCGGAATTGTTATCTGTGATATCATATTAACAAGTCCCATAATTAAAAGTTCGGAAATGTGAATAAATATTACGCCAATTGATGTTAAATTACCGTAGTGTTACTCCATGTATTCAGAGGTCATAGGTCAATTCTAGAAGGTACTCGAGCAGGCCATATCGATTGAAAACACCCAAAAACATAAAATAGCCGCTAATTCGGCATAATTTCAAATATAAACCATGTAGCTGTGTTGTTAGGTGACCGATAAATGTTTAATGTAAAGCTCAATCGGGTGTGGTTAGTAGTTGCATGGGAGACTCCCTGCGTAAACAAGGTGTTGCATTTATTTTGTTTTTCATCACAAACATTTAAAAGATATATAGCAACGTTCCTGCATTTTTTTGTACTGTGATGTCAGTCATTTATAGTGAAAAATCGTGTCATTTTTGGAACTTTCTAAACTAATGGAAAATTTTCAAATTCCTTCTAATCTTCAAGAACGAGTTGCTGATGCTGTCGGCACGTAGTCGGTTTTAAGCTATTGGCACACCGTGCAAGGTGTTCAAAGTGATTGCAAAGTCGTTCCAAAGCTGCTGGATGTATTTGTATATAGGACCTAAGTTGTTGGCATATAGAAACGCGCAGTTGTAAAGTCGAAAAATTTAATAAAATCCAGTTGAAAGCAGCACATAGATGTTCATGTGAGCTGAGTGTAAAATGTTGGCGCAGTTGCTTGTATATTTAACCTATGTTATTATCATGACATTTCGAAAACATTAAGTAAATATAAGCAGATTATCACAACAGTCAACCGAAAAATCGACAACAAACTGCTTACAAAGTTGTGAAAAGCGATTGCAAAGTTAGTAGTTTCAATCGGAATTGTTACCTGTGATATCATATTAACAAGTCCCATGATTAAAAGTTTGGAAATGTGAATAAATATTACGCCAATTGATGTTAAATTACCGTAGTGTTACTCCATGTATTCAGAGGTCATAGGTCAATTCTAGAAGGTACTCGAGCAGGCGATATCGATCGAAAACACCCAAAAACATAAAATAGCCGCTAATTCGGCTTAATTTCAAATATAAACGATGTATCTGTGTTGTTAGGTGACCGATAAATGTTTAATGTAAAGCTCAATCGGGCGTGGTTAGTCGTTGCATGGGAGACTCCCTGCGTAAACTAGCTGTTGCATTTATTTTTTTTCATCACAAACATTTAAAAGATATAAGGCAACGTTCCTGCATTTTTTGTACTGTAATGTCAATCATTTATAGTGAAAAATCGTGTCATTTTTGGAACTTTCTAAACTAATGGAAAATTTTCAAATTCCTTCTAATCTTCAAGAACGAGTTGCTGATGCTGTCGGCACGTAGTCGGTTTAAAAGCTATTAGCACACCGTGCAAAGGTGTTCAAAGTGATTGCAAAGTTGTGCAAAGTCGTTCCAAAACTCCTAGATGTATTTGTATATATGACCTAAGTTGTTGGCATATAGAAACGCGCAGTTGTAAAGTCAAAAAATTTAATAAAAGCCAGTTGAAAGCAGCACATAGATGTTCATGTGAGCTGAGTGTAAAATGTTAGAAAACAGCGTGCAAAGTTGGAAAAACGAAGGAAATGTTGGCGCAGTTACTTGTATATTTAACCTAAGTCATTAACATGGCAACCCCGCAGTTAAAATTCAAAACACTAAGTAAATATTCCGAGAATGTCTTATATATAAGCAGATTATCACAACAGTCAACCGAAAAATTGACAACAAACTGCTTACAAAGTTGTGAAAAGCGATTGCAAAGTTAGTAGTTTCAATAGGAATTGTTACCTGTGATATCATATTAACAAGTCCCATAATTAAAAGTTCGGAAATGTGAATAAATATTACGCCAATTGATGTTAAATTACCGTAGTGTTACTCCATGTATTCAGAGGTCATAGGTCAATTCTAGAAGGTACTCGAGCAGGCCATATCGATTGAAAACACCCAAAAACATAAAATAGCCGCTAATTCGGCTTAATTTCAAATATAAACCATGTAGCTGTGTTGTTAGGTGACCGATAAATGTTTAATGTAAAGCTCAATCGGGCGTGGTTAGTCGTTGCATGGGAGACTCCCTGCGTAAACAAGGTGTTGCATTCATTTTTTTTTTCATCACAAACATTAAGAAAATATATAAGACAACGTTCCAACATTTTTTGGTACTGTGATGTAAATCATTTATAGTGAAAAATCGTGTCATTTTTATAACTTTCTAAACTAATGGAAAATTTTCAAATTCCTTCTAATCTTCAAGAACGAGTTGCTGATGCTGTTGGCACGTAGTCGGTTTTAAGCTATTAGCACACCGTGCAAAGGTGTTCAAAGTGAATGCAAAGTTGTGCAAAGTCGTTCCAAAGCTGCTAGATGTATTTGTATATATGACCTAAGTTGTTGGCATATAGAAACGCGCAGTTGTAAAGTCAAAAAAATTTAATAAAAGCCAGTTGAAAGCAGCACATAGATGTTCATGTGAGCTGAGTGTTAAATGTTAGAAAACAGCGTGCAAAGTTGGAAAAAACAAAGGAAATGTTGGCACAGTTGCTTGTATATTTAACCTAAGTCATTAACATGGCAACCCCGCAGTTAAATTTCAAAATACTAAGTAAATGTTCCGAGAATGTCTTATATATAAGCAGATTATCACAACAGTCAACCGAAAAATTGACAACAAACTGCTTACAAAGTTGTGAAAAGCGATTGCAAAGTTAGTAGTTTCAATAGGAATTGTTACCTGTGATATCATATTAACAAGTCCCATAATTAAAAGTTCGGAAATGTGAATAAATATTACGCCAATTGATGTTAAATTACCGTAGTGTTACTCCATGTATTCAGAGGTCATAGGTCAATCCTAGAAGGTACTCGAGCAGGCCATATCGATTGAAAACACCCAAAAACATAAAATAGCCGCTAATTCGGCTTAATTTCAAATATAAACCATGTAGCTGTGTTGTTAGGTGACCGATAAATGTTTAATGTAAAGCTCAATCGGGCGTGGTTAGTCGTTGCATGGGAGACTCCCTGCGTAAACAAGGTGTTGCATTCATTTTTTTTTTCATCACAAACATTAAGAAAATATATAAGACAACGTTCCAACATTTTTTGGTACTGTGATGTAAATCATTTATAGTGAAAAATCGTGTCATTTTTGTAACTTTCTAAACTAATGGAAAATTTTCAAATTCCTTCTAATCTTCAAGAACGAGTTGCTGATGCTGTTGGCACGTAGTCGGTTTTAAGCTATTAGCACACCGTGCAAAGGTGTTCAAAGTGAATGCAAAGTTGTGCAAAGTCGTTCCAAAGCTGCTAGATGTATTTGTATATATGACCTAAGTTGTTGGCATATAGAAACGCGCAGTTGTAAAGTCAAAAAAATGTAATAAAAGCCAGTTGAAAGCAGCACATAGATGTTCATGTGAGCTGAGTGTTAAATGTTAGAAAACAGCGTGCAAAGTTGGAAAAAACGAAGGAAATGTTGGCACAGTTGCTTGTATATTTAACCTAAGTCATTAACATGGCAACCCCGCAGTTAAATTTCAAAATACTAAGTAAATGTTCCGAGAATGTCTTATATATAAGCAGATTATCACAACAGTCAACCGAAAAATTGACAACAAACTGCTTACAAAGTTGTGAAAAGCGATTGCAAAGTTAGTAGTTTCAATCGGAATTGTTACCTGTGATATCATATTTACAAGTCCCACGATTAAAAGTTCGGAAATGTGAATAAATATTACGCCAATTGATGTTAAATTACCGTAGTGTTACTCCATGTATTCAGAGGTCATAGGTCAATTCTAGAAGGTACTGGAGCAGGCCATATCGATTGAAAACACCCAAAAACATAAAATAGCCGCTAATTCGGCTTAATTTTAAATATAAACCATGTAGCTGTGTTGTTAGGTAACCGATAAATGTTTAATGTAAAGCTCAATCGGGCGTGGTTAGTCGTTGCATGGGAGACTCCCTGCGTAAACAAGGTGTTGCATTCATTTTTTTTTCATCACAAACATTAAGAAAATATATAAGACAACGTTCCAACATTTTTTGGTACTGTGATGTAAAACATTTATAGTGAAAAATCGTGTCATTTTTGTAACTTTCTAAACTAATGGAAAATTTTCAAATTCCTTCTAATCTTCAAGAACGAGTTGCTGATGCTGTTGGCACGTAGTCGGTTTTAAGCTATTAGCACACCGTGCAAAGGTGTTCAAAGTGATTGCAAAGTTGTGCAAAGTCGTTCCAAAGCTGCTAGATGTATTTGTATATATGACCTAAGTTGTTGGCATATAGAAACGCGCAGTTGTAAAGTCAAAAAATTTTAAATAAAAGCCAGTTGAAAGCAGCACATAGATGTTCATGTGAGCTGAGTGTTAAATGTTAGAAAACAGCGTGCAAAGTTGGAAAAAACGAAGGAAATGTTGGCACAGTTGCTTTTATATTTAACCTAAGTCATTAACATGGCAACCCCGCAGTTAAATGTCAAAATACTAAGTAAATGTTCCGAGAATGTCTTATATATAAGCAGATTATCACAACAGTCAACCGAAAAATTGACAACAAACTGCTTACAAAGTTGTGAAAAGCGATTGCAAAGTTAGTAGTTTCAATCGGAATTGTTACCTGTGATATCATATTAACAAGTCCCACGATTAAAAGTTCGGAAATGTGAATAAATATTACGCCAATTGATGTTAAATTACCGTAGTGTTACTCCATGTATTCAGAGGTCATAGGTCAATTCTAGAAGGTACTGGAGCAGGCCATATCGATTGAAAACACCCAAAAACATAAAATAGACGCTAATTCGGCTTTATTTCAAATATAAACCATGTAGCTGTGTTGTTAGGTGACCGATAAATGTTTAATGTAAAGCTCAATCGGGCGTGGTTAGTCGTTGCATGGGAGACTCCCTGCGTAAACAAGGTGTTGCATTCATTTTTTTTTCATCACAAACATTAAGAAAATATATAAGACAACGTTCCAGCATTTTTTGGTACTGTGATGTAAATCATTTATAGTGAAAAATCGTGTCATTTTTGTAACTTTCTAAACTAATGGAAAATTTTCAAATTCCTTCTAATCTTCAAGAACGAGTTGCTGATGCTGTTGGCACGTAGTCGGTTTTAAGCTATTAGCACACCGTGCAAAGGTGTTCAAAGTGATTGCAAAGTTGTGCAAAGTCGTTCCAAAGCTGCTAGATGTATTTGTATATATGACCTAAGTTGTTGGCATATAGAAACGCGCAGTTGTAAAGTCAAAAAATTTTTAATAAAAGCCAGTTGAAAGCAGCACATAGATGTTCATGTGAGCTGAGTGTTAAATGTTAGAAAACAGCGTGCAAAGTTGGAAAAAACGAAGGAAATGTTGGCACAGTTGCTTTTATATTTAACCTAAGTCATTAACATGGCAACCCCGCAGTTAAATGTCAAAATACTAAGTAAATGTTCCGAGAATGTCTTATATATAAGCAGATTATCACAACAGTCAACCGAAAAATTGACAACAAACTGCTTACAAAGTTGTGAAAAGCGATTGCAAAGTTAGTAGTTTCAATCGGAATTGTTACCTGTGATATCATATTAACAAGTCCCACGATTAAAAGTTCGGAAATGTGAATAAATATTACGCCAATTGATGTTAAATTACCGTAGTGTTACTCCATGTATTCAGAGGTCATAGGTCAATTCTAGAAGGTACTGGAGCAGGCCATATTGATTGAAAACACCCAAAAACATAAAATAGCCGCTAATTCGGCTTAATTTTAAATATAAACCATGTAGCTGTGTTGTTAGGTGACCGATAAATGTTTAATGTAAAGCTCAATCGGGCGTGGTTAGTCGTTGCATGGGAGACTCCCTGCGTAAAGAAGGTGTTGCATTCATTTTTTTTTCATCACAAACATTAAGAAAATATATAAGACAACGTTCCAACATTTTTTGGTACTGTGATGTAAAACATTTATAGTGAAAAATCGTGTCATTTTTGTAACTTTCTAAACTAATGGAAAATTTTCAAATTCCTTCTAATCTTCAAGAACGAGTTGCTGATGCTGTTGGCACGTAGTCGGTTTTAAGCTATTAGCACACCGTGCAAAGGTGTTCAAAGTGATTGCAAAGTTGTGCAAAGTCGTTCCAAAGCTGCTAGATGTATTTGTATATATGACCTAAGTTGTTGGCATATAGAAACGCGCAGTTGTAAAGTCAAAAAATTTTTAATAAAAGCCAGTTGAAAGCAGCACATAGATGTTCATGTGAGCTGAGTGTTAAATGTTAGAAAACAGCGTGCAAAGTTGGAAAAAACGAAGGAAATGTTGGCACAGTTGCTTTTATATTTAACCTAAGTCATTAACATGGCAACCCCGCAGTTAAATGTCAAAATACTAAGTAAATGTTCCGAGAATGTCTTATATATAAGCAGATTATCACAACAGTCAACCGAAAAATTGACAACAAACTGCTTACAAAGTTGTGAAAAGCGATTGCAAAGTTAGTAGTTTCAATCGGAATTGTTACCTGTGATATCATATTAACAAGTCCCACGATTAAAAGTTCGGAAATGTGAATAAATATTACGCCAATTGATGTTAAATTACCGTAGTGTTACTCCATGTATTCAGAGGTCATAGGTCAATTCTAGAAGGTACTGGAGCAGGCCATATCGATTGAAAACACCCAAAAACATAAAATAGACGCTAATTCGGCTTTATTTCAAATATAAACCATGTAGCTGTGTTGTTAGGTGACCGATAAATGTTTAATGTAAAGCTCAATCGGGCGTGGTTAGTCGTTGCATGGGAGACTCCCTGCGTAAACAAGGTGTTGCATTCATTTTTTTTTCATCACAAACATTAAGAAAATATATAAGACAACGTTCCAGCATTTTTTGGTACTGTGATGTAAATCATTTATAGTGAAAAATCGTGTCATTTTTGTAACTTTCTAAACTAATGGAAAATTTTCAAATTCCTTCTAATCTTCAAGAACGAGTTGCTGATGCTGTTGGCACGTAGTCGGTTTTAAGCTATTAGCACACCGTGCAAAGGTGTTCAAAGTGATTGCAAAGTTGTGCAAAGTCGTTCCAAAGCTGCTAGATGTATTTGTATATATGACCTAAGTTGTTGGCATATAGAAACGCGCAGTTGTAAAGTCAAAATTTTTTTAATAAAAGCCAGTTGAAAGCAGCACATAGATGTTCATGTGAGCTGAGTGTTAAATGTTAGAAAACAGCGTGCAAAGTTGGAAAAAACGAAGGAAATGTTGGCACAGTTGCTTTTATATTTAACCTAAGTCATTAACATGGCAACCCCGCAGTTAAATGTCAAAATACTAAGTAAATGTTCCGAGAATGTCTTATATATAAGCAGATTATCACAACAGTCAACCGAAAAATTGACAACAAACTGCTTACAAAGTTGTGAAAAGCGATTGCAAAGTTAGTAGTTTCAATCGGAATTGTTACCTGTGATATCATATTAACAAGTCCCACGATTAAAAGTTCGGAAATGTGAATAAATATTACGCCAATTGATGTTAAATTACCGTAGTGTTACTCCATGTATTCAGAGGTCATAGGTCAATTCTAGAAGGTACTGGAGCAGGCCATATTGATTGAAAACACCCAAAAACATAAAATAGCCGCTAATTCGGCTTAATTTTAAATATAAACCATGTAGCTGTGTTGTTAGGTGACCGATAAATGTTTAATGTAAAGCTCAATCGGGCGTGGTTAGTCGTTGCATGGGAGACTCCCTGCGTAAAGAAGGTGTTGCATTCATTTTTTTTTCATCACAAACATTAAGAAAATATATAAGACAACGTTCCAACATTTTTTGGTACTGTGATGTAAAACATTTATAGTGAAAAATCGTGTCATTTTTGTAACTTTCTAAACTAATGGAAAATTTTCAAATTCCTTCTAATCTTCAAGAACGAGTTGCTGATGCTGTTGGCACGTAGTCGGTTTTAAGCTATTAGCACACCGTGCAAAGGTGTTCAAAGTGATTGCAAAGTTGTGCAAAGTCGTTCCAAAGCTGCTAGATGTATTTGTATATATGACCTAAGTTGTTGGCATATAGAAACGCGCAGTTGTAAAGTCAAAAAATTTTTAATAAAAGCCAGTTGAAAGCAGCACATAGATGTTCATGTGAGCTGAGTGTTAAATGTTAGAAAACAGCGTGCAAAGTTGGAAAAAACGAAGGAAATGTTGGCACAGTTGCTTTTATATTTAACCTAAGTCATTAACATGGCAACCCCGCAGTTAAATGTCAAAATACTAAGTAAATGTTCCGAGAATGTCTTATATATAAGCAGATTATCACAACAGTCAACCGAAAAATTGACAACAAACTGCTTACAAAGTTGTGAAAAGCGATTGCAAAGTTAGTAGTTTCAATCGGAATTGTTACCTGTGATATCATATTAACAAGTCCCACGATTAAAAGTTCGGAAATGTGAATAAATATTACGCCAATTGATGTTAAATTACCGTAGTGTTACTCCATGTATTCAGAGGTCATAGGTCAATTCTAGAAGGTACTGGAGCAGGCCATATCGATTGAAAACACCCAAAAACATAAAATAGACGCTAATTCGGCTTTATTTCAAATATAAACCATGTAGCTGTGTTGTTAGGTGACCGATAAATGTTTAATGTAAAGCTCAATCGGGCGTGGTTAGTCGTTGCATGGGAGACTCCCTGCGTAAACAAGGTGTTGCATTCATTTTTTTTTCATCACAAACATTAAGAAAATATATAAGACAACGTTCCAGCATTTTTTGGTACTGTGATGTAAATCATTTATAGTGAAAAATCGTGTCATTTTTGTAACTTTCTAAACTAATGGAAAATTTTCAAATTCCTTCTAATCTTCAAGAACGAGTTGCTGATGCTGTTGGCACGTAGTCGGTTTTAAGCTATTAGCACACCGTGCAAAGGTGTTCAAAGTGATTGCAAAGTTGTGCAAAGTCGTTCCAAAGCTGCTAGATGTATTTGTATATATGACCTAAGTTGTTGGCATATAGAAACGCGCAGTTGTAAAGTCAAAATTTTTTTAATAAAAGCCAGTTGAAAGCAGCACATAGATGTTCATGTGAGCTGAGTGTTAAATGTTAGAAAACAGCGTGCAAAGTTGGAAAAAACGAAGGAAATGTTGGCACAGTTGCTTGTATATTTAACCTAAGTCATTAACATGGCAACCCCGCAGTTAAATTTCAAAATACTAAGTAAATGTTCCGAGAATGTCTTATATATAAGCAGATTATCACAACAGTCAACCGAAAAATTGACAACAAACTGCTTACAAAGTTGTGAAAAGCGATTGCAAAGTTAGTAGTTTCAATCGGAATTGTTACCTGTGATATCATATTTACAAGTCCCACGATTAAAAGTTCGGAAATGTGAATAAATATTACGCCAATTGATGTTAAATTACCGTAGTGTTACTCCATGTATTCAGAGGTCATAGGTCAATTCTAGAAGGTACTGGAGCAGGCCATATCGATTGAAAACACCCAAAAACATAAAATAGCCGCTAATTCGGCTTAATTTTAAATATAAACCATGTAGCTGTGTTGTTAGGTAACCGATAAATGTTTAATGTAAAGCTCAATCGGGCGTGGTTAGTCGTTGCATGGGAGACTCCCTGCGTAAACAAGGTGTTGCATTCATTTTTTTTTCATCACAAACATTAAGAAAATATATAAGACAACGTTCCAACATTTTTTGGTACTGTGATGTAAAACATTTATAGTGAAAAATCGTGTCATTTTTGTAACTTTCTAAACTAATGGAAAATTTTCAAATTCCTTCTAATCTTCAAGAACGAGTTGCTGATGCTGTTGGCACGTAGTCGGTTTTAAGCTATTAGCACACCGTGCAAAGGTGTTCAAAGTGATTGCAAAGTTGTGCAAAGTCGTTCCAAAGCTGCTAGATGTATTTGTATATATGACCTAAGTTGTTGGCATATAGAAACGCGCAGTTGTAAAGTCAAAAAATTTTTAATAAAAGCCAGTTGAAAGCAGCACATAGATGTTCATGTGAGCTGAGTGTTAAATGTTAGAAAACAGCGTGCAAAGTTGGAAAAAACGAAGGAAATGTTGGCACAGTTGCTTTTATATTTAACCTAAGTCATTAACATGGCAACCCCGCAGTTAAATGTCAAAATACTAAGTAAATGTTCCGAGAATGTCTTATATATAAGCAGATTATCACAACAGTCAACCGAAAAATTGACAACAAACTGCTTACAAAGTTGTGAAAAGCGATTGCAAAGTTAGTAGTTTCAATCGGAATTGTTACCTGTGATATCATATTAACAAGTCCCACGATTAAAAGTTCGGAAATGTGAATAAATATTACGCCAATTGATGTTAAATTACCGTAGTGTTACTCCATGTATTCAGAGGTCATAGGTCAATTCTAGAAGGTACTGGAGCAGGCCATATCGATTGAAAACACCCAAAAACATAAAATAGACGCTAATTCGGCTTATTTCAAATATAAACCATGTAGCTGTGTTGTTAGGTGACCGATAAATGTTTAATGTAAAGCTCAATCGGGCGTGGTTAGTCGTTGCATGGGAGACTCCCTGCGTAAACAAGGTGTTGCATTCATTTTATTTTCATCACAAACATTAAGAAAATATATAAGACAACGTTCCAGCATTTTTTGGTACTGTGATGTAAATCATTTATAGTGAAAAATCGTGTCATTTTTGTAACTTTCTAAACTAATGGAAAATTTTCAAATTCCTTCTAATCTTCAAGAACGAGTTGCTGATGCTGTTGGCACGTAGTCGGTTTTAAGCTATTAGCACACCGTGCAAAGGTGTTCAAAGTGATTGCAAAGTTGTGCAAAGTCGTTCCAAAGCTGCTAGATGTATTTGTATATATGACCTAAGTTGTTGGCATATAGAAACGCGCAGTTGTAAAGTCAAAAAATTTTTAATAAAAGCCAGTTGAAAGCAGCACATAGATGTTCATGTGAGCTGAGTGTTAAATGTTAGAAAACAGCGTGCAAAGTTGGAAAAAACGAAGGAAATGTTGGCACAGTTGCTTTTATATTTAACCTAAGTCATTAACATGGCAACCCCGCAGTTAAATGTCAAAATACTAAGTAAATGTTCCGAGAATGTCTTATATATAAGCAGATTATCACAACAGTCAACCGAAAAATTGACAACAAACTGCTTACAAAGTTGTGAAAAGCGATTGCAAAGTTAGTAGTTTCAATCGGAATTGTTACCTGTGATATCATATTAACAAGTCCCACGATTAAAAGTTCGGAAATGTGAATAAATATTACGCCAATTGATGTTAAATTACCGTAGTGTTACTCCATGTATTCAGAGGTCATAGGTCAATTCTAGAAGGTACTGGAGCAGGCCATATTGATTGAAAACACCCAAAAACATAAAATAGCCGCTAATTCGGCTTAATTTTAAATATAAACCATGTAGCTGTGTTGTTAGGTGACCGATAAATGTTTAATGTAAAGCTCAATCGGGCGTGGTTAGTCGTTGCATGGGAGACTCCCTGCGTAAAGAAGGTGTTGCATTCATTTTTTTTTCATCACAAACATTAAGAAAATATATAAGACAACGTTCCAACATTTTTTGGTACTGTGATGTAAAACATTTATAGTGAAAAATCGTGTCATTTTTGTAACTTTCTAAACTAATGGAAAATTTTCAAATTCCTTCTAATCTTCAAGAACGAGTTGCTGATGCTGTTGGCACGTAGTCGGTTTTAAGCTATTAGCACACCGTGCAAAGGTGTTCAAAGTGATTGCAAAGTTGTGCAAAGTCGTTCCAAAGCTGCTAGATGTATTTGTATATATGACCTAAGTTGTTGGCATATAGAAACGCGCAGTTGTAAAGTCAAAAAATTTTTAATAAAAGCCAGTTGAAAGCAGCACATAGATGTTCATGTGAGCTGAGTGTTAAATGTTAGAAAACAGCGTGCAAAGTTGGAAAAAACGAAGGAAATGTTGGCACAGTTGCTTTTATATTTAACCTAAGTCATTAACATGGCAACCCCGCAGTTAAATGTCAAAATACTAAGT
The DNA here is from genome assembly GCF_978046115.1 of Saccoglossus kowalevskii. Taxonomy (NCBI): domain Eukaryota; kingdom Metazoa; phylum Hemichordata; class Enteropneusta; family Harrimaniidae; genus Saccoglossus; species Saccoglossus kowalevskii. Next base: position 10,989,675 of record NC_140657.1, read on the forward strand.
AAATGTTCCGAGAATGTCTTATATATAAGCAGATTATCACAACAGTCAACCGAAAAATTGACAACAAACTGCTTACAAAGTTGTGAAAAGCGATTGCAAAGTTAGTAGTTTCAATCGGAATTGTTACCTGTGATATCATATTAACAAGTCCCACGATTAAAAGTTCGGAAATGTGAATAAATATTACGCCAATTGATGTTAAATTACCGTAGTGTTACTCCATGTATTCAGAGGTCATAGGTCAATTCTAGAAGGTACTGGAGCAGGCCATATCGATTGAAAACACCCAAAAACATAAAATAGACGCTAATTCGGCTTTATTTCAAATATAAACCATGTAGCTGTGTTGTTAGGTGACCGATAAATGTTTAATGTAAAGCTCAATCGGGCGTGGTTAGTCGTTGCATGGGAGACTCCCTGCGTAAACAAGGTGTTGCATTCATTTTTTTTTCATCACAAACATTAAGAAAATATATAAGACAACGTTCCAGCATTTTTTGGTACTGTGATGTAAATCATTTATAGTGACAAATCGTGTCATTTTTGTAACTTTCTAAACTAATGGAAAATTTTCAAATTCCTTCTAATCTTCAAGAACGAGTTGCTGATGCTGTTGGCACGTAGTCGGTTTTAAGCTATTAGCACACCGTGCAAAGGTGTTCAAAGTGATTGCAAAGTTGTGCAAAGTCGTTCCAAAGCTGCTAGATGTATTTGTATATATGACCTAAGTTGTTGGCATATAGAAACGCGCAGTTGTAAAGTCAAAAAATTTTTAATAAAAGCCAGTTGAAAGCAGCACATAGATGTTCATGTGAGCTGAGTGTTAAATGTTAGAAAACAGCGTGCAAAGTTGGAAAAAACGAAGGAAATGTTGGCACAGTTGCTTGTATATTTAACCTAAGTCATTAACATGGCAACCCCGCAGTTAAATTTCAAAATACTAAGTAAATGTTCCGAGAATGTCTTATATATAAGCAGATTATCACAACAGTCAACCGAAAAATTGACAACAAACTGCTTACAAAGTTGTGAAAAGCGATTGCAAAGTTAGTAGTTTCAATCGGAATTGTTACCTGTGATATCATATTTACAAGTCCCACGATTAAAAGTTCGGAAATGTGAATAAATATTACGCCAATTGATGTTAAATTACCGTAGTGTTACTCCATGTATTCAGAGGTCATAGGTCAATTCTAGAAGGTACTGGAGCAGGCCATATCGATTGAAAACACCCAAAAACATAAAATAGCCGCTAATTCGGCTTAATTTTAAATATAAACCATGTAGCTGTGTTGTTAGGTAACCGATAAATGTTTAATGTAAAGCTCAATCGGGCGTGGTTAGTCGTTGCATGGGAGACTCCCTGCGTAAACAAGGTGTTGCATTCATTTTTTTTTCATCACAAACATTAAGAAAATATATAAGACAACGTTCCAACATTTTTTGGTACTGTGATGTAAAACATTTATAGTGAAAAATCGTGTCATTTTTGTAACTTTCTAAACTAATGGAAAATTTTCAAATTCCTTCTAATCTTCAAGAACGAGTTGCTGATGCTGTTGGCACGTAGTCGGTTTTAAGCTATTAGCACACCGTGCAAAGGTGTTCAAAGTGATTGCAAAGTTGTGCAAAGTCGTTCCAAAGCTGCTAGATGTATTTGTATATATGACCTAAGTTGTTGGCATATAGAAACGCGCAGTTGTAAAGTCAAAAAATTTTAAATAAAAGCCAGTTGAAAGCAGCACATAGATGTTCATGTGAGCTGAGTGTTAAATGTTAGAAAACAGCGTGCAAAGTTGGAAAAAACGAAGGAAATGTTGGCACAGTTGCTTTTATATTTAACCTAAGTCATTAACATGGCAACCCCGCAGTTAAATGTCAAAATACTAAGTAAATGTTCCGAGAATGTCTTATATATAAGCAGATTATCACAACAGTCAACCGAAAAATTGACAACAAACTGCTTACAAAGTTGTGAAAAGCGATTGCAAAGTTAGTAGTTTCAATCGGAATTGTTACCTGTGATATCATATTAACAAGTCCCACGATTAAAAGTTCGGAAATGTGAATAAATATTACGCCAATTGATGTTAAATTACCGTAGTGTTACTCCATGTATTCAGAGGTCATAGGTCAATTCTAGAAGGTACTGGAGCAGGCCATATCGATTGAAAACACCCAAAAACATAAAATAGACGCTAATTCGGCTTTATTTCAAATATAAACCATGTAGCTGTGTTGTTAGGTGACCGATAAATGTTTAATGTAAAGCTCAATCGGGCGTGGTTAGTCGTTGCATGGGAGACTCCCTGCGTAAACAAGGTGTTGCATTCATTTTTTTTTCATCACAAACATTAAGAAAATATATAAGACAACGTTCCAGCATTTTTTGGTACTGTGATGTAAATCATTTATAGTGAAAAATCGTGTCATTTTTGTAACTTTCTAAACTAATGGAAAATTTTCAAATTCCTTCTAATCTTCAAGAACGAGTTGCTGATGCTGTTGGCACGTAGTCGGTTTTAAGCTATTAGCACACCGTGCAAAGGTGTTCAAAGTGATTGCAAAGTTGTGCAAAGTCGTTCCAAAGCTGCTAGATGTATTTGTATATATGACCTAAGTTGTTGGCATATAGAAACGCGCAGTTGTAAAGTCAAAAAATTTTTAATAAAAGCCAGTTGAAAGCAGCACATAGATGTTCATGTGAGCTGAGTGTTAAATGTTAGAAAACAGCGTGCAAAGTTGGAAAAAACGAAGGAAATGTTGGCACAGTTGCTTTTATATTTAACCTAAGTCATTAACATGGCAACCCCGCAGTTAAATGTCAAAATACTAAGTAAATGTTCCGAGAATGTCTTATATATAAGCAGATTATCACAACAGTCAACCGAAAAATTGACAACAAACTGCTTACAAAGTTGTGAAAAGCGATTGCAAAGTTAGTAGTTTCAATCGGAATTGTTACCTGTGATATCATATTAACAAGTCCCACGATTAAAAGTTCGGAAATGTGAATAAATATTACGCCAATTGATGTTAAATTACCGTAGTGTTACTCCATGTATTCAGAGGTCATAGGTCAATTCTAGAAGGTACTGGAGCAGGCCATATTGATTGAAAACACCCAAAAACATAAAATAGCCGCTAATTCGGCTTAATTTTAAATATAAACCATGTAGCTGTGTTGTTAGGTGACCGATAAATGTTTAATGTAAAGCTCAATCGGGCGTGGTTAGTCGTTGCATGGGAGACTCCCTGCGTAAAGAAGGTGTTGCATTCATTTTTTTTTCATCACAAACATTAAGAAAATATATAAGACAACGTTCCAACATTTTTTGGTACTGTGATGTAAAACATTTATAGTGAAAAATCGTGTCATTTTTGTAACTTTCTAAACTAATGGAAAATTTTCAAATTCCTTCTAATCTTCAAGAACGAGTTGCTGATGCTGTTGGCACGTAGTCGGTTTTAAGCTATTAGCACACCGTGCAAAGGTGTTCAAAGTGATTGCAAAGTTGTGCAAAGTCGTTCCAAAGCTGCTAGATGTATTTGTATATATGACCTAAGTTGTTGGCATATAGAAACGCGCAGTTGTAAAGTCAAAAAATTTTTAATAAAAGCCAGTTGAAAGCAGCACATAGATGTTCATGTGAGCTGAGTGTTAAATGTTAGAAAACAGCGTGCAAAGTTGGAAAAAACGAAGGAAATGTTGGCACAGTTGCTTTTATATTAACCTAAGTCATTAACATGGCAACCCCGCAGTTAAATGTCAAAATACTAAGTAAATGTTCCGAGAATGTCTTATATATAAGCAGATTATCACAACAGTCAACCGAAAAATTGACAACAAACTGCTTACAAAGTTGTGAAAAGCGATTGCAAAGTTAGTAGTTTCAATCGGAATTGTTACCTGTGATATCATATTAACAAGTCCCACGATTAAAAGTTCGGAAATGTGAATAAATATTACGCCAATTGATGTTAAATTACCGTAGTGTTACTCCATGTATTCAGAGGTCATAGGTCAATTCTAGAAGGTACTGGAGCAGGCCATATCGATTGAAAACACCCAAAAACATAAAATAGACGCTAATTCGGCTTTATTTCAAATATAAACCATGTAGCTGTGTTGTTAGGTGACCGATAAATGTTTAATGTAAAGCTCAATCGGGCGTGGTTAGTCGTTGCATGGGAGACTCCCTGCGTAAACAAGGTGTTGCATTCATTTTTTTTTCATCACAAACATTAAGAAAATATATAAGACAACGTTCCAGCATTTTTTGGTACTGTGATGTAAATCATTTATAGTGAAAAATCGTGTCATTTTTGTAACTTTCTAAACTAATGGAAAATTTTCAAATTCCTTCTAATCTTCAAGAACGAGTTGCTGATGCTGTTGGCACGTAGTCGGTTTTAAGCTATTAGCACACCGTGCAAAGGTGTTCAAAGTGATTGCAAAGTTGTGCAAAGTCGTTCCAAAGCTGCTAGATGTATTTGTATATATGACCTAAGTTGTTGGCATATAGAAACGCGCAGTTGTAAAGTCAAAAATTTTTTAATAAAAGCCAGTTGAAAGCAGCACATAGATGTTCATGTGAGCTGAGTGTTAAATGTTAGAAAACAGCGTGCAAAGTTGGAAAAAACGAAGGAAATGTTGGCACAGTTGCTTGTATATTTAACCTAAGTCATTAACATGGCAACCCCGCAGTTAAATTTCAAAATACTAAGTAAATGTTCCGAGAATGTCTTATATATAAGCAGATTATCACAACAGTCAACCGAAAAATTGACAACAAACTGCTTACAAAGTTGTGAAAAGCGATTGCAAAGTTAGTAGTTTCAATCGGAATTGTTACCTGTGATATCATATTTACAAGTCCCACGATTAAAAGTTCGGAAATGTGAATAAATATTACGCCAATTGATGTTAAATTACCGTAGTGTTACTCCATGTATTCAGAGGTCATAGGTCAATTCTAGAAGGTACTGGAGCAGGCCATATTGATTGAAAACACCCAAAAACATAAAATAGCCGCTAATTCGGCTTAATTTTAAATATAAACCATGTAGCTGTGTTGTTAGGTGACCGATAAATGTTTAATGTAAAGCTCAATCGGGCGTGGTTAGTCGTTGCATGGGAGACTCCCTGCGTAAAGAAGGTGTTGCATTCATTTTTTTTTCATCACAAACATTAAGAAAATATATAAGACAACGTTCCAACATTTTTTGGTACTGTGATGTAAAACATTTATAGTGAAAAATCGTGTCATTTTTGTAACTTTCTAAACTAATGGAAAATTTTCAAATTCCTTCTAATCTTCAAGAACGAGTTGCTGATGCTGTTGGCACGTAGTCGGTTTTAAGCTATTAGCACACCGTGCAAAGGTGTTCAAAGTGATTGCAAAGTTGTGCAAAGTCGTTCCAAAGCTGCTAGATGTATTTGTATATATGACCTAAGTTGTTGGCATATAGAAACGCGCAGTTGTAAAGTCAAAAAATTTTTAATAAAAGCCAGTTGAAAGCAGCACATAGATGTTCATGTGAGCTGAGTGTTAAATGTTAGAAAACAGCGTGCAAAGTTGGAAAAAACGAAGGAAATGTTGGCACAGTTGCTTTTATATTTAACCTAAGTCATTAACATGGCAACCCCGCAGTTAAATGTCAAAATACTAAGTAAATGTTCCGAGAATGTCTTATATATAAGCAGATTATCACAACAGTCAACCGAAAAATTGACAACAAACTGCTTACAAAGTTGTGAAAAGCGATTGCAAAGTTAGTAGTTTCAATCGGAATTGTTACCTGTGATATCATATTAACAAGTCCCACGATTAAAAGTTCGGAAATGTGAATAAATATTACGCCAATTGATGTTAAATTACCGTAGTGTTACTCCATGTATTCAGAGGTCATAGGTCAATTCTAGAAGGTACTGGAGCAGGCCATATCGATTGAAAACACCCAAAAACATAAAATAGACGCTAATTCGGCTTTATTTCAAATATAAACCATGTAGCTGTGTTGTTAGGTGACCGATAAATGTTTAATGTAAAGCTCAATCGGGCGTGGTTAGTCGTTGCATGGGAGACTCCCTGCGTAAACAAGGTGTTGCATTCATTTTTTTTTTCATCACAAACATTAAGAAAATATATAAGACAACGTTCCAGCATTTTTTGGTACTGTGATGTAAATCATTTATAGTGAAAAATCGTGTCATTTTTGTAACTTTCTAAACTAATGGAAAATTTTCAAATTCCTTCTAATCTTCAAGAACGAGTTGCTGATGCTGTTGGCACGTAGTCGGTTTTAAGCTATTAGCACACCGTGCAAAGGTGTTCAAAGTGATTGCAAAGTTGTGCAAAGTCGTTCCAAAGCTGCTAGATGTATTTGTATATATGACCTAAGTTGTTGGCATATAGAAACGCGCAGTTGTAAAGTCAAAAAATTTTTAATAAAAGCCAGTTGAAAGCAGCACATAGATGTTCATGTGAGCTGAGTGTTAAATGTTAGAAAACAGCGTGCAAAGTTGGAAAAAACGAAGGAAATGTTGGCACAGTTGCTTTTATATTTAACCTAAGTCATTAACATGGCAACCCCGCAGTTAAATGTCAAAATACTAAGTAAATGTTCCGAGAATGTCTTATATATAAGCAGATTATCACAACAGTCAACCGAAAAATTGACAACAAACTGCTTACAAAGTTGTGAAAAGCGATTGCAAAGTTAGTAGTTTCAATCGGAATTGTTACCTGTGATATCATATTAACAAGTCCCACGATTAAAAGTTCGGAAATGTGAATAAATATTACGCCAATTGATGTTAAATTACCGTAGTGTTACTCCATGTATTCAGAGGTCATAGGTCAATTCTAGAAGGTACTGGAGCAGGCCATATTGATTGAAAACACCCAAAAACATAAAATAGCCGCTAATTCGGCTTAATTTTAAATATAAACCATGTAGCTGTGTTGTTAGGTGACCGATAAATGTTTAATGTAAAGCTCAATCGGGCGTGGTTAGTCGTTGCATGGGAGACTCCCTGCGTAAAGAAGGTGTTGCATTCATTTTTTTTTCATCACAAACATTAAGAAAATATATAAGACAACGTTCCAACATTTTTTGGTACTGTGATGTAAAACATTTATAGTGAAAAATCGTGTCATTTTTGTAACTTTCTAAACTAATGGAAAATTTTCAAATTCCTTCTAATCTTCAAGAACGAGTTGCTGATGCTGTTGGCACGTAGTCGGTTTTAAGCTATTAGCACACCGTGCAAAGGTGTTCAAAGTGATTGCAAAGTTGTGCAAAGTCGTTCCAAAGCTGCTAGATGTATTTGTATATATGACCTAAGTTGTTGGCATATAGAAACGCGCAGTTGTAAAGTCAAAAAATTTTTAATAAAAGCCAGTTGAAAGCAGCACATAGATGTTCATGTGAGCTGAGTGTTAAATGTTAGAAAACAGCGTGCAAAGTTGGAAAAAACGAAGGAAATGTTGGCACAGTTGCTTTTATATTTAACCTAAGTCATTAACATGGCAACCCCGCAGTTAAATGTCAAAATACTAAGTAAATGTTCCGAGAATGTCTTATATATAAGCAGATTATCACAACAGTCAACCGAAAAATTGACAACAAACTGCTTACAAAGTTGTGAAAAGCGATTGCAAAGTTAGTAGTTTCAATCGGAATTGTTACCTGTGATATCATATTAACAAGTCCCACGATTAAAAGTTCGGAAATGTGAATAAATATTACGCCAATTGATGTTAAATTACCGTAGTGTTACTCCATGTATTCAGAGGTCATAGGTCAATTCTAGAAGGTACTGGAGCAGGCCATATCGATTGAAAACACCCAAAAACATAAAATAGACGCTAATTCGGCTTTATTTCAAATATAAACCATGTAGCTGTGTTGTTAGGTGACCGATAAATGTTTAATGTAAAGCTCAATCGGGCGTGGTTAGTCGTTGCATGGGAGACTCCCTGCGTAAACAAGGTGTTGCATTCATTTTTTTTTCATCACAAACATTAAGAAAATATATAAGACAACGTTCCAGCATTTTTTGGTACTGTGATGTAAATCATTTATAGTGAAAAATCGTGTCATTTTTGTAACTTTCTAAACTAATGGAAAATTTTCAAATTCCTTCTAATCTTCAAGAACGAGTTGCTGATGCTGTTGGCACGTAGTCGGTTTTAAGCTATTAGCACACCGTGCAAAGGTGTTCAAAGTGATTGCAAAGTTGTGCAAAGTCGTTCCAAAGCTGCTAGATGTATTTGTATATATGACCTAAGTTGTTGGCATATAGAAACGCGCAGTTGTAAAGTCAAAAAATTTTTAATAAAAGCCAGTTGAAAGCAGCACATAGATGTTCATGTGAGCTGAGTGTTAAATGTTAGAAAACAGCGTGCAAAGTTGGAAAAAACGAAGGAAATGTTGGCACAGTTGCTTTTATATTTAACCTAAGTCATTAACATGGCAACCCCGCAGTTAAATGTCAAAATACTAAGTAAATGTTCCGAGAATGTCTTATATATAAGCAGATTATCACAACAGTCAACCGAAAAATTGACAACAAACTGCTTACAAAGTTGTGAAAAGCGATTGCAAAGTTAGTAGTTTCAATCGGAATTGTTACCTGTGATATCATATTAACAAGTCCCACGATTAAAAGTTCGGAAATGTGAATAAATATTACGCCAATTGATGTTAAATTACCGTAGTGTTACTCCATGTATTCAGAGGTCATAGGTCAATTCTAGAAGGTACTGGAGCAGGCCATATTGATTGAAAACACCCAAAAACATAAAATAGCCGCTAATTCGGCTTAATTTTAAATATAAACCATGTAGCTGTGTTGTTAGGTGACCGATAAATGTTTAATGTAAAGCTCAATCGGGCGTGGTTAGTCGTTGCATGGGAGACTCCCTGCGTAAAGAAGGTGTTGCATTCATTTTTTTTTCATCACAAACATTAAGAAAATATATAAGACAACGTTCCAACATTTTTTGGTACTGTGATGTAAAACATTTATAGTGAAAAATCGTGTCATTTTTGTAACTTTCTAAACTAATGGAAAATTTTCAAATTCCTTCTAATCTTCAAGAACGAGTTGCTGATGCTGTTGGCACGTAGTCGGTTTTAAGCTATTAGCACACCGTGCAAAGGTGTTCAAAGTGATTGCAAAGTTGTGCAAAGTCGTTCCAAAGCTGCTAGATGTATTTGTATATATGACCTAAGTTGTTGGCATATAGAAACGCGCAGTTGTAAAGTCAAAAATTTTTTAATAAAAGCCAGTTGAAAGCAGCACATAGATGTTCATGTGAGCTGAGTGTTAAATGTTAGAAAACAGCGTGCAAAGTTGGAAAAAACGAAGGAAATGTTGGCACAGTTGCTTTTATATTTAACCTAAGTCATTAACATGGCAACCCCGCAGTTAAATGTCAAAATACTAAGTAAATGTTCCGAGAATGTCTTATATATAAGCAGATTATCACAACAGTCAACCGAAAAATTGACAACAAACTGCTTACAAAGTTGTGAAAAGCGATTGCAAAGTTAGTAGTTTCAATCGGAATTGTTACCTGTGATATCATATTAACAAGTCCCACGATTAAAAGTTCGGAAATGTGAATAAATATTACGCCAATTGATGTTAAATTACCGTAGTGTTACTCCATGTATTCAGAGGTCATAGGTCAATTCTAGAAGGTACTGGAGCAGGCCATATTGATTGAAAACACCCAAAAACATAAAATAGCCGCTAATTCGGCTTAATTTTAAATATAAACCATGTAGCTGTGTTGTTAGGTGACCGATAAATGTTTAATGTAAAGCTCAATCGGGCGTGGTTAGTCGTTGCATGGGAGACTCCCTGCGTAAAGAAGGTGTTGCATTCATTTTTTTTTCATCACAAACATTAAGAAAATATATAAGACAACGTTCCAACATTTTTTGGTACTGTGATGTAAAACATTTATAGTGAAAAATCGTGTCATTTTTGTAACTTTCTAAACTAATGGAAAATTTTCAAATTCCTTCTAATCTTCAAGAACGAGTTGCTGATGCTGTTGGCACGTAGTCGGTTTTAAGCTATTAGCACACCGTGCAAAGGTGTTCAAAGTGATTGCAAAGTTGTGCAAAGTCGTTCCAAAGCTGCTAGATGTATTTGTATATATGACCTAAGTTGTTGGCATATAGAAACGCGCAGTTGTAAAGTCAAAAAATTTTTAATAAAAGCCAGTTGAAAGCAGCACATAGATGTTCATGTGAGCTGAGTGTTAAATGTTAGAAAACAGCGTGCAAAGTTGGAAAAAACGAAGGAAATGTTGGCACAGTTGCTTTTATATTTAACCTAAGTCATTAACATGGCAACCCCGCAGTTAAATGTCAAAATACTAAGTAAATGTTCCGAGAATGTCTTATATATAAGCAGATTATCACAACAGTCAACCGAAAAATTGACAACAAACTGCTTACAAAGTTGTGAAAAGCGATTGCAAAGTTAGTAGTTTCAATCGGAATTGTTACCTGTGATATCATATTAACAAGTCCCACGATTAAAAGTTCGGAAATGTGAATAAATATTACGCCAATTGATGTTAAATTACCGTAGTGTTACTCCATGTATTCAGAGGTCATAGGTCAATTCTAGAAGGTACTGGAGCAGGCCATATCGATTGAAAACACCCAAAAACATAAAATAGACGCTAATTCGGCTTTATTTCAAATATAAACCATGTAGCTGTGTTGTTAGGTGACCGATAAATGTTTAATGTAAAGCTCAATCGGGCGTGGTTAGTCGTTGCATGGGAGACTCCCTGCGTAAACAAGGTGTTGCATTCATTTTTTTTTCATCACAAACATTAAGAAAATATATAAGACAACGTTCCAGCATTTTTTGGTACTGTGATGTAAATCATTTATAGTGACAAATCGTGTCATTTTTGTAACTTTCTAAACTAATGGAAAATTTTCAAATTCCTTCTAATCTTCAAGAACGAGTTGCTGATGCTGTTGGCACGTAGTCGGTTTTAAGCTATTAGCACACCGTGCAAAGGTGTTCAAAGTGATTGCAAAGTTGTGCAAAGTCGTTCCAAAGCTGCTAGATGTATTTGTATATATGACCTAAGTTGTTGGCATATAGAAACGCGCAGTTGTAAAGTCAAAAATTTTTTAATAAAAGCCAGTTGAAAGCAGCACATAGATGTTCATGTGAGCTGAGTGTTAAATGTTAGAAAACAGCGTGCAAAGTTGGAAAAAACGAAGGAAATGTTGGCACAGTTGCTTTTATATTTAACCTAAGTCATTAACATGGCAACCCCGCAGTTAAATGTCAAAATACTAAGTAAATGTTCCGAGAATGTCTTATATATAAGCAGATTATCACAACAGTCAACCGAAAAATTGACAACAAACTGCTTACAAAGTTGTGAAAAGCGATTGCAAAGTTAGTAGTTTCAATCGGAATTGTTACCTGTGATATCATATTAACAAGTCCCACGATTAAAAGTTCGGAAATGTGAATAAATATTACGCCAATTGATGTTAAATTACCGTAGTGTTACTCCATGTATTCAGAGGTCATAGGTCAATTCTAGAAGGTACTGGAGCAGGCCATATCGATTGAAAACACCCAAAAACATAAAATAGACGCTAATTCGGCTTTATTTCAAATATAAACCATGTAGCTGTGTTGTTAGGTGACCGATAAATGTTTAATGTAAAGCTCAATCGGGCGTGGTTAGTCGTTGCATGGGAGACTCCCTGCGTAAACAAGGTGTTGCATTCATTTTTTTTTCATCACAAACATTAAGAAAATATATAAGACAACGTTCCAGCATTTTTTGGTACTGTGATGTAAATCATTTATAGTGAAAAATCGTGTCATTTTTGTAACTTTCTAAACTAATGGAAAATTTTCAAATTCCTTCTAATCTTCAAGAACGAGTTGCTGATGCTGTTGGCACGTAGTCGATTTTAAGCTATTAGCACACCGTGCAAAGGTGTTCAAAGTGATTGCAAAGTTGTGCAAAGTCGTTTCAAAGCTGCTAGATGTATTTGTATATATGACCTAAGTTGTTGGCATATAGAAACGCGCAGTTGTAAAGTCAAAAAATTGTTAATAAAAGCCAGTTGAAAGCAGCACATAGATGTTCATGTGAGCTGAGTGTTAAATGTTAGAAAACAGCGTGCAAAGTTGGAAAAAACGAAGGAAATGTTGGCACAGTTGCTTGTATATTTAACCTAAGTCATTAACATGGCAACCCCGCAGTTAAATTTCAAAATACTAAGTAAATGTTCCGAGAATGTCTTATATATAAGCAGATTATCACAACAGTCAACCGAAAAATTGACAACAAACTGCTTACAAAGTTGTGAAAAGCGATTGCAAAGTTAGTAGTTTCAATCGGAATTGTTACCTGTGATATCATATTAACAAGTCCCATGATTAAAAGTTTGGAAATGTGAATAAATATTACGCCAATTGATGTTAAATTACCGTAGTGTTACTCCATGTATTCAGAGGTCATAGGTCAATTCTAGAAGGTACTGGAGCAGGCCATATCGATTGAAAACACCCAAAAACATAAAATAGACGCTAATTCGGCTTTATTTCAAATATAAACCATGTAGCTGTGTTGTTAGGTGACCGATAAATGTTTAATGTAAAGCTCAATCGGGCGTGGTTAGTCGTTGCATGGGAGACTCCCTGCGTAAACAAGGTGTTGCATTCATTTTTTTTTTCATCACAAACATTAAGAACATATATAAGACAACGTTCCAACATTTTTTGGTACTGTGATGTAAATCATTTATAGTGAAAAATCGTGTCATTTTTGTAACTTTCTAAACTAATGGACAATTTTCAAATTCCTTCTAATCTACAAGAACGAGTTGCTGATGCTGTTGGCACGTAGTCGGTTTTAAGCTATTAGCACACCGTGCAAAGGTGTTCAAAGTGATTGCAAAGTTGTGCAAAGTCGTTCCAAAGCTGCTAGATGTATTTGTATATATGACCTAAGTTGTTGGCATATAGAAACGCGCAGTTGTAAAGTCAAAAAAATTTTAATAAAAGCCAGTTGAAAGCAGCACATAGATGTTCATGTGAGCTGAGTGTTAAATGTTAGAAAACAGCGTGCAAAGTTGGAAAAAACGAAGGAAATGTTGGCACAGTTGCTTGTATATTTAACTTAAGTCATTAACATGGCAACCCCGCAGTTAAATTTCAAAATACTAAGTAAATGTTCCGAGAATGTCTTATATATAAGCAGATTATCACAACAGTCAACCGAAAAATTGACAACAAACTGCTTACAAAGTTGTGAAAAGCGATTGCAAAGTTAGTAGTTTAAATCGGAATTGTTACCTGTGATATCATATTAACAAGTCCCACGATTAAAAGTTCGGAAATGTGAATAAATATTACGCCAATTGATGTTAAATTACCGTAGTGTTACTCCATGTACTCAGAGGTCATAGGTCAATTCTAGAAGGTACTCGAGCAGGCCATATCGATTGAAAACACCCAAAAACATAAAATAGCCGCTAATTCGGCTTAATTTTAAATATAAACCATGTAGCTGTGTTGTTAGGAGACCGATAAATGTTTAATGTGAAGCTCAATCGGGCGTGGTTAGTCGTTGCATGGGAGACTCCCTGTGTAAACAAGGTGTTGCATTCATTTTTTTTTCATCACAAACATTAAGAAAATATATAAGACAACGTTCCAGCATTTTTTGGTACTGTGATGTAAATCATTTATAGTGAAAAATCGTGTCATTTTTGTAACTTTCTAAACTAATGGAAAATTTTCAAATTCCTTCTATTCTTCAAGAACGAGTTGCTGATGCTGTCGGCACGTAGTCGGTTTTAAGCTATTAGCACACCGTGCAAAGGTGTTCAAAGTGAATGCAAAGTTGTGCAAAGTCGTTCCAAAGCTGCTAGATGTATTTGTATATATGACCTAAGTTGTTGGCATATAGAAACGCGCAGTTGTAAAGTCAAAAAAATTTAATAAAAGCCAGTTGAAAGCAGCACATAGATGTTCATGTGAGCTGAGTGTTAAATGTTAGAAAACAGCGTGCAAAGTTGGAAAAAACGAAGGAAATGTTGGCACAGTTGCTTGTATATTTAACTTAAGTCATTAACATGGCAACCCCGCAGTTAAATTTCAAAATACTAAGTAAATGTTCCGAGAATGTCTTATATATAAGCAGATTATCACAACAGTCAACCGAAAAATTGACAACAAACTGCTCACAAAGTTGTGAAAAGCGATTGCAAAGTTAGTAGTTTCAATCGGAATTGTTACCTGTGATATCATATTAACAAGTCCCACGATTAAAAGTTCGGAAATGTGAATAAATATTACGCCAATTGATGTTAAATTACCGTAGTGTTACTCCATGTATTCAGAGGTCATAGGTCAATTCTAGAAGGTACTGGAGCAGGCCATATCGATTGAAAACACCCAAAAACATAAAATAGACGCTAATTCGGCTTTATTTCAAATATAAACCATGTAGCTGTGTTGTTAGGTGACCGATAAATGTTTAATGTAAAGCTCAATCGGACGTGGTTAGTCGTTGCATGGGAGTCTCCCTGCGTAAACAAGGTGTTGCATTCATTTTTTTTTCATCACAAACATTAAGAAAATATATAAGACAACGTTCCAGCATTTTTTGGTACTGTGATGTAAATCATTTATAGTGAAAAATCGTGTCATTTTTGTAACTTTCTAAACTAATGGAAAATTTTCAAATTCCTTCTATTCTTCAAGAACGAGTTGCTGATGCTGTCGGCACATAGTCGGTTTTAAGCTATTAGCACACCGTGCAAAGGTGTTCAAAGTGAATGCAAAGTTGTGCAAAGTCGTTCCAAAGCTGCTAGATGTATTTGTATATATGACCTAAGTTGTTGGCATATAGAAACGCGCAGTTGTAAAGTCAAAAAAATTTAATAAAAGCCAGTTGAAAGCAGCACATAGATGTTCATGTGAGCTGAGTGTAAAATGTTAGAAAACAGCGTGCAAAGTTGGAAAAAACGAAGGAAATGTTGGCACAGTTGCTTGTATATTTAACCTAAGTCATTAACATGGCAACCCCGCAGTTAAATTTCAAAATACTAAGTAAATGTTCCGAGAATGTCTTATATATAAGCAGATTATCACAACAGTCAACCGAAAAATTGACAACAAACTGCTTACAAAGTTGTGAAAAGCGATTGCAAAGTTAGTAGTTTCAATCGGAATTGTTACCTGTGATATCATATTAACAAGTCCCATGATTAAAAGTTTGGAAATGTGAATAAATATTACGCCAATTGATGTTAAATTACCGTAGTGTTACTCCATGTATTCAGAGGTCATAGGTCAATTCTAGAAGGTACTGGAGCAGGCCATATCGATTGAAAACACCCAAAAACATAAAATAGACGCTAATTCGGCTTTATTTCAAATATAAACCATGTAGCTGTGTTGTTAGGTGACCGATAAATGTTTAATGTAAAGCTCAATCGGACGTGGTTAGTCGTTGCATGGGAGACTCCCTGCGTAAACAAGGTGTTGCATTCATTTTTTTTTCATCACAAACATTAAGAAAATATATAAGACAACGTTCCAGCATTTTTTGGTACTGTGATGTAAATCATTTATAGTGAAAAATCGTGTCATTTTTGTAACTTTCTAAACTAATGGAAAATTTTCAAATTCCTTCTATTCTTCAAGAACGAGTTGCTGATGCTGTCGGCACATAGTCGGTTTTAAGCTATTAGCACACCGTGCAAAGGTGTTCAAAGTGAATGCAAAGTTGTGCAAAGTCGTTCCAAAGCTGCTAGATGTATTTGTATATATGACCTAAGTTGTTGGCATATAGAAACGCGCAGTTGTAAAGTCAAAAAAATTTAATAAAAGCCAGTTGAAAGCAGCACATAGATGTTCATGTGAGCTGAGTGTAAAATGTTAGAAAACAGCGTGCAAAGTTGGAAAAAACGAAGGAAATGTTGGCACAGTTGCTTGTATATTTAACCTAAGTCATTAACATGGCAACCCCGCAGTTAAATTTCAAAATACTAAGTAAATGTTCCGAGAATGTCTTATATATAAGCAGATTATCACAACAGTCAACCGAAAAATTGACAACAAACTGCTTACAAAGTTGTGAAAAGCGATTGCAAAGTTAGTAGTTTCAATCGGAATTGTTACCTGTGATATCATATTAACAAGTCCCATGATTAAAAGTTTGGAAATGTGAATAAATATTACGCCAATTGATGTTAAATTACCGTAGTGTTACTCCATGTATTCAGAGGTCATAGGTCAATTCTAGAAGGTACTGGAGCAGGCCATATCGATTGAAAACACCCAAAAACATAAAATAGACGCTAATTCGGCTTTATTTCAAATATAAACCATGTAGCTGTGTTGTTAGGTGACCGATAAATGTTTAATGTAAAGCTCAATCGGGCGTGGTTAGTCGTTGCATGGGAGACTCCCTGCGTAAACAAGGTGTTGCATTCATTTTTTTTTTCATCACAAACATTAAGAACATATATAAGACAACGTTCCAACATTTTTTGGTACTGTGATGTAAATCATTTATAGTGAAAAATCGTGTCATTTTTGTAACTTTCTAAACTAATGGAAAATTTTCAAATTCCTTCTAATCTTCAAGAACGAGTTGCTGATGCTGTTGGCACGTAGTCGGTTTTAAGCTATTAGCACACCGTGCAAAGGTGTTCAAAGTGATTGCAAAGTTGTGCAAAGTCGTTCCAAAGCTGCTAGATGTATTTGTATATATGACCTAAGTTGTTGGCATATAGAAACGCGCAGTTGTAAAGTCAAAAATTTTTTAATAAAAGCCAGTTGAAAGCAGCACATAGATGTTCATGTGAGCTGAGTGTTAAATGTTAGAAAACAGCGTGCAAAGTTGGAAAAAACGAAGGAAATGTTGGCACAGTTGCTTGTATATTTAACCTAAGTCATTAACATGGCAACCCCGCAGTTAAATTTCAAAATACTAAGTAAATGTTCCGAGAATGTCTTATATATAAGCAGATTATCACAACAGTCAACCGAAAAATTGACAACAAACTGCTCACAAAGTTGTGAAAAGCGATTGCAAAGTTAGTAGTTTCAATCGGAATTGTTACCTGTGATATCATATTAACAAGTCCCACGATTAAAAGTTCGGAAATGTGAATAAATATTACGCCAATTGATGTTAAATTACCGTAGTGTTACTCCATGTATTCAGAGGTCATAGGTCAATTCTAGAAGGTACTGGAGCAGGCCATATCTATTGAAAACACCCAAAAACATAAAATAGACGCTAATTCGGCTTTATTTCAAATATAAACCATGTAGCTGTGTTGTTAGGTGACCGATAAATGTTTAATGTAAAGCTCAATCGGACGTGGTTAGTCGTTGCATGGGAGTCTCCCTGCGTAAACAAGGTGTTGCATTCATTTTTTTTTCATCACAAACATTAAGAAAATATATAAGACAACGTTCCAGCATTTTTTGGTACTGTGATGTAAATCATTTATAGTGAAAAATCGTGTCATTTTTGTAACTTTCTAAACTAATGGAAAATTTTCAAATTCCTTCTATTCTTCAAGAACGAGTTGCTGATGCTGTCGGCACATAGTCGGTTTTAAGCTATTAGCACACCGTGCAAAGGTGTTCAAAGTGAATGCAAAGTTGTGCAAAGTCGTTCCAAAGCTGCTAGATGTATTTGTATATATGACCTAAGTTGTTGGCATATAGAAACGCGCAGTTGTAAAGTCAAAAAAATTTAATAAAAGCCAGTTGAAAGCAGCACATAGATGTTCATGTGAGCTGAGTGTAAAATGTTAGAAAACAGCGTGCAAAGTTGGAAAAAACGAAGGAAATGTTGGCACAGTTGCTTGTATATTTAACATAAGTCATTAACATGGCAACCCCGCAGTTAAATTTCAAAATACTAAGTAAATGTTCCGAGAATGTCTTATATATAAGCAGATTATCACAACAGTCAACCGAAAAATTGACAACAAACTGCTTACAAAGTTGTGAAAAGCGATTGCAAAGTTAGTAGTTTCAATCGGAATTGTTACCTGTGATATCATATTAACAAGTCCCACGATTAAAAGTTCGGAAATGTGAATAAATATTACGCCAATTGATGTTAAATTACCGTAGTGTTACTCCATGTATTCAGAGGTCATAGGTCAATTCTAGAAGGTACTGGAGCAGGCCATATTGATTGAAAACACCCAAAAACATAAAATAGCCGCTAATTCGGCTTAATTTTAAATATAAACCATGTAGCTGTGTTGTTAGGTGACCGATAAATGTTTAATGTAAAGCTCAATCGGGCGTGGTTAGTCGTTGCATGGGAGACTCCCTGCGTAAAGAAGGTGTTGCATTCATTTTTTTTTCATCACAAACATTAAGAAAATATATAAGACAACGTTCCAACATTTTTTGGTACTGTGATGTAAAACATTTATAGTGAAAAATCGTGTCATTTTTGTAACTTTCTAAACTAATGGAAAATTTTCAAATTCCTTCTAATCTTCAAGAACGAGTTGCTGATGCTGTTGGCACGTAGTCGGTTTTAAGCTATTAGCACACCGTGCAAAGGTGTTCAAAGTGATTGCAAAGTTGTGCAAAGTCGTTCCAAAGCTGCTAGATGTATTTGTATATATGACCTAAGTTGTTGGCATATAGAAACGCGCAGTTGTAAAGTCAAAAAATTTTTAATAAAAGCCAGTTGAAAGCAGCACATAGATGTTCATGTGAGCTGAGTGTTAAATGTTAGAAAACAGCGTGCAAAGTTGGAAAAAACGAAGGAAATGTTGGCACAGTTGCTTTTATATTTAACCTAAGTCATTAACATGGCAACCCCGCAGTTAAATGTCAAAATACTAAGTAAATGTTCCGAGAATGTCTTATATATAAGCAGATTATCACAACAGTCAACCGAAAAATTGACAACAAACTGCTTACAAAGTTGTGAAAAGCGATTGCAAAGTTAGTAGTTTCAATCGGAATTGTTACCTGTGATATCATATTAACAAGTCCCACGATTAAAAGTTCGGAAATGTGAATAAATATTACGCCAATTGATGTTAAATTACCGTAGTGTTACTCCATGTATTCAGAGGTCATAGGTCAATTCTAGAAGGTACTGGAGCAGGCCATATCGATTGAAAACACCCAAAAACATAAAATAGACGCTAATTCGGCTTTATTTCAAATATAAACCATGTAGCTGTGTTGTTAGGTGACCGATAAATGTTTAATGTAAAGCTCAATCGGGCGTGGTTAGTCGTTGCATGGGAGACTCCCTGCGTAAACAAGGTGTTGCATTCATTTTTTTTTCATCACAAACATTAAGAAAATATATAAGACAACGTTCCAGCATTTTTTGGTACTGTGATGTAAATCATTTATAGTGACAAATCGTGTCATTTTTGTAACTTTCTAAACTAATGGAAAATTTTCAAATTCCTTCTAATCTTCAAGAACGAGTTGCTGATGCTGTTGGCACGTAGTCGGTTTTAAGCTATTAGCACACCGTGCAAAGGTGTTCAAAGTGATTGCAAAGTTGTGCAAAGTCGTTCCAAAGCTGCTAGATGTATTTGTATATATGACCTAAGTTGTTGGCATATAGAAACGCGCAGTTGTAAAGTCAAAAATTTTTTAATAAAAGCCAGTTGAAAGCAGCACATAGATGTTCATGTGAGCTGAGTGTTAAATGTTAGAAAACAGCGTGCAAAGTTGGAAAAAACGAAGGAAATGTTGGCACAGTTGCTTTTATATTTAACCTAAGTCATTAACATGGCAACCCCGCAGTTAAATGTCAAAATACTAAGTAAATGTTCCGAGAATGTCTTATATATAAGCAGATTATCACAACAGTCAACCGAAAAATTGACAACAAACTGCTTACAAAGTTGTGAAAAGCGATTGCAAAGTTAGTAGTTTCAATCGGAATTGTTACCTGTGATATCATATTAACAAGTCCCACGATTAAAAGTTCGGAAATGTGAATAAATATTACGCCAATTGATGTTAAATTACCGTAGTGTTACTCCATGTATTCAGAGGTCATAGGTCAATTCTAGAAGGTACTGGAGCAGGCCATATCGATTGAAAACACCCAAAAACATAAAATAGACGCTAATTCGGCTTTATTTCAAATATAAACCATGTAGCTGTGTTGTTAGGTGACCGATAAATGTTTAATGTAAAGCTCAATCGGGCGTGGTTAGTCGTTGCATGGGAGACTCCCTGCGTAAACAAGGTGTTGCATTCATTTTTTTTTCATCACAAACATTAAGAAAATATATAAGACAACGTTCCAGCATTTTTTGGTACTGTGATGTAAATCATTTATAGTGAAAAATCGTGTCATTTTTGTAACTTTCTAAACTAATGGAAAATTTTCAAATTCCTTCTAATCTTCAAGAACGAGTTGCTGATGCTGTTGGCACGTAGTCGATTTTAAGCTATTAGCACACCGTGCAAAGGTGTTCAAAGTGATTGCAAAGTTGTGCAAAGTCGTTTCAAAGCTGCTAGATGTATTTGTATATATGACCTAAGTTGTTGGCATATAGAAACGCGCAGTTGTAAAGTCAAAAAATTGTTAATAAAAGCCAGTTGAAAGCAGCACATAGATGTTCATGTGAGCTGAGTGTTAAATGTTAGAAAACAGCGTGCAAAGTTGGAAAAAACGAAGGAAATGTTGGCACAGTTGCTTGTATATTTAACCTAAGTCATTAACATGGCAACCCCGCAGTTAAATTTCAAAATACTAAGTAAATGTTCCGAGAATGTCTTATATATAAGCAGATTATCACAACAGTCAACCGAAAAATTGACAACAAACTGCTTACAAAGTTGTGAAAAGCGATTGCAAAGTTAGTAGTTTCAATCGGAATTGTTACCTGTGATATCATATTAACAAGTCCCATGATTAAAAGTTTGGAAATGTGAATAAATATTACGCCAATTGATGTTAAATTACCGTAGTGTTACTCCATGTATTCAGAGGTCATAGGTCAATTCTAGAAGGTACTGGAGCAGGCCATATCGATTGAAAACACCCAAAAACATAAAATAGACGCTAATTCGGCTTTATTTCAAATATAAACCATGTAGCTGTGTTGTTAGGTGACCGATAAATGTTTAATGTAAAGCTCAATCGGGCGTGGTTAGTCGTTGCATGGGAGACTCCCTGCGTAAACAAGGTGTTGCATTCATTTTTTTTTTCATCACAAACATTAAGAACATATATAAGACAACGTTCCAACATTTTTTGGTACTGTGATGTAAATCATTTATAGTGAAAAATCGTGTCATTTTTGTAACTTTCTAAACTAATGGACAATTTTCAAATTCCTTCTAATCTACAAGAACGAGTTGCTGATGCTGTTGGCACGTAGTCGGTTTTAAGCTATTAGCACACCGTGCAAAGGTGTTCAAAGTGATTGCAAAGTTGTGCAAAGTCGTTCCAAAGCTGCTAGATGTATTTGTATATATGACCTAAGTTGTTGGCATATAGAAACGCGCAGTTGTAAAGTCAAAAAAATTTTAATAAAAGCCAGTTGAAAGCAGCACATAGATGTTCATGTGAGCTGAGTGTTAAATGTTAGAAAACAGCGTGCAAAGTTGGAAAAAACGAAGGAAATGTTGGCACAGTTGCTTGTATATTTAACTTAAGTCATTAACATGGCAACCCCGCAGTTAAATTTCAAAATACTAAGTAAATGTTCCGAGAATGTCTTATATATAAGCAGATTATCACAACAGTCAACCGAAAAATTGACAACAAACTGCTTACAAAGTTGTGAAAAGCGATTGCAAAGTTAGTAGTTTAAATCGGAATTGTTACCTGTGATATCATATTAACAAGTCCCACGATTAAAAGTTCGGAAATGTGAATAAATATTACGCCAATTGATGTTAAATTACCGTAGTGTTACTCCATGTACTCAGAGGTCATAGGTCAATTCTAGAAGGTACTCGAGCAGGCCATATCGATTGAAAACACCCAAAAACATAAAATAGCCGCTAATTCGGCTTAATTTTAAATATAAACCATGTAGCTGTGTTGTTAGGAGACCGATAAATGTTTAATGTGAAGCTCAATCGGGCGTGGTTAGTCGTTGCATGGGAGACTCCCTGTGTAAACAAGGTGTTGCATTCATTTTTTTTTCATCACAAACATTAAGAAAATATATAAGACAACGTTCCAGCATTTTTTGGTACTGTGATGTAAATCATTTATAGTGAAAAATCGTGTCATTTTTGTAACTTTCTAAACTAATGGAAAATTTTCAAATTCCTTCTATTCTTCAAGAACGAGTTGCTGATGCTGTCGGCACGTAGTCGGTTTTAAGCTATTAGCACACCGTGCAAAGGTGTTCAAAGTGAATGCAAAGTTGTGCAAAGTCGTTCCAAAGCTGCTAGATGTATTTGTATATATGACCTAAGTTGTTGGCATATAGAAACGCGCAGTTGTAAAGTCAAAAAAATTTAATAAAAGCCAGTTGAAAGCAGCACATAGATGTTCATGTGAGCTGAGTGTTAAATGTTAGAAAACAGCGTGCAAAGTTGGAAAAAACGAAGGAAATGTTGGCACAGTTGCTTGTATATTTAACTTAAGTCATTAACATGGCAACCCCGCAGTTAAATTTCAAAATACTAAGTAAATGTTCCGAGAATGTCTTATATATAAGCAGATTATCACAACAGTCAACCGAAAAATTGACAACAAACTGCTCACAAAGTTGTGAAAAGCGATTGCAAAGTTAGTAGTTTCAATCGGAATTGTTACCTGTGATATCATATTAACAAGTCCCACGATTAAAAGTTCGGAAATGTGAATAAATATTACGCCAATTGATGTTAAATTACCGTAGTGTTACTCCATGTATTCAGAGGTCATAGGTCAATTCTAGAAGGTACTGGAGCAGGCCATATCGATTGAAAACACCCAAAAACATAAAATAGACGCTAATTCGGCTTTATTTCAAATATAAACCATGTAGCTGTGTTGTTAGGTGACCGATAAATGTTTAATGTAAAGCTCAATCGGACGTGGTTAGTCGTTGCATGGGAGTCTCCCTGCGTAAACAAGGTGTTGCATTCATTTTTTTTTCATCACAAACATTAAGAAAATATATAAGACAACGTTCCAGCATTTTTTGGTACTGTGATGTAAATCATTTATAGTGAAAAATCGTGTCATTTTTGTAACTTTCTAAACTAATGGAAAATTTTCAAATTCCTTCTATTCTTCAAGAACGAGTTGCTGATGCTGTCGGCACATAGTCGGTTTTAAGCTATTAGCACACCGTGCAAAGGTGTTCAAAGTGAATGCAAAGTTGTGCAAAGTCGTTCCAAAGCTGCTAGATGTATTTGTATATATGACCTAAGTTGTTGGCATATAGAAACGCGCAGTTGTAAAGTCAAAAAAATTTAATAAAAGCCAGTTGAAAGCAGCACATAGATGTTCATGTGAGCTGAGTGTAAAATGTTAGAAAACAGCGTGCAAAGTTGGAAAAAACGAAGGAAATGTTGGCACAGTTGCTTGTATATTTAACCTAAGTCATTAACATGGCAACCCCGCAGTTAAATTTCAAAATACTAAGTAAATGTTCCGAGAATGTCTTATATATAAGCAGATTATCACAACAGTCAACCGAAAAATTGACAACAAACTGCTTACAAAGTTGTGAAAAGCGATTGCAAAGTTAGTAGTTTCAATCGGAATTGTTACCTGTGATATCATATTAACAAGTCCCATGATTAAAAGTTTGGAAATGTGAATAAATATTACGCCAATTGATGTTAAATTACCGTAGTGTTACTCCATGTATTCAGAGGTCATAGGTCAATTCTAGAAGGTACTGGAGCAGGCCATATCGATTGAAAACACCCAAAAACATAAAATAGACGCTAATTCGGCTTTATTTCAAATATAAACCATGTAGCTGTGTTGTTAGGTGACCGATAAATGTTTAATGTAAAGCTCAATCGGACGTGGTTAGTCGTTGCATGGGAGACTCCCTGCGTAAACAAGGTGTTGCATTCATTTTTTTTTCATCACAAACATTAAGAAAATATATAAGACAACGTTCCAGCATTTTTTGGTACTGTGATGTAAATCATTTATAGTGAAAAATCGTGTCATTTTTGTAACTTTCTAAACTAATGGAAAATTTTCAAATTCCTTCTATTCTTCAAGAACGAGTTGCTGATGCTGTCGGCACATAGTCGGTTTTAAGCTATTAGCACACCGTGCAAAGGTGTTCAAAGTGAATGCAAAGTTGTGCAAAGTCGTTCCAAAGCTGCTAGATGTATTTGTATATATGACCTAAGTTGTTGGCATATAGAAACGCGCAGTTGTAAAGTCAAAAAAATTTAATAAAAGCCAGTTGAAAGCAGCACATAGATGTTCATGTGAGCTGAGTGTAAAATGTTAGAAAACAGCGTGCAAAGTTGGAAAAAACGAAGGAAATGTTGGCACAGTTGCTTGTATATTTAACCTAAGTCATTAACATGGCAACCCCGCAGTTAAATTTCAAAATACTAAGTAAATGTTCCGAGAATGTCTTATATATAAGCAGATTATCACAACAGTCAACCGAAAAATTGACAACAAACTGCTTACAAAGTTGTGAAAAGCGATTGCAAAGTTAGTAGTTTCAATCGGAATTGTTACCTGTGATATCATATTAACAAGTCCCATGATTAAAAGTTTGGAAATGTGAATAAATATTACGCCAATTGATGTTAAATTACCGTAGTGTTACTCCATGTATTCAGAGGTCATAGGTCAATTCTAGAAGGTACTGGAGCAGGCCATATCGATTGAAAACACCCAAAAACATAAAATAGACGCTAATTCGGCTTTATTTCAAATATAAACCATGTAGCTGTGTTGTTAGGTGACCGATAAATGTTTAATGTAAAGCTCAATCGGGCGTGGTTAGTCGTTGCATGGGAGACTCCCTGCGTAAACAAGGTGTTGCATTCATTTTTTTTTTCATCACAAACATTAAGAACATATATAAGACAACGTTCCAACATTTTTTGGTACTGTGATGTAAATCATTTATAGTGAAAAATCGTGTCATTTTTGTAACTTTCTAAACTAATGGAAAATTTTCAAATTCCTTCTAATCTTCAAGAACGAGTTGCTGATGCTGTTGGCACGTAGTCGGTTTTAAGCTATTAGCACACCGTGCAAAGGTGTTCAAAGTGATTGCAAAGTTGTGCAAAGTCGTTCCAAAGCTGCTAGATGTATTTGTATATATGACCTAAGTTGTTGGCATATAGAAACGCGCAGTTGTAAAGTCAAAAATTTTTTAATAAAAGCCAGTTGAAAGCAGCACATAGATGTTCATGTGAGCTGAGTGTTAAATGTTAGAAAACAGCGTGCAAAGTTGGAAAAAACGAAGGAAATGTTGGCACAGTTGCTTGTATATTTAACCTAAGTCATTAACATGGCAACCCCGCAGTTAAATTTCAAAATACTAAGTAAATGTTCCGAGAATGTCTTATATATAAGCAGATTATCACAACAGTCAACCGAAAAATTGACAACAAACTGCTCACAAAGTTGTGAAAAGCGATTGCAAAGTTAGTAGTTTCAATCGGAATTGTTACCTGTGATATCATATTAACAAGTCCCACGATTAAAAGTTCGGAAATGTGAATAAATATTACGCCAATTGATGTTAAATTACCGTAGTGTTACTCCATGTATTCAGAGGTCATAGGTCAATTCTAGAAGGTACTGGAGCAGGCCATATCTATTGAAAACACCCAAAAACATAAAATAGACGCTAATTCGGCTTTATTTCAAATATAAACCATGTAGCTGTGTTGTTAGGTGACCGATAAATGTTTAATGTAAAGCTCAATCGGACGTGGTTAGTCGTTGCATGGGAGTCTCCCTGCGTAAACAAGGTGTTGCATTCATTTTTTTTTCATCACAAACATTAAGAAAATATATAAGACAACGTTCCAGCATTTTTTGGTACTGTGATGTAAATCATTTATAGTGAAAAATCGTGTCATTTTTGTAACTTTCTAAACTAATGGAAAATTTTCAAATTCCTTCTATTCTTCAAGAACGAGTTGCTGATGCTGTCGGCACATAGTCGGTTTTAAGCTATTAGCACACCGTGCAAAGGTGTTCAAAGTGAATGCAAAGTTGTGCAAAGTCGTTCCAAAGCTGCTAGATGTATTTGTATATATGACCTAAGTTGTTGGCATATAGAAACGCGCAGTTGTAAAGTCAAAAAAATTTAATAAAAGCCAGTTGAAAGCAGCACATAGATGTTCATGTGAGCTGA
Source organism: Saccoglossus kowalevskii (assembly GCF_978046115.1). Taxonomy (NCBI): domain Eukaryota; kingdom Metazoa; phylum Hemichordata; class Enteropneusta; family Harrimaniidae; genus Saccoglossus; species Saccoglossus kowalevskii. The sequence goes on from NC_140657.1 coordinate 11,016,033, forward strand.
GTGTAAAATGTTAGAAAACAGCGTGCAAAGTTGGAAAAAACGAAGGAAATGTTGGCACAGTTGCTTGTATATTTAACATAAGTCATTAACATGGCAACCCCGCAGTTAAATTTCAAAATACTAAGTAAATGTTCCGAGAATGTCTTATATATAAGCAGATTATCACAACAGTCAACCGAAAAATTGACAACAAACTGCTTACAAAGTTGTGAAAAGCGATTGCAAAGTTAGTAGTTTCAATCGGAATTGTTACCTGTGATATCATATTAACAAGTCCCATGATTAAAAGTTTGGAAATGTGAATAAATATTACGCCAATTGATGTTAAATTACCGTAGTGTTACTCCATGTATTCAGAGGTCATAGGTCAATTCTAGAAGGTACTGGAGCAGGCCATATCGATTGAAAACACCCAAAAACATAAAATAGACGCTAATTCGGCTTTATTTCAAATATAAACCATGTAGCTGTGTTGTTAGGTGACCGATAAATGTTTAATGTAAAGCTCAATCGGACGTGGTTAGTCGTTGCATGGGAGACTCCCTGCGTAAACAAGGTGTTGCATTCATTTTTTTTTCATCACAAACATTAAGAAAATATATAAGACAACGTTCCAGCATTTTTTGGTACTGTGATGTAAATCATTTATAGTGAAAAATCGTGTCATTTTTGTAACTTTCTAAACTAATGGAAAATTTTCAAATTCCTTCTATTCTTCAAGAACGAGTTGCTGATGCTGTCGGCACATAGTCGGTTTTAAGCTATTAGCACACCGTGCAAAGGTGTTCAAAGTGAATGCAAAGTTGTGCAAAGTCGTTCCAAAGCTGCTAGATGTATTTGTATATATGACCTAAGTTGTTGGCATATAGAAACGCGCAGTTGTAAAGTCAAAAAAATTTAATAAAAGCCAGTTGAAAGCAGCACATAGATGTTCATGTGAGCTGAGTGTAAAATGTTAGAAAACAGCGTGCAAAGTTGGAAAAAACGAAGGAAATGTTGGCACAGTTGCTTGTATATTTAACCTAAGTCATTAACATGGCAACCCCGCAGTTAAATTTCAAAATACTAAGTAAATGTTCCGAGAATGTCTTATATATAAGCAGATTATCACAACAGTCAACCGAAAAATTGACAACAAACTGCTTACAAAGTTGTGAAAAGCGATTGCAAAGTTAGTAGTTTCAATCGGAATTGTTACCTGTGATATCATATTAACAAGTCCCATGATTAAAAGTTTGGAAATGTGAATAAATATTACGCCAATTGATGTTAAATTACCGTAGTGTTACTCCATGTATTCAGAGGTCATAGGTCAATTCTAGAAGGTACTGGAGCAGGCCATATCGATTGAAAACACCCAAAAACATAAAATAGACGCTAATTCGGCTTTATTTCAAATATAAACCATGTAGCTGTGTTGTTAGGTGACCGATAAATGTTTAATGTAAAGCTCAATCGGGCGTGGTTAGTCGTTGCATGGGAGACTCCCTGCGTAAACAAGGTGTTGCATTCATTTTTTTTTTCATCACAAACATTAAGAACATATATAAGACAACGTTCCAACATTTTTTGGTACTGTGATGTAAATCATTTATAGTGAAAAATCGTGTCATTTTTGTAACTTTCTAAACTAATGGAAAATTTTCAAATTCCTTCTAATCTTCAAGAACGAGTTGCTGATGCTGTTGGCACGTAGTCGGTTTTAAGCTATTAGCACACCGTGCAAAGGTGTTCAAAGTGATTGCAAAGTTGTGCAAAGTCGTTCCAAAGCTGCTAGATGTATTTGTATATATGACCTAAGTTGTTGGCATATAGAAACGCGCAGTTGTAAAGTCAAAAATTTTTTAATAAAAGCCAGTTGAAAGCAGCACATAGATGTTCATGTGAGCTGAGTGTTAAATGTTAGAAAACAGCGTGCAAAGTTGGAAAAAACGAAGGAAATGTTGGCACAGTTGCTTGTATATTTAACCTAAGTCATTAACATGGCAACCCCGCAGTTAAATTTCAAAATACTAAGTAAATGTTCCGAGAATGTCTTATATATAAGCAGATTATCACAACAGTCAACCGAAAAATTGACAACAAACTGCTTACAAAGTTGTGAAAAGCGATTGCAAAGTTAGTAGTTTCAATCGGAATTGTTACCTGTGATATCATATTAACAAGTCCCACGATTAAAAGTTCGGAAATGTGAATAAATATTACGCCAATTGATGTTAAATTACCGTAGTGTTACTCCATGTATTCAGAGGTCATAGGTCAATTCTAGAAGGTACTCGAGCAGGCCATATCGATTGAAAACACCCAAAAACATAAAATAGCCGCTAATTCGGCTTAATTTTAAATATAAACTATGTAGCTGTGTTGTTAGGTGACCGATAAATGCTTAATGTAAAGCTCAATCGGGCGTGGTTAGTCGTTGCATGGGAGACTCCCTGCGTAAACAAGGTGTTGCATTCATTTTTTTTTCATCACAACCATTAAGAAAATATATAAGACAACGTTCCAACATTTTTTGGTACTGTGATGTAAATCATTTATAGTGAAAAATCGTGTCATTTTTGTAACTTTCTAAACTAATGGAAAATTTTCAAATTCCTTCTATTCTTCAAGAACGAGTTGCTGATGCTGTCGGCACATAGTCGGTTTTAAGCTATTAGCACACCGTGCAAAGGTGTTCAAAGTGAATGCAAAGTTGTGCAAAGTCGTTCCAAAGCTGCTAGATGTATTTGTATATATGACCTAAGTTGTTGGCATATAGAAACGCGCAGTTGTAAAGTCAAAAAAATTTAATAAAAGCCAGTTGAAAGCAGCACATAGATGTTCATGTGAGCTGAGTGTAAAATGTTAGAAAACAGCGTGCAAAGTTGGAAAAAACGAAGGAAATGTTGGCACAGTTGCTTGTATATTTAACCTAAGTCATTAACATGGCAACCCCGCAGTTAAATTTCAAAATACTAAGTAAATGTTCCGAGAATGTCTTATATATAAGCAGATTATCACAACAGTCAACCGAAAAATTGACAACAAACTGCTTACAAAGTTGTGAAAAGCGATTGCAAAGTTAGTAGTTTCAATCGGAATTGTTACCTGTGATATCATATTAACAAGTCCCATGATTAAAAGTTTGGAAATGTGAATAAATATTACGCCAATTGATGTTAAATTACCGTAGTGTTACTCCATGTATTCAGAGGTCATAGGTCAATTCTAGAAGGTACTGGAGCAGGCCATATCGATTGAAAACACCCAAAAACATAAAATAGACGCTAATTCGGCTTTATTTCAAATATAAACCATGTAGCTGTGTTGTTAGGTGACCGATAAATGTTTAATGTAAAGCTCAATCGGGCGTGGTTAGTCGTTGCATGGGAGACTCCCTGCGTAAACAAGGTGTTGCATTCATTTTTTTTTTCATCACAAACATTAAGAACATATATAAGACAACGTTCCAACATTTTTTGGTACTGTGATGTAAATCATTTATAGTGAAAAATCGTGTCATTTTTGTAACTTTCTAAACTAATGGAAAATTTTCAAATTCCTTCTAATCTTCAAGAACGAGTTGCTGATGCTGTTGGCACGTAGTCGGTTTTAAGCTATTAGCACACCGTGCAAAGGTGTTCAAAGTGATTGCAAAGTTGTGCAAAGTCGTTCCAAAGCTGCTAGATGTATTTGTATATATGACCTAAGTTGTTGGCATATAGAAACGCGCAGTTGTAAAGTCAAAAATTTTTTAATAAAAGCCAGTTGAAAGCAGCACATAGATGTTCATGTGAGCTGAGTGTTAAATGTTAGAAAACAGCGTGCAAAGTTGGAAAAAACGAAGGAAATGTTGGCACAGTTGCTTGTATATTTAACCTAAGTCATTAACATGGCAACCCCGCAGTTAAATTTCAAAATACTAAGTAAATGTTCCGAGAATGTCTTATATATAAGCAGATTATCACAACAGTCAACCGAAAAATTGACAACAAACTGCTTACAAAGTTGTGAAAAGCGATTGCAAAGTTAGTAGTTTCAATCGGAATTGTTACCTGTGATATCATATTAACAAGTCCCACGATTAAAAGTTCGGAAATGTGAATAAATATTACGCCAATTGATGTTAAATTACCGTAGTGTTACTCCATGTATTCAGAGGTCATAGGTCAATTCTAGAAGGTACTCGAGCAGGCCATATCGATTGAAAACACCCAAAAACATAAAATAGCCGCTAATTCGGCTTAATTTTAAATATAAACTATGTAGCTGTGTTGTTAGGTGACCGATAAATGCTTAATGTAAAGCTCAATCGGGCGTGGTTAGTCGTTGCATGGGAGACTCCCTGCGTAAACAAGGTGTTGCATTCATTTTTTTTTCATCACAACCATTAAGAAAATATATAAGACAACGTTCCAACATTTTTTGGTACTGTGATGTAAATCATTTATAGTGAAAAATCGTGTCATTTTTGTAACTTTCTAAACTAATGGAACATTTTCAAATTCCTTCTAATCTTCAAGAACGAGTTGCTGATGCTGTTGGCACGTAGTCGGTTTTAAGCTATTAGCACACCGTGCAAAGGTGTTCAAAGTGATTGCAAAGTTGTGCAAAGTCGTTCCAAAGCTGCTAGATGTATTTGTATATATGACCTAAGTTGTTGGCATATAGAATCGCGCAGTTGTAAAGTCAAAAAAATTTAATAAAAGCCAGTTGAAAGCAGCACATAGATGTTCATGTGAGCTGAGTGTAAAATGTTAGAAAACAGCGTGCAAAGTTGGAAAAAACGAAGGAAATGTTGGCACAGTTGCTTGTATATTTAACCTAAGTCATTAACATGGCAACCCCGCAGTTAAATTTCAAAATACTAAGTAAATGTTCCGAGAATGTCTTATATATAAGCAGATTATCACAACAGTCAACCGAAAAATTGACAACAAACTGCTTACAAAGTTGTGAAAAGCGATTGCAAAGTTAGTAGTTTCAATCGGAATTGTTACCTGTGATATCATATTAACAAGTCCCATGATTAAAAGTTTGGAAATGTGAATAAATATTACGCCAATTGATGTTAAATTACCGTAGTGTTACTCCATGTATTCAGAGGTCATAGGTCAATTCTAGAAGGTACTGGAGCAGGCCATATCGATTGAAAACACCCAAAAACATAAAATAGACGCTAATTCGGCTTTATTTCAAATATAAACCATGTAGCTGTGTTGTTAGGTGACCGATAAATGTTTAATGTAAAGCTCAATCGGACGTGGTTAGTCGTTGCATGGGAGACTCCCTGCGTAAACAAGGTGTTGCATTCATTTTTTTTTCATCACAAACATTAAGAAAATATATAAGACAACGTTCCAGCATTTTTTGGTACTGTGATGTAAATCATTTATAGTGAAAAATCGTGTCATTTTTGTAACTTTCTAAACTAATGGAAAATTTTCAAATTCCTTCTATTCTTCAAGAACGAGTTGCTGATGCTGTCGGCACATAGTCGGTTTTAAGCTATTAGCACACCGTGCAAAGGTGTTCAAAGTGAATGCAAAGTTGTGCAAAGTCGTTCCAAAGCTGCTAGATGTATTTGTATATATGACCTAAGTTGTTGGCATATAGAAACGCGCAGTTGTTAAGTCAAAAAAATTTAATAAAAGCCAGTTGAAAGCAGCACATAGATGTTCATGTGAGCTGAGTGTAAAATGTTAGAAAACAGCGTGCAAAGTTGGAAAAAACGAAGGAAATGTTGGCACAGTTGCTTGTATATTTAACCTAAGTCATTAACATGGCAACCCCGCAGTTAAATTTCAAAATACTAAGTAAATGTTCCGAGAATGTCTTATATATAAGCAGATTATCACAACAGTCAACCGAAAAATTGACAACAAACTGCTTACAAAGTTGTGAAAAGCGATTGCAAAGTTAGTAGTTTCAATCGGAATTGTTACCTGTGATATCATATTAACAAGTCCCATGATTAAAAGTTTGGAAATGTGAATAAATATTACGCCAATTGATGTTAAATTACCGTAGTGTTACTCCATGTATTCAGAGGTCATAGGTCAATTCTAGAAGGTACTGGAGCAGGCCATATCGATTGAAAACACCCAAAAACATAAAATAGACGCTAATTCGGCTTTATTTCAAATATAAACCATGTAGCTGTGTTGTTAGGTGACCGATAAATGTTTAATGTAAAGCTCAATCGGGCGTGGTTAGTCGTTGCATGGGAGACTCCCTGCGTAAACAAGGTGTTGCATTCATTTTTTTTTTCATCACAAACATTAAGAACATATATAAGACAACGTTCCAACATTTTTTGGTACTGTGATGTAAATCATTTATAGTGAAAAATCGTGTCATTTTTGTAACTTTCTAAACTAATGGAAAATTTTCAAATTCCTTCTAATCTTCAAGAACGAGTTGCTGATGCTGTTGGCACGTAGTCGGTTTTAAGCTATTAGCACACCGTGCAAAGGTGTTCAAAGTGATTGCAAAGTTGTGCAAAGTCGTTCCAAAGCTGCTAGATGTATTTGTATATATGACCTAAGTTGTTGGCATATAGAAACGCGCAGTTGTAAAGTCAAAAATTTTTTAATAAAAGCCAGTTGAAAGCAGCACATAGATGTTCATGTGAGCTGAGTGTTAAATGTTAGAAAACAGCGTGCAAAGTTGGAAAAAACGAAGGAAATGTTGGCACAGTTGCTTGTATATTTAACCTAAGTCATTAACATGGCAACCCCGCAGTTAAATTTCAAAATACTAAGTAAATGTTCCGAGAATGTCTTATATATAAGCAGATTATCACAACAGTCAACCGAAAAATTGACAACAAACTGCTTACAAAGTTGTGAAAAGCGATTGCAAAGTTAGTAGTTTCAATCGGAATTGTTACCTGTGATATCATATTAACAAGTCCCACGATTAAAAGTTCGGAAATGTGAATAAATATTACGCCAATTGATGTTAAATTACCGTAGTGTTACTCCATGTATTCAGAGGTCATAGGTCAATTCTAGAAGGTACTCGAGCAGGCCATATCGATTGAAAACACCCAAAAACATAAAATAGCCGCTAATTCGGCTTAATTTTAAATATAAACTATGTAGCTGTGTTGTTAGGTGACCGATAAATGCTTAATGTAAAGCTCAATCGGGCGTGGTTAGTCGTTGCATGGGAGACTCCCTGCGTAAACAAGGTGTTGCATTCATTTTTTTTTCATCACAACCATTAAGAAAATATATAAGACAACGTTCCAACATTTTTTGGTACTGTGATGTAAATCATTTATAGTGAAAAATCGTGTCATTTTTGTAACTTTCTAAACTAATGGAACATTTTCAAATTCCTTCTAATCTTCAAGAACGAGTTGCTGATGCTGTTGGCACGTAGTCGGTTTTAAGCTATTAGCACACCGTGCAAAGGTGTTCAAAGTGATTGCAAAGTTGTGCAAAGTCGTTCCAAAGCTGCTAGATGTATTTGTATATATGACCTAAGTTGTTGGCATATAGAATCGCGCAGTTGTAAAGTCAAAAAAATTTAATAAAAGCCAGTTGAAAGCAGCACATAGATGTTCATGTGAGCTGAGTGTAAAATGTTAGAAAACAGCGTGCAAAGTTGGAAAAAACGAAGGAAATGTTGGCACAGTTGCTTGTATATTTAACCTAAGTCATTAACATGGCAACCCCGCAGTTAAATTTCAAAATACTAAGTAAATGTTCCGAGAATGTCTTATATATAAGCAGATTATCACAACAGTCAACCGAAAAATTGACAACAAACTGCTTACAAAGTTGTGAAAAGCGATTGCAAAGTTAGTAGTTTCAATCGGAATTGTTACCTGTGATATCATATTAACAAGTCCCATGATTAAAAGTTTGGAAATGTGAATAAATATTACGCCAATTGATGTTAAATTACCGTAGTGTTACTCCATGTATTCAGAGGTCATAGGTCAATTCTAGAAGGTACTGGAGCAGGCCATATCGATTGAAAACACCCAAAAACATAAAATAGACGCTAATTCGGCTTTATTTCAAATATAAACCATGTAGCTGTGTTGTTAGGTGACCGATAAATGTTTAATGTAAAGCTCAATCGGGCGTGGTTAGTCGTTGCATGGGAGACTCCCTGCGTAAACAAGGTGTTGCATTCATTTTTTTTTCATCACAAACATTAAGAACATATATAAGACAACGTTCCAACATTTTTTGGTACTGTGATGTAAATCATTTATAGTGAAAAATCGTGTCATTTTTGTAACTTTCTAAACTAATGGAAAATTTTCAAATTCCTTCTAATCTTCAAGAACGAGTTGCTGATGCTGTTGGCACGTAGTCGGTTTTAAGCTATTAGCACACCGTGCAAAGGTGTTCAAAGTGATTGCAAAGTTGTGCAAAGTCGTTCCAAAGCTGCTAGATGTATTTGTATATATGACCTAAGTTGTTGGCATATAGAAACGCGCAGTTGTAAAGTCAAAAATTTTTTAATAAAAGCCAGTTGAAAGCAGCACATAGATGTTCATGTGAGCTGAGTGTTAAATGTTAGAAAACAGCGTGCAAAGTTGGAAAAAACGAAGGAAATGTTGGCACAGTTGCTTGTATATTTAACCTAAGTCATTAACATGGCAACCCCGCAGTTAAATTTCAAAATACTAAGTAAATGTTCCGAGAATGTCTTATATATAAGCAGATTATCACAACAGTCAACCGAAAAATTGACAACAAACTGCTTACAAAGTTGTGAAAAGCGATTGCAAAGTTAGTAGTTTCAATCGGAATTGTTACCTGTGATATCATATTAACAAGTCCCACGATTAAAAGTTCGGAAATGTGAATAAATATTACGCCAATTGATGTTAAATTACCGTAGTGTTACTCCATGTATTCAGAGGTCATAGGTCAATTCTAGAAGGTACTCGAGCAGGCCATATCGATTGAAAACACCCAAAAACATAAAATAGCCGCTAATTCGGCTTAATTTTAAATATAAACTATGTAGCTGTGTTGTTAGGTGACCGATAAATGCTTAATGTAAAGCTCAATCGGGCGTGGTTAGTCGTTGCATGGGAGACTCCCTGCGTAAACAAGGTGTTGCATTCATTTTTTTTTCATCACAACCATTAAGAAAATATATAAGACAACGTTCCAACATTTTTTGGTACTGTGATGTAAATCATTTATAGTGAAAAATCGTGTCATTTTTGTAACTTTCTAAACTAATGGAACATTTTCAAATTCCTTCTAATCTTCAAGAACGAGTTGCTGATGCTGTTGGCACGTAGTCGGTTTTAAGCTATTAGCACACCGTGCAAAGGTGTTCAAAGTGATTGCAAAGTTGTGCAAAGTCGTTCCAAAGCTGCTAGATGTATTTGTATATATGACCTAAGTTGTTGGCATATAGAATCGCGCAGTTGTAAAGTCAAAAAAATTTAATAAAAGCCAGTTGAAAGCAGCACATAGATGTTCATGTGAGCTGAGTGTAAAATGTTAGAAAACAGCGTGCAAAGTTGGAAAAAACGAAGGAAATGTTGGCACAGTTGCTTGTATATTTAACCTAAGTCATTAACATGGCAACCCCGCAGTTAAATTTCAAAATACTAAGTAAATGTTCCGAGAATGTCTTATATATAAGCAGATTATCACAACAGTCAACCGAAAAATTGACAACAAACTGCTTACAAAGTTGTGAAAAGCGATTGCAAAGTTAGTAGTTTCAATCGGAATTGTTACCTGTGATATCATATTAACAAGTCCCATGATTAAAAGTTTGGAAATGTGAATAAATATTACGCCAATTGATGTTAAATTACCGTAGTGTTACTCCATGTATTCAGAGGTCATAGGTCAATTCTAGAAGGTACTGGAGCAGGCCATATCGATTGAAAACACCCAAAAACATAAAATAGACGCTAATTCGGCTTTATTTCAAATATAAACCATGTAGCTGTGTTGTTAGGTGACCGATAAATGTTTAATGTAAAGCTCAATCGGGCGTGGTTAGTCGTTGCATGGGAGACTCCCTGCGTAAACAAGGTGTTGCATTCATTTTTTTTTCATCACAAACATTAAGAACATATATAAGACAACGTTCCAACATTTTTTGGTACTGTGATGTAAATCATTTATAGTGAAAAATCGTGTCATTTTTGTAACTTTCTAAACTAATGGAAAATTTTCAAATTCCTTCTAATCTTCAAGAACGAGTTGCTGATGCTGTTGGCACGTAGTCGGTTTTAAGCTATTAGCACACCGTGCAAAGGTGTTCAAAGTGATTGCAAAGTTGTGCAAAGTCGTTCCAAAGCTGCTAGATGTATTTGTATATATGACCTAAGTTGTTGGCATATAGAAACGCGCAGTTGTAAAGTCAAAAATTTTTTAATAAAAGCCAGTTGAAAGCAGCACATAGATGTTCATGTGAGCTGAGTGTTAAATGTTAGAAAACAGCGTGCAAAGTTGGAAAAAACGAAGGAAATGTTGGCACAGTTGCTTGTATATTTAACCTAAGTCATTAACATGGCAACCCCGCAGTTAAATTTCAAAATACTAAGTAAATGTTCCGAGAATGTCTTATATATAAGCAGATTATCACAACAGTCAACCGAAAAATTGACAACAAACTGCTTACAAAGTTGTGAAAAGCGATTGCAAAGTTAGTAGTTTCAATCGGAATTGTTACCTGTGATATCATATTAACAAGTCCCACGATTAAAAGTTCGGAAATGTGAATAAATATTACGCCAATTGATGTTAAATTACCGTAGTGTTACTCCATGTATTCAGAGGTCATAGGTCAATTCTAGAAGGTACTCGAGCAGGCCATATCGATTGAAAACACCCAAAAACATAAAATAGCCGCTAATTCGGCTTAATTTTAAATATAAACTATGTAGCTGTGTTGTTAGGTGACCGATAAATGCTTAATGTAAAGCTCAATCGGGCGTGGTTAGTCGTTGCATGGGAGACTCCCTGCGTAAACAAGGTGTTGCATTCATTTTTTTTTCATCACAACCATTAAGAAAATATATAAGACAACGTTCCAACATTTTTTGGTACTGTGATGTAAATCATTTATAGTGAAAAATCGTGTCATTTTTGTAACTTTCTAAACTAATGGAACATTTTCAAATTCCTTCTAATCTTCAAGAACGAGTTGCTGATGCTGTTGGCACGTAGTCGGTTTTAAGCTATTAGCACACCGTGCAAAGGTGTTCAAAGTGATTGCAAAGTTGTGCAAAGTCGTTCCAAAGCTGCTAGATGTATTTGTATATATGACCTAAGTTGTTGGCATATAGAATCGCGCAGTTGTAAAGTCAAAAAAATTTAATAAAAGCCAGTTGAAAGCAGCACATAGATGTTCATGTGAGCTGAGTGTAAAATGTTAGAAAACAGCGTGCAAAGTTGGAAAAAACGAAGGAAATGTTGGCACAGTTGCTTGTATATTTAACCTAAGTCATTAACATGGCAACCCCGCAGTTAAATTTCAAAATACTAAGTAAATGTTCCGAGAATGTCTTATATATAAGCAGATTATCACAACAGTCAACCGAAAAATTGACAACAAACTGCTTACAAAGTTGTGAAAAGCGATTGCAAAGTTAGTAGTTTCAATCGGAATTGTTACCTGTGATATCATATTAACAAGTCCCACGATTAAAAGTTCGGAAATGTGAATAAATATTACGCCAATTGATGTTAAATTACCGTAGTGTTACTCCATGTATTCAGAGGTCATAGGTCAATTCTAGAAGGTACTCGAGCAGGCCATATCGATTGAAAACACCCAAAAACATAAAATAGCCGCTAATTCGGCTTAATTTTAAATATAAACCATGTAGCTGTGTTGTTAGGTGACCGATAAATGTTTAATGTAAAGCTCAATCGGGCGTGGTTAGTCGTTGCATGGGAGACTCCCTGCGTAAACAAGGTGTTGCATTCATTTTTTTTTTCATCACAAACATTAAGAAAATATATAAGACAACGTTCCAGCATTTTTTGGTACTGTGATGTAAATCATTTATGGTGAAAAATCGTGTCATTTTTGTAACTTTCTAAACTAATGGAAAATTTTCAAATTCCTTCTAATCTTCAAAAACGAGTTGCTGATGCTGTCGGCACGTAGTCGGTTTTAAGCTATTAGCACACCGTGCAAAGGTGTTCAAAGTGATTGCAAAGTTGTGCAAAGTCGTTCCAAAGCTGCTAGATGTATTTGTATATATGACCTAAGTTGTTGGCATATAGAATCGCGCAGTTGTAAAGTCAAAAAAATTTAATAAAAGCCAGTTGAAAGCAGCACATAGATGTTCATGTGAGCTGAGTGTAAAATGTTAGAAAACAGCGTGCAAAGTTGGAAAAAACGAAGGAAATGTTGGCACAGTTGCTTGTATATTTAACCTAAGTCATTAACATGGCAACCCCGCAGTTAAATTTCAAAATACTAAGTAAATGTTCCGAGAATGTCTTATATATAAGCAGATTATCACAACAGTCAACCGAAAAATTGACAACAAACTGCTTACAAAGTTGTGAAAAGCGATTGCAAAGTTAGTAGTTTCAATCGGAATTGTTACCTGTGATATCATATTAACAAGTCCCACGATTAAAAGTTCGGAAATGTGAATAAATATTACGCCAATTGATGTTAAATTACCGTAGTGTTACTCCATGTATTCAGAGGTCATAGGTCAATTCTAGAAGGTACTGGAGCAGGCCATATCGATTGAAAACACCCAAAAACATAAAATAGCCGCTAATTCGGCTTAATTTCATATATAAACCATGTAGCTGTGTTGTTAGGTGACCGATAAATGTTTAATGTAAAGCTCAATCGGGCGTGGTTAGTCGTTGCATGCGAGACTCCCTGCGTAAACAAGGTGTTGCATTCATTTTTTTTTTCATCACAACCATTAAGAAAATATATAAGACAACGTTCCAACATTTTTTGGTACTGTGATGTAAATCATTTATAGTGAAAAATCGTGTCATTTTTGTAACTTTCTAAACTAATGGAACATTTTCAAATTCCTTCTAATCTTCAAGAACGAGTTGCTGATGCTGTTGGCACGTAGTCGGTTTTAAGCTATTAGCACACCGTGCAAAGGTGTTCAAAGTGATTGCAAAGTTGTGCAAAGTCGTTCCAAAGCTGCTAGATGTATTTGTATATATGACCTAAGTTGTTGGCATATAGAATCGCGCAGTTGTAAAGTCAAAAAAATTTAATAAAAGCCAGTTGAAAGCAGCACATAGATGTTCATGTGAGCTGAGTGTAAAATGTTAGAAAACAGCGTGCAAAGTTGGAAAAAACGAAGGAAATGTTGGCACAGTTGCTTGTATATTTAACCTAAGTCATTAACATGGCAACCCCGCAGTTAAATTTCAAAATACTAAGTACATGTTCCCAGAATGTCTTATATATAAGCAGATTATCACAACAGTCAACCGAAAATATGACAACAAACTGCTTACAAAGTTGTGAAAAGCGATTGCAAAGTTAGTAGTTTCAATCGGAATTGTTACCTGTGATATCATATTAACAAGTCCCATGATTAAAAGTTTGGAAATGTGAATAAATATTACGCCAATTGATGTTAAATTACCGTAGTGTTACTCCATGTATTCAGAGGTCATAGGTCAATTCTAGAAGGTACTGGAGCAGGCCATATCGATTGAAAACACCCAAAAACATAAAATAGACGCTAATTCGGCTTTTTTTCAAATATAAACCATGTAGCTGTGTTGTTAGGTGACCGATAAATGTTTAATGTAAAGCTCAATCGGGCGTGGTTAGTCGTTGCATGGGAGACTCCCTGCGTAAACAAGGTGTTGCATTCATTTTTTTTTTCATCACAAACATTAAGAAAATATATAAGACAACGTTCCAACATTTTTTGGTACTGTGATGTAAATCATTTATAGTGAAAAATCGTGTCATTTTTGTAACTTTCTAAACTAATGGAAAATTTTCAAATTCCTTCTAATCTTCAAGAACGAGTTGCTGATGCTGTTGGCACGTAGTCGGTTTTAAGCTATTAGCACACCGTGCAAAGGTGTTCAAAGTGATTGCAAAGTTGTGCAAAGTCGTTCCAAAGCTGCTAGATGTATTTGTATATATGACCTAAGTTGTTGGCATATAGAAACGCGCAGTTGTAAAGTCAAAAAAAAATAATAAAAGCCATTTGAAAGCAGCACATAGATGTTCATGTGAGCTGAGTGTAAAATGTTAGAAAACAGCGTGAAAAGTTGGAAAAAACGAAGGAAATGTTGGCACAGTTGCTTGTATATTTAACCTAAGTCATTAACATGGCAACCCCGCAGTTAAATTTCAAAATACTAAGTAAATGTTCCCAGAATGTCTTATATATAAGCAGATTATCACAACAGTCAACCGAAAATATGACAACAAACTGCTTACAAAGTTGTGAAAAGCGATTGCAAAGTTAGTAGTTTCAATCGGAATTGTTACCTGTGATATCATATTAACAAGTCCCATGATTAAAAGTTTGGAAATGTGAATAAATATTACGCCAATTGATGTTAAATTACCGTAGTGTTACTCCATGTATTCAGAGGTCATAGGTCAATTCCAGAAGGTACTGGAGCAGGCCATATCGATTGAAAACACCCAAAAACATAAAATAGACGCTAATTCGGCTTTTTTTCAAATATAAACCATGTAGCTGTGTTGTTAGGTGACCGATAAATGTTTAATGTAAAGCTCAATCGGGCGTGGTTAGTCGTTGCATGGGAGACTCCCTGCGTAAACAAGGTGTTGCATTCATTTTTTTTTTCATCACAAACATTAAGAAAATATATAAGACAACGTTCCAACATTTTTTGGTACTGTGATGTAAATCATTTATAGTGAAAAATCGTGTCATTTTTGTAACTTTCTAAACTAATGGAAAATTTTCAAATTCCTTCTAATCTTCAAGAACGAGTTGCTGATGCTGTTGGCACGTAGTCGGTTTTAAGCTATTAGCACACCGTGCAAAGGTGTTCAAAGTGATTGCAAAGTTGTGCAAAGTCGTTCCAAAGCTGCTAGATGTATTTGTATATATGACCTAAGTTGTTGGCATATAGAAACGCGCAGTTGTAAAGTCAAAAAAAAATAATAAAAGCCATTTGAAAGCAGCACATAGATGTTCATGTGAGCTGAGTGTAAAATGTTAGAAAACAGCGTGAAAAGTTGGAAAAAACGAAGGAAATGTTGGCACAGTTGCTTGTATATTTAACCTAAGTCATTAACATGGCAACCCCGCAGTTAAATTTCAAAATACTAAGTAAATGTTCCGAGAATGTCTTATATATAAGCAGATTATCACAACAGTCAACCAAAAAATTGACAACAAACTGCTTACAAAGTTGTGAAAAGCGATTGCAAAGTTAGTAGTTTCAATCGGAATTGTTACCTGTGATATCATATTAACAAGTCCCATGATTAAAAGTTTGGAAATGTGAATAAATATTACGCCAATTGATGTAAAATTACCGTAGTGTTACTCCATGTATTCAGAGGTCATAGGTCAATTCTAGAAGGTACTCGAGCAGGCCATATCGATTGAAAACACCCAAAAACATAAAATAGCCGCTAATTCGGCTTAATTTTAAATATAAACCATGTAGCTGTGTTGTTAGGTGACCGATAAATGTTTAATGTAAGCTCAATCGGGCGTGGTTAGTCGTTGCATGGGAGACTCCCTGCGTAAACAAGGTGTTGCATTCATTTTTTTTCATCACAAACATTAAGAAAATATATAAGACAACGTTCCAGCATTTTTTGGTACTGTGATGTAAATCATTTATAGTGAAAAATCGTGTCATTTTTGTAACTTTCTAAACTAATGGAAAATTTTCAAATTCCTTCTAATCTTCAAGAACGAGTTGCTGATGCTGTCGGCACGTAGTCGGTTTTAAGCTATTAGCACACCGTGCAAAGGTGTTCAAAGTGATTGCAAAGTTGTGCAAAGTCGTTCCAAAGCTGCTAGATGTATTTGTATATATGACCTAAGTTGTTGGCATATAGAAACGCGCAGTTGTAAAGTCAAAAAAAATTTAATAAAAGCCAGTTGAAAGCAGCACATAGATGTTCATGTGAGCTGAGTGTTAAATGTTAGAAAACAGCGTGCAAAGTTGGAAAAAACGAAGGAAATGTTGGCACAGTTGCTTGTATATTTAACCTAAGTCATTAACATGGCAACCCCGCAGTTAAATTTCAAAATACTAAGTAAATGTTCCGAGAATGTCTTATATATAAGCAGATTATCACAACAGTCAACCGAAAAATTGACAACAAACTGCTTACAAAGTTGTGAAAAGCGATTGCAAAGTTAGTAGTTTCAATCGGAATTGTTACCTGTGATATCATATTAACAAGTCCCATGATTAAAAGTTTGGAAATGTGAATAAATATTACGCCAATTGATGTAAAATTACCGTAGTGTTACTCCATGTATTCAGAGGTCATAGGTCAATTCTAGAAGGTACTCGAGCAGGCCATATCGATTGAAAACACCCAAAAACATAAAATAGCCGCTAATTCGGCTTAATTTTAAATATAAACCATGTAGCTGTGTTGTTAGGTGAACGATAAATGTTTAATGTAAAGCTCAATTGGGCGTGGTTAGTCGTTGCATGGGAGACTCCCTGCGTAAACAAGGTGTTGCATTCATTTTTTTTTCATCACAAACATTAAGAAAATATATAAGACAACTTTCCAGCATTTTTTGGTACTGTGATGTAAATCATTTATAGTGAAAAATCGTGTCATTTTTGTAACTTTCTAAACTAATGGAAAATTTTCAAATTCCTTCTAATCTTCAAGAACGAGTTGCTGATGCTGTCGGCACGTAGTCGGTTTTAAGCTATTAGCACACCGTGCAAAGGTGTTCAAAGTGATTGCAAAGTTGTGCAAAGTCGTTCCAAAGCTGCTAGATGTATTTGTATATATGACCTAAGTTGTTGGCATATAGAAACGCGCAGTTGTAAAGTCAAAAAAAATTTAATAAAAGCCAGTTGAAAGCAGCACATAGATGTTCATGTGAGCTGAGTGTTAAATGTTAGAAAACAGCGTGCAAAGTTGGAAAAAACGAAGGAAATGTTGGCACAGTTGCTTGTATATTTAACCTAAGTCATTAACATGGCAACCCCGCAGTTAAATTTCAAAATACTAAGTAAATGTTCCGAGAATGTCTTATATATAAGCAGATTATCACAACAGTCAACCGAAAAATTGACAACAAACTGCTTACAAAGTTGTGAAAAGCGATTGCAAAGTTAGTAGTTTCAATCGTAATTGTTACCTGTGATATCATATTAACAAGTCCCATGATTAAAAGTTTGGAAATGTGAATAAATATTACGCCAATTGATGTAAAATTACCGTAGTGTTACTCCATGTATTCAGAGGTCATAGGTCAATTCTAGAAGGTACTCGAGCAGGCCATATCGATTGAAAACACCCAAAAACATAAAATAGCCGCTAATTCGGCTTAATTTTAAATATAAACCATGTAGCTGTGTTGTTAGGTGACCGATAAATGTTTAATGTAAAGCTCAATTGGGCGTGGTTAGTCGTTGCATGGGAGACTCCCTGCGTAAACAAGGTGTTGCATTCATTTTTTTTTCATCACAAACATTAAGAAAATATATAAGACAACGTTCCAGCATTTTTTGGTACTGTGATGTAAATCATTTATAGTGAAAAATCGTGTCATTTTTGTAACTTTCTAAACTAATGGAAAATTTTCAAATTCCTTCTAATCTTCAAGAACGAGTTGCTGATGCTGTCGGCACGTAGTCGGTTTTAAGCTATTAGCACACCGTGCAAAGGTGTTCAAAGTGATTGCAAAGTTGTGCAAAGTCGTTCCAAAGCTGCTAGATGTATTTGTATATATGACCTAAGTTGTTGGCATATAGAAACACGCAGTTGTAAAGTCAAAAAAATTTAATAAAAGCCAGTTGAAAGCAGCACATAGATGTTCATGTGAGCTGAGTGTTAAATGTTAGAAAACAGCGTGCAAAGTTGGAAAAAACGAAGGAAATGTTGGCACAGTTGCTTGTATATTTAAACTAAGTCATTAACATGGCAACCCCGCAGTTAAATTTCAAAATACTAAGTAAATGTTCCGAGAATGTCTTATATATAAGCAGATTATCACAACAGTCAACCGAAAAATTGACAACAAACTGCTTACAAAGTTGTGAAAAGCGATTGCAAAGTTAGTAGTTTCAATCGGAATTGTTACCTGTGATATCATATTAACAAGTCCCACGATTAAAAGTTCGGAAATGTGAATAAATATTACGCCAATTGATGTTAAATTACCGTAGTGTTACTCCATGTATTCAGAGGTCATAGGTCAATTCTAGAAGGTACTCGAGCAGGCCATATCGATTGAAAACACCCAAAAACATAAAATAGCCGCTAATTCGGCTTAATTTTAAATATAAACCATGTAGCTGTGTTGTTAGGTGACCGATAAATGTTTAATGTAAAGCTCAATCGGGCGTGGTTAGTCGTTGCATGGGAGACTCCTTGCGTAAACAAGGTGTTGCATTCATTTTGTTTTCATCACAAACATTAAGAAAATATATAAGACAACGTTCCAACATTTTTTGGTACTGTGATGTAAATCATTTATAGTGAAAAATCGTGTCATTTTTGTAACTTTCTAAACTAATGGAAAATTTTCAAATTCCTTCTAATCTTCAAGAACGAGTTGCTGATGCTGTCGGCACGTAGTCGGTTTTAAGCTATTAGCACACCGTGCAAAGGTGTTCAAAGTGAATGCAAAGTTGTGCAAAGTCGTTCCAAAGCTGCTAGATGTATTTGTATATATGACCTAAGTTGTTGGCATATAGAAACACGCAGTTGTAAAGTCAAAAAAATTTAATAAAAGCCAGTTGAAAGCAGCACATAGATGTTCATGTGAGCTGAGTGTTAAATGTTAGAAAACAGCGTGCAAAGTTGGAAAAAACGAAGGAAATGTTGGCACAGTTGCTTGTATATTTAAACTAAGTCATTAACATGGCAACCCCGCAGTTAAATTTCAAAATACTAAGTAAATGTTCCGAGAATGTCTTATATATAAGCAGATTATCACAACAGTCAACCGAAAAATTGACAACAAACTGCTTACAAAGTTGTGAAAAGCGATTGCAAAGTTAGTAGTTTCAATCGGAATTGTTACCTGTGATATCATATTAACAAGTCCCACGATTAAAAGTTCGGAAATGTGAATAAATATTACGCCAATTGATGTTAAATTACCGTAGTGTTACTCCATGTATTCAGAGGTCATAGGTCAATTCTAGAAGGTACTCGAGCAGGCCATATCGATTGAAAACACCCAAAAACATAAAATAGCCGCTAATTCGGCTTAATTTTAAATATAAACCATGTAGCTGTGTTGTTAGGTGACCGATAAATGTTTAATGTAAAGCTCAATCGGGCGTGGTTAGTCGTTGCATGGGAGACTCCTTGCGTAAACAAGGTGTTGCATTCATTTTGTTTTCATCACAAACATTAAGAAAATATATAAGACAACGTTCCAACATTTTTTGGTACTGTGATGTAAATCATTTATAGTGAAAAATCGTGTCATTTTTGTAACTTTCTAAACTAATGGAAAATTTTCAAATTCCTTCTAATCTTCAAGAACGAGTTGCTGATGCTGTCGGCACGTAGTCGGTTTTAAGCTATTAGCACACCGTGCAAAGGTGTTCAAAGTGAATGCAAAGTTGTGCAAAGTCGTTCCAAAGCTGCTAGATGTATTTGTATATATGACCTAAGTTGTTGGCATATAGAAACGCGCAGTTGTAAAGTCAAAAAAATTTAATAAAAGCCAGTTGAAAGCAGCACATAGATGTTCATGTGAGCTGAGTGTTAAATGTTAGAAAACAGCGTGCAAAGTTGGAAAAAACAAAGGAAATGTTGGCACAGTTGCTTGTATATTTAACCTAAGTCATTAACATGGCAACCCCGCAGTTAAATTTCAAAATACTAAGTAAATGTTCCGAGAATGTCTTATATATAAGCAGATTATCACAACAGTCAACCGAAAAATTGACAACAAACTGCTTACAAAGTTGTGAAAAGCGATTGCAAAGTTAGTAGTTTCAATAGGAATTGTTACCTGTGATATCATATTAACAAGTCCCATAATTAAAAGTTCGGAAATGTGAATAAATATTACGCCAATTGATGTTAAATTACCGTAGTGTTACTCCATGTATTCAGAGGTCATAGGTCAATTCTAGAAGGTACTCGAGCAGGCCATATCGATTGAAAACACCCAAAAACATAAAATAGCCGCTAATTCGGCTTAATTTCAAATATAAACCATGTAGCTGTGTTGTTAGGTGATCGATAAATGTTTAATGTAAAGCTCAATCGGGCGTGGTTAGTCGTTGCATGGGAGACTCCCTGCGTAAACAAGGTGTTGCATTCATTTTTTTTTTCATCACAAACATTAAGAAAATATATAAGACAACGTTCCGACATTTTTTGGTACTGTGATGTAAATCATTTATAGTGAAAAATCGTGTCATTTTTGTAACTTTCTAAACTAATGGAAAATTTTCAAATTCCTTCTAATCTTCAAGAACGAGTTGCTGATGCTGTTGGCACGTAGTCGGTTTTAAGCTATTAGCACACCGTGCAAAGGTGTTCAAAGTGAATGCAAAGTTGTGCAAAGTCGTTCCAAAGCTGCTAGATGTATTTGTATATATGACCTAAGTTGTTGGCATATAGAAACGCGCAGTTGTAAAGTCAAAAAAATTTAATAAAAGCCAGTTGAAAGCAGCACATAGATGTTCATGTGAGCTGAGTGTTAAATGTTAGAAAACAGCGTGCAAAGTTGGAAAAAACGAAGGAAATGTTGGCACAGTTGCTTGTATATTTAACCTAAGTCATTAACATGGCAACCCCGCAGTTAAATTTCAAAACACTAAGTAAATGTTCCGAGAATGTCTTATATATAAGCAGATTATCACAACAGTCAACCGAAAAATTGACAACAAACTGCTTACAAAGTTGTGAAAAGCGATTGCAAAGTTAGTAGTTTCAATCGGAATTGTTACCTGTGATATCATATTAACAAGTCCCATGATTAAAAGTTTGGAAATGTGAATAAATATTACGCCAATTGATGTAAAATTACCGTAGTGTTACTCCATGTATTCAGAGGTCATAGGTCAATTCTAGAAGGTACTCGAGCAGGCCATATCGATTGAAAACACCCAAAAACATAAAATAGCCGCTAATTCGGCTTAATTTTAAATATAAACCATGTAGCTGTGTTGTTAGGTGACCGATAAATGTTTAATGTAAAGCTCAATCGGGCGTGGTTAGTCGTTGCATGGGAGACTCCCTGCGTAAACAAGGTGTTGCATTCATTTTGTTTTCATCACAAACATTAAGAAAATATATAAGACAACGTTCCAACATTTTTTGGTACTGTGATGTAAATCATTTATAGTGAAAAATCGTGTCATTTTTGTAACTTTCTAAACTAATGGAAAATTTTCAAATTCCTTCTAATCTTCAAGAACGAGTTGCTGATGCTGTCGGCACGTAGTCGGTTTTAAGCTATTAGCACACCGTGCAAAGGTGTTCAAAGTGAATGCAAAGTTGTGCAAAGTCGTTCCAAAGCTGCTAGATGTATTTGTATATATGACCTAAGTTGTTGGCATATAGAAACGCGCAGTTGTAAAGTCAAAAAAATTTAATAAAAGCCAGTTGAAAGCAGCACATAGATGTTCATGTGAGCTGAGTGTTAAATGTTAGAAAACAGCGTGCAAAGTTGGAAAAAACGAAGGAAATGTTGGCACAGTTGCTTGTATATTTAACCTAAGTCATTAACATGGCAACCCCGCAGTTAAATTTCAAAACACTAAGTAAATGTTCCGAGAATGTCTTAAATATAAGCAGATTATCACAACAGTCAACCGAAAAATTGACAACAAACTGCTTACAAAGTTGTGAAAAGCGATTGCAAAGTTAGTAGTTTCAATCGGAATTGTTACCTGTGATATCATATTAACAAGTCCCATGATTAAAAGTTTGGAAATGTGAATAAATATTACGCCAATTGATGTAAAATTACCGTAGTGTTACTCCATGTATTCAGAGGTCATAGGTCAATTCTAGAAGGTACTCGAGCAGGCCATATCGATTGAAAACACCCAAAAACATAAAATAGCCGCTAATTCGGCTTAATTTTAAATATAAACCATGTAGCTGTGTTGTTAGGTGACCGATAAATGTTTAATGTAAAGCTCAATCGGGCGTGGTTAGTCGTTGCATGGGAGACTCCCTGCGTAAACAAGGTGTTGCATTCATTTTTTTTTCATCACAAACATTAAGAAAATATATAAGACAACGTTCCAGCATTTTTTGGTACTGTGATGTAAATCATTTATAGTGAAAAATCGTGTCATTTTTGTAACTTTCTAAACTAATGGAAAATTTTCAAATTCCTTCTAATCTTCAAGAACGAGTTGCTGATGCTGTCGGCACGTAGTCGGTTTTAAGCTATTAGCACACCGTGCAAAGGTGTTCAAAGTGATTGCAAAGTTGTGCAAAGTCGTACCAAAGCTGCTAGATGTATTTGTATATATGACCTAAGTTGTTGGCATATAGAAACGCGCAGTTGTAAAGTCAAAAAAAATTTAATAAAAGCCAGTTGAAAGCAGCACATAGATGTTCATGTGAGCTGAGTGTTAAATGTTAGAAAACAGCGTGCAAAGTTGGAAAAAAACGAAGGAAATGTTGGCACAGTTGCTTGTATATTTAACCTAAGTCATTAACATGGCAACCCCGCAGTTAAATTTCAAAATACTAAGTAAATGTTCCGAGAATGTCTTATATATAAGCAGATTATCACAACAGTCAACCGAAAAATTGACAACAAACTGCTTACAAAGTTGTGAAAAGCGATTGCAAAGTTAGTAGTTTCAATCGGAATTGTTACCTGTGATATCATATTAACAAGTCCCATGATTAAAAGTTTGGAAATGTGAATAAATATTACGCCAATTGATGTAAAATTACCGTAGTGTTACTCCATGTATTCAGAGGTCATAGGTCAATTCTAGAAGGTACTCGAGCAGGCCATATCGATTGAAAACACCCAAAAACATAAAATAGCCGCTAATTCGGCTTAATTTTAAATATAAACCATGTAGCTGTGTTGTTAGGTGACCGAGAAATGTTTAATGTAAAGCTCAATTGGGCGTGGTTAGTCGTTGCATGGGAGACTCCCTGCGTAAACAAGGTGTTGCATTCATTTTTTTTTCATCACAAACATTAAGAAAATATATAAGACAACGTTCCAGCATTTTTTGGTACTGTGATGTAAATCATTTATAGTGAAAAATCGTGTCATTTTTGTAACTTTCTAAACTAATGGAAAATTTTCAAATTCCTTCTAATCTTCAAGAACGAGTTGCTGATGCTGTCGGCACGTAGTCGGTTTTAAGCTATTAGCACACCGTGCAAAGGTGTTCAAAGTGAATGCAAAGTTGTGCAAAGTCGTTCCAAAGCTGCTAGATGTATTTGTATATATGACCTAAGTTGTTGGCATATAGAAACGCGCAGTTGTAAAGTCAAAAAATTTTAATAAAAGCCAGTTGAAAGCAGCACATAGATGTTCATGTGAGCTGAGTGTTAAATGTTAGAAAACAGCGTGCAAAGTTGGAAAAAAAGAAGGAAATGTTGGCACAGTTGCTTGTATATTTAACCTAAGTCATTAACATGGCAACCCCGCAGTTAAATTTCAAAATACTAAATAAATGTTCCGAGAATGTCTTATATATAAGCAGATTATCACAACAGTCAACCGAAAAATTGACAACAAACTGCTTACAAAGTTGTGAAAAGCGATTGCAAAGTTAGTAGTTTCAATCGGAATTGTTACCTGTGATATCATATTAACAAGTCCCACGATTAAAAGTTCGGAAATGTGAATAAATATTACGCCAATTGATGTTAAATTACCGTATTTTTACTCCATGTATTCAGAGGTCATAGGTCAATTCTAGAAGGTACTGGAGCAGGCCATATCGATTGAAAACACCCAAAAACATAAAATAGCCGCTAATTCGTCTTTATTTCAAATATAAACCATGTAGCTGTGTTGTTAGGTGACCGATAAATGTTTAATGTAAAACTCAATCGGGCGTGGTTAGTCGTTGCATGGGAGACTCCCTGCGTAAACAAGGTGTTGCATTCATTTTTTTTTCATCACAACCATTAAGAAAATATATAAGACAACGTTCCAACATTTTTTGGTACTGTGATGTAAATCATTTATAGTGAAAAATCGTGTCATTTTTGTAACTTTCTAAACTAATGGAAAATTTTCAAATTCCTTCTAATCTTCAAGAACGAGTTGCTGATGCTGTTGGCACGTAGTCGGTTTTAAGCTATTAGCACACCGTGCAAAGGTGTTCAAAGTGATTGCAAAGTTGTGCAAAGTCGTTCCAAAGCTGCTAGATGTATTTGTATATATGACCTAAGTTGTTGGCATATAGAAACGCGCAGTTGTAAAGTCAAAAAATTTTAATAAAAGCCAGTTGAAAGCAGCACATAGATGTTCATGTGTGCTGAGTGTTAAATGTTAGAAAACAGCGTGCAAAGTTGGAAAAAACGAAGGAAATGTTGGCACAGTTGCTTGTATATTTAACCTAAGTCATTAACATGGCAACCCCGCAGTTAAATTTCAAAATACTAAGTAAATGTTCCGAGAATGTCTTATATATAAGCAGATTATCACAACAGTCAACCGAAAAATTGACAACAAACTGCTTACAAAGTTGTGAAAAGCGATTGCAAAGTTAGTAGTTTCAATAGGAATTGTTACCTGTGATATCATATTAACAAGTCCCATAATTAAAAGTTCGGAAATGTGAATAAATATTACGCCAATTGATGTAAAATTACCGTAGTGTTACTCCATGTATTCAGAGGTCATAGGTCAATTCTAGAAGGTACTGGAGCAGGCCATATCGATTGAAAACACCCACAAACATAAAATAGCCGCTAATTCGGCTTAATTTCAAATATAAACCATGTAGCTGTGTTGTTAGGTGACCGATAAATGTTTAATGTAAAGCTCAATCGGGCGTGGTTAGTCGTTGCATGGGAGACTCCCTGCGTAAACAAGGTGTTGCATTCATTTTTTTTTTCATCACAAACATTAAGAAAATATATAAGACAACGTTCCAACATTTTTTGGTACTGTGATGTAAATCATTTATAGTGAAAAATCGTGTCATTTTTGTAACTTTCTAAACTAATGGAAAATTTTCAAATTCCTTCTAATCTTCAAGAACGAGTTGCTGATGCTGTTGGCACGTAGTCGGTTTTAAGCTATTAGCACACCGTGCAAAGGTGTTCAAAGTGAATGCAAAGTTGTGCAAAGTCGTTCCAAAGCTGCTAGATGTATTTGTATATATGACCTAAGTTGTTGGCATATAGAAACGCGCAGTTGTAAAGTCAAAAAATTTTAATAAAAGCCAGTTGAAAGCAGCACATAGATGTTCATGTGAGCTGAGTGTAAAATGTTAGAAAACAGCGTGCAAAGTTGGAAAAAACGAAGGAAATGTTGGCACAGTTGCTTGTATATTTAACCTAAGTCATTAACATGGCAACCCCGCAGTTAAATTTCAAAATACTAAGTAAATATTCCGAGAATGTCTTATATATAAGCAGATTATCACAACAGTCAACCGAAAAATTGACAACAAACTGCTTACAAAGTTGTGAAAAGCGATTGCAAAGTTAGTAGTTTCAATCGGAATTGTTACCTGTGATATCATATTAACAAGTCCCACGATTAAAAGTTCGGAAATGTGAATAAATATTACGCCAATTGATGTTAAATTACCGTAGTGTTACTCCATGTATTCAGAGGTCATAGGTCAATTCTAGAAGGTACTGGAGCAGGCCATATCGATTGAAAACACCCAAAAACATAAAATAGCCGCTAATTCGTCTTTATTTCAAATATAAACCATGTAGCTGTGTTGTTAGGTGACCGATAAATGTTTAATGTAAAACTCAATCGGGCGTGGTTAGTCGTTGCATGGGAGACTCCCTGCGTAAACAAGGTGTTGCATTCATTTTTTTTTCATCACAAACATTAAGAAAATATATAAGACAACGTTCCAGCATTTTTTGGTACTGTGATGTAAATCATTTATAGTGAAAAATCGTGTCATTTTTGTAACTTTCTAAACTAATGGAAAATTTTCAAATTCCTTCTAATCTTCAAGAACGAGTTGCTGATGCTGTCGGCACGTAGTCGGTTTTAAGCTATTAGCACACCGTGCAAAGGTGTTCAAAGTGAATGCAAAGTTGTGCAAAGTCGTTCCAAAGCTGCTAGATGTATTTGTATATATGACCTAAGTTGTTGGCATATAGAAACGCGCAGTTGTAAAGTCAAAAAATTTTAATAAAAGCCAGTTGAAAGCAGCACATAGATGTTCATGTGAGCTGAGTGTTAAATGTTAGAAAACAGCGTGCAAAGTTGGAAAAAAAGAAGGAAATGTTGGCACAGTTGCTTGTATATTTAACCTAAGTCATTAACATGGCAACCCCGCAGTTAAATTTCAAAATACTAAATAAATGTTCCGAGAATGTCTTATATATAAGCAGATTATCACAACAGTCAACCGAAAAATTGACAACAAACTGCTTACAAAGTTGTGAAAAGCGATTGCAAAGTTAGTAGTTTCAATCGGAATTGTTACCTGTGATATCATATTAACAAGTCCCACGATTAAAAGTTCGGAAATGTGAATAAATATTACGCCAATTGATGTTAAATTACCGTATTTTTACTCCATGTATTCAGAGGTCATAGGTCAATTCTAGAAGGTACTGGAGCAGGCCATATCGATTGAAAACACCCAAAAACATAAAATAGCCGCTAATTCGTCTTTATTTCAAATATAAACCATGTAGCTGTGTTGTTAGGTGACCGATAAATGTTTAATGTAAAACTCAATCGGGCGTGGTTAGTCGTTGCATGGGAGACTCCCTGCGTAAACAAGGTGTTGCATTCATTTTTTTTTCATCACAACCATTAAGAAAATATATAAGACAACGTTCCAACATTTTTTGGTACTGTGATGTAAATCATTTATAGTGAAAAATCGTGTCATTTTTGTAACTTTCTAAACTAATGGAAAATTTTCAAATTCCTTCTAATCTTCAAGAACGAGTTGCTGATGCTGTTGGCACGTAGTCGGTTTTAAGCTATTAGCACACCGTGCAAAGGTGTTCAAAGTGATTGCAAAGTTGTGCAAAGTCGTTCCAAAGCTGCTAGATGTATTTGTATATATGACCTAAGTTGTTGGCATATAGAAACGCGCAGTTGTAAAGTCAAAAAATTTTAATAAAAGCCAGTTGAAAGCAGCACATAGATGTTCATGTGTGCTGAGTGTTAAATGTTAGAAAACAGCGTGCAAAGTTGGAAAAAACGAAGGAAATGTTGGCACAGTTGCTTGTATATTTAACCTAAGTCATTAACATGGCAACCCCGCAGTTAAATTTCAAAATACTAAGTAAATGTTCCGAGAATGTCTTATATATAAGCAGATTATCACAACAGTCAACCGAAAAATTGACAACAAACTGCTTACAAAGTTGTGAAAAGCGATTGCAAAGTTAGTAGTTTCAATAGGAATTGTTACCTGTGATATCATATTAACAAGTCCCATAATTAAAAGTTCGGAAATGTGAATAAATATTACGCCAATTGATGTAAAATTACCGTAGTGTTACTCCATGTATTCAGAGGTCATAGGTCAATTCTAGAAGGTACTGGAGCAGGCCATATCGATTGAAAACACCCACAAACATAAAATAGCCGCTAATTCGGCTTAATTTCAAATATAAACCATGTAGCTGTGTTGTTAGGTGACCGATAAATGTTTAATGTAAAGCTCAATCGGGCGTGGTTAGTCGTTGCATGGGAGACTCCCTGCGTAAACAAGGTGTTGCATTCATTTTTTTTTTCATCACAAACATTAAGAAAATATATAAGACAACGTTCCAACATTTTTTGGTACTGTGATGTAAATCATTTATAGTGAAAAATCGTGTCATTTTTGTAACTTTCTAAACTAATGGAAAATTTTCAAATTCCTTCTAATCTTCAAGAACGAGTTGCTGATGCTGTTGGCACGTAGTCGGTTTTAAGCTATTAGCACACCGTGCAAAGGTGTTCAAAGTGAATGCAAAGTTGTGCAAAGTCGTTCCAAAGCTGCTAGATGTATTTGTATATATGACCTAAGTTGTTGGCATATAGAAACGCGCAGTTGTAAAGTCAAAAAATTTTAATAAAAGCCAGTTGAAAGCAGCACATAGATGTTCATGTGAGCTGAGTGTAAAATGTTAGAAAACAGCGTGCAAAGTTGGAAAAAACGAAGGAAATGTTGGCACAGTTGCTTGTATATTTAACCTAAGTCATTAACATGGCAACCCCGCAGTTAAATTTCAAAATACTAAGTAAATATTCCGAGAATGTCTTATATATAAGCAGATTATCACAACAGTCAACCGAAAAATTGACAACAAACTGCTTACAAAGTTGTGAAAAGCGATTGCAAAGTTAGTAGTTTCAATCGGAATTGTTACCTGTGATATCATATTAACAAGTCCCACGATTAAAAGTTCGGAAATGTGAATAAATATTACGCCAATTGATGTTAAATTACCGTAGTGTTACTCCATGTATTCAGAGGTCATAGGTCAATTCTAGAAGGTACTGGAGCAGGCCATATCGATTGAAAACACCCAAAAACATAAAATAGCCGCTAATTCGTCTTTATTTCAAATATAAACCATGTAGCTGTGTTGTTAGGTGACCGATAAATGTTTAATGTAAAACTCAATCGGGCGTGGTTAGTCGTTGCATGGGAGACTCCCTGCGTAAACAAGGTGTTGCATTCATTTTTTTTTCATCACAACCATTAAGAAAATATATAAGACAACGTTCCAACATTTTTTGGTACTGTGATGTAAATCATTTATAGTGAAAAATCGTGTCATTTTTGTAACTTTCTAAACTAATGGAAAATTTTCAAATTCCTTCTAATCTTCAAGAACGAGTTGCTGATGCTGTTGGCACGTAGTCGGTTTTAAGCTATTAGCACACCGTGCAAAGGTGTTCAAAGTGATTGCAAAGTTGTGCAAAGTCGTTCCAAAGCTGCTAGATGTATTTGTATATATGACCTAAGTTGTTGGCATATAGAAACGCGCAGTTGTAAAGTCAAAAAATTTTAATAAAAGCCAGTTGAAAGCAGCACATAGATGTTCATGTGAGCTGAGTGTAAAATGTTAGAAAACAGCGTGCAAAGTTGGAAAAAACGAAGGAAATGTTGGCACAGTTGCTTGTATATTTAACCTAAGTCATTAACATGGCAACCCCGCAGTTAAATTTCAAAATACTAAGTAAATGTTCCGAGAATGTCTTATATATAAGCAGATTATCACAACAATCAACCGAAAAATTGACAACAAACTGCTTACAAAGTTGCGAAAAGCGATTGCAAAGTTAGTAGTTTCAATCGGAATTGTTACCTGTGATATCATATTAACAAGTCCCACGATTAAAAGTTCGGAAATGTGAATAAATATTACGCCAATTGATGTTAAATTACCGTAGTGTTACTCCATGTATTCAGAGGTCATAGGTCAATTCTAGAAGGTACTGGAGCAGGCCATATCGATTGAAAACACCCAAAAACATAAAATAGCCGCTAATTCGTCTTTATTTCAAATATAAACCATGTAGCTGTGTTGTTAGGTGACCGATAAATGTTTAATGTAAAGCTCAATCGGGCGTGGTTAGTCGTTGCATGGGAGACTCCCTGCGTAAACAAGGTGTTGCATTCATTTTTTTTTCATCACAAACATTAAGAAAATATATAAGACAACGTTCCAACATTTTTTGGTACTGTGATGTAAATCATTTATAGTGAAAAATCGTGTCATTTTTGTAACTTTCTAAACTAATGGAAAATTTTCAAATTCCTTCTAATCTTCAAGAACGAGTTGCTGATGCTGTCGGCACGTAGTCGGTTTTAAGCTATTAGCACACCGTGCAAAGGTGTTCAAAGTGAATGCAAAGTTGTGCAAAGTCGTTCCAAAGCTGCTAGATGTATTTGTATATATGACCTAAGTTGTTGGCATATAGAAACGCGCAGTTGTAAAGTCAAAAAAATTTAATAAAAGCCAGTTGAAAGCAGCACATAGATGTTCATGTGTGCTGAGTGTTAAATGTTAGAAAACAGCGTGCAAAGTTGGAAAAAACGAAGGAAATGTTGGCACAGTTGCTTGTATATTTAACCTAAGTCATTAACATGGCAACCCCGCAGTTAAATTTCAAAATACTAAGTAAATGTTCCGAGAATGTCTTATATATAAGCAGATTATCACAACAGTCAACCGAAAAATTGACAACAAACTGCTTACAAAGTTGTGAAAAGCGATTGCAAAGTTAGTA
This sequence comes from Saccoglossus kowalevskii, assembly GCF_978046115.1. Lineage (NCBI taxonomy): Eukaryota > Metazoa > Hemichordata > Enteropneusta > Harrimaniidae > Saccoglossus > Saccoglossus kowalevskii. The sequence goes on from NC_140657.1 coordinate 11,046,523, forward strand.
GTTTCAATCGGAATTGTTACCTGTGATATCATATTAACAAGTCCCACGATTAAAAGTTCGGAAATGTGAATAAATATTACGCCAATTGATGTTAAATTACCGTATTTTTACTCCATGTATTCAGAGGTCATAGGTCAATTCTAGAAGGTACTGGAGCAGGCCATATCGATTGAAAACACCCAAAAACATAAAATAGCCGCTAATTCGTCTTTATTTCAAATATAAACCATGTAGCTGTGTTGTTAGGTGACCGATAAATGTTTAATGTAAAACTCAATCGGGCGTGGTTAGTCGTTGCATGGGAGACTCCCTGCGTAAACAAGGTGTTGCATTCATTTTTTTTTCATCACAACCATTAAGAAAATATATAAGACAACGTTCCAACATTTTTTGGTACTGTGATGTAAATCATTTATAGTGAAAAATCGTGTCATTTTTGTAACTTTCTAAACTAATGGAAAATTTTCAAATTCCTTCTAATCTTCAAGAACGAGTTGCTGATGCTGTTGGCACGTAGTCGGTTTTAAGCTATTAGCACACCGTGCAAAGGTGTTCAAAGTGATTGCAAAGTTGTGCAAAGTCGTTCCAAAGCTGCTAGATGTATTTGTATATATGACCTAAGTTGTTGGCATATAGAAACGCGCAGTTGTAAAGTCAAAAAAAATTAATGAAAGCCAGTTGAAAGCAGCACATAGATGTTCATGTGAGCTGAGTGTAAAATGTTAGAAAACAGCGTGCAAAGTTGGAAAAAACGAAGGAAATGTTGGCACAGTTGCTTGTATATTTAACCTAAGTCATTAACATGGCAACCCCGCAGTTAAATTTCAAAATACTAAGTAAATGTTCCGAGAATGTCTTATATATAAGCAGATTATCACAACAATCAACCGAAAAATTGACAACAAACTGCTTACAAAGTTGCGAAAAGCGATTGCAAAGTTAGTAGTTTCAATCGGAATTGTTACCTGTGATATCATATTAACAAGTCCCACGATTAAAAGTTCGGAAATGTGAATAAATATTACGCCAATTGATGTTAAATTACCGTAGTGTTACTCCATGTATTCAGAGGTCATAGGTCAATTCTAGAAGGTACTGGAGCAGGCCATATCGATTGAAAACACCCAAAAACATAAAATAGCCGCTAATTCGTCTTTATTTCAAATATAAACCATGTAGCTGTGTTGTTAGGTGACCGATAAATGTTTAATGTAAAGCTCAATCGGGCGTGGTTAGTCGTTGCATGGGAGACTCCCTGCGTAAACAAGGTGTTGCATTCATTTTTTTTTCATCACAAACATTAAGAAAATATATAAGACAACGTTCCAACATTTTTTGGTACTGTGATGTAAATCATTTATAGTGAAAAATCGTGTCATTTTTGTAACTTTCTAAACTAATGGAAAATTTTCAAATTCCTTCTAATCTTCAAGAACGAGTTGCTGATGCTGTCGGCACGTAGTCGGTTTTAAGCTATTAGCACACCGTGCAAAGGTGTTCAAAGTGAATGCAAAGTTGTGCAAAGTCGTTCCAAAGCTGCTAGATGTATTTGTATATATGACCTAAGTTGTTGGCATATAGAAACGCGCAGTTGTAAAGTCAAAAAAATTTAATAAAAGCCAGTTGAAAGCAGCACATAGATGTTCATGTGTGCTGAGTGTTAAATGTTAGAAAACAGCGTGCAAAGTTGGAAAAAACGAAGGAAATGTTGGCACAGTTGCTTGTATATTTAACCTAAGTCATTAACATGGCAACCCCGCAGTTAAATTTCAAAATACTAAGTAAATGTTCCGAGAATGTCTTATATATAAGCAGATTATCACAACAGTCAACCGAAAAATTGACAACAAACTGCTTACAAAGTTGTGAAAAGCGATTGCAAAGTTAGTAGTTTCAATCGGAATTGTTACCTGTGATATCATATTAACAAGTCCCACGATTAAAAGTTCGGAAATGTGAATAAATATTACGCCAATTGATGTTAAATTACCGTATTTTTACTCCATGTATTCAGAGGTCATAGGTCAATTCTAGAAGGTACTGGAGCAGGCCATATCGATTGAAAACACCCAAAAACATAAAATAGCCGCTAATTCGTCTTTATTTCAAATATAAACCATGTAGCTGTGTTGTTAGGTGACCGATAAATGTTTAATGTAAAACTCAATCGGGCGTCGTTAGTCGTTGCATGGGAGACTCCCTGCGTAAACAAGGTGTTGCATTCATTTTTTTTTCATCACAACCATTAAGAAAATATATAAGACAACGTTCCAACATTTTTTGGTACTGTGATGTAAATCATTTATAGTGAAAAATCGTGTCATTTTTGTAACTTTCTAAACTAATGGAAAATTTTCAAATTCCTTCTAATCTTCAAGAACGAGTTGCTGATGCTGTTGGCACGTAGTCGGTTTTAAGCTATTAGCACACCGTGCAAAGGTGTTCAAAGTGATTGCAAAGTTGTGCAAAGTCGTTCCAAAGCTGCTAGATGTATTTGTATATATGACCTAAGTTGTTGGCATATAGAAACGCGCAGTTGTAAAGTCAAAAAAAATTAATAAAAGCCAGTTGAAAGCAGCACATAGATGTTCATGTGAGCTGAGTGTAAAATGTTAGAAAACAGCGTGCAAAGTTGGAAAAAACGAAGGAAATGTTGGCACAGTTGCTTGTATATTTAACCTAAGTCATTAACATGGCAACCCCGCAGTTAAATTTCAAAATACTAAGTAAATGTTCCGAGAATGTCTTATATATAAGCAGATTATCACAACAATCAACCGAAAAATTGACAACAAACTGCTTACAAAGTTGCGAAAAGCGATTGCAAAGTTAGTAGTTTCAATCGGAATTGTTACCTGTGATATCATATTAACAAGTCCCACGATTAAAAGTTCGGAAATGTGAATAAATATTACGCCAATTGATGTTAAATTACCGTAGTGTTACTCCATGTATTCAGAGGTCATAGGTCAATTCTAGAAGGTACTGGAGCAGGCCATATCGATTGAAAACACCCAAAAACATAAAATAGCCGCTAATTCGTCTTTATTTCAAATATAAACCATGTAGCTGTGTTGTTAGGTGACCGATAAATGTTTAATGTAAAGCTCAATCGGGCGTGGTTAGTCGTTGCATGGGAGACTCCCTGCGTAAACAAGGTGTTGCATTCATTTTTTTTTTCATCACAAACATTACGAAAATATATAAGACAACGTTCCAACATTTTTTGGTACTGTGATGTAAATCATTTATAGTGAAAAATCGTGTCATTTTTGTAACTTTCTAAACTAATGGAAAATTTTCAAATTCCTTCTAATCTTCAAGAACGAGTTGCTGATGCTGTTGGCACGTAGTCGGTTTTAAGCTATTAGCACACCGTGCAAAGGTGTTCAAAGTGATTGCAAAGTTGTGCAAAGTCGTTCCAAAGCTGCTAGATGTATTTGTATATATGACCTAAGTTGTTGGCATATAGAAACGCGCAGTTGTAAAGTCAAAAAATTTTAATAAAAGCCAGTTGAAAGCAGCACATAGATGTTCATGTGAGCTGAGTGTTAAATGTTAGAAAACAGCGTGCAAAGTTGGAAAAAACGAAGGAAATGTTGGCACAGTTGCTTGTATATTTAACCTAAGTCATTAACATGGCAACCCCGCAGTTAAATTTCAAAATACTAAGTAAATGTTCCGAGAATGTCTTATATATAAGCAGATTATCACAACAATCAACCGAAAAATTGACAACAAACTGCTTACAAAGTTGTGAAAAGCGATTGCAAAGTTAGTAGTTTCAATCGGAATTGTTACCTGTGATATCATATTAACAAGTCCCACGATTAAAAGTTCGGAAATGTGAATAAATATTACGCCAATTGATGTTAAATTACCGTAGTGTTACTCCATGTATTCAGAGGTCATAGGTCAATTCTAGAAGGTACTGGAGCAGGCCATATCGATTGAAAACACCCAAAAACATAAAATAGCCGCTAATTCGTCTTTATTTCAAATATAAACCATGTAGCTGTGTTGTTAGGTGACCGATAAATGTTTAATGTAAAGCTCAATCGGGCGTGGTTAGTCGTTGCATGGGAGACTCCCTGCGTAAACAAGGTGTTGCATTCATTTTTTTTTTCATCACAAACATTAAGAAAATATATAAGACAACGTTCCAACATTTTTTGGTACTGTGATGTAAATCATTTATAGTGAAAAATCGTGTCATTTTTGTAACTTTCTAAACTAATGGAAAATTTTCAAATTCCTTCTAATCTTCAAGAACGAGTTGCTGATGCTGTCGGCACGTAGTCGGTTTTAAGCTATTAACACACCGTGCAAAGGTGTTCAAAGTGAATGCAAAGTTGTGCAAAGTCGTTCCAAAGCTGCTAGATGTATTTGTATATATGACCTAAGTTGTTGGCATATAGAAACGCGCAGTTGTAAAGTCAAAAAATTTTAATAAAAGCCAGTTGAAAGCAGCACATAGATGTTCATGTGTGCTGAGTGTTAAATGTTAGAAAACAGCGTGCAAAGTTGGAAAAAACGAAGGAAATGTTGGCACAGTTGCTTGTATATTTAACCTAAGTCATTAACATGGCAACCCCGCAGTTAAATTTCAAAATACTAAGTAAATGTTCCGAGAATGTCTTATATATAAGCAGATTATCACAACAGTCAACCGAAAAATTGACAACAAACTGCTTACGAAGTTGTGAAAAGCGATTGCAAAGTTAGTAGTTTCAATCGGAATTGTTACCTGTGATATCATATTAACAAGTCCCACGATTAAAAGTTCGGAAATGTGAATAAATATTACGCCAATTGATGTTAAATTACCGTAGTGTTACTCCATGTATTCAGAGGTCATAGGTCAATTCTAGAAGGTACTGGAGCAGGCCATATCGATTGAAAACACCCAAAAACATAAAATAGCCGCTAATTCGTCTTTATTTTAAATATAAACCATGTAGCTGTGTTGTTAGGTGACCGATAAATGTTTAATGTAAAGCTCAATCGGGCGTGGTTAGTCGTTGCATGGGAGACTCCCTGCGTAAACAAGGTGTTGCATTCATTTTTTTTTTCATCACAAACATTAAGAAAATATATAAGACAACGTTCCAACATTTTTTGGTACTGTGATGTAAATCATTTATAGTGAAAAATCGTGTCATTTTTGTAACTTTCTAAACTAATGGAAAATTTTCAAATTCCTTCTAATCTTCAAGAACGAGTTGCTGATGCTGTTGGCACGTAGTCGGTTTTAAGCTATTAGCACACCGTGCAAAGGTGTTCAAAGTGATTGCAAAGTTGTGCAAAGTCGTTCCAAAGCTGCTAGATGTATTTGTATATATGACCTAAGTTGTTGGCATATAGAAACGCGCAGTTGTAAAGTCAAAAAAAATTAATGAAAGCCAGTTGAAAGCAGCACATAGATGTTCATGTGAGCTGAGTGTAAAATGTTAGAAAACAGCGTGCAAAGTTGGAAAAAACGAAGGAAATGTTGGCACAGTTGCTTGTATATTTAACCTAAGTCATTAACATGGCAACCCCGCAGTTAAATTTCAAAATACTAAGTAAATGTTCCGAGAATGTCTTATATATAAGCAGATTATCACAACAATCAACCGAAAAATTGACAACAAACTGCTTACAAAGTTGCGAAAAGCGATTGCAAAGTTAGTAGTTTCAATCGGAATTGTTACCTGTGATATCATATTAACAAGTCCCACGATTAAAAGTTCGGAAATGTGAATAAATATTACGCCAATTGATGTTAAATTACCGTAGTGTTACTCCATGTATTCAGAGGTCATAGGTCAATTCTAGAAGGTACTGGAGCAGGCCATATCGATTGAAAACACCCAAAAACATAAAATAGCCGCTAATTCGTCTTTATTTCAAATATAAACCATGTAGCTGTGTTGTTAGGTGACCGATAAATGTTTAATGTAAAGCTCAATCGGGCGTGGTTAGTCGTTGCATGGGAGACTCCCTGCGTAAACAAGGTGTTGCATTCATTTTTTTTTTCATCACAAACATTAAGAAAATATATAAGACAACGTTCCAACATTTTTTGGTACTGTGATGTAAATCATTTATAGTGAAAAATCGTGTCATTTTTGTAACTTTCTAAACTAATGGAAAATTTTCAAATTCCTTCTAATCTTCAAGAACGAGTTGCTGATGCTGTCGGCACGTAGTCGGTTTTAAGCTATTAGCACACCGTGCAAAGGTGTTCAAAGTGAATGCAAAGTTGTGCAAAGTCGTTCCAAAGCTGCTAGATGTATTTGTATATATGACCTAAGTTGTTGGCATATAGAAACGCGCAGTTGTAAAGTCAAAAAAATTTAATAAAAGCCAGTTGAAAGCAGCACATAGATGTTCATGTGTGCTGAGTGTTAAATGTTAGAAAACAGCGTGCAAAGTTGGAAAAAACGAAGGAAATGTTGGCACAGTTGCTTGTATATTTAACCTAAGTCATTAACATGGCAACCCCGCAGTTAAATTTCAAAATACTAAGTAAATGTTCCGAGAATGTCTTATATATAAGCAGATTATCACAACAATCAACCGAAAAATTGACAACAAACTGCTTACAAAGTTGTGAAAAGCGATTGCAAAGTTAGTAGTTTCAATCGGAATTGTTACCTGTGATATCATATTAACAAGTCCCACGATTAAAAGTTCGGAAATGTGAATAAATATTACGCCAATTGATGTTAAATTACCGTAGTGTTACTCCATGTATTCAGAGGTCATAGGTCAATTCTAGAAGGTACTGGAGCAGGCCATATCGATTGAAAACACCCAAAAACATAAAATAGCCGCTAATTCGTCTTTATTTCAAATATAAACCATGTAGCTGTGTTGTTAGGTGACCGATAAATGTTTAATGTAAAGCTCAATCGGGCGTGGTTAGTCGTTGCATGGGAGACTCCCTGCGTAAACAAGGTGTTGCATTCATTTTTTTTTTCATCACAAACATTAAGAAAATATATAAGACAACGTTCCAACATTTTTTGGTACTGTGATGTAAATCATTTATAGTGAAAAATCGTGTCATTTTTGTAACTTTCTAAACTAATGGAAAATTTTCAAATTCCTTCTAATCTTCAAGAACGAGTTGCTGATGCTGTCGGCACGTAGTCGGTTTTAAGCTATTAACACACCGTGCAAAGGTGTTCAAAGTGAATGCAAAGTTGTGCAAAGTCGTTCCAAAGCTGCTAGATGTATTTGTATATATGACCTAAGTTGTTGGCATATAGAAACGCGCAGTTGTAAAGTCAAAAAATTTTAATAAAAGCCAGTTGAAAGCAGCACATAGATGTTCATGTGTGCTGAGTGTTAAATGTTAGAAAACAGCGTGCAAAGTTGGAAAAAACGAAGGAAATGTTGGCACAGTTGCTTGTATATTTAACCTAAGTCATTAACATGGCAACCCCGCAGTTAAATTTCAAAATACTAAGTAAATGTTCCGAGAATGTCTTATATATAAGCAGATTATCACAACAATCAACCGAAAAATTGACAACAAACTGCTTACGAAGTTGTGAAAAGCGATTGCAAAGTTAGTAGTTTCAATCGGAATTGTTACCTGTGATATCATATTAACAAGTCCCACGATTAAAAGTTCGGAAATGTGAATAAATATTACGCCAATTGATGTTAAATTACCGTAGTGTTACTCCATGTATTCAGAGGTCATAGGTCAATTCTAGAAGGTACTGGAGCAGGCCATATCGATTGAAAACACCCAAAAACATAAAATAGCCGCTAATTCGTCTTTATTTTAAATATAAACCATGTAGCTGTGTTGTTAGGTGACCGATAAATGTTTAATGTAAAGCTCAATCGGGCGTGGTTAGTCGTTGCATGGGAGACTCCCTGCGTAAACAAGGTGTTGCATTCATTTTTTTTTTCATCACAAACATTAAGAAAATATATAAGACAACGTTCCAACATTTTTTGGTACTGTGATGTAAATCATTTATAGTGAAAAATCGTGTCATTTTTGTAACTTTCTAAACTAATGGAAAATTTTCAAATTCCTTCTAATCTTCAAGAACGAGTTGCTGATGCTGTTGGCACGTAGTCGGTTTTAAGCTATTAGCACACCGTGCAAAGGTGTTCAAAGTGATTGCAAAGTTGTGCAAAGTCGTTCCAAAGCTGCTAGATGTATTTGTATATATGACCTAAGTTGTTGGCATATAGAAACGCGCAGTTGTAAAGTCAAAAAATTTTAATAAAAGCCAGTTGAAAGCAGCACATAGATGTTCATGTGAGCTGAGTGTAAAATGTTAGAAAACAGCGTGCAAAGTTGGAAAAAACGAAGGAAATGTTGGCACAGTTGCTTGTATATTTAACCTAAGTCATTAACATGGCAACCCCGCAGTTAAATTTCAAAATACTAAGTAAATGTTCCGAGAATGTCTTATATATAAGCAGATTATCACAACAATCAACCGAAAAATTGACAACAAACTGCTTACAAAGTTGCGAAAAGCGATTGCAAAGTTAGTAGTTTCAATCGGAATTGTTACCTGTGATATCATATTAACAAGTCCCACGATTAAAAGTTCGGAAATGTGAATAAATATTACGCCAATTGATGTTAAATTACCGTAGTGTTACTCCATGTATTCAGAGGTCATAGGTCAATTCTAGAAGGTACTGGAGCAGGCCATATCGATTGAAAACACCCAAAAACATAAAATAGCCGCTAATTCGTCTTTATTTCAAATATAAACCATGTAGCTGTGTTGTTAGGTGACCGATAAATGTTTAATGTAAAGCTCAATCGGGCGTGGTTAGTCGTTGCATGGGAGACTCCCTGCGTAAACAAGGTGTTGCATTCATTTTTTTTTCATCACAAACATTAAGAAAATATATAAGACAACGTTCCAACATTTTTTGGTACTGTGATGTAAATCATTTATAGTGAAAAATCGTGTCATTTTTGTAACTTTCTAAACTAATGGAAAATTTTCAAATTCCTTCTAATCTTCAAGAACGAGTTGCTGATGCTGTCGGCACGTAGTCGGTTTTAAGCTATTAGCACACCGTGCAAAGGTGTTCAAAGTGAATGCAAAGTTGTGCAAAGTCGTTCCAAAGCTGCTAGATGTATTTGTATATATGACCTAAGTTGTTGGCATATAGAAACGCGCAGTTGTAAAGTCAAAAAAATTTAATAAAAGCCAGTTGAAAGCAGCACATAGATGTTCATGTGTGCTGAGTGTTAAATGTTAGAAAACAGCGTGCAAAGTTGGAAAAAACGAAGGAAATGTTGGCACAGTTGCTTGTATATTTAACCTAAGTCATTAACATGGCAACCCCGCAGTTAAATTTCAAAATACTAAGTAAATGTTCCGAGAATGTCTTATATATAAGCAGATTATCACAACAGTCAACCGAAAAATTGACAACAAACTGCTTACAAAGTTGTGAAAAGCGATTGCAAAGTTAGTAGTTTCAATCGGAATTGTTACCTGTGATATCATATTAACAAGTCCCACGATTAAAAGTTCGGAAATGTGAATAAATATTACGCCAATTGATGTTAAATTACCGTATTTTTACTCCATGTATTCAGAGGTCATAGGTCAATTCTAGAAGGTACTGGAGCAGGCCATATCGATTGAAAACACCCAAAAACATAAAATAGCCGCTAATTCGTCTTTATTTCAAATATAAACCATGTAGCTGTGTTGTTAGGTGACCGATAAATGTTTAATGTAAAACTCAATCGGGCGTGGTTAGTCGTTGCATGGGAGACTCCCTGCGTAAACAAGGTGTTGCATTCATTTTTTTTTTCATCACAAACATTAAGAACATATATAAGACAACGTTCCAACATTTTTTGGTACTGTGATGTAAATCATTTATAGTGAAAAATCGTGTCATTTTTGTAACTTTCTAAACTAATGGAAAATTTTCAAATTCCTTCTAATCTTCAAGAACGAGTTGCTGATGCTGTTGGCACGTAGTCGGTTTTAAGCTATTAGCACACCGTGCAAAGGTGTTCAAAGTGATTGCAAAGTTGTGCAAAGTCGTTCCAAAGCTGCTAGATGTATTTGTATATATGACCTAAGTTGTTGGCATATAGAAACGCGCAGTTGTAAAGTCAAAAAAAATTAATAAAAGCCAGTTGAAAGCAGCACATAGATGTTCATGTGAGCTGAGTGTAAAATGTTAGAAAACAGCGTGCAAAGTTGGAAAAAACGAAGGAAATGTTGGCACAGTTGCTTGTATATTTAACCTAAGTCATTAACATGGCAACCCCGCAGTTAAATTTCAAAATACTAAGTAAATGTTCCGAGAATGTCTTATATATAAGCAGATTATCACAACAATCAACCGAAAAATTGACAACAAACTGCTTACAAAGTTGCGAAAAGCGATTGCAAAGTTAGTAGTTTCAATCGGAATTGTTACCTGTGATATCATATTAACAAGTCCCACGATTAAAAGTTCGGAAATGTGAATAAATATTACGCCAATTGATGTTAAATTACCGTAGTGTTACTCCATGTATTCAGAGGTCATAGGTCAATTCTAGAAGGTACTGGAGCAGGCCATATCGATTGAAAACACCCAAAAACATAAAATAGCCGCTAATTCGTCTTTATTTCAAATATAAACCATGTAGCTGTGTTGTTAGGTGACCGATAAATGTTTAATGTAAAGCTCAATCGGGCGTGGTTAGTCGTTGCATGGGAGACTCCCTGCGTAAACAAGGTGTTGCATTCATTTTTTTTTCATCACAAACATTAAGAAAATATATAAGACAACGTTCCAACATTTTTTGGTACTGTGATGTAAATCATTTATAGTGAAAAATCGTGTCATTTTTGTAACTTTCTAAACTAATGGAAAATTTTCAAATTCCTTCTAATCTTCAAGAACGAGTTGCTGATGCTGTCGGCACGTAGTCGGTTTTAAGCTATTAGCACACCGTGCAAAGGTGTTCAAAGTGAATGCAAAGTTGTGCAAAGTCGTTCCAAAGCTGCTAGATGTATTTGTATATATGACCTAAGTTGTTGGCATATAGAAACGCGCAGTTGTAAAGTCAAAAAAATTTAATAAAAGCCAGTTGAAAGCAGCACATAGATGTTCATGTGTGCTGAGTGTTAAATGTTAGAAAACAGCGTGCAAAGTTGGAAAAAACGAAGGAAATGTTGGCACAGTTGCTTGTATATTTAACCTAAGTCATTAACATGGCAACCCCGCAGTTAAATTTCAAAATACTAAGTAAATGTTCCGAGAATGTCTTATATATAAGCAGATTATCACAACAGTCAACCGAAAAATTGACAACAAACTGCTTACAAAGTTGTGAAAAGCGATTGCAAAGTTAGTAGTTTCAATCGGAATTGTTACCTGTGATATCATATTAACAAGTCCCACGATTAAAAGTTCGGAAATGTGAATAAATATTACGCCAATTGATGTTAAATTACCGTATTTTTACTCCATGTATTCAGAGGTCATAGGTCAATTCTAGAAGGTACTGGAGCAGGCCATATCGATTGAAAACACCCAAAAACATAAAATAGCCGCTAATTCGTCTTTATTTCAAATATAAACCATGTAGCTGTGTTGTTAGGTGACCGATAAATGTTTAATGTAAAACTCAATCGGGCGTCGTTAGTCGTTGCATGGGAGACTCCCTGCGTAAACAAGGTGTTGCATTCATTTTTTTTTCATCACAACCATTAAGAAAATATATAAGACAACGTTCCAACATTTTTTGGTACTGTGATGTAAATCATTTATAGTGAAAAATCGTGTCATTTTTGTAACTTTCTAAACTAATGGAAAATTTTCAAATTCCTTCTAATCTTCAAGAACGAGTTGCTGATGCTGTTGGCACGTAGTCGGTTTTAAGCTATTAGCACACCGTGCAAAGGTGTTCAAAGTGATTGCAAAGTTGTGCAAAGTCGTTCCAAAGCTGCTAGATGTATTTGTATATATGACCTAAGTTGTTGGCATATAGAAACGCGCAGTTGTAAAGTCAAAAAAAATTAATAAAAGCCAGTTGAAAGCAGCACATAGATGTTCATGTGAGCTGAGTGTAAAATGTTAGAAAACAGCGTGCAAAGTTGGAAAAAACGAAGGAAATGTTGGCACAGTTGCTTGTATATTTAACCTAAGTCATTAACATGGCAACCCCGCAGTTAAATTTCAAAATACTAAGTAAATGTTCCGAGAATGTCTTATATATAAGCAGATTATCACAACAATCAACCGAAAAATTGACAACAAACTGCTTACAAAGTTGCGAAAAGCGATTGCAAAGTTAGTAGTTTCAATCGGAATTGTTACCTGTGATATCATATTAACAAGTCCCACGATTAAAAGTTCGGAAATGTGAATAAATATTACGCCAATTGATGTTAAATTACCGTAGTGTTACTCCATGTATTCAGAGGTCATAGGTCAATTCTAGAAGGTACTGGAGCAGGCCATATCGAATGAAAACACCCAAAAACATAAAATAGCCGCTAATTCGTCTTTATTTCAAATATAAACCATGTAGCTGTGTTGTTAGGTGACCGATAAATGTTTAATGTAAAGCTCAATCGGGCGTGGTTAGTCGTTGCATGGGAGACTCCCTGCGTAAACAAGGTGTTGCATTCATTTTTTTTTTCATCACAAACATTAAGAAAATATATAAGACAACGTTCCAACATTTTTTGGTACTGTGATGTAAATCATTTATAGTGAAAAATCGTGTCATTTTTGTAACTTTCTAAACTAATGGAAAATTTTCAAATTCCTTCTAATCTTCAAGAACGAGTTGCTGATGCTGTCGGCACGTAGTCGGTTTTAAGCTATTAGCACACCGTGCAAAGGTGTTCAAAGTGAATGCAAAGTTGTGCAAAGTCGTTCCAAAGCTGCTAGATGTATTTGTATATATGACCTAAGTTGTTGGCATATAGAAACGCGCAGTTGTAAAGTCAAAAAAATTTAATAAAAGCCAGTTGAAAGCAGCACATAGATGTTCATGTGTGCTGAGTGTTAAATGTTAGAAAACAGCGTGCAAAGTTGGAAAAAACGAAGGAAATGTTGGCACAGTTGCTTGTATATTTAACCTAAGTCATTAACATGGCAACCCCGCAGTTAAATTTCAAAATACTAAGTAAATGTTCCGAGAATGTCTTATATATAAGCAGATTATCACAACAATCAACCGAAAAATTGACAACAAACTGCTTACAAAGTTGTGAAAAGCGATTGCAAAGTTAGTAGTTTCAATCGGAATTGTTACCTGTGATATCATATTAACAAGTCCCACGATTAAAAGTTCGGAAATGTGAATAAATATTACGCCAATTGATGTTAAATTACCGTAGTGTTACTCCATGTATTCAGAGGTCATAGGTCAATTCTAGAAGGTACTGGAGCAGGCCATATCGATTGAAAACACCCAAAAACATAAAATAGCCGCTAATTCGTCTTTATTTCAAATATAAACCATGTAGCTGTGTTGTTAGGTGACCGATAAATGTTTAATGTAAAGCTCAATCGGGCGTGGTTAGTCGTTGCATGGGAGACTCCCTGCGTAAACAAGGTGTTGCATTCATTTTTTTTTTCATCACAAACATTAAGAAAATATATAAGACAACGTTCCAACATTTTTTGGTACTGTGATGTAAATCATTTATAGTGAAAAATCGTGTCATTTTTGTAACTTTCTAAACTAATGGAAAATTTTCAAATTCCTTCTAATCTTCAAGAACGAGTTGCTGATGCTGTCGGCACGTAGTCGGTTTTAAGCTATTAACACACCGTGCAAAGGTGTTCAAAGTGAATGCAAAGTTGTGCAAAGTCGTTCCAAAGCTGCTAGATGTATTTGTATATATGACCTAAGTTGTTGGCATATAGAAACGCGCAGTTGTAAAGTCAAAAAATTTTAATAAAAGCCAGTTGAAAGCAGCACATAGATGTTCATGTGTGCTGAGTGTTAAATGTTAGAAAACAGCGTGCAAAGTTGGAAAAAACGAAGGAAATGTTGGCACAGTTGCTTGTATATTTAACCTAAGTCATTAACATGGTAACCCCGCAGTTAAATTTCAAAATACTAAGTAAATGTTCCGAGAATGTCTTATATATAAGCAGATTATCACAACAATCAACCGAAAAATTGACAACAAACTGCTTACGAAGTTGTGAAAAGCGATTGCAAAGTTAGTAGTTTCAATCGGAATTGTTACCTGTGATATCATATTAACAAGTCCCACGATTAAAAGTTCGGAAATGTGAATAAATATTACGCCAATTGATGTTAAATTACCGTAGTGTTACTCCATGTATTCAGAGGTCATAGGTCAATTCTAGAAGGTACTGGAGCAGGCCATATCGATTGAAAACACCCAAAAACATAAAATAGCCGCTAATTCGTCTTTATTTTAAATATAAACCATGTAGCTGTGTTGTTAGGTGACCGATAAATGTTTAATGTAAAGCTCAATCGGGCGTGGTTAGTCGTTGCATGGGAGACTCCCTGCGTAAACAAGGTGTTGCATTCATTTTTTTTTTCATCACAAACATTAAGAAAATATATAAGACAACGTTCCAACATTTTTTGGTACTGTGATGTAAATCATTTATAGTGAAAAATCGTGTCATTTTTGTAACTTTCTAAACTAATAGAAAATTTTCAAATTCCTTCTAATCTTCAAGAACGAGTTGCTGATGCTGTCGGCACGTAGTCGGTTTTAAGCTATTAACACACCGTGCAAAGGTGTTCAAAGTGAATGCAAAGTTGTGCAAAGTCGTTCCAAAGCTGCTAGATGTATTTGTATATATGACCTAAGTTGTTGGCATATAGAAACGCGCAGTTGTAAAGTCAAAAAATTTTAATAAAAGCCAGTTGAAAGCAGCACATAGATGTTCATGTGTGCTGAGTGTTAAATGTTAGAAAACAGCGTGCAAAGTTGGAAAAAACGAAGGAAATGTTGGCACAGTTGCTTGTATATTTAACCTAAGTCATTAACATGGCAACCCCGCAGTTAAATTTCAAAATACTAAGTAAATGTTCCGAGAATGTCTTATATATAAGCAGATTATCACAACAGTCAACCGAAAAATTGACAACAAACTGCTTACAAAGTTGTGAAAAGCGATTGCAAAGTTAGTAGTTTCAATAGGAATTGTTACCTGTGATATCATATTAACAAGTCCCATAATTAAAAGTTCGGAAATGTGAATAAATATTACGCCAATTGATGTTAAATTACCGTAGTGTTACTCCATGTATTCAGAGGTCATAGGTCAATTCTAGAAGGTACTCGAGCAGGCCATATCGATTGAAAACACCCAAAAACATAAAATAGCCGCTAATTCGTCTTTATTTCAAATATAAACCATGTAGCTGTGTTGTTAGGTGACCGATAAATGTTTAATGTAAAGCTCAATCGGGCGTGGTTAGTCGTTGCATGGGAGACTCCCTGCGTAAACAAGGTGTTGCTTTCATTTTTTTTTCATCACAAACATTAAGAAAATATATAAGACAACGTTCCAACATTTTTTGGTACTGTGATGTAAATCATTTATAGTGAAAAATCGTGTCATTTTTGTAACTTTCTAAACTAATGGAAAATTTTCAAATTCCTTCTAATCTTCAAGAACGAGTTGCTGATGCTGTTGGCACGTAGTCGGTTTTAAGCTATTAACACACCGTGCAAAGGTGTTCAAAGTGAATGCAAAGTTGTGCAAAGTCGTTCCAAAGCTGCTAGATGTATTTGTATATATGACCTAAGTTGTTGGCATATAGAAACGCGCAGTTGTAAAGTCAAAATTTTTTAATAAAAGCCAGTTGAAAGCAGCACATAGATGTTCATGTGTGCTGAGTGTTAAATGTTAGAAAACAGCGTGCAAAGTTGGAAAAAACGAAGGAAATGTTGGCACAGTTGCTTGTATATTTAACCTAAGTCATTAACATGGCAACCCCGCAGTTAAATTTCAAAATACTAAGTAAATGTTCCGAGAATGTCTTATATATAAGCAGATTATCACAACAGTCAACCGAAAAATTGACAACAAACTGCTTACAAAGTTGTGAAAAGCGATTGCAAAGTTAGTAGTTTCAATAGGAATTGTTACCTGTGATATCATATTAACAAGTCCCATAATTAAAAGTTCGGAAATGTGAATAAATATTACGCCAATTGATGTTAAATTACCGTAGTGTTACTCCATGTATTCAGAGGTCATAGGTCAATTCTAGAAGGTACTCGAGCAGGCCATATCGATTGAAAACACCCAAAAACATAAAATAGCCGCTAATTCGGCTTAATTTCAAATATAAACCATGTAGCTGTGTTGTTAGGTGACCGATAAATGTTTAATGTAAAGCTCAATCGGGCGTGGTTAGTCGTTGCATGGGAGACTCCCTGCGTAAACAAGGTGTTGCATTCATTTTTTTTTCATCACAACCATTAAGAAAATATATAAGACGACGTTCCAACATTTTTTGGTACTGTGATGTAAATCATTTATAGTGAAAAATCGTGTCATTTTTGTAACTTTCTAAACTAATGGAAAATTTTCAAATTCCTTCTAATCTTCAAGAACGAGTTGCTGATGCTGTTGGCACGTAGTCGGTTTTAAGCTATTAGCACACCGTGCAAAGGTGTTCAAAGTGATTGCAAAGTTGTGCAAAGTCGTTCCAAAGCTGCTAGATGTATTTGTATATATGACCTAAGTTGTTGGCATATAGAAACGCGCAGTTGTAAAGTCAAAATTTTTTAATAAAAGCCAGTTGAAAGCAGCACATAGATGTTCATGTGTGCTGAGTGTTAAATGTTAGAAAACAGCGTGCAAAGTTGGAAAAAACGAAGGAAATGTTGGCACAGTTGCTTGTATATTTAACCTAAGTCATTAACATGGCAACCCCGCAGTTAAATTTCAAAATACTAAGTAAATGTTCCGAGAATGTCTTATATATAAGCAGATTATCACAACAGTCAACCGAAAAATTGACAACAAACTGCTTACAAAGTTGTGAAAAGCGATTGCAAAGTTAGTAGTTTCAATAGGAATTGTTACCTGTGATATCATATTAACAAGTCCCATAATTAAAAGTTCGGAAATGTGAATAAATATTACGCCAATTGATGTTAAATTACCGTAGTGTTACTCCATGTATTCAGAGGTCATAGGTCAATTCTAGAAGGTACTCGAGCAGGCCATATCGATTGAAAACACCCAAAAACATAAAATAGCCGCTAATTCGGCTTAATTTCAAATATAAACCATGTAGCTGTGTTGTTAGGTGACCGATAAATGTTTAATGTAAAGCTCAATCGGGCGTGGTTAGTCGTTGCATGGGAGACTCCCTGCGTAAACAAGGTGTTGCATTCATTTTTTTTCATCACAACCATTAAGAAAATATATAAGACGACGTTCCAACATTTTTTGGTACTGTGATGTAAATCATTTATAGTGAAAAATCGTGTCATTTTTGTAACTTTCTAAACTAATGGAAAATTTTCAAATTCCTTCTAATCTTCAAGAACGAGTTGCTGATGCTGTTGGCACGTAGTCGGTTTTAAGCTATTAGCACACCGTGCAAAGGTGTTCAAAGTGATTGCAAAGTTGTGCAAAGTCGTTCCAAAGCTGCTAGATGTATTTGTATATATGACCTAAGTTGTTGGCATATAGAAACGCGCAGTTGTAAAGTCAAAATTTTTTAATAAAAGCCAGTTGAAAGCAGCACATAGATGTTCATGTGTGCTGAGTGTTAAATGTTAGAAAACAGCGTGCAAAGTTGGAAAAAACGAAGGAAATGTTGGCACAGTTGCTTGTATATTTAACCTAAGTCATTAACATGGCAACCCCGCAGTTAAATTTCAAAATACTAAGTAAATGTTCCGAGAATGTCTTATATATAAGCAGATTATCACAACAGTCAACCGAAAAATTGACAACAAACTGCTTACAAAGTTGTGAAAAGCGATTGCAAAGTTAGTAGTTTCAATAGGAATTGTTACCTGTGATATCATATTAACAAGTCCCATAATTAAAAGTTCGGAAATGTGAATAAATATTACGCCAATTGATGTTAAATTACCGTAGTGTTACTCCATGTATTCAGAGGTCATAGGTCAATTCTAGAAGGTACTCGAGCAGGCCATATCGATTGAAAACACCCAAAAACATAAAATAGCCGCTAATTCGGCTTAATTTCAAATATAAACCATGTAGCTGTGTTGTTAGGTGACCGATAAATGTTTAATGTAAAGCTCAATCGGGCGTGGTTAGTCGTTGCATGGGAGACTCCCTGCGTAAACAAGGTGTTGCATTCATTTTTTTTTCATCACAACCATTAAGAAAATATATAAGACGACGTTCCAACATTTTTTGGTACTGTGATGTAAATCATTTATAGTGAAAAATCGTGTCATTTTTGTAACTTTCTAAACTAATGGAAAATTTTCAAATTCCTTCTAATCTTCAAGAACGAGTTGCTGATGCTGTTGGCACGTAGTCGGTTTTAAGCTATTAGCACACCGTGCAAAGGTGTTCAAAGTGATTGCAAAGTTGTGCAAAGTCGTTCCAAAGCTGCTAGATGTATTTGTATATATGACCTAAGTTGTTGGCATATAGAAACGCGCAGTTGTAAAGTCAAAAAAATTTAATAAAAGCCAGTTGAAAGCAGCACATAGATGTTCATGTGAGCTGAGTGTTAAATGTTAGAAAACAGCGTGCAAAGTTGGAAAAAACGAAGGAAATGTTGGCACAGTTGCTTGTATATTTAACCTAAGTCATTAACATGGCAACCCCGCAGTTAAATTTCAAAATACTAAGTAAATGTTCCGAGAATGTCTTATATATAAGCAGATTATCACAACAGTCAACCGAAAAATTGACAACAAACTGCTTACAAAGTTGTGAAAAGCGATTGCAAAGTTAGTAGTTTCAATCGGAATTGTTACCTGTGATATCACATTAACAAGTCCCACGATTAAAAGTTCGGAAATGTGAATAAATATTACGCCAATTGATGTAACATTACCGTAGTGTTACTCCATGTATTCAGAGGTCATAGGTCAATTCTAGAAGGTACTCGAGCAGGCCATATCGATTGAAAACACCCAAAAACATAAAATAGCCGCTAATTCGGATTAATTTCAAATATAAACCATGTAGCTGTGTTGTTAGGTGACCGATAAATGTTTAATGTAAAGCTCAATCGGGCGTGGTTAGTCGTTGCATGGGAGACTCCCTGCGTAAACAAGGTGTTGCATTCATTTTTTTTTCATCACAACCATTAAGAAAATATATAAGACGACGTTCCAACATTTTTTGGTACTGTGATGTAAATCATTTATAGTGAAAAATCGTGTCATTTTTGTAACTTTCTAAACTAATGGAAAATTTTCAAATTCCTTCTAATCTTCAAGAACGAGTTGCTGGTGCTGTTGGCACGTAGTCGGTTTTAAGCTATTAGCACACCGTGCAAAGGTGTTCAAAGTGATTGCAAAGTTGTGCAAAGTCGTTCCAAAGCTGCTAGATGTATTTGTATATATGACCTAAGTTGTTGGCATATAGAAACGCGCAGTTGTAAAGTCAAAAAAATTTAATAAAAGCCAGTTGAAAGCAGCACATAGATGTTCATGTGAGCTGAGTGTTAAATGTTAGAAAACAGCGTGCAAAGTTGGAAAAAACGAAGGAAATGTTGGCACAGTTGCTTGTATATTTAACCTAAGTCATTAACATGGCAACCCCGCAGTTAAATTTCAAAATACTAAGTAAATGTTCCGAGAATGTCTTATATATAAGCAGATTATCACAACAGTCAACCGAAAAATTGACAACAAACTGCTTACAAAGTTGTGAAAAGCGATTGCAAAGTTAGTAGTTTCAATCGGAATTGTTACCTGTGATATCACATTAACAAGTCCCACGATTAAAAGTTCGGAAATGTGAATAAATATTACGCCAATTGATGTAAAATTACCGTAGTGTTACTCCATGTATTCAGAGGTCATAGGTCAATTCTAGAAGGTACTCGAGCAGGCCATATCGATTGAAAACACCCAAAAACATAAAATAGCCGCTAATTCGGATTAATTTCAAATATAAACCATGTAGCTGTGTTGTTAGGTGACCGATAAAAGTTTAATGTAAAGCTCAATCGGGCGTGGTTAGTCGTTGCATGGGAGACTTCCTGCGTAAACAAGGTTTTGCATTCATTTTTTTTTTCATCACAACCATTAAGAAAATATATAAGACAACGTTCCAACATTTTTTGGTACTGTGATGTAAATCATTTATAGTGAAAAATCGTGTCATTTTTGTAACTTTCTAAACTAATGGAAAATTTTCAAATTCCTTCTAATCTTCAAGAACGAGTTGCTGATGCTGTTGGCACGTAGTCGGTTTTAAGCTATTAGCACACCGTGCAAAGGTGTTCAAAGTGAATGCAAAATTGTGCAAAGTCGTTCCAAAGCTGCTAGATGTATTTGTATATATGACCTAAGTTGTTGGCATATAGAAACGCGCAGTCGTAAAGTCAAAAATATTTAATAAAAGCCAGTTGACAGCAGCACATAGATGTTCATGTGAGCTGAGTGTAAAATGTTAGAAAACAGCGTGCAAAGTTGGAAAAAATGAAGGAAATGTTGGCACAGTTGCTTGTATATTTAACCTAAGTCATTAACATGGCAACCCCGCAGTCAAATGTCAAAATACTAAGTAAATGTTCCGAGAATGTCTTATATATAAGCAGATTATCACAACAGTCAACTGAAAAATTGACAACAAACTGCTTACAAAGTTGTGAAAAGCGATTGCAAAGTTAGTAGTTTCAATAGGAATTGTTACCTGTGATATCATATTAACAAGTCCCATAATTAAAAGTTCGGAAATGTGAATAAATATTACGCCAATTGATGTTAAATTACCGTAGTGTTACTCCATGTATTCAGAGGTCATAGGTCAATTCTAGAAGGTACTGGAGCAGGCCATATCGATTGAAATCACCCAAAAACATAAAATAGCCGCTAATTCGTCTTTATTTCAAATATAAACCATGTAGCTGTGTTGTTAGGTGACCGATAAATGTTTAATGTAAAGCTCAATCGGGCGTGGTTAGTCGTTGCATGGGAGACTCCCTGCGTAAACAAGGTGTTGCATTCATTTTTTTTTTCATCACAAACATTAAGAAAATATATAAGACAACGTTCCAACATTTTTTGGTACTGTGATGTAAATCATTTATAGTGAAAAATCGTGTCATTTTTGTAACTTTCTAAACTAATGGAAAATTTTCAAATTCCTTCTAATCTTCAAGAACGAGTTGCTGATGCTGTTGGCACGTAGTCGGTTTTAAGCTATTAGCACACCGTGCAAAGGTGTTCAAAGTGAATGCAAAGTTGTGCAAAGTCGTTCCAAAGCTGCTAGATGTATTTGTATATATGACCTAAGTTGTTGGCATATAGAAACGCGCAGTTGTAAAGTCAAAAAAATTTAATAAAAGCCAGTTGAAAGCAGCACATAGATGTTCATGTGAGCTGAGTGTTAAATGTTAGAAAACAGCGTGCAAAGTTGGAAAAAACGAAGGAAATGTTGGCACAGTTGCTTGTATATTTAACCTAAGTCATTAACATGGCAACCCCGCAGTTAAATTTCAAAATACTAAGTAAATGTTCCGAGAATGTCTTATATATAAGCAGATTATCACAACAGTCAACCGAAAAATTGACAACAAACTGCTTACAAAGTTGTGAAAAGCGATTGCAAAGTTAGTAGTTTCAATAGGAATTGTTACCTGTGATATCATATTAACAAGTCCCATAATTAAAAGTTCGGAAATGTGAATAAATATTACGCCAATTGATGTTAAATTACCGTAGTGTTACTCCATGTATTCAGAGGTCATAGGTCAATTCTAGAAGGTACTCGAGCAGGCCATATCGATTGAAAACACCCACAAACACAAAATAGCCGCTAATTCGGCTTAATTTCAAATATAAACCATGTAGCTGTGTTGTTAGGTGACCGATAAATGTTTAATGTAAAGCTCAATCGGGCGTGGTTAGTCGTTGCATGGGAGACTCCCTGCGTAAACAAGGTGTTGCATTCATTTTTTTTTTCATCACAAACATTAAGAAAATATATAAGACAACGTTCCAACATTTTTTGGTACTGTGATGTAAATCATTTATAGTGAAAAATCGTGTCATTTTTGTAACTTTCTAAACTAATGGAAAATTTTCAAATTCCTTCTAATCTTCAAGAACGAGTTGCTGATGCTGTTGGCACGTAGTCGGTTTTAAGCTATTAGCACACCGTGCAAAGGTGTTCAAAGTGAATGCAAAGTTGTGCAAAGTCGTTCCAAAGCTGCTAGATGTATTTGTATATATGACCTAAGTTGTTGGCATATAGAAACGCGCAGTTGTAAAGTCAAAAATATTTAATAAAAGCCAGTTGAAAGCAGCACATAGATGTTCATGTGAGCTGAGTGTAAAATGTTAGAAAACAGCGTGCAAAGTTGGAAAAAATGAAGGAAATGTTGGCACAGTTGCTTGTATATTTAACCTAAGTCATTAACATGGCAACCCCGCAGTCAAATGTCAAAATACTAAGTAAATGTTCCGAGAATGTCTTATATATAAGCAGATTATCACAACAGTCAACCGAAAAATTGACAACAAACTGCTTACAAAGTTGTGAAAAGCGATTGCAAAGTTAGTAGTTTCAATCGGAATTGTTACCTGTGATATCACATTAACAAGTCCCACGATTAAAAGTTCGGAAATGTGAATAAATATTACGCCAATTGATGTAAAATTACCGTAGTGTTACTCCATGTATTCAGAGGTCATAGGTCAATTCTAGAAGGTACTCGAGCAGGCCATATCGATTGAAAACACCCAAAAACATAAAATAGCCGCTAATTCGGATTAATTTCAAATATAAACCATGTAGCTGTGTTGTTAGGTGACCGATAAAAGTTTAATGTAAAGCTCAATCGGGCGTGGTTAGTCGTTGCATGGGAGACTTCCTGCGTAAACAAGGTTTTGCATTCATTTTTTTTTTCATCACAACCATTAAGAAAATATATAAGACAACGTTCCAACATTTTTTGGTACTGTGATGTAAATCATTTATAGTGAAAAATCGTGTCATTTTTGTAACTTTCTAAACTAATGGAAAATTTTCAAATTCCTTCTAATCTTCAAGAACGAGTTGCTGATGCTGTTGGCACGTAGTCGGTTTTAAGCTATTAGCACACCGTGCAAAGGTGTTCAAAGTGAATGCAAAATTGTGCAAAGTCGTTCCAAAGCTGCTAGATGTATTTGTATATATGACCTAAGTTGTTGGCATATAGAAACGCGCAGTCGTAAAGTCAAAAATATTTAATAAAAGCCAGTTGACAGCAGCACATAGATGTTCATGTGAGCTGAGTGTAAAATGTTAGAAAACAGCGTGCAAAGTTGGAAAAAATGAAGGAAATGTTGGCACAGTTGCTTGTATATTTAACCTAAGTCATTAACATGGCAACCCCGCAGTCAAATGTCAAAATACTAAGTAAATGTTCCGAGAATGTCTTATATATAAGCAGATTATCACAACAGTCAACTGAAAAATTGACAACAAACTGCTTACAAAGTTGTGAAAAGCGATTGCAAAGTTAGTAGTTTCAATAGGAATTGTTACCTGTGATATCATATTAACAAGTCCCATAATTAAAAGTTCGGAAATGTGAATAAATATTACGCCAATTGATGTTAAATTACCGTAGTGTTACTCCATGTATTCAGAGGTCATAGGTCAATTCTAGAAGGTACTGGAGCAGGCCATATCGATTGAAATCACCCAAAAACATAAAATAGCCGCTAATTCGTCTTTATTTCAAATATAAACCATGTAGCTGTGTTGTTAGGTGACCGATAAATGTTTAATGTAAAGCTCAATCGGGCGTGGTTAGTCGTTGCATGGGAGACTCCCTGCGTAAACAAGGTGTTGCATTCATTTTTTTTTTCATCACAAACATTAAGAAAATATATAAGACAACGTTCCAACATTTTTTGGTACTGTGATGTAAATCATTTATAGTGAAAAATCGTGTCATTTTTGTAACTTTCTAAACTAATGGAAAATTTTCAAATTCCTTCTAATCTTCAAGAACGAGTTGCTGATGCTGTTGGCACGTAGTCGGTTTTAAGCTATTAGCACACCGTGCAAAGGTGTTCAAAGTGAATGCAAAGTTGTGCAAAGTCGTTCCAAAGCTGCTAGATGTATTTGTATATATGACCTAAGTTGTTGGCATATAGAAACGCGCAGTTGTAAAGTCAAAAAAATTTAATAAAAGCCAGTTGAAAGCAGCACATAGATGTTCATGTGAGCTGAGTGTTAAATGTTAGAAAACAGCGTGCAAAGTTGGAAAAAACGAAGGAAATGTTGGCACAGTTGCTTGTATATTTAACCTAAGTCATTAACATGGCAACCCCGCAGTTAAATTTCAAAATACTAAGTAAATGTTCCGAGAATGTCTTATATATAAGCAGATTATCACAACAGTCAACCGAAAAATTGACAACAAACTGCTTACAAAGTTGTGAAAAGCGATTGCAAAGTTAGTAGTTTCAATAGGAATTGTTACCTGTGATATCATATTAACAAGTCCCATAATTAAAAGTTCGGAAATGTGAATAAATATTACGCCAATTGATGTTAAATTACCGTAGTGTTACTCCATGTATTCAGAGGTCATAGGTCAATTCTAGAAGGTACTCGAGCAGGCCATATCGATTGAAAACACCCACAAACACAAAATAGCCGCTAATTCGGCTTAATTTCAAATATAAACCATGTAGCTGTGTTGTTAGGTGACCGATAAATGTTTAATGTAAAGCTCAATCGGGCGTGGTTAGTCGTTGCATGGGAGACTCCCTGCGTAAACAAGGTGTTGCATTCATTTTTTTTTTCATCACAAACATTAAGAAAATATATAAGACAACGTTCCAACATTTTTTGGTACTGTGATGTAAATCATTTATAGTGAAAAATCGTGTCATTTTTGTAACTTTCTAAACTAATGGAAAATTTTCAAATTCCTTCTAATCTTCAAGAACGAGTTGCTGATGCTGTTGGCACGTAGTCGGTTTTAAGCTATTAGCACACCGTGCAAAGGTGTTCAAAGTGAATGCAAAGTTGTGCAAAGTCGTTCCAAAGCTGCTAGATGTATTTGTATATATGACCTAAGTTGTTGGCATATAGAAACGCGCAGTTGTAAAGTCAAAAATATTTAATAAAAGCCAGTTGAAAGCAGCACATAGATGTTCATGTGAGCTGAGTGTAAAATGTTAGAAAACAGCGTGCAAAGTTGGAAAAAATGAAGGAAATGTTGGCACAGTTGCTTGTATATTTAACCTAAGTCATTAACATGGCAACCCCGCAGTTAAAATTCAAAATACTAAGTAAATGTTCCGAGAATGTCTTATATATAAGCAGATTATCACAACAGTCAACTGAAAAATTGACAACAAACTGCTTACAAAGTTGTGAAAAGCGATTGCAAAGTTAGTAGTTTCAATCGGAATTGTTACCTGTGATATCATATTAACAAGTCCCATGATTAAAAGTTTGGAAATGTAAATAAATATTACGCCAATTGATGTAAAATTACCGTAGTGTTACTCCATGTATTCAGAGGTCATAGGTCAATTGTAGAAGGTACTGGAGCAGGCCATATCGATTGAAAACACCCAAAAACATAAAATAGCCGCTAATTCGGCTTAATTTCAAATATAAACCATGTAGCTGTGTTGTTAGGTGACCGATAAATGTTTAATGTAAAGCTCAATCGGGCGTGGTTAGTCGTTGCATGGGAGACTCCCTGCGTAAACAAGGTGTTGCATTCATTTTTTTTTTTATCACAAACATTACGAAAATATATAAGACAACGTTCCAACATTTTTTGGTACTGTGATGTAAATCATTTATAGTGAAAAATCGTGTCATTTTTGTAACTTTCTAAACTAATGGAAAATTTTCAAATTCCTTCTAATCTTCAAGAACGAGTTGCTGATGCTGTTGGCACGTAGTCGGTTTTAAGCTATTAGCACACCGTGCAAAGGTGTTCAAAGTGATTGCAAAGTTGTGCAAAGTCGTTCCAAAGCTGCTAGATGTATTTGTATATATGACCTAAGTTGTTGGCATATAGAAACGCGCAGTTGTAAAGTCAAAAAAATTTAATAAAAGCCAGTTGAAAGCAGCACATAGATGTTCATGTGAGCTGAGTGTTAAATGTTAGAAAACAGCGTGCAAAGTTGGAAAAAACGAAGGAAATGTTGGCACAGTTGCTTGTATATTTAACCTAAGTCATTAACATGGAAACCCCGCAGTTAAATTTCAAAATACTAAGTAAATGTTCCGAGAATGTCTTATATATAAGCAGATTATCACAACAGTCAACCGAAAAATTGACAACAAACTGCTTACAAAGTTGTGAAAAGCGATTGCAAAGTTAGTAGTTTCAATCGGAATTGTTACCTGTGATATCACATTAAGAAGTCCCACGATTAAAAGTTCGGAAATGTGAATAAATATTACGCCAATTGATGTAAAATTACCGTAGTATTACTCCATGTATTCAGAGGTCATAGGTCAATTCTAGAAGGTACTCGAGCAGGCCATATCGATTGAAAACACCCAAAAACATAAAATAGCCGCTAATTCGGCTTAATTTCAAATATAAACCATGTAGCTGTGTTGTTAGGTGACCGATAAATGTTTAATGTAAAGCTCAATCGGGCGTGGTTAGTCGTTGCATGGGAGACTCCCTGCGTAAACAAGGTGTTGCATTCATTTTTTTTTTCATCACAAACATTACGAAAATATATAAGACAACGTTCCAACATTTTTTGGTACTGTGATGTAAATCATTTATAGTGAAAAATCGTGTCATTTTTGTAACTTTCTAAACTAATGGAAAATTTTCAAATTCCTTCTAATCTTCAAGAACGAGTTGCTGATGCTGTTGGCACGTAGTCGGTTTTAAGCTATTAGCACACCGTGCAAAGGTGTTCAAAGTGATTGCAAAGTTGTGCAAAGTCGTTCCAAAGCTGCTAGATGTATTTGTATATATGACCTAAGTTGTTGGCATATAGAAACGCGCAGTTGTAAAGTCAAAAAAATTTAATAAAAGCCAGTTGAAAGCAGCACATAGATGTTCATGTGAGCTGAGTGTTAAATGTTAGAAAACAGCGTGCAAAGTTGGAAAAAACGAAGGAAATGTTGGCACAGTTGCTTGTATATTTAACCTAAGTCATTAACATGGAAACCCCGCAGTTAAATTTCAAAATACTAAGTAAATGTTCCGAGAATGTCTTATATATAAGCAGATTATCACAACAGTCAACCGAAAAATTGACAACAAACTGCTTACAAAGTTGTGAAAAGCGATTGCAAAGTTAGTAGTTTCAATCGGAATTGTTACCTGTGATATCACATTAACAAGTCCCACGATTAAAAGTTCGGAAATGTGAATAAATATTACGCCAATTGATGTAAAATTACCGTAGTGTTACTCCATGTATTCAGAGGTCATAGGTCAATTCTAGAAGGTACTCGAGCAGGCCATATCGATTGAAAACACCCAAAAACATAAAATAGCCGCTAATTCGGCTTAATTTCAAATATAAACCATGTAGCTGTGTTGTTAGGTGACCGATAAATGTTTAATGTAAAGCTCAATCGGGCGTGGTTAGTCGTTGCATGGGAGACTTCCTGCGTAAACAAGGTTTTGCATTCATTTTTTTTTCATCACAACCATTAAGAAAATACATAAGACAACGTTCCAACATTTTTTGGTACTGTGATGTAAATCATTTATAGTGAAAAATCGTGTCATTTTTGTAACTTTCTAAACTAATGGAAAATTTTCAAATTCCTTCTAATCTTCAAGAACGAGTTGCTGATGCTGTTGGCACGTAGTCGGTTTTAAGCTATTAGCACACCGTGCAAAGGTGTTCAAAGTGAATGCAAAGTTGTGCAAAGTCGTTCCAAAGCTGCTAGATGTATTTGTATATATGACCTAAGTTGTTGGCATATAGAAACGCGCAGTTGTAAAGTCAAAAAATTTAATAAAAGCCAGTTGAAAGCAGCACATAGATGTTCATGTGAGCTGAGTGTTAAATGTTAGAAAACAGCGTGCAAAGTTGGAAAAAACGAAGGAAATGTTGGCACAGTTGCTTGTATATTTAACCTAAGTCATTAACATGGCAACCCCGCAGTTAAATTTCAAAATACTAAGTAAATGTTCCGAGAATGTCTTATATATAAGCAGATTATCACAACAGTCAACCGAAAAATTGACAACAAACTGCTTACAAAGTTGTGAAAAGCGATTGCAAAGTTAGTAGTTTCAATAGGAATTGTTACCTGTGATATCATATTAACAAGTCCCATAATTAAAAGTTCGGAAATGTGAATAAATATTACGCCAATTGATGTTAAATTACCGTAGTGTTACTCCATGTATTCAGAGGTCATAGGTCAATTCTAGAAGGTACTCGAGCAGGCCATATCGATTGAAAACACCCACAAACACAAAATAGCCGCTAATTCGGCTTAATTTCAAATATAAACCATGTAGCTGTGTTGTTAGGTGACCGATAAATGTTTAATGTAAAGCTCAATCGGGCGTGGTTAGTCGTTGCATGGGAGACTCCCTGCGTAAACAAGGTGTTGCATTCATTTTTTTTTTCATCACAAACATTAAGAAAATATATAAGACAACGTTCCAACATTTTTTGGTACTGTGATGTAAATCATTTATAGTGAAAAATCGTGTCATTTTTGTAACTTTCTAAACTAATGGAAAATTTTCAAATTCCTTCTAATCTTCAAGAACGAGTTGCTGATGCTGTTGGCACGTAGTCGGTTTTAAGCTATTAGCACACCGTGCAAAGGTGTTCAAAGTGAATGCAAAGTTGTGCAAAGTCGTTCCAAAGCTGCTAGATGTATTTGTATATATGACCTAAGTTGTTGGCATATAGAAACGCGCAGTTGTAAAGTCAAAAATATTTAATAAAAGCCAGTTGAAAGCAGCACATAGATGTTCATGTGAGCTGAGTGTAAAATGTTAGAAAACAGCGTGCAAAGTTGGAAAAAATGAAGGAAATGTTGGCACAGTTGCTTGTATATTTAACCTAAGTCATTAACATGGCAACCCCGCAGTTAAAATTCAAAATACTAAGTAAATGTTCCGAGAATGTCTTATATATAAGCAGATTATCACAACAGTCAACTGAAAAATTGACAACAAACTGCTTACAAAGTTGTGAAAAGCGATTGCAAAGTTAGTAGTTTCAATCGGAATTGTTACCTGTGATATCATATTAACAAGTCCCATGATTAAAAGTTTGGAAATGTAAATAAATATTACGCCAATTGATGTAAAATTACCGTAGTGTTACTCCATGTATTCAGAGGTCATAGGTCAATTGTAGAAGGTACTGGAGCAGGCCATATCGATTGAAAACACCCAAAAACATAAAATAGCCGCTAATTCGGCTTAATTTCAAATATAAACCATGTAGCTGTGTTGTTAGGTGACCGATAAATGTTTAATGTAAAGCTCAATCGGGCGTGGTTAGTCGTTGCATGGGAGACTCCCTGCGTAAACAAGGTGTTGCATTCATTTTTTTTTCATCACAAACATTACGAAAATATATAAGACAACGTTCCAACATTTTTTGGTACTGTGATGTAAATCATTTATAGTGAAAAATCGTGTCATTTTTGTAACTTTCTAAACTAATGGAAAATTTTCAAATTCCTTCTAATCTTCAAGAACGAGTTGCTGATGCTGTTGGCACGTAGTCGGTTTTAAGCTATTAGCACACCGTGCAAAGGTGTTCAAAGTGATTGCAAAGTTGTGCAAAGTCGTTACAAAGCTGCTAGATGTATTTGTATATATGACCTAAGTTGTTGGCATATAGAAACGCGCAGTTGTAAAGTCAAAAAAATTTAATAAAAGCCAGTTGAAAGCAGCACATAGATGTTCATGTGAGCTGAGTGTTAAATGTTAGAAAACAGCGTGCAAAGTTGGAAAAAACGAAGGAAATGTTGGCACAGTTGCTTGTATATTTAACCTAAGTCATTAACATGGAAACCCCGCAGTTAAATTTCAAAATACTAAGTAAATGTTCCGAGAATGTCTTATATATAAGCAGATTATCACAACAGTCAACCGAAAAATTGACAACAAACTGCTTACAAAGTTGTGAAAAGCGATTGCAAAGTTAGTAGTTTCAATCGGAATTGTTACCTGTGATATCACATTAACAAGTCCCACGATTAAAAGTTCGGAAATGTGAATAAATATTACGCCAATTGATGTAAAATTACCGTAGTGTTACTCCATGTATTCAGAGGTCATAGGTCAATTCTAGAAGGTACTCGAGCAGGCCATATCGATTGAAAACACCCAAAAACATAAAATAGCCGCTAATTCGGCTTAATTTCAAATATAAACCATGTAGCTGTGTTGTTAGGTGACCGATAAATGTTTAATGTAAAGCTCAATCGGGCGTGGTTAGTCGTTGCATGGGAGACTTCCTGCGTAAACAAGGTTTTGCATTCATTTTTTTTTCATCACAACCATTAAGAAAATACATAAGACAACGTTCCAACATTTTTTGGTATTGTGATGTAAATCATTTATAGTGAAAAATCGTGTCATTTTTGTAACTTTCTAAACTAATGGAAAATTTTCAAATTCCTTCTAATCTTCAAGAACGAGTTGCTGATGCTGTTGGCACGTAGTCGGTTTTAAGCTATTAGCACACCGTGCAAAGGTGTTCAAAGTGAATGCAAAGTTGTGCAAAGTCGTTCCAAAGCTGCTAGATGTATTTGTATATATGACCTAAGTTGTTGGCATATAGAAACGCGCAGTTGTAAAGTCAAAAATATTTAATAAAAGCCAGTTGACAGCAGCACATAGATGTTCATGTGAGCTGAGTGTAAAATGTTAGAAAACAGCGTGCAAAGTTGGAAAAAATGAAGGAAATGTTGGCACAGTTGCTTGTATATTTAACCTAAGTCATTAACATGGCAACCCCGCAGTCAAATGTCAAAATACTAAGTAAATGTTCCGAGAATGTCTTATATATAAGCAGATTATCACAACAGTCAACTGAAAAATTGACAACAAACTGCTTACAAAGTTGTGAAAAGCGATTGCAAAGTTAGTAGTTTCAATAGGAATTGTTACCTGTGATATCATATTAACAAGTCCCATAATTAAAAGTTCGGAAATGTGAATAAATATTACGCCAATTGATGTTAAATTACCGTAGTGTTACTCCATGTATTCAGAGGTCATAGGTCAATTCTAGAAGGTACTCGAGCAGGCCATATCGATTGAAAACACCCACAAACACAAAATAGCCGCTAATTCGGCTTAATTTCAAATATAAACCATGTAGCTGTGTTGTTAGGTGACCGATAAATGTTTAATGTAAAGCTCAATCGGGCGTGGTTAGTCGTTGCATGGGAGACTCCCTGCGTAAACAAGGTGTTGCATTCATTTTTTTTTCATCACAAACATTAAGAAAATATATAAGACAACGTTCCAACATTTTTTGGTACTGTGATGTAAATCATTTATAGTGAAAAATCGTGTCATTTTTGTAACTTTCTAAACTAATGGAAAATTTTCAAATTCCTTCTAATCTTCAAGAACGAGTTGCTGATGCTGTTGGCACGTAGTCGGTTTTAAGCTATTAGCACACCGTGCAAAGGTGTTCAAAGTGAATGCAAAGTTGTGCAAAGTCGTTCCAAAGCTGCTAGATGTATTTGTATATATGACCTAAGTTGTTGGCATATAGAAACGCGCAGTTGTAAAGTCAAAAATATTTAATAAAAGCCAGTTGAAAGCAGCACATAGATGTTCATGTGAGCTGAGTGTAAAATGTTAGAAAACAGCGTGCAAAGTTGGAAAAAATGAAGGAAATGTTGGCACAGTTGCTTGTATATTTAACCTAAGTCATTAACATGGCAACCCCGCAGTTAAATTTCAAAATACTAAGTAAATGTTCCGAGAATGTCTTATATATAAGCAGATTATCACAACAGTCAACTGAAAAATTGACAACAAACTGCTTACAAAGTTGTGAAAAGCGATTGCAAAGTTAGTAGTTTCAATCGGAATTGTTACCTGTGATATCATATTAACAAGTCCCATGATTAAAAGTTTGGAAATGTAAATAAATATTACGCCAATTGATGTAAAATTACCGTAGTGTTACTCCATGTATTCAGAGGTCATAGGTCAATTGTAGAAGGTACTGGAGCAGGCCATATCGATTGAAAACACCCAAAAACATAAAATAGCCGCTAATTCGGCTTAATTTCAAATATAAACCATGTAGCTGTGTTGTTAGGTGACCGATAAATGTTTAATGTAAAGCTCAATCGGGCGTGGTTAGTCGTTGCATGGGAGACTCCCTGCGTAAACAAGGTGTTGCATTCATTTTTTTTTTCATCACAAACATTACGAAAATATATAAGACAACGTTCCAACATTTTTTGGTACTGTGATGTAAATCATTTATAGTGAAAAATCGTGTCATTTTTGTAACTTTCTAAACTAATGGAAAATTTTCAAATTCCTTCTAATCTTCAAGAACGAGTTGCTGATGCTGTTGGCACGTAGTCGGTTTTAAGCTATTAGCACACCGTGCAAAGGTGTTCAAAGTGATTGCAAAGTTGTGCAAAGTCGTTCCAAAGCTGCTAGATGTATTTGTATATATGACCTAAGTTGTTGGCATATAGAAACGCGCAGTTGTAAAGTCAAAAAATTTTAATAAAAGCCAGTTGAAAGCAGCACATAGATGTTCATGTGAGCTGAGTGTTAAATGTTAGAAAACAGCGTGCAAAGTTGGAAAAAACGAAGGAAATGTTGGCACAGTTGCTTGTATATTTAACCTAAGTCATTAACATGGCAACCCCGCAGTTAAATTTCAAAATACTAAGTAAATGTTCCGAGAATGTCTTATATATAAGCAGATTATCACAACAGTCAACCGAAAAATTGACAACAAACTGCTTACAAAGTTGTGAAAAGCGATTGCAAAGTTAGTAGTTTCAATCGGAATTGTTACCTGTGATATCACATTAACAAGTCCCACGATTAAAAGTTCGGAAATGTGAATAAATATTACGCCAATTGATGTAAAATTACCGTAGTGTTACTCCATGTATTCAGAGGTCATAGGTCAATTCTAGAAGGTACTCGAGCAGGCCATATCGATTGAAAACACCCCAAAACATAAAATAGCCGCTAATTCGGCTTAATTTCAAATATAAACCATGTAGCTGTGTTGTTAGGTGACCGATAAATGTTTAATGTAAAGCTCAATCGGGCGTGGTTAGTCGTTGCATGGGAGACTTCCTGCGTAAACAAGGTTTTGCATGCATTTTTTTTTCATCACAACCATTAAGAAAATATATAAGACAACGTTCCAACATTTTTTGGTACTGTGATGTAAATCATTTATAGTGAAAAATCGTGTCATTTTTGTAACTTTCTAAACTAATGGAAAATTTTCAAATTCCTTCTAATCTTCAAGAACGAGTTGCTGATGCTGTTGGCACGTAGTCGGTTTTAAGCTATTAGCACACCGTGCAAAGGTGTTCAAAGTGATTGCAAAGTTGTGCAAAGTCGTTCCAAAGCTGCTAGATGTATTTGTATATATGACCTAAGTTGTTGGCATATAGAAACGCGCAGTTGTAAAGTCAAAAAAATTTAATAAAAGCCAGTTGAAAGCAGCACATAGA
This sequence comes from Saccoglossus kowalevskii, assembly GCF_978046115.1. Taxonomy (NCBI): domain Eukaryota; kingdom Metazoa; phylum Hemichordata; class Enteropneusta; family Harrimaniidae; genus Saccoglossus; species Saccoglossus kowalevskii. Next base: position 11,080,312 of record NC_140657.1, read on the forward strand.
TGTTCATGTGAGCTGAGTGTTAAATGTTAGAAAACAGCGTGCAAAGTTGGAAAAAACGAAGGAAATGTTGGCACAGTAGCTTGTATATTTAACCTAAGTCATTAACATGGCAACCCCGCAGTTAAATTTCAAAATACTAAGTAAATGTTCCGAGAATGTCTTATATATAAGCAGATTATCACAACAGTCAACCGAAAAATTGACAACAAACTGCTTACAAAGTTGTGAAAAGCGATTGCAAAGTTAGTAGTTTCAATCGGAATTGTTACCTGTGATATCACATTAACAAGTCCCACGATTAAAAGTTCGGAAATGTGAATAAATATTACGCCAATTGATGTAAAATTACCGTAGTGTTACTCCATGTATTCAGAGGTCATAGGTCAATTCTAGAAGGTACTCGAGCAGGCCATATCGATTGAAAACACCCAAAAACATAAAATAGCCGCTAATTCGGCTTAATTTCAAATATAAACCATGTAGCTGTGTTGTTAGGTGACCGATAAATGTTTAATGTAAAGCTCAATCGGGCGTGGTTAGTCGTTGCATGGGAGACTTCCTGCGTAAACAAGGTTTTGCATGCATTTTTTTTTCATCACAACCATTAAGAAAATATATAAGACAACGTTCCAACATTTTTTGGTACTGTGATGTAAATCATTTATAGTGAAAAATCGTGTCATTTTTGTAACTTTCTAAACTAATGGAAAATTTTCAAATTCCTTCTAATCTTCAAGAACGAGTTGCTGATGCTGTTGGCACGTAGTCGGTTTTAAGCTATTAGCACACCGTGCAAAGGTGTTCAAAGTGAATGCAAAGTTGTGCAAAGTCGTTCCAAAGCTGCTAGATGTATTTGTATATATGACCTAAGTTGTTGGCATATAGAAACGCGCAGTTGTAAAGTCAAAAATATTTAATAAAAGCCAGTTGAAAGCAGCACATAGATGTTCATGTGAGCTGAGTGTAAAATGTTAGAAAACAGCGTGCAAAGTTGGAAAAAATGAAGGAAATGTTGGCACAGTTGCTTGTATATTTAACCTAAGTCATTAACATGGCAACCCCGCAGTTAAATTTCAAAATACTAAGTAAATGTTCCGAGAATGTCTTATATATAAGCAGATTATCACAACAGTCAACTGAAAAATTGACAACAAACTGCTTACAAAGTTGTGAAAAGCGATTGCAAAGTTAGTAGTTTCAATCGGAATTGTTACCTGTGATATCATATTAACAAGTCCCACGATTAAAAGTTCGGAAATGTGAATAAATATTACGCCAATTGATGTTAAATTACCGTAGTGTTACTCCATGTATTCAGAGGTCATAGGTCAATTCTAGAAGGTACTCGAGCAGGCCATATCGATTGAAATCACCCAAAAACATAAAATAGCCGCTAATTCGTCTTTATTTCAAATATAAACCATGTAGCTGTGTTGCTAGGTGACCGATAAATGTTTAATGTAAAGCTCAATCGGGCGTGGTTAGTCGTTGCATGGGAGACTCCCTGCGTAAACAAGGTGTTGCATTCATTTTTTTTTCATCACAAACATTAAGAAAATATATAAGACAACGTTCCAACATTTTTTGGTACTGCGATGTAAATCATTTATAGTGAAAAATCGTGTCATTTTTGTAACTTTCTAAACTAATGGAAAATTTTCAAATTCCTTCTAATCTTCAAGAACGAGTTGCTGATGCTGTTGGCACGTAGTCGGTTTTAAGCTATTAGCACACCGTGCAAAGGTGTTCAAAGTGAATGCAAAGTTGTGCAAAGTCGTTCCAAAGCTGCTAGATGTATTTGTATATATGACCTAAGTTGTTGGCATATAGAAACGCGCAGTTGTAAAGTCAAAAAAATTTAATAAAAGCCAGTTGAAAGCAGCACATAGATGTTCATGTGAGCTGAGTGTTAAATGTTAGAAAACAGCGTGCAAAGTTGGAAAAAACGAAGGAAATGTTGGCACAGTTGCTTGTATATTTAACCTAAGTCATTAACATGGCAACCCCGCAGTTAAATTTCAAAATACTAAGTAAATGTTCCGAGAATGTCTTATATATAAGCAGATTATCACAACAGTCAACCGAAAAATTGACAACAAACTGCTTACAAAGTTGTGAAAAGCGATTGCAAAGTTAGTAGTTTCAATAGGAATTGTTACCTGTGATATCATATTAACAAGTCCCATGATTAAAAGTTCGGAAATGTGAATAAATATTACGCCAATTGATGTTAAATTACCGTAGTGTTACTCCATGTATTCAGAGGTCATAGGTCAATTTTAGAAGGTACTCGAGCAGGCCATATCGATTGAAAACACCCACAAACACAAAATAGCCGCTAATTCGGCTTAATTTCAAATATAAACCATGTAGCTGTGTTGTTAGGTGACCGATAAATGTTTAATGTAAAGCTCAATCGGGCGTGGTTAGTCGTTGCATGGGAGACTCCCTGCGTAAACAAGGTGTTGCATTCATTTTTTTTTCATCACAAACATTAAGAAAATATATAAGACAACGTTCCAACATTTTTTGGTACTGCGATGTAAATCATTTATAGTGAAAAATCGTGTCATTTTTGTAACTTTCTAAACTAATGGAAAATTTTCAAATTCCTTCTAATCTTCAAGAACGAGTTGCTGATGCTGTTGGCACGTAGTCGGTTTTAAGCTATTAGCACACCGTGCAAAGGTGTTCAAAGTGAATGCAAAGTTGTGCAAAGTCGTTCCAAAGCTGCTAGATGTATTTGTATATATGACCTAAGTTGTTGGCATATAGAAACGCGCAGTTGTAAAGTCAAAAAAATTTAATAAAAGCCAGTTGAAAGCAGCACATAGATGTTCATGTGAGCTGAGTGTTAAATGTTAGAAAACAGCGTGCAAAGTTGGAAAAAACGAAGGAAATGTTGGCACAGTTGCTTGTATATTTAACCTAAGTCATTAACATGGCAACCCCGCAGTTAAATTTCAAAATACTAAGTAAATGTTCCGAGAATGTCTTATATATAAGCAGATTATCACAACAGTCAACCGAAAAATTGACAACAAACTGCTTACAAAGTTGTGAAAAGCGATTGCAAAGTTAGTAGTTTCAATAGGAATTGTTACCTGTGATATCATATTAACAAGTCCCATGATTAAAAGTTCGGAAATGTGAATAAATATTACGCCAATTGATGTTAAATTACCGTAGTGTTACTCCATGTATTCAGAGGTCATAGGTCAATTTTAGAAGGTACTCGAGCAGGCCATATCGATTGAAAACACCCACAAACACAAAATAGCCGCTAATTCGGCTTAATTTCAAATATAAACCATGTAGCTGTGTTGTTAGGTGACCGATAAATGTTTAAAGTAAAGCTCAATCGGGCGTGGTTAGTCGTTGCATGGGAGACTCCCTGCATAAACAAGGTGTTGCATTCATTTTTTTTCATCACAAACATTAAGAAAATATATAAGACAACGTTCCAACATTTTTGGTACTGTGATGTAAATCATTTATAGTGAAAAATCGTGTCATTTTTGTAACTTTCTAAACTAATGGAAAATTTTCAAATTCCTTCTAATCTTCAAGAACGAGTTGCTGATGCTGTTGGCACGTAGTCTGTTTTAAGCTATTAGCACACCGTGTAAAGGTGTTCAAAGTGAATGCAAAGTTGTGCAAAGTCGTTCCAAAGCTGCTAGATGTATTTGTATATATGACCTAAGTTGTTGGCATATAGAAACGCGCAGTTGTAAAGTCAAAAATATTTAATAAAAGCCAGTTGAAAGCAGCACATAGATGTTCATGTGAGCTGAGTGTAAAATGTTAGAAAACAGCGTGCAAAGTTGGAAAAAATGAAGGAAATGTTGGCACAGTTGCTTGTATATTTAACCTAAGTCATTAACATGGCAGCCCCGCAGTTAAATTTCAAAATACTAAGTAAATGTTCCGAGAATGTCTTATATATAAGCAGATTATCACAACAGTCAACTGAAAAGTTGACAACAAACTGCTTACAAAGTTGTGAAAAGCGATTGCAAAGTTAGTAGTTTCAATCGGAATTGTTACCTGTGATATCATATTAACACGTCCCATGATTAAAAGTTTGGAAATGTGAATAAATATTACGCCAATTGATGTAAAATTACCGTAGTGTTACTCCATGTATTCAGAGGTCATAGGTCAATTGTAAAAGGTACTCGAGCAGGCCATATCGATTGAAAACACCCAAAAACATAAAATAGCCGCTAATTCGGCTTAATTTCAAATATAAACCATGTAGCTGTGTTGTTAGGTGACCGATAAATGTTTAATGTAAAGCTCAATCGGGCGTGGTTAGTCGTTGCATGGGAGACTCCCTGCGTAAACAAGGTGTTGCATTCATTTTTTTTTTCATCACAGACATTACGAAAATATATAAGACAACGTTCCAACATTTTTTGGTACTGTGATGTAAATCATTTATAGTGAAAAATCGTGTCATTTTTGTAACTTTCTAAACTAATGGAAAATTTTCAAATTCCTTCTAATCTTCAAGAACGAGTTGCTGATGCTGTTGGCACGTAGTCGGTTTTAAGCTATTAGCACACCGTGCAAAGGTGTTCGAAGTGATTGCAAAGTTGTGCAAAGTCGTTCCAAAGCTGCTAGATGTATTTGTATATATGACATAAGTTGTTGGCATATAGAAACGCGCAGTTGCAAAGTCAAAAAATATTTAATAAAAGCCAGTTGAAAGCAGCACATAGATGTTCATGTGAGCTGAGTGTAAAATGTTAGAAAACAGCGTGCAAAGTTGGAAAAAACGAAGGAAATGTTGGCACAGTTGCTTGTATATTTAACCTAAGTCATTAACATGGCAACCCCGCAGTTAAATTTCAAAATACTAAGTAAATGTTCCGAGAATGTCTTATATATAAGCAGATTATCACAACAGTCAACCGAAAAATTGACAACAAACTGCTTACAAAGTTGTGAAAAGCGATTGCAAAGTTAGTAGTTTCAATCGGAAGTGTTACCTGTGATATCATATTAACAAGTCCCATGATTAAAAGTTTGGAAATGTGAATAAATATTACGCCAATTGATGTAAAATTACCGTAGTGTTACTCCATGTATTCAGAGGTCATAGGTCAATTGTAGAAGGTACTCGAGCAGGCCATATCGATTGAAAACAGCCAAAAACATAAAATAGCCGCTAATTCGGCTTAATTTCAAATATATACCATGTAGCTGTGTTGTTAGGTGACCGATAAATGTTTAATGTAAAGCTCAATCGGGCGTGGTTAGTCGTTGCATGGGAGACGTAAACAAGGTGTTGCATTCATTTTTTTTTCATCACAAACATTAAGAAAATATATAAGACAACGTTCCAACATTTTTTGGTACTGTGATGTAAATCATTTATAGTGAAAAATCGTGTCATTTTTGTAACTTTCTAAACTAATGGAAAATTTTCAAATTCCTTCTAATCTTCAAGAACGAGTTGCTGATGCTGTTGGCACGTAGTCGGTTTTAAGCTATTAGCACACCGTGCAAAGGTGTTCAAAGTGATTGCAAAGTTGTGCAAAGTCGTTCCAAAGCTGCTAGATGTATTTGTATATATGACCTAAGTTGTTGGCATATAGAAACGCGCAGTTGTAAAGTCAAACAAAATTTAATAAAAGCCAGTTGAAAGCAGCACATAGATGTTCATGTGAGCTGAGTGTTAAATGTTAGAAAACAGCGTGCAAAGTTGGAAACAACGAAGGAAATGTTGGCACAGTTGCTTGTATATTTAACCTAAGTCATTAACATGGCAACCCCGCAGTTAAATTTCAAAATACTAAGTAAATGTTCCGAGAATGTCTTATATATAAGTAGATTATCACAACAGTCAACCGAAAAATTGACAACAAACTGCTTACAAAGTTGTGAAAAGCGATTGCAAAGTTAGTAGTTTCAATCGGAATTGTTACCTGTGATATCATATTAACAAGTCCCATGATTAAAAGTTTGGAAATGTGAATAAATATTACGCCAATTGATGTAAAATTACCGTAGTGTTACTCCATGTATTCAGAGGTCATAGGTCAATTCTAGAAGGTACTGGAGCAGGCCATATCGATTGAAAACACCCAAAAACATAAAATAGCCGCTAATTCGGCTTAATTCCAAATATAAACCGTGTAGCTGTGTTGTTAGGTGACCGATAAATGTTTAATGTAAAGCTGAATCGGGCGTGGTTAGTCGTTGCATGGGAGACTCCCTGTGTAAACTAGGTGTTACATTCATTTTTTTTCATCACAAACATTAAGAAAATATATAAGACAACGTTCCAGCATTTTTTGGTACTGTGATGTAAATCATTTATAGTGAATAATCGTGTCATTTTTGTAACTTTCTAAACTAATGGAAAATTTTCAAATTCCTTCTAATCTTCAAGAACGAGTTGCTGATGTTGTTGGAACGTAGTCGGTTTTAAGCTATTAGCACACCGTGCAAAGGTGTTCAAAGTGATTGCAAAGTTGTGCAAAGTCGTTCCAAAGCTGCTAGATGTATTTGTATATATGACCTAAGTTGTTGGCATATAGAAACGCGCAGTTGTAAAGTCAAAAAAAAATTAATAAAAGCCAGTTGAAAGCAGCACATAGATGTTCATGTGAGCTGAGTGTTAAATGTTAGAAAACAGCGTGCAAAGTTGGAAACAACGAAGGAAATGTTGGCACAGTTGCTTGTATATTTAACCTAAGTCATTAACATGGCAACCCCGCAGTTAAATTTCAAAATACTAAGTAAATGTTCCGAGAATGTCTTATATATAAGTAGAATATCACAACAGTCAACCGAAAAATTGACAACAAACTGCTTACAAAGTTGTGAAAAGCAATTGCAAAGTTAGTAGTTTCAATCGGAATTGTTACCTGTGATATCATATTAACAAGTCCCATGATTAAAAGTTTGGAAATGTGAATAAATATTACGCCAATTGATGTAAAATTACCGTAGTGTTACTCCATGTATTCAGAGGTCATAGGTCAATTCTAGAAGGTACTCGAGCAGGCCATATCGATTGAAAACACCCAAAAACATAAAATAGCCGCTAATTCGGCATAATTTCAAATATAAACCGTGTAGCTGTGTTGTTAGGTGACCGATAAATGTTTAATGTAAAGCTCAATCGGGCGTGGTTAGTCGTTGCATGGGAGACTCCCTGCGTAAACAAGGTGTTGCATTCATTTTTTTTTCATCACAAACATTAAGAAAATATATAAGGCAACATTCCAGCATTTTTTGGTACTGTGATGTAAATCATTTATAGTGAAAAATCGTGTCATTTTTGTAACTTTCTAAACTAATGGAAAATTTTCAAATTCCTTCTAATCTTCAAGAACGAGTTGCTGATGCTGTCGGCACGTAGTCGGTTTTAAGCTATTAGCACACCGTGCAAAGGTGTTCAAAGTGATTGCAAAGTTGTGCAAAGTCGTTCCAAAGCTGCTAGATGTATTTGTATATATGACCTAAGTTGTTGGCATATAGAAACGCGCAGTTGTAAAGTCAAAAAAAATTTAATAAAAGCCAGTTGAAAGCAGCACATAGATGTTCATGTGAGCTGAGTGTTAAATGTTAGAAAACAGCGTGCAAAGTTGGAAACAACGAAGGAAATGTTGGCACAGTTGCTTGTATATTTAACCTAAGTCATTAACATGGCAACCCCGCAGTTAAATTTCAAAATACTAAGTAAATGTTCCGAGAATGTCTTATATATAAGCAGATTATCACAACGGTCAACCGAAAAATTGACAACAAACTGCTTACAAAGTTGTGAAAAGCGATTGCAAAGTTAGTAGTTTCAATCGGAATTGTTACCTGTGATATCATATTAACAAGTCCCACGATTAAAAGTTCGGAAATGTGAATAAATATTACGCCAATTGATGTTAAATTACCGTAGTGTTACTCCATGTATTCAGAGGTCATAGGTCAATTCTAGAAGGTACTGGAGCACGCCATATCGATTGAAAACACCCAAAAACATAAAATAGCCGCTAATTCGACTTTATTTCAAATATAAACCATGTAGCTGTGTTGTTAGATGACCGATAAATGTTTAATGTAAAGCTCAATCGGGCGTGGTTAGTCGTTGCATGGAAGACTCCCTGTGTAAACAAGGTGTTACATTCATTTTTTTTCATCACAAACATTAAGAAAATATATAAGACAACGTTCCAGCATTTTTTGGTACTGTGATGTAAATCATTTATAGTGAATAATCGTGTCATTTTTGTAACTTTCTAAACTAATGGAAAATTTTCAAATTCTTTCTAATCTTCAAGAACGAGTTGCTGATGCTGTTGGCACGTAGTCGGTTTTAAGCTATTAGCACACCGTGCAAAGGTGTTCAAAGTGAATGCAAAGTTGTGCAAAGTCGTTCCAAAGCTGCTAGATGTATTTGTATATATGACCTAAGTTGTTGGCATATAGAAACGCGCAGTTGTAAAGTCAAAAAAAATTTAATAAAAGCCAGTTGAAAGCAGCACATAGATGTTCATGTGAGCTGAGTGTTAAATGTTAGAAAACAGCGTGCAAAGTTGGAAACAACGAAGGAAATGTTGGCACAGTTGCTTGTATATTTAACCTAAGTCATTAACATGGCAACCCCGCAGTTAAATTTCAAAATACTAAGTAAATGTTCCGAGAATGTCTTATATATAAGTAGATTATCACAACAGTCAACCGAAAAATTGACAACAAACTGCTTACAAAGTTGTGAAAAGCGATTGCAAAGTTAGTAGTTTCAATCGGAATTGTTACCTGTGATATCATATTAACAAGTCCCATGATTAAAAGTTTGGAAATGTGAATAAATATTACGCCAATTGATGTAAAATTACCGTAGTGTTACTCCATGTATTCAGAGGTCATAGGTCAATTCTAGAAGGTACTCGAGCAGGCCATATCGATTGAAAACACCCAAAAACATAAAATAGCCGCTAATTCGGCTTAATTCCAAATATAAACCGTGTAGCTGTGTTGTTAGGTGACCGATAAATGTTCAATGTAAAGCTCAATCGGGCGTGGTTAGTCGTTGCATGGGAGACTCCCTGTGTAAACAAGGTGTTACATTCATTTTTTTTCATCACAAACATTAAGAAAATATATAAGACAACGTTCCAGCATTTTTTGGTACTGTGATGTAAATCATTTATAGTGAAAAATCGTGTCATTTTTGTAACTTTCTAAACTAATGGAAAATTTTCAAATTCCTTCTAATCTTCAAGAACGAGTTGCTGATGCTGTTGGCACGTAGTCGGTTTTAAGCTATTAGCACACCGTGCAAAGGTGTTCAAAGTGATTGCAAAGTTGTGCAAAGTCGTTCCAAAGCTGCTAGATGTATTTGTATATATGACCTAAGTTGTTGGCATATAGAAACGCGCAGTTGTAAAGTCAAAAAAAATTTAATAAAAGCCAGTTGAAAGCAGCACATAGATGTTCATGTGAGCTGAGTGTTAAATGTTAGAAAACAGCGTGCAAAGTTGGAAACAACGAAGGAAATATTGGCACAGTTGCTTGTATATTTAACCTAAGTCATTAACATGGCAACCCCGCAGTTAAATTTCAAAATACTAAGTAAATGTTTCGAGAATGTCTTATATATAAGTAGATTATCACAACAGTCAACCGAAAAATTGACAACAAACTGCTTACAAAGTTGTGAAAAGCGATTGCAAAGTTAGTAGTTTCAATCGGAATTGTTACCTGTGATATCATATTAACAAGTCCCATGATTAAAAGTTTGGAAATGTGAATAAATATTACGCCAATTGATGTAAAATTACCGTAGTGTTACTCCATGTATTCAGAGGTCATAGGTCAATTCTAGAATGTACTCGAGCAGGCCATATCGATTGAAAACACCCAAAAACATAAAATAGCCGCTAATTCGGCTTAATTCCAAATATAAACCGTGTAGCTGTGTTGTTAGGTGACCGATAAATGTTTAATGTAAAGCTCAATCGGGCGTGGTTAGTCGTTGCATGGGAGACTCCCTGTGTAAACAAGGTGTTACATTCATTTTTTTTCATCACAAACATTAAGAAAATATATAAGACAACGTTCCAGCATTTTTTGGTACTGTGATGTAAATCATTTATAGTGAAAAATCGTGTCATTTTTGTAACTTTCTAAACTAATGGAAAATTTTCAAATTCCTTCTAATCTTCAAGAACGAGTTGCTGATGCTGTTGGCACGTAGTCGGTTTTAAGCTATTAGCACACCGTGCAAAGGTGTTCAAAGTGATTGCAAAGTTGTGCAAAGTCGTTCCAAAGCTGCTAGATGTATTTGTATATATGACCTAAGTTGTTGGCATATAGAAACGCGCAGTTGTAAAGTCAAAAAAAATTTAATAAAAGCCAGTTGAAAGCAGCACATAGATGTTCATGTGAGCTGAGTGTTAAATGTTAGAAAACAGCGTGCAAAGTTGGAAACAACGAAGGAAATATTGGCACAGTTGCTTGTATATTTAACCTAAGTCATTAACATGGCAACCCCGCAGTTAAATTTCAAAATACTAAGTAAATGTTTCGAGAATGTCTTATATATAAGTAGATTATCACAACAGTCAACCGAAAAATTGACAACAAACTGCTTACAAAGTTGTGAAAAGCGATTGCAAAGTTAGTAGTTTCAATCGGAATTGTTACCTGTGATATCATATTAACAAGTCCCATGATTAAAAGTTTGGAAATGTGAATAAATATTACGCCAATTGATGTAAAATTACCGTAGTGTTACTCCATGTATTCAGAGGTCATAGGTCAATTCTAGAAGGTACTCGAGCAGGCCATATCGATTGAAAACACCCAAAAACATAAAATAGCCGCTAATTCGGCTTAATTTCAAATATAAACCGTGTAGCTGTGTTGTTAGGTGACCGATAAATGTTTAATGTAAAGCTCAATCGGGCGTGGTTAGTCGTTGCATGGGAGACTCCCTGCGTAAACAAGGTGTTGCATTCATTTTTTTTTCATCACAAACATTAAGAAAATATATAAGGCAACATTCCAGCATTTTTTGGTACTGTGATGTAAATCATTTATAGTGAAAAATCGTGTCATTTTTGTAACTTTCTAAACTAATGGAAAATTTTCAAATTCCTTCTAATCTTCAAGAACGAGTTGCTGATGCTGTCGGCACGTAGTCGGTTTTAAGCTATTAGCACACCGTGCAAAGGTGTTCAAAGTGATTGCAAAGTTGTGCAAAGTCGTTCCAAAGCTGCTAGATGTATTTGTATATATGACCTAAGTTGTTGGCATATAGAAACGCGCAGTTGTAAAGTCAAAAAAAATTTAATAAAAGCCAGTTGAAAGCAGCACATAGATGTTCATGTGAGCTGAGTGTTAAATGTTAGAAAACAGCGTGCAAAGTTGGAAACAACGAAGGAAATGTTGGCACAGTTGCTTGTATATTTAACCTAAGTCATTAACATGGCAACCCCGCAGTTAAATTTCAAAATACTAAGTAAATGTTCCGAGAATGTCTTATATATAAGTAGATTATCACAACAGTCAACCGAAAAATTGACAACAAACTGCTTACAAAGTTGTGAAAAGCGATTGCAAAGTTAGTAGTTTCAATCGGAATTGTTAACTGTGATATCATATTAACAAGTCCCATGATTACAAGTTTGGAAATGTGAATAAATATTACCCCAATTGATGTAAAATTACCGTAGTGTTACTCCATGTATTCAGAGGTCATAGGTCAATTCTAGAAGGTACTCGAGCAGGCCATATCGATTGAAAACACCCAAAAACATAAAATAGCCGCTAATTCGGCTTAATTTCAAATATAAACCATGTAGCTGTGTTGTTAGGTGACCGATAAATGTTTAATGTAAAGCTCAATCGGGCGTGGTTAGTCGTTGCATGGGAGACTCCCTGCGTAAACGAGGTGTTGCATTCATTTTTTTTTTATCACAAACATTAAGAAAATATATAAGACAACGTTCCAACATTTTTTGGTACTGTGATGTAAATCATTTATAGTGAAAAATCGTGTCATTTTTGTAACTTTCTAAACTAATGGAAAATTTTCAAATTCCTTCTAATCTTCAAGAACGAGTTGCTGATGCTGTCGGCACGCAGTCAGTTTGCACACCGTGCAAAGGTGTTCAAAGTGAATGCAAAGTTGTGCAAAGTCGTTCCAAAGCTGCTAGATGTATTTGTATATATGACCTAAGTTGTTGGCATATATAAACGCGCAGTTGTAAAGTCAAAAATTATTAATAAACGGCAGTTGAAAGCAGCACATAGATGTTCATGTGAGCTAAGTGTAAAATGTTAGAAAACAGCGTGCAAAGTTGGAAAAAACGAAGGAAATGTTGGCACAGTTGCTTGTATAGTTAACCTAAGACATTAACATGGCAACCCCGCAGTTAAATTTCAAAATACTAAGTAAATGTTCCGAGAATGTCTTATATATAAGCAGATTATCACAACAGTCAACCGAAAAATTGACAACAAACTGCTTACAAAGTTGTGAAAAGCGATTGCAAAGTTAGTAGTTCCAATAGGAATTGTTACCTGTGATATCATATTAACAAGTCCCATAATTAAAAGTTCGGAAATGTGAATAAATATTACGCCAATTGATGTTAAATTACCGTAGTGTTACTCCATGTATTCAGAGGTCATAGGTCAATTCTAGAAGGTACTGGAGCAGGCCATATCGATTGAAAACACTCAAAAACATAAAATAGCCGCTAATTCGGCTTAATTTCAAATATAAACCATGTAGCTGTGTTGTTAGGTGACCGATAAATGTTTAATGTAAAGCTCAATCGGGCGTGGTTAGTCGTTGCATGGGAGACTCCCTGCGTAAACAAGGTGTTGCATTCATTTTTTTTTTCATCACAAACATTAAGAAAATATATAAGACAACGTTCCAGCATTTTTTGGTACTGTGATGTAAATCATTTATAGTGAAAAATCGTGTCATTTTTGTAACTTTCTAAACTAATGGAAAATTTTCAAATTCCTTCTAATCTTCAAGAACGAGTTGCTGATGCTGTCGGCACGTAGTCGGTTTGAAGCTATTAGCACACCGTGCAAAGGTGATCAAAGTGAATGCAAAGTTGTGCAAAGTCGTTCCAAAGCTGCTAGATGTATTTGTATATATGACCTAAGTTGTTGGCATATAGAAACGCGCAGTTGTAAAGTCAAAAAAAAATAATAAAAGCCAGTTGAAAGCAGCACATAGATGCTCATGTGAGCTGAGTGTAAAATGTTAGAAAACAGCGTGCAAAGTTGGAAAAAACGAAGGAAATGTTGGCACAGTTGCTTGTATATTTAACCTAAGTCATTAACATGGCAACCCCGCATTTAAATTTCAAAATACTAAGTAAATGTTCCGAGAATGTCTTATATATAAGCAGATTATCACAACAGTCAACCGAAAAATTTACAACAAACTGCTTACAAAGTTGTGAAAAGCGATTGCAAAGTTAGTAGTTTCAATCGGAATTGTTACCTGTGATATCATATTAACAAGTCCCACGATTAAAAGTTCGGAAATGTGAATAAATATTACGCCAATTGATGTTAAATTACCGTAGTGTTACTCCATGTATTCAGAGGTCATAGGTCAATTCTAGAAGGTACTGGAGCAGGCCATATCGATTGAAAACACCCAAAAACATAAAATAGTCGCTAATTCGGAGTAATTTCAAATATAAACCATGTAGCTGTGTTGTTAGGTGACCGATAAATGTTTAATGTAAAGCTCAATCGGGCGTGGTTAGTCGTTGCATGGGAGACTCCCTGCGTAAACAAGGTGTTGCATTCATTTTTTTTTCATCAAAAACATTAAGAAAATATATAAGACAACGTTCCAGCATTTTTTGGTACTGTGATGTAAATCTCTTATAGTGAAAAATCGTGTCATTTTTGTAACTTTCTAAACTAATGGAAAATTTTCAAATTCCTTCTAATCTTCAAGAACGAGTTGCTGATGCTGTCGGCACGTAGTCGGTTTTAAGCTATTAGCACACCGTGCAAAGGTGTTCAAAGTGAATGCAAAGTTGTGCAAAGTCGTTCCAAAGCTGCTAGATGTATTTGTATATATGACCTAAGTTGTTGGCATATAGAAACGCGCAGTTGTAAAGTCAAAAAAAAATAATAAAAGCCAGTTGAAAGCAGCACATAGATGCTCATGTGAGCTGAGTGTAAAATGTTAGAAAACAGCGTGCAAAGTTGGAAAAAACGAAGGAAATGTTGGCACAGTTGCTTGTATATTTAACCTAAGTCATTAACATGGCAACCCCGCATTTAAATTTCAAAATACTAAGTAAATGTTCCGAGAATGTCTTATATATAAGCAGATTATCACAACAGTCAACCGAAAAATTGACAACAAACTGCTTACAAAGTTGTGAAAAGCGATTGCAAAGTTAGTAGTTTCAATCGGAATTGTTACCTGTGATATCATATTAACAAGTCCCACGATTAAAAGTTCGGAAATGTGAATAAATATTACGCCAATTGATGTTAAATTACCGTAGTGTTACTCCATGTATTCAGAGGTCATAGGTCAATTCTAGAAGGTACTGGAGCAGGCCATATCGATTGAAAACACCCAAAAACATAAAATAGTCGCTAATTCGGAGTAATTTCAAATATAAACCATGTAGCTGTGTTGTTAGGTGACCGATAAATGTTTAATGTAAAGCTCAATCGGGCGTGGTTAGTCGTTGCATGGGAGACTCCCTGCGTAAACAAGGTGTTGCATTCATTTTTTTTTCATCACAAACATTAAGAAAATATATAAGACAACGTTCCAGCATTTTTTGGTACTGTGATGTAAATCTCTTATAGTGAAAAATCGTGTCATTTTTGTAACTTTCTAAACTAATGGAAAATTTTCAAATTCCTTCTAATCTTCAAGAACGAGTTGCTGATGCTGTCGGCACGTAGTCGGTTTTAAGCTATTAGCACACCGTGCAAAGGTGTTCAAAGTGAATGCAAAGTTGTGCAAAGTCGTTCCAAAGCTGCTAGATGTATTTGTATATATGACCTAAGTTGTTGGCATATAGAAACGCGCAGTTGTAAAGTCAAAAAAAATTAATAAAAGCCAGTTGAAAGCAGCACATAGATGTTCATGTGAGCTGAGTGTAAAATGTTAGAAAACAGCGTGCAAAGTTGGAAAAAACGAAGGAAATGTTGGCACAGTTGCTTGTATATTTAACCTAAGTCATTAACATGGCAACCCCGCAGTTAAATTTCAAAATACTAAGTAAATGTTCCGAGAATGTCTTATATATAAGCAGATTATCACAACAGTCAACCGAAAAATTGACAACAAACTGCTTACAAAGTTGTGAAAAGCGATTGCAAAGTTAGTAGTTTCAATCGGAATTGTTACCTGTGATATCATATTAACAAGTCCCATGATTAAAAGTTTGGAAATGTGAATAAATATTACGCCAATTGATGTAAAATTGCCGTAGTGTTACTCCATGTATTCAGAGGTCATAGGTCAATTCTAGAAGGTACTCGAGCAGGCCATATCGATTGAAAACACCCAAAAACATAAAATAGCCGCTAATTCGGCTAAATTTCAAATATAAACCATGTACCTGTGTTGTTAGTTTACCGATAAATGTTTAATGTAAAGCTCAATCGGGCGTGGTTAGTCGTTGCATGGGAGACTCCCTGCGTAAACAAGGTGTTGCATTCATTTTTTTTATCACAAACATTAAGAAAATATATAAGACAACGTTCCAGCATTTTTTGGTACTGTGATGTAAATCATTTATAGTGAAAAATCGTGTCATTTTTGTAACTTTCTAAACTAATGGAAAATTTTCAAATTCCTTCTAATCTTCAAGAACGAGTTGCTGATGCTGTTGGCACGTAGTCGGTTTTAAGCTATTAGCACACCGTGCAAAGGTGTTCAAAGTGAATGCAAAGTTGTGCAAAGTCGTTCCAAAGCTGCTAGATGTATTTGTATATATGACCTAAGTTGTTGGCATATAGAAACGCGCAGTTGTAAAGTCAAAAATTATTAATAAACGGCAGTTGAAAGCAGCACATAGATGTTCATGTGAGCTAAGTGTAAAATGTTAGAAAACAGCGTGCAAAGTTGGAAAAAACGGAGGAAATGTTGGCACAGTTGCTTGTATAGTTAACCTAAGACATTAACATGGCAAACCCGCAGTTAAATTTCAAAATACTAAGTAAATGTTCCGAGAATGTCTTATATATAAGCAGATTATCACAACAGTCAACCGAAAAATTGACAACAAACTGCTTACAAAGTTGTGAAAAACGATTGCAAAGTTAGTAGTTCCAATAGGAATTGTTACCTGTGATATCATATTAACAAGTCCCATAATTAAAAGTTCGGAAATGTGAATAAATATTACGCCAATTGATGTTAAATTACCGTAGTGTTACTCCATGTATTCAGAGGTCATAGGTCAATTCTAGAAGGTACTGGAGCAGGCCATATCGATTGAAAACACCCAAAAACATAAAATAGCCGCTAATTCGGCTTAATTTCAAATATAAACCATGTATCTGTGTTGTTAGGTTACCGATAAATGTTTAATGTAAAGCTCAATCGGGCGTGGTTAGTCGTTGCATGGGAGACTCCCTGCGTAAACAAGGTGTTGCATTCATTTTTTTTTCATCACAAACATTAAGAAAATATATAAGACAACGTTCCAGCGTTTTTTGGTACTGTGATGTAAATCATTTATAGTGAAAAATCGTGTCATTTTTGTAACTTTCTAAACTAATGGAAAATTTTCAAATTCCTTCTAATCTTCAAGAACGAGTTGCTGATGCTGTCGGCACGTAGTCGGTTTTAAGCTATTAGCACACCGTGCAAAGGTGTTCAAAGTGAATGCAAAGTTGTGCAAAGTCGTTCCAAAGCTGCTAGATGTATTTGTATATATGACCTAAGTTGTTGGCATATAGAAACGCGCAGTTGTAAAGCCAAAAAAAATTAATCAAAGCCAGTTGAAAGCAGCACATAGATGTTCATGTGAGCTGAGTGTAAAATGTTAGAAAACAGCGTGCAAAGTTGGAAAAAACGAAGGAAATGTTGGCACAGTTGCTTGTATATTTAACCTAAGTCATTAACATGGCAACCCCGCAGTTAAATTTCAAAATACTAAGTAAATGTTCCGAGAATGTCTTATATATAAGCAGATTATCACAACAGTCACCCGAAAAATTGACAACAAACTGCTTACAAAGTTGTGAAAAGCGATTGCAAAGTTAGTAGTTTCAATCGGAATTGTTACCTGTGATATCATATTAACAAGTCCCATGATTAAAAGTTTGGAAATGTGAATAAATATTACGCCAATTGATGTAAAATTACCGTAGTGTTACTCCATGTATTCAGAGGTCATAGGTCAATTCTAGAAGGTACTCGAGCAGGCCATATCGATTGAAAACACCCAAAAACATAAAATAGCCGCTAATTCGTCTTAATTTCAAATATAAACCATGTAGCTTTGTTGTTAGATGACCGATAAATGTTTAATGTAAAGCTCAATCGGGCGTGGTTAGTCGTTGCCTGGGAGACTCCCTGCGTAAACAAGGTGTTGCATTCATTTTTTTTTCATCACAAACATTAAGAAAATATATAAGACAACGTTCCAGCATTTTTTGGTACTGTGATGTAAATCATTTATAGTGAAAAATCGTGTCATTTTTGTAACTTTCTAAACTAATGGAAAATTTTCAAATTCCTTCTAATCTTCAAGAACGAGTTGCTGATGCTGTCGGCACGTAGTCGGTTTGAAGCTATTAGCACACCGTGCAAAGGTGTTCAAAGTGAATGCAAAGTTGTGCAAAGTCGTTCCAAAGCTGCTAGATGTATTTGTATATATGACCTTAGTTGTTGGCATATAGAAACGCGCAGTTGTAAAGTCAAAAAAAAATTAATAAAAGCCAGTTGAAAGCAGCACATAGATGTTCATGTGAGCTGAGTGTTATTTGTTAGAAAACAGCGTGCAAAGTTGGAAAAAACGAAGGAAATGTTGGCACAGTTGCTTGTATATTTAACCTAAGTCATTAACATGGCAACCCCGCAGTTAAATTTCAAAATACTAAGTAAATGTTCCGAGAATGTCTTATATATAAGCAGATTATCACAACAGTCAACCGAAAAATTGACAACAAACTGCTTACAAAGTTGTGAAAAGCGATTGCAAAGTTAGTAGTTTCAATCGGAATTGTTACCTGTGATATCATATTAACAAGTCCCATGATTAAAAGTTTGGAAATGTGAATAAATATTACGCCAATTGATGTAAAATTACCGTAGTGTTACTCCATGTATTCAGAGGTCATAGGTCAATTCTAGAAGGTACTCGAGCAGGCCATATCGATTGAAAACATCCAAAAACATAAAATAGCCGCTAATTCGGCTTAATTTCAAATATAAACCATGTAGCTGTGTTGTTAGGTTACCGATAAATGTTTAATGTAACGCTCAATCGGGCGTGGTTAGTCGTTGCATGGGAGACTCACTGCGTAAACAAGGTGTTGCATTCATTTTTGTTCATCACAAACATTAAGAAAATATATAAGACAACGTTCCAGCATTTTTTGGTACTGTGATGTAAATCATTTATAGTGAAAAATCGTGTCATTTTTGTAACTTTCTAAACTAATGGAAAATTTTCAAATTCCTTCTAATCTTCAAGAACGAGTTGCTGATGCTGTCGGCACGTAGTCGGTTTGAAGCTATTAGCACACCGTGCAAAGGTGTTCAAAGTGAATGCAAAGTTGTGCAAAGTCGTTCCAAAGCTGCTAGATGTATTTGTATATATGACCTTAGTTGTTGGCATATAGAAACGCGCAGTTGTAAAGTCAAAAAAAAATTAATAAAAGCCAGTTGAAAGCAGCACATAGATGTTCATGTGAGCTGAGTGTTATATGTTAGAAAACAGCGTGCAAAGTTGGAAAAAACGAAGGAAATGTTGGCACAGTTGCTTGTATATTTAACCTAAGTCATTAACATGGCAACCCCGCAGTTAAATTTCAAAATACTAAGTAAATGTTCCGAGAATGTCTTATATATAAGCAGATTATCACAACAGTCAACCGAAAAATTGACAACAAACTGCTTACAAAGTTGTGAAAAGCGATTGCAAAGTTAGTAGTTTCAATCGGAATTGTTACCTGTGATATCATATTAACAAGTCCCATGATTAAAAGTTTGGAAATGTGAATAAATATTACGCCAATTGATGTAAAATTACCGTAGTGTTACTCCATGTATTCAGAGGTCATAGGTCAATTCTAGAAGGTACTCGAGCAGGCCATATCGATTGAAAACACCCAAAAACATAAAATAGCCGCTAATTCGGCTTAATTTCAAATATAAACCATGTAGCTGTGTTGTTAGGTTACCGATAAATGTTTAATGTAACGCTCAATCGGGCGTGGTTAGTCGTTGCATGGGAGACTCACTGCGTAAACAAGGTGTTGCATTCATTTTTGTTCATCACAAACATTAAGAAAATATATAAGACAACGTTCCAGCATTTTTTGGTACTGTGATGTAAATCATTTATAGTGAAAAATCGTGTCATTTTTGTAACTTTCTAAACTAATGGAAAATTTTCAAATTCCTTCTAATCTTCAAGAACGAGTTGCTGATGCTGTCGGCACGTAGTCGGTTTTAAGCTATTAGCACACCGTGCAAAGGTGTTCAAAGTGAATGCAAAGTTGTGCAAAGTCGTTCCAAAGCTGCTAGATGTATTTGTATATATGACCTAAGTTGTTGGCATATAGAAACGCGCAGTTGTAAAGTCAAAAAAAATTAATAAAAGCCAGTTGAAAGCAGCACATAGATGTTCATGTGAGCTGAGTGTAAAATGTTAGAAAACAGCGTGCAAAGTTGGAAAAAACGAAGGAAATGTTGGCACAGTTGCTTGTATATTTAACCTAAGTCATTAACATGGCAACCCCGCAGTTAAATTTCAAAATACTAAGTAAATGTTCCGAGAATGTCTTATATATAAGCAGATTATCACAACAGTCAACCGAAAAATTGACAACAAACTGCTTACAAAGTTGTGAAAAGCGATTGCAAAGTTAGTAGTTTCAATCGGAATTGTTACCTGTGATATCATATTAACAAGTCCCATGATTAAAAGTTTGGAAATGTGAAGAAATATTACGCCAATTGATGTTAAATTACCGTAGTGTTACTCCATGTATTCAGAGGTCATAGGTCAATTCTAGAAGGTACTCGAGCAGGCCATATCGATTGAAAACACCCAAAAACATAAAATAGCCGCTAATTCGGCTTAATTTCAAATATAAACCATGTAGCTGTGTTGTTAGGTTACCGATAAATGTTTAATGTAAAGCTCAATCGGGCGTGGTTAGTCGTTGCATGGGAGACTCACTGCGTAAACAAGGTGTTGCATTCATTTTTGTTCATCACAAACATTAAGAAAATATATAAGACAACGTTCCAGCATTTTTTGGTACTGTGATGTAAATCATTTATAGTGAAAAATCGTGTCATTTTTGTAACTTTCTAAACTAATGGAAAATTTTCAAATTCCTTCTAATCTTCAAGAACGAGTTGCTGATGCTGTCGGCACGTAGTCGGTTTTAAGCTATTAGCACACCGTGCAAAGGTGTTCAAAGTGAATGCAAAGTTGTGCAAAGTCGTTCCAAAGCTGCTAGATGTATTTGTATATATGACCTAAGTTGTTGGCATATAGAAACGCGCAGTTGTAAAGTCAAAAAAAATTAATAAAAGCCAGTTGAAAGCAGCACATAGATGTTCATGTGAGCTGAGTGTAAAATGTTAGAAAACAGCGTGCAAAGTTGGAAAAAACGAAGGAAATGTTGGCACAGTTGCTTGTATATTTAACCTAAGTCATTAACATGGCAACCCCGCAGTTAAATTTCAAAATACTAAGTAAATGTTCCGAGAATGTCTTATATATAAGCAGATTATCACAACAGTCAACCGAAAAATTGACAACAAACTGCTTACAAAGTTGTGAAAAGCGATTGCAAAGTTAGTAGTTTCAATCGGAATTGTTACCTGTGATATCATATTAACAAGTCCCATGATTAAAAGTTTGGAAATGTGAAGAAATATTACGCCAATTGATGTTAAATTACCGTAGTGTTACTCCATGTATTCAGAGGTCATAGGTCAATTCTAGAAGGTACGTGAGCAGGCCATATCGATTGAAAACACCCAAAAACATAAAATGGCCGCTAATTCAACTTAATTTCAAATATAAACCATGTATCTGTGTTGTTAGGTGACCGATAAATGTTTAATGTAAAGCTCAATCGGGCGTGGTTAGTCGTTGCATGGGAGACTCCCTGCGTAAACATGGTGTTGTATTCATTTTTTTTTCATCACAAACATTAAGAAAATATATAAGACAACGTTCCAGCATTTTTTGGTACTGTGATGTAAATCATTTATAGTGAAAAATCGTGTCATTTTTGTAACTTTCTAAACTAATGGAAAATTTTCAAATTCCTTCTAATCTTCAAGAACGAGTTGCTGATGCTGTCGGCACGTAGTCGGTTTGAAGCTATTAGCACACCGTGCAAAGGTGTTCAAAGTGAATGCAAAGTTGTGCAAAGTCGTTCCAAAGCTGCTAGATGTATTTGTATATATGACCTTAGTTGTTGGCATATAGAAACGCGCAGTTGTAAAGTCAAAAAAAAATTAATAAAAGCCAGTTGAAAGCAGCACATAGATGTTCATGTGAGCTGAGTGTTAAATGTTAGAAAACAGCGTGCAAAGTTGGAAAAAACGAAGGAAATGTTGGCACAGTTGCTTGTATATTTAACCTAAGTCATTAACATGGCAACCCCGCAGTTAAATTTCAAAATACTAAGTAAATGTTCCGAGAATGTCTTATATATAAGCAGATTATCACAACAGTCAACCGAAAAATTGACAACAAACTGCTTACAAAGTTGTGAAAAGCGATTGCAAAGTTAGTAGTTTCAATCGGAATTGTTACCTGTGATATCATATTAACAAGTCCCATGATTAAAAGTTTGGAAATGTGAATAAATATTACGCCAATTGATGTAAAATTACCGTAGTGTTACTCCATGTATTCAGAGGTCATAGGTCAATTCTAGAAGGTACTCGAGCAGGCCATATCGATTGAAAACACCCAAAAACATAAAATAGCCGCTAATTCGGCTTAATTTCAAATATAAACCATGTAGCTGTGTTGTTAGGTTACCGATAAATGTTTAATGTAAAGCTCAATCGGGCGTGGTTAGTCGTTGCATGGGAGACTCCCTGCGTAAACAAGGTGTTGCATTCATTTTTTTTTCATCACAAACATTAAGAAAATATATAAGACAACGTTCCAGCATTTTTTGGTACTGTGATGTAAATCATTTATAGTGAAAAATCGTGTCATTTTTGTAACTTTCTAAACTAATGGAAAATTTTCAAATTCCTTCTAATCTTCAAGAACGAGTTGCTGATGCTGTCGGCACGTAGTCGGTTTTAAGCTATTAGCACACCGTGCAAAGGTGTTCAAAGTGAATGCAAAGTTGTGCAAAGTCGTTCCAAAGCTGCTAGATGTATTTGTATATATGACCTAAGTTGTTGGCATATAGAAACGCGCAGTTGTAAAGTCAAAAAAAATTAATAAAAGCCAGTTGAAAGCAGCACATAGATGTTCATGTGAGCTGAGTGTAAAATGTTAGAAAACAGCGTGCAAAGTTGGAAAAAACGAAGGAAATGTTGGCACAGTTGCTTGTATATTTAACCTAAGTCATTAACATGGCAACCCCGCAGTTAAATTTCAAAATACTAAGTAAATGTTCCGAGAATGTCTTATATATAAGCTGATTATCACAACAGTCACCCGAAAAATTGACAACAAACTGCTTACAAAGTTGTGAAAAGCGATTGCAAAGTTAGTAGTTTCAATCGGAATTTTTACCTGTGATATCATATTAACAAGTCCCATGATTAAAAGTTTGGAAATGTGAATAAATATTACGCCAATTGATGTAAAATTACCGTAGTGTTACTCCATGTATTCAGAGGTCATAGGTCAATTCTAGAAGGTACTCGAGCAGGCCATATCGATTGAAAACACCCAAAAACATAAAATAGCCGCTAATTCGGCTTAATTTCAAATATAAACCATGTAGCTGTGTTGTTAGGTGACCGATAAATGTTTAATGTAAAGCTCAATCGGGCGTGGTTAGTCGTTGCCTGGGAGACTCCCTGCGTAAACAAGGTGTTGCATTCATTTTTTTTTTCATCACAAACATTAAGAAAATATATAAGACAACGTTCCAGCATTTTTTGGTACTGTGATGTAAATCATTTATAGTGAAAAATCGTGTCATTTTTGTAACTTTCTAAACTAATGGAAAATTTTCAAATTCCTTCTAATCTTCAAGAACGAGTTGCTGATGCTGTCGGCACGTAGTCGGTTTGAAGCTATTAGCACACCGTGCAAAGGTGTTCAAAGTGAATGCAAAGTTGTGCAAAGTCGTTCCAAAGCTGCTAGATGTATTTGTATATATGACCTTAGTTGTTGGCATATAGAAACGCGCAGTTGTAAAGTCAAAAAAAAATTAATAAAAGCCAGTTGAAAGCAGCACATAGATGTTCATGTGAGCTGAGTGTTAAATGTTAGAAAACAGCGTGCAAAGTTGGAAAAAACGAAGGAAATGTTGGCACAGTTGCTTGTATATTTAACCTAAGTCATTAACATGGCAACCCCGCAGTTAAATTTCAAAATACTAAGTAAATGTTCCGAGAATGTCTTATATATAAGCAGATTATCACAACAGTCAACCGAAAAATTGACAACAAACTGCTTACAAAGTTGTGAAAAGCGATTGCAAAGTTAGTAGTTTCAATCGGAATTGTTACCTGTGATATCATATTAACAAGTCCCATGATTAAAAGTTTGGAAATGTGAATAAATATTACGCCAATTGATGTAAAATTACCGTAGTGTTACTCCATGTATTCAGAGGTCATAGGTCAATTCTAGAAGGTACTCGAGCAGGCCATATCGATTGAAAACACCCAAAAACATAAAATAGCCGCTAATTCGGCTTAATTTCAAATATAAACCATGTAGCTGTGTTGTTAGGTTACCGATAAATGTTTAATGTAAAGCTCAATCGGGCGTGGTTAGTCGTTGCATGGGAGACTCCCTGCGTAAACAAGGTGTTGCATTCATTTTTTTTCATCACAAACATTAAGAAAATATATAAGACAACGTTCCAGCATTTTTTGGTACTGTGATGTAAATCATTTATAGTGAAAAATCGTGTCATTTTTGTAACTTTCTAAACTAATGGAAAATTTTCAAATTCCTTCTAATCTTCAAGAACGAGTTGCTGATGCTGTCGGCACGTAGTCGGTTTTAAGCTATTAGCACACCGTGCAAAGGTGTTCAAAGTGAATGCAAAGTTGTGCAAAGTCGTTCCAAAGCTGCTAGATGTATTTGTATATATGACCTAAGTTGTTGGCATATAGAAACGCGCAGTTGTAAAGTCAAAAAAAATTAATAAAAGCCAGTTGAAAGCAGCACATAGATGTTCATGTGAGCTGAGTGTAAAATGTTAGAAAACAGCGTGCAAAGTTGGAAAAAACGAAGGAAATGTTGGCACAGTTGCTTGTATATTTAACCTAAGTCATTAACATGGCAACCCCGCAGTTAAATTTCAAAATACTAAATAAATGTTCCGAGAATGTCTTATATATAAGCAGATTATCACAACAGTCACCCGAAAAATTGACAACAAACTGCTTACAAAGTTGTGAAAAGCGATTGCAAAGTTAGTAGTTTCAATCGGAATTGTTACCTGTGATATCATATTAACAAGTCCCATGATTAAAAGTTTGGAAATGTGAATAAATATTACGCCAATTGATGTAAAATTACCGTAGTGTTACTCCATGTATTCAGAGGTCATAGGTCAATTCTAGAAGGTACTCGAGCAGGCCATATCGATTGAAAACACCCAAAAACATAAAATAGCCGCTAATTCGGCTTAATTTCAAATATAAACCATGTAGCTGTGTTGTTAGGTGACCGATAAATGTTTAATGTAAAGCTCAATCGGGCGTGGTTAGTCGTTGCCTGGGAGACTCCCTGCGTAAACAAGGTGTTGCATTCATTTTTTTTTTCATCACAAACATTAAGAAAATATATAAGACAACGTTCCAGCATTTTTTGGTACTGTGATGTAAATCATTTATAGTGAAAAATCGTGTCATTTTTGTAACTTTCTAAACTAATGGAAAATTTTCAAATTCCTTCTAATCTTCAAGAACGAGTTGCTGATGCTGTCGGCACGTAGTCGGTTTGAAGCTATTAGCACACCGTGCAAAGGTGTTCAAAGTGAATGCAAAGTTGTGCAAAGTCGTTCCAAAGCTGCTAGATGTATTTGTATATATGACCTTAGTTGTTGGCATATAGAAACGCGCAGTTGTAAAGTCAAAAAAAATTAATAAAAGCCAGTTGAATGCAGCACATAGATGTTCATGTGAGCTGAGTGTTAAATGTTAGAAAACAGCGTGCAAAGTTGGAAAAAACGAAGGAAATGTTGGCACAGTTGCTTGTATATTTAACCTAAGTCATTAACATGGCAACCCCGCAGTTAAATTTCAAAATACTAAGTAAATGTTCCGAGAATGTCTTATATATAAGCAGATTATCACAACAGTCAACCGAAAAATTGACAACAAACTGCTTACAAAGTTGTGAAAAGCGATTGCAAAGTTAGTAGTTTCAATCGGAATTGTTACCTGTGATATCATATTAACAAGTCCCATGATTACAAGTTTGGAAATGTGAATAAATATTACGCCAATTGATGTAAAATTACCGTAGTGTTACTCCATGTATTCAGAGGTCATAGGTCAATTCTAGAAGGTACTCGAGCAGGCCATATCGATTGAAAACACCCAAAAACATAAAATAGCCGCTAATTCGGCTTAATTTCAAATATAAACCATGTAGCTGTGTTGTTAGGTTACCGATAAATATTTAATGTAAAGCTCAATCGGGCGTGGTTAGTCGTTGCATGGGAGACTCCCAGCGTAAACAAGGTGTTACATTCATTTTTTTTTCATCACAAACATTAAGAAAATATATAAGACAACGTTCCAGCATTTTTTGGTACTGTGATGTAAATTATTTATAGTGAAAAATCGTGTCATTTTTGTAACTTTCTAAACTAATGGAAAATTTTCAAATTCCTTCTAATCTTCAAGAACGAGTTGCTGATGCTGTCGGCACGTAGTCGGTTTTAAGCTATTAGCACACCGTGCAAAGGTGTTCAAAGTGAATGCAAAGTTGTGCAAAGTCGTTCCAAAGCTGCTAGATGTATTTGTATATATGACCTAAGTTGTTGGCATATAGAAACGCGCAGTTGTAAAGTCAAAAAAAATTAATAAAAGCCAGTTGAAAGCAGCACATAGATGTTCATGTGAGCTGAGTGTAAAATGTTAGAAAACAGCGTGCAAAGTTGGAAAAAACGAAGGAAATGTTGGCACAGTTGCTTGTACATTTAACCTAAGTCATTAACATGGCAACCCCGCAGTTAAATTTCAAAATACTAAGTAAATGTTCCGAGAATGTCTTATATATAAGCAGATTATCACAACAGTCAACCGAAAAATTGACAACAAACTGCTTACAAAGTTGTGAAAAGCGATTGCAAAGTTAGTAGTTTCAATCGGAATTGTTACCTGTGATATCATATTAACAAGTCCCATGATTAAAAGTTTGGAAATGTGAAGAAATATTACGCCAATTGATGTTAAATTACCGTAGTGTTACTCCATGTATTCAGAGGTCATAGGTCAATTCTAGAAGGTACGTGAGCAGGCTATATCGATTGAAAACACCCAAAAACATAAAATAGCCGCTAATTCAACTTAATGTCAAATATAAACCATGTATCTGTGTTGTTAGGTGACCGATAAATGTTTAATGTAAAGCTCAATCGGGCGTGGTTAGTCGTTGCATGGGAGACTCCCTGCGTAAACATGGTGTTGTATTCATTTTTTTTTCATCACAAACATTAAGAAAATATATAAGACAACGTTCCAACATTTTTTGGTACTGTGATGTAAATCATTTATAGTGAAAAATCGTGTCATTTTTGTAACTTTCTAAACTAATGGAAAATTTTCAAATTCCTTCTAATCTTCAAGAACGAGTTGCTGATGCTGTCGGCACGTAGTCGGTTTGAAGCTATTAGCACACCGTGCAAAGGTGTTCAAAGTGAATGCAAAGTTGTGCAAAGTCGTTCCAAAGCTGCTAGATGTATTTGTATATATGACCTTAGTTGTTGGCATATAGAAACGCGCAGTTGTAAAGTCAAAAACAATTAATAAAAGCCAGTTGAAAGCAGCACATAGATGTTCATGTGAGCTGAGTGTTAAATGTTAGAAAACAGCGTGCAAAGTTGGAAAAAACGAAGGAAATGTTGGCACAGTTGCTTGTATATTTAACCTAAGTCATTAACATGGCAACCCCGCAGTTAAATTTCAAAATACTAAGTAAATGTTCCGAGAATGTCTTATCTATAAGCAGATTATCACAACAGTCAACCGAAAAATTGACAACAAACTGCTTACAAAGTTGTGAAAAGCGATTGCAAAGTTAGTAGTTTCAATCGGAATTGTTACCTGTGATATCATATTAACAAGTCCCATGATTAAAAGTTTGGAAATGTGAATAAATATTACGCCAATTGATGTAAAATTACCGTAGTGTTACTCCATGTATTCAGAGGTCATAGGTCAATTCTAGAAGGTACTCGAGCAGGCCATATCGATTGAAAACACCCAAAAACATAAAATAGCCGCTAATTCGGCTTAATTTCAAATATAAACCATGTAGCTGTGTTGTTAGGTGACCGATAAATGTTTAATGTAAAGCTCAATCGGGCGTGGTTAGTCGTTGCCTGGGAGACTCCCTGCGTAAACAAGGTGTTGCATTCATTTTTTTTTTTCATCACAAACATTAAGAAAATATATAAGACAACGTTCCAGCATTTTTTGGTACTGTGATGTAAATCATTTATAGTGAAAAATCGTGTCATTTTTGTAACTTTCTAAACTAATGGAAAATTTTCAAATTCCTTCTAATCTTCAAGAACGAGTTGCTGATGCTGTCGGCACGTAGTCGGTTTGAAGCTATTAGCACACCGTGCAAAGGTGTTCAAAGTGAATGCAAAGTTGTGCAAAGTCGTTCCAAAGCTGCTAGATGTATTTGTATATATGACCTTAGTTGTTGGCATATAGAAACGCGCAGTTGTAAAGTCAAAAAAAATTAATAAAAGCCAGTTGAAAGCAGCACATAGATGTTCATGTGAGCTGAGTGTTAAATGTTAGAAAACAGCGTGCAAAGTTGGAAAAAACGAAGGAAATGTTGGCACAGTTGCTTGTATATTTAACCTAAGTCATTAACATGGCAACCCCGCAGTTAAATTTCAAAATACTAAGTAAATGTTCCGAGAATGTCTTATATATAAGCAGATTATCACAACAGTCAACCGAAAAATTGACAACAAACTGCTTACAAAGTTGTGAAAAGCGATTGCAAAGTTAGTAGTTTCAATCGGAATTGTTACCTGTGATATCATATTAACAATTCCCATGATTAAAAGTTTGGAAATGTGAATAAATATTACGCCAATTGATGTAAAATTACCGTAGTGTTACTCCATGTATTCAGAGGTCATAGGTCAATTCTAGAAGGTACTCGAGCAGGCCATATCGATTGAAAACACCCAAAAACATAAAATAGCCGCTAATTCGGCTTAATTTCAAATATAAACCATGTAGCTGTGTTGTTAGGTTACCGATAAATGTTTAATGTAAAGCTCAATCGGGCGTGGTTAGTCGTTGCATGGGAGACTCCCTGCGTAAACAAGGTGTTGTATTCATTTTTTTTTCATCACAAACATTAAGAAAATATATAAGACAACGTTCCAACATTTTTTGGAACTGTGATGTAAATCATTTATAGTGAAAAATCGTGTCATTTTTGTAACTTTCTAAACTAATGGAAAATTTTCAAATTCCTTCTAATCTTCAAGAACGAGTTGCTGATGCTGTCGGCACGTAGTCGGTTTGAAGCTATTAGCACACCGTGCAAAGGTGTTCAAAGTGAATGCAAAGTTGTGCAAAGTCGTTCCAAAGCTGCTAGATGTATTTGTATATATGACCTAAGTTGTTGGCATATAGAAACGCGCAGTTGTAAAGTCAAAAAAAATTAATAAAAGCCAGTTGAAAGCAGCACATAGATGTTCATGTGAGCCGAGTGTAAAATGTTAGAAAACAGCGTGCAAAGTTGGAAAAAACGAAGGAAATGTTGGCACAGTTGCTTGTATATTTAACCTAAGTCATTAACATGGCAACCCCGCAGTTAAATTTCAAAATACTAAGTAAATGTTCCGAGAATGTCTTATATATTAGCAGATTATCACAACAGTCACCCGAAAAATTGACAACAAACTGCTTACAAAGTTGTGAAAAGCGATTGCAAAGTTAGTAGTTTCAATCGGAATTGTTACCTGTGATATCATATTAACAAGTCCCGTGATTAAAAGTTTGGAAATGTGAATAAATATTACGCCAATTGATGTAAAATTACCGTAGTGTTACTCCATGTATTCAGAGGTCATAGGTCAATTCTAGAAGGTACTCGAGCAGGCCATATCGATTGAAAACACCCAAAAACATAAAATAGCCGCTAATTCGGCTTAATTTCAAATATAAACCATGTAGCTGTGTTGTTAGGTGACCGATAAATGTTTAATGTAAAGCTCAATCGGGCGTGGTTAGTCGTTGCCTGGGAGACTCCCTGCGTAAACAAGGTGTTGCATTCATTTTTTTTTTCATCACAAACATTAAGAAAATATATAAGACAACGTTCCAGCATTTTTTGGTACTGTGATGTAAATCATTTATAGTGAAAAATCGTGTCATTTGTGTAACTTTCTAAACTAATGGAAAATTTTCAAATTCCTTCTAATCTTCAAGAACGAGTTGCTGATGCTGTCGGCACGTAGTCGGTTTGAAGCTATTAGCACACCGTGCAAAGGTGTTCAAAGTGAATGCAAAGTTGTGCAAAGTCGTTCCAAAGCTGCTAGATGTATTTGTATATATGACCTTAGTTGTTGGCATATAGAAACGCGCAGTTGTAAAGTCAAAAAAAATTAATAAAAGCCAGTTGAAAGCAGCACATAGATGTTCATGTGAGCTGAGTGTTAAATGTTAGAAAACAGCGTGCAAAGTTGGAAAAAACGAAGGAAATGTTGGCACAGTTGCTTGTATATTTAACCTAAGTCATTAACATGGCAACC
The DNA here is from genome assembly GCF_978046115.1 of Saccoglossus kowalevskii. Lineage (NCBI taxonomy): Eukaryota > Metazoa > Hemichordata > Enteropneusta > Harrimaniidae > Saccoglossus > Saccoglossus kowalevskii. The sequence goes on from NC_140657.1 coordinate 11,110,657, forward strand.
CCGCAGTTAAATTTCAAAATACTAAGTAAATGTTCCGAGAATGTCTTATATATAAGCAGATTATCACAACAGTCAACCGAAAAATTGACAACAAACTGCTTACAAAGTTGTGAAAAGCGATTGCAAAGTTAGTAGTTTCAATCGGAATTGTTACCTGTGATATCATATTAACAAGTCCCATGATTAAAAGTTTGGAAATGTGAATAAATATTACGCCAATTGATGTAAAATTACCGTAGTGTTACTCCATGTATTCAGAGGTCATAGGTCAATTCTAGAAGGTACTCGAGCAGGCCATATCGATTGAAAACACCCAAAAACATAAAATAGCCGCTAATTCGGCTTAATTTCAAATATAAACCATGTAGCTGTGTTGTTAGGTTACCGATAAATGTTTAATGTAAAGCTCAATCGGGCGTGGTTAGTCGTTGCATGGGAGACTCCCTGCGTAAACAAGGTGTTGTATTCATTTTTTTTTCATCACAAACATTAAGAAAATATATAAGACAACGTTCCAACATTTTTTGGAACTGTGATGTAAATCATTTATAGTGAAAAATCGTGTCATTTTTGTAACTTTCTAAACTAATGGAAAATTTTCAAATTCCTTCTAATCTTCAAGAACGAGTTGCTGATGCTGTCGGCACGTAGTCGGTTTGAAGCTATTAGCACACCGTGCAAAGGTGTTCAAAGTGAATGCAAAGTTGTGCAAAGTCGTTCCAAAGCTGCTAGATGTATTTGTATATATGACCTAAGTTGTTGGCATATAGAAACGCGCAGTTGTAAAGTCAAAAAAAATTAATAAAAGCCAGTTGAAAGCAGCACATAGATGTTCATGTGAGCTGAGTGTAAAATGTTAGAAAACAGCGTGCAAAGTTGGAAAAAACGAAGGAAATGTTGGCACAGTTGCTTGTATATTTAACCTAAGTCATTAACATGGCAACCCCGCAGTTAAATTTCAAAATACTAAGTAAATGTTCCGAGAATGTCTTATATATTAGCAGATTATCACAACAGTCACCCGAAAAATTGACAACAAACTGCTTACAAAGTTGTGAAAAGCGATTGCAAAGTTAGTAGTTTCAATCGGAATTGTTACCTGTGATATCATATTAACAAGTCCCATGATTAAAAGTTTGGAAATGTGAATAAATATTACGCCAATTGATGTAAAATTACCGTAGTGTTACTCCATGTATTCAGAGGTCATAGGTCAATTCTAGAAGGTACTCGAGCAGGCCATATCGATTGAAAACACCCAAAAACATAAAATAGCCGCTAATTCGGCTTAATTTCAAATATAAACCATGTAGCTGTGTTGTTAGGTGACCGATAAATGTTTAATGTAAAGCTCAATCGGGCGTGGTTAGTCGTTGCCTGGGAGACTCCCTGCGTAAACAAGGTGTTGCATTCATTTTTTTTTTCATCACAAACATTAAGAAAATATATAAGACAACGTTCCAGCATTTTTTGGTACTGTGATGTAAATCATTTATAGTGAAAAATCGTGTCATTTTTGTAACTTTCTAAACTAATGGAAAATTTTCAAATTCCTTCTAATCTTCAAGAACGAGTTGCTGATGCTGTCGGCACGTAGTCGGTTTGAAGCTATTAGCACACCGTGCAAAGGTGTTCAAAGTGAATGCAAAGTTGTGCAAAGTCGTTCCAAAGCTGCTAGATGTATTTGTATATATGACCTTAGTTGTTGGCATATAGAAACGCGCAGTTGTAAAGTCAAAAAAAATTAATAAAAGCCAGTTGAAAGCAGCACATAGATGTTCATGTGAGCTGAGTGTTAAATGTTAGAAAACAGCGTGCAAAGTTGGAAAAAACGAAGGAAATGTTGGCACAGTTGCTTGTATATTTAACCTAAGTCATTAACATGGCAACCCCGCAGTTAAATTTCAAAATACTAAGTAAATGTTCCGAGAATGTCTTATATATTAGCAGATTATCACAACAGTCACCCGAAAAATTGACAACAAACTGCTTACAAAGTTGTGAAAAGCGATTGCAAAGTTAGTAGTTTCAATCGGAATTGTTACCTGTGATATCATATTAACAAGTCCCATGATTAAAAGTTTGGAAATGTGAATAAATATTACGCCAATTGATGTAAAATTACCGTAGTGTTACTCCATGTATTCAGAGGTCATAGGTCAATTCTAGAAGGTACTCGAGCAGGCCATATCGATTGAAAACACCCAAAAACATAAAATAGCCGCTAATTCGGCTTAATTTCAAATATAAACCATGTAGCTGTGTTGTTAGGTGACCGATAAATGTTTAATGTAAAGCTCAATCGGGCGTGGTTAGTCGTTGCCTGGGAGACTCCCTGCGTAAACAAGGTGTTGCATTCATTTTTTTTTTTCATCACAAACATTAAGAAAATATATAAGACAACGTTCCAGCATTTTTTGGTACTGTGATGTAAATCATTTATAGTGAAAAATCGTGTCATTTTTGTAACTTTCTAAACTAATGGAAAATTTTCAAATTCCTTCTAATCTTCAAGAACGAGTTGCTGATGCTGTCGGCACGTAGTCGGTTTGAAGCTATTAGCACACCGTGCAAAGGTGTTCAAAGTGAATGCAAAGTTGTGCAAAGTCGTTCCAAAGCTGCTAGATGTATTTGTATATATGACCTTAGTTGTTGGCATATAGAAACGCGCAGTTGTAAAGTCAAAAAAAATTAATAAAAGCCAGTTGAAAGCAGCACATAGATGTTCATGTGAGCTGAGTGTTAAATGTTAGAAAACAGCGTGCAAAGTTGGAAAAAACGAAGGAAATGTTGGCACAGTTGCTTGTATATTTAACCTAAGTCATTAACATGGCAACCCCGCAGTTAAATTTCAAAATACTAAGTAAATGTTCCGAGAATGTCTTATATATAAGCAGATTATCACAACAGTCAACCGAAAAATTGACAACAAACTGCTTACAAAGTTGTGAAAAGCGATTGCAAAGTTAGTAGTTTCAATCGGAATTGTTACCTGTGATATCATATTAACAAGTCCCATGATTAAAAGTTTGGAAATGTGAATAAATATTACGCCAATTGATGTAAAATTACCGTAGTGTTACTCCATGTATTCAGAGGTCATAGGTCAATTCTAGAAGGTACTCGAGCAGGCCATATCGATTGAAAACACCCAAAAACATAAAATAGCCGCTAATTCGGCTTAATTTCAAATATAAACCATGTAGCTGTGTTGTTAGGTGACCGATAAATGTTTAATGTAAAGCTCAATCGGGCGTGGTTAGTCGTTGCCTGGGAGACTCCCTGCGTAAACAAGGTGTTGCATTCATTTTTTTTTTTCATCACAAACATTAAGAAAATATATAAGACAACGTTCCAGCATTTTTTGGTACTGTGATGTAAATCATTTATAGTGAAAAATCGTGTCATTTTTGTAACTTTCTAAACTAATGGAAAATTTTCAAATTCCTTCTAATCTTCAAGAACGAGTTGCTGATGCTGTCGGCACGTAGTCGGTTTGAAGCTATTAGCACACCGTGCAAAGGTGTTCAAAGTGAATGCAAAGTTGTGCAAAGTCGTTCCAAAGCTGCTAGATGTATTTGTATATATGACCTTAGTTGTTGGCATATAGAAACGCGCAGTTGTAAAGTCAAAAAAAATTAATAAAAGCCAGTTGAAAGCAGCACATAGATGTTCATGTGAGCTGAGTGTTAAATGTTAGAAAACAGCGTGCAAAGTTGGAAAAAACGAAGGAAATGTTGGCACAGTTGCTTGTATATTTAACCTAAGTCATTAACATGGCAACCCCGCAGTTAAATTTCAAAATACTAAGTAAATGTTCCGAGAATGTCTTATATATAAGCAGATTATCACAACAGTCAACCGAAAAATTGACAACAAACTGCTTACAAAGTTGTGAAAAGCGATTGCAAAGTTAGTAGTTTCAATCGGAATTGTTACCTGTGATATCATATTAACAAGTCCCATGATTAAAAGTTTGGAAATGTGAATAAATATTACGCCAATTGATGTAAAATTACCGTAGTGTTACTCCATGTATTCAGAGGTCATAGGTCAATTCTAGAAGGTACTCGAGCAGGCCATATCGATTGAAAACACCCAAAAACATAAAATAGCCGCTAATTCGGCTTAATTTCAAATATAAACCATGTAGCTGTGTTGTTAGGTGACCGATAAATGTTTAATGTAAAGCTCAATCGGGCGTGGTTAGTCGTTGCCTGGGAGACTCCCTGCGTAAACAAGGTGTTGCATTCATTTTTTTTTTTCATCACAAACATTAAGAAAATATATAAGACAACGTTCCAGCATTTTTTGGTACTGTGATGTAAATCATTTATAGTGAAAAATCGTGTCATTTTTGTAACTTTCTAAACTAATGGAAAATTTTCAAATTCCTTCTAATCTTCAAGAACGAGTTGCTGATGCTGTCGGCACGTAGTCGGTTTGAAGCTATTAGCACACCGTGCAAAGGTGTTCAAAGTGAATGCAAAGTTGTGCAAAGTCGTTCCAAAGCTGCTAGATGTATTTGTATATATGACCTTAGTTGTTGGCATATAGAAACGCGCAGTTGTAAAGTCAAAAAAAATTAATAAAAGCCAGTTGAAAGCAGCACATAGATGTTCATGTGAGCTGAGTGTTAAATGTTAGAAAACAGCGTGCAAAGTTGGAAAAAACGAAGGAAATGTTGGCACAGTTGCTTGTATATTTAACCTAAGTCATTAACATGGCAACCCCGCAGTTAAATTTCAAAATACTAAGTAAATGTTCCGAGAATGTCTTATATATAAGCAGATTATCACAACAGTCAACCGAAAAATTGACAACAAACTGCTTACAAAGTTGTGAAAAGCGATTGCAAAGTTAGTAGTTTCAATCGGAATTGTTACCTGTGATATCATATTAACAAGTCCCATGATTAAAAGTTTGGAAATGTGAATAAATATTACGCCAATTGATGTAAAATTACCGTAGTGTTACTCCATGTATTCAGAGGTCATAGGTCAATTCTAGAAGGTACTCGAGCAGGCCATATCGATTGAAAACACCCAAAAACATAAAATAGCCGCTAATTCGGCTTAATTTCAAATATAAACCATGTATCTGTGTTGTTAGGTGACCGATAAATGTTTAATGTAAAGCTCAATCGGGCGTGGTTAGTCGTTGCCTGGGAGACTCCCTGCGTAAACAAGGTGTTGCATTCATTTTTTTTTTCATCACAAACATTAAGAAAATATATAAGACAACGTTCCAGCATTTTTTGGTACTGTGATGTAAATCATTTATAGTGAAAAATCGTGTCATTTTTGTAACTTTCTAAACTAATGGAAAATTTTCAAATTTCCTTCTAATCTTCAAGAACGAGTTGCTGATGCTGTCGGCACGTAGTCGGTTTGAAGCTATTAGCACACCGTGCAAAGGTGTTCAAAGTGATTGCAAAGTTGTGCAAAGTCGTTCCAAAGCTGCTAGATGTATTTGTATATATGACCTTAGTTGTTGGCATATAGAAACGCGCAGTTGTAAAGTCAAAAAAAATTAATAAAAGCCAGTTGAAAGCAGCACATAGATGTTCATGTGAGCTGAGTGTTAAATGTTAGAAAACAGCGTACAAAGTTGGAAAAAATGAAGGAAATGTTGGCACAGTTGCTTGTATATTTAACCTAAGTCATTAACATGGCAACCCCGCAGTTAAATTTCAAAATACTAAGTAAATGTTCCGAGAATGTCTTATATATAAGCAGATTATCACAACAGTCAACCGAAAAATTGACAACAAACTGCTTACAAAGTTGTGAAAAGCGATTGCAAAGTTAGTAGTTTCAATCGGAATTGTTACCTGTGATATCATATTAACAAGTCCCATGATTAAAAGTTTGGAAATGTGAATAAATATTACGCCAATTGATGTAAAATTACCGTAGTGTTACTCCATGTATTCAGAGGTCATAGGTCAATTCTAGAAGGTACTCGAGCAGGCCATATCGATTGAAAACACCCAAAAACATAAAATAGCCGCTAATTCGGCTTAATTTCAAATATAAACCATGTAGCTGTGTTGTTAGGTTACCGATAAATGTTTAATGTAAAGCTCAATCGGGCGTGGTTAGTCGTTGCATGGGAGACTCCCTGCGTAAACAAGGTGTTGCATTCATTTTTTTTTCATCACAAACATTAAGAAAATATATAAGACAACGTTCCAGCATTTTTTGGTACTGTGATGTAAATCATTTATAGTGAAAAATCGTGTCATTTTTGTAACTTTCTAAACTAATGGAAAATTTTCAAATTCCTTCTAATCTTCAAGAACGAGTTGCTGATGCTGTCGGCACGTAGTCGGTTTTAAGCTATTAGCACACCGTGCAAAGGTGTTCAAAGTGAATGCAAAGTTGTGCAAAGTCGTTCCAAAGCTGCTAGATGTATTTGTATATATGACCTAAGTTGTTGGCATATAGAAACGCGCAGTTGTAAAGTCAAAAAAAATTAATAAAAGCCAGTTGAAAGCAGCACATAGATGTTCATGTGAGCTGAGTGTAAAATGTTAGAAAACAGCGTGCAAAGTTGGAAAAAACGAAGGAAATGTTGGCACAGTTGCTTGTATATTTAACCTAAGTCATTAACATGGCAACCCCGCAGTTAAATTTCAAAATACTAAGTAAATGTTCCGAGAATGTCTTATATATAAGCAGATTATCACAACAGTCACCCGAAAAATTGACAACAAACTGCTTACAAAGTTGTGAAAAGCGATTGCAAAGTTAGTAGTTTCAATCGGAATTGTTACCTGTGACATCATATTAACAAGTCCCATGATTAAAAGTTTGGAAATGTGAATAAATATTACGCCAATTGATGTAAAATTACCGCAGTGTTACTCCATGTATTCAGAGGGCATAGGTCAATTCTAGAAGGTACTCGAGCAGGCCATATCGATTGAAAACACCCAAAAACATAAAATAGCCGCTAATTCGGCTTAATTTCAAATATAAACCATGTAGCTGTGTTGTTAGGTGACCGATAAATGTTTAATGTAAAGCTCAATCGGGCGTGGTTAGTCGTTGCCTGGGAGACTCCCTGCGTAAACAAGGTGTTGCATTCATTTTTTTTTTTCATCACAAACATTAAGAAAATATATAAGACAACGTTCCAGCATTTTTTGGTACTGTGATGTAAATCATTTATAGTGAAAAATCGTGTCATTTTTGTAACTTTCTAAACTAATGGAAAATTTTCAAATTCCTTCTAATCTTCAAGAACGAGTTGCTGATGCTGTCGGCACGTAGTCGGTTTGAAGCTATTAGCACACCGTGCAAAGGTGTTCAAAGTGAATGCAAAGTTGTGCAAAGTCGTTCCAAAGCTGCTAGATGTATTTGTATATATGACCTTAGTTGTTGGCATATAGAAACGCGCAGTTGTAAAGTCAAAAAAAATTAATAAAAGCCAGTTGAAAGCAGCACATAGATGTTCATGTGAGCTGAGTGTTAAATGTTAGAAAACAGCGTGCAAAGTTGGAAAAAACGAAGGAAATGTTGGCACAGTTGCTTGTATATTTAACCTAAGTCATTAACATGGCAACCCCGCAGTTAAATTTCAAAATACTAAGTAAATGTTCCGAGAATGTCTTATATATAAGCAGATTATCACAACAGTCAACCGAAAAATTGACAACAAACTGCTTACAAAGTTGTGAAAAGCGATTGCAAAGTTAGTAGTTTCAATCGGAATTGTTACCTGTGATATCATATTAACAAGTCCCATGATTAAAAGTTTGGAAATGTGAATAAATATTACGCCAATTGATGTAAAATTACCGTAGTGTTACTCCATGTATTCAGAGGTCATAGGTCAATTCTAGAAGGTACTCGAGCAGGCCATATCGATTGAAAACACCCAAAAACATAAAATAGCCGCTAATTCGGCTTAATTTCAAATATAAACCATGTAGCTGTGTTGTTAGGTTACCGATAAATGTTTAATGTAAAGCTCAATCGGGCGTGGTTAGTCGTTGCATGGGAGACTCCCTGCGTAAACAAGGTGTTGCATTCATTTTTTTTTCATCACAAACATTAAGAAAATATATAAGACAACGTTCCAGCATTTTTTGGTACTGTGATGTAAATCATTTATAGTGAAAAATCGTGTCATTTTTGTAACTTTCTAAACTAATGGAAAATTTTCAAATTCCTTCTAATCTTCAAGAACGAGTTGCTGATGCTGTCGGCACGTAGTCGGTTTTAAGCTATTAGCACACCGTGCAAAGGTGTTCAAAGTGAATGCAAAGTTGTGCAAAGTCGTTCCAAAGCTGCTAGATGTATTTGTATATATGACCTAAGTTGTTGGCATATAGAAACGCGCAGTTGTAAAGTCAAAAAAAATTAATAAAAGCCAGTTGAAAGCAGCACATAGATGTTCATGTGAGCTGAGTGTAAAATGTTAGAAAACAGCGTGCAAAGTTGGAAAAAACGAAGGAAATGTTGGCACAGTTGCTTGTATATTTAACCTAAGTCATTAACATGGCAACCCCGCAGTTAAATTTCAAAATACTAAGTAAATGTTCCGAGAATGTCTTATATATAAGCAGATTATCACAACAGTCACCCGAAAAATTGACAACAAACTGCTTACAAAGTTGTGAAAAGCGATTGCAAAGTTAGTAGTTTCAATCGGAATTGTTACCTGTGATATCATATTAACAAGTCCCATGATTAAAAGTTTGGAAATGTGAATAAATATTACGCCAATTGATGTAAAATTACCGCAGTGTTACTCCATGTATTCAGAGGGCATAGGTCAATTCTAGAAGGTACTCGAGCAGGCCATATCGATTGAAAACACCCAAAAACATAAAATAGCCGCTAATTCGGCTTAATTTCAAATATAAACCATGTAGCTGTGTTGTTAGGTGACCGATAAATGTTTAATGTAAAGCTCAATCGGGCGTGGTTAGTCGTTGCCTGGGAGACTCCCTGCGTAAACAAGGTGTTGCATTCATTTTTTTTTTTCATCACAAACATTAAGAAAATATATAAGACAACGTTCCAGCATTTTTTGGTACTGTGATGTAAATCATTTATAGTGAAAAATCGTGTCATTTTTGTAACTTTGTAAACTAATGGAAAATTTTCAAATTCCTTCTAATCTTCAAGAACGAGTTGCTGATGCTGTCGGCACGTAGTCGGTTTGAAGCTATTAGCACACCGTGCAAAGGTGTTCAAAGTGAATGCAAAGTTGTGCAAAGTCGTTCCAAAGCTGCTAGATGTATTTGTATATATGACCTTAGTTGTTGGCATATAGAAACGCGCAGTTGTAAAGTCAAAAAAAATTAATAAAAGCCAGTTGAAAGCAGCACATAGATGTTCATGTGAGCTGAGTGTTAAATGTTAGAAAACAGCGTGCAAAGTTGGAAAAAACGAAGGAAATGTTGGCACAGTTGCTTGTATATTTAAGCTAAGTCATTAACATGGCAACCCCGCAGTTAAATTTCAAAATACTAAGTAAATGTTCCGAGAATGTCTTATATATAAGCAGATTATCACAACAGTCAACCGAAAAATTGACAACAAACTGCTTACAAAGTTGTGAAAAGCGATTGCAAAGTTAGTAGTTTCAATCGGAATTGTTACCTGTGATATCATATTAACAAGTCCCATGATTAAAAGTTTGGAAATGTGAATAAATATTACGCCAATTGATGTTAAATTACCGTAGTGTTACTCCATGTATTCAGAGGTCATAGGTCAATTCTAGAAGGTACTTGAGCAGGCCATATCGATTGAAAACACCCAAAAACATAAAATAGCCGCTAATTCAACTTAATTTCAAATATAAACCATGTATCTGTGTTGTTAGGTGACCGATAAATGTTTAATGTAAAGCTCAATCGGGCGTGGTTAGTTGTTGCATGGGAGACTCCCTGCGTAAACATGGTGTTGTATTCATTTTTTTTTCATCACAAACATTAAGAAAATATATAAGACAACGTTCCAACATTTTTTGGTACTGTGATGTAAATCATTTATAGTGAAAAATCGTGTCATTTTTGTAACTTTCTAAACTAATGGAAAATTTTCAAATTCCTTCTAATCTTCAAGAACGAGTTGCTGATGCTATCGGCACGTAGTCGGTTTTAAGCTATTAACACACCGTGCAAAGGTGTTCAAAGTGAATGCAAAGTTGTGCAAAGTCGTTCCAAAGCTGCTAGATGTATTTGTATATATGACCTAAGTTGTTGGCATATAGAAACGCGCAGTTGTAAAGTCAAAAAAAATTAATAAAAGCCAGTTGAAAGCAGCACATAGATGTTCATGTGAGCTGAGTGTTAAATGTTAGAAAACAGCGTGCAAAGTTGGAAAAAACGAAGGAAATGTTGGCACAGTTGCTTGTATATTTAACCTAAGTCATTAACATGGCAACCCCGCAGTTAAATTTCAAAATACTAAGTAAATGTTCCGAGAATGTCTTATATATAAGCAGATTATCACAACAGTCACCCGAAAAATTGACAACAAACTGCTTACAAAGTTGTGAAAAGCGATTGCAAAGTTAGTAGTTTCAATCGGAATTGTTACCTGTGATATCATATTAACAAGTCCCATGATTAAAAGTTTGGAAATGTGAATAAATATTACGCCAATTGATGTAAAATTACCGCAGTGTTACTCCATGTATTCAGAGGGCATAGGTCAATTCTAGAAGGTACTCGAGCAGGCCATATCGATTGAAAACACCCAAAAACATAAAATAGCCGCTAATTCGGCTTAATTTCAAATATAAACCATGTAGCTGTGTTGTTAGGTGACCGATAAATGTTTAATGTAAAGCTCAATCGGGCGTGGTTAGTCGTTGCCTGGGAGACTCCCTGCGTAAACAAGGTGTTGCATTCATTTTTTTTTTTCATCACAAACATTAAGAAAATATATAAGACAACGTTCCAGCATTTTTTGGTACTGTGATGTAAATCATTTATAGTGAAAAATCGTGTCATTTTTGTAACTTTGTAAACTAATGGAAAATTTTCAAATTCCTTCTAATCTTCAAGAACGAGTTGCTGATGCTGTCGGCACGTAGTCGGTTTGAAGCTATTAGCACACCGTGCAAAGGTGTTCAAAGTGAATGCAAAGTTGTGCAAAGTCGTTCCAAAGCTGCTAGATGTATTTGTATATATGACCTTAGTTGTTGGCATATAGAAACGCGCAGTTGTAAAGTCAAAAAAAATTAATAAAAGCCAGTTGAAAGCAGCACATAGATGTTCATGTGAGCTGAGTGTTAAATGTTAGAAAACAGCGTGCAAAGTTGGAAAAAACGAAGGAAATGTTGGCACAGTTGCTTGTATATTTAAGCTAAGTCATTAACATGGCAACCCCGCAGTTAAATTTCAAAATACTAAGTAAATGTTCCGAGAATGTCTTATATATAAGCAGATTATCACAACAGTCAACCGAAAAATTGACAACAAACTGCTTACAAAGTTGTGAAAAGCGATTGCAAAGTTAGTAGTTTCAATCGGAATTGTTACCTGTGATATCATATTAACAAGTCCCATGATTAAAAGTTTGGAAATGTGAATAAATATTACGCCAATTGATGTTAAATTACCGTAGTGTTACTCCATGTATTCAGAGGTCATAGGTCAATTCTAGAAGGTACTTGAGCAGGCCATATCGATTGAAAACACCCAAAAACATAAAATAGCCGCTAATTCAACTTAATTTCAAATATAAACCATGTATCTGTGTTGTTAGGTGACCGATAAATGTTTAATGTAAAGCTCAATCGGGCGTGGTTAGTTGTTGCATGGGAGACTCCCTGCGTAAACATGGTGTTGTATTCATTTTTTTTTCATCACAAACATTAAGAAAATATATAAGACAACGTTCCAACATTTTTTGGTACTGTGATGTAAATCATTTATAGTGAAAAATCGTGTCATTTTTGTAACTTTCTAAACTAATGGAAAATTTTCAAATTCCTTCTAATCTTCAAGAACGAGTTGCTGATGCTATCGGCACGTAGTCGGTTTTAAGCTATTAACACACCGTGCAAAGGTGTTCAAAGTGAATGCAAAGTTGTGCAAAGTCGTTCCAAAGCTGCTAGATGTATTTGTATATATGACCTAAGTTGTTGGCATATAGAAACGCGCAGTTGTAAAGTCAAAAAAAATTAATAAAAGCCAGTTGAAAGCAGCACATAGATGTTCATGTGAGCTGAGTGTTAAATGTTAGAAAACAGCGTGCAAAGTTGGAAAAAACGAAGGAAATGTTGGCACAGTTGCTTGTATATTTAACCTAAGTCATTAACATGGCAACCCCGCAGTTAAATTTCAAAATACTAAGTAAATGTTCCGAGAATGTCTTATATATAAGCAGATTATCACAACAGTCAACCGAAAAATTGACAACAAACTGCTTACAAAGTTGTGAAAAGCGATTGCAAAGTTAGTAGTTTCAATAGGAATTGTTACCTGTGATATCATATTAACAAGTCCCATAATTAAAAGTTCGGAAATGTGAATAAATATTACGCCAATTGATGTTAAATTACCGTAGTGTTACTCCATGTATTCAGAGGTCATAGGTCAATTCTAGAAGGTACTCGAGCAGGCCATATCGATTGAAAACACCCAAAAACATAAAATAGCCGCTAATTCGAATTAATTTCAAATATAAACCATGTAGCTGTGTTGTTAGGTGACCGATAGATGTTTAATGTAAAGCTCAATCGGGCGTGGTTAGTCGTTGCATGGGAGACTCCCTGCGTAAACAAGGTGTTGCATTCATTTTTTTTTCATCACAAACATTAAGAAAATATATAAGACAACGTTCCAGCATTTTTTGGTACTGTGATGTAAATCATTTATAGTGAAAAATCGTGTCATTTTTGTAACTTTCTAAACTAATGGAAAATTTTCAAATTCCTTCTAATCTTCAAGAACGAGTTGCTGATGCTGTCGGCACGTAGTCGGTTTTAAGCTATTAGCACACCGTGCAAAGGTGTTCAAAGTGAATGCAAAGTTGTGCAAAGTCGTTCCAAAGCTGCTAGATGTATTTGTATATATGACCTAAGTTGTTGGCATATAGAAACGCGCAGTTGTAAAGTCAAAAAAATTTAATAAAAGCCAGTTGAAAGCAGCACATAGATGTTCATGTGAGCTGAGTGTTAAATGTTAGAAAACAGCGTGCAAAGTTGGAAAAAACGAAGGAAATGTTGGCACAGTTGCTTGTATATTTAACCTAAGTCATTAACATGGCAACCCCGCAGTTAAATTTCAAAATACTAAGTAAATGTTCCGAGAATGTCTTATATATAAGCAGATTATCACAACAGTCAACCGAAAAATTGACAACAAACTGCTTACAAAGTTGTGAAAAGCGATTGCAAAGTTAGTATTTTCAATCGGAATTGTTACCTGTGATATCATATTAACAAGTCCCATGATTAAAAGTTTGGAAATGTGAATAAATATTACGCCAATTGATGTAAAATTACCGTAGTGTTACTCCATGTATTCAGAGGTCATAGGTCAATTCTAGAAGGTACTCGAGCAGGCCATATCGATTGAAAACACCCAAAAACATAAAATAGCCGCTAATGCGGCTTAATTTCAAATATAAACCATGTAGCTGTGTTGTTAGGTGACCGATAAATGTTTAATGTAAAGCTCAATCGGGCGTGGTTAGTCGTTGCATGGGAGACTCCCTGCGTAAACAAGGTGTTGCATTCATTTTTTTTTTCATCACAAACATTAAGAAAATATATAAGACAACGTTCCAGCATTTTTTGGTACTGTGATGTAAATCATTTATAGTGAAAAATCGTGTCATTTTTGTAACTTTCTAAACTAATGGAAAATTTTCAAATTCCTTCTAATCTTCAAGAACGAGTTGCTGATGCTGTCGGCACGTAGTCGGTTTGAAGCTATTAGCACACCGTGCAAAGGTGTTCAAAGTGAATGCAAAGTTGTGCAAAGTCGTTCCAAAGCTGCTAGATGTATTTGTATATATGACCTAAGTTGTTGGCATATAGAAACGCGCAGTTGTAAAGTCAAAAAAATTTAATAAAAGCCAGTTGAAAGCAGCACATAGATGTTCATGTGAGCTGAGTGTTAAATGTTAGAAAACAGCGTGCAAAGTTGGAAAAAACGAAAGAAATGTTGGCACAGTTGCTTGTATATTTAACCTAAGTCATTAACATGGCAACCCCGCAGTTAAATTTCAAAATACTAAGTAAATGTTCCGAGAATGTCTTATATATAAGCAGATTATCACAACAGTCAACCGAAAAATTGACAACAAACTACTTACAAAGTTGTGAAAAGCGATTGCAAAGTTAGTAGTTTCAATCGGAATTGTTACCTGTGATATCATATTAACAAGTCCCATGATTAAAAGTTTGGAAATGTGAATAAATATTACGCCAATTGATGTTAAATTACCGTAGTGTTACTCCATGTATTCAGAGGTCATAGGTCAATTCTAGAAGGTACTCGAGCAGGCCATATCGATTGAAAACACCCAAAAACATAAAATAGCCGCTAATTCAACTTAATTTCAAATATAAACCATGTATATGTGTTGTTAGGTGACCGATAAATGTTTAATGTAAAGCTCAATCGGGCGTGGTTAGTCGTTGCATGGGAGACTCCCTGCGTAAACAAGGTGTTGTATTCATTTTTTTTTCATCACAAACATTAAGAAAATATATAAGACAACGTTCCAACATTTTTTGGTACTGTGATGTAAATCATTTATAGTGAAAAATCGTGTCATTTTTGTAACTTTCTAAACTAATGGAAAATTTTCAAATTCCTTCTAATCTTCAAGAACGAGTTGCTGATGCTGTCGGCACGTAGTCGGTTTTAAGCTATTACCACACCGTGCAAAGGTGTTCAAAGTGAATGCAAAGTTGTGCAAAGTCGTTCCAAAGCTGCTAGATGTATTTGTATATATGACCTAAGTTGTTGGCATATAGAAACGCGCAGTTGTAAAGTCAAAAAAATTTAATAAAAGCCAGTTGAAAGCAGCACATAGATGTTCATGTGAGCTGAGTGTTAAATGTTAGAAAACAGCGTGCAAAGTTGGAAAAAACGAAGGAAATGTTGGCACAG
This sequence comes from Saccoglossus kowalevskii, assembly GCF_978046115.1. Taxonomy (NCBI): domain Eukaryota; kingdom Metazoa; phylum Hemichordata; class Enteropneusta; family Harrimaniidae; genus Saccoglossus; species Saccoglossus kowalevskii. The sequence continues at coordinate 11,125,754 of NC_140657.1, forward strand.
TTGCTTGTATATTTAAGCTAAGTCATTAACATGGCAACCCCGCAGTTAAATTTCAAAATACTAAGTAAATGTTCCGAGAATGTCTTATATATAAGCAGATTATCACAACAGTCAACCGAAAAATTGACAACAAACTGCTTACAAAGTTGTGAAAAGCGATTGCAAAGTTAGTAGTTTCAATAGGAATTGTTACCTGTGATATCATATTAACAAGTCCCATAATTAAAAGTTCGGAAATGTGAATAAATATTACGCCAATTGATGTTAAATTACCGTAGTGTTACTCCATGTATTCAGAGGTCATAGGTCAATTCTAGAAGGTACTCGAGCAGGCCATATCGATTGAAAACACCCAAAAACATAAAATAGCCGGTAATTCGGCTTAATTTCAAATATAAACCATGTAGCTGTGTTGTTAGGTGACCGATAGATGTTTAATGTAAAGCTCAATCGGGCGTGGTTAGTCGTTGCATGGGAGACTCCCTGCGTAAACAAGGTGTTGCATTCATTTTTTTTTCATCACAAACATTAAGAAAATATATAAGACAACGTTCCAGCATTTTTTGGTACTGTGATGTAAATCATTTATAGTGAAAAATCGTGTCATTTTTGTAACTTTCTAAACTAATGGAAAATTTTCAAATTCCTTCTAATCTTCAAGAACGAGTTGCTGATGCTGTCGGCACGTAGTCGGTTTTAAGCTATTAGCACACCGTGCAAAGGTGTTCAAAGTGAATGCAAAGTTGTGCAAAGTCGTTCCAAAGCTGCTAGATGTATTTGTATATATGACCTAAGTTGTTGGCATATAGAAACGCGCAGTTGTAAAGTCAAAAAAATTTAATAAAAGCCAGTTGAAAGCAGCACATAGATGTTCATGTGAGCTGAGTGTTAAATGTTAGAAAACAGCGTGCAAAGTTGGAAAAAACGAAGGAAATGTTGGCACAGTTGCTTGTATATTTAACCTAAGTCATTAACATGGCAACCCCGCAGTTAAATTTCAAAATACTAAGTAAATGTTCCGAGAATGTCTTATATATAAGCAGATTATCACAACAGTCAACCGAAAAATTGACAACAAACTGCTTACAAAGTTGTGAAAAGCGATTGCAAAGTTAGTATTTTCAATCGGAATTGTTACCTGTGATATCATATTAACAAGTCCCATGATTAAAAGTTTGGAAATGTGAATAAATATTACGCCAATTGATGTAAAATTACCGTAGTGTTACTCCATGTATTCAGAGGTCATAGGTCAATTCTAGAAGGTACTCGAGCAGGCCATATCGATTGAAAACACCCAAAAACATAAAATAGCCGCTAATGCGGCTTAATTTCAAATATAAACCATGTAGCTGTGTTGTTAGGTGACCGATAAATGTTTAATGTAAAGCTCAATCGGGCGTGGTTAGTCGTTGCATGGGAGACTCCCTGCGTAAACAAGGTGTTGCATTCATTTTTTTTTTTCATCACAAACATTAAGAAAATATATAAGACAACGTTCCAGCATTTTTTGGTACTGTGATGTAAATCATTTATAGTGAAAAATCGTGTCATTTTTGTAACTTTCTAAACTAATGGAAAATTTTCAAATTCCTTCTAATCTTCAAGAACGAGTTGCTGATGCTGTCGGCACGTAGTCGGTTTGAAGCTATTAGCACACCGTGCAAATGTGTTCAAAGTGAATGCAAAGTTGTGCAAAGTCGTTCCAAAGCTGCTAGATGTATTTGTATATATGACCTAAGTTGTTGGCATATAGAAACGCGCAGTTGTAAAGTCAAAAAAATTTAATAAAAGCCAGTTGAAAGCAGCACATAGATGTTCATGTGAGCTGAGTGTTAAATGCTAGAAAACAGCGTGCAAAGTTGGAAAAAACGAAGGAAATGTTGGCACAGTTGCTTGTATATTTAACCTAAGTCATTAACATGGCAACCCCGCAGTTAAATTTCAAAATACTAAGTAAATGTTCCGAGAATGTCTTATATATAAGCAGATTATCACAACAGTCAACCGAAAAATTGACAACAAACTACTTACAAAGTTGTGAAAAGCGATTGCAAAGTTAGTAGTTTCAATCGGAATTGTTACCTGTGATATCATATTAACAAGTCCCATGATTAAAAGTTTGGAAATGTGAATAAATATTACGCCAATTGATGTTAAATTACCGTAGTGTTACTCCATGTATTCAGAGGTCATAGGTCAATTCTAGAAGGTACTCGAGCAGGCCATATCGATTGAAAACACCCAAAAACATAAAATAGCCGCTAATTCAACTTAATTTCAAATATAAACCATGTATATGTGTTGTTAGGTGACCGATAAATGTTTAATGTAAAGCTCAATCGGGCGTGGTTAGTCATTGCATGGGAGACGCCCTGCGTAAACAAGGTGTTGTATTCATTATTTTTTTCATCACAAACATTAAGAAAATATATAAGACAACGTTCCAACATTTTTTGGTACTGTGATGTAAATCATTTATAGTGAAAAATCGTGTCATTTTTGTAACTTTCTAAACTAATGGAAAATTTTCAAATTCCTTCTAATCTTCAAGAACGAGTTGCTGATGCTGTCGGCACGTAGTCGGTTTTAAGCTATTAACACACCGTGCAAAGGTGTTCAAAGTGAATGCAAAGTTGTGCAAAGTCGTTCCAAAGCTGCTAGATGTATTTGTATATATGACCTAAGTTGTTGGCATATAGAAACGCGCAGTTGTAAAGTCAAAAAAATTTAATAAAAGCCAGTTGAAAGCAGCACATAGATGTTCATGTGAGCTGAGTGTTAAATGTTAGAAAACAGCGTGCAAAGTTGGAAAAAACGAAGGAAATGTTGGCACAGTTGCTTGTATATTTAACCTAAGTCATTAACATGGCAACCCCGCAGTTAAATTTCAAAATACTAAGTAAATGTTCCGAGAATGTCTTATATATAAGCAGATTATCACAACAGTCAACCGAAAAATTGACAACAAACTACTTACAAAGTTGTGAAAAGCGATTGCAAAGTTAGTAGTTTCAATCGGAATTGTTACCTGTGATATCATATTAACAAGTCCCATGATGAAAAGTTTGGAAATGTGAATAAATATTACGCCAATTGATGTTAAATTACCGTAGTGTTACTCCATGTATTCAGAGGTCATAGGTCAATTCTAGAAGGTACTCGAGCAGGCCATATCGATTGAAAACACCCAAAAACATAAAATAGCCGCTAATTCAACTTAATTTCAAATATAAACCATGTATATGTGTTGTTAGGTGACCGATAAATGTTTAATGTAAAGCTCAATCGGGCGTGGTTAGTCGTTGCATGGGAGACTCCCTGCGTAAACAAGGTGTTGTATTCATTTTTTTTTCATCACAAACATTAAGAAAATATATAAGACAACGTTCCAACATTTTTTGGTACTGTGATGTAAATCATTTATAGTGAAAAATCGTGTCATTTTTGTAACTTTCTAAACTAATGGAAAATTTTCAAATTCCTTCTAATCTTCAAGAACGAGTTGCTGATGCTGTCGGCACGTAGTCGGTTTTAAGCTATTAACACACCGTGCAAAGGTGTTCAAAGTGAATGCAAAGTTGTGCAAAGTCGTTCCAAAGCTGCTAGATGTATTTGTATATATGACCTAAGTTGTTGGCATATAGAAACGCGCAGTTGTAAAGTCAAAAAAATTTAATAAAAGCCAGTTGAAAGCAGCACATAGATGTTCATGTGAGCTGAGTGTTAAATGTTAGAAAACAGCGTGCAAAGTTGGAAAAAACGAAGGAAATGTTGGCACAGTTGCTTGTATATTTAAGCTAAGTCATTAACATGGCAACCCCGCAGTTAAATTTCAAAATACTAAGTAAATGTTCCGAGAATGTCTTATATATAAGCAGATTATCACAACAGTCAACCGAAAAATTGACAACAAACTGCTTACAAAGTTGTGAAAAGCGATTGCAAAGTTAGTAGTTTCAATAGGAATTGTTACCTGTGATATCATATTAACAAGTCCCATAATTAAAAGTTCGGAAATGTGAATAAATATTACGCCAATTGATGTTAAATTACCGTAGTGTTACTCCATGTATTCAGAGGTCATAGGTCAATTCTAGAAGGTACTCGAGCAGGCCATATCGATTGAAAACACCCAAAAACATAAAATAGCCGGTAATTCGGCTTAATTTCAAATATAAACCATGTAGCTGTGTTGTTAGGTGACCGATAGATGTTTAATGTAAAGCTCAATCGGGCGTGCTTAGTCGTTGCATGGGAGACTCCCTGCGTAAACAAGGTGTTGCATTCATTTTTTTTTCATCACAAACATTAAGAAAATATATAAGACAACGTTCCAGCATTTTTTGGTACTGTGATGTAAATCATTTATAGTGAAAAATCGTGTCATTTTTGTAACTTTCTAAACTAATGGAAAATTTTCAAATTCCTTCTAATCTTCAAGAACGAGTTGCTGATGCTGTCGGCACGTAGTCGGTTTTAAGCTATTAGCACACCGTGCAAAGATGTTCAAAGTGAATGCAAAGTTGTGCAAAGTCGTTCCAAAGCTGCTAGATGTATTTGTATATATGACCTAAGTTGTTGGCATATAGAAACGCGCAGTTGTAAAGTCAAAAAAATTTAATAAAAGCCAGTTGAAAGCAGCACATAGATGTTCATGTGAGCTGAGTGTTAAATGTTAGAAAACAGCGTGCAAAGTTGGAAAAAACGAAGGGAATGTTGGCACAGTTGCTTGTATATTTAACCTAAGTCATTAACATGGCAACCCCGCAGTTAAATTTCAAAATACTAAGTAAATGTTCCGAGAATGTCTTATATATAAGCAGATTATCACAACAGTCAACCGAAAAATTGACAACACACTGCTTACAAAGTTGTGAAAAGCGATTGCAAAGTTAGTAGTTTCAATAGGAATTGTTACCTGTGATATCATATTAACAAGTCCCATAATTAAAAGTTCGGAAATGTGAATAAATATTACGCCAATTGATGTAAAATTATCGTAGTGTTACTCCATGTATTCAGAGGTCAGAGGTCAATTCTAGAAGGTACTCGAGCAGGCCATATCGATTGAAAACACCCAAAAACATAAAATAGCCGCTAATTCGGCTTAATTTCAAATATAAACCATGTAGCTGTGTTGTTAGGTGACCGATAAATGTTTAATGTAAAGCTCAATCGGGCGTGGTTAGTCGTTGCATGGGAGACTCCCTGCGTAAACAAGGTGTTGCATTCATTTTTTTTTTCATCACAAACATTAAGAAAATATATAAGACAACGTTCCAGCATTTTTTGGTACTGTGATGTAAATCATTTATAGTGAAAAATCGTGTCATTTTTGTAACTTTCTAAACTAATGGAAAATTTTCAAATTCCTTCTAATCTTCAAGAACGAGTTGCTGATGCTGTCGGCACGTAGTCGGTGTGAAGCTATTAGCACACCGTGCAAAGGTGTTCAAAGTGAATGCAAAGTTGTGCAAAGTCGTTCCAAAGCTGCTAGATGTATTTGTATATATGACCTAAGTTGTTGGCATATAGAAACGCGCAGTTGTAAAGTCAAAAAAATTTAATAAAAGCCAGTTGAAAGCAGCACATAGATGTTCATGTGAGCTGAGTGTTAAATGTTAGAAAACAGCGTGCAAAGTTGGAAAAAACGAAGGAAATGTTGGCACAGTTGCTTGTATATTTAACCTAAGTCATTAACATGGCAACCCCGCAGTTAAATTTCAAAATACTAAGTAAATGTTCCGAGAATGTCTTATATATAAGCAGATTATCACAACAGTCAACCGAAAAATTGACAACAAACTACTTACAAAGTTGTGAAAAGCGATTGCAAAGTTAGTAGTTTCAATCGGAATTGTTACCTGTGATATCATATTAACAAGTCCCATGATTAAAAGTTTGGAAATGTGAATAAATATTACGCCAATTGATGTTAAATTACCGTAGTGTTACTCCATGTATTCAGAGGTCATAGGTCAATTCTAGAAGGTACTCGAGCAGGCCATATCGATTGAAAACACCCAAAAACATAAAATAGCCGCTAATTCAACTTAATTTCAAATATAAACCATGTATATGTGTTGTTAGGTGACCGATAAATGTTTAATGTAAAGCTCAATCGGGCGTGGTTAGTCGTTGCATGGGAGACTCCCTGCGTAAACAAGGTGTTGTATTCATTTTTTTTTCATCACAAACATTAAGAAAATATATAAGACAACGTTCCAACATTTTTTGGTACTGTGATGTAAATCATTTATAGTGAAAAATCGTGTCATTTTTGTAACTTTCTAAACTAATGGAAAATTTTCAAATTCCTTCTAATCTTCAAGAACGAGTTGCTGATGCTGTCGGCACGTAGTCGGTTTTAAGCTATTAACACACCGTGCAAAGGTGTTCAAAGTGAATGCAAAGTTGTGCAAAGTCGTTCCAAAGCTGCTAGATGTATTTGTATATATGACCTAAGTTGTTGGCATATAGAAACGCGCAGTTGTAAAGTCAAAAAAAATTAATAAAAGCCAGTTGAAAGCAGCACATAGATGTTCATGTGAGCTGAGTGTTAAATGTTAGAAAACAGCGTGCAAAGTTGGAAAAAACGAAGGAAATGTTGGCACAGTTGCTTGTATATTTAAGCTAAGTCATTAACATGGCAACCCCGCAGTTAAATTTCAAAATACTAAGTAAATGTTCCGAGAATGTCTTATTTATAAGCAGATTATCACAACAGTCAACCGAAAAATTGACAACAAACTGCTTACAAAGTTGTGAAAAGCGATTGCAAAGTTAGTAGTTTCAATAGGAATTGTTACCTGTGATATCATATTAACAAGTCCCATAATTAAAAGTTCGGAAATGTGAATAAATATTACGCCAATTGATGTTAAATTACCGTAGTGTTACTCCATGTATTCAGAGGTCATAGGTCAATTCTAGAAGGTACTCGAGCAGGCCATATCGATTGAAAACACCCAAAAACATAAAATAGCCGGTAATTCGGCTTAATTTCAAATATAAACCATGTAGCTGTGTTGTTAGGTGACCGATAGATGTTTAATGTAAAGCTCAATCGGGCGTGGTTAGTCGTTGCATGGGAGACTCCCTGCGTAAACAAGGTGTTGCATTCATTTTTTTTTCATCACAAACATTAAGAAAATATATAAGACAACGTTCCAGCATTTTTTGGTACTGTGATGTAAATCATTTATAGTGAAAAATCGTGTCATTTTTGTAACTTTCTAAACTAATGGAAAATTTTCAAATTCCTTCTAATCTTCAAGAACGAGTTGCTGATGCTGTCGGCACGTAGTCGGTTTTAAGCTATTAGCACACCGTGCAAAGATGTTCAAAGTGAATGCAAAGTTGTGCAAAGTCGTTCCAAAGCTGCTAGATGTATTTGTATATATGACCTAAGTTGTTGGCATATAGAAACGCGCAGTTGTAAAGTCAAAAAAATTTAATAAAAGCCAGTTGAAAGCAGCACATAGATGTTCATGTGAGCTGAGTGTTAAATGTTAGAAAACAGCGTGCAAAGTTGGAAAAAACGAAGGGAATGTTGGCACAGTTGCTTGTATATTTAACCTAAGTCATTAACATGGCAACCCCGCAGTTAAATTTCAAAATACTAAGTAAATGTTCCGAGAATGTCTTATATATAAGCAGATTATCACAACAGTCAACCGAAAAATTGACAACACACTGCTTACAAAGTTGTGAAAAGCGATTGCAAAGATAGTAGTTTCAATAGGAATTGTTACCTGTGATATCATATTAACAAGTCCCATAATTAAAAGTTCGGAAATGTGAATAAATATTACGCCAATTGATGTAAAATTACCGTAGTGTTACTCCATGTATTCAGAGGTCAGAGGTCAATTCTAGAAGGTACTCGAGCAGGCCATATCGATTGAAAACACCCAAAAACATAAAATAGCCGCTAATTCGGCTTAATTTCAAATATAAACCATGTAGCTGTGTTGTTAGGTGACCGATAAATGTTTAATGTAAAGCTCAATCGGGCGTGGTTAGTCGTTGCATGGGAGACTCCCTGCGTAAACAAGGTGTTGCATTCATTTTTTTTTCATCACAAACATTAAGAAAATATATAAGACAACGTTCCAGCATTTTTTGGTACTGTGATGTAAATCATTTATAGTGAAAAATCGTGTCATTTTTGTAACTTTCTAAACTAATGGAAAATTTTCAAATTCCTTCTAATCTTCAAGAACGAGTTGCTGATGCTGTCGGCACGTAGTCGGTGTGAAGCTATTAGCACACCGTGCAAAGGTGTTCAAAGTGAATGCAAAGTTGTGCAAAGTCGTTCCAAAGCTGCTAGATGTATTTGTATATATGACCTAAGTTGTTGGCATATAGAAACGCGCAGTTGTAAAGTCAAAAAAATTTAATAAAAGCCAGTTGAAAGCAGCACATAGATGTTCATGTGAGCTGAGTGTTAAATGTTAGAAAACAGCGTGCAAAGTTGGAAAAAACGAAGGAAATGTTGGCACAGTTGCTTGTATATTTAACCTAAGTCATTAACATGGCAACCCCGCAGTTAAATTTCAAAATACTAAGTAAATGTTCCGAGAATGTCTTATATATAAGCAGATTATCACAACAGTCAACCGAAAAATTGACAACAAACTGCTTACAAAGTTGTGAAAAGCGATTGCAAAGTTAGTATTTTCAATCGGAATTGTTACCTGTGATATCATATTAACAAGTCCCATGATTAAAAGTTTGGAAATGTGAATAAATATTACGCCAATTGATGTAAAATTACCGTAGTGTTACTCCATGTATTCAGAGGTCAGAGGTCAATTCTAGACGGTACTCGAGCAGGCCATATCGATTGAAAACACCCAAAAACATAAAATAGCCGCTAATTCGGCTTAATTTCAAATATAAACCATGTAGCTGTGTTGTTAGGTGACCGATAAATGTTTAATGTAAAGCTCAATCGGGCGTGGTTAGTCATTGCATGGGAGACTCCCTGTGTAAACAAGGTGTTGCATTCATTTTTTTTTCATCACAAACATTAAGAAAATATATAAGACAACGTTCCAGCATTTTTTGGTACTGTGATGTAAATCATTTATAGTGAAAAATGCGTGTCATTTTTGTAACTTTCTAAACTAATGGAAAATTTTCAAATTCGTTCTAATCTTCAAGAACGAGTTGCTGATGCTGTCGGCACGTAGTCGGTTTTAAGCTATTAGCACACCGTGCAAAGGTGTTCAAAGTGAATGCAAAGTTGTGCAAAGTCGTTCCAAAGTTGCTAGATGTATTTGTATATATGACCTAAGTTGTTGGCATATAGAAACGCGCAGTTGTAAAGTCAAAAAAATTTAATAAAAGCCAGTTGAAAGCAGCACATAGATGTTCATGTGAGCTGAGTGTAAAATGTTAGAAAACAGCGTGCAAAGTTGGAAAAAACGAAGGAAATGTTGGCACAGTTGCTTGTATATTTAACCTAAGTCATTAACATGGCAACCCCGCAGTTAAATTTCAAAATACTAAGTAAATGTTCCGAGAATGTCTTATATATAAGCAGATTATCACAACAGTCAACCGAAAAATTGACAACAAACTGCTTACAAAGTTGTGAAAAGCGATTGCAAAGTTAGTAGTTTCAATCGGAATTGTTACCTTGAAATCATATTAACAAGTCCCATGATTAAAAGTTCGGAAATGTGAATAAATATTACGCCAATTGATGTTAAATTACCGTAGTGTTACTCCATGTATTCAGAGGTCATAGGTCAATTCTAGAAGGTACTGGAGCAGGCCATATCGATTGAAAACACCCAAAAACATAAAATAGCCGCTAATTCGGAGTAATTTCAAATATAAACCATGTAGCTGTGTTGTTAGGTGACCGATAAATGTTTAATGTAAAGCTCAATCGGGCGTGGTTAGTCGTTGCATGGGAGACTCCCTGCGTAAACAAGGTGTTGCATTCATTTTTTTTTCATCACAAACATTAAGAAAATATATAAGACAACGTTCCAGCATTTTTTGGTACTGTGATGTAAATCATTTATAGTGAAAAATCGTGTCATTTTTGTAACTTTCTAAACTAATGGAAAATTTTCAAATTCCTTCTAATCTTCAAGAACGAGTTGCTGATGCTGTCGGCACGTAGTCGGTTTTAAGCTATTAGCACACCGTGCAAAGGTGTTCAAAGTGAATGCAAAATTGTGCAAAGTCGTTCCAAAGCTGCTAGATGTATTTGTATATATGACCTAAGTTGTTGGCATATAGAAACGCGCAGTTGTAAAGTCAAAAAAAATTAATAAAAGCCAGTTGAAAGCAGCACATAGATGTACATGTGAGCTGAGTGTAAAATGTTAGAAAACAGCGTGCAAAGTTGGAAAAAACGAAGGAAATATTGGCACAGTTGCTTGTATATTTAACCTAAGTCATTAACCTGGCAACACCGCAGTTAAATTTCAAAATACTAAGTAAATGTTCCGAGAATGTCTTATATATAAGCAGATTATCACAACAGTCAACCGAAAAATAGACAACAAACTGCTTACAAAGTTGTGAAAAGCGATTGCAAAGTTAGTATTTTCAATCGGAATTGTTACCTGTGATATCATATTAACAGGTCCCATAATTAAAAGTTCGGAAATGTGAATAAATATTACGCCAATTGATGTTACATTACCGTAGTGTTACTCCATGTATTCAGAGGTCATAGGTCAATTCTAGAAGGTACTCGAGCAGGCCATATCGATTGAAAACACCCAAAAACATAAAATAGCCGCTAATTCGACTTAATTTCAAATATAAACCATGTAGCTGTGTTGTTAGGTGACCGATAAATGTTTAATGTAAAGCTCAATCTGGCGTGGTTAGTCGTTGCATGGGAGACTCCCTGCGTAAACAAGGTGTTGCATTCGTTTTTTTTTATCACAAACATTAAGAAAATATTATATAAGACAACGTTCCTGCATTTTTTTGTACTGTGATGTCAATCATTTATAGTGAAAAATCGTGTCATTTTTGGAACTTTCTAAACTAATGGAAAATTTTCAAATTCCTTCTAATCTTCAAGAACGAGTTGCTGATGCTGTCGGCACGTAGTCGGTTTTAAGCTATTGGCACACCGTGCAAGGTGTTCAAAGTGAATGCAAAGTTGTGCAAAGTCGTTCCAAAGTTGCTAGATGTATTTGCATATATGACCTAAGTTGTTGGCATATATAAACGCGCAGTTGTAAAGTCGAAAAATGTAATAAAAGCCAGTTGAAAGCAGCACATAGATGTTCATGTGAGCTGAGTGTAAAATGTTAGAAAACAGCGTGCAAAGTTGGAAAAAACGAAGGAAATGTTGGCACAGTTGCTTGTATATTTAACCTAAGTCATTAACCTGGCAACACCGCAGTTAAATTTCAAAATACTAAGTAAATGTTCCGAGAATGTCTTATATATAAGCAGATTATCACAACAGTCAACCGAAAAATTGACAACAAACTGCTTACAAAGTTGTGAAAAGCGATTGCAAAGTTAGTATTTTCAATCGGAATTGTTACCTATGATATCATATTAACAGGTCCCATAATTAAAAGTTCGGAAATGTGAATAAATATTACGCCAATTGATGTAAAATTACCGTAGTGTTACTCCATGTATTCAGAGGTCATAGGTCAATTCTAGAAGGTACTCGAGCAGGCCTTATCGATTGAAAACACCCAAAAACATAAAATAGCCGCTAATTCGGCTTAATTTCAAATATAAACCATGTAGCTGTGTTGTTAGGTGACCGATAAATGTTTAATGTAAAGCTCAATCTGGCGTGGTTAGTTGTTGCACGGGAGACTCCCTGCGTAAACAAGGTGTTGCATTCATTTTTTTTATCACAAACATTAAGAAAATATTATATAAGACAACGTTCCTGCATTTTTTTGTACTGTGATGTCAATCATTTATAGTGAAAAATCGTGTCATTTTTGTAACTTTCTAAACTAATGGAAAATTTTCAAATTCCTTCTAATCTTCAAGAACGAGTTGCTGATGCTGTCGGCACGTAGTCGGTTTTAAGCTATTGGCACACCGTGCAAGGTGTTCAAAGTGATTGCAAAGTCGTTCCAAAGCTGCTGGATGTATGTGTATATATGACCTAAGTTGTTGGCATATATAAACGCGCAGTTGTAAAGTCGAAAAATTTAATAAAAGCCAGTTGAAAGCAGCACATAGATGTTCAGGTGAGCTGAGTGTAAAATGTTAGAAAACAGCGTGCAAAGTTGGAAAAAACGAAGGAAATGTTGGCGCAGTTGCTTGTATATTTAACCTAAGTCATTAACATGGCAACCCCGCAGTTAAATTTCAAAATACTAAGTAAATGTTCCGAGAATGTCTTATATATAAGCAGATTATCACAACAGTCAACCGAAAAATTGACAACAAACTGCTTACAAAGTTGTGAAAAGCGATTGCAAAGTTAGTAGTTTCAATCGGAATTGTTATCTGTGATATCATATTAACAAGTCCCATAATTAAAAGTTCGGAATGTGAATAAATATTACGCCAATTGATGTTAAATTACCGTAGTGTTACTCCATGTATTCAGAGGTCATAGGTCAATTCTAGAAGGTACTCGAGCAGGCGATATCGATTAAAAACACCCAAAAACATAAAATAGCCGCTAATTCGGCTTAATTTCAAATATAAACCATGTAGCTGTGTTGTTAGGTGACCGATAAATGTTTAATGTAAAGCTCAATCGGGCGTGGTTAGTCGTTGCATGGGAGACTCCCTGCGTAAACAAGGTGTTGCATTCATTTTTTTTTCATCACAAACATTAAGAAAATATATAAGACAATGTTCCAGCATTTTTTGGTACTGTGATGTAAATCATTTATAGTGAAAAATCGTGTCATTTTTGTAACTTTCTAAACTAATGGAAAATTTTCAAATTCCTTCTAATATTCAAGAACGAGTTACTGATGCTGTCGGCACGTAGTCGGCTTTAAGCTATTAGCACACCGTGCAAAGGTGTTCAAAGTGATTGCAAAGTTGTGCAAAGTCATTCCAAAGTTGCTAGATGTATTTGCATATATGACCTAAGTTGTTGGCATATATAAACGCGCAGTTGTAAAGTCGAAAAATGTAATAAAAGCCAGTTGAAAGCAGCACATAGATGTTCATGTGAGCTGAGTGTAAAATGTTAGAAAACAGCGTGCAAAGTTGGAAAAAACGAAGGAAATGTTGGCACAGTTGCTTGTATATTTAACCTAGGTCATTAACCTGGCAACACCGCAGTTAAATTTCAAAATACTAAGTAAATGTTCCGAGAATGTCTTATATATAAGCAGATTATCACAACAGTCAACCGAAAAATTGACAACAAACTGCTTACAAAGTTGTGAAAAGCGATTGCAAAGTTAGTATTTTCAATCGGAATTGTTACCTGTGATATCATATTAACAGGTCCCATAATTAAAAGTTCGGAAATGTGAATAAATATTACGCCAATTGATGTTAAATTACCGTAGTGTTACTCCATGTATTCAGAGGTCATAGGTCAATTCTAGAAGGTACTCGAGCAGGCCTTATCGATTGAAAACACCCAAAAACATAAAATAGCCGCTAATTCGGCTTAATTTCAAATATAAACCATGTAGCTGTGTTGTTAGGTGACCGATAAATGTTTAATGTAAAGCTCAATCTGGCGTTGTTAGTTGTTGCATGGGAGACTCCCTGCGTAAACAAGGTGTTGCATTCATTTTTTTTATCACAAACATTAAGAAAATATTATATAAGACAACGTTCCTGCATTTTTTTGTACTGTGATGTCAATCATTTATAGTGAAAAATCGTGTCATTTTTGTAACTTTCTAAACTAATGGAAAATTTTCAAATTCCTTCTAATCTTCAAGAACGAGTTGCTGATGCTGTCGGCACGTAGTCGGTTTTAAGCTATTGGCACACCGTGCAAGGTGTTCAAAGTGATTGCAAAGTCGTTCCAAAGCTGCTGGATGTATGTGTATATATGACCTAAGTTGTTGGCATATATAAACGCGCAGTTGTAAAGTCGAAAAATTTAATAAAAGCCAGTTGAAAGCAGCACATAGATGTTCATGTGAGCTGAGTGTAAAATGTTAGAAAACAGCGTGCAAAGTTGGAAAAAACGAAGGAAATGTTGGCGCAGTTGCTTGTATATTTAACCTAAGTCATTAACATGGCAACCCCGCAGTTAAATTTCAAAATACTAAGTAAATGTTCCGAGAATGTCTTGTATATAAGCAGATTATCACAACAGTCAACCGAAAAATTGACAACAAACTGCTTACAAAGTTGTGAAAAGCGATTGCAAAGTTAGTAGTTTCAATCGGAATTGTTATCTGTGATATCATATTAACAAGTCCCATAATTAAAAGTTCGGAATGTGAATAAATATTACGCCAATTGATGTTAAATTACCGTAGTGTTACTCCATGTATTCAGAGGTCATAGGTCAATTCTAGAAGGTACTCGAGCAGGCGATATCGATTGAAAACACCCAAAAACATAAAATAGCCGCTAATTCGGCTTAATTTCAAATATAAACCATGTAGCTGTGTTGTTAGGTGACCGATAAATGTTTAATGTAAAGCTCAATCGGGCGTGGTTAGTCGTTGCATGGGAGACTCCCTGCGTAAACAAGGTGTTGCATTCATTTTTTTTTTCATCACAAACATTAAGAAAATATATAAGACAATGTTCCAGCATTTTTTGGTACTGTGATGTAAATCATTTATAGTGAAAAATCGTGTCATTTTTGTAACTTTCTAAACTAATGGAAAATTTTCAAATTCCTTCTAATATTCAAGAACGAGTTACTGATGCTGTCGGCACGTAGTCGGCTTTAAGCTATTAGCACACCGTGCAAAGGTGTTCAAAGTGATTGCAAAGTTGTGCAAAGTCATTCCAAAGTTGCTAGATGTATTTGCATATATGACCTAAGTTGTTGGCATATATAAACGCGCAGTTGTAAAGTCGAAAAATGTAATAAAAGCCAGTTGAAAGCAGCACATAGATGTTCATGTGAGCTGAGTGTAAAATGTTAGAAAACAGCGTGCAAAGTTGGAAAAAACGAAGGAAATGTTGGCACAGTTGCTTGTATATTTAACCTAAGTCATTAACCTGGCAACACCGCAGTTAAATTTCAAAATACTAAGTAAATGTTCCGAGAATGTCTTATATATAAGCAGATTATCACAACAGTCAACCGAAAAATTGACAACAAACTGCTTACAAAGTTGTGAAAAGCGATTGCAAAGTTAGTATTTTCAATCGGAATTGTTACCTGTGATATCATATTAACAGGTCCCATAATTAAAAGTTCGGAAATGTGAATAAATATTACGCCAATTGATGTTAAATTACCGTAGTGTTACTCCATGTATTCAGAGGTCATAGGTCAATTCTAGAAGGTACTCGAGCAGGCCATATCGATTGAAAACACCCAAAAACATAAAATAGCCGCTAATTCGGCTTAATTTCAAATATAAACCATGTAGCTGTGTTGTTAGGTGACCGATAAATGTTTAATGTAAAGCTCAATCTGGCGTGGTTAGTCGTTGCATGGGAGACTCCCTGCGTAAACAAGGTGTTGCATTCATTTTTTTTATCACAAACATTAAGAAAATATTATATAAGACAACGTTCCTGCATTTTTTTGTACTGTGATGTCAATCATTTATAGTGAAAAATCGTGTCATTTTTGGAACTTTCTAAACTAATGGAAAATTTTCAAATTCCTTCTAATCTTCAAGAACGAGTTGCTGATGCTGTCGGCACGTAGTCGGTTTTAAGCTATTGGCACACCGTGCAAGGTGTTCAAAGTGATTGCAAAGTCGTTCCAAAGCTGCTGGATGTATGTGTATATATGACCTAAGTTGTTGGCATATATAAACGCGCAGTTGTAAAGTCGAAAAATTTAATAAAAGCCAGTTGAAAGCAGCACATAGATGTTCATGTGAGCTGAGTGTAAAATGTTAGAAAACAGCGTGCAAAGTTGGAAAAAACGAAGGAAATGTTGGCACAGTTGCTTGTATATTTAACCTAAGTCATTAACCTGGCAACACCGCAGTTAAATTTCAAAATACTAAGTAAATGTTCCGAGAATGTCTTATATATAAGCAGATTATCACAACAGTCAACCGAAAAATTGACAACAAACTGCTTACAAAGTTGTGAAAAGCGATTGCAAAGTTAGTATTTTCAATCGGAATTGTTACCTGTGATATCATATTAACAGGTCCCATAATTAAAAGTTCGGAAATGTGAATAAATATTACGCCAATTGATGTTAAATTACCGTAGTGTTACTCCATGTATTCAGAGGTCATAGGTCAATTCTAGAAGGTACTCGAGCAGGCCTTATCGATTGAAAACACCCAAAAACATAAAATAGCCGCTAATTCGGCTTAATTTCAAATATAAACCATGTAGCTGTGTTGTTAGGTGACCGATAAATGTTTAATGTAAAGCTCAATCTGGCGTTGTTAGTTGTTGCATGGGAGACTCCCTGCGTAAACAAGGTGTTGCATTCATTTTTTTTATCACAAACATTAAGAAAATATTATATAAGACAACGTTCCTGCATTTTTTTGTACTGTGATGTCAATCATTTATAGTGAAAAATCGTGTCATTTTTGTAACTTTCTAAACTAATGGAAAATTTTCAAATTCCTTCTAATCTTCAAGAACGAGTTGCTGATGCTGTCGGCACGTAGTCGGTTTTAAGCTATTGGCACACCGTGCAAGGTGTTCAAAGTGATTGCAAAGTCGTTCCAAAGCTGCTGGATGTATGTGTATATATGACCTAAGTTGTTGGCATATATAAACGCGCAGTTGTAAAGTCGAAAAATTTAATAAAAGCCAGTTGAAAGCAGCACATAGATGTTCATGTGAGCTGAGTGTTAAATGTTAGAAAACAGCGTGCAAAGTTGGAAAAAACGAAGGGAATGTTGGCACAGTTGCTTGTATATTTAACCTAAGTCATTAACATGGCAACCCCGCAGTTAAATTTCAAAATACTAAGTAAATGTTCCGAGAATGTCTTATATATAAGCAGATTATCACAACAGTCAACCGAAAAATTGACAACACACTGCTTACAAAGTTGTGAAAAGCGATTGCAAAGATAGTAGTTTCAATAGGAATTGTTACCTGTGATATCATATTAACAAGTCCCATAATTAAAAGTTCGGAAATGTGAATAAATATTACGCCAATTGATGTAAAATTACCGTAGTGTTACTCCATGTATTCAGAGGTCAGAGGTCAATTCTAGAAGGTACTCGAGCAGGCCATATCGATTGAAAACACCCAAAAACATAAAATAGCCGCTAATTCGGCTTAATTTCAAATATAAACCATGTAGCTGTGTTGTTAGGTGACCGATAAATGTTTAATGTAAAGCTCAATCGGGCGTGGTTAGTCGTTGCATGGGAGACTCCCTGCGTAAACAAGGTGTTGCATTCATTTTTTTTTTCATCACAAACATTAAGAAAATATATAAGACAACGTTCCAGCATTTTTTGGTACTGTGATGTAAATCATTTATAGTGAAAAATCGTGTCATTTTTGTAACTTTCTAAACTAATGGAAAATTTTCAAATTCCTTCTAATCTTCAAGAACGAGTTGCTGATGCTGTCGGCACGTAGTCGGTGTGAAGCTATTAGCACACCGTGCAAAGGTGTTCAAAGTGAATGCAAAGTTGTGCAAAGTCGTTCCAAAGCTGCTAGATGTATTTGTATATATGACCTAAGTTGTTGGCATATAGAAACGCGCAGTTGTAAAGTCAAAAAAATTTAATAAAAGCCAGTTGAAAGCAGCACATAGATGTTCATGTGAGCTGAGTGTTAAATGTTAGAAAACAGCGTGCAAAGTTGGAAAAAACGAAGGAAATGTTGGCACAGTTGCTTGTATATTTAACCTAAGTCATTAACATGGCAACCCCGCAGTTAAATTTCAAAATACTAAGTAAATGTTCCGAGAATGTCTTATATATAAGCAGATTATCACAACAGTCAACCGAAAAATTGACAACAAACTGCTTACAAAGTTGTGAAAAGCGATTGCAAAGTTAGTATTTTCAATCGGAATTGTTACCTGTGATATCATATTAACAAGTCCCATGATTAAAAGTTTGGAAATGTGAATAAATATTACGCCAATTGATGTAAAATTACCGTAGTGTTACTCCATGTATTCAGAGGTCAGAGGTCAATTCTAGACGGTACTCGAGCAGGCCATATCGATTGAAAACACCCAAAAACATAAAATAGCCGCTAATTCGGCTTAATTTCAAATATAAACCATGTAGCTGTGTTGTTAGGTGACCGATAAATGTTTAATGTAAAGCTCAATCGGGCGTGGTTAGTCATTGCATGGGAGACTCCCTGTGTAAACAAGGTGTTGCATTCATTTTTTTTTCATCACAAACATTAAGAAAATATATAAGACAACGTTCCAGCATTTTTTGGTACTGTGATGTAAATCATTTATAGTGAAAAATGCGTGTCATTTTTGTAACTTTCTAAACTAATGGAAAATTTTCAAATTCGTTCTAATCTTCAAGAACGAGTTGCTGATGCTGTCGGCACGTAGTCGGTTTTAAGCTATTAGCACACCGTGCAAAGGTGTTCAAAGTGAATGCAAAGTTGTGCAAAGTCGTTCCAAAGTTGCTAGATGTATTTGTATATATGACCTAAGTTGTTGGCATATAGAAACGCGCAGTTGTAAAGTCAAAAAAATTTAATAAAAGCCAGTTGAAAGCAGCACATAGATGTTCATGTGAGCTGAGTGTAAAATGTTAGAAAACAGCGTGCAAAGTTGGAAAAAACGAAGGAAATGTTGGCACAGTTGCTTGTATATTTAACCTAAGTCATTAACATGGCAACCCCGCAGTTAAATTTCAAAATACTAAGTAAATGTTCCGAGAATGTCTTATATATAAGCAGATTATCACAACAGTCAACCGAAAAATTGACAACAAACTGCTTACAAAGTTGTGAAAAGCGATTGCAAAGTTAGTATTTTCAATCGGAATTGTTACCTGTGATATCATATTAACAGGTCCCATAATTAAAAGTTCGGAAATGTGAATAAATATTACGCCAATTGATGTTACATTACCGTAGTGTTACTCCATGTATTCAGAGGTCATAGGTCAATTCTAGAAGGTACTCGAGCAGGCCATATCGATTGAAAACACCCAAAAACATAAAATAGCCGCTAATTCGGCTTAATTTCAAATATAAACCATGTAGCTGTATTGTTAGGTGACCGATAAATGTTTAATGTAAAGCTCAATCTGGCGTGGTTAGTCGTTGCATGGGAGACTCCCTGCGTAAACAAGGTGTTGCATTCGTTTTTTTTTATCACAAACATTAAGAAAATATTATATAAGACAACGTTCCTGCATTTTTTTGTACTGTGATGTCAATCATTTATAGTGAAAAATCGTGTCATTTTTGGAACTTTCTAAACTAATGGAAAATTTTCAAATTCCTTCTAATCTTCAAGAACGAGTTGCTGATGCTGTCGGCACGTAGTCGGTTTTAAGCTATTGGCACACCGTGCAAGGTGTTCAAAGTGAATGCAAAGTTGTGCAAAGTCGTTCCAAAGTTGCTAGATGTATTTGCATATATGACCTAAGTTGTTGGCATATATAAACGCGCAGTTGTAAAGTCGAAAAATGTAATAAAAGCCAGTTGAAAGCAGCACATAGATGTTCATGTGAGCTGAGTGTAAAATGTTAGAAAACAGCGTGCAAAGTTGGAAAAAACGAAGGAAATGTTGGCACAGTTGCTTGTATATTTAACCTAAGTCATTAACCTGGCAACACCGCAGTTAAATTTCAAAATACTAAGTAAATGTTCCGAGAATGTCTTATATATAAGCAGATTATCACAACAGTCAACCGAAAAATTGACAACAAACTGCTTACAAAGTTGTGAAAAGCGATTGCAAAGTTAGTATTTTCAATCGGAATTGTTACCTATGATATCATATTAACAGGTCCCATAATTAAAAGTTCGGAAATGTGAATAAATATTACGCCAATTGATGTAAAATTACCGTAGTGTTACTCCATGTATTCAGAGGTCATAGGTCAATTCTAGAAGGTACTCGAGCAGGCCTTATCGATTGAAAACACCCAAAAACATAAAATAGCCGCTAATTCGGCTTAATTTCAAATATAAACCATGTAGCTGTGTTGTTAGGTGACCGATAAATGTTTAATGTAAAGCTCAATCTGGCGTGGTTAGTTGTTGCACGGGAGACTCCCTGCGTAAACAAGGTGTTGCATTCATTTTTTTTATCACAAACATTAAGAAAATATTATATAAGACAACGTTCCTGCATTTTTTTGTACTGTGATGTCAATCATTTATAGTGAAAAATCGTGTCATTTTTGTAACTTTCTAAACTAATGGAAAATTTTCAAATTCCTTCTAATCTTCAAGAACGAGTTGCTGATGCTGTCGGCACGTAGTCGGTTTTAAGCTATTGGCACACCGTGCAAGGTGTTCAAAGTGATTGCAAAGTCGTTCCAAAGCTGCTGGATGTATGTGTATATATGACCTAAGTTGTTGGCATATATAAACGCGCAGTTGTAAAGTCGAAAAATTTAATAAAAGCCAGTTGAAAGCAGCACATAGATGTTCAGGTGAGCTGAGTGTAAAATGTTAGAAAACAGCGTGCAAAGTTGGAAAAAACGAAGGAAATGTTGGCGCAGTTGCTTGTATATTTAACCTAAGTCATTAACATGGCAACCCCGCAGTTAAATTTCAAAATACTAAGTAAATGTTCCGAGAATGTCTTATATATAAGCAGATTATCACAACAGTCAACCGAAAAATTGACAACAAACTGCTTACAAAGTTGTGAAAAGCGATTGCAAAGTTAGTAGTTTCAATCGGAATTGTTATCTGTGATATCATATTAACAAGTCCCATAATTAAAAGTTCGGAATGTGAATAAATATTACGCCAATTGATGTTAAATTACCGTAGTGTTACTCCATGTATTCAGAGGTCATAGGTCAATTCTAGAAGGTACTCGAGCAGGCGATATCGATTGAAAACACCCAAAAACATAAAATAGCCGCTAATTCGGCTTAATTTCAAATATAAACCATGTAGCTGTGTTGTTAGGTGACCGATAAATGTTTAATGTAAAGCTCAATCGGGCGTGGTTAGTCGTTGCATGGGAGACTCCCTGCGTAAACAAGGTGTTGCATTCATTTTTTTTTCATCACAAACATTAAGAAAATATATAAGACAATGTTCCAGCATTTTTTGGTACTGTGATGTAAATCATTTATAGTGAAAAATCGTGTCATTTTTGTAACTTTCTAAACTAATGGAAAATTTTCAAATTCCTTCTAATATTCAAGAACGAGTTACTGATGCTGTCGGCACGTAGTCGGCTTTAAGCTATTAGCACACCGTGCAAAGGTGTTCAAAGTGATTGCAAAGTTGTGCAAAGTCATTCCAAAGTTGCTAGATGTATTTGCATATATGACCTAAGTTGTTGGCATATATAAACGCGCAGTTGTAAAGTCGAAAAATGTAATAAAAGCCAGTTGAAAGCAGCACATAGATGTTCATGTGAGCTGAGTGTAAAATGTTAGAAAACAGCGTGCAAAGTTGGAAAAAACGAAGGAAATGTTGGCACAGTTGCTTGTATATTTAACCTAGGTCATTAACCTGGCAACACCGCAGTTAAATTTCAAAATACTAAGTAAATGTTCCGAGAATGTCTTATATATAAGCAGATTATCACAACAGTCAACCGAAAAATTGACAACAAACTGCTTACAAAGTTGTGAAAAGCGATTGCAAAGTTAGTATTTTCAATCGGAATTGTTACCTGTGATATCATATTAACAGGTCCCATAATTAAAAGTTCGGAAATGTGAATAAATATTACGCTAATTGATGTTAAATTACCGTAGTGTTACTCCATGTATTCAGAGGTCATAGGTCAATTCTAGAAGGTACTCGAGCAGGCCTTATCGATTGAAAACACCCAAAAACATAAAATAGCCGCTAATTCGGCTTAATTTCAAATATAAACCATGTAGCTGTGTTGTTAGGTGACCGATAAATGTTTAATGTAAAGCTCAATCTGGCGTTGTTAGTTGTTGCATGGGAGACTCCCTGCGTAAACAAGGTGTTGCATTCATTTTTTTTATCACAAACATTAAGAAAATATTATATAAGACAACGTTCCTGCATTTTTTTGTACTGTGATGTCAATCATTTATAGTGAAAAATCGTGTCATTTTTGTAACTTTCTAAACTAATGGAAAATTTTCAAATTCCTTCTAATCTTCAAGAACGAGTTGCTGATGCTGTCGGCACGTAGTCGGTTTTAAGCTATTGGCACACCGTGCAAGGTGTTCAAAGTGATTGCAAAGTCGTTCCAAAGCTGCTGGATGTATGTGTATATATGACCTAAGTTGTTGGCATATATAAACGCGCAGTTGTAAAGTCGAAAAATTTAATAAAAGCCAGTTGAAAGCAGCACATAGATGTTCATGTGAGCTGAGTGTAAAATGTTAGAAAACAGCGTGCAAAGTTGGAAAAAACGAAGGAAATGTTGGCGCAGTTGCTTGTATATTTAACCTAAGTCATTAACATGGCAACCCCGCAGTTAAATTTCAAAATACTAAGTAAATGTTCCGAGAATGTCTTGTATATAAGCAGATTATCACAACAGTCAACCGAAAAATTGACAACAAACTGCTTACAAAGTTGTGAAAAGCGATTGCAAAGTTAGTAGTTTCAATCGGAATTGTTATCTGTGATATCATATTAACAAGTCCCATAATTAAAAGTTCGGAATGTGAATAAATATTACGCCAATTGATGTTAAATTACCGTAGTGTTACTCCATGTATTCAGAGGTCATAGGTCAATTCTAGAAGGTACTCGAGCAGGCGATATCGATTGAAAACACCCAAAAACATAAAATAGCCGCTAATTCGGCTTAATTTCAAATATAAACCATGTAGCTGTGTTGTTAGGTGACCGATAAATGTTTAATGTAAAGCTCAATCGGGCGTGGTTAGTCGTTGCATGGGAGACTCCCTGCGTAAACAAGGTGTTGCATTCATTTTTTTTTTCATCACAAACATTAAGAAAATATATAAGACAATGTTCCAGCATTTTTTGGTACTGTGATGTAAATCATTTATAGTGAAAAATCGTGTCATTTTTGTAACTTTCTAAACTAATGGAAAATTTTCAAATTCCTTCTAATATTCAAGAACGAGTTACTGATGCTGTCGGCACGTAGTCGGCTTTAAGCTATTAGCACACCGTGCAAAGGTGTTCAAAGTGATTGCAAAGTTGTGCAAAGTCATTCCAAAGTTGCTAGATGTATTTGCATATATGACCTAAGTTGTTGGCATATATAAACGCGCAGTTGTAAAGTCGAAAAATGTAATAAAAGCCAGTTGAAAGCAGCACATAGATGTTCATGTGAGCTGAGTGTAAAATGTTAGAAAACAGCGTGCAAAGTTGGAAAAAACGAAGGAAATGTTGGCACAGTTGCTTGTATATTTAACCTAAGTCATTAACCTGGCAACACCGCAGTTAAATTTCAAAATACTAAGTAAATGTTCCGAGAATGTCTTATATATAAGCAGATTATCACAACAGTCAACCGAAAAATTGACAACAAACTGCTTACAAAGTTGTGAAAAGCGATTGCAAAGTTAGTATTTTCAATCGGAATTGTTACCTGTGATATCATATTAACAGGTCCCATAATTAAAAGTTCGGAAATGTGAATAAATATTACGCCAATTGATGTTAAATTACCGTAGTGTTACTCCATGTATTCAGAGGTCATAGGTCAATTCTAGAAGGTACTCGAGCAGGCCATATCGATTGAAAACACCCAAAAACATAAAATAGCCGCTAATTCGGCTTAATTTCAAATATAAACCATGTAGCTGTGTTGTTAGGTGACCGATAAATGTTTAATGTAAAGCTCAATCTGGCGTGGTTAGTCGTTGCATGGGAGACTCCCTGCGTAAACAAGGTGTTGCATTCATTTTTTTTATCACAAACATTAAGAAAATATTATATAAGACAACGTTCCTGCATTTTTTTGTACTGTGATGTCAATCATTTATAGTGAAAAATCGTGTCATTTTTGGAACTTTCTAAACTAATGGAAAATTTTCAAATTCCTTCTAATCTTCAAGAACGAGTTGCTGATGCTGTCGGCACGTAGTCGGTTTTAAGCTATTGGCACACCGTGCAAGGTGTTCAAAGTGATTGCAAAGTCGTTCCAAAGCTGCTGGATGTATGTGTATATATGACCTAAGTTGTTGGCATATATAAACGCGCAGTTGTAAAGTCGAAAAATTTAATAAAAGCCAGTTGAAAGCAGCACATAGATGTTCATGTGAGCTGAGTGTAAAATGTTAGAAAACAGCGTGCAAAGTTGGAAAAAACGAAGGAAATGTTGGCACAGTTGCTTGTATATTTAACCTAAGTCATTAACCTGGCAACACCGCAGTTAAATTTCAAAATACTAAGTAAATGTTCCGAGAATGTCTTATATATAAGCAGATTATCACAACAGTCAACCGAAAAATTGACAACAAACTGCTTACAAAGTTGTGAAAAGCGATTGCAAAGTTAGTATTTTCAATCGGAATTGTTACCTGTGATATCATATTAACAGGTCCCATAATTAAAAGTTCGGAAATGTGAATAAATATTACGCCAATTGATGTTAAATTACCGTAGTGTTACTCCATGTATTCAGAGGTCATAGGTCAATTCTAGAAGGTACTCGAGCAGGCCTTATCGATTGAAAACACCCAAAAACATAAAATAGCCGCTAATTCGGCTTAATTTCAAATATAAACCATGTAGCTGTGTTGTTAGGTGACCGATAAATGTTTAATGTAAAGCTCAATCTGGCGTTGTTAGTTGTTGCATGGGAGACTCCCTGCGTAAACAAGGTGTTGCATTCATTTTTTTTATCACAAACATTAAGAAAATATTATATAAGACAACGTTCCTGCATTTTTTTGTACTGTGATGTCAATCATTTATAGTGAAAAATCGTGTCATTTTTGTAACTTTCTAAACTAATGGAAAATTTTCAAATTCCTTCTAATCTTCAAGAACGAGTTGCTGATGCTGTCGGCACGTAGTCGGTTTTAAGCTATTGGCACACCGTGCAAGGTGTTCAAAGTGATTGCAAAGTCGTTCCAAAGCTGCTGGATGTATGTGTATATATGACCTAAGTTGTTGGCATATATAAACGCGCAGTTGTAAAGTCGAAAAATTTAATAAAAGCCAGTTGAAAGCAGCACATAGATGTTCATGTGAGCTGAGTGTTAAATGTTAGAAAACAGCGTGCAAAGTTGGAAAAAACGAAGGGAATGTTGGCACAGTTGCTTGTATATTTAACCTAAGTCATTAACATGGCAACCCCGCAGTTAAATTTCAAAATACTAAGTAAATGTTCCGAGAATGTCTTATATATAAGCAGATTATCACAACAGTCAACCGAAAAATTGACAACACACTGCTTACAAAGTTGTGAAAAGCGATTGCAAAGATAGTAGTTTCAATAGGAATTGTTACCTGTGATATCATATTAACAAGTCCCATAATTAAAAGTTCGGAAATGTGAATAAATATTACGCCAATTGATGTAAAATTACCGTAGTGTTACTCCATGTATTCAGAGGTCAGAGGTCAATTCTAGAAGGTACTCGAGCAGGCCATATCGATTGAAAACACCCAAAAACATAAAATAGCCGCTAATTCGGCTTAATTTCAAATATAAACCATGTAGCTGTGTTGTTAGGTGACCGATAAATGTTTAATGTAAAGCTCAATCGGGCGTGGTTAGTCGTTGCATGGGAGACTCCCTGCGTAAACAAGGTGTTGCATTCATTTTTTTTTTCATCACAAACATTAAGAAAATATATAAGACAACGTTCCAGCATTTTTTGGTACTGTGATGTAAATCATTTATAGTGAAAAATCGTGTCATTTTTGTAACTTTCTAAACTAATGGAAAATTTTCAAATTCCTTCTAATCTTCAAGAACGAGTTGCTGATGCTGTCGGCACGTAGTCGGTGTGAAGCTATTAGCACACCGTGCAAAGGTGTTCAAAGTGAATGCAAAGTTGTGCAAAGTCGTTCCAAAGCTGCTAGATGTATTTGTATATATGACCTAAGTTGTTGGCATATAGAAACGCGCAGTTGTAAAGTCAAAAAAAATTAATAAAAGCCAGTTGAAAGCAGCACATAGATGTTCATGTGAGCTGAGTGTTAAATGTTAGAAAACAGCGTGCAAAGTTGGAAAAAACGAAGGAAATGTTGGCACAGTTGCTTGTATATTTAACCTAAGTCATTAACATGGCAACCCCGCAGTTAAATTTCAAAATACTAAGTAAATGTTCCGAGAATGTCTTATATATAAGCAGATTATCACAACAGTCAACCGAAAAATTGACAACAAACTGCTTACAAAGTTGTGAAAAGCGATTGCAAAGTTAGTATTTTCAATCGGAATTGTTACCTGTGATATCATATTAACAAGTCCCATGATTAAAAGTTTGGAAATGTGAATAAATATTACGCCAATTGATGTAAAATTACCGTAGTGTTACTCCATGTATTCAGAGGTCAGAGGTCAATTCTAGACGGTACTCGAGCAGGCCATATCGATTGAAAACACCCAAAAACATAAAATAGCCGCTAATTCGGCTTAATTTCAAATATAAACCATGTAGCTGTGTTGTTAGGTGACCGATAAATGTTTAATGTAAAGCTCAATCGGGCGTGGTTAGTCATTGCATGGGAGACTCCCTGTGTAAACAAGGTGTTGCATTCATTTTTTTTTCATCACAAACATTAAGAAAATATATAAGACAACGTTCCAGCATTTTTTGGTACTGTGATGTAAATCATTTATAGTGAAAAATGCGTGTCATTTTTGTAACTTTCTAAACTAATGGAAAATTTTCAAATTCGTTCTAATCTTCAAGAACGAGTTGCTGATGCTGTCGGCACGTAGTCGGTTTTAAGCTATTAGCACACCGTGCAAAGGTGTTCAAAGTGAATGCAAAGTTGTGCAAAGTCGTTCCAAAGTTGCTAGATGTATTTGTATATATGACCTAAGTTGTTGGCATATAGAAACGCGCAGTTGTAAAGTCAAAAAAATTTAATAAAAGCCAGTTGAAAGCAGCACATAGATGTTCATGTGAGCTGAGTGTAAAATGTTAGAAAACAGCGTGCAAAGTTGGAAAAAACGAAGGAAATGTTGGCACAGTTGCTTGTATATTTAACCTAAGTCATTAACATGGCAACCCCGCAGTTAAATTTCAAAATACTAAGTAAATGTTCCGAGAATGTCTTATATATAAGCAGATTATCACAACAGTCAACCGAAAAATTGACAACAAACTGCTTACAAAGTTGTGAAAAGCGATTGCAAAGTTAGTAGTTTCAATCGGAATTGTTACCTTGAAATCATATTAACAAGTCCCATGATTAAAAGTTCGGAAATGTGAATAAATATTACGCCAATTGATGTTAAATTACCGTAGTGTTACTCCATGTATTCAGAGGTCATAGGTCAATTCTAGAAGGTACTGGAGCAGGCCATATCGATTGAAAACACCCAAAAACATAAAATAGCCGCTAATTCGGAGTAATTTCAAATATAAACCATGTAGCTGTGTTGTTAGGTGACCGATAAATGTTTAATGTAAAGCTCAATCGGGCGTGGTTAGTCGTTGCATGGGAGACTCCCTG
The DNA here is from genome assembly GCF_978046115.1 of Saccoglossus kowalevskii. Lineage (NCBI taxonomy): Eukaryota > Metazoa > Hemichordata > Enteropneusta > Harrimaniidae > Saccoglossus > Saccoglossus kowalevskii. Next base: position 11,153,558 of record NC_140657.1, read on the forward strand.
CGTAAACAAGGTGTTGCATTCATTTTTTTTTCATCACAAACATTAAGAAAATATATAAGACAACGTTCCAGCATTTTTTGGTACTGTGATGTAAATCATTTATAGTGAAAAATCGTGTCATTTTTGTAACTTTCTAAACTAATGGAAAATTTTCAAATTCCTTCTAATCTTCAAGAACGAGTTGCTGATGCTGTCGGCACGTAGTCGGTTTTAAGCTATTAGCACACCGTGCAAAGGTGTTCAAAGTGAATGCAAAATTGTGCAAAGTCGTTCCAAAGCTGCTAGATGTATTTGTATATATGACCTAAGTTGTTGGCATATAGAAACGCGCAGTTGTAAAGTCAAAAAAAATTAATAAAAGCCAGTTGAAAGCAGCACATAGATGTACATGTGAGCTGAGTGTAAAATGTTAGAAAACAGCGTGCAAAGTTGGAAAAAACGAAGGAAATATTGGCACAGTTGCTTGTATATTTAACCTAAGTCATTAACCTGGCAACACCGCAGTTAAATTTCAAAATACTAAGTAAATGTTCCGAGAATGTCTTATATATAAGCAGATTATCACAACAGTCAACCGAAAAATAGACAACAAACTGCTTACAAAGTTGTGAAAAGCGATTGCAAAGTTAGTATTTTCAATCGGAATTGTTACCTGTGATATCATATTAACAGGTCCCATAATTAAAAGTTCGGAAATGTGAATAAATATTACGCCAATTGATGTTACATTACCGTAGTGTTACTCCATGTATTCAGAGGTCATAGGTCAATTCTAGAAGGTACTCGAGCAGGCCATATCGATTGAAAACACCCAAAAACATAAAATAGCCGCTAATTCGGCTTAATTTCAAATATAAACCATGTAGCTGTATTGTTAGGTGACCGATAAATGTTTAATGTAAAGCTCAATCTGGCGTGGTTAGTCGTTGCATGGGAGACTCCCTGCGTAAACAAGGTGTTGCATTCGTTTTTTTTTATCACAAACATTAAGAAAATATTATATAAGACAACGTTCCTGCATTTTTTTGTACTGTGATGTCAATCATTTATAGTGAAAAATCGTGTCATTTTTGGAACTTTCTAAACTAATGGAAAATTTTCAAATTCCTTCTAATCTTCAAGAACGAGTTGCTGATGCTGTCGGCACGTAGTCGGTTTTAAGCTATTGGCACACCGTGCAAGGTGTTCAAAGTGAATGCAAAGTTGTGCAAAGTCGTTCCAAAGTTGCTAGATGTATTTGCATATATGACCTAAGTTGTTGGCATATATAAACGCGCAGTTGTAAAGTCGAAAAATGTAATAAAAGCCAGTTGAAAGCAGCACATAGATGTTCATGTGAGCTGAGTGTAAAATGTTAGAAAACAGCGTGCAAAGTTGGAAAAAACGAAGGAAATGTTGGCACAGTTGCTTGTATATTTAACCTAAGTCATTAACCTGGCAACACCGCAGTTAAATTTCAAAATACTAAGTAAATGTTCCGAGAATGTCTTATATATAAGCAGATTATCACAACAGTCAACCGAAAAATTGACAACAAACTGCTTACAAAGTTGTGAAAAGCGATTGCAAAGTTAGTATTTTCAATCGGAATTGTTACCTATGATATCATATTAACAGGTCCCATAATTAAAAGTTCGGAAATGTGAATAAATATTACGCCAATTGATGTAAAATTACCGTAGTGTTACTCCATGTATTCAGAGGTCATAGGTCAATTCTAGAAGGTACTCGAGCAGGCCTTATCGATTGAAAACACCCAAAAACATAAAATAGCCGCTAATTCGGCTTAATTTCAAATATAAACCATGTAGCTGTGTTGTTAGGTGACCGATAAATGTTTAATGTAAAGCTCAATCTGGCGTGGTTAGTTGTTGCACGGGAGACTCCCTGCGTAAACAAGGTGTTGCATTCATTTTTTTTATCACAAACATTAAGAAAATATTATATAAGACAACGTTCCTGCATTTTTTTGTACTGTGATGTCAATCATTTATAGTGAAAAATCGTGTCATTTTTGTAACTTTCTAAACTAATGGAAAATTTTCAAATTCCTTCTAATCTTCAAGAACGAGTTGCTGATGCTGTCGGCACGTAGTCGGTTTTAAGCTATTGGCACACCGTGCAAGGTGTTCAAAGTGATTGCAAAGTCGTTCCAAAGCTGCTGGATGTATGTGTATATATGACCTAAGTTGTTGGCATATATAAACGCGCAGTTGTAAAGTCGAAAAATTTAATAAAAGCCAGTTGAAAGCAGCACATAGATGTTCAGGTGAGCTGAGTGTAAAATGTTAGAAAACAGCGTGCAAAGTTGGAAAAAACGAAGGAAATGTTGGCGCAGTTGCTTGTATATTTAACCTAAGTCATTAACATGGCAACCCCGCAGTTAAATTTCAAAATACTAAGTAAATGTTCCGAGAATGTCTTATATATAAGCAGATTATCACAACAGTCAACCGAAAAATTGACAACAAACTGCTTACAAAGTTGTGAAAAGCGATTGCAAAGTTAGTAGTTTCAATCGGAATTGTTATCTGTGATATCATATTAACAAGTCCCATAATTAAAAGTTCGGAATGTGAATAAATATTACGCCAATTGATGTTAAATTACCGTAGTGTTACTCCATGTATTCAGAGGTCATAGGTCAATTCTAGAAGGTACTCGAGCAGGCGATATCGATTGAAAACACCCAAAAACATAAAATAGCCGCTAATTCGGCTTAATTTCAAATATAAACCATGTAGCTGTGTTGTTAGGTGACCGATAAATGTTTAATGTAAAGCTCAATCGGGCGTGGTTAGTCGTTGCATGGGAGACTCCCTGCGTAAACAAGGTGTTGCATTCATTTTTTTTTCATCACAAACATTAAGAAAATATATAAGACAATGTTCCAGCATTTTTTGGTACTGTGATGTAAATCATTTATAGTGAAAAATCGTGTCATTTTTGTAACTTTCTAAACTAATGGAAAATTTTCAAATTCCTTCTAATATTCAAGAACGAGTTACTGATGCTGTCGGCACGTAGTCGGCTTTAAGCTATTAGCACACCGTGCAAAGGTGTTCAAAGTGATTGCAAAGTTGTGCAAAGTCATTCCAAAGTTGCTAGATGTATTTGCATATATGACCTAAGTTGTTGGCATATATAAACGCGCAGTTGTAAAGTCGAAAAATGTAATAAAAGCCAGTTGAAAGCAGCACATAGATGTTCATGTGAGCTGAGTGTAAAATGTTAGAAAACAGCGTGCAAAGTTGGAAAAAACGAAGGAAATGTTGGCACAGTTGCTTGTATATTTAACCTAGGTCATTAACCTGGCAACACCGCAGTTAAATTTCAAAATACTAAGTAAATGTTCCGAGAATGTCTTATATATAAGCAGATTATCACAACAGTCAACCGAAAAATTGACAACAAACTGCTTACAAAGATGTGAAAAGCGATTGCAAAGTTAGTATTTTCAATCGGAATTGTTACCTGTGATATCATATTAACAGGTCCCATAATTAAAAGTTCGGAAATGTGAATAAATATTACGCCAATTGATGTTAAATTACCGTAGTGTTACTCCATGTATTCAGAGGTCATAGGTCAATTCTAGAAGGTACTCGAGCAGGCCTTATCGATTGAAAACACCCAAAAACATAAAATAGCCGCTAATTCGGCTTAATTTCAAATATAAACCATGTAGCTGTGTTGTTAGGTGACCGATAAATGTTTAATGTAAAGCTCAATCTGGCGTTGTTAGTTGTTGCATGGGAGACTCCCTGCGTAAACAAGGTGTTGCATTCATTTTTTTTATCACAAACATTAAGAAAATATTATATAAGACAACGTTCCTGCATTTTTTTGTACTGTGATGTCAATCATTTATAGTGAAAAATCGTGTCATTTTTGTAACTTTCTAAACTAATGGAAAATTTTCAAATTCCTTCTAATCTTCAAGAACGAGTTGCTGATGCTGTCGGCACGTAGTCGGTTTTAAGCTATTGGCACACCGTGCAAGGTGTTCAAAGTGATTGCAAAGTCGTTCCAAAGCTGCTGGATGTATGTGTATATATGACCTAAGTTGTTGGCATATATAAACGCGCAGTTGTAAAGTCGAAAAATTTAATAAAAGCCAGTTGAAAGCAGCACATAGATGTTCATGTGAGCTGAGTGTAAAATGTTAGAAAACAGCGTGCAAAGTTGGAAAAAACGAAGGAAATGTTGGCGCAGTTGCTTGTATATTTAACCTAAGTCATTAACATGGCAACCCCGCAGTTAAATTTCAAAATACTAAGTAAATGTTCCGAGAATGTCTTGTATATAAGCAGATTATCACAACAGTCAACCGAAAAATTGACAACAAACTGCTTACAAAGTTGTGAAAAGCGATTGCAAAGTTAGTAGTTTCAATCGGAATTGTTATCTGTGATATCATATTAACAAGTCCCATAATTAAAAGTTCGGAATGTGAATAAATATTACGCCAATTGATGTTAAATTACCGTAGTGTTACTCCATGTATTCAGAGGTCATAGGTCAATTCTAGAAGGTACTCGAGCAGGCGATATCGATTGAAAACACCCAAAAACATAAAATAGCCGCTAATTCGGCTTAATTTCAAATATAAACCATGTAGCTGTGTTGTTAGGTGACCGATAAATGTTTAATGTAAAGTTCAATCGGGCGTGGTTAGTCGTTGCATGGGAGACTCCCTGCGTAAACAAGGTGTTGCATTCATTTTTTTTTTCATCACAAACATTAAGAAAATATATAAGACAATGTTCCAGCATTTTTTGGTACTGTGATGTAAATCATTTATAGTGAAAAATCGTGTCATTTTTGTAACTTTCTAAACTAATGGAAAATTTTCAAATTCCTTCTAATATTCAAGAACGAGTTACTGATGCTGTCGGCACGTAGTCGGCTTTAAGCTATTAGCACACCGTGCAAAGGTGTTCAAAGTGATTGCAAAGTTGTGCAAAGTCATTCCAAAGTTGCTAGATGTATTTGCATATATGACCTAAGTTGTTGGCATATATAAACGCGCAGTTGTAAAGTCGAAAAATGTAATAAAAGCCAGTTGAAAGCAGCACATAGATGTTCATGTGAGCTGAGTGTAAAATGTTAGAAAACAGCGTGCAAAGTTGGAAAAAACGAAGGAAATGTTGGCACAGTTGCTTGTATATTTAACCTAAGTCATTAACCTGGCAACACCGCAGTTAAATTTCAAAATACTAAGTAAATGTTCCGAGAATGTCTTATATATAAGCAGATTATCACAACAGTCAACCGAAAAATTGACAACAAACTGCTTACAAAGTTGTGAAAAGCGATTGCAAAGTTAGTATTTTCAATCGGAATTGTTACCTGTGATATCATATTAACAGGTCCCATAATTAAAAGTTCGGAAATGTGAATAAATATTACGCCAATTGATGTTAAATTACCGTAGTGTTACTCCATGTATTCAGAGGTCATAGGTCAATTCTAGAAGGTACTCGAGCAGGCCATATCGATTGAAAACACCCAAAAACATAAAATAGCCGCTAATTCGGCTTAATTTCAAATATAAACCATGTAGCTGTGTTGTTAGGTGACCGATAAATGTTTAATGTAAAGCTCAATCTGGCGTGGTTAGTCGTTGCATGGGAGACTCCCTGCGTAAACAAGGTGTTGCATTCATTTTTTTTATCACAAACATTAAGAAAATATTATATAAGACAACGTTCCTGCATTTTTTTGTACTGTGATGTCAATCATTTATAGTGAAAAATCGTGTCATTTTTGGAACTTTCTAAACTAATGGAAAATTTTCAAATTCCTTCTAATCTTCAAGAACGAGTTGCTGATGCTGTCGGCACGTAGTCGGTTTTAAGCTATTGGCACACCGTGCAAGGTGTTCAAAGTGATTGCAAAGTCGTTCCAAAGCTGCTGGATGTATGTGTATATATGACCTAAGTTGTTGGCATATATAAACGCGCAGTTGTAAAGTCGAAAAATTTAATAAAAGCCAGTTGAAAGCAGCACATAGATGTTCATGTGAGCTGAGTGTAAAATGTTAGAAAACAGCGTGCAAAGTTGGAAAAAACGAAGGAAATGTTGGCACAGTTGCTTGTATATTTAACCTAAGTCATTAACCTGGCAACACCGCAGTTAAATTTCAAAATACTAAGTAAATGTTCCGAGAATGTCTTATATATAAGCAGATTATCACAACAGTCAACCGAAAAATTGACAACAAACTGCTTACAAAGTTGTGAAAAGCGATTGCAAAGTTAGTATTTTCAATCGGAATTGTTACCTGTGATATCATATTAACAGGTCCCATAATTAAAAGTTCGGAAATGTGAATAAATATTACGCCAATTGATGTTAAATTACCGTAGTGTTACTCCATGTATTCAGAGGTCATAGGTCAATTCTAGAAGGTACTCGAGCAGGCCTTATCGATTGAAAACACCCAAAAACATAAAATAGCCGCTAATTCGGCTTAATTTCAAATATAAACCATGTAGCTGTGTTGTTAGGTGACCGATAAATGTTTAATGTAAAGCTCAATCTGGCGTTGTTAGTTGTTGCATGGGAGACTCTCTGCGTAAACAAGGTGTTGCATTCATTTTTTTTATCACAAACATTAAGAAAATATTATATAAGACAACGTTCCTGCATTTTTTTGTACTGTGATGTCAATCATTTATAGTGAAAAATCGTGTCATTTTTGTAACTTTCTAAACTAATGGAAAATTTTCAAATTCCTTCTAATCTTCAAGAACGAGTTGCTGATGCTGTCGGCACGTAGTCGGTTTTAAGCTATTGGCACACCGTGCAAGGTGTTCAAAGTGATTGCAAAGTCGTTCCAAAGCTGCTGGATGTATGTGTATATATGACCTAAGTTGTTGGCATATATAAACGCGCAGTTGTAAAGTCGAAAAATTTAATAAAAGCCAGTTGAAAGCAGCACATAGATGTTCATGTGAGCTGAGTGTAAAATGTTAGAAAACAGCGTGCAAAGTTGGAAAAAACGAAGGAAATGTTGGCGCAGTTGCTTGTATATTTAACCTAAGTCATTAACATGGCAACCCCGCAGTTAAATTTCAAAATACTAAGTAAATGTTCCGAGAATGTCTTGTATATAAGCAGATTATCACAACAGTCAACCGAAAAATTGACAACAAACTGCTTACAAAGTTGTGAAAAGCGATTGCAAAGTTAGTAGTTTCAATCGGAATTGTTATCTGTGATATCATATTAACAAGTCCCATAATTAAAAGTTCGGAATGTGAATAAATATTACGCCAATTGATGTTAAATTACCGTAGTGTTACTCCATGTATTCAGAGGTCATAGGTCAATTCTAGAAGGTACTCGAGCAGGCGATATCGATTGAAAACACCCAAAAACATAAAATAGCCGCTAATTCGGCTTAATTTCAAATATAAACCATGTAGCTGTGTTGTTAGGTGACCGATAAATGTTTAATGTAAAGCTCAATCGGGCGTGGTTAGTCGTTGCATGGGAGACTCCCTGCGTAAACAAGGTGTTGCATTCATTTTTTTTTTCATCACAAACATTAAGAAAATATATAAGACAATGTTCCAGCATTTTTTGGTACTGTGATGTAAATCATTTATAGTGAAAAATCGTGTCATTTTTGTAACTTTCTAAACTAATGGAAAATTTTCAAATTCCTTCTAATATTCAAGAACGAGTTACTGATGCTGTCGGCACGTAGTCGGCTTTAAGCTATTAGCACACCGTGCAAAGGTGTTCAAAGTGATTGCAAAGTTGTGCAAAGTCATTCCAAAGTTGCTAGATGTATTTGCATATATGACCTAAGTTGTTGGCATATATAAACGCGCAGTTGTAAAGTCGAAAAATGTAATAAAAGCCAGTTGAAAGCAGCACATAGATGTTCATGTGAGCTGAGTGTAAAATGTTAGAAAACAGCGTGCAAAGTTGGAAAAAACGAAGGAAATGTTGGCACAGTTGCTTGTATATTTAACCTAAGTCATTAACCTGGCAACACCGCAGTTAAATTTCAAAATACTAAGTAAATGTTCCGAGAATGTCTTATATATAAGCAGATTATCACAACAGTCAACCGAAAAATTGACAACAAACTGCTTACAAAGTTGTGAAAAGCGATTGCAAAGTTAGTATTTTCAATCGGAATTGTTACCTGTGATATCATATTAACAGGTCCCATAATTAAAAGTTCGGAAATGTGAATAAATATTACGCCAATTGATGTTAAATTACCGTAGTGTTACTCCATGTATTCAGAGGTCATAGGTCAATTCTAGAAGGTACTCGAGCAGGCCATATCGATTGAAAACACCCAAAAACATAAAATAGCCGCTAATTCGGCTTAATTTCAAATATAAACCATGTAGCTGTGTTGTTAGGTGACCGATAAATGTTTAATGTAAAGCTCAATCTGGCGTGGTTAGTCGTTGCATGGGAGACTCCCTGCGTAAACAAGGTGTTGCATTCATTTTTTTTATCACAAACATTAAGAAAATATTATATAAGACAACGTTCCTGCATTTTTTTGTACTGTGATGTCAATCATTTATAGTGAAAAATCGTGTCATTTTTGGAACTTTCTAAACTAATGGAAAATTTTCAAATTCCTTCTAATCTTCAAGAACGAGTTGCTGATGCTGTCGGCACGTAGTCGGTTTTAAGCTATTGGCACACCGTGCAAGGTGTTCAAAGTGATTGCAAAGTCGTTCCAAAGCTGCTGGATGTATGTGTATATATGACCTAAGTTGTTGGCATATATAAACGCGCAGTTGTAAAGTCGAAAAATTTAATAAAAGCCAGTTGAAAGCAGCACATAGATGTTCATGTGAGCTGAGTGTAAAATGTTAGAAAACAGCGTGCAAAGTTGGAAAAAACGAAGGAAATGTTGGCACAGTTGCTTGTATATTTAACCTAAGTCATTAACCTGGCAACACCGCAGTTAAATTTCAAAATACTAAGTAAATGTTCCGAGAATGTCTTATATATAAGCAGATTATCACAACAGTCAACCGAAAAATTGACAACAAACTGCTTACAAAGTTGTGAAAAGCGATTGCAAAGTTAGTATTTTCAATCGGAATTGTTACCTGTGATATCATATTAACAGGTCCCATAATTAAAAGTTCGGAAATGTGAATAAATATTACGCCAATTGATGTTAAATTACCGTAGTGTTACTCCATGTATTCAGAGGTCATAGGTCAATTCTAGAAGGTACTCGAGCAGGCCTTATCGATTGAAAACACCCAAAAACATAAAATAGCCGCTAATTCGGCTTAATTTCAAATATAAACCATGTAGCTGTGTTGTTAGGTGACCGATAAATGTTTAATGTAAAGCTCAATCTGGCGTTGTTAGTTGTTGCATGGGAGACTCCCTGCGTAAACAAGGTGTTGCATTCATTTTTTTTATCACAAACATTAAGAAAATATTATATAAGACAACGTTCCTGCATTTTTTTGTACTGTGATGTCAATCATTTATAGTGAAAAATCGTGTCATTTTTGTAACTTTCTAAACTAATGGAAAATTTTCAAATTCCTTCTAATCTTCAAGAACGAGTTGCTGATGCTGTCGGCACGTAGTCGGTTTTAAGCTATTGGCACACCGTGCAAGGTGTTCAAAGTGATTGCAAAGTCGTTCCAAAGCTGCTGGATGTATGTGTATATATGACCTAAGTTGTTGGCATATATAAACGCGCAGTTGTAAAGTCGAAAAATTTAATAAAAGCCAGTTGAAAGCAGCACATAGATGTTCATGTGAGCTGAGTGTAAAATGTTAGAAAACAGCGTGCAAAGTTGGAAAAAACAAAGGAAATGTTGGCGCAGTTGCTTGTATATTTAACCTAAGTCATTAACATGGCAACCCCGCAGTTAAATTTCAAAATACTAAGTAAATGTTCCGAGAATGTCTTGTATATAAGCAGATTATCACAACAGTCAACCGAAAAATTGACAACAAACTGCTTACAAAGTTGTGAAAAGCGATTGCAAAGTTAGTAGTTTCAATCGGAATTGTTATCTGTGATATCATATTAACAAGTCCCATAATTAAAAGTTCGGAATGTGAATAAATATTACGCCAATTGATGTTAAATTACCGTAGTGTTACTCCATGTATTCAGAGGTCATAGGTCAATTCTAGAAGGTACTCGAGCAGGCGATATCGATTGAAAACACCCAAAAACATAAAATAGCCGCTAATTCGGCTTAATTTCAAATATAAACCATGTAGCTGTGTTGTTAGGTGACCGATAAATGTTTAATGTAAAGCTCAATCGGGCGTGGTTAGTCGTTGCATGGGAGACTCCCTGCGTAAACAAGGTGTTGCATTCATTTTTTTTTTCATCACAAACATTAAGAAAATATATAAGACAATGTTCCAGCATTTTTTGGTACTGTGATGTAAATCATTTATAGTGAAAAATCGTGTCATTTTTGTAACTTTCTAAACTAATGGAAAATTTTCAAATTCCTTCTAATATTCAAGAACGAGTTACTGATGCTGTCGGCACGTAGTCGGCTTTAAGCTATTAGCACACCGTGCAAAGGTGTTCAAAGTGATTGCAAAGTTGTGCAAAGTCATTCCAAAGTTGCTAGATGTATTTGCATATATGACCTAAGTTGTTGGCATATATAAACGCGCAGTTGTAAAGTCGAAAAATGTAATAAAAGCCAGTTGAAAGCAGCACATAGATGTTCATGTGAGCTGAGTGTAAAATGTTAGAAAACAGCGTGCAAAGTTGGAAAAAACGAAGGAAATGTTGGCACAGTTGCTTGTATATTTAACCTAAGTCATTAACCTGGCAACACCGCAGTTAAATTTCAAAATACTAAGTAAATGTTCCGAGAATGTCTTATATATAAGCAGATTATCACAACAGTCAACCGAAAAATTGACAACAAACTGCTTACAAAGTTGTGAAAAGCGATTGCAAAGTTAGTATTTTCAATCGGAATTGTTACCTGTGATATCATATTAACAGGTCCCATAATTAAAAGTTCGGAAATGTGAATAAATATTACGCCAATTGATGTTAAATTACCGTAGTGTTACTCCATGTATTCAGAGGTCATAGGTCAATTCTAGAAGGTACTCGAGCAGGCCATATCGATTGAAAACACCCAAAAACATAAAATAGCCGCTAATTCGGCTTAATTTCAAATATAAACCATGTAGCTGTGTTGTTAGGTGACCGATAAATGTTTAATGTAAAGCTCAATCTGGCGTGGTTAGTCGTTGCATGGGAGACTCCCTGCGTAAACAAGGTGTTGCATTCATTTTTTTTATCACAAACATTAAGAAAATATTATATAAGACAACGTTCCTGCATTTTTTTGTACTGTGATGTCAATCATTTATAGTGAAAAATCGTGTCATTTTTGGAACTTTCTAAACTAATGGAAAATTTTCAAATTCCTTCTAATCTTCAAGAACGAGTTGCTGATGCTGTCGGCACGTAGTCGGTTTTAAGCTATTGGCACACCGTGCAAGGTGTTCAAAGTGATTGCAAAGTCGTTCCAAAGCTGCTGGATGTATGTGTATATATGACCTAAGTTGTTGGCATATATAAACGCGCAGTTGTAAAGTCGAAAAATTTAATAAAAGCCAGTTGAAAGCAGCACATAGATGTTCATGTGAGCTGAGTGTAAAATGTTAGAAAACAGCGTGCAAAGTTGGAAAAAACGAAGGAAATGTTGGCGCAGTTGCTTGTATATTTAACCTAAGTCATTTACATGGCAACCCCGCAGTTAAATTTCAAAATACTAAGTAAATGTTCCGAGAATGTCTTATATATAAGCAGATTATCACAACAGTCAACCGAAAAATTGACAACAAACTGCTTACAAAGTTGTGAAAAGCGATTGCAAAGTTAGTAGTTTCAATCGGAATTGTTATCTGTGATATCATATTAACAAGTCCCATAATTAAAAGTTCGGAATGTGAATAAATATTACGCCAATTGATGTTAAATTACCGTAGTGTTACTCCATGTATTCAGAGGTCATAGGTCAATTCTAGAAGGTACTCGAGCAGGCGATATCGATTGAAAACACCCAAAAACATAAAATAGCCGCTAATTCGGCTTAATTTCAAATATAAACCATGTAGCTGTGTTGTTAGATGACCGATAAATGTTTAATGTAAAGCTCAATAGGGCGTGGTTAGTCGTTGCATGGGAGACTCCCTGCGTAAACAAGGTGTTGCATTCATTTTTTTTTTCATCACAAACATTAAGAAAATATATAAGACAATGTTCCAGCATTTTTTGGTACTGTGATGTAAATCATTTATAGTGAAAAATCGTGTCATTTTTGTAACTTTCTAAACTAATGGAAAATTTTCAAATTCCTTCTAATCTTCAAGAACGAGTTACTGATGCTGTCGGCACGTAGTCGGCTTTAAGCTATTAGCACACCGTGCAAAGGTGTTCAAAGTGATTGCAAAGTTGTGCAAAGTCATTCCAAAGTTGCTAGATGTATTTGCATATATGACCTAAGTTGTTGACATATATAAACGCGCAGTTGTAAAGTCGAAAAATGTAATAAAAGCCAGTTGAAAGCAGCACATAGATGTTCATGTGAGCTGAGTGTAAAATGTTAGAAAACAGCGTGCAAAGTTGGAAAAAACGAAGGAAATGTTGGCACAGTTGCTTGTATATTTAACCTAAGTCATTAACCTGGCAACACCGCAGTTAAATTTCAAAATACTAAGTAAATGTTCCGAGAATGTCTTATATATAAGCAGATTATCACAACAGTCAACCGAAAAATTGACAACAAACTGCTTACAAAGTTGTGAAAAGCGATTGCAAAGTTAGTATTTTCAATCGGAATTGTTACCTGTGATATCATATTAACAGGTCCCATAATTAAAAGTTCGGAAATGTGAATAAATATTACGCCAATTGATGTTAAATTAGCGTAGTGTTACTCCATGTATTCAGAGGTCATAGGTCAATTCTAGAAGGTACTCGAGCAGGCCTTATCGATTGAAAACACCCAAAAACATAAAATAGCCGCTAATTCGGCTTAATTTCAAATATAAACCATGTAGCTGTGTTGTTAGGTGACCGATAAATGTTTAATGTAAAGCTCAATCTGGCGTGGTTAGTTGTTGCATGGGAGACTCCCTGCGTAAACAAGGTGTTGCATTCATTTTTTTTATCACAAACATTAAGAAAATATTATATAAGACAACGTTCCTGCATTTTTTTGTACTGTGATGTCAATCATTTATAGTGAAAAATCGTGTCATTTTTGTAACTTTCTAAACTAATGGAAAATTTTCAAATTCCTTCTAATCTTCAAGAACGAGTTGCTGATGCTGTCGGCACGTAGTCGGTTTTAAGCTATTGGCACACCGTGCAAGGTGTTCAAAGTGATTGCAAAGTCGTTCCAAAGCTGCTGGATGTATGTGTATATATGACCTAAGTTGTTGGCATATATAAACGCGCAGCTGTAAAGTCGAAAAATTTAATAAAAGCCAGTTGAAAGCAGCACATAGATGTTCATGTGAGCTGAGTGTAAAATGTTAGAAAACAGCGTGCAAAGTTGGAAAAAACGAAGGAAATGTTGGCGCAGTTGCTTGTATATTTAACCTAAGTCATTAACATGGCAACCCCGCAGTTAAATTTCAAAATACTAAGTAAATGTTCCGAGAATGTCTTATATATAAGCAGATTATCACAACAGTCAACCGAAAAATTGACAACAAACTGCTTACAAAGTTGTGAAAAGCGATTGCAAAGTTAGTAGTTTCAATCGGAATTGTTATCTGTGATATCATATTAACAAGTCCCATAATTAAAAGTTCGGAATGTGAATAAATATTACGCCAATTGATGTTAAATTACCGTAGTGTTACTCCATGTATTCAGAGGTCATAGGTCAATTCTAGAAGGTACTCGAGCAGGCGATATCGATTGAAAACACCCAAAAACATAAAATAGCCGCTAATTCGGCTTAATTTCAAATATAAACCATGTAGCTGTGTTGTTAGGTGACCGATAAATGTTTAATGTAAAGCTCAATCGGGCGTGGTTAGTCGTTGCATGGGAGACTCCCTGCGTAAACATGGTGTTGCATTCATTTTTTTTTTCATCACAAACATTAAGAAAATATATAAGACAATGTTCCAGCATTTTTTGGTACTGTGATGTAAATCATTTATAGTGAAAAATCGTGTCATTTTTGTAACTTTCTAAACTAATGGAAAATTTTCAAATTCCTTCTAATATTCAAGAACGAGTTACTGATGCTGTCGGCACGTAGTCGGCTTTAAGCTATTAGCACACCGTGCAAAGGTGTTCAAAGTGATTGCAAAGTTGTGCAAAGTCATTCCAAAGTTGCTAGATGTATTTGCATATATGACCTAAGTTGTTGGCATATATAAACGCGCAGTTGTAAAGTCGAAAAATGTAATAAAAGCCAGTTGAAAGCAGCACATAGATGTTCATGTGAGCTGAGTGTAAAATGTTAGAAAACAGCGTGCAAAGTTGGAAAAAACGAAGGAAATGTTGGCACAGTTGCTTGTATATTTAACCTAAGTCATTAACCTGGCAACACCGCAGTTAAATTTCAAAATACTAAGTAAATGTTCCGAGAATGTCTTATATATAAGCAGATTATCACAACAGTCAACCGAAAAATTGACAACAAACTGCTTACAAAGTTGTGAAAAGCGATTGCAAAGTTAATATTTTCAATCGGAATTGTTACCTGTGATATCATATTAACAGGTCCCATAATTAAAGGTTCGGAAATGTGAATAAATATTACGCCAATTGATGTTAAATTACCGTAGTGTTACTCCATGTATTCAGAGGTCATAGGTCAATTCTAGAAGGTACTCGAGCAGGCCATATCGATTGAAAACACCCAAAAACATAAAATAGCCGCTAATACGGCTTAATTTCAAATATAAACCATGTAGCTGTGTTGTTAGGTGACCGATAAATGTTTAATGTAAAGCTCAATCTGGCGTGGTTAGTCGTTGCATGGGAGACTCCCTGCGTAAACAAGGTGTTGCATTCATTTTTTTATCACAAACATTAAGAAAATATTATATAAGACAACGTTCCTGCATTTTTTTGTACTGTGATGTCAATCATTTATAGTGAAAAATCGTGTCATTTTTGGAACTTTCTAAAGTAATGGAAAATTTTCAAATTCCTTCTAATCTTCAAGAACGAGTTGCTGATGCTGTCGGCACGTAGTCGGTTTTAAGCTATTGGCACACCGTGCAAGGTGTTCAAAGTGATTGCAAAGTCGTTCCAAAGCTGCTGGATGTATTTGTATATATGACCTAAGTTGTTGGCATATATAAACGCGCAGTTGTAAAGTCAAAACAAATTTAATAAAAGCCAGTTGAAAGCAGCACATAGATGTTCATGTGAGCTGAGTGTTAAATGTTAGAAAACAGCGTGCAAAGTTGGAAAAAACGAAGGAAATGTTGGCACAGTTGCTTGTATATTTAACCTAAGTCATTAACATGGCAACCCCGCAGTTAAATTTCAAAATACTAAGTAAATGATCCGAGAATGTCTTATATATAAGCAGATTATCACAACAGTCAACCGAAAAATTGACAACAAACTGCTTACAAAGTTGTGAAAAGCGATTGCAAAGTTAGTAGTTTCAATCGGAATTGTTATCTGTGATATCATATTAACAAGTCCCATAATTAAAAGTTCGAAAATGTGAATAAATATTACGCCAATTGATGTTAAATTACCGTAGTGTTACTCCATGTATTCAGAGGTCATAGGTCAATTCTAGAAGGTACTCGAGCAGGCGATATCGATTGAAAACACCCAAAAACATAAAATAAATTTATATTTTCGTAACATACATCTTCAATATTTCAACACAACTACACAATGTCGAGTGAACCAGTACTATGTAGTTTAATTGATAATAATAAGCAGACCATATATAAATTACTATGTATTGCTTCCCTTTTTTAACAAAGGCTTACTATGTGAATCAGGAGCTGCACCAAATAAATAATACATTTCACTCAAAGACAAATGAAAACACTTTTGATAGACAGAATAGAAACTAAGTTACATGAACTAAAATAACAACAGAATATAACAAAAACATCTAAAAGTAGATAAAATAGGAAAACTAATATATAAGGAGTACATTGTACATTGGAAATATATTAAATATTATCTATATATTTCGTCCTACCCTACATGGCATCAATTAAGAATTTGTTGTAAGAGTATCAATTTCGTCACACAAGACTGAATTATACTTCTTTGTTTTCTATGAAGTATTTATGTAAATTTATTTAGTTTTTGTTGCATAGGAGCATTTTAATCCTTTCCATTAGGGTGTTTCTCTGTTCTGAGAAACATTCACAATGTAATATGCAATGCTTAACTGTTTCAGGTTCCTTTTTGCAACATGGTTAGATAAAATCCTTGTTATCCAAGTTTGCCCATTTCCTTTTCTCATATGCCAAACCAAGAGTGAAGGATCTTCCTTTGAATTTTAATTGTGTGCCCTTGAAGTTGAATACAATAATTTAATTTTTTTTCACAATTTGTTTTAAGTTTTCTATAATGGACGAGACTTGATTTCTCTGCTATTTTGTGTTTCCATTGAATCTGGTCTCTGTTTACAATCATATTTTTATTTCAGACAGATTAGTAAATTGGCTTTTGTTTATCTTAATATTTCTTTCTATATTTTCAATGCTATTTAGCCATGGACAGGTCTTATTCAGATTATTCTTCGTTTTAACTACAGTTAGTTTATTAAAAATAACACAACCTTAAACATTAAACACAACCTCTTGTAATAATGCAATTGTAATAAACTGACTCTACTTTTCATAGTTATCACACCCAGGTTCCCTAGAACGGCTTCGTTTGCTGTGTATCGACATTCTCCTAGAATAAACTTTCCTACTGCACGTTGCAATTTTTCTAACTTTTCCATGTCTGTGAACTAAATATCAGTAACTCACAGGCATACTCTAAGGCAGGTCTAACAACGTGGTTCCACAGGGATATATACTCTACTCTATTCACATTGCCAAGAATTGATTTCAAAATAAAAAATAACTTATTAAACTTATCAGACATTTTCAGTTACGTGTAATTCAATAACCCAAATATTTATACTCAGAAGCTTCTTTTATCTTTGCGTTCCCAATCTGCCAATCGTTGTTTTTGTTAACTTTCTCGTTAACGATCAACATGTTTGATTTGTATTCAATCATTGTCATCTCTCATAGTTTGCAGATATGGTTTTTAAATAAATCAACAACAATCTTATATTTATTTTATTTGAAGTTTATGTGTTTCTGCCAAGGATAATCTAATAAATCATTGCAACTTGTTGCTTGGGGATCTGCTGTCTAATTCTCAGTTAATTACAGGAATACTGAAACTACAGTTGATGCCAAAAAACAGCAGGCCATTACACAATATGCCAATATGTATATCCTGTAATAATTGAATAAAATGTAACACTTAATAAATCTTCTTGTTTAAAAACATACTGTTACAAGTAAGAAGATGGTGAAATATATAAGACAATAACACATAAACCAAATTCTGACATAAAATACTTTCCAAAATGTCACCTTGCCCTAAATATTGCATTTAATTATAGCCCGGAAATTTAATACATAATAATCAATAAATCTAATAACCAACCAGAAAACAACAATATTTTTATTAATAATTTTCGAAATACGACACACAAATAGTTTGTAATAAACACTAACCTGAAATAACTTGACAGATTTGCACAGTGACAGACACTTACGAACATTTTGCAAAATGATTATATCAACAACTTAAATATGTCTACTCAAACTTAAATACACACACTGAATAATTATTTCGGAGTTGTCCTCACAATTAATGCACAATAACTGTGGTGTTGCAGATTATTTCCTTTTTGCTTGATATTTTACCATATTCTTGCAATGCAACCCATCAAGTGTATGAAAGTCCTTTTCAACACCTGTTTGACACTTTCTTTCCATGACTGAGCCCATTATAAGAAAAGCACTTAGACTTGATTTCTGAAAGCAAATGATATCAATATTTACTGCTGCACTGTATTTTCAGTGTAAAATATGATAGTTAATGTTGGTGCTGACTGACCAGTCTACACTTATATGAAACTCAATGCAGACCAACATAAAATGAATAGTATATGACAATACACGTTCTTACATCTTTCGTATCAATATATATGTTTGTCATATCAACATTGCCATGACAACAGCCGCCACAATGAAGTGTATGTAGAGCGATGTCTATATCATGTAAGACTGTTTGCCAATGGTCTTCATTGATTATTCGATTATCAGTAAAGTTATCCAATCGATATTCAGTCCACGTTTCAATATCCAAAATCCCCGACCAGCACAGTCGGCTAATAGCAATAAAGCGTAACTGTTCAAACTGAATCCGTTTACCTAACAGACGAGAATGTATTATTTATTTATATTTGTGTACACCCACATGCTTGAGTGATAAGACAATTTAAACTGAATTATTCACGTGATATAAATTGTTATTTGTTGCACGACACATTCTCCAGTAGGTCAAGTTAATGTGTGATGATGGCCGACGGAAGATGTCTGATTTACATTATCATCGAATAAAACGTTTAGTTCGCCATTGGTCAACTGATCGAAGTATTAACGCAGTCGTATATTGAGAACTCACCTACTTCCCGTTTCCTTCCTTTCTTGGATGAAGTCGCTTTCCTGAATGGAGCAGTCCCAATTACTTTTAAATCGGGCAATATTATTGAATAAAATATGGGGTTGAATATTGAACGCAATGGCAAAAACGTGGCGGCAATCCACTGCAAAGCAACACAGCTGATATTAACTCCAGCTAATCCCAAAAATCCTGGCAATGATATTGGCACCTGGCAAATCATATTAATCAGTATTATAAATACAATTCTTGTAAGCATTTTGGCTTGTTCATTAGGTTTTCGATTTTCGCTTCTAATGCGTTTTCTTGAATTAACAAACTTTTGGTATATGCCACAATAGCATACCATAACAGCAACGTTGCATGGTATATTTAGGACGTTGTAAAATAGAAATGAGTACTTCCAAGCAGGTTGTTGACCACTGCAGATATAGTATGGCAAACATATAGTAGACATTCCATAAAAATATTCCCCAAAATACGATATACCTATTATAGGTATCACCGAAATAATTATATTGTATATCATCGACCCAGCAACAACAGACATAGAGCTTTTTCTATCCACATGCCTTAGCAACAAAGGGAATTTAATGTGTAACCAGCGGTTGACAGTGAGGAAAGTCAAAATGTGCATGGACATTTGATTAGATATGACAGCTATGATTCCACTTATCTTGCACAGTGTACTGACCCGCCAGGTAATGGCGTACAAAATGAATTGGTTTCCATAATACGCACCAACCACACCAATCGTCAAGAGATACAAACCAAAGAAAAAATCTGAATAGGACAAGACTAAAATGAAAAATGAATCAACCGACGGTTCCAAATGGATATTCAGTTTAGAGAACCGAGACATAATTGTTGTTAAATTCAATAAAACGACAAGAAGTCCAAACACCCAATAGCAAATTTGTATAACAGGAGATGCAAACAAGTTTCTCCCGCAAGACAAATTCATGTTTTCTTCTGGAACACATGTTTGTAGCTGCACTCCATGAAATTTAGCCAAACAGCATATAATATACTCGTCACTGTATCTGCAACAACAAAACACATACTATGTTATACCAATAATTCATCTGACACTAAATAAAAAATAGTTCGCTTTTTCATCTACTAGATGTAGGCATTGGGGTGAGCAACATTGAATAAACACCCCAATGACACATAATAGGGCGTGAAAAATATTTAATCAATAACGATGCATGGTTAAAATGTGACATGCAATTTGATTTTATTGCACTGAACATGATAATTAGTATCAACAGTAGTGTTACCAAATAAGATATTATTAAGTATATTGGAGGTCGTCGAATAAAATAGAATACTGGACAACCAAATTGCGGGAAGTAATACAGCTATATAACTTAAAAAATGTACCCCATATGTCATTTCTCGTATTCAGAATGACATAGAATGTTTTGCCTCACATATACATGATTGAATAAGGTTGTCTTACTTACAGTATGCGCATGGATTTCAGAGCTGTGAATAAGTCTTCTGTGAAATGCGTGATTCTATTTAGCCGGATGTCTCTGTAAAATATAAACAACTCGACATCATTCATAGAAGATGCCAACCTCTACTAGGATTTTAATACCAACACTCTACAGAGCTACAGTTGATGTAGAGCAGTTATGAACGGAAAAGTGCTTGGTAGGGCTGTGACAATCCTTTCTAAGTAGGTTTTGCATGGAGAACATATGTGTAAAGATGGTACATATATTGTTGTCACTGTTATTTTGACCTTTGATTCCAAAATGTAACAATGTCTTGTGGAAAACATCTACTAAATTCGAACGTGTCTTGAAAATACACAAACACATGTGACCTTAACGTTTGACCCATGTCTCCACAATACGGGCATTTACTGTAGCTCAATAATGAGCAAACATAAACACACACCCTGACAATAACATTTGGCCGTGTGTCAGCCAAGTTTAACCCATGGAGACCACGTGTGTCAATTGTGAAGATGCTGTCTGTTTTTCCCATTTTAATAAGATTATTAGAAACATATTCACTGCCAGAAAAGTCACAAGGTAAATGTCATGCTTGTGCACAAAACAGTGCATATGCATAATCATATACTTTCTCGTTAATTTAATGAAACATGTTAACTTCTACAAATTTTACGATTGGCGTTGTCAATAGTATTTCCATTTTACGTACAGTGCTGCATGTCGTAATAAGATCGAGCCTATTTCAATTTTTACCACATTCTGTCCGTGTTCGTGATTGCACTAGTTTTTATATGCGGTGAGAAATTGTCGGCTTGGCAGTAATATGTTTGTCTAAACTTCTCAACTGTTAGCTCAGCCATCTACATGCTGCCAATACAACATTATATAAAATTTTATTTCGCTGATTTTCCTATATCAAATATCACAGTATTATGTCCAAAAATAGGGTCAACATGCCTATTTCAATTCATAAAAAGAACTATAAATAATTGCGAAACATGGCGTGTTCTTTTGTCAGTTTTACACGCGGACCAATCATGAATTATCATGTGAAATGTAAAATAATTATTTACATCACGCGTTCACGGTGACTTAAAAAAATATGTTACATTATGCATGTCGCGTACAACAACAAAAGCGACAGGCATGTACACGATCCACCACAATAACTAAAATAAACATATGAATCTAATTAAATTTAGAGACCGCATGGCATTGATATTGGGCATTTTCAGTTTATTGGGATTTATTAGTTAGCTGTTAGCGTTTAATATAGACAAAATATGAACATAATATTGTAGTTTGAAGTTAACATATCATTCATGTACTCATAACTTAATATAACTTACAAATAACGAAGACGAGCAAGACCAGTAAACGTGTGGTCAGTCAGCTGCTGTATACTATTATTGTAAAGATTTCTAAAAAGCAAATTATACTATGCAAATATTAGTTATATTAAACATATTTTTTGTTATGTTTGATTCACGTTTTTTATGTCTTTTTTATTTCAAACACTGTTGATTGTGGTGATTGTCACTACAGGTCTGTGAATACGATTTATATCCTTTTTGTATAGGTAGAATTTACAGGGCGTTGTGCTCAATAACGAAGTTACAATGAAAGACTTCACTTCAGTAACGTCAACTTACAATATAAGGAGATTGTCCATCCCAGAGAATACGTCATCCTTGAGTTCTGCTATTTCATTAGAAGATAAATCACTATCGAACGAAACGAACAAGTTTTAAATATACATTTTATATTTATTCAAGCGAATATATATTTTTTTAATATTGTCAAATATGCAGAGTCTGTGTTACAGAATTGTTGATACTTACAGCAGTCCTAGATACGGTAGGTCACCAAATACTATATCAATTGAACGACTCACATTAATGTGTAGGTTACTGACATTCCTGGAATTTATAGAAAGGCAAAATCTTGATTCTTTTATGCCCTGCATTGTCATCATTCAAAATTGTTCAGAATATTGATAAACAAATAGAGTGACATTCAATGTCTCGAATGACATTTTCAAGTATTGTAATTTTTGATTATGAATTACTAGTATATGGCGGAGCTTGATTGTAATTTTTTATTTCGCATTTCATGGAAACTCTATCAAATGCGTAACAAACAATATATATTCTTTGTCATTTGACATTATGTAATTTTACTTACAAACTTCTCGTACTTGAATGAATGAGACTCAGTGAAAATTCCGAGGCATTGGAGCAACTAACATCAAAACCTTTACAAACACACCCATCTTGGCATTTAACGTCTGAACAAAAGACACAGAGAGAAGTTCAATGCACAAGTATTGTAATTAACATAAAATATAGCATTTAACAATTTAAATCTATCATTTCATGAATTATTTGCCAGTCATCTTCTTGTCAGGTAATTCAACATTGCGCGATACATATTAAAGTCACTGGATAAAAATATTTTGAAAATTATATCATTGCACTGTTGTAACATTGTGTATATAGGTTTGTGTTTTTAAATACATGCTTGGTAAATTATTGTAGACAATAGAATTAATGTTCCTTGTAAGCATATACTTACTACAATAATATTCATCATCTCCATTATCACAATGATGTATACCATCACAAACGTTAGAAGAATACACGCATATTTTGGAATGCTTACATCTATATGTACCATCTGGACATTTGTAATCATCTGCAGAGTAAAACAGTTCATGTAAAGAGTCCTAGAACCTCATCAGAATATTACATTCAATAACATTATTATAAAATGAACAAATTGCGCAACACCCCAAATTCATATTGTAACTTTACTTTCATATGTTAGCACCAGTTCGCCATGGCAAAGAAAAACCATTGAATAATGTTATCTATTGCCATCACAACAATTTGCATTATTATAATTAAGTATTTGCTTAAACTAGCCACGCACATGATAATAACAATTGTTCTTCCCTCTTGTATTGAACAATTGATTTTATAATAGTAAGAATTAAATCAATCTGACCAAAGTTAATTAAAGTACAATAGTAAAAAAAAACATTTATCTCATAGAACACAATTTGATAAGACAGGTCAACAATTCATCTTTCATCATTTGCAGTTTGATCTATACATAAGTGCGGGTACCAAGAGTTAATGAACAAACCACAGGTCATTCAGAGATATAAAAAGTGAATCGCGCCTTATTATTTTGGAATGATCTGAACACATAATTATTGTTATATCCAAGACAACCAACAAGTTAAATAGGAACACACTAAAAGCAACGCGTTCTAGGACGTTAACTCACCGCATTCAATTTCATCTTCGCCATCTGGGCAGTCATGTTCGCCATTACACCTCAAATGTATGGGAATACAGTAAGTATCAGGGCATTTGTACATGTATTCCGGGCACGTAAAATTCCCTTAAAAGTGCAAATAGAAACAGCACTGCAGTAATGTCAGACAATATGCAATTAAAACATTAAAATTATACACATTAAAAAGTATGACATATTATGCAAACGTGTAATTCCAAAATGATGATACTGTAACAAAACCTTGTATTGCATGATTATGCATTAAGCGCACATGTTACCCTGCAATGTAAGTCACTTAAAGAGTTAATACTATGGTACAAAAAACACACACACACAGTGTGTACCATCATTATTTTAAAAATCGTCTTGTCGTATGAATGACATCATTTAAAAAAAACAAGCTATTTAAAACGCACCATATTTGTTTCTTTTTTATAAATACGGTAAGAATTGTATGTGTTTATTTTTTATAACATTGAGCATTGGTGAGTTTTATTCAACTTTATGTTATGTAACTTTTAAATACATGTGTATGTGGGCGTAACATAAATAAATACTGTCAGAAATACATATATGTTATGCACAATATCTAAAGACACTAACGATAATTGGCCAATCATAATTGGTAAAGTCCTATCATCACAAAAGTTTGTGGATTAACCATATAGTTCACCATTTGCACGTTTGAATAAACATACACAGTGAGACAAATAAAGTAATTACAAACATACCACAGTTATTCAAATGCCAAGCATCGCGACAACCTTTCATATAACCCATATCATCAATATCATAAACACATTGATTACTCTTCTCGACACAAGCACCATTTTTACAACGTATCTGATCGTCGCGGCACTGGAGAAATTCTGCCGAGAAAGTACAAAAACATATTCAAGATGTCTGAGCTCTGTTCGAATATACTAAACTGTATATAAACCATACAATTCTTACCGCAGTATGCCTCATCTGGTGCATTCTCCTTCTCACAGTAAGCACAGTCAGTAATCCCATCACATTTAACAGTTGAATGTAGACAACTAGTGTCAAGACATTTGATACCATGACATACATCTGTGATAAGAGAAGCATGTTTGTATGTGTTACATTCGAAAAAAATAAGGTTAGTTCCATGTTAAATACAGTGAACATTGTAAACGCTCATCGGTGTTCATTTTTTGCACTATGTACAACAATGTACATCATTTTCGTCTACGACAACGATGCGTAATACTGTTGAAAAGATTTTAGAACAATTGGCTGCCATTTACCGTTTGTTACACAGTCTACTTCGTCACTACCATCGATACAGTCAGCATGTGCATCACATTGCCTTTTAACATCGATACATTGACCGTTATTGCAGAGGAAAGTATCAGATCGATTCGCACAAGACGTGAAATCTTGTGAAAACAGATGAGTAAAGATTATATTACTATTAAAATAAATAACAATTTAAACAGGGTTGCTCAGAAAAATGATTAGTCGATGTCTATATGTTCCTATAATTATTAGGATGGGAGTTTTGTACATTATCAGTGAAACAAAGCCTGGTTGTACGGAACTAGCTAATTAAGCAAACCCATGCCAGTACATTGATTGGAAGGAATAAATGATTAAATAAACAAAACCTAACCGCATCCTAGCTCATCCGAGGAATCGTCACAGTCAGTTTCCGAATTACAGTACTTCGAGTAAGGAATAGTTGCTGTGTTGTTACATATAAAACCATTAAACTCATTGTCTAGAGTGAAGATTAACAAAACTAAGATTTGTTAGTTTGTAAATTATTTGAGTGTGATCAGTGAAATGCTCCATGATCGTTAGTATACGTGTTGATTAAACACTGAAACATGTTGAACACGTGGATTAAAACGCAGTATCACAACGTTATTCTTTTCGACTTTTAAGGTATTACAAGGTTAACACGCCACACAATCGCGCCCTTCAACATATAATTCTGGCTTGCTTATAAGCAATCAATTTAGCTATTGGGTTTGTACGGAGTTATCTTCTGTAATGAATTGTGCAATAATAGAAAAACCAACAAAACGTTACCACACATCAGTTCATCACTGTTGTCATAACAATTTTTTCGTTGTCACAAACGTCAGCAAAATGAATACATTCACCACTTCTGCATTGATAAAGGTGTGATGGACAATGAACGTGCTCTAATGAAAGACAATGTACAAGTTGTGTTACTATATTTCGTTAGGTAAATGTATGTAAATATAAGTATGATATGTCTTTGTCAGCCTTGCTAAGTGCAATCAATTACATATTCATTTTGTTTCATCGGCTGTGATTTGTTGGATGAGTTCTACAAGTGAATTTAATTTATCAAATTGTTTGCTTGGTTACATATACTGAGTAATGTAAGTTCCTCATACCTTTGTCGTCAGTGATGTTTTTTATAGATTTCACGGCAACTAAAAACATTATAGGAAAATAATTTTAAAAAACATAGTATCATAGTACAAAATAGTATCATAAAAAGTGTAAATTATTGTTATTTCAATAATAATACATTCGCTTTTGGGTTATAATGTTTATACTTGCCTCTTTTATGAGTTAAACCTATTCTGCTTTTTTTACATATAAATTGATTAGTTTTATTCGAGTGACACGCAAAATCATGCCAGTGAGTTAAAGAATGTAAGTCAGTCAGATAGATAGCAATACAGTTTTCAAACACACCCCCGTTAGGTTGGTGACTGAAAGTAAATAGAAAAAGTACTTATAGTATATGTATTTAGTAGCATGTATGTAATCATATTGATTGTAGGAATATATGGTTATCTATAATATATATTGAGTAATAGTATTTAGATTTTCCACTGGATAGATATTTATGAATCTATTAGAGTAATTATTCACCTCTTAAGATCCCAATCTGTGTAGTTCATAGGACGGCCATTTTCCCATTTGTAAACTCCTTCCGTCATTTTGTCAGACAAACCTGAACGTAACAAATGTAAATATTATGTTCATCAAAATAAAGATATTGAAAACACATCATTGTGGTATAATAAATAATAAAATAACTTATCTATTGATTGTTTTGGGTTTTTTTATTTTTAGAAACAATGAATCATGAAATAAACACAATACAACACCATTTTTTTAAGTATTTTGTATGCATTAAAATAACTGCATGGCCTTCGCTTGGTAAAGTCATTACATTATGTTGTCGTCAATATTGTATTTGTGAACAATGTTCGCATATTTTTCAATGAAGTTTACAATAGTATGAAGCATATCTTTGACGAACATGTTTGAGAGTTGGGGCCCCAGAATAGGTACACTGGATGTGTGCTTGTAACATACTGATTTGTATAGCAAAAATAATAATTATGTTTTCAAAAGACGTTTGACAGAAGACCCAATCTACCATGCTATATTAGTATAGTACAGAGCCTGAATTTTCGTCACACTGCCACCGACCCTTCAAAATAAAGTTTTAATTGTTCTTATTCGGCACATGTTAATGTCACACATCAGTCACAGATGTTATTCGTTGATGAAAATGCGATGAGGAACAATGTTTGTCCCCCCTCCCAAGAAGAATAAGAGCGGTGTGTTGATGAGATGATAGAAATATGATCTACTTTGTAAAGCATTAATATATATTATTTAGCATAGCATATACAACAAATGTAAGATATATAATTGCTCATACACGTATTCTATATTTGATGTATATTGTAAGGTAAACTTTATCCCACATGTGTTGTTCAGGCACCGCAACTGGGTTGGGCTTATCAAACACGGGTCACTAAGGGCACTAATCAATGGAAACTTAAAGAATCACATGTGTAAGGATACTTTTCAGTTGATTCGCTGCTCAATAGTACGACGTCGGGCAACCAAGAGGGATAGAACAAAGCGAATTGAGTAAGGAATCATCCAATTCAGTTGTTATCTTTATCACACATGTACGATTTGGGGCGTAACTAAGTTCAGTGATAATCACAAATTCAAAAATCATAGATGTGCTGAAAAATACTTATACCTCAATAAATCATCGTACTTCATAAACAGCCATACTTGTTTCAAAACTAATTATATTTCAGTTGTACATACATTGATCTTTTTTTAAATGTTTTTTGTGCCAGGTGACAGTTCCGGACATTGAATGTCGCTGTTGTCTCTCCTGACTTTTTTTGTATGTGCGATTTGCAAGTGCTAGTGCTGAAACATGGTGCATTTTTGCCATCTTCCTATCAATTTAATGCGCTGTCATGGCGTCAACACAAGCACCTGCGGATCTTAACCAAGTTCCACCAAAGTCGCATTCGTTAGTGAATGAATCTTGGCCAGTGGAATTGGCCTTCCTATTGAGTCCGTGGTACACTCACCCAGGTTATGGGTCGACTCTTTTGATGTTCAGCCTAAGTACAATTTGAACTTGGGTCTACCGATCATGAGTGTGATGCGACAACCACTATGATACCACCTCAGATCTTATAACATCTTAACAGTTCAACATAATGTTTACTCGTATTTCAACGTGTTCAAGGTGTTTATGTTATACTAATACTTGTTCTGCCTTCACAGTTTGATAAACTGTTTTGGTTTGATGACTTTCACGTTTGACCAGTTAAATCACTAGCAATTTCAATTTATGTATAAATGAAATCATAGTATACATGAAACAATATTGCATTTGAATATTAAGTTTTAATTTCCATGGTGATGTAATTATATATTTTGATTTACATCCGGTTATTTTCATGAACCAATAATTTCCATTGTATATCACAAGCGATTTTTGTCACAACTTTTTTGATATAGCACATTTGTAGATTTCATAAATCGTCACAAAAAGGCTTTGTGCATTGGCACATATTGTGGTGGTGTGCATGCTGACCATATAAGAGGACATTATTGTTTTGGCCTTAGAGGACAAGCAATTGTGTTTTTGACCTTATTTCCCTGGGGCATATTGGTAGAGAAACATGACCATATATCTTTGCTTGGGTACAAGTAGACATTTAGTCAACATGAATTCAGCGTTTACTGGACATGTGAGAAGATGAAAATAAATAGCGGAGATACCCTGTATTGATATGGTTTTTACAAGAAAACACTAATAAATGGATGTGCGCCTCCATACTCCTTTCCTGGAAAACTACTGAGTTTACCCTGTTAATGTTGGTGTGGCCTGTATTTGGAACGATACACACATCTATGAACTGTCAAAGACCTTACTTGTGAAGTTTGTTACTCATATCATCGATTTCTGTCTCCAAAATTATCAAAGAAAAACCTGGTCTATGTTACAATTGAACTGACACTGTGACATAATTTATGCGTGTTTCATTGTCTCGACTAAGTTATATAACTCCAGGTGCCACTGATTACCTCACTATTCATATGCTGATTGTCCATTCAATACTACATTGCATTACAGCACCTCCACTCCGGGCGTGCTGTGCTACACACAGAGGCAAAAGAGCGGGCTCATATATACAGGACCAATCACATTAAGTAAGCTACATCAAAACAATACAGCCCACCTGCAAACAAGCTTCTTTTGTTGTAATGCAAATCGTACCAACTTTGACAATCTCATCTAAATTCCACTAATAAATACAACAAATGGCGGTACCCAGAACACCATTCAGCGTCAACTCCAACTTCTTCTCTCAACCGGGAATATTTGCTCCATTCGTTACAAAGCATCAGATGTACACGATTATATTACTGAAAAGAACATTGACGTAATTGCACTCACAGAAACCTGGCTAAAAGACACCGGAGATGAGAATATTATTACAGAATGCACACCAGTTGGATACTATTGCAAGCAAACACCACATGCAGGATCGACTGGCGGTGGTGTCGCCATCATTTATAAGTCATCACTAAAACTTGTAACATGGAAACCTCTCAGCCAAATTTCATTCTTTGAAGCTACAGAGGCCAGATTTTTTCTTTAAACTTGTGGCTCTATATCGTCCACCTTCAAGTACGCAGCATGTACTGGTCACCTGTTTTTTGTCAGGGATTTTAATCTACATCTTGATGATCCCTGTGATTCCAGTGCCAAGAAATTCTCTGACATCATTGAAGGTTGCAACTTCAAGCAGTGGGTCAGTGGCAGGTCAAAGGTGTTATTGTTGACCAACTCAAACTGTCTGATCATAACCCTGTTAATGCCACACTTCTGTATCGTAAGCCACCACTCTCCAAAAAGCGAATAACTTATCGATGTATTAAATCAATTTCACTCGATGATTTCCAGAGTGACCTGCAAGTATCTCCTTAGATAATTCTGCCTTCATCAGATCAACAGACTGCCATCTTACAATTCAATAAAACTCTCTCGGACATTCTTAATAAGCACCCTCCTGTTCAAAAACCGGGACATCTCCCTACGTCCAGAAAGTAAATGGTACACTTCTGACATCAATTTGGCGAAGAAGACCAGACGATCAGCTGGGAAAAAATGGCGGTCTACTACACTAGAAATTCACAGACAAATGTTCAAACATGAATGCAAGAAAGTCAGGCAGCTCATACGTAAATCAAAACAGTCTTACTACACCAACCTGATCGAAGACCATGTTCATGATCAACAATTCCTATTTCGCATCTGTTCAAACTTGTCTGGGAACTCAAATCAGAAACAGCTACCATCACATAAGTGTGACCAAACACTTGCCAATTTAGCAATTTTTTATCAATAAGATCAAAGATATCCGTGACAAACTAGACTCGATTAGAAATGTCAATATTCTGCCGGATATAGAAACTACATCCACCTCCACTTTTCATGCTTTCAGGACCACTAATACAGATGAACTATCCGATATTATTAGTAAGTCAACATCGAAACCGTGCCGCGTGGATCCTATTCCAACAACACTATTCAAACATTGTCTTGGAAAACTGGTACACAAACTCAATGATATAATTAACATCTCTCTACGTCTTGGAATTGTACTAGAGTTCATGAAAACTGCAATCGTCACACCTTCACTGAAGAAACCGTCACTCGACAGCAACATAATTAAACATTACCGTCCTATCCCAAATCTATCATTTACTTCCAATATCCTGAAGAAACCTTCACACCTTCACTGAAGAAACCGTCACTCGACAGCAACATAATTAAACATTACCGTCCTATCCCAAATCTATCATTTACTTCCAATATCCTGAAGAAAGTCGTAGTGCTACAACTGAATTCATATCTTTCTGAACATTCATTACTTGAACCTTTACAATCTGCATATAGGAGATTTTATAGTACCGAAACAGCACTTCTAAAGGTTCACAATGACATTTACATGTCGCTTGACTCAATGTGTATTTATTATCCTTCTGGATTTATCCGCAGCCTTCGATACAATTGACCATGATATACTTCTGAGAAGACTGTTCAACCTTGGAATTACTGATACTCCACTTCTCTGGTTAACTTCTTATCTGTAGGATCGTCATCAGCGTGTTCCATCAATGATAGTCGCTCCGCTTCTCATGTACTTAAAACCGGAGTTCCCTAAGGGTCTGTTCTAGGACCTCTACTATTCTCCATTTATATATCACACTAGGTCAACTTATTCGTCGTCATAGCGTTAATATCCATCAGTATGCTGATGACAACCAACTCTACATCGCCTTCTCATACTCTGATACACCGTCTTCAGTCAGCATACTTGAAAGTACAGCTCGTGACATTAAATCATGGATGTCATGCAACAAATTAAAGTTGAATGATGATAAAACTGAGGCTCTTCTAATTAGATCACCGTTTAACCGCACCCCTTGCCCAATAGATAATATTCTCATTGGTTCCAGCGTTATCCAACTCACTGAGATGGCAAGAAATATCGGGGTCATCTTTGATCATCATCACAGCTTCAAGAAGCACATATCTGCAACATGTCAGTCTATATACTTTCGGCTACGTAAAATTGATCACATACGACGCTTCCATGTACAATAATTAATCATGCATTAATATCTTCAAAATTTGATTACGGCAAATCACTTCTATTCAGACTACAATAGAACACTACAAAGTCACTACAGCAAGAATTGTGACACACACAAAGAAACATGAACATATTACACCGATTCTACAAGATTTGCATTGGCTACTAAACACTTTTAACAACTAGACATCTATGTACAGCGCTATTGAACATTACCTTGTTTTGGATACTGGCGCTTTATAAATTACGTATTATTATTATTATTATTATTATTATTATTATTATTATTATTATTATTATTAACATTGTGACCAAGCCTTAAAACCTTGAACTAAGCAGTGCAATAAAAGTGGAGTTATATTCAATATTCAAGTCTGAAAAAATATAGTGTCAAAATTAAGAGATAGTTTATATACAGTCTTTCCCATCACAAACCCAGAATTTGAAAGCTATGTATGGTCATGTTTTATGTACAATTTTCCCTATATTACCTAGAAGAATTAGCAAGTGACGACCAAGTGAAATCAACAGGGGATTTGGAGATGAAGGAATGAATGACTATTGGCTGAAAATCTAGCTGATACAGGGGGGTTGTGAATTCTAGAGTTCTATTGAGAGAACCTACCAAGGAGGATTTGGGCAAACAAGAATGCATATTATTCGTAGATTACACAGAAACTCCCATGCCTTTGCCTATTCCAACATAAGAAGGTGAGGGAACTAGCTTGGGTATATTACAGCAGGGAATTCGGCTGCTCTGACAGTACTGAAAACAAAATCACTCAATAAACATGTGAAGAATAGAAAGCAGTTTGCCGTTTGACAGGCATAAGAAAGTCAAAAAGTACAGTATATTACCAAGGTGGCAGAGCCCAAGAGGTTTAGGAGCGAAATAGTTGACAAAGAAGATTGGAATACGCTACAGTGATATGAGTATAAAGTAAGGCAAGTAAACGACGTTCATAATACTATGTGTTACCAGAAGCCAAAAAGATATGTTGTCAAAATTATGATTAATCGTCAAACAGACACATGTTAGATAGTTATGCATATATGCTAGTGTCCTGTGTGTGGTCCTTTAAATTATGTTGATAATAGGTATATAATGATCAGAACTCCCTATATTCTGTATTTGTAAAACACTTCAGTGAAAATAATACCGGCAACAGTACTTACCAATATACGTCCATCCGAATTGTATGTAAGAAATCATCTGATGAATAAATCGTGCTTCATATTCATTACTTATATCTGTCAATGTTGCACCAGATTTGTGGCAGATTTCCATTGCTTCACTGAACAAAAGTTTGGATGGCATACTGAATAAACGATAGCAGGAGCCCATATAATTATCCCAGTGTATGGGGCACACAGAATCTATAAAATAAGGACATGTGAATAGAGGTATAATCTAAGAAGGATAAATGCATTTATAGAGACTGAATGCTGGCTATTTGGCTTAATAAAAAATATGCACAAACACACACCATACACATACACCCAGTTGCTTACTTAAACTATCGGCAACCCTATATTTTCTGAATAAATGCACACATAACATATGAACATATGTTTGATTTAATATTGTTCCCGATTCCAGCTTGATTGCCATGGAAATTGGCCTGGATTTCTGTCTCAATAAGGCAAAGTCAGCTGCCGTACAAGTGATGATAAAATAAAATCGATTTACTAGTATTCGCCGATATTTACTATGGGGGGGCCATCAATTTTGGATGGGACTTCAAACTGAATAATGAGACAGCTTTCTTTAAATCAGGAAAAAAAATCCAAATTTTCACAGTCAAACGAACCGATTGAGAAGAATTAGGTCAACCGCTAACAAAATCCCGTTAATACCTAATTACACGAAGAACATAAAACACTTTCTTGAGTATTTGAAACCGAAATCTGTGATAACTATAAGACCGTCGCTGGTTGGCTCATGAGTTTGATGACGATTTCATATATGGAAATGGCGCCCCAATCACAAATACATCGTAAGTAAATGCACACATAATATATGAAAATACCTTCTTGATTTAACGAGCTTTCCGATTCTATCTTGATAGATATAAAGGTATATTTCGCCATAAATCCGATGCTATTGTCGTCATGGTTGTCGGATGTGAAAAAGATCAGTAGATGGTGAAAGTCAGACTTAATTGTTCGAAGTGGCATATTCCGATTGCAATAGCGTACTTTGTTCCACTCATCCCTTGTCTGACCATTATATACTTCTACGTAGTCAGTCTGACATTCTTTGCTAGATCTTCCTACATCGAATTCAACAAACTCCAAAGCGACATACTCATTTACTGGTGACTCGATTAACCAGGAGCACTGGAGATGCTTCTTGTATGGTGCAGGATAGTCTATTGAGGAAATTACCCCAGGTGTGTTTGTACATTTTAATTTCTGACCACACACTCTGCTGATGTTGCCACACTCCAATACTTCTACAGGTGTGTAATGCAAGTCAGATTAGCTCGTGTATCGACAGTGTGGTCTATGAAGGATCAGTCCGAAACAAGTTTTCGTTAAATTTAATTTACTAAATGTACAATAGTTAACGCTATGCTTTGCAAATTCTGCAAACGTTATCGATATGATACCGTTACAATTACTTACCATCTGTGAGACGAATATAATAATCCCAGTGTAAAGACTCATATATTATATAACTTTGATCTCCCATCCAATGTGTATACGGACCAAACATACATGTACTTTGAAGAGTATCATAAGCCATATATCGACATTTAAATCGTGTTTCTTCCATACACAATATTCGACATGCCTCAATGCTCAAATAAAAATGACCTGTAGCACTCCTGTTATCCAGGGAGTCTGCTGTATCTTCAAGAAACATTTCTCCTTTTCTTACATAAAAGTCAGAATGTAAACTCCCTGATGCAAAAACACAAAGATATATTTTGTTTAATGTGTTATTTTAATGATCATATTGATGAAATAAAAAATTGGCATTATGCGAGTCAATACACAAGTACACCTTAGATGCAAATGGCCTTTAAGGTAGAGATGCATGTTCGTGGGCACTTTTTTTTTTTTTTGCTTTTTATTATCCAAAAAGTCTTAGCTATAGACTGTTGAAATTTTGTAGAATTGTGAATAGTCGAACATACTCAAAAACAATTTCAAAATATAGATAACAGGTGCAAAATTATCTCTTTTTAAATGCTAAGCAAGATTTAGCAAGGCTGTATATAAATAATAAAAAAACATGGTGAAAACAAGAAATGACGGAATCTTCATATTATGCACTGTATTTAACTTTTTACAAAACGATAATACATTTAAATTTGAAACAGCCATTTGAATTATGAGCATTAGCAAACTTCTTACTGAGTTAAATTAGCAATTATCTCAGCTTACTTTTAGTGCACATTCCAGAACTTTAAAAAAATAGCTCCTAGACACTTTGACCTTTTGTTTTGAAATTTTCACAAATGATTGACAATGTGTTTATCTTCAAAACGCCGTCGGGCATTGTTTTTAGTTGAATAGTGTTACAACAATCGTACAGACAACTAGCCTGGGTGTTAAT
Source organism: Saccoglossus kowalevskii (assembly GCF_978046115.1). Taxonomy (NCBI): domain Eukaryota; kingdom Metazoa; phylum Hemichordata; class Enteropneusta; family Harrimaniidae; genus Saccoglossus; species Saccoglossus kowalevskii. The sequence goes on from NC_140657.1 coordinate 11,188,550, forward strand.
TTATGCATAAACTTGAAGTAGTGATATTTGAGCTGCTGTCCTACAAAATTGACAACTGGTAGACAGTTTTCAAGACGGCGCTTTCTTCATAGTAAACAGATGTACCCATAAACCAATTTTGACAGGAAACAGAAGCATGGTTTAGAAGCTAATTTTTTTTAAATCACTTTTGACCAAAAAAGCACATTTTTGTGCATATTTCAAACTATAGTGTCCATAAAAATAAAATACTAACAAAACTTTAAAATTCATACAATAAGCTTTCCGAAAATATATAGTTTTGTGGACAAGGGAGGTCATCTTGGTTTCTTAATTAACTAATTAAAATACCTGTCAGGTAAACTGCATCTCTACCTTAAGAGCATGATCTATTTTTTCCCCTAAAAAATTCACACCTCCACCCCTTAAACGACATCGAGGGACTACTATTTGAGGGACAATAATTCGTCGCGGCCACTTGGGTCTATTAGAAGAAAATTTAAAGTCTTGTTTGATCTAGGATATGATACAATGTCATCAGAATAGTTTCCATGCCACACAAATCAGACTAAATAAAGCATTGTGAGTAAACGCTATCGCTAACGCCAAATTAATGAAATGTCCTGTATCCCACAGCACAGCACAGTAATACAAATTCTATAATATAAATGTATGCATATTATGGCAAAATTATCGAGTTAACAAGATTTTAAGCACAACTTTTGTATTATCATTTTATGACACAAAAGTCTACAACGCTTTATCGAAAGAAAGGATGACGTTGATTGTGACGTGGGAATAAATATAAATGCTTATTTTACCGGGTGTGTTCGCACTCGACCAGATATCTATCCCTAAAAGGACAATGGAATGCACCAGGCTGTCGTAAAAATGTTATTCCTGGGTAAGGATACATTGTTGCAACATCTTGTATTAGCTTGATTAATTGATATTATAATAATGTATAGCAATATTGTTAGCGAAACAGCGATATAATTTGCATCACTGCACAGCGGATTATTTTCACGATGACAGTAAACTGTCCACACACTCTTGAGATATGTGAATATTATGTGTTCGAATAATAATTATGGGATAAAAACATTTGGCTGTCAAATATTTATAAACAGCGATAGCTCCAAACAACCCTGTGATAGGGTAAGCTTCGTCTTTGCTGTGATATTGGTCTATTATCTACCCAACCTAATATGCCACATCTTACATCAATCTGTGGTGATACACGCACTATACATGTATGTGCTGATCTTACCGTCATGTGTGACAAGTGGAAAATAAATTTCAATGAAGCAACCACGTCGTATAGCGATACTATCACGTTGTATTTCGACCCGCAGTGAACGTGCCAATATTGTTGGGCATATGTAGTGGAATGATGGCGCGTTTTTCATATTCAATGGTGTGAATACCTGCATAAAACAAAAATATACATAAGATATGTCTAATTTTGTTTATATACCTTTCAGCTGATGTTTACATGTTATTAATTGTCTAAATTCTTACCCTTTTTCTTCCTATACTGTCGAGTAAAAAATTCCAATTTCCTTCATTAACCCTGTATGCCAATTTATATGTCCCTATACCAATGAGTTCAGGTTTTGCACCAATTATCCGTAAAGTTAGTACTGCAATAGCCAATATTGATTTTTGCTGTCCAAAATAAATTTCCATAAAAGGCAAAGGATCCTCGAATCGTGGATATAGTACACCAACATGATGGCTTGACATTAAGATGTTATTCAATCTTAGTATTCTCAGCATATTCGACAGTCCACCAATTACAAATGGTTGATCCACCTGTTCACTCGATTTTAACACTTGCTCAATACTAATTCTGCCATCTTCCATTCCATAAGGTATATATGTAATTGGACAGGTACTTTCTGAAACATTTTACAGATATTATATTATATTATATTATATTATATTATATTATATTATATTATATTATATTATATTATATTATATTATATTATATTATATTATATTATATTATATTATATTATTGCTTTTAATAAATTATGTAACTATCATAAACTTTTGAAAAAAGAATGTATATAATTTGTCACAAATACGCTTGTCATCATGTGAAATCGTCTCTGTAATGAACAAATTATAAGTAATTACAAATAAATTTAAATAATACATTTCTATCAATTCGAAACTACTTTGCATATGATGTTTGCTGAATGACTTTTTACATGGATGGTACCTGTGTTACGAGTACAAAAGGCGTGTGCGTCTAGATTGATGGATCCACTTCGAGACCTCAGAACTGGATATTGGTAATATAAATGTTGCCAATCGGTACTTGTGAAAACATTACTAAAAGAAATGATATGTATCCTTTCGATTGTCCAATGATATTCCATGGTTTCATAACCAAACCATAACGAATTTTTCACGTCATCAAATGACGATAATGTCGCGTTATATGTCTGGCAGACTCTAACGGCTTCATCATAGGTGAATCGTCCACGGACAGAAAAGGCAATTGCTGAATAGATATAATTTGAGTTATCGAAGTTATTAAACGTGAGTAAGAATGTATTTATGAGATTGGATAGATGAGTGCACAGCAAGAAAATTAAAATATCTCTTCACAGACATGCATGTATTGTACACATGCGAACATTCGTATGAATCATGGAAAATCTAAATGTAGGAGGGAGTAATGATTTGTTTTTTAATGTAATTTGTTTCGTTTCTTGAACTATATAAGTCTATCTGGAATTAAATGTAATTTAATATTAGTATTTATTCGTTACATCACACATCCAAAACTTTTAACTGATCAAGTTCATATTTAGCATGTAACATATATGGCACCACTTTTGATTATTGACAACAGAGACAACACGTTTGGCCATTTGTTTCTTGCAAATGTGTTTACCAAACAACTTGATATTTAGTACATAACATGTTTTTCCATAACTTCTTACGAGGACAAATTATTATCGATATCAGTCACTTGGTTTGACCGTTATCTTGTATTTCCCCTAAACAGACAATTTATCATAAATATTTCAATTGATAAACCTATTTTTTGTATATAACTTGTATTACAGAGCTTCTTATAAAAATACTAATATATAATTTTGAGCAGTCACATGGTTAGGCCGCAATTTCCGGCAAAAATGGCAACATTTTGGGGCATTTGTTTATTTCTCATGACTTATATGAAAAGTAAAACGAGTTTTAATTGTCACGTGATTTCGGCACCATTTAGCATTTTTTCAAAGAAATTGCCAAAATGTATAGTGTTTGGTGGAATGTATTCATTTTACAATAATTGCATGCAATAATAGCTTATTGATGGCACTGCACAAAGTATACCTGTCACTACACCTCAAGTGCACACCATCCATTCAATGGAATGCTATAATTTTTTTCTGTCCTGACAGAGAAAACTGGTACACCTGACTTTCAAAATTGTGATTGGCCACGTGGTCCGGAGAGTCCATTTAAAGCTATACCGAAACATCCTTTCAGTGGTATCAACACTGTAATAAATATTTAAATAAGTAATATTTAAGGGTCAAGTCAACTGTTGTGTTTAAGTTCAGTTTATGCTTTCTTCTTTCTTCTCGTTTGCTAGTATCTATATGTAAAGCACATTAGGCTGGCCATGTGGTTTGAATTTCTTCTACACAGGGTGTTGTTGTGAAATGATTTTGTGCCGATTTTGATTTGCCGATTTGAGAAAAATATAATTATTTTGGCCAGTCACGTGGTTTCACTGTTATTTTTGTCGAAAAATGCTAGAAATGTTAAACATTTGTTTGGCAGAAATGTTTGGATTTCAGGCAGAAATTACCACATTTTGGGACATTTGTTTCTCATGTATGACCAAGAAAAGTGAAATATTTTTAATCAGTCACGTGGTTTGACAACCATCTTGAAATTTCAGCAAAAATGGCTACAATTTGAGGAGTGCTTCTTCTCGATCGACTTGATATTTTATAAATAACATTTAATGCTAAAGCCTATTGTAGAAAATGTTGAATCACATGGGCTGGCCTCAACCTTGGATTCTCAGCAAAAATGGGGAAAGTGTGGCTCATGTCTGTCTCATTGATGCTTTAGCAGACCATCAACAAAGCAACCTCCGAGAAAAAATAGTAGATATATTAGTGGGTATAGCTTTACAACTTTATTGGGCATTGTCAGTGTGACAAATGATTTATTCAAATGAAAATCTCAATCATGATATTTGTAATTGATATAACCATGTACATTATTGAAACAGGATACTCACCTAACTCACAGTCATAACCAGTAAAACCAATATCGCAAATGCAAGTATACGAATCGAACATTGGAACGCATGTTCCATTATTTTTACATGATGAACTGTCACATAAATGTAGTTTTGGGTAATCTATAATATAATCAAAATAATACAATTTTGAATTGTAACATTTTATTTCATCTCAAATTTAGCAGCAATCAACAGTATGCGAACACCTGAAAAATTTTGTCAAATGTGTGATTTTTTAAAAGTGATTATTATGTGACCCCAAACACATACCACAGTATTGTCCTGGTGATCCTATGGAACATTTTCCTTTCGTAGTGTAGCGTGAATAACACACCGTTGCATTGTCTGTAAAGTCTCCAAAGTCTATTCGTCGACAGTAGTTGCCATAAAAAATGCCCTGCAATCTGTATATATTAGTATTCATATCTGTGTAACCATGCAGAATTGTTTCCCAGAATTCACATTGGACGCCATTTTGCATGACATTCTTTACACCGCGATAATCGTCTTTGTATGGAGCCCAGTGACATTCACCAATACCACCTGCAATAAAGAAATGATATGTGAGGTTCATAGTATTATTTATGTTGCCCTTATCTCCTTGCAGACAAGATGTTTCTGTGCCACATATGTTATGTTCTACATCATTTATCTGATACGTGCATAATTCATCACGGGATTTTCAGACAAAAACATCACAGTTAAACCAATTGACAATTACTTTGATTAATCTTTTTCCCATGGCACATATATTATATGTAACAATTTTGCAATCCCTATTTACATGTGTATATAATTATTTGCACCCAAATTACTTATATATAATGAAAGTAACAATAAATTTTATTAATTATAATAGATTAAGAATGCAATTATTTAAATGACCAATGAAATTAAATTAAATTATTTACAAAGAAAGAAGGAAAATGAAAATAAATTAAATTCAGGTCAGCATTTTTCCAATTTGGATACAATGTGTTTGGTATACATGTTAGCGTAATAAAGTATGTTTTGCCAGTTTTATACATTATTCAATGCTTGGCTAATTATATACATCGAATTTCGCAAGTATATTAGTTTCTCAATAATATATATTAAGGTAGCGAGAGTAATATTTACATTGAAAATTTCGAATTTTTCACATTTAAAATTTTATTTCCTAATTGATGGAATGTACTATTAACTTTGAAATGCTGGAGTCGAAATAACAAATAATGTCATGAACGTTGTATAAAATACAGGTTTCACGTAGAGAGGCAAAGCAACCTAATTTGTATAAGCAAAAAAAGAAACGACACACATTTAATCTCTATGCGTTGGTATTTGCAGCTCATTTGATCCAGTGAGTGCAAACAATTCAAATAACAAAATGCAACTGTCATACATTATGAAACGTTAATACAGAAAAAACATATTTTTAAAAAGATTGAACCTTGACGACTCTAAAATACATATTATATAATTTACACACAAGTCATGGTGTACACATAAAATGTATTCGTACATTCATGTTATATGCATATAATGTGCACGTAAACCCTTCTTATATTGATATAATGAACTTAAAAGAGTCAGGTAACGTATAATCAATAATTAGCGGCATTTTATTTGAGCCAGAAATTTATTATTTACGCGCAATCAGACATAAGAGATGTTATACAGTGGTATATTCATGAGTTAACGGAAACATTAGGAGTAGTCAGTTGTCGGACTGAGGGGTAGAACTAACAGGTAGTTCACCCGGAAAACTGCGATAAACAGTGGTATCGGGAAACGGTCAATTATTTAAGGTCACATTCAAGATTGACAATATATAGCCTCAATATAGGAACCACAGAGAGTTCTAGCTAATATAACTATGATAAATATAGAAAGACGAAAAGTGAACAAAAGTCTTGACGAGTATAAGACTACGGAACTTAAAATCTAAGATTTCATCTTTTATAACATGAAATGAGTTGTATGCGTTATATAAAGGCTTTATTTGGGGTTATTGCCCTATCAGTGACCCAACGAAATCTAAAACTCTCAAGATAGATAGATGTTTAGTCTGGTACAAGACAAATTGTATTTCTGGTTGGTGCAAATATTTTCTGTAATTTTAGCACATTTAGTATACAGAATTCGGCTTATGTCCATTGTGCTCACGTGGGTAGAATATATATTCTTTAAGGCGACATCAGCACAGCCTGTTCCATGTACTAACGTAGAAGATATGTACTTACCATAGGAAGTAAAAGCTTCAACTTCATACATATGAACATCTCGGGTTTTGCCAATCAACTCATAAAATCGTATTCCATGTGTCCATATATTATCAATAACATCCACGCAGTAGTAATGTATCCAGACAAGTTTCTCGTCTACCCATTCCAACTCTATTAGACTATCCAAACTTTGACTCAGTGTGCGGCCATCCAGTATAGCTCCACACCTCAACAGCATTCCTCTTGGCGAGGGGACAATAGAGCTAAGCTGACTGCCCAACAGTACGAACACTAATATAAGAAAAAATATACTATTTCACTTTATCACCCGACAGTTTACATCACTTATCCAATACAAATATATTCCAAAACAACTCCAACATGTCTAATCGGAAACAAATAAAACTCGCATCGAAAACTGCACAATGCACTGAAACAAAACAATTAAATTGGAGTTCAAACCATGTTTTTGTGTTTCAAAATCGGAATAACTTACAATCACTTGACCTTGTGAGTATTCTCACACTCTGCAGTAAAATCTTCTTTTCAAACAGTATTGTAAAAATTGGCATATCCAAATTTCCAGCACAAAAAACGTGGCCGAAATAAAATTGTGCCAGGTACACATAGGTTAATGTGTTCCAAACTCTATCCTTTTTTCGAGTGTTGAAATCAAATGAGTGGAAAGGCAGCGAGCTGCCAGAAATGACTGCTGCCATATCAACATCCGTGTAGTAACTTTTAGGTATCCTCCCATCATTCAGTGCAACTATATTTCTCATCATTCCATCTATTTGACTGTTGATAGCTATGTTATATATACCTAATAACAAATTAAAACCAAAACATTATTTCTAAAATGTAGGACAGCAATGTAGTACACTTTAATATTATATAAGCTGTTTTTCCCAAAACATGATAGAAATCGGAATTACAGACACATGTATGACAAATGCGCCTCTCCCCTATAAGCTTACGCGCTCCTCGTTATGCCAGGTCACAATGCACCCCGAAAAACGACAGCTTTTTAAAATATGTAAAATGATCTGTTCCCTTTTCCCAAGTAATAATTTAATGAGAGAACAGACCGAAATAGCAACTAAGAACCCCCCTTCCCACACGCTATGGCGCTTTTGTGTAAACAAAGGAAAGTGTTCTAATGTTCTAAAGAAGGATGAGTTTCGAACGCGTTTGTATCACTTTAAAACCCGTCTTTACGGCGTTGTACGGGGGGGGGGGTACAATTTATTGTCTTCGGTGTCAGAAGTATAATAATCGAAATTATAGGCATATATACAATCGCATAAACATTAAGCATGAAAGTGAGAGACTGAACTCGGCAAATGCGTCCCGTCACTGTAATGCAGACGCGTTCGCCGTCACGCCCGCGTCGCGTTGCTCCCCAAAAAAGACGGCGTGATATAGTGACTAGTTGGACATGCATAATTCTACACATAAATAAAACCTTTTATAATCGTGGTCAAAACTACATACCAAATTACATGAAGGCAAATATGTTCGCCATTCTTACTAGAAAGTATGAAGGAAAGTATGTCTTACTAATTGATGATGGTTTAAAACATGCGTTTCTGATGAAAGACCAGCAACATTTCAAGAGTTCACATTTTTCTTGGGTTGGTGGATTCGTTTCACATTGCTCACGTCTCCATGGTGGTACAAAACAAGACGAACCTTTGAGAAACATAACAACATAACGTTCATTTTATCAAAACTGAAAGTTGTCGGGGATTACAGACACTTGTGTGATTTGCAAGGCTATATATAAATAATAAAAAGCGTAACTTGTTTTCAAAAGCGATGATAGAATCTTCATTTACTCAAAGCACATTTATTTTACAACATATTAATCGGTATTTTCACGGACTTGGTATGTGTTTTTTGTGTAATTAGCACAATCACATAAAAGACATCTATAAAGACCATTTATTTAAATTTAGAAGTCGTGAGAAATGCACCTCTTTGTTTAATTTACAAACTATTAATAAATATACACACTGTTATTGTTTCATTATAAGAACGCTTACCAGATTCATAGATTTTTGAGAGCCTAGAAACATCATAATTTGCATATAACTGTACTGATTGACTAATCACGAGCGTGTGGTGAACTGGTATGCTATAAAAGGGTGGTCTGGTAATGACAAAGGGTGATCCGGCTCTCGTACTTGTACTGGTTCTAGGCGTAGCCACGAGGCTATGACCCGATAAACTAGCCTATCAACGCATTGCATTTCATTTGCTATCTAGAGTTATCCAGTATTAGCAGCACTCATTTTAAATTGGCAACAGTATATTTATGTGAGAGTTAAGCTTGTACGAGTTCGCGAAGGTTTACAATTCTCAACTTTATTGTCGTGGATAGAATGTTGCGATATCGAAGCTGTGTCAACCTTACAGGTGCTGCTTTCACGTATTTTATACATTTATTAATTAGGTCGAATGAGTATGTACCCCTACTACTATTTTAGACGATATAAAAGAGTGTAATCTAACAAGGGAACGGAAGAGCTAATTTACTGAAATAAAAACATCTCGCATAGCAGCAAATACCACTATTGAAATTTCCTTCCATTGACACTTTAACATCAAATTCTACAATTAACACACATAATGCAAATTATTACATATGTACTGCAGTTTATTTTGATTCGTCCCTGAAATCAAAATCGGTATTTCCTTAACCCATATGCAAATGAGTCTGAGAGCAAACAAAGTAGTCCCTTCAAGATTACAGTTTTTTCGGAATAAACAATATTTAAAAGTACGATATTTTCCCCTTGGGGTACATGAATATACTTGCCGAGTGACATTGAATTTGAACAACAGTAATGGTACTTTTAGGCCGTCACTTATTTTGGCCCAAACTAATTTGCATATCACCCATGCAATAATGTTTTTGGTATTTTCACGGTCGATATGCAAATGAACATGGTATTTTCATTGGCTACCGAACTATTTTTTATTTTGTAAACACATTTTCGTCTGCTATTTTTATCCAGTTCAAATCGTTCAACAACATTTTTGGCATGTCAGGTGTACATCACATGGAATACTACGATTGGGAGAACTTAATGTGTTGACCACCTGGAAACTGAATTTTATAAACCTTGAAGGGCTCTCAGAAGATCCACCAGCAGTAAAATCAGCGATTACTATGCAGCCGCAACCATCAGCATCGAGATACCAGGTTTCTGCTGGCGACGTTGCGGCGTTACTCAGTTCCAAACAAAAATTACCAACGCCAAAAGAGCAACATTTTAACCGGTAATCAAGACTCAGTCAATTCACGACCAGCAAGCAACATCACACACGAAGGTGTAGCGTGCAGCTAAGCGACAACCGCTGTCGACGAAAGTCATCCCGTCTGTGGAGTACCGCAGTTGCACGGCATGTTTGCCAATGTACAATTCTGTGGCGGAACTTTTAACTTCAACATAAACTGTGTATCATAGTCGTCCAGTTCAAGTTCTGGTTCTGCCGTGGTCCCAACTAAACGTCAACGAGTTATTTATTCGGACAGTGACTCAGATTAGACGTCCGATTATTTTAATTTCAAACAAACAGTGACACGCGTTCTCCGGGCGCGTTCTACACTGACACGCGCTGCTAGAGCGTAACACTTATATTGGAACATATTAATGGGCAATGGGGTTCCCCGACCTAAATTCCATCCCGGTTTGCACGTTCTTTCTTTAATACGAAATAATCAAGTATGGAACATATGTAATAATAACAGAACCCCACACCCTCCCCGTGGCTTTCGTTGCGTATGGAAGTTATTTTCACTCGAGATGCGGTGTATTCGCTTCGCTCGTGAAAGTACGGCCGCAGGATAAACCGCATCACTCGTGAAAATAACTTCCACACGCAACGAAAGCCACGGGGAGGGTGTGGGGTTCTGTCATAGTACATACCAGCATACATTCTTACAACCATAAGAATGTCTAGCAGTGAGAAATGAATATTCGTAAAATGTCTGTGTCATACAGCAAATGACTTATAATTCTGGCTGTAACACTTTATTGTGTATGTGTAAGTACACATGATGTGTCATAACATAAACTGGCAAAGTGAATGTATAATTAACATTATCATTTAATAATTGTCCCTGAAATTGTTTTGAATAACTCATTATCAAGTGAGATGTTAATTGTCATATTAAGACATAAGTACAACCTTCCAGATTGCAAAGAATGGCCTGGTAAATGCCTATTCCTGATTCGCATAATTTTGTGCTTTTAATTTATAGGGACGTTTCTTTTTTCCTAGCCTTGTTGTATCCTGGTTATCACGTGTGTGATAAAGCAAAAAAAAGAAGCATACTGGTAATGATCCAATGCAGCGTGGACGTTAAAGCGGACCTGTACTTTATTCCACAAAGTAGTACATATTGCCCTGCAAACTTAGGTGGGCCGTCCGTCAAAAGAGGCGGGAAAGCAGATACCAATAAAAACTGCAATTTCAACAGAAAATACTGCCATATTCGAATGGCAAAAATCATGCATTCTTAACATTGAGTAAAGAGTTTGAAATTACTATTTTTCCTAATTTTTCACAATTTGCACGAAATCACTGGTTTTTCATTTCACATATATTAGTAAACTATATTATTAAATGCTTATTCATAACATTGTCAAGTAACCTATTTGAATATCAATGGAACCAGGAAGATTTATGCATATGCATACGTACAATATGTGTTACAGCAATAAAACAAACGCTATTAAAAAGGAGCATTATCCATTATTATAGTACCATGAACAACCAAGTCAGCCAATCAGCTAGCAACACACACGGAGTTCTATGCCACACACAATCCTCCTTACCGAACCACCCAACACCGTTCTTTACACTTACAGCAGTAAAGCAATATGTTCACATGTATTCTACATTAAAAGATATTCGCACGATGCGTTTGTGAGTAAAAAAAATATGAGAGGGAAATATTAAATCAAACAGAGCATCTTGGGTTTGCTCTTGTTAACTCGGCACAAACACAGTCTGCTGGTGTACAGTTGATAATAATAATATAATATAAATGCAATATTTACTCTAATTCGTTGTTTTTTGGTGGAAAAATCCCTTGAATACAAACACATAGAACATATTGAAGATAATATTTGGTAATCGTAGTCCTAAATAACTATTAAAAATAGCTAGACGTTTCGAGCAATGGCTCTTTATCGATAGCATAGAAGCAAGTGTGATAACGTACAGGTAGAACATAGGAACGTAAGAACGCGCATGAACTATAAGTTAGAATCACAAAAAATTCCACAATAGAACAAATAACGCGCCCTAGGTAGTGAGCTCAACAAATGAGTTGAACTGTTTGTTAATACCATGGGGTTCTTTAGCAGCGTTTATTTATTTATAAACTACTATTACGATTTTTCTATTTGCTGCTATCTTACTAATGTCATCGGGTAAGAATTTCCATCAACGCCATGCACATCGTTTGTTTGTGGAGAGTACTAGGGGTCTGCCGGAAAATGTAAGAACTGTCGCGGTCAGATTTTGCAAGGCGACTTTTGGGAAGACTAGATGTACCAGCCACATATTTTTCATTGATGCTTGCCTTCGGAAAAAAGTGATTCCTGTTGGATTTAGACTTAACTTCAGAGCGGCAAGTAGCAGTGTATCTAACGCTTTTCTACGACACTGTAATCAACGCCTTAATAGGTGTTCGCGCAGCCTGATGAATTCTACTATTCGGGACAATGTTTTTAAATGTAAGCTTCACCATAAACAGCGTCTCGATTCATTGGATTCATTATATTACCTGTGCCGACCAACCCAGATAAGTGCAATTTTTACGGCTGTTCATTCTCTGAATATGCGTTTATACCATGCTTTGCGGAGACGCAAATTAATGAAATTGAACAGACTCTGTGCAGGTAGGTATGAAGAAAAGGGTGAGTACAGGTTGCCTTTTGCTGAGCGCGAAAATGTTCGCCGGGTGGTCACTATCCCTGAGGACCTCCCTCTTAGTGTATCCGAACGTAGCGTATTGAGTCGGGGACTGAATTTCATTCCGGTTAAATCTAGAGTAAATGAATTTCAGGTGAAACGCGACGCTGACAGTTTTTTTCGCCGACTTAGACTGAAGGAGTACCATGCGCAGGACGCTGATCGCGATCGCGATGAAGCTAGCCAGGACATGGATACTATTCACAACGCTCGTTTATTTGGAGCACCACCATCTGTGTCCTATTGGACACCACCACCTGGTCGTAATGATACTCTGGATCATTATATAAGTGTGTGTAGACGAGAAATACATACTATTAAGTTTAATAATCAGAAATGGCAAAATAGCAATATAACTCGTCAGGAACGTGACGCTCTTAATTCTCTTAAGTCACGACGTGATGAGATTGTTATTAAGCCAGCTGACAAGGGTGGAGCAGTGGTGGTTTGGCGTAGAGATTTGTATCTGGTTGAGGCAGAGAGGCAGTTATCTGATACAGACTCCTACCGGGCACTTGATGTGGATCTCACGAATGAAATACAACGGGAAATAGGTGATGTGGTTAATGGCTATATTGCTAAAGGTGATTTGCCGATAGAGGCCAAAAATCTTATAGTGCGCAGACCACGGACATCAGTCTTTTATCTATTACCTAAGATTCACAAGGTAAACAACCCTGGTAGACCCATTGTCTCAGCATGTAATTGTCCGACTGAGCACATAGCTCGATACTTGGATTCAATGTTGAGACCTATTGTTGCGTCACAGCCTACGTATGTTCAGGATACAAATGATGCACTTAGGAAACTAGAGTTATTTCGTTTCACACCGGATATACCCAGATTTTTGTTTTCTATGGATGTAAAATCCCTTTATACATCTATCCCGCACACTGATGGACTGTTGGCTTTACAGCATTTTCTGAATAAAAGGACAGTTAAGGATCCTCCTACGTTTGTGTTGGTGCGCTTAGCGGAATTAGTTTTGAACGGGAATTGCTTTTCTTTTAATGGTAAACATTATATACAGAAACGAGGTGTGGCTATGGGCAGTTGTTTTGGTCCTAGCTATGCATGTTTATTCATGTCATATCAAGAGGAGTTAATTTTTTCGTCCTTTCAAGGCACTAAACCTGAATTTTATGTCAGGTACATTGATGATGGATTTGGTGCCATGTCTGGCAGTCGGGATGAGTTATTACAGTTCATTGACTTTGTGAAGAACTTTAATCCCGCCATACAATACACACATGAGATATCAGAAATAACACTACCATTTCTCGATATTTCTACTAAGGTAGATGGTGATCGCATTTCTACATCTATCTACACAAAACCTACTGATTCACATTGTTATTTACAGTATGAATCTTCACATCCTACTAGAATGAAGGACTCCATACCTTACTCGCAGTTACTCCGGGTACGTCGTATTTGCAGCGATGATACTGATTTCCGTAACCAGGCGAGTATTTTATGTGATTATTTCAGAAAACGGGGTTATCCTCGTAATGTCACTGGGAAAGCATTGGCCAAGGTTGTGTCAATGTCAAGAACTGATTGTATTGGTTCTACGGTTTCCCGTGACAATCAGGATCGTGTAATTTTGGCACTTACGTACCATCCTTTAAATGTCAGGATTAAAAACATTATGTACAAACATTTTCACATTTTACAGACCAGTGAGGAGACAAGTTCTACGTTTCCACTAATGCCTACTACTGCCTGGCGCCGTGACACTAATTTAAGGAGGTTATTGGTGCATACGGGTGAAAGGGGAGACCCTGAGAAATATGGTTCTGTCCCGTGTAATCGTCCTAGGTGTAATACTTGTCCTTTTATTACAGACACTAATCGTATATTTGGTCCCAAGGGAGATGTTGAGGTCAAATATCCGTTCAGTTGTATCACTATGAATGTTGTATATTGCATTTCATGTATTAGATGCGGGAAACTTTATATTGGTTCTACAGTTCGTCGACTGGGTGATCGGTTTGCTGAGCATCTACGGCAAACTAGACAGAAAAATCGTTATTATCCGGTTTCACTTCATTTTAATTCTAGTGGACATAATATTACAGATATGTCTATTTCTGGTGTATGTGTTGTCAATGGCAACGAAAATCAGCTCAGGCGTGTCGAGGAGGAAACTATATTCCGCCTTGGAACTAAAGAACCCCATGGTATTAACAAACAGTTCAACTCATTTGTTGAGCTCACTACCTAGGGCGCGTTATTTGTTCTATTGTGGAATTTTTTGTGATTCTAACTTATAGTTCATGCGCGTTCTTACGTTCCTATGTTCTACCTGTACGTTATCACACTTGCTTCTATGCTATCGATAAAGAGCCATTGCTCGAAACGTCTAGCTATTTTTAATAGTTATTTAGGACTACGATTACCAAATATTATCTTCAATATATCATACTTATCAGTCCGAGCAGCGTTTATTTATTTATAAACTACTATTACGATTTTTCTATTTGCTGCTATCTTACTAATGTCATCGGGTAAGAATTTCCATCAACGCCATGCACATCGTTTGTTTGTGGAGAGTACTAGGGGTCTGCCGGAAAATGTAAGAACTGTCGCGGTCAGATTTTGCAAGGCGACTTTTGGGAAGACTAGATGTACCAGCCACATATTTTTCATTGATGCTTGCCTTCGGAAAAAAGTGATTCCTGTTGGATTTAGACTTAACTTCAGAGCGGCAAGTAGCAGTGTATCTAACGCTTTTCTACGACACTGTAATCAACGCCTTAATAGGTGTTCGCGCAGCCTGATGAATTCTACTATTCGGGACAATGTTTTTAAATGTAAGCTTCACCATAAACAGCGTCTCGATTCATTGGATTCATTATATTACCTGTGCCGACCAACCCTGATAAGTGCAATTTTTACGGCTGTTCATTCTCTGAATATGCGTTTATACCATGCTTTGCGGAGACGCAAATTAATGAAATTGAACAGACTCTGTGCAGGTAGGTATGAAGAAAAGGGTGAGTACAGGTTGCCTTTTGCTGAGCGCGAAAATGTTCGCCGGGTGGTCACTATCCCTGAGGACCTCCCTCTTAGTGTATCCGAACGTAGCGTATTGAGTCGGGGACTGAATTTCATTCCGGTTAAATCTAGAGTAAATGAATTTCAGGTGAAACGCGACGCTGACAGTTTTTTTCGCCGACTTAGACTGAAGGAGTACCATGCGCAGGACGCTGATCGCGATCGCGATGAAGCTAGCCAGGACATGGATACTATTCACAACGCTCGTTTATTTGGAGCACCACCATCTGTGTCCTATTGGACACCACCACCTGGTCGTAATGATACTCTGGATCATTATATAAGTGTGTGTAGACGAGAAATACATACTATTAAGTTTAATAATCAGAAATGGCAAAATAGCAATATAACTCGTCAGGAACGTGACGCTCTTAATTCTCTTAAGTCACGACGTGATGAGATTGTTATTAAGCCAGCTGACAAGGGTGGAGCAGTGGTGGTTTGGCGTAGAGATTTGTATCTGGTTGAGGCAGAGAGGCAGTTATCTGATACAGACTCCTACCGGGCACTTGATGTGGATCTCACGAATGAAATACAACGGGAAATAGGTGATGTGGTTAATGGCTATATTGCTAAAGGTGATTTGCCGATAGAGGCCAAAAATCTTATAGTGCGCAGACCACGGACATCAGTCTTTTATCTATTACCTAAGATTCACAAGGTAAAGAACCCTGGTAGACCCATTGTCTCAGCATGTAATTGTCCGACTGAGCACATAGCTCGATACTTGGATTCAATGTTGAGACCTATTGTTGCGTCACAGCCTACGTATGTTCAGGATACAAATGATGCACTTAGGAAACTAGAGTTATTTCGTTTCACACCGGATATACCCAGATTTTTGTTTTCTATGGATGTAAAATCCCTTTATACATCTATCCCGCACACTGATGGACTGTTGGCTTTACAGCATTTTCTGAATAAAAGGACAGTTAAGGATCCTCCTACGTTTGTGTTGGTGCGCTTAGCGGAATTAGTTTTGAACGGGAATTGCTTTTCTTTTAATGGTAAACATTATATACAGAAACGAGGTGTGGCTATGGGCAGTTGTTTTGGTCCTAGCTATGCATGTTTATTCATGTCATATCAAGAGGAGTTAATTTTTTCGTCCTTTCAAGGCACTAAACCTGAATTTTATGTCAGGTACATTGATGATGGATTTGGTGCCATGTCTGGCAGTC
The DNA here is from genome assembly GCF_978046115.1 of Saccoglossus kowalevskii. Lineage (NCBI taxonomy): Eukaryota > Metazoa > Hemichordata > Enteropneusta > Harrimaniidae > Saccoglossus > Saccoglossus kowalevskii. The sequence goes on from NC_140657.1 coordinate 11,205,247, forward strand.
GGGATGAGTTATTACAGTTCATTGACTTTGTGAAGAACTTTAATCCCGCCATACAATACACACATGAGATATCAGAAATAACACTACCATTTCTCGATATTTCTACTAAGGTAGATGGTGATCGCATTTCTACATCTATCTACACAAAACCTACTGATTCACATTGTTATTTACAGTATGAATCTTCACATCCTACTAGAATGAAGGACTCCATACCTTACTCGCAGTTACTCCGGGTACGTCGTATTTGCAGCGATGATACTGATTTCCGTAACCAGGCGAGTATTTTATGTGATTATTTCAGAAAACGGGGTTATCCTCGTAATGTCACTGGGAAAGCATTGGCCAAGGTTGTGTCAATGTCAAGAACTGATTGTATTGGTTCTACGGTTTCCCGTGACAATCAGGATCGTGTAATTTTGGCACTTACGTACCATCCTTTAAATGTCAGGATTAAAAACATTATGTACAAACATTTTCACATTTTACAGACCAGTGAGGAGACAAGTTCTACGTTTCCACTAATGCCTACTACTGCCTGGCGCCGTGACACTAATTTAAGGAGGTTATTGGTGCATACGGGTGAAAGGGGAGACCCTGAGAAATATGGTTCTGTCCCGTGTAATCGTCCTAGGTGTAATACTTGTCCTTTTATTACAGACACTAATCGTATATTTGGTCCCAAGGGAGATGTTGAGGTCAAATATCCGTTCAGTTGTATCACTATGAATGTTGTATATTGCATTTCATGTATTAGATGCGGGAAACTTTATATTGGTTCTACAGTTCGTCGACTGGGTGATCGGTTTGCTGAGCATCTACGGCAAACTAGACAGAAAAATCGTTATTATCCGGTTTCACTTCATTTTAATTCTAGTGGACATAATATTACAGATATGTCTATTTCTGGTGTATGTGTTGTCAATGGCAACGAAAATCAGCTCAGGCGTGTCGAGGAGGAAACTATATTCCGCCTTGGAACTAAAGAACCCCATGGTATTAACAAACAGTTCAACTCATTTGTTGAGCTCACTACCTAGGGCGCGTTATTTGTTCTATTGTGGAATTTTTTGTGATTCTAACTTATAGTTCATGCGCGTTCTTACGTTCCTATGTTCTACCTGTACGTTATCACACTTGCTTCTATGCTATCGATAAAGAGCCATTGCTCGAAACGTCTAGCTATTTTTAATAGTTATTTAGGACTACGATTACCAAATATTATCTTCAATATATCATACTTATCAGTCCGAGCAGCGTTTATTTATTTATAAACTACTATTACGATTTTTCTATTTGCTGCTATCTTACTAATGTCATCGGGTAAGAATTTCCATCAACGCCATGCACATCGTTTGTTTGTGGAGAGTACTAGGGGTCTGCCGGAAAATGTAAGAACTGTCGCGGTCAGATTTTGCAAGGCGACTTTTGGGAAGACTAGATGTACCAGCCACATATTTTTCATTGATGCTTGCCTTCGGAAAAAAGTGATTCCTGTTGGATTTAGACTTAACTTCAGAGCGGCAAGTAGCAGTGTATCTAACGCTTTTCTACGACACTGTAATCAACGCCTTAATAGGTGTTCGCGCAGCCTGATGAATTCTACTATTCGGGACAATGTTTTTAAATGTAAGCTTCACCATAAACAGCGTCTCGATTCATTGGATTCATTATATTACCTGTGCCGACCAACCCAGATAAGTGCAATTTTTACGGCTGTTCATTCTCTGAATATGCGTTTATACCATGCTTTGCGGAGACGCAAATTAATGAAATTGAACAGACTCTGTGCAGGTAGGTATGAAGAAAAGGGTGAGTACAGGTTGCCTTTTGCTGAGCGCGAAAATGTTCGCCGGGTGGTCACTATCCCTGAGGACCTCCCTCTTAGTGTATCCGAACGTAGCGTATTGAGTCGGGGACTGAATTTCATTCCGGTTAAATCTAGAGTAAATGAATTTCAGGTGAAACGCGACGCTGACAGTTTTTTTCGCCGACTTAGACTGAAGGAGTACCATGCGCAGGACGCTGATCGCGATCGCGATGAAGCTAGCCAGGACATGGATACTATTCACAACGCTCGTTTATTTGGAGCACCACCATCTGTGTCCTATTGGACACCACCACCTGGTCGTAATGATACTCTGGATCATTATATAAGTGTGTGTAGACGAGAAATACATACTATTAAGTTTAATAATCAGAAATGGCAAAATAGCAATATAACTCGTCAGGAACGTGACGCTCTTAATTCTCTTAAGTCACGACGTGATGAGATTGTTATTAAGCCAGCTGACAAGGGTGGAGCAGTGGTGGTTTGGCGTAGAGATTTGTATCTGGTTGAGGCAGAGAGGCAGTTATCTGATACAGACTCCTACCGGGCACTTGATGTGGATCTCACGAATGAAATACAACGGGAAATAGGTGATGTGGTTAATGGCTATATTGCTAAAGGTGATTTGCCGATAGAGGCCAAAAATCTTATAGTGCGCAGACCACGGACATCAGTCTTTTATCTATTACCTAAGATTCACAAGGTAAACAACCCTGGTAGACCCATTGTCTCAGCATGTAATTGTCCGACTGAGCACATAGCTCGATACTTGGATTCAATGTTGAGACCTATTGTTGCGTCACAGCCTACGTATGTTCAGGATACAAATGATGCACTTAGGAAACTAGAGTTATTTCGTTTCACACCGGATATACCCAGATTTTTGTTTTCTATGGATGTAAAATCCCTTTATACATCTATCCCGCACACTGATGGACTGTTGGCTTTACAGCATTTTCTGAATAAAAGGACAGTTAAGGATCCTCCTACGTTTGTGTTGGTGCGCTTAGCGGAATTAGTTTTGAACGGGAATTGCTTTTCTTTTAATGGTAAACATTATATACAGAAACGAGGTGTGGCTATGGGCAGTTGTTTTGGTCCTAGCTATGCATGTTTATTCATATCATATCAAGAGGAGTTAATTTTTTCGTCCTTTCAAGGCACTAAACCTGAATTTTATGTCAGGTACATTGATGATGGATTTGGTGCCATGTCTGGCAGTCGGGATGAGTTATTACAGTTCATTGACTTTGTGAAGAACTTTAATCCCGCCATACAATACACACATGAGATATCAGAAATAACACTACCATTTCTCGATATTTCTACTAAGGTAGATGGTGATCGCATTTCTACATCTATCTACACAAAACCTACTGATTCACATTGTTATTTACAGTATGAATCTTCACATCCTACTAGAATGAAGGACTCCATACCTTACTCGCAGTTACTCCGGGTACGTCGTATTTGCAGCGATGATACTGATTTCCGTAACCAGGCGAGTATTTTATGTGATTATTTCAGAAAACGGGGTTATCCTCGTAATGTCACTGGGAAAGCATTGGCCAAGGTTGTGTCAATGTCAAGAACTGATTGTATTGGTTCTACGGTTTCCCGTGACAATCAGGATCGTGTAATTTTGGCACTTACGTACCATCCTTTAAATGTCAGGATTAAAAACATTATGTACAAACATTTTCACATTTTACAGACCAGTGAGGAGACAAGTTCTACGTTTCCACTAATGCCTACTACTGCCTGGCGCCGTGACACTAATTTAAGGAGGTTATTGGTGCATACGGGTGAAAGGGGAGACCCTGAGAAATATGGTTCTGTCCCGTGTAATCGTCCTAGGTGTAATACTTGTCCTTTTATTACAGACACTAATCGTATATTTGGTCCCAAGGGAGATGTTGAGGTCAAATATCCGTTCAGTTGTATCACTATGAATGTTGTATATTGCATTTCATGTATTAGATGCGGGAAACTTTATATTGGTTCTACAGTTCGTCGACTGGGTGATCGGTTTGCTGAGCATCTACGGCAAACTAGACAGAAAAATCGTTATTATCCGGTTTCACTTCATTTTAATTCTAGTGGACATAATATTACAGATATGTCTATTTCTGGTGTATGTGTTGTCAATGGCAACGAAAATCAGCTCAGGCGTGTCGAGGAGGAAACTATATTCCGCCTTGGAACTAAAGAACCCCATGGTATTAACAAACAGTTCAACTCATTTGTTGAGCTCACTACCTAGGGCGCGTTATTTGTTCTATTGTGGAATTTTTTGTGATTCTAACTTATAGTTCATGCGCGTTCTTACGTTCCTATGTTCTACCTGTACGTTATCACACTTGCTTCTATGCTATCGATAAAGAGCCATTGCTCGAAACGTCTAGCTATTTTTAATAGTTATTTAGGACTACGATTACCAAATATTATCTTCAATATATCATACTTATCAGTCCGAGCAGCGTTTATTTATTTATAAACTACACATAGAACATAGCACGAAGAACATAGCAGCCACTCAGCGAAGACCTTACAGGTAGACGGCAATTTCGGTTTCACATATCGCAGACATGTTTTTTGTTAATGAGTTTGTTATCTCGAGGTTTGGAAACTATGAACACAATAACAGTATGAGAGACAGTTGTTTTCAGTGAGTCGAGAGTGTTCCCTGCAGAACACAAAACAATGTGTGTGTGTTTATATCATTGTACTATTAGCGAGTTGGCGCGTGACTTTTAGGCAATTTGGATATAGGTTTGTGCAGTCACATTTCTCGCGAATCGCCAATAGCAAGACAATTTTGGAAATTGTAAAACATTATTCATGAAAAATATTGAAACATATGTTACATATTACGCGCTCACAAATGATATGGGCGTGGTGCATAAATATCACTGCCAACGGGTTATTCTTAGGGGCATGTATTTATTTGCAGAATATGGTAGCATCTTCGCTGTGATTGATAGCAGGAAATATTTCAGGAAATCGTATAAACTATATTTGAGTGTGGTCGTAACAGTTTCTGTGTCACGACCATTCGACAAAGTAGTTTTAAATAAACGCTTCTCGCAAAGATAAATATAATACATGGTAGGTAATATTTGGTAATCGTTGTCCTGGTAACTATTCAAATTTCAATCTTGACGTTTCAAGCAATGGCTCTTTATTTTACACTTAATTTTATGCTATCGATAACGAACCATCGAAAGACACCATCTAAAATATTCTAATTAACATAGGTCCTAATAACAATTCAACAATTGTAGTGTAAATTCACCAACATATTGGCGTATTTTTTAATAATGAGCAATGATGGGGGAAGTTCAAAATGCATGCAGTGGTTAATATTTTTCTTTATGTAAGCAATGGTTAAAAAAGAAGATATACTACGGTTTTCTATGTTAGTAGTATGTTACTACGGATCAAGGACATAGCTGGTAACGAAGAACTGTGCCATCTTCGGATATTTTGCGTTCAAAGAAACTTTTTTCAAACATTACGCAAACGACACCAGTAAAATGATTGCTGTTAGTAGTGTCCCGCACGTAAACCATGCATGCCGTTAATATTTTTAAATTTAATTGCACACACATACACACTCGCTAATACAATGAGTACACCATTTTTCTAATATATTTCTATGTGAAAATAAAAATATCGAAACAAGTCAATGAAATATATACCTACCTTGATGTGGTGTCCTAGTTGTAGCGACCACACCCAAAGTTAATGCAATGAATATCAAAAAAGTTCTCTGTGCGACCATCTTCACACAATAGCTGTCATGATCACTTGTGAAATTAGCAACAAATTAAATTAAATAGTAAAAAAACATTCAGTTATAGTCAATTACAATATAATGAATGTATTTGCAGATAATAGGTGCGCTAAGTGCTCTTATGGATAAGAGTGACTTGTAATCATATTACACGTACCTGAGGCTGTGCTGTCAAGTTATACTGAGGTCATTGAAAGGGGATGAATATGTTTCACATTAGTTTTAAATATCCAGCAAAGCACTGTGGGAAAAAATAAGGGCTCTGAACAATATACACTGAATTGACATATCCTGAGAACTATTGCATATACAAACATGGAATCAACAGAACATTGACCTCATTGGACAAGAGAATTGGTCAACATATTTGATGACAACATATGGTCATAGAACTCATTGAATATGTATGTATCGAATATCTCCAGCACTATTGCATGGCTTGTACAAACATGGAGCCAATGCTATATTGAAGGCATTGAAAAAGAGATATTGCTAAAATATTCTATGATCATATATGGTCATTGGCACGAATGTCAAACATTGAATCATGTTTATGTTGTATGTCGTGATGGTGGTGTTTTGTGTTTGTTTTATGGCGCTAGATAGGCAGTGTTGTTTTTGGCGATAGATAGATATGTGTTAAATATAGAGTGGCACGATTTCCTTCTAGTCAGTACTGGAGCAACGGACTTTGATAGAACCTGATCTGAACGTTCATTTGTGACCAAATCATGTCCGATCTTGTAGGTACCACAGTAAACCATTAAAATGTTGCATCGTGGGAGTTTGTGATATATTCTATATATATAGGACGTCGTTTTGCCTTAGCTAGCAGACTATAATTATATCAATTTTCACCTGTCCACTACGCATGAATCCAGTTTGTCATACAAATTCGTGTATTGTGATTCATGGACTGTGCATTATAACTCTATTGGTTAATTCTGCCTTACTGTAGTTAACGAGTGTAGAAACTCGCTAGTGAAAGACATTCCCGAATTTGAACTGAATGCGCTTTCTAATTTATGTTGCTGGTTACTGGTGTAGCTCTCCTTCTACAAGTGAGGAGTATAATACAGATACTCGCTGTTATTGATTGGTTGCTTGTTAGAGTGTGCACAACTACAGTGCTTCTGACTGCGTTCTATAATTACCGTTGTCGCCACCGTTAGCGCGGACTCAATGGTAAATACACCGTTATTGTGCAACGACTAGTTTTCATCTAGTTTGACGAAACTGTATTTATGTAGGGCGTGTCCGATCACCAATATTATTTGTGTCCGCTGTTGTATGTTATGTATGTTTGTCTCGTAGTTTTATGCATGCATGCTTCTACGTGTGTATAACTTCCCTTGAATATATACAAATGATACGTTTTGGGGCAGCAGCATCCTGAATTCAAACGAATGATTTTCAGATCGACGAATTGAACGACTCACACAAATGTGATTGCCGTACAATATCTGCAATGGTCAACAACCTGCTTGGGAGTACTCATTTATATTTTACAACGTCCTAAATATACCATGCAACGTTGTTGTTATGGTATGCTATTGTGGCATATACCAAAAGTTTGTTGACTCAAGAAAACGCATTAGAAGAGAAAATCGAAAACCTACTGAACAAGCCAAAATGCTTACAAATTTGTATTTATAATACTGATTAATATGGTTTGCCAGATGCCGATATTATTGCCTAGATTTTTGGAATTAGCTGGAGTAAATATCAGCTGTGTTGCTTTGCAGTGGGTCGCCGTCACTGTTTTGCCATTGCGTCCAATATTCAACCCTATATTTTATTCATTAATATTTCGCGACTTAAAAGTAATTGGGACTTCATCCCAGAAAGAAAGGAAACGGAAAGTAGGTGGGTTATCAATATACAACTGCGTTAATACTTGAATTAAATATGACCAATGGCGAACTAAACGTTTTATTCGATGATAATGTAAATCAGACATCTTCCGTCGGCCATTATCACACATCAACTTGACCAACTGGAGAATGTGTCGTGCAACAAATAACAATTTATATCACTGAATAATTCAGTTTAAATTTTGCTATCATCCAAGCATTTGGATGTACACACATAAAAATAAATAATAACTTCTCGTCTGTTAGGTAAACGGATTCAGTTTGAACAGATACGCTTCATTGCGATGAGTCGACTGTGCTGGTCGGGGATTTTAGATATTGAAACATGGACTGAATATCGATTTGATAACTTTACTGATAAGCGAATAATCGATGAAGACCATTGGCAAACAGTCTTAGATGATATAGACATCGCTCTACATGCTCTTCATTTTGGCGGCTATTGTCATGGCAATGTTGATATGACAAATATATATATTGATGTAAGATGTAAGAACGTGTATTGTCATATACTATTCATTTTATATTGTTTATGTTGGTCTGCCTTGAATTTGTAGACTGGTCATTCTTGGAACAGTCTGCACCAACATTAATTATCATATTTTTCACTGAAAACACAGCGCAGCAGTGAATATTGATATCATTTGCTTTCAGAAATCAAGTCTAGGTGCATTTCTTATAATGGGGTCAATCATGGAGAGATAGTGTAAAACTGGTGTTGAAAAGAATTTCTGCAAAATATGGAAGATGAAAATTAATGAGGAAAAGTCAAACGTGTTGATAGTTAGCAAGAAAGTTAACAAAAACAAAGATTGGAAGATTGGGAACTCAAAAATAAAAGAAGCTTCTGAGTATAAATATTTGGGTTATTGGATTACACGTAACTTGTCAGATCATACACAATGTACAACAATGTCTGAAAAGTTTAACAAGTTATTCCCCATTATGAAATAAATTCTTGGTAACCATGGCAATGTAAATAGAGTAGATTATGGCATATCCCTGTGGAACCACATTATCAGACCCGCCTTAGAGTATACCTGTGAGTTACTAATACTTAGTTCAAAAGACATGGAAAAGTTAGAAAAAATGCAACGTACAGTGGGAAAGTTTATTCTAGGAGCATGTCGATGCACAGAAAACGAAGCCATTCGAGGGGTTCTGGGTCGGAGTATGGAGAGTAGGAAGCGGTATACAGATAATATTTAATATTTTTCCAATGTAAAATGTACAATGTACTTCTCATGTGTTAGTTTTCTTATTTGTTCTACTTTTAGATGTTTTTGTTTGTTATATTTTGTTGTTATTTTAGTTCATGTAACTTTCTATTTTGTCTATCCATAGTTTTTTCATTAGTGTTTGAGTGAAATGTATTATTTATTTGTTGCAGCTCCTAATTTATATAGTGAGCCCCTGTTACAAAAGGGAATAAATAAAATAAAGTAAAATAAAATAAAATAAAATAAAATAAAATAAAATAAAATAAAATAAAATAAAATAAAATAAATAAATAAATAAATAAATAAATAAATAAATAAATAAATAAATAAATAAATAAATAAATAAATAAATAAATAAATAAAATTTATAACAGTTAGTTAGTTTGTTGGTTATAAACTATTAATTTATATATGGTCTGCTTGTTTCCAATTATTAATTAAACTTCAAAAAACGGATTCACTAAACATTGTGTGTTATTGTTGAAATATTGAAGATGTATGTTACGAAAATATCTCTAGGTAAGGAAATTATTAAGTTTGTAACGAATTCGACAGTCCTTACAAATACGTTCCAATATAAATGGTTCTTGAGGTTAGTGTCTTGAACAGCTTGAATTTTTTTTGAGTAACAAAGGCAATAATTATTTGATCTTGAAAATAGTAAAAATTTTGTTCAATTCATTATTTCATCATATCTCTAAGGTTGGCTCAGACGAAATAGTCAAATAATTATTAATATGACTATTAATACTGTTGAAACATTTGAACACATTGTGATACAGACAAAAATATCATCTTCAGACCAGTTTTGCTTCCATTTATTCATTTACAATAAAGCTTGTGAAGTTTACAATTAAATTATGATGTTGATTTCTGATATTACTATGGTTTGACCTTGGTCACGTACATGTATGGTATAGTTGTGTTCTTCTTTTGCATTGCAATTGACCTTCATGCATGTTCAGAGTTAAATAATACTGTAAAAGAATATAGCTAAATGCGGTTACCATATTGAGTTTGCTTATAAACAAATACATAATTCGGATTAAAAATTTTGAATATATATTTCCACCAAAACTTTAAATTTGTACAATACAGGTTGAGCTAGAAGGTAAACGTAAACTGCACAGAATCTCTAATCTCATCGTTTGGAGTTCGTGATTTGTTTTTTAACCAATTCAACAAGTTAGCAATAGATAGTATTTAGTTTGTCAGTAAGTTCGCCATGATGCACTTTTTACTAGTCTGTAATGATTGTTCATCAAACCAAAAGGCCATGGTACGTTGATGATAGTGCGAAAGATGGGAGTTACAATTATACATACTATTGTGTAATCTGTTGGCAATTTTGAACATAACATTTTGTCAATTCTGTATCACAGTCATTGTCATACTGAAGCGACTGATACTTATGTAATTTTTAGTGTTTTGTAAATTGGTTTGAGGATTAAAGGCTACTGGTCTAATGTTTCGGCCATCAGCGTCTATGAATGTCAATATTTATATTTTTACAATATTTTTCTTTGGGCTATTCCACTAAATTATCATAAATGTCATATAAAGTGTGTGATTACAGCTCACATACAGACTACATTGATTAATTTGTCATTTTACTATTGGTGCTACTTGAATTTTGGTTCAAATTATTTTCATCATTAAGGCTGTAATGCGAGTGTTGATTGTTTATGTTTTTGTTTGTATGTCTTTCCGAATATTATGGCCGTATTTCATAAAATATTCAGAAAAGGATCAGACAAGGAACGATCGATGTGCATTCAGTTGCCATGGAAACAGGAATTTGTGAAATCAGCCAGGTTCTTAGTTCAGCCTATTGTTACATGATATAAATTATATATTTTAACGTTGTAATGGTTTCATTCATTTCTGCATTTCCAGCAAACATAATAATTTTCAAAGTGTATTTCCTTTCAACCGATTTTTAGCTTTTTCAAAACAAACATTATATACCTGACAATACTTCTAAAACAGTTAGTGCAACAGATAATATATGATATGTATAACATTGGGACGTACCTCAGAAACAAAGTTGTACTGTACTTAAAATTCCTACCATAAAAGTAACCAAGGGAATGACTAAAACTGTTAGATTGTTCAATAATTGCAATCAATCAAGCGTAAAATAGTTGTAAATGATATATTTATTAATGTTATTGTAGAGCGTATTCTTAACACCCAAATATATTAGACAAACACAACCACATATGTTTAAAAGTTGCATAACATAAAATTATATAACATTTTCTTTTAATAGCGTGTTTTTCTAAACAAGGCGATTCTTTTAAAATAATGACGATACATACTGTGTGTCTTTTATTGTTACAGGTAACATTTCCAAGTAAATCTAAATGGCTTTTTTAGACTTTTACATATTCGTTTTCTGAATTTAACTGCGGGGTTCGATATGAAATATACACGCGAATCCACCAACTTTTCAATTTTTTTTACATTTTATAGCCGACTCATATGACAAGCTACTAACATAGGAGGTTTCAAATGGATTTTATTCAATTTTCATGTTTTATAACTGCAGGGTTCGATATACCAACAACTTAGGTCAAACACACAAATCTGCCAACTTTGCAATCGTTTTGCACAACTTTGCAAGCTGTATTAACAGCTTAGAGCAATTATGTGCAGACTACAAGAACTGTTTTTTCATTCAAAATATGAACATATTTATTCACGAGGTATTTATCCATTTTTCCGAACTTTTAACAATAAGTCCTGATAATGTAACAACATAGGTAACATTTCCACGTAAATCTGACAACTTTGCATTAGCTTTTCACAACTTTGTAAGCACTTTGTTTATCATTTTACACTTGGGTAGTGGTACAATCTGCTAATATAAATCGTTTTTTTTAGACTTTTACATATTTGTTCTCTAAATTTAACTGCGGGGTTTGATATGAAATGCCTTAGGGAAAATATACACGCAAATCCACCATCTTTTTAATCGCTTTAGGCTGTTTTTACATTTTACGGCCGGTTCATATGACAACCTACTAAATATCCTTCAAATATATTTTATTTATTGTTTATGCTTTGTAACTGCCGGGTTCGATATGGCAACAACTTAGGTCAAATAAACACACAAATCTGCCAACTTTGCAATCGCTTTGCACAGCTTAGGGCAATTCTGTGCAGACTGTTTTTTCATTGAAAATACGAACATATTTTAATTTTTTCTATAAACTTGACTTTTTACAATAATTATTCGACATCGAAGTAGCAAATATTACACGAAAATTGCAATTTGTGTGGCAACCGACCCACCCCCAAAAGACACTGCAGTTTTCTAAGGTTGTCTCCCATGCAAGTACTAAGCACGACCGATTGAGCTTTACTTTTGTGATTGGTGATCGGACTTTGTTTTTAAATTCTACATCTTTCAGGAGCCAACACGACATTCAAACGGCCGTTTACAAGACATTTATTCATTCTTAACTATAAGTCACCTAACTTATAAGTCTAGATAATGTAACAATATAAGTAACATTATTGTGCAAGCTATAAACAAATTTTCTAATAGCAATATTGAGTAGGAAAGATATAGCAATCTTCTATGCAAAACCATACTCTGCATATGTAGTCGTGGTATCATTGAAACGCGTTTCATTTCCTTCTGTAATGTGGTCTTTACAGGGCATTTGGAGATTATGAATATGATAGTATACCTGTTATTAAAATGGTTTGTTTTAAATAACTAATGAGTTCAATTGACCAAACTATCATTTATAACTTATGTACAAGAGAATAGGACACTGGCTCACATATGCTAATTTCTGTGACATACTACAGCTGAGCATCATGAATAAAAGTAGTCATGTCTTCATAAAGTTTATCTCCGGAAAATACATATTTGCAAATTTGAGTAATTATTTAACAATATTGGGAATTATGTACGTAAATCATTGGCAGAATTGCGTTCTCTCGTCATAGGATATGAATCTAGCTCCATATACATACAAACCTATATAGACAAAAATCCGATAAAGTACAATCCAAAGTCAAACCTACTAAACAAATATGACAGGTAGTTTCCAAAAACTCAAAAATATCATTTATTACCAAAAATCCCAAAACGTTTATAATATACACTTATCCCAAGGATCAATTGTACCAGAATTCAACTGGACATGCTCTATGGTTCTCTCTGAGTAGTTCCATATTAAAATCTGATTCAACACATATTTTGTTCAAACTTTCAGGCCCGAGTATTACAGCAATTTAGGCACTAGCCATTAATTTAAATTTGATATCACAATACATCAACAGGTACATTCATGCATATAAATACACATAAATAGAGCATTCATTTGAACATTAGAACCGCTAGATCACTATTAAAATCAGTGGCAATACTCCTCAATGCTCGAGGAATAGTCCTAGGCAGACCTAAGGTGAGCCAACTGTAATTCAATCATAAATATAAATTGGAAAACATCAAAGCTTTACTAAATAAGGCAATATCTGAGGGAACGAGGCAAAATGGTAAATGGGGAAGAGAATTTACAACAGTTAAAAAACGTTCCAGGCCAAAGACTAGGGTGACTAATAGTAGTTTAGAACAGGTGTTGTATAAGGTAGTACCTATAATACCGTGTTTAAGGGAAGATTTTTTATTAGAGCAAGACTAAACTTAATTCACCTTACTGACTGAACCTGCTGATATTGGATGCCTTCCAAAAGTTAGCAATAGAACGTCTATGTGGGATATTGGACCTTATACATCTTAGAAGTGTGAAAGGCCTGATGGTTGCCTAGCTACCATTTCAGACAACCATTTCTATGGACTATATATAAACTACTATATATTTTTACACGGGTCCTAAGCTGTGAATTGCCAATATTGCGACGAGGTTAGCACATACTGAATAAATTTGAATGTTTTTTTTATAAAGGAGCTTATAATATAGAACTATGAAAGTTACTGGATGAGCGCTATTTAGTTGATTCTGATATTATTCATCAAGAGGGGATTGTATGTGCTGGTTCTGATGCCATGTTAAATCAAGCCCACTCCTATAACAAGAAAACAGAAGTATATATTTATGATGTCCAATCACTGACACTTTTCATTTCATTTTGACAGTGATTTCGTGAAATTGAAAAACTGCAAGACGGCTAATATGATAGAATGTTCATAGCCTTCTTAGCAACTTTTACCCCATGAAAATGTGAGCATTGTGGTGATATTCTCCTCAGAATGAATGAAAGCAACATATTGCATCACACTTTTTTTGTAGTGATTAACAGTGTCCCAGGTTTTATGTCGCAAATATCGCCACATGTCAGTTTCACACAAATCCTTTGTGATTTCATCTTGAAGTAGTCTGCTAACTTATGAAACAGGAGAATTTTTAAATCCAGTATATTCAAAGCTTGACAACTTTGCCAGAATATCTACTGTTGCAGGATTTATTTAATAAAATACTTTAAACTGAGCAGTATGTATAGGTTGTAGGTTTGTTTGGGACTTTATGAATAAATGAATAATTATATGAGTGATATATTGGACACCGTGTTAATCAATATTTTGATTTATGTTTTCTAATTTGATAATTTACTGGATTTTACAGAGAAAATATGATGGGCGATACATGTCAAGTAGGGTAAAGTTAACAAAGTATTATATCCAGAAATGTAATAATATATACAAGGTAGTTTAATATTGATAAATCACAGAGAAAATTCGCCAACTATAACTTATCATAACTTAAAATCCCGTGCATATTCTGTCTCATTAAAACTAAATCATAGAGGAGCTTTGTAAGATCCAAATAACTTCTGAAAAATGAAAATAAATACTGAAAACAATACAAGCGAAGCGACCCGCAAGTCACAAAGATTGATGAACATAGCAGATGATTAAATTTAATACACAAAAACAAAAAAAGGATTTTTTAATTATATGTATTATACAGGCCAGCTACATCCGGGAAATTTCTGTGGCTCGATATTTCAAATAATCCTACACCTACTGATTTCTACTGGTACATACAATACACACCGTCTCACCTTATCGCCACCTACCTTACCAATAGAGATCTATTAAACAGGCAGCAACATCCAGATTAAACGGTAAGTTGGCTGTTTCAGAAAGCTGCCAATAAAGTGGTTTTTCGTTGAACATTGCATGCCAGGTCAGACAACCACATAAAGTATCTCTGTGATAATTTTAGATACCATCTATTTGTTTTCACTATTTTTGTACAACGAATTTGGGTCATACTTATAACGTTTGTTAACTGATTTGTCTTAAGGGGAAATTTCTAAAAAAATAATTATTCATTAAATCAGTGTATGTCCGTTAACAACAATGCATATATGGCAATGTATTCATCTCAAAGACACCATTTATGGTAATTGGAAAACAAATGTGTATTTTTAGGATGTCCAGTCACTGCCACTTGTCATTTGATTTTCACAAGGATTTCGTGAAATTGGGAAACTGTGCCTCGAAATCTTGTTTGATTTTTCGAAGGAACGGCGTAATGTTGATGTATTTTTTATGTTACAAAAGTAGTATATTTTGTAATTTGTGTTCATTAGGAAGACGAATTCAGTGGCGGCGGCACAGGGGCAGATGGGCAATGTTGGGGGCAACGCCCTCCAAAATCAAACACATGCCATTTGTATCAGCCATAATTGCCTCTCAATATGCAGAAAATCGCGTTTCAGAGGCTCTATATTGCATCATCCTGGTGCAACACTATCAACAAACTAATAAGATGATTAACAGCTATACTGTACAATCATTTAGGTTCAGTACATTCCAGGGGTTAACACATTACATTTCTGACAGTTTATCACATGTTCAATTCCAGCGTTTCAGACTCATGACACACTAGCAGCTGAGCCAAGTGTCTCCCCATCTAACGAAATAGGCTTTCATGCTATTGAATTTTGCAGAACCCTCAACAACTCAACAATTGTTAACATGTGTCTCCTTATTTCCGATAGTTTAATATTTTCTTCATAATTCATTGTTGTTAATACTATACTCTACTTATGCTATATCTTCTTAGGTGTTGACCATGCCTGTGTCAGGCTCAGACCTCGACATATAACAATAACGTTAACATCGTTTATTTACATTATTTTGAACACACATTGTAAAGCTTTTTAGCTCTATTTTTCTCATGAGGTTTGTAATATTTTGTACTTCCTTCAAGTAAAATTTGTGTATGGTATGCCTCCCCATTGTTGCCTAATAAAGGTAATGTTTCGGGATACATATCTTGTTTTTTCTAGTCATAATCGTGCAATTAAGCATTCCTTAAACACCCCTAGAATCATTTTGTTTAAATTGAAATACAAAATAATAGTACACATATGCGCGTCGGTATATATTTTGATTCGTTGACTGCTGACTTACAAACAGTTACTTATGTCCCCAAACAAGACCAAAAGACGTTTTCAACCATTTTAATGCTCTTGAACGATTTATTTCTAATTTTATATTGATATCGCGCCTGATAGGCCAATGATTCACATGATTTTCTCACTATTTGTTTCAAATGGTAAATTGGCAGCCATTTTGTTTTATTTTAAAATGTGTCCTGCTCAGATTCATTTTCATCAATATATAATTAATTTTATATTCTTTTTGATGACATTTGCTGTTGTCATTTCTTTCATTCCTCTCCCACATCACTTTGCTGCCACACTTCTATGGAAAGACGTAATTAGCTTAACTTCACAATGTGTGCCTGGTAATAATTTCTTGTAAACTAATTAAAATTAATAGTGTTAATACTTAAAATTAACAACTGTGGAAATAGAAACAACTGTGGAAATGAGTTTCTCAACTATAATACATACAAACACACACAGATGGATTGCGTGTGAAGACAAACTGTATGTTTATAAAACTATTTTTGCTGTGGTTTTCCAATCTAGAAATAATGTTTTCAAAATACCTAGTCATCACCATCGCAACTGCCTCCAGTGCCGCATTTCTCTTAGTAATGTATCTTAGAAAGAAGACAACATCTTTGTCATCAGTGAAGTTTGGGGCAGAGATTAGAGAAAAAGAGTTCTACTTAGATAGCGATATTGTGCATTGTAACCATGGTTCATATGGCACTGTGCCAAGAAGAGTTTTGGCAGTAAAGCAAAGGTTGGTGACAATAGTCAAAAAATTAACACGAGATACATTACATTTATGCATATACATAGATCAGTGTGTAGAGTAATCACGGAAATCATCATCATTTACGTCAATTAATGTACAATCGAATGAAATACGGACTTCAATACTAAGAAGGGATATTAGATGTTTGAAAATACGTGAACATATCCTGAACTACCGGTAGCACCCACCATATACCAATCTACATAGTCAATTCATTAAGGAATCTTGTACATAACAAATGGTGCTGAAAAATGCCTAAGTGACTTATTTTGCCACGAGTTAATGATGTCTGGCATAAAAACGTTTGAATGTCGGGACACTCTCTTAAATAAAATAACTTAGCTGTGTCGTTTTTCGAAGTCATCATATTCAGTGTAAGCTCTAAAATATGAAAAGACCATTTATGTTACAGACGTAAAAATAAACCAATCGTGACTCCTGAACCAAAGTCGTATATTGTAATTCAGTCCAGAAATATAAAACGACTGACAAGTACACTACAATATCAAATCAGTAAAAAGAGAAGGATATATGTATTTAATGTAGTTTACATGCAGTGATGTTATGACTGAAGTCATCAAGTGGTTTCTATATACCTTTAAAAACACTAGATACAAGTATGCTACCAGATGAATAAGATCAACATTCATCACAGGAGTGAGGTAGACGTGTACTTAGCAACTAAACCAATGTCCTTAGCAACCGAGAAAATGCATATAGCAACCAAAATTATAACCAAAAATAAAAAAAATTGTCTGTCTAAAATTTATATTGAAAATGCAGCTCTGTAGCTACATACTTTACTCTAGTTCTTGGTTATTTGCAGCTATGTGTAAAAACTGTAGTTATTTTCCTAGCAAACACGTATTCGTATCTTCATATCTTGTGAAATAAAGTAAATTTAGATGACGTCTATTTGTTTTGATATCAATTGCAACGAAGTAAATAGGTAATATCATTGCTGTCTAATGACATTTCGATCGTGATGTCGTATTCATCATAATACTCATAATACATTATAGACAATGCCATAGAACCCTTAATTAATCTTACATAAACATTTGTTTTTTGTTTTTTGAAATTTCAGATTTGAGGTTGATGCAGAGAAGTGTCCAGACGCCTTCATTCTAAACCATACTTCAGTACACTACAATGCAGCAAGGGCAGCAGTGGCACAATTCGTTGGCTCTAATAAGGAGAATATAGTGTTTGTAGAGAACGTCACTACCGGTATACGTGCGTTAATTTGAATATTCCATAAAAGATATGATAGAAATACAACTTCAGCCACTTATACAAGTACTTATTCTTAATAATATAATACCTCGATAATATAATATTGTATTAATATATCTTTTTAATCACCTTTAACATACACTTCAAAATTCTTTTTGGCTCAACCTACATAAGAAAGCTGCAGAAACTTTGGAAAAAAATGTTTTTTATATAACCGTTTGGTCTGATTTTAGTTATCTATTCCATGGCAACCGTGTTCAGCCCACTCTGCTCTCAGATACTTCTTGAATATTTATCTTTCATTTAAGTTAATAAGTCAAGTATAAAAAAATACATAAAAATTGGCAAATTGGAAATAAACAATACTTCCAAAAAACATCCACCAAATGATTATTTCTTGTTTCAGTTTCTCTGCATTTCATGGAAATCGTTCATAGCCCTCAGCCCCCAGAAATATAACCAATTTGTTCTTGTGTCTAGGGCAATCCTTCCTGTTTATCACGTTTTGAGATACCAACAAAATATTATTTCCTAAATTGTTTTTCCATAGCAAACACAGGAATTAAGTTTTTGAGTAATAGAAACTCAAGTTTGTATGTGAACCAGATTCAGATCTCTTGAAAATTCTATTCGGTTTGTCTTGAACATTCCATGAAAATTCGTTCCTAACTCGAGTTATCCTGCTGACAGGCAGAAAGATAGAAAAACCAAATTACAGACCAATGCCAGCAAAAAGCAAGAATACCATTATATATAGGACAGATTTATTGCTTTATACATGATATATGACAGATAATTTTGGGCGTGTAGAAGATTATATGGAACACATGGTATCATTAGTATATGTCTCGAACACGTTCATTGGTTCATATATAAAACACATTCATTCGTATAAACACATTATTTGGTTTATATGTGGAACACATCCATTGGTTCATATATGTATATATGTGAAGCACATTTACTGGTTTATAAATGGAACATATTCATTGTTATATATGGTGTCGATTTGTTGGTTTATATGTAGAAAACATTCATTGGTATATATGTGGAGCACATGTATTGGTTTGCATATTTGGAGGACATTCATTAGTATAGACACATTAATTTGTTTATATATAAAACACATTCATTGGTGTATATATGTGGAAGACATTCACTAGTATAGACACATTAATTTGTTGATATATGGAACACATTCATTGGTGTATATATGTGGAAGACATTCATTAGTATAGACACATTAATTTGTTTATATATAAAACACATTCATTGGTGTATATATGTGGAAGACATTCATTAGTATAGACATTAATTTGTTGATCTATGGAACACATTCATTGGTGTATATATGTGGAAGACATTCGTTAGTATAAACACATTAATTTGTTTATATATAAAACACATTCATTGGTGTATATATGTGGAAGACATTCATTGGTATAGACACATTCATTTGTTTATATATAAAACACATTCATTGGTGTATATATGTGGAAGACATTCATTAGTATAGACACATTAATTTGTTTATATATAAAACACATTCATTGGTGTATATATGTGGAAGACATTCATTAGTATAGACACATTAATTTGTTTATATATAAAACACATTCATTGGTGTATATATGTGGAAGACATTCATTAGTATAGACACATTAATTTGTTTATATATAAAACACATTCATTGGTGTATATATGTGGAAGACATTCATTGGTATAGACACATTCATTTGTTTATATATAAAACACATTCATTGGTGTATATATGTGGAAGACATTCATTAGTATAGACACATTAATTTGTTTATATATAAAACACATTCATTGGTGTATATATGTGGAAGACATTCATTAGTATAGACACATTAATTTGTTTATATATAAAACACATTCATTGGTGTATATATGTGGAAGACATTCATTGGTATAGACACATTAATTTGTTTATATATATAAAACACATTCATTGGTGTATATATGTGGAAGACATTCATTATTATAGACACATTAATTTGTTTATATATAAAACACATTCATTGGTGTATATATGTGGAAGACATTCATTAGTATAGACACATTAATTTGTTGATATATGGAACACATTCATGTGGAGCACATGTATTGGTTTTTAAATTGAACACAATTATAAACATATTTATTGGTTTATATTGTTTTCTGTTTTTAGCCATCAATGCTGTATTAAAGCGCATTCAGCTGGTTGCAGGTGATAGTATACTAATAACTAACCTAACATATCCAAGCACAACGTATACGGCTAATGATGTGTGTCAAGTACAAAATGGTGAGAGCAGTGTATGAATTTACCCAATGCTACATAAATATATTCACACGTATCAACATGAATATTGATCTTACTTGTACAAGTAAGATGTAATTATTACTAATGTTACGAAGTCGGGTCGAATATTAACACAAAATATCCAATGATATTCAATATTTGTCCTCGTGTGCAGGCTCTTACACAATCAAAATCACACAATTTGTATAATGCAGGGATAATTTAGACAGATGGGTTCGGTATAGTTAAAAGCATTCATTTGCATATATAATTAGAAACAATAATGCACGCCGGTCAATTTTACACATACGATGGCACGCATGAATTACTTAAAATAACCCACTTAAAAAGCATAGTCCATGGCAGTATCACCGGTCTTTGCGACAGTTCAGTACTAAACATTGTCCTCACCATGAACCAATGCAAATACCCGGTAGGTAAGAAGTGGGGGTTATGCAATTACGCACTATAGACACCATTCCAAATAGGGTAAAGTTCTTGTGACAAAAGGGAGAAACGATATTCCATACTCGCCACCTAATACATAAATAAACTGGCTAGGAAAATAACAATTTCAGAAATTAACAGCATATAGTATAACTGAAAGCCCAGGATGAACTCTCTACTACGAGGGACGTACCAAATAAAATCTTTCGAATAACGAACCCACCCTGTGTCTATTAGCATCGCCACTATACGTCCATTGACCATGCTTTCAGACTATGGTGTTAAACACGAGATTCGGGTATGGTAGTATGTGGATCGGCTTGCCAAATTTCAGGGTTATGCAAAGTGTAGATCTTATTGTTGGGCAAGATTTCGAGCAGCAGCCACCACGGAACCACGCTGTCTCAGTTATAAATACCATGATGTAGTTTTTAATTTGCCCACGATGACTGTACATTCATCACACAGATAGATAGATAAATAAATAGATAAATAAATAAATAAATAAATAAATAAATAAATAAATAAATAAATAAATAAATAAATAAATAAATAAATAAATAAATAAATAAATAAATAAATAAATAAATAAATAGTGTGTACCTGTAAACACCGAATCTAATGTCACGTTGGTTGAATTGCGATGCACATGTTTTTCAAAAAATAATTTGAACCATTTTACTACGACTAGGACGCGAGGACACTATTCCATTGACATACAAGGTACATATAACAGATTGCAATAACCCAATGATATGTTTATACCAATCTATCGTGTGACGGAAGGTATAGTACCCCCTACCCGACCAATAATTAAAAACACAATAATAATTTGTTTCATATAATATGATCCAGATGCCTCGTGATATTATTATGATGGCAATGTAAGCAATATTTAATATTCAGCAATATTTATAGTAATGTTTATAATAATGATGACATAATAAATGCTTTCAAACATGTTCTATGTATATATGTACTGTCAGTAGAAAAATGTGGAGGGGTCGTCACCTGTGCAGACGCGGGAATTGAGTCCTAAGCGGCAACAACAACGCATGCTAAAACGCAAAGACTCGTGGGTAGAAGTTTGTTTGTAAATAACGACACATCATGGCCGTCTGGCGGATGCCCTGATGACGACTCCGCTTTTATTGTGATACATCACAAGTGTAAATAATGAGCACCATTTGGTCCTGTGTTATGATAATTTGAATGCGACTATTTGTTAGTATGCTACATGTCACATTCTAGACGACTATTAATTTCGAATTCGTCCTTTCATCTTTTTATGAATTTATTCAGGAAATATATTTTGTTTACAGGAATCAATATTGTGATCTTGGAAATCGAATTTCCCATCAACAGCGAATTTGAAATAATTGAGCAGTATAAAGAAATACTGTCTGCCAATCCATCCATCAGAATCGCGATAATTGACCATATTACTAGTTCTACAGCTTTGGTTTTACCAGTCAAGAATTTAATTGAACTGTGCCATCAACACAGTGTTCAGGTATTAGTAGATGGAGCTCACGCACCAGGCCAGATACAACTCAACCTTGAACAGCTTGCCGCTGATTATTACACAGGTAATACTATTGTAGCATTAACTTAATTAGAATTATTATATTATTTGCACTTGTATGTCCACCCCAAATTACCGTAAGATCAGCATCCCAACATTGAGCTATACAAAAGGAAATTCAAATTCAAAATCAAAGCGATCAAAGTCAACAGGCAAGGTCTCAAAATGAACGAAAAATCGCCTATACGGTTACTCAATGGTGTTATAATGCTGCACTGGAACTTACATTGTGCAAATATTTGTCATAACAATATAATTGCATATACCAGTATAATTGCATTTAATTTGTAAACATTTTCTTGTATTGATACCGATATTACAAGCCTTAAAGGTACAATATTCATTGCATATTTATTCATTGTTCATCGATACTGTATATTGATGATAATCAGCGCACCAATTATCCAAACAAGAGATACAATAACCAAATCCACGAGTCTGAGACAATAGATGGAGGCAGAGATGCTACCTTTTCTTTTGGCCATGTGCCCTTTGTGTTCTTTATTGACATTGAAGTTTTCTCTAAATTCATGCAGCTCAGACGGCAATCAGTTTCAATGCACAAATTTAGCAACAGCGATTTCATCCCTAAACCACTTTTACATCACTACATATGAACCATTACTGCTCAGTTTGATCAAAGCAGTGACTTGATTTAACTTTTAAGTGACTTTGTTAAAATATCCTGATCGACTGGCGAATTTGTATTCCTATAATGCACTTTCAGTATTGAATATGCATAGTCTAGAGCTGATAGAACAAGGGACACAGGAGCCAAATCGACGAGTCTACACAGTCAAGAATGCCTTTATTATTTAAACCACTAACACCAGAACTATAGAACTTTTGACAACCAAAAGCATCATAAATCCCTTGAGGACTTGCAAACTAGATAGAACTAGATAAATTGTATTAATCCTCATATAGAGCTCTATGGGAAATTCGCCATAGAAGCTAAGATGGAAATTTACCGACACTTATTTCTGTTTGGCAGTTCTTGCTTCAAGTGTCAAGGCACACCATGCGACGAGGGACCAGTAACTGGAAAGGGTTCCGGCATTCCGATCGGTCCATCAAGTTCTATTTTTCTTTGTTCTATTTCTAAGCCTGGCGTAAGCTTAGTGTGTCAATCAAAAATGGTCGTTCTATAATAGTGCAGGGATTCCCATTTATTCTGACACTCTGGCAACAAATGCATTTTTTAAACCCTTTCTTAGGTACAAATGTTAATACAGGTAGACTGACTTGACGTGACATCAGTAATATAGACACGTTTGTGTAGAACGAATTTTGGAATGTTTTTGAATTGTTTCACTTAGCCGCAAGAATCCAGGGACAAAATACCGACCCAGAGAAATTACTAGTTGTCTGCATCATAGTTACTGTTCGCAAGGGATGCCAGAAACCAGAGAACTCTTCATTTCATTGTTTTATAATTGTTTCCTACGAATCTTTTAAAGTCTAACAGAGGGTGATGTCACTAGCCTAATAAAACACAGGTTATTTATTAAAGTAAAAACTATTAAACGTATAAAAAAAGTTAAAAATCAGCTGCTACAGTATGTTTTTGTCCATATTACATCTTGAACAAAATATATAAGATACATATATATCTTATAATTGGTGGGTATATATTTCATCTATTTACTAAGTATTTAGAGTATGATTGTCACAGTTTCACTATATTTTTGTTTTATATTTCTATCATGACAAGGTAGTTTATATAAGTGGGTGTTTTCAGCAAGAGGTTGCGCCTTTCTGTGGGTTCATCCACGTCACCAGAATAGAATCAAACCATTGGTAACATCGCATAATTACAAAATGGATTTTCAGAAAGTTTTCTACATACAAGGAGCACGGGATGACTCCACTTATCTGTCAGCTGCATCGGCAATTCAATTTTATAAAGAAATTGGAGGATTGGTAAGAATTTTTTTCATGATACGAAATTGAGTGAATTGTTGTAGAAGTACACAGTCTGATTACCAAATCATGAAAGTCAAAGCACACATCCTGATTACCAACTCATGTGAGTCAAAGCACACATCCTGATTACCAACTCATGTGAGTCAAAGCACACATCCTGATTACCAACTCATGAGAGTCAAAGCACACATCCTTATTACCAACTCATGAGAGTCAAAGCACACATCCTGATTACCAACTCATGTGAGTCAAAGCACACATCCTGATTACCAACTCATGAGAGTCAAAGCACACATCCTGATTACCAACTCATATGAGTCAAAGAGCACATCTTGATTACCAACTCATGAGAGTCAAAGCACACATCCTGATTACCAACTCATGAGAGTCAAAGCACACATCCTTATTACCAACTCATGAGAGTCAAAGCACACATCCTTATTACCAACTCATGTGAGTCAAAGCACACATCCTTATTACCAACTCATGAGAGTCAAAGCACACATCCTTATTACCAACTCATGTGAGTCAAAGCACACATCCTGATTACCAACTCATGAGAGTCAAAGCACACATCCTGATTACCAACTCATGTGAGTCAAAGCACACATCCTGATTACCAACTCATGAGAGTCAAAGCACACATCCTTATTACCAACTCATGTGAGTCAAAGCACACATCCTGATTACCAACTCATGAGAGTCAAAGCACACATCCTGATTACCAACTCATGAGAGTCAAAGCACACATCCTGATTACCAACTCATGTGAGTCAAAGCACACATCCTGATTACCAACTCATGAGAGTCAAAGCACACGTCCTGATTACCAACTCATGAGAGTCAAAGCACACATCCTGATTACCAACTCATGAGAGTCAAAGCACACATCCTGATTACCAACTCATGAGAGTCAAAGCACACATCCTGATTACCAACTCATGTGAGTCAAAGCACACATCCTGATTACCAACTCATGTGAGTCAAAGCACACATCCTTATTACCAACTCATGAGAGTCAAAGCACACATCCTGATTACCAACTCATGTGAGTCAAAGCACACATCCTGATTACCAACTCATGTGAGTCAAAGCACACATCCTGATTACCAACTCATGAGAGTCAAAGCACACATCCTGATTACCAACTCATGTGAGTCAAAGCACACATCCTGATTACCAACTCATGTGAGTCAAAGCACACATCCTGATTACCAACTCATGAGAGTCAAAGCACACATCCTGATTACCAACTCATGAGAGTCAAAGCACACATCCTGATTACCAACTCATGTGAGTCAAAGCACACATCCTGATTACCAACTAATATGAGTCAAAGCACACATCCTGATTACCAACTCATGAGAGTCAAAGCACACATCCTGATTACCAACTCATGAGAGTCAAAGCACACATCCTTATTACCAACTCATGAGAGTCAAAGCACACATCCTGATTACCAACTAATATGAGTCAAAGCACACATCCTGATTAACAACTAATATGAGTCAAAGCACACATCCTGATTACCAACTCATGAGAGTCAAAGCACACACCCTGATTACCAACTAATATGAGTCAAAGCACACATCCTGATTACCAACTCATGAGAGTCAAAGCACACATCCTTATTACCAACTCATGTGAGTCAAAGCACACATCCTGATTACCAACTCATGAGAGTCAAAGCACACATCCTTATTACCAACTCATGTGAGTCAAAGCACACATCCTGATTACCAACTCATGAGAGTCAAAGCACACATCCTGATTACCAACTCATGAGAGTCAAAGCACACATCCTGATTACCAACTCATGAGAGTCAAAGCACACATCCTTATTACCAACTCATGAGAGTCAAAGCACACATCCTGATTACCAACTCATGTGAGTCAAAGCACACATCCTGATTACCAACTCATGTGAGTCAAAGCACACATCCTGATTACCAACTCATGTGAGTCAAAGCACACATCCTGATTACCAACTCCTGTGAGTCAAAGCACACATCCTGATTACCAACTCATGAGAGTCAAAGCACACATCCTTATTTCCAACTCATGTGAGTCAAAGCACACATCCTGATTACCAACTCATGAGAGTCAAAGCACACATCCTGATTACCAACTCATGAGAGTCAAAGCACACATCCTTATTACCAACTCATGTGAGTCAAAGCACACATCCTGATTACCAACTCATGAGAGTCAAAGCACACATCCTGATTACCAACTCATGAGAGTCAAAGCACACATCCTTATTACCAACTCATGAGAGTCAAAGCACACATCCTGATTACCAACTCATGAGAGTCAAAGCACACATCCTTATTACCAACTCATGTGAGTCAAAGCACACATCCTGATTACCAACTCATGAGAGTCAAAGCACACATCCTGATTACCAACTCATGTGAGTCAAAGCACACATCCTGATTACCAACTCATGAGAGTCAAAGCACACATCCTGATTACCAACTCATGAGAGTCAAAGCACACATCCTGATTACCAACTAATACGAGTCAAAGCACACATCCTGATTACCAACTCGTGAGAGTCAAAGCACACATCCTGATTACCAACTCATGAGAGTCAAAGCACACATCTTGATTACCAACTAATACGAGTCAAAGCACACATCCTGATTACCAACTCATGTGAGTCAAAGCACACATCCTGATTACCAACTCATGAGAGTCAAAGCACACATCCTGATTACCAACTCATGTGAGTCAAAGCACACATCCTGATTACCAACTCATGTGAGTCAAAGCACACATCTTGATTACCAACTAATACGAGTCAAAGCACACATCCTGATTACCAACTCATGAGAGTCAAAGCACACATCCTGATTACCAACTCATGTGAGTCAAAGCACACATCCTGATTACCAACTCATGTGAGTCAAAGCACACATCCTTATTACCAACTCATGTGAATCAAAGCACACATCCTGATTACCAACTCATGTGATTCAAAGCACACATCTTGATTACCAACTCATGAGAGTCAAAGCACACATCCTGATTACCAACTCATGTGAGTCAAAGCACACATATTGATTACCAACTAATACGAGTCAAAGCACACATCCTGATTACCAACTCATGAGAGTCAAAGCACACATCTTGATTACCAACTAATACGAGTCAAAGCACACATCCTGATTACCAACTAATATGAGTTAAAGCACACATCCTGATTACCAACTCATGTGAGTCAAAGCACACATCTTGATTACCAACTCATGAGAGTCAAAGCACACATCCTGATTACCAACTAATATGAGTCAAAGCACACATCCTGATTACCAACTCATGTGAGTCAAAGCACACATCTTGATTACCAACTAATACGAGTCAAAGCACACATCCTGATTACCAACTCATGAGAGTCAAAGCACACATCCTGATTACCAACTAATATCAGTCAAAGCACACATCCTGATTACCAACTAATATGAGTCAAAGCACACATCTTGATTACCAACTAATATGAGTCAAAGCACACATCCTGATTACCAACTCATGAGAGTCAAAGCACACATCTTGATTACCAAATAATCTTAGTCAAAGCACACATCCTGATTACCAACTCGTGAGAGTCAAAGCACACATCCTGATTACCAACTCGTGAGAGTCAAAGCACACATCCTGATTACCAACTAATATGAGTCAAAGCACACATCTTGATTACCAAATAAGGAGTCAAAGCACACATCCTGATTACCAACTCGTGATAGTCAAAGCACACATCCTGATTACCAACTAATATGAGTCAAAGCACACATCTTGATTACGAAATAAGGAGTCAAAGCACACATCCTGATTACCAACTCGTGAGAGTCAAAGCACACATCCTGATTACCAACTAATATGAGTCAAAGCACACATCCTGATTACCAACTAATATGAGTCAAAGCACACATCTTGATTACCAACTAATACGAGTCAAAGCACACATCCTGATTACCAACTCATGAGAGTCAAAGTACACATCTTGATTACCAAATAATATGAGTCAAAGCACACATCCTGATTACCATCTCATGAGATTCAAAGCACACATCCTGATTACCAACTCATGAGAGTCAAAGCACACATCCTGATTACCAACTCATGTGAGTCAAAGCACACATCCTGATTACCAACTCATGAGAGTCAAAGCACACATCTTGATTACCAACTAATATGAGTCAAAGCACACATCCTGATTACCAACTCATGAGAGTCAAAGCACACATCCTGATTACCAACTCATGAGAGTCAAAGCACACATCTTGATTACCAACTCATGAGAGTCAAAGCACACATCCTGATTACCAACTCATGAGAGTCAAAGCACACATCCTGATTACCAACTCACGAGAGTCAAAGCACACATCCTGATTACCAACTCATGAGAGTCAAAGCACACATCCTGATTACCAACTCATGAGAGTCAAAGCACACATCCTGATTACCAACTCATGTGAGTCAAAGCACACATCCTGATTACCAACTCATGTGAGTCAAAGCACACATCTTGATTACCAACTCATGTGAGTCAAAGCACACATCCTGATTACCAACTCATGTGAGTCAAAGCACACATCTTGATTACCAACTAATATGAGTCAAAGCACACATCCTGATTACCAACTAATATGAGTCAAAGCACACATCTTGATTACCAAATAATCTGAGTCAAAGCACACATCCTGATTACCAACTAATATGAGTCAAAGCACACATCTTGATTACCAACTAATACGAGTCAAGGCACACATCCTGATTACCAACTCATGAGAGTCAAAGTACACATCTTGATTACCAAATAATATGAGTCAAAGCACACATCCTGATTACCAACTCATGAGAGTCAAAGCACACATCCTGATTACCAACTCATGAGAGTCAAAGCACACATCCTGATTACCAACTCATGTGAGTCAAAGCACACATCCTGATTACCAACTCATGAGAGTCAAAGCACACATCTTGATTACCAACTAATATGAGTCAAAGCACACATCCTGATTACCAACTCATGAGAGTCAAAGCACACATCCTGATTACCAACTCATGAGAGTCAAAGCACACATCCTGATTACCAACTCATGTGAGTCAAAGCACACATCCTGATTACCAACTCATGAGAGTCAAAGCACACGTCCTGATTACCAACTCATGAGAGTCAAAGCACACATCCTGATTACCAACTCATGAGAGTCAAAGCACACATCCTGATTACCAACTCATGAGAGTCAAAGCACACATCCTGATTACCAACTCATGTGAGTCAAAGCACACATCTTGATTACCAACTAATATGAGTCAAAGCACACATCCTGATTACCAAATCATGAGAGTCAAAGCACACATCCTGATTACCAACTCATGAGAGTCAAAGCACACATCCTGATTACCAACTCATGAGAGTCAAAGCACACATCCTTATTACCAACTCATGAGAGTCAAAGCACACATCCTGATTACCAACTCATGAGAGTCAAAGCACACATCCTGATTACCAACTCATGAGAGTCAAAGCACACATCCTGATTACCAACTCATGAGAGTCAAAGCACACATCTTGATTACCAAATAATCTGAGTCAAAGCACACATCCTGATTACCAACTAATATGAGTCAAAGCACACATCCTGATTACCAACTCATGAGTCAAAGCACACATCCTGATTACCAACTCATGAGAGTCAACGCACACATCCTGATTACCAACTCATGTGAGTCAAAGCACACATCCTGATTACCAACTCATGTGAGTCAAAGCACACATCCTGATTACCAACTCATGAGAGTCAAAGCACACATCTTGATTACCAAATTATCTGAGTCAAAGCACACATCCTGATTACCAACTCGTGAGAGTCAAAGCACACATCCTGATTACCAACTCGTGAGAGTCAAAGCACACATCCTGATTACCAACTCATGAGTCAAAGCACACATCCTGATTACCAACTCATGAGAGTCAACGCACACATCCTGATTACCAACTCATGTGAGTCAAAGCACACATCCTGATTACCAACTCATGTGAGTCAAAGCACATATCCTGATTACCAACTCATGAGAGTCAAAGCACACATCTTGATTACCAAATAATCTGAGTCAAAGCACACATCCTGATTACCAACTCCTGTGAGTCAAAGCACACATCTTGATTACCAACTAATATGAGTCAAAGCACACATCCTGATTACCAACTAATATGAGTCAAAGCACACATCTTGATTACCAAATAATCTGAGTCAAAGCACACATCCTGATTACCAACTAATATGAGTCAAAGCACACATCTTGATTACCAACTAATACGAGTCAAGGCACACATCCTGATTACCAACTCATGAGAGTCAAAGTACACATCTTGATTACCAAATAATATGAGTCAAAGCACACATCCTGATTACCAACTCATGAGAGTCAAAGCACACATCCTGATTACCAACTCATGAGAGTCAAAGCACACATCCTGATTACCAACTCATGTGAGTCAAAGCACACATCCTGATTACCAACTCATGAGAGTCAAAGCACACATCTTGATTACCAACTAATATGAGTCAAAGCACACATCCTGATTACCAACTCATGAGAGTCAAAGCACACATCCTGATTACCAACTCATGAGAGTCAAAGCACACATCCTGATTACCAACTCATGTGAGTCAAAGCACACATCCTGATTACCAACTCATGAGAGTCAAAGCACACGTCCTGATTACCAACTCATGAGAGTCAAAGCACACATCCTGATTACCAACTCATGAGAGTCAAAGCACACATCCTGATTACCAACTCATGAGAGTCAAAGCACACATCCTGATTACCAACTCATGTGAGTCAAAGCACACATCTTGATTACCAACTAATATGAGTCAAAGCACACATCCTGATTACCAAATCATGAGAGTCAAAGCACACATCCTGATTACCAACTCATGAGAGTCAAAGCACACATCCTGATTACCAACTCATGAGAGTCAAAGCACACATCCTTATTACCAACTCATGAGAGTCAAAGCACACATCCTGATTACCAACTCATGAGAGTCAAAGCACACATCCTGATTACCAACTCATGAGAGTCAAAGCACACATCCTGATTACCAACTCATGAGAGTCAAAGCACACATCTTGATTACCAAATAATCTGAGTCAAAGCACACATCCTGATTACCAACTAATATGAGTCAAAGCACACATCCTGATTACCAACTCATGAGTCAAAGCACACATCCTGATTACCAACTCATGAGAGTCAACGCACACATCCTGATTACCAACTCATGTGAGTCAAAGCACACATCCTGATTACCAACTCATGTGAGTCAAAGCACACATCCTGATTACCAACTCATGAGAGTCAAAGCACACATCTTGATTACCAAATTATCTGAGTCAAAGCACACATCCTGATTACCAACTCGTGAGAGTCAAAGCACACATCCTGATTACCAACTCGTGAGAGTCAAAGCACACATCCTGATTACCAACTCATGAGTCAAAGCACACATCCTGATTACCAACTCATGAGAGTCAACGCACACATCCTGATTACCAACTCATGTGAGTCAAAGCACACATCCTGATTACCAACTCATGTGAGTCAAAGCACACATCCTGATTACCAACTCATGAGAGTCAAAGCACACATCTTGATTACCAAATAATCTGAGTCAAAGCACACATCCTGATTACCAACTCGTGAGAGTCAAAGCACACATCCTGATTACCAACTCGTGAGAGTTAAAGCACACATCCTGATTACCAACTCGTGAGAGTCAAAGCACACATCCTGATTACCAACTCATGAGTCAAAGCACACATCCTGATTACCAACTCATGAGAGTCAACGCACACATCCTGATTACCAACTCATGTGAGTCAAAGCACACATCCTGATTACCAACTCATGTGAGTCAAAGCACACATCCTGATTACCAACTCATGAGAGTCAAAGCACACATCTTGATTACCAAATAATCTGAGTCAAAGCACACATCCTGATTACCAACTCGTGAGAGTCAAAGCACACATCCTGATTACCAACTCGTGAGAGTTAAAGCACACATCTTGATTACCAAATAAGGAGTCAAAGCACACATCCTGATTACCAACTCGTGAGAGTCAAAGCACACATCCTGATTACCAACTAATATGAGTCAAAGCACACATCTTGATTACCAAATAAGGAGTCAAAGCACACATCCTGATTACCAACTCGTGAGAGTCAAAGCACACATCCTGATTACCAACTAATACGAGTCAAAGCACACATTCTGATTACCAACTCATGAGAGTCAAAGCACACATCCTGATTACCAACTCATGTGAGTCAAAGCACACATCCTGATTACCAACTCATGAGAGTCAAAGCACACATCCTGATTACCAACTCATGAGAGTCAAAGCACACATCTTGATTACCAAATAATCTGAGTCAAAGCACACATCCTGATTACCAACTCGTGAGAGTCAAAGCACACATCCTGATTACCAACTCGTGAGAGTCAAAGCACACATCCTGATTACCAGCTCATGAGAGTCAAAACACACATCCTGATTACCAACTCATGTGAGTCAAAGCACACATCCTGATTACCAACTCATGTGAGTCAAAGCACACATCCTGATTACCAACTCATGAGAGTCAAAGCACACATCCTGATTACCAACGCATGTGAGTCAAAGCACACATCCTGATTACCAACTCATGTGAGTCAAAGCACACATCCTGATTACCAACTCATGAGAGTCAAAGCACACATCCTTATTACCAACTCATGAGAGTCAATGCACACATCCTGATTACCAACTAATATGAGTCAAAGCACACATCCTGATTACCAACTCATGAGAGTCAAAGCACACATCCTGATTACCAACTCATGAGAGTCAAAGCACACATCCTGATTACCAACTAATATGAGTCAAAGCACACATCCTGATTACCAACTCATGAGAGTCAAAGCACACATCCTGATTACCAACTCATGAGAGTCAAAGCACACATCCTGATTACCAACTAATATGAGTCAAAGCACACATCCTGATTACCAACTCATGAGAGTCAAAGCACACATCCTGATTACCAACTCATGTGAGTCAAAGCACACATCCTGATTACCAACTCATGAGAGTCAAAGCACACATCCTGATTACCAACTCATGAGAGTCAAAGCACACATCCTGATTACCAACTCATGTGAGTCAAAGCACACATCCTGATTACCAACTCATGAGAGTCAAAGCACACATCCTGATTACCAACTAATATGAGTCAAAGCACACATCCTGATTACCAACTAATATGAGTCAAAGCACACATCCTGATTACCAACTCATGTGAGTCAAAGCACACATCCTGATTACCAACTCATGAGAGTCAAAGCACACATCCTGATTACCAACTCATGTGAGTCAAAGCACACATCCTGATTACCAACTAATATGAGCCAAAGCACACATCCTGATTACCAACTCATGAGAGTCAAAGCACACATCCTTATTACCAACTCATGAGAGTCAAAGCACACATCCTGATTACCAACTAATATGAGTCAAAGCACACATCCTGATTAACAACTAATATGAGTCAAAGCACACATCCTGATTACCAACTAATATGAGTCAAAGCACACATCCTGATTACCAACTCATGTGAGTCAAAGCACACATCCTGATTACCAACTCATGAGAGTCAAAGCACACATCCTGATTACCAACTCATGTGAGTCAAAGCACACATCCTGATTACCAACTAATATGAGTCAAAGCACACATCCTGATTACCAACTCATGAGAGTCAAAGCACACATCCTTATTACCAACTCATGAGAGTCAAAGCACACATCCTGATTACCAACTAATATGAGTCAAAGCACACATCCTGATTAACAACTAATATGAGTCAAATCACACATCTTGATTACCAACTCATGAGAGTCAAAGCACACACCCTGATTACCAACTAATATGAGTCAAAGCACACATCCTGATTACCAACTCATGTGAGTCAAAGCACACATCCTGATTACCAACTCATGTGAGTCAAAGCACACATCCTGATTACCAACTCATGAGAGTCAAAGCACACATCCTGATTACCAACTAATATGAGTCAAAGCACACATCCTGATTACCAACTAATATGAGTCAAAGCACACATCCTGATCACCAACTCATGTGAGTCAAAGCACACATCTTGATTACCAACTCATGTGAGTCAAAGCACACATCCTGATTACCAACTCATGTGAGTCAAAGCACACATCCTGATTACCAACTCATGAGAGTCAAAGCACACATCCTGATTACCAACTCATGAGAGTCAAAGCACACATCCTGATTACCAACTCATGTGAGTCAACGCACACATCCTGATTACCAACTCATGTGAGTCAAAGCACACATCCTGATTACCAACTAATATGAGTCAAAGCACACATCCTGATTACCAACTAATATGAGTCAAAGCACACATCCTGATTACCAACTCATGAGAGTCAAAGCACACATCCTGATTACCAACTAATATGAGTCAAAGCACACATCCTGATTACCAACTCATGTGAGTCAAAGCACACATCCTGATTACCAACTAATATGAGTCAAAGCACACATCCTGATTACCAACTAATACGAGTCAAAGCACACATCCTGATTACCAACTCATGTGAGTCAAAGCACACATCCTGATTACCAACTCATGTGAGTCAACGCACACATCCTGATTACCAACTCATGTGAGTCAAAGCACACATCCTGATTACCAACTCATATGAGTCAAAGCACACATCCTGATTACCAACTAATACGAGTCAAAGCACACATCCTGATTACCAACTCATGAGAGTCAAAGCACACATCCTGATTACCAACTCATGAGAGTCAAAGCACACATCCTGATTACCAACTCATGTGAGTCAAAGCACACATCCTTATTACCAACTCATGTGAGTCAAAGCACACATCCTGATTACCAACTCATGAGAGTCAAAGCACACATCCTGATTACCAACTCATGAGAGTCAAAGCACACATCCTGATTACCAACTCATGAGAGTCAAAGCACACATCCTGATTACCAACTCATGTGAGTCAAAGCACACATCCTGATTACCAACTCATGAGAGTCAAAGCACACATCCTGATTACCAACTCATGAGAGTCAAAGCACACATCCTGATTACCAACTCATGTGAGTCAAAGCACACATCCTGATTACCAACTCATGTGAGTCAAAGCACACATCCTGATTACCAACTCATGAGAGTCAAAGCACACATCCTGATTACCAACTCATGAGAGTCAAAGAACACATCCTGATTACCAACTCATGAGAGTCAAAGCACACATCTTGATTACCAACTCATGTGAGTCAAAGCACACATCCTGATTACCAACTCATGTGAGTCAAAGCACACATCCTGATTACCAACTCATGAGAGTCAAAGCACACATCCTTATTACCAACTCATGAGAGTCAAAGCACACATCCTTATTACCAACTCAAGTGAGTCAAAGCACACATCCTGATTACCAACTCATGAGTCAAAGCACACATCCTGATTACCAACTCATGAGAGTCAAAGCACACATCCTGATTACCAACTCATGTGAGTCAAAGCACACATCCTGATTACCAACTCATGTGAGTCAAAGCACACATCCTGATTACCAACTCATGAGAGTCAAAGCACACATCCTGATTACCAACTAATATGAGTCAAAGCACACATCCTGATTACCAACTAATATGAGTCAAAGCACACATCCTGATCACCAACTCATGTGAGTCAAAGCACACATCTTGATTACCAACTCATGTGAGTCAAAGCACACATCCTGATCACCAACTCATGTGAGTCAAAGCACACATCTTGATTACCAACTCATGTGAGTCAAAGCACACATCCTGATTACCAACTCATGTGAGTCAAAGCACACATCCTGATTACCAACTCATGAGAGTCAAAGCACACATCCTGATTACCAACTCATGTGAGTCAAAGCACACATCTTGATTACCAACTCATGTGAGTCAAAGCACACATCCTGATTACCAACTCATGTGAGTCAAAGCACACATCCTGATTACCAACTAATACGAGTCAAAGCACACATCCTGATTACCAACTCATGAGAGTCAAAGTACACATCTTGATTACCAAATAATATGAGTCAAAGCACACATCCTGATTACCAACTCATGAGAGTCAAAGCACACATCCTGATTACCAACTCATGAAAGTCAAAGCACACATCCTGATTACCAACTCATGTGAGTCAAAGCACACATCCTGATTACCAACTCATGAGAGTCAAAGCACACATCTTGATTACCAACTAATATGAGTCAAAGCACACATCCTGATTACCAACTCATGAGAGTCAAAGCACACATCCTGATTACCAACTCATGAGAGTCAAAGCACACATCCTGATTACCAACTCATGTGAGTCAAAGCACACATCCTGATTACCAACTCATGAGAGTCAAAGCACACGTCCTGATTACCAACTCATGAGAGTCAAAGCACACATCCTGATTACCAACTCATGAGAGTCAAAGCACACATCCTGATTACCAACTCATGAGAGTCAAAGCACACATCCTGATTACCAACTCATGTGAGTCAAAGCACACATCTTGATTACCAACTAATATGAGTCAAAGCACACATCCTGATTACCAAATCATGAGAGTCAAAGCACACATCCTGATTACCAACTCATGAGAGTCAAAGCACACATCCTGATTACCAACTCATGAGAGTCAAAGCACACATCCTGATTACCAACTCATGAGAGTCAAAGCACACATCCTGATTACCAACTCATGAGAGTCAAAGCACACATCTTGATTACCAAATAATCTGAGTCAAAGCACACATCCTGATTACCAACTAATATGAGTCAAAGCACACATCCTGATTACCAACTCATGAGTCAAAGCACACATCCTGATTACCAACTCATGAGAGTCAACGCACACATCCTGATTACCAACTCATGTGAGTCAAAGCACACATCCTGATTACCAACTCATGTGAGTCAAAGCACACATCCTGATTACCAACTCATGAGAGTCAAAGCACACATCTTGATTACCAAATAATCTGAGTCAAAGCACACATCCTGATTACCAACTCGTGAGAGTCAAAGCACACATCCTGATTACCAACTCGTGAGAGTCAAAGCACACATCCTGATTACCAACTCATGAGTCAAAGCACACATCCTGATTACCAACTCATGAGAGTCAACGCACACATCCTGATTACCAACTCATGTGAGTCAAAGCACACATCCTGATTACCAACTCATGTGAGTCAAAGCACACATCCTGATTACCAACTCATGAGAGTCAAAGCACACATCTTGATTACCAAATAATCTGAGTCAAAGCACACATCCTGATTACCAACTCGTGAGAGTCAAAGCACACATCCTGATTACCAACTCGTGAGAGTTAAAGCACACATCCTGATTACCAACTAATATGAGTCAAAGCACACATCTTGATTACCAAATAAGGAGTCAAAGCACACATCCTGATTACCAACTCGTGAGAGTCAAAGCACACATTCTGATTACCAACTAATATGAGTCAAAGCACACATCTTGATTACCAAATAAGGAGTCAAAGCACACATCCTGATTACCAACTCGTGAGAGTCAAAGCACACATCCTGATTACCAACTAATACGAGTCAAAGCACACATTCTGATTACCAACTCATGAGAGTCAAAGCACACATCCTGATTACCAACTCATGTGAGTCAAAGCACACATCCTGATTACCAACTCATGAGAGTCAAAGCACACATCCTGATTACCAACTCATGAGAGTCAAAGCACACATCTTGATTACCAAATAATCTGAGTCAAAGCACACATCCTGATTACCAACTCGTGAGAGTCAAAGCACACATCCTGATTACCAACTCGTGAGAGTCAAAGCACACATCCTGATTACCAGCTCATGAGAGTCAAAACACACATCCTGATTACCAACTCATGTGAGTCAAAGCACACATCCTGATTACCAACTCATGTGAGTCAAAGCACACATCCTGATTACCAACTCATGAGAGTCAAAGCACACATCCTGATTACCAACTCATGTGAGTCAAAGCACACATCCTGATTACCAACTCATGAGAGTCAAAGCACACATCCTTATTACCAACTCATGAGAGTCAAAGCACACATCCTGATTACCAACTAATATGAGTCAAAGCACACATCCTGATTACCAACTCATGAGAGTCAAAGCACACATCCTGATTACCAACTCATGAGAGTCAAAGCACACATCCTGATTACCAACTAATATGAGTCAAAGCACACATCCTGATTACCAACTCATGAGAGTCAAAGCACACATCCTGATTACCAACTCATGTGAGTCAAAGCACACATCCTGATTACCAACTCATGAGAGTCAAAGCACACATCCTGATTACCAACTCATGAGAGTCAAAGCACACATCCTGATTACCAACTCATGTGAGTCAAAGCACACATCCTGATTACCAACTCATGAGAGTCAAAGCACACATCCTGATTACCAACTAATATGAGTCAAAGCACACATCCTGATTACCAACTAATATGAGTCAAAGCACACATCCTGATTACCAACTCATGTGAGTCAAAGCACACATCCTGATTACCAACTCATGAGAATCAAAGCACACATCCTGATTACCAACTCATGTGAGTCAAAGCACACATCCTGATTACCAACTAATATGAGTCAAAGCACACATCCTGATTACCAACTCATGAGAGTCAAAGCACACATCCTTATTACCAACTCATGAGAGTCAAAGCACACATCCTGATTACCAACTAATATGAGTCAAAGCACACATCCTGATTAACAACTAATATGAGTCAAAGCACACATCCTGATTACCAACTAATATG
Source organism: Saccoglossus kowalevskii (assembly GCF_978046115.1). NCBI lineage: Eukaryota > Metazoa > Hemichordata > Enteropneusta > Harrimaniidae > Saccoglossus > Saccoglossus kowalevskii. Next base: position 11,244,581 of record NC_140657.1, read on the forward strand.
AGTCAAAGCACACATCCTGATTACCAACTCATGTGAGTCAAAGCACACATCCTGATTACCAACTCATGAGAGTCAAAGCACACATCCTGATTACCAACTCATGTGAGTCAAAGCACACATCCTGATTACCAACTAATATGAGTCAAAGCACACATCCTGATTACCAACTCATGAGAGTCAAAGCACACATCCTTATTACCAACTCATGAGAGTCAAAGCACACATCCTGATTACCAACTAATATGAGTCAAAGCACACATCCTGATTAACAACTAATATGAGTCAAAGCACACATCTTGATTACCAACTCATGAGAGTCAAAGCACACACGCTGATTACCAACTAATATGAGTCAAAGCACACATCCTGATTACCAACTCATGTGAGTCAAAGCACACATCCTGATTACCAACTCATGTGAGTCAAAGCACACATCCTGATTACCAACTCATGAGAGTCAAAGCACACATCCTGATTACCAACTAATATGAGTCAAAGCACACATCCTGATTACCAACTAATATGAGTCAAAGCACACATCCTGATCACCAACTCATGTGAGTCAAAGCACACATCCTGATTACCAACTCATGTGAGTCAAAGCACACATCCTGATTACCAACTCATGTGAGTCAAAGCACACATCCTGATTACCAACTCATGAGAGTCAAAGCACACATCCTGATTACCAACTCATGTGAGTCAAAGCACACATCTTGATTACCAACTCATGTGAGTCAACGCACACATCCTGATTACCAACTCATGTGAGTCAAAGCACACATCCTGATTACCAACTAATATGAGTCAAAGCACACATCCTGATTACCAACTAATATGAGTCAAAGCACACATCCTGATTACCAACTCATGAGAGTCAAAGCACACATCCTGATTACCAACTAATATGAGTCAAAGCACACATCCTGATTACCAACTCATGTGAGTCAAAGCACACATCCTGATTACCAACTAATATGAGTCAAAGCACACATCCTGATTACCAACTAATACGAGTCAAAGCACACATCCTGATTACCAACTCATGTGAGTCAAAGCACACATCCTGATTACCAACTCATGTGAGTCAACGCACACATCCTGATTACCAACTCATGTGAGTCAAAGCACACATCCTGATTACCAACTCATATGAGTCAAAGCACACATCCTGATTACCAACTAATACGAGTCAAAGCACACATCCTGATTACCAACTCATGAGAGTCAAAGCACACATCCTGATTACCAACTCATGAGAGTCAAAGCACACATCCTGATTACCAACTCATGTGAGTCAAAGCACACATCCTTATTACCAACTCATGTGAGTCAAAGCACACATCCTGGTTACCAACTCATGAGAGTCAAAGCACACATCCTGATTACCAACTCATGAGAGTCAAAGCACACATCCTGATTACCAACTCATGAGAGTCAAAGCACACATCCTGATTACCAACTCATGAGAGTCAAAGCACACATCCTGATTACCAACTCATGTGAGTCAAAGCACACGTCCTGATTACCAACTCATGAGAGTCAAAGCACACATCCTGATTACCAACTCATGAGAGTCAAAGCACACATCCTGATTACCAACTCATGTGAGTCAAAGCACACATCCTGATTACCAACTCATGTGAGTCAAAGCACACATCCTGATTACCAACTCATGAGAGTCAAAGCACACATCCTGATTACCAACTCATGAGAGTCAAAGCACACATCCTGATTACCAACTCATGAGAGTCAAAGCACACATCTTGATTACCAACTCATGTGAGTCAAAGCACACATCCTGATTACCAACTCATGTGAGTCAAAGCACACATCCTGATTACCAACTCATGAGAGTCAAAGCACACATCCTTATTACCAACTCATGAGAGTCAAAGCACACATCCTTATTACCAACTCAAGTGAGTCAAAGCACACATCCTGATTACCAACTCATGAGTCAAAGCACACATCCTGATTACCAACTCATGAGAGTCAAAGCACACATCCTGATTACCAACTCATGTGAGTCAAAGCACACATCCTGATTACCAACTCATGTGAGTCAAAGCACACATCCTGATTACCAACTCATGAGAGTCAAAGCACACATCCTGATTACCAACTAATATGAGTCAAAGCACACATCCTGATTACCAACTAATATGAGTCAAAGCACACATCCTGATCACCAACTCATGTGAGTCAAAGCACACATCTTGATTACCAACTCATGTGAGTCAAAGCACACATCCTGATCACCAACTCATGTGAGTCAAAGCACACATCTTGATTACCAACTCATGTGAGTCAAAGCACACATCCTGATTACCAACTCATGTGAGTCAAAGCACACATCCTGATTACCAACTCATGAGAGTCAAAGCACACATCCTGATTACCAACTCATGTGAGTCAAAGCACACATCTTGATTACCAACTCATGTGAGTCAACGCACACATCCTGATTACCAACTCATGTGAGTCAAAGCACACATCCTGATTACCAACTAATATGAGTCAAAGCACACATCCTGATTACCAACTAATATGAGTCAAAGCACACATCCTGATTACCAACTCATGAGAGTCAAAGCACACATCCTGATTACCAACTAATATGAGTCAAAGCACACATCCTGATTACCAACTCATGTGAGTCAAAGCACACATCCTGATTACCAACTAATATGAGTCAAAGCACACATCCTGATTACCAACTAATACGAGTCAAAGCACACATCCTGATTACCAACTCATGTGAGTCAAAGCACACATCCTGATTACCAACTCATGTGAGTCAACGCACACAGCCTGATTACCAACTCATGTGAGTCAAAGCACACATCCTGATTACCAACTCATGTGAGTCAAAGCACACATCCTGATTACCAACTAATACGAGTCAAAGCACACATCCTGATTACCAACTCATGAGAGTCAAAGCACACATCCTGATTACCAACTCATGTGAGTCAAAGCACACATCCTGATTACCAACTCATGTGAGTCAAAGCACACATCCTGATTACCAACTCATGAGAGTCAAAGCACACATCCTTATTACCAACTCATGAGAGTCAAAGCACACATCCTGATTACCAACTAATATGAGTCAAAGCACACATCCTGATTACCAACTCATGAGAGTCAAAGCACACATCCTGATTACCAACTCATGAGAGTCAAAGCACACATCCTGATTACCAACTAATATGAGTCAAAGCACACATCCTGATTACCAACTCATGAGAGTCAAAGCACACATCCTGATTACCAACTCATGAGAGTCAAAGCACACATCCTAATTACCAACTAATATGAGTCAAAGCACACATCCTGATTACCAACTCATGAGAGTCAAAGCACACATCCTGATTACCAACTCATGTGAGTCAAAGCACACATCCTGATTACCAACTCATGAGAGTCAAAGCACACATCCTGATTACCAACTCATGAGAGTCAAAGCACACATCCTGATTACCAACTCATGTGAGTCAAAGCACACATCCTGATTACCAACTCATGAGAGTCAAAGCACACATCCTGATTACCAACTAATATGAGTCAAAGCACACATCCTGATTACCAACTAATATGAGTCAAAGCACACATCCTGATTACCAACTCATGTGAGTCAAAGCACACATCCTGATTACCAACTCATGAGAGTCAAAGCACACATCCTGATTACCAACTCATGTGAGTCAAAGCACACATCCTGATTACCAACTAATATGAGTCAAAGCACACATCCTGATTACCAACTCATGAGAGTCAAAGCACACATCCTTATTACCAACTCATGAGAGTCAAAGCACACATCCTGATTACCAACTAATATGAGTCAAAGCACACATCCTGATTAACAACTAATATGAGTCAAAGCACACATCCTGATTACCAACTCATGAGAGTCAAAGCACACATCCTGATTACCAACTCATGTGAGTCAAAGCACACATCCTGATTACCAACTCATGAGAGTCAAAGCACACATCCTGATTACCAACTCATGTGAGTCAAAGCACACATCCTGATTACCAACTAATATGAGTCAAAGCACACATCCTGATTACCAACTCATGAGAGTCAAAGCACACATCCTTATTACCAACTCATGAGAGTCAAAGCACACATCCTGATTACCAACTAATATGAGTCAAAGCACACATCCTGATTACTAACTCATGTGAGTCAAAGCACACATCCTGATTACCAACTAATATGAGTCAAAGCACACATCCTGATTACCAACTAATACGAGTCAAAGCACACATCCTGATTACCAACTCATGTGAGTCAAAGCACACATCCTGATTACCAACTCATGTGAGTCAACGCACACATCCTGATTACCAACTCATGTGAGTCAAAGCACACATCCTGATTACCAACTCATATGAGTCAAAGCACACATCCTGATTACCAACTAATACGAGTCAAAGCACACATCCTGATTACCAACTCATGAGAGTCAAAGCACACATCCTGATTACCAACTCATGAGAGTCAAAGCACACATCCTGATTACCAACTCATGTGAGTCAAAGCACACATCCTTATTACCAACTCATGTGAGTCAAAGCACACATCCTGATTACCAACTCATGAGAGTCAAAGCACACATCCTGATTACCAACTCATGAGAGTCAAAGCACACATCCTGATTACCAACTCATGAGAGTCAAAGCACACATCTTGATTACCAACTCATGAGAGTCAAAGCACACATCCTGATTACCAACTCATGTGAGTCAAAGCACACATCCTGATTACCAACTCATGAGAGTCAAAGCACACATCCTGATTACCAACTCATGAGAGTCAAAGCACACATCCTGATTACCAACTCATGTGAGTCAAAGCACACATCCTGATTACCAACTCATGTGAGTCAAAGCACACATCCTGATTACCAACTCATGAGAGTCAAAGCACACATCCTGATTACCAACTCATGAGAGTCAAAGCACACATCCTGATTACCAACTCATGAGAGTCAAAGCACACATCTTGATTACCAACTCATGTGAGTCAAAGCACACATCCTGATTACCAACTCATGTGAGTCAAAGCACACATCCTGATTACCAACTCATGAGAGTCAAAGCACACATCCTTATTACCAACTCATGAGAGTCAAAGCACACATTCTTATTACTAACTCAAGTGAGTCAAAGCACACATCCTGATTACCAACTCATGAGTCAAAGCACACATCCTGATTACCAACTCATGAGAGTCAAAGCACACATCCTGATTACCAACTCATGTGAGTCAAAGCACACATCCTGATTACCAACTCATGTGAGTCAAAGCACACATCCTGATTACCAACTCATGAGAGTCAAAGCACACATCCTGATTACCAACTAATATGAGTCAAAGCACACATCCTGATTACCAACTAATATGATTCAAAGCACACATCCTGATCACCAACTCATGTGAGTCAAAGCACACATCTTGATTACCAACTCATGTGAGTCAAAGCACACATCCTGATCACCAACTCATGTGAGTCAAAGCACACATCTTGATTACCAACTCATGTGAGTCAAAGCACACATCCTGATTACCAACTCATGTGAGTCAAAGCACACATCCTGATTACCAACTCATGAGAGTCAAAGCACACATCCTGATTACCAACTCATGCGAGTCAAAGCACACATCTTGATTACCAACTCATGTGAGTCAACGCACACATCCTGATTACCAACTCATGTGAGTCAAAGCACACATCCTGATTACCAACTAATATGAGTCAAAGCACACATCCTGATTACCAACTAATATGAGTCAAAGCACACATCCTGATTACCAACTCATGAGAGTCAAAGCACACATCCTGATTACCAACTAATATGAGTCAAAGCACACATCCTGATTACCAACTCATGTGAGTCAAAGCACACATCCTGATTACCAACTAATGAGTCAAAGCACACATCCTGATTACCAACTAATACGAGTCAAAGCACACATCCTGATTACCAACTCATGTGAGTCAAAGCACACATCCTGATTACCAACTCATGTGAGTCAACGCACACAGCCTGATTACCAACTCATGTGAGTCAAAGCACACATCCTGATTACCAACTCATGTGAGTCAAAGCACACATCCTGATTACCAACTAATACGAGTCAAAGCACACATCCTGATTACCAACTCATGAGAGTCAAAGCACACATCCTGATTACCAACTAATATGAGTCAAAGCACACATCCTGATTACCAACTCATGTGAGTCAAAGCACACATCCTTATTACCAACTCATGTGAGTCAAAGCACACATCCTGATTACCAACTCATGAGAGTCAAAGCACACATCCTGATTACCAACTCATGAGAGTCAAAGCACACATCTTGATTACCAACTCATGAGAGTCAAAGCACACATCCTGATTACCAACTAATATGAGTCAAAGCACTCATCCTGATTACCAACTCATGTGAGTCAAAGCACACATCCTGATTACCAACTCATGTGAGTCAAAGCACACATCCTGATTACCAGCTCATGAGAGTCAAAGCACACATCCTGATTACCAGCTCATGAGAGTCAAAGCACACATCCTTATTACCAACTCATGTGAGTCAAAGCACACATCCTGATTACCAACTCATGTGAGTCAAAGCACACATCCTGATTACCAACTCATGAGAGTCAAAGCACACATCCTGATTACCAACTCATGAGAGTCAAAGCACACATCTTGATTACCAACTCATGAGAGTCAAAGCACACATCCTGATTACCAACTCATGTGAGTCAAAGCACACATCTTGATTACCAACTAATATGAGTCAAAGCACGCATCCTGATTACCAACTCATGAGAGTCAAAGCACACATCTTGATTACCAACTCATGAGAGTCAAAGCACACATCCTGATTACCAACTCATGTGAGTCAAAGCACACATCTTGATTACCAACTAATATGAGTCAAAGCACACATCCTGATTACCAGCTCATGAGAGTCAAAGCACACATCCTTATTACCAACTCATGAGAGTCAAAGCACACATCCTTATTACCAACTCATGTGAGTCAAAGCACACATCCTGATTACCAACTCATGAGAGTCAAAGCACACATCCTGATTACCAACTCATGTGAGTTAAAGCACACATCCTGATTACCAACTCATGAGAGTCAAAGCACACATCCTTATTACCAATTCATGTGAGTCAAAGCACACATCCTGATTACCAACTCATGTGAGTCAAAGCACACATCCTTATTACCAACTCATGTGAGTCAAAGCACACATCCTGATTACCAACTCATGAGAGTCAAAGCACGCATCCTGATTACCAACTCATGAGAGTCAAAGCACACATCTTGATTACCAACTCATGAGAGTCAAAGCACACATCCTGATTACCAACTCATGTGAGTCAAAGCACACATCTTGATTACCAACTAATATGAGTCAAAGCACACATCCTGATTACCAGCTCATGAGAGTCAAAGCACACATCCTTATTACCAACTCATGAGAGTCAAAGCACACATCCTGATTACCAACTAATATGAGTCAAAGCACACATCCTGATTACTAACTCATGTGAGTCAAAGCACACATCCTGATTACCAACTAATATGAGTCAAAGCACACATCCTGATTACCAACTAATACGAGTCAAAGCACACATCCTGATTACCAACTCATGTGAGTCAAAGCACACATCCTGATTACCAACTCATGTGAGTCAACGCACACATCCTGATTACCAACTCATGTGAGTCAAAGCACACATCCTGATTACCAACTCATATGAGTCAAAGCACACATCCTGATTACCAACTAATACGAGTCAAAGCACACATCCTGATTACCAACTCATGAGAGTCAAAGCACACATCCTGATTACCAACTCATGAGAGTCAAAGCACACATCCTGATTACCAACTCATGTGAGTCAAAGCACACATCCTTATTACCAACTCATGTGAGTCAAAGCACACATCCTGATTACCAACTCATGAGAGTCAAAGCACACATCCTGATTACCAACTCATGAGAGTCAAAGCACACATCCTGATTACCAACTCATGAGAGTCAAAGCACACATCTTGATTACCAACTCATGAGAGTCAAAGCACACATCCTGATTACCAACTCATGTGAGTCAAAGCACACATCCTGATTACCAACTCATGAGAGTCAAAGCACACATCCTGATTACCAACTCATGAGAGTCAAAGCACACATCCTGATTACCAACTCATGTGAGTCAAAGCACACATCCTGATTACCAACTCATGTGAGTCAAAGCACACATCCTGATTACCAACTCATGAGAGTCAAAGCACACATCCTGATTACCAACTCATGAGAGTCAAAGCACACATCCTGATTACCAACTCATGAGAGTCAAAGCACACATCTTGATTACCAACTCATGTGAGTCAAAGCACACATCCTGATTACCAACTCATGTGAGTCAAAGCACACATCCTGATTACCAACTCATGAGAGTCAAAGCACACATCCTTATTACCAACTCATGAGAGTCAAAGCACACATTCTTATTACTAACTCAAGTGAGTCAAAGCACACATCCTGATTACCAACTCATGAGTCAAAGCACACATCCTGATTACCAACTCATGAGAGTCAAAGCACACATCCTGATTACCAACTCATGTGAGTCAAAGCACACATCCTGATTACCAACTCATGTGAGTCAAAGCACACATCCTGATTACCAACTCATGAGAGTCAAAGCACACATCCTGATTACCAACTAATATGAGTCAAAGCACACATCCTGATTACCAACTAATATGAGTCAAAGCACACATCCTGATCACCAACTCATGTGAGTCAAAGCACACATCTTGATTACCAACTCATGTGAGTCAAAGCACACATCCTGATCACCAACTCATGTGAGTCAAAGCACACATCTTGATTACCAACTCATGTGAGTCAAAGCACACATCCTGATTACCAACTCATGTGAGTCAAAGCACACATCCTGATTACCAACTCATGAGAGTCAAAGCACACATCCTGATTACCAACTCATGCGAGTCAAAGCACACATCTTGATTACCAACTCATGTGAGTCAACGCACACATCCTGATTACCAACTCATGTGAGTCAAAGCACACATCCTGATTACCAACTAATATGAGTCAAAGCACACATCCTGATTACCAACTAATATGAGTCAAAGCACACATCCTGATTACCAACTCATGAGAGTCAAAGCACACATCCTGATTACCAACTAATATGAGTCAAAGCACACATCCTGATTACCAACTCATGTGAGTCAAAGCACACATCCTGATTACCAACTAATGAGTCAAAGCACACATCCTGATTACCAACTAATACGAGTCAAAGCACACATCCTGATTACCAACTCATGTGAGTCAAAGCACACATCCTGATTACCAACTCATGTGAGTCAACGCACACAGCCTGATTACCAACTCATGTGAGTCAAAGCACACATCCTGATTACCAACTCATGTGAGTCAAAGCACACATCCTGATTACCAACTAATACGAGTCAAAGCACACATCCTGATTACCAACTCATGAGAGTCAAAGCACACATCCTGATTACCAACTAATATGAGTCAAAGCACACATCCTGATTACCAACTCATGTGAGTCAAAGCACACATCCTTATTACCAACTCATGTGAGTCAAAGCACACATCCTGATTACCAACTCATGAGAGTCAAAGCACACATCCTGATTACCAACTCATGAGAGTCAAAGCACACATCTTGATTACCAACTCATGAGAGTCAAAGCACACATCCTGATTACCAACTAATATGAGTCAAAGCACTCATCCTGATTACCAACTCATGTGAGTCAAAGCACACATCCTGATTACCAACTCATGTGAGTCAAAGCACACATCCTGATTACCAGCTCATGAGAGTCAAAGCACACATCCTGATTACCAGCTCATGAGAGTCAAAGCACACATCCTTATTACCAACTCATGTGAGTCAAAGCACACATCCTGATTACCAACTCATGTGAGTCAAAGCACACATCCTGATTACCAACTCATGAGAGTCAAAGCACACATCCTGATTACCAACTCATGAGAGTCAAAGCACACATCTTGATTACCAACTCATGAGAGTCAAAGCACACATCCTGATTACCAACTCATGTGAGTCAAAGCACACATCTTGATTACCAACTAATATGAGTCAAAGCACGCATCCTGATTACCAACTCATGAGAGTCAAAGCACACATCTTGATTACCAACTCATGAGAGTCAAAGCACACATCCTGATTACCAACTCATGTGAGTCAAAGCACACATCTTGATTACCAACTAATATGAGTCAAAGCACACATCCTGATTACCAGCTCATGAGAGTCAAAGCACACATCCTTATTACCAACTCATGAGAGTCAAAGCACACATCCTTATTACCAACTCATGTGAGTCAAAGCACACATCCTGATTACCAACTCATGAGAGTCAAAGCACACATCCTGATTACCAACTCATGTGAGTTAAAGCACACATCCTGATTACCAACTCATGAGAGTCAAAGCACACATCCTTATTACCAATTCATGTGAGTCAAAGCACACATCCTGATTACCAACTCATGTGAGTCAAAGCACACATCCTTATTACCAACTCATGTGAGTCAAAGCACACATCCTGATTACCAACTCATGAGAGTCAAAGCACGCATCCTGATTACCAACTCATGAGAGTCAAAGCACACATCTTGATTACCAACTCATGAGAGTCAAAGCACACATCCTGATTACCAACTCATGTGAGTCAAAGCACACATCTTGATTACCAACTAATATGAGTCAAAGCACACATCCTGATTACCAGCTCATGAGAGTCAAAGCACACATCCTTATTACCAACTCATGAGAGTCAAAGCACACATCCTTATTACCAACTCATGTGAGTCAAAGCACACATCCTGATTACCAACTCATGAGAGTCAAAGCACACATCCTGATTACCAACTCATGTGAATCAAAGCACACATCCTGATTACCAACTCATGAGAGTCAAAGCACACATCCTGATTACCACCTAATATGAGTCAAAGCACACATCCTGATTACCAACTCATGTGAGTCAAAGCACACATCCTGATTACCAACTCATGTGAGTCAAAGCACACATCCTGATTACCAACTCATGTGAGTCAAAGCACACATCCTGATTACCAAATCATGAGAGTCAAAGCACACATCCTGATTACCAACTCATATGAGTCAAATCACACATCTTGATTACCAACTCATACGAGTCAAAGCACACAGTCTGATCATGACTGATTACTAACTTGTGAGATACAGCCTAACTGATCACCAATTCATAAGATGCAACCACATATTTGACTGATTTAAATAATGTGATAAATCAATAATTAATCACGTTCAGAAATATTAATACAATTAATGTAACTTACATATGAGGTATTTTTGCACAAATTTGTTTCAGAACAAAATATTCGAGTACAACAGTACTCTTCTGAAATGGAGTATGACAATGTTATCAAAAACATGGAAAACTGAAATATTGCCCATACCCAGCCACCTTAGAGCTCCTTTCATGGGACTGGTTGCATTGCCACAAAGTGACAAGAAGTATGGAATTAATGACCAATGGGTGGAAACACTGAAAGAAGAGATGTACCAAAAACACAATATTATATGCGCACCAGTGGAAGTTGCCGGCAGATTATGGTGCAGGATTTCAATTAATGTATACAATAACAAGGATGATATCAGGAGATTAAGCCAAGCTATCATAGAAGAATTGAGTGAATCAAACTGATGAATCACAGAACTGAGGAAATAAATACCAAACAAAACTTTGTTATAATTGAATAAATTTGACATTTTTTACTCCTGTGTACGTACCAGTTATTATAATTAGTTGCAGATAAGAACATGCAAATAGCGGTATAATAAAAGAATTGAACAAGAGATATGATTTGCATATCACATGACCATATATGGTCATATGATCTCATTACTATACATATATTCATCAGTTTGATTCACTTAAACTTAAACTTATATAATATCTCAGGCACTGTTGAAGATAAAAACATGCAAATTTGTAATATTATTATACGATACTTTATATTTGCACTACATGCCTCCAATATCTTCAGCACATAAGAGTTGCTTATGATAAAATGATTGTTTTCATCGCATGGACTATGTTCAAATTGGTACAAACTTAGAACATGAATCTTTATTGGTATCATCTCATTTTACAGATTAAATCATAATGACAGGCATTTTCTTTAGCTGTTCAGATTCCAAGACTGTCATAAATTAAACATTTACAATGCCATATTATTTTTCATGGACGCCCGAACTTGCGAGGGTGCATAAGCCGCACGACCAAGGGCAGCAATGGCTGTATCCAGTGAGTCCATAAAGAATTAGATGTTATTAACAATATATAGTTTCAAGAATATGCAAGTTTTGTCTTTCAAAATAAAATCAGTGTCTCCCATTTGAAAATGTGGCCAAAAGAATGGTTATGCGATATCCATTTATTTTCAGTTTATTTTGTCAGAAACTACAAAAAAAGTTTGAGTGGCCCCTTGAACTGATGAGTACACTGAGCAGAAACAAAACATTTATTTTTTATAACCCATTATGAAGTTTATTTTATCTTTCAATACATAATCATAAAACTACTTTCTTAAATTACCTTGTATATTTACACTATTACCAGTCATGTGCTACCATATATATATATTATTATGCACAATTTTATTAAACTTTGGGATGCCATAATTATTCCTGTCAAAATTTAGGTGCAACATTCTGCACATTTTTTTGTGTATTTTTCTATAATTAAAATTCCTTCCGTTTGGTCTAAAATTAATAATCCCTTATAAGTATTGATCAAATTTGTTGAAAAAGTATACGTTGTGTAGGTCTCAAGACAGTGCACTATGTCATGTTCGATGTGGGTCGGCTTGACTTATACGATACCTGTGAAATTCAATGTTTGTTAACACTGAATTTGAACATGGGCTGCTCAATGACAGTAGCACTTAATTTATGAAAAGCAGTAGACGATAACTTCATCTTCATTTGTCACTCAGCAAAGGTCTGATTTCAGTGAAACATAAATAACTAACATCTTTAAAAATATTATCCAAAATTTACAAAAACAGTAAACAATCATGAAGTTAATTTGATCTCATAAAACAAGTTTGCGAAAGTTTTCAAAAAAATGACACTAGAGGGCGCATTACACAGACTTCAAATCTCAAGACAAATAAATACACAAATTGCACAAACACAATAACTTTCGAGTAATCATCAAAGTTAAAATAAAAGCAAGTAAACAATATATACAAAACAATAAATTACTAAGTGAAAATATACAGAACATTGTAGCTAAAATAACTGGAACGACATTTAATGTTTTGGGCAACTCATCTCAGATTAATACTGGGCTTTTTTGATCAGTGTGATAATTCCATTGGCATCTTCATTCACAGATAAAAGATGAACACCAGTATTAAAAGATGCACAGCAGATACTGAAAGAAATGATAAATATTGTTAAGAATTTTAATTTTCATGCGAGACACATTTACACAAATTGTGCGAGTCAGTGGCATGACATCCATGAATACACGTATTTACTTGAGAAGGTCAATAATATTAAGTTATTACGAGAATACCGCATAAGATGCATGAAGACAGTAAGATGATCAAATTGACTGATGCGTAGGGAAGGGTGGCACATTCCCATACTGCCTGAGTGCATACTTTGCGGTATTCTCATGATAATAATAATACATCTTTTTCTGCTTGAAATAATAATTTAATAAGATATAACAGCCAAAAATGGAAAATTTTTCAAACTATGTGAACATTAGCTTTCAGTGACGGGATTCTATTTACACGCTACACATATAGCAGTATTGTGTACGATATGTGAACAAATGAAAGTGTTTAGTAAAAATACATCTATTTTCATCTAGATTCACAATGGACAAGGTTGTAATAGTTACGCTATGTTTTTAAGTGTGATGGGGGAATTTCCTCCTCTTTCTTAAAATTTTGGAGAATAAACTGCAAACTAACCCATGCATTGACCCTGTTCTATAATTAATGCCAATTCCATCACTAGTTGCAATGTGTGCTGTGATGCAATCAGTGTGTGCTGGCAATGTACTGTAATAGGCAAAAAAATATAATGTTGTATGATCCTGAAACATATTCAATTCGATAAATTTGATCAAGTCACACAAAATAATACAAACTAAGATATGAACTAGCAGTATAGTACTTGTATGCAAACTTTCAACTTAATATATTCATGGACATGAATAAATACAAAATGGCCTTAAGTCGACCATTTTGGTTTGAGTCTTGAAAAAAATATGATGAGCGCGCATGATATATCCAATATGCATGATCATGATACAAAGCTTGAATGAAATTGCCCTGTTCATCTTCGAGGAGCATTGCTGGACCAAAATGGCCACCAGTCAGCCATACAGATACTTACTTACTGAATGGTAATGAAAATTGATGTGCATATGTAAGTCAACATACATGGTCTGTGTGTTTAAATGTGATCAGTCAAAGCATGTGCGAGAAATGGCTTCAGACAAACAAAACCCAAATTAAATATAATTAAATATTGTTACTATCAGTACCAAAGATGCATTGTACAACTTAGTTTTAGTTTTCATTTATGGTTAGTGAAGTGTTATACAAGTAACATAATCAAGTTTAATCTCAAACAGACATAAATCCTCTCACCTGCCATCGCCATAGGCTGTTAATGATGTTAGTGGACCAGCGCCATCTAGAGCTAAAGTACAGAGACATTCTAGGAACAGAAGAGACAAGACAGTCACCAACATGCACATGCAGAGCATTAAAAATATGCAATGTAATTAGCATCTCATTTGCATTTATTGGAAACATGCAGTGAATATGTAAATTTATGGTAATTAATGTAAAATATGATATTTGTGCTTCGCCATATAAAATAAGAATACTGTGCTTTGAACACTTTCATATTTCACTTTCAACTTTCATCAGATTTTACAAAAAAAACCTGCATATATTTTTCCATACATAATTTAAAATGTTGAATAAGACCTTGAAAATGGAAAATTGTGTTTAATTGGTTCAAAAAATATCATAAAAAAGTGCAGAATTTTGCTCATAATTTTGGCCTGAAAAAAAAAATTTCATTTTCTCATTAAGGCTGATAAACACAGGTCAGTAGTAACACCTTTTTTCTTATTTTTAAAAACCATAGCTACCGCAAATTATATTATCATCCATATTTTTCAAACAAATTTTCTCATTGAACATGTTTTTTACTTACTTTCTATAAGAGTTCCATAATATCATTTTAATCATTTTGCTCTGTGACCCAAATTTTTTTTCACTTATGACCTTGTAAAAATGATCAAATTTAATTCTAGTGCAAATACTCACTAACCGACCACCAGATATTTGGCCTGCCAAAAATTCAGTGTAAATTTTTATACATTTTAAAAATTTTTCTTGAATTTAAAATAATTTTGAATCTTACAGATGATATCTGACTTTGGCTTCAAGGTTTCGATAAAAAAGTTTGTCAATTCTTATTAACATTTCATGTGGAGAGGAAAACACTGTACAAAATTATTTTGTAGACGGTGTCAAAAGTTGACAAAGGCACTCACATGAAAATTCAATGATGTAAAGATTCACATGTATAAATTCTCTCTGAGTGCTAATTCAAACCCTTACAGCGAGAGTTAAAATAAAGTGAACATGAAAAACATCCCATTAAACCTTAGCAATATCCCTTTAAACATTGTTATCAGTTTTTATGACTGTAATCAACAATCAAGTTTGCATATCAACAAATAACGGGTGCCCTCTAAACGACGAAATTCATGCCTTCTTGACTCAGTAGATGCAGTTTGGCTGATACTTTTTTAAAGTGGGAGGGTCGTCACCTGTGCATGCGCGGGAATTGAGTCCCAGGCGACGATAACAACACACAATAAAAACACAACGGCTCATGAGTAGACACTTGTTTGTAAACAATGACACGCTATGGCCATCTGATGCATGCGCAGGTGACGACTTCCCCGCTTTAAATCATATTTATTTCCTGTGGTGTGTTTCAGACTAGAACTGATAATGCTATATTTGTTCGATTAGAAACACATCTTTATTAGAAGTGCATATAAATCTACAGTTGCATATATTGTATACTGAATCATTTTAATAGGACTTATTTTGACCACAGACACACTTCTAGCCTTTTTAAATCTTTTCATTACAAATTCACAAAATAGTCTGCAATACCCTTCAGAAAATTGGGAAAAAAATAGCCAATTTGTTAAAAAAAACTAAAAACTGACTCAAATTGTGTCTGTTGGCTCCAAAATTAGGGTTCATTTCCAGAAATGTAAGAAAAATGTAAGTAAAAAATGCAGAAAATACCTGGTCTGATTTGCTAATAAATAGAATTTCAAAGTTTTTTTGTGTTAACAGAGAATTGGTCTTTGTTAAAATTTTATGAGATGCTTAGACAGTCAATTGGTTTTATATCATACATTGATTTCACACGGTTAAGGAAATTAAGAATTGAACAAGATTCAGATTTACTGCATGCCCATATATTTAAACGAACTCGCAAAATTTTAATAGTGACAGTCCAGTGTGTTTCTGATTGTAGACAGATATTTCCTGCTATACCTTCTACATATTGATGTTACTTAATGATCTTTCAAATTATTGGACTCACTCTGTGTTTTTTTTATTTTGCTTTGTCATGTCACTTTTCATTTTTGTTGTCTTGTTTTTGTGCATTGTATTTGTTATCCATTTTTTATGGATGTTAAGTGATAAAATAGGTACACCACAGTGCCTCTGGCATGAGATAGTAAGAGTTTTTCAATGGGAGGCTGCTAAGTTCTTCAACATTGCAGTTAAAAATGATCTAGAAACACTATTACTGTAATTAAAATCAGTATCTCCATTTGATAATTCCTAAATCCTTTTCCAGATGAAAGTAACGACATTGATGAGTATAGACATTCACTCTTTTTTTCAGTACACAAACCTGTGGTGTTCTGATCCCATATTTTAACAGAGCAGTCATGAGAAGAAGTTGCTATAAGAGTCTTGGAAACAGATGGCATGGACGGAAGGAAAATACAAGATGCTGTAGTTTGGCTGTGTCCTTTGTATTCACAAATACCTTTGTTCTGACGAAGATCCCATAACTGATATTAAAAAAAAAAAACATGATATATGTAAATATATTTACTCTGAAACATTATGATCACATCTCCATTAGAGGTGCATGTACATTTGTACAAATGTACTATATATACTTGCTCCATTAGAATCATCTTCCCTTGCAAGAATGTATGCATGTAAGGACAAAATATTTGTTCTGGTTGAATTTTATATAATACTCTGTGCTCACACTGACACATTTATGTCTAACACGTTGTGCCGTCACCGGAAGCGCTGTCCCAGCACAAACCTGTGTCATATGACGCCTTACCGTTGTGTCGTCACCGGAAGCGCTGTCCCAGCACAAACCTGTGTCATATGACGCCTTACCGTTGTGTCGTCACCGGAAGCGCTGTCCCAGCACAAACCTGTGTCATATGACGCCTTACCGTTGTGTCGTCACCGGAAGCGCTGTCCCAGCACAAACCTGTGTCATATGACGCCTTACCGTTGTGTCGTCACCGGAAGCGCTGTCCCAGCACAAACCTGTGTCATATGACGCCTTACCGTTATGTCGTCACCGGAAGCGCTGTTCCAGCACAAACCTGTGTCATATGACGCCTTACTAGCCGATTTTGGCTAAAATTCCGCTCCGCCGCCTCTTTACAACAGTGTTTATACGCGGAACTTGATATTGATTTTTACAATTTGGGTTGCCTTTGAATCACATATTTTAGTGAAACATTGTTTATAGAGTGAAATATTATTGTCATACATAATTCAATCTTTGAAACAATAGAAACGAACATATAATAACGATAATCAAATTTGTGTTTGAAGTTCGAAAGTAATTGTGTTATTTCCGGTTTCAACTCGTTCGAAAATAGAACGTCCTTGAGTGCAATAAAATCATGTGTAGAACTCCATCCGAACCAGACTCTAGCAGCGTAAACTTATTGCAATTTGGGCAATTTGGGCTCAGTTTGTTCTTACAAGTTTTCTAAGTTTCATTTATCATTATTTAGTAAACAGGTCTCTGAAACGATTTAATATATCCGTAAAATACGTGGCAATCGACGATTGACTTCGAAACGTTCGAAATTTCGAACAAACTCCCGGCACACCTTGCGCGATATGAGTCAGATCGGTGTAGAAGATGCCGAACTGCAGCGTCAATGTGTCTAACATGCACTAATAGGTCATGTTCATGACTAAAGGTCATTCATCCTGGTACTTATTTGACATAAAAATAGGTTTATTTTATTGATAATTTGACACAATTTCCTAGACTTGACTATTTGTTTCAGCTGCATGAGTGAAATACTTTTATCAAAAACAAAATTATACATTAAAATGCTTTTGTGCATGTTTGTGATGATGTCATACCAACAAAAATACCAGGACGTGTAACCTTTAGGGGTAATATTTCAACCAATCTTGTGATGACTTTAACCAAAGCTGAAGACAAGTAAAACAAAAACAAAACTTTCTATGTTAGTTAGTATCTTAGCCAATTTATGTGAAAACTTTGTTTTCATAGACTTAATTTAAAAGGGTTTTTTCTTTGACTACCAGTCTGTGGCAGCACAAACTATGATGATGATTTGCACTGTCACAAATAAGTATTGAGGTATTTTTTGTTAAAGCAATGTCAAAAAACAAATCGTGAATACAAATTAATACAAGGAGGCACCCAGAATCAATGGGTGGAAAACCATTCAATTCAACCAAAGCACAGATACTTTGTAACAAAATATTTTTGAATATTATAATTTTATACTCAAATGGTAAACTTAGTATAAAAATATGTTTTCACCATAATAACACTTTTCACAATATTATGCATTTTTCTACAATTACTTTATCAATGTTGAACCAAATGCACATAATTGCCCTCTAGCTATAAGTCTTGATTAGCCAAATTTAAAAAAAAACAAGACATGAATGTCACAGTCCCCATTATTTAATTATAAAATACTCATGTTAATATAATACATGGAACATCTGCAAACAATTGAATTAATGTGTACTCTATGAGGGTACAACTCATCATAAAATGATTTCCCTTAATCTGATAACTGAAAACTTTCATAGACCCCGGGTCCAAAATCTCTGAGTACACAAGTGCAACCAAACTATGTCTCATACATGCTCAAGAAACTGCATTCATAAATGTGAGTAAACCTTGATGTACCTTTATAATAACAAATTGACTTCTTTGTTAATTCAGATCTTTGTATATTACCAGGACCTGGGTTTGTTTCAGTATCGCCACTATAATTCCTATCAAAATGTAGCCCCGACACCCCTCTACATTTTCTACTGAGATTGGTAATGGTACGACCTATCTGTCACTGATTCAGATGAAGGTCATGACCAGGTCATGACATCACTAAAAACCCTAGCATTACAATCTAAGCTAATTATTCATTCTGAGCATGCTTAGTTGTTCTCTCAGTGTAGTAGGAAGAGGTAATTCTGGATGAAAATCTTGAAAAAGACCCAAATTATGTGAATATTCAACACAGACTTGTTCATCAACCTGCCAAGTTTCATTGATATCTGCTGCAGAATTTCTGAGAAAATGTTGGAGACATAAAGGGGATGGACAGAAAGAAACCAGGAATAAGAAATAATAGTCGCCTTTCAGGCTACACCTGAATGGGGACTAATAAAATTATGAAAAAAAGTTTATTTTGTGTGAAAGGTGACGAACATTGACTTTGGCGTTCAAAATGTACGGTACCATGTATTAATAAACCAGAGTAATGGTACATGGTCGCCTGACATGGAGATGTGGGTTTGAGTCTCTGAGCTGACTGTTCACTCAACAGAGTTCAGACATCATAAAGGTGTGGGTTTGAGTCTCTGAGTTGACTGTTCACTCAACAGAGTTCAGACATCATGGAGGTGTGGGTTTGAATCTCTGAGCTGACTGTTCACTCAACAGAGTTCAGACATCATAGAGGTGTGGGTTTTAGTCTCTGAGCTGACTGTTCACTCAACCGAGTTCAGACATTATAGAGGTGTGGGTTTGAGTCTCTGAGCTGACTGTTCACTCAACAGAGTTCAGACATCACGGAGGTGTGGGTTTGAGTCTCTGAGCTGACTGTTCACTCAACAGAGTTCTGTCATCATGGAGGTGTGGGTTTGAGTCTCAGAGTTCAGTCTGCACTGCTTTCCAAACAAGCGGTATTAAAGATAATGGTTGATTTGTGTACTTGCAATTACCACTAAAAAAAACATCAAGAAAAACAGCAGCGACTTCATTGTACGGAATAGACGCCTGGCACAGAAACTTGTTTAAAAAAATGCTTGTCACAGAAAGTCCAAAATACAAGATTGCCAATAATTTTTGATGGTGTTAAAGATTTGTATAAAACATATGCTATACAAGACACACAAATAATTGTACTGTGGAATACTTTATTTTCGCTGGAATTAATTTTCGCTGAAAAGGCTTTTTGGGCGTTTTGTCTGGAATTTATTTTCACTGATTTTTGATGAGTTTAATGTGAAATATAGAAAAAAAAAGTATATTCGCTGGATTTTATTTTCACGGAGTTATCCCTTCAACGAAAATAGCAAGCAAAATTCCAAGCAAAAATAAAGTATTCTACAGTATTTACAATACGCATGTTCATTACCGTAGCTTCACAACCTTGTCCACCGAAACCATTACTACTTGTGACACAATAGTTGCCATCATCTGAGACATCACAACATGTCTGGATGTACTGTTTTTTGGCAAAAACATGGGATTCTTGAAGTATCCTAGTGTCCCATGTTCTAAAAAACAGAATTTGAAAATAGATGTAAGCGGTGTTAAGATGTATACTCAAAGGTGGTGGTCGTCGCGCTGCATTCTGTTCAATATAGGAGTCATAGCAACATACACAACACATGTAAAATATAAATGTTTGTACATGAAATTCAAAGACAACCACCGCCCTTCAACAATTGTCGGCTGATGCTTTTTTTTTTTAAATTATTTTGGCTACTCATGGAGGTTTTCAGCAGGTGATGAATTTAAAGTTAGCACTGACTGTTTTACTAACATTGCACTTGGCGATAAAAGCACCATGTCAATATTTTCAGTTTGACAAATTAACATGTTTCTTAACAACTAATGAGTTACCTAATTCTCATTTTCATAATTTTTAAAATTAATTATAAAAATCTGAATTTTATGCAATTTTCAGCAAAATTAAAAAACGTTTTGAAACCTTTGAACGCCAAAGTCAACTTTTGTCACCTTCCACAAAATAAACCAAATTTTTTCACAATTTTTTTTTTTTAAATGTTGATCAATGGGAAATTATATCCATTTAATACATACAATACATAAAAATGTGCGAAATGTTGTACAATATTTTGGTGTGAAAACAATATGGTATTCAAAAAGTTTGTGACATCATGAAAAGAAAGTGAATCGATGAAGTCCATGACGTTGAACCTTCATGTGCAGCAAACATTTCAGAACATCTCTGAAAGTAACGACGATTTATTATCTATTTCAATTTGTACAGTTGGATGGTCATATGCAGCAGTCTTTCAAAAACAGCTAACATAATTGAGGTTTATTATTGGAAATTATTGCTCATATAAGGCAATATACCCCAGAGATTACCAGGATGTATGACGGATCATGCAAGCAACATATTTCTAACCTCAGACATTTATACCCCCAGAAAGCACCAGGATGTGTGACCTTCAGAGGTCATGCATAAGAAATATTTCTAACCTGAGACATTTATCTTCACTAGTCTGTGCCACAGAGTCTTGATTCGGTATCCACTTGATATGTGTAACTAGATTTCTTGAAAGGTTATTCTGTAAAGTACATGTGCCTGTCTCTATATCCCAAAGTTTAATGTAATTATCACGTGACCCTGTACATAGAACAGTATTTTCTGTAAAATAAAACAATTTAACTAGTGAGTATCATGATTGAAAATTATATTGGACCATTCAATTTTTGTGAAATCGTGAAATGTTCACTACTATAAAGTTTAATAATTAGGTCGAAAAAATGTGTTTTCTAAAATCGGTGTGGTCGCTGGTGGGTGTTTATTTTCATTTTTATTCTGATACATGATTCATGATTATTTATAAAAACTAAATTTGTGTTTCATTTTTGTCTAAAATTGGTGCACTTCATTGGTATGTCAAATATGCTAAGTTGACCATGTATAATTCCTCTAATAGAAGCACACATTAACCAAAAACTGCCTTTATTGTATACTGGATCATTAAAATATGACTACATGTACATATACAAATAGGGATAGAGCAATTAACTTTTTCACTAGCGATTACCTCAGTTCATCATAAATTCACAAAATAGTCCTGTTAATTTTGTGTGCTGTAATTTTGTGGCATGTTATGGGGTATTTTCATCCTACCATATTAGGAAATGCGAATTCCAAATATGGAATGATTACGCACGTAAGCGTCCTCTAATAATAAAAACAAACATGGCTGCCACCAGAGTTTGACCGGACTCCACACAAAGAAGTTTGCTGATTCTGTTCTAAGCATTTTGG
Organism: Saccoglossus kowalevskii; assembly: GCF_978046115.1. NCBI lineage: Eukaryota > Metazoa > Hemichordata > Enteropneusta > Harrimaniidae > Saccoglossus > Saccoglossus kowalevskii. The sequence continues at coordinate 11,267,358 of NC_140657.1, forward strand.
ATTTTGGCATTCCCATGGTGCATGCTTGGAAGGAAAAGATGTATACTAATAAAGTTATTACAAGAATACCTCAAAGTATGCACTCAGACAGTACGCCATGCATCAACCTCCACTGCGCGTCGGTCGACACTCCAGCTGCACTGTCTACCTACATACTTTGAGGTATTCTACTAAATAACCTCATAGTAACACAAGGTTTTCATGAGAATGCGTGAAGTAAGATGGAGGCAGTACAACAATTCAACTGATTGACGTGTAGTGGAGCGTAATGTATATTATTTTACATCGTTTTCCGGCTTGTTGTAATAATATAAAGAGAGATTATAGCCCGAATTTACAAAAACATTTTGTTATGTACGAAAGTTTGCATTCAGTGATGGCATTTTATTTCCATCACATGCTATAGTACATCTGCGTCCAACGGGAGTGTACGAATGTGACATTTTATTGTTTTCGGTGCTAGATGTTTATGAATCTTCAACAAAAACTGTCATTTTTCAATTTTACATTAAAGCGGGAGGGTTGTCACCTGCGCACGCACAGGAATTGAGTCCCAAGCGACGATAACAATACACACTAAAAACGCAAAGGCTCATGGGTAGACGCTTGTTTGTAAACAATGACACGCTATGGCCGTCTGACGCATGCACAGGTGACGACTCCCGTGCTTAATTATTTTGTTTCTGTTTTACTTGTAGCCCTCTGAGGCAGGACATGTGTTCCCAATGAAAGACCAATGACATATGGATGTAAGCTCTTTTAACCATCTAAACTAAGTGTATGTATCACTTCATGCATTTATGAGTATGCATGAAATGCTCCAGGTACACAAACTAGAAGAGACGTATCTCCTGTTTAGTCAAAGCATATACACAAGGCAAAATTAGACACATTGAAAGACACTGTCAACAAACATGATGCTCTCTGATTGGTCTGACTCTTAGCTGTTAGAGTTGGGAAGCCAATCAGACACAGTCTTGTGTCTTGGCATACCACAATACATAATAGAAAGTAGTTCACTGCCCTTAGGTAATTTTTAAAATTAAAATAACTGGAAGCGTTACCTTGGTTCAATGCCAGTCCCATTACTACCATGTCATGTCCCTGTAAACGTTTGACTGGTTTGGAATTTCCAGATTGCCAAATACATACAGATTTATCTCTTGATCCACTGATTACGTAACCATTTCTATCACCATAGATAACCTAGGTTTATAAACATACATTGTTAGTGCGCCCTCTGTGACTGTGTTATGAACAACTGAAGTGTCATGGTGTACCAAGCCACAAGAGGCCAGTAACTAGTAACGAATCCGGCATTATGAATGGTATATCACTTTCTCGTTGCTTGTTCTATTTCCCTTGGTTACCTGACAATTCATTGAAATTGGCCTCACAATGAAATTGTGATGCATGAAGCACACTGTTATAAGAAATAACACACAAATTCTTTAGTGAGATGACGCCAGAGAAAGGCTTAGCCCCCTCAGGAAGGTGAGGTATTTGATATTTCGCTCAGGGTCCCTGATAAAGTTGTCATCTTGTACCGTAATCCCTGAGGGTTACTTGACAAAACTGGATTTCAGTAGATGGCACCTTCTGGTCACAACCCAACAGCATCTTTTTAAAATTTTGCAATTCAATATACTTGTTGTCCAAAACTATCAATCTCTCAGTCATTAGTTTTTATTTTATTTTTAATTAAGCTTCAGCTTTTTAAACATATACAATGCTGGAGGAACAAAGTTTTCAAATTAATTACATTAAATGAATACATTATTGTTGTTTACACTGTACATGTATTGATGTATTTTCCATTAAAAAGTTGTTCCCATTGACATCACATGTAGCACTTTGAAATCATCAATTGGATCCTTACCCGAGATATGTCTCTATCATGTCCGATCCACTTGTTTCGAATTTTACTTTCCAACCAATTATATTGCACAACAGTCTACAAATGTAGGTATAGAAATAGAACATTCCCATGTTAAGCTAATGAGCCATATTTTAACAAATATATCCAATATGTTCCACTTCCACCAAGATTGAACTGGACCAAGATTTTACACTCAATAATTTGTAAAAGTTTTGAAATGGTGAGATAAAAAATACTTGAGTTATCCCGATCACAAGGAATTGTTAACAATGACAACAACGATGAAATGACACATGGCAATCACTATACCCCGCCACTTCATTTTCATTATGAGCAAGGTGAAAACAGAATATAGAATCAAGATTCTGTGTTGAAACAGAAAGTCAATGGTTTAAGTTTATGTGTATTAATGATTTTACTATGGAAAGATAATTTTTCCCAACTAAATTTTGGTACAAAATTTGTTAAGAATCCCTCAAGGCCCCCTCACCCCTCACCCAAACCCTAACACTCCAGCCTCTAATGTAAGTGTATATGACCCTCCGGATAATTTTACATGTTTTGAAGAGGGGCCTATATAATTAAAATGGGGGGAGAAAGGGGGCACTGGAGGGGCAAGGTTAGGATTAGAGCTATGGGTGAGGGGGACCCTGAGGAACCCTTATCCAACATTATAATAACTTTTTCTATAATTTCTTCATTAATTTTGAGCCAAATGGAAATAAATTACCAATGCCTAGAAGTCTTGATTAATATGTTTGAAATAAAATAGAAAAATGTCTGTAAGCTTAATTTTTGAAAGGTTAAAAATGAAGATGCCATTAACAAAAAAGCTTTATTTTAGTAGATTTTATCATGCATGGATATTCCCTCAGTTTTAAAATTCACTAGTTTCTATGGTAAATATATGGTAAACACATACATGTAGAATCATTATATAGCAATTTAGCACAAAAAGAGTGAATTAAAATTATCCCTTCTAGCACCATTCAGGTGTTTTCAGTCAACCTAGGCTCCATGCACACAACACTATAAGATTAAGTTACATAAGATACTTACCTTATCGGCACTTCCCGATATACAGATTCCAGGGCCCCCGCTATCAACACAAGTCACATGATCATCATGTACCGGCGGTGATTTTTCAACGCTACTCAAGCTAAGTGCAGTGGTTCTGTCACTGAAAATATAATAAATACAAATTGTGAAACGTAGAAAGTGTTTCAACTGTCATAAACAGCAGCAACAGTTTTTTTTAAGCAGCTAGAAGAACAGTTAAGATAGTATGGTTGAGTGCTGAGCAACCACATTTTTTTCACACTTAAATTTGGGTTAAATTTGTTCACATTTTCTGTAAATTTCACTGAATTCAATCTTAATTTTGGACCAAACTGACAAAATGTGACATTGCTTCTAGTTTTTGATCAAAAAAGTTGAAATTTTTAATCACATTTTCTAAATATTTTCACATTTTCTGTACTTTTTAATGAATACTATCTTAATTTTGGACCAAACAGACAAAATGTGACATTGCTTCTAGTTTTTGATCAAAAAAGTTGAAATTTTTAATCACATTTTCTAAATATTTTCACATTTTCTGTAATTTTCACTGAATTCAATCTTAATTTTGGACCAAACAGACAAAATGTCACATTGCTTCTAGTTTTTGATCAAAAAAGTTGAAATTTTTAATCACATTTTCTAAATATTTTCACATTTTCTGTAAATTTCACTGAATTCAATCTTAATTTTGGACCAAACAGACAAAATGTCACATTGCTTCTAGTTTTTGATCAAAAAAGTTGAAATTTTTAATCACATTTTCTAAATATTTTCACATTTTCTGTAATTTTCAATGAATTCAATCTTAATTTTGGACCAAACAGACAAAATGTGACGTTGCTTCTAGTTTTTGATCAAAAAAGTTGAAATTTTTAATCACATTTTCTAAATATTTTCACATTTTCTATAAATTTCACTGAATTCAATCTTAATTTTGGACCAAACTGACAAAATGTGACATTGCTTCTAGTTTTTGATCAAACAAGCAGCCTCTCGGCTGAGATAGCTCCGCTGTTAGCAATGCACATTTCAATTAAAGAACAGAAGATATATTAGAAAATGAACAATATGCATAGTATCAATGCAATGGGACTTGCTGTTTTAAACAAGAATTCAAAAATATCATTTTTCACCATAAATGATTGGGGTTTTTAACAAGAAGAAAATATCACTTTTTACCAAAAATGACAAAAATATTCACCAAAATTAGAAAATTAAAGATATCATCATGAAATGAACAAATTTGAGAGTGGTCCACATGTAGTACCTATATATGTAATATCAAAGCAATTGGACTTGCGGTTTTTAACAAGAAGTCGAAAATATCACTTCTTACCAAAAATGACAAAAATATTCACCAAAATTAGAAAATTAAAGATATCATCATGAAATGAAAAAATTTGAGAGTGGACCACATGTAGTACCTATATATGTAATATCAAAGCAATTGGACTTGCGGTTTTTAACGAGAAGTCAACAATATAATTTTTTACCAAAAATGACAAAAATATTCACCAAAATTAGAGAATTGAAGATATCATTACAAAATGAACAAATCTGAGAGAGATCCACATGTAGTACCTATATATGTAATATCAAAGCAATTAGACTTGGGGTTTTTAACAAGAAATTGAAAATATCACTTTTTACCAAAAATGACAAAAATATTCACCAAAATTAGAGAATTAAAAATATCATTACAAAATGAACAAATCTGAGAGAGGTCCACATGTAGTACTTACATATGTAATATCAAAGCAATTGGACTTGCGGTTTTTAACACGAAGTCGAAAATATCACTTTTTACCAAAAATGACAAAAAAATTTAAACCAAAATTAGAGAATTGAAGATATCATTACAAAATAAACAAATCTGAGAGAGATCCACATGTAGTACCTATATATGTAATATCAAAGCAATTGGACTTGGGGTTTTTAACAAGAAGTTGAAAATATCACTTTTTATCAAAAATGACAAAAATATTCACCAAAATTAGAGAATTGAAGATATCATCATGAAATGAACAAATCTGAGAGAGGTCTACCCAAGGTACATATACACCAAGTATCAAAGCATTCAGGCTTGTAGTTTTCAAGAAGAAGTCGAATAAGTAAAACATTGACACGGACGACGGACGACGACGGACAATCACTCATATGATAAGCTCCGCTCGACAAAGTCGACAGCGGAGCTAAAAAGTTGAAATTTTTAATCACATTTTCTAAATATTTTCACATTTTCTGTAAATTTCACTGAATTCAATCTTAATTTTGGACCAAACTGACAAAATATGACATTGCTTCTAGTTTTTGATCAAAAAAGTTGAAATTTTTAATCACATTTTCTAAATATTTTCACATTTTCTGTAAATTTCACTGAATTCAATCTTAATTTTGGACCAAACTGACAAAATGTGACATTGCTTCTAGTGTTTGATCAAAAAAGTTGAAATTTTTAATCACATTTTCTAAATATTTTCACATTTTCTGTAAATTTCACTGAATTCAATCTTAATTTTGGACCAAACTGACAAAATGTGACATTGCTTCTAGTTTTTGATCAAAAAAGTTGAAATTTTTAATCACATTTTCTAAATATTTTCACATTATCTGTAAATTTCACTGAATTCAATCTTAATTTTGGACCAAACTGACAAAATGTGACATTGCTTCTAGTTTTTGATCAAAATTTTTTAAATATTTGCAACATTTCAACTGGAAAAGAACAGACTATAAATGGAACTATTTTGTGATTGGTGCCAGATGTCGACTGATGCTTAAAGGGTGCAGTCCTAGATAACACAAAATCAACACAAAATCAGCAGTTGTCTGGTTGTTCAAGGCAAATACTTTTGTCATGACAACCAAATATGAAAATAAAAACTGAATTTTTACATAATATTACATAGTAATATAGTAATGTAGTGTTATCGTACTTTAGTACCTACATTTTTGGTGACCTTTTTGAAATTTATTTTTTTTACTCAGAAAACAATTATTCATGTTTGTTCCATGGCAGGTCAAGAAAGTTCACTTTGGCATTCAGCGAAGTAAATTCACAAAACTTGTGTTAGTAAATGCAATTAAAACACACAAGCGAACGGGATGCCGAAACGATCGCCAACAATTGAGACCTGCTGAAAATAACATTACATGTAATTATTATACATCTGTCACAGTAACGCCATAAGTTAAAGCATGTCATAATTTTGCAATATTGCACTTGGTATTTTCATCCCACCATATTAGGAAGCGCGAATTCCAAATATGGAACAATTACATGGCTGCCCCCAGGGTTTGACCAGACCCCATGCACACAAAGAAGTTCACTAAATCTGTTCTAAACGTTTTGGATTTCGGCATTCCCATGATGTATTCCTTGGAGGAAAAGATGTATAATAATAAGGTTATTATGAGGATACTGCAAAGTAAGCACTCAAACAAGCTGCGGTCGCATCGACCTCCGCGATACTGTCTTTGTACATACTTTGCAGTATCCTCATAATAACCTCATATTACACATTTATTGCAATTCATACCATTGAATACCACACATAATAGTCCCTGGCATGAACCCATTAAAACTATATGAATAATTCTCAGAGTGCAATGTTATATAGAAATTTGTTATTATTGGAGATAACGATGTCTCCTTATACATGTGTATCTCAAATGATAAGATTCAAAGTAAAGATACATGAATCCTGCACTATTTTTAAAATCATATTTTTAAAAATAGGTTAATTAATTAAAAATGAAATGCTTTATCATTGTGTTTTATGGAAAATATTCTCAACATATAGCAATATTTTGTATAATTTGGTCTGTTTTTTTTTTTTAAATATAATTTTGTACGACATTGTCGACTAATGAACATATATACTCATTTAAAAAATAAATATAACAGTCTGATGTAAAATATATATATATTTTTTTTTATAAAACCCCAGGTAGTATAACATTCTTTTTTCATACTACTGGTAAGGAGTGAACCATTGATGGTGATGGCAAAAAACTATTCAAAATATTTTTATCCTTCACTTACAGGTAGTTTTGTGCTAGTTATTTTATTATTTTCTCTCTGTGTGTGATAGGCGTGCAGAATGTTTTATCTGTTATTGATCTCTGCAGGATTGTTGTTTTTTTCCTGTGCAAATTTTTTTTTTCAATTACGCCACCCCCCATTTTTCTAATGGTCTAATACCCTTAAACGTCAGAATCGGTCAAAGTGAGACATATTTAAAAGATTTAAACATATGCAGTTTTTGGTTTATGTGTAATTCTATAGTTTTAACATAGCAAATATGGTACATTTCACCATATATTACTATCAAACAAAAGACTGACATACGATGAAATCTGTTACCATGGTGAATTGCTTTGATCAATAACCATATTTTTTTTTTTTTGTCATCTCGAATTTGTGAACAGCCTCATAAAATACAACTATGGACAAACAAATCTGATGATGTGTTTCGAGGGTAGCCAACTAGGAAAAAACCTGAAAATACAATATACCCCCCCCCCCCCCGTATACATGTATACTTCAGCAAGATACTCACATTTTTAGAGCAAATCTCTAGCTTACATACTGTATAACCTCTTCAATGTCTGTTTTATCTGAGTAATAATAATGCTGGAAATGGCACGAGGGAGAGACTGAAGTGAAATGAGAGAATATTTTCAACTTCTCTTTGTTTTGCTATGTGCCATGCCAGAATATGAATTAATTTGTGATATCCCCAGTAATGAACAAATGCAAGAAATCATGGAAAGATTTACTTTACACAGGAAGGAGTAAACAGTTTTTATGCTCAATAAATGAATAATAAAATCAGCCACAAAATTGTCTACACACACCTATGAATTCCAAAATAGACCAAACAAATACGTTGCAGGGTATGAAATTTATGAATGAAGCTGCCTAAAATGCATAGATACCTTATGATTTTCTTGAATACCTTGATGCCCTTCAAAATGGTTGAATATTTTCTTGCACAATTTTGGTCAGTCTAAAACATTTAAAAATTGTGTCACACGCAACGTAATATTACCGTAATTGGTATAGTACAGGTGTGATGGTTCAAATACCAAAATGGCAACAGTACCGTAACAGAAAGACTTCCCTGACGGCTATGATAAAATACGAACACGGAGCCAACAGATGAGGTTTCAACTGGTACTGGTATTATTATACTCTGCAAACATCAAGTACAATAACGCGGTAAAACTCCACTATTCCAATAACTAGATACTTAAACTCCAATACAATTCAACGAGATCTCCGATCTGAACTCAGTGCTGAACAACTCCCCTATATATACCCACACTGTCTATAAATAGACCATTACATCAGCATACATAATGAGTCTGGAATTTACTATAAATTTCTAGAATGTTCCATTACCTTCTAAGTTCTATTGCCTCCTACAGTGTTCTACATGTATTACCTATTCAACCATTTTCTAAAAAAATCTAGAATATTCCACCCAGACACAGTACGGTTCTAGAACATTCTCAGTGACACGGAAGTGGTAAACAAGTCGTATGCGACAAATTGGATGCCCTCAAAATACTAACGGTCAAGAGATTTATTTATCTGATAAATTTTTCTAACAACTGTATCTACAACTTAAACTTAAATAATGTTAAAGATTCTATAAAAAAAATCACCAGAGTGTAGGTTGTAAGCATTCTCATGTCACCAATCTAATCTATGGTAAATAAATGAGATATTACTAGCATTGTAGCTAGGCACTGGTGTATGAACATAATTAACAAGTTAAAGGAAAGCTACAAAGATTCAGATTTATAATATCATAATTGATATTAACGTATAAAACATAAACCCACCCCTCCCCAGTCTGAGGATAAAAAATTGCTACAATAAAAATGAATAAATAAAATATACAGTGACACAGACAGTACTAGTAGAAACATAGACAGAAAACAAATATGTAAATTTCTACCTGAGTTGCATACTTAATGAGGTAACTGTCATGTCATTGAATTCATATTTATTTGCAATAAATTTTTGATTTGTTCAAAATCTGAAAATAAATTCATTCTCTGCTTGTTGTAAAAACAGCAACACATTAGAAAGTTGCCAAATTTCACTGCAATAACACTGATACTATCAAAACCACAAACCCATTCTATTGATTTCTATAAATATTTATAAATTTCAGGGGCAGTGGAATCCAAATAATAAATCAACAAATGCACTTGCACAATCACGTCATTTGAAAATGTTTCCATTTGAATTATACATGAAATTGATAAATATTTATAAAAATCATGAGAATGGGTTTGTGATGCTGATAGTAGATAAAATGTGCTGAATTAAAACCCAGTGACAAGGAACAGAAAATAGTGCTTTCTTCATTTTTGAGTGAATTAAAAACAAATTTCCCCTGAATTAAAAAACAAATTTCTCCACAACTTCAACTCAGCTAAAATTGAACCCAGTGTATTTTTCTACAGTAAATAATCTTTTAAGAAATTCATGAAATACTAATATTTTTATTTTAAAGTGATGAGAATTGAGTGTAAAACCGAATAATATTTTTCAACATTATACGACATTTGAGTAAATAACCCTCCTCACTATACTACACGTATTATCAGCCACAGATGGCGACCTTCAAATCAACAAAAAACCTATTAATTAATAATTATTATTTTATAAGAATACGTGAAAATTAAGTAAACATTACAATCAAAAATTGTATGAAAATAAAATAAAAAACAGGCTCACGTATTTGTCAAAAATTCGGACACATCATTCATTCGGTCCCTAATGAATCTATACATTGTGCATGTCGATTTGAAGTGGTCGGCACAAAATCAGAGACGCCGTTGACACAAAATGGAAAAATATTAAAATTGCTCGTCAACAACAGGCGGCGCCCTTTCCTCGCAACATCGTCATAACAACAGACGCCGCCATGTCGCGGAGAAATGTTGTAAATGTAACAACATTCGTCAAGCTTACCAATATTTTGTCGTCTTCGCCGATTTACTGTGTCGTTTACCCATATCACGTAACCCTAGAGTGGTAGAATACGGTTGAAACAGGTCGTTTTCTGCATTGACATAATTTGCCACATACTTCAGTTATCCCGCCGGCAGGACAAACAGACACATAAGGGGCCAAAGGTCAGCGTTCGGGCGATTCCATTCATATATAGAGGGTTTGCTGTGAAATCAACTCAAAGTATATCCATATATACTGCCTATGAACTTATGCCAAGCTTTTTATTCTTCAAAAAACACTGCTAAATAACAAATGTTATATTTATGACAGACTATAGAACTATAGTCTACTCATAAATTAAAATACCCATAATTTATTCATTTTGCAATAAACTGTACTCCAAGGCAATATATGGATTTTGACCTAAAAAAAAAGTTGGGGGTCACCAGCCTTTTTTGCGAGAAATTGACGGTTGTATTTTAGTGGAAAGTCGTCATTTTAACACTATTATAACACTTTTACCACATGTTCCTATGGCAGAGATATTATGCAAGATCTCAAAATCATATATTGTTAATAACGGGGTACCTTTTGTTGTTCTGAATTATTTAAAAAATCTGGGTTTTAAAAAGTCTCAAAAAATGAAACATTGTGTTCTATGGAATTGTTCTAAAAATAGCAATTTTCAAGCTTAACTGTGACACACAAAATAATGCTATTTTTGTCGTGGATGCTTATCCACTTGTGTTTTTCCTCATTGATTCATATTTGTTGTTGTTTATTCTACACCTGTTGGACCATATAATTTTAGGTAAGTTTGGGTTCAACAAGCAGCGAACGAAGTTCTTTTCTATATTTAGTAAAAGGTGTATTGACAAAGATATTCAAAAATGTTTGAGAGAATCAGGGAACGACCATTTGAAATCATGAGGGTGGCCGGAATTTAAAAAGAGAACGAAATGCATGTAAGTTAATGCAGTAAAAAAATATTGGCACATTCAAGAAAAAGATAAATTTACAAATAAGACAACGTTGAAAAACTTGCACTCTTCCACCTCCCCCAATGGTTTCAAATGTTTGACCCTTACCTATACACGTATAGTATTTATGATCTCCGTGTTGCGTATCCTAATGCATTTCGTTTATTCCTTGGTCGGCCCAGGGACTGTAGTGTTCCAAAAGACATATAGGTCATATGGTGGCGCGCTTCAATAAAGTGGGCGTTTGATCGGTGATTGATTGGCAGGTTCACATTATTGACCCAAGATTGACCCGACTCGGAAACAGCGAAAGGTTGTCAGGCAGTTCCGTTTAGGGACATTAGTGCTAATCATCCCCGGGTCATTATTATTTGAACTAAATGGAAGCTCTAAGTGGAAGTTCAGACGCAGTAATTTCGTCCTGAGTTGGGATGGTGATGTCTTAACAATATTTACAAGAACCAGCTCCCTGCAAGAACACAACCAAAATGAATGAAGAGAACGCCAAAGACGGTCCTGGTGCCAGTGCCGACAGTGACGCTCTGCTTAGTTCAGACAACGAGGAAGGGTAGGTTTCGTACATTGTGTTTTGTTTAATATTTCCACACACACTAGACATGAATCTACAAATGGCAGAAATCAGTGTTTCACAATATTATGATAAAATTGTATTGTTTGTTGCATTTGTATACCTGTGCTATGGTATGAAGTTCACGTTCGGTTCATGTTCATGTATGTAGGTCATACTCATAGAAAACTAACTATTATTAGTTGTCTGAAATGTAGGTCATATACTGTGTTGCGTGAGTTGGTTATTTTTAGGGCAGAGCTCCAGAAGGAGTACCTACACTTTATGCAATTTTTTTAAAATTATGCTAATTTATTCATGACGTAGCAGTTTCTGTGCTCATGAATATTCATTAATTTGTGGGTCATTACATTTTAAAAGGGGCGATATATTATTTTTGGGGGAAGAGTTAGAAAGGGGGATTAGCAATCCTTAGGGGGTCAATACAAAAGAAGGGACCCATTTGGAGAGCAGCCATGCTCCTCGTGTCTGTTGTTGCACGTGACCTACAGCTGTCAACTGTGTTTGTTCTTCGACTGTGTTCGTTCTTTGACGACTTCGACTGGCTTCCATGTGAGGTAGTATTCTTGTGTTCTGTTTTCCTGACTTCAGTTTTTGAATCCGCTGTTTATGATTTTAACGTCTTGCATGTCTTTTGTAGGAGTGTCCAATCCGTGATTCGAACTTGCGATCTTTGAGTTCCCAGCGCACTGTCTTGTCCACTGTACCACGAGTGTCTTCACACAGGAGTTAGGATTTAAGTCCTATTCACAGGACACTGTCTTCACTAGCATTCAAAAATCTAACTAAACATACTGGATTCGAACCAGCGATCGCTCACATTGCTGACATAGTACAAATCAACTGAGCTATGTGGGTAGTCATGCAAATTAAATAATTTGTTGTCATATTTAGCTTTATTGCCAAATGGTGTTTGCGAAAAAAAGATGGGCAGGCAAGGGAATTGAACCCAGGTCCTCCTGGTCACTATGTAGAGAACTGACCCACAAGACCACAATGGATTGACTGGATGTGTTTGCATTTGATAAGACTATATAGTGTGTATATATATAGAAATACAACATATTTCTATTATTGAGTTACAATTGTCCAAAAAATTGCCAATTTTGTGTTTTTACTTGTGTAAACTATATGCATGCCATAACCCGTTAGTGTACATCTTGCCAATTGGGTGTTTGCCATTTGCGTTGCCCATACCTGACCCGACCCTAACCCTAATGCCAAGACACGTTTCTGTTAATAATTCCGTTGCCCATACCTGACCCGACCCTTACCCTAATGCCAAGACACGTTCCTGTTTATAATTGCTCAACAATGATACTCTGTTGTGCACTGTCTGCGGGTAAGTTGCATTGATGTCAACTGATTAAACAAGTCGCGTTTAAGTAATTTCCACTATTAACAAGTGGTTAAATTGTGACAATAAATGTGTGGACAAATATTTGAGATTAATTTTGGTGTAGACAACTCTCGTTTAATTATTTTACACCATTACAAGTTGTTAAATTGAGAGAATAAATGTCTCAACAAATATTTAATACTTAGTTTGATGTAAACAACTCACGTTTGATTAATTCCCACAATTACAGGTTGTTAAATTGAAAGAATAAATGTGCGGACAAATATTTTAGACTTATTTTGGTGTAGACAGCTCTCGTTTAATTATTTTACACCATTACAAGTTGTTAAATTGAGAGAATAAATGTGTGGACAAATATTTTAGACTTATTTTGGTGTAGACAGCTCTCGTTTAATTGTTTTACACCATTACAAGTTGTTAAATTGAGAGAATAAGTGTGCAGACAAATATTTTAGACTTATTTTGGTGTAGACAGCTCTCGTTTGATTAATTCCCACAATTAAAAGTTGTTAAATTGAGAGAATAAATGTGCGGACAAATATTTTAGACTTATTTTTGTGTAGACATCTCTCGTTTGATTAATTCCCACAATTACATGTTGTTAAATTGAGAGACTAAATGTGCGGACAAATATTTTAGACTTATTTTGGTGTAGACAGCTCTCGTTTAATTATTTTACACCATTACAAGTTGTTAAATTGAGAGAATAAATGTATGGACAAATATTTTAGACTTATTTTGGTGTAGACAGCTCTCGTTTAATTATTTTACACCATTCCAAGTTGTTAAATTGAGAGAATAAATGTATGGACAAATATTTTAGACTTATTTTGGTGTAGACAGCTCTCGTTTAATTATTTTACACCATTACAAGTTGTTAAATTGAGAGAATAAGTGTGCGGACAAATATTTTAGACTTATTTTGGTGTAGACAGCTCTCGTTTGATTAATTCCCACAATTACAAGTTGTTAAATTGAGAGAATAAATGTGCGGACAAATATTTTAGACTTATTTTGGTGTAGACAGCTCTCGTTTAATTATTTTACACCATTACAAGTTGTTAAATTGAGAGAATAAATGTGCGGACAAATATTTTAGACTTATTTTGGAGTAGACAGCTCTCGTTTAATTATTTTACACCATTACAAGTTGTTAAATTGAGAGAATAAATGTGCGGACAAATATTTTAGACTTATTTTGGTGTAGACAACTTTCGTTTAATTATTTTACACCATTACAAGTTGTTAAATTGAGAGAATAAATGTATGGACAAGTATTTGAAACTTATTTTGGTGTAGACAACTCTCATTTGATTAATTCCAACAATTACAAGTTCTTAAATTGACAGAATGAATGTATGGACAAATATTGACCATTATATTTGTGAGTAAATACCTGTTGTTTAATTAATTTCCACCTCTACAAGGTTGAGAGAATAAATGTGTCGACAAATATTTGATACTTATTTAGGTGTAAGAACTCGTGTTTGACCAACTTCCACCATTGCAAGTTGTTAAAATAATGAAATAAATATACTGGTATCATTGGATATTTGATTTAATTGTGAAACTTTCTAACAAAACGTTAACTGCTGGCTTCGAACCCTCAATCAACAATTCCGCAGACACGGTATAAATTCAACAACACCACAGAAGATATTCGTCTGTTGCCTGAATTGTTTTCGTAATATAGGGAACGCCATCGACACTTTAACAAAACTTACCTTGACTTGGGTCTTGTTTATCTCTTGTCACAATCTGGAAACTGTTGAACAAATTGCGCTTCGTCCAGTTTAAGACGTTAGTTATTTTATTATTTATTCATTCAGTTTTGTATGGTGCAGTTTTGTGAGGTTTATTATTTTTTGCGACGTTCTTTGTTTACTTGTTTACGGTTTGAGAGATTTCAGTTTATTTGATTTACGTTTTTACGGTAGCTCTGACCGGGACTCGAACCCACTGTCTTTTCAAGCTAATTTTGTTTTATTTTGATGGCACGCTTGTGTACCACGCCACGACGTTGGTCGTTAAGTGGTGTTCATTTTTCTAACTACTCTAGTGTTCCGATGAGTTGAACGGAAAAGCCAAAACGATTGCTGGTTTCTGATTGCTTCGGTTCTGGTGAGTGTGTATCTAGTGTGATTCGAACCCATGTCGTTTGTATTGGGCGTTTTTTTATTTCCCATGTTAGCTACGGCGTAATATGCAACCACTTCCCCGTTTTATTGTGATTTTGAGTGTTTAATGATGTCTTCCTTACCCGTCACGCCATGACCCAGTTTCAACCACACGGCCATTTTGCAACACAGTTCGTGACCCTCGGCGTCACCCGACTGACTATATGAGCGTTCTCTTCAACTGTTAAGCTAGGATTTATTACCGTTATTATCATTATATTGTCACGTGATTTGTTTTACCTTATGTGTAATGTCTTAAGTATCTTTATTGTAATTTGTATATACCAATTCGTATATACCGAGGAAACGACCCCGATTGAAGGTCATGTATTTTATGACGTCACCAATTCGTGTGTAGGTACTGCTTCTAGATCTGTGCCATTTTTAGGTATGACTCGGCATTTTTGTCGAGCTAGAATAGTGGAATCGAAATAGAGTATTGGTCCCTTGTTTGTGTGCTGGAATACCTCTGCCTACATTTATGACAGTTTTACGGGAAACATGACTGGCCCAGACTAGACTTGTGAACCAATCAGCAGGGAGAAAAGTTCTACAAACGTGAGAGAAAATTAAGGAACACTGATAGGCTCTTAACAGTAATGATACATTTGTCAAATTATACCCTGGCTTCGGATGAAGCACTTTTTAGAAAAAGAACATAGGCTATAATTTAGAGGGGGGGAGGAGGAGAAATAAAGAATAAATAATCTGATTATGTAACATCATATTGGATTTTTTCTTATGGTTGGTATAAGTTTAATGTGCTTTTATGTTTTAATACTTTTTATGTTTATTAAGTGTGATCAAAAAGCATACATTTGACAATAAATTAGTTGTTCTTGACCAAATAAAAAAAATGTTTAAAATGCATATTTTTGGAAACTAATTTTTGATTGTCGCGGCAGTTGAAAACTTTTCTTCCCACTAATGATACACAAATTATACCATATATGATGTATGGGTTCTCATAGACATTTTTTTGCACTTTTGAGTTACTTCTCTGCAATTTTCGCTACGTAATTTTAAGCGAAGCTTGTCCCCCCCCCCCCCCAATACATTTTGCTGGATCCGCCACTGAAACTGAGTCAGTCAAGTTTGAGGGAATAATCTCCAGTACTAAGAAAAATTCCGAGACCCACATTCAAAGATTATTATCTTGTAATAGTAAAAAAAAATCAAAACATTGAAAGAATGAACAGTAAGAAATGTCTATTCCCTGCAAACAATTTGTTAGTCCCACTCAGACGTAGTCCGAAACAGGGACTTAGGTTTTGGGTTCTGTCTGTTGTGTTGTCCGTGCATCTGTGCATGCATATGTTGTCATTTCTCCGAGACGCCTGGCAGATTTTTTTGAAAGCTGGTACAAAGACAAGTCATCATGGGAGACATGTGCTCATCAATTTATTTTTGATTTGGTTGACCTTTGATTGACCGGCAAATCAACATTTGGACATGTCACCAACTGTTTCTTGGACATGCTTTGACCCATTTCATTCAAACTTGGCATTAGTCATTTTTTGTTCTGCCCATTTTACAGAGATGATTGTACAGATTTGGGTTAAATATTGTACAAAGGCAAGATATAATGGGTTTAATGTTTTTTTCAGTTATTTTTTGTTTTCATCGAAATTTAGCCAAATGGTGGCCATTTTCAACAAAAACAGTAAAATCACAAAATTCAAACGTTTCATCTACCATTTCTTGGACATGCCTTGACCTATTTCATTCAAACTTGACATTGACAGTAGTCATGGTGGGTTACTGATGTACGTCATTTTTTTTATTATTCAAATTAAAATAGCGAACTGGTGGCCATTTTGTTTTTTAAGAGTGTTCTGCTCATTTTACAGAGATGGTTTTATAGATTGGGTTTAAATTTGGTACAAAGTCAAGATATAGTTACATGCTTTAAAAGTGGTGGAGAATGCCTTAATTGCAATTACACACTTTCTCATTTTTTTTTCTTGAAAATTCCAACTAGGGGCTTGGCTGGAATATTTTTGTCGGTAGAAAATGTGAGTGAAAAAAAGAATTTCTGTTGTGATTGTATTATGAAAAGAATTGAAAAAGACATTAATAAAAAAAATATTATCATCTGAAATATATGCGAAATAATGAATTCCTCCAGCCCTTATTGTCCCATTTTGTTTTGAAATATATTATGGCACTGTAGAAATAGCTATGGTTTCGCAGCGTGTTTTGACGATCTGAATATCTTGATCATCAAAACATGACCCTGGTGTACGAAACTACAGCTGCTATAGTCACTACTACATGCACTACTTTTCATACTAGACCAATGCACTGTGAGCAATGTAAATTTTGCTATTGTTCCTATAAAAAGTGGAAGTTGTTTTTTTAAAGATTACATCACTTTTTATTTGAACCATGGAGCTTTTCTGTAATTCTGAGCCTTA
Organism: Saccoglossus kowalevskii; assembly: GCF_978046115.1. Taxonomy (NCBI): domain Eukaryota; kingdom Metazoa; phylum Hemichordata; class Enteropneusta; family Harrimaniidae; genus Saccoglossus; species Saccoglossus kowalevskii. Next base: position 11,284,798 of record NC_140657.1, read on the forward strand.
AAAATGACTTTAATCCTGTTTGTTTTCCTTGAAATAAATTCCCTTTTTTTTTGGACTATTCTGCTGCTGTACATACATATTTTTGTATTTTTAACATTTTTCAATATTTTCCACATGACACTTTATAACTATAGTGACAATAAATATATGGTGACAATAAAGTTGGCTCAAGGGGCGGGGGGATTGGCAGGATCCAATCTGAATGGAACATTCCAAATATTTTTTGAAATTGTTAGACAAAAAAATGGCTGGTCTGATTGTTTCGGTATTTTATATGCATATACTGTGGATGGACTGCTTTCAGATTTGTTCATTTTGCGACAATAAGTTTAATCTAACTTCTTCTATACTCTAGATCAGATAGCTCTCAGATAATGCATCACAAAAAATAGCGCTGTATCAGTCCACTTGTCCGATGTGTACAAAATACTTTTACTGCATTTAAGTCAAAGTTATGAATATTCACATACTTAATAACCTTTTTAAAAACCATATTGTTCATATTTACCTGTTAAGAAATGTGGCTGAACATAAGTTGCTATAGCAACAGAGTAGAATATTTTCCGATGAATAACAAATTATTTTATGAGTACTGCGCATAGAGTAGGCAAACAAGTTTAAATTGTGTCTGTACTAGTGCTGTACAGTCTTGGCTCTTCATTAATGTTGCTGTTCCAGAGCAAGGTTTGTTTCTGTTGAAATATTATCACAATTATATTTTCAATACATCATATTGATAATATTACCAATAAATTTCCTTGGAATGCTCTGCATCAAGTATCATAGTGAAAACTGTACAAGATTACCCCCCCCCCCTGTAGTACTTTTGAATTATTGTCCTGTCCTTTTCATTTGTTCAAAGCAGTTTTGATTGTTTTGTTTTGTTTTGTTTTTTTGCAAATATCACACTTGATTTGCAGTGAAAGTTTGTTTAAAAATATCTGTGCTATTGATCATTTGCCAAAAATGAATTTCATAAATACTCAACTTTATGTGCCAATTTTGGGTTTTTAATTAACATTGAATTTAGAAATGTTCTTTTTATATAAACATTCGAAGAGCTTACATGACACACGTAATATTTTATCGAAGTTGAACTTTTATGTACTAAATCATACTTTACTTATCACCTCTCTGTTTCATCTACCGCTGCCGTATTAATATATTTAAATATTCTCAACTTGTCAGATGTACGTATAATTTCAATGATTGATTGCAGACTAACTCAGAACTTAATATTTTTACCTTGCCCGTACCATCAAAGATGGAAGGGAAAGGTATATTAAGGGACAAATTTTGTCCGGCGTTGTCGTTGTTGTTGTTGTCGTCGTCGTTAATAATTGTTATTGTGTGCATAATAACTTTACTAATTCTATTCCAAACTTTATCAAACTTGGTCACCTTATTCATCAGTATAAAGTCTTCCCTGAGTTTGAACAACAGATGTCCTGTATGAAAATATCATGCAAAAATTGAGAAAATCTGATAAAATATTTTGACTGTTTCTACTTGACTGATCACTGGTGATACACATCAAAGGTCACTGATCTCAGTAGAAATATGTATTGTTGTATGTGTTCAATGAAGCAAAGGATTTATCTTGTAATAATTTCCTTGGTAATGCATCTCAGAATCCCATACTGGGTTTCAAAACCAACTCATGGAGAGATTGCACAGTCTGATACGCATTTGCAAACCTATCAATAAAATCTTTACAGAAAACAAGATATCAGAAAATCAATATAAGCACTCATATGAACTGGGTGCCTAACTTTGATCAAGATCTGAAGCTAATAGAAAATCTGTTTAGTTCAAAGTTATCAAATCAAAAACAATACATAAAAAATAACATTAAAAGCAAAACATTTCATCCACATTTTAAAAAGAAAATTATTCTAAAATATATGTATTCTGTATTTGACAAACAGTTCATTCGACAAATGAAAACTCACAGGAATGTGTTTCAGCTATTAGAACAAAATGATAGAGTTTTTATAATACTAGTTTAAAAAACGCACTTCAAAGATTGCAGTGTTTGAAGATGTAGATTCTCAGGAGGCAACAGTACTGTTGACTTCTCCCTCCACTGGACACCAACTAACTATTTAAGTTGATTTGCATACAAAGCAGAGCTTGCAACATGATAAAGGGTTGGTTTTTTTTACTTTTCATATAATACAGTAGTCACACAATGAGGCAGTTCATATTTGTCTCAGTAAATCATTAATTTTTGACAGACATCTGTACGAAATACTTGGACTAAAGCCAGCTAAAATTTTCTGTTATCTTGCATATTTTATGAATCTATTCACATCTAAATGCAGCACTTTTTTTTGCAATGAGACATTTGTTTTTATACTAAAATATCTGAATTACTTTGAATAAAGCTGGAAATTATGTCCCTTAAAATAATTAAACAAATAAGGCACCAATGTTTTTGTAAGATATTTACATCTTTTAAGGACATTCGGTAGACTGATTCCCCACTGTTGGTTCAACCTCAAAACTTGTTTGTATTCAAAATTAATTATGACAATGCATATTTATATTGAATCAAACTATGATAAAGGGAATTATATTATATAACAAAGGGCAAGGTCACCAGAGTTCAACTATGTTTATTGATTTAAATCAAAAATACATCAGTTAATTAATTTTTGAAAGTTAAATTCAAATATTTTACATGTACATGTATGTATATTATTTGTTGTAGTTTGGAGCATGTGAATGAGTCCTGTGTCCACAAGACTTACCAAATAAATAAATAAATAAATTGCTCTAATTTTTAAAATTTAATATTTTCAGACTGTCAACAAAAATGATATCACCAAATTCACTTACTCAGACTATCCAGCATGCGAGATGGTACGCAATATACGTGCTGATTCTGCTGCTGACGGCTTATCTCCTAAATCAGTTGGATCGTTATACTTTAGCAGTTTGTACGCAGCCTATGGCGCAAGATATCCACTACGGTGATCAGAGCTGCTTGGAAAATACAAGCATTAGTAACCTTGATGATGTCATCGTTGATGTTGAATGTCACAAAATTGTAGATGAGACACAGTGAGTAGGTTTTATCTATATACACAACATGATACTGTAAAATACTTTATTTTTTTACTTGGAATTAATTTTCGATATTTTCACTGAAGGAATGATTCAGTAAAAAGGAAATTCGGCGAAAATACCTTTTTCCCTATATTTTACATTCATCTCCTCAATTAATTTTGCTATAGTTTGCATTGAACTCATCAAAAATCAGCGCAAATAATAAACTTCATACAAAACAGCCAAAAATTTTCAGATAAAATAAAGTACTAGTATTTTACAGTGATTTACCAAGATAGATCTTGTTTTGTTTTTTTTGTGATTCTCTGATTTATACAACCCTTATAGGTTGTTTCTGCAAATGTGCACTCAAGCATTGTGGTAATTAATGCTATCAACAATCTTGTTCTTAAACTTTTCATCTGAATTTTTCTGTACTTTCAGGGCAAACGGACAAAAATTTGAGTCAATTTTCAGTTTTTACTCAAAAACTTTGGTTATCTTTGTCCCAATCTTCTGAAAAGTAGTGCTGACTATAAACAGGACTATTTTGTGAATTTGTGATAAAAAGAGGGAATTGGTGGTGAAAAAGTTAAAGGGCGGTAGTCGTCACGCCGCGTCCTGTTCGACATGGGACTCATAGCAACGTACACAACGCGTGTAAAATACATTGTTTATTTACATGAAATTCGAACATGCACTGCGCGACGACCACCACGCTTTAAGGAATGCATACCTTGTCCACTTGTGGTTTGACAAGCATTACTCTTTAACCCCAGTTCGTATGACTTTATTAATTTCTATAGGTGCATTACTGTCATCGGCGCTGACAACACAACGGTCTGTAAATGGGATTACAATGGACAAGGTACGCAGTATCAACTCCTAGTCGGTCCAGTCTTCATACTTATTTACACGTTTACAGGAATACCGCTGGGTTTTGCTGCCGATAAAAGCAACCGCAAGAATATCCTGGCAGTGTGTTTGATATTTTGGAGTGCAATGACATTTTTGACTGGATTTGCCCAGGAGTATTGGCATTTGGTTATTTTACGATTTGGTCTAGGAATGGGGTATGTATTTCTTTGAAAATGTCGTCATCATTACATTTTTGAATTCTTAAAAATCATTTTCATATGCCCTAATACTTTCTAGGCATTAAGGTACCATAGGCTCCTCAAATTTGTTCATTTCATGACAAAAACTGCTATTCCATAAATTTAGGTAATATTGTCATTTTTGGTACAAAATTCCATTTTTGACTTTTGTTGGAAACAGCGAACCTGACTCTTTTAATATTTTATATGTACCTTGAGTAGACTTCTTTTAGATTTGTATTTTATGACAATATTTGGGGGGAGGGATCATATAGCTGTTTTATTCATATCGGCCCACACGCTTTTTTTTATTTACATTGTCAAAACAGTATCAGAATACGCTGAATGTTGTCAAAATCTTGTTGAATTAATATAAAAAAAATATATTCAAAAATGCAACAAATAAAATAAGAATTGGCTGTAGTTTGATCACAAAATTTCGTTCCCAGTTTCCAGTTCCCCCTTTTTCCTCAAAAATTCACAAAATAGATTGGAACAAAATTTGTTGAGTAAAAACTGAAAATTGACTCAAATTGTGTCTGTTAGCTCCAAAATTAGGGTTCGTTTCCAGAAATATTGAAAAATATGCGAAAACAAGTGCAGACAAATTTGGACGAGAAAGTCTGGTGGTGAAAATGTTATACTCACACGTTTGTATAAACATTAAATGTAATACTGGTTCATGTTTTTTTTTGTTACATTTCTCAGGCAAGCAGGTTGTACACCATTTGCAACTAGTTTGATAACCGACTATTTTTCAGAGAGTGGCCGTGCCACTGCGATTGGTTTCTACAACTGGGGTATTTACGTCGGTTACAGTATGGCGTATGCAGTCGGCAATTTTATTACTCAAGCAAAGGTATATACTTGTACTTTAATGTGTAATCTTTACCTATTCTCGCAGACTGAGCTACGCCACATAACGTTCTATATTGCTAAGACTTGCACCACTGTACCACAAATTTTTTTGGACTGCTGTGGAACGCCGGTATAATCAGCTAAAGTTGGGAAATCACACAAACCCAACTTTAAAGTAATCCTGAGCAACCAAATTTATATATGTTACACATGTAGGGGTAATCTTGTTACACTGTTCAGGAGACTCTCAACAACCATCCCAAAGTACAGTTTTCTGATACTGTAGAATACTTTATTTTCGCTTGGAATTTATTTTCGCGAAAATAAAATCTAGCGAATATACTTTTTTTTCTATATTTCACATTAAACTCATCAAAAATCAGTGAAAATAAATTCCATACAAAATGCCCAAAAAGCCTTTTCAGCAAAAATTAAATTCCAGCGAAAATAAAGTATTCCACAGTAGTTTTCGTCCTTTGTTTTTACTGTGATTGTTGCCAAGTGGTGAAGTCCGGAAGTCCGACCTGAGACATTCTATACAGTTTCAAAATTGTCAACTTTAAGTAAAGTGATATTATGATGATACTGACAAATATTGGTGTTTATTGACAAATGTAGTGTTTACTAGGTACTATTTTCAATTCTCTGAGGCGAGGGACGGTGCTGTTCATTTACAAATATTAATAACCCCAAACAATGAATACTTGTCGTTATTATTTTTTGCAATATGACAATTCGATGGCATTTGTAGGGATAAAATTACTTTCCTAATTATTCAGCTGTCTTAAAGATTCTAATGCAATGATAACAAATTTGGTGATTTTCCCCACACTTGAGTAAAGCGATTTAATGTAGATTTCTTTGGCTGTTGCCTTTGCAGAGATATCTATGAATCTACTTGTATTGGATTCCTTGATTAATTGGAGTAGGATGGTTCCAGAGAACCAAAAACTTGTTTATTTAATTTTTACAATCTTGTATAATTGGCCATAGCTACATGTATTAACTCCATAAATATCATATCAAGTATATCAGTATAGGGAAAATGAAAAAAAAAATAAACAAATACCTTGTAAAATATTAGTTATATTTTCAAAATTAAATTGTCATTTAAAAAGTAATAATTTCCTTCATGTCTTCAAAGATGGGATAATGATGAATATTGAAGATGTATTTTTTTAATTGGGATGTTTGACACAAAATGTTTGATTTATCATAAATATTGCTTTTGCAGCATAAATACACTGAACAGTATTCGTTCAATAAAAAATGAAGAGTATAAATACACATATGTATACAGACATTGTTATTGTATGTACCAAACAATCTACACAAAAGCTTATTAGCAAATGTCACTATTCCATCAAACAAATACTCGGCAACATTTTTAGTTCATGACAAATCATAGACCAATGTAGTCTCTAACAGCAATATCACAGACTATATGTTATCATCTACCATATATATATACATTGTATATAGTCTAGATGTGGGAGTCGATTATTCCAAAACAAAAGTGCTCAATACAATGTATATGTAGAGCGGATAAATGCGGTAATAGAGGAATTAATACACAACTACATGAATATTGAAACTCGACAGCACTGTTTCGTAAGGTACAAGTACCTCACTCATCAGGAGCTTTATGTTTAATTCACTGCACCAACGAGCATACATATACTTCGCAAATTAACATATTAATTAAAAATAAAAAACATACAGGTTTAAGTGTTACATAATAAGGCTTTTGATCTGTGTCGGCATGATGATACAAGTTCATTTCTTTTGTTTAGTGTGGAGTGGTGAGGTCTAAAAATTATTATAAATTTTTCCTTCAAACATAGAATGCATCGTTTGCTGGAGCTACTGTACGGACTACCACGAGCAAGAATTTTCCATGTTATTCTGTGCTCAATATTTTTTTCTTTGAGTGACCAAACATGTTTACTTAGTTCTGTCGCATTTCTAGAGGCCTGATTACGAAATGAGGCAGTGTGGTTTCTGTACCTTGTTTTGAATTCATTTCCAGTGAGACCGACCGACGTACGTTTCGCTAGTTTGTTTGTCTAAGTGCGTAACTTCCGCTTGGTATATCACGCTGGACTGCAAACACTTCCCGTCGAAATATATATATAAATAAATAATAAATAAATATATATCGACTGTATTGTATCACAAAAAAAAATATTGCATCTTTAAGTCTGTAATCAAAAGTAAACAAATGCTTTTTTTAAAAATGAGCTCATTCTTGTTTGTATTTTCCCGAGTGTACTGTTAAAACAATTATTTTCACTGGCGTTTAGTTTCACTATTTCAATGCTTTGAGCAATTTTACTGGGCTTTCATAATAGAATGACTTCTATTGTTATTTTACATGCTTTTATTTAGTGGATTTAACTTCATATCAGCGAAAAATAGTGAAATTAAAAAACAGCAAATAATTAATGTGTTTACAGGTCTAGGGGAAAATTCTCCAACACGAGAACAATTAGAAAGTTTTGATTAAATAAACCAGTCACTGGTAGCATAGTGGTTGTTGCATCAGACTCATGATCGGTAGACCCAAGTTCAAATCCTACCATAGGTTGAACATCAAAAAGGGTCAACCCCTATCCTGGGTGAGTGTGCCACAGACTCAATGGGAAGGCCAATCCACTGGCCGAGATTCATTCACTAACGAATGCGACTTTGGGGGAACCTTGGTTAAGGTCTGCAGGTGCTCGACCAAGCCTGGTTGACGTCAGGATAGCGCATTAAATTGCCATTTGATAAGTTCTGTCATGTAGTCCCAAACAGGAAATGACTTCTGTGGCAAAATGCACTATGTGTCAGCACTAGCACTTGCAATTTGCACATACAAAAATGTCAGGAGAGACAACAGTGACATTCAATGTCCAGAACTGTCGCCTGGCACAAAAAGTTTTGATTAATTTCAGAATTATCTGCTGTTTGTTTCTTTATTTACAGAGTTGGAGATGGGCATTTTTTATCGCTGGTATTCCTGGGTTTGTTCTGGGAGTCCTAATAATTCTGACTATGATGGAACCTGAAAGGAAAAAAATTCCTAAAGAGAATAACCAGGAAATGAAAGTTTCAGAATATAATAGTTTGTCGTTTTGTTCTAAAGTTGGAAGAGTTGCTAAGCCTTTTTGTAACCCGTCATTGTTATTTATTTGCTTCGCTGGAGCTGTCAGAAATGGTGGTAGGTACATTGTTGTTGTCGTCGTCGTCGTTGTTGTCATCGTTCTTGGTAATATTGGTAATGTGTGAAAAATAAGTTGATAAATTGTTATCCAAATAATGTAACACATGTTCATATCATTCATGAGTATAACATTTTGTCTAAGTTCAAATAACAAATGTCTTGTGCAAAAATATCATGAGATTTTGAGAAATTTTGTTTTGCTTTTTTTTTTAACTGTATGCACTCAATTTCTTCAAAGGTCTCTAAGAGAATAGCCATCTGTCTGTCTGTTTTCAAAACTGTGAATACCTATCTTGTAAATAAGGCCACTAGCAATAAATCGACCAAATCCCCTGAAAATACTTAGATTGGGTTTTAATATCAACAAGAGTCTAAAGAATAATTTTTAATCAATACATGTTTCAAACATGTCAATAAAATGCATTTTATGAACAGTTTTAACAGAAAACAGATGTTTCTCAATCATTGGCACTGTATTCACAATAAGTCATCTATTGAAACCATTCACAAAATAAAACCCACTTTTTTTTCATATTTTTACAAACATTTTGACTAAAATCTGAAGCCAATAAAAGTATTGCCAATTTGGTTCAAAATTATAAAAAAAATGTTGAAAAATACTAATAAAAGCAAAATGTTGCACCTAAATCTTGGAGCGAAAATAATGCTTGAATGGTTAACAAAGATGTGCACTAAATTTGGCATATACCGTAAAATTTGTATTAGAAGCCGCATCCCTAATAGAAGCCGCACCCATTCTTTTTGAACAATTGAGAACCAAAAATTCACCATTTCGTCATATGTGTAGATGCTCTAATAGAAGCCGCATCCCCTCTATTGCATTGTACCATTTTAATAGAAGCAGCGCCTTTTAATACAGATTATACAATACACTGTAGTTCACTTGGCCATGAAAGTATATTAAAGGAAACAATTCTTTGTCAAAGTTTATAACTTACTGTAAAATACTTCAACTGGAATAAATTTTCGCTGAAAAGACTTTTTGGTGTTTCGTATGAAATTTATTTTCACTGATTTTAGACTAGTTGAACGTAAAATATAGGTAAAAATATATATTCGCTGGATTTAATTTTCACTGAATCATTCCTTCAGCGAAAATAGCAAAAATTAGTTCCAAGCGAAAATATTTTATAATAATAAAATTTAAATTTATTATAGAGCTTTCATAATACTAATTTTAAAAAAACTTTAAATCACCAGTTTCCTCTTTTCATTACAAATTGACATAATAATCTTCCTTCAGAAGATTGGCAATAAATAGCCAAATTTTTGGAGTAAAAACTGAAAATTGAATCAAATTTTGTCTGTTGGCTCCAAAATTAGAGTTTATTTCCAGAAATATTGAAGAATATAAGAAAAAAGTGGCAAAATTAAAACCCAGTTACATATAATAATTAATGCATTTACAGTATTGTAGAACATTTTATTTATACGGCAACATTCCCCATTTGAAAAAATCTTGTCAGCATTTATTATTTATCATGTAAAACACTTCAGTATCTATGCAAACAATTCTTAAATATTTATTTTCATTGTTTGAGAAATTGTTCGAATTTTCATAGCATAAGAATGTTTAACGTTTAGTCAAAAAATGAGTGACCTTTGATAATTTAAATTAAAAAATGGTTTTCTGATTTTCCGATTTCTGCATCACATTATAGCTTCAACTGACCAGTTAATTCTTGATTTCAGCTGGTTATGTATGGGCCTACAATACACAGCCATTTTTCGACCAGTATTACCCAGAGGTAAACACTGGTATGTGGTTGTCATGGATACCATTAGTTAGTGGGAGTATCAGCGTGGTGCTAGGTGGATTCATCGCAGACAGGGTGGTAAAGAAAAGTGGACCAGTTGGTAGAATATGGGTGATAGTGGTCAGCTTAGTAAGTTTTTGTGGTTGTCACTTTTGAATGTTCTGAAGACTTCTTATGGTGCCCTCGTTATTGAGTTGTTACAAAACTTTTGTTTTTAGAACAATTCAGTCTGACCATAAAAGTGCCATAGTCTGGTCTGGTTTCCATGTATACAACCTGTGTAAAAACACTGTTACATGAAATTTGTAATTGCAATACATGTATCTGGTTCGCCACTATGTATGTTTTTACGTCTTTACTATTAATCTTTATTGACAGTTGCTGGCATCTCCATTTGCAGCCTTAACTCTGTGGCTGGCGCCACCATGGGCTTTTATAATGCAAATACCAACCTATATATTTGGTAAGTAATTAGTTGCTTATCTGTGGAGCACATTTTTATTCTCTTAAATTAAATGTCATCACACTTTCTTGTGTAGTGTTAATGACATACAAGTTTTTGTTAAACATGAAATTTGTCGAGAAATGCAAAAGGTATTCCATGAATTATTATTCTCCATTAGTAATATATCATAAAGGTTTATTGTCACTAATATTTTATTGAAAGCCCTTGACAGTAAAGTAATAAGTTGTCATATATCAATTTCAGCATTTCGCTGATGTCGATCCATGATGTTCAGAAGAAATTTTGTCAACAAGCAATAATTAACATGCATGTCTGTATATATTTTTCAGATTGAGTTGTCAGCATCTCAGTGCGTCATTAGTTTGTATTTAAACTTGATAAACTCTTTCATCTATCCACAGGTCAAGTTTAATGAAACTACATACATTAGTTAATACATTAAAATCACGACAACTGAACATCAAAATTATGCTCAAATTAAACTTCCGTTTATAACTAAAAGAATTCACTGATGCTACAGACTTAGCTTTTTCACCACAAATTCACAAAATAGTCCTGTTTATAGTCTGCACTTTCCTTCAAAAGATAAGGACAAAAATAGCCAAACTGTTTCAGTAAAAACTGATACTTGACTCAAATTTTGTCTGCTGGCTCCAAAATTAGGATTCTTATCCAGAAATTTCGACGAATATAAGAAAAAAGTGCAGAAAAAGTTGGGCGAGAAAGGCTGGTGGTGAAAACGTTAATTTTATGTAGTAATTTTTTCTATAAAGTCTTAGTTCCTCAATATATAAATATAAAAACCTATTCTAAGAATCTGTGTTGTGTGACTAAGTATGTATATATATATATATTTGAACACATCTCTGCTTGTTGTCTTTTTCTCACATTTATTTTGGTTATACATGAAAGATTTCAGGAGAGGATATTTTAGAAGATGACATACATGTAGTAGCCCCAAAATGGTCACTACTCGCAGAAATTAATTATTCAACATAGTTAGTGCTAGGCCAGACTGCACTTTGTAAAGTAACAAGTCTGCAAAGTGTGTGCAGCATTTATTTGATGTTTCTTTACTAAAAGTTGCTCCATGTGTCTGAGAAAATATCGAACATATTTTCTAGGTTAATTATATTCAGCATGTATTAGACGGGAAATTCAAAACTGTGCTAGACAGGTGTTATAGATTTTTTGGATCAAAAGAATAATGTAGAGTTGTGAAAATAATCATGATCCAACACGTATAACTCACAAACATTGCAACTTCTGATTTGTGTTTATTGCTAGTTTACTTACTTGTGAAAAGTTGTAAAAATTATGGATCAGAAAATGTTAATTTACTTTGATTTGAATTTCATATTTTGACAGGTGAGATGTGGGTTGGAGTCACCTTGACAGTCATAGTGGAATTGGTCCCATCAACAATTCGCACTGCTGCAATCGCCGTTTATTTTTTTATTATTTCTAATATTGGTGGTACCATGCCATTACTGGTGACTCCATTAGCAGATCTTACAAATCTCAAAATAGCACTACTTATATTGTATCCAGGAATGTACGTTACTGGGTGAGTATTGCATACCACTAGAGGGCACTAGTATTGGTGGTACCATGTCATTACTGGGTGAGTATTGCATACCACTAGAGGGTGCTAGTATTGGTGGTACCATGCCGTTACTGGGTGAGTATTGCATACCACTAGAGGGCGCTAGTATTGGTGGTACCATGCCATTACTGGGCGAGTATTGCATACCACTAGAGGGCGCTAGTATTGGTGGTACCATGCCGTTACTGGGCGAGTATTGCATACCACTAGAGGGCGCTAGTATTGGTGGTACCATGCCATTACTGGGCGAGTATTGCATACCACTAGAGGGCGCTAGTATTGGTGGTACCATGCCGTTACTGGGTGAGTATTGCATACCACTAGAGGGCGCTAGTATTGGTGGTACCATGCCATTACTGGGCGAGTATTGCATACCACTAGAGTGAAAATAACAGAAAATGTGAACAAATTTAAGTGTGAAAAAAATTTGGTGATCAAAGGGAATATCATCAAATCTCTTCAGCTGTAACCACATGTACATCTTGAAAAACTCTTTTTCACTGTACTTTTAAATTCATGCAATTTTTTTTTATTACAGTGCATTGCTATATGTTACGACACTTTTTGTTCTGAAACGAGATATCGATAAAGCACACAACATGGATGCTCTGACGTATTCATTATTGAAAGATTCTGAGAAGTCTGATGGGACCAGTGATGTGGAGGATGATACAAAGAAACCATCCTATGGAACAGTCGAAAACTAAGCAACTAATTGAACCTAAGTCTGTAATTTGAAAACAGTTGGCTTATCAGGATTTTGATATTGTTCATATTTTACTGTGTTCAATTATGGCTATAATTCCCTTAAATATTGAAATGTGCTATTATGATATGCTTATAAATGATTATGCATAAACAAATTCTGGTGGTCATGCACTTCAGTTAAAAATCAAAATGTGCATCACCCCTTTTTTTTAGAAAAAATGGAATGAAAAACAAAAGAAAATGATTTTTTTTGTAATAATATTCAGGTTGCTGAATTGTTCAAGTTACAGACATTGAGTTACGGACATTGAGTTACAGACATCAGGTTACAAACATCAAGTTACAATTTGGATGTGATTTCTAAAATATAGGAGCGGCCATTTGTTTAACTCAATGTTTTCGTAAATCGAACAATTCAGCATCTCAAAAAAAATCTAATTGCAAGCACAAATTTAATAACTGTTTTATTTAAAAAGAAAACTGGACGCATCAATCTTGGAAAGAAATTGACCAGAATTTTTATTTTCTTTACACTGGGCCTTTTTGAGAATATGTAATATATTAACTGGATTTGATTTTAATAGTGGATATGATGTTGCACAGATATTCACTGAGTAAAATTCACTAGAATTGTAAAGAAAAACCCATCAAATAATTCATCTTACGGGTACATATAAATACAGAAATCTCAAATTAGTCTCTTATTTTGCTGAAGGTCTGATAGAGTTTTAGAATATTTTGCAGCATGGCAGCTACATTTATATTTATTACCACTTTTAGTAATTTTCTACTTTTTATCACATGCTCAGCTGTACTAAGATTGTATTTAATTATTAAAGCACCAGTTATATTCAATATCATAAAATTTGTAAGCCCCAAATCTTAACACATTGACTGCTGGTTCCGTTATATTGGCTACCCATGGAAGCTTCCAGCAAGCAAACCCTTCAAATAAAAAATAAATTCATATAATTTTCGACCGGTAATTTTAAAAAAAATGGTCAAGGCCTGCAATGAATATCCAGTTAGTCTAAAATTTTCTTTTGACCAACAATGATTTACAATGCCTTGTCGGACACTCAGATAAAATTTCAACATTTGCTGCACAGCATTTTATTAGACTGGCAAAGTCGGGACTTCTTTTTTGTTTTACAAAAAAAAATATAATTAATTGTCAATTTAGCCTTTTTAACGTGATGGTAAAAACTAGCGTGACTGCGAAAGAAATCCCAACTGAGCGCATCTGCAGGTGACCCCCCTTCGTTGGAGTGAAAACCGGAGCGAAATTACTCCGATGATTATGCTAATTAAAAGATGTTGACTAGCATTGACAACGAATCAAAGTGCAGCTGTATACGTCATCTCTTATCTATGTTAATGTACGTGACCTTTCACTTCTGAGGTCCCGGCGATTTTGAAAGAAAACTTATATACAATGTACATTGTACTTTTAAATCAATTTCCAGTAAACATGGATGAAAGTATCGCCGTTGCGCTTAACAAAAGTTAAAGTATCCATCTCTGCGATCGAATCGAATCAATCTTTAAAACATCACGTTTACTTTCACACACCCACTCATGAATAAACAATGACATTATGAATAATTAATATCAGTCAAATGTCCGCAGATGCGTCTAGTCAGGATTTCTTTAGCGGTCAGCTTAGTTTTTGCGCTCGCGCTAAAAGGACTAAAACAACAGTTATTTCTTTTTGTAAAACAAAAAAGAAGTTCTGACTTTGCCAGTAAAAGCTTTTTATGTGCAATATGTGTCCTAAGGTACAAGACATATAAACTGTATTGTTTATTTATTAAAAATTTGAATGTACATTGCACTAATACCTTAATGTAGAACGCTACATAAAAGTCAAAATATTGTCATTTTCTTTATATTTTCTTATTTGATATGTTACAAGGAGGAGGAAAATGAAATACAAATTTGCAGTCACCTTTCTCAGTTCAGAGAAAATCGATTAATGAAATTAGCATGTTTTACCTGTTTTAGGGCATTTTCCTATGGCATCTCAAAATATTGCTCATTGACATGTGGTCAAAAAAAGATATATAGGATTTTCAGATTTCTAGAAGTATTAACAAAAATTGATAATATTTTAGTGGGTTTTTAATGAGGAAATGTTTCCTTCGTGGTCTATGAAAATTGCTGCTAAAATTGTATGCATTTATGCATATTATTTCACTGTTGAACCCAAAAAATTTACATTCTGACTAATACTAAGAAGAATAATTGTAGACAGATTTTGACTCATAATATTGTCACTGCTCTGTGTGCTACAATAGAATCACATGTCAAAAACATGCGAGTAGCATTCTACCTTAAGAGAAAAGATTGTATTTTTATATGCATATTTCAATATTCAGTTTTTCTGAAATTAAAAAAAAAATATAGCGACCCTAGTGTCTGTGCTATTTTCTGCAACTACTTCTCCCCAACTCCATGATCTTAAGACTGAGGAATTATAGAGTATGTGCTTATATATTCCGAGAGTACTTCTACCCAACTTCATGATTCTAAGGTTAGAGAATCCTAAAGGCTGCGATTATATTCCGAGAGTACTTCTACTCAACTCCATGATTCCACTGTCACTCTCCTAGTAGAGTGACTGTGATGATTCGAAGCTTGAGGTATCCTAAAGGCTATGATTATATTCCGAGAGTACTTCTACTCAACTCCATGATTCCACAGTCACTCTCCTAGTAGAGTGACTGTGATGATTCGAAGCTTGGGGAATCCTAAAAGCTATGATTATATTCCGAGAGTACTTTTACTCAACTCCATGATTCCACAGTCACTCTCCTAGTTGAGTGACTGTGATGATTCAAAGGTTGAGGTATCCTAAAGGCTGCGATTATATTCCGAGAGTACTTCTGCTCAGCTCCATGATTCCACTGTCACTCTCCTAGTAGAGTGACTGTGATGATTCGAAGGTTGAGGTATCCTAAAGGCTGCGATTATATTTTGTGAGTACTTCTACTCAACTCCATGATTCCACAGTCACTCTCCTAGTAGAGTGACTGTGATGATTCGAAGGTTTAGGTATCCTAAAGGCTGCGATTATATTCTGTGAGTACTTCTACTCAACTCCATGATTCCACAGTCACTCTCCTAGTAGAGTGACTGTGATGATTCGAAGGTTGAGGTATCCTAAAGGCTGTGATTATATTCCGAGAGTACTTCTACTCAACTCCATGATTCCACAGTCACTCTCCTAGTAGAGTGACTGTGATGATTCAAAGCTTGGGGAATCCTAAAAGCTATGATTATATTCCGAGAGTACTTCTACTCAACTCCATGATTCCACAGTCACTCTCCTAGTAGAGTGACTGATGATTCAAAGCTTGGGGAATCCTAAAGGCTGCGATTATATTCTGTGAGTACTTCTACTCAACTCCATGATTCCACAGTCACTCTCCTAGTAGAGTGACTGTGATGATTCGAAGGTTGAGGTATCCTAAAGGCTATGATTATATTCCGAGAGTACTTCTACTCAACTCCATGATTCCACTGTCACTCTCCTAGTAGAGTGACTGTGATGATTTGAAGGTTGAGGTATCCTAAAGGCTGCGATTATATTTTGTGAGTACTTCTACTCAACTCCATGATTCCACAGTCACTCTCCTAGTAGAGTGACTGTGATGATTCGAAGGTTGAGGTATCCTAAAGGCTATGATTATATTCCGAGAGTACTTCTACTCAACTCCATGATTCCACAGTCACTCTCCTAGTAGAGTGACTGTGATGATTTGAAGGTTGAGGTATCCTAAAGGCTGCGATTATATTCTGTGAGTACTTCTACTCAACTCCATGATTCCACAGTCACTCTCCTAGTAGAGTGACTGTGATGATTCGAAGGTTGAGGTATCCTAAAGGCTATGATTATATTCCGAGAGTACTTCTACTCAACTCCATGATTCCACTGTCACTCTCCTAGTAGAGTGACTGTGATGATTTGAAGGTTGAGGTATCCTAAAGGCTGCGATTATATTTTGTGAGTACTTCTACTCAACTCCATGATTCCACAGTCACTCTCCTAGTAGAGTGACTGTGATGATTCGAAGGTTGAGGTATCCTAAAGGCTGTGATTATATTCCGAGAGTACTTCTACTCAACTCCATGATTCCACAGTCACTCTCCTAGTAGAGTGACTGTGATGATTCGAAGGTTGAGGTATCCTAAAGGCTGCGATTATATTCCGAGAGTACTTCTACTCAACTCCATGATTCCACTGTCACTCTCCTAGTAGAGTGACTGTGATGATTCGAAGCTTGGGGAATCCTAAAAGCTATGATTATATTCCGAGAGTACTTTTACTCAACTCCATGGTTCCACAGTCACTCTCCTAGTTGAGTTACTGTGATGATTCGAAGGTTGAGGTATCCTAAAGGCTGCGATTATATTCCGAGAGTACTTCTACTCAACTCCATGATGCCAAAGTCACTCTCCTAGTAGAGTGACTGTGATGATTCGAAGGTTGAGGTATCCTAAAGGCTGTGATTATATTCTGTGAGTACTTCTACTCAACTCCATGATGCCAAAGTCACTTTCCTAGTAGAGTGACTGTGATGATTCAAAGGTTGAGGTATCCTAAAGGCTGCGATTATATTCCGAGAGTATTTCTACTCAACTCCATGATTCCACAGTCACTCTCCTAGTAGAGTGACTGTGATGATTCAAAGCTTGGGGAATCCTAAAAGCTATGATTATATTCTGTGAGTACTTCTACTCAACTCCATGATTCCACAGTCACTCTCCTAGTAGAGTGACTGTGATGATTCAAAGCTTGGGGAATCCTAAAAGCCATGATTATATTCTGTGAGTACTTCTACTCAACTCCATGATTCCACAGTCACTCTCCTAGTAGAGTGACTGTGATGATTCGAAGGTTGAGGTATCCTAAAGGCTGCGATTATATTCCGAGAGTACTTCTACTCGGCTCCATGATTCCACAGTCACTCTCCTAGTAGAGTGACTGTGATGATTCGAAGGTTGAGGTATCCTAAAGGCTGCGATTATATTCTGTGAGTACTTCTACTCAACTCCATGATGCCAAAGTCACTCTCCTAGTAGAGTGATTGTGATGATTCGAAGGTTGAGGTATCCTAAAGGCTGTGATTATATTCTGTGAGTACTTCTACTCAACTCCATGATTCCACAGTCACTCTCCTAGTAGAGTGACTGTGATGATTCGAAGGTTGAGGAATCCTAAAGGCTATGATTGTATTCTGTGATGGATTTTAATAAAGTAAATAATAATAAAGTGCAATTGACATAACAATATACACGAGATACGCATGTTTACAGTTCGATCAACAGGAAGAAATTTAATGGGGTAGCTCCAGCTAGCCCCACTACTTATCAGTCCCTCAAATTACTTACACTATTTATTTTAGTTAGATATTTGTCTTGGTTAGAAAAAGTACCGGTAGGTTTGAATCTTAGAAGTGAAGTTGCATCTCAGTCGTTCAAGCCCAGTCCCAATTAAAAAAAACTGTGTATTCAATGCAATTATTTTAAACACAATCATGAAAGAGTACCAAACTGGGTTATATTGAGTGATCTTGAAGTGAACAGACATAACTTGAGCAATGATGCCTCATTGCAAATCAAAGTAAATGGCCCTCTTACATTTACAATGCAGTAGAGTTAAGCCCCCAAAGTTAAAAAGTAAGTGTCATGTAAATCATGAAGCCCAACTCTGCAACAAAATGTCCAGTAGGACAGCGTCAGCATAGAGGTTTTGGAACTAATGAGTAATTAGCTAGAGCTCTCAGATCTTCTTGTATCACCCTGTGTGTGTTATCTGCCTGAGTATGCGAAGTTGATAGTCTCTAGACATTATCTGGAAAGTGTGGCACAACTCTCTGGGGACTGCTGTAACCTACTTGACGTGGCAGTAAGTTGATCGAGTACACCTGAATGCCAGTGTTCACTTCAGGAAATACCATAGCATGCGCACTGGGCACAAGGTGCTGCACCCTTCTTGTACTGGGAGACATATTCAACTGTGGGATGAAAATAGACGTTATTATCCCTAAGGAGGTGGTTAGTCCGAACAGTGATCAAGCCAGCATGAAACGCTGCTAAGGTATCAGTAACTTTATGCATCTCCTGCCTGAAGCCAAGGCAACCAGAAACAGTGACTTATAAATGGCAAGTGACTAAGAATTTTGCTGATAGTGGACGCCTACTGAAGAGACTCCAATCATGGAGTTGACCACATACTTGACGAGGATGGGCATTCTTACCTATATTAATTAATATTATTTTATTAATTGTATAATCTCCTCCGGTCCATTACAATCATACAAATTAATTATTGACAAGAATTATATTTATATTACTAAATATGTATGAAAATATAGATGAAGAGGGTGTCAATAGAAAAAAAATAACCACTATGTAATAATGTGATGGGGATATTTATATACATGTACATACAAACTTATTATGGTTATTCTCATTTGATCTTTGACTAAAAAATAAATAAATATAGTTAATGATTTGGCTGTTAGAGGAGCATAATAATTATACTAGAGTGTTCAAATACCTATTACCAATTACCTATATTGCAGCATGGTAAAAAAGTCTACCACCTTGGGCATAGAGTGATAGAATGTGCCTAGTGTTGTAAACACCAAGAACGGTAGTATCCTTAGTGACTAAGGTATAACTGTATGATGCTATATTGGAGGGAGATGATCATGTAGAGCTTACCAGGCCATCTGAAAAACTTCACGTTGATCTGAACGTGAGGATAGCATGTACGCAAGTGGAACAGATCTATCAATGCTGACATTTCGACTGAGAAACTGACAATAGTTCAGTGTAGTGTCCAACCTTGATTTGACCGAGTCCCTCTATCACGAGGGACTGCCAGTGTGATTTGCCCAACACAATACAATCAGTGTCATTTATGTGCAGCCAACATTGAATGGAAATGTGTGGAACGCATACACATCGATGTTGCCTTAGCTGTAAACTATGGTGCAACTGGCTAGTGACTGCTGTATGCATGATTTCTACTTTTTATTGCCAGTTAACATTCTATGATATACCCACCTTCACGTGAAAACCACAGAAAAAATGCTTCTGCTTCATATCAATTCGCTCATTTTTGTAGTCATTTCCTTCTTTCTCCTGCATATGGTGTATACATTTTCCAGCTTGCTCGATATGCCAGAGATTCCAGTGGATATGATGACGTCATAGACGTCCATCTAATAAGTCAAGGTTATTAAAGAGAACATCTTATCCCAACATTCAAGTTAATTAAACGTTGAGCCATATTTAGTCAAGCTAAACAATTTTGAACTGCGTAGTATGCTTACCCGATTTCGTCTTATTGACCATAGTCTCAAAATTGAAATGGGTCGTCATAAAAAAATCCCCTTAAATAACAGGATTTGTGACATGTGTAACAAAGGTCTAATTGAAGATGAAATGCACTTTCTGGTGGAATGCAACAAATATAATGAGTTGCTTACCAAACTGTACAATAAAGCTAAGGATATGATCCCAGCATTTGAAAATAAACCTGCAGAGGAAAAAAAATCATGGAATTGTTACAGAATGAAAACATTATTATACCAGTAGCACAGCTCATAAGTAAAAGCTTTGAAGTCAGGAAGCAGGATCTTAAATAAATAAATAAATAAATAAATTAGTATTTCACCACAGTCCCTCTATCACTAGAGTGACTGTGATTTTACCTAGGCAGTTGAGATCTCCATTTGTTTCAACATACTAGTAATTTGTTCTATGTAAGCGATCCCTTCATGAATTAACTGCTCAGATTGATATACAACAGGTGCTACAGGTAGAGCAGGATATTTACTCATTTGCAAACACATTATATTCTTAGTCTCAAACTTGAAGATTGATCATTTTCTTTCATGTACCACATTGTTTATGATGTCTCGCCAATAACTACCATTATTTGTTTAAATAGTCAAAGTGGGTCTTATTACTTCAATATTATTTCACTCATGGGTTCTCTGGGAATCTGTCAGCCCCGGTGTTGGATCACGTAAGTGTGGTAGCACCAGCTTCAGGCCATTTTGTTAACCGTCAATGTCCAGCATTATAATAATACTATGAATACACGAACCAGTCATTCACTGCCAAGTAAACTTGGTAGAGCTCCATACTGCATCCCAACCACATACTGAACCAAGTTAACTAGAGAATACCCATGATGCTCCGCTTCCTTTTATATTTTGCTATTTTCTTCCTATTATGAACGCTACAATTAATTAAGAAAAACGGCACCCGGAATGCTCTTACGCTAGCATCAAATCGGCTTTATACGGGTGACCGCAGCAATTCCCTTGCATTCTTTGTCCCGCTTTGTTCCGACACGAAGCACAAAAGGAAAGATTCCAAACGACGTTATTTATTATTTTCGTTATTCTAAACAGACTATAGTTATATAGTATGGTATGTTATATAACAGTCCGAGACTATGGGCCGAAGCAGTTCCTTGCAGAGGCCATGTAGTTATTGGACAAAACATGTTAGTATGTCCATGGACGAACGAACTAAAGAACTTACATTTGTATGATTAAAATTATGTTAGTAAAATAGGATATTGGCTTGGAAAAAATAAAACAATTTAAAAGAAAGTTGCGCAAAGTTATGACCATGTTTTCCCGACTAAGGCTAGACTGACAATAACGTTGACAGTGAACGTTAGATAAACACGCAGTGTTTGCGACAGGAAGCTTAACGCCCGTTATGTTAGAATCGTCAACAACAGATAAACATTATGCAAATATCCACGAAACGGCAGTTGTAGTTATATTCGTGTTAGCGTTTAAAACACTAGTTTGAGCAGCGTCTTTCCGAAATTTTGATCTTTTGAAAAAAACTAGGATGAAAATGAAAATGTCCCTTCTCGCTACCTTAAAGCTATGGATTGGTGGAAAATCAAGCAAAATGAAAATGTTCGCATACTGCTGAGCAAGCAACATATGCCATTTTTCCCTGTCTGTCCCGTAACCATATACTGTACTACAAGTTCGAGATCAGTTTACGAAATTTTCCTAATGTTTGGATACCAATAGTTAGTCTCATATTCATATCAGCTGAATTCCAGCAATAACATCGAAATAATTTGTTGAATCAATCACATTTAACGTTCTACGCTACACAAAAAAAAAATCACAGAAGTACTAGTAACTTGCATATCATCTGATGCCGAGGACGTCCGAGACCTACCTCGGGAAAACTAGATACATGTAAAATTGTGTTTATTTTCGTAATAATGTAAATTAAATAAATAAATTTGTATTTTTAGACACAAAATATCAAATGTATTATAAAAATGTTATTTGGAATTTGCTTTATCTGTGAAGTGTAAAAATTATTTTTTTACTGTGAATGAAACGTTCATTTTATTCCTGTAAAAATGTAAAATGTCTTTTTTATTTCCTGTAACCTGTACCAGCTATCCACCCTTGCCCCCTTCTATACAGGTCTATTTGATGGACTCACATAGTTAAACTCAAATTGTATTCTTATTTTCGGGGGGGGGCTAAAAACTAACCCAAATCGGAATTTGGTCGTGTTCAGTTTTGACTTCCAGTGAAGTGTCAGCGTGTCGGAGAATAATAAGCTGGTCGAAATCTACATACTTCATTTACATAACACAATGCTCGAACACCGTCGACATTGTCGTCACGTTTAAAGACGTCGACTGAACAAATTAATCTGCTGTTGCTCTAACACGTATCTCCTAAGCTTTTCGAACGTGGCTTATAAATAACCACCATGGACAACAACACTGTTATTCGTACGCACCTCATGTTTGTAGTTGCGTCACGGTGAAGTGCCAACATTCCTGATTACGTTGATTTATTTTGCGAAAGGTGGAAGCATTTGGCTCAAAGGATTAAATGCACAATGCCCCCTTCATTAAAAACTATATAGATATTTTAAATGCTCAGGGCCTGGCGGTCATTGAACCCTCGTACCCGAGCCGCTGACATCCGGGTAATTAGTGACAATGCACTGGCGTGTTCATCATATGTAGATTTAGGTGGTCGAGTTCAACCTGTCAATGTTGGAGAAAATGAAGCGACCTTGTTTTTAATAACAGGTAATATTATCAAATGGTGAAAAAATAAGCAGACTAAACAATGCTATGGCAATTCATATATCTTTCATCCGTACTGGGAAATTGTCAAGTTTTATTCAGTCCTGACCCCCCCCCCCAGTAAGATTTCTCAGATTATCCGTATATAATGCCTAGGTAGTAGCTGAATTACTAACTGTTTCATATGTTTTATCGTATCGTTGTTGGTTTATGTAACAAGGATGGGAGAGAGTTTGCAATATGGATACTAGTATTTAAAATTTATCGAGTTCTGAGCTTGAGACAGTTACGATTCTTTTCAACTTCAGTTACGTAAAGTATTGTACTTTGGATTAATACAGTCAGCTATGGATTATTTTAAATGTTCTTTTTGATACACCAACTAACTCTCTGTTTAGTTCAATGAATGTTCTCTCAGTTAGACAGCGTATTTATTATTTCACTGCTATCATTGTTTTCAAATGTCTCAATAGTACTGCTCCACTGTATCTATGCAACAAATTTACTCAGATGAATCAAGTACATCAATATCAAACTCGTGGTGCTGCACATCAGGATCTGCTTGTACCCAAATTTCGTTCAGGGAGTGGACACAAAACGTTTAGTATGCGTGGTGTAAGAACGGGAAACACTCTACCTGACAATATTAAGCAATGTACCAGTTTACCAATGTTTAAGCGTCTTTTAGTTATTTTCATTAAGGGGAATGTTGATAGATAGTTTGTCTTATAATACCTGTGTATTTACGTGTAGATCAGTTTTATGTAATTATTCACATTTTTCTTTGATGTACATAGGTTATCATTAAATGTGTAAATAAATTAAAATAAATAAATAAAATAACTGGACTCGTTTTAGGTGGCGTCAATAGGGGGAAACACAAGATAAGTTAATCAGAAAGAAATTACTGTTACGTATTTAAGTCATTTACACATGAACACATGCGAAGGTGAAAATTAACATGCCGTTCTAGTTTGAATGTTAGTTTAGCTAACATGTAATTATAATATAGCGAATTATTATTCTACCAACTCATGGGAACAAATGTGTATAAAATGCACGAAAACCCTCTAACGCATTTCAAAATTGCTTTGACATACACCAGTTAGCCAGTAACAGGTGCGTACACAATAAATGAGTTGCTTCGTTTTCGACCAATACAATGAAACCACGTGGACTTGGACCGAAAAGAGAGTGACATTTTACGACTTGCACCGGATTTGTTCGACAATCAAGCGCGAATGACACTAAAGCGGACACATCCAGGGACCTTACGAGGTCGATGAACTCTCTATTCAATTACACCACTAATGTCAGTCTTTGTCACGTGTGTGCACTAAAAGTGTAAGGAAATGTATTTATGCTGACGTTAAATCACTTTCACGCGCAATAATAACTGTAAAATAATATTGTTAGATAAATACGTTTATACCACTTTTGGTCACGTGCATCATTGTTCTCGCCAACGATTTATTCTTGCAAACAGGGTGAATTTATATGCAAATTGTAAAAAGCAACGCATTCGCAAATATGCAAAGTGTAAACGGTCACACTTTCATTCATATGCAAAGTGTAAATGCTACACTTTGTATCAAAAGTGTAGCGTTTACAATTAACATATCAATAAAAGTGTAACCGTTTACAATTTGCATATCAATCAAAGCGTTACCGTTTACAATTTGCATTACAAATTAAACAAAGTATATGCATTTAATCACACAAATCACAATGAGGGTGCAAATCGCACTAATTTAATTATACTTTCTATGGAAAAAAAGTACTACAACACTACAATTCAATATTGACACATTTGTTTCCGTCCTGGATCTTAATTTTAATTTGTTTAGAACAACAATCATTTGAACGACACATTTCTCTGAATTCTGCATGTAATGTTGCAGTCACTGGTTCAGGCGGTGGCTGTTCATATCTTTCAATCTTAGGCTTGTGTACGGAATCGGAATCGTCAATTACGATGGCTGAAGTACTTGCTTTCGGTAGTTGAGGTTGGAAAGCATCAGATACGATTTTCTGAAGAGAGTTACTTGTTCGTTTATATGTTCTCAACCCATCATCCGATATGTGACCAGTGCGTTCTTTGATTAGTTGCTCATCAAAGCCTTTTTCATACAACGAAGTCGCCGCAGTAACCTAAAAGTATGAAAAGAATGATTTGAGAAGTAAATATACCGACATTTATTTGCATCGCGTTTGAAATACGTTTTCACAATGTACAATATTTGTTTTCAATCGGCGAAATTCAAACACTTTTGAACCCATCCCAAGATCCCACTCACCCCAGAATCACTTGAGACAAACTTGCCTTACCCGAGTGTCCAGTATGATACCCATCTATTCCAGCCAGATCACACATTCTTTTTGGATATTGTCGTAAAGTATTTACTCCAATCTTCTGTTTAGAAAATTTGAGCCCTCCGCTGGACGTCAGTGGACGTCGGTAGAAGGGACCTTTCGGTGGAATACATTGCAAATAACGTTTCAATAACTGAACAACACAACGCGTGTTGGAAGGATCGCCGTATTGGCGCACATATTTATACGGGATTTTCCGCGAGTAATACAGTCCTCGATTATTTTTACACGGTCTACCATTAAATTCAATATAGTCAGCTTGATTGTCTGATCCTTGTACGAACTGTTCGGCTGTAAGGTTACTATGTTCGTTGACTGCTCGGAGAGCGAACACTTTACACAAATTTGTAGCAGACTATGGAAAAAACCTTATCCCACAATTTATTTTCATCATCATCTGTGTATGGTTCAGCTTGACGTTTAATAACACCTATTCCCCGTCTGTCTATACTCTTCATTACACCGTCCAGGGTGTGATGGAATTCCATAAATTCCCGAGCATGTGTATCCATAAAGCACAAGTCAACTCTTTTGCATTCGTCACGTAAATATCTCTGAATTGCGCTACAAAGCACACGCAGGCTATTAGATGGATATTCTGTTCCGTCTTGTCGACGAGCCTCGACAACAAAGCGACACAACCAAAATGAAAGTTCACGTACACCAAGTTCGCTGCATAATCTGGGAACAAATGTGAACACGTTCATTTCATTTCGTTCATTTCTGGCTCGGCCCCATTCATCTAACACAGACACTCCACAGTTAGTACATCTACGCATGTTTTTTGGCACTCGCGAATTCTGAATGGCAGCTATCTGTTCATTGTCTACAGGTAAACCGAAACGTTGACGTTCTTGTTGTTTTGTTAACTTAAAATCTTCTTTTTCGTCGTATTGAGAGCAAAATCTCTCAATGTCATCGTTGTACTCCGAATCGGAGATGTCACTGTATTCGACCATCACTGAGCGTTGCCTGCATTCGAAATGACAAGACCATGTTTTGACACGTGGAAAATTCAAATGTATTCAAAATATTGACGAATGAGTGGAGTTTATTTGAAAAGACCATTCAGCAAATAAGGCTTATTGGTCATATCAATCGTATTCGATGAACGCAGATGAGCTTTACTAATTTGAATCTCAAAGAGCATTGTCATGCAAATTTGAAGTGGCACAACCTCACGCACAACCGAAACAGTCACTAAAAATCTCTTGCAATTTAGTCGTTTTATGCATGGGGATGCGTGGTATAAGCCGTTAATCGCAACTCGTTGTCGTGCGTTTACAACTATTTTATAGTTATAAACGCACTCCAACTCGTGCGATTAACTATACAAAATATTGTATTCGACAATGTGGTAGGCACCCAGATTGAAAGGAACTGTTTGTATATAGGTCAGCGTTGGTCGGCGTTACGTAACCTGCATCTTTGGAACATGCGTGTGTTTTTCGTACATGTATTTAGAAACTTGGCTGCAAAATGCGGTATTTGTTTGGTATATTGCGTGATTGAAGATGCATAATTCAAGACGGTATGATGGTAAGCTGAGAAAACATAATGAGCACTGCAGTGTAGTAAGTTATCATATATGCTAGCTCGAAAATAAACGCTCTGGTAATGAGCTGAATTTATTTCATAGTTCGTCTTTATTAGCTGATTCATGATGTCAAAGGAGAACTGTGCTCGTGTTTAAAAAATGAGGAGGTGAGAATCCCAAACAATCATACGTTTTCATATGGATGATATTGCTGAGTGTGATAAGGGGTGAACTGAACATGGAATCCAATTTACACATGTACATTTCACCATGGAGCTAAAAAAAGAAGGAGACTGGACTGGTTTTAATCCTACTTGAGTCTTTTGTTTTCAACTGATTATTCTTTTGTGTTTACGTGCCTTTCATGTCGATGTCTTCTGCCGGCTGCCGTCACACTGATTATTCAGCCGTCATCGTCTTCCTAAGGTGTGACGATCATTTTTGTTCTGCGCAGTTGACGTCAAAGGTCGGTGAACATGCGCGTAGCGGTAATTATGAAAGAGTGTCGTCAGTTCTACAGGTCTGCGTTTGGGTCATTGAAATCGGACGGGTTTTCAGCAAGTTATTACAATGTATGTGGTTCTCGTAATGTCGAAAACATTGCTCACAAGAAATTGATTTTAAAATAAAATATTTGGTCGCAGACGAGAAAATTACCACCGATATATAGTGTTTTCCATGTACTTTCCAACAAGCTTGAATTGAAGTTCGAGCTCCCATAGCCAAATTCACAATCACGTTTTTCATTTCTGTTCATCTGTCCTACTTCCTGTGTGGGCCCTCATAGACAACACGTGCTTTGGATAAACGACGCGTTAAATTTGAGCTCCGGTAAATTCTATTTTTTTCGTAAAATCTTTTCCCGCGGACGCCGAAATTTAGTTAAATAGTAAGCTGACCTCTTCTACGTCATGCTAGGGTAGGTGCCAATAACGGCATATCATGGCCAAATCGGCAATCGCCGATTGAATTTGACATGCGTTGCGTTGCTTTGATTTGTGTTGATAGCTCATATTAAGGGATAGGGGATAGTTATATTGTGGCGGGTTGGAAGTTAACGATACTTTGTTCCCCACTACATTGATTCCATCACAATTACTTGTGTATTACACATCACCAATTTAGAAGTTACTGTGTAATTCTGGCCATGTTTTTTTCCTACTTGAGTCGTTATAAATTTTTTTTCGTCCCTCACCCTGCTTTGTAAAAACGACCGAACTCATCCGAGAACGTCTGATCATGACTAATTAAATATTCACGTCCAGTAATTCCCTCATAAACCCGTCAAGTATTATCTGTTGACCAAATAGTCGGCAGAAGTCATGGTAATAATAGCATCAAAGGGAGTTCACTCTCCTTCTTTTTTTAGCTCCATGATTTCACCAACGACATGTGGGAGTTTATACAAGTAATAATGTATTTAAAGTACATTTAGGCCATTGGCTTCAAGTGGGAGTTCAAATAGTGTCCATGGTGGGAGGCACGTATTGAGTATGTCAGAATGCATGTTTTTCGTCGTTTTTTTTAATGGAGAACAATCCAGTTTTTGCATTCTAACGCAAATAGTGCATTTTTGTATTTGAACAAAAAAGACAATCAGGAAACTCGGGAATATTTATTCAGCGCTGTTGGAACTCGATGACATGTACAAGTTCAATAAACTATTGATGCTTTGATTTGGTAATTTGAATACCATCAAAATGCTTAATATCGATTCAGACATGTCAGTGTATAGAAATTGACGACCTTGTCTGAGCTGGTGCTAACATTCCCACGCACTTTCAAATAACTGCCTTTCGAGAGACGTATTGTGACTTTGTCTTTAGTTTTCTGTTAATGTCAATTGTTCATTAGCATCACTATAACGAATACACTTAGCAAGAAACCTATTCAGAGTTTTTTTTTGTTAATTTGCGAACACTTTTTAGAAAATATGAAAATACACATATATAAACGGTTCTTCTTTCTTCAAGGATGTGAGATTAGTTGAATTCATGCTAATGAATTGTATGTAATCGACGACTCCATTTCAACTCAGTTAGCCACCCCTCCTATTTTGTTAAACTTGGAATAGTCCATCGTCAAGTAAAACTATAAAAACCGTACCAATCTTTACGTTAAATTTGTCCGGCAAAATGTCTCGCCTACTGGTCCTGTTTGTGCTGGTGTGTGCTCTCTTTGTAGTGGAGTGTACTTTTGCGAAAAAAGATGCTCTGACTGCCAAGGTAAGAACGATTCGCTTGTTAATTCGGCATATTAGAGTTCTTTGAATTTGTATTCAAATGCTGATTATTTATTCGACATACACTTCATTCTCAAATAACCCACATTATTAATCATAGTAAGTGACCTTGGTCTTGAAAATCTGCTTGAAATTTGCTTCTGTGCGCAGATTTAAATTTGCTCTTGAATGATAAATGCTTTCTGCGTGCTACTGCTAGTAGATGCGTTCAATATCGTATCACATATCTTTAAACTTTCAAGTTGAAAAAAAAGTTGAGACATCGACGCAAAGTTTAACGTTGATTTCTCTGAAGAAATGAATATAACCATAACTATTACTTTTTCCTAGAAGCAAACGGCTTTTCGTGGTTATAATGACATTTTCACTTATCTTACAGTTAATGGCAGCTCGAAAACACGTCGCCAACGCCAAACAGGTGAAAGAACTCCACGAAGCTGCCAGACAGCGAGCTCTGCCGAAAAGTGGGAGTAAGTTTGATCTGAAAAAAAGCGGTGGTAACGAAGTAGAGGCAGCGCAGCACATGTCACAAGGAGAGAAAATAGCGGGGAATATACTGAACAACGCAGGAAAGCGAGGCATTGATGTGTTCAGCAAAGGAAAAAGCAGCAAGAAGTCATACGAAGAGGTGTTCTACATGGGGGAGTTCGTCGAGCAAGCCTTTGAAGGATTCGCCATGGCGCCGTGTAGCGTGGGACTATGGCTTTCGCTGATATATACGATGATATGGAAATAGAATCGATCAACTGGGATGAAGTCACGGAAGACGATGTCGACGTGCACACACTGGCTTTCATCAAGTGGTGGACTGAGAACAAATGTACAGAGTTCTTCGAAGCTGGTGAGACATTCGCACGCTTCGTTTGGTCCATCTTCTGGGACGACTTAGCCGAAACTCCATGCGGCCAAAATCTGCCAACGGACCCCGACGGTACCATCGACTGGACCCTTGCTTTCAATAGGATAGACAGCATGAATCCACAGGAGTGGGAGAATATCCCCGAGCCGACCAACGAATGCGAGGTTTTCGAATTGATTGGAGAAGTCTTCATGGATTTCTTCTTCATGGAGTTCTTTGACACATTACCAGACCAATTCCTAGAAGACATGTTCAATGATTTCGGGGTCAATGACCTTATCGATCCTTACTTTGGCTACGGCTACTTCGAATCATCGGCTTCTGATTTCAATCTGGGCGCTGGCCATCATGAGGACGATGGACACGACCACTCTAAGCCCAAACCAGGCGAAAACACACGCAAACTTAAGGAATTTCTTCAGCGCAGTAAAAGCAAATAATTAACTCAGAAATAACTGTTATATCTCCAAAAATAGAGAAATTTTGATTTTGAAATATGGTATATGTCGTTCAATGTATAATGTCACATGTTACTGACCACCGTTCGAGCGCCACCATAGGTCGGATTTCAACATATTTTTGTTTTTATTTTTACAAAATAAATGTGTCTACATCTACTCCCATTGTCACGTGGTTATTTTTTAATTCTCTTCCCGCCATCCAATCACAATCCACCTTTGTGTGATCAGACCTAGTACATATCACGGTAACTCTACCCCTCCAAAAAAAACTCAGTCTGGAAAATTCCTCTCATGCCAACTTGAAACCATCGGCCGGTGATGGGGTAATATAGAACTTCTGATTGTCCCAGTATAATGGCCTTTTTTTTTCTTTCACCGAGAGCGTTATTTCACTTTTTACGACTTCTACACTGACACCCGGCGTCCTTTGCGCGGATCGATCTCTGATCACATGCGCAATGGACGCCGGAAACTAACGATCCCAGCAATCATTCACATCACGGGCATTCACATATTCCTTTGGTAACGAGGCGATACTGTGGCGAGATAGTTGAAATAAAGCCAGGTCAGGTCGTCGTTATTGTTTTGTTCTGTAATCGTCCGCCAATAAATATTAGTGTCGGTTATTGAAAAAATTACCTTATTCTTGACGAACGACATTGTCACTGTGACCGGCATTGTTTTCAACCTCCTATCGGGTTCGTCATTTCTACGTCACGTGATCATATTGTCGTTAGAGGGCGCGAGTTGCAGGACGATGTACAATAATACTGAATACCAACGACCAAATCATACAAAATATAAACAAGAAATTAGGTCACCAATACGAAATGTCGTGAAAAGTGGCGAAATTTGATATTTTTACTCTTGTTTTCTATTTTCCTTCTCTTCATGATATGCATCCTCTCGAGACTGTTAAAACTCTTGGTATATGACAGCGACCTCTAGAGGCGGGAACCAAGCTAGTATAATTTTACAATGAACAGATGTATGGTGTCGTACTCATGTCAAAATCAAAACATTACATTCTCACATTAAATATTACGTCATCCATTCAAATCATTCAATGTTTGTATTACAAAAATAAAATAATAATAATAATAATAATAATAATATAACAACAGTATAACACATGAATAAAATAATTCAATTTACGCCATACAGCTAAGTAGCTGCGCTGTTTGCTGGTTCTCAAATCAGTCTGAATAGATCTTCACGGTTTTTTTACCCCGGGTTTTCTACCCGCTCTCGGGAT
Organism: Saccoglossus kowalevskii; assembly: GCF_978046115.1. Taxonomy (NCBI): domain Eukaryota; kingdom Metazoa; phylum Hemichordata; class Enteropneusta; family Harrimaniidae; genus Saccoglossus; species Saccoglossus kowalevskii. The sequence goes on from NC_140657.1 coordinate 11,316,405, forward strand.
ATTGAATATTGAGTCGCATAAGGCGAAGTTCTGAATTTGCCAAGAGCCACCGTGAAGATAGGCTGGTATAAACAGGTCACACACTGTTATTTTGAATAGAGCGTTAGACTTCCAGTGCATCAGTTTTCTACCTACCGTAGTGCACCACCGCTCTATTTCGGCCCTGGCGGTTATTGGACTCTTTCTGAACTAAACAAAATTGTTTGCATTTTCAGTGCATGGAATTCTGAACAGTCACTCAGTGTTAGACTTAATGTTTCAATGCATGAATCATTTCTTTAGCGCCCACTTTGTTTTGACCGCGGGGTTTTGTCGCTATGTATTCAGTCATTAGCCCGTGGAATGTAAGCACTTAGTGAAAACATAGACCTTCTAAGGTCTATGGTGAAAATTACCTTTGAACGTTGGTTAAAATGTGTTTCCGCCCTTTCTATTCAGTCGAAACTTTATAATAATATTTTATTACGTTCTATACGAATTATTCCCAAAACATGTAAAAGAAGACCCCAGCAATGAGGCCTGCCGGGGTAGTCCGCGGTCAAAAATAACGACGTTCGAGGCCGAACAGCAACTCGACGCGACCCGAGTTTCCGATTATATATCGGTTCAGTTCGTATTTGACACATTTTCTTGTAAAATATATTGCGAAGATATGAGACATAAATGAAAACGACATACATCAAGATTCCTATCGCTAAGAAGAACGACTTTTTTCAGAGGGTTCGTGACGAACTTTGCGGCTGTCCATAATCACTCGACAGCCTGAGTAAAGCCACCCTGATACTTGCACGACTTTTGGCCACGATTTTGTCGTGGCAAGTCGTGCCATTTTGGGACACGAACAGGAAGGCTCCCGCACTGTTCACGACTAGTTCACGACGAGTTGACGACGAACTTCCCGCATTGGCACGACGAGTTTGTGCAATTCGGACGTTAGCTGTTCGTGAACTGTTCGTGGCAGTTCGCGACTGTCGTGGCCTGGCGCCCCCTGCCACGCACTGGCACGCATCCTCCGGCATCGTCCCGACGAGTTGACGAACAGTTTGCGCATAGTTCACGACCCGGTCGCGACCAAAATTTTGAACATTTCAAAATTCTCGTCCCGACATGGCACGCAGTCACGACGGGTTTACGCACACTTCACGCCAGTTTACGACCAGTTTGCGCATTGGCACGACTCGAGTCGTGCCAATGCGTGCCACAGAATCGTGCAAGTGTCAGGGTGGCTTAACACTGCGATTTTCAGTTTCAAACATGTTCAAAATTTGACACAACTTATGTGCTATGATGATATGGCGTATTTGTGTGATATCTAGCGCTATTTGTTTTTTTTCATTTTCAGGCTACAGACTGCTATGTATATCGCCGGGCACATGAAAACAAATTCTCAAATTTGTACATTATTTTCAGTTGATTGGACAATCGATGAGCGAGCACTGAGCGGCATAGTGTTTTCCAGTCATGTCACGATGCATACGCCACAGTACTCTCTGCACACACAAAAACAGATTACAGATAATGCACGCCAAGTTTTGCATTCCAATTCAACGTACGGTTATCAAACCATCCCTTTTGAAAATTCTCCCGTATGTTCTAACTTCATGTAAACAAACAATGTATTTTACACGTGTTGCACACGTCGCTATGAGTCCCACATCGAACAGGACGCGGCCAGGACCACCGACCCTTTTGGGATAAAACCATCGATGGTGTAGACTTCCATGTTAAAACGAACTGGGTGTCCGAATGCATGTATTTAGAATGTTATGCTAAGATTGCTCAAGTTACTGATGTGTGTTTTATTTACATTGCCCGTATAGAGTGTATCTACGTCAAGTTTTACTTTCCCCCAGAGAGTCTCATATATTAACTCTGTAATCCACGTTTATCTTAAATAGGTCCGTGATCCTATTTCTGTCCACATTGTCCTGTATTTATCGGCATTAGTATGGAAAGCCATGACTGTCTTATCCTACACATTTACATCACATTATAGGCATTTACCACAACGTGATAGGCATTTACCACAACGTGATAGGCATTCGCCACAACGTGATAGGCATTTACCACAACGTGATAGGCATTTACCACAACGTGATAGGCATTCGCCACAACGTGATATGCATTTACCACAACGTGATAGGCATTTACCACAACGTGATAGGCATTTACCACAACGTGGTAGGCATTTACCACAACGTGATAGGCATTTACCACAACGTGATAGGCATTTACCACAACGTGATAGGCATTTACCACAACGTGATAGGCATTTACCACAACGTGATAGGCATTTACCACAACGTGGTAGGCATTTACCACAACGTGATAGGCATTCGCCACAACGTGATAGGCATTTACCACAACGTGATAGACATTCGCCACAACGTGATAGGCATTTACCACAACGTGATAGGCATTCGCCACAACGTGATAGGCATTCATCACAACGTGATAGGCATTTACCACAACGTGATAGGCATTCATCACAACGTGATAGGCATTCATCACAACGTGATAGGCATTTACCACAACGTGATAGGCATTCATCACAACGTGATAGGCATTTACCACAACATGATAGGCATTTACCACAACGTGATAGGCATTTACCACAACATGATAGGCATTTACCACAACATGATAGGCATTTACCACAACATGATAGGCATTTACCACAACGTGATAGGCATTTACCACAACGTGGTAGGCATTTACCACAGTCAGCTGGCATCGGTGTCGCTGGGTACGGGTGTATATGATAAAGGGAAGTTGTGCAACCAAATTTGCCGAGTTCGCAGTTTTCCGCCAATAAAAAAATAACTAAGGCAAAAACTCACGGTTTTTTAGCATTTTTGTAATAAAGACATTATTCTCTATCAATAATCCGCCCAAAATAGGAACATTTCTACTAATTCTTGTGTTTGTCCGACGTTTTTCGAAAAACCTGCGATAAGGCTGCGAAAGTAGAACATTCCGGACGGGGTGAAACGGAAGAGCATCGCTAGGCGATGGACGCGGGGCTTTTTGGCAACGACCGCAAACGTATCCGTGTCCAGCCATTGGTTGGCCACGTAGAGGTCAAAATACGCGTTCTATTTTTACGCGTTAAGTTTGGCTCTTCCGTTTCACCCCCTTCAATACATATGTTCACTGATCTGATTTAAATGGCTGATAGAAGTAGCATCCATTCTTTTTGAACAATTCAAAACCAAAAATTCACCATTTCTCATACGTGTAGAAGCTACATGTCCTATTTTGTGCTATTCAGCTCTGCTGTTGACCTTGTCGAGCGGAGCTTATCATTCGAGTGATTATCCGGTGTCGTTGATCATGTCAACTTTTTAAATTTTCAACTTCTTCTTGAAAACTACAATTCTTATTACTTTGATACTTGGTGCATATGTGTTTTCTTAAGACTCATTCAAATATAAACATGTTTAATATTCCATTGTTTATGCAAATTCATAGATTTTATTTTGAATAAATTGTCAATATATACATGCAAGTTAATATTGAAGGCTCTCTTTGTGAATATGCGATTTACCGGGGGGGGGTAGTTCACTTTTAAATTGTTGATGCACATACAGTAAGTACCATGTCTGTGTCATACTGGAGGTTACAGAATATAAAAGTAGCAATCATGAATAACGTAAAAATTCAAGTGCATTTCAAATGTATTTTTTTGTGTGTTTGAATTGGACTTTGTCATTGAGCTCACCATTGTGGGTGGATTCAGACTAAGATTGAAATAAATGTATTAAAAATGCATTTACAATGCATTGAAAAACTTCCACTCATAGTCAGTGAGTGCTATTTCGTTAGAGATTGAAAAAAACATGTTTAAAACACCTTTTTTCCCCCCAACGCATTTTTACAAAAAATATTGTGTTCAAATAAACTCATTTCAAATGTGTTTAAAAGGCATTTTGAGATTTAAATGTATTCTAAACGCATTTTCAACATGTTTAAAATGTGTTTTCTCTCTTCTGATTCGGTAAGGGAATGCCTATCACGTTGTGGTAAATGCCTATCACGTTGTGGCAAATGCCTATCACGTTGTGGTAAATGCCTATCACGTTGTGGTAAATGCCTATCACGTTGTGGCGAATGCCTATCACGTTGTGGTAAATGCCTATCACGTTGTGGCAAATGCCTATCACGTTGTGGCGAATGCCTATCACGTTGTGGTAAATGCCTATCACGTTGTGGTAAATGCCTATCACGTTGTGGTAAATGTCTATCACCTTGTTGTAAATGCCTACCACGTTGTGGTAAATGCCTATCACGTTGTGGTAAATGCCTATCACGTTGTGGTAAATGCTTATCACGTTGTGGTAAATGCCTATCACGTTGTGGTAAATGCCTATCACGTTGGGGCAAATGCCTATCACGTTGTGGTAAATGCCTATCACGTTGTGGTAAATGCCTACCACGTTGTGGTAAATGCCTATCACGTTGTGGCGAATGCCTATCACGTTGTGGTAAATGCCTACCACGTTGTGGCAAATGCCTATCACGTTGTGGTGAATGCCTTTCACGTTGTGGTAAATGCTTTTCGCGTTGTGGCGAATGCCTATCACGTTGTGGCGAATGCCTACCACGTTGTGGCAAATGCCTATCACGTTGTGGTAAATGCCTATCACGTTGGGGTAAATGCCTACCACGTTGTGGCAAATGCCTATCACGTTGTGGTAAATGCCTATCACGTTGTGGTAAATGCTTTTCGCGTTGTGGCGAATGCCTATCACGTTGTGGCGAATGCCTACCACGTTTGGCAAATGCCTATCACGTTGTGGTAAATGCCTATCACGTTGTGGCAAATGCCTATCACGTTGTGGCGAATGCCTATCACGTTGTGGTAAATGCCTATCACGTTGTGGTAAATGCCTATCACGTTGTGGTAAATGTCTATCACCTTGTTGTAAATGCCTACCACGTTGTGGTAAATGCCTATCACGTTGTGGTAAATGCCTATCACGTTGTGGTAAATGCTTATCACGTTGTGGTAAATGCCTATCACGTTGTGGTAAATGCCTATCACGTTGGGGCAAATGCCTATCACGTTGTGGTAAATGCCTATCACGTTGTGGTAAATGCCTACCACGTTGTGGTAAATGCCTATCACGTTGTGGCGAATGCCTATCACGTTGTGGTAAATGCCTACCACGTTGTGGCAAATGCCTATCACGTTGTGGTAAATGCCTATCACGTTGGGGTAAATGCCTACCACGTTGTGGCAAATGCCTATCACGTTGTGGTAAATGCCTATCACGTTGTGGTAAATGCTTTTCGCGTTGTGGCGAATGCCTATCACGTTGTGGCGAATGCCTATCATGTACTGGTGAATGCCTATCACGTGGTAAATGCATATCACGTTGTGGTAAATGCCTATCACGTTGTGGTAAATGCCTATCAAGTTGTGGTAAATGCCTACCACGTTGTGGTAAATGCCTATCACGTTGTGGTAAATGCTTATCACGTTGTGGCGAATGCCTATCACGTTGTGGTAAATGCCTACCACGTTTGGCAAATGCCTATCACGTTGTGGTAAATGCCTTTCGCGTTGTGGCGAATGCCTATCACGTTGTGGCGAATGCCTATCATGTACTGGTAAATACCTATCACGTGGCAAATGCCTATCACCTTGTGGTAAATGCCTATCACGTTGTGGCGAATGCCTATCACGTTGTGGTAAATGCCTATCACGTTGTGATAAATGCCTATTACGTTGTGGCGAATGCCTATCATGTAATGGTGAATGCCTATTATGTAATGGTGAATGCCTATCATGTAATGGTGAATGCCTATCATGTAATGTAAATGAGTAGGATAAGACAGTCATGGCTTTCCATACATTAGCTCATCGAACCAAGCTTATTACGTCTGACGTACGTGCACACAGAGAAAACACTGCATGACCACCACAATATCTGCGACTTGTTTGGTTTTCCCACAAACTTGAATCACACTCACTTCAAAGGGTGTACCTTTCTGAGTAGTCTTCTGTGTACTGTGTTCACAGAGCGTGACATTACAGACGACCCATCTGTCATAGTATCTGTCAAATACCAGACTGGACTTGGAAGAGGTCATGTCGTACTATATCACAGGGGCACGTAACACACTTAATATTATCACGATTCTGTGACGTCATAATGGCACTTAACCCGTTTCCCAGTTAAATAGACCAAAAAACAGCTTGGTACCTACACTGGTATCTCAATTAAAGGGCGGTGGTTTTCGCGCATTGCGTTAAAATTTCGTGTAAAAAAATAATATTGTACACGTATTGTACACTTCGTATGCCATGTTGAACACGGCTTACGCCCTTTACAAATTCTAAATGGCATTTTAAAACAACATTTTGACTTTAAGTTGATTCGGATTGACAACTTATATGCCATTGTATAGTATAGTGGGATATTCATATTTTTGTTTGTTTATATATTTATATGTTTGTTTGCTTGTTTTTTTTGTTTTCTTGATGTGAAAGCTAGTGCAACAGGTGGTCGCGTTTGAGGGCGCGGTTCATGAGTATGCGAGAGAACACACATTCACTTTCAAATTCCGTGACAACTGCTGTATTGTGATTTTTGGACATCGGAATGTGTAGTTAATACATACAGTACCGTTCTGTGAGGTACACCACTATGGACACGCAGGATGATTTTCTGGGATGACTTGTTCTGCAGGATACACGCGCTGAAAGAGACTAAAAACACGGACAAACAGCTCAACTCCGCTATGTATGACGTACGTACAGTAGTAATCTGCCGGACCGTGACCGACAGGTTCTAAACGCGTTTTGCAAATGCCCCGATGTTTGAATGTGAATTTTCTTGTCGATTATTGTGTGTTTTTGATATGTTATATGTGTTTGCCCCCCCCCCTCCCGCATCGCGACAACAACCTCCATCAACATCCAAACACAGTCCCTCTATCCTATATAGAGGGACTGTGATCCAAACAAAGGCTATTGACGCTCAAGTGACATGTGACGTCATTATAATGCCGTAATCAAGACATTGTCAACATTTGGACTAACGTCACTTTTAAGTGATAAGGGGCCGACCAATAGAACTCGGTGGTGGATTTGGAAACAAATCTGCACCGAAAAAATTTGGAAACAAGATTGTACAGGAATTTCCTATATTTTTTTTACAAAAAATACAGAGAAACTCCATATTTATATAAAACACACACACGCGCGCGCGCAAAAAAGCAAAAACCAAAACAAAAGAAACAACAACAAAACAGCAAAATTATGCTGAACAAAAAAAAATCTAGCTCGAAACTAAGTAAAGGGGAAAATGTGCGCAGTTTTTCTACCATCCTCTTCTGAGAATTGCTAATAATCACCCCCTAATAATGACATTATGAGCTATATCGACATTTCTTATTCACAACGCGTCGGTCCTGGAGTACTAATTGTCAGAAACTTGTCTCAATTTGCTGTTATTGTTCATTAGAGATGAAAAAATCGTAAAATTTGGAGAAATCATAAATGTGTGTGCACTTTCAATGGTGACAGTTTGTCGGAACATGGACTCTCTCTTTCACAATAAGAGTTGGTGTGTACCGGGAGCTAATTTTGATTGGTTTGTATTCACAGTCGCCGTGAACTGGGTTCATATGCTGAGTGTTCATTGCCACTATTTTAACAAAGCAGAAAGGCTATCGAGTCTAAATAGGTACCTGCCTATTACTGATTGTTTGAGCAGCCTCGCTGACTCATTCTTATGAATCGTTTCACAAACAACGAACACAGAGAATCCAAATAATTTGAATTTGACCTTGAAACTACAGGTGTAGGTTATTTCATGAAGCTGTTTTTTTAGCTTCGTGGTCATTTGAAACTTACACTGTAAATGAGACCATGTCACATAATCTAGAAATCGTTTAACACCAGTAACAGGCAAGATGTAGTTCTCGGGAGGGAGAGAGGGAGGGAACTTGTAGAATCGTCACAATCAGAAATCAGAATCAGAAATCGTGTACCAGTTTTCGCAGTTATAGTCGAGTGTTGGCGGCCTTGGAAATTTGAGTTATAGCATGTAGTGTAGCAGTGAATATAAGGCCCAATGCTTGATTGTGTCGCACCAATCGGTCCATTTTCAATTAAGAGAAGCCTATTCGAAAATGAAAACACCCAGCATTTACACAAATGTCATTATTTTGTAGGATTTTGGTCTCAATGAAGTTGGCAGTCCAAATTATTTTTCAAAAAAAATGTTCAAGTTGATTACCAGTACAGTCATGGCGGACATTTTGTCAGTTAAAACATTTGTTTAACATTGATTGCTATGGGAAAAGACTAATATATTCTCTGTGTCCGTCTGACGACTAATACCAAAATTATGATATAATTTAAATGTTAAGTATTTCTTAACAAGTTCGGCTCGTTGAAATTATAGTTGGATATTTTGCGGTGGGTTTGTTTCAATTTCGAAAGTTATCTATAATGTTGAATGCAAGATTATATACAGTTATTAGAACGAAGAAAATGGGCTGACTAAAACTGAAAAAGGTGTAAGTAAAACAAAACCCCACAATGTGCGGGGTAATGTGTATATTTTAATAAATATGCGAAGACCGGTGTCAGCCATTTATTTTGTCAATATATTTAAATGTTAAATAGAGTGTACAGATGTCCGTAGTGTCTATACTATGATCTGTGGCATATACAGTTTCTCAAGTAGAACTAGAAAAGGAGTCAACATTTTGGGAAAGAAATGATTATTTGTTCATAGGTAATCATGCACCAAACAAAGGATGGTTCTTTTTCTTTGAGAAAACACGTTTTAAAATAACTAACAAACGAACACTGGTCTTATCAGTACAGTACAGTCGCCACAAAGTACGTGTTCAAATTTCGTCTAAACAGACAATATATTTTACACGCGCTGTACACGTCGCATGGGACCCATACCTAAAACGCTTTATGTAAATAGTACAGCGACCTTTCCGTTTTCGTTTTAACCTTCGTTTTAATCTTTAACCTTCGGAATGTGCTGACTCATGCAGCCTGAGGTTACTTGTCCTATATGCCTACTTATAAAAGTTCCGAATGATTGTATGCGGCTGTTGTTACTACACGCCCGTCTGTGGGAGAACACACAATAGTGAATGAACTGACAATGAAATGACTGCCGGAATGTGTGGGAGTATTGAATACAGTCCCTCTACAGACCCGGACGCTTTAAACATTGGTTTCTATGTAGATGATATGATGATGATGATGATGATGATGATAATAATAATAATAATAAATATATATATAATATATATCGTTACTAATTGGATATTTTATGCCTGGTGTTTTAAAAGTGCAAACAATTTACTGTGTTCGGAGTTATACTAAAATAACAGCGTTTATGGGAACAATATTTGGCATGATATTTCATGTTAGCATGGACCGATATCTCTGTGATTGCATACTTTTTAAACCAATTGAACATAATCATGCGATTGGTTTTGTGTTGTAGATTCATTTGAAAGATTAACATCATATAAACTATATAAACTTAACCTGGAATTAGATTCGTATCTTGTAATTGAAATGAAAACATCTTTTCGACTTGATGTGTTAAAATTTCAGAACATCATCACACAGTCTATTGATTGAAAAGGGACGCCACCTAAACATGCCTAGACCAAACGGGATTTGCCCAGTTTATCGTAGTGGGGTTGAAGATGAGTTTCACTTTTTACTTGTCTGTCCCGCCTACGATGAGCTGAGGCAGCGCTATATTCCAAATGCATATACACTAAGCAGCCTCGTCTACTACATCAGATCATTAATTTAATGACCAACAAAAATCCACAAATTGTTTGAAATTGTGCTAAATATTTATTTTATTCCTTTCGTAAAAGAGAAACGCTGTAAGAGGAAGCAACCCTTAATGATATTTAACTGTATTGTATTTAATCTTTCTTTAATCTTAACCATGTAACCTGTGGCCACATATACTAATGATGTATTTTTTAGTGTACTTAGGGCCGGCGGCCTATGGTATTTTGGAAATAAACATTATTATTATAATCATGTGTTTATGACCAACTTTCTCAAAAATTATGAGTAGGGTGCTGCCGAATGTGCGTTACACGTTCAGCTGTGTATCCTGAGACATACACGTCTGTGAAGTAATAACCCTTGAAAGCAAATGGCCGCCAATATCTCGTTGTGTGCGAGAGTGCCACGAGATTTGTCCATCGAATAGTGTTCCATTCTATCCCATTGTTGTGATCATTGTTTCAAATACTATGGTTATATAGGACAGGGGAATAGAGAACATGATGACGAGAGAGAATGTAGAACACTGTTCGATGGATATGATTTGAGGGCCAAAACGAAGTCTCGTGCCTCTCTCGATCTCGACGAGATCTCGACGGCCATTTACGTCTAAGGTCTAATCGCAACTCATTGAGATAGTGTGCCACCGATCGATTTGTGGATATGACCATTAGAAAAATAAGCTGCAATATTTCCTGAACAGTTCTCATCATTCCGTGACTAAAATCTGTGATAATAAGCCCAAAACAATATACACGAGATACAGGTGATTGTGTTCAAATAAGGTCGGCTGATAAGTGTTAATAGCACAACAGTTCAGTGTGTAACTTGTATTCAAGATTGTAGTTCGATTTGTAGCACAGCAGACCATTAGCTGTAATGCCGTTCAATTGTGATTTTAAGGTTTCTAATGAACAATTCCTGTGTCCCAAACTGACGCCATTTCAAGGCAGTTCGCGCCGAAATTTTGCACTCACATGTAATGCATTATCATGGGAGATAACCTTTCATTATATATAATGGAAAACTAGTATCCCCCTAAAGACTTACTAAATTATCTCATTTTTATATTTATAGCAATAATAAGGTGTGATTTTTTTCATCCTATGTTACCGAGCACAATTTTGAGATATAATTAAATACTCTCAACATAGAAACCTGTGTAAACATGCCATTTGTGAACATTTCGGTCTCTCGTATCTCTAAAATTCGTCTGGTAACGCCATTTCTTTCCATTCTCGGTTGTATGTTTTCTTTTTTCGGAGGAGCAGCGTAAAAATGCGAGAAGCCAAGTGACCACAAATAACATCACTGTAAGTTATTGTTTAATATTGCGGCGCAGTGAGGTGCGCGTTTTTTACAGTGGCGTTGCGCATGCGCAAGAAAGTGAAAATGGCTAACATAAGAAATAGTGTAGTATTGGTGAACCCTTCATTATCAATCTATTATTTCCCAATGTTGTTATTTTTTCTTTATTTAAAAAACAACAACAATAACAAAAAGTTCGAATCTTGTGTACTCATTGTCCGCACTGCATAGAATCCAGATGTGGTGTGTTGAAACACATACTTTACTATAAGGTTTCTGATATATATTGTTGTCGGTCAGCCATTTTGTTGTCAGTCAGCCATATTGTTGTCAGTCAGCCATTTTGTTGTCAGTCAGCCATATTGTTGTCAGTCAGCCATTTTGTTGTCAGTCAGCCATATTGTTGTCAGTCAGCCATTTTGTACATGCGTTGTCACTGTATAACTCGAGGTCATAGCGAACATAAGCTTCTCGCCCCTGGCACCCATTGTTACATACATTTACCGAGCAGTTAAATCGACGTTTTCCAACAATAGATATCTGTTTAGTAGTGCCACACGTGAAAAGGTCAGCCGTCTTTGAAATAGCCAAGTAGATTGACGAAATATACTAACAACAGTTTTATAATCCATACTTTCAAAAGTGCATTTTTTCCCACAATTGTCAAAGTGTTGGTGCACCATTATTCTTTTTAATATTAACCAATATGCAAAAGTTACAATGATATATTACAGACAAAAACAACATAAAAACAGTTACAGATCATAATATTCAATAAAAGGCCCCATCTTCTTTACAAAGTTTTTTCTTCTTTTCTGTGTTTTCGCAATGATATTTTCCAAATCAAAGATTTTTTTACACAGGATTTAAAACCTACAATGTTTGGCATAATGTGTTGTAACTTGCACTTAAATGTATAATAACGATCGACCTATAAGTAGGACATAGTTAAGCATTGGTGTACCATCATTTAGTTGATTTTTTTATCGACTGAAAATGAGCTAACCGGTATGATTGACCTAGATGTAGAAGATGCATAACGTCAATATCGCGGACAGAGTAGGTCTATTGAAATGCACAAGCAGTGAGGAGAAAGAATGTCCTTTATTAAATCCCTCAATACAAAAGTTTACCGGTATGCGATAAAACACAATTACTGAAAAGACATTGAAAGATTTGGAATATCGCTTTTGGAATAGCCGTCACGTACACGGTAATGTGTTTCCCCTGACATATAGGTTCTACACAGAAGAATGTACATTTCGACGATGAACTTGTTTTGACCTTTCTGAAAAAGTAATAGCATCATATTAACAATTAATAAACTGTAGCCTTTCAAAAAAACAAAAAACGTTTAATAGTAACTGTTTAATAAACAGTAAACCACTGAAAATTGGTCAAATCTTCACATCACCAGAAAGTCTACAATTTCGTGAATTTGATGGCATCAACATGCATATCTCCATGACAACTATAATGAATGAAAGATGAAGAAAAGTCGCGGAAAATAAAGTTCGCATAAATTTGTTTATTCTCAAATATCACGGTTACATAGTTTAGGCGACGCGATGTCAAGTGAGAATAAAACACAATTTGAGAGTCAAAAAACAAGTCTCGTGGCACTCTCGTTCATAACGAGATATCGGCGGCCATTTACTACGTCATAGGCATATTGGGGTTGCTGATTGGCTACACGCGCTGTCAATCACTTAGCCAGTGTGTAGGACTGAATACACATACGGCCTAAACCAAAACAAATAATTGAACAATCATAACTGAAGTTGGTCCTAATGCAAAGTTTAACCAAACTGAAAACTTCTCATTTTAATTTTCTGGTGTATGCATTTTCAATGGTAACGATGATCGAATCACGCACGTCGAGGAGAAAAATATGTTCTACCTTGGTCGAAGCCTACTTATGGATTAAAACACCCAGAATTTATCCGTTTTTAATGAAGTGTTGCCCCGCTCAATGCAAGGATATTGATTTATGAAAAGCTTGAGGCATATTTCATGCGGAAATTATTGTTCTGTTTCACTTCAAGTTACTGGGTCCATTTTGTTGGAATTCGAACGCTTTTAGATATGGTGGAGGAGATATTGTGCGTATATAAAAAAAATATGCTGGTAACATCGGGTAACAAGCATTTATATTGTCATTGATGGAGTACTTTTTGTTATCCTGAATTTTGAAAGCATGCCCCGGACTCCCTAGTAAGGTCGCGCCGAAGGCCCGAGGAATTGTGAGCAGACCCCCTCCCCTATGCAAAATTTCGTGCCACCGCCTCTGCTACATAAGAAACCAGTGAACCAATGTCATATGCTTCATGTCCAACTTAAAACCTATAATTATAGAATACTTTATTGATTTTATTTTGGAGTTGTTATTCGTGTTCTTACGTTTTTACGTTCCATCACTACCTTGTCACACATTACTGATGGGGCAACGATTACCAAGTATGGCATATCACATGTATCGACCCGGGCAGCTTTTACCCATTAAAGTACTAAAGACTTCAACGAAGCCTGGTACAACGTGCATACAACACTACTATAAAAATATCACAGTACACGGTCTGTCTTGAATGTGAGCGACAGTAACTCATAACATCAGACAGTTCATTAAAAAGGTGATTCAATAGAGATCACGCTACAAGATGGTTCCGATAAGACATTAAGATCTTTTGTCAGTTTGGTCCCGTCGCACAGCTTTGTGTACTTTTATTGCAGTGCAACTTCGTTGAAATCGAATGTGTGCAGTGTATACATTCCTATTGAGGCCAGTCCAGCGAGGTTTGTGACCTGGACAAGGTTTTTATTAGCCTGTACCTATAGAAAACCTTTTTTTCTCACTCGACGCCTTAGTCTCTACTGAACCGTTTCACGCCGTAGGTAACGTGTTCTTAACAATGTCCTGTGGGCTTTGTGACACTATTCAAGACAGCGGACATGCACTTTTAAGGAACTAATGGAATTTGTCGAACTCTGGAGTAAACGACCGGCTGTGACCCATGAGAGCCCTCAGTTCGCCCCATGAGAGCCCTCACTTCGCTTTTTGCTAGCTGTGTGTTGTAGTTTTTGAAATCTTGTTTTGTCAGCCCTCGTCGTTGCAATATTGCTTATTCTCCTGCTAATGGGTAGATTGTGTTTATAAATAATGTACATACAGTACGAAGAAATTGCATTGTGTTGTGTTAGTTTAAATGTCCCAAACAATGATTTGACAAACTATGACACCAACAATAATGAAAACGTACGCCCTCCCACAATGGTCAGTTACTGTAATATTATGTTTTTTTATGATGATATCATTTCCGAATTAATTGATCCCCAAACCAATTAAATCGGCGAATTCAAGCACTACTGTCGACGTGGAACCGGAGATATATATACAAATAAGTCTCAAAATAATCTGTAGTAATTAAATTGTAACATGAATTGGAGTTGCAAATGAAGCCTCCAATCTCTCAATCAATCAAACAATCTTAACTAGTGGTTTTGGTCTGGAAATGTGTGTCCACCGTGTGGATGTAGATTATTAATTCTGATGTAATTACATTTAATTTAACCGTAAAAGCCATTTTCAATTTGTTTTAAATTCGATTTGAACTTAATTCATTCCAGTTGCGTAGCTTGGGGTTAGAAGAAGTGGTAGGTTGGTATACCGCATACCTACCAAATGTCTTTAGAATCCCAAGGTGAAGTCTAAATTAATTAAATTTAAGTTAAAGTTCGATTTGTTGTTATTTTTACTTCGTTGAAATTAGGTTATACTAGTAATTAAACGCGATGACCACCTGTTACACCCCTATACAGAAACTGAACTCGAGACCTATTGACCACGAGTTTTCTAATGTCACCACATGTCCGCGTTTATTAAGCCAGAACTCGTCTCTTTAAAGACATCATTCTGTTCTGTTCACTGGACCAAGGTTTGGTCAGCCGGTTTTTGTTTTGCATTTTGTAATGTCACCAAGCTACGAGTGATCTCAAGTTTTCATATGACGTCATTGATATATAACGTCACGCACATCGCATTACACTTTACTTTCCATTGTCCACGTGACATTTGACCTCATTGTATTGTGGTACTCGAGTTATTTATACATGGTCGATATCCCACTGCGACAAGGTGACACGCACCTTTCAGTAGTTTTTTATGGTTTGGTATGGGAAAAAAACTTACATTTAAATATACTGAATCACAGTTAGATATACTACGTGTGAACAAGTGGGCTATGTGAATTGCCATCTGACATATCTAAGAACAACAGAGGAACATTAGATAACAAATACGTGGCATTGAGTTGTCGACTTGGGGTAGCATCAAGTTGCTTGAAAAAAAAATAGGATACAGATGGATGCGACCTTGCCAGGAATCCTAAAGAGTTGCTTCCACGCGATAATTATAGTATATTACCATGGTTACGGTGGTGCCTGATATATATTATTGATGAAATATACTTAAAGGCCTTTTTCGAGATTGCTGATAAGAATTTAACTCTAACTGGTCTTTTTAAGACGTCTCTTCACTAGCATTTAAAAAGCCTCGGGCAACGTTTGATATATATGTGAACTTTAAAAGAAAAGATGTGAATCTTTATAAAAACGTGTCTGAAAATGTGCTTCTCGGCCTTGGGACACTTACCCGTGACATTATTTTATTGTATGAAACGAAGTGGTCTTTCGCAGTGAACACATTATAATTAAATCGCCTTCTTATTCTCGTACAGAAATTGGGTTGCCATGACAGTCCAGTACTGAATTAAGGTCAATCACTGGAAGTGGCATGAGAATGAATCATGGACCTCGTGTTCCAATTTAATGTCACCCACCTCGGGTATGTGTACTATAACTTAGCATATCATTATTGTACATTAGACTATTTATAACACACGGTACAGCCTTAAACAAAGAAACTAAAGATTCTTTATTTGGACAACAATGCAAGATCGCTGTGGTCACATCAACTTTTAAAACTGGGGTTCCAATACCGAGAGCGATGAATTGACCATAATAAGTACCAGGCAATACACATAGCTATACAAAATGAGAGTAAATGTAGGAAGCTAAATACATCACATGTTAATGTCCGCGTGACGGCCACAACAAACTAATTCTGATATGCTAAATTGTACGGTTTTTTTCATATCATCAGAATTGTCCTGTCATATGTCATGTGCTTATTGTGCGTCACCTGAGTGGTTACAAACCTTATCCTAAAAATTAGTATTCGCTGATTTAAATATTCTACTATGCAAATGCGTATGTCTTTGAAGCAAACGAGACGCACTGTTAATTAAAAATGCATACCTAAACATACACAGTATCATGGATATGTGATATGAGTTTAAAGCGGGAGGGTCGTCACCTGCACACGCGCGGTAATTGAGTCCCAAGCGACGATAACAACACACGCTAAAAACGCAAAGGATCATGGGTAGGCGTTTGTTTGTAAATAATGACACGATTTGGCCAACTGACGCATGCGCAGTTGACGACTCCCCCGCTTTAACAATTAATGAAACATTATAGTCATGGTGCTGATTATGTTTTATTAACACGCAAATGGCACCTTCAACCCCATCACAATCACCGCCGTATATTCTGATAAATAAATAAATATTTTCTTATGCTACCGAAGAAGTGTCATTGTCCGAGACACCGTGACCTCGTTCCTACGTGCTCGTCAGGCTAAAACGACTATTACATTTGTTCTAAATGTCTAACATTTTTGTTTGTGTTTCTTGTCTTTGGGGACAATGTATATAAAACAAGAAGTACTTCATTGTTCATTTGATTGGACTTTTCTATTAATTCTCTTCTATACATTGTCTTCTGGTCTGAAACCTCGATAGTGTGGCCAACACTGGGTGACCATGGGTAGTTGCCATGACAATTCTCCACATATCTGGGTCTCACATACACACAATGTAGTTTGTAATGATTCACACTCACGCTCCTTTTATTTTACATTCAGTGAGTGTTTCCTTAGCTCGTGACGTCAAGAATGGAAGGTTTCATTTAATCAACAGGCTGTTTTGAAAGAACAATAAATGAAACTACAACTTGTGTGTATGGAATTATATAAATCTTGTACTACGTACGTGATTTTTTTTAAATTCACAATCATACAATTTATTCCTGCTGCTGCTCTTCGCGTGAAGCAATCCTAGACGGGTCACCTCTGTTACATAAAAACCTACACCCCTCGACATAATAATTTTGGAATCGACCGCGCTCAAGGTTGTGCTATAAAGTTTTCAACTTTCTGGATTTAAATCAGTTGGGCAGCGTCTTCAACTACTAAGTCCACCTACAAAACGGAAAGATGGCTCGAATTCTCCTGCTAGCTTTTGTTCTGACCTGCGTGGTCCTGGTTACAGAGTCCAAAACACTGAAGAAAAGCGCCTTCTCATCCAAGGTGGGTTCATATGTTATGATTTTAAACTATCTCAAAAATGCATTCCGTTTTATCTACTCGGTAAAAAACAATTACGTGGCAATTTATTGGACAACTTTTCCTACGGTCTGGTTAGTCATTAATATACACGTTCAGTTCACGCGATGGTCGAGCAACCTACCTCCAAATCAACAATTAGGTTACACCTAAATCAACAATTAGCCTAGTCCCAAATCGAGCATTAGACAACCCCAAAGTCGAGCATTAGCCTACGCCCAAATCATAAAGTAACATTGTATTTGTGTCCCATCAACGTACTTATTTGCACGCAAACGCAGTGCAACTACAGTTCGGCGTTACACGCTTGACTGCCAAAACTTAAAACGTTTAGTAGATTCGTTTTCCTACCCCCCCTTACATCTCCCTCTTTGACATGTACACTAGATTAAATCCCAAATCATGGAGACGTCAACTTGCTTAATCCGTCTATAATTGCACACTTGTTCGATATACCAATGTTCCGTATAATTCGGTTGAAGCTGTCTGCCGCAGATAATAAATGCCTGGTAACTACACAGCTATAGCGCCACTACCGACTAACGGCATCATTAATTTCACTTTTGTTTTATTAATTTGTGGGCGGTAGTCGTCGCACAGTGCGTGTTCGAATTTCATTTAAAGAGCAATGTATGTTAGGCGCGTTGTATACGTCGCTATGAGTCCCATATCGGACAGGACGCCTTGCGACGACCACCGCCCTTTAATTGTATTTTCTCGTCTAAATCACAATGTCGAAAAATTGAAAGTCTACGGCTACGATCTGCGTGTCAATGGGTCATATGCGAGAAAATTAGAATCAGTTATAAACAGAATTACCCTCCAGATATCTGAAAATAGTTATTTGGAGAATTTTTTTACTCGGTAGATATTTTTTTTTTTACTTTTACATTGGAATCAGGTCGCTTTAGTGATGACGTCATTTCATAACGCTAGTATATAGAGTCGCCAATGTTGTATTTTCGTATTTATGAGTTGTCATAGCAATTTATTGAGCATTTTTTTGAAGAAAATTTCAACTGATTTCCAATAATTCATTCTTATAGGTCAAAGCTGTCCGTGATTCTATAAACAAGAAAGAGGCTATTGAGACAAGCAAATTCAATCTGAGGTCTGGAGACGATGGCGCTGTTGCTGCCGCTGAGGCACTCTCAAAAGGGCAGGAAGCACTGGGGGCTGTCCTGGATGGTGCCAACAAACGAGGCATTGCAACACCATTCTCAAAAGGCAAATCGACCAAGAAATCGTATGAAGAAGTATTCTTCGCTGCAGATTTCGTAATTGGCGTTGTCACGGCTTTCTCAATGGCCCCCTGTACAGTCGGCATGATTGCATTCGAAGATATTCTTTCTAACGTAGACTGGGAAGCCATTGATTGGTCACAGACCACTGACCAAGATATCCACGTACACGTCTTAGCGTTTATTGAATGGTGGACGGAGAACAAGTGCTCCGAATTCTTTGCATCCGTCTACACTTTTGATTTCTACGTATGGTCCGTTTTCTGGGATGATCTGGAGGATACGCAGTGCTATAGTACACTTGAAAAGGATGCCGACGGCACTATTGACTGGTTGACAGCATTTCAACATGTCAACAGCTTGGACCCCGAAGACGATTTCAAAGAACCAACCGATGAATGCGAAGTATTCCACATGATTGGGGAAATTTACCTTGACTACTTCTTCCCATTCTATTTCGAAGCTATGCCCGATAATCTCCTAGAAGACATGTTCAATGACTGGGATGTTAACGACTATATCGATCCCTACTTTGGTTACAACTACCTGTTTGGAACGGACTCCCCACCATCAGGCCCACCACCACCGCAACGACGCAGCGACATCTTGAAAACCTTGTTGAAAAAGAAACTGGCAACAAAATATTAAGAAAACGACCTCAACTATGATTCTATATTTATAATCTGTAACAAATCTCTTTCGACAATTTTTATAGTAAATATTTATGTGTAGACCGTATTGACAGTAGCTTACCGTAGCATATTCTCAGAGTACCTACTACTGTATTCATCTTAATTACTCAAATAAATTTACATGAACGCATATCATTTGTCATTTCTAATTAATTCCCATCAATCAATGAATCAATCAATCAATCAATCGATCGGTCCGATCTCACGGTCGAACTAGTAAGAATTCATGCCGTGCAACCCACCCAACAACCGATTATAAAGAGAGTTACAATTTACAGCTGGTTATATTTCGCTTGGACCATTTTGTTCTTTTTTCTGTTTCAGAACTTATTTACATGGGAGTGGTAACAAGATTATCACAACGTTGGTTCCAAAACATTTCGTAATACATGTACTATTAAGCACATATTGCATGGCCATGAGGGCACTAGTATACGTCTATTTCCCCCGAGGTGTTGTGGGGTACCAACAATACCTGCTATTTCACGAGGCCGCTGGCCGAGGGAAATAGCATTTATTGTTGGTACACCACAACCCCGAAAATCGATAGTTGAGAAAATCGATAGTTGAGATATAACTGATGGGTATCTAGAACAGCCTATAATGCTGGGAAGAATCGGATCGCGACAGCGATATTTTGAATTTTAATATGTACTTTTGTGCTGAAGATCTGCTGGCTGATGATCCTAACATATGATGACATTGCTCCTTCACTGACTGTTGAAAATTTTCATTTCCTTTTTATAAAATTTCATGGTATTTATTGTAATTTAGGCAATCCAACAGAACAATATAAACAAACACAGACCGTGCACATAATGTATGACTGGCAATGTAATTGCCTGTCCGTCTACCTGTCTCTGTGTGTAAACAAAATCTTTAAAAGAAAAACCTCTACTAAGCGGATTTTGATCAAATTTGGGGCATAGGTACCCTTGGATAGTGCGCAGACATTAGATTAGTTTTGGGACCATGTCCGTTCATAACTAATAGCTAAATCTCAAAAACTTTAGAACGGATCAATTTTTTTCTATATTGATACCTTGGAGCTATGCACAGACTTGGGTTATTTGTGAGCATGCGAATTATGAAAAACAAAACAAAACAGCGAGCCATATTTATTTCTAGCTGGAAAAAACAGACTAAATAATGTAAAATGAAATCTACAAAAATACCAGCTTGAAGAATATTAGTTGCTCTTTCAAATTTCGCAAAAGACTTACCTTTATTTCACCGATATCGGTAGAATAAATCGAGAAAACTACACAAATTGATTCCATTTACGAACAATTAATGAGCCGCCCGGCCGGCGGTGGCATGTGCGAGATATGGGTCTCATATAAACAAAGATGGCGACTTTGACTGTTGCGAAGACCAACGAGTACAAATTGAGACGTTACTAAGGAGTCGTCGGCGGTAATTAGTGAAAGTCGCACCCAGGTCAAATCTCGTACCCGTGATTTCATTAGAAAAACGCATTGAATTGTGGGAAAATCAATGTTTATCAACACAAGTGTCGCACATGCGCAGCGCGACGACAACCGCCCTTTATCGGTAATACAGAAAACACAACGTAGTTCAGCACAGTTGAAGACGTGGCCTATTCAGTCAAGAACCAATCACAAGACTGGTTGCGAACCACAGCGAGTTTACGACTCGGTTAGCCTCGCTCAAGAACAATTGTTTGAAATTACGTTTGCCGCCGAAATATTTTAATTCTGTCGAGCGCTATATTTACATTACCATAATTAAAAAAGTATAAGACAAAGAAAGCAAATTTCTGCATAAAACAAACTTAAAACAAAAAACGCTCAGATCCAAAGCCATGGAATGCGGTAATATATTTATAAGCGAAGGTATGATTCCCCTAGCTTGCCTGGATCCTAGGTTCCATTATATTGTACCATCCCTACAAACTATATTAATTATACTATTTTGCTTCTATGTTTTATGAGAAACAATATTTTTTAGGTGTGCTCAAAAAAAAACATTGCGGTTACCTTCAAATTCAAGATGGCGTCCAATATGGTTACTGAATGATAAATGTACACATATCTGGTTAAATACACATGTTAGAATGTTAGTTTAAATGTCTATACATTTGTTTTATTGACTAAATAATCCACATATTTGCATTCCAAGTTGATATGAATAGTTGATAGCAATATACCTGTGCTAACCGAGTCCACACTTACATTTTAGTTAATTGTTCGTCTCGTGGACCTGATGACTTTAGTAATTATAATAGTACCAATTAGCCATCAACAATCAGTAGTCAAGAAAAATATACTGACAAAATCGATGGAATCAGAACATCATGAACCCCCATAACGGAGTCAGACCAGGTGCACGTGAAGGCTAAGCATCTGCTGATGACACGCCATATCCGCCCTAGTGTTCAAAAGTCATGTCAGGGGGAAAGGTCAAATCACGTTTACTGGACAAACAGCCACACCAAGTCACAAGGACAAACAGTTGTATGATATTGGATAGTGGATCTGTTTTAATGATACATGTATAATATTGCTCACTTCAAATTGACAAATATATACAAAATTGTGTACAAACAAATTTGAGCAATGAGCAGTCCGGAACTCTATGCCGGGCCATGTTTTTCATAGCTGTTTTGGACCCTAATCATATAAACTGCTAAATTTATTTACAAGATAGAAAAAACAGTTTGCAATATAAAGTTTAAGTGAATTTTATTTTGAAATGCACAATATAAAGTATACAATGGGCAATTAAAGATAACATTAACATGTGTGGCACACACACACATTAACATATCAAAGTTATATTAATATTACGATCTGAACAGTAACTACTATTATATTATACCAGTATATTGTTGGTGTTAATCCATTGATTTGATTGGTCCAAACACAAATTTGCATATGCAATCAATGGTATATTGGCTGATAATGCACGGCTAAACCAAGTGGCCCTGAAACATGAATGGACTACAGGTTTAATACGGAAATACATCAAACCGGTAGTATTTGATTTTTAGGGAAATATAGTGGTTGAATTTTGGAAGAATATTGAAAAAAATACTGAATTAAAAACATCTGAAAAGTTATATAACCATAATATTGCTTTTTGTTAATGGTGGGATCCAAGTTGTGAGC
The DNA here is from genome assembly GCF_978046115.1 of Saccoglossus kowalevskii. NCBI lineage: Eukaryota > Metazoa > Hemichordata > Enteropneusta > Harrimaniidae > Saccoglossus > Saccoglossus kowalevskii. The sequence continues at coordinate 11,339,033 of NC_140657.1, forward strand.
GTCGGTCGTTGGGTGATTGTCGTTCGCCACACAAACCTAAACCACCGTCCCTCAACACCGTGAGGTGCCTAAACGTACGCCAAAACGCTGTGTTCTCCGTGTTGTGATTTTGAGATGGATTGCGAACCTCCAACAAAGAAAACATGATCTTTAAGTATTAGATGAGATTGAGGGATTGAAGCACAAAAACAATGCAAAAATGTATGCCACCAATTATGGGGTGAGATCACCACCAAAATAGAATTATTTCAATATCTTTCAATTATTTTACCATTATTTCAATATCTTTCAATTATTTCACAATTATTTTAATATCTTTCAATTATTTCATCATTATTTCAATATCTTTCAATTATTTCACAATTGTCGTTCGCCACACAAACCTAAACCACCGTCCCTCAACACCGTGAGGTGCCTAAACGTACGCCAAAACGCTGTGTTCTCCGTGTTGTGATTTAGAGATGGATTGCGAACCTCCAACAAAGAAAACATGATCTTTAAGTATTAGATGAGATTGAGGGATTGAAGCACAAAAACAATGCAAAAATGTATGCCACCAATTATGGGGTGAGATCACCGCCAAAATAGAATTATTTCAATATCTTTCAATTATTTTACCATTATTTCAATATCTTTCAATTATTTCACAATTATTTTAATATCTTTCAATTTTACATCATTATTTCAATATCTTTGAATTATTTCACAATTATTTTAATATCTTTCAATTATTTCATCATTATTTCAATATCTTTCAATTATTTCACAATTGTCGTTCGCCACACAAACCTAAACCACCGTCCCTCAACACCGTGAGGTGCCTAAACGTACGCCAAAACGCTGTGTTCTCCGTGTTGTGATTTAGAGATGGATTGCGAACCTCCAACAAAGAAAACATGATCTTTAAGTATTAGATGAGATTGAGGGATTGAAGCACAAAAAGAATGCAAAAATGTATGCCACCAATTATGGGGTGAGATCACCGCCAAAATAGAATTATTTCAATATCTTTCAATTATTTTACCATTATTTCAATATCTTTCAATTATTTCACAATTATTTTAATATCTTTCAATTATTTCATCATTATTTCAATACTTGAAGTTGTGAGCGTCGGTCGTTGGGTGATTGTCGTTCGCCACACAAACCTAAACCACCGTCCCTCAACACCGTGAGGTGCCTAAACGTACGCCAAAACGCTGTGTTCTCCGTGTTGTGATTTTGAGATGGATTGCGAACCTCCAACAAAGAAAACATGATCTTTAAGTATTAGATGAGATTGAGGGATTGAAGCACAAAAACAATGCAAAAATGTATGCCACCAATTATGGGGTGAGATCACCGCCAAAATAGAATTATTTCAATATCTTTCAATTATTTTACCATTATTTCAATATCTTTCAATTATTTCACAATTATTTTAATATCTTTCAATTTTACATCATTATTTCAATATCTTTGAATTATTTCACAATTATTTTAATATCTTTCAATTATTTCATCATTATTTCAATATCTTTCAATTATTTTACCATTATTTCAATATCTTTCAATTATTTCACAATTATTTTAATATCTTTCAATTATTTCATCATTATTTCAATATCTTTCAATTATTTCACAATTATTTTAATATCTTTCAATTATTTCATCATTATTTCAATATCTTTCAATTATTTCACCATTATTTTAATATCTTTCAATTATTTCACCATTATTTCAATATCTTTCAATTATTTCACCATTATTTCAATTATTTAATTAAGCCCTATCAATCACGTGTTACATTGAAAAAGAAAATTGCTGACTGTGTAGACGAGAGTGAAATAAGGGGAGTGATGGAAGCATGTTGTGATGCTGTGAATGCAGCTGCCCGTGCAGTTGAAACCCTTGATGATCCACTTCAATTTATATCCAACAATTGTAATCTGCCATCATATGACAATGTGGGTTATCAAGTGAGAAAGGCATTGCCGGGTGGTGTGGGGAGACCCAAATTTGATATATCTGAAGAGCAGCTCCAGTTTCTTCTTGGCCAACAATTTACCGTGCGCGCAATAGCAATTATGCTCGGTGTGTCAACTCGTACCATAGAACTACGAATGGCAGAGTTTCGTTTGGGTTGTCTGTTGCAGACACCTACGCAAATCTCACCAGTGATGAACTTGATGCTATAGTTAGGGATTGGTCAGTTACTTCGGCCTAGGGAGGTCGGCAGATTCCATTTTGCCAGCTGTAAATCTCAGATGACCCACCCCCTATCAAATAAAAAAAAGTGGGTGACCCACCCCAACATTATATTTTAAAACATGCTGACCCCCCCCCCCCGAAAAACAAAGAAACATTAACAGTTTTGGCTCTGACATGATTACAAAATATTTTATATGTGCATTGAAAATATCATGGTTTGCCATAATTTTGACATAATTTTTAGTGTTTGCATTTAATAGTCCTTAGGAGGGGAGGGGAAGCATAAACCCAAAAACGACTACAGAAAAGGCTGCAGGAAAGAGGAAAATCTATGCTGGTAAAGATAGTAAATAAAAGCAAAGCTGTGGAGTACTCACTCGATAAATGCCCTTATAAGATAGGAAAAGAGGACTTGAATCTAGGCGGTTTGAGCTCTTTGAAAACTAAGTTGGATTTAAAATATCTTTCATATCTTATAGACCAGGAAAGCTTTACACCCGAAGCACAGCCTGTGCTTATGAAAACAAAGGAAACTTTGATTTTTGCTTAAATTTGTGTTGGATTTTTGTATTTTATTTATTTATTTTTTCATCATTTATTTTAATTTATATATCAGCATTTTCACAAATTTAACTTTTTTGATTTGCTGAACAAAAACTGTCACTGCTTTTTGTACTAATTGCTGTGTTGTCTTTCCGTCTCTTGTTATAATTGGATAAATTCAGTAAATATCTTATACAATAGTGACTTCAGACTTTAAATAAAATAATCTGATATCAGCAGCACATAGACTTGGGATGTGCTTAAAACTTAACTGTATAATTGGGGTTCTAGCCGCATTGCATAATCTGTTATTTTATTTGGCAACTTCAACCCTAAAATATTTAGCCTATAACATTTTTTGCATCAACAAATTTATAGGCAATATAGGTAATATTTATTATTAAGAACACATTTGTACGATTAACATCCTTATCTTTTGTTCTGAAATAAAATTTTTAAAAATATATGCATAAGCGCGTGTGTGAATTCTGGAACATGATGGTGACCCCCTATTCATGATATCAAAAACAGGGTGACCCCCCCCCCCTATTTGCAAAATCAAAAACAGGGTACCCCCCCCCACTGATCCACCGACCCCCCTAGGCCGAAGTAACTGACCAATCCCTTAGTGATATTATCAGACAACGTCCAAACACTGGCATGAAGCGATTACATGGACTGGTAATAGCTAAAGGGAAACGCGTAACTTTTCCGTGTGCGTGTGCGTGCGTGCGTACGCGTGCGCGTGCGCGTACAGTTGGTATAATTGACATGTGCAAGTCAAGTTATTTTGGATCGGATCATTTTTGACCGAATGGTAATCATGCACATGATCACACCTAATCAAAAGACTGGAATTATGGTTGTAAAAATGCCCTAAATCCATGCATTTTGACATGTTTTGAACCAAATCTCTGGCGGTCTGAAATGTGAACAAATGGGACTGTCTCATCCTTGGCTTGTTTTTACTGTAATTCAATAGTATCCCCCAAAATGAAATAGTCCAAAACGAGACCCTAACATTGTTAGGTTGACGTTGCATCGCTCCCTAACAAATGCGTCTATGGGCATTAGTTTTTCACTTACAAGTGAAAAAATATAGTTTATTCGAAAATGACCTTTAGATCAACTCCCCAAAAAAATGAACGCTTCTGTACTTTCTTAACTACAGCGAAGTCAACAATAAAGGATATATATTCATTACAAACAAAAAAATATAAATACATTTGTAATCCGCTAAAATGTTACATTGACATTTAGGCCTTTAATTGAAATCTTTACAAAATCAGAATTGAATGTTGAAATATTGGGGGAAATGCAATTTAATTTAATTTATTTCCATGGAAACCCCACGGGCTAGTAACCCATTTACAGGCTCCACAAACATACAACATGCCAAATTAGATATACAAGACGAACGAATAAAAAAACATTAGCTGACGTACAGAATTTTTAAAAATGCTCAACTTACTAAAAATATATATTTCCGAGTCATCCTGTACTAAATTATTAAATTGTTGCATACATCTTACAATTGCTGAGTATTTATTTATTTCAATTATTATTACATTGATACCATGACGAGGGAGGTGAAACAGCGTGCGATTAAGCGTGCGATTAAGTGCGTGGAAATTCAGCTTTCAAATTGATAAAATATTGACAGAAACATATAAACTGTTGACACATTTATACAGAACAGTACTTGCACTGCACTTTCTATCAAGCCACGGGTTCCATACAACTGAACAGTATTCAAGGAACTAGTGACAATGACCATGACTTAAAAGTACTGACTTTGATAAAATTCTTACTGTCCTGTTTAATAAAGCCAAGTATACTAAAAGACTTACTTACAATATTCTTTGTTACACAATACAATAATCAAACTTAATAGTGGATTTCTTATTACTAAAAGAAATTACATGTCATTTAGATAGATTCAATATTCATTTCCAAGTGAATGTTATTTATATCTGATATTCACTGCAACCACAAACATTTATAACACGCTTGAAACACTTTGTAAGCATGAAGTGAGCATGACGAGGAGCAGCATACACTAGGCACGTTGTTAATGTATATGTTAAAAAGCAGAGGACCAAGCAAAGATCCCTGTGGAACCCTGAGCCAATCTCAGCCAATCCAGAGCAATGGTTGTTCACTACAGTTCTTTGTTTGCTTGAGTTCAACTTTACAGAATCGAAAGCTTTACAAAAATCTGTGTATATGGCGTCGACTTGGATGTTGTTATACATCCATACAATAGGTTAAAAAGTCCGCATAAGACACAAGAGCAGTGGTACAGTACATGATCTGTGCTTGACGAACCCATGATATGAAATGAGAAATGACAAGATTCATATGAAATGTGTTCGAAGATCGCTTTCTTAAATGCCTTACTCAGGATTGATAAAAGGAATATTGGTCTATAATTTGTTACATCCGACTTTTCACAACTTTTGAACACTGGTACTACATTAGCTTGCTTGAAAAAAAAACTCCAAGTATAAATAGATTTCTGGAAAATAAAACTTAGCGGGACAGATAGTTTATTTGCACAGTTTTCAAGTAGTACAAATGATACCCCGTCTGGTTCAACAGCCCTGTTGATGTTTTAATGTCTTCTAAGTAATTAGTAATACTACTACGATAATTTTCTGAGACACGATTAAATTCATAGCAATAATCTGTATCATCTTCCTGAGTGAAAACAGAGACAAAAAAAAATCATTAAATCTGAATATCAAGTGGGGTAGACGTTTTCATGTCGCCATATCAAACAACGTTCGGGACATTACTTTTAGATTTGATGTGATCCCCACATACGGTTATTATTTATACACTCCTCAATATTAGCTTCATATTTCCACGACTTGGCCGACAGCAATGTGAAAGGCATTATGTGCATCGGCAAACATGTCGTAAGATGCACCGCAAACCGATGATAAAATACATTGTATTTTTCTTTTTCTTCAATGTTACGTTACGCGCGTGATGAATCCGTATTTAATATTACAATAAATACTCATTGCACACTTAAAACTGTTTGAAAATGATTACTACCATTTATTCCATCAATCCGCTGTTAATGGAAGGAAGAATGTCGATGAAAATATAACGTCTCAATTTTATGTTTTGTTAAAGTGTTAAGTGCGAACCTAACTACATGTAATCACTCGAGTACATTCGTACGTATTATTGTAATCACAATGTGTATAATGAAAGTGTTAATTACAAATATGTTATAGCAATTAATAAAAGTCAATTTATGTTTAACAGGTGGAAATCGGAAATTGGATCTAGGTGTTTTTTGCACCACGACGACGACTACAGTGTCTTGTCCTGGTAGCTAAATCGTTGTTGATATCTCGACTGAATGTTTGCCTGAAATGCTGCGCGATGGCATGACTTGATGTCAGCGATGGACCACGATCACGGCCACGATGACCAGCGACACTGTCGTCTACGCTCGATGTGTTTCTGGTGACTTGACGTGGCAGGAACGGGAAGGGATTACGATCTCGTTGGTTCAACTAATCTTGAGGCTGGATCCACGGCTTCGCGAAGGCTTCCACTACGCGCGCAACTTCTTCCCTGTGTAACCTTTCCGCCATCGTGTTTCATCTTTGGTGCGCAAAAAACAGTGGGTGGCTAGGCCCCGGAACATGGATCCACATCACACGCTACCTAGGACCCAAAAACTTTCGTCCATAGACACTTGAATTCTGGATTGAATCGATGTATAATGGCTTTTTTTCTACAATAAATGAGAGGAATCTCCTAACTCGAACGATATTACCCAGACAATGATCTTCACAAAGCACAATATCCAAAATAGTGCATGCCGGGAATGTGCCCCGTAACATGAGTGGAAAGAAATTTAAATCAAAATAATGGTGAGATAATTGAAAGACATTGAAATAATTGAAAGATATTGAAATAATGGTGAGATATTTGAAAGATGTTGAAATAAATGTGAAATAATGGTGAAATAACTGAAAGATATTGAAATAATAGTGAGATATTTGAAAGATGTTGAAATAAAGGTGAAATAATGGTGAAATAATTTAAAGATATTGAAATAATGATGAAATAATGGTGAAATAATTGAAAGATATTGCAATAATGGTGAAATAATTGAAAGATATTGAAATAATGGTGAAATATTTGAAAGATATTGAAATAATGGTAAAATAATTGAAAGATATTGAAATAATGATGAAATAATGGTGAAATAATTTAAAGATATTGAAATAATGGTGAGATAATGGTGAAATAATTGCAATAATGGTGAAATATTTGAAAGATTTTGAAATAATGGTAAAATAATTGAAAGATATTGAAATAATGATAAAATAATGGTGAAATAATTAAAATATATTGCAATAATGGTGAAATAATTGAAAGATATTGAAATAATGGTAAAATAATTGAAAGATATTGAAATAATGATGAAATATTTGAAAGATATTGAAATAATGGTAAAATAATTGAAAGATATTGAAATAATGATGAAATAATGGTGAAATAATTTAAAGATATTGAAATAATGGTGAGATAATGGTGAAATAATTGCAATAATGGTGAAATATTTGAAAGATTTTGAAATAATGGTAAAATAATTGAAAGATATTGAAATAATGATAAAATAATGGTGAAATAATTGAAAGATATTGAAATAATGGTGAAATATTTGAAAGATATTGAAATAATGGTAAAATAATTGAAAGATATTGAAATAATGATAAAATAATGGTGAAATAATTGAAAGATATTGAAATAATGGTAAAATAATTGAAAGATATTGAAATAATGATAAAATAATGGTGAAATAATTGAAAGATATTGAAATAATGGTGAGATAATTGAAAGATGATTCTATTTTGGCGGTGATCTCATCCCATAACCAATAACAACCGGTGTCCCGTAGCGGCGTTCGAATTCTAGCTGACAAAATTGCACTGACATTGCACCCGGGTAATTGCCATCTGTTTCAAAGAACACGGGACAACGCAGAATTCGACGACGATATATGGTATTGTAATTCTCCACTATGGGTAAATAAATTACAGGAGATGATGAAGGTAATTTCGAAAACTGCATTAGAGCAACGGCGTGCAAAGTCTTTCTTTCGGCCGGAGTTGAGACAAGGCATATCATGTACGTGTCACAAAAACGATGCGAGAATCCGATCTTACACCATCAAACTTACCCCGGTTTATTTCACAACATTTCACATTTGAACTGTGTTGCGCATGTAATTTGTGTATGTATTCAGCGTACAACTACATACTATTCTTATAAATATTCATGTTCAAGGGTCATAGTCATGATCTTTTAGTAGATGAATGTAAACTCTTTTTTTACTAGTTTTATCGAATTGTCAATATACTGGTATAATATAATAGTAATAACCCCCCGCCGTTATTGCTTAAGTACATGATTCCGCACATTTGTACTTCCATTAGTTATTGGTCTGAATCGGAATCATCGTCATCATAAGCATCCTTATCGTATTATGAATCAAGATTTGTCTCAGAATTTTGTAAATCAGCAGCTGGTGAGACATTAGTAGCTGCAGTATATGTACATGACATGTGGATACACAAGTACATATACCTGTACACACCAAATTGTTCTTTAAACATCCACATTTTTTGGATCGACATCCTGTCTTGCAACCACAATTTGTCATTGCCAGGACTGCAGATGGTGCTGGTACAATGTCCAATCTGATTAAAATAAGATCCTAGTTTTGACTTTTTTTTGTATATTTATTTTATTTTATCTAGTATTTAAGTTTTGGTAATTGCGAAAGCCAACAAGGATCTGACCCAATGCCTATGTAAATCCCGTTCAAATCTCGCGTAAGTAACAGCCAATCACAGTCCCCCTTTTATACAGGCTGTCGGTTGCTTTCTTTTCAGTGTAGTGATACTCTCTTTCTGTACATTATATTTTGCCCACTTGAATAAACCATTAATAGAAAATTACTAGTATATTTTTTTATTTACAAAAGAGATTCCATAGCATTTTACAATTTTTGTCATTACATTGAATATTTTTTTCACTTCCAACAAATGTGTACACTTCCTGATGCATCTTCGCCAGCCAAGGTTTCTTTATTCAGTCATCGCTTCAATCAAACACTGAGCATAATTTTCTAGAATGGAAGCAAAAAATAAGTAAATCGTAATGATTAGAACACTGTAAACAGCTATAGTAAACAATGCAAACTGATTTTAAATTGTATAACGGTCACCGGCCCACGGCATCGACGCAGCATATTGGAGCAAAAAATATTTCCTGATGTGTTCCAAATAAAAAAATATTTCATTCCCGACCAAATCATCTCAATTACTTTAATACAGAGTTATTGTATAATGTGAACAATGTTGATACATTTTGATGAATATTTACAGCTACGGCTTCAATAGTACCGTAGACGATTTTGTCCCGATCGTCAACAAAACATCAACCGTCTCCAGGGCAAGCGACTGGAAAAAATACCGGTGTTCGGTGGAACCGGTGGACAAAAAATCGTCACTCCGGAATAACTACGCAAATAACGAGCTAAACTGGAACCATTCAAGCCACAATATAAACATAAAAATAAAAGATGACTTTCATTGCATTTGACAATGATAAACTTTTTTTATGGGGGGTTCAAACTTTAAAATCGCCAGACCTAAGTTAATGATTTTTTTATATTAAACAAAAACAAATTGAATACATTTTTTTAACGTTTTCGTCGCTTACGTCGGTATAATCCGCCATTTTATTTGAGTGTGTTTGCGACCTGACTCTGCCCGGTGACGTCATCAGGTGCGCCATAGAAGGAGGTCTGTGATTTGTTGACTAAAATTGTTGATAGTGGGTCTCGTTGAAATGTCGTTACATAGGCAAGGCTCACAAAATAAAAATCAAAGTAAAATAATAAAATAAAAAGGCATTAATAACAAAAGTAATAAAAAATAAAATAAAAAATAAGTTTATAGCCAAAATAATTAAAGCCCGTGCACTACATCAGATTTTAATCAGATTTCCAACTTATTGTCTGTAATAGTCTAAGCATGTTCATCTGGTGTTGGTGGTTTTTCCTTCTGTGTGAGGCAGTTTCTGTAGAGGAATACTTGATAATTGACCCTCTGCACTTTTTCCTCATTGCACTTTGACATGGAGGTAATTTCTCTGGATCTAATGTTCCAGATGCAAACATGATTGTGCGCATTTCAATGACCTTGGTAATTGGAAAAGGCATGATACGATTGGTCCTGGCATTGAAGCTGTAAAATATGCAAGTTGCTGCTTCGCAAGATATGAATAGGTTATCTGGGGATTAAGACTTCCAAATGATGCACTACGGAATGCGGCATTATTATGCAGAAACCAGACAACACCTGTTTTCACTCGACCTTTGAAGGCACTCGTGCTGTCACATCCAGTAAATGAATGAGCGCCTATCAAACCTTCTGATGCTATTTATCCAAGTTTCTATCCTATAGCTGTGAGATTGATATAACGTGTGTTTGACCCTGTACCAGTTAAGTAGTTAGATGTGATCCATTTCAACCCACGTGCAGCTGATGCCAGCACCATGATATCAGTATCAGGGGAGCGAATGATGATAACATCTGGTTCTGTAATTTGATGTGATGCATAGTGTGCATGAAGGATAAGCTGTTGATCAGCTTCTTCCATGTTGTATTCCAATGCCAGAATGTCTTTGCATTCTATTTGGTGCACAGACACACGGAATTCATAGCATTTGTTCCCAGCTGTAGCAAGTAAGATGTTTCCCGCAAATAATTTGGCATACTTAGCATTTCTTTACTCTTCAATCAGAAAATGTGCCAATGACTCTTTAAATCTTCCATCTCGAAAGGCCTTTTAAACTGTTTGTCCACTTTTTGATGTGCACTGCTAACAAAGCTGCCTTCTGCTGATTGAGCTCGATTTTCTTGTTCAGGATTCTTTGTTGATATTTCTGGATACGTGTCAGCCACCCAATGTGCATATGCTGTACAACTCGTGGGAACCTGTCTCATTATCAACCTAAGCACAGTTTCTACCAAGTCACCGAATGTGGAATTGCTATTTACTTTCAGTTCCTGATTAAGTGCCATGACATCCAGAATCAGAACTAGGTGGCTTGATATTTTGGGTGGTTCTTCTGACTCAACCATCTTTTCTAGTTCATGCGTGAGAACAGGCTTCGATGTATTGACCAGTCTTCCATCTACAGTTGCCAGAGAATACGGCACAGCACCAAGATGGAATTCAAAAATTCATGAATGCGAAGTCCTCGCTCCAGTGCTGTAATTGTCATTTTGTGAGACAGATCCCTTGTGTATATTTTTCGTCCACAAAAACATATATTTAGCCACTTTCACGAATATTCTATCACAAATGGAACCAGCTATATTAGGCTGTACAGGCTTGGGCGCCATCTTGGACGCCATCTTGCATTTGAAGGTCACCGCAATATTTTTTTTCGAGCACACCAACAAATTATTGTATCTCATACCATAGAGGTGCAAATAAAAAGAGAGAACCTAGTTTGTAGGCCGGGTACAATAGGAGTGCATATTATGTGGGATCCTAATAAACATATCAGTGATCTGCCATTTATGGTAGCTTTTTGTTTATCTGCGTTCACTACATTTCTATTCAAATTCTCCTTCGGGAGTGTGTTAAAAAGTACACAATGTACAATATTTGATTTTCACTCAGACTTAAGTAAAGCTATCCCTATGAATTCAAAGGTGAGGGACTTTATGGCTATACAACTCAAAAGTCTAGTGTGCATCTCAAGCTAGTCTTAATGGAAAAAATATTAGTCTTGTTATATAGTCAATCGTCATACAGAATTCCGCATGCAATTCGGTGACTTGATGACACCGTAAGATGCTGAAAACTCAATCACAATCAAATTTATGGAACTGCGAGAATATATTTGTTATAGTCAAGAAATCTTCTGACGCAAATACACTTGAGTGCTGTTGCATTTATTCCAGTAAACATTTTACTTATTTTTTACATGTCAAACATTTCAAATTTTACTGACAATATAACTTTGAAGTCCAAAGGACGTCGGTGCTCATGTGCCCCATGTCAGTAATTGTCAAAATCTCAACTCGTGCATTTATTTATTGTCATAAATACTACATACAACCACTGCTGATAGTCACTTACATCCACTTTGGTACGACATAATCGACGTGTAAGTTTGACGAAAACACGACTTTACCAGAGCTTGGCTGGAGCTGTTTACTACAGCGAGACTTGCAAGGAAATAATCCCTATTGTTTAGAAGCGTATTTATAGTATACGTGGACCTTTAAATTATTATACGTACCGGTATCTCATTACGGGGCGAATATACCGTCGTTATCATTTCCATAACTGTATGTAAAACAGTTAATGCAGCGATGAAACTCTATTATAAGCTGATCTGTATGTTCGTTTTCACTTTTTTTGGTTATGTTTTCATATTCTTCATGCCGCGAGTCACGAGAGGATGGCATGATAGGTGTTACCTTACAGACCAACAGACTGATGACCTGAGATACTTATTAACCAGCGTTATCGCGGAGTACAAGGCCGCTAACGTTACGTACTGGCTGACTGCGGGAACCCTTCTCGGTTATTATCGAACCAAAGATATAATAAGGTGGGTCCAGTGCACGAGATTTGGCGTTCTGTGCGGTTATCGACATCACACGTTGGTAAAATGAGGTCTCTTTTCTACCTCACCTATCAGGCACACTCCGAATAGACAGTAAAAATAATTCGAGCCATGGCTTAAAAGATTTATGGTAGCTTTCCTATCCATGGTTGTACAAGTACTAACAGTGGCGGCGGCACGGGGAGGGGGGCAGAGGGGGGCTTTTGCGACACGCAGATTTCTAAATTTTTGAGGGGGAGATGCCTCCCGACCCCCTAGTAAGGTCCCCATGCACAATTTCGTGCCGTCGTCTCTGAGTAATGACCCTCAATGCAAAAATTTGCAAAAAAGGTTACACAGATTCAATATTCAATTATTTCACCCTGTGGTAGTATATATAACAGGAATTCTGGATGTATCCCCCAGGACATGCCAGGGAGGCCCCAGCTCCGTTTCAGCATAGCCTTAAATATGTATAGCTGGGGGATTCTGGACGTATTTGCATATCAAGTTATTCAGAATCTCGTTGCAATCAAATATGTTGTAAAGCTTTGCTCATTTCTGCATGGATAAACATGGCAGGTCTTAAATATATATTTATTTACTAATGCAGGAATGAAAGCACTTTTCCTCGTCTCTTTTGGCAGACCCGCCATCAGCTCCGTATAGCAGTGATTATTTAAAAAATTAAACACAAGGCTGAACTGCGCGTCGTTTTAAACGGCCCAAACAATGGGGGGGAGGGGGGGGGAGATTATTCCCACACAATTCACTGTATATATAGACTGAAAGAGCATGAATACTATTTTGCATATTTATTAGTTTGGTAATAATATTAATAACTTTATTGATATCAAATCTCTGTTGAGATATAGATAAAATTACAATAACGAGTACAGTTATAATAATAACAATGTAAAACAGACAGAAAATTCAGTTGAAATAAAAGTGAGCTAAGTACATTGCATAGATGGTAATATAAAAAAATGTTTTGTATTATTTTATTTATTTATTTATTATTTTTTTTGATATAAGACAGCTGGTAAATTCAACTTATCCAAACTTTGTTCTCTCATTTGAAAACAGCTGTGGATAAGTTCACCAAGTTCAATAATGGCTTCCTGATGTGTACGTTTTAATAATTTGATAAAATGCTGTTCTGCTGAGCAGATATTAGGGACAATGTTAAATTTGTTGAAAAATGTGTTCCTTAGTTCACTGTAATGACCACATTGAAAGAGAAAGTGTTTCTCGTCTTCAATTTCCTTGTTCTGTCAGATTTGTCATTTTCTGTCAGACACATTTTTATTAGTGTATCAATCAGTTGCAATGTGGAGATTGCGGGCACTTAAATTGAGTTCAGTTAAGGCTGGCCTATAGTTAGGTTTTTTATAATTTCTAAATAATTTTCCAATGAGTCTATTTTCAGTTGTCATGAAATAAAACATTGTTGCTATGTAGTTCAAATGATTGTTTTAGTTTTTCCAGAAAAGTTGTGACAAAGCTATTTTCAATCTTTTTATCATTTAAAGTATATTTGATGCCCAAGGATTCTAAAATGTGTATGAGCCCTGAAACCCAGTTGTTGGTACCTTGGGTATCCAGTTGAATACCGAGGTTGTAAGCTTCCCTGACAAGTGTGTTTTCATAGTTTTTGGTGATGTTTTGCCAGTATTTTATCATCTGTGTCAGGCTTGGAATGATGAGGGGATATCTACCCAATTCTAACAGACATGCGATGTTAGTTACTCTACTGTTAACATTCAGTAGATATTTACAGTATTTGATCAAAACTCACTGCAGTATACGATTGGTTTGATCATTGAGTCAAACATTTTCAAGTGTATTTTTATTGGTGTTTGGTCTCCGAGAATAACAGTTGTTTTAGCTTAAAACATGCTTTCGATGCTCTCTTTTTAAGATCTTCCTGGGCTTTATTTAATTTACCAGCTGAATTTAGTTTAATGCCCATGTATGTGTAGGAAGAGACTCTCTTTCCCATCTATAACAAAATTCAAATTTGTTAAGACTTTTACCCGATTTATTAAAAACAATGGTTTTTGATTTTGATATATTGATTTTCATGTGCCATTTTGTACAATATTACTCTACAGCATTATATGCATTCTGTAGACCTGAGTTTGAAGATGACAATAGGACTAAGTCATCAGCATATAACAGTAATGGTAACTAGCTGTTTAGAAGGGTTGGTGGATCACTGTTAATAGAGTCTATGTTAGTCTATGTAGTACTCACCGCATGTGAGTTGTTGTGAGTTCCCATGACATATGCGTCTATTATTCTTGCTTATTGGTTAACCCAATCTTTTTATCTGGTGTTATCACCCAAGGAAATCCGCTCTATCAGATCATGTCTTGGGTCCTTTACAGGTGCAACTGCATGATCGGCCATAACCAGCAGTTAACTACAGCATCGACAGCATCAGCCAGGAGTATGACAAGGTCACCCAGTCTGAACTGGCCTGTAAGATACGCAACCAGAATGCAATGCTCTACATCTGCATTCTGTACTACCACAAGATCAACAAAGACAAGAGTGATACCATTTGGAATATTAACCTTATTATCCCACCCGCAGCATGAAAGGTATCTTGATGCTCTTCAAGGACTCCGCTGCCAGATTTGCTAGGGATACTTAAGTGTTCCACAACCCTAAGATCCTGAAGGTCAAAAGAACAATTGAGGGTGTTCCTAACTAGCTCTTCGCCCATACTGGCAATCGGATGAGTCAAATAACGAAGTACTTTACGGCTTCTCCTGGCAGCAAGTGACAGACTGACAAGGTGATGGTGACAAAAGACAATGCAGCCGACAGACGTGTTTCTGGGAGAATATCTAACTAGCAAGTATGCACTGTGACTCAACCTCAACCACTAACGATGACCAGCTGCATGGCAGTGACAGGTCTGTAGAAAATGGAGGTTGTTACAATCCACTTTGAACATATTTCTCTATATGTTGGTGCCCAGCTTGACATTCAGGTTGGCAGATATGTCAGCGCATTCTACTGAAAATTCTTTAGTAAATTACATATACCCAATGGACCCTGACTCTGCTATCATTAGTGGGCAGACTGGCAGTGGAAAAACAGTTTTCATCCTTGATCAGCTAAAGGGCCCTACCTCGGCTTCACACATTGTGGTCTTTTGTCCAATGGGGCATTACAATCAAGTTTACCGAAGGTCCATCTTGTAGATCCTGGAGAGCGACTTCAGGATTGTCACCAGAGCTTCTACCAGCTTTTTAAAGCAAGCCCACGCTATACGTCACTGATGACTATTTGACCAGAAAGGTAATAACAAAGAAAAGGGTAAGCTGTCCATGCTGTCTTTTCGGACCGGCATACAGAACAAAGTGTATGGGTCCTGACTCAAAACAAGTCTGTCTTGAAGGACCTGCATGAGCAAACTTGTTGGGTTGCTCTCTTGCTCACTGTAAGAACCGGGACTTATTGGATTGTCTGAGATTGGATCATTCTCATAGCTTTTGAGTTAGCAATCACTGTGGAAGCTGTTATAATGTTTCTGGGAGGAAAGCTTGTTTTCATTCTATTCTGGCATCTCCACCCTCACTGCTGTTTGACCTATACCATGGCATTGTGGCTTGTGTGCCTCAAGAAGGTCTTCCCTGAAGTAACCATGTAAGCACTGCTCGCAGAAATGTTTTTGCATCTATTTATATTTTGGTTATGCAGTAAATGACTTAGGATGTTAATCCAGGTCTAAAGGAATTTGACCACCTTCTCAATCAGTAACTTTGATCCTGGTTGTATGCTGACGTGATGCACAACAACAACCTTGTCCCATCCAAATATATTGATAGCCAGATTGTTCTGCTTTTCGACCTTCTGCATCTTAGATATGGGTGTGGGGCATCGAAATCTAGGCTGTCCTGAATTGTAGGGCATGTCCACATGGTCCTTTGTGTGAAATAGAACTGATCAGAGTGTCAATCATCGGAGAGAGCTATCATCGTTGTTTTTTCACATTGATGACTGCTTTCTTGTTTCTCACTGATGCTGGTAGTGGGATATAGGAGCTCCCCCTGTTACCGAGCAATGTCAAGCCAGAGAGTTATAACTACTTTGAGCACCCATCCAGAGCCTCTCCGAGTCCATTTCTCGAGTGTCTCCTGGATAGTGGCGAAGATGTGGTGCCTTGTTGATCTCATGAGCTTGTAGGACTGCCTCCTGCTTGTGGTGGAAACTGGATCTGTGTACTCCTCACTGCCTCTTACGAGTGAGTGAATCTTAACTCCTCCAAGAGTAAGAATCTCTTCCGTGAGTTTCCAGTGAATTTTGACATGTGATTCCTCCAAGAAAGCTCTTGGGTCTGTGCCAAGGGGATCGTCTTGAGGTACAACCATCAGCCACTTCCGCCTACTACCCACAGTGTCTGCCTAAAGATAAGCTCACCTGTACTGTTATAATCGAACAGCTCTAGGGTGACATTCTGGTAGTTCTTTTACAGGATTAGGGTAGAACTCTTCATAATGGCCTTCCTTTTTCTTATTTTAGCCTTACGAGGAGAGAGGAAGGTTGACATCTCCCAGGCAGTGAAGTCTTTAGCAAGCGTTTCTTCATTCATTGATTCTTCATTCACTTGCATGTCTGGAAGAAACAAATATTTGTATAACAAATATAGAATTTTTGCAAATCCATAATACTCGTGTGTATCCTTTGACCAGCTTTTTGCCTTTTTGTTTCAATTCACAGACATGATTTTGATGCGGACCTGGCTGTTCTTTATCCAATTGGTGGTAAATACGACGAAAAACAGTTCATCCAATCACTAGCCAAGAAACACATTTCTTATTTAAGTTGCTACAACAAAAACGGCGACAGAATTGGAGTTTGTGTATTCAAATACAAAGACAAGGCTTTGGATATTATGATGTACACATCATATGAAGACCACGCCCATGGAAAAACTCGTCAGATGTTAAGAAGGTTTCCTATAGTTGAAGACGGGGACAAAATGACTTACGTTGAAATGATTGACTACTCTTTACAGACATTCCCAATGTCAATGGTAGTCCCACTGCAATATAAATCTTTTCTCGGTATGGGAGTTAACATACCCAATAAATTAGAAGATTATTTATATTTTCACTATCGCACTTTTAAATATGAGATACCTTATAAATGGAAATGTTGGGTCTAAGCCTTTTTTATGTTTGTTTTTTTCTCTCGTAAAATCACCATGTGTAACAAAAGCATTCCTGTATCTGTGCATAACATTGGTTATATTTTACAGTTGTATTCATAAGCTAAAAGTTAATTTGTAAACCGACATATAACAGTGACATATTTTCTAAACAGCTGTTGTAAATCAGACCTTGCACCCTGGCTAAAACTGTGAAGTTTTTCTCAAGGTGCAACATCTGGAGTTCTTCCTCAACTATTGAAAAAGTTGCCCAAGGAAGGGATTCGTACCCACACATCTGAGCTTTTCCGTTATTTGATGGAGGTTCTCGGGAAAAATGGAAATTAGAAGGAAGTGGAAAGTGATATTCTTTGAATTATTCACGCTGTGCACTTACAATGCACCCAATGCTGAGTTTTTCAAATTTGTCGTGTTTTATTTAAAGCGAGGAGACGTCACCTATGCATGCGTCACGTCCATAGCGTGTTGTTGTTTAAAAATAAACATCTACCTACGAACCTTTGCGTTTTCAGTATGCTTTGTTATCGGTCACAGTTTGTTTCATGTGTATATTAGTAATCGCCACAGTTTGTTTCATATGCATATTAGTAATCGCCATTAGTTAGATTCATTTGCATATTAGTAATCGCCATTAGTTCGATTTATTTGCATATTAGTAATCGCCATTAGTTCGTTTCATTTGCATATTAGTAATTGTCATTAGTTCGTTCATTTACATATTAGTAATCGCCATTAGTTCGTTTCATTTGCATATTAGTAATTGCCATTAGTTCGTTCATTTACATATTAGTAATCGCCATTAGTTCGATTCATTTGCATATTAGTAATTGTCATTAGTTCGTTCATTTACATATTAGTAATCGCCATTAGTTCGTTTCATTTGCATATTAGTAATTGCCATTAGTTCGTTCACTTACATATTAGTAATCGCCATTAGTTCGTTTCATTTGCATATTAGTAATCGCCATTAGTTCGTTTCATTTGCATATTAGTAATTGCCATTAGTTCGTTCATTTACATATTAGTAATCGCCATTAGTTCGTTTCATTTGCATATTAGTAATTTCCATTAGTTCGTTCATTTACATATTAGTAATTGCCATTAGTTCGTTTCATTTGCATATTAGTAATTGTCATTAGTTCGATTCATTTGCATATTAGTAATCGCCATTAGTTCGTTTCATTTGCATATTAGTAATTGTCATTAGTTCGTTTCATTTGCATATTAGTAATTGTCATTAGTTCGATTTATTTGCATATTAGTAATCGCCATTAGTTCGTTTCATTTGCATATTAGTAATTGTCATTAGTTCGTTCATTTACATATTAGTAATCGCCATTAGTTCGTTTCATTTGCATATTAGTAATTGCCATTAGTTCGTTCATTTACATATTAGTAATCGTCATTAGTTCGATTCATTTGCATATTAGTAATTGTCATTAGTTCGTTCATTTACATATTAGTAATCGCCATTAGTTCGTTTCATTTGCATATTAGTAATTGCCATTAGTTCGTTCACTTACATATTAGTAATCGCCATTAGTTCGTTTCATTTGCATATTAGTAATCGCCATTAGTTCGTTTCATTTGCATATTAGTAATTGCCATTAGTTCGTTCATTTACATATTAGTAATCGCCATTAGTTCGTTTCATTTGCATATTAGTATTTTCCATTAGTTCGTTCATTTACATATTAGTAATTGCCATTAGTTCGTTTCATTTGCATATTAGTAATTGTCATTAGTTCGATTCATTTGCATATTAGTAATCGCCATTAGTTCGTTTCATTTGCATATTAGTAATTGTCATTAGTTCGTTTCATTTGCATATTAGTAATCGCCATTAGTTCGTCTCATGTGCATATTAGTAAACGCCACTAGTTTGTTTCATTTGCATATTAGTAATCGACACAGTTTGTTTCATTTGCATATTAGTAATCGACACAGTTTGTTTCATATGCATAAAACCACAGTTTCTGTTCGTGTACATGTTGATTGGTAATTAGCGGGTGTCATTTGTGCATTTATTATGTAGCGTATTTTCTGGATTTAAGCGTATTATATGTATTAATTTGATAATGTATCAGTTTGTAAATCTCTTATAAACACAGTGTTATCTAATTATTGACGAACGACTGCGGTCAAAATTGAGACGTAATTGTTTGATTGTCCTTCTATTCATCTGTATACAAGTACGACAAAAAACGAGAGAGCCGTTTATACGCGTGATATAGTCATGTGGTGGCGCTCATAAAGAAAAGGTCATAGAAATTTAGCTCCATATCACTGCTTGGTTTCTGAAACGAAATTTCTATTCCGTTATTGTTTCAGCTTGTTTTAGGTCTGAACAATTCCGGGTCAGGTCTAAACAAACTCGAGTCAGGTCTGAACACAACACATTCATCCTAAAAGTTCTGGGCATGATAATTGGTGTGTGGGGGAAACCGGTACAAATTTCAAAATTGTTTACACCTCACATGTTAGTGGCAGCGAAATATTGAAGTAAAACCACTATTACTAAATTGACGAATATACTTTTACTAATATATAATAAAGAATGAACATATCATCATTTGAGAAAATGTCGTTTCAGTTCTGAGATATTTTTAGTGAAACAAACGTGATGTCTTATATTGACTGGAAATAATGGAATGTTATTATATTATACTCTAGCCAGGAATGTATGTTTACGCCCCCTAGAGACAGCGCGCTTCTTCTGCTGCGAAAGGAACGTCGAGCTGAGGGAACTCCGGCGAGCGTGCCGATGACATGACACTAACCCTGTAGAGATACCAGGTTCGACCCAAATGAACACTCATTAGTTAATTACAGATAGTCCACTTCAAACCGTCAGCGGAGGCCATGCCTCGCTACCCACTTCTTTCGTTCTTCTCTCCCTTCTTCTTTTACAAAATCTCACAACTCCACAATAAAACTCCAAAGTGTGGCAGAGTAAAAATGCAATCAGCCAATCGGTGCAGCCGTTGGCACGATCACGTGATTATCATGGATGATAATGTCTCACGGTTAAAGCATTGCGAAGTTGCCACAACTAAATACAATTAGTAAACAATCTATTTATCAAATTCCTGAAATATATGTTTGTAATGTCTGCCCTGAACATGCAAGTTTTTTTTATTCTAAACAATAATGAAACTTCGTGTGAACCAAATGTGCGTACATGATGTACGTATGACAACACTTCTATGACGTGAAAGTGGCTTATATGGGCGAAAACGTTGCCGTTAAAGCATCCATCTGTTTGGTCATGCAGTCTTTTTTTTCAATATTATAATTGTAAATCATTAAAAAACGGTCTTTTTTACTGACGGTCGTATACAGATCATATTAAAACATATCGACGCTTTGCACGGCCGTTCCAACCCACAGCGCGTCATATCTAGTGTGCGCGACGTCGACTTATAATAGGAAAAAGGTAGAGTATTCAACCCATTTGTATTTATTTATAATTTATGTTTATTTATTTATTGTTCAGGAATAGAACATCGTAGCATTGTCGGCCCACATGTGTGGACATGTCTGCACACGTCGACAATTAAGGCAAACCATTCATCGATTTCCCGTTCAACCGTGTTTCAGAAATATTATAGTTAAAAATAACTATCAGTAAAACTTTAAAGGTCATTAATGGACGTATCTCGATACGAGGCGAATATATCGTCATTATCATTTAGATAACTCCATGTCAAACAATTAACGCAGCGATGAAACTCCATTATAAGCTGATCTGTATGTTCGTTTTCACTTTTTTTGGTTATGTTTTTATATTCTTCATGCCGCGAATCACCAGAGGATGGCATGATAGGTGTTACCTCACAGACCAACAGAGTGATGACCTGATATACTTATTAACCAGCGTCATCGCTGAGTACAAGGCCGCTAACGTTACGTACTGGTTGACTTCGGGAACTCTGCTCGGTTATTATCGAACCAAGGATATATTAAGGTGGGTACAGTGCAACAGATTTGGCGTTTTGCGTGGTTATCGACATCACACATTGGTAATATGTTTATATGTCAGGCACACCCCGAATAGCTGGACAGTGCAAAATTGAGATAAAATAATAAATCGACTCAATGGCTTAAAAGCTTTATCACAGTTTCCCTGTCCACGATTGTGCCAGTAATAATGAAACTCAATGCAAAAATTTACAAAAAGACTTCAAAACAATTAATTTTTAAGTAACCATGTCCCTTTTCATTAGTCAACAACACAGATTAATACGCAATTATTTAACCCTGTGTCTGTTGAAAAGATGAGATATGAGAGGCTTTCCATTTCAATTATATAAAAGTTCCGAAACTGACAAAATGGCCGCTCATTTTTTTGAGCAATCTGTTTTACATTGGCTCAGTGTACGGCATAATGAAATGTGGACGTAGTTCGAATGTATTTATTCATGAGTAGGCCCCTAACTTTAAACAATGTCACGTTTACGTGGCATCATGGGCGTGGTACGTCACTTAGAGCACAATTCGTTGGGCAAAATTTTGTAAGTCTACAAAATTTGGCTCACAAACTAAAATAAGGAATCCTTGCCATAAACGGTGGGAATATTTTTTCTTCAAAAAGATTAAAGGGTGGCCATTTGAAAGCATCCTTTCTCGCACTACGTGTCAGCTATCTGGTCGCCAATAATAACGAGCCTCTGACGTCGAAACATCCTCATCACTGGAAATCATCAAAACTTACATTCACTTGCATGTATAGCAGAAACCGTTATTTGTATGTATTTTTACATACTCTGTTTGCGCAACTTCAGAACGCTCGTGATTCAGCCAAGTACACAGAATGAATTTCACCGTATTTAAAGCGGGAGGGTCGTCACCTGCGCACGCGCGGGAATTGAGTCCCAAGCGACGATAATAACAAACGCAAAGGCTCATGGGTATACGCTTGTTTGTAAACAAAGATACGCTATAGCCATCTGACGCATTCGCAGGTGACGACTCCCCCGCTTTAACTTTTTGTTTCAATTCACAGACATGACTACGACGCTGACCTGGCTGTTCTTTATCCCTATGGTGGTAAATACGACGAAAAACAGTTGATCCAATCACTAACCAAGAAACACATTTCTTATTTAAGTTGCTACAACAAAAACGGCGACAGAATTGGAGTTTGTGTATTCAAATACAAAGACGTAACTTTGGATATTATGATGTACATTTCATATGAAGACCATGCCCATGGAAAAACTCGTCAGATGTTAAGAAGGTTTCCTATAGTTGAAGACGGGGACAAAATGACTTACATAGAAATGATTGACTACTCTTTACAGACATTCCCAATGTCAATGGTAGTCCCACTGCAATATAAATCTTTTCTCGGTATGGGAGTTAACATTCCCAATAAATTAGAAGATTATTTATATTTTCACTATCGCACTTTTAAATATGAGATGCCTTATAAATGGAAATGTTGGTTCTAAATGTTGGTTTCTTTATTTTTATGTTACTCTCGTGAAACTACCTCGTGCAACGAAAGCATCCCTGGCCATCCCTGTATCTGTGCATAACATTGGTTTTATTTATTTGACTAATCTATCACATTGTGTCTGTCTAAGCATTGTACCACCATAGTCATGTGACCTACTGTTCTGGTCGTTGGTTTATTAATGAAACGCCACGTAGGTGTGGGTTGTCGTGGTTTATTTAAAGCGGGGAAGTCGTCACCTGCACATGCAGCAGTAGAGCCTTTGCGTGTCATTGTTTACAAACAAGCGTCTACATACGAGCCGTTGCCGCGTTTTTAGTGTGCGTTGTTATCGTCGCTTGGCACTCAACGCGCGTGCGCAGGTGGCCCCCCTCCCTCCCGCGCTTAAAAAAAACACTCGTAGTTTAAATCAAACGGCCGCGAAGGGGGGGGGGCGTTATACACGATAACCAACATTTTCTAACCAACAGTCGGAACAGTGGACCACATGACCAATAGTACATATGGTGTAATTTAATTTCTGTAACTTGGTCTTTTTTGTCTTTATGTAGATTTGCAATCAGTCATCGTTTTAGTGATCGGTTCAAGTGCATATAACCATAGTTTCGGTTCGTGCACATGTTGATTGTTAATTCGCACATTTGCCTGTAGCGTTTTATGGAGTTAAGTTTATTTATGATTTTCGTGTCGTAGCGTTTAGTAAATCTCTCATAAACACTATATTATCTGATTGGTGATGAACGGCTACTGTCAAAATTTAATTGAACGGCCTTCTTTTGATCTGTATACTTGCACGACAAAAAACGAGAGCGCCGTTTATATGCTCTATAAAGTCGTGTGGTGGCGCTCATGAAGAAGAGAACACTGGGATTTAACACCATGTCACTGCTTGATTTTTGAAACATTGTAACACTAGATACGTCATATTATTCGCAAAATTTTAACTGCAGGCAACAAATCATAAACGAATGGGAAATTCCCATTGCGATTTTAGGCGATGTTAAAGGATTATCCAGGCTTCATAAGCCTGGAGATTAAATACATGGAGTTGTCTTAATTTCGTGCAAGTTATTCTTCAGATGGGTATTTGTAACCTACCACTATGAGAATTTAGTAGCAGGGACAAGTTGACTAGAAGTGAGAACAATGCAATATGTCCAACAATCAAATTTCAAGTTGATGTAGTACTGTAAGAAAACCGAACTATTCCGAGTCAGGTCCAAATTAACCCAAGTCAGGTTCGAACTATCCCGAGTCAGGTCCATACTAACCCGAGTCTGGTCCAAACTAACCCGAGTAAGGTCCGATCAATTCCGAGTCAGGTCCAAACTAGTCCGAGTAAGGTCCGATCAATTCCGAGTCAGGTCCAAACTAATGCAGTCAGGTCCGAACTATTCCGAGTCAGGTGCAAACGAAACCGAGTCAGGCTCAAACTAATCCGAGTCAGGTCCAAACTAACCCGAGTCTGGTCAAACTAACCCGAGTAAGGTCCAAACTATTCCGAGCCAGGTCCAAAATAACGCGGGTCTGTTCCAAACTATTCCGAGTTATGTCTTAAATATCATAAGTTCACTTTCTACCCAAGAGTACACACCACATATATATCATAAATGTTTCCGGCTTGATAGTTGGTATATTGGTAATTTCAAAATTTGTTACACCTCACATTTTAGTGACTGCGAAATATTGAAGAAACCATGCCAGCAATATTCTGGCGTACTACGCGTTGCTACGATACACGATTTTACGTAGTTTGTACTAAGTACATAATGTGATTTCGAATTTTAAAATGTCAGCTGGTTGAAGCTGGACGGATGAATAAATTGTAAAACACGTAAAAAATGATTTTAATTCACATGCATTCCCTGTAATGGGTTTCACGGTATATGACTATAGTAATAGACACAGTTTGTCTAAGAAACTTACAATCATGATTGTGTCTTGAACACTTGTAGTAAATATGATATATAGTAGACAAATTTGGTAATCGTTATCCAATGTAATTTTTCAAAATACTTCAATATTTCAATATTACTAGTAGTAATAACACGTGTAACAGTAATCTTTATTGCATCGTTTCCTCCATGGAACTTAAATACAATAAAGTACATTGTATTACATCAAGAATTAACAGTAAAAAGTTTTTTTTTTCTTTAAAACAAAATGGGTGGACGGATTGAAGAAGAACAATTCTGGTACCTTCCATTTAATGGAATGCATCACATTACTTTTCAATTAATAAAATTTCAAATCATCGTGAACAAAATCTTTATCTCGGATATACAATATTATGGCAGAATAG
Source organism: Saccoglossus kowalevskii (assembly GCF_978046115.1). NCBI lineage: Eukaryota > Metazoa > Hemichordata > Enteropneusta > Harrimaniidae > Saccoglossus > Saccoglossus kowalevskii. Next base: position 11,364,378 of record NC_140657.1, read on the forward strand.
TATTGTACCTTTTTCGTGTCATCTTAATTAACATTGGAAATAATATTGTCTCTTAATTTGAAACCATAAAATATATACTTTGAAAGAAGAACCTAAATTTTATAGATGATGGGTATCTGTAATAGTAAGGGGGTTCTCACAAATGTTTATATAACAGACATTCGCAACAAAAATGAAATTCGTCTTCCACTTTCTGCAAAACACATAAAGTTCAGATTCTTCTTTCTCTGGGAATGTTTTCCGCCCTACCACTGTCGATGCGTAATCTGTGACTAGAAGCACGACATCTGTATGCGTATAAGAAAATCGTTATCAATAAAGACAGATATTATTGACCATTAATACACAGCGATGTCGAGCAATCTTTGTTTAAAGGCGGATACAAACATATTTATATTGCTAACCCTTGCAAATCTCAGCCCACGTCGAGACCAGATCTAAACAACAGATCATTTATATTATATGCCCAGCCCGTTTCAATCATTTCAAATTGGTAATTATAACAATATTTAATATACAACGTATTGTCACGAATGCAGGATGTTTACTAATATCTAACAATACGAGACAATCTAAGGGTTCTCAATGGAACTCTACCAAGTCCAGCGGTGTTGTTTGTATTATAACATTTAGTATATACTTTAAAGCACGTCTTTCTAGCATGTCATTTTAGCTCATTTAGCCAATCTGTAATTTCGCTAATTCAAGATGTCGCTAATTTAGAATAAAGTAGATTCTCACAATGAGATTGTTGGCATTTTAGCTAAATTAAGATTTTGTTAATTCATGTATTGAGTCAAATTCGCTAAAATGGCATGTAGCTATTTCAATGTGTTTTACAGTAGTTGCAAAAAGAGGTAAGGTCGTTTTCAATATGTTCTCCAGCATGGAATCCCCAAATTGTACAACCATAATTCATTATTGGTACGATTTTGTCGTCACAAATCATCAGAGCAATATTAATTTTAACATTCTTAAATAGACTTAATATCTGTTTACACTATGCACCGCTTTATTTGCTGAGCGTGTGTCCATAAACCCGATGATGAAAGTGTTATACCCAAATAATTGGAATATGAGACAACTTCTACCCTTACCCCATCCATATATCAATTCTTATCTAATTATGTCTAACTCCGTTTCTAAACACGATAATTTTACACTTGCATTGCATTGACTTCAAGCTTCTATGTTTTACAGTAAACAAATCAGTGGCGACGGTACGGGGGGAAGAGGGGGCGGTCGCCCCTCCGAAAAAGTGCAGGAAATGTCGTTTCAGAGGGTCTAGATTTCAATTTTCTAAGGGGGAGTATGCTCCTGGACCCCCCTAGTAAAGAAATTACCATTTATTATTCCTGGGGGGGGGGGCAAAACAGAGGGGGTCAGCATATGTTCCAAAGCCACAGAGGAGCAGTGACTTTTTATATATTTAAATATATTTAACTGAATATATTTAAATATAATAAAATAAAAATATACACATGGAAAATATTTTTTTAACAGATGTAAAATAATATATACCACAAAAATAAACATGAAATGTCAGTACATGCAAATCTATTGTGTTTAAAATATGTGTAAATATAATTAAAGAAGTATTCATTATTGCAAAACACGTCTTATTAAAGCTGACAATGCATCTACACTGCCATCTAAACCACTAGCAACAGACCATCACCAGGAGCAACATCCTCATTGCCACCAACACAAGTGGTATTAGACCCACTACGATCACTAGTGACAATATCATCACTACCACCTAGACTACAGACATTGTCAGTATTGTCAAATCAGTCAGATTACACAAAAAAAAATATAAAAATGTCTCACCCTGAAAAAAGATGGTGGCCATGTAGCAAAAGATAGATTTGTTGGTCTTGGGTGCTGTGAGTAATTGTTAAGATAAGGTTCAGGGGTGGATAACAAGAGACGAACTGGTGTACACTATAACAGATGACTTTATTGAAACCTCCTCCCGTGGTGTGTCAAAGCACCCACTTATATACACAAGTTTACATTCCTTGCATTTTGGCGGAAAGTGACTTTGGCCTTGTACATGATTGGGTAATAGGGAGACGAGCTGATAGGTAAATAACTATTAATGAGGTTGTTTTATTGGCTAAAATTAACGTACTATGATTGGCTAAATTATTTGTAAGCAGAATCCTAAATCGACATCAAGCTCGGCTAGTTATATTTCCGATAGGTGCATAACTTTGTACAGTGAAGAGACTGTTCTAAATCATAACATGGACTTTCTTCAGACAAGTGAGTAGAACTGGTAATATAAATTCAAAATATTATTTGTCAATTTGTGTATTTTTACTTCACAGAAATGAAATCTGCCGAAAAAGTTGTGCATAGTGGATTGCTTGTAGTAATGTTTATTTATCAAAATGCTTTTTCGAGGCGACAGTTTTATCTCAACTGTTTATAGTAAAACATTTTATCTGAAGAAGATATATCTACAAATTAGACTGACTGAAGTTCTCCTCTCACTAAGCATTTATGTTGCTTCATATATACATGTAAAAATCAATAACAATACATGAAAATATATATATATATGGGGGGGGTTTACAAATATGTCATTTTTTCTAAAGGGGCACCCTCTTTTACAAAATGAATACTCGTGTTGCATTAATAGAACGAGTACGGACAAAACATGGAAAGAAAGAACACACAAAGAGGAATACCAAAAGAAAAAAAAAAAGAATCATCAAACAGGCAAAGATGTTAGTGGTTGATGCATATAGCTCTGATATGGGAGAAAAAGTTGTTAAATCCAAATATGGACATAAACCAGATACTGTTATTATTACTAATAAAATTGCCAAACCGAAGCTGTTGCCAAGGAAACACCTCAATTGTCTAATTTACTTACGAAAAATCAATGCATTTGAGAACCCTGATAATGCTGATGACAGGCTGGACGTACAACGTAATCAATCAAATATTTTTTTCGTACACTGTAAAAATGTGTCATTTTTCTCGGTACGTACAGGAATTTACATCCAAAATAAAAAAAAGTCGTAAAGAATAATCCAGGGAAATTACATTTTCGAAACTGTAAAACGACCAGATGACACATTTCACTGCAAAATTCAATTTTCACTGTAAACTGTAAAAACGTCTTTTTTTTCCTTGTAAATTGTAAAAAGCCCTTTTTATTTCCCGTAAAACTGTACCAGCTACCCCCTTGCCCCCCCTCTTGTTATAGCATAGTACATTGAGTGCAATAATTGGTACCAGCAGAGGTACATTACTTGGGGTTTGTAACTACGGTGACATGATACCAAGATCCCGTCACAATCTCGCTCTCGCATAAGCGTTCCAACTCAGAAAAAATGCGAATGCGCATGCCCGAGGTAACTCGGATACTGGGATGTCCAGGTGGATCAAAACAGCTGCTCACGATATGACGGAGTACGAGAACTATATTTTCTGTACATTTTCGATGTATTACATTTTTCACTGTGATAGTGACAAGAAAAGTTTATTTTTTTCATTACAAACCTTGAACATTGATATGCGTCATGTCAGAAGGTCGTAGCCTCAGTCTCGCTATCTACGAGAAGAGACTTGAATGGGATCTTGACATGATGTCACCATACAGTACTATGCTAGTTGCAAACCCCAAGTAATGTACCTCTGGTACCAGGAAGATATGTATACAGTTTGTTAAACGATGGTGCTAGTTTCCTTGCTTTAAAAAACAAACAAACAAACTATTATTCATTATTTTATATGTCCACATTTCCTCTGTTGCTACCTTTAATACATCATATTTACAAAAAAGGTTTTTACCACCATAAAAATTTACAATCAAATCACACCGTTTTTTGGTCAAACTACATGTAAACTTAACTGTTGTTCTACCGATATGTTTTATTTATTATACTAGTACATTTACAAATATGTTTTGTTTTTTTAAGTTAAAAAGTGAATAAAATATGACAAATATTGTTATACGTTGTCGTGTTTTAAAATGTTATGCCCCCCGGACAGCTGTCATAAAATTTCAAAGCCCCCCAGAGCCACCCATATTTTTCCGTTACCCCCCATTTTCTCAACCCCTCTGCCATAAATTCTGCTCACACCCTTAGGCACTCAAAATGAAACTATGACCTCAGATAATTTTAATTTTATTAGGAGTAAAATCGTCCAAATGTAATTTCCAGCATACAAATCTGCATAATACTAGTATTACATTTATTTTGATGTTGGGCATAGTGCGAATAAATTACATACATTTCTGTTTTGCCAATTCATACAAAAATAGTAAAATTTCGTAACTATAGTCGGAATATCTCCAAAAATTTTTTATATAGTATTTTATTTTTGATTGAATTTTACATCAAAGTACCTTTCGTTTTATTACATGATGTGTTTGGACTTTGGATTTTGTTTGCCTGAATATAAACTTATTAAAACAATTACATTATCTTTGGAAATATAAAGGCCCTTACTTCGACATTCACCCTCAATCCTGTGCCACAAGACGGAATGACAAATATCACATGCAACTATTGACTGCAGAACGAACATTCTGAGCATTTGGCCCCTGGAGTAGTAATGTTCATGGTATACATGCATAATATTTCATATGCATCTTATTTCAGGCTATAATTTCATTATTAATATATATTCCCATTTTTATAGTTCATATTTACATTGATTTGTAATTTGAAATTACTCCTCTGTCACACGCTAGTGAGCTTCGAACTCTGACCTCAACGTTGACCCATCGTTGAAATATGGCGACTTGCGTGCGGATGTATTCTTTCTTGAACGATGTCAAATAGCGATATTTGCCGAGAAATGGCAAGCACAAGTCGTGTTGGTGGTGAATTGGAGCAATTGAAAGATGATATCGAACAGATACAGCTGGTTTTAGGAGCAAACGGTAAAAGAGATTCGTCAGACGAATACGAGTCTGCCTCCGAAGATGACATTCACGATGGTGACTCTGAGACTGAAGCGGGTCCGAGCGGTATTCCATCTATTCCAGGTGATGTGACGTTATACTCTCTTACAATCCAACAGTTTGATCCTGTCTTACCCAAAGAACGAGACTAAAACACTGTTTAAATATTAACTTTAAATACCTCTGTCATCTGTACTTGTGTTCGTCTTGACATAGTCCTTTGTTGAAGAACCGGAAAATCAACAAATACTAATTTAAAAAAAAAAAATCATCCGCTATACGTATATAAATAAACAAGTTGTGAAACATGGCACCTCGTAAATCTACATCGTGTCGGTTTCAATAAAACCAAGTTAGCGATTATGAACAATGGTTATTAACGTAACACCTGATCCCCTCTAAAATTTTTGTTTCGCATTTTGAGGTAAGAAATCGAAATTTGAAACCGACACGATGTAGATTTACTAGGTGCTATGTTTCACAACTTGTTTATTTATATACGTACTGCGCATGATTTTTTTTTTAAATTAGTATTTATTGATGTTCATCCCCCAAGTGACTGTGGAACCGGGGTATTGGTTTCGGTAATATTGTAGGCGTGCTCGTCCTTATTTCGTTTTTTGTATGAAATAAGTGTTCAATAGCTGATAAATCGTACTGCAATTACAAGAACACGACGAAACCAATAACTACACAAGAACTGGCCCTAAAAGCTTGTGGTGTACCTTGTACTTAACGTTTCATGGTATATTTAAAATTGCTTTCTATGAAGTTCTCTTTTCTGACCTCTTCTTGTATTCTTGTTAGCTTCGTCTTGTATAATCGTAAAGTTCATACACTTGTTTTCAAGAAAACATGAATTTTTTTATTATGAAATTTATAAAACATGTATACTCTCAGCGCAACAAAGACATTCGCTTCATCTTTATAAATATTTATAAATTTTCAATGGCAGTTGAATCAAACCAGCCAATCAATGAGCACAGTGTGATACCTCATTTGAAAATGTTCCAGTGTTATTCAATTATCCAATAGAAACATCTTGTTTCTGTTTGAATTGTAAAATTTATAAATATTTATAAAAATGAAGCAAATGTCTTTGTTGCGCTGAGAGTAAAACAGGTATACAGATGTATGCTACTATTGTCAAAGTCGTCAGACCATCATGCACTGCAGAACTCATTACTGTAAAAGGATTAATTATTCACTGGGTTTTAATTTTGCTTATTTTCGCTGACTGGAAAGTACGCTAAATTAAAACCCAGTGAATATGTAAAATTGAGCATAGAACACATTATCCAAATGTTAAAACCGTCAATTTAAAACCCACTGAATATGCCTGAAATGCTAAATCAGCGAAATTTAAACCCAGTGAAAAATTAGGCATTTTACAGTATATGACCATGCTGCGTAAATGTGAACTCAAAAGTAAGTATTTTTTTGTTTTTTGTAGATGATCACATTGGTACAGGTAGTTTGCTAAGATCTCCACCAAGTTCAAAAGACGGTGTTCAGATTGCAGTGGGATCACCGCAGGTACGGCTATAACTATCATCCATACACACTATTCATACATGTTTTAGATTCCAACACACCCCTGTGGGAGATATGAAATTCTTACGAGGATGCCGCAAAGTATTGACCAAAGTGTAGCTGAGTTAGATGTGACAGTGTACTGTCTGAGTACATGTTTTATAGTATTCTCGTAGTAACCTTTAGCTAAAGAAAGAAAAATAATGCCTTTCCGGTATTAAACCCACCCTTGCCTTTTCCAGGTCGACCCTGTGTCTTTTTTCATTGCCAAACTGGAAAATTGGGACTTGTAGGTACTGTAAAATGACTAATTTTCACTGGGTTTAAATTTCGCTGATTTACCATTTCAGGCATATTCAGTGGGTTTTAAATCCACGGTTTTATCATTTAGATAATGTGTTCTATGCTAAATTTTACATATTCACTGGGTTTTAATTTAGCGCATTTTCCAGTCAGCGAAATAAGCAAAATTATAACCCAGTGAATAATTAACCCCTTTACAGTACTCCTTTCAGCTCTATTTAAAATTCTTCATTTTGGAACCAAAATGTCAACCTGTACATGCAAGATATGGTGTGTTATAGACAAAAATAACAATATTGGCCAAGCAGCATTCCCGAATAATAAATTGAGAATAATTAATTGCTTTTCATACAATAAAAAGTTATTCCTTTCTGTCTCAGGGATTGAAATATTATTTTTTTCCTTGCATGCACAGTGTGCATGTTGAATTTGAAATTTACCTGCACTAAATTGTTGTGAAATGCACCACTTTTAAAGTTATAATAAAATTTACTAGTTCTCGATCAATGTGAACACGAAAGAATTTGCTTTTTTTTAGTTACCTTACAATAATTGTTGAACTTAATTTAGGCTTAGTGAATATAATGAGAAAATGTTGTGTTCATTGCTACATGCACAGCGTGCACATTATATTTTGAGTTTATTTGCACGAGCTGATAATCTATGTGCATAGTGCAGTGTGCACCAGAGTATTTCGACCCCTGTGTCTCTACTTTTGTTTTCAGTGTTACCAGAAACACGCTGTTAATTTTTCATATAACCTTATTATTATTCTACATTTTATCAATCCAAACACTTGTATGCCCAGGATTGAGGAAAATTATGAAAATTTAATATGGCTTCAATTAATCATTATGACTAGATAAATACAATATACGAGATATTGTAATGCAATACTTAGCTAGACAAGGTCGCGTGAGTTGCGCCCTCTCCGGTACTCCAAACCCAACACACGTCTGACAGAACAATGTAGTTTTTCACTTCCCCCAATGATTTTATTGTTGGTACCAATCAAATTGCGTGAATTCGCAATAGAGATCTTGCTGACAATACATACAGTATTCTGTCAGGCGAGGGCACCACTCACAAGACTACATGTCAGGCTAACCAATAAACAGTGCTATTTTCTTTGAGTGGACACTGCAGTGGTGCGTCTATGATAAAAGTAATAATGTATGTACATACTGGTAGAGGGCACAATTGATTTTTAATGTTTCAACATAAAAAAAGCAATTATTTTTCTTCATATAATATGCTCTGATCAATTTGGTCCAAAATATTAATAATTTTAAAATAATAAAGACTTGATGTTCTTTTAGGGCAATGCAGTATATAATGTTGAAGCTGACTATGACAAGGATTTACAGGATTCCTCGCCACTGCTGTGCTTGCAGCAAAACATGGAATACCAGAGAGCTATTGAAGAAGAAATCAAGAAATTACACTTCATGATTGCAACCAATAATAAGAGACAGGTAAATTATTTCAATTTATTTGCCAATTATGAATCTCAATTTTATGATTTCAGCTTTCAAAGCTGGTATTCATGCTCCGTAGTCTGTATTCTCCAAGCAAGATGTGTTTATTTGTTATTTATCTCCTCAAAACTATGGCCGAGTCAGAGCATATATATATGGCAGAATATGATACTTAAAAAATACAAGCTCCTCTCTGATTGGTCTGACTGTTAGGTGTTATGGTTAGGTAGCCAATCAGGCACACTTTTCTAAGTAGCTTTGGATTGACTTCAACACTATACTATTCCGAGGATGTTTTAAAGTGTGCCCTCTTTGACAATTTGATATCCCACCTTTTTGTTTCTATGGGCTATGCCAGCTCTGATTGGACACATTTTTCAGACGCTTTACCAATCAGATTTATGCACTTTACCACAGCTTAATAGCTTAATATTGTGTGCAAGGTAGGGCAATATGAGATAAATGATGATAAATAAAAACTGGTCAAACTTGTTTTAAAAATGTGGAAATTTTTTTTTTTTTTTTTTTAAATAAATTACGGCACCCAAATTTTAAATGGTTTTATTAATATTAACAGAGGGTGCAATAGTGAAATAAGTTTGAAAAAAAGATTGGTGCACTTATTTGGAATGCATGCTGACCAGATTTTCTGTTTTTGTCCCAAGGAAAGTACAGACTATAAACAGTGACTATTTCGTGAATTTGTGTTGAAAAGAGGGAATTGGTGGTAAACAGGTTATTGATCTAGTCAAATGGTCAATGTCTTGGCAATGGAGTTATATAATGTAACAGAGCTACACAATGTACAGTGTATATTCCTAAAATCATATTTCTATAAAATGAACTGTGAGTGCAACTTTAACACTTTGTGCACTATTGACTACTTTTGACACCATTAACAAAATGGTTTCGTACAGTCTGCTCCTCTCGACATGAAATGTTTATAAAAAATGACAAACCTTTTGATTAAAAACTAAAAGCAATATCTAAAGCTGTCTGTCTGGTCCAAAATAATGATGAAATTTTGTGAGAATTTTAAAGAATGAACAAATATTTGCACTGTTTTTTAGGGCGGGAAAAAATATCTGGCCCTCAAAAGTTTAACAAATACATTGAAGTATAGTAACACCTTGTGTATTTCTCTTTCAGAATGAAATCAATCAAGAGTTAAATGGTGATAAATCCTCATCTTTACAAAGCAAGTCAACGTTTAAAAGTTTTTTTAATAGATATTTCCAGGAAGGCACTTGTAAAGAAGGCACCTATACAGTGAGTATCACATTATTTAAACACAACTTCTCGCTAAACTTTAACATATTTCAGAATCTTTTGTCTTTTTTTAATAATTTCTTTATTCATTTTGTAGCTACTGGATTAAAATGGGTCTTGCGCAAAAATTTGAAAGAATGTTAAAATAATTATGCAGATTTATTTTGTCAAAGATGAATTTGTCGTATAAAAGGTTGATTGATTTCGTTCAAACTTAGTACAAAGACACGTCATACTGGTTGACATATGCACATCAATTTTTATTTTATTTTTGTTTAATCTTCGGATGACTGGTGGCCATTTTTATCTTAAAAAATCAACATTTGTACATGTCGTTGTTTCTCAGGCTTGGCTTGACTGATTGACATCTCTCATGTTGGGTTACTGATGCATTTTTTTTTTCTTTTATGCCATGCATCCTACATATAGATGTATAGTTGTTGTTTCTTGATTTGATTAAAATTGGCTGACTGGCGGCCATGTTGTTTTCATTGTCAAACTTCTCAGACATTCTTTGTCCAATATAGTTTGAATGTTGTCACTTTTCAAAAGTTAAATAATTTTTCTATTTTTTCCAAAATTTTGATCAGATCTGTAGCCAATTAGAAATTATGTCCATTTGATCCAATATTACTCAAAAATATTATCAAAAATTTATGAAAACTGACAACATTTTGGAAAAATGATGCACTCAAAGGGTTAATGATATTGTTTATACTTACTTACAGGTACCACCTATGAACAAAGAAACCAAGTTGAGACAGAAACTTGGTTATCAAAGTGCACATGTTGGTAAACCTAGGAAATGTGAGTCAACAGCTATAAATCAGCTATTGTTATTGGCTACTTTTAATCACATGACAACCAGAAATGATTATTCATTCATAATCAGAAACCTTATTGGTCAGTGTCAGTCACATGACCATCAGCAATGATTATTCATCCATAATCAGAAACCTTATTGGTCAGTGTCAGTCACATGACCATCAGCAATGATTATTCATCCATAATCAGAAATCTTATTGAGGTTTATGAAGTTACTGCATTTATTGTATATAATATAGGTACTATAGCTTCGTCTCCATCTAGTTCCAAACCGTCTTATATCTCAGACAGGTGCCTTAGTATAGGGCACATATTTTTTATGTCATTTTACAGTACTGGTACTCATTCCGCCTAACCTCTCGCTTTTATTGCTTTTTGTCCGACCGCTCATTGCTTAATTTTCAACCACTCACTTCTTTACGACCGGAAAACGATCACATATTTTCGCCCTTTTTCCAGTCACTCGTTTATAATTTGGTCATAAACCTGTGGTATTTCGGTGTCTCATAGACAAGACATTGTGAGATACATATGCATATCATTTTGTTTCACTATCTAGAACAGCCAACTGGCAGACATTTTTTTCATGAATGTACTTTTACATGCCTTGGATAGTTATTTCAGCATTATTTTATAATGTTCTTAGCTCTGCTGTCAACTTTGACGAGTGGAACTTATCATATGTGATAAGTGATTGTTTTTTCATTTTTGGTAAAAAGTGATATTTTTGACTTCTTGTTAAAACTGCAAGTCTGATTGCTTTGATATTATACATATAGGTACTACAGGTCACAGTCCCTCTATCTATAGAAGAACTGTGTACAGGTGAACCTCTCAGATTTGTTCATTTCATGATGATATTTTCAATTCTCTAATTTTGATGAATATTTTTTTCATTTTTGGTAAAAAGTGATATTTTTGACTTCTTGTTAAAACTGCAAGTCTGATTGCTTTGATATTATACAATATAGGTACTACAGGTGGACCTCTCAGATTTGTTCATTTCGTGATGATATTTTCAATTCTCTAATTTTGATGAATATTTTTTTCATTTTTGGTAAAAAGTGATATTTTTGACTTCTTGTTAAAACTGCAAGTCTAATTGCTTTGATATTATACAATATAGGTACTACAGGTGGACCTCTCAGATTTGTTCATTTCGTGATGATATTTTCAATTCTCTAATTGAAATGTGCATGCTAACAGTGGAGCTGTCTCAGTTGAGAGGTTACTTGTAAATGATCAAAATAAGTTCTAATGATCTAGATTTATAATTGCAATTTTTAGGTCTATATGCACTTTCTCGTAATAGTGTAATTATGATACTGGGCTCAAAATCACAAATTTGGCATTTAGGAAATTTCAGATGAATACCATCTCAAGTTAGATAACTCTTTTTCCATTTTGTTCAGGGCAACCACGAGAGAAGACTATTCTTCACAAAGCGGTTTCTAGTGAACAAAAAAAGCGGCTCATGCAGCCATTGATCAATAAACAGGAAGTTTTAGAACGGAAGCTCACTTCACCACTTGAACTAGAAGAGGTGACAGAGTTGAAGAAAGATATAAACAATCTGAAGCTACAGATCAACGCTATCAGGTACGATGAAAGTTATTTTATCGGGAACACTTTATTCATATTAATTATTCGTTATTGATTCGTTTTATTTTCACTTTGAGTCATAGTATTGTTGTATTCCTTTAAAATTACATGTATCCCTATGGTAAACCATGGAACTATAAACCCCAGGAAGAACAACGAAACTAAGAGGATTAAAAAAACCTTTGTCTTAGTTTATCTTACAGTGCTTTCGCTTTTGTTTCCACGACATTAGTCATACTCCATGTTAGTTGCCGCCGATACGCCTGTATCAACCGCTTTGCTGGAAACGGAAAACTTGAAAAAAATATTTCATATCTGCGCAGTAAAATATTTCGTTAACTACGCATGCGCAAACAAGTCAGTCTGCAGGGTGACCTTCAGTGTACCGGAAATCATGCAACGGGTCGGAGTTTTAGCGAGATTTCATAATTTTCAATGTCGTTTTTAGATTATTTCATGTTTTTTTCAACCCTTGAAAAAATAAGGTTGCGAAAGTTTGCGAAACATGGGGTTTGGTATGCTGTTTGTTGTCGAGATATCCCGACTTATTCCGTGTTTCCCTTCGATCGCCAGAAGTGGCAATGTGTTTTTTTTTCCCGTTGAATGTCGCTCATTATCAGTGTTTTTGTCTTGGCGCCATTGTTTTTTTATGCTATAACCGAAACAACTCGATCACGTGATCCCCGAAGTCGCCTGATTGACTCCGAAAATGACCGATAGTCGGAGATAAACGTTCATTTGCGTAAATCGGCTTATTTTTTAATGCGACGAAATAAACAGTCAAAATAAACATTCGTCATCGCGGCAACTATCATAGTTCAAAGGAAACGAAGTGGTTGTTCTTCCTGGGGTTTATAGTTCCATGGGTAAACTAACACAACCTTGACTGTTTCAGACCATTTAACTATTCAAGGTTATTGGTACTAAAGTAAAAGTAAACATACTTCGAAAGTAAATACAGTCATAGTTTATTTACATGGTGTGAATCCTTGACTGTCTATATAAACTGTGATTCAATGTAATTCTCTAGTTGTTTCTACCTGACGCTCTATGACGCATGTCATATTCCCGAGTATTCTTTGCTGTAGAATACTGTCTCGTTGTCACTCTGTCACCGTCACTGCGTGGTATATACATTGTATACACTACCAGACTCGTTCTAATACAAATCCTGTCTTAAATCCTGTTGTGATATCCAACCACATATTTCAGTAGAATTAAATTCACCACCGAAATGGTTGAAAATCATCTGAAAATAAACAAATTGAAATGCCTGGTCTTGTGACCTGATTAGCTGTTTAGTACCTATGTTTTTTTCAGCCATTTCAGTCATGAAAGCGTCAGAAAATCATCGTCTCAAGTTTACAGTGAAATAAATATGTTGTAAAGTGTTGTAATCACCCAGTGTTCTCCACAATCCAAATTAGCCGGTGGGCGGTCTAATTAGCATAAATTTGCATATTAATTTGCATATCATTTACATACAGCATTCTCGCATTTAGGACATGAACTGCAATACACACTAAGTTATTTACTATTCTCTTTTTAATTTAATTTAATTGGAACATGTTACAATTTTTTGAAATACAAACAGATTGGTCACTATCAATATTTACGAAATGCAAAATGTTTGAAATCGGTGATTTATGCGTTCGCAAATTATTCTGCGTTCATGAAATGCAATTCGAGTAACCAAGAGCAAGTACAAAACATAATTGAGTTATAATGTAGAAAATATACGAGATGATTTGCCCACGAAGCCAAAACGGACAATTTGTCAAAACAAAATCCATAACATTTTTATTTGTGGCATCAGTACTCACCCGTGCCGACGGACGGTAAGATGCATTTACGCATGTACGGCCACGATACGTTGCGTTTTCACACATTGTTTTGGAATTCAAGAAAAAAATGCTAGCAATCGGCAAAATAAAAGAATCTGATATGTTGTCGAAAGATTAGACATAAAAAATAGATAAATTGAAAAAAGTATGTGGAAAAGATAACTAAAATATTATTCAATTACAAATACTCGCGGTAAACTAATCCAGCAGCCATGTTTGATGTTTATTACCGCTTTCCGAATTCAGTACACGAACACCCAGAATGCGCTGTTCCCCTATGCAACTTAGATACTAATAGTAGTTTATAAATAAATAAACGCTGCTCGGACTGATAAGTATGATATATTGAAGATAATATTTGGTAATCGTAGTCCTAAATAACTATTAAAAATAGCTAGACGTTTCGAGCAATGGCTCTTTATCGATAGCATAGAAGCAAGTCACACTTGCTTCTATGCTATCGATAAAGAGCCATTGCTCGAAACGTCTAGCTATTTTTAATAGTTATTTAGGACTACGATTACCAAATATTATCTTCAACTTAGATACTAAATCGTTACAGCGCCAACAGCGGTGGGTAGCAGACGGTCGTTGAATGGGGTAGGCCAAAAGGTCATCAGTTTGCCTTCTCCATGCTGTTTTCACAATGAAAATCGAGCGAACTTTGTAAATACGGCTAGAATTTAAATTTTTGTTCGAGTTTACATGCAATCTGCTAATATATTTGTTTATTTTCTGTGCATATACATTTCGTTCGTATTTACTTCTTTCTTTCATGATCGGAAGACGATTATTAAAAATACAGCTGTAAATTGAAACCACTGTAGTTGCGTGTCGTGAGCAATAAGTGGCAACAATGTCGGGCGACAATGAATTCAAGCGATTGACACATTGCCATGAATACACTTGATAACTGCTTGCAGACTTCCAATGGACATTGTTTATGTTTGGACAGTTGAAACAATAGCAAAATAAAGGGTTGGGCAACTACTCTTTTGTTTAGGCTTGGGAAGAACAATGCAAGCTTTTTACAAATAATTTCAGCTGGATGTACGTTGGTGGGCGGGTGTTGAGAGTTACTGGGCGGCCGTAAAACTTGATGGGCGGGCCGCCCGCCTAAAACCCCTTGTGGAGAACACTGTCACCCATTTGTCAATTTCACCAACTTTAGAAACATGTGCTTGTGCTCAAAGTCAGTTTGGGATTTTTGCAAGATTTGCTTCAGTATCAAAAACGTAGACGAGATTTATGTTTAGTTTGACTGTCATAAATTTGAATTAATGCATGTGGGGGCCGTGCTAATAGCATCAGTAATATTCAATGTCATGAAATCAACGACAGCTGAATGTGAAAATGTCAGTTTGTTTTTTCAAACACACATGGGTTCTTCTACGCACCTTTTTGTCATATTAATTAATTTGGAATCCATCTATCTTTCTGTTTGTGTGTTCAGAACCGTTTCTCAGACATTCAAACTTAACACGCAGGCTATGCATGATGATTCACATAATATGCACATCAATTTTTATTCAATACTGTAAAATACTTTATTTTCGCTTGGAATTAATTTTCGTTTTTGTCGCTGAAGGGATGACTCAGTGAAAATAAAAACTTTTTTCTTATATTTCACATTCAACTCATCAAAAATCAATGAAAATAAATTCCATACAAAACACCCAAAAGGCCTTTTCAGCGAAAATGAATTCCAGCTAATAAAAATAAAAGTATTTTACAGTACCATTTGATCAAGTATGGCTGACTGATGGCCATTTTGGATATCAAAGTTGCTAAATTCTGAAATTTTAACATGTAGGGCACTTCTTCTCGGTGATGAACAGGACTATTTCATTCAAATTTTGTAAGCTGACCTTGCATATTGGGTTATAGATGTAAATCATAGATTCAAACACAACTGGTTGACTGGAGTGTACTCAAAGGTGAAAGAATTATAAATATTACTGATCTCATTAATTTGGTGTACATGAACTATAATGTGAACTAATCAATTATATGCCAATCTGGGAGCAATCAACTACCAATCAGAGGTCGAGCCGAGTCAAACATGAACTTCTCTTGTTTTTCTTCTTATTCCTTACATTGTTGTGTTGTGCCATTTATTTTTTTGTCCTCACCTATGCATTTCTACTGTTTGTTAGGTGAACGAATCATTTTGATTTCCAACTGCATTATGGGAAATCAGGATGGTTGGATGAGCGTGACCCAAATAACGAGCGCGGCCTTGCTATTTACTCCAATGAGTATGCAGACAGTAACTAGTCAAAGCTCAAATCACTCACCTGAAGAGTGCATTTATTAAATGTAACAGCTCTTGTCCATCTCGTTTTGCATAATACTTTCACTGGTATTTTTTCATATTATTTTATTTACAGAACAAAATCTGACCGTGAGTTACTCTCAGAGCCGTTCGATGATGGAATGGATTGGCAAAAAATATCATGTGTTGATGTGAGTGTTCAGAGGGTTTCAGGATTTTCACACAGAATTTTGCGTCTTGTGAAAGAACGATTTCCTGTGCACTGTTTGAGGTTAAAAGTACACGTTTCTAATACAGCTGCAATAACAGTTGCGTATATTAGACGTACAATTTGTGCAATATAAGGAAATGCATTACTGATGCATTATACACCTGTAATGATCGATTTTTGTTTGGAAATGGTCCAGTCATGTTAGAAAAATGGAAAAAGCGCTAAATTAAAACCCAGCAAATGTGTAAAATTTAGCATAGAACACATTATCTAAATGATAAAACCGTCAATTTAAAACCCACTGAATATGCTTGAAATGATAAATCAGCGAAATTTAAACCCAGTGAAAATTAGACATTTTACAGTATATAGTTCGCTGAATGATATTATTAAAAAACGTTGTTTCATTTGTTTCCCAGTTTGATGGTGACAGAACTGCTATGCAGTGTATGCTTGCTTGGAAACACATGTTCCATCCATCAATCAACAACAGCAAGGCATGGACTAACAAAGAGGATGAGCAGTTATTAGAAATAATAGAACAGCATGATGCTAAAGACTGGGATGCCATAGCCGAAGAACTTGACGTATGTTTGCTTTTCACTCATTCGGTTGATCTATCGGTGTTATCTCATCCTGTTTTATAATTGCAAAAATATATGTAGCAAGACAAGTAATTATAGGGGTGGTGGTAGCACTGCTGATAAAGCAGCTGATCAATAAATGAGTTTTGAGTTAAAAGAAGAAGGGGGGGTTGTAGCTAGCCCAATTTGCTCACTGGTTTCCCTGCTTCCCTGTCTCCCCCCCCCCCCTCCTCCTCCAAGAAACATTTTTACACAAGATCACATTTCTAAGGTAACGACAAAACTCGAAACTTGTCTACTGAGTCTGTGATCTTTTTCACATGTATATGTGTATAGTGGTACATGCAGTATATGTATACCCTCTTATGCAGGGTTTCATTCTGTGTCTATATTGCCCTACGTGATGGGCCATATTCTGCCAGGTGGTTGAATTACTGGAACGGAAATAACAAGTAAAATTCAGGTGGTCCTACTAATTCTTGTATTATTGGTTTCAGTCACAAGCAGGCTTTTCAGCCAGCTGCCGGCCTGTCTGCCTAGGCTGGCACAACATAGGCACTTATCACTCATGATTATAATTGATAAGGTGAATTTATACAAACCTGTCGACTTTTGACTAAAAACTTTCTGTTCTTACAAAATAACTATAAATAATCAACAAAAAATAGACTACAATCTTTAGCTACACACCAGCAACTATTACATTTTAGGAGAGATTTTGGACAGGCACTCATTCTCTGGCTATAATACTGATCACGTGGTATTTTTGTCTGAGTACATCATCATCTCCACCATTTTGTTTGAAAGATTTTATTTTTAGGTGGTGGTGCTTTAAGGTAGAGATGCAGTTTATTTGGCTTGCTTTTTAATTGAGTAATTAGACAATGAAGATGGTATTATATATCCAACATGTTATATATTTTCTGAAAGCTTATTATACAAACTTTGTAAAACTTGTCTTTATTTTAAATATCCAGAATGCGTTTTTGATTTTGGGTCAAAAATATGCTTTTTTGGACAAAAGTGGTTTAAAAAAAATTAGCTTAAAAACTTCAAGTCCATTTGTGGGTAAAATTACATCACTGGATACCTTGGTATACTACTAATTCAAATGCGTCCACTCATCTCTCTAACGACTTTCAAAGTCGCACAGCATGACCTCAAAGTTCACTCTTTTCTATTTTTGCATAATTTATATATCCATGTTAATTGCGGACTTGTTATTTTTGTTCCACTCGCCGTAATAAACTGTCCGGACGCATTTTGAAGGGGGAACACCTTGTCAATAATGTGTGAAAATTTCGAGGCAAATGGCCAAAGCGTCTATCAGCTATTTTAATTTAAAACCCAAGAATTCACCAAAAATAGAAGACGAGAAAAAGGCTAATTTGCATATTTGTGCGTTAAACCGGGATTTACTGCTTTGTCATACTTTGTCATACTTTCTAGACTATTGAAATTGAAAGTTGACGTATAGACATAGACATTTTATGTAAAATCGTTGGACCAGAACAACTGCTCTTGAATATATAAATCAGAAACACGTCATTCATACCAGTGTTTTGATGGGGTCGGTAAAAACACGTGGCAATGCCCAGTAAATATAACGTCATCTCATGAATTATTAAACAGGGGGCGGTCCTAGGAAGGTGACCTTTTATCACGATCAAAACATGGCTTCTCTTCGATGTATTTTCAATAAAAAATCTACGAGTATTTCAGAGCCTATGGTTTACCGTGAAGAGTACAAAGTGGGATATTAAATTATTTATCCTTGATGATTTTTATGTAGTATTGAGAACCAACTCCAGGAAGCGAACGCACAATAATGAATAATCGCGTAATCCTAGAATCGAAACGCGAGGCACAGAAGTTTTGTTCATCGTTTCCAATCCCATTTTTCCCACTGCAACATATTTGTTAAAAGAAATATTTGAATTATGTTCGTTTTTTAAGGAGGCATTTTTTTATTTTTCCGATTTTGGCAACGCCTTATTCAGGGATTTTCTAAGACAGTCGCAGACAATCAGCGCACGGATGTACGTACAAAACATGCTGTTGTACTACCAGCGACGGTCGCCTGCAAGAAGAGAGCTCCAGCTCCTAACGTAAAAGTTTTAAAATTTCGACCGGTTTTAAATAATTAGTGTTGGAAATCTGACATGTTTTAAGAGTGCAAAATTAAGGTGCATTTTCGAGCGGTCGAATTTTTCTGAATAGAAATCGGCAAATGAAAAAAACAGGAGTGCTAAACAGTGTGCTTCGGTAGTTTAAAAAATGGAATGTCCGTCAAATTTACGTAAACTTCCCCATTTTTCACGGAAAAAGCAAAGGTCGTGGCCGTGTTGCAGGCTAAAAAACTCAAAAATCAAAACAAAATCATCAATCAGTAAGTATTATGACAAGGAAAGCAAAACATCAGACGCGGAGAAGCGGTCAGCGCGTCGAAAGAGTTGTTACCGTAATGTATCAAGTTACCTCTCCCTGTGATTTATTTTTCATTGAAATTATTTGGTTGTTTTCAATTAATTTTAGCGTACCTTTGCAATTTATTTTAGCATTGTCAGTTGTTTGCTTCATTGAATTAAACGGAGTTCGTCCGGTTGCAAACAAAGCTGTCTCGCACCACCGAGCAAAACTTGCGAATGATCGAAGTACAGGTACCCATTGGACAACTTGAAAGATACACAAAAGTTTGTATCTCCCCGACCCAGTGCAATATATCCGGTTAGAATCAAAGCTCACGTGTCCCTTATTTGAGGGACCAGATTCTGCCGTAAATTCGGGATGGGATTTAGAAAAAAAATAAAATGGGACTTTTAAGGTGTATTTTGGCGTCATTTCAATCATTCCTAATGCCTAAAATAGAGTCTAAGTTTTACCGTAGTCATTGACGCCTATTCAAGAGTATGATGCTTATTGTGACTAGCGTGAATGGGTAAGCTTCGTTTCGACTATGAGCAGTTATCACTGTAAACAATGTTAAATTATTCTTCACATGCTCAGTTTATTTTTTGAGAACAATTATTTAAAAATAAAATCTCTCAGTCAATCAGAAACTCGGATTCATGCCTTCAGGGAAAGTCATGTTTGGACGCTCACATCGATTTGTTTTTCGTTCGGTGGGCTGATGCCTTCGGTGTAGCTTTTGCATCTTCCGACATAGAAATCATCTGAATCTTCTTTCTACCTTTCTTTCTTTTCACACCACGCATAATGTAATGATAAAAATTAAGAAAAAACGCTGAGGAAATATAATGTTTGGTTTGCTAGCGAGCGAGAACTGATTTGAGAATAATTGCACATGCGCGTGAATTGAATGAACTATGACCCGTACAATCTCGATTTGCATATTGTCAATCAAAGGTCTTGTTATTTGGTTACTCATGCAAATTAGGCAATTGGACATAAACATTGCCACGTGTGAGTGTTTTTTATTTTTAACCAGAAAATAAACAGCATTGTTAACGGTGTTCCAATAAGAATTCATTGGTCAAATTTTCACAGAATGTTCTTTAGATAAAAATCTATATAAAAAACGAAAAAAACTATTTTTGATTGAAATTCACAAATAAAGTGCATCTCTACCTTAAGTAAAACATTGTTGCAATGACGACAGTGTCAGTTTAATTATTGCTAAAACTACAATGTTATGCACATTTGTCCGCAACTTGTTTTTTTAGAATGGGCGTGTGGGGTGGCAGTGTATACAAAGATATCAACAACATCTCAATAAAGATCATGTCAGTAAGTAAGTATGCAAATCATTTACATATTATATTTGTATTGTTATGTAGCTGAATTGTAAAAACAAGCTACATCTTCATCTTGCTACCGTGATTCTTCGTATAGCTACATGTCCTGATAGTTTTCTTCAAACTAAGCAATGTTCAATGCAACTGAAATAAATAGCCACTCGTCAAAAGAAGCTAAGTTCAAAGTTTTGACATGTTCGTCGTACTTTCCTTATGAGTTCATACCATCAGGATACCAAAAATAGAAAAAAATTGGGGGTCATCAGATTATTTTTTGAGATTCCTGAGTCTGAAGTATCATGGAAAATAGTCAAAATTGTCATTTTTACACTGGTTTCTATGGTGAGATTTGTTATTCCTATCTCAAAATTTGGCTTGCTGACTTATTAGTATTGATATATATTATTATTAATATGAAATCTAGCATAGTGAAATGTTTGAAAAATTGACATATAATTTTACTGAGTTTCCAGGGTGATAATATTTTTCCATGATATACAGGTTATCTCCCATAATGCATTGCACATATATAGAGTAACATCATGCACAGTAGTGGAAACATTTCATTGGAGTTTGTGTGTTACTTTCTTCAAGATTTCATTTTCATGGATTAAATACTATCAGGATACTGAAATTGAAAAAAAAGTATTTGGGCTTAGCAGACAATTTTTCGAGAAATGCATTTTTACACTGGTTTTACATGGTCTAATTATTTTTTCATACCTCAAACTTTTGCTCGGTGACGTCGTATAATATTATTTTCTTGAATCCCATCATGGTATTGGATAATTAAATTCATCGCGAACTGCTGTAACAGGCTCAATGTCAAGTCAACTTTCTGCCAACTTTTACAAAACAAAGCTGTGTACCGGGGGGTAATTTGTTTTCCACATTCAAAAAATAAAATGGTCAAGACCTGTAGCAAATGAAAAATATTGACCATTCAGTTAAAAATTAACCAGAAATATTATTAAAATATTTAAAATATTATGATTATTTGGTAAAATGTGTGAAATGTTGCATCTAAATTTTGGCGACAAAACATTTAAAATGTTAAAAACTTGTATAAAATATTCCCTTCTCAAAATTGTGCAAACCCCAAACAATAAAATATGAAACTCGTGTTTTACCAAAAATATAAATATGGGAAATTACATCAATTTTTTTTTTTTTGCAGAAAATTCACCCCGGAAGAGGACAAACTGATTGTGGAAATCATTGAAAAATTACGAGTGGGAAACATGATTCCATTCACCAAAGGTCAGTATGCAGTTCTGTGAATAGAAAAAAAAAATAGTGAAAACAAATTTGTGTGAGAAAGTCTGGTGGTGAAAGGGTTAAGAGTAGTCTGGGATGCATGTGCATGTTGTAGATGCCTCTATTTTGAACTTAAGAATACAACAATATTATTCTTGTTACTACTGTGTCCGAGTGACTTTTGAACATCAACCATTGCGTGCTTTCTAGTTTAACTGTTTCTAGCACACTCCTCCAGCAGCTGTACATGACACGATTTATTGTAATGAAGACAATAATAACTTGGAGAATACAGGTTTTGATGCGTATTACTCGCAAAACGCTGTAACTTTCAAATTTGATTTTTGGCCAAGTTACTCAAAATTGAAAGAGAATTCAACTAAGTTTTACCGAGAGGTAGAATCCAACTCATAATTCTTGAGAAAATTAAAATGGTTATATTTAATATTAAAATTAGTGTATATTCAAGTGTTGGTAACAGTGAACAACATTCTCTTGTGCGTTACAAAAAAATAATTTTGAAAAAGTGGGCCAGATAAAATTGGTTACGCATTCGTCTATACTTCATGTATTCATGTCTATTATCATGTCTATATACTTTACCTTGTTTGTATCATCGTAGGTGAAGGTCAATGTATATGTCGTAAAACTTTTTCTTGTGTTTACAATAACTCAAACAGTTTTTATACAGTTTCTTTCAAGTTAACGTTATATTAACTAGTTTGATATCTGGACCGCCATTATATTAGACAAAAATGAGGAAAGCCTTGTTCCTGTGTTTTTTTTCTAGTTGCTTATTTTCTTGAAGGCCAGTCTAGTCGGAAAATACTAACAAGATGGCACAATAAACTCAACCCTGATTTGAAAAGAGGTAGATTTACTGAATTGGAAGATCAGGTGAGTAGTGCATACATACATTTATCATCTCCATCATGCCTGCCAACCCTAACCAGGACCCTCCTCCTCCCAAATGTCATATTCATATATAGTCGATAGTCGTCACGCCACGCATGCTCGAGATATATGGGCCTCATATAAACAAAAATGATGACTTTGACTGTTGCGCAGATTAACGAGTACAAACTGAAACATTTTAACAAGCTTTAATTGGGAATTTTTCAGGTGATTGAAGGTAAGGAAGGAGTCAACGGCAGTAATTAGTGCAAATCACGCCCAAACATCATATTTGAGATTTCCATTAGAAAAGCACACTGAATTGTGGGAAAATAAATGTTTATCAACACAAATATCGCACATGCGCAGCACGACGACTACCGCCCTTTAACCTTTTAAATGAAATTTTGGTGTAATATTTTTTTTCAAATTTTTATCTGCGGTTATTCATATTACGGAGCTATTCATATTACTGATATAGTTTCTACCTTGCCATTTATTCAGTGTTATTTACTTGCTTTACTTTCTAAGTCAGTATCTACTATGAGTTAACAATTATTTCTCAGTACTTATTCACTGTTATATCGCTACACCATTACTTTCGACTTTCAACATCCTTGTACCCCAGTGTCGGGCTACGCTGTGTGGCGAGGATTGGCATGAACGAATTTCATGCTCTTTACACGTAATATGCATTCTTTATTGGGGAAATGCCTGGTGGCTAATGGGAGGACGTGATGTGAAGCTCGATAATTAGGTTCTAGATTCTATGTCAGTTATTACTATATTATATTCATATTACTAATTGTTCATTGTTGTCAAGGTTACATGTTTGACATCTTAAAAACTGTCAGCTATATGGCTTTTATACTCGCTACAAATATACTATGAGCGATTTTATCATTTTATGATACCATCAATATTTCAGTGAATATTCTCGTCATTTTTGGTAAAAAATGATATTTTTGACTTCTTCTTGAAAATGGCAATGCCAGTTGCTTGTTTGCTTGTTTTTTGGAAAAAATTATGTCACTGAAAAAGTAAAAAAAAAAACAAAAAAAAACTGCAATGTGTAATTATAAAATATTAATATTTTACTGGAAAAATATTTGTCTGTATGTGTTTTGTTATGAATTGATTGTAGTATAAAAATATATTTTTGTATTTTCTAGCTTTTAATAGCAGGAGTGAATCAGCAAGGTCAAAACTGGGTTAATATATCTAAAACCATTCCAGGAAGAACACCTACCCAGGTCAGAGATAGGTAAGATAGTATTCTATGGCCTCATTGTGTGAAGTCAACAGTCCCTCTAGCCTAAGTTTTTGTCAACTAAAATGATTTAATCAAATGCTGCAATTCATTTACGAAGGCATTGCAAGCAAAAGATGTAAGACCCACGGGACTGTTATAGGTTGAAGGCTCTGCCTTGCTATTAATTATGCATGCATCTGGATGACATAGTAAAATTTGCATATATGCAAATCTCAACTGCATGGAAATGTCAAATTTTCCGTTTTTAAACGTCGTGCATGTGTTCCTGTTTCCTGTTCACTGTCTGATAATCCATCTTCAGAACTACAAATGCCATTTTTTACCTCAAAGACAGTGCAATCAATGTGAGTCCACTCACTTGATGACAAAGAACTGGTCAAAGGTTCCCTGAACATTTCACTCAGCAAATATTGAGTTAATATTGCATTCCTCCCCAGTGACCTGTGATTGTGATTTCATGACGTCATTCTACCTGTCACTCACCTTGATATGCTACAAGAGAATTTCTCTACAGTGGCGAATGATGGTGAAACAGCCTATAACAGTCCCTCAGGCCTTACGGCAGTCGCTTGAAATCCCTTTGTAAATGCATTGCGGCATTTTTTACCTTGCCCGTACCATCAAAGATGGAAGGGAAAGGTATATTAAGGGATAAATTTCTGTCCGGTGCTGTCGTTGTTGTCGTCATCATCGTTGTTAGGCACCAATTTTTTTGCAGTATAATTACATCAAGGGTAAAGTCACCAGAGTTCAACTATTTTAGTTGAAAGCCAGAATGACCATCGACAATCTATGTGTAATACACTAATACATGCATAGTATTCTATGGGAATCACTATGTAATACACTAATACATGCATAATATTCTATGAGAATCACTATGTAGTACAGTAATACATACATAGTATTCTATGAGAATCACTATGTAATACAGTAATACATACATAATATTCTATGGGAATCACTATGTAGTACAGTAATACATACATAATATTCTATGGGAATCACTATGTAATACAGTAATACATACATAGTATTCTATGAGAATCACTATGTAGTACAGTAATACATACATAGTATTCTATGGGAATCACTATGTAATACAGTAATACATACATAGTATTCTATGGGAATCACTATGTAGTACAGTACTACATACATAGTATTCTATGGGAATCAATAATACAGTAATACATACATAGTATTCTATGGGAATCACTAATACAGTAATACATACATAGTATTTTATGAGAATCACTATGTAGTACAGTAATACATACATAGTATTCTATGGGAATTACTATGTAGTACAGTAATACATACATAGTATTCTATGGGAATCACTAATACAGTAATACATGCATAGTATTCTATGAGAATCACTATGTAGTACAGTAATACATACATAGTATTCTATGGGAATCACTATGTAGTACAGTAATACATACATAGTATTCTATGGGAATCACTAATACAGTAATACATACATAGTATTCTATGGAAATCACTGTAATAAAGTAATACATACATAGTATTCTATGGGAATCACTATGTAATACAGTAATACATACATAGTATTCTATGGGAATCATTATGTAATACAGTAATACATACATAGTATTCTATGGGAATCACTATGTAACACAGTAATACATGCATAGTATTCTATGGGATCACTATGTAACACAGTAATACATATAATTATATGGCGTAATACTGTAATACATGGCATCATTATGTAATACATACACTGTATTATATGGCATCACCCTAATACATTACATCATGATATTTTATGCTATATGATTCGATAATTAACAACATTCATAGGGGAAAAATTTTGTAGAACAATCTGGGAATCGCTGCAAAATGTCATGTTTTTCCATGACTCTGTGTATTCATGTTCGTTTTCATGTTCGTATTCATGTTTGTATTCATGTTCGTAGCTTACAAAAGAAAACATTTAACAGTATAGAAAATAAATACCTGCAAACCATAAAATGCAATTTAAAAATAAACAAATTAAATTCAGTGAAATAAATGATTCTTCATAAAATGACAATTCGGCCATTTTAATCCTATTAGTGGTTTGATGTGGAAATCTTGTTGTTCGTAAGGTGGATAAATTGTATCAATCCTGAGTTAAAGAAAGGTACATGGAGCCAATCTGAAGACATTAAACTAATGGGACTGGTCAGAAAATATGGTGCTGGTAAGGCAGTTGTTTTTTTCTTCCAAAATTTGGTTGAAATTATTGTAAATTTTTCTGTATTTTATAATAATTTTACCGTACTCGTCAGCGCCCATGCCCGGTCAATCGCCCAGCCCCCACTTTTGTGCAATTTTTATATTAGGGGTCACTTTCGGCAAAGTGCCCACCCCTTCAAAATGCCACTAATTTAAAATTGGTCTTTGATCATTGCTTAACAAATACTGGTAATTGTTTTTATATCATTATATCATTATATTGACCGCCACGAATATGTTGTGAATGCGTAGACCACGGAAACTGTGCATAAACTACGCTTCGACAATGACCTGTTAATAAAAGTAAAATGCTGTAAATATTTCATGCCGTATTCAGTTTACCTATAAAAATTGCTAGTTTAAAAACCATGTCGTACTTCGAAATCAATAATTCACTTTCGCATTGCGTTACCAGAAAGTCTTTGGGAATTTCAGAAGAATTGCGTTAGTACAACACATCATTTTGATTGGATAATAACAGACTTAACACAGTAGGTCAAAGAACATTGATGCAGGTCAAATGCAAATACATTATGGCGGAAAGTGATTTTCATCGAGAGTTTGCGTACGATCAAACACATTCGTCAGTGGCGATAATGATGAAGATTTTTACTTTGACTGTGTTCCAGCAGACTCTAATATTTTTAATCTCAAAAATGTGGGTGGTACGTAATAAAATATTTTAATAAAATGTGCATATTTGACCATTTCTGTTTCTTCATTGTAAGAGTCACTGACGATGCACCTAATTTCGTAATTTAATTTTCCCTCAAAGACCATATGCACTCTTTTCTGAGGGGGGTGCTCGGGTAAGCACCCTCACCTAAAAATTCTTGATTTTACGGTATTGTTAATTTCAGGGAAAATGTCAACTGTTAAAGAATGTTGTCATGGCAACGTGTCAAGTTTGATAAGGGTCTTATACATGTTTGTTACTACGGCCATCTTGAATTGACCAATGGGCATTCTACAATTTTTGTGGTATTCTATAACCTGGATACTGGAAAATTTTAAAAACCATTTCTCAGGCCTGCCTGGACCTATTTCATTCACACATGATAGGTGCACATGAGTTTGTTTTGTGACAATATTATCACAATGCTGAATACTTTGAATTTTTCAATAATTGACACAGTCACAAAAAAAAACAATTTTATAGGTTGCTGGGCGAAGATATCTTCAGAGATTGGAGGCAGGAGACCCAATTCTGTGTTGTGGAGATACAAAAAACTTGTAAGTCGTATTAGTTGAATATACATCAGAAATAAATATACTGGTAATGTTTTTTTTTAATATTCTCCTTTGTTCGATTTTATTAGGTATAAAAGGGAAGGGTATATGTACATCTTCAATAAGGCCCATAAAAACAGACTTCAGTTAAAAATGTGTGTTTTTACTCTGTCCGTATCATTACTGCCTGCAGCATGGATTGATACAATACACTTGTGGTAATCACTCTTGTCTGCTGACGTCAACCAAGGAAAAAATATTGTGGGTTTATATATGATTATTGCGTTGTTTCCGGACTTTTATACTCACTTTTGCCATGACATCTATTTATTTGTAGTTTAATCAGGATTCTTAATGGGCAAGGTTGTAGTAGTTGTGCTATGTTTTATGTTTTTTATCAGAATGATAGTTAAAGGAAAATTAAAAAAACTTGTGTCAAGCAAACCTGTTTTGGCGAATCACATGAACATGGGTCACATGAGTAAGAGTGGTATAATAAATTTTACACTACTTGACTTGGTAATTATCTTATTGCAGACAAATACCTATAAGCGTAGCAAGAAACAAAGAAAGGAAAGGAAAGTAAAACCTTCAAAACCTAAATTGGTAATTAATCACAGAATTCTGAAGATGATTGCCCAGCACAAGAGAGTAGCAATTCAGACAGTGCTGGTAGAACTTGTACAGCAACATCACCAGGTCCACCAGGAAAACCAGGTACGAAGCTAAGTAGGTCATAGTGAAATGTTTTCAAACAGTTGACGTACGGGGGAAAGCATTACATGATAGCGGCGATACGGCAGTTACTTCTGGTAGCACACCACTGTATGCACAGGCTTCAATTGATATTACATAAATCCAAAGTTGAATGGCAGGCACTTCAATCAGTCTAGGTGTGTATATGTCTGAAATGTCTCTTGCCCCAAGTCTAATTATTAAGTGATACAGGCTACAGTGTATCCTGTAAAACATATTGAAAAAGCGACATGCAATTTTAGCAAATTGTGGTAAAATGACGTAATATGGAAATGTTGATTTAGCGAATCTCTCTTGTCATTGTTGATTTCCTGTTTTCACAATACTTGTCTGTCGCGTGCCAAAACAAATGCGCAGTCATTAGCGACATCTTGAATTAGCTTATCAGTTCTCTAACTAAATTCGCTAAAAAAAGATATGTTTTACAGTATACTCATGAATCTAGGAATACTTTGGTCTGCAAATGGGAAAGCTGATACACGCTTTGAGACTGGTCGGAGAATTCCAATCATGTGTATAACCAATTTTGCTCCTCTACTCCTTTCACCACCAGACTTTCTCAGCCAAATTTTTCTGCATTTTTTTCTTCAATATTTCTGGAAATGAAATCTAATTTTGAGCTAACAGACAAAACTTGAGTCAATTTTCATTTTTTAACCAAAAATATGGCTATTTTTGTCTTAATCTTCTGAAGGAAAGTGCAGACTATAAACGGGACTATTTTGTGAATTTGTGATGAAAAGGGAGAACTGGTGGTGAAAATGTTAATATAATAATATTTGACATGTCAATTTTGCAGTGTAATCTGTCAACAATTGATAAACTCAATGCCTTGCCAGATGACTGTTCATTAGAGCAGATACTATCTGCACTGACAGAAAATACAGAAGATACCTCGTCTCCATCAAAGCTGGAAAAGAAGGAAACGCGTGGAAGGAAACGACAGGCGGAATCTGAAAAGATTCTGGATCAATCAATCCAAGATGCGATAGAGAATAACAGTATAAAAGTACCAAAGAAACGAGGGCGACCTTTTAAATACAAAGGTTAGTAGACATCTTAACTGTTGTTTCAATAATTCCTAAATATTTAAATATAGAATTTATTATCATAAGAAATTAATTTAAAGAATCTGCTCCAACAATTATCAGTAAAAAGCAAAGTAACGGTATCAGTAATAATAATGTTAATAATAATAATAAGCAAGACCTTCTTTCACTATCATCAAATTTTCGACAAAAATTTCATTTAAAAATACTGTCAACTGTTGAATTTTACTGCTACAAATATTTGCAATTTCATAACTTAAGGGTGTTTACGTGGACAAAAAGTCACTGTTGCCTAAAGACCTCAGTGAAATCTTCACTACTACAATATTTGCTGATATTTTCTAATTTATGAAATTAATCTTGGCCTTTCACAAAGTTAAATTGGTTTATAATACTTTTACTTATCACATGCATAACTTGTGTATATTTTTCAAATAATTAAAATTAAATTAAAATGAATCCTATTGAATTATCAAATATCATAAACAAGAAGAATTGCTAACATACACCACTTTCTTATAAGATACTCCAAAGTAAATGTATACATGTAGATAGTATTTAAGCTGGAACATTGTATCTCGAAAAATTCCAAATGTATTATGCTGTACAGTAGGGATCACTCTGCATCCATTGTGAATGTACATGTAACCTTGAATGATACAAATTTGTTATGACTGATCAAAGCCAGTTGAAATTTGTGTTAATATTTTTAATTTCAGTTGTAGAAGACAAGCGTAGATTATCAAATCCTGGCAATCAGTCGGCGTTGTTTCCTATTTTACTCAAAGTAAGTAAAAATGCAAATTCTTATGAAAACCTTCCATTACAAATCAATGTGTTTTCGAAATAGTTTCACGTGTGCTACACTACACGCATTGGATGATGGTTAATTGTTATGAAGTTAGGGAGTCTTAATGCAATATTCCCCTCTTATAATTGGCATTTTGACCTTGAAAACAAATGAAATTCAAGTTCAAAATCAAATCGTTTGATTACTGTAAAATATTTTATTTTCACTTGGAATTAATTTTCGCTGAAGGAGTGATTCAGTGAAAATAAAATCCAGTGAATATACCTTTTTTCCTATATTTTACATTCAACTTGTCAAAAATCAAGGAAAATAATTTTCATACAAAACACCCAAAAAGTCTTTTCAGCGAAAATTAATTCCAGCTAAAATAAAGTATTCTACAGTATTGCAGCAAGCATTCGGTACATACACTCTTGGTTGTTTCTGTGCATGTGTGTGCATTGCATTGTAATAAACGTTAATAATCTCGTTTATATGCGACTCAAATGTATTTTGGTCTTAACATGTATATAATTGGAATTTGGCTTATGTCATATGCAAATTACCTGCAGAGTGGTACAATATTCTGACTGTATTCATATTCTTACTTCCACACTTTTTTCCCAAAAAATGTTTGAAATTTTCCATTTTTGTAATACCAATCTAAAATTTGCTTCTTTCTAGTCAATGGACATTGATGTAAAACAAGTGATGCCACTTATTAGTGAGGCTAGAAGACAGAATATTGGAATAAATTCACTGCCAGAGTCAACCCAAGCAAAGAAGATTATTCTCAAACCTTTGAACATTGCCGCGCTCTCTTCAGCATCAGACGTCGCTTATAAACGACAATCTCACAAGCCGATGGCGTTGCCTTCTCAATCTGCCATAGCTGTACCAGTGATTGTCGGGCAAATAATGAACATTGATAGTTCTCAAAAAGGAACGTCCTCCACAGTGACGATAACCAATAACCATACTGGAAATGTATTACAAGCACCTGCAGTCAGTGAGACAGCAACACCTGTAACTGCAGCACCTGTAACTGCAGCAGTGAATACTATGGCTATAGCGGTGCCTGTAGCAAATAAACCCTCTTTGAGTGCAGCCTCTGCAAACAAGACAGGACCATCTCAAGGAGTTCCATCTACAAACCTGACAGTTCAGCCAGCTCCAATATTAGTGAGTGTGCCACACGCAAATCTGGTGGGACCAGTGAATCAACTAGCAGCGGTTTCCACAAGTAAATTGTCATCAGTGACTGGTACGATATTGTCGCCGTCTGTTTCTCCCAAGTGTGTCATGCCTTCTGTAGGGGTGGTGCCTCGAGTTACCCCTGCTCAGACAATAGGAAGTCCATCTGAGAGACTAAATTCATCTCCAGTTACACAAAAAACTACAGCTAGCACTGCAGCAATCGTATCATCAGTCGCAGGTCTCACTAATCCAACAACTGTAGTCACAGTTACCACACCAACAAATGCATCTGCAGCTTCAGTCATGCAAACAACCACAGAACCTGCCGCTACAGCAACGCCTGTGGAATCTATTGTGCAAACTTTAAAATCTTCGACACACAGTAAAAAAAAGGCTCTGTCTACTTGCAAGAAAAGCTCTTCTGATGCTGAACCCGAACCCGAACCAAGGCAGTATAATTGCCTTTACCCAGGTCATGTGACTGTAGCAGAATTATTGGAGCGTAAGAGAGGAACTCCCAATGAAGACAGTTATGTGCCGCCGAGTTTGCGCGAGAATAAAACTAACATTCCCCATAAACATCAAGTATTCTCAAAAGATAGGATTCCTGTCATAAAGCCCAACAAACCGATCCATTTAAACAGCTTGCCATCAGGATGTACAGTTTTCAAGTTAAACACCCGGGGAGATTTCCAAACCGTCGGTCAAGTCAGCAATCCTAAAAGTTCACATGTTGTTCAAGGCAGTTCACCAGTTCGAATCACACCTTCTCCTGCTCCTGCTGCAAAGAAACGTACACCAAGAACAAACTTTGATTTGCCGATTCTTCCGCCCTCTACTGCCACTCTGACCGGTTTTCAAATATTGCTGGAGAAGAAAAAACAATTAAAGGCGATGTCTGATATTGTCAAGCAGACACCTGTAAAGAAGTCGAACGAGAACCTTGTTACTTTGCCTGGTCAATCAACTCTGGCATTTGAAGGGTACTCATCTATAAATGATTCAACCGGAACAAAGAATACAAATTTAGATGAACATAGAAATTTAGATTCCCAGGGAAAGAGGAGTACAAGTTCAGTTGATGGAAGGAATTTTGATTTGCATGGAGCAGCAAATAATGGTTCAACTGAACAGAATAATACGGAATTACAGAAAGCAGCGAATTCAAGTTCAGCTGAAGATAGTAATACAATATCACACAAAGCAACGAATACAAATTCAGTTGAACAGGGTAATTCGGAATCGCATCTAGCAGCAGCTGAACAAAGAAATTCGAACTCTGATGCACTCGACAAGATTCGAGAGAGCGAGTCGTATAAACTGTTAAGGGCACGATTCACATCGTTATTTTCTTGGCCTATGTTGATGTCGCAAACAAAACTTGATCCAGGAAAATAGTCGAGACAATTAATTATTCAGGGGAAAGAAATAATTAGAATTTTCTTTACTTATCTTTGTTTCTGTAATTTTTTGAATTCATTGTAAATTGAGTTATTTCGGAATACGACATTAAATCTCTGTACAAAAAAATCTGATCTGTTGAATTGACATGCTGATTGAGTACTGTACACTGTACTTGCACATGCCATTTTTTTCAAAATTTAGACTTTAACGCAAAAATCTGAAGAAAATATGGTAGCCAGTCAAAACGATCACCTGCTTTAAATAAAATACATTTTTTTTTTGCTTTTTAGCAGAAAAAAAAAAATATATATATGTACATGTGGACAGACAGTGGCCTTCCAATATATTGGGAACCATCTTTGTTTTACTTGCTCGAAAACAACACCAACATCACTGTGCCATAATTTTTGGATTCAAATAGGTAAAGATTGTACACTATTATCGATGAAGTGAAAAATCAAGAAATTGTCATATTTATTTGGGTAGATCATAGACAATATTTATATATCAGTTTCTAAACTTTTATATGTCAGTCAAGTTGTCATCTTTCAGAAAATAAAACCTGCATAATTTCGTCCAAAATTCTGATCAGAACCTGTTCAAATTTAATAAACAAATTATAGGAAAATATTTTACCAACATTTTGGCGGGAAAATTCACGACTTTCAAAGGGTATGAGGCAGTTTAATCCGGATTCAAATTTTGCTCAACTGAGCATATAATTGCAATGCATTATGGGAGAGAACTTATCATTGTAAACAATAAATTATTATTCTTTCTGGAAACTGACTAAATTATGTCAATTTTTGAACAATATTAGAATTTCCGTCAAAGATAACGACGACTTTCCTCCCATGTCGCCGAATAAAAATATGAAAAAGTAATCTTTTGTGTTTAGCATTTACCCAAAGCAGAATTTGAATCTACTGTATGACTGTCAGTTATTATAATCTTTCACAGACTATCCTGCATAATTTCTTTCCATATTTTTTATCAAATTCTGCTGTGAATGTAAATTCTCTCCACTGGCTTGGCCCAAAATTATAGAAAAATACATGTTGTAATGGTTCATGTACATGTGCTTTGAGTGCATTTCTTGCACAAGAATAATTCATAAACATTTTACCACCAGACTTTCTTGCCAAAATTTTTCTGCACTATTTTTTTTTTTTCAATATTTCTGGGAAATGAACACTAATTTTTGAGCCAACAAACGAAATTTGAGTAAAATTTTCACTCAAAAAATGTGACTATTTTTGTCCTAATCTTCTGAAGGAAAGTACAGACTATAAACGGGACTAATTTGTGATGAAAAGAGGGAACTGGTGGTGAAAAGGTTAATAAACATGTCTTTAGACATTGTACAGAGATTTGTCTCATTGTGTTAAAATAATAAAATTTGAAAGTTTTCAAGTTGTAGTTTGTTTGCTGCGTGTCTTTTCATGGCAGAGTTGTTTTCCAATAAATCAAAAATGTAATTGTTGATGGACAATCACCTATAAGAACAGCAATCTGTCATTCCATGTCAGCGAAGCTAAAATCTCAAGAAAAGCTTTGAAAGAACTCCTGTGTGCTGAGAGTATTAGTCTTAGGAAGTGAAAATAAATCAATTCAAAATTTAAGATCGATATAGGTCTGCTATTTGAGATGCACAACATGAAAATAATGTGATCAACATTATTGAAGTTTATAATACTCTCAGAAAATAAATTGATTGTATATCTGTTGTTTTTCAGTCTAATTCAAGAAGAGCACCTCTACCATGAATTAAATTTAATCAATTTTTTCAACATTAAACTAATCACGTCTGTAGATTACATGGTTTTGTACTCCAGTACATCATTATACCACATCCACATTTCAATATTTATGCAAATTAGGCAATTAGTATGCATGAATTTCAATCCAAAACGAGTTGTCTTCTCAGGCTCTTGTATAGTCTTATTGACATGTAATTACTAGTTTTGGAGATATACATGTAGGTACACAATTGTTATGCTTAGATTTCAACCTAAAAACTAATATCGTTCCTGGGCACTTACACATGTATGTACCAAGTTTCGTTGTATGATGAATAATTCTAAAAAAAATTTCGCAAAGCCGAAAATGTATATAAACCACAAACTAATTAGATCATCACATAGTCTTGTGTATTAAGATTCATTGAAATAAGATAAGTAATTGAGATATTAATGGGAAAGCTGAAAACTATTATGCAAATCAGGTAATTAACCTAAAACTGGGGTGTGTGCATTGTTCTTGAGCATCTGTTTCATTGAAATGTGATGATTAGTACTTAAGATATCAGTTTAAAAGCCAAAAATTGGCCAATTATGCAAAGATTTTAAAGCAAAACTATTCAAGTCTTTGCAATGTCCTATGACATGTGTAAACCAGCTGTTCTTGAGATAATGGTGGAAGACATGCATGGTAACTGCAAAGACTCGATGCATGCTTCGCTGTGTGAATCAAATTTCAGTGGAATAGAAATTTACTAATTATAACCCAAAACGCACACATACTAAGTTTTATTGAGATCCGACTAGTTGTTCTTCAGACATGTATAAATACACACATACACAGGCTATTACTGCTTTGCACATGGAAGCAAAAAATACATGGCCTGTCCAGTGTAGTGCAAGTTAAACCAAAGTACATTTTACTTTATTTAACAAACTGGAAAACCACTTTATTATCAACAAATTACCCTACAAAATGAATGAATACCACAGCAATGTAAATTTCATAGATAATTTTTATTAATGCAATATATTTGTTTGCAATATTTCATTTTTTTTTTTACATTCAAAACTTCCAGTCTAACAAAACCAAAATGTATTCATGGGAAACTGTTCCCAGTATAACAATTGGGGGAGGAGTGAGACTTTGCAAAAAATAGAGACCTTAGTTGCGAGTAAGAGATCCTGCTTATTGCTCAGCTGGTAATTTAAACGATATTTTCAAATTTTTTTTTTAATCCTAATAATGAGTAATAACTGAATATACACTGGGGGGAAAATGTAAGCATGTACATTCTATTAACAGCAAGTTGACTGCTGGAAAGTTAAACAGAATTTTATTTCTCACTATGGACATTCCATTAACATAAAAGACGAATGAAAGACATAATACCCCATTTTCAATCACAGATGTGCACAGATGATGATCTGGGAGTAATACACGAATTGAAAAAAGACATCTCATGCCACTGATGTAACAATTACAGAAATATCAAAAATTATTAGTTATAATTTTTACAGTTTGAACGATAAGAAAGACAGCCCCCTCCCCAATGTAGTTCAACTTCAATGTGAAGAGATTCCGTTACCAATCACCTCTCTAACGGAGTAAACAATACTAAATTCATGATATCCATCAATGCAGTCCATTATCACATAGCAAAGTGTTTGGCATTGAGTTGTCTGTTATGAAAACAAGCTTGGAAACAAAAAGCTGTACAAATTTCAACATATCCCCTTTTCATTCGTTAATAAATACATTTTCATTTGCTTTGCAGGGAAACTGCTATATACAAACTTGCATTCTCGCTAAGTAAGCATGTCATCTGTGTATTTCAGAGTAGATGCGCGAGAAAATGATCAGGACTGAGGCAACAGAAAATAACGCTTGTTTCATTTCGTAAACACAGATGCACACACCAGGGTTATTATAAGTTTTTAGAATAACTGCACATCCACAGAAAATTCGCAATGTTGACTAAAAATTATTGACAAGTACAGACTTTTGGACTTGTAAAATCGAGGGAGCTGCTTCTTGCTGGAAAATATACACAAACGTAGCAGATTTCTTCATAAAATTATTTGTCCATCTACCACGAAGAAGTATCGCAGTATACACTTTTTAGTGAAACATCTTGCATAAGAGCCTAATCCATGATGGCTGGCATGTCGATCGTTGTTCTGTTCTTGTGTCAGCATGTCAAACACAATCGCGGCAGTTTTTTTTTTTATGAGACCATACAAAAAATCCAAGTGTGTTCGGAGGTATTTCAGAATCGCAGATGAGACTTGTGCTTCACCATGTACCTAGAAGTATAGAAATTATTAATTATTGTCAACATGCTGTCATGATTGGCCATCTGACCCAAAAAGGTACAACTTTACATGTGCTATAAAATTACAACCCTGATAGTAGAGTTAACATTTCTGGACTTCGGACTTCCATTGAATTGATTCTTTGGACTGGTCAAAAATCAAGACTTAATAACAAGAGAACTTTTAATGTTTTTGTATCAGGCAACAATTCAAAACACTGAATGTCACTATTGGCACTATTGACATTTTTTTACATCTGCAAATTTGCAAGTGTGAGTGCTAAAATTTAGTGCATTCTGCCATGGAAACCATATTCAAGTTTGGGACTGCGTGACAGGGCTGTGTCATCCTATCATAATGAAATTATGGCAATTACGATAAATGCACAATCCTGGCATCAACCAGGGCTGGTCGAACACAAACACCTGCAGA
The DNA here is from genome assembly GCF_978046115.1 of Saccoglossus kowalevskii. Taxonomy (NCBI): domain Eukaryota; kingdom Metazoa; phylum Hemichordata; class Enteropneusta; family Harrimaniidae; genus Saccoglossus; species Saccoglossus kowalevskii. The sequence goes on from NC_140657.1 coordinate 11,401,568, forward strand.
CCTTAATGAAGGTTGCCTCGAAGTCGCATTTGTTAGTGAATGAATCTCGGCAAGTGGAATTGGCCTTCCCATTGAGTCTGTAGCACACTCACACAGAGTAGGGGTCGACCCTTTTTGATGTTCAACCTGATTTGAACTCAGGTGTCTGATTCAACAATCACTACGCTGACAAAGAGAACTCATTATTCATGTTGATAGAATATACTCACTTGTCCATTATTTCCCAGAATCTGAGGAGAGTGGCTCTGTCTAAATGTCTTTTGTTTCTATTTATCTTGAGAATACACACATCCCATTTCTTGATGTTGGGATCTAAATTGGCTTCTTCAAATTTCAAATGGAAAGCTTTTACTGTAATAGACAGGAGAAAGTACATCATACTGTAAAACCATTTAATTTCACTATTTTGAGCATATTCACTGTGTTTTAATTTCATGAATTTGTCAAGGAAACAATTTTATAGTTATTTTTAATGTTCAATTAGATTTAATGTAGCGGATTTTACTTATCAGTCGAAAATAGAGAAATTAAAACCCAGTGAATAATTATTACAAAATAAATATCAAAATACAGTCAGAGCAACATAGTGATTTCTGGGATACCTGAATAAATGTGAACATATTTAGTATACTGTATTTGCTTGATTAGAGATGCACATCTAAGAGCTGATTTTCAGTACTTCTATAATATATGTATGAAGGTTGAATTTAACCTTTTCACCACCAGACTTTCTCGTCCGAATTAATTTGCACTTTTTTCTTATATTCTTAATATTTCTAAAAGTGAACCCTAATTTTGAAGCCAACAGACAAAATTTGAGTCAACTTTCAGTTTCACTCAGAAAATTTGGCTATTTTCAGCAATCGTCTGAAGGAAAGTGCAGACTATAAATGGGACTATTTTGTGATGATAAGAGGGGAATGGTGGTGAAAAGGTTGAGAGTGGTTTTCATATAATATAAATGAACACGAATCTACATGTGTATTGAATAATATTGAAGTTTGTATACAAAAAGCAACAAATATGTACTTGATCATCAGCAAAGGTAAAATGAAATCAACCAAGTTATGTTTGACAAGTAGAGCCTGCAGACATTTGGAGTTGTTTGAGTAATTCTGAAAAAGTATTTTGTCATGCATTAATGTTGAACCCCCAAATACTCAAGGCCCATATTGTTCTTCATAATACTCTAGGTCGATAACGCAAACAAATTATTTTACCGATTTCAGTTAACAGTGTGGTTTACCTCTTCTTGGTATTATTCATATACTAGTATTCATATTGGGGCTTATTTCCAAACATGAAAAACTGTAATATATGGTGTATTTTACTACGGCCTGAATAATTAAAATGTGCTCTTGGCCAATCAAAAAGATGTATTCAGGCAACTGAAATGTTGGTATAAAATGCAACAGTGCACAAACGTTGCAGGTTTAACAAATTCATCAAAAGAGGGCAGCAGTGAAATGAGAGTGAAAAACACACACTTGCTGACCGACTCAAAGGTGCATGCTGACTAGGAAATTATGTTTTTGTTGAACATAGTACTGTAAGATCAGCCTGACTGGGTTACTCACTTCTTGCAAAAATATCTACTGGCGAGCCATCTGAAAGCAACCATGGCCAGCCTTTAAACTGCCATGCTGGTCCTTGTACAAATACTGCTACCACACGGTCCCTGTAATTAACATATAACAGATACTGAAATGATAGTAAATTTTAAAACCATATAAATACAAGTCATTGAAAATGACACAGTCCCCGTTAAATTTTTGAAAGTTCTCTTTGTGCTAGTCATATTAAAGCGGAGGGGTTGTCGTGAGCGTGTCCTTGAAACTTGATTTCCAAGTGGCGTATACAACAGATTGTTTATTTACATCAAAACATGTGTTCCGTGTAGTAGTAATATGGCCAAAAATAAAAACAGCCGTTATTCGGCCATCTTTGATCTGATTATGAAACACACTGATATGTATGATGTATCTGCCAAATACAAATGAAAATGGTACACAAATTGTGGAAATATAGTAGTAAGGCCAAAAAGTCAGATGGCTGTCAATCGGCCATCCTTGACCAAATTTTGAAACAAATGTATATAAAGTACATGTATATGCCAAATTTGAATAAAAACTGAAAAGATACCGCATAAAAAAACAAAACAAGATGCCTGCCAGTCGACCATCTTTGATCCAATTGCGAAATAAATAATCATGGACATGTATCCTAACATGTGTAATCTATGTACCAAGTTTGAATGACAACTGACAAAGCATGTCCAAAATACAACATTTTCAAAAAACAAGATGGCTGCCAGTCGGCCATTTTGAATCGAATCACTAAACCACTGCATGTGCATATGTCCCACATAAGATACTAGGCACATGCAAAGAATGAATGGAATCGGTCCACAGGATTCTGAAATATGACTCTGGACAGACTGACGCACGGATGGACGGACACATGGACGGAGGGACAGACTCAGGAACTCACAGATGGTCGGGACATGTATCCTAACATGTATGATCTATGTACTAAATTTGAATGCAAAATGACAAAGCATGTCCAAAATACGACATTTTCAAGAAACAAGATGGCTGCCAGTCGGCCATCTTTGATCCAATTGTGAAATAAATCATCATGGACATGTATCCTAACATGTATAATCTATGTACCAAGTTTGAATGAAAACTGACAAAGCATGTCCAAAATACAACATTTTCAAAAAACAAGATAGCTGCCAGTCGGCCATTTTGAATCGAATCGCTAAACCACTGCATGTGCATATGTCCCACATAAAGTACTAGGCACATGCAAAGAATGAACGAAATCGGTCCAAGGGATTCTGAGATATGACTTCGCACGGACGCACGGATGGAGACTGAATTATAAGTCCCTGTTTTCAGACTTCGTTCGAACGGGGACTAATTACATGAATTTTAGAAACATTATTGGTCACAATCTGGATGACCGTAAAAGCACCAAAAATATTTATCTCTTCCTTGAATGGCAAAACAGAGAACAAAAGTCCTGCAATAATATATCGGGACATTTCGCTTGGGAAAAATAACACACAATGACTCTTGTAGCTGTCAAGATCAAAGCAAATACGCTACACATATCAGCGGCAACAATGTAATGTAACCAACTGGAACCAGTTAAAATTGCATGTTTTAAATCTAGGAAAGAAACATTTTCGTCCAAATATGGTCAATTAGGCCGAAAGGATTTGGGAAACTGGATTTCCCATTAAGTTCCGCAGCCAGGCAATACAAGATGTGATATGTGACAAAGACAATCATTGCACTGGTTACGCAAGCAATATGGCTGTAATTTTGATGGTGTGTAAGGACAATCATTGCAAGCAATAAAAGTTACACCATATAAACCCACCATACACTTCTAGCCCAGGATGTAGGATAAGGTAGACAACTCACCAATCCTGTGGCTGTAATTTTGATGGTGTGTAAGGACAATCATTGCAAGCAATAAAAGTTACACCATATAAACCTATCATATCCATTTAGCCCAGTATGTGGGATAGGTAGACAACTCACCAATCTTGTGGCTGTAATTTTGATGGTGTGTAAGGACAATCATTGCAAGCAATAAAAGTTACACCATATAAACCTATCATATCCATTTAGCCCAGTATGTGGGATAGGTAGACAACTCACCAATCCTGTGGCTGTAATTTTGATGGTGTGTAAGGACAATCATTGCAAGCAATAAAAGTTACACCATATAAACCTATCATATCCATTTAGCCCAGTATGTAGGATAAGGTAAACAACTCACCAATCTTGTGGCTGTAATTTTGATGGTGTGTAAGGACAATCATTGCAAGCAATAAAAGTTACACCATATAAACCTATCATATCCATTTAGCCCAGTATGTAGGATAAGGTATACAACTCACCAATCTTGTGGCTGTAATTTTGATGGTGTGTAAGGACAATCATTGCAAGCAATAAAAGTTACACCATATAAACCTATCATATCCATTTAGCCCAGTATGTGGGATAGGTAGACAACTCACCAATCTTGTGGCTGTAATTTTGATGGTGTGTAAGGACAATCATTGCAAGCAATAAAAGTTACACCATATAAACCTATCATATCCATTTAGCCCAGTATGTAGGATAAGGTATACAACTCACCAATCTTGTGGCTGTAATTTTGATGGTGTGTAAGGACAATCATTGCAAGCAATAAAAGTTACACCATATAAACCCACCATACACTTCTAGCCCAGGATGTAGGATAGGTAGACAACTCACCAATCTTGTGGCTGTAATTTTGATGGTGTGTAAGGACAATCATTGCAAGCAATAAAAGTTACACCATATAAACCCACCATACACTTCTAGCCCAGGATGTAGGATAGGTAGACAACTCACCAATCCTGTGGCTGTAATTTTGATGGTGTGTAAGAACAATCATTGCAAGCAATAAAAGTTACACCATATAAACCCACCATACACTTCTAGCCCAGTATGCAGGATAGGTAGACAACTCACCAATCCTGTGGCTGTAATTTTGATGGTGTGTAAGGACAATCATTGCAAGCAATAAAAGTTACACCATATAAACCTATCATATCCATTTAGCCCAGTATGTAGGATAGGTATGCAACTCACCAATCTTGTGGCTGTAATTTTGATGGTGTGTAAGGACAATCATTGCAAGCAATAAAAGTTACACCATATAAACCTATCATATCCATTTAGCCCAGTATGTAGGATAGGTATGCAACTCACCAATCTTGTGGCTGTAATTTTGATGGTGTGTCTATTATTCTATAGGGTACTGTGACTGTTTGTATCGTGCCACCTTGGTTCAGATCTTTTTTACGCTGGACTAAAACTTCGTTATCCCGCCTCGCTCCTTGTCCTTTCTTGTCGTCTGTACTCAAAAATCTAGTTAGAAATTCAAACAATAGTAATAATAATATTTATAATGAAAACAAAATTGGCATTGAACTTTTTGAACTCCATCTTTTACCCGCCAAAATTTATTTTTCTATTATATCTTTGGTAATGTTGGATTTGATCAATAAAAAATTATGTCTATTTAGTTCAAAATTATGAAAAAAATTACAGAAAAATACTGTACTCGACCGCGTTAGTGCCCATGCTTGGCTAAGCACCCAACCCCCACTTTTGTGACATTTCAGGTTCACTTTCGGCTGAGCGCCCATCCCCTTCAAAATGCCCCTAATTTGACAGCCTAATCATAAAACTTGGTCTTTGATCATTGTTTAACTTTTCTGAATACTGGCTCTCTTTTTCGAGAGAGGGGGGGGGGGGGGGCTTGGGTAAACACCCATCCCCATCACGATTTTCTGAGTTGAGGACACTGAACGCTAACGCGGTCGAGTACAGTACATAAAAACAGTCAAAATTTTGCACCAAAATATGGGCAAAAAAATAAAGGATAGTCCGAGCACAGAAACTAAAGAAACACCCTAAACTCACTGGAAACTGGTCAAGTCAAGTTGCCTCAATTCTCTATTTTACCACAGGGTCTATGATTTGACCATGTGATGTGATGTACTACACTGGTACGAAAAATTGATAAAAATAATATGCGAGGGGCATGTTTCAAACTCGAGAGTGCGACGACAGGACGCGTAACCTTTAATTATCGGCCAATGTTTGACATTATAGGAATGCACACCTGAGATCCTGCAGTAAATCTTTAGCATTGTACATAGTGATGAGTGACGTTGTAGCCGCCGGGATGATAATAATTGGTGTACGTGATACTCTCTTGGTTGGACCTTGTGGCTTCGGCTGCACCAGAGCCCGCGAGTCTTGCTGGATTATCGGTGTCGGTGCTTTCCTTGCGCTTGCACCTTCCTGGAATGATAAACACAATAAAGTAATGGAGAGGTTTGCAGAATGCTTAGACGGTCCCAAATGTGGATAATACTATAAAACCATTTATTTTCACCAACATTTAAGTTCACTACTTTGATGTTTAGAGCATATTCACTCTGTTTTAACTGCACAAAATTGTCAAGGAAACAATGAGTTTTATTTTTATTTTACATGTTCACATAGATTTATTAAAGTTAGTGGATTTTACTTATTATGTGCTCATAATGGAATAATTATTGTAGCAAGCCTAAAACAAAACATTTAATGATGCTTACGAGAGGGAAACATTGTACATGTCATTGTAACTAACAGTCAAGGTTTCTATAATGTGCATGACAGGTGAGCACATTCAAGTTAATAAGAATACTCTGCGTTGAAAAATCCATTATTGGGTATTGAGCAAATGTAGAAAGTCAAGTCTTCTACAGGTACAATTGTAGGTTAACCTTTTCACCACCAGACTTTGTTGCCCAAATTTATTGGCACTTTTTTCTTATATTTTTTAATATTTCTAGAAATGAACCCTAATTTTGGAGCCAAAAAACAAAATTTGTGTCAATTTTCAGATTTTACTCGAAAAATTTGTCTATTTTTGTCCCAATTTTCTGAAGGAAAGTGCAGACTTTAAGCGGGGGGACTATTTTGAAAATTGTTGATGAAAACTGGTGGTGAAAAGGTTAATACATAGTAATGACTTTTTATATATGGTGTGAATGTTGCTATGACCAGAGAGGAGATGAATGTTTTGAGAAATTCAAGACAGTGTCACCATGTAACTCAAGAAAGCATGCAACACAGTGCTTTCACCAGACATCTTTCTGCATGGCAGTTTTATACCATACTCAAACTTTCAGAACACAATAGAAGCTATTTTTAAAATTAATATGAGATTATTACGAGAATACTGCGAAGTAAGCACAAAGACTGTATCGACCTTTGCGCAGCGGAGGTTGATGCGACCATGTACTATCTGAATGTATACGTTGCCGTATCCTCGTAATAACCTTTCCTCCCAGGAAACAAATTTAGTAAACTTCTTTGTGTGGGGTCCGGTCAAACCTTGGGGCAGCCATGTTTGTTTTTTATTATTAGAGGACACTTACGCTCGTAATCATTCCAGAATTGGAATTTGTGTTTCCTAATATGGTAGAATGAAAATACCCAGTGCAAAACTGCAAAATTACGACACGCTGTAACTTATGGTGTTACTGTGACAGATGTATAAGGGAAGAGTAGGAAATCAAACGGGCGGTGCACCGCGGTCATTACCGCGGTGGTGGTGGGTGCTCGCCGGTCGACCGCATTTTATGCAAATTTATGCATAGATTCCATGACCCCGGTTTACCGCGGTCATTTGCGGTGGGCTCACACAGCAATTTACACTTATTGTCAAGACCATTAATAAACACAAAGAACTGGGAAATTAAAAGGATCACAAAGTTCTAATGAAAAATTAAACCAATTTGGCTGAGCCAAAAGCTAGGAAACTAGTCTATAATAGTTCACATTATTTTATTTGCCTGAGCTTTGGAATAAAATCACAAAACGATCCAGAAAGACGTAGAGATCAACATAATATAAAATAAGATCGTATTATTTTTTGAATACCGTACTCAACCGCGTTAGCGCCCATGCCCGGGCAAGCGCCCACCCCCCACTTTTGTGCAATTTTTATATTTGGGGTCACATTCGGCAAAGCGCCCACCCCTTCAAAATGCAACTAATTTAAAACTTGGTCTTGTGTAACGAATCTTGGTAATCGTTTTTATATGATACAGCGTGGATATCGATCGCTGTGAACATGTTGTGAATGCGTAGAACACGGTAACCGTGCGTAACCTACGCTTCGACAATGACTTGTTAATACAAGTAAAATGTGGTAAATATTTCATGCCATATTCAGTTTACCTCTCAAAAATGGCTAGTTACTAGTTTTTTGGAAAAACTATGTCGTTTATTCGCTGAAATCAGTTCCAACAGATCGTACTTCGACATCGATAATTCACTTCCGCATTGCGTTACCGGAAAGTCTTCGGGAATTTCCGAAGAATTGCGTCAGTACAACACAGCATTGTGATTGGTTAATAACCAACTTGACCCATTAGGTCAAAGGACGCCGCTGCAGGTGAAATCTGCAAATGCATCATGGCGGAAAGTGATTTTCATCGAGAGTTTGCATACGATCCAACACCTTCGTCAGTGGAGATAATATGACAATTTTGACGTTGACTGTGTTCCAACAGACTCAAATGTTTTTAATTTCGTAAATTCTGGTGGTACGTAATTAATATTGTAATAAAATGTGCATATTTTTTGTGATCATTTCTGTTCCTTCATTGTGAAAATCAATGACGACTCAACTAATTTCGTAATTTGATTTCCCTCAAAGACGTAATCTGTCACTTGATGAATTCAATTTTTCATTTGCACTCTTTTTCGAGGGGGGTGCTCGGGTAAGCGCCCACCCCTAAAAAATCTTGATTTTCTGAGTTGAGGCCCCTGGGCGCTAACGCGGTCGAGTACGGTATATATCATGCATGGTCTCAGAAAATGTTTAGAAAGATTAATGTTTCGCGTAGACCAAATATAATCACGCATAAGTATAAATTCAAAGTGTTTTAATACATTGGTGAGAGGTCGCATTTACGTGAACAAGAACATGCACTAAGAAGAAAAAGCAAGCCAAAGTCGAAACGGGGTGTATCATGGACTTGGTACAACATGCGTTGCGACAATTGAGTGATCGTCGACATCATTTTGGGGCACAATTGAACTTCAAGTACATTGCGAAACTTGCTACGCGGCGATGCTGATATCAAGTGTGTGTTGACCGAAGTTTGACCCCCAAGTCACGCACTGAACAGGCGCGTTACCTTAGCAACCCTTTTCTTTCTTGGTCCGCGCTTCGATCTCGTAAATTTGTTATCATATCCGGCGGTACTGTAATAACACAACTTGTATCCAACTCTGTATTGGCTTTGAATATTTCAACATCGTTTACTTAGTGTGCTGCTTTTCTAATAACGCAAATATGTTTACAGTATTGGACGGGCTCTAAATATTTCAATTTTGCAATGTATTACTTTTATAATAATTACGCAAACTAAGTTATTTTTATTATTGTTGGGACACTAACCCGGGCTATTGGGTCTGTGAATATTTCAATATTACCGACTTGATAATGCGTTGCATTCGTAATTATTACGCAAATATAAACATGGGCGCATTTACTAGTAAATCATTGAAAAAGATAGTCAGGTCCCAGAGTCAGGTGTCTAACGAAAGTCGAGAAAATATTTTAAATACTTGTGACTCATCGGTGAATTATTTTATTCGAAATAAAGTGAATATGTAATATTAACCATACAATAACATACAATATCATGTGTAATGTTAAATTTTTCTATAATAAACTCGCAGCGCACTTCGATCGCATTATTCACGTTCATTTCGACTGAACTCTAATAACCACGTGTTTGAATTACGTGCAGCAATGGGCAATGACCTCAATGAGTTCACGCACTGACATTTAAATTCGGGCCACCCAGTTTGACGCAAAACGATATAGTTACTTAACATTTGTTCAAAAAATCGGTAAACTCTCGCGAAGAGTTAACAGAAAGGCAACGTCGTTTTTGACCAAAAAAAAAAAAAACATGTCAATACAAGATTATGTGTGCAAGGTTAGATTTACAGAACGTACATGACTGCTTAACTCTGTTTTTTTTAATAATCATGTCGCACATGAAACACAGGAGACATTTTAGTTCGTCCATTTCTTGTTTACCGATCTTGAACTTTTTGTCTGGAATGCGATATAGGCAAAGAATAAACATTAATGATACCCACCGTTGTCAAATCAACAAGAGGCTCGAATCAGGAAGGCTCGGATATTAACTTCGTAAATAACATTCTTTTCATGTGGTAGACTTTATTCAAGTGTAACAAACGTAAGTGAAATGTATGGACGAGTCATAATACTAGTACCTTCGAAAGTTACGACTTTTACTCTTGGAATTGGTGATAAATACATGCATAAAATACAACATTGTTTCACGCAACAACAATTCGTATACAGCATTGGACTTATGGATTTTTATATTAATAAAATACGTGGGCCGATAATATTACTATATGCTTAGTATTTCCATGCCAGCGATGCTCGTAACCTGCTCGATTTAAAAACAGCTATTTGAAACAAAGACTCATGGAATCACAAAGGAAACTGTTAAATACGTATTTCACACCTTTCCTACAACCGTGGTTGCAACCGGTATCGGTGGCCACCGCGGTAGAGACCCCTAATTATAAGCAGTCCGCGGCTCTCCCCGGTGTACCGCGGAGAGCCACGGTGATTACCGCGGTGAACCGCCCGTTTGATTTCCTACTCTTCCCTAATAATTAATGTTACAAATACTTATTTATTGTTGTACAAAAAAAAGTCAAAAATTTTTTGGAAGAACACCAACACATGACTGCCGTAGCACAGAATCTGGTACTTACCGTCACTGATTTGAGCGTCATGCCACGGTATGTACCCATAGTGTCAATTTTAAATCCCTCAGTTTCTGTGAATGTAAATTAAAATATTGAGTTGAGGCATTAAAACAGCAATAGATGTACCTATCGATCATTTGTCTCTGATTTTATTCATCAGTAATTGAACAAACTTGAGAGAGGTCTATCTTAGGCACCTATATGTATAGTAACAAAGCAATCAGACTTGAAAGAAGTTGAAAATATCATTTTTTACAAATATATTCATCAAAATTAGAGAAATAAATGTATTATCACGAAATGAACAAATCTAAGAGAGGTCTGCCCAAGGTACAGTACACCAAGTATCAAAGCAAAAAGAATTGTAGAAGTAAAAAAAGTAAAAAGTTGACATGGACGCTGGAGGTTAAATGATTATTCAATAGTGTATTCATTGTATTATGTTATGGGACACTTAAGTAGGCATATGGATATGCAATGAATTCTATGTATAAAGGTTATGTTGAAAATGACAAATCAAAAGGTGTCATCAGCATGAGAACATGTTACTTTTTATGTTTTCGTAATGGAAAATATTCTACCGTAATATAGAAATGTAATTTACCCTCTTTTCCTTTGAACCTTTCCTGATCGTATCTGTTATACTGTGCAGGGGTGGAGGGTTTAACTTTTTTCACAAGTTCCTAAAAATTGAACAAAACAACAAAACAATCATTGAATTCTATTTCATATGTAAGAATCATGACGCAATCCTTTTGATCATTTATTGAAAACAAAAAAAGATTAATAACTTACGACTGGTTGCGCAAGACTGTGTGTGTTAATGGCACTGTTTGCGTCATGGTTAACTCGACCACCTTCTTCTTGTGCTTTCACAGACTGTAATATTGCAAACACGTTCTTTGCAAAACACTACAAGGGAAACAAACAACAAAATTTAGATACTGGATACTGAGATTGTACATTTCGCCATTTAAGGATACAGTGTATGGTGTGGGATACTGCTTTTGCAGCCGGAAGCTTGTGAGAATGCATAAGCCGTACTTGCGAGAGCAGAAAAGGCTGTATCCGGTCCATAAAGGTTTTATAGGTGTAATTACAATTTTATCATGCCGTGACCTCAAACACACAACGTAATTTAGAATGACGCATTTTGTTTTGAATGATGAGAGCCAAGTGCACTGGGCCAACCGTGATACAGGAAATTATTGACCTGATGTGAGCGTGCTCTTCACATAGCGTTACGAGGCCGGGCAATACAAGGTATATGATAATACAGATTATATTGTGTTTGAATCAGGGTTCTCCCCAGGGGTTTTTAGCGCCGAGGTCCGCGGCGCTATACTTGTGAATCTCGGCACTTTGCTTGGTGCTATGTGTTCCGACCTCGGCGCTTGATTTCATATTTGACATGCCAATATCAGATGTGCAAAAGCTTTGTTCGCCACGCCGGTAGGCCCCGACCGTCACTCAAAATTAGTGACCACCACGGAAACGCTTCCGACCAGGACTATTGTCCGATTGTTACTATGTACCGACCGACACACATCCTGCCAGTCGTGGATTATAATTTGTAAACAATAGACCTAGTCGCACGATACGTAGCGGCTAATCAAATTTGTTCCATAAGCACCTCTTTGTAAGTAAATACTTTCTGCGATAGACACAGTCTTTAGATTGAAAGCTAAAATTCTTTTAAAATCAATTCCACCTCGATATAACATGGTTAAAGCAGAGTTCACAATCAGTTTACGCTACGCAAAAAAAACAAAACTTGTTTATTGTGTGTGTATTGATAACATTTGAACTGTTATCATCGCGAATCATGTAAAAACTCTTCTTTCAAGACCTATTTTACCTTTTAAAAATTGCTAATCACCTCTTTCGAAAACCATCATGCAGTTTTCAATTAAAATCGATGCCAACACATCGTGCTACAACATCACTTAACTTCCGCAATGTAATTTTTATGATCACTACCATTCTGAAAACTTCGGATTCTACCGACATTACCAAGCGGCATTTTGATTGGTTAATGGCATTCTTGACACAACGGGTAAAAGGACACATGCTAATGTTTCACAAACATCATGGCGGGTCTGTTGTTTTTTACCGAAGTGATCGAGTGATCAAAAATAATCGCTCCCGATAAAAATAAGTTGGATTTTACTTTCATTTCATTTTTAAAAAAAAGAAGCAAAATTTTGTTGAGGAATTATTGGTATAACTGGTGTAAAACATCGCCAAGTAAGTTATGTCACGTCGTAACTTTGATGATTGTTTTGAAGTTTTATTTGTTCGCTCATTACTGTAAATGTAAACGTTTTAGAAGTTTATGGTACGAATAATAAATTACAAAAATATGCCAATTAATTATGTGGTCGATTTTTTGAAGGAGAATGTTTTTGAAGTAAATAAAATCATGAAACACATACACATATTTGTGTTGATTCAATTAAAATCAAAGAAAGCTTAGAAAGAACTCCCATGTGCTGAGAGTATTGGAGACGCATTAAATATAATTCGAAATTACTTAGCTGAAAACTAATTATGCAAATCAGAAAATTAATATGAACAGATTTGAGTGTAAAACTAATGAGGTCTGCGCAATGTAACAGAAAATCTATGTTTCCAAGTTTAATTGAAATGTGATTAAAACCAAAAAATTATGAATTATTATGCTTATTAGGGAATTAATATGAACAGATTTTTACCCCAAACTAATTAGGTTTGTACATTGTCCTAGAGCATCTTTGTACTAAGTTTCATTGAAATGGAATAATTAGTACTTTAGATATCAGAGTGAAAGCTTAAAATTGGTTAATTATGCAAATTAGGTAATTAATATGTACCGTTAAAGTCCTATTATAAACCGCGGTTTATATTACAATGTATCAATTTAAAAATTGGGATCAAAAGCTCAAGTTGGGGGTGCGGTTTCTATTACGTACATATTGCAATCACTAAATGGGCGTGGTCATTTTTTGTCCACAACACATGCACAAAACAAACAATACACCGTACAATCTCTTGAATAGGCGTCGGGGAAGAGTGAAGGGCCTTATTTTGGTTCTAAAATAGGCGTTACGAAATGTTGAAAAATTACAGTCAATCAAAAAAAAATTCCACATGATACAAAAAATACTCAGTATTTTTAATGTAATATGCATTTATTTTTTTAATTTTCTTGGTAACGAAAAGTATACATGATGTATTCTAACAGAAGTTTCAAATAAAAACATGAATGCACTGCTTTATAGTAGCAAATGATCACATGTAGCTCGATCCGGCCATGCTGCTGGTCACAAGTGAATAACTTACTTGTTTTCGAAGTGTTGATATTGGTGATTATTATTTGTAGTGATTACAATAACGCACGAAAAATAAATTCGTTGAATTGTTATAAAATGCAAGTAAAATTCAACTTAGTTTCCCCGTAAGCGAATGATTTCAGTCACATGTAAACGGCCGATACGATATCCGCCATGCTTTTGAATGCTCACGTGACGTATTATTGACCGGATAGGTCAAGTCGCTAATTAACCAATCAAAATGCTGGATGGTGCCTACGTGTCTAAATTACATAGCTCATTTAAATATGTTAATGACAGTTCAGCGACCTCATGGTGAACGCAACACGGAAGAGATTTACCGATAATGGAGTGCGATCTTTTGCCTTTGATTTCCATGGGAAAACGGCATGATTTTTTTTTTTAAATCAAGAAATTATTTGTTTTCGAAAGATAAATTATTCTTCAATGGTCAGTTTAACACTTTTACGGTGATAAAAGCTCATTGTCTAAAACTTACGAAACACAGACGTATTCAGAAAGAGTATTGACAGAGGTCGCCGACAGAACAAAAGCAGTTTCATTGCCTGTCTGACATCTTATCACCGCTGAACAATAAATAGGTGTGAATATTTTTAGGCATGTTGTCGAAACAAATGAATAGGATTAGGAACAATGCCGTTTTGGAACAGCTGGTTGAAACAATGAAGTCAGTCACGGTCTTGTTGAATTGGGGGTGCAGTTAGTAATAGGTACTTTTCAAGTTTTCAATTTTTGTTAAGAACTCTTTAACCCCGAAGCCGGAATTGGGGGTGCGGTTACTATTACGTATGCGGTTTATATTAGGACTTTAACGGTACAGATTTTAACCCACAATTATCCAGGTCTGTCTATTGTCCTAAAGCATCCATGTACATTCATTGGTATGTAATCCATGTACATTCATTGGTATGTGATGTTTAGTACCTGAGATATCAGAGTGAAAGTTGGTTAATTATGCAAATTAGGTGATTAATATGCACAAATATTTACCGGAAACTAATTGGATCTGCATAATTCTAGATTCATTGAAATGTGATGATTAGTACTTTAGATATCAGTAGAAACGCTGAAAATTAATTATGCAAATTAGGTAATTAATATGCACAATTATTTACCCTAAAACTAATCAGGTCTCTGCATAGTCTATGTACCAAGTTTCATTGAAATGCGATGATTAGTACTTGAGATAGCTGTGGAAAAGCTGAAAATTAATTAATTATGCAAATTAGGTGATTAATATGCACAAATATTTATCGGAAACAATCAATCTCTGCATAGTCCTTGAGTATGTAAGTACCAAGTTTCATTGAAATGTAATGCTCACTACATATATTAAATGCTGAAAATTAATTAATTATGCAAATTAGGTAATTAATATGTACTGATATTACCATAAAAACTATCAGGTCATTGCAGTGTCATATGACATCTATGTACCAAGTTTCATTGAAATGTGATGATTAGTACTTATAGCAAATGCTGAAAATTAACTAATTATGCAAATTAGGTAATTAATATGTACTGATATTACCATAAAAACTATCAGGTTTGTGCAGTGTCATATGATATCTATGTACCAAGTTTCATTGAAATGTGATGATTAGTACTTGAGATATCAGTGGAAAACCCGAAAATTGACTAATCATTATGCAAATTAGGTAATTAGTATCCACGGATTATTACCAAAAACTAATCAAAACCTAGCATTAGTTCAGAGCATGTATGTACAAAGTTTCATCAAAATCCAATGAGTGGTTGTTTAGATATCAGTGGAACAATCATGGAACAGCTAAAAATCAGCTAATTATCATGCAAATTAGGTAATTAATATGCACGGATTTTTACAAAAAACTAATCAAATCTGCGCATATGTTCAGAGCATCTATGTACCAAGTTTCATCAAAATCCAATGAGTGGTTGTTTAGATATCAGTGGAACAATCATGGAACAGCTAAAAATCAGCTAATTATCATGCAAATTAGGTAATTAATATGCACGGATTTTTACCAAAAACTAATCAAATCTGTGCATTGGCCCAGAGCATCTATGTACCAAGTTTCATCAAAATCCAATGAGTGGTTCTTTAGATATCAGTGGAACAGTCATAGAACAGCTAAAAATTAGCTAATTATCATGCAAATTAGGTAATTAACGAGCATGGATTTTTACCAAAACCTAATCAAATCTGCGCATATGTTCAGAGCATCTATGCACCAAGTTTCATCAAAAAACGATGTATGGTTCTTGAGATAGCAGTGGAACAGTCGGACACACATACACACATACAGACACACTAACTGCAAAGACTCCCATTATGTGCTTCGCACATGGGAGTCAAAAAATATTTGCACTTGACCGAGCTCATTAATATTCATATAATTGTAAATGAGTTCTGTTATTTAATGAAGGAAAGGTATGTAAATGATATGCAAATTATTATGCAAATTAGTTGCAGCGCTATGTATTTTTTTCTGGGGAGAAGCCTGTGAATGCCATATTTTTTCTCTCCCCAAAATAACATATTCCACAATTTAATGAATATATTATTTTTTTAATTTGAGACCAGAAGAATCAATAATTTTGAAAACAAATATGGAAAAAGTTGAGTACATGTAGGTTATATGTGGTGTATAAATAGCATCAAACTTTTATAAAACAATTTATAGTGCAATGACCTGGAGAGCTTTACCATTTAAAAGGGGTAAATTTCATGTAAACAAACAATGTATTTTACATGCGTTGTGTACACCACTATGAGGGACATAATGATCAGAACAGCACGACAACCACCTTCCTTTAACCACCTAAGACATTCTATACAGATGACACTAACAAGTAGCTGACTCACTTTTCCGGTGGTTTGTAGAATAGAAGACCTAGTTCTCCATAATCGTTCTCTGCTGACAATATCTCTTGTCACATCCACTTCTGCATCAACAAAACTACGCTGTTCAAGAGCTGCGGCGCCAAGATCATCGTCATCTACCTTAATCGTTGTCCTTTTTTTCGCCATACGTTTAGCCTTGATTGCGGCAATCTTTTCAACCGACATTGCTTCTGACAGTGAACTTTGCCTTTGAGACATAAACAAAACAAAGTACTTGTGACAGAGCGATTCAGCATACCGAAAAGAGTGACAAGTGCTGAACAGGAAATGTGAGCAGCAACACGACATGAGTGAAGAAAGGGGTTTCTCAATTACCTGATCTGATCGGTTGTAACAGCGCCCTCTTTCGGAGCTTCAAGACGAGCAATATGACGAGCCTACAGAAACACACATTTAAATGATGAAAAATAAAAAAGTACTAATTTTAAAATAGAATAAAACAAGCCATGCATGGCACAGTCCCCGTTAGTTATCAAACTTAAGATATATAGTTGTTGTTTATAGTGATATAGTTGGAACATAAAGATGTCAGAGATATGGATCCAGAGGCTGATGCTTGATTATGATTTTTTAACATTGAAATGATTGACATTCAGTCATTTTGTATCTGATCGTCAAATGAGTACTTGTCCATATTGGGAGATATTGCTCTGGAACAGCATTAATTAAAACAAAATGGCCACTGGTCAACCATTTTGAATACATCTTTATATTTATAACATGATGTATGGTGAATATATAAAACTTGAACATAATCTGTTAAATCATGTCAGAAATACTGCTCTAGAACAGCATTTATTAAAACAAAATGGCCGCCAGTCAGTCATTGTGAATCAGATTTGAAAAATAAAATGATTATATAATAATTATTGTTTTACGGTACTGCAATTTGGCTAAAAATCTACCTTGTCTTGTTTGACATGTTCTTCTTCCAATCTTGGTTTCTTAAATGTTTCATTTCTTGTTTCTTCAAGTGGTCTTTTCACTATCAAGACAAATGAAATATACTGGTTGTTATACAGTGAATCAAGAACCAGAAATATATAATACGTTTCTTTAAACTAACAATACCAGTAAAGCAACTGGAAAACGGTGTTTGGCTTAGAAAATTGTCATCAAATAAAAAAAAATAGATGATAAAGAGTATAGGATTACCTTGTGTTGGTCTTGAGGCACTTTCTATGGGGGCGCTTTTATCAATACTAGCACTGGTATCTGTGAGGAGGAAATAGAATTATTATTTTAAAATTGTGTCACAGTGATAGTGGGTAACAAAAAAAAAATTCTCTTATAATATATGATGCGTCACAAAGATTTGTTGAGACACAACAAACTATGCAAAATAGCTGACACATCAGAAAATAATACACTGATAGCGTGATAATGGTAAAATGGAATTCATATTTAAAAAACAAAATAAGTGTAAAAATAAAGAAATTCAGAGACACAACAGTTTCGTTTGTGCCTTTAGAAGCTCCTACAGCCATATACATGTACAATATTTTTCTTGAAGACCTCTCTTTCCCTAGCAGTCACTGAATAGACCAAAATTTTGGGGATTTCATTTTTATTCCTGAAAGACAGCACATTGGTGACACCAAACATAGCTTTGGATGACACTCTACATTATAGTCAGTGTTCTCCCCAGGCCAAAACAGCGTCGCGGGCCCCGACGCGATCGGATTTGCCCGCGACACTATGTGTTTCCTCCGCGATGCTATTATTTATCTCGTGATCTGATTTCTTCAGTCTCTCACAGACTGTAAGTTTCCTGGCTAACTAGTTAAATCTACAAATGCATTGTATTAACGCCAATTTCCCGGGATAATCCCCTGTTGTTTCTCATTGGTTGGATATCGTTCTAAAAAAACAAAGCATTTCCATAAAGACAAAGCCGTAAGCCCCGGTTGTCAAACGCTCTTTGCCAAACGTATATTTATATGCAAATGATATAGTCACACTTGGGGTCAAAAGCCACATGTTTCCGGTGTGTACGAAACGTATTTTCATTATTATTTTTAGAAATGTAGTAGTACTATTATTCTATGTTTTGATTTTTGTCAGTATTTTTGATATTGTATTTGTTTTTTGAGATCAAAATGTGAAAAAATATATATTTATGATGTAAAAAATTTTGACCTCGTGATTGTGAATCCAAGATGGCGTCACCCACGTAAGATCCAGCAAGCGTGAACTTCCCACTCGGATCGCATATCGTGCTCAGATTCAGATGAAATAAGTGAAGCATAATTGAAAATAATTTATTTATCAAGAAATCGGGAATTCTAATCAAGAAACGTGTGGAAATTGGAGTGACACTTGTGTTATTTCTTGGAAGAAAAGCCTCAATTTTACGTGGTATAACAATGGCGACAATTCGTAATTTCAGACCTCCGTTGTCTCTCACAATTGTGTTGAACAGACAACATCGATGATTAAAAAAAATACATAAAGATGGATAATTTCAGCCAGAAAAACTATTATTGCTCGAACATAGTAGCGTAAGTATCGTAACAGTTGTTGTACTTAACCGGAAAACAACAGAAACGGAAGACAAGCAATGAGAATAATCAACCCCATGTTTAATTTACCGGGACTGAACAGGGTTTTATAAAGTTGCTGATTGCTGGGCCAAGCAAAGAAACAGAAAACTCAGTATTTCTGCAGGACATTTGCAATACTAAACATGCAGTGCAATAATTGTATACAGATTGTACATAAAATAAATAGAAAGGAAAAAAACTGGTTTTGTTTTATTTCCCCATATGACAACAATATGTTAATTTATGCTAATTATATGCTAATTATTATGCAAATTAGCCGTGACTATGAAAAATTTCTGGGGAGAACACTGTATAGTACACTAAATTCTGTGCATCGCAATGTTGCTCAATGCAACTATCATGTGACCATACCAGTCAATATCATGTTCAATGCGTTGTTTGATAGTTTCATCTATGTGCATTGTGGGAATAAGCTATGAAAACGAAAGTTCCACACATAAGTCAAGACAAGGACCAATGTGTCAATACACCACTGGCCATAATGATCAAATAACAGAAATATACTATTACAAAACTTTATTTGGCAAAAAAAAATTATAGACTGTATGATGATATACTATTTCTATTCTTTCTAATGGTCCTGAAAATCTTTTTTTTTTTCATTTTTCCAATAAGTCACCCTTCTCTCCCAAAAAGTGTGATGCACACCCTTTAAAGCGAGGTGTTGTCACCTGCGCATGCATCAGATGGCTATAGCGTGTCATTGTTTACAAACAAGCGTCTACCCATGAGCCTTTGCGTTATTTAGCGCATGTTGTTATCACCGCTCGGGACTCAATTCCCTCGTGTGCGCAGGTGACGACTCTCCCACTTTAAACTAACAACACACTTAAAGGGTAGAAACTAATCACTTTTCTTGGATTTTATTAATCTTGGATTTACTTACTTGTTTCTCCATTGAGATAATCCAATAAAGCTTTTCTGTCAGGTCTTCTAACTACTGGAATATTTTCAGCCTGCATAGATAACCAAACATATGAAGTAGGTGAAAGAATTATTTACAAAAATATAGGTATATAAGTGGTAAAATTATTCTAAAACCAGAGTTGTAAAAAGTGTATGTATTTTGACCAATTGTCAATTCAAAATGGCCGCTGAAAAATGATTTTCCGGTAACTCTATGGAAAAATTGCAAAGTCATTGTTTCTATAGAAATGAGGTAAGGTTCAATAAGTTATACTTTCTCCATCTTTACAAGTTAGCTGCATTTTATCAAGTCAAGAAATCTTCGATGCAGTATTTCAGTATCTACACTGTATGCGCACTATCAAAAGTGCATACTTTCAACTAATTAACACGCGAAAGTCTGGTATACACAAAAAGTCCAACATAACAGATCCCCCACCCCGACCCACTCGTCTCAATTAGAGATGCGATCAAATACCATGCAAACCTTTTCAACATTTCAAGACAAGAAATAGATCAATTGAAACAGGTTTCAAGTTTTATATTTAAACACCCAACTTACCGCTGCTCTGCGCACATAGATGGGATGACTTAGCTGAACATTTTTAAGTAGAAACAGAATTGAATCTAATGTATAGTATTCCTTCACACCCTCTTTGTCTGACCTACATTGAAAAAAACACAGTTATTATAATTTTAACATCAATTACTGTAAAATCCTTTATTTTAACCAGGAATTAATTTTTTCTGAGAAGACATTTTTTCAGTTTTGTATGAAGTTTATTTTCGCTGGTAGTCTTCATCAGCTGGAATTGTGTCCTTGTTTACAGTATATTTTGTTAGTTCTTTAAATTTGGGTCAGTGCACATCAACAAAGTGGAATGCGGAAATAACACTTGCATGAAATTGGTTATATTTGTGTATGGTTTATGATGTATTGCGGGGGTGATAGTTTTGGTTATTATTACAAATGCACAGTACGGACGTGATTTTGTTTTCATCTGTGGCATGGAAAGGTCAGGCACCAGTGTGTGTATGGATGTTTCTGGTTAAGTGATTCATTGAAGCAAGCAATTCGCCAATACCAAAATTCTAAATTCCCACATGCCAAAATAAGCTCAATCTCTGCATGTGTAACCACTGCAGATCATACACATTCACCTCAGTTGCAGACAAGACCCGTCATAACCAAATGTTTCACTCTTGAACATATGCCACAGAAATGCAGATTCTTATTCTGCCCAAAACCAAAAGACCCTTTTCAGGGTCATTTTAAATGTTCCAAAAGAAATTTATCTGGACTACATGCGTTACACGTGTTGGCGTCCAACAAAGAATCAAAACAGATTTTCCAACTTACTGTCAGCTGTGAATATGCAATGTCAACTTCACTCTTCATATCAGGACATGTTTGATAGCAAGTGCTCGACATGTTGCAATATTTATCACAAAAAATCATTTTTAAGCAATACCATTGGCGTTTCCATACTGTTCAAAGGTTTCCACAATATCAACACTCAAAGGCAGGCAATGAATATGGGAATTGAATCGTACAAACACCTTCAACATATGGAAAAATTACAGAAAGATGCATTTTTTTTTTCATTCATGTATCATCGTCTGACTTTCTTTTCACTGTAAGAGCTAGTGGCAAAATGTAAACAAATCATTAAAACACCTTGAGTCGGACGTTATGGAAGCCAACATTCAATCATACAAGTCAATTAATTTATGCATGAGTCATGGTTACTGACACAGCGCAGATCAGATCAGTTACCCGAGCATTCATAAATCAAAGGTGATAAATAATCAGACCTGTCAGTACCGCTAATTGTGTAGTCGGTACAGTCAAACACCGGCTGGTGCAGTAAACGACCGGAACGGTAAAACACCATCCTACTCCCTGACTTCGTGATCATAAATGAAAAAATGTCAACAAAACATGGCAGCCATCTTGAATCATGCACAATTCATGAAATTTTTATCGACGATTGCATTCATGTGACAGCAGGAAGTATCAATGATACTTTTGGCGTATTAAGGTTTAGATTACTCCCAAAATAAACACTTTGTATGACATGCTCAGTGTTTGGAAAATGACTATGGATGTTAATAGGGCTGCATGCGACGAGCCGGCAAGGTTCCAATGAAAACAAGCGCATACACATTCACATACCTGTACACAGAGCTAAACATGTACGACTCTCAGCTGCATACATTAGATTACATATAATACTACTGGGTTATGCATAAACAATACAGTAAACACATTTACAAGGAGACTTCTACCAAACTGAGAGATTTGTTCCTTGTTAATATACATTCTATATTATGGCTATATATTAACAAGTTGTGCTGGAAAGTTTCCATAATAATAATATAGTTTGTTGTATCTTTCGAAATACAAGTTTCTAACAGTATGTAGCAATAACTATTTATGAAAAAACAAGTACTTAAATATGAAATGTAAAATAAAAGAAAAGAAGTTTTCATGAATACATGTACTTAGTAGTGTGCAACATTGGCTAATGTATTCATGTCATTAGCTACATTAGGTATATAAATTTGTCAGTAATTTAAATAATTTGTGAAAGTAGGTCTTGGCAAAAAAATGTTGTATTTTGAACATTCTACCAGAAAATTAGTTTTATCTTTCACAAGGTTGTTACCACACTGTTTACAGTCATAGGCTGGTCTTAAAATGACTAGATTTTCAATTCTTAACTGGTATAGTAGTTTTTCATATTAAGGGTCTAAGTAGCGGTTGAAATCTCCTGGCGATCAACCGACTTGGAGAAAGTCTCATTTTGTGGGAAGAACCTTACTGTTATACGAGAAAACAGGAAGCCACTTCAAGAGCGATTTTAAAAGTACTGCACAATACTGGTTCCGTTACGAAACTTGCGATGGTCAGGTTTTATTTTTTCTACAAAACAATGTCAAGGTAAACACAGATTTGGAAACGTTTCGATAACATAGATATGTGACGTCATTACGTTTAGAAAGCATGAGAAATGTTTATTTTGACTTGATTATTGGAGGTAGTAATTCAACAACAAGCAAAGCAGACAAGTTACGTTTGACAAAACGTATGTTTAGAAACTGCTAAAACTGGCAAATCACAAGAATACATAACCTACTTACCCCCATATCGTGAAGTTTGTCTTTGCTGTCTTCAGCCAAGCGAAATCACCCAATATAACTTGGTCATCTTTTCGTACGATCTCCTTTTTCTCGATGTTGTATAGCCGCAGAATGCTTAGAAGATCCGCCATGTTGGGTTCTCCTTACCACGCAAAGCTTCTTGGGTAACGCGGTGTGTCAAAGGTCAGCTTCAAATTCGG
Organism: Saccoglossus kowalevskii; assembly: GCF_978046115.1. Classification (NCBI taxonomy): domain Eukaryota; kingdom Metazoa; phylum Hemichordata; class Enteropneusta; family Harrimaniidae; genus Saccoglossus; species Saccoglossus kowalevskii. The sequence goes on from NC_140657.1 coordinate 11,424,977, forward strand.
TTGCTTCTTTTGTGCTTTAATTGCATTGCAACACTCAGTGAAAATAATGTCTTTTCCTTTATTTTTAGCAGAGGCGAGACTTCATTCTACAAGGAAAATGAAATACAAAATGGGATGAAAATAGCATGTTTTTTTTTTTTTAAATACATGTGCACAGAGCTAGTTTTGCCTGTTTTTGGCCATACTATTTTCTTACAATCGTCGGATATTCATAATTTTTTTCTATTCGTTAAATATTACTATTAATATTCTCATTTGTATATAGTAGTTAATTCGTAGTCGTATGAAGGATTCTTCTAAATAACTCTTGACCAATGAGAATCACTTAATTTCAGCCAATGAGCGCTGAGATATTTTTTACCGATCATCTCATTCGTTATCTGGTTCCCCGCACATTTTACTCATTTATATTTGCCGCCTGCATGTTTTCTATTACATTCGCAAAGCAACTATATAAATTGCTAGTTTCGTAGATTCGAGGTTCATTTTCTTTTGTAAGCTGATACTATGTCAGTTGGTTAAGCAATAAACCTTGCCATGTTTTTGCATCCACATTTTGACTTCTTGTTGTCATCCCGAAAGTGCGTACTCTATCCCCCGCAATTGTTTCTAATGGCAAGCATATGTCTCATTATCTTAAAGGGCGGTACAGGTTTTGTACTCGTTGGTCTGCGCAACAGTCAAAGTCGCTATTTTTGTTCATATGAGTTTCATATCTCGTGTATGCGTGGCGCGACGATCATCGCCTTTTTAAAGGGCGGTAGTCGTCCCGCCACGCATGCGCGATATATATGGGTCTCATATAAAAAAGATGGCGACTTTGACTGTCGCGCAGATCAACGAGTATACACTGAGTCGTTACCAAGCTTTAATTAGGTATTTTTTTAGGTGATTGGAAGGTATCGAAGGAGTCTCTGGTGGTAATTAGTGCAAGTCGCGCCCAGGTCAAACCTCGTACTTGTGATTTTCATCAGAAGAGCGCATTGGATTGTGGGAAAACCAATGTTTATAAGCACAAGTGTCGCACATGCACAGCGCGACGACTAACACCCTTTAAAAATGATATATTGTCTTATAAGGTTCATGTTACAAAATTGGCATTATTTTAGTGTGTTTTAAACGATAAAATATGTTTTATAACTATGGTTTATGGAAACCGTTGCTATATTACCGTTGCTAATAAACAGCCTTTCACATTTTTCCAGGAAATATGAATACATTTCAATTTTACATGTTTTATCAAATGTTTAATTACAGCTTACGATACGACTATACAGTACGTACAAAAGAAAATAAATATTAAAAAAATATTACGGTTTCTTTCCAAGTATTGGTTGTCCGTTAATGGGTCATCGACTTCCATAGTGAGATTCGCGTGTCCGTCACATGCAAATGAGCGCGTTATACGTTTCGCGGGTTGACTTATGCAATGTCGCTATGGGTAACCACTCATACCAATCAGATTTCACAAACTCAGTTATAATATTTGTTTTAAACTTCAGTTACAATATACGTATTTTATTTTTGTTATTCTTGTTAGTGTTTAGTAACCATGTTGCATTGTGATTCGTGTTAGTGAGTGTATGTTTCACTATGTTACGTAATCGTTTAATTTCGTCCGATGAGTTTTGAGCGTTTTTAATAAACTGAATATCGAACATGTACTGTTTACAAATATGACATCACTTGTATTACAACTTATTGTACCGTAGCTACCAATATTGGGGGAAATAACGAAAACTGAAGATGCGGCAGCCCGCTATGATTTCAAACCATGTGGTTTTCACTAATATCCCACTCCTAAATTTACCATAACCACGCAATCGTTTGGATAGCAACATTCAGAAACAAGTGTTTGGGATCGGCTGCGTAAATCTGGATAGGGGTTTCAGAACACATGCTCTCTTTCACATCTGGGACCGCTCTTGGTGTCACCGAAGCGAACTGGCTCTGACAGATCGGAATTACCAATTTGTTTCTGTTTCGGGGTAAAATATAATCTCTGAAACCTTTTCGTATATTACTTCAGTTTTAGGTATCTTTTGTAACATTTACAGCAATGTTGCAGCTTTACTGCATCTTTTTACTCACTGAGTCAATATTCCACTCAATCTTTTTGGAGATGTTAAATTTTCAATATTACTAAACCACTTATGAATTATTATAAATGACATCATTTTTGTTGGCAGGTAGCCTGGAATCCAGCCATTCAGAGTGCCCTTCCCAGTGCACTCAAGAACTCGTAGATTGTACAAAGTCCCGCGATAGTAGACGAGATCCAGTCTAGCTTGCAAGTTGAAAGGTAGCCCCCTTCTTACAATTCAGTTCGAAAAAAAATACAAAACACAAATCAAGCTAACTTTATACAGAAAAATAAATAAATAAAATAACATCCTAGCCCGGTACTTTATATAACACATTGTACAACTGTTTTATCATTGCCTGATATGTAGACATGAGAACCGCGGTGGGCGCAACTCACGCGACATGTCAGGCAATTTTTTCACTTCTTATTTCAAATGACTAGAAATGCAGTAATACAGACCATAGACTTCTACTTTGATGTGAAGTGATACTAATTACATGCGGTGGGGTTAGGAGACGTTTCCGGGGGTCCGGCTTGTGGAAATACCTGGAACCCATGTCTGAGAAAGGGGTTTTCAAAATGACCCTAAACACGTTTTAAAAGGTCAAAATTTCGTACCATTTTCACTGTTGGAAAGCTAAAAGATCACACACCTTGAACTCGCGCCTGATCTCGCGATATTTGAGCTTTCTAACCCTTCAGTGTAAGCACGGGTTGGCCATATGCCGTGATCGCCTGTGATCGAGGGCCGGACGTTTTCCTCGTTTTTGCGATCATTGAATTCCTTAAAGCAATAACAAAAACAAAAAACGATAATCTCATTTAAAAAATAACCACCCTTATCACGTTGGCAGTACCGGAAAAGACACCCTTTTTGTCTATTTTGACTGAAATGGTAACCCTAAACGCGTAACGCGCGTTAACGTGCTTTTCTTTAAAAAACACACTTTTAACGCGTTTTCTTTCACAGACATGCGTACCAGATCATTCTTTAAGATCATTCACCCTACCTATCTCACGTTTTTTTTTAAAGCCAGTTACAACGAACATTTTGTAGTAATATTCCTCAACATTTTTAAGTATGCGAAATATTGCTAGTAAGTGTGAAAACTATCTTCCAAGCTTTGTATGCAGTGTAGTAATACTGTATCACTAAATCAACTGCTGGCTCCGGTAAACATCCGAAACATGATTCTAAAAAGTTATAAAGCTAGCAATAAAACAAGTCAGTCGAGAAAATATTATGTAAAACAGCTACTAGATCTACGATGACCTCCGGTATTGATCTGGTATACGGTCAGTCGCAGAAGGCTGGTTCGTTTTCTACTAGTAATATGTTTTCCCTACTCTATTTTTTCGCGAACAGAAGGAATTGCGCCCTCCGATGATAAGTGCCCTGGATGTCAAAGTTTACATGACGTCATTTCGTCGACATAAATGAGTAAATGACTTCTGTGTACGTTGCTGAACAACCTTTTCGGACAAGAATTTCTAAGTAAGTGTATGGCTATTTATTCTGTCTGCATACGTGCGAGTATATGAAACATATAAAAACCGAATTCAACAATGTTATTCTTCATAATTTATGTTCAACAAATTAAATGCGGGGGAATTCCACCGTTGTTTGGAATCTAAAATCGTGGCGTTTCCGCCCTTCGCTGTCCGGACTAAAGCTTGATCTGGGATCGATGTATCAATTCTTTGTTTCGAGAAGGTAACGCAACGGTCTTACTGTTTTCGCCATCGTGTCGTTTCATATACCTTGGTGTCATTCTGGGGCATCTCCTCGGACGCCTGGGACAGAGCAACATATGACAACATTACTTAATTCCTGTGGGACACTCGCCAATCATGTACACCTTGGTATTCAGACCTGGCTGCGTGAGAAGATGTAACAACCAGTCTTATTGGATGTATCATAAAACCATGCCACGTTGGAGTTTTGTAGAAATCATCGATTGTTGAATTATCTCTTAAAAAATTAAAACAAGTAACCGTGGTTACACGCTCGAGAAAAAAAAAATGTCAATAATGCTCCTCGCAATACGACACGTTATTCACAGCTCAGGCATACTGTATCGGCAGCATACCAGTATGTATTAAAGGCGAATGACCTTTGTTTATTTGTAACTAGCTGCATCTGCCAGAAAATCTTTAAACTGACCATGAGCGAATGAATGAGAGAGGTCTGGGGCAGCGTTGGAGAGCACAGTGCATGTATGTCAAGACTCACACTTATTGTTGCTGTGGAATACACTAATATATTTGAAGCGAGGATTACTGTCAAACATATCATGTGATTTGATTGGTCGAATTACTGAATCAAAATAGATCATAAATTGCGAATGCAAAGTACAGTGAAAGACATAAAACTGGGGATGTTATGAATGTTTTATGAATACAAATTTTTATTTGTAAATCAAAATGGCTGGAAGGATTCAAATTGACCAAACCAGAAATGATATGATGACAACATCCCAAGTTCTAATTAGTATTAATTAGTTAGTTCAAGATCATCCAATCAGCAAACCCTTGGTTTTGAATAAGTAGGCGGTCACAGTTGCTATGTAACTTGAAGGCCTGCATACACATTATTGGCATAAACAATGTGGAGCTCTCAAACCAATTATCCTCGGGGGCGAAGACGTTCCACTTTGCTAAGACGCGCTGCTGTGGAACGCTGGTCGAGTCGGTGAAAATTCGAGAAAACAACACAAACTCAACTTCAAAGTAATCCTGAATAACTAAATTTATATATGTTACACATGTAGGGCTAATCTTGTTACAGTGTTCAGGGGAGTCTCAACAACCATCCCAAAGTACCGTTTTCTGCGAGTTTTTGGCCTTTGTTTTCACTGCGAGGGTTGCTAAGCGGTGAAAATGCCCAGATGTCCGCCCCCGAGGATTATTACATTTTTGAATTTAAATGAAAGCTGATGATTGTTTACAGTTTACTGCTTTTCACTGTAGAATATGGATGTTAAGTTTGCAAACAATTTGTATGCATACATTTCTAGAATATCTTCACAATAGCAAATGTAATCATAGAACTGTTCTAAAGTAAACAATGAGTGAAAGTAATTTTTTCACTAAAAAAATTATTAAATGATTTACTACAAAGTCACCAACACTGTCAAAATCTCAAAGAAAAGTTAGCATCTTTGGGTTTGTGAGCTGTTGACATTTTTTGACACTGGATCAGAAGATTTTGCGAGGTGTAGATTGAATAATGCATGATATTACATCAGCTGAAACAATGAGTACACACGGATATCATAGTTGTTCATATGATTATGTTCATTACATTTTTATTTCTTTTCTAGAACAACACTGTTTTTGTAGGTGCCAACAAATTCAGAATTTGTATGAAAAACTGCAGATATACAACTAACCTGTGATTTATAGCGGTCATTTTGAAGACGATGGTTATCAAGCTTTTCTAATAACCTTAAAGTGTATTAAGCGTCTACTGACAGAACATTACGTCGTCATGGCGGAAAAGGAGGATGAAGAAAGAACTGTACGTCAAAGTGAGAGACTGATGAACGACCAAGTACAGGACAGTGCTGGAGGATACGTGTGGAAAGTTGATGATTTCAACAGACTACGTAGGTTTCTATGTTTGGGAGCGGAAGGAGGGTCATACTACGTTGGGGAAAAAGAACTTGGCAAGGAGAATGCACAATGTATTGATCGGCTTATAGATAGTGGTAAAGGTGAGGAGGTCGTGAAAGAAATCGTAACTTTTAGTGTTGAGGGCAGAACAGCGAAACAAAATCCTGTGATTTTCGCTTTAGCGATGTGTGCAAGAAGCAACGATATTAAAACAAAGCAGGCGGCATACAGTGCACTTTCTGATGTTTGCCGCATCCCCACACACCTGTTTATGTTTGTGGAGCTAGCTGAGAAGCTGAGTCAGCTTACCCGTGGTACTGGATGGGGGCGTGCTCAGCGGAGAGCAATACGGAAATGGTATACTGAGAAAGACGCATTAAAACTCGCCTTATTAGTTACAAAGTACAAGCAAAGAAATGGTTGGTCTCATAGGGACTTGTTACGACTGGCGCATATCAAACCAGAGAATGATGGTAAGTTATTGTCGGATATATTTTTAAGCACAGTAATTATTCCCTGATTTTTAATTTTTCTAGTTTTGTCGATACGTAAAATTCCCTAAGTTAAATCAATGTGAACATGTAGATTATCAATAGCGCTTATTGTCTCTCTGTCAAGTTAGTGAACTTATAACTTGCTCAAAATATCAAAATCGTGAAAATAAATGGTTTTATAGTATACCTGGTAAATTAGAAAGTTCAGACATGTGAAACTCACATACACCATGACTACTGATTTCAGTTCATGGCCCAATAGGTGATTTTGTATTTACTGCGAGATCTTGCGTAGTGTATGAAAGTTGCAGGCCAAACATCTGCTCCAAAAATGTTGGATTTTGAATTTAAATTTCAGCTTTTATAGTTCAATGTGAAAATGCGGATCTTACAAAAGGGAATATTGTGTCGAAATACTCTTAACAAAAATTGACTCACAAAAATGTGTATAGCACATTAATAAGCATGGAAATAGCCCAAAATACTTTGTTGCATCCTGTGTAATATTTTGACGTTGCTATAATACTTTTCTTTATCGCTACGACCTTTGTTTGTTCTGTTTTTACGCTTGATATCACACATACACTGTATCTAGGGGTCTTGAAGTGAATGGAAAATGGTCTGTTTACTGCATTTTTAAGATTTCAGCAGATAATACTACCCTAAAAATAACTGTCTGCAGGTGTCTACCTCCTTCAGTGTGTGTTTTTGACTCCTGTGTGCTAAGTATACAATGCAAGTCTTTGTGTCTGTCTGTATGTGTGTATGTATGTGTGTGTTAGTTCCACTGATATCTAGAGAACCACTTAATTGATTTCAATGACACTTAGCACATAGATACTCTGGGCTAATAGGCAAATTCAATTAGATTTGGTTTAAAATCTGTGCATAATAATTACCTAATTTGCATAATAATTATTAAGTTTTCAGCTTTTCCATCACAATCTTAAGTTCTTATCATCTTATTTCAATGAATCTTTGTACATAAATACTCTAAGACAATGTGATGGTCAAATTAGTTTGGGGGTTTATATACACCCATAATGATTACCTAATTTGCATAATAATTTTTAATTTTCAGCTTTCTACCATATTTTAGGATTAATCATCACATTATAATAAACGTAGTACATATGTGCCCTGGAACAATAAACAGACACCCCTAATTTGTTTTGGGTTGAAATCTATGCATAATAATTGCCTAATTTACATAAAGATTTATTTGGACAATTCATAGCCATGATTAGTTTAATGCTGAAAAACGATTATCAAAAAATCAGATTTAAATTAAATTATTGGTAGACGTGCTAGAATTAAAGAATTAGTTACACTGAGAAACCACAGATGTAATATTATAAACTTGATGTTTTCATGTCGTGCACCTCTAATAGCAGACAAATATTAATTGCAAAGCTTCTCGTTTGAAAAGCTAACAGGGATTGAAATAGAATTTTTTCCCTGCATGCACAGTGTGCATGTTGAATTTGAAATTTACCTGCACTAACTTGTTGTGAAATGCACCACTTTTAAAGTTTAAATAAAATTTACGATTTATCGATTGATGATTGATTTTTAAGTTGTCTTACAATGTTGGTTGAACTTAATTTAGGCTTAGTGAATATAATGAAAAAATTTCGTGTCAATTTCTACATGCACAGCGTGCACATTATATTTTGAGTTTACTTGCACTAGCTAATAATCTATGTGCATAGTGCAGTGTGCACCAGAGTATTTCGACCCCTGTTAGGCTAATCATAAATTTTGAATTAAATTGGAATATGTCTCCAGCACATGGGAATTCTTTCTTTGATTACTGATTACTAATAATTGTAGACTTGTCTCATTACAAATTCCTATCTTCCTATTTCGCAAGTTTCATTCATGGAAGTTGCTACAACAATGTGTCTATAAAAATAATTTGTTGCAAAAAAACGCAATCTGAAAAAAACAAACAATTTAATCAAATATGTCTGGCTTCCATTGAGATTTCTGTGTACCGTAGCTTGGCTTTAATTAATACCTGGTAATTACATCTTTATTGATTAATAACACAACTCTGAAGTACTCAACAAAGATAAGATTGTTGGGAGGTAACTAGTCTAACCCCATAAGTAGCTTGTAATTATTCTGAAGCTCCTTAAGTAGCTTATAATTATTTCCAAAGCTGCATATCTGTTTTACCTATACAACCAACCATAAAAACATTCCATCATGATGCCCTTGCTTACAACCCTGAATCATTTCCTTGTTAAAAAAAATTTGTAAAATTTATTTTGCATAATTAACTGATATATTTAAGTCTTAATATAGTGAAGTCACATATCCGGCATTCTTCAACCGTCAGGGGTATGTCTCGTCGACTGTCTGTTGGATTATTTCTGTGATATGGATATGGAAATGAATAAAGGCAGTCTACATACTCAGAATAGTTTGTCATAGTTAGGACAGAGTAGTGTAATTTTATGTTATGCATTATCTCCAGTGCTGAATTTTAGTGTTTCAAGTACTGTAATATAAAGTATTTTAACTGGGATCAATTTTCGCTGAAAAGAATTTTCTGGTATTTTGTATAGAATTTATTTTCACTGATTGGAGTTGAATGTAAAATTTAAAAAAAAGGTATATTTACTGGATTTTATTTTAACTGAATCATTCCTTCAGCAAAAATAAAGTAATTGACAGTAACAGATTGACACTGAGAAATGTTGTGATATTATTTTTTTTTAAACCACATTCAATAAGGTGTATTGAAATAGAAAATATGTGAAATTTAAATAATTGTTTCTCAGATTGCTCAGTTTCACTTAGAAATCATGAAACCTGACTGAAAGAATTTCACGAAAATAAGGCTGTGAGGCGCACCCTTGATTTGTGTTCATTGGCGAGTGTTATCGGCTAATTTGCATAATTACGTCAAATCGTTCACAATAGTGGTAGTTGACTCATTTAGGGCAGTTAGTTTTCTTCTTTAGATCCTTGTACTGTGAATAAGATCTTTTTGTATTAGTGCAGTGACATCAAAACCAAACCGCTACAGACAGTCAAATATCAGCTTCTCAATTTGAAAACAGCCAGAATCTACAAACAACGTGTACGTGCTCATTGGGTCCGAAAATCAAACACCTACATATTTTGGTGGACATCTATGAAAGTAGTACCATTGTGTTGCATCGACCAATCAACGACAAACCATAAGATCACATGACAAAAAAAAAATGCCCTTCAAAAGAATAATTAAAAAAAACTAAAACAAAAAAACAGTGTTTAATGGTCAAACTCTAAGATCTTCTCCTCCTATTTTATGTACCATAATACTTGAAAACAAATGGTGTAACATTTCTTCATATTTTTTGGGGCTAATTTTTGACTAAATGAGCATAATTTTGTTTTGATTACCGCTCCTGATTAGCATTTTTAAAGAATACCGGTAATATAGTTATATAAATGTTAACTTGGGAATTCAAAGTGTTAAGTTGGATGGCACTACATTACACTTGAAATCTGTGTAATATGTTGAGTCTGGATAGTAAACAATTTTTGTTATGTCTCTGGCCACATTGATCTATGATTGGAAATATTCTATGCTGTCATGAATGTGTTTTAGATCAATATCGATGTCAGTGTGTGTGTCACCGATGACATCATTATTACGGGTCATCTCCAACTATTTAGTAAATATTCCAGTGTCCTTATTAGCTCGCAGGTTGTCTTTTCACCGATTTCTAATCTAACAAATTTATTTTATTCTTAAAATAAACTTGTATTTGGTACTTTATCCAAATTAAGTCTGACATTGAAACCTAAATTGTGTAGTGAAGGCACATATGTCCAAGTAATTTATTTTTTGTTTGGATAGTATAAAATTAATTTTGGACAGAATAAATTATTTTTCTCTGCATTTGAATGATAATTTCAAACACGGCCTAGATTATTGGACATTGTACCAACCAGCTGGCTATGTCCCACAGAATATGTTTATTAAGTACATTTATTTTGTATGTTTTTATTATAAGTTTGTTTTTAAATGGGCAAATGTTTTTTTTCAATTAGGATAATTTTACACTATTACTGTATTTTTTCCTTTGGAGCCGCATCTTCAATAGAAGCCAAAAATCACATTTGTTGTATACTAAATCATTGAAATATTACTTACTGTAGAATACTTTTTTTTCGCTTGGAATTTATTTTCGCTATTTTCGCTGAAGGGATGATTCCGTGAAAATAAAATCCAGCGAATATATTTTTTTTCTTATATTTCACATAAACTTGTTAAAACTCAGTGAAAATAAATTCCAAGCAAAACGCCCAAAAAGCCTTTTCAGCGAAAATTCATTCCAGGGAAAATAAAGTATTCCACAGTATTTTGATCACCTCTGTATTTTATGTATGCACATGCACTACTAATAGGACAAATATACTACTGTAGAATACTTTATTTTCGCTTGGAATTTATTTTCGCTATTTTCGCTGAAGGGATGTATTGGTGAAAATAAAATCCAGCGAATATACTTTTTTTCCTATATTTTACATTAAACTCATCAAAAATCAGTGAAAATAAATTCCACACAAAACACCCAAAAAGCCTTTTCAGCGAAAATTAATTCCAGCTAAAATAAAGTATTCCACAGTATTAATCTTTTTTTAGCTCTGCTGTCGACTTTGTCGAGCGGAGCTTATCATATGAGTTATTGTCCGTCGTCGTCCGTGTCAATGTTTTACTTTTTCGACTTCTTCTTGAAAACTACAAGCCTGAATGCTTTGATACTTGGTGTATATGTACCTTGGGTAGACCTCTCTTAGGTTTGTTCATTTCATGTTGATATCTTCAATTCTCTAATTTTGGTGAATATTTTTGTCATTTTTGGTAAAAAGTGATATTTTCGACTTCTTGTTAAAAACCGCAAGTGCAATTGCTTTGATATTACATATATAGGTACTACATGTGGACCTCTCTCAGATTTGTTCATTTTGTAATGATATCTTTAATTCTCTAATTTTGGTGAATATTTTTGTCATTTTTGGTAAAAAGTGATATTTTCGACTTCTTGTTAAAAACCTCAAGTGCAATTGCTTTGATATTACATATATAGGTACTACATGTGGACCTCTCTCAGAATTGTTCATTTTGTAATGATATCTTTAATTCTCTAATTTTGGTGAATATTTTTATCATTTTTGGTAAAAAGTGATATTTTCGACTTCTTGTTAAAAACCACAAGTCCGATTGCTTTGATATTACATATATAGGTACTACATGTGGACCTCTCTCAGATTTGTTCATTTTGTGATGATATCTTCAATTCTCTAATTTTGGTGAATATTTTTGTAATTTTTGGTAAAAAGTGATATTTTCGACTTTGTGTTAAAAACCACAAGTCCGATTGCTTTGATATTACATATATAGGTACTACATGTGGACCTCTCTCAGATTTGTTCATTTTGTGATGATGTCTTCAATTCTCTAATTTTCGTGAATATTTTTGTAATTTTTGGTAAAAAGTGATATTTTCGACTTCTTGTTAAAAACCAATAGTTCAATTGCTTTGATATTACATATTTAGATACTACATGTAGACCTTTCTCAGATTTGTTCATTTCGTGATGATATCTTGGATTCTATAATTTTGGTGAATATTTTTGTCATATTTGGTAAAAAGTGATATTTTCGACTTCTTGTTAAAAACCAAAAGTTCAATTGCTTTGATATTACATATATAGATACTACATGTAGACCTTTCTCAGATTTTTTCATTTCGTGATGATATCTTCAATTCTCTAATTTTGGTGAATATTTTGGTCATTTTTGGTAGAAAGTGATATTTTCGACTTCTTGTTAAAAACTGTAAGTCCGATTGCTTTGATACTATACATATTGTTCATTTTCTGATGATGTCTTCAGTTCTTTAATTGAAATGTGCATTGCTAACAGCAGAGCTATCTCAGCCGATAGGCTGCTTGTTTAGAAAAACTATTGATTCTGTTTTGTTGAAGTGTTTGTCTGCATTTTAGAAAAATTATAGAAAAATCAATACAAAGTACAATTGAAAATTATTTGCACATACAGGCTTTAGAAAAGCATATTTTCCTTAAATTTCATCCCAAATGGAAAATGCAGTAAATTTGTTGAAAGTTCATGATAAAGCATAACAAAAAATGATTTGTAGTCAAATTGAGCTCTGGTTTTATGTTTACAATAGTTTTTTATACAAGCATACTTATGTACAATTTAACAGCATGCAAGCATTAGCTTGTACAATAACTACATTATCTTCATTTTGTAAACAAACAATAGGTCTGATGGTTAACTTTACAAAAAAAGTGTTTCCATGTCAACCCACACAACAATGTGAATGCATTTTGATTGTCAATGGTGTATTGTTCTCTATCTGAAAACAAAATTTGTAAAGAATTAATTGTATGTAATTCAGTCTTTCTGCTTGCATAGGTGGTTCCATTTACTGTATGTACCGGCTTAATAGCAACAGCCATGGCCAGGGTTTGAAAACTTACAACTTACAATAGAGAAATGTATGTTTATAGGGGGGGGGGGCAAGGGGGGGGGCAGCTAGTACAGATTACAGGAAAGAAAAACCGCATTTTACATTTTTTTTAAATAAAATGAAAGTTCTATTTACAGTAAAAAATAGGTTTTTTACACTTTACAGATGAAGCCAATTCCTAATTACATTTTCATAATATTTTTGATAATTTGTGTTTAAGAATTTGTGCGTACGAATTATGACATTTAATTTGGAAAATGCTTTATATGCTTACAAAAAAATTATATCTTTGTACAAATTACGAACATCATTTAAATTACATTAGTACTGTAGTAAAAGTTGACATTTCGGACATTGTGCAAAACAGTATGACAGTGTGGAATAAAATCGTTGTAACATTTAAAACTTACACTCCAAAAAAGACACTATTGGCATTTCTTTGTGTTCTAGGGCTATCATATTTGTTCTGTAGGTAGCACCTACATGAACTTATGCAAATGACAGCGATTGACACCATTTTCTGTTAAAACCAATCATTTACGACCTAAAATATTGTGGATGGACCATTTGCTTTCAAGTATTATGGTACATGAAATAGGAGAAAGGTCATATTTGGGTTTGATCATTGAATAAACACTGTTTTTTTTAAAAAAAAATGATTTTATTGTGAAGAGTGGTGTTTTTTTTTCTGTCATGTGATCTTATCCTCATCGTTGATTGGTCGATGCATCACAATGGTACTACTTTCAGAGATGTCCACCAAAACATTGCCATACAGGTGTTCGCTTTTTGAACCCGACAAGCACATACACGTTGTTTTGGCTGCTGAGAGGGTCATATTTGACTTTCCGTAGTGGAAGTACATGTAGAAAGAGTTTCGTTTGTTTATACTGGTAATTCTTTGCCTGGCAACTGACAGACACATGTACTTGTCAGTGTAATAATAAGTTGGCAATAAGATCTTTCAACTGTTGCTCAACGATGCATATGAAGTCCAAAGGCACTTTCTCCATTGAGGTGACGTGAATCAACACTGTTGGATGAATACATAGTTATCAAGCGTGAAGTCACAATCTGTTATTTATAGCCAGATCCCAGAGATGCAAAAAAGTTTCATTTCAAAGGTGAAAAGAAATGTTAGTGGAAGATCTGATAACTGCCAGTACATAAATTGTAACCTACCATGGTTTTTGCAAAATACAATGTGCTGTAAAAGGATTATATATTCACTGTGTTTTAATTTTGCTTATTTTGCTGACTGGAAAATGCGCTAAATTAAAACCTAGTGAATACTAGTATGTAATTTTTAGCATAGAACACATTATCTAAATGATAAAACCGTGAATTTAAAACCCACTGAATATGCCTAAAATGGTAAATCAGCGAAATTTAAACCCAGTGAAAATTAGTCATGTTACAGTATGCAAAAAATGGCTCAAAATTAAGTCTGAAATCAATACTCATAATTTTACCTCTGTGCATCAGGTTTGTAAAATACTTTATTTTAGCTGGAATTAATTTTCCATTGCTGAAAAGATTTTTCAGGGTGTTTTGTGTGGAATTTATTTTCACTGATTTCTGATGAGTTGAATGTAAAATATAGGAAAAAATGTATATTTGCTGGATTTTATTTTCACTGAATCATTCCTTCAGCGAAATTAGCGAACATAAATTCTAAGTGAAAATAAAGCATTTTACAGTAGTCTGTCTGCACCTGTTCGCACATGCCTGAACTGATTATTTAAAATTTGTACATATTTATCGTACATCAGGGATACATCTGTGCGTGTATTCATTTTGTAATTTGTTTCAAAATGGTCGAATAGCTGCCTTTTAGTGCTAAAACTTTAAGATTAAGATTCAAAATTAAGATTGGTGGCCATTTTGTTTCAATGAATGCTGTTCCAGAGACTTCTCTGTAATATCTTGGCTTATCACTTCACAGAAACATCATGTCTAGCATCTATGCACATGTATTTGTTTGTCATTCAATTGAAGATGGTTGAATGGCATTCATTTTTATGTTAAATAGGCATCAACATTCTGAAAGCAGATCAAATTGATTTTTACAAAGGACTGAGCTACTATAGTATTATCTGCGTGTGTTATGCACGTTTATGTTCTAGGGCCACAGCAATTTTTTTTCAGAACTATGTAATGCATTTGTTTTTTCTCCCCTAGGTACTGCTGCCATTTTTAATGTCATATTTGCTCTAATAGAAGCACATATACCAGTAAACCAAAGAAACCATTCATAGACCATCTCTGTAAATTACAAAAGTGAATATGCTATTATTAGAGCAAATATAGTATATTGAATCATTAAAATAATATCCATTTTGACCATATAAACACCTTTGTAATTTACGAAAACTCAAGTGCTACTAATAGAGCAAATATGGTACTATGTAATACATCTTTTTTCTCCAGGTACTGCTGCTATTTTTAAGTACATAGTGAAAGGCATGGCCTCAGTGAAAGAAAGGTTTGAGACTGAAAAAATGGAGGAGAAAGACTTACAGAAACTTTTGGATTACCTGAATGGAATTGAAGATGTGAAGAACAGTGACGATGATAATATTATTGTGGCTTTGATTGAAAAGCATCACTTTGTTAGGGAGCACATACCAACAAACAAGCTACAGTCGATTGATGTGAGTATTTTGTTATCACAAATGTAATTGGCAATTATGATAGCGACCAAAAATCCATAAACAGCTTTTTATTGCAGAGGGGTCCATCTCGCTATCATTCATTCATTTCATTTCACCTACTCACTCACTCACTCACTCACTCACTCACTCACTCACTCACTCACTCACTCACTCACTCACTCACTCACTCACTCACTCACTCACCCCCTCACTCACTCACTCACTCACTCACTCACTCACTCACTCACTCACTCACTCACTCACTCACTCACTCACTCACTCACTCACTCACTCAATCAATCAATCAATCAATCAATCAATCACTCTTTCAATCTTTTGGTGCATATGTTATAAATTATTGATAAATTTTACTTGAGATCGACTTGATTCATGTTCAGGAATAGGTGCCAACGAATCAGACGTCAGCATTTTTATTTTCAATGTCAACCATATTGTTTTCTTATATTCTAAATTAAAAATCGTTGATCTGTAACCATCTCTTATTATACTGTCTCTCTTTGCAAATCAGGCAACCCATTCAAGTTTGGATAAAAAGGAATGCATTCAAAATCTCCTGATGTGGTGCTCTATTTGTCAGTGTGTTGGTCAGTCAGGTCAGGCAACTAGGGGTGCCGCATATGCAATACACAAGTTTAGTATTTTGGTTTAATTCAGAAAAATTCACATCTAGGAATATCAAATACTACTTGAGATTCAAGATTCTGAATCATTCATTTAATAAAAATGTATTGAATAGAGCTTATATAGTAATTTATAACACATTTTTTTAGCAAATATTACTGGACAGGTAAAAGTGTATACTGACCATTTAACTCTGTATTGTCACGAGAGAGTATGTATGCCCTACACTTATCAACTCTTGAATTTGTTACTACGACGTTGCAGATATGGAAAGCTCTACTGCAAGAGATGCCTATGACAGCGTTATTGCGAAACCTCGGTAGAATGACGTCTATAGGAGTACTTAACGAACCCAGCGATTTGAATCTAGTTATTGAAAAGTTGTCGAATGATGAGTTATTGCACAAGTCTCGTATTCACCCGTTCAATGTATTATTAGCGCTGAGAACATATCTGCTGGGACGTGGGGATAAAGGCAAGTTGACTTGGCTACCAAAGCCTGATATCGGCAACGTTCTAGAGCAAGCATTCTATAAATCATTTA
Source organism: Saccoglossus kowalevskii (assembly GCF_978046115.1). Lineage (NCBI taxonomy): Eukaryota > Metazoa > Hemichordata > Enteropneusta > Harrimaniidae > Saccoglossus > Saccoglossus kowalevskii. The sequence continues at coordinate 11,441,512 of NC_140657.1, forward strand.
AGGTATGTAAATTGGAAAATTAAGGCATTTTGGGGAGGGGAATTTGAATATTCAAGAGGAAGATTGAATATTCATTTGATATAATCAGAATGTTTTTTGATTTTGTCATCAGCCAATTGAAAATTGTATAAAATTCAGATTTTATAAGTAATTTTGAAATTATGCAAATGATAAATAAGCAACTCATTAGTTGTTAAGAAACATGTTAATTTGTCAAACTGAAAATATTGACATGGTGCTTTTATGGTAAAGTTTGAGCATAGCTTTGAAACTCATCATCTGCTGAAAACCTTCATGAATAGCCAAAATAAATGGGAAAAAAACTTTTGCAACCTTTCCCAAAATTATACCCACATATTATTCAAATTTATGCTCAAGATCTGTAAACATTTAGAAATTCTGTTCAATTGGTCTGTAATTATTATAAAAAAAATTTAAGAAAATCACCTAAAAACTGTTGTACCAAAATTTTTGCTGGGAAACATTTATTTAGTGAAAGTGTTAATGATATTAGTAATTCATATGTACCGGTAATTACATTTGAGAGTATTGTGTAATTTCAGAATGTAGAAGCAACTGGGAAGCGTTATTTGTTGGCCATGGATGTCAGTGGATCTATGTCTTACGGCAACGTGAATGGTGCCAAATCTATCACGCCAGCTATAGCGTCAGCCGCCATGTTAATAGTGACTGCTAAAACCGAAAAAGATTGTCATATTTTGGCATTCTCTGATAAATTGATACCAGTGAATATCAGCGCTGATTCCAATTTAAATGATGTTTGCCAGCAGTTATCCCAGGTAGGTCTGCAAGTTTCTCTCATATAGACTGATTTTCCGTTCACAGCGAGTTCTCTCGTATGTGGGAAAGATGTAAAGCAAATGTCTGATGCAAAAATTGAATGATTTGATTTGATTTGAATTGCTTGAAATTTGATAAATTGATACCTGTGAATATCAGCGCTGATTCTAATTTAAATGATGTTTGTCAGCAGTTATCCCAGGTAGGTCCACAGAGTTCTCTCATATAAACTGATTTTCCCTTCACAGCGAGATCTCTCATAATGTGGAAAAGATGCAAATGTCTGATGCAAAAATTGAATGGTTTGAATTACTTGAAATTTGAATTTCTTTTTCTCATTGTTCAATATGTAAATGCTGATTTTTCAGAGGGAAACATGGCATCGAGATACCTTCCTTTTCATCCAAAATTGACAATCATCAAATGTGTTTAAAAAAATACTTTCGGCTATATCAAATCCCTGGCAATATTTTGACACTACTACAGCACTATGACTTTTGTTTGTTCTGTTTTTTTATGTCTTAAATTCTTGCTATACTTTTTGTTCAAGATAACTTTTTCTCAGTGTCTGACAATCATCAGCTTTATTTATTTATTTATCAAAAACAATGATTGACCATATAAAAAATAATTCCTCGGAGGGTCATTAAAACTGAATGTCGAACTTCACATCAGTAACTGTTTGTTTATCAGTCTAATTTGCATATTTTAAGGCCTTGACAAATTCTGAAATATGACAAATTTTTTGGCGAGGTTAAAAATGATTTGAAATTCAAGGTTATTCAACTTTTTGGTTATATTGCTCATTTATTGTAGGTCATATGGGTCAAGTTAACTTTGACATTGTCTGTGTCTTGAAAAGAATATTCCAATTGCCTTTTGAAGAGCATGATGTATTGTCTTCTTTTTATAATATTTCAAGAGTTTGTTGTTAAAAATGGGTCTCAAATTCACTAACAATTTTTAAAAGTAAAATGTTATGAAATCTGACCACCTGTAGAATCCCTGACCAAGATGGCTGCCATCTTGTGGTGCACCACAATAGTTGTCCTTCTATTTTTTCTGGTTTTCTAACTTTCTGAATTTTCATGCAGGTTGTAATGTCAGTGTATTCTTACTGTGCTGTAAAAAAAATAGACTGAAGTGTATTCAAGCTATATGGAAATTTGATATTTTGTAGCAAATACAATATCTTACTATATATATTATCAGAGATACATTACTTGGGGTTTGCAACGCGCATAGTACTGTATGGTGACATTATGTCAAGATCCCATTCAAGTCTCTTCTCGTAGATAGCGAGACTGAGGCAACGACCTTCTGACATGACATATATCAATGTTCAAGGTTTGTAATAAAAAAATAAAACATGTCTTGCCACTATCATAGTGAAAAAATGTAATACATCGAAAATGTACAGAAAATATAGTTCTCGCAATCCATCATATCGTGGGCAGCTATTTTGATCCACCTGGACCACACAGTAACCTAGTTACCTTGGGCATGCACATTCGCATTGTTCTGAGCAGGGAACGCGTATGCGAGAGCGAGATTGATTGGGATCTTGGTATCATGTCACCGTAGTTGCAAACCCCAAGTAATGTACCTCTGATAGAACTGATGGACAATAGACCATTGTGTGTGAAATGGATCACAACATTTCATCTGCATTACTGTAAAATACTTTATTTTAGCTGGAATTAATTTTTGCAGCGAATATATTTTGGGTACTGTGCATTAAGCATTTTTTCACTGATGTTGAATGTAAATTATCTGAAAAAAGTATTTTATTTTCCTTGATTCATCTCTTCAGTAATAAATAAATTTCAAATGAAAATAAAGTATTTTACAGTATTTCGCTTTGGCTTAATTCTCAGTGATTTGTTGGAAATCCTGAAGAAGTTTGTTGCCCAAACAACACCTTTGAGAAATTACTTGGATACCACAACAGTTGTGCATGTGTTTTTCTGTGGATAATTTCTGATCAAGAATCTAAAGTTTCTTTTTTTTTCTTCTGTTCTACTTAAGATTCAAATGGGTGCTACTGACTGTGCTCAACCCATGCTATGGGCAAGAGAGACCAAGACACCAGTTGATGTCTTTATTATCTATACAGACAGTGAAACCTGGATAGGTCCTGTACATCCAGCACAGGCTTTACTGCAGTACCGCAAGGATATGTCACTCGATTCCAAGCTAATTGTATGTGCAATGGCGTCTAACGGCTTCACTATAGCTGATCCCATGGATGCGGGAATGCTGGATATAGCTGGATTCGACTCCGAAGCTCCAAATGTTATGCAGAATTTTGCTCTTGGATATATCTAGGATATATCTCGTACAACTTTGGGATAATATTTCCATTCGATCAGCAATTATTGGGAAGTCTTGAGCTTTTGCTGAAATTGACATTTGACCATATTTAACTATACATGTTTTTGTATAGTATGTCCTTTTTTTAAACCTAAACTACAGCGAAATGTCACACCATGACATACTCACTTGTATGGATGAAGTACCCTTTGAATGCCAAAATTATTTTCATGTAACATACACATTGCCTATTGGCTATTGATTGAAATTGGAATGCGGTTTATTATGTGAGAGGTGAATTAAAGTTGACATTGGCACTCAAAGGGTTAAAGCGCGGTGGTCGTCGCGCAGTGCGTATTCAAATTTCATGTAAATAAACAATGTATTTTACACGCGTTGTATACGCCCTATGAGTCCCATATCAAACAGAGCGCGGCACGGTGACTGCCGCCCTTTAAGCAGTAATACCTCTTTTTAGCTAGCTAGATTAGCAGGCTAATCTGTAATTTCGCTAATTCAAGATGTTGCTAATTAAAAATAAAGTAAATTCTTACAATGAGATTGTTGGCACTTAAATCAAGATTTAGTAAATTCAATGACTGAGTCAAATTCGCTAAAATAGCGTGTAGCTTATTTCAACATGTTTTAGAGTACATTTGCACTAGGGTCAAGTTTTAGTTTGGATAATTTACACGTCATGGAGGTGACCTTCTAACCATATTTTCTGAAATTAGTATCACATACTTCCTAAATGATTGTTTACCTTGCCAAAATGCTTGTTTTTTTTGTTCGTTTTTCATCTGTTGTGTTACTCTTTACCAGGTCATTGACAAAAATAATTCTTGTAAAAAATTGAACAATTTGTAGTAGGGAAAACAATGTTGTACAATGACTTGAAAGTGGCATTGTCATCAGAACTGTGCATGTGCTTATAGGGGAGGCTCGCGCAACAATGAATGTTTCCATATTGATAATGAACAGTTTTTAAAAGATACGCTAAAAGTCAGTATCATATTTACTGGCAAGCTAGTAAATTCAAACAGTTATCAAAATTATGTGTCATGCTTTAGAACTTTCGCAATTCCAAATTTCGTACATTGTTGAACATAATTTTGATCGAATTGAACCGTGATCGAACACAACTCTGCCAATCTTGAAGCATGCCCGCTCGTGCAACCCAAAGTGACTGTACCACAATGCAATGCAATTTGGAATTGTGATATGGTCTTTGGTCATATTATTTTTGTGACAATAATGTACTCTTATGACCGTGATTCTCGGCCGTGAACAATGTTTATGTTTGGAACTGCACATAGAGAATAATACTGTAGTGTAGACCAACTGGAGAAAAGAACAACACCGGTAATAAAACGGTAGAACATGCACATGTAAAGTTCGGATAACAATGCCACTCAAAATAGTGAAATGTTGTAGCAGTGAATATTTCACATTTACAGACTGCGTCAGGATGACTTTCGTCAACGTTAATTTAGTCTTTAAAATTTACGATAATTTAGTTGGTAATCAAGTACTTTATTGTAAAAGTACATAGTCAACCATTTTGACAATTCTGTTTTTTGTTCACTATTCGGAGGTCTATTCATCATTTAATTTCTACACTACTTTACCCTTTGACTGTCAAAGTTGACTTTTGCCACAATACACAAATCAAAACTACATATTGCTTATCAAACTATTAAAAAAATTATCAAACTTTCAAAAATTATCAAACTATATTTCAAAAATGATCTATTTAAAAAATAAATAATTAACCTATTTAAAAAATGTTGATCAAGATCTATTATATTCATTTGGTCCAAAATTAATAAGTAATTTTAGAAAAATACATACAAATATGCTAAATGGTGCAACCAAATGTTGGCAGGAATAACTTTGGCATTCAAAGGGTTATATAAAAATGAAAAAACATTATTATAAAAATCATCAAGATGGATATTTGTTATGTCTTGGTTTATAATTTCATTTTATCTCATCTGTTTTCTTTGAGCAGTAATATCGGCAACATAATACAAGCTGATAATTATGTTGAAAAGGTACTACAGCTCAGAGTTTGATCTTACCAATTTTAGTGATGATTTTAGATTTTCTTGCAGCAAGTAAAAATCGTGCCAAAAAAAAAAAAAGTGTATTTGCCCCATTAGAAGTGCATCAACAATAGAAACACGCAAGCATGTTTTGGATGCTGGATCCTTTTCACACAAGTTCCCTCTTTTCATCAGAAATTCACAAAATAGTTCTGTTTATAGTCTGCACTTTCCTAGGACAAATAGCCAATTTTTTTGAGTGAAAATTGACTCAAATTGTGTCTGTTAGGGTTCGTTGCCAGAAATATTGAATAATATAAGAAAAAAGTGCAGAAAAATTTGGACGAGAAAGTCTAGTGGTGAAAATGATAAAATAATATCATTTATGTGAGCGTATATGCTTTTGATAAAAAAAAGCACACTGCTTCCACTGCTCAGAGAATTTATCAAAATGTTCACTAATAATTACACAAAAATTTGGGCAGTAATATATCAACATTGCTACAAAAGTACAAATTGCAGGTGGATTGACAGTTATTGATATATTTTTTTCAACGGTTATATCACAAAATGAAAACAGAAATCCAACAGTTCTCACAACGTGCCATTATTAATTTCTTAACTTTCTGTGGTATTTTATCAAGAAAATTGATATAAAGAAGGCATATCATAGAATACTAATAAGAATATTTGATTCCACACATTAAACCATTACGATTCATTTAGTCTTTGGGTTTATTCGGGGGATGTGAATTCAGCATCAACCCCCTCCAAGTAATGGAATCTCCTTGAAGGTGCAAAGCAGCTTGGGAATGACCATATTGGATTTCTACACAAAACTATCTTTGGCTAAAAATGAGCAACGCCTATTTTCTCATACTAAATGTAATTTTGTTCAATTTTGACATTGTATAATGTATCTCAATTATTTAATATTTTGTCAAATCATTTTAATAATCATCAAATTAGTTTTGGACCACTCAAAAATTGGGCAAGTTTTACAATGATTTCAAGAAATTGTTACCTTAAAAAAGTTTGATGTAACTCTGAAATAAACAGGTTTATTACATGACCATTGTGCATGATTCATTGTTAGGATGTACAGTGTGAATGAAGTATCACAGCTGACACTATTTGTTTGTTCTAAGTGTACATGTACGTGTATAAACAAATTTATAGTGCACTGGTATCGTTTTTAAGTTTCTGTCTGCACCAGTAATACTTTGAATCCATCAGTAATAAATGGCTAGTCTGACAATCTGTCAACCAGTTATTGCCACAAATTCAGTCATCATGTTTAGACATGTATAATTACAATAACTTTGCATACCATTTCTAAGCATAATTTCAAATAAGTTTTTGTTTTTTTTAACCCTTGGGGTTGATCATGTGATGAAATGCTGAATTACTCTATATTACTTATTTGTAGAAATGGTGGATATGTGTGGCATCTATCAACTGTTCTAGCCAATTCAATCCATGTCACTCAGCTGTATAAACTAGTGATATCTAGTGATAACCTCACAGTATTTGAACTCTTCTTTGACAGGCAAACAGTTTATTTGTCCACTGCCTATATCACCTAATGTTAGATCCTGTTAGTGAGTGTACTAGTATCTTAAAAGTGTGCCCTCTTTGGCATTCAACAACCTACCATTTTGTCTATTCACTACATCATCATGGATCAGACGCACGTTTTACAGGCACTTTCAATCAGATCTATGTATTTTAGCAAAACAAATTTAAATCAGTCACCGGTTGATTCTATCATTTTTTTCCCCAATGTCTCACAGAATAGAACCCTGGGTTTCAGTTTGGACAGATGTTTACTTTAACAGTATATATATTGTTGGAATGTTTTCATATATATTTCAAACTACGTGAAGACATTCTTTTCACAGTGAGGTGCCACATACTAATGATAGTTATACTACCAAAATTTTGCAGTGACTGTCCCCCACATCAGATTCAGACAATTGCATAAAACTGGTGACAGCGATTAATGAATTTTCTTTCCAGGCATTTTTTTTTTAAACTGGGGGTGTCAAGGAGTAGAAAAATATCCAGGAAGATGTTAAAGTTTGATATATCTATATATAATTGCCTTTCCTGTTCATACCCCACTCCTCAACTGTAATTTTGATGATAGACCACTTTCCCAGAATTTTCGTATGTGCGCGCATACTGTTTTGGCAGTTATATTTTGTAAACTTGCATGCATGATATCATGCTTCTGGGTAGACCAATTGATGTCACAAAAATAAAATTCCCTTCCATCAACTACATGTATCAGCAAACTGACATTTTCCGCTATGACAAAACAGGAGTATTTTCACACCCCCAGTGTAGCTATTTCCGGAAAGGTGGTCTATTTATGAAATTGGTCTCCTTTACACTAGAGGGCGCTGTTCACATTTCATTTTGTATTGTCTGCAAAAATATCAAGTACTGGTAATAAACGCAAGATATTCACATCAGAAATTTCTTGCTACTAGCAGTTACGTTGATTTGGTACATGTAGTGATAGTTTTCAGCATCTTGCAGTGTCATTAAGTTAACTGAATCACATGTGGGACTCGCCTTTCCAAGGAGCTCCGCGTGCATCATTCAGATCAACAGCATAACTGCAACTAAGTCTCAAAACAGTGACAAGCAGCTTCTTGTTCTCATCTGCTAGTGAATATTTAGTTTGAAAATAAATTTTCAATACTCGATAATTATTCAGAACAGAAAAGATTGTTGGACTAGCAATGGTATTGTTTAAATGTGGAATGGTGTTTTTACACCACACTATCGAGTTGTATCCTGTACTTTGATAGCCAAATTTGTAGGATAACTACAGTATTTACTCGTGCTACCACTGCATTCAAGCAAAGTAGGAACATACTTCTTAGGTTCATGCCTCTTACCTCGTTCTCACCATAAATAATTATACTAACTTACAATAAAATAATTTCAATCAGGATTTGCTTAATGTACTAGTAGTTAAGCTGCTCAAAATATAAGAGCGCCCTCTGTAGGCTACATTGGTGGTCATAATCGCCTAAACTGAATATAATTGGTAACTTTCACTGTTGCGATCATTGCAGTTGTCATAAATTTACTAGAAGGTAGATTTCAATACTTTCATCTTTTACCTGTACTGACGAGGTGATCGTTTCATAGAAAGCTTTGCGAGTCATTTTCCCAGATCATCCATAATTGTTTTGGTGGCGAACTCAACACTGGAGTTGAAGCATATATATGTACAAGGCAGAATTTGTTATGTCTAAAAAAAACCTGTAAACATCCTGCTCAATGTTCCAATTGTTAGGTGTTATGGTTGGGTAGCCAATCAGGCACAATCTTGTAGGTAGCTTCAAATTCAAGGAAATTGTTGCAAAAATGTTCGAGCCAGTTTTTACCATCATGTACCAAAAATACCCAACCTAATGTTGATTGTATTCACTAGCTTTACAAAACAGCAAACAACATAGTTACCTGTCAATAGACATGTTTAATGTGGAAAATATGACAATACAATAGGGGGCGGGGGATAAAATGACAAACTTGCAGTCACATTCAGTTATACAGAAAAACCTTCAAACAAAATCAACTAAACTGGAGTAGAATCTTGTGTCAGGAAGAACGCCAAACTTAAATCCTTAAACATTCCTAGTAAGTTGAAATTTTACATTTCTAGATATATCGGTAACTGTTCATGTTTGAATCACTGGGCACTGTCATCCTGTGCACACTCTTAGGTTAGAATGGTTTTGAGAATTCAGAAACACTGACATTTGTAAATTATAATCACAGTGAGTTCATTACTGTATTGGCTCTGTATGAACAAATAAAAAGCACTTATAAATTTTACTAAACCAAACAATTGTTTCCTTTATGTGCCTCTATTTGCTTCTAACAGAATAAATACAGTAATGCTTTATTTGTCAGAAATACACTTAAAAAAATCATTCTACAATTTGTTGTTTTCTAAAGAAAAGTTTTTTGAAGTAACACCTTTTCTAACAAATAAAATATACAACAGCTCTATTAAAAAAAAAAAAAAAAAAATCTTGTACAAAATCGACAGTGATTTCCACCCTTATTCAGTATGGGAGCAGCCAATCACAGACGTTCATCTACAGCATGTGATTAGCTACCAGCCAATCAGAATGCATTAATGGTTGGCTGTTCCAATTAGTGTCACAGCCCGACAGTAGATATTAATATAGTTCTATAAGAAGTACGGGGTTGTGGTACGGGATGGAATGACACGTTCTGAATCAGGAACAGCACGGAATAACTTTGCTTCTTTTGTATCAACATCTCGGAATGCAAGAATAGACGCTATATTACCACATCGATAACAATAATTAGGTGCAGACCAGACAGTGACAAGTTTCTCGTCAAACATGTATTTATAACCTTCGTGCACCAGCTGATGAGCTCGGCAAATTAACTTAAGATTGTTGATATTGACAAACTACAGAGAGAGAAAAAAAATAAGAAAGTTAAGAAAAAACAAAAACAAAAGAATTCATCTGTCTGTAAAATGGTGTATGGACGAGTTTGAAAGTCTTTTTATATTTAGAAAATGTGGCCATGATTACATCACATTCGAAAACTTTCCGTTGTTTACATCAAACACAGCAACAATGAAATACAATCCCGTCACTAAACATAAATGATGACATATGCACGGACACTTTTCACTGGCATTTTGGCCGTTATATCTCACTAAATTATTACTACACCCAGGATGTGGATAACAAGGTGATTTGGAGAATAACTTTCTATTATCAAATTGCTGGGCAAGATGCTGGGAGCATTTTACTCGGCACTAACACTGATGTGCTGTGACAATATAAGTTGTTATATTACACATTTATAACCTTTCAACCACCAGTTCCCTCTTTTCCTGACAAATTTATAGTCGAAATATTGAAGATGTGCAGAAAAATTTGGGCGAGAAAGTCTATTGGTCGAAAGGTTAAAGCCGTACAGTCGTCGCACCAAGTTATGTATGATACTGTGTACAATGCATATAAAATACATTGTTTATGCAAATTTCAAACATGCCCTGAATGATGACTGCAGCACATTTATAACATCAGCGAACGCCACTATTTTATCTTCATGTATGAACAACTGGTTCTTGAAAACTCACTCACATCGATTGATTTCAATTGCTAGACATCATGTGCAATTTTGAAAAATGAACATGCTTATCTGAAATCTACATCTTGTGTATTTAATGTTCATCGAATCATCGATCACGAAGAGATTAGTCTTAACTCACCTCTTGTACAACCTTTGACCCGAATAACCAGCCAGCACCTCTCGGACTGATTGCCCATGTGTCTACGTCTTCGGGATCTGACCAAACTAAGTCACAAAATGCACCTTTATGTGGTATCTCCTGATTTCGTTCTATGGTTCGGATTTGGTCTAACGTTTTCACGTCTGGTGAGAGTCCACCATGTACACACAGAACTTGACCCTCAATGATCTACAGGATCATGGAAGTTAAAAAAGATAGATCAGGAACAGGGTAAGTACAGTTGTTACCAAAAAAAAAAACACTTCAAATTGAATTTGTCAATTTTTACATTTGATAATTCATCAATAAGTTTTATCTAAAAATGCTTTGTTTGCATTTTCAACAAGCAGCCTTTCGGTTGAGATAGCTCCGCTGTTAGCAATGTGCATTTCAATTAAAGAACTGAAGATATTAGAAAATGAACAATATGTTGCTGTTTTCAACAAGAATTCAAAAATATCACTTTTTACCAAAAATGACGAAAATATTCATTAAAATTAGACAATTGAAATTATTATCACGAAATGAACAAATCTGAGAGAGGTCTATCTGAGGTACCTATATGTATAGTATCGAAGCAATCAGACTTGGGTTTTTAACAAGAAGTTAAAAATATCACTTTTTACCAAAAGACAAAAATAATCATTAAATATAGAGAATTGAAGATATCATCATCAAATGAACAAATCTAAGAGAGGTCCACATGTAGTACCTATATATGTAATATCAAAGCAACCGGACTTGTGGCTTTTAACAAGAAGTCGAAAATATCACTTTTTACCAAAAATTAACAAGCAGCCTATCGGCTGAGATAGCTTCGCTGTTAGCAATGCACATTTCAATTAAAGAACTGAAGACATCATTGGAAAATGAACAATATGTATAGTATCAAAGCAATCGGACTTACAGTTTTTAACAAGAAGTCGAAAATATCACTTTCTACCAAAAATGACAAAAATATTCACCAAAATTAGAGAATTGAAGATATCATCACGAAATGAACAAATCTGAGAAAGGTCTACATGTAGCATCTATATATGTAATATCAAAGCAATTGAACTTTTGGTTTTTAACAAGAAGTTGAAAATATCACTTTTAACCAAAAATTACAAAAAATATTCACCAAAATTAGAGAATTGAAGATATCATCACAAAATGAACAAATCTGAGAGAGGTCCATATGTAGTATCTATATATGTAATATCAAAGCAATCAGACTTGTGGTTTTTAACAAGAAGTCGAAAATATCACTTTTTACCAAAAATTACAAAAATATTCACCAAAATTAGAGAATTGAAGATATCATTACAAAATGAACAAATCTGAGAGAGGTCGACCCAAGGTACATATACACCAAGTATCAAAGCATTCAGGCTTGTTGTTTTCAAGAAGAAGTCGAAAAAGTAAAACATTGACACGGACGACAACGGACAATCACTCATATGATAAGCTCGGCTCGACAAAGTCGACAGCGGAGCTAAAAAAATATTCACTAAAATTAGAGAATTGAAGATATCATCACAAAATTAACAAATCCGAGAGAGGTCCACATGTAGTACCTATATATGCAATATCAAAGCAATCAGACTTGCGGTTTTTAACAAGAAGTTCAAAATATTCACCAAAATTATAGTTGAAGATATCATCATGAAATGAACAAATTTAAGAGAGGTCTACCCAAGATACATATACACCAAGTATCAAAGCATTCAGGCTTGTAGTTTTCAAGAAGAAGTCGGAAAAGTAAAACATTGACACAGACGTCGACGGACAATCACTCATATGAAAAGCTCCGCTCGACAAAGTCGACAGTGGACATAATAATAATGCATTACCATAAAAACTATTACCGGGGTAATTCATGGTAGTAAAAATAATTATTTTTTCAAGTGCATGAATTAATATCGTAAAAATGGAAATTATTGGTTTTTGGTGCGCGAATTAAAAGAGTACTATTAGATCAATTCAAACAAGCAGCCTATCGGCTGAGATAGCTCCGCTGTTAGCAATGCACATTTCAATTAAAGAACTGAAGACATCATTAGAAAATGAACAATATGAATAGTATCAAAGCAATCGGACTTACAGTTTTTAACAAGAAGTCGAAAATATCACTTTTTACCAAAAATTACAAAAATATTCACCAAAATAAATTAATTAGAGAATTGAAGATATCATCACAAAACGAACAAATCTGAGAGAGGTCCACATGTAGTACCTATATATGTAATATCAAAGCAATCGGACTTACAGTTTTCAACAAGAAGTTGAAAATATCACTTTTTACCAAAAATGACAAAAATATTCACCAAAATTAGAGAATTGAAGATATCATCACAAAATGAACAAATCTGAGAGAGGTCCACATGTAGTACCTATATATGTAGTATCAAAGCAATTGGACTTGCGGTTTTTAACAAGAAGTCGAAAATATCACTTTTCACCAAAAAATGACAAAAATATTCACCAAAATTAGAGAATTAAAGATATCATTACAAAATGAACAAATCTGAGAGAGGTCCACATGTAGTACCTATATATGTAATATCAAAGCAATTGCACTTGCGGTTTTTAACAAGAAGTCGAAAATATCAGTTTTTACCAAAAATGACAAAAATATTCACCAAAATTAGAGAATTAAAGATATCATTACAAAATGAACAAAACTGAGAGAGGTCCACATGTAGTACCTATATATGTAATATCAAAGCAATTGCACTTGCGGTTTTTAACAAGAAGTCGAAAATATCAGTTTTTACCAAAAATGACAAAAATATTCACCAAAATTAGAGAATTGAAGATATCATCACGAAATGAACAAATCTGAGAGAGGTCCACATGTAGTACCTATATATGTAATATCAAAGCAACCGGACTTGTGGCTTTTAACAAGAAGTCGAAAATATCACTTTTTACCAAAAATTAACAAGCAGCCTATCGGCTGAGATAGCTTCGCTGTTAGCAATGCACATTTCAATTAAAGAACTGAAGACATCATTGGAAAATGAACAATATGTATAGTATCAAAGCAATCGGACTTACAGTTTTTAACAAGAAGTCGAAAATATCAGTTTTTACCAAAAATGACAAAAATATTCACCAAAATTAAAGAATTAAAGATATCATTACAAAATTAACAAATCTGAGAGAGGTCCACATGTAGTACCTATAAATGTAATATCAAAGCAATTGCACTTGCGGTTTTTAACAAGAAGTCGAAAATATCAGTTTTTACCAAAAATGACAAAAATATTCACCAAAATTAGAGAATTAAAGATATCAACATGAAATGAACAAACCTAAGAGAGGTCTACCCAAGGTACATATACACCAAGTATCAAAGCATTTAGGCTTGTAGTTTTCAAGAAGAAGTCGAAAAAGTAAAACATTGACACGGACGACGACGACGGACGACGACGACGACGGACAATCAGTCATATGATAAGCTCCGCTCGACAAAGTCGACAGCGGAGCTAAAAAAGCTGTTTTCATAAATTTATTAGTGATTTGTTTTGTTTTCCAATGAACACGATTACAGGACGTTGTTTTAGTGCCTCTGAGACTCGTGGCTAGCGACATTCATGGCGTATAGTCGGGCAGAGAACATGCATTGCGTCAAGGACCACGCACCATGTTACACTTGAAATGGAACAGTGGAATGGCAAAGGTCACTCTGTACACAAACAAGCAATGAACACATGGCTGCAAAGTAGCCGTCTGGCTGCACTCCCTTTTTTTAATGTTTCTAGGCAGTACTGTCAGACACAAATTATAAATTGTTCGACAGTGAAGCCGTCAAACCAATCACCATCTTCATCGTCGTCTAAAAGCAGACCGGCAATGATTTCTGCTATTTCAGTGTTGCTTCGGATAAGGTGGTCTTCTGCCCTGTTGATTGCATTTTTGTAGCCATGTGTTCATTGTTTACATGATTGTTGTTGTTTTTTTGTCAAGCACTGTCATCTATAATGAAAATGTGACACAAGGTCAACCGCCCGACCAATCAAAAAAACGTCAATTTACGCACCATAGGGCGGTTCACTTAAATGACGTCATAGAATAAAATCACTTTCCAAAATGGCGGACACATGGTCGATGCAACCCTGTGGACCAGCAACGAAAAGCTCTGTACTAAGCTTTCCATCACGGAAATTCACAATCGATGTGCTGACCGATGGATATTTATCGACTAAGTAATAATCTTGCCCAACATCTGTAGTGTCTTGGAAGAATGATTTTTTTCAGGTCAAATCTTGACCGAACCTAAACTGCTTGCTAACTGAAAGGCTGTGATGACGGAGATCGTCTGTGATTGCGGCTACACCAAGTACTGATAACATAAAAACTCAAACAAAATGTATATTTTTTAATGTCTTCATGCAATATATTCTGAGTTATCCACTTTTTTCTGGCCCGCAAATTAATAGGATACAATTTTAAACATGTTTTTGAACGCCAGAATTAAAAGGATACATTTGAAAATTAGCATTCGAAAATAAAACGGGTGCGCGAATTAATCGGGACCGCGAATTAATCGAGTTATTATGGTAATTTGAATTCAAATACATGTATGATAATTCCACCGATACTAACTGGTTCAGACCAGTTTTCACGATCAGATTTATCTGATCAGATTCATTTTATCACATAAATTAAATCACGAAAACTGCGAAATCTGATGTTTGATTTTAAATCTGATTAATCTGATTAGATTGATCTGAAAGCGTAATCCACAGAATCTAATTTCTGATCCAATTTTTTGTATATCGGACATGTTCAACTTCATCAGATTAATCGAATGAGATAAACCTATTTTGCCATTTCATTAATCAGATGCAGTTTAAATAAATCTGATTATGTAAAACAGAAATTTTCATCTATGGATTGTATTCAGTTTCAAACACATCGGATAATTGGTAAAAGAGTCAACACAAATCTATTACCCAGTAGCGCAGTGGCTGAGTAATAATGTGTATGTCCTATGACCAGCAATATGTTGCAATCACTGCAGACCAGGCATTTACTGTAGCCATCCATTTGTCTGCCTGCCTGTCATTTTATTAGACAGGTATAAAATGTCATTTGACATTTCCACAAACCTGTTCAATTGTGATTGAAATTTACCAGTAATTATAAAACAACTATAAATAATCAACAACAAATTGATTGTAAATCTACTATGGCTACAGACTAGAGACTGCAGATTTTTCATTTTAATAAAGTTTTTTTGATACATGTATACACTTATGGCTGTAACCCTGCTGCAGACTAGCCAGTCACAGCAAAGACAAGCAGATACATTAATGAATACTTACAGCTGCAACTGTTAGAAGATCAAAAACTTTACAACAATATCTCCAGGCATTGGCGTTACCGTACTTGGTCTGGCACTCGTCTGTAGAACAATATACTAAATTAATAGTGCTTTTATTTGATCCGTGGACAACTTAAATTGTATGCACTACTGTAAAATACTTTATTTTAGCTGGAATTTCATTTTTATCAAATACTAGAAGCAACGGCAGATTTTGTCTAGTTGATCCAAAATTAAGATTAAATTCAGTGACAATTGAGAGGCAGATGATAACAAATTTATCCCAATTTGAACGGGAGAAAGATTTGGCACTGAAAGATTTGGCACTAAAAGTGTCAACTAAACAGCATCATAGACTACATGTACTTACCATAAAATCCGTACACTTGTGTGATTTGTCTGCTTTCATGGTTGCCTCTGAGTAACGTGATCTTGTCGGGCCATTTTGCTTTCAGGGTTAATAACCTTGTAAATGTTTCTAAACTATAATACCCCCTATCAACAAAGTCACCCTGTTGAGATACAAAAAACAAAAACATTAACTTTATTAATCTGCAAGGGCCTGGGAGAATCAATGTTTCTAAAGTTCTGTTGAGATACAGAAATAAAACATTAACTTTATTAATCTCAAAAGGGATTGGGAAAATCAATGTTGCTAAACTATAAAAACCCTCATCAACAAAGCTCTGTTGAGATACAGAAATAAAACAGTAACTTTATTAATCTGCAAAAACCTGGGAAAATCAATTTTTCTAAACTATTATACTGTACAATTGTATCAACAAAGTCTTCCTGTTGAGATACAGAAATGAAACATTAACTTTATTAATCCGCAGAGACCTGGGAAATTCTATTAAAACTCTTATACTCCATACTCCAAGTCAATTTGTAAAACAAAATATTGTGCCTGTTTTATATTTTCTTTTCTTTGACAACCCAATCAAACTGAAGAAACAAATAATTTTACTGTCTATTAAAGTCAATACAATTATATAGAAGAATATTTGAAGAAGAATATTGTTTCTTACACCAGTTGTATACATCACAGGGGACCCCACACAGAATTACTAGACTAGACCCAGGATTTAGTTTGATAAACAATATAGCTTCATTATCATAACAATCTAGCTTCATTATCATAACAATATAGCTTCATTATCATAACAATACAACATAGATGACTGACATATTCAGGTAATCATTTTTTTTTCTACTTTAAAACAAATGAACATCAACATACCATAAATATATAATTAGTATCTGGAACATGTCCACCCGTACGAAACAACTCTTCAAGATCGTAAAACTGAAAAAAAAAAAGACAAAAGAGAAAAGTAAGGATACAATTACAGCAAGCATATGTTCTACAATACTACAGATATTGATTCTGGTAGCGGGTGTATAGATCTGTTGCTTTCTCTGTTTTTATACTCACTATAAATCAGGATTTCTAAGGTTCAATTATCTGAAAGGAAACTCTATTGACCAGTTCAATGTGACGTCAAATGTTTACATTATTGCCAACCAGGATGTGAATGCCTGATAACAAGTATCACTCACTGATCAACACAGGAATACAAGCTGATGTAATAACACTGCCCAATGTTTTATTAACAGGAACACATACATGCATGTATAAATACAATGGCAGTGAACAAGGTCCTGCAGTAGCCCTGCATACAG
This sequence comes from Saccoglossus kowalevskii, assembly GCF_978046115.1. NCBI lineage: Eukaryota > Metazoa > Hemichordata > Enteropneusta > Harrimaniidae > Saccoglossus > Saccoglossus kowalevskii. Next base: position 11,458,970 of record NC_140657.1, read on the forward strand.
TGCTGTGTGTACAAGAACACGTTCGGTTGATATATGTCCCCCACCACAGCCCTGGATACCTCCATAGACAAAGTCTAACTTTTTTAATGGTACCAAAAAACGATGATCGATTAACACATATCCAGCACTCCCAGTTTGGAGTCCAATTGTGGATGAAATCGACTAATTTTAAATAAAATCAAAGAAAGCTTAGAAAGAACTCCCATGTGCTGAAAGTATTGGAGACACATTAAATATAATTTGAAATTACTTGGCTGAAAATTAACATGAACAGATTTGATTGTAAAACTAATGAGGTCTGCGCAATGTAACAAAAACTCTATGTACCAAGTTTAATTGAAATGTGATTAGAACCAAAAAATTTTGAATTATTATGCTAATTAGGGAAATAATATGAACAGAGTTTTACCCCAAACTAATTAGGTTTGTACATTGTCCTAGAGCATCTTTGTACTAAGTTTCATTAAAATGGAAATTAGTACTTTAGATATCAGTGTGAAAGCTTAAAATTGGTTAATTATGCAAATTGGGTAATTAATATGTACAGATTTTAACCCACAATTATCCAGGTCTGTCTATTGTCCTACAGCATCCATGTATAAACATTCATTGAAATGCGATGATTAGTACTTGAGATACCCGTGGAAAAGCTGAAAATTAACTAATTATGCAAATTAGGTGATTAATATGTACAAATATTAATCCGAAACAATCAATCTCTGCATAGTCCTTGAGTATGTAAGTACCAAGTTTCATTGAAATGTAATGCTCACTACTTATATCAAAAGCTGAAAATTAATTAATTATGCAAATTAGGTAAATATATGGACTGATATTACCATAAAAACTATCAGGTCTGTGCAGTGTCATACGACATCTATGTACCAAGTTTCATTGAAATGTGATGATCAGTACTTGAGATATCAGTGGAAAAACCGAAAATTGACTAATCATTATGCAAATTAGGTAATTAGTATCCACGGATTATTACCAAAAACTAATCAAAACCTAGCATTAGTTCAGAGCATCTATGTACCAAGTTTCATCAAAATCCAATGAGTGGTTGTTTAGATATCAATCAGTGGAACAGTCATGGAACCACTAACAAATAGCTAATTATCATGCAAATTAGGTAATTAATATGCACGGATTTTTACCAAAAACTAATCAAATCTGTGCATATGTTCAGAGCATCTATGTACCAAGTTTCATCAAAATCCAATGAGTGGTTCTTTAGATATCAGTGGAACAGTCATAGAACAGCTAAAAATTAGCTAATTATCATGCAAAATAAATAATTAACGAGCATGGATTTTTACCAAAACCTAATCAAAACCTAGCATTAGTTCAGAGCATCTATGTACCAAGTTTCATCAAAATCAAATGAGTGGTTGTTCAGATATCAGTGGAACAGTCATGGAACCACTAAAAAATAGCTAATTATCATGCAAATTAGGTAATTAATATGCACGGATTTTTACCAAAAACTAATCAAATCTGCGCATATGTTCAGAGCATCTATGTACCAAGTTTCATCAAAATCCAATGAGTGGTTCTTTAGATATCAGTGGAACAGTCATAGAACAGCTAAAAATTAGCTAATTATCATGCAAATTAGGTAATTAACGAGCATGGATTTTTACCAAAACCTAATCAAATCTGCGCATTGGCCCAGAGCATCTATGCACCAAGTTTCATCAAAAACCGATGTATGGTTCTTGAGATAGCAGTGGAAAGGTCGGACACACATACACACACACACATACTTGTATTGCCATATGTTCCGAGGACTTCATTGGATTAACTTTTAATATAGTTGAATTAACTTTTAATATAGTTGCGATATGAACTCGATTAAAACGCGTTCCTATATAGGGTTGCGTTTTAATTGGAGTTTAATTAAACTCAATTACAATGCAATACAATGGAGAATTGCATTTTAATTAAGTTTAATTAAACAAGAGTTGAATATCCCGTGACTGAACATAGAAATGTTTGCGAAGCTTAGGTTCAGTATCGGGGTAAGGTATGGTATAATTATATTAATATTAATATAACGTGAACCATACCTTCCCCCGATACTAAACCTAAGCTACACAAAATGTATTAATAATCGCATTAACTATTAATATAAATTATGTTTTCCAAAGACTATGAAAAAAGGTCCTCGGAAGGTGTGTTTGTCCTCGGAAGTAGCTATATATCTGTATTTTTGTCCTCGCAACATATAGCAATCCAAGTACACACACACACACATACAGACACACACTAACTGCAAAGACTCCCATTTTGTGCTTCGCACATGTGAGTAAAAAATGATGGCGTTTGGTGGATGATTCCTTGGTACCTACATTTTTACAAACTTTTTGTCTTTACTACTCGCTTTTTTTTTTACGACATTTTAGTTTCAGATAATTTTGTAATAATTGTTACAGATAACTATATCGTCATTTCAACCAATTTCAGCTGGTAAACTACTTAATTTTAACTTGCGCACCAACTCTGATGTGCGACCGGACTCTGTCTATGGAGGTATGCAGGGCTGTGGTGGGGGACATCTATCAACCGAACGCATCCCTGTACACACAGGAGATAATTCATAATGCTATCTTCTCTGTTCGTTAAAGTGACTAAACATATTTGTGATTGAAAAAAACAAAAAAACACCACCATACATGTAGTACTGTACTTCCCCGAGTATAAGCCCAAGGGCCTGAACATGTAAAATAGGGAAAATTAGGGGGTGGGCTTATACTCAAGGACCACATCAGAAAAGATAATTTTTTGGGGGTTTAAAATTGTAACCACCTTCCCAGCCACGAAAAATTATCCAAATTACATTTTTCGTTCACAACGCCGGTCTCGGAGAAATATTATGTCTTTTTAATTTCCACGACATTTTTTTAAAATGAAGAAACAAACGTGTTCATAAAAATACACACAATTTATTACAATACGGTTTCCATACCGTCTGAATTTACGGTGCAACATGGGTAGGGTCTGTGGGAAAACAGTCGAAGGCAAAACTTTATCGTTAATATCTTCGTTGTGGAATGTTTTTGATCGTACGCAATCTCTCGATACAATGCAGTTTCCGCCATGGTGTTTTTCATGATGATTTGATCTGAACAACTTCCTTTGACCTAACAGGTCACGTCTTTCGTTAACCAATCAAAATGCTGTGTCGTACAGACGAAGTTTCCTGATTATTGACGAAGTCATTTTTTCAACGCAATGCGGAAGTGAATTACCGCGATGTTAAAATGCGATCTGATTTCAACAAAAAACGATGATTTTTCCCTAAAGCTGTTGATTCGCAATTTTCGAAAGGTAAACTGAGGGTGGAGGAAGTAATTAAACTGTTCACGGTCACCAACAAGTCACGTCGAAGAAAAGTTTGCTTGTTCACATCCCATTCACGATAGTCTCAATAAACACGATTATTCGGAAAAGTAAAACGATGTTCAATGATCAGGTTTCACGACTTGACGATCACATTTTTGACGTTTCTAAAACCACTACTCAAAAGAAATATGGATTGCTTCAGTATTGCAACATCGGGGTTCATCCTGAATAAATAACAGAATAGAAAAGGTTCGAACCATGTTCCGTACGTTCACCGGCCATGCACTCTGAAATTAATTCGAGTTTTCATGTAAAAGCAGGAACCAAACTACCGTACCAATCACGATTATTATTCATTGAAATACACTTTTTACATGCATATTTGTAATAAATGTCGTTGACGCCCGGCAAAAACACCCTGGGCCTATACTCAGGGATGCCCTCAACCTGTTAAATGTCTAAAAACAGAAGGTGGGCTTATACTCGGGGAGGGGCTTATGCTCGGGGAAGTACGGTATTAGCAGCCAAGGCAGAAACCTAGAGATGACAGTTGTTTTGGAATAAATTCTCAGAAAACAAACAACCATAAAGACGCATACTGTAAAGTCAATCCATTAGTTTTATGACTTCTTTCATAAATGGGAACAAAAAATGAATAGACATGCTTGAAACTAAACCTACCTGTCCGTGGATGTCTCCACAAACCGTTACTGGCGATGACACAGGTTGCACATTGGATTCTTCCAGCAATAATTCACATACATGATCACACAATTTCTGAAAAAAAAGTTTGAAAAATGCTATAAATATAACAAAATATTTATTTATTTATTTACATTATCAAATATAACTAGAATCTATACTTGAAATAGCCCAGAGTACAGTCCTGTAGGATCATTCGGACCCCACAGTCCTGAGAAGTCGCATAGACCAGGGATTCGACACCCGCCTACAAATTTATGGCAGAGAAACTTTCTGTTTGATGATAGTAATCAGCCAAAACATCTATCCACCAATCTAGTGACCATAAATACCTTTCTTGTGGCCGAAACATGTACTGTACCTACAGCACTGGAACGTTGATGAAAGCTTGTTTTATGCAACAAAACGACGGTTTGTTTATAAATACGTCGTAACAAGATAGTGGCGTATATTTTCTTTTGTCATTGGAAAATGACGATTTGATCCACCCTAGTGTAGTTAGACTTATCGATCTAGGTACTTATTTTTTAACTGCAAAGCTGAATGCCCTTAAATCGCCCGATACAGCCCTTCAACTAGTGTCGAATCCCAGGTCTATCCGACTTCTCAGGACTGTGGGGGCAGCGGAAGGAGGCCAACCTGGGGGCCGAATGATCAGCGGAAGGAGGCCAACCTACAGGACTGTACTCTGGGCTATACTTGAAACAGTCATGGGTGGAAATGGGAATGTGGCAAGTCATTACACCACCTTAATGCATGTTCAACAGAGATTTTAAAAGTTGTTTGAACGGTCACATCTGTTAGATGTACATGTATACATAGTAAAAGTGAAAGTCAAAATAAATTCTGCCATTTTAAAGGCCTAGTCATGCAACTAAGTAGCAAGATAATCACATATTTAAAATGAGAAATGATATGTGCCCTTAATTTGTCAAGATTTATTTGATCTCTTTTCACAATGCTTTTTTCCACAACCCCGGCAAGACTTGACACTTTCCCAACCCTAAACCATAAATACACAACCAACAATGCTATATACTGTCTCAGAATTTTATCTGATTGACATTTTGTGTGAGTTGTGATTGCACGAGGTAAACAAAGAAAATGACTTTGATTGTGGGACAGTTTATAAACATGAATTCATGCATGTTGTGAAACGTCACCGAGAGAGCACGACTAAAGACGATGCAACACTCTAATACTATATAGGAACGCAGCTAATTATTACAGCCGGGTCTAGTCTTATTTCAAATAGTGGGACCAATTCTGTTTTCAATCACGATTATGTGACAGAACTACTAGTATTTGAATTGTTTGTTAGTTCGTTTTCTAAAACAACTCGTTTGCTCGAAATGGATAACATTTAAGTGGTGAGCTTGCAATTTTCAGGATCACGTCAACAAGTTTTCCGTACTTTTATCTAATTTTATTTGAGAGACGGCCGTTCTATAAATAGCGATTGACTAATCATAATCAATTAAACTTCCGCGTCCACTGGTAAATAAATCAAATCTCAAGTTGTCGAGGTCAGGGAAACCGACAACTGAAATGAACAGTCATCAGCGGTTGGGGGGAGGATGTCCAGCTATTTTTAGACTCTTGCGCTGAGAATCAGTGTATGAGACGATGTTCTGTTATGAACTGAAATCTGAAATACTCACCTTTAGATCGTTTTCGGGTAAATATTTGCACTGTTTCGTTATTTCGATCCATTTATCGAGACACGATATTTCCGCCATTTTGAAAACTAGATTGTAACTGCTCATGCGCGTGGGTAGTTAAGGTGAAAGGTCATATATTTTCTGTTTTGTGTCGCCTGAGGGCGCAAGCATAAGCGTCACTAGAGTGTGACGACTGATCGTGACGACTCAATTGCACCTTGTCCCCATCACGGTTACTAAAAAAGTAGTAAGCGTGTTCCCATGCGGTTACTAGTTATTATTGACCGTGCTTGTCCCATATGGTTATGCGTTACACTAAAAGGCTGAGCGAGTGTAACACAAAGCCCCATGGCTCAAGGTACAAGTCCAATATTTTTTGGAGCCAGTACAAATTCTCCATCATGGTGGGACATATTATTTCATTGGCTCAAATAGAGCTATTAATTTTGTTCCTCATAATTTCTCTCAATTTTGTGCTTATTATTGTATGACGTTCAATTTAATTAAATGGTGGTGAAAAAAATAAATAAACAATTAAAAAAATCATATGTAACAAAATGCTGGACACTGAATGAACTGAGGCCTATTAATGGGTTTTTAGTATTACTAACTCATTAATTTCAGCATAAATCTAATCACAAGGACATCACAGAATTGAATATAAAAGACAAATAATTATATTTATAAGGCTATTCTTTTTGAAATACAAAATAAAATAAAATCAGAAATGAATTCTTAAATTTTCACATGTCCATTATAATAATAGATTTAAATAACATATTGGACCATACCTTAAAACAATAATATTTAAGTAATAAAGGTAATCTGATGCATACTGATCACATGAGGATTGTCTCAATTGATTCAATGCCTTTCTAGAATTGTTGGTACCATATGGTTTTCCCCAGATAAAATTTACTGACTCGCTATTTGTTTGAATTTATCGATACTCATTTACATACTCTGTCTTCAGTTATGTGTTATGGAATGGAATGATGAGGGGAACAAGAACTACCCAGATGGCATGGCATGGTATACCTGATACACATATTCAACGCAATATTTACATGAAAACACTAAAGCCTCACGTTCAATATAGATCTCATGTTTGTACAAAAAATGTAATATGCATTGTAAAGCTTTAAGTATACCAAATGAATGAAGAGAATTATATATATATATATATACATATCATAATCCTATTAATGAAGTATGAACATCAACTGTAATTGATTTCACAAAAAACTCATTGGGTTAATCAAGTTAGTAATTTAATGTACAAGTTGAAAACAACGTCATATTGAGTACGGTGGTAGTAATATAAACAAACATACGCAATTAATGTACAGCAATATTAATTCCTGAATTATGTGATCTTCAAACCAAACATGCATAATATTACTTTTGAAAAATAACATATTGATGTGTTGTGTTAATTAACAGGAATATTTTTTTTTCCAAAAATTATTCAATTTGATAATAAACAACAAACTTTATTCAGAAATCCAAAATGAAAGACAAGTAGGAGGATCGATACTTATTTCAAATAATTCATAATCCCATTAATATCGTTCACAATTCAGTAGAAACGTTATTCTAAAATGTTCTCTCACAAAAATTTAATTTTCAAGGATTTAAAATAGAAAACTTTTGGGGTTTCATATTACAACAAATTTCATACTTTTATTGACATCATATATTATGCAAGTACACTGCAGATCAACTCATTTTCACGCCAAATTGCACTCAAACATGTGAATACACGGATTGACATACAGACAAATGTATAGTCACAGACACAAACAAAATAATAATAGAACCCCATATTCAATTAGTCTGGAATCTGTTCAATGCTCTACTTGTTATATGGCACATTGTTAGTGATTTTCAATTCATCACAGTATATGAATGATTCATAATGGAGTCAATTCTGATTGGTAGATTTATTCAGAGACCATGTGATTATAGAAAATTTTTCTCGTGGAGAATTTTGTCAATGAACAACAAGACTGCTGAATAAGTAATGAGATATTACGAGCATCATACCTAGGCATAAGTGTATATTAATTGTAAATGCTGCATAGCTTCCAAGCTAGCATTAATTGAAACAAGACAGACAAAATATTACATAATACAATATCATCTTTATTTGTACATCTAAAATGAAAATTACAACCAGTTTAGTTTTAATTTCTTTGCAGAAAACAACTCACAAAGTTTTCGTCAGGATTTTTAGTGACAATTAATATACAGTAATTTGTATTCTGATGTTGCATGTGTATTTTACTACTATGCAAATGAGCTTTGTACTTTTCTTTCCTTTCTATATATTTTTTTTATTCTTTTAATTATTCTTTTTTTTATGTGTGATTTCATTATTTTTAACATTTATTTCCTTAATTCAAATTTTTTATGATTACCTGATTGGGAAATGTTTTAACAATCGAACAATAACAAAATTGAAATTGATAAAATATATTTTAAACAAGTCATTGTCAATGACACGTCCCCGCTCCGTTCATATTTGAATGACACATACATTCAAAGCAGATCATGACCGAAATGCACCTGCATATGTACAACACATTGTACTAAATCTGAACAAAATCCATCCATGCATGACTGAGATCCGGGTTCGGAATGGTGAAAATATGTGATTTTGATGCATTCTTGGTCTTAAAATGGCCATCATTCAGCTATTGTTAAGCGAATCATGAAACAAATGCACATATCTATTTGTGACATGATGTACCATGTGTGTGTGAAGTTTGAACTTGATCAATCCAGACATGTCTTGGATACGGATCCAGAACTGAATTCTTTAAAACAAAATGGCCACCAGTCGGCCATTTCGAACTTGATCCAAAAAAAAAAAAGACGTGCATCAAGGTCCTATTATGTTTAATGTATGTACAAAATTTGAACAAAATCCGTCCATGCATAACTGAGATCCGGGTTCGGAATGGTGAAAATGTGCGATTTCAATACATTTTCGGCCTTAAAGCGGCCGCCATTTGGCTATCGTTAATGAGATCATGAAACAAATGCACAAATATACATATTTGTGACATGATGTACCTTGTGTGTGTGAAGTTTGAACTTGATCAATCCAGACATGTCTTGGATACGAATCCAGAACTGAATTCTTTAAAACAAAATGGCCGCCAGTCGGCCATTTCGAACTTGATCCGAAAAAAAAAGACGTGCATCAAGGTCCTATTATGTTTAATGTATGTACAAAATTTGAACAAAATCCGTCCATGCATAACTGAGATCCGGGTTCGGAATGGTGAAAATGTGCGATTTCAATACATTTTCGGCCTTAAAGCGACCGCCATTTGGCTATCGTTAATGAGATCATGAAACAAATGCACATACATATTTGTGACATGATGTACCTTGTGTGTGTGAAGTTTGAACTTGATCAATCCAGACATGTCTCGGATACGAATCCAGAACTGAATTCTTTAAAACAAAATGGCCGCCAGTCGGCCATTTCGAACTTGATCCCCCCCCCCAAAAAAATGACGTGCATCAAGGTCCTATTATGTTTAATGTATGTACCAAATTTGAACAAAATCCGTCCATGCACAACTGAGATCCGGGTCCGGAATGGTGAAAATGTGCGATTTTGATGCATTTTCGGCCTTAAAATGGCCGCTATCACGAAAAAAATGCATGTGCATATGTCCCATATAATGTGTGATGTATGAGTGAAGTTTGAACTTAATCGGTCCATGCATGTTCGAGATACAGGTGATCACGGACGCACACAGGGCAAAACATAAGTCCCCGTTTTCGGACTACGAAAAATGAATAATTAAGAGAATAACAAATTGTAAAGAAGTAAAAATGCGCAATAATCAGATTGGTGTCATGTATATGTAGTTCATCCTAGAACTATGATCAGTTATTTCAGCAGATGACTGAGATCTGCCCCAGGGTCATGTTCAGTCGGTGATTGACCCCTGAAAATACAAGAGAAGATTACAATAATGAATATTAATTAGGCAATATGATTAATAAGAGTTTCTTTCAATATTTTTGTTTTGATACTGTATGTTAATATGAACAAAGGGATTTGATTTATCATATTTTTGATGATGTTTAGTGAAATGAGATTACAATTTAAGTTGAACTTTTTACCACCAGATTTTCTCGTCCACATTTTTCTGCACCTTTTTGTTATATTCTTCAATATTTCTGAAAATGAGCCCTCATTTTGGAGCCAACAGACAAAATTTGAGTCAATTCTCATTTTTTACCAAAAAAAAATTGGCTCTTTGGTCTCGATCTTCTGAAAACTATAAACAGGATTTTGTGAATTTGTGACGAAAAGAGGGAACTGTACAGTACGTACCACTAATTCAAGATTTGTTTATATTAGCATATTCATTATGAATACTGTAAAACCATCTATTTTTCACTGACATTTAATTTCACTATTTGGATATTTTAAGCATAATCACCAAGTTTTAGGTGCATGAGTTTGCCAGCAAAACAATTGGTTCACACAATTTCTTCACACATGTTTAATTTAGCAAATTTTACTTATTAGCGAAAATACCGAAATTACAACCCAAGCAAATAATAATTAATGTGTTTACAGTACTACCCAATGTTACATTCGATCTTACATTAAGAGTTGTAAGACTCTCAGTAATTCTTCCTGACAGATTGTAGTAAGTAAGTATACGCCTTGACTTAAATTTATTTATCTCTGACACAGTTTTAAAACTCAAATGTAAACACTGCTTAAGTAATATATCATGTATATTTGTGAACATATTTACAAGGTATAGTCATCATGGTATACCCTATAAATATTAAAAATATTTATATTTAAGTTTTGGTACAATAATTCAATTAGAATCAGTCAACTTTCTTTGTTTTCATTTGTTAGTTTTACATTACATACATTAAAAACTAAAGGGGCGTGATCATAGCGACGCATCCTGTTTGATATGGAACTCATAACGGTATATATAACATGTGTAAAATAATTGCTTACATGAATTTCAAACATGCGCTGCATGACGGCTGCCATCCTTTAAGAGACAATGGCTACAAATTTGAATTTGGCCTCAAATACACTGCCTAAAGAATCTGCCTTTTATTTGGGTGTTAATTATATGCGTATTTTTGGTTTTATTTTATTCATTCATAAAAGCATTGGAAATAGTACAATACCATCCATTATATTTAATTTGTCTCATAAAAATGAATAATTTTCCATTATTGAAATATTAAATATGATACAACGTCTGCTTACAGATTTGTTGGGAATACAAAAATGAAATATCTGCTGACTTGAAATTAGAGGGCAACAACACATAGATTACGACTTACTTTATGAATAATCTAGCCTTTGTTACTCCTTGTAAAGTAGCCTTATTGTCTTCTACTAGCAGCATACAGCCTTCTCTCAAAGCCTGGTAACGATAGCAACAAATGCAGTACACAGTGTTAATATTTACAAATATATTAGATTCCAATACTTGTCACTTTCTCAAAAGGATAAACCCGATGATGCAAACCAGTTATATTTGGGTTCCAAAAATTGAACAGCATTAAACATATTTCTCAAAAACAATAGTGTATTTCCTCCATTAGAAGTACACTTTTAATATACTATATTTGATTTTGGATCAGCAACCAATCAGATATCATGTTACATACTGCTTTTTATAAGGCACACTCCGATTGGCTGCGAATCCCATCAGAGTGAAACTCCCTGAACGTGATTGGCTCAGCAATTTAATCAGATAAAAAAAAGCTTCTTCCTGAATCGAATTTTAATCAGACTGATTCTTATCATGTGTGCATACTTAATTGGGTAATTTGCATAAATTTAGATAATTAAATTAAGCTAAATCCATGTATTATCATTTTTCATGTTAGTTGAATTTAGAACTGATCTTTAATTATAACAGACTTACCAAAACTGTACTACATATTTCTTCCTCATGAAATTCTTGAATTCTTTTTTCTCTTGTTTCCTGAAAAGACAACATAAAACTCCATTTTTTTTATAATAATCAGAAAATCAAATTATTATCTAGAACAGCATTAAACTTTTCTTTTCCTTCTTTTCATCACAAATTCACAAAATAGTACTGTTTATACATATAGTCTGCAATTTCTTCAAAATTTTTGGAGCAAAAACTGAAAATTTACCCAAATTTTATCTACTGGCTCCAAAATTAGGGTTCATTTCCATAAATATTGAAAAAGTGAAAAAGTTAATTAGAATCAAAATTAAGGCAGTTGTAAGTAATTTATTTATTGGAAAGCTAAATAGAACAAGTCTCATTTACAGGCTCCATGCGGGAAGATTGCAAGCATCCTACAGGAAAGTCAATGATTTTTTTATGTACACCGAGGAGAGGACACACATACCCAACAACTGTACATTTCTGTACATTTCTTTATTCAATGTTGTATGCATAGGATTCTTCCTAATGCTTGGCAGGCAGATCACATATCACATCTTCACAGTAATAAGGTTATAAACCATTACCGGTAAAGTGTACACTTGACAAATCAAAAATACGATATTCGACTTGCAAACATAAATAGAATGCAATCTTACCCCCATATGTTTACTATTGGCATCGGCATCTATATAGTGTGGGTTAATGTTGAACGGTACTAAGCCGATAGCGTCGAACGTTGGTGGATATACGATGGGCATATCATTGGTTGTGTTGATAGTCTTGGTAGCGACGTTGGTGCCAGCGCTGGAACCAATATACGGTACGCCATCCTGTATTTAAACAGAATTATTATATAACTATATGAATGAGAAAAAAATATGGAAAATAATGGAGAATGAAATGTATTGTGTCGTTTATATCCATGTCAATGTTTAGAATTGTAAGATAACAAATCATTATTATAATCAGCTCTTTTGGAATTGACATTGCAGTACACATAGAAATCAAACAACTCAAACTTGTCAAGAGAAAAAAACAATAATAGAGAGAAGAAGAAGACATTTTTGAGTAAAGCATAACATATTTTATATAACACAATATTAACAATGCATAAATTCCAATTTTCTGAAGCTATTGTCTGAATGACTATAAAGCTGTTTGTTTGTTACTACTTACCTCCAATACTCTTTTCTTGATAACTGATACAATTTGTTGATCATAGAGGGTTTTCAACAAACGAAATGTGTTCCCTCCACCTAAAAATTAAATAATATTAAAACATTTAGTTATTATTATCAGTTTATCTTTCAAACTATGAATTTATGATAAATTTCAACCAGATACACCAAATATAATCTACATATGGAGTGAAACTAAGAAGGTGAAAAATCTACAATGAAAAGAATATCTTTTGCTAAATACTGTAAAGTAATTTATTTTCACTTGGAATTTATACCTTGAATATTTATTTTAGCAAAAATATCAGTATTGCTTACAGGCTATGGTTAAAATATTTCCAAGTTTGGTTGAAAATGAGAAAATTTATGTAATCCGTTTTAGTTTTGTGACAATTTTCATGAGTCAGGAAAAATTGTGTAGAAGTGAATATAGAAGTGATATAGTTTACTGTTACTATGATAACAGTAACTATGGTTACTCACCAACAAATATTGCTTGTGCATTATTAACTGCATCTACCGCGTTAGGTTGCTCATGAATACTGTCCACTTTGTATCCTACAGTAAAAACAATTAGTAACATCAATATAAGAATTACAAGTAATATGATTTATGTATTAAGTGTAGTAGTTGACAAGTAACTTGGTGTATTACATGTAGTTGATTGCAAGTAACACTGTTGTATAATAATAGATTACAAGTAACATAGTTGGTGTATTACATATAGTAGATTACAAGTAACATGGTTGATGTATTACATATGGTAGATTACAAGTAACATGATTGATGTGTTACATATGGTAGATTACAAGTAACATGGTTGATGTATTACATATAGTAGATTACAAGTAACATGGTTGATGCATTACATATGGTTGATTGCAAGTAACATGGTTGGTGTATTACATAGTAGATTACAAGTAACATGGTTGGTGTATTACATATAGTAGATTACAAGTAACATGGTTGGTGTATTACATATAGTAGATTACAAGTAACATGGTTGGTGTATTACATATGGTAGATTACAAGTAACATGGTTGATGTATTACATATAGTAGATTACAAGTAACATGGTTGGTGTATTACATATAGTAGATTACAAGTAACATGTGTGACGAGCTGTTTGGGACACCCCTTTAATTTTATTTATTACTGAGTTAAGGAGTTACTGAGAAAGAACAATGATGTGTTCTCACAGCATGCCCTTGATTATGGTAAAACCTCAACAATCCAACATGAGATTCCATTAGTTGATGACCACCCATTCCGTCTACCTCCTAGACGGATACCACCATCTCAATATCAGGAAGTGAAGAAACACCTGGAAGACATGCAGTCTGCTGGCATTATCCGTCCAAGTAAGAGTCCATATGCCTCTCCGATAGTGATTGTTCGAAAAAAGGATGGAACACCGCGAATTTGTATTGATTATAGGCAGCTAAATCTCTGCTCAATACGAGATGCATTTCCACTCCCTCGCATTGACGATGCATTGGAATCTCTTGGTCAAGCACAATATTTTTCAACACTTGACCTTACTGCTGGCTATTGGCAGGTGGAGATAGCGGAGAAAGATAGAGCAAAGACAGCATTTACTACCCCAATGGGTTTGTTTGAGGCGAATAGAATGCCCTTTGGCCTCCAAAATGCTCCAGCTACATTTGAGCGCCTTATGATGACATGCTTTGGTGACCAAAACTTCAGTACTTTGTTGATCTACCTTGACGACATAATCATTTTTTCAAGAACATTTCAGGAACATGTAGATAGGTTACAAATGGTGTTCAATCGGTTACGTGAACATGGGTTGAAACTTAAACCTCAGAAGTGCCATCTGCTGCAAGAGAGAGTGCATTATTTAGGTCATGTTGTTTCCCGCCATGGTGTATCAACCGACCCAGAGAAGACTGACAAAGTCAGGTCTTGGAAGACACCAGCAGACAGAAAGGAAGTGCTTCAGTTCCTTGGGTTCGCAGGGTATTATCGGAGGTTTGTCAAGGGATATTCAAAGTTGGCAGCACCTTTGTTTCGGTTGACTTCAGGAGACCCAAGGAAGAAGAAGTAGGGTAGTAAACAGCCAAAGAGTATCCCAACCGCTTTTGTATGGTCTGAAGAATGTGATAGTAGCTTCAGACAAATCAAGGAGAAGTTGACTACTGCCCCAGTGCTTGGTTACCCCGACTTTAGTAAACCCTTTATTTTACAGGTCGATGCTTCAGGAGAAGGTTTGGGGGCAGTACTAGCACAAGTACAGGAAGGGAGAGAGAGAGTAATAGCTTATGCCAGCAGAGGTCTGGCACCCGCTGAAACCAGGTATCCAGCCCATAAACTGGAATTTCTATGCCTAAAGTGGGCAGTCACAGATAAGTTCAGGGAACATCTATATGGCAACACCTTCACTGTTTTAACGGACAATAACCCGCTCGTCTATGTTCAGACAACGGCAAAGTTAGACGCAACAGGGCAGCGATGGGTGTCACAGCTTGCATTATTTGACTTTGACATCAAATACAGACCTGGAAAAAATAATGCAAACGCCGACGGACTCTCGCGAATGCCACAGAGTGAAGTCGCAGACACTTTTCGTGGAGTTTGTGGTATGCACAAACATATTGAGCTACCTACAAAGAGCGCAGAGTATGATATTACTTCTAATGATGGGACGAACACATTACCTGTCATGACCCCTGTGGAGTTAGAATTAAATCAACTGGAAGATGTTGAGGTCGCCCCGGCACTTTCCTACAGAAAACTACAGAGAAAGCCAAATAGGAGACAGATAGACAGTTTGAACAGTAGGGCTAAAATGATTGTGAGACAATGGGATAAGCTTTGTGTGAGAGAAGGTGTACTTTACCGTGTGGTGAATTCGTCTAATTTAGACCCAGTCTACCAATTGGTCCTGCCAGTTAAACTGCGTAGATCTATCTTTGAAGCTCTCCATGACCATATGGGACACCTTGGTTTTGAGAGGACACTGGACCTTATTCGTAGTAGGTTTTATTGGCCACAGATGTACACACAAGTGAAAGTGTGGTGTGAGGAGTGTAAACGATGTTGTTTGCGCAAGGCTGCACCAGCGGCAGACAGAGCACCACTTGTGAGTATTCGTACTTCTGCGCCCTTGGAGCTGGTATGTATGGACTTTCTAACTTTAGAGCCATCTAAAGGCGGCATCGAGAATGTACTGGTTCTTACCGATCATGTTTCGAGATATGCACAGGCCTACTCAAGACCAGATCAGAAAGCTAAAACAGTGGCCAAAATACTGTGGAAATACTTCTTTTCTCAATATGGATTCCCCAAGAGACTACACTCAGATCAAGGTAGAAATTTCGAAAGCGCAGTCATCAAGGAGCTTTGTGAGATGGCTGGGATGTCCAAAACCCATACCACACCTTATCATCCAGAAGGGAATGGCATGACCGAAAGATACAATCAAACTCTCATGAATATGCTAGGCACCTTGGATCAATCACAGAAAACAGATTGGAAGGAGTATCTTGAAGCAATGACTCATGCATACAACTGCACTCGTCACGATTCAACAGGTTACTCTCCGCATTATTTAATGTATGGTCGTCACCCAAACCTTCCCGTAGACCTGATTTTCCACACTGACAAAGCTAACAGCCAATCTAGTGTGGGTGTAGATCCATCAGATTATGTCAAATCTCTGCGAGAAAGACTAAAAATCGCCTACAAAACAGCAACAGAACATGCAGATAAGGCTAGGGATCGTCAGAAAACCAGATACGACAAGAAAGCTAAGGCTATATCATTCAATACAGGAGACCGTGTGCTAGCTAAACTAAAACAAACTGGCAAGCATAAGCTTGGTGACAAATGGGAATCTGAACCATATTTAATAGTCAAACAACTGGAACCAGACTCGCCTGTATATGTTGTACGGTCAGAAACTAGTTGCAAGGAGCGAACCCTACATCGCAATATGCTTAAAATTTGTACATTCCTACCTAGTAATCTAGATATTCCACATAAACAACAAAAGGAAACAACCTGCCAAGAATCAACTCCAGACATAGATGATCTGAGTGATAACGAAGATGAACCTAATGGAGATGTTGTTGAATTCTCTGTTAGCCAGACACCACTAACATCCATTCAAACAGATATAACCCCACACTTCTCTGTAACAGAAACTACCTCAACATTGAACAATGTCATTCAACATCAGCCAAACCCAACTATACAGGCTGAGCCACCAATTGTCACAGGTAGCCCAACTGCTTTAACAGAGCAACCATCATGCTCACCCACAGGAACACAAATAAATGTGACAGAATCTTTACACATTCCAAGAGAAGTTTCCACTAACTCAACTCAAGATCTCTCACGTACACTACCAAGTAATACATCATGCCAGAACTCTGAATCAACCTCAGAACCAATTCAACGTTATCCACAGCGAGTTAGACAACCACCTGCGAGATTTGCAGACTACCTCATGTCAATGTTCACAAAATCAAAGGAAGAAGCTAAAGTGCAAAGTGTTTAGCCTTGGGATTAGTTAAACGCCGAGGACGTCGTTTCGACAAACAGAGGGAGGATGTGACGAGCTGTTTGGGACACCCCTTTAATTTTATTTATTATTATTTATACAATACCAAAATGCAAGGAATGAGCGTACCGCAACGGGACAGAATAATTCCCTGTACACTCATATAGAACAGAGTAGTCCACCCCTGTTCTATTTTCGATCCGCCTGCAACACTATGCGGCCGGAGGTGTTTGACCTGAGTCACGTGGTCAGGGAAATCCCCTACTTGGGCCTCTTCCTGCTCGACGCCGTGAAACTCAGTCAATAAAAGTTATACGTAAGCACAACCTGGATCTAGAATCTATTATTTTTGCTGACACTCCCCATTTATGTCGGAAATCCGTGTCACACATGGTTGGTGTATTACATATAGTAGATTACAAGTAACATGGTTGATGCATTACATATGGTAGATTACAAGTAACATGGTTGATGTATTACATATAGTAGATTACAAGTAACATGGTTGATGTATTACATATAGTAGATTACAAGTAACATGGTTGGTGTATTAGATATGGTAGATTACAAGTAACATGGATGATGTATTACATATAGTAGATTACAAGTAACATGGTTGATGCATTACATATGGTAGATTACAAGCAACATGGTTGATGTATTACATATAGTAGATTACAAGTAACATGGTTGATGTATTACATATAGTAGATTACAAGTAACATGGTTGGTGTATTAGATATGGTAGATTACAAGTAACATGGTTGATGCATTACATATGGTAGATTACAAGTAACATGGTTGATGTATTACATATAGTAGATTACAAGTAACATGGTTGGTGTATTACATATAGTAGATTACAAGTAACATGGTTGGTGTATTACATATAGTAGATTACAAGTAACATGGTTGGTGTATTTCGTATAGTAGATTACAAGTAACATGGTTGGTGTATTACATATGGTAGATTACAAGTAACATGGTTGGTGTATTACATATGGTAGATTACAAGTAACATGGTTGATGTATTACATATAGTAGATTACAAGTAACATGGTTGATGTATTACATATAGTAGATTACAAGTAACATGGTTGGTGTATTTCATATAGTAGATTACAAGTAACATGGTTGGTGTATTACATATGGTAGATTACAAGTAACATGGTTGATGCATTACATATGGTAGATTACAAGTAACATGGTTGATGTATTACATATAGTAGATTACAAGTAACATGGTTGATGCATTACATATGGTAGATTACAAGTAACATGGTTGATGTATTACATATGGTAGATTACAAGTAACATGGTTGATGAATTACATATAGTAGATTACAAGTAACATGGTTGGTGTATTACATATAGTAGATTACAAGTAACATGGTTGGTGTATTACATATAGTAGATTACAAGTAACATGGTTGGTGTATTTCGTATAGTAGATTACAAGTAACATGGTTGGTGTATTACATATGGTAGATTACAAGTAACATGGTTGATGTATTACATATAGTAGATTACAAGTAACATGGTTGATGTATTACATATAGTAGATTACAAGTAACATGGTTGGTGTATTTCATATAGTAGATTACAAGTAACATGGTTGGTGTATTACATATGGTAGATTACAAGTAACATGGTTGATGTATTACATATGGTAGATTACAAGTAACATGGTTGATGTATTACAAGTGACTGACAGTATTATTTGTCAGGACCATAGTATTGGTGATACCAGAGCCAAAGGCAAGGACATCATCAATAGTATGGTCATGACTATTTTTATTCAATGTCATGTGACTGGGTCTCAACCAATCACAACGTGTGTAACAACAGTGAGATGTGATAAGTAGCGATAATACGGTATAAATATGGTATACTATGGCGAGTGGTAGTCAATGGTAAAACAATCAGGTGAAAGTAAACCCATGGTGTAAACATAAGTTATAATTTAATAATTCTACTTGCCAAGTGATTCAAACTTCTTCCTAGCAATGGCTGCGTATCCGTCTCGATCTGTCAAAGCGTATGGGATGAACAATACTCGGTTCACATCGCTATAAACAATACAATAAGATGGAGCATTACTGTGACATGTACGCCATAGATGCGTCAAAGCATTACCATCAAATTCAACTAATGTGTTTGATTGTGTAAACAAGGAAATCACATGCTCTAAATCCACCTGCATTTGCTTTAATAATGATAAGAAATATAAATATAAGTTTTGTTCGCATGCTTCACAGTTTTGAAATGAAATTGAAATGGCCTCCATCTTATTACTGACTAAAACCCATCCTGTACTTTCGACCACTGTCAAAAAAATTAAAATTTAAATATTATATACTAATACTAGTAATTTAGACAAAGACAAAACTAATTATTTTTTCAAGGTCCAATTTATATAAGAATTAGAGTATATAAGTACAATATCCCCGGCCCCCCACTCCCTATGGGGGCCTATGCTTGTTCCCTCATTTTTTTTGACCCCCCCTATCTAGGGAAAAGAAGAAAATTTACCCCCCCCCCCTTTCACGGGCTTTTCCGATGAATTTCACCCCCTATCTAGGGAACTTTTCAGTCTAGAACTCCTTTTAAACCCCTCTTTTTTGTATATCTCGGGAAGTGTTTTGAAATACACCCCCTATTTAGAGAATCTCGGGAAAACAAGCAAAAAATACCCCCTTTTCTACGATTTTCTCAGGAAAATGTTCCCGAGACAGATCGTCAAAAAGTACCCTCTTTCCCGAGAAAATGGGAACGCGCATGCGGCCCCCTATGGATCCTGAGTGGGGGGGCCGGGACAATATCACAGCTTCCAGTTAGAAATTATTATTGTAATCTATTGCTGGTTTTATTACATACATAAAGGGGTGTATCCTTCTGAATGCCGACCTCTGTCTTGACAGTCAAATCAGCTGAAACCACTGAGGACAGAGAGGTCGTACGAAAACTTGTGCATTCAGTCAGCAGTACACAACGAAAGTGAAAGCAATACCATAGAATTGTCAACACATTTTTCTTAGAATTTATTATCTGTATATCTTCTAGGAATATTACCCTGGGTAATTTTGTGACACTGATCTTTTCCCTGACACTTATACAATCTATAACAATCATGTCAACAAATAATAATAATATACAAATAATTACACAAGCTACAGCTGCACCATTTGTGATTATGAAAAAACAGGACATACATGCAGTAACTCATGGTGAAGCCCCTAGAGCGGGCGCACCTCATGTCTGCAACAACAGGTGCAGTGAGCAAAGTACAGCGGACGTAGTCGTGGTTCTGTTTGTGGTCGTGATATCTTGGTAATATTTTTAGTCAGTCGTTCTTTTATCATTGAAATGTACGTAGTGCCGCAGTCTGACGTAGGACTACCATATCAGTATCCAGGCCGTAAACGCTGTGAACCCCGTGTAAGGACAGGACCACTACTACTCGTACATGTAATACTAAATTTTAAACGCTCACTACTGACTTGACTAAGTTGACATTTTTAACGCTGCAGTGTTGTCGCAAATACAAACCTTCCAAGAAACGATTTGATGTTATCCTGACAATGTTCCAAGTAGCCACTCCCATGCAAAGTCGAGTTAGAAATCAAAAGGAGACGACGAGTTCCCATGGTTGTCTCGCAATACAATATGTCGACTTTGTTATCTAAAAAGAGGGTCAGTAGATAGATCATTGGCCATTGACACCGCAGAGCGCCGCCCCGTGGCCAAAACAGTACAACATTGATTGAATCCGATAGTTGGCGCTATTGTAGAAAACATTGCATTGCCCATCAAATTTGCCAGTACATTGTAATGTAGCCACAGACAAATCTAATTATTTTTTCATGGTCTAATTATTGCAAGGATCCCAGTACATGTATATCATGCCAGTACAACGTCACATCTTCCAACTTACAATTTCCGCTGCAAGTTATCGCTGGTTTTAATACATGCACAAGATGTGCATCATTCCTAAATTTCCATTATAAGAGCGCACTGGATTGTGGGGAAATTACTGTTTATCAACACAAATGTCGTAAATGCGCGGCGCGACGACTACAGTCTTTTTACCATGTGTATAAATTCCATCTGAGCACGAACACATCATGCAAACACTAGGTGCTTCAAATATTTTTTTTTTTTACTCAATATGTCAGCTCAGCCTCAGAACACCCCCATTGAATTTAAAGGGCGGTGTCAACGACCACCACCCTTTAATGTTTGATTCAACGTCTCATATATGTGGGTTTAGGTTTTAAAAAATGAAGATTTTTGATACACTTCAAAACAAAAAATTCAATGTTTATGTTCCCCATTGTTTTTTTGTTTTTTTTGAACATATCTCTGCAACATAGATTTTCTATATTTAACCTAGAATTTCAATTTATGCAGGTGTAGGGGATAAATCCCGATCTAAATATAGCTTTGAGCTAGATAACTTATCTATTATGAACTGGTTAATACAAAATGCTTGCAGCTTGCTCGAAAATAAAACAAAAGTGCACGGTGAAAAAAAAAATCGTCAACCTTTTTTCTCTCAATATATAGCTAGCTCAGAATACTGGTAAATAGATTCTATATGATTATCATGGTATAATATTATAAATTTGTCTAGGGAGGTATAGATAGCATATTTTACACTGATCCAAGACACTATGCAATCTAGAACAATCATAAATAATAATAATAATAATAATAATAATAATAATAATAATAATAATAATAATAATAATAGTATGTGATGTAATGGAAATGTACGTAGCTCCGCAGACACACGCGTAGAACTATCATATCAGTATCCATATCATAAATATTGTGAGCCCCGTGTATGGACAGGACCACGACTCCTAGTACCCCCGGTAATACTAAAACCTCACTGCTGACATTTTAAACCTAGCAGTGTTATCGCAAATACAAACCTTCCAAGAAACGATTTGACGTTATCCTGACAATAGTCCAAGAAACCACTCCCATGCAAAGTCGCGTTAGAAAGCAAAAGGAGACGACGAGTTCCCATGGTTACTTTGCAATATGTCGATACTGTTGTCCTAAAAAAGGGAGATAATTGACATCGTGTGGCCAAACAGTGCAACACTGAATTCATGTATTTAATCTGATAGTTGGCGCTATTGTATAAAAAAAATGCGCGGCACAACAAATTCACTAGGATAGGTGAACACGTGTTAAAATAAATGAAGTAATAAAAAGCAAACAACTTAAAAACATCTAAATTACGTCACTCGGGCGCCCGGGTGGATAAATTGTAAACGCTCAAGCGGGCGCTCAAGGTACAGTGGTGCGCGTCTTAGCAACGTAGAACGTTCTTTGACGTACATCCGCCTCCGAGAATAAATAAATCCCCCGCTGTGTCGTCACATGAAGCGCTTTCTCATTACAACGATGTAGATTGGACGCCGACCTGCAGCGTCAATGTAAATCCCCTGAATAACAGGTTTTTAAACACGCACTGTACAACGTCGCCTGGAACCCACATCGAACACTGTGCTTTGAAGGGCCGAACTCCGCACAGTTCGATACGAGTTACTTATCATATCGTAAAGCGCAAAGGCCTCTGGGAAGGAGATTGTTGAAGGGCGTGGTTGTCGCGCCGTGTGTGTTCGAATTCCACGTATTTTTCACGCGTTGTGTACGTCGCGTCGCTATGAGTCCTATATCGAACAGGACGCGGCGCGACGACTACCGCCCTTTAACCAAGTTTAAATACCTCCGCTACCGGTATCAGCAAAGCAGTATGGCATTTCCCAGTGAAATATACACGCCAAGTCTTTGATATATTAGTTTATTAATTTAAATATTTGTATAAAACAGAATATACATTAAACAAACTAACTCTACACAGGACTAACAATATTAATGTTGCTGAAAATTACAGTTAATTTGCTTGAAATTATATTTTAGGTTATACAATTATTAGTAATGATTGCAGTAAAGCAAAAAGCATTCACTATTAAAGGGGAGAGGTACAGTGACCAAAAACAGTCATATCGCTATACTGAATTCGGTTACAAGTATCCCGCAACTGAAAGTGGAACCTGCTTTTTCTCAATCACTTTGAAAGTGTTGACTTAATAAAAAAGATGGCCAAAAAGATGCTAATAAACCTTGAAAATACAAACTAAGGTTTTACCACTTTCGTGTTTGCCCGAAAAATACCATAGAAACGATGCCAGATCTTCATTCTCAATTCCTGTGCTGATCACGTGGTAGAATACTGTTTAATGAATTGATTAATATACATTATAATCTGCTTCACATCGTAACATCAAATTAAATCATTTCACACCCTGTTTTTTTTTTTATATAAAGAATTCATGATGAATGAATATATACATTCTCTCAAAAATATGAACTATTTTGTTGAACAATTCGAACTTTATTCGTGGAAGTTATACTTATTATAAAGCTATTGTTTTCGATCTTACCTCATTATTTAATTAAATATGGTTTGCTGATGCACTAATTAATAATTTATATATAATTAATGCTCTATTATCTGTGAATCACGTGGTACACTATATTTTACAAATATCGGGATTATCTGTGAATTCTACTCAATAGATACGTTTTGTGTTTTCCAAAAATATGGAGATTATGCAAATTAACACCGACTACTGACTTACTTCTTAATTCACCTTAAATGTTCACGCAACACGTTCTTATTCGGTGGTATAGTCTTCAATTGCGTAATAAAACAAACGTACACCGGAAATATAATTTTCCGAATGCAAAATTATTTTAGAATTTATGATGATATATAAAATGCACCAATGAACAATATATAAAAAATATTAGTAACATAAAAAATTTAATATTCTGTACAATTGTAATTTTACGACGTTCTTGAAATGATGCTATTCTGATAGTGAATAAAATAGAAACTGTTACAATGACTTACACAGAGCACAAGATTTCCCCGCTCAAATTTAGTACAACATTGTGTTCATTTCCAATTAATTTCTTTGCAAATGCAGACCCAGGTGTACATCATATTATACTGGCTACATGTCTTCATTAAAAGTTTTGACAAAAAAAAAAAAAAAAGATTCTGCAAGTGGATTTTCAAGTTGTGGTAGGCCATAAAAGCGTAAAGAATACAACTATTTCGCGTGTTTTGATCAAATCACGTGAATGACCAAATATTGAATATTTTACAATGGGCAAAAAATAACGCTTTTGTTTTCTTTTCGTGGAATTTTATATGTATTATTTAGTATACAAAATGTCCAAATCTCTCTCGATGTAAAAACAATGCATTTTTAGCCCCAATTACATGTCTTTACTGGCCAAATCTAATCCAGACCTGTAGATGACCAGACACAACAAAACAGTCACGTGACACATGTGATTGTTTAGCTTACATAGATTTAGTAGAAATATACATATTTGAACATTAAAAAATTGACAAATATAATATGGTCAAGTAAATGTTGTAACAATTTAAAATAAAGAAACAAAAAAAAACAATTGCGAAAATTGTTAAAAAGATTTGGAGAAAACATTTATTTGAAAATAATGAAAAATAAAAAAAAACGGCTGCTTCTAAAAGTTAAACAATATTGAACATAATTAAAAACAAATAACTCGACAACCGGATGGCAATTATTGGATAAAATTGTTTCAAATTGTATCAAAAATAACTATGAATGACGTCAGTTAATCATGATGTTTATCTGACAAAATGGTAAAGGTATTACGTAATACACTGTACATGGTGTCAGGGCAATAATAACGACTCAATACAACGCAAATATTCGTATGTACCAATTTGGTATTATTAATGATAAATACGACTTATATTCCCTATTCTCATTGGTTTAATCTATCGCGCCTTCTCATTGGTTAATAACGCTTACGTTAAATAAATTTGCGGTGCGGCCAGAAAATCACAACCGATGATTGGTGTCTCTGTTGAAAGTGACGTCATTCGATATTTGCATATTCGTTGATCAATGATAAGTTTCGTTGATGTCGCTGAAATCTGGCTTGATGTCCGATTCTCTGACTGGATGCTCGGGGTAGTATTGATTCAGCAGAAGCTCCTCGGGTTTGGTCTGTATTGCGATATGGCGCGGGGTTTGCGTGGACATCGTGGTCAGCTTTGCCGCTCCTTTCCTTCGCTCCGCGCGTGCCTTGATTCGCTGTTTACGAAGATGTTTCAGTTGGGGGTTATGCAAGAGAGTGTAAGCCAAAAACCATCTACTCCGTATCATCATTCGTTTTGCTATCACCTGTCTCTTTGGATTGTCTCCTAGAAGAGAAAACATTGCCATCTTTAGATAAATAAAAAAAAAAACTAGGCGTCAATGACGGAATGAATTTTCTACATCTTTGATGAATGTAATAATAGGAGATTTACGCCTCCGGAAGGGGGTATGTAATCTATGAACGCGCTTAAGGATGCGAAGAACGGATTTTCTGTAAACAAAAAGTAAATCCCAGAGGTCTTACCTTTGGAGCCCAACGTTTGTCGCACAACGCGTAATCGAATTTTATGTAAACAAATAAAGTATATATCGAACACGACGCGATGCGACAAAAGATGTCACAATAAACTAATTCAGGGTGTGAAATCAATACATGTAACCTGCACGTGGAGGTGTAACGAGCATTTCATTACGTCACTGCTATTCACGAACAGCGAGTGTCAATTCCCTTTCAACCGAGCATGGAATTTGACTACGTCCCTGGGACTAAGGCTTAGAGGCAAATATTAGGATATCGAATCTGACAGGAAGTCGATGAACAATTTCTACTTATCATCTTGGATTTCAGTTCTGGGCAATGGTGATAACTGATAAAAGATGGATTTACCGTCAGATTCGACATCTTCCCTCAGCATCTTGTTCCTCCATCTTCTGCTGACAGGATGCAGTAGAATTTTACAGAAACTCAACAAGATAGGATGAGAATGGGCGACTTCCACTTGTAGCATGGCCACGTATGACTGCAGGGCTGGAAGAAATACAGATACACAGTTCAGATGTCTTCTTAGCACTTTTCCCATAAGTAGCGCCCTCTAGGTCTGATGCGATTTTATGGGGGAAATGGGGGACATGAAGTACGTTCTAAGCGTAGATATCGTTTTTGAGAAATATTATGATATTATAGAAAACCCAATACATTTATCGATTTGAATAACATTGCCTTAAATACGCCATTTTGACGTCACAGAAGCGTCCCTTCACTAGAGGGCGCATTTTTTTTAAAGGAATGGTATGTTGCTTGGAAGGTTTGGCAGGAATGTATCACAGAAATGTCAAGATGGCGCCGCTGTTTGTAAATGTGTCATGTGACATCGGCGCGAAAAAAAAACACACAGAGTACTTAGTGAAATTGATGCAAATACTAGATTGCAAAATTCATTTACACAGAGGGCTACGCATGACGCCTTCAACACATACCTGGGTCCTGGTGTTCAAATCTCCAGTTCAACATACTGAGATCGCAGCGTGCGATGAGGATGCAGCCGTAGAAGATGCCTTGAATCATGCGAAATACAGCAACTATCCAGCCCCAGAAGAACTCGAAGAAAAACATTAAATACCAACAGTTGTAGTACGATTTCCTTAAAAAAAATCATTCATGATAAATGTTAGGCACGTTGCTGTGACGCGACTCTTTCGAAGGATATAATAAAATGTTTATTTAAATATCGTTTCTTAACAAAGCGACCTATTATGATAATGTGAGGTGGGGGTGTGAGAGAAACATGTTTTCGAACTGGTGATATAGTACTGAAATGCCGGATAATAAAATGTACGTACCTATTATTCAGTGCAATAGTTGGTTTGTTTTCATAATTGCGTGTGAAATGCGTATACGAAGCCCAGGCTTGTCCAACAAGTATGACGATGACAAGTATTACCCAGGGACTAGTAACAAAACAGATCATTAACCGTGAACATTACATTTATTAACACTCTCAGTCAGTCCAATATATGAGCACGCACATTGTAAAACAAAATCAAGAAGTCGCTTATGTCAACCAATCTGCTGTTCGGCATATATATACTCATAAAGTTTATAATGTTGAACACGTGACATACCCAAGTGTGAAACAAAGTCCCAGTAGTACGTCCAGACCCCATCCGTAAATTATCGGGATGAAGAAAACGAAAGCAAGTAAAAAGGCGATGATGAATAAAACTATAGATTGCACGAAGAATCCTGCGAAAATACAATTGTACGATTGGTTAATTAAATAACAAATGTGAAATTCATGAAGGTCATAAATCCGAAAATGCTTAGAGGGCGCAATTCAGGCATTCCCAAAATGATTGTAGGCAATGGTTGAAAGTGTATGTTCTGAAGTTTCATCTTGAAAAATGTTATAGTCCTAAACTTCATAAAGCGGGAGAGTCGTCACCTGCGCATGCGTCAGATAGCCATAGCGAGTCATTGTTCACAAGGAAGCGTCTACCCACAAGCCTTTGCGTTTTTAGCGTGTGTTGTCATCGTCGCTTGGGCTCAATTCCCGCGCGTGCGCAGGTGACGACCCTCCCGCTTTAAGACCGACGGGTAGAGCATTTCCTAATTTTGGGGCAGCATTAGTATAAGCGCGTTCTCCATGTGCGCGTATTCTAATTTGGTGTAAACAAAGAACGTAATTTACACGCGTTGTGTAGTCGCTATGAGTCACGCGACGACCACCGCCCTTGTCGATTGTCCTTGAACCGGTGACTGTGTTTTCGAACAAAGATTGTGTTTTGGTTCATATAACTTAACCAGTAGCCGAGACATAAATGGTAGTTCACGTAATTAAAGCGGGGGAGTCGTCATCTGTGCATGCGTCAGATGGCCATAGCGTTTCATTATTTACAAACAAGCGTCTACCCATGAGCTTTTGCGTTTTCAGCGTGTGTTGTTATCGTCGCTTGGGACTCAATTCCCGCGCGTGCGCAGGTGACGACCCTCCCGCTTTAAAAAAAAAAATTGTAATCAATTATTTTGGGTATGGTGTGTCGTGATAGTTTGCGTTAGTGTATGCATGCGCAATGATAATACATTATAAACTACCAGAACTACTTACCAAATGCTAGGTGGACGATCTGATATCCAAAAAATTTCATACTTGCTTCCTGAAAATAAAGCACAAGATATATATTTGTTTTTTTATTTAATTCAAACTATATGGTTTTTACAAAAACGATATCTTTTGACATATATAAAGCAGTACACACAACTTACCATATACGACCCTGGAGATTTCCTTGCCAGCTTTGGAGGAAGGACCAATCGGATACCTTTATACATCGCAAGAATGTTGGATCTGAAACACAAGTTATTATTATAAATGTAATGCATACAAAAGACAAACACAGGAGATTATGGGAATCGAAAATTCCCAATGGCACAATGGCTCAATTTCGTGGCGCTAAAACCTGACCCCTAAAACCAAGCGTGGATGGCAGATAACTGAGCATCATCGCTTTCAAAGTATATTGGAATAGGCAGATGAACAATATTCACTGTGTAATCATATACAATAAAAGTATATCTCGAAGTCAGAGATTTGTAGTAATAAAATACATCATACTCAAATGGATCAACAGGATGTCTTAGTTCATGCACATACATATACGTTAACAGATGAGGTGTTCAACAATCTGATGTAAAAAAATCCTAGTCCGGACCTTTTACTTATTCATTTGTTTCACTTTTTAAATTTATAATTATTTAACCATATATAATTATTTGCCTTTTTACAAGTATTACATTAAAACAAATCCACGCTTTACATTTCACACGGAAACTGTCTGCGCGTTATAACACTAAACTCGTCTATTCTTACCTGTAATTTGAGAGGATAAATCCCAGGATAAACACACAGACAGCGAACGCAACTGTGATTGAAACTATGAGACTTGCTGCCATGGAAAAAAATGATAAATATCAGTTTCCCAACCTTCATTAACGTTCATGGTTTTTCCGATTTTTTGGACAAAACACAATGAGTTGAACCACAGACTACTATATGGTTATAATTATTATATTAACATGTTATTGCATAACAGAGCAGAGAACGATCAGAGACAGGTCCATACATTCCAAGGCAACACAGAACAGATATAGGATCAGAGATAGATCCTTACATCCCAAAGCATATCAAAGCAGAGGTAGAACCATAGAAAGGTCCATACATTCCAAGGCATAACAAAGCAGAGATATGATCAGGTTCATACATTCCAAGGCATAATAGAGCAGAGATAGGATCGTAGAAAGGTACATACATTCCAAGGCATAATAGAGCAGAGATGGGATCAGAAACAGGTCCATACATTCCACGGCACAACAGAACAGAGATAGAACCATAGAAAGGTCAATACATTCCAAGGCATAACAGAACATATATGGGATCAGAGACAAATTCTTATATTCCAAAGCTTAACAGAGCAAATATAGGATCATAGAAAGGTCCATACATTCCAAGGCATAACAGAGCAGAGATGGGATCATAAAAAGGTACATACATTCCAAGGCATAACAGAACAAATATAGGATCAGAGACAGATTCTTATATTCCAAGGCATAACAGAGCAGAGATAGGATCATAGAAAGGTACATACATTCCAAGGCATAATAGAGCAAAGATGGGATCAGAAACAGGTCCATACATTCCACGGCACAACAGAACAAAGATAGAATCATAGAAAGGTCAATACATTCCAAGGCATAACAGAACAGAGATAGGATTGGAGACAGGTCCATCCATTCCAAGGCATAACAGAGCAAAGATGGGACCAGAGACAGGATCATACATTTCAAGTCATGAGAGAGCAGAGATAGAATCACAGAAAGGTCCATTCATTCCAAGGCATAACAGAGCAAAGGATCCAGAGACAGGATCATACATTTCAAGTCATGACAGAGCAGAGATGGGATCACAGAAAGGTCAATCCATTCCAAGGCATAACAGAGCAAATGATCCAGAGACAGGATCATACATTTCAAGTCATGACAGAGCAGAGATGGGATCACAGAAAGGTCAATCCATTCCAAGGCACAACAGAGCATAGATAGGATCATAGAAAGGTCCATACATTCCAAGGCATAACAGAACAGAGATGGGACCAGTGACAGGTCCTTACATTTCAAGTCATGACAGAGCAGAGATAGGATCACAGAAAGGTCCATACATTCCAAGGCATAACAGAACAGAGATGGGACCAGCGACAGGTCCAAACATTCCAAGTCATGACAGAGCAGAGATATGATCATAGACAGGTCCATACATTTCAAGTCATGACAGAGCAGAGATAGGATCAGATAAAGGTCAATCCATTCCAAGGCATAATAGAGCAGAGATGGGACCAGAGACAGATCCATACATTCCAAAGCATAACTGAGCAGAGATAGGATTAAAGACAGGTTCATACATTCCAAGTCATGACAGAGCAGAGATAGGATTAGAGACAGTTTCATACATTCCAAAGCATAACTGAGCAGAGATAGGATTAAAGACAGGTTCATACATTCCAAGTCATGACAGAGCAGAGATAGGATTAGAGACAGTTTCATACATTCCAAGGCATAACAAAGCAGAGATAGGATTAAAGACAGGTTCATACATTCCAAGTCATGACAGAGCAGAGGTAGGCAGGCTCACAGAAAGGTCCATACATTAGAAGTCATGACAAAGCAGAGGTCCATATATTATGAGACATAACTGAGCAGAGGTAGGATTAAAGACAGGTTAATACATTACAAGTCATGACACAGCGGAGATGGGAACAGGGACAGGTCTATACATTTACAAGTAGCTCACCTTCCATTATGTCAAAGAAGAATTTGATTCTCTCCTCTATAGGTACAGTGTCATTCTTTGGATAATAACTCTGCAGTCCCAGAGCGTACATTGTCCTGTTGATCTCACTGGGTGCACCGATGGCGATGGATCCGTAAATTGGGACCAAGTATACCATGACAACACAATAAATCTATGATATAAAACAAATCAATACATTATAGCTTTATTTACACTGGTGACGTCACTGTGTATCTCAAGACTTTTCAATAAAAGATATGAACTTGCCTTATATAAAATGCAGAATGACACGAATATAGTGGATATCATAACAGTGGAATAGCGGAAACCTGCAATGAACACAAGACAAGACATTAAAATTAGTAGTGTAATGGATACTTAACCTTTCCACCACCAGTTCCCTCTTTTCATCACAAATTCACAAAATAGTCCAATTTATAGCCAAATTTTTGAGTAAAAACTGAAAATTGACTCAAATGTTGTCTGTTGGCTCCAAAATTGGGGTTCATTTCGAGAAATATTGAAGAATATAAAAAAAATGTGCAGAAAAATTTGTTGGGCGAGAAAGTCTGGTGGTGAAAAAGTTAACCAGTGGTTAAGCTACATCATAGAACTGAAAATCGTACCTGCTTTAATATACAATAGCAGTAGTCTCTGCTACTAGTACTTTTTTATGGACAAAACTGATGCCATTAGTTTTAAAATGGCAATTGTTTTGAGCACATCAGCGACGTGTACAAATGATAGGTCTAAATTTTCAATAATTTCTTGATGGTATTGTTATGGGAATCATAAACCGTATGTAAAAAACATATAAAGTGTCGTTTTTTGTGGAAAAGTATATGCTGTGTAGCGTTTATCATTTGCATAAAGCGGTTCTTTGTCGTATTACAACTTGATGAGATGCATGGGTGCACGTGATATGAATGGACAAAGCCAGAAACAGCGCCACCAGCAGGTAAACTGAATAATCACGTACCTGGAATACCAATGTAACATATACTCTTGCACACGAGACTACAGTCCGATGAGCGATGCTCCCTACGTAAGAACATAAAAACAATGATAAATTAAAGGAAACACATTAAATGTGTATGTATGTGGGAGAAATAAAGGAGATATACGTAATGTGGGAATTCTGGAGACGTGTGGTGACGTTCAACTTACTTTCGTGATCTCCCAGTCATTGCCTGTATGGTTAATCTGTCATACCATGGCGCCAACTGAAATATAATTAGCGACTAAATATTATCTGTTTACAAACTGGTGTTTTGTTTGAATCCACACGGAAAGAGAATGGTGATTTACAATGCGAAGATTGCGTTATGCGAGTGTTAAACCGTACCTCGCCTTTGTGTCCTTGGTAGTTGCATATAGACATAATCAAACCAATGGGAAACCATATTGACAGGAAGGCAGCGCAGATCAGCGATGGCATGTCAAAGATAATAAGAAACTCAGCTGGGTCCTAGCGCAAAAAATACAACAAATTTAAACATTATTTAACGCGATTTAAGGATTCCATAGCGTACAAAGCGAGTAAAATACTTTTGTTCACACGAAATTCGTAGACGCGTTGTGTGACAAATCATGACTCCCTAAACTTCAGTTGCATTTGAAACTGTAACTTTATGACAACTATGATGCAATTTGAAATTACACATAAAACATTACGTACACGGGCGCCACAATGCTGCCACGTGACATTCATATGCAGTTTTTTTTTTAACTTGAAGTGCTAAAAAAACACCCAAGGCACGTAGTAACAAGTATGCCCGGAGGCTAAGACGTCGGTAAATCACATTGGGAAATTGTCAAGGGGTCACTTATTTGTCATTTTCTTAGGAATGTTAATTTCATTTTAAAGTTCCAGTTGCTTGACAAATGTGTCGCTTTGCCAAACACTACCACGCTGTCTCAATTTATTGGTGTAAATAATCGTGGATGTCAATGATCGAAGGGTGTATATTTTTGACAAATTTTACGCTGGCCATACCGGCACATATTTCGACTGAGTCTGTTGCACTGTGAATCATCACCCGTGATGTGTCCGATCGTAAACGCTATGCATCGCCACATACTGGGGTCAAACCGGGAGCCAAACATACAACAGAAATATAATTTCGTTAAAAAAAAAACAGTTAGCAGGCGTTATGTTATGCGATGTCAAAAATAGACAGACAACATCATAATTCCATGTTTGTTTGAAGTTTTGTGAGGAAGATTTATGTTTACATTCACACATACGGACTACGTTTTGTCGGGTACAATAGTTAGTGTTTACATGACGCATTAATAACGAATGACGACGTTGAGCAGGTTCCGATCAGTTTCTCAGCTATATAGCTTTTCATGAACAGTATACGAATATTCATAAATGCAAGTCAAGTCGAAAATGTTTCGAATCCATCCTCCCCGCGGTCCCAGTCCGCGGTTGAGTAGAGTTATACATTCAACAGTGGTTTGCCAACAGTTCACGGTTCGACCGTTCTGTAATTTATAACAACACCACGCCTACTAAAAATAAATTGGCTGGCTATATTATCCCACGCAGATGTTATACATAAGAATTTTGCAACAAGTCCACTGAGCTGAACAGACCAAATATTGAAATTGACACAACTGTGTTTGTATTCAATGTGTACTTGTGGCATAGGCAGAATCCATTGATTGGCGAAACTGAACATACAGTAACAATTCATCTATCTGTTTGGAATTTAACATCTGACACAAAGTTCATCTGGACATGCCTCGATAGTCTTGTGTGTGGGAAAATTGTGGGATGACGTTACAATACTTACAACGTTCTTGTAAAATGTGCATTCAAAGAACTCGTCCAACAGCGCCGCCAACCACGCCCATGAGAAGAAGGCTCCCATGAAGTATCCGAAGTTCATGCCGGACGCGGCGAGGGAGATACAGGCGAACAGAGGGTAGAAGTCGATGGCGTAGACAACAACAGCAAGCAAAGACCATAATGCTGGAAAACATTATCACAATGAGACGTTAAAATCTTTATTTTTGCCTGTATTGAATTTATTGAGCAAAAAAAAAACAATTACTGGTAGGCAGAAATGATGGGGCTATACCAATTCACCATTTCAACCCACGGTAGACATCTGTCAAATTTCACAAAATAATTCAACCTAGCTTTTTTTCTTATTTTGCTTGAAAACAAAACCGGGCCGAAAACACGGCCAAGCTCCTTTTCAAGCCAAGTATGTCTATCCAGTATCCAAGTCCAAGTTCTTTTATCAGGTCATCATGTGACATCGTGACGTCACCATGACGCTCAGAATAAGTAAATGTGATTGGTTAAAAATTTAAAACTGGCTATATAAGAAATGCTAGACATTCGTGACGACACTAAACGTAGCGTCTGAAAGTGTGCACGTGTTCTCGGCATGCGCAATACATTCGAATGTTAACTCTAAATGTCGGCTGAAATGTTAAGAATAGAAAGACAAAAAATGAAAAGCATGGAAAAGTTTACACAAGCTGGCAAAGACAATTGAATGAAGTGTACTGCCATATGCGAGCGACACTCCATATTATCGGTACTGACAGCGGTGTGATAACTGACCTGGAACCCAGAGATCTCCCTTCATTACAGATGCTGGGAATGGAAAAAATCCGTAGAATAAATTGAGAAGAGCTGAGCCTACTAACGCAAATGACGCAGCGTATGCTAACCGATGTGTCCTACCATCAAGTATATTACCAATCCTATACAATTAAAAAAAATAAAGTAAACTACATTAGCAGAGTTACGCATAATGAGATCGCTATTTTTCAACACCGGGATTTGACAAATTAATTTGTTATTTCATATTACCATTCATCCATCCTAGTTATTTTGATTGTGGGTTACTTACGTTGCCAGTGAAGGTCGCCCGTGGCAACAATCTAGTCTGAATGCGCTGCGTCTCTGTAGCAACATGACGATGATGATGGCAACCACCTGTAGAGAGGGAGAGAAATCATCCACATGTAAACGATCAAAAGTTACCCATGAACGTTTCTAAATACCAATGAGTGTCTGAATATCTGAATGTTCATTGAAGCCACGAGTGAATCGTCATCAGTTTATGCGTGATTACTTGGTTTCGAATCGAGAGTTTTTCTGGCAGTGGTGTATACACACTTTACTATGCGTGTTGCATCTCTTGTGCGTACCAGTAATGTACAACGCATGCGTGTTGCATCTCTTGTACGTACTAGTAATATGCAGTGCATGCGTGTTGCATCTCTGGTACGTACTATTAATGTATAGCGCATGCGTGTTTCTTTACTGGTACGTACTAGTAATACATAATGCATTCGCATTCATCAAACGAATGAATACTATTATCGGTGACGTCACCACTCACCGATGGAAGAAGCATCCAGACGTAGAACCATTCTCTGTCTAGCACCGGGACGCAAAACCCCGTTCTGAGATAAAAAAAAAGAAGAATACAAACAAGATATTGTAAACGATTGAACATGAAGATTATCAACGATGTGGGAACAACTATTTTTATCCTAATGTATTCAGCAATGGTGATGGGACAAGACACGATTTTAGTTTTCTAACCTATACGTGAAATATATATTATTGTTATAACTACAAATATTAGCATGAAAACAAACATAGGTAACTTTTGATTTTCTTGTGACAAGCTAAATAAATGTAAATTAAAAAAAAATCAACAAAATTAAAAAAAAAATATCAGCACAATTAAAGAAACATTTTTGTTTGTTTTAATCATCATCAGTTTGTATCGTGGTGATTGTATGAGTGACTGTTCACTGTCAAGGCGTTTCTCCAGTCTGATTGGTATTTGTCTATTTCATTCTCTGATAACTTAAAACAGATGTCAAAGTTCATACCGACGGTTAGCATAAAATGAAACAGACACCCTTTGCCACGGGTGCGCTCGTAAGGCGTTAGCATCCACGCCCAGGTTGAGTCATAAGTAGTCATTTTGTTGATTTGAACCCAAATTACACTATTCAATACAATTTGTATAACATTTTATGTAGTTATTGGTTCCGTTTTTGTTTCGCGGTATCCAGGGGTTCGGGGCATTTCATCTTGTTACAAGAACACGTATTCAGACTGGTGTTTATGAAAGGTAGATTGCAAACATTTATATTTTTTTGGTGTTTTTTTTAAGTGTTACGTAATTATTGATTTTGATATCTGTAAACTACATGCAATTTTTTTTTCAGCACACGTAACATTTGTGAAATGCAGTTTGGTGGCCTTGTTTTTGTTATCTTAGTTTTGTTAACAACAGCAACAAATAAAACCATAGTTATTTGTTATATTAGAACGAACTTGAGTTTTTTTTTTATCATGTTTAATTATTTTTGTCAGATAGTCGTAATCCTTTGGCAATACAGCAGTACCTGTTCGATGAAATACTAAAAAACTCTAATGCGCATGCGTGCCAGATCAATCCACAAGTACATGTAATTAAACACTCGTGTTGTCAATATTTCACTGAGCAAATACTACTGTGATTGTAGCAAAATATTATATTTATTTTACAATATTTTGAATATCAAACTCTAAAGTATCCCCACTGTGCCGCTGTCACGCATACAACTTTAGCTTATAGGTCAAAGATTACCAAACACTCTTTACTCCACTCAAGATGTTTAGCCTATTTTATGTAAGTATAATTGAACGACCCAATAAAATCCAAATCACTCCTCAATAGCGTCCGCATAACACAGCGTGAAGTGGAATGCAGCGTGGGCGATCAACTAATATAGAGGTCAGTGACACGGAGGTAGACGCCCAAGGCAATGAAAAGGGTTGTCAAAATAAAAAAATTACCGACTTTATTTTGTTCATTGTCATTTATGTTTAAACGTATAACTATTCCACTCAACAGTCACGTTCGCGCCTTTGAGAATTTATAAGATAAATAACACTATATCTAACAACACTTATAATGTCCGATGTGACATTAGTACATAGTGAGTAAACACGTTGTTGGAGTTAAATTGTCGTTGTCCCAAACCGTTCACGGGAGGGACATTATTTTAATACCATTGGATACACTTTAATTCTGAGTAACAAAAATGGAATGAATTCAATCGCCGAATCTTTAAAGCCATCATTTTCACATACTGATTAGAGAACTACAACAATATCATTTTCGCGAAAAATTAGGAAAAAAATGATCAAGACGTAGGAAATTATATTCATTTAGTCTAAATTCAGCAAAAAATATATATACATATATTGGTAAAAAACAAATAAACAATTTTTAGGATTTTCATTCGTAACACAATCTACTCACGTGTTCGGTGACAAGCCGTTTTCCATGTTGGCAGGCTTCAGTGACCTCTCCTATATGCAAATATCTGAGAAAAGAAATGGACAAGTGACACAATGATGCATATAATAAGCACATGACATAATACAATGATATAATACTGTCACCACAGTAAACACGGTACCCCCCCCCCCGAAAATTGAACTTCGATATATTTTCTGTTGATTGATTTTTTTGTTGTTCTCATATTCAGTGGCACTGGGTCCAACTTATTGCAACGTGAAAATTATTATGATTAGTATTCAAATATTTCTTAAAGGGCGGTAGTCGTCGCGCCACGGATGTGCGACATTTGTGTTGATAAACATTGATTTTCCCGCAAACCAGTGCGCTCCTCTAATGGAATCGCAAGCATGAGGTTTGACTTGGGCACGACTTGCTCTAATTACCGAAAAATACCTAATTAAAGTTTGGTAACGTCTCAGTTTATACATGTAGTTTTTCGTATCTTTGTTAATATGAGACACATATATCTCGTGCATGCGTGGTGCAACGACTGCCGCCCTTTAAATTGGCAATGGATATCGACACGTGATTATCACGTGGCAGGGCTATTAGTGATACTGTAAAATGACTAATTTTCACTGGGTTTAAATTTCACTGATTTACCATTTCAGACATATTCAGTGGGTTTTAAATTCACTGTTTTATCATTTAGATAATGTGTTCTATGCTAAATTTTACATATTCACTGTGTTTTAATTTAGCGCATTTTTCCAGTCAGCGAAATAAGCTAAATTAAAACCCAGTGAATGATTACCCCCTTTACAGTATGTAATTTCCAAGTCGCCGAGATTAATCTTTCTATAATAGTTTGTTTTGTGATATATACTCTCAACGCAACAAACCCATTCCCTTCATTTTCATAGATGTGTAAATTTCAATGGCAGTTGAATCCCACCAGCCAATCAACGACCACAGTGCGATACGACGACATTTAAAACATTCCAATGTTATTCAATTGGCTGATAGAAGCCACCTCGTTTTAATTTTAATTATGAAATTTATAAACATTTAAAAAATGAAGGAAGGGTATGTTGCGCTAAGACTACATAAACAAATCTACATAAAAGAGTCTTAACATTGGCTGTGAAGGTGATCACAAATAACCCCTCTCAGTGAAGAAATCTGCCTATTGGTGGCGCAAACTGTGATGCCATTTCTGAACAGTAGTAGTATTCCCACAATTACGTGCAGATTGTCATTCATTGATCTCGTTGAAAGTGCCTCGTTATGAAACTACGGAAAAAAACTTCCACACTATCATATACGACAGTGAAACAGGGGTTACAGCATTTTACGTTGAACTTCAACGTAACGGTTACTGATACAAGGATTAATAAAATATAAATAAAACAAATACTAAATAAAAACACGAAATACATTCATCTAGTTTTGAAGATGGCCGACATAAAGATATTAGGACAATGCTTCAAAAATAGGAACAAGAAAAGGGACAATTGTTATTGCAATGGCAAATACATAGTGCGATATATTGGCCAATGCATGAATCACTGGCTGCAATTGTTAGCGTCCGATGGTTGCGAGTTAGCATTCATTATACAGTGTTGTTCAAGTCGCAAGTTTCGTATACAACCATAATATCATGTGCTTCGTAGGTCAATGTAGCGTTG
The DNA here is from genome assembly GCF_978046115.1 of Saccoglossus kowalevskii. Classification (NCBI taxonomy): domain Eukaryota; kingdom Metazoa; phylum Hemichordata; class Enteropneusta; family Harrimaniidae; genus Saccoglossus; species Saccoglossus kowalevskii. Next base: position 11,498,087 of record NC_140657.1, read on the forward strand.
CGCGCTAATTGGATATCCATGGTATCAGCGTACTCAACTTGAGTTCTGGTTTGGACTCACGTTGACTGTATTGTACGGTTATTTGAGCTAAGACCGCGACGCCGGTTCAAACAATGATCGATAGGTTTGGGTTTTAAAAACTTAATTGTTGAACTTGATAAAAGATCAAACCAAAATAGATGTCCTCCTGTCAAGACCTCTGCGGAATGTTTTGTTGAGGCGTTGGTCGTACACAAAAAGGTGTGCTTTGTGGTCTGTTTGCAAGCACTTATAATGCAGGCCCCACCTATGAGTACAATTCTTCAGTCGTGGAACCTCTATGGTTGTTAACGAAAATATGCATATGTCTAACGGTACACAAACCTTAAACAATATTTATTTGTTTTTTGGTATATTGATTTTTAATAGATTTCAAGCAAAGTTCTTTGAAATCAGAACGGCCATGACGGATAGAACTGATGACCAGTGATAACAATGAAGAAAAAAGCTATTTCTTCTGTTTTCTAATAGTTCTATTTGGGGGAGATTAAAGGATCAGATGTCATTAATAGATTATGTGGGTACTGCAGCGTCAGCTTTTTTTTATCCTCTTGTTACACGCGTAGTATACGTCGTATGAACCCACATCAAACACGAGTAAAGTACCACAACCGACGCGTTCGAATTGAGTTTATTTGTTTTAATACGCGTTGCAATACTTTGCATGGAATCGATTTCTAATAGAGCGAGTTGTGTACAATTGCGCTTTAAATTATCGCAAGTAAACGTAATTGTGTGAATAATACCCATAATGCAATATCGAACAAACTTGGCATATTATACCACTGGGGAGAGGCACTGACAAATTCTGCAGTTACGTGGAATTAGCCCCTTCCCCAACCCAAACACACGGCGATTCCGGTGGTTTCCCTCCTGTGTCAACGGGTTTTATTATCAACTCATAGCTTCGCGTGCATGTCCTTGCCTGTTCTAACCCACACCATTAGTACCACACTGCCTTCCCATAATCGAATCATAAAACTTTTAAGATAGAACGAAAAGTAAACACTCTACGGCCAATAACATTTACTGATAAATTCAAAGTCAGTAAAGGGATATCGGCCACCTGTGGTACAATTCGCACTTAAAGTGAGGGTTGGGCTGAGATAAAATGACGTTGGGTGTTATGCTGTATATGTGAACATATTACGAGTTAACGAGTGTACTTATGACTGAGTATTCACGCATGCGTCCTACGTATACCGATGTGGGACAAACGTGTTCTGTTCTGATGATGCCACAAGCGCGTGACGTGCAGGGCAAAGGGAAGAGGGGGGGGGGGACTATTGTTAGCACCTGAATAGAACGATAGAATTACCACAATACATAAATAAATAAGTAAATAAATAAATAAATATATAAATAAATAAATAAATAAATAAATAAATAAATAAATAAATAAATAAATAAATAAATAAATAAATAAATAAATAAATAAATAAATAAATAAATAAATAAATAAATAAATAAATAAATAAATAAATAAATAAATAAATAAATAAATAAATATCCATGTATTAAGAACAATCTGCTATCAAAATGGGGAACAATAGTTGTAAAATGGTACCGTCACACCGTCACACTACACCTAACTGAACACTTTGAACTCGTCGTGTATACATGGATTATTGAATGAGAAGCGCTATGATCGCGGCGGTCATTATTCACCATAGACATGGGACACCCAGGTTCGTTCTCAGTTCTCATCGAGTGGAACTCTAAATAAATGACCCGATACCAAACTATTGTAGTGCCATTCTTGCATATATTGTACTTTGCTCTGTTTGACGACTTTGTCAAATTAGACGTGTATTTGACCAGACTGCGTTCAGGTTGGTTTCAAACATTGAAAGCAACACGCTAGGTGGTATCGGGAGTCTTCGTAACGGTAGATCGTTTTCCCCACACAGTATTCTGGATTTTACTGTAATTCGATTATTTTAAAACAAACGCCATTACGTACTCTTTTTTCAGTCTCTTGTATTATTTGTGGTATTATGTTTTTGTTGCAAGGGTATCATAATGGCTAAAAGCAATTATATTATGCCAGATGAATAGTCCGTTGAGGGGGTTTCTGCGTGATATGTTGAACTGTTGAGGTTGAAGTGAAATGCTGCTTGGAATCCCAGCTCTGACCGTTGATGTCAACGCAACTTGGTTTTATTACCGACATTATTGTCTTTGTATCACATTTTCTGCTCACCAAACTGACTGTACGTAATTGCAGCGGTAAACTCGCACTCAATGGTAACCTTCATTGTTAATGTTCTCATTGTAACGTCTACAGAAATAGGGCAGGAGGTGGGCCAGCCCTAAAAGTAAACTTCAATATATCGTTATCGAGTTCAACGCACTTTTGTACACACTCCTTCTTGAGTTTTTTTTTTCATATTTTGCAGCAACCATGGTGACGCCATATTTGTTGTCACTACTCCAAACTCTGTGAAAAGCAAGATGCTTGTGTTTTCCCCAAAATAAAAAAAAAATAGTTTTAGAAATATCATGTACATGATGTACCATTCTTGTCTGCTGACTGGCGTCAAACTTTTAATATAGGACATTCACGCGCTATTAATTATTTTAAGAGGAAAGCTCAGCGAAACCCGTGAGTGAAACACGAGTGGATTATCTGCGATAATGTTGTACATTACCGTATTGTATTATGAACACAACCTTTTGTTTAAACTGATTCGGAATGTTGTCGACTCAGAAATGGTAATGATTTCAGGGTGAATATCATCTCCAACATTTCGTTGTTTAGTTGTTCGTTGTAATACGATACCCGGATGTCCGGCGGTGGATACCTGTAGCAGAACAATCTTTGACTTTTTTTCACAAAATGGTCGCCTTTTTCTGTATTTATAAACGTTTATTGGAGTTTACACTGAAATTAACAGCATCTTACATACTTAGTTTGTACATTACGAACTGCACTCAATCTGCATATTTGTGAAGCGGACTGGGACACATTTTCAAAAATATTTCCCCATTTCTTATTATTCCGCCGGATAGAAATGAACTACTCTATCTCCAGGAAATATTTGACATATCTTTTGTATGTCATGAACTCCGGCTTTTGGTTTTTATGTCTACACAAGTAAATATATCTTTTTGCTATCAGAAAAAGGAAGTTGACTAAACATGTAAAATCCCCATTCTCGATTAGGATTTGAATGGTCGCCTTTTGGCATATGATGAACTGTAATTAATGTTTTCATGCCTGCTGACACCCCAACAATATCAAAATACCAAGACAATTTAGGTTTAAGCCAAACAATCTCCATGCTTCAGAATGGCATCGTGAAATAATCCACAATTCAAATTGAATTACTTCCGGGTTAAAGGCGATGTTATGTTGAATAAATCAGATTAAAATCGGAAGTGCAATATCGGAGAACAAACGCATAAACTATCCGATTTGAATAAAGTTAGTATTAAATGTGCGTGAATTGAATGGTAAACACGACACGACGAGTCATGACATATGTAAACACGTCATTCATGCGTATCACAATGTCCTATTTATTTTATATAAGTTCTGAGGAGATTCCAACCTTTTTGGTGTCAAATATTTAATGTGCGAACATAGCTAGAAGATGGTAAAATAACTCAAGGTTTCTAATGCCATATGGTTTTGTGACCAATGTCGGTTATTGAATACGAAAGGTTAAATGGTATCGCCACCTTTTACCACACAAGTTAAAAAAATACACTAAAACCGAAAATTATATATAATATTAAACCATAGTGTAGTGTTTAGACCAATATTATGAATTATAAGTATGAAACACATGTTTACACACGCCCAGTTACAGCATGGATCATTAACACACACTAAAGGTTATGGTTACAGCCTCATGAGTGGTACTGCTAAAATTACACAACGCCTTGTGAACACTCAACACATAGCTGCACGCTAGGTCACAAGTTTTTGTACTGGAACGATCGGGCGGTGGTCGACGCCTGTCAACTGATTCACCGTCAAAAGTTGGAATACACCGTAAAACAAAACAAAAAACTTATAATTTAGAAAAAAAAAAGCGAATTGGTAAAATGAGGGAATTTTAGGAATTAATTAACTTGTGATGAAAATGGTGTAATCACGTGATCCGACTGTTAAGTAAGTGTGATCAAGCATAGATGGAAACACTCACATAAACAGTGCATTCAAGTGTACGGAGGCAAATATGCTAATTAATACAAATGTTTGGTCACGCGACTCATTTTTACAGTAAATTATGACATCAACAGGTGGTTTCGGATAATAATTCTTAAAATAAATGTGTGTTGACAATTCTGAAGAAATTGAACTCGTATATCACGAGGTAAACAGCGCAGAAGTTTACAGACATCGAGGGTCATGACCTTGTCGTGGGAATCATTCTCTGAAAACAAAAACACGGCTTATTCATAGACTATTTCTGTTTCTCTCAAATCAATATTCAGAAAACAAAAAAGTTTGGTTTGATCCTCAATTTCAGAATTACATAATGCGTTATGTTCAAATAAAAGACGCCATACCTATTCGATAGTGCGTGTTGTTGTTTTTCGTGTTATCCAATCAGATGACAGTTTAGTAAATATATGACAACGTCACATCTGCCCATCCTCTGGCTGCCAGAAAACCCGACGCCCGATTTATTAACCAATCATAGCGTCGCATGGCACTTTCTAAGTTGACAGGATAACCTGCCCTACGAAACTCCAAATACATGTAGGTTATAATACAACTATGCTAACATAAGGGTATGTTTCCATGACAACCAGGTGTAGACAGTAGTTCCCCAATCAGTGGCAACGCACGCTCGAAAGCTAATATTAATACTTCTCACATTAGGCTGAGGGCAGCTGAATTATGCTGTTTACCCTCAGTCTCGCTGGTCGTAAGGTAGTATGCGTACGAGTTAATGGTATGCACTTGGTGTCTATAAGTCGGATTATCTAAATATAAATCGAATCGTTTCAATGTCAGAAACTGATAGACCGTGACAGGTCTGGGAGCATGCACACACTATGGACTCGTACGGACGGAGTCAGTGTGACTGTAACAAAACAAGCAGCGCTCACTGAGGTTATATAAGTGTTTACATTGGGGAGCGTGGTCTGTCCTAGGCCCCGTCACAAACAGTCATTGGAATGTGCAATGTACAAGGGCAGTAGGTCGATCTTAGCGTGAGAACACGTTGAGTTTAACAATGTGTGACAATTGGACTAGAAACAGTTGAGTTCAATCGGATTGTTTTCTCCATTAATTTGTCTCCGTGATGTAGAACACATCTCTATGTGACGTAATTGATAAACGCAATTGTGGATAGCCTCGGTCAACTTTTTAGTTAACTTAGTCTTAGACATACTTCGATGTTTGATTCCCGACCCCGCCCATGATTTAAGTCTCCTCTGAGATTGCCCCACCTATGGTGGATCATTACGAGAACAATGTCGTCGAAGATCGTGAGTGGACCAAGTACATATTCAACTCACTCCACACCTATTTACTTGAGCCCTTTCGACAAAGTTTCTTGCGAAGTACTTTTTTTGGTCGCTGGGTGCCCATTAAGTGTATCGTTCATCGGGTACTCCATGGCTGCGTCTAAAGTAACCAACGTCTACCTACCTTATTATTCGTTGTGATTGGCAATGGTCAAAGTTGTTAGTCCCGTTTAGACACTGCGAATTTGGCAAGGTAACTTGCTGAAATGTAACCGCACCCTAAACATCTATCGAAACTGTGGGTAGGTCGGGGCGTGGAAACCAACTCGATTGGAGGTTGGCAAAAAGTGAAAGTGAAGGGGATGCCGACAGTTAAACAATGTATAAATTACGATATTATGACAGAAATGTCGTTGAAATTGCTGTGTTCCCGTGGCTGGACGATGTACTGCGATGTACACACGCCTTAGTTTGATTCACTCAGTGAAGTTTCACGAAAGTCTGCACAGGTACACCCCGCAGATATTACCCTGCACCCCTGTCAAAATGGAAGATTCCCAACCTTGGGTCTGTTCCTTTCGTCTGATTTCACAATAAGAAATGAAAGCCTCTTTTATGGACGTGTTCGTCAAAGAGTTCCTTCATTATTTCCTTTCATGAGGGGCAACGCATTGTTATGCAAATAACACATTTGGTAGAAAAGGTCAGGCAAGGCTACTTTTATGGTCGGTGAGGTATGTTCACGACGGTAATGAATGCTACTAAAACAGCATACTTATTTATATTTACACGTCTTTCATTATATTCACTTGGCACATTCTCAGTTGAACTAGAACTTTCCCTTATTTACGTGAAAACGTGAAGTAACCATCTAGTTCTATTATGTTGCCCTCGGCGTTCAAGTTTACCACTGAAGGGTTCGGTCCAGTAGAAATAACACACACTCTTCACGATATGTATAATTACACACTTGAGTATGTCACATAATGTAAACACAATAATTATTCGCTGGTTATTAATTTCGCTATTTTCGTTGATAAGTAAAGTAAAGAGTAAAAACAAAATTGCTAAATTGAACCACGTGGACACAACAACATAATAACAACTTGAACATAACTCATTGTTCCCAGTTCGTGAATAAAAGAAAATTCGCTCAAATCATCATAATAGTTAAAATAATTGGTTGTGATGCTTGGCATATACGCGAATTTATTTAAATATTTCATAATTTGCCCCTTTTCTGAATTACATTCTGTACAAGGGCGATTTCTGCGGCAACACGGTCCAGATTATTCTTATTAAAGTTGATTCTTTTTGAATCCACGCGCGTAGAAATACTATAGGTTTCACGCCACAATTAGAAATAGAAAAATAGAAATAGACAACTTTTTGCAAGAGATGGCATAATTGGATTTCAAACTGTACCTCTTCTGTAGCTTTCGGCACATGTGATAATACCGTTTAACAATTTAATTTCATTAAAACCACAATTTTAAGTTTAGTACATATCAGACTACATAATTATAATGATAACATCGTACCGTCAACAAACAGCGGATGTTTACCCATGGTGGGTTATTAATAAATACATCATGTTTATATCCTGTTTGTGTATTCTGGTTCGTACTGATATTCCCACGTATAGTGATAACAGATATATTTGTGAGACGATGCATACTGAAGAGAAAAATGTAATCAATTTATGACATCTCTTCATTTTTAGATGGGGGAGTAAATATGATCTTTCCCTGGTGTACTGCCGGTTGCATTTAATTTTTCCGCAGCATACAGATGTTTTACTAGTAACAAATAACAAAGAAAGGAGACGATTTTCTGACAAGAAATAGGTAAGACCCTTCGTGTGAGGTTGGATCCTTTTTCACCTGATAGGGTACATCACGAACATTTTCGAGAAGAGAAGGCCATAATGAAACGTGATAGGCCCCTGCCTAATTCCAGACACTGAAGCTTCCCGTCCGTGCGGCGCTGGCTTCTATATGGTACAGGTTGCTGGATAACCGAGCAAGGCACTGGGACAGTGGCGGGGGGCAGAGGGGGCGGTCGCCCACCCAAAAAAAATGTTGGGGCATCGCCCCCTAAATCATACTGAAACCATTTGTATCAGAAAACCTCTCTCCTCAAAATGCAAGAAATATCTTTTCAGAGGGTCTAGATTTCAGATTTCGCCCCTCATGCAAAATTACGTACCGCCGCCTCGGTCGGTTCAGAAAAGTTGTAATCCACCGTGACTTTTCACAATGTCATTGTCCTCCAATTACATACATTATCTGTATTATAATTCTTAGTCCACTTTACCCACATTCGGTTCCATGAGTGAACAGAAAGCATCGTAGATATCATCTGTCATTCCGTCATTTCCAGTGGATTTACTTTCATTCATGATTGTTAACGCAATTACCCATCCCCTAAGCACGCCCTGACCCTCACAGGCACCTTGTTTCTTTCTGATCAAGTCAGGCGGTTTGATTGTTGTTTAAAAAAAACATGTTTAAAAAAAGCAATACTAGCATCACGACATTTGAACTGCAGGGAATGTGTCGGTGTAAGACAGGATCCCTTTAACCCGAATAGCGTCTAGATACACCGGGTTTTGACCACATTGTAGATTTCTTAGATGGACCGGAGACTCGAATGATCTCCATAAGATTTATGAATACAAGTTTTGATATTTGGGTCTACATGATTTTGGACTGAGACTTAGAAAGCAAATTGCTATTGCCTAAGTTGACGTGACTCGGAGTACGTATTGACTCCTAACATCAGGTCGATTAAAAAAAACAGTTTGTAGACCAAATAAAAAATTGTGTTGCGGTTCCTATTTAAAACACGCGCTTCAAAAATAGAGAAGGAAAATCTAATTTTCGAAAAAAATAATTATATTTTCTTGATATAAGGAATGTTTTTTATCGTTATTATAAATAATGGTTAAAGTTTATTGCATTACTTAGTTTGACAAAGTTTTGAAACTCAGATGTAAAATCTCGTTAAAAGACTGGCACAATAGTTTGCCACCCCTTTCTCGAATATGGCCAAAAAAACTTTCGGGCTAGGCAGTAAAACTAGGGTAGGCCGGGTTATAGAAACAATATAATTTTTTCACCGAGAAAGTCGACAGGTAAAGTCAGAGTATACGTTTTCCATGCCATCACTATGGAAACCGGTTGATTCACAAAAATCAAAACCAGAGAACCCTACGCTCAAGTAAGAAACATACTAGTACACTTGCCGTATCTAGGATTCATCAAAAGAATTATGGTGACCGATCATTCGCTCATTTCTCGCCATCTTTATGGAATCAATTACCAAATGACATCTGTTATGCACTAAATGTTTTTGTTTAGTTTAACATATTTTTCGTGCCAGGCGACAGTTCCAGACATTGAATGTCACTGTTGACTCTCCTGACTTTTTATTGTATGTGCAAATTGCAAGTGCTAGTGCTGACATATAGTGCATTTTTGCCACAGAAGTCATATTCATGTTTGTGACTACATGACAGGGATGTGCGGTCATCTTCCTACCAAATGGCAATTTGAATGCGCTATCCTGGGGTCAACCAGGTTCGGTCGAACACAAGCGGACCTTAACCAAGGTTGCCTCAAAGTCGCATTCGTTAGTGAATGAATCTCGGCCAGTTATGCACCAAATGTTAACATCTTCAAATCCAAATTCAAATCTTACCTGTTTCAGCAAGCTTATCTGTGAAACTAAGCATCATTGAGCATCAGTGCGATGGATACTGGGCTTTATATAAACTTGTATTTATTATTATTTAAATGTGCCACAGACGGAAATAAGCATGCTCTGTTCATATATTTATATAACTTATATTTGTGCTTACTCATATTATTTAGGATTTTATTCAGTCAAAATAAAGTCAGTTGTATAAACAAAATAACGGTCGATAGATACTAGTATATCGCGGACACGATACGATATTTCAGGTATGTGACCGATGAGGGCGCTCAATCTAAATCGTCAGTAAGAAACTCCGTGATTGGAAAACGATGAGTCGCTACCGAAATGTTGGAATTTCCTCTGTTTATGGAAAGTTAACAGAATACTTCACAGTATTCTCCCGAATATACGTAATTTTAGGGAACACTTGGCGTAGTCTAAAATCTTACCATTTATAAAAAAACGTTTTTTTTTAAAGGCTCGGTATTTACAACACGTTGTAGCAAAGTCCTGTCTTCTAGATTACGAGCGACGCCCATTGGATATGTGGACTGCAACATGCAGTATTATACAATACGCATTATGAGAAATAGTGTTTTTACTGTAAACAACCGTTCATGAAGAGCAAGCTGCTATGGAACGCCGGTCAAAGAGCCGGTGAAAACAGCTAAAGTCCGAGTCGAGAAAACAGCACAAACTCAACCATGAGACAGTCCTGAACAACCAAATTTTATATGTTATACATGTTCAGTGTATTTCTTGAGAGTTTTCGACTGCTGTTTCACTCACCGAGGCCCCATTTTTCTTCCCAGAGTTCCTCATTGCGGCTAGAATAATCATATATTCGTAGAACTCTGCGCGGGAGATTGCCGAGGCCCGTCACAGATCGATGCTTCAAAATCACCTTATGTCTGCTACACATCACTGCATGGAATGTTAGCTTTATAAGTTGATTGTGTTGATTCAACAACCATATATATATATTAGTTGCCACAAATTAATGGTAATTCCAGATTCACGTACACGTGACCTACTCTGACCCTGGCTCATTGGTCATCATTTCTAGAATGAACGTTAAGCCTATGGCGACTAAGAGATCACGTGACACAAGGTAATACATCCTGAGAGGCAGCTATATTAAAGCAGAATACATCGATATGCAAACCATATTTACATATGAGCGGACGAGCTGACTGCACCACATAACTTGGACTCTCAGTTATATTCGGGTAGAAGTTTCCCGTTGACGTCCCGTTTCATAATGACGTTGGTGTGTGTGTGCATGTACTTTCTAATTCTTCCAAGCATTGGCGATTCTCAACCGAGCAGCAGTCCCATCGGGGACGCCCATGGGGTGAGTACTTCCTGTTATTTATAACGTCACGGTAGTAACCACCAATTCCAGTTATAATATGGATAATATTAATATTGATAAAAAAATGGAAACTATATTTGAATTAAAAGTTCTTCACATAGTAACATCAGAAAGTTTTTATCTAAATATTCTTACGAATTCTTCAGCTTCCACGCAGTATGAATTAAGGGTACGTACCAGTAATTTCAAGCGCATGCGCATTGGCGTTCTTTATATTAATAATAATTCCAACTATTTTATTGTATCTACCAATAGATATTCAATACTAAACTTGTGTTAACGGGAATGTTTCGATAGGAAGGAATTCCGAAAAAGCAAAACATATTTATTTAAGTCGAAAAGTCGTGCGCTTTTTGATTCTTTTTATAAATTGAACGTTTTTTTCTTTCTCGGAATATTTCGTTTTTTTTATCGAAATATTCCTAGAATGATTCTGCCAGATTGTTATGTATACTGGTTATCCGTCTTATTTCTAAGCACGTCCATGTCTTACATATTATCCTTCTATTAGGATTCAACACATATTTGTAATTATAATTAACAGCTCAATCGTACCCTGCTGTTTTCTGGTTTTTAATACCTCAGTAATTTCCTCCACTTTGTTGTCATAATAACTCTACAATCACGTGACCCGTATGTGTTACTCTAGCATTATGGATTCAAAACATCACAAACACGGCACATGCAGTAACAAAGTCACTGACCCGGGTTGCAGACATTCTTGTCAGAATGTGATTAAACGCACATTCCTATTATTAGTGCATTTTCAGCTCGTCTGCTATTCAATAGTCAAAGACAAACTAAATATAATTTTGACGGTTTTCTGTGTTCAAATAGTGAGGATGACACCGCACATAAAGTAAGATATATCGTAAAATTAAATATATATATATATAAGCAAAATATAGCAGGATTTGATTGATAAATGCGCATAGTACCTGACACGTGATACGTGACGTGACGCATGCGCACACACATTATCCCTTTTAAGTACTTGTAACTAGCATTTTCACTAAATTACGTGGCAACGGATTTGGTTCAAATGTACGCATTGATGAATCTAATGAATGCGATGTTTTTTTCCCTTCAAACCCACATGATTTTAATGATGCTTAAAACTATATTTACGGCTGTTGTCGTAAAAACGTGGTTATGACGAATCGTGTACAGGTAAATGTAAACCTAGCAGAACAACTTTTACTTCAGCACTGTCACGCCAGAATTGAATTCATTTAATGGTCACTCAAAATGTCAAAGAGTTGACCCGCTCGGCATGATAAACTGGCTAATTGTTTTGCTAATACCCGTTGCTGCAATTTGAAGGAACATATTCGGCAGATTTTGATATTTTTCATACTGAATTTGAATTTTGAAATTTGAACTAAATAACCCATTTTTCGAATCTTTCGATTGAACGTGTATAACATATGGCCCTGTATCATTACACTGCCAGGAAATACTTTCAGGGACGTACCTGAAATTCAGCGGAGCGATACCTGTTTGTTTGTTTGTTGGTTGGTTGGTTTATCACACAGTTCATCATTCCACCCAAGTGTCAAACAGCAAGAAGAGATATTGTTGTTATACTATCATGAACACTGGCGGATCCAACAATTCGGTGGGGGGGGGGGTGCGTTCCTATTGACGTGGGCTGGGTTTGTCAATTGTTTTTTTTTTTTTTTTTTGCAGACTGGAAGGGGGGCGCCTGGTACGCCTTCCCCTTGATGAAATAAAATTGTACGGTGTAAAACTACTAGTAATTGATTTCAGTAACAGGTGAATGGTCACTTGGTCAGTTTGTGGAACGACTACTTTGTTGCAACAGCGACGCTAGGTGGCACTGTTTGCAGTAATGCGTATCTCGTTTCAAATGAATGCGTCAAGTTCTCACAATGACAGTTCACAATGCTAAAACATCAACATAAGTTGAAGAATTGTGGTCGTCGCGCCACGCATGCGCGAGATATGGATCTCATATGAGCAAAGTTGGCGACTTTGACTGTTGTGCAGACCAACGAGTACAAAGTGAGACGTTAGCAGGCTAATTTTTTAGGTAGTTGCAAGGTACCGAAGGAGTCACTGACGGTAATTAGTGCAAGTCGCGCCCAGCTCAACCTCGTACTTGTGATTTCCACTAGAAGAGCGTATTGGATTATGGGAAAATCAGTCAACACAAACGACCGCACAACGACCACCGCTCTAAATTAGTCGATTTTCACAATATACATATTGTTGTTTGTCACTGCATGTTGAGAACTAAAGTAGGTTATGATTTATCGTAAACAAAAAAAAATGCTTCCAGTTTGCGTCACACAGTATTCAATCTATGAAAAATGTGCAATGGATTGTTATCGTACGTACCAAAATAAAAAAATCAGCGCACGTGCGCATTAGAAAATGTCATTGTTTCATAGAACGAATACTAGTTCACGTGTGTGCCGCGATTGAAGAACGGCCTTTGTAGTAAATCATACTATTGTATTTTTCAGCTTACCAACCAAAAATATTACAAATTACATTTTCACATCCATATTCCATTTTTGATCAAGATCTGTTTTAATCGTTGAAGAATTGTAAATCTATCTACGGATACGCATTTCATTTTTCGTATATATTGTTCTTGTATTTCATGTAGGTATGCTCCCAGTGTCAGCACAGCAGCACGTGTGAAGCAGACTGTGGTGATCCCAGGGGATACATCTGTAAATGCCCGTTGTTTCTGACGGGAATAACATGTGATCGGGGTAGGTAACGCGTACAATACACGTACGTCATTTTGTTTGCTGCGTTTCGGTGTCATGCGAAAATTCTGTCAGAGTACGTCATTAGATCTTCCATCTTTTTCAAACCTCGTTCGTGCGTAATACGTCGTGTTATAATCACTGAACTACTCCAAACATCTTTCCGTAATACCACGACCTGGAAAGATGAATGTTTCGAGTAACACGTGTTTTGTCGCGTGATCACGAAGAGCAGACATCCAACCATATATCACGTATTCGAGTAGTACATTTGTACTCGTACTATGATTTCCCAGTCAAACCGATTTACAGTCTCATCATCCATCGGCAATAACCTAAATAAATGTTTTATGTCTGTTCTGCCGTCTTCGCGAATTGGTAATTAATTGACGATCTGTATAATCTGTCAGGATTTGTGCCTGACAGTTGTGACGTCATCAATGCGATTTGATTGCCCTACTCTCCGAAGATTCATAGCTATCGACAGGGGTGTAATCTTGCTTCAAGCGAAGCGTTAAATCCCAGCAATAAGGAATGTACACATTCAAGCGGACATGAATTAAGTTTTCCAATGTGCACGTCAGTGTCAATTAAATTAAATAGGTTTCTACGCATGATCGTGGCTGTTATGAAAGGGGGAGGGGGTATTGCGGTTTCTCTGAATATATCCGGACTTGTCGTTATGACACTATTACAGAGGCTAAGGTTGGTCGTGGATTAAAATGTGGATAGCCCGGTCAGGAGAATATATGTCTGTGAACGAGCGCTTGGTAGTCGTTTGTATCTTCTAGTTTTTTTCTCAGATTTGTATTTTCAATTATAACAATTCAGTGTCATTAGTGTAGTGTCTATTGGTAACAGCTATCGCCGAAATGTGGACACTGACAGCAAAGCATATACGCTATATGCCGGCGTTGTATACTTGCAAGTGAAAAAAGATGATCTCGGGGTTGCGTCCAGATTTCCAGAGGGCGCCATCTATTGAAATCCACTTTTGTCAAGCAATCTTCAGGCACAAGATTACAACTTACGTTGATAACAACTTACGTAAATACGCTGCCATGTTGATTTTATGTGACATTTCCTCTAATAGTGTTCTTCATAATTTTCCACGGTCCCCACCATAATGTCGATTTCAACAAAATGGCGACTACTCGACCTTTAGTTTTCGCATCTCATTGTATGTGATATAGCTTATGCAGGGTCACTTTGTCCATGCAATTATATGTAATACAATATTTCGGTAAGTTTTATGTGGTTAAATTTAAACAGTAAACAATTCAGAATTACAGCTATTGGCGCTTTAAAAGAAACACTGCCCTGTCTACTTAATAAGTAATCGGAGAACCATAACGGTGATCGTAAAACTACTATCAGAGAACGAGGATGAAAGGTTATGAATTATATGACGTACTGGGATAACGAACTAGCACCGACTCCGCTAGAGTAAACCAAAGACAATATAGAATACTTTTTACACGTCAAAATGTGTCACCATTCGCAAAATAAACCATCATAATTATTTCCACAAGCTTTGCAGTCAGTAGGAGTTAGTATTTACATGCTTCGAAAGTAAGAAGGACATTTTTCTTGAAATATACATGATGTTGGCGGGGATTCTATGGCGACCAGAAGATTAAGAGAAGAAGAGCTTATTTTATCAACATTTTACATATTTACAGAAAACATGATGCATGATCAACGGTTATTTTACAGGAATGTAGTACTTTATTGAACGGATTAATAGGAAATTTCCGGTCATGGTCAAATTGAGAGTAGTCAATAATTGAAAGATTGCAACAATCCTCTAAATCAGCAAGCCTGGTAATAAATCACCATAGGTCCACGCAGCGTTCATAATGAATTGTTGATTAATGCCTGGTGCTCTATAAGCATTATTTTGATTTTATGAGAATCATTTTATTTGTTTTCCATGCTCTCTAGGTGTTTCGAAAACCGCGGGGCGTGTGGAATTGCAAACTAATAAAAAAACAAAACAAGTGAGACACACTTTTTCCCATAAATTACGCCCTCTGGCGTCAATAGTATTTTGTGAGAGATATTATAACATTTTATAGGGCGGTGGTCGTCGCGCCGCGTCCTGTTCGATATGGGACTCGTAGCGACGTATACAACGCGTGTAAAATACATTGTTTATTTACATGAAATTCGAACACGCGCTGCGCGACGACTACCGCCCTTTAAAATGTTATACATGTAATATCTCTCACAAAATACTATTGACGCTAGAGGGCGTTTTTTCTTTTTTTTAAAAAGGCAAGCATTGTTTATTAATTTGCTGGGCCCATGATAATTAATCTTTTTCTTTTGTAGCCTACATCCGGGACTGTCAAGATATATTTGACATCGGAGTTACTCAAAGCGGTGTATTTTACATCCAACCAGACGATGCCACGTCACCTTACCAAATATGGTGCGAAATGGATACCTCTATTGGAGTTGACGGAGGTGGATGGGCGGTGATTCAAAGACGCTTTAATGGGTCCGTCGATTTCTTTCAGTCTTGGTTACTTTATAAAGACGGCTTTGGAAATATCAGTGGTGAATATTGGCTTGGAAATGAGAAAATTCACGCACTTACATCACTCAAGTCGTACAAACTTCGCATTGACATGACGACGTGGGACGACGTTGATTACACAATCACGTACGATCACTTTTCTGTTGGAGATGAAGTGTCTAATTATCGCATTGCCATCGGAGCTAAGGTGTCTGGCAACATCATAGACTCCTTAGGATATCACGATGGAGTGCCGTTTAGTGCCATGGATGTTGATAACGACAACAACATAGGAGTGAACTGCGCCGATTATTGCCGTGGCGGATGGTGGTACACTCAGTCAGGACTGCTGAATTGTTTTCAAAGTAACTTAAACTCAGAATACGATGTCGGTGGACTGCGGTGTGAGGATGAAGAAGGTATTGTCTATTACACGACATCGCCGCCATCGCCGCCAGAATGGATCTGTTTACGAATCGTCACTTTAAAACTGAAACCATAAAATGAATAATAGATATTGAATAGTGATATGCCGCATTCAAGATGGCGGCCCCCATATAGTAAATATCGCATTTATTTTATTATCACGTAAGAGCCAGCTGACTGTGCTCGCAGTTTATCAGACCAACATTACAATATACTTTCACGGTTTTATAATATAACACACGTCTTCACAAATACGACCGACAATTTGCATTACCGAACAATTTGTTGATGAAATATGAATTACAATAATACATATAGGGTAATTGATTTTAATTTCTTTTTAAATAGTAGTATTTAGTGTTACTGAAAACGTCCGTATAAGTGGTTTGGAATGCGAGGTTAATAACTGTATGGATGTATGCATAATAATTGGCTAATTTACATATTAATATGCTGACTACGTAGTTTATATACACGCGGTCACAGGGATAGGGAGACTATGACGCAGTAGATACATTTATTGTTGTATTCGGCTGAATAAGTATTTGCTTCAATTCACACTTCAAGTTTAAATAATTAAATCTTGCATACTAAATATATATCGATCAAATTAGTTTTTTTCTTATTGACACGGGTGCGTAGTGATAACCCAATCGTTGAAATGATTCTAGCATTTATTAAATTTTCAAAGATTGTATTAATATCAGAGTTGGGCATCCAAGGGTAATTTTAGGAATCAATAAATATGAACAAGAAAATGCGCTCGTAGTTTTAAACGAAGTACGTGTATTTTAATACTCTCACCACTGGTGGCGTTCTGTTGCAGCACAGTCCCCTAGTCACTGTTGAGGGACTATGGTTGCAGGGACGGAATCAGTGTGTTAGGCTAGATCGCCCACCTTTACAGGTGACGCCATTGCTGAATTGCATTATGACGTTTTTTAATGGCCCTGAATCCGCCAATGAACCTTGCAGTTTTCAGTCGCCAGAGGGCGTGACTTATAAGAAGGACAGACAATAAGGCCAACTTTTTTAGTATTGGTGTACAATTCTGATTTTTTATAAGTAAACTTAATTATGAGTTGCCGAAATTTTAAAATGTTGTTTTGGTAGCTCCTAGACTGGTAGTGTACTAGTAATTCATAGTGCGTATTTACCTAATTATTCGATTACACATGTAATTCATTCGACTACCCACTGTCTGTCGTCACTTATTATCGAACACAAATCTTGAAGAATATTTGGTCTGCATCTGTTTAACTCCAGATGTATAATAGAATTAGTTGTTCTAGGTTTAACAAATTTTTCTTGTCCTCAGCAGATATTTACACCGTTTTGTAATACATGTACATATCTAGGTAAATAGATATGTTGATATATGTAGCGCCCTCTATCATTCTAACACACCGATGATTTTGTTTTTATGCACTACTTACCCTGTATGTGCAAGTCCTGTAGCGCCAATCGGATTTCTGAATCATTATACTATGGACTTGAAAAATGTATTGGTAGGTGATAATGAATAACTGAAGGTAATGACATTCTTTAATGACAGGTGACCGGGTCACTAAACATGGGGGCAACCATTTTAACTTTAAACAGTTTTACTTTCATTTAAAAGAATCAAAATTGTATTCTAGAGACATGTATTAGATTTAAACCTTTGTTCAATTGGCCATGTCAGCGACGATTCTACAGTAGGCCATTCTCCTTCCCAGAGATCCTTGCGGCCGGAACACTGAAAGTAGAAATAGAACAAGGAGATTGATAGTTGACGGGACTGGTGGATCTCAAACACGTAGCTAGGGAGTCATTCTTATTTTGTTTGATGGCTTAGAAGGTACTACTATTTCAATATGGTGGCTACCTCATTACAGTTGAGTTGTCATTCAGTCCTGCATGTTGAGAGAAGTTGATCGTTTCGAGGTAAGTATTGATGATTGACGATAAGCACTCGCTCATTGCAGCTAACCTGCCTGTATTGTGTATAACGGAAATGGTGGCTTGAATGCGTTGATAAAATGAACTCCAGGAATGGTCTGGCCCCGGGTCTGGCTTGATCGGGGCTTGGTAGCGTGCGTCGCACCGTGTCGGCGCGTCATCTGTTTATCACATTATCTCGTGTCGGTGAGCATTCGTTCTAAACAGTCGTACATTTCCAAACAGCGGAAGATTGACAGTTTAATAAACACCGCCATCCATCATTAAGCAGTGCTCTTGCTTTACACGTGTATGTCAATATTGCACTGGCAATATCCGCATGCTTTCGATGGCCAGTTTCTTGAAAGACTTGCTTACACGTCGTCAGCTGTTGGTGTGAATGGGGTGGGTACGGTGAGAATCCCGGGTGGGAATACAACTCGCCTTACGACAGCTCTTTCCGTTGTTAGCCCCATGCCGTAATTAAGGGAGTTAACATGATGATTACGTTTTTGAATTATTTTTCAACCTGTAGTGAAATGGCAACATGCAAAATTGTTATCATTCTGTTAGTCCATGAGGGGCGTAACCTCCACAACACTTTCACATTGTTTTTGTGCAGAACAAGATTTCACGATTTTAAGATGCTTTGCCTCTAATTTGCATAATTTGATCAACATCATATATAATCTACAATTTTATATCTTATATTTTCACACACACAATCAACATATGATACATTAAAAATGGGCTTAATGTGTAGAGTAGGAAAAAAAATGGCATTGGTCCTGAATTTTTTTAATTTCACAGATTTTAATGTCAAAAATTATAAATTTTTGAAGATCTTTTCAAATTGAAATTTATGATTTAATGAGATACATGTTTTTAATGTTGAATACAAAACCGAAATAATGCAAATTTGTTGAGATGTATGAATTTTAGTAATTTGCTCCTCCCCTGATTCAGTATTTGCTTTTTGGTATTTTTAATACTCTTTCACATAAAATAAAATACTATACCAAATTGAAACCAAAATATAAGCATGTGGTATATCATGTTCAAGAGCTCAATGTGTAGAGTGTGACTGAATTATCAAATCTGACATTGGTCAGATTTTAATAAAACATTTTAATTTTAATTACTTTATATTCACTTGGAATTAATTTTCGCTGAAAGAATGATTAAGTGAAAATAAAATCCAGTGAATATACCTGGTTTTCTATATTTTACATTCAACTCGCCAAAAATCAGTGAAAATTAATTCCATACAAAACACCCAAAAGTCTTTTCAGCGAAAATTAATTCCAGCTAAAATAAAGTATTTTACAGTACATGTATTATGTGAGTGTTAGAAATGGTGAAACCAGGCTTACCACTTAACAAACAAGGATGACGGAATCCAGCACAGATCGATAATAATAGGTTTAAATTAATACAAATCCTAGAAAATTGGAGAAACTGCACACGGCATACCCATGGTGAAAGAGAACACAGTAGTGTCAACAAAATTAGCATACAGGGCACACAAAATGATAATATCACGTGCCTAAGATAAAATAATAATTTAATTAATGAGAATTTGCAACAAGTATTGGTAATTAGACCAAATACTAATTAAAAAGTTTAGTTAGCGACTTGTGTATAAGTATGGGCAAAATATTAACGTACCAAACACGTAATATGTGTGAATGTATGTAATATATTATCCACTAGACTTGTCTAGGTGTGGCAATTTTATAACCTTTTTGATATGCAGTGATGGTATGAAACTTGGGAGTGGAAAACTTTCAGGAAAGTACACGTGTGCTTGTCAGGTCACGCATGGGTTATAGTTGCGTAGAACAAGTTGGATCAAAAGCTGCCGTCTCATTGGTTGGTAACTTACAATTCATGCTACCATTAGCATATTTATCCCCTCACTAAAGCGATGACAAATATAGAGGGCGCTGGCAGAACAGACCAGTCTTGGAAAGTTCATTTTCAGTAATCATATAAAATAAGATTGCCATGACTTGGCAGGACTAATTATCCATCTCAGTGTACACAATAAATTAATAGTATGAAAGTAACATGAGGTTAATACGAGGATACTGCAAAGTATGCAAGAAGACAGTACAGCAGAAGTATTGACCGATGCGCAGCAGAAGTTGATGTGACGTCGTACTGTCCGAGTGCATACTTTGAGGTATAACCTTATTATTATACATCTTTTCCTTCCAAGGATACATCATGGGAATGCTGAAATCCAAAAAGTTTAAAACAGAATCAGGGAACTTTTTTATGTGGAGTCCGGTCAAACCCTGGGGGGCTGCCATGTTTGTTTTTATTATTAAAGGATGCTAACGTGCGTAATCATTCCATATTTGGAATTTGCATTTTCTTATATAGGATGAAAATACGCTGTAAAATATCGCATAGTTACGACACGCTGTAACTTATAGCATCACGGTGACAGATGTATAATGATTAACAATTACATGTACTAGTCAAAACGAAATTGACATACAAGAGGTAGTCAGACAGTGCTGCCTATCAGTGTGTCAGTATCATCTGTTCGTTTGAGTTCCAATATTCCATCTACCATTCACCTAATATCGTGAGTAATATCGTAAAATTGCAATTTGACCATTAATACTTTTATGATGTTCCCTCATGTACAAAGTGTTATTGTATTTATTAGAAGTGCAGAAACCATTAATTGCCTTAATTGTGTACTGGATCATTAAAATATGACTTACTTTAACCTTTTTCAGAAGATTGGGACAAGAATAGCCAAATCTTTTGAGTAAAAACTGAAAAATGCTCAAAATTTCATTTCCAGAAATATTAAGAGAATATATGAAAAAAGTGCTGACAAATTTGGTGAGAAAGTCTGGTGGTGAATAGGTTATCTGTCATTTTATGGGAGGTATTTGGACATGTGTTGTAAATGACAAATCATTCCATGCTGTAAATTAATATATGATGTCTTCACAGCTTAAAAATAACAGACAAGTATTCACTATTTAAATTTACAATATAAACAAAATGAAGCAGAGATTATCTGTATACTGTGACTTATTTTCGATAAACATATTACTGAAACAATTAGCAACACAAATAAATGATTCTATAGTACCTGGAGTATCTTAAAATGTTGGAGACCAAAACAATTCTATTTTCTTTAATAGTATTACCTAAATAGCTATATATTTTGTTGCTATATATTAGTTACTTTATTCTGTAATGTTTCAAATTGGCTGTTTTGTGCATATCACCCTGATAATTTCGTTATTAGTTTTACATATTCTGTTTTCATAACGATATTATATCTTTCTAGGGGCTTTCCTATGCGCTTTCCCCTTCTCAACTTCCCTAGCTTCAAGTTCTCTCAGAATTTTTTATTTTAATTATTATCACAACTATATTTTCATTTCTTTAATTGTCTATGATGAAAACAAACATTAGATTTCGTTATGAACAATTTTGAAAACAAACCGTTTTTAAATTTTCATGATATTGTAATATAACAATATGGAATAAAATAGTCCTTTGATGTATAATTTTATTTCATAATTTCTGTTGAGAGAGTTGAACATTTAATACCCTATTATAGTTAAGATAAGTGTTTAACCTAATTTTCAAATCTGAGGTGGACTATTTAAATGTTTATATTTTTTGAAATTATTAAGAAAATAATGGCAAACCTGAAATACAAAAAAAACAATGGAATAAGAAACTATTGA
The DNA here is from genome assembly GCF_978046115.1 of Saccoglossus kowalevskii. NCBI lineage: Eukaryota > Metazoa > Hemichordata > Enteropneusta > Harrimaniidae > Saccoglossus > Saccoglossus kowalevskii. The sequence continues at coordinate 11,519,963 of NC_140657.1, forward strand.
CCCATGGGGGTCAGTTTGTACCTTGGTATGCATATTTCAATAACCAACCTGTTTTTTTGGAATCGTCTTTGCGTAAAAAAACGCACATTGTGTTCAGTACAGTGTACCGTAAATAAATTGCCCTTTTAAGTAACTAGCATGCTCCATTGCTCTGTTTATGCTATTCCTAATAAGAAATTTGGCTCACTGAATTTCAGTGTGTGGACAACTTTTTTAGATTTTTTTCCTTCTACCAACAAATTACAATATATTCTAACCATGTGGGGGGCAGCATATCTGCAGTCTCCAGACAATTACAGTAAAAGTCCCCATGGCAGCCAGACATGCTTGTTATATATACCGGTAGTTTGGTTTCACAATACCAGACTTAATGAAATAAACACTCCTTGAAAACAAATAATAAGGTATGTGATGCCCAAGGAATGCGTAAAATACTCGGTTTGTGTGATCAACAGCAGAATTGAGACTACTACTACTCCATTCTCCAAGCGAAAAATTATTATTACCGTTGTGTGCTTTTTTGGCATCTCGAATCAGTCTCTGCATGACATTTTACACACAAATACATCATTTTATTCATAGTTTAGTATTTGGACAACACAGATCTGATTGTATAAAACAATACGAAGTAAATGTTCAGCAACTGTCATTAAAATCCATAGAAATATTGCTAAACACAAAGGAGTATCTCTACTCGTGCGTACAATGTCGTAAGGTGCCGTACCTCCTCTTTTTTTTCAATGTGTCAAATGGATTAATATGATTAGAAATGTACAGTGAAATATTAAATGCCATTTTAGCTAATTTTACACAAATCATGAATTAACAGAAACTTAATTAAGATAAAGGGCCAACAATCTTCTTGTGAGAATTTACTTAATTTTAATTTGATATTTTGAATTAGCAAATTTATATAATTACATTTTGTACAATTCATCACCATGCAGTACAATAATCAATTATCTGGATTATTAATTGCATAATATTATGGTTATTGAAAATATGAATTATTAAAAATGACATAAATTATTCAAATTTTTACAGCAAATAACATTTCTGTAAATTTATGAGATGTAAGAGTTTAGCCTTTTCACCACTAGTTCCCTTTTTTCATCACAAATTAACAAAATTGTCCTGTTTATAGTCTGCACTTTCCCTCAGAAGATTGGGATAAAAATAGCCAAATTTGTTCTGTAAAAACTGAAAATTGACTCAAATTTTGTCTGTTGGCTCCAAAATTGAATAGGGTTCATTTCCAGAAATATTGAAGAATGTACATGAAAAAAAGTGCAGAAATATTTGGGCGAGCTGGTGGTGAAAAGGTTAAAATGAGGAAAGCTATGAAACTTGTCTCACAAGAAAAACTCTGTGCAAAGGTACAGGCAATAGTATGAAGTATAATACGAACTGATAGAATGTATGTGAATCAAAACTCAGCAGACTGGAGTACAAATTAAAATACAGACAGATGTGCAAAGTAAAACCAGGGATGGTAAAAAAAAATTAATTAAAATTATGAAATAATAATATCTGACAACATAATGGTGACTGCTCATGCACACCGAGTGGTGTGGGAAAAGTAATAGTGATTGACTAATTATGTTCCAAAATAACACGATATTTAAACTTTCTTTACGTTTTACTCATTAGTCCTTCTATTTAGGTTTGAAAATACAGTGGCTATGGTCATAATTTTTATTAATTTATGATACCCCAAAATACTCAGCAAAGCTGGAAAATTATTCTTTATTTATATATGCTATATACATACTATGAATGAATATACTGTAAAACATGTCTTTTTCGCGAGCATGTCTTTTTAGCGAATTTAGCGAGACAACTAATTTGCTAATTTAAGATGTCGCTAATGACTTAATTTGTCACTTGACAGTTTTTCTTTGTTTTTATGGAGGTGAAAACTGCGCATTTGTTTTGGAACGCGACAGACAAGTATTGTGAAAATAGGAAATCAACAAAGACGAGAGATTCGCTAAATCAACATTTCGCTATTACGTCATTTTACCACAATTCGCTAAAATAGTATGTCGCATTAGTGACAAAGGAAACTAAATAGAATGTGTGAGTTGATCATTAATGGTTTATAATATTTGTTTTAATTGTTTTGCAATATTTATTGTTAATAAATTTAATGCTATAATAAGTATACTTTATTGAATTTTTTGTAAAATAATAATAAAATAATTTTTAAATTGTGCTAGTGCTGACACATAGTGCATTTGCCACAGAAGTCATATTCATGTTTGGGACTACATGACAGGGCTGTGCGGCCATCTTCCAATCAAATGGCAATTTAATCCTGATATCAATTAGGCTCGGTCTAACACAGGCACCTGCGAACCTTAACCAAGGTTCCCTCCAAAGTCGCATTCGTAAGTGAATGAATCTCAGCCAGTGTATTATTGTAAATTCCAAAATGTACAGAATTTTCTCAATATCATGTCTAAAAATCTGATAGGAATAAAAAAACACATCTGTACAAAGGTACAATATATAGGACTTATTGGAATCCATGTAAAACAATGTTAATGCACAAAATATGTATACATACATGAAATGTACATGTATATGGAACCTAGAATTCTGATGTTTAATCTATATTTATAGACAGTTTAACAGTGTATGTGTACTATGGGCAAGGTTTCAGTAGATGTGCTATGTTTTATGTGTACTGTGGGCAAGGTTTCAGTAGTTGTGCTATGTTTGTGTGTACTGTTGGCAAGGTTTCAGTAGTTGTGCTATGTTTTATGTGTACTGTGGGCAAGGTTTCAGTAGTTGTGCTATGTTTTAAGTGTACTATGGGCAAGGTTTCAGTAGATGTGCTATGTTTTATGTGTACTATGGGCAAGGTTTCAGTAGATGTGCTATGTTTTATGTGTACTGTGGGCAAGGTTTCAGTAGTTGTGCTATGTTTGTGTGTACTGTTGGCAAGGTTTCAGTAGTTGTGCTATGTTTTATGTGTACTGTGGGCAAGGTTTCAGTAGTTGTGCTATGTTTTATGTGTACTATGGGCAAGGTTTCAGTAGATGTGCTATGTTTTATGTGTACTGTGGGCAAGGTTTCAGTAGTTGTGCTATGTTTGTGTGTACTGTTGGCAAGGTTTCAGTAGTTGTGCTATGTTTTATGTGTACTGCAGGCAAGGTTTCAGTAGATGTGCTATGTTTTATGTGTACTGTGGGCAAGGTTGCAGTAGTTGTGCTATGTTTTATGTGTACTGTGGGCAAGGTTTCAGTAGATGTGTTATGTTTTATGTGTACTGTGGGCAAGGTTTCAGTAGTTATGCTATGTTTTATATGTGCTGTGGGCAAGGTTTCAGTAGATGTGCTATGTTTTATGTGTACTGTGGGCAAGGTTTCAGTAGTTGTGCTATGTTTGTGTGTACTGTGGGCAAGGTTTCAGTAGTTGTGCTATGTTTTATGTGTACTGTGGGCAAGGTTTCAGTAGATGTGTTATGTTTTATGTGTACTGTGGGCAAGGTTTCAGTAGTTATGCTATGTTTTATATGTGCTGTGGGCAAGGTTTCAGTAGATGTGTTATGTTTTATGTGTACTGTGGGCAAGGTTTCAGTAGTTATGCTATGTTTTATATGTGCTGTGGGCAAGGTTTCAGTAGATGTGCTATGTTTTATGTGTACTGCAGGCAAGGTTTCAGTAGATGTGCTATGTTTCATGTGTACTGTGGGCAAGGTTTCAGTAGTTATGCTATGTTTTATATGTACTGTGGGCAAGGTTTCAGTAGATGTGCTATGTTTTATGTGTACTGTGGGCAAGGTTTCAGTAGTTGTGCTATGTTTATGTGTACTGTGGGCAAGGTTTCAGTAGTTGTGCTATGTTTTATGTGTACTGCAGGCAAGGTTTCAGTAGATGTGCTATGTTTCATGTGTACTGTGGGCAAGGTTTCAGTAGTTATGCTATGTTTTATATGTACTGTAGGCAAGGTTTCAGTAGATGTGCTATGTTTTATGTGTACTGTGGGCAAGGTTTCAGTAGTTGTGCTATGTTTTATGTGTACTGTGGGCAAGGTTTCAGTAGACCACTAATTGAAGCTTCAAAATAACTGAAATAAAAATATGTTTGCACTGAAATGTGAATTTTTAAGCTTTGGTTTTTAGTACATTGAATTTCAGACAAAACTAAATAAATTTACAGTCTTGTGATTTCACCATATGTTTCATTTCAGTCACTCTATATTTACAGTGATGTTACAAAGTTGACGTGAGACATCCTGGAATACATACAATGATTTGACAGAAATGAAGTATGGTATGTGGTGCTTGACGCTTTCAACAATAACACCATCCATAGAACAATCTGAGTTGATATTGTTTTCATGGTTTCACAGGGTGCATTTTAAAATTAAAAATAGCATAAGCATTAATACTGTTCAAATTGGATAATCCCTCTCGTGTGTGCGTTTGTGTACAGAAGTCTTCCATATGGTGTAGTGGCAATCACATAGGGTTATGACTGCGACAGTAGAAGGAATTCCTGCTTATCACATAAATGCAGACTTCTGGACAGAAGTAAGTTGCAAATAAATCCTGCCTGTTGGCCACTCTGGTGTTTATTTATGTACTGTGTTACAAGTACTGTATTGGAGATTTATTTCTACTGGCCTGATCAGATCCAGCCATCTGTTTGCTTCAGGCATCCTGTGTAAATTGACTATATCGAATTTACCAAACACGTAAGTACAGAGGAACATCTATCTTTAAATTCCATATTTGTAGTATTTCATTTACCCACATACTGTTGTTAATTTTAATGGGTGGTTATTTTCACCTTTTCACCATCAGTTCTCTCTTTTCATCACAAATTCACAAAATAGTGCTGTTAATATTTTGCACTTTCCTTCAGACGATTGGGACAAAAATAGCTAAATTTTTTTGAATAAAAACTGAAAATTGACTCCAGAAATATTGAAGAATATATGAAAAAAAGTGCAGACAAATTTGCGCAAGAAAGGATAATCGCATCAAATTCACAAAAAAAACTGATATAATCTTAATTAATAAACAAAAAGCAGATCTTTTGCCTCAGCAATTTTAAATTAACTTAAGATAATTAAATAAGTAGTTGACTAATCAATTTCTGAAATTAAATTTTGCTTTTCATTGTTATTATTACTAGGGGAGTCGAGCCATTTTCCAAGGAAGATGTGATCACTTAAAAAAATAAACAAAAAAAAAGTTCATATGTACACACTTAGCATCCATGGTATTACCCAATAAGTAGATTACATCCCATCTTTCCCTCAACTTTCCCCCTACAACTAGTGGACTGTTCCAATTAAATTTTCATGCACAGGTTTTTATTGTGGAGACATTTATCTAATTTTTAATTATATGTTATTTCAGAAGGAGGAATGCCGTAATTTGAATTCATCTATCGTTTATAGATCTTGTGGTTTATAGAGCAGACCAAGGGATCAGACACCCACTGAAATATGTTTGTTTTCCCTTTGTGTTGTGGAATAAACTGGTCAAAATTTCTGTGAACCATGCAGGCATACCATATGGAATTATTTCAGTGAAGATTAAAGTTTTTTTATATTGTTCGAAAAATATTGTTGGAAGAAACGAGCCATGCGTTTTCAAATTACAAAGTTTTTTAGGCAGCGACTGTTGATTGTCTTTCTGGCATGTTTGTTTGCTGTTATTTGGATGTTTCTCACCTCCAATGTACTATGGGATGGGATGGCTGATGTTCCAGCTCCAAGGATGTCTGATTTACACGCTCCGTTTCCACCGTCACATCAACGAGTCATCATTCCAAACTACCAGAATCGTTTCCAGGAAGAAAATGAAGATGTGGACAAGTTTATTCCGGGTTTGGATGTGGGACAGGATTTTGATGGTTTTGAACCTAAGTATAATGATCAAGATGTGAACGTCGGTCAGGATTTAGACGTCCATGGAGACTTTGATAACCTTCATGATATATGGACGTTGGCCGCTGATTGGGTCAAATCTCGTGAGATCATTCCAGCGATAGCACCTGATCTTGGAACGGTTTTATACGCAATGGCGAACTCTAAGATAACGAAGGCCGATGTTGGTTATAAAGGTACGCAGCTGAAATTGCTGCTTAGTCTTGAGAATGACCAAATTGTCGTCTTCAAACCAATGAGGTAGGTTTATTACCAGTTTTAGAGTTTTAGGAAAGAATCATTGCTAAAATGGGTGAACATTGGGGAAAAGTCATGGCTAAAAGGGGTAGTCATTGGTAACTAGAAAAACTATGAAAAGTGTTATGTTTATTATTCAGAAAGTAGAGATCCTAGCATAAAAATACTGTAAAATACTTTATTTTAGCTGAAATTAATTTTGGCTAAAAATTGTGTGTTTTGTATGGAATTTATTTTCACTTATTTTTGACAAGTTGAATGTAAAGTATAGGAAAAAAGGTATACATGTATTCACTGGATTTTATTTTCACTGAATCATCCCATCAAAAATAATTCCAGGCAAAATTGAAGTATTTTACAGTAGTTCTTTTCTTAGGGTTAATTGCAAACACCGACTAACAGATGTGAGAGCTGCAGAGATGAAAGTAATAATCGACAAAACTTGCGAATTTGTAGTTTTTCAAGTTCTTGTCGTTATTAAAGCCAATTGCTATCAATATTCTTTCTTGGTTTGATATTGTTTAAACTAGAGAAATATCAGTAGAGTCCCATTCATGGGACATAACTGAATACAATGTTATCAAATACAATTGAACTGATTATAAAACAAAAGGGGTATAATGCAATAATCAGTATGCTACCATTATAAGGGACGACGTCAAAAGATCGATGTCGGATAAAAAACTTATTTCCTTTAGTTTGGGGGTGGGGGGTTTTGACCTCAAAAAGTTTCCATCCTACAAAAACGATTTTATTTTTTAATGAAGTCAAAAAAATCTTGGAGTATTTGTAGTTCGTTTTTTTTCTATCCAATCATGGACAGAAATAACCGAAAAGGGAAAAAAACAGAAAAATTGTTTGGTTCAAGTGTAAATCTGTGCGTCAAATTAGGTGCATTTGTAAAATCTTTTTACACCCACCCGACAACCAACGTCTATGCAATACTACTGTCCGATTATCAATTTGTATTTAATGGTGAATGTAGTCTGACGCCATGACCAATATTTATCAATTAAGTTTCAGTGGGGGGTAGGGGGGTTTGGAAAAAAAACTAAAGGAATTAAGTTTTTCATCCGACAACGATCTTTTGACGTCGTCCCTAACCACTGTGGTTACCCGGAAATTGAACTTAAAAACAAACTTTTTGATAGGCATACAATGTAGGAACAGTCTCCTTGTCCTGCAGAAAAGTCTGACACTGTAACAATGCAAATGACAAATTATGTTTAAGAATAAAATGTTTTATACTATTGAAAAAAAATAACAAACTCTGGTCATGTGACATGATGATGTACTGAAGGGGAACTAACCCCCCCCCCCCCCCCCCCCCGACTTGTGTCAATCAATCCTGCAACCAACCTCTCTACTGTAGGTGAACCCCAACAGTAATTTGAGGAGAAGGTAGCGATTCAAAGTGTGATGAATGGAGGTTCTGCTGTTGAGTGCTGGATGTCACCTTTGGACCAATAGTTGGTGATGACATAAGTGATTAGTTGTAAGGAGTTCTGGCTGGCTTGTGTGAAGCCTGTGAACCGTGCAGGCCCACACAGAGTCCATGAGGGAATCGACACGTTACAGATACACCCACGTGGCTGGCCGATACTAGTATAGAATCCAGACAGGTTGAGGGTCTCTATCGGAGTTTGTTCAACTGCAGAGCATGCACAGACTGCCAGTGCATTGATTGATTTATTACAAGAACCAAACCAACTAATCAGGGAAGGAAAAAAATGATTCGCAAGCCAATAGTGGATTGATGGAATCCCAATTAAATTTGTTTGATCTGCTCCTCGCTGAAAACAAATAAAATGACAACTGGAGCATGAAAACATCGACATAAATGTAAATTTTTGCCGGGTAGGCATGATAAGCACAAAAAAGGATACAAAGTAACGTAAGTGCAGGAATCATGTCCTAAAGCGTCATTCAATAACGGAGATATTTTGACAGATTACCAGCTGCATACAAGATTTGTAAACCATCCTGGGTGCTCAAATGAAAGCAATACATATTTTAAACTTGTTGGTCGAAATATTTGTCACCATGCTGTATGTAAAATAGAAGAGTATCGATTAAACAGCTCAGCCAAGATGTTCTATTTAATATGTAGATAGAATACCAATGCAAATAGTTCTGTAATGTATTCTGGGTAGCCCCTCCCCTCGAAAAATTTATATTCTTGTACATGTAGTCATGCTTTTGTGAACCAAAACCTGTTTGCTTAGTTCAGACAATATTAAACAATTATTGGTAATAATTGGCTAGCAATGACTTATTAAAATGAGTGTTGGTATATATATATGGTCTTTAAATATTAGGGAAGAGTCATTGATGACATGGGTGGGGGAAATACCGAAGGTGTGAATTTCAGGGATGAGTCATTCGAAAGAATGATGTGGGCATGTAGGTTGTATCGTAGTATTGAATCTGAACTTTAAAGACACGTTTTTTTTTTTTATACATAGGTACTCAAGAGATCATGTGATCAATGGTAATCCATACGCTGGTTACGACAGACACAATTCTGAAATTGCCGGATTTCATTTAGACAGGTAAGAAGTGTTTCTTTGTTTTCTGAAAAAAAAAACGTTATTCTGTTATAGTAAACTTCCAGAAATAATTTTGAAAAAAAAATTAGGTAAAAACTGTGCCTAAAATTTAATTGAGAAGATTTGTATGAAAATCGCAATTCCAGATTTATCTGAAAGTCAACTGAAACATGAGTGATGGTGTAGTGGTTAGCACATTCACCTTGCTTTAAGAAGGTTGTTGGTTTGATTCCCTAAGCAGACTGTTTACTCAGTCCGCCCTGTCTTCAAAACAGGTTTCTATTACTAAAATTATAAGGAGAGACAGCAGAGATTTCAATGTCTAGAAATAGAAAAATATTAAAATAAATATAAAACTTTATAGAAATCATATTTCAAGTATATTTTTGTAGACTGAAACTGAATAGATTTTACTCCTCTGGGAAAGGGGCTCTTACAATGTATCGTTTAGTCACTTGATGCACCTTATTGTCCTACTAATAATCAATGAATGTAAATTTATTGTCAGTTGAAAATGTCATAATCTGGAAATCGCGCAAATTGAGAGATTTCCCAAGCATGCAGTATTTAAACTATCCAATGAGTGAAAAGCATTATTTAACTTCCCATGATTCAAATTTGACTGTTGAAGGGACCATACACGTAGTATGTGACATTTGGATAAATTTACTTAAATAATAATTAATTAGCCATTGTTGCTAGGCAGTATACCGGGTATGATCAATTATATGCTATATGCCATTGATAATGCTGTATACTTTCCAGCATTTAACACAAAGAGACGCTTATAGTCGCATACAAACCTAATCAGACTATCGATGTTTGTGCTCTGGGAATACAAGTCTGGATGTTATTGACCTTTAAATCTCTTTGTCGATAAAATTATGTCGCTCCTTACTTTCTGTACATTCTCAGTACAGTTTTGTTTTTATCAGACCACCAACACCACACTGCTTTGATGTTGAACAGTATTCTAACCAGAAGCGAGCCCGAGAAGTGTTGATAGAACAAATATCATTTGAGCTGATATGTTGAGTTTTGCTAGTTGATTTAATATAAAGACTGTTTTCAGTGAAAGTGACCAGTCAGTGTGGGTCAATAAACTAGACTAAATAGTTATCAATGAAAGAAAAACTCGTCGTCATAGGTTGGCTTTTTAACTGACCCCTGTTATTCTTTTAGTGACTTTAATTCATTCATGTGTACACATCCTCGTCTCATTCCACAGTCCACAACATTACCCATAATCCCTTGGGGTTTGTAGTATTGTATATTTTTAGTTTGTAAAACTCTGGCAAATGTATGTGGAGATGTCTTGAGAGTAAATTCTCATACATTAATTCCGAAAAAAAAAAAAAAATTCTTATTTAAATTTCTGTTCCTGAAATACCGATAGCTGTATAGATTGATGTTTGAGAAGTGGCTGTTTCAGTCAACAAAATGCTTTGTTTACAGCTGAACTAAAACAATTTCTGGATAATCATAAATTTTTTAAGAGAACACCCTGCACCTGGTTTTGTCTTAAAACAAAGAAAAATTGTTAGCTGCCAATTGCCATTCCCTGAAACAAATGTTTGCAGGTACAATAAATATATTAGCTTTCCTTCAATAACATTTGAAAAGAACACATATACATGTAATGGTTCTGGGAGAACAATATTTACAAATGAAATGGTTGTCTTCATTTTAAGCAGCTTTATTTTGCGATGTTTCAAAATACGCAATTGAAGAGTGTAATAGGATAAGACTGGTATACCAAACCATTGAAATATGTGTAGCTAATACCTTAACTTGAAAACTTTAACATTTTTTTTGCTTGGAATTAATATTCCTTCAGCAAAATATAAAGTATTTTACAGTAAATGCCTCATAAAATTTTACACTGCAGTCAGCAAACCCATGTTTATACTAATTTTCGTCTTATTCAAATCCAACCACTATTGAGATCAATCAAGCTTAAAATGACTTGTGATTGGTCGACACTTTCTCACCTCATAATGATTTACTGTTTAATCTGCTGTCATTTGAGTTTTATTTTTAAATTAATGTTCGTAGGTAGTTTTTAATGTACATGACTTTGTTGACTCCAATGTGCTATATTGCACCTATGAATTCACTTTATATATAAAAATAAATAAAATAAAAAATATTTTCAGAAAATATACATTTATTGCAGACTTCACATAGATTATTAAGTGACTGAAAATAAAGTAGTACTGTAAAATGACTAATTTTCACTGGTTTAGGATTTCAGACAAAATCGCTGGGTTTTTAAATTCACGGTTTTATCATATAGATAATGTGTCCTATGCTAAATTTTAGATATTCGCTGGGTTTTTAATTTAGCGCATTTTCCAGTCAGCGAAATAAGCAAAATAAAAACCCAGTAAATAATTAACTTTTTTACAGTATGTCATTTGCTGCCAGTATCACTGTATAAATAACGTTTTCTGATACTGAAGTGGGTTCTAACCAACCATCTGGTTTTGTTTATTTTTATCATATAATATTTCCTCTTGTTTGAAGAAGCTGTTATTCTGACCATTTCTCTGGCACGCTTCATTTCAAAAATATACAGGTCAATAAATTGTATGATCTCAGTTGTGTTTATGCAAACCTTCATATTAGTGCTACATGTATAGCTTCAGTATAGCTAATCGGCCTTTCAACCATTTTTCACAAAATCAAACATTTATTTAATGTCTGCTGTGATAGATCTCCATCTAGTGATTTGTAGTGCCCTCCCATGTGTAATGCCCTCTGGCAATTTGTACCGCCCTCTGGCAATTTGTACCGCCCTCTAGGAATTGTGTAGCACCCTCTAGCAATTTGTACCGCCCTCTAGGAATTGTGTACTGCCCTCTAGCAACTTGTATCGCCCTCTAGATATTGTGTAGTGCCCTCTAGAATCTGTGTAGCGTCCTCTAGGAATTGTGAAGCGCCCTCTGGGAATTGTGTTGCGCCCTCTGGGAATTGTGTAGCGCCCTCTTGGAATTGTGAAGCGCCCTCTAGCAATTTGTACTGCCCTCTAGGAATTGTGTACTGCCCTCTAGCAATTTGTGCCACCCTCTAGGAATTGTGTAGCACCCTCTAGCAATTTGTACCGCCCTCTAGGAATTGTGTACTGCCCTCTAGCAATTTGTACCGCCCTCTAGGAATTGTGTAGCACCCTCTAGCAATTTGTACCGCCCTCTAGGAATTGTGTACTGCCCTCTAGCAACTTGTATCGCCCTCTAGATATTGTGTAGTGCCCTCTAGAATCTGTGTAGCGTCCTCTAGGAATTGTGAAGCGCCCTCTGGGAATTGTGTAGCGCCCTCTAGGAATTGTGTAGCGCCCTCTAGCAATTGTGTAGCGCCCTCTGGGAATTGTGTAGCACCCTCTGGGAATTGTGTAGCACATCAAGAATATGCACAAATTTCTCTAGGGTTACTGTGTGGAAACATGAACATTCATTCGCATACAAAATCCAACATATGGTAATTGTAAATAACCAGAAACTGAGTTGACAAACATGCACGTATGTTCACCAAAGCAAATAGGTTTGAAGTCGTGTAGAAAACGTATTTAGATAGTAGCGCCATGTACCAGCGGCTTTCCTATCTATACAATTATTCTGTTTCACACACAATAAAGTTGACAGAGCAGAGCTTATTGATTGCCTGTCGTTGATAACATATGCCTTAGTCGTACATATGGTTGTGTTTATTTCATGTTCGTATATTTCTAATTTTGGTGAAAGTTTTCCCTAACAGGTCGTGAGCTGTTATTGTTCACGAAATTTTAACTTATAAGTCTGGTGTTTACAGCATTGTTTGACGTGGCAGTTTTATGCTAGGTTGCTCTCACATGTTTGTGTGTGTGTGTGTGTGTTTGCACATACACATGTGTTGCTACCTTCCTGGTGACAAGTTAAAAAAATAAATAAGCATGGCAGATTCATGTGTGTGGGGTTTTTTTTTGAGGATCATTTATTCTGTTGGGGTGATGACCTTTTTACTCTAGTATGTAACTGGAAATATTTTTAGATGTGCATCAATTGAAATCTGCTGAGCTTTTTTTTATTTTTTTTTATTATAAACAAAGCTTCTTAAATTTAAATGCACACGCCAAAACGTTATGGCCTTATAAATTTGGTAATGTATAATGATGTATCGGTATTGTTATTTTGAATATAAAATTACAAATTACAAAATATTCTGTGCATTTGTAATTAGTTTCTTAAATTTTTCCTTTTTCTTAGACGAATTTTGATAATAAAGAATAAGAATAACATTTTTCACTTATTTCGCCATTGTTCTGTTGGCGAAATAATGTAACCTACAAATTTTTGCTAGTCAAATATTTTAATAAAAAAAAATTGCCTTGAGTTGAAGCAAATATACAAGGTAAAGTTTGATATGTTGGAAAATTCTGGTCAACAAACAAGCTGCTCTCTGATTGGTCCAAATGTTAGGTGTCAGAGTTTGGTAGCAATCAGACACAATCTTGTTCGTAGCTTCCGGTTTTGAAAAACAACTTGACCAGAAACATGTTTTTTTTTTTCCTTGTGAGACATAACTTACATGTATGACTATAAACATACATATAAAATTGTTGATAAAATTATTGTGTTGAGAAAATTCATTGTTATGTCTAACCTATTCACAACCTTCAACTGTATAACCTTCCATGCATTAAAGTTGTTCTGTTTTTCAGCCAAACATAATTGACTAAACTTTGTAGGAAAAAGTATCAAATTTTGTCTGTTTAGCCATTACAGTATTATCCAAAGTGTTAATGGCAGGAAGCTGATAAATCCAACCCAAGCTATACATTTTCATCTTGTTAAATAAACTTTTTCATTACAAATTTACAAAATAGTCCAGTTTATAGTCTGCACAGAACATTGGGACAAAAATAGCCACATTTTTTGGGTAAAAACTGAAAATTGACACAAATTTTGTCTGTTGGCTCCCAAATTGGGGTTCTTTTTCAGAAATATTAAAGAATAAACAAATAAAGTGCAGAAAAATTTGGGCGTGAAAATCTGGTGGTTAAAAGGTTAAGGCTCCCTAGCTTGTCTCTCGTGTGACATGACTTTCCAAAGTGTCATGTTACCTGCGTTATGAAATCTACAATCTTGAAACAAATATTGATTATGAAAAAAGGTCATGTATCCAGCAAGCTTCAGGCAATATCCTTAATGTTTTAAAGTTTGCATTAAATACAGGATAGTCCGTATATTATTTCTAAATGCTAAGTCAATTTCATAAAATATGACCTTAAGACTAGGTGTTCTCTCAACTCAAGTAAGCCCTGGTCCAGTAAATTAAACCAGTACATTTATAGAAAATTTCTTTGGATATCAATGCCCATAGTTACATGGACCTGACTGAGTAGAAGCTAAACAATTACTAGTACCGATATATAGATATAGTTTTTAAAAAACGCATAGTAAATGGTTTTCTTAGTGCTTTAAATGATCCACAATGCAAGATCATTGGAAAGCCTAGGCCAACTATCCTTCAAAATTATCTTTTAAAATGTTACTGAATTTCTGCGATTTCATGGTTTTATGGCATTTTAAAAACTTGGCGATACTCAGTGTTGTAGGACGCTAGAGAAATTATGACTGCTACTACAAAATCATGAAAATCTAAATATATCTTTGTGTTAATAAAGAACAATTTTATGAATAAATGTGTTTTAAAATTAAATTGAAATGCAATGCCCAAGTATATTACTAATGGGGGTGTAACCCCTACATTCAAATTTGTACATGTAACCATCAGAACATGGTTCACTTGATGGTCAAGAGGTCAAGGGTGAAAACAAATTTATTATTATTGGATTTGAGTCTGGTTTATACAAATCGCTCTCTGATTAAAAACTGTTTATTTCATATGAAATGGTAAACAAAACCTCAAAAATTAAATGCAGATAAAAAAAAAGAGAATTAAAAAATTATAATTACCTCCCCCACTTCTCTAAACTACATCATGCTTCAATGAGATTGATAGAAAATTCTGGCACTTGTACATTTCAACTTGTACATACTGCCTATTGTTTGAAGCATACAGAAGGTGCTTATCGAAAATCAGTGATTTTCTGTTCAATGTGAGGTCTGGTCTTTTTGTATGAAAGATGCAAACCAAACAACTGTTGCAAAAATAAAATGATTTGATTTTAAACTTGAATTTATTTTCACTGTCAAAATGCTGATCGTTAAAAGGGGAATATTGTATTACTTTATCAAAACTGATCATCATCAAATGAGTATGGCACATAATTACGGTAATATTTTTGTGGTTGTTGAATCTCACGGAATGTTTTGACGCCATTATGATCTTTGTTTGTTCTGTTTTTACATTTAATTTAAACCCTGGATCTCACAGTGAATGGAAAATGGTCTCTTCTCTTCTCTGATAACATTTATTTAGTATTTTGGGGTAAAAATTCCTGTGTACTTATCAGGAAAATACACATAATAAAATTACAACTACCTTATATTATGTGAAATTTTTCTGACATGAGCTTAATTATTTATAATTATTAGCTATGTTCACTTGACTAAAATAAAATTAGAATATAACACTTTACTTCAAAAGAGAAAAAACTGAGTGGCAAACCTTGAAAAATTGCAAGATAAATACTGCTTTAAGTAAAAGTGAATACCTGGGGTAATGTATAAAGCTTTTATTGTTTCTCTGTAAATGTACTTGTTATTAATACTGCTAAGTGTTCCTAAGGGCATCTTTTGCAGACGGGTTGGGAATAACTAATAGAGTTTTTGTAACATTTCACCTCACGGTGTTGGTTTTAATCAGACTTCAGGGCAAATTGTTGTCGATTTCCCAGCGTGTTCATTATGTAATGCGATGAGTGTAATAAATCCTAGCAGAGGAAGTCGCTGACATTTTTACCTTAATTGGCATAGAATACTTCAGATGTAAAATAAGTCGTTTCTAGTGGTAATTTTGTTTTACTGTGAAAGAAAAAGCTCACTGTTTTCCAAAAGAAATAGCAATAAAATTTCAATCTTGCTGCTTTGTTTCGGAAAACTGTGAGTTTATATTACACTACCGCTTGTTGGGTTGCTTTTTTCATTCACAGTAAATCTGACAATTGCAAAAATATAAAGAAATATATTAATATGTAAGATATAATAAAATATTCTATTTGAATTATAATCTTATTCTATAATTTATTTCATTTGCAGCATGACGCAATGGGAATAATTTCTGTTGGCGTTATGTCTTTTCCATCTTTTCAAACTTTACTTGATATTCCATATTTGAGTTTAAGTTTTTTACCACCAGACTCTCTCCGATATTTGTCTGCACTTTTTTTTTTTAAATTTTTCAATATTTCTGGAAATGAATGCTTATTTTCGAACCAACAAACAAAATTTGAGTCAATTTTTAGTTTTTATCCAAAAAAATTGGCTATTAATGTTTTCAGTAGGAAATGGCAGACTAAAATGGGATTATTCTGCGAATATGTGATGAAGAGAGGCAACTGGTGGTGAAAAGGTTAATAGTGTCATAGCTGAGTAGTTGTGAGAAAGCGGGGAGTGATGATCAGAATTATCTTTCATTTGTTACATACATCAACCTGATCTTGGGTTGAAAAAGCTAAATGAAAAAGATATACCCATCATCCAATCAAAACGACGCTGCGCTATGGATTGACAAAATATCAGGTTTTTACGTGGTCAGATAACCTGAAAAATGATCTGAATATTGATTACTTAGGAAATCATACATGTATTATCGTCGTGACGATATTTTCATTACCAATTACTTGTGTGATTTGTTTATTCAAATAAAATTGATATTGAAAAAATGGATTTTTCTAGCAGTTGTTGTTCCAGATCAAAAAAATAAATCACCGGAAAACATAAACAATGCAGTTTTTTTTTTCTTTTATCTTCTCGGATGTAGACATCCTATGGGTTACAGTTACTTAATTTCCCGACTTTTAATGGCCATTTAAAAATCAGGCACATCGCAATAACACTTCTGCAGTTTTAAATTTGGAATTCAAGATTGCTGTACAAAATGCATAAGGCAATACTTTTTAGGAGCATTCAAAAGAAACTGTCCTTATTTTTATTCTTCACAATCCTGTAAAATACTTTATTTTCGTTATTTTTGCTGAAGAAATGATTCAGTGGAATAAAAATCCAGTGACTACCGGTATACCTTTTTTTTCTATATTTTAACTCAAAAATCAGTGAAAATAAATTCCATACAAAGCACCCAAAAAGTCTTTCCAGCGAAAATTAATTCCAGCTAAAATAAATTATTTTACAGTAGAGGTAAATGCAGGCATTGAAATAACTGTCGTCATGTCTCCTGACATTTTTGTTTTTGACGCTAATTCTGGATGATTGGAAGACAATGCAGACTGTACTCTGATTTACGCTGCTATGAAAAGTCAGCTCTGAGAATTAACCCAGAACTCCCTGATGTGAGGTGAAAAATCACTCCTGACCAGTAAACACCTTTGAAACCTAGCTGGAGGTGAAAATTATTCATCTTGTTTTAATTTTAATTATTCAACTTTAATTATTCAACTTTAATTATTCAACTAATATCTAATTTATCGTCTATATGTATTATGTATTAGAATAACCAGAGAGCTTGGAGGCAAAATAAACAATTTCCATAGTGATGCTTATTAAACAGTATCGATATTCATTTAAATTTCCAAATAATTTTTGACAATCATTATAAGTAAAATTATTTTCAAATATGTTTTTTTTTTCACCATATGAGAAAATTGTTGAAATATACATTAGAAACCGATGGTGAATGTCATCCAAATCATCATTTTTTTTTATACACGTTTTGTTTTGTTTGTGCAAAAACTAGTTTTTATTTAGTAAAATGTTGTTTTTTTTTATCTGAATTTTGTGAACAACAGTATAAAATAAAAACCATAATGTAAAAACCAAGGACATGTAGTAGTATAGTAATAGATTGCTTGAAGAATTTATATGTGTACATTGTATATATTATAATTGTAATGTACCAGTCTATATTTGGAAATTGGCGTAGTTATGGCTTGATAATATATAGCACATTATCAAGTCTAATTGTGTCAATCCCGTTTACCGACCAGTGATTCTGAGTTTACATTAGCATTACTGTACCATGATGGATCTAACATTTTAATAAAACCTTGGTGACAATGGTATTTATGCGAGAATTATTAATTAATATCATCATTATAAATTAAAGTCAATGAATTCTTTATTAATGGCTTGGTGCCTATATATTAGTCTCTGAATACGAAAAAAAGATTGAGTTATATCCGTGTGTATCATTTAAGGCATACTGAAAATAACTTACAGCTGGCGCAAATGAGATTCATACAAATAACTTGCAACTTCCCTTACCAATGTGCCAATAACCCTATCAACTTCCCTTACCAATGTTCCAATAACCCTATCAACTTCCCTTACCAATGTGCCAATAACCCTATCAACTTCCCTTACCAATGTGCCAATAACCCTATCAACTTCCCTTACCAATGTTCCAATAACCCTATCAACTTCCCTTACCAATGTTCCAATAACCCTATCAACTTCCCTTACCAATGTGCCAATAACCCTATCAACTTCCCTTACCAATGTGCCAATAACCCTATCAACTTCCCTTACCAATGTGCCAATAACCCTATCAACTTCCCTTACCAATGTTCCAATAACCCTATCAACTTCCCTTACCAATGTGCCAATAACCCTATCAACTTCCCTTACCAATGTGCCAATAACCCTATCAACTTCCCTTACCAATGTGCCAATAACCCTATCAACTTCCCTTACCAATGTGCCATTAACCCTATCAACTTCCCTTACCAATGTGACATTAACCCTACCAACTTCCCTTACCAATGTGCCAATAACCCTATCAACTTCCCTTACCAATGTGCCAATAACCCTATCAACTTCCCTTACCAATGCGCCAATAACCCTATCAACTTCCCTTACCAATGCGCCAATAACCCTATCAACTTCCCTTACCAATGCGCCAATAACCCTATCAACTTCCCTTACCAATGCGCCAATAACCCTATCAACTTCCCTTACCAATGCGCCAATAACCCTATCAACTTCCCTCACCAATGCGCCAATAACCCTATCAACTTCCCTTGCCAATGCGCCAATAACCCTATCAACTTCCCTTACCAATGTGCCAATAACCCTATCAACTTTCCTTACCAATGTGCCAATAACCCTATCAACTTCCCTTACCAATGTGCCAATAACCCTATCAACTTCCCTTACCAATGTGCCAATAACCCTATCAACTTCCCTTACCAATGTGCCAATAACCCTATCAACTTCCCTTACCAATGTGCCAATAACCCTATCAACTTCCCTTACCAATGTGCCAATAACCCTATCAACTTCCCCAAACGATTCAAGTGATTGCAAATAAGATTCATACGTATGATTTACAACTTCCTTTGTACACAATGTTAAATATGAAAACAGACAACAACTTGGTGAAAGTACTACTTAGAGGAAAATTAATTAGTTTGATGTTAAATTAGTCAAATGTAGCAAATCACTTCATAACAATAGATTATTTGATAGTGCCAATAAAAAAAATCCCTCGCTATATTGCAATGTTCATAATGACTTACCTAGGGAGTTTTCTAACTCCTATGAATCTTGTTTGTGATCATTGTAACTAGGGTGGCAGCCTTGAAACAAGGATTTATAATTGGGTCCAGAGTCATATTTCAGAACCTTCTGGACCGAATCCTTTCATTCTTTGCATGTGCTTAGTACTTTATCAATTTACACCCATATTATGTTATTAGTCCCTGTTCGAACAAAGTTCAAAACAGGGACTTATAATTCGGTCTTGGTCTGTCCATCCACAGTCGTATTTCAGAACCCTGTGGACCAAATCTGTTTATATTTTGCATGTGTCTAGTACTTTATCTGGGACATATGCACATGTACTAATTTACTATTTCAATCCAAGATGGCTTTTTATTGATTCAGTCCAAGATGGCTGACTGGCACCATTTTGTTTTTTGAAATTGTGGTATCGTTTGCATGCTTTGTCAGTTTTTGTTCAAATTTGGTACATACATCACACATGTTAGGATACATGTCTATTACTATTTGTTTCGCGATTGAATCAAAGAAGCCATCTTGTTTTTTGGAAATGTTATATCATGGACATGGTTTGTCATTTTCACTCAACTTTGTTATATATATTGTACATTTTAAATTACATCTCTATGACAATTTGTTTTACAATCGGATCAAAGATTTCCATGACAATTACAGCGTAGTTTCACAATTGAATCAAAGATGGTTGACTGCCTGCAATCTTGCTTTTTGACCATACTACTATATCTCTGTACATGAGCCCAGACAAGGGGAATTCAGTTTGAATACAACAAACTCATGAACAGCATATCCTGTTTAATTTCTGACCATATATTTCGATTTTGGAAGAGTCATTTAATACATCTAGTTTATGTTGATATTAGACCAGCCAATTATTCACTCTCAATTACTAACTATGCTTTTGGTCCATATCACTTCATTTTTGGCAAGAATAACATTTCCCCCAAATTCCAACAGGGACTATGTCATTAACAATGACTTGTCACGTTTAATTTTTAGGATTCTTGGTTTCCGAAGAGCACCATTAGTGGTTGGTCGACATGTGGACTTGAAAAAAGAAATTATTCCAGTTGCTTCAGATCGATTGTTACAAACATTTTTCAAAGGTGTAGGTAAGGTGGTTAACTAGTATTAAGAATGTTTTTGGTACTGTAGCGCCCTCTATTGGTAGTTTACGACCTCTAGTGTTCATGATGAGATTAAATTTCCTGTGAACCACCTCGATTTTTTTATGAATTTCACAAGTCAAGGTGAAAACTGACATTTTGTATCAAATGGAAATTTGACTAAGGCTCTCCAGACTAATCGGTTGCAGTAAAAAACCTGAAATTCAGTAACAGTGATAGCCATCTAATTGGTAACATGCATCATTTTTAGCAGAGACAAGTTTCAGTATTTGATTGTTAAATAAAAAACAAAATTTTTTGCAGTGAATTAGAAATCCCAGTGTAGCAAGAGAGGGAAAAGCAAAAACATTTCTCTCCAGACATTGATAAAGCCAAAAAATAAAATACAAAGATTTTGCTTCTTGTCCTAGGGGAAATTGAAAAAAAATATATGGTTAATTTTTTTTGTATTAAGATTATTCTGTACCCGACAACAATGTACAATATTAAAAAAAATTATTAAATATTGCTTTCAAATAGAGGTATTAAAGGTTGATTTAGATCAACAAAACAAAAAAAACTAAAAAAACAAAATTTCTCCATTCTACCATGTGTGGTGCACTCAACCAAATTGATAGAAAAAATGTTTGAGGCACTCACCTGTGATAATAAAAAGCGAAACCTTTTTTTTTTGGTCTGGGCTATTTATGGTTAATTGCTATTTAAAGGTTTTAAAAATTCTGTTTCTTTTCAAGGCAATTAACAGTCGCATATGGCGATGAAAATCAAAAATTACCAGTTCACAAAAACTTGCTACTTTTTTTTGAGAGTTATGCTTAGATACCTCACTATTACAAACACAACATAGAATGATTCAATTCAGGTTTTTTTTTTTTGCTGGTAGGAAATAGTACATGTTTTTATGGTAGTTGTCATTACTGTAATAAAGAAGAGCCGGCATGTGACGATGGAGTCTTTCTAGAAGGCTCAATAACGTTATGGCTACCAAGTTCATGGCCGCTACAAAAACATCGGCATCCATGGGGTAGGACTTATAAAGCAGGCAAGAAAGCTAAGTGAGTATAGATTCCCATATGCAAATGAAGGATTCAGACTGTTTATCTGCAAACCTAAGAATTGATGGCACAAGTGTTAAAATATTAAAATGTTGAACCAAAATTTAATATGAAAGTTTGTGTTGTTTAAAGGGTAGAGGCAGATTTGAATTATCTACATTCGGTTAATATAGTGACTGCACGTTGTTATCCAATATGACAGGATGCCATGACATCATCCTGACATCATCCTGATGTCGCCCTGTATCTTTTATCTGTATATTCCAAAATACAGCATATTGTATTTTAGCGAATTGGCACCCTGTGATCTAAACTTAGTTGTGCACCCTCCTCAAAAAAGGTTTGTCCTGTCACTTACAAAAAAAGGAAAGTTGGATAATTATGCTGCAATTTCTCTCCAAATTCAGCTCTAGAAAAACAAAATTACACATATAAGGCTGGTTGAGGGCGCTATTCATCTCTATATATACTGTAAACATGTTGAAAAAGCGACATGCAATTTTAGCGAATTGTGGTAAAATGACGTAATAGCGAAATGTTGATTTAGCAAATCTCTCGTCATTGTTGATTTCTTTGTTTGGCGGCCATTTTGAATTGATAATAAAGTCATTAGCGACATCTTGAATTAGCAAATCAGTTCTCTCGCTAAATTCGCCAAAAAGACATGCTCGCGAAAGAGATATGTTTTACAGTATTCTCAATCTTGAAAGTCAATGACAGACAGATAAAATGCATTGGTTGCTGTACCTACCATGTTTATTACACAATTCCTCTATTACATGTGCCATTGCCAGTCAAAATAAAAGCTACAAAATAATTACAGTAATACAGTCGCTGTTGAGTTGAGCATATATACAAGGCAAAATATGATATGTTGAAAAAAAAACTGTTAACAAACAAGCTGCTCTCTGATTGGTCTGATTGTTAGGTGTTAGGGTTGTGTAGCCTATCAGGCTGGGTGTTACAAACCAAGACAGAAGACAATAATACTTCATGCAAATATATTCACATTATCACTACCCAGTGAATGCTACAATAACATGAATTAGCAGCTAATTGCTAATCTGTGAAACACGGATAATTTTCAATTTTGTTGTTGTTGTATATTTTGTTCTAGATGGGAATATGATAATACTTATTGTCGAGAAATCATTGTCAAGGACCCATTTAATTCTGGTCCCAGACTTCTAGACATCATGGATACCTGTATCTTTGATTACTTAATTGGTAACGGAGATCGACATCATTATGAAACATTCCAACAAGATGGCGCTGATGGTATGTTACTAAATATGGACAATGCTAAGGGGTAAGTCAATGTAATGTGAGGGTGGGTGGGTTACAGTACATTGGATCTGATGGGATGTTACTAAATATGGACAATGCTAAGGGGTAAGTCAATGTAATGTGAGGGTGGGTGGGTTACAGTACATTGGATCTGATGGGATGTTACTGAATATGGACAATGCTAAGGGGTAAGTCAATGTAATGTGAGGGTAGGTTACAGTACACTGGTCTGATGGAATTTCACTGAATGTAGATAATGCTAAGGGATAAGTCAATATAATGTGAAGGTGGGTAACATGCTTTCATGTAGCTAGACTAGTGTAAATGTAAAAATGGAAAAAAAATATACATGAAATAATTGAGTAATCACAACAAAAGTAATTGTTCAAATTTTATAGTTACTTTAGAATCTAGCTTCATGTCAAAGGTTATCTACATTAGTTATATGCTAATAACTTTCATTCCAGATTGACTAAAGTTAAGTTTTCCTGAAATGATTAAATTTGATAAAACATTCACATGCTGATTTATTTTTTTTATTTTCTTCTAGATTTGGTAATCCCTTTCATGATGAAAAAAGTATTTTAGCACCACTTTATCAGTGCTGCAAGTAAGTTATTATTGACTCTTTGAGTGCCTGATATTTTTCCCGCCAAAAATTCAGTACAAATATTTTCAAATTTTGTGAAATTTTCACTAAATTTTATCATCATTTTGGACCATATGAATAGTTTCCGATATTACTTTTAGTTTTCGTTCAAATTGTTTGTCAATTGATATCAACATTTCATGTGGGAGAAGCAGACTACAAAATCAATTCGTAGACCTTGAATACCTCTTGTCAACTTTCACAAAGGAAACAATTTTGTCCATGCTGAGCATGTTACTGCACATGTATGCAATGCATTGTATATAATGAAAAACTATTATAATCCTGTCAATCTTGTGAATTTTTTTAATAATTTTAAAATTTATGTCAATAATAATAATGTATGACATGAATTTTTTACCCTATGTCACTGAGAAAATTTAGAGAGATGAAGAAATGATCCTACATAGAAACCAGTGTAAAAAGGGACCCTAATTTTTTAGCCTTCGCAGACGAAGTCTGCCGAAGGCTTATAGATTGGGTTCTGTCCGTTCGTCCGTCCGTTCGTCCGTCCGTTCGTCCGTCTTTTACCTCTTATAACTTTGATATGCTCTGTCCAATTTTTTTCCAAATTGGTGCAAATGTATATCTCAATGCCATGCATATGCACGCCAAGTATTTTTTTGATTCGCCAAAGTTTCATTGTGTTTTTCTGTGATTTTCAACATTTACTAGTACAAATGCTGAAATTTGCCGGAAAAATCTGAGTTTTAACGACATCCCGCAAGAGAACTGGCATACCGTATTGCGCATGCGCCAGTCCAACCGCTGAGGAAATCGGCGGCGATTTTGTCTAAGGATATTTCGTCCTGGGACTGTATCTTTCTTTGCACAAGGCTTATATAGATTAAATTCTATCTCAAAGGTAAGAAACTGTGCTTATGGTATTTATTATGAACTTTGATTTATCCTTTTGTGTCCTGACTTTAGTGAGAAACTAGCGATCGCACAGTGTCACATTTTGCCAGAAAAACAGTCCTGCTATTAGTTCAAGAACTGGTTATGAAATGTGTAAATTGAAAGTCTATCTCGTCATTTAGGAGGCTTGGAAATAACGTTTGGCATATAAAATCCTGGAATAATAAAAACGTAAAAGTTTAGAACACGCTGATCGTGATTCTGTTATGTACGATTGCTATTTCCGGTGTTCATTGGCAACTGTATCAGATTGAAACTTGGTTTCGTGACGACATATTAGACTAGAATTATTGAGAAAACACAAGTCAAGTTCGACCAACTGTGACTGCTTGAAAGCAATGATGAAATTGAAAAGTACTGTAATTCAATATCAATGAATCTATCATCACTTTTAAATTACCTTTGAAGTAAATATGATACTCGAGTGCGTTATTGCACTCATGACCGGGACCTCCATGCTCCATGCGGTGTTGAAGTTTATCGGTAAATTGAACCTCGGTCAACAGAGACACATTTTCCGAATCAGCTATTTATTTCGATACTGAAGTCAAGGTGGCAATTTCAATGTTTAGCTACCATAATTTATCTCCATTATGAGCAGGAAAATAAATTACGGACCTCGATTGAGAGGGATTTAACGGCGGTCATGTTTTTAAGGGATAGTGAAATAATATTAGAGAGGGGTCAAATTCACGTAATCCTCAATTTTAATGATGTTGACTTAATAGTCATAATTTTTTTTTTCAAAACTCCGGATATTATTTTATATAATATTTTAATACAACTACAATATGTTAATTAGTTATGCAAATTAATATGCAAATTAGCAGCCAATCTGAGACAATGCAATCCAGTTCAAAGGAAATTTGACATACACTTAGGTTACATGATCACTACCTCTGCTGATTAGTTTTTTATGCACTTCTATCTGCTTTTATACTAAATGCATTTTTTTGTATTTTTCTCAATAGTTTTTTTTTATTTCTTTTGATAGCTTGGCATCCATTTGGTTCAGCTCAAGTGAAATTTTCGGCACAAGTACTCCGGCTTTTTGCACATTCTTAATATTTTATTTTTGCAGAATCCTGTGAATATTAATTTGACAACTTTGTAGAGTGGAAACAGACTGTTGAATTAGTTCATCCTAGACTTTGGTAGAACATGTTTAAAATAGTACAGTGTGAACTGCAATTTCTTTCTGGCTGGTATAAATTTATAAAGTAATATTTTTTCGTACTAAAAGACTCAAATATCTTTTTTAATTAAATCTAACAGCCAATGGGAGCACATGTGCTACAACCTCTGCTTACTTTGGACTAAATGTTCTTTTTTTTTTTCAGGTGCAGAGCCAGATTTTTTTCTCAGAAAGCAAAGGCACTGGAACTACATTTATTACAAAAACATACCGGTACTATTCACTGCGTGTCTGACAATTGTATAAAGTTTCGCAGGTCCTCTTTTTTTACTTTGAGAAGTTCTGTCAACCAAACCATAAATATGTGTTTTCTCTGTACATAAAATTTCACACGATTTGTTAATATTAATGTCTGATAATAAAAACTTGATAATATTTTTCTGGATTTTTGCACTTTATTTGTATCATTGTCGTATGAGAAGTAATCTTGTCCTTATTAGAGATATTGAAACTAATCCAGGGCCACAAACTAGTTTATCCAAACAGACACAACACTGACTCTACATATTTGCAGATCTGATTTGTATACTTCCTTGTCATTTTACCTCTTGTACTGGTTTGGTGCTATCTGGTTTCCTTGCTGAGAATAATGCTGACCTGGATGGAGAGTGCTATAAACTTGAAAATGCCATAGAAATCACGTTTGCCAATTTATGTCCATGCAACTTTAGAATGACAACTAGCGAAGGCAGTGTCATTCATGACTTGTTTTTTTATGGTATCCTGATGGCATGAACACTTAAAAATGAAAGTATAATTAACTTGTAATCTTCAAGTGGCTTGAATCTCCTCAAATCTTATTTTTTTTTTCTTATGGCATTTAATCCACAAGTGTGAATCATAAGATTTTATTTGTACCCAGGCTGTCACAAATTAGGAAAGTTTCATCCAATCAAATTGTCGTTGTAAATATGACCACAAAAATTCTTGAAAGCTCATTGGATAGTTTAAAACAGCTATGATAATGACCAATAACTAATCATAAATTATGTCCATTCTTTCGAAATGATTTTTCTTTTTTTTTCCCCAGAATTAGAAGAGCTACCTACCAGAAGCTCCTGACCTTGTCTGATGGCAAACTCAGTGAGTTCATGAAACAAGCGCTATCACATGACCCAGTCAGCCCTGTACTTGTACCCTTGCATTACGAGGCCATGGATCGACGGTTGCGTGCCGTTTTATCAGAAATCCAGAAGTGCATTTCACGCAATGGAGAAAGTCATGTGATGGTAGATGGTCTAGTATTATGAAAAAACAATGTTTTGTAAAAAAAAAAAAAATCCATTCATATTTCTTGTACATCACATGTACATGTTCATTTTACAGATTATATAAACCGTATTTTTAAAAATTAAAATAAAAAATTAGTTAGAATTTGAATATACCTAGAATTCTTGTTATATTGTCATTGGAGCCACATTATTTTTGTTAAACTAATTTCAGCAATGGCAGTCATTTTTCAGTTTCTAAACTTAGCTTTGTCTTTTACAATGAAGACAATTCATTCATTTCTAAAATGATAGACTATTTGAGGGGGATTACATCAACAGGTTTTTTTTCAAACATTTACCAGCAATGTCTTTTCAGAATTGCCTTGTACATTCACCGGCTAAGTTGTGGTTTTAAAGGCTACTTTAGCCTTTTCACCACCAGTTCCTTCTTTTCATCACAAATTCACAAAAAACATTTTCTTCAGAAGATTGGGAAAAAATAACCAAATGTTTCAAGTAAAAACATAAATTGACTCACACTCTGTTTAGCTGCAAAATTAGGGTTCATCTCCAGAAATAAAGAGGAATATAAGAAAAAAGTGCAGACAAATTTGCGCGAGAAAGTCTGGTGGTGAAAAGGTGAAAGATTATTAGTGGATTAGCTACAAACTGGGATTAACAAAATGGTGGATTTGATGACTTATTCAGACCAAATATAATATGGCATCTTTCAAAATTTTCAAAATGTTTTTACAGTTCATTATGCACTGATGATCAGCTATGCATTGATAAAAAAAAATTAAAAATTGTTGTCAAATGATTTTTCCATCTTCTCAAGAGTGATAATTCAAAATAAAAGGTTTGAATATTTAATTTCAGAGGCACACCAGCAGAATTGTTGTTGCTAAGAGTTTCTGGTCCATGATTGGCCAATATTTTTGATGAAATTTGTTTACATAAACACTATAAGATGTGGTTGTTAAGCAACGGCCAGAAAAATGGTAAACCAGCTTGTTTTTCAACTGGTTTGAAGAAATACAGTTTGTTTAGAATCTCCTTTTATTTATTCAAATATTTAGCTTTTGGCAATTCAGACAGCAAAGCTGATTATATTACTACAAATATCAACAATGTTTTCAAATACTTTTTTGACAGCTAATAAAACTGAATAATGAGCTCACAGTATTTTTACTTTTAATAATGAACTAAGCAAGACTAAAATGATTTTGTTGGTTCTAACTAATTCACTTCTTATTTTTGTACTGCTAAAACACTGCATCTAATTGGCTGCTTCGGACTGGTACTTGTATTACAGCTGATAATAAACCAATGAGGATGAAGGTTGTATCTTCAAGGTATGCAAAAGCAGCCATCTTGGATATCACAGAGTATACCAGCAAATTTTCATTGGATAATAGATTGATAATGCAAATTAATATTTGAACTTAAATGTAGTACAATGAAAAATCAATGAACTAACTGAGTAAAATGTACTCTGTAAAAGTAAATGAACTTCAAAAGTACCAGTAAACTTCAACAGATAAAAAGAATATTTTCTATGTTCAGAGTTATACAGTTATAATGTGAAAACAAAAAATTGTATTTCAATTTTTCTGATGAAAGAGACAAGCCATGTTTTGTGATTGGGGGAGGGGGGTATGCTGTGTTGCTGTGTTGTCCAATCCTGAATTCCCTGAATTCCTATACTGTAATGGAGAATATGGATAATGAATAAAGACATTTTTGTTAGTTTAAAAACAGTTATTTAGGTATGTTCCTGAGAAGATCATTTAATTGCATATCCGATACAGAATTTGATTGCCCTCCCCCCATACTAATATTGTCCAGTGCTTCTACTGAGGTTGTAACAAAGAAAGTAATAACAAATTACATCAAGCTGCAATGTCAGAATGGAAGGTTTTAATTAGACTGGCACAGTCGGGGCGATTAATTTGTTTTTGTAGTTTAAATACAATAAAAACAAAATCGTGAAATGGTGTTAGCGCGAAATCACCTGTAACTGCGAAATCACCCCGACTGGTTTATTCTGCATGGCCCTCTATCGACACTGCAGGAACCAGTCGATTTTTCAACGGGTAATTATGTTAATGAGTGTTTTAATTGACAATCATCTAGGCCAATCACAACGTCTCTTCAACTGACCTCTGACCGAAAAGACGTCGGCTGATTGTAGCAGCCGATTTTTTTTTTATTCCACAACTAGTACGAGTTATTTTTTTACACATTGTGATGAATCAGAAACGACGACTACAAACGTGCCGCCATGTTGGGTCTGCAGTGTGACATTTACCATGTTGACCTCATTATGCACGTATTTCCGCGCCCACCTCACTAGAATACGTGCAATTCATGAATATTTAATAGCAATGAATTTCCTGCAGAATAAACCAGTCGGGGTGATTTCGCCCTAACACCTCCATTTCGTGAATTTTTTAATTTTATTTAAACTACAAAAAACAAATTAATCGCCTCGACTGCGCCAGTCTAGGTTTTAATGTGTATCTTATTTCTGTATATACTTACTGTAAAACTTGTAGTTTACTGTGTGTAAAATTGAAATAATCTCTGAAATTTTTCAAAGTTAATAAATTTATTAAAAATAAAATGGCTAGATAGTTTTTCATATTTCAAACTGTATAGCGCCCTCTACAGTCCACATGATCTGCAGGATTTAAAACTAAAATGCTAAAGTATTTATTGTTTGCTCTGTTATGTATTTCTAAAATGATTCTTTTATAAAATAAAATAACATCGTTTGAAACATGATTTTGTTTATTTGTTTGAATAGATGTACTGGAAATTGCGTTTTACTCTATTTAGCCATACCTACTACATACCCAATCGATAGTAACTTCTAGGCATTTCTCGGTCATGACCTTTATTTTTACAGGATCTCAATATTTTGAGATGTTTTAATAGCTCCTCCCAAATAGGAACTAATCAAGGGCTCCCTAGGATTAGGTCGAAAACGCTCAGATTAGTGTTGAAAATACAAGTCGTTTTAGAAATCCCATTTGAACTAAATAGAAGTCTGTTTTGACAATGAATACTCCTCCAAGACAGCGGGAAGCTTGTTTACCACCTGAGGTATTACAATTTAACCTTTTGCTGTGAGAACTGTAGAACTGTGAACTACAGTTCCAAAGGTATGCCGCATGCCGCTTTAGTGTGGGCATCACAATTGCCTATGGCTGAAAACATTTAATTTAAAATTTGCACATGCATATCTTACTCTATTTTGTTAGTATACTACGTTTTAAAACCATATGTATGGCCAGATTGATGATGCTCATTTGATGCTCTGTACTGCCAGATTAGAGATTGGTGATGCTCATTCAATGCTCTGTACTGCCAGATTTGAGTTTGGTGATGCTCATTTTATGCACTGTACTGCAAGATTAGAGATTGATGATGCTCATTTGATGCTCTGTACTGCCAGATTTGAGTTTGGTGATGCTCATTTTATGCACTGTACTGCAAGATTAGAGATTAATGATGCTCATTTGATACTCTGTACTGCCAGATTTGAGTTTGGTGATGCTCTGTACTGCCAGATTTGAGTTTGGTGATGCTCATTTGATGCTCTATACTGCCAGATTTGTGTTTGGTGATGCTTATTTGATGCACTGTATTGCCAGATTAGAGATTGGTGATGCTCATTTTATACACTGTACTGCCAGATTAGAGATTGATGATGCTCATTTGATGCTCTGTACTGCCAGATTTGAGTTTGGTGATGCTCATTTTATGCACTGTACTGCAAGATTAGAGATTGATGATGCTCATTTGATGCTCTGTACTGCCAGATTTGAGTTTGGTGATGCTCATTTTATGCACTGTACTGCAAGATTAGAGATTAATGATGCTCATTTGATACTCTGTACTGCCAGATTAGAGATTGATGATGCTCTGTACTGCCAGATTTGAGTTTGGTGATGCTCATTTGATGCTCTATACTGCCAGATTTGTGTTTGGTGATGCTTATTTGATGCACTGTATTGCCAGATTAGAGATTGGTGATGCTCATTTTATACACTGTACTGCCAGATTAGAGATTGATGATGCTCATTTGATGCTCTGTACTGCCAGATTTGAGTTTGGTGATGCTCATTTGATGCACTGTACTGCAAGATTAGAGATTGATGATGCTCATTTGATGCTCTGTACTGCCAGATTTGAGTTTGGTGATGCTCATTTTATGCACTGTACTGCAAGATTAGAGATTAATGATGCTCATTTGATACTCTGTACTGCCAGATTAGAGATTGATGATGCTCTGTACTGCCAGATTTGAGTTTGGTGATGCTCATTTGATGCTCTATACTGCCAGATTTGTGTTTGGTGATGCTTATTTGATGCACTGTATTGCCAGATTAGAGATTGGTGATGCTCATTTTATACACTGTACTGCCAGATTAGAGATTGATGATGCTCATTTGATGCTCTGTACTGCCAGATTTGAGTTTGGTGATGCTCATTTGATGCACTGTACTGCAAGATTAGAGATTGGTGATGCTAATTTAATGCTCTGTACTGCCAGATTAGAGATTGGTGATGCTAATTTAATGCTCTGTACTGCCAGATTTGAGTTTGGTGATGCTCATTTGATGCACTGTACTGCAAGATTAGAGATTGGTGATGCTAATTTAATGCTCTGTACTGCCAGATTAGAGATTGGTGATGCTAATTTAATGCTCTGTACTGCCAGATTTGAGTTTGGTGATGCTCATTTGATGCACTGTACTGCAAGATTAGAGATTGGTGATGCTAATTTAATGCTCTGTACTGCCAGATTAGAGATTGGTGATGCTAATTTAATGCTCTGTACTGCCAGATTAGAGGTTGGTGATGCTCATTTGATGCACTGTACTGCCAGATTAGAGATTGGTGATGCTCATTCAATGCTCTGTACTGCCAGATTTGAGTTTGGTGATGCTCTGTACTGCCAGATTTGAGTTTGGTGATGCTCATTTGATGCACTGTACTGCAAGATTAGAGAATGGTGATGCTTATTTGATGCACTGTACTGCCAGATTAGAGATTGATGATGCTCATTTGATGCTCTGTACTGCCAGATTTGTGTTTGGTGATGCTTATTTGATGCACTGTATTGCCAGATTAGAGATTGGTGATGCTCATTTGATGCTCTGTACTGCCAGATTTTAGTTTGCTGATGCTCATTTGATGCACTGTACTGCCAGACTAGAGATTGGTGATGCTTATTTGATGTTCTGTACTGCCATATTAGAGAATAGTGATGCTCATTCAATGCTCTGTACTGCCAGATTTGAGTTTGGTAATGTTCATTTGATGCACTGTACTGCAAGATTAGAGAATGGTGATGCTCATTTGATGATGTGTACTGCCAGATTTGAGTTTGGTGATGCTCATTTGATGCACTGTACTGCCAGATTAGAGATTGATAATGCTCATTTGATGCTCTGTACTGCCAGATTAGAGATTGGTGATGCTAATTTAATGCTCTGTACTGCCAGATTAGAGGTTGGTGATGCTCATTTGATGCACTGTACTGCAAGATTAGAGAATGGTTATGCTCATTTGATGCTCTGTACTGCCAGATTTGAGGTTGGTGATGCTCATTTGATGCACTGTACTGCAAGATTAGAGAATGGTGATGCTCATTTGATGCACTGTACTGCCAGATTAGAGATTGATGATGCTCATTTGATGCTCTGTACTGCCAGATTTGTGTTTGGTGATGCTTATTTGATGCACTGTATTGCCAGATTAGAGATTGGTGATGCTCATTTGATGCTCTGTACTGCCAGATTTTAGTTTGCTGATGCTCATTTGATGCACTGTACTGCCAGACTAGAGATTGGTGATGCTTATTTGATGTTCTGTACTGCCATATTAGAGAATAGTGATGCTCATTCAATGCTCTGTACTGCCAGATTTGAGTTTGGTAATGTTCATTTGATGCACTGTACTGCAAGATTAGAGAATGGTGATGCTCATTTGATGATGTGTACTGCCAGATTTGAGTTTGGTGATGCTCATTTGATGCACTGTACTGCCAGATTAGAGATTGATAATGCTCATTTGATGCTCTGTACTGCCAGATTAGAGATTGGTGATGCTAATTTAATGCTCTGTACTGCCAGATTAGAGGTTGGTGATGCTCATTTGATGCACTGTACTGCAAGATTAGAGAATGGTTATGCTCATTTGATGCTCTGTACTGCCAGATTTGAGGTTGGTGATGCTCATTTGATGCACTGTACTGCAAGATTAGAGAATGGTGATGCTCATTTGATACTCTGTACTGCCAGATTTGAGTTTGGTGATGCTCATTTGATGCACTGTACTGCAAGATTAGAGAATGGTGATGCTCATTCAATGCTCTGTACTGCAAGATTAGAGAATGGTGATGCTCATTTGATGCACTGTACTGCAAGATTAGAGAATGGTGATGCTCATTTGATGCTCTGTACTGCCAGATTAGAGATTGGTGATGCTCATTTGATGCTCTGTACTGCCAGATTAGAGATTGGTGATGCTAATTTAATGCTCTGTACTGCCAGATTAGAGGTTGGTGATGCTCATTTGATATTGTGTACTGCCAGATTAGAGATTGGTGATGCTCATTTGATGCTCTGTACTGCCAGATTAAGGATTGGTGATGCTAATTTGATGCTCTGTATTGCCAGATTAGAGATTGGTGATGCTCATTTGATGCTCTGTACTGCCAGATTAGAGATTGGTGATGCTCATTTGATGCTCTGTACTGCCAGATTAGAGATTGGTGATGCTAATTTAATGCTCTGTACTGCCAGATTAGAGATTGGTGATGCTCATTTGATGCTCTGTACTGCCAGATTTGAGTTTGGTGATGCTCATTTGATGCACTGTACTGCTAGATTAGAGATTAGTGATGCTAATTTAATGCTCTGTACTGCCAGATTAAAGATTGGTGATGCTAATTTAATGCTCTGTACTGCCAGATTTGAGTTTGGTGATGCTCATTTGATGCACTGTACTGCTAGATTAGAGATTAGTGATGCTAATTTAATGCTCTGTACTGCCAGATTAAAGATTGGTGATGCTAATTTAATGCTCTGTACTGCCAGATTAGAGATTGGTGATGTTCATTTGATGTGTAACACACCGTTCACAAAGCCTCACAGATCATTGATTCAGTGGGACAAATGTGTACGGGAAAGATAAATTTTAGAGCTCGGCACAGGAAAGATACATGTGGTTCATTGATATAGTCACCAAGACCGGAAGCAGGGGCCACAAAACCAGGCGGCACACACAGGCACTTTAACTCCACAATCTTTAATGCAATCTACTTCAGTAAAATAAACAAAGGTACAATAATTAGCATATGCATATAAATGTGAGATAGGATATCCTGAAAATATATCAAAGAAAGAAAACCTAACCTTAGCTAATTAGAGTTTGGGTTTAAATGTGCTAATCGGTCCCTCAATGAATAATAAAATCAGCTAATTTGTCCCAAACAAAGCCAATGTTATCAACAATAAATGAACAATAATCATCAATCAATCAAAAACACGGGTGTGAATAAATAACAAACGCATGAATACATCAAAAGTTCAGCATCGATGTTCACATCAGGTCACAATTCACTCACAGTCAGCTTCTGTGTGCAGTTCCTGAGGCTTGACAAAAGACACCGTTGGGTGCGCTACACGACGAAATCGGGCGTGGCCTGGGTGTGTCCGGTAATTACCCAGGTACAGCGTTGAGGGCGCTGTTTAACAACAATGTTATCAAAAGTTCATTCATAGAAATT
Organism: Saccoglossus kowalevskii; assembly: GCF_978046115.1. Lineage (NCBI taxonomy): Eukaryota > Metazoa > Hemichordata > Enteropneusta > Harrimaniidae > Saccoglossus > Saccoglossus kowalevskii. The sequence goes on from NC_140657.1 coordinate 11,554,539, forward strand.
CTGAACAATAGTCATAATCAATCGTCATAATTCAGAAATAGTTCTCTGTACAGTGGGACACAACTTGACTACCAATCCCAACTCACAGTACAAGTGTTATTCAGCAGACAGTTTGAAAGTAGAAAGTTGAGAGGTAGAACTACTGTACCCTATATTAGCTTAGTTACAGCTACCAACAGATGTCACTAGTCAGCGGTTCTTTTGATGGATGAGAACTGATGTCACCACAGTGTCACCAAAAGTTCAGGGTGAGATTCACCCACTCCCGTTGCATAGGAAATCTTGAAATACAGCTGGAAACGTTGATTCTAGTCCGATTTCCCGGAAACAAAGTTCTCTGAGTTCCTCCTATAAGCTCTCTGAATATGAGAACCACATTCCAGCTAACTCCTGGTTTAAGCAGGAATGCAACTGCTCCTCACAGAGCTGTCCCAAAACACTGTCGACACTGTCTGGGAACTATCTGCTGACTAATTCAAAACTGCAAGCTAAGTTAGTATCTTTACTGGGGGTAAATTCACTCTTGGACGTACCCCATAGGTCAAGGAGTTCATCATCTGATGACGGTGTACTTTTCGACAGGTATTAATGATTCTAAAATCCCCCTCCCCCCCGATCCCTATATGGAGTGAAACACAGCTCAGCCCATTGTTTCTGAAAAAGTGGGAAAATTGCCTGGAATGTGCTTATAACTTTGAAAATCTGGATAATTGTGCGTGATTATCAATAACAATAAAACTAAAAAATAAAGAAACCTACGTCAATACACTATTATCATATGTCTAATTAGTTAACTTATTAATTTCTCCATGGTTACCCCCATAGCTACCAAGAAAGCTATAGTACTCTGTATAGGAAACTTAATTCAAGCACAGTAATTCTGGAAGCGATTAAGCAATGCTCAAAAGCTCCTAATAAAAATCACAAATTATCTATGATATACTACGGCTAATCTTCAAACATTAAATCTTTGCTAATTATACTCATTACCACATAATTGGCTTTGACCTAATTCTTACTTTGATAACTATGGTTTACCTTTTTCCCCCTGCGAACTTTATCTATGGGACGTCCCTTATTTCCGGAGCTTTCCGAAGACGTTCGGGTCGGACTGGAGTCGTTATGTTAGTGTGTGTGGCGCCATATTTGTTTTTGGTGAGTTGCGTTATATTTCCGTGTTATTCTCGGTATTAATGACTTATTAAATGGTAGCAGAGCATAAACATGGCAAATAATTACAAGAATCCACCCGTGTTTGCTTCCGATGCGGTTTACGAAACATGGAAAAATGAAGTTAAAATATGGAGACTGATGACCGACATCGAGAAAAAGAAACAGGCGTTAGCGGTAACTCTGTCACTCACTGGCCAAGCCAAAGCGAAGGCGCTTGATATAGAAGTAAGTGAGCTTAATAAGGAAGATGGTTTGGATATTTTGCTTAGAGAACTGGATTCTTTATTTATGAAAGAAACAGTCGATCTTGCGTACGATGCCTATTCAAAATTTGAGTCTTACTGAAGAAAGGAAAACATGCCGATGGCGGAATTTATCGTTGAGTACGAACGACTGTATACCCAATGTCAAAAGTACCAAATGACCCTTCCCGATGCTGTTCTTGCCTTCAAGCTGTTGGATAAAGCCCAATTAGATAAGACCGAGAGGCAAATGGTGTTAACAGCGGCGTCTGATTTAAAGTTTGCATCAATGAAATCGGCCTTGAAGAGAATTTTTTCCGGGGATCACGTGACTGGGGAAAGTGATTTATGCGGGAATTGCGCCTCTGGCATCACGATAAAACAGGAATCGGCATATGTCACTGAAAGATTTAATAATTCCAAGTTCTCCAGTGGCAAAAAGGCCTCTCCATCATATAAGCAACCCAAAAAGTACAGAAATTCGGATAACTCGGAAACCCCTAGAGGTACAAATCCATTGGATAGATATGGGAAGAGAACCAGATGCATGGTCTGCCAGTCAGTATTCCACTGGGCTAAGAATTGCCCAGACAAAGATGAACAAAAGGCATGCATGGTTCAAGAGAATGATCCGATTAATGAGACATGTAATATAACTTTACTTACTAAAGAACAGCCTGATAATGAGATTTTAATGACTGAGTCATTTGGGTGTGCTATAATTGACACTGCATGTACACGCACTGTGTGTGGAAGGAAATGGCTGGAAAATTATGTGGATGATCTCGACACCATACAGAAAAAGGCGGTTATCAGGAAATGCAGTAATAAAGCCTTCAAATTTGGTGATGGTAAGAAGATAATTTCAAAGGAAAATGTCATACTACCGGCAAAGATAGGAAACAATATTTGCAAGATTGATACAGAAGTGGTAGATGTAGATATACCTCTGTTGCTGAGTAAAACATCATTAAAGAGAGCTGAGACAAAATTAGATATTTGCAACGACAAAGCAGAAATGTTCAAAGAGCCTGTTAAACTAGAATTCACATCAAGCGGACATTATTGTGTTGACATCAGAAAATTCAAAGAGAACAAAATTACTGATCAACAAGCTATGGCCTTGATGGCTGATGATACAGAGCCTGAGGTGACTGAAAGTGAAATGGTACTGATTGGTGAGAATATAAACAGAGTGGATCAAAAGAAAATCCTGGTAAAACTGCACCGCCAATTTGGGCATGCCTCGGCAGAACGATTAAGAAAATTATTGGAGAATGCTGGCACAAAAGATAAAAATGTCTTTCAGAATCTGGTGGAAGTGATTGACAACTGTGAAGTGTGCTTCAAATATAAAAAACAATCTCCCAAGCCTGCAGTTGGTTTTCCATTAGCTTCTGATTTTAACGAGACTGTAGCTGTCGATTTGCATGAGTTGGAAAGTAACCTATGGTATTTACACATCATAGATGAGTTTTCTAGATTTAGTGCTGGATCCATAATTACCAGTAAGAAACCGTCTGTTTTTGTACAGAACTTTATCCAGCATTGGATTAGCATTCATGGGGCACCAAGGAGATTGTTCAGCGACAATGGTGGTGAGTTTAACAATAAGGAGGTAATGGACATGTGTGAGAATTTTAACATTGAGTTCAAAACTACTGCAGCTTACAGTCCATGGAGCAATGGGCTTCTGGAGAGACACAACCAATCGTTAACAGAAATTCTGAGAAAAGTTAAGTCAGAAAAAAGTTTGGACTGGGAGACGGCGCTTAGCTGGGCTTTGTCAGCAAAGAATAGTTTGTGTAATGTACACGGATATAGTTCATATCAACTTGTTTATGGAAAAAACCCAAATCTACCCTCTACACTAGTTGATGAACCTCCTGCTCTAGAAGGGATTACAACAAGTGAAGTTGTGGCTAAACACATTTCTGGTCTGTACAATGCTAGACGTATATTCACAGAATCTGAATGTTCAGAAAGAATTAGACGAGCACTAAGGAAGCAAGTAAGACCTGCTACAGAATCAGTGAGGATGGGGGACAAAGTCTATTACAAAAGACCGGGTGCTGCTGAATGGAAAGGACCAGCAGTAGTAATAGGATGTGATGGTGCTGTGATATTTGTACGTCATGCTGGAATGATAGTTAGAGTTCATCAGTGCAGATTAAAAAGAGAAATTTGGTCTGTAGACAGTGGTAAACATGAAGGCATACAAACTGAAAGAAATGCATGTATTCCTGCTGTGACAAAGACTCAAGATATGGAACCAGATGATGATATGGAAACTAGGAATGAAGAACCTGATGAAAATCCTAGTCCTACAATTGCTGACACGACCAATACCTATCTGGCAATTAAGCCTGGCAACACCATAGCATATAAACACAAAGATACAGGTGAGCAACTTACTGCCAAGGTACTGAATCGTGGTGGCAAAGTCACTGGCAAATATTGTAACTGGTATAATCTAGAATACTTAAAACCTACACAGCTAGAAGGTGTCAAACAATCTGTAGATCTAACACAAGCTAATGAACTTCAAGTGATAAATCCTACCAGTAATGATGAGAGCAAGAATGACGAAGATGTGTTGGTTTGTGAGAACTTGTCATTTGAGGAGGCCAAATCAAAAGAATTGAACAACTGGAAATTAAATGCCGTCTATGAGGAAATTCCAGATGATGGTCAAAAGTGCATATCGACCAGATGGGTGTGCACTTTGAAAACTACAGAGCAAGGTGTACAAACCATGAAGGCTAGACTTGTAGCACGCGGATTTGAAGAAATGGAGAGTAATCAGATACTTAAAGATTCCCCCACCTGCGGAAAGGAGTCGTTAAGACTGATTCTGGCGCTGTTAGCACAGAATAAATGGAAGCCATATTCAATGGATATAAAAACAGCATTCCTACAAGGACAAGAAATTGGAAGAGAAGTATATATCCAGCCACCCAAAGAGGCAAATTGTACTAACGTTATATGGCATCTTAAGAAATGTGTGTATGGGTTGGGTGATGCATCTTTACACTGGTACCAGAAAGTAAGGTCGGTGATGAGAAGATTAGGTGCAACAGTGTCAAAGGTAGACCCTGCAGTTTTCTACTGGATGGATAAGTATGGTTGTCTCGTTGGCATATTAGCAAGCCACGTTGATGATTTTATATGGGGCGGTACTAAACAATTTGAATCCTCAATTGTTGATCAAGTGAGAACTGAATTTTCCATAGGTAAAGAAGATAGTTGTGCATTCCAATACATAGGAATCGGGCTAGTTAGTGAAGATTTTGGAATAGCTCTACATCAGACTGATTATGCAGATAACCTAAGACAGATTCATATTGACAAATCCAGAGCTAAGCAAAAGGACCACCCTCTTACAGACAAAGAGATAGATTTAATGAGGTCAAAAATTGGACAGATATTATGGATAGCGCACCAAAGTAGACCAGATGTGTTGTATGATGCATGTAGTTTAGCATCGCGAGTCAAGGACGGGACAGTAAGAGCACTTCTTGATGTTAACAAAGTGATCAGAAAAGTCAAATCAGAATCGGTGCCTCTGAAGTTTCAATATCTGGGAGAGGGTAAACTATCTCTCATTGTATTCAGCGATGCGTCCTTGGGAAACCTCCCAGATGGTGGCAGTCAAGAGGGGTATCTTATTTTCTTATGGGGACAATCAGGAAAGTTCTCACCAATATGTTGGAACTCTCGTAAAATCCGCCGGGTTGTCCGAAGCACATTAGCAGGAGAGACGTTGGCAATGGCTGATGCCATTGATGCAGGCGTATTCATTGCCACTCTGTATGCTGAACTGACTACAGGAATACCTGATCCAGAAACTTTATCACTTACCTGCATAACAGATTGCAAATCTCTATATGAGGCAATTAGGTCTACCAAATTAGTCAGTGAGAAAAGACTAAGAATAGAGATAAGTGGTATAAAAGAATTGGTAGAAAGTAAACAGGTGAAAGAAGTGATCTGGTCAGACACTACTAAACAGTTGGCAGACTGTTTAACTAAGAAAGGAGCATCTCCTCTACAATTGATGAAGACGCTGGAAGAAGGAGTTTTGGACATTTAAGAAACTATAATTTCAACTATGTTCCTGTGTTGTGTTGTGTTACTGTTCAAGTTTCGGGTTAACGATTTTCTATTGAACATTTGAAGACTTTGTGTTATTCAATTTATAAACTGTTACCTCGCCTTATAAAAGAAACAGATAGAGTGGAGTTTGATAACTATGGTTTACCTTTTTCCCCCTGCGAACTTTATCTATGGGACGTCCCTTATTTCCGGAGCTTTCCGAAGACGTTTGGGTCGGACTGGAGTCGTTATGTTAGTGTGTGTGGCGCCATATTTGTTTTTGGTGAGTTGCGTTATATTTCCGTGTTATTCTCGGTATTAATGACTTATTAACTTTCCCTGTAGTTTTAACTGAAGTTCACACACACTAGCCATAACACTAATTAACTGTCACTCTCACCAACTGATAGTGGGTTCTCAAGTATCAATAAACACCAGCTGGTATACATATACTAACATGTACTAGCTATCGTACCCTGGGTCTATTGACTTACAATACATACTCAGTTAGAACCTACTCTTAATCGCATGAAATCATTAAGTTCTAATTATTTCAATCGGTTACAGATGCACTGTAATGTTTTGGATTTCGGCTTTCCCTTGATGTATTTGTATGTCTGTCCACCGCGGGATTCCAAGTTCTAAGGTACAGTTTTGAATATTAAAATGACTCACCATTCCAATAAGTCACCGATGGTTTCAGTGGTTCTGACTACTATACCGTTAAAACAAATGTTATTGCAATACAAACGCACACAGTATCATGTTTTTACATTATCATAACATATTGTTATTCATACACCAGTGTGACACCATTCTCTTCCAATATTCTTGATATCTTATCATCAAACATTTCATTCTGTGCAACAGTGAAATGAGATTTCCAATCTCCAATTTTCCCCTTCCGGAAAAATGTCTCACCTGCCCACCAAGATGTCTCGTCTCTTGGCGGCATAAAATAATCGTCATCTCCAGCTTCTTTCATTAATTGAAAAGTACTCTTATTCAAAGCTCGGTTAAGTTGATCATCATCAATTGGGCGAGAAAGAAACTGAGATATTTGAGATGACACTGACTTTAGATCCGTTTTCATGTCTTCGTATGTCACGTGCAGTACACCATCCTCAATTCCAAAACGTCTCCACCCGATCACGTGATCCGCCCATGGTCCGAACATAACATTTCCGTTGACAAACTGTGTCACAAAATCATCCCAGACATGGTAGGTTCTGTCGGAATTTAGGTAATGAAACAGGGAAGTGCATACATCTTTCGGGTTTCTGGTAATATAAATGATTTTGCATCTAACACTGTTCTGCCTCCACGCTGAGTGAAAGTATTCGACGGGCGCATGGCAATACATCAACCGGGGAGATGGCATTTCGTGCAAAGTCGTATGTGTTGCTTTCACGTGAACTGCATAGCTTCCGGAAAGTGAATCTGCATCCTCATAGAAATAACATGGCCTGGTAGCTAGATTTGTGGGCTTGAGCTGCCAATGTAGATCAGGGTACATTTCAGACACAAGTCGTAGCATCCAAGTGGTTCCGGATTTGGGGAATGTGTTGATGATGATGTCATCGTCTCGAATATCCCATAAATCAATTCGCCTTGCCTTCAATGCACCAATGTCATGTAACCCATCAATAAAACTGACCCCTTCATTTTTGAATATAGCCATAGGATCCGACATTTCTAAAAAAAACAAAAAAAAAAACGTGTATATATAAAAATGAAGGGTTACACACAGACAGGTTTCTTTTAGAGTAAAAGGTATAAAGGTCAGATTCTGAGCGATGCGACGTCGTTCCAACAAGTTCACTATTATATACTATTATATACAGCGCTTTGTGCCTGGAAATGTGATCGTGACCTCTTTATTTCCATTATAGCAGGAGTAAATATCAAAAGATTGACTATTCTAGAATTGTGGTTGGCAATAATACGCCATTTATCGTGATTAGTTTGCATACGAATGACTGCAGTTGCTCCCAGTAATGATTGATAGGTATATGCAAACAGGTTGAACTTTTTGATCTCTTTCTCACCACAGCCCTTTAAATGATATACGACACAAGTAAGGCATGGCCTCAATTGTTTATTTGATACTTGTACTGAAACTTACAAGACAGCGGAACAGTGTTTCATTTCATGGGCGAAGCTACCATGTTTGGTTCATTTGACGGATACAGCGTGTGCTGGGTACAATAATCTAACAGAGGTCAATCCAAAGTAAACGTATATCAAGTATCGAAGCAATTGGAGTAGCGATTTTTAAGAAGAGTTCAACAATAACATTTTTGACCAAAAACTGGCAAAAATTTCCACCTAAATTAGAGAATTTAAAATATCGTCGAAATGGACCAAAATGGAACACCGAAAGCAACTACACATCACTTATCAAGGCAATTAAGCTTACGACTCTGTTAGCCTCGCTCAACTGATTCGTGATTGATTCTTACACTAGATACCAGCCGATACCCCTCCCCAACTCCCACACGGAGACTAGGCGTACAGTTGATTATAGTTCCAAGGCACACTGTGATATGATAAGCTCCGCTCTGTCACTTACGATGACAGTGGAGCTAAATATTGGTTAAACAGTTTTTAATAATTATATAGAAGTCAACGATCACAATGTTTTGAAGTGATAAGCCACAAATTAAAAAATGCCGAAAAAACGACAAAAACAAACCAACGTAATGTTTGGTGGCTGGTCAAAAGTTTGATGAGTTAGGTGCATCTATTGGCTAAGCTTGTTGTACATAGATGCAAATGAGTATAGGAACCATTAATGCTGTAGGGTGTACTGGGAGGGGTGGAGGATTTCATATTTGTAATGACTGGTTGTAATGTGGTATCTCGTTGTTTTCAAGATGCAGCCTGATATTTGTTGCTTTCTTGGTTCAATTGTGGCTAAAATTTGTGTGGTGGGTGGAAGATGTGTTTATTGTTTGTTGAGTCATTGTTTAGACACCCTGCAGCTTGAAATGGTATGGTCCAAATCGAAATTCGATATGGCGGTGTTGAATATCTGTGCGATATGGCAGTGTCGTCTAAAAACATGGCATCACAATGATTTCTGTTTATTTATTTACTGTTGTAGATCCTGAAAACTAGCCATTGAATATGATGTCGGGAATATATGGTTTTCTGAACAAGCTTTATTAATTATTGCTGGCAATATTTCAGTATGAAATGGGAGCAAACTGTGACACCAAATCCAGTCGTTGTATTGTTATGCTTCTAAATTTTTTTTTAAATAAAATAAATTAAATAGAAATATTATGTGTATTTTTGTATGTGGAAATATGGTGAGGTCTGCAGTTCTTTTTTTTAAAATTTTTGTGTGTGAAATAAATGGTATTTTACAGAGTGTAAACAATAAAACACTCACAGTGCAAGGCTAGTTCACCAACACGTCTATTCTCTTGCTTGAGTGTGAAAGTACATGGTTTAGTGACTACCTCTTATATTTTTAAATTTTAGAATTTCTTTTATTTGGGAAGGTTCTTCTATAAAAATAGAACATATATATATATATATATATATATATATATATATATATATATATATATATATATATATATATATATATATATATATATATATATATATATATACATATATATATATACATATATATATAATGTTTCGAGTCACTTTAGCAGTAGTTTTGCATGGCGCCATCTTGAATCAACTTGCGCATGAAATAATAACTACGCCCACAGTTAGGCGCTTCAAGGTCAGTTCTGTGTTTAGTGGATCAATAAACTGCTCGGTATAGCCTGCTACATATGGTTTGGGAATTCTTTTTTCTGAATTCTTCAAGGGAAATGACGAACAATGTGTATCCGAGTGACTTACTTGTTTCCTATGCGTCGGGGGAATGTCAGAGCCGACTCCCTGCTAGGTGTGAGACTATATGCACTGAGTTTGTAGCTAGGTGTGTGAAGATACAGATATAGGTACGGAGACATGCGTAAAAGCACGAATAGATCAGATCAAGTAGTCCCTTGACAGTCGATGCACTATGCACTGTCTACGCATACAGACCTAACTGAGAAGCTAACAACTGCAGTTCATATCTGATTCAAAAGATTTCACTGACTGTTCTATCTCAGCAATCAATTACAAAAGGTTTTCTCTATTCACCATTGGTTGTCATGGTACAACAAGTACGTCATTGCTCTAATATAGATATAGTAAGGGGGACAACTATTTGAAATAATGGGGTTGCTGAAAGAGTGTGCCAGTGCAATTATGTTTTGTCTTATTTGTACATTTATATTACAATAGCCGATTGTACCACTACCCAAGCGTAAAATGATAAACAAAGTGCTTACAAAGTTGTGAAAAGCTAATGCAAAGTTGTCAGAATTACATGGAAATGTTACCTATGGTGTTGTTACTTTATTAGGACCTATTGTTTAAAGTTCGGAAAAGTGAATAAATACCTCGTGAAAGGCCGTTTGAATGTCGTAGTGGCTCTCGAAGGATGAAGAATTTCCAAACCCTAAATAGCCGCCAACTTGAATAAATTTTAAAGAACTCTGATAGCTGAGTAATCAGGTGATTCGCCGATCACAAAAATTAAGCTCAGTCGGTCTTGGTTTGTACTTGCATGATAGAAAACCTGAGAAAACCGCGGTGTTTTTTTTGGGGGAGGGGGTTGCCACACACATTGAAAATACAATAAATCAATTTTTGTGTAATATTTGCTACTCTGATGTCGAACATTTATTGTAGAAAGTCGTGGAAATTGTTAGAAATTTTCAAGTTCATACAAAGTTTTAAAATTTGCTCGTATTTTCAATGAAAAAAACAGTTTTTATAGTCAGCAGTTAATTGCTCTAAGCTGTTAAAACAGTGTGCATAATTGTGCAAAGCGAATGAAAAGTTGGTAAATTGTTGTGTTTATTTGACCTAAGTTGTCGGTACATATAACCCTGTAGTTATAAAGCTTGAACAATAAATGTAATCCATTTGAAGCCTCCTGTGTTAGTAGATTGGCACGTGAGACGGCCGTAAAAGTTAAAAAAAACAGCCTAAAAATGTGAAAAGGGATTGAAAAGTTGGTGGATTTGCCTGTATATTTCCTCTAAGTCATTTAATATTGAACCCCGCAGTTAAATTTAGAAACAAAATAAGTAAAAGTCTAAAAAAAATCCATTTATATTAGCAGATTTAGGTTAAATATACAAAAAAACTCACGTGAACATCTATAGGCTGCTTTCAACTGGCTTTTATTAAATTTGTCGACTTTACAACTGCGCGTTTCTATATGCCAACAACTTAGGACAAATATACAAATACATCTACTAACTTTGCAATAACTTTGCATTCACTTTGAACAACTTTGCACGGTGCGATAAGAGTTTAAAAACCACTACGTGCCGGCAGCATCAACAACTTGTTATTGAAAATTAGAAAAAAGTTACAAAAATGCCACGATTTTTCACTATAAATGATTTACATCACAGTAAAAAAATACAGGAACGTTGCGTTATACCTTTTCCATGCGTGTGATGAAACAAAAAAAATTCAACAGCTCATTCACTCAGGCAGTCTCCCATGCAAGTACTAACCACGTTCGGTTGTGCTTTACTTTAAACATTTGTCGGTCACCTAATCACACAGCTGCATGGATTATTTAGAATTAGGCCGAATTAGCGGCTGTTTCATGTTTTTTGATGTTTTAAAATCTATATCGCTTGCACAAGTACCTTCTAGAATTGACCTATGACCTTTACATACTTGGAGTAACACTACGGTACTTTAACAGCAATTTACGAAATATTTATTCATATTTTCGAACTTTTAACTACGAGACTTGTTAATGTTATATCACAGGTAACAATCCCGAATGAAACTACTAAATTTGCAATTGTTTTTCACAACTTTCCAAGCAGTTTGTTAACGATTTTTCGGTTGACTTTTGTGATAATATGCTTATATATGAGGCATTCTTAGAACATTTACTTAATGTTTTCGAAACTTAACTGCGGAGTTGTCATGATAATGACTTAGCTTAAATATAAAATAAACTCCGCTAACATTTTCTCGTATTTTCCAACTTTGCACGCTATTTTCTAACATTTTACAGTCAGCTCACGTGTACATATATAGGCTGCTTTCAACTGGCTTTTATTAAATTTGTCGACTTTAAAACGGCGTGTTTCTATGTGCCAACAACTTAGGTCATATATACAAATACATCTACCAATTTTGCAATAACTTTGCACAACTTTGCAATCAATTTGAAAAATTTTGCACGGTGCGCTAATAGCTTAAAAACCCACTACTTTTTATTATTTAAAAAAGTTACAAAAATGCCACGATATTCCACTATGAATGATTGACATCACAGGAAGAAAAAATGCCCGAACGTTGCGTTATAACTTTTCTTTGTGTGTGATGAAACAAACAAAAAAACAACAGCTCGTTTACTTATGGTGTCTCCCATGCAAGTATTAACCACGCCCAATTGTGCTTTACTTTAAACATTTGTCGGTGACTTAACCACACAGCTACATGGATTATATCAAATTAAGCTGAATTGGCGGCTATTTTATGTTTTTATATGTTTTAAAATCGATTTAACTAGCAAAAGTACCTTCTAAAATTGACCTATGACCTCTACATACTTGGAGTAATACTACGGTAATTTAACAGCAATTTACGAACTATTTATTCACATTTTCGAACTTTTAACTACGAGACTTGTTAATATGATATCACAGGTAACAATCCCGAATGAAACTATCGACTTTGCAATCGCTTTTTACAACTTTGTAAGCAGTTTGTTGTCGATTTTTCGGTTGACTTTTGTGATAATCTGCTTATATATGAGGCATTCACAGAACATTTACTTAATGTTTTCGAAATTTAACTGCAGGGTTGTCATGATAATGACTTAGGTTAAACATACAAACAAACTCCGCCAACATTTCCTTCGTTTTTTCAACTTTACAGGCTGTTTTCTAACATTTTACAGTCAGCTCACATGAACGCTTTTATTAAATTATTCGACTTTACAACCGCGTGTTTCTATATGGCAACAATTTAGGTCATATGTATATACAATTTTGCACGGTGCGCTAATAGCTTAAAAACCCACAACGTGCCGACAGCATCAACAACTCGTTCTTGAAAATTAGAAGTAATTTGAAATCTTTCCATTAGTTGAAAAGGTTACGAAAATGACACGATTTACCACTATAAATGATTGACATCACAGTAAGAAAAAATGCAGGAACGTTTAGTTATATTATTTCCATTTATGTAATGAAAAAGAATCGACAGCTCGTTTACTCAGGCAGTCTCCCGTGCAAGTACTAACCACGTCCGGTTGTGCTTTTCTTGAAACATTTGTCGGTCACCTGACCACATAGCTGCATGGATTATTTGAAAGGAATCCGAATTGGCGGCTGTTTCATGTTTTTGGATGTTTAACATCGATATCGCTTGCACAAGTACCTTTTAGAATTGACCTATGACCTCTACATACTTGGAGTAACACTCCGGTAATTTAACAGCAATTTACGAACTATTTATTCACATTTTCGAACTTTTAACTACGAGACTTGTTAATATGATATCACAGGTAACAATCCCGAATGAAACTACCGACTTTGCAATCGCTTTTCACAACTTTGTAAGCAGTTTGTTGTCGATTTTTCGGTTGACTTTTGTGATAATCTGCTTATATATGAGGCATTCACAGAACATTTACTTAATGTTTTCGAAATTTAACTGCAGGGTTGTCATGATAATGACTTTGGTTAAACATACAAAAAAAACTCCGCCAACATTTCCTTCGTTTTTTCAACTTTACAGGCTGTTTTCTAACATTTTACAGTCAGCTCACATGAACGCTTTTATTAAATTAGTCGACTTTACAACCGCGTGTTTCTATATGGCTACAATTTAGGTTATATATACAAATACATCTACCAATTTTGCAATAACTTTGCACAACTTTGCAATCACTTTGAACAATGTTGCACGGTGCGCTAATAGCTTAAAAACCCACCACGTGCCGACAGCATCAACAACTTGTTCTTGAAAATTAGAAGGAATTTGAAATCTTTCCACTAGTTAAAAAAGTTACGAAAATGACAGGATTTGCCACTATAAATGATTGACATCACAGTAAGAAAAATGCAGGAACGTTTAGTTATATTATTTCCATGCGTGTGATGAAACAAAAAAAATTCAACAGCTCATTCACTCAGGCAGTCTCCCATGCAAGTACTAATCACGTTCGGTTGTGCTTTACTTTAAACATTTGTCGGTCATCTAACCACACAGATGCATAGATTATTTGGAATTAAGCCGAATTTGCGGGTATTTTATGTTTATGGATGTTTTAAAATCGATATCGCTTGCACAAGTACCTTCTAAAATTGACCTATGACATCTACATACTTGGAGTAACACTACGGTAATTTAATAGCAATTTACAAACTATTTATTCACATTTTCGAACTTTTAACTACGAGACTTGTTAATATGATATCACAGGTAACAATCCCGAATGAAACTACCGACTTTGCAATCGCTTTTCACAACTTTGTAAGCAGTTTGTTGTCGATTTTTCGGTTGGCTTTTGTGATAATCTGCTTATATATGAGGCATTCACAGAACATTTACTTAATGTTTTCGAAATTTAACTGCAGGGTTGTCATGATAATGACTTAGGTTAAACATACAAAAAAACTCCGCCAACATTTCCTTCGTTTTTTCAACTTTACAGGCTGTTTTCTAACATTTTACAGTCAGCTCACATGAACGCTTTTATTAAATTAGTCGACTTTACAACCGCGTGTTTCTATATGGCAACAATTTAGGTTAAATATACAAATACATCTACCAATTTTGCAATAATTTTGCACAACTTTGCAATCACTTTGAAAAATGTTGCACGGTGCGCTAATAGCTTAAAAACCCACCACGTGCCAACAGCATCAACAACTTGTTCTTGAAAATTAGAAGAAATTTGAAATCTTTCCATTAGTTAAAAAAGTTACGAAAATGACACGATCTACCACTATAAATGATTGACATCACAGTAAGAAAAAATGCAGGAACGTTAAGTTATATTATTTCCATTTATGTAATAAAAAAAAAATCGACAGCTCGTTTACTCAGGCTGTCTCCCGTGCAAGTACTAATCACGTCCGGTTGTGCTTTTCTTTGAACATTTATCGGTCACCTGACCACACAGCTGCATGGATTATTTGAAAAGAAACCGAATTGGCGCCTGTTTCATGTTTTTGGATGTTTTAAAATCTATATCGCTTGCATAAGTACCTTTTAGAATTGACCTATGACCTCTACATACTTGGAGTATCACCACGGTAATTTAACAGCAATTTACGAACTATTTATTCACATTTTCGAACTTTTAACTACGAGACTTGTTAATATGATATCACAGGTAACAATCCCGAATGAAACTACCGACTTTGCAATCGCTTTTCACAATTTTGTAAGCAGTTTGTTGTCGATTTTTCAGTTGACTTTTGTGATAATCTGCTTATATATGAGGCATTCACAGAACATTTACTTAATAGCTTAAAAACCCACTACTTTCTATTAGTTAAAAAAGTTACAAAAATGCCACGATATTTCACTATGAATGATTGACATCACAGGAAGAAAAAATGCCCGAACGTTGCGTTATAACTTTTCCTTGTGTGTTATGAAACAAACAAAAAAATCAACAGCTCGTTTACTTATGGTGTATTCCATGCAAGTATTAACCACGCCCAATTGTGCTTTACTTTAAACATTTGTCGGTGACTTAACCACACAGCTACATGGATTATTTCAAATTAAGCTGAATTGGCGGCTATTTTATGTTTTTAGATGTTTTAAAATCGATTTCGCTAGCAAAAGTACCTTCTAGAATTGACCTATGACCTCTACATACTTGAAGTAAAACTATTGTAATTTACCAGCAATTTACGAAATGTTTATTCACATTTTCGAACTTTTAACTATGGGACTTGTTAATATCATATCACAGGTAACAATCCCGAAGGAAACTACCAACTTTACAATCGCTTTTCACAACTTTGTGACCAGTTTGTTGTCGATTTTTCGGTTGACTGTTGTGATATTCTGCTTATATTTGAGGCATTCTCAGAACATTTACTTAATGTTTTTCGAAATTTAACTGCGGAGTTGTCATGTTAATGACTTAGGTTAAATATACAAACAACTCCACCAATATTCCCTTCGTTTTTTACAACTCTGCACGCTGTTTTCTAACATTTTACACTCAGCTCACATGAACATGTATAGGCTGCTTTCAACTTAACCCTGCAGTTATAGAGCATGAAAAATGAATAAAATCCATTTGAAGCCTCCTATGTTAGCAGCTTGTCATATAAGCTGGTTGTAAAAAGTAAAAAAAAAATGTGAAAAGCGATTGAAAAATTGGAGGATTTGCGTGTATAGTATTTCATCTCATCATCATTTCATATCGAACCCCGTAGTTAAATTTAGAAAAAAACATATGTAAAAGTCTAACACAACAAGCGTAACAACGGTGAGATGTGATATAAATATCACATCTCACTGTTGTTACGCATGCTGTGATTGGTTGAGACTCAATCACATTACATAGTATATTGCCCTCCAAATGGATATTATATAGTATGTCACATGGATGATGTCACTGAAACAACTGCGCATAACAATTTGTCGTTCGCTGCACTGCTGCTGTCCCGGCTGGTGCTTTCGGAGCTATCTACACGGTTTCGAAGGAATCTTAGCCATCCGAAGTAGACATCGAACGTACTAGAATGGATATTAAGTAAGATACTCCGTTTGGGTGTTTAGGATATTGTTTATGTGAAGCAAATATGTACGGTTGTGAGGTGTATGTTAGGTTTAGTTGTGCAGTTGTTTATGGTTAATGTCTGTTCGATGTGATACAATAAATAACACATGTTTGTGAAGGCAATATCACGATGCCCTCCCCTCCAGTGTCATCAATATTATGGTCATAAGCACCATCCCTTGGATGGGTTACAAATCGTGATATTGTCCTCACAAACATGTATTGTTATTTAAATGTCACATGATCGTATATTATGACAATGATATATCTCATATTATAATTTCATATAAATACATACCAGTCTCAATGTATTTATAAAGCGTATGTATCAATGGCGGCACTCGTAAAGGATGAAGGTTATCTTCGTGGTATGGCTACTCCGTTCGGCTTTAGTCCAGACTGTAATACAATTGAAAAAATAAAGCGGGAGGGTCGTCTCCTGCGCACGCGCGGGAATTGAGTCCCAAGCGACGATAACAACACACGCTAAAAAACGCAAAGGATCATGGGTAGACGCTTGTTTATAAACAATGACACGCTATGGCCACCAGACGCATGCGCATGTGACGACTCCCCTGCTTTAAGATCATACGCGTGGTATAATGAAAATAGTCATTAACAAGAAAACTCACGATTGAGAGTTATGTTTCCGCTCTGTTTGATCACAATGCGATGCTTACGACTTAGTCACAGAGACAATGATGAGTAGATGACGGTATCTTTGATTTATGAACGTGCAATGCCGGGAGGCATAGCTCTATTTTGGTGAAGGGATGTGTGATGAATTTGTTTGCGTGTATCTGTTAATCGACTTATTTAGCTGATTACTAGCGAATGGCTGTGTTATATCTGTCATCGTTTAGGCTCATGCGAGGTCCTGGACGGAACTCGACTCAGTGATTTGGAACTAATTACGATATAATCGTCGCTATCCAGACTACTATTTTTGACAGTTGGTATTCGCAGTTAGTAATATAGTGAACGATTAATCAACAGATATGACGTGTCCAGTACTTAGTGTGATTGGTTGAATGTGTGAAAGCCACGCCTTAGAGTCTTTTAACTGCTTTGTAATTGGTTAAGGTTTTAAAAGTGAATAAAGTTGTTTTAGTTGGTCTTGGCGAGTACACCACGAGAGACGCGGTCTAGGAAAGTCTTGGGTCAGCCTTGAGATAGTCTTGGAGACTTTTCCCCAGGGCGCTGCGTCTTATAGAGTGCTCGACAGACCGGCTAAAGACGATAGTTGATACGTATTCCAGTGTCTGCGTCTATTTGACTGTAAAGTTTAAGTGACTTTCCCGATCCCGTACCTCAAG
Organism: Saccoglossus kowalevskii; assembly: GCF_978046115.1. NCBI lineage: Eukaryota > Metazoa > Hemichordata > Enteropneusta > Harrimaniidae > Saccoglossus > Saccoglossus kowalevskii. Next base: position 11,572,217 of record NC_140657.1, read on the forward strand.
CAGGCGTGTATAGAGACCAGACGAGATACCCCCCTGACACGTGTTGGAGAACCCCAGAGGAGAAGAATTCCCCTGCTGATAATTCACCGAGCGTAAACGTGTTTTGGAAAATGCGTGATAAAATGTACGATTTATGGGGACATGTTGAAACATGTCTTTGTTTAAAACATTATTTACGTATTCGTCTGAAGTTTCCAGTAATTCAAGACCATATCTACACATCTTACACCTTTTTGTCATTACGTATAACATTTTGATATAAAACGAAACCTATTTACCATAAAACGCGCTTGCCGTGTGAATGAATAGTTAATTTGTTTTCCTATAATAAAAAACTATCCGATTAATCTAATTGTTAACATTTCAGTCATTGATTATCATCATTTAATATTATCAAATCTACAATATCTGTCAATGATGTGTCATATTAGAATATTGTCACTACCTACAAGAGAAAGAATGATTGTTTAGTATATCTGTATTATCAACCAAGATCATTTTCCGATTTTGATCGTTTTGTATCGCCTTCAATGCTGCATGCAATACGTGCTTGATCGTTTGTTTTAATTCTGGGTGCTGTGTCCCGTGGTCGTCGGTCCGTTGTTTGATAAAGTGTAAATATGAAGTGTTAACAAAAGTGGCTTACGTGAAAAGTTAGAGGACCCAATGCACAGCGAGCGTTTTGAATACAGTGCTTGCTGAGTGTTCATTGTTTAAATATACTAGGTTTATTATTGGTGTTTTTGGTCATGATTGCAAGAATTTCAGGTCTGTATACGCAACGTTTGAAAACGTTTATATTATGTAAGAGTGTTCTAATGCAAATTGTGCACAGTTGAGTGAGAAAGGTTTCATTATGATATCCTCCATCCGAATACTGTCTTCTTATGCTAGAATAGCATATTATAATATTATCCTAATTACAAATTGCGCGATTACACAAATATTCAATCAAATAAACAGTCATTTTTAAGATAAGGAACTTGGGAGTTTGCATTGTATAGAGTTTTTAGACTTATTTATGAAACTTATCAACTAGGCTTTCAACTAGACAATGCTGAAATACAAAACTGGGTATATAATAAATATGACACACGTTTTGGAAGTGGCAATATATGAACGAAGAAATGGTTTAATTAAAACAATATTCGAGAAATTAATGCACATTTAACAATGTTGATATTTCGGAATAACTGTGGTATATTTTCAGTAATTTGAATATCAAGTCGGTGGCTACGACCCAACGGAAACAATGAGGCAAGTGAAATCAGTTAGTTATGTTCCTTTCGTTGACATGATCACATAGGAGATGACCGGCAAAATACACTTTACAACAGTGACACTGTTGTTGACATTGTCAGTAACGATGTTAGATGTAACGATTTGTTGTTGGACTCGCCGCTGGCTGAAAATGTGCGAATATCCAATAAATATCCAATATCCGATCCAATAAAATGATACTTCATAACATGAAAAAGGATGTTGATTTTCACCGTTCATTTCAAAATGTCGCCACCACAGGCATAACCTTGAAATTTACAGCCAAAATCAAAATTGTGATTACTTACCGCCAATTCATCAATTGAAATTAGTCCAAAATATAATTCCTAGAAAATATAAGATATTCACTTGGTCGTCATTAGCTACGAACCATTCTGGCATGGATGGCATACACAGCACTGGTTCTATTTGGTTTTGTTTTGTTTCTTCGAATATTAATACAGCTCTGCAACTACCTTTATGACAATATAACTATATGCACGCTCAATTGTTACCATGTAAAATTTGACACCCCACAGTGTTTTTCTTGTTGACAAGCTGAAGGGAAAAGTGTGATAATAAACAAATACAATTAAACACGTCTGCCTATTAAGCCTTGGTGTCTTATCTTGACAACCATAAAATGAGTCTTTACATTTATACATACAAGGTAAGATGTTGTATATGATAGGTTGTATCAACCATACACGCAAAAACTGAAATACAACACACAGCACTGAAATCACTAACTCACTAACTTAGATGCATTCCAATATAAAATAAATTGACAATTATTATAATACCTTGTTGCTCCGGTAACAAATCATTATTGACTACTGAACAAATCAGTTTCAATTCACTTCTGGTAGTTCTTTATTACCAACACAAATAATGTTAAAAAAAGTAACACGAAATACAATCATTTCGCTTCCAATATGGTGTGTTCAATTTACACATCCAATCTGGTTTAGCAGTCTGTCAGTGTCGATCATAGGTGCTTATAGCTATATTTTTCAATGATAAAAATGTTCATAACATAGATATTTTATTCGTGCAAATATTTGCAGAAACATTCTTAGTGTCAATACTCTTGACACATTTTTTAATATGCGATTTTATCTGTTTCTCGAAGGATAACGGTGATTATCACAGAGATCACTAGAAAATAGTAGCTATAATGTATGTTGTTATTTCTGTTACTTGGTGAAAAAAATCCGATAAACAAGAGATTATACCATGTGATTATGTGGCATTTTTTTTCAAGGCATAGAAAAGTGCAGCGTACTGCTTATACATATTGTGTTGAAGTATATCCTGTAAAATAGCGGCGTATATGTTGGTTGCGCCATCACAGTTGAAATCGAGAAATCTTCAGTCATAAGATTGTTTCTTTTTACCTAGTACATGAAGTATACAAATTATATTTTGATTTCTGTGTACGCATGGACACGTGACGTTGCTGGAGTAACATACAGTTTGCACATAAATTAAAAATGACTACGTAAAATGACGTAACCAATGCTGTCAATTTGTCAATAAGTGTCAACTTTTCTCTTCCAAGTTGAGACGATTCAATGCAATTTTAAGAATGACAAGCATTCTAGGACTCTGTCAACAGTCAACAGTCTAGGACTCTGACTATCATTATTGTTTTGCCAGTGCAAGGGATGAAGTTACATATAAGGAAGCTACTGTACATCGGACCAGTGCAATAAACAAAACACACATCGCCGTTCCGCTGGTGCTTAGGGCAGTTATTCCGGTCGATGTAGGTTGAATATAATAAGCAGTTCTGATAGAAATACTATAGACTTAATATATTTACGTTGAAATATGCCTCCGACTGGACCCGCGATAATCATGCTAAAACAACCCCAGTTTAAATAAAACCCCGATTGTTCATCAAACTCTTCACAAGTAGCAGGGGGGGGGGGGCAGAGAGGGCGGACGCCCACCCGGAAAAAATGTTGGAACAAAAATGAGCAAACTTACTAGGGGCCATGGGCATGCTCCCCTTTAAAAAATTGAAATCTAGACCCCTTGAAACGCAATCTTCTGCACTTTGATGGGCAAATTTTGCTGACACAAAAGGGTTTCAGCTTGATTTTTGAGGGGCGACGCCCGAAAATTTTTTCAAGGGGAGACCGCCCCCTCTGTCCCCTGGTGCCGTCGCCACTGAGGAAATAGCGTTTCAGAAGGTCTGAATTTCAGATCTCGCTCCGTCATACAACATTTCGTGCCGCCGCCTTTGTGATAAATTAACGGAGAGCGCGACCATTAAAAAATCATGAACGGACGAATATGAAATGAAGATGAGCGACTCAGACTCATTGACGGTCTCAAGTAAGTCGTTAATGTCGTGTGACGGCTCATTGTACTCCATGTCATGTGTACTTTACCAGAGCAAGACTCAGTATGTGTAACGCTTTTCTTGTCGATATACCGTGTATGCAAGGTAATTAACTAGAGTGTCGTACTAATCACGGAGTCCCGTTAGAAGGGATAATTACTTTGCACACAATTTGAGGACAAATGCTCAGCATTAAGCGGTCACGTTAAGTGGCCACCCATAAAGTACACTTTTGAAGCATTGTAATCGTCTTCAATGAAATGCCTCGTTTTAATTGGACCTTCACGTCACTCCGCAGGGTATGATAGTAGTATATTGCTATAATTATGTATTTTTACCTGCACGGCTTGATCGATGCCCAAAGGCCATATCTGTTAGCAAAAAGCGCTTTAATGCTATTTTGTGGAGTTTTGTCCAATTCACCTCAAATTATTCCGTATCATTTTGGTCTGGCTATTCATATTCAACAGAATCTGAGTGTTATTGCCCATAATACACTAAATGAGGTCATCTTAAACTGACGTCAGGATGTATAGACATATGCCAACTTACAGTGACAATAAATCGAAAGACGGATAAGCCTTTGAAATGCTGCTGAGAATTATTGACGTCACAGTACATCGAGTGGAATGAAAAAAACAAAACAAGTTGAAGCTTTCGTACCCGATTCCAGCTTTTGAGAACAATTTATTACAACAATCCACAATTACTTTTATGACATAAAGACGTTCTCCGCCACTACTGTCAGACGATAACTCTAGACTATTCATAATTATGATGTGTCCCATTATATTAAAACAAATGGCGTATGATTCTATTTACAGTATGGTTATGAAACAAATGTGTTGCTCAATAATTGTTTGTAACCCAGTTTATCAGTACTTAGTGGTTTGTAAATGTTCGCACAATAAAAACAGCTTCTTTTGAAAAGATGTTTTCCATCCTAGCTATGCAGTATTACCCTAATGATACCCACAACTCATGATGAACATTAGATCATGCAAATACATCATTCATTTGCCGCAATTAAACTACTAGTACTAGTTTTTGTACATCACGTGATATTCATTACAAAAAAGATGGCAGTAATCATATATGTATAGCCTGTTTGAAATATATATTTTGGTTAAGATATTTACAACATGTTTAACACTGTCCCCACCTAAAATACCGATTTTGCAACGTCAGAATCAAGCAACATAGCAAAAAATGTCATCATTTAAACATAATTCCGTTCTAGATACATTATCAGCACTCTGGTTTGGGCCTTGTAAACGCCACACTCAGTACACATGAGTCTTGTAAACAGCACACTCAGTGGAAATGAGTCTTGTAAACATCACACTCAGTACAGATGAGTCTTGTAAACGCCACACTCAGTACACATGAGTCTTGTAAACAGCACACTCAGTACACAAGTGTCTTGTAAACAGCACACTCAGTACAAATGAGTCTTGTAAACGCCACACTCAGTACACATGAGTCTTGTAAACAGCACACTCAGTACAAATGAGTCTTGTAAACGCCACACTCAGTACACATGAGTCTTTTAAACAGCACACTCAATACACATGAATCTTGTAAACGCCACACTCAGTACACATGAGTCTTGTAAACAGCACACTCAGTGAAAATAAGTCTTGTAAACAGCACACTCAGTGCAAATGAGTCCTGTGAACAGCACACTCAGTACACATGAGTGTTGTAAATGCCACACTCAGTACACATGAATCTTGTAAACAGCACACTCAGTACACATGAGTCTTGTAAATAGCACACTCAGTGTAAATAAGCTTGTAAACAAAACACTCAGTACAAATGAGTCTTGTAAACGCCACACTCAGTACAAATGAGTCTTGTAAACAGCACACTCAGTACACATGAGTCTTGTAAACAGCACACTCAGTGCAAATTAGTCTTGTGAACAGCACACTTAGTACAAATTAGTCTTGTAAACGCCACACTCAGTACACATGAGTCTTGTAAACAGCACACTCAGTACAAATGAGTCTTGTAAACAGCACAATCAGTACAAATGAGTCTTGTAAACAGCCGCTCAGTACAAATGAGTCTTGTAAACAGCACACTCAGTACAAATGAGTCTTGTAAACAGCACACTCAGTACAAATGAGTCTTGTAAACAGCACACTCAGTACAAGCGAGTCTTGTAAACACCTTACTCAGTACACATGAGTCTTGTAAACACCATACTTAGTACACATGAGTTTTGTAAACGCTACACTCAGTACAAATGAGTCTTGTAAACACCACACTCAGTTCAAATGTGTCTTTTAGTACCACACTCAGTGCAAAAGAGTCATGTAAACACTATACTTAGTACACATGAATCTTGTGAACGCCATCCTTAGTGCAAATGGGTCTTGTAACACCACACTCAGTGCAAATGTATATTGTAAACGCCACCCTTCGAGCAAACGGGTCTTGTAAACACCAGACTCAGTGCAAATGAATCTTGTTAGCACCGCACTCAGTGAAAATGCGTCTCGTAAACACCACACTCAGTGCAAATGAGTCTTGTTAGCACAACATTCGGTGCAAATGAGTTTTGCAAACAACACACTCAGTGCATCATACTCCGAGGTATACATAATTCTCAAAATGACACATACACACACGAGGGTCATTCTTCCTTTCTCAATTTAGCCCTGGTTTGCTAAATACTCTCTTGGCGAAAGCCACTGGGAATGTTGAATCATCATAATATTGAATCAACACCGCCCTCAACCTGATCAATATGTCTTCAGAGACTATCTGGTGGACATCCTCCAGCTTATCATTTTAGGTTGATGTTTTCTGGTGAGGTTATGGAGGGGAGCAGTCAATGCGGAGAAATTATGGAGATTAATATAATATGACTGTGATGTTAAACATCTTGCTTACGTATGTTCATCTAGTTGCTGTGAAGGCACATCATTTTCTAAGGCCATTATTAGGAAACTGATACTCTCAATAAATTTAATATAATTTGTTGTAAAAGCTAGCCAGATTAGTTAATGTGGTCGTATTATAATTAAACTCAATCAACAATCAACGGACGATTTTTGTAATTTCACCTTCTCGCTAAGTCTGGCCTCCGTGTCTCCTAACACCCTGCGCTCCGATAACTGAAGGTTTCGTGATTTTTGGAATTGCACTATTGGCAATTAATATTATTGTATTTCTAATGAGAGTGTTATTGATAGGCAATACGTTATCGTTGTCAGGAACCTTTACCTATCGGTTTGTTATTCAAACATCCGCCTCTTCCAATAACGCCATGTATAATCCCAATTACTATTGGTATGCACGGATTTCACTGGTTCTTCGTTAACGGGTATATCAACGTTATCAAAATTATTATTTTTGGAATATACAACTTTTTAGAAAACAAAATGTCAAACCATATCATAATTTTATTCAAATGGTTTATTTATCAATGTAGAATAAAACAAAATGTATTTATGCATTTACGATGTTTGTCCTTTCCAATGGACAAGTTGAATATGAAATTGTAAAAAGAAATAAAAAGGTCAACTTACATTTTGAAAAATAGGAGAAAGCTGAAAATTGGTTGAGTAATTAAATTCTGTATTTGTACACTAGATCATCCTTTGTTTCTGTATTTCTTTTTGTAAGGTTTTTTTTGTATGTAATTACTTTAAATTATTTGCAAATTTAACAGAAAAAAAATATTATTTGAAAAAAAAGTTTAAAAAAACGAGGTCAATTCAGCTAGGAATTATGAACTGAAGCTGTGGGGGCCCACGTGAACTGGAATGTGGCACCACGCATATCGCTTCCAACAACCCCGTGTCCCCGTGTTTTTTCATCCTGTCGTAGTTGCAAGGCATACATTTACGTGCTTCCTTGTGGATATCAGCACGGTTGCGAGTAGCCGGAATTTCCAATGATTTCCAATGCTTCTAAAATATTCTTTTTAACTCGAATTGCTTTTTCTTGTTTATAGCTATTCCACTTTCCATGTTTTCCTTTTCCCTTTCTCTATTTTTTTTTGTTATACATTCTTCATCAATCTGATTAGCCAGCTCTTTATTTCCAAAGTGATTTTTCCCTATCTTGGTATGTTCAGTTAGTCAAATTCCAAATCGATTCTTTCCTGTTTATGACGGTAATGTCAAATTGAAACCTTGTAGGTTCAAGGTGATACAAATAATTACGAACATATCGTGAACTATAATATGAATATAGGAAGGCGACCCGAGATCACAATTTGTCAAATACATTTTTGTTCAAAACTGTTCAAATGCTGATTATTAAACCAACTGAAATTCTTATCGGGTTTTCGATTCATGTAATCTTTGTTGATGTGCCAGGTTGAAGTTAGGGGGAGAACTTTTTAAAATTGTTCGCGCCAATCATATTTTCAAAAATAGTGACGAAATCGTAATTGTATCATTAATTACATAGGTAGTAGAGAGTGTGAGTCGTAGCATTGCTAAATTGTATGTGCTAAGGTGACTTTCAACTTAGCATAAGAGACTGACCACTAAATATCGGGTCTAAGATAGTCATGGAATGTTGATATGAGTTGCATGGTATTCCCCTCTAGTCCATGGATATAACTGTAATCCCACGGTTGGACATTGACACCCTATATGTTGAAAACACGCCTAAACATCCACGTTTACTCAAATGTTTATATTCTCGAAAGTGATTTAGAAAAAAAAAAGGTATCATTACTGTCATCTTCGGGTTACACTTGGTTAAAGCGGGAGAGTCGTCACCTACGCATGCGTCAGATGGCCATAGCGTGTCACTTTTTACAAACAAGCGTCTACCCGCAAGCCTTTGCGTTCTTAGCGTGTGTCGCTTGGGACTCGATTCCCGCGCGTGCGCAGGTGACTACCCTTCCGCTTTAAATCTAATCCGATCAAAAAGTTGAAATTTCATTCGCCTTCTTTTTTTTCTGGTAATGGAGACTATTCCGTGGCACATTGTGTCTTCCGATTAAATGAAATCTCAAATACGATAAAAAACACCCGCTGTATTATTTAGCACGTACATTTGATGGGCATCGTATGTCTATTCTTATTGCCACTATAGATAATGTGATAATCCACACACACTCACTATGTGGGAATTATTTCGGATATTAAATGAACACATCAGGTCGTCAATGGAACGAGGATTTCGTGTAATCCACATAGATTGAAATTCAATAAAACAGATTGTCGCTGAAATACAATACGGAGGTCGGCGAATGATTGAATGCATTAAATATTGAATTCACAAATGACGTCATACGCAACTCTAAATGTAGACTGTAGCATTATCTGCAGTACACTAATACACGGTTAATCTGGTATTTAAGGATTCAAACTTGAAGACAATTTAGACACACCCGATAGAGGTATAAGGTTTTTATTTGCGAAAATAGGTAACGTGTAAAATCCAGTTTAAATTAAAATACAAATGGTTAGAAAGTTCTTCACACTGAGTAATCTAGCGACCACGATTGATACATAATAGAACATTGTCTTGTCACGTGGTAATTTTGTTCCAGTTCAAACTTCAAACCCAGCCTCGTTCACAGCACGTCGTGCAATAACCACTGAAATCCGTTAGGCTCATTCGTATGCATGATTATGTGACCTCGTGTGCCAACGACCAGCATCGAACGAGCCTACACACGTGTAGTACGTGACGTACTCGGACATATCACGCGCACTATACACCCACAAATGGCCACTTAGCGTACAATAAATTAACATTGTTGTTTTCTTTAACAAAACAGTACATTTCAGGCTGATTTCATAAAAGCTCAAAAAAACAACAAAAAAACGACAACATTATAATATTGCTTTTGATAGGAACATTCACACACATCGTAGAACAAGAACGTGAAAGTTAATCAGATCATTAAAAATATGTTAGTTGGTTTAATGATATTCGGTTGGCTGATAAATTATTTTCAATCAGTCTTCATGTGGTTAAGATTTTTGAAAGGCGGGTCTTACACATGGCGTTTGGATTTCAAATGAAGTATATTATGTTGTGTCGGTATTTTGGTTAAGGTAGAGATGCAGTTTACCTGACAGGTATTTCAATTAGTTAATTAGGAAACCAAGATGACCTCCCTTGTCCACAAAACTATATATTTTCGGAAAACTTATTGTATGAATTAAAAAAAAAATGTATTTTTTTTATGGAAACTGTAGTTTGAAATATGCACAAAAATGTGCTTTTTTGGTCAAAAGTGATTTAAAAAAAAATAGCTCCTAAACCATGCTGCTGTTTCATGTCAAAATTGGTTTGTAGCTATAGGTACATCTGTTTACTATGAAGAAAGTGCCGTCTTGAAAACTGTCTACCAGTTGTCAATTTTGCAGGGTACAAATTTCACTACTTCAAGTTTATGCATAAATTAACACCCAGGCTAGTTGTCTGTACGATTGTTGTAATACTGTTCAACCAAAAACAATCCCCGACGGCGTTTTGAAGATAAACACATTGTCAATCATTTGTGAAAATTTCAAAACAAAAAGTCAAAGCGTCTAGGAGCTATTTTTTCTGGGATGGGCACTAAAAAGAAGCTGAGATAATTGCTAATTTGCATAACAATTCACTCAGTAAGAAGTTTGCTAATGCTCATAATTAAAATGGCTGTAACAGTTCCAAATTTAAATGTATTATCGTTTTGTTAAAAGTTAAATATAGTGCATAATATGGAGATCCCGTCATTTCTTTTTTTCACCATGTTTCTTTTTTATTATTTATGTACAGCCTTTCTAAATCTTGCTAAGCATTCAAAAATGTTTGTACCTGTTATCTATATTTTAAAATCACTCCCAAGTGCCCACAAACCTGCATCTCTACCTTAAGTGTATGTCTCGTCTTCAAAGCGACATGTATTATTTAATTCAGGCTATTTACTTCTACTGTAACACATTACATCTAGTCAATAGGTGATTTTCCGAACAATTGCGAGATCTCGCGAGATGCATGAAAGACGCGCGTCGAACGTCTGCCGCAAAAATCAAACGATTTGATTTTGAACTAGAATTTCTTTATTTCGCAGCTTAATAGACCGGCCCATCTTCGACAGATGAATATTGCTTCCGAATACCCTTACTTAATCGAAATTGCCTATCATCAAATGTGGACAGCACATTATTAAGCATGGAAATGTCCCCGAAATATTTTTGCGTTTGTCGAATCCCACGCGATGTTTGACGCGACTACGACGCTATGACCTTTGTTTGTCCTGTTTTTACGTTCGATTTCACGCATAACGCGTGATTCTCACAGTGTACGGAAAATGGTCTATTAATGTACAATTTACAAAGTATGACGTATAAGTACAAGTACGTGCCAAATAAAACATCTCTATAAATGTTTAATAAGCTAACTAATGGAAACTTGAGGATTCATTAAGATTTACTGAGGAATGACTTTGTATCTCGAACCAATCTATGTTAATGGTTGGTTCTATAATTCGTAATGGAGGCACTTGGTCAAAGTTTGACAAGCGGTTTAACACGATAATACACATCACACTTGCTTTCTAAACTTAGTGCTATAACACATATGAACGATCGTTATAATAATTAAAAATCGATATAAAGAATATATCTTGTTACTTAATCTTATTATAAATGACAAAAATTGCAGCTAGGCTTGCACCTATGTTGATACATTTTGAATTACTCGTCTGGTTTGCTTCCTTAGAGGATACTGATTACGTAACGCCTAGCAAGGAGTACGCCGTAGTGGCATTTACGCGGGTACAAACAACGCAGAGTTAGGTGACCCCCGCATATAAGTAAATGCATACACATGCTGTTCAAGCAATATAACCCATGGCACTATGAGTCTTAAATATCAGGCATGAGCTTCAATGCGGAAAACATTGCCCCACAGACGGGTGGGTAAACCCGTGTTCAGTTTTAATCAGTTCAGACATGCTCTGCTAGAAAATCGTGCATGTCGGTTTATATATATACATTTAGAAAATGTTTGATATAATCAACCGAATCCGCTTCAGTTATAAAAGACGATCTTCTTTCCGTCCCATGTATTTAGAACAGCATCGTGGGCGTCTATGACAGAATCATTCGACGCAATTGACGGCTTCTATGTTTTTACATGTATGTCTATCTGCAAAATATGAAATACGACAAAATTAGACATGTTATTTACCGAGTGTGTGGGATTCTAAATATCAATGCAACAAAATAGATTCACCCATACAGACAAAGTCATCACTCCAAATAGGTCCCCTCAGGAGGTTCGAGTAGTACTGCATTTTGCATACCACAACCAATTATTTAACCTTCAACAAACACGGACGACATTTAGTTTATCATGACCACGTCTTGCCCAAATAACATATGCGTGCTTTGATTTTAGTCATAAACCATATTGTTGTAGCAATCGATAAATTTATATTACGGAGTTATATCATACATTTTTTTTACTTTATTTTAACTGAACAAGCATTTTAATTTCCTGTAGCATCCACGAGTATAATATTTCATTTTTGCCGTAAACTATTTCTTATTTTTCATACCACACAGCGTTCAGACTTCATGTACCTATTTGAAGATAAGTAAAAATATGTAACCTATGTTACTATTCTACTCTTATTATTTTTCTAACACCAAACAAAAATGTATTCATTAAAAAAAACACCCTAACGTTTTTTGACTAGTATGATATCCTCACATACAAATTTCATGTGTATAATCCTGAACACACGTTATATTTCCTTCCAGTCAAGTAACTGAATTTGTTCCATATACTGATATCATGGCAGTTCAGTGTAATAAAGCAGTTGTTTATTGGTCACCTATTATATTCCAGTATACCAAGCTGTTGACTAATTACTATGAATTATACGCGTGTTATGTAAAGACGCATATGTTTGTGACGTCATTTTTATTTCCCTCAACCTCATATGTCTTCACATATGTATGATTACGATTTTCCCCGTACTGTGAATTGGTTCCAAAGTTTAATATATTGTTAATATAGTGATTTTCTCTGAAAATAACTATATTTTTCATCATAATATGGTAAACTAATGGTAATCGATTTCCGTATAGAAATGACCGGGACGTTCTACGATGTTTCGAACAGCGCTCACAAATTATTATAATGGCGATGGTTTTAGTCATACTGAAAGCTGTGAATAAATTATACATGAGATAATTAGAATATTCATGAGCCATTCAATATCAGATTGAGTAAAGGCTCAGAACAAATGAAATTTACTACACGAGTTAAATAAATCTGATATTATGGGTTAACTTAAATATAATATATATTTAACTGAATATTATTAAATTGAGAGGGATGCAGTTCAAAATCTGATATCCAAGTGTTTTTTATTTTTTATATTTGTATTACTATTGAGTACTTGTGTAATGTGGATATTGAATATGAATACATAAAATGTTATATTTAATGATTTGTGAGACTTTATTCATCATCATTATAATTATGAATCAACGTGGATGATTCAGTAATGATTAAAATAACCTCACCTGTTCTGTACTAGCATTCACGTCGCTCATAGACGAAGAGGGATGTGACGTTGACGATGGAAGTGAGAGTGTGTTACTGGACATAGCAGGATTCACATTACCACGTGTTTCATAAGAAGAGGCGGATGCAGCAAGAGAGACAGTTGACAAACTAGAAAATAAATCCAGTGATAACGCTATTATGAAATACAAATTACTGCAAGTTATTGTCTACGTTCACCAATAATAGAAATACAACTTTGTTTGTGTCATCATTCCCAGATGAATCCATTACATCAAAATACCCCATCTGACAAAGAAAAACAAAAGATACTCAAACTGACAAAAAGAAATAACAAACATGTGAAAAAAATGTCGATTGGAGGCCTGTTTTGCCCTATCGTACTGATAAATATAAATAATTTAAAATTAAACAGCAGTGCTTACCCCAAGTTTCCTTTATTTATGCTGTTGTATTTGTGTTTTGAAATATACACAGCTCGACAGCGAAGAATGGCGAACACAAGCAATGTCACGCACGGCGTTCCTCCAATAGCAAGCCCGACGACAATTTTAATATTGGTGAAATCCGGTAAAGGATATCCGTCCCATGGATGAGCTATATTCAGAATACAAAATATGTTACAGCATAGTAATTATATGTAATGAAAACTCGGAAAGAAAACAAACAGTATTTACAATGAAGTACTAAGAAGACGCTAACTAAGTATTGCTAAATATTTAAACAAATAATTAAACAAATCTCGCAGGACGCACAATGAAACCGGAAGTTAAATGGTCCAACTGGTACTGTATATTTCAAAGATTATGTTGTTCTGCATTTCTATGAATGTACGGATAATTCAGGACCCCCCTCTTTTATATTGTTGAATTCATCCCTTATCACATTTAGTCCTCTATTGACCTATAGCCAGTTCACATATTTACGCGTCAAGAATTATTGTGGGGAAGCATAAACGAAGACTTTAATAGTTTTAATGCACGCGACTTTTCATTGTTATCCCATAAAGTATTTCAAAACACATTTACGATATTGTGTTTTGCAGTTTTACAAATTACAGCAGGATATGCTGTGCATGATAAACACCCCAACTGAATTGCATCCCTGAATTACGAGATAGGAAATTAGAACTACCTTTCGCTGTCGACGCTTCTGTAATAGCAGTTGTATCCGTCGTACCGTTTCCAGTCGTTGTACGAATTGCGTCATGTGTTGATTGGACTGTTACTTCCGATGACGTAGGATTGAATTGAAAGTCCGACTGAGTTGTTTGTTCAACAGTCGTCGTAATTGCTGTCAACATGATCGTCGCACTAACCGGAAAGTCCCGTTGTACTGTCGCGATTGATGAAGACAATGCGACGCTGTCTGTTACTGTAGATAATTGGTGATTGAGTGCTGATGCTGACGGTGACGAGAAAATCAGTTGGTCTGTTGTTGCTGCCGTTGGTTCGTTTGAAACAACGCGACCTGTATAAAGATAATAAATTCAGTATAATGAACATTTATTTTAATCCATAAAATGTGGAAATAATTTGTAAATAGAAATGTCACTGGGAAATTAATTAAAATATGGTATGATAGATAATTAACCGGAATCATACATATAATTTACCCGCTGATTAATAGTTGCGAACCGAAATTACAGTTAAGTGGAAAATATTGTCGCGCATCGCAGAATTCTGAACGTACTACTAATTTGCATACCGAAGTTCAAACTTGACTTAAATAAAGCCGTACACGGTATATAATGGACATATAATGTGTATCAGTGATGCGAACAAGGAGAAATTATTTGCATACTCAATAAGTTACTTTGCAATATTGCTTTGATATTTACCACTGTTCACGCGGTTTTAGTTCGTGACAAAAAAGATACAGGTCACAATCTAGTTGCATACTTCAATTCACTAAGTGGATATATGTATGCCAATACGACCAACCCGGTGTTGATGGGAAGACGTTGACAAATGTGCTGCATTTAGTCAACCTTACCTATGTCTTATTCTATCACGTGTATATATATATATATATATTCTTCATGGGACCAAATTAGTTTAATATTAAGGCGACGAACTGGCAAATTACTATTGATCGTGGCTTGCAAGTAAGACCCAAGACAAGACGGCGGCATCACATTAGTATGCAGATGGCGAGGTAAGGGTAAATCACTACTGATTGAGTGCCGTCCTAAAGAAGGGTGATTTTGCAAAGACTAAAGGAGAGACGCACACTTTGCAAACGTTTGTTTATTCCCTATTACTTGTTGCCATGATATATTTCGTAAATGTACGGTCATTGTTTCAATACGGACATCACTGATGCATTTAAATAATGTTAAATGTACTCATCTGGGATGAAAATATACCCTATAGCAATGTAAGTTTTGAAAGAGTAATTACGTTAGATGAATCCCTACCAGTGGAAATTACATTTCAGCGAAAACGTCGTCTATATTTCCCTATGTTAAGGAGGGTTATGCTTTCGATAGCGTTGGTTTGTTGTTTGTATGTTAGTAGGAAAACTCAATAATTTTTAGGATGGGTTGTCATGGAAATGTTCAGCAATATGTTTCTCTTGGAAACTATTACCAATCTATTATATTTCTGGTTGAAAAAAAAAAATAATTTTGGAGCTGTTTAAATATTTATAACTTAAAATGTTGTAGATTATCCTGACATTTTCAGGACGGATACCGTTGAGTAAGAGGTTGGTTGAGATCTGAATCTCGTTGCCATGGAAACAAAAATGCTTCACTACAAATCCGAACGATTGGATTTTAGGATAGATGTGAATCTGGATTTAAAAGGATTCTTAACTCCGGGTGTAATGAAGTGTACACAAACCGGTAACGTTAAGCTCGGGGATTTTTAACATGAAGTTTCACAAGAACGGCATGCGAAACTAGTACATAATTTACAGCACAAAAACGTAAAAATAATGAAGCTAAAAAAAGAAGAAAGTTACAAATGTATGGTATACATCGGGCATGTGATACTGATCTGAGTTAATCCGTGCAACAGATAACGTGTTCACATATGCCTGTGTAGGATATAAACATACGTGAATACGTTACGCCGGCGTAAGACACAAACAGACGTGAATACGTTACGCCGGCGTAAGACACAAACAGACGTGAATACGTTACGCCGGCGTAAGACACAAACATACGTGAATACGTTACGCCGGCGTAAGATACAAACAGGCGTGAATACGTTACGCCGGCGTAATATATAAACAGACGTGAATACGTTACGCCGGTGTAAGATATAAACTTATGTGAATACGTTACGCCGGCGTAAGATATAAACAGACATGAATACGTTACGCCGGCGTAAGATATAAACAGACGTGAACACGTCACGCCGGCGTAAGATATAAATAGACGTGCATACGTTACGCCGACGTAAGGTGTAAACATACGTGAATACGTTACGCCGGCGCAAGACGCAAACAGACGTGAATACGTTACGCCGGCGTGAGATATAAACATACGTGAATACGTTACGCCGGCGCAAGACGCAAACAGACGTGAATACGTTACGCCTGCGTGAGATATAAACATACTTGAATACGTTACGCCGGCGTAAGATAAAAACAAACGTGAATACGTTACGCTGGCATCAGATATGAACAAACGTGAATACGTTACGCTGGCGTCAGATATGAACAAACGTGAATACGTTACGCTGGCGTAAGATATAAACATACGTGAATACGTTACGCCGGCGTGAGATATAAACATACGTGAATACGTTACGCCGGCGCAAGACGCAAACAGACGTGAATACGTTACGCCTGTGTGAGATATAAACATACGTGAATACGTTACGCCGGCGTAAGATATAAACACACGTGAATACGTTACGCTGGCGTCATATATGAACAAACGTGAATACGTTACGCTGGCGTCAGATATGAACAAACGTGAATACGTTACGCTGGCGTAAGATATAAACAGACATGAATAAGTTACGCGGGCGTAAGACACAAACAAAGATGAATACGTTACGCTGGCCTAAGATATGAACAAACGTGAATACGTTACGCTGGCGTAAAATATAAACAGACGTGAATACGGCACGCGGGCGTAAGATATAAACAAACGTGAATACGTTTCACCGGCATAAGATATAAACAGGCGTGAATACGATTCACCGGCGTAAGACATAAAGCGAAGTTAATACGTTACGCCGACGTAAGACAAACAGACGTGAATACGTTACGCCGGCGTAAAATATAAACAGACGTGACTACGTTACACTGGCGTAAGACACAAACAGACGTGAATACGTTACGCTGGCGTAAGATATAAACATACGTGAATACGTTACGCCGGCGTAAGATATAAACAGACGTGAATACGTTTCACCGGCGTAAGATATAAACAGACCTGGATACGTTACACCGGCGTAAGATATAAACAGACGTGAACACGTTACGCGGGCGTATGATATAAACGGACGTGAATACGTTTCACCGGCGTAAGATATAAACATACGTGAATACGTTACGCGGGCGTAAGATATAAACATACGTGAATACGTTTCACCGGCGTAAGATATAAACAGGCGTGAATACGTTACGCCGGCGTAAGGTATAAATAACCATACATGTTCTGCGTATTTTGTAATATTCCATCGTACGGGTTTATGACACTTTGTTGAAACGTCGAGCATATGTCAATTAAATAACAAAATATCCTTTACTTTATTTTACTATGACTTCGATTGTGTTGTAATGATTACCATACGCACATATCCCGTCGTGTAATATTATAGCATACAATTTTACAGCTGGTTAAAAGTCGAACAAACTATATTCCCAACGTTAAGACGTCTATGACAAACCTGATATTAGTACTTAGACCTTTGAGGTTTTGCCATTCGACCAAATAGATTTGAGACTTTTGCAGATAAAAACAACGTGGTTTTAAAATTCGACATATGTAGTGGATACCCTTGGATAGGGGACTATGTGGGGGAAATAAAGAACGAATATTGAAATTATTTGTTTTTGTCACACACATGTCTTCCCAATAATCCGAAGCAGGTTCATGGCAGCGACATTATTATTATATAGCAACGTGTCTGTAAACGACCGATATCTGAATATCTTGAGTAAATTACATCTATGTATAATCATTTATTGGCGACAGTCACAACATTCGCCCAATCAAAGTTACCCGCCTGCAAACTAGAATTTACCCAACTATTTCAAAATCCCTTCAAACAATGTCGATCTTTTTTTCCCCATAGACACATGGTTCATTGATCTGTTACTAAGGGCCAAAACAAAAACAAAAACAACAACTAAGGAAACATTTACCATCAAATTCAATACCTTTATTGCTGTAGCAACAGAAACTCTAATTGTATTATTACTATCGATGTCTATTATCGATAGTGCATACCAATCAATGCTTTGGGTATGATCAGGGATACCGTACTTGTGGAAGATTACAGTTATCCATCAGCGGAAATTAATTTGTCTAATATCCTGAGATGCGGCCCGTAAGCCATCCTACAAGACTGTTACACACGAAAATGATTTACACATTTCACATGATTTGAAGATATTACTTAACTGATATTACAAATATGGCAATCTCGTCATAGACACTAAGTAGTGTATAAGATGAAGACGCTTTCATTAGTTAATGACTCAAAATGTATAATATTGTGTCTTTAGTATTCGGTTAATAACGAGTATAACATGTTCGATACTGATTGATACCACGTAGAACGTGGTTATCAGGCGATTACAGGTCGGTGCTTTGGGTCAACGTACACACAGATCGAGAAGAACAAAATTGTATGTGAATTAATAATATCTTCTTTTGACGAATCATTTAAACAACACTTCGACTTTTTTTAATTCACGTCGTTTTCATTTTGATAATTACGTGTTTTTGTATAAGTGTACGTTCTTTGCGGAATCGAAAAAAAAACATGCGAACCATTGTTCGCTAGAGCGATTGCGTTTCGTGATAAATAGAGACAGTTTGCAGGGAATATCTCATAGAAATAACTGTTCACACATGGCCAACATCTTTGAAATATCGCGTGACGGTTCCGTGAATTTTCATTGATACATTCAATAAGTAGTCCGAACTGTTCACAACTGTTCAGACTCAATTGTAGCATTGCTACCATAACTAAAACTAAAATACCGATAACATACTCTAAGACATGTTCTGTAACAGATGTCCAAATAATGAATACCCCGGAACGACCCAGTCATGAAACAACTTTGTTATTCGGTTGTCTACCGTCGCATTCTTCCCACACACCATCTTCTTGAAAATACCTTAATGATGATAGAAACATGTTTGGTAAACTATTCCAGCGGTAAATCCCGCATGTATGCCTCCGGATTGTGTACAAGCGAAATATTTATTTCTGCAGCGCATTGATATTGACGCATTGACAGTTGATTGCCCTCTTATTTAAATTAAGCATGGCACACAATGTCCGTTTTTTTATCATACACATTCTCACCATAGTTATATCTTACATACCGTCTACACTATGCAATAATAAAGTAAATATTGAATTATCTACTGCTAGCAGAAATTAAGTAGGACACTTGACCAGGTAGACATTACAGTAAAAATACAATTGATCAACACCTATTACAGACAAGTTTACCAGTCTGTGCCCAACTTGTATTAGATCCCTCAAACAATGTCACAATTATTGCCTATATGGTTCGCATCTCAATATACACACACACACACACACACACATGGAACGATTGACTTTACTAAATTTAGTTTTTAAACAGTATACCAATAACATGGCACAGTTATGTATTTCGAATGAACGCGATTTATCTAATCTTTTGGAATTCTGAAAATAATGTATGACGACTTGTTTAATTTTATGATGGGTCTTCTGACAATTTTGTTTGATATTACTTTATAGAATTGTATAGTTGATTATTTATTCAGTTGTTAATAAGGTCGTTCCTGAATATTAGAACAGATTTTCAAATTCCCTTGAATTTCCTATGGTTTTATTTAAAAAAACACAAATGACAACAGAGATGTTTGAGCCATTTAACATTGGTTGCTATGGGCAACAGATCTGAAAATATAGTTCGGTGACATATGGTTAGAACATATTATGTTGTTACATAATGGGTAATTCTAACTGTCACGGATTATTGGAAAATTCTGGGGGAATACTATCTAATCTCCACAAAGTAATGCTTTTAAATCGATGCCACGAAAATTGTTCCAAAACTGTTCTTTTTGTCATTTTTTCATACAGTTTTCTCTAAAACCATGGTTTGTAACGGAACAACACTAAAAAAAGGCTATGATATATATCCAAATCTACAATTAATTAGCATTTTAAAATAAAATATAGTGATAAAATGTTCACCCTATTTAACAGGTCGCACTCTGCCTTAAAACGCCAAATTTGAATACTATTGTATATTCCATAATAGACAAGCTGGAGCACGTGGAAACATAATAAGGAACCAGCAGCAGGGAGCAGCAAATACATATGTTGAACTTTAAAAATTACATTAGTGTAGACAAAACGCTTATTATAATACAGTTAAGGGGTCACAGTGACACGTGATTCGAATATGTACTTCCAGAAGGCACATTAGATACATTGTCAATGAACATTGACTGTGTGAACGAATGGACTTTGATGTGATCGTTTATAAATTATGAAAGATACGCAATGTTCAACAATATACATTCTCAACATAGTTAACCCTTCAAATGTGGAATAATACTGTGTATATTGAATTGCTAGTAGTAATTATGTAAAATAAATGTCCTAGTGTTTGTAGACAAAACTTCCCGATTTTTCAGATTGGTATGCCTGCTCCATTGTAGTAGTTGTTTTTGTAATGGCTGAACTATGGTTCTTTGGTTCGTGTGGAATATGTGGCCAAATTAATAGCTCCAAACGTCAATTGCCCTTCTGCCGAATTCCCCCAAAATACTACGTATATGGTTTTGTAAGCTCCACATGAGGGGAATTGTAAATTCAGCAAAAGTGTACAGCGCATGGGATGTGATAATAGACATGAACCAGAACGACTACTTATTGTCTGGACATGTCCCATTGCTCTGAGATGCGAATTCTAAATTACAATCCCTTGCCATTCAACTATTTACTATAAATTCTATCAGTTTACTCAATACATCGGGAAATGGTGATTCAATAATCAGTAATAGAGCAATCGATCGAAAGTAGTAGAATCTGCGTATGTTTTGTAACATAGAATTGAAGGTAATATTCTCCTTTTGAATTCCGATTACAGTGACGCATGACACCAACGTCACTAGAAGATTTAAATTAACGTAAATTCTGTCTTACAATGTCGTGTTCCTCAAATACGGTACTGCACTTCGGTATTCTGATAGCCACGATTGCCTTTGGAGAATTTGTAATTGGACATTATGTTGCAAAATATATATAATTCCCACAAAAAGTAAGTGACGGAACTCCCATCGAATTCATAGAAAGCAGGCTGTCGTATTTGACATTTATCACTGTAGACTGGAGAGTAAATAGTGGCATGGTATACTACGAGCCAATCAAAATGCATAATACATGATGTGGCAAGTAAAGTAAAAGTTTGCGCTGGAGATTTCATTACATGAAATCGACACACACATAAAGCACAAAATGAACTTAGACTTATACAAAGAGACCGTTGCCGTTGCCGTTGTACTTCCAGTGTACATTCATTAGGGTTATTATTTATATTGTTATTTGCTGTTTATTTCATTGTATATATACCATATGTATATGTTTTCCTTACAATGATTAAACAATACAAATATATACAATTTTTCTCCAATATAATGTGCCCTCAATTAATTAATTAAAATATTAAATATGTCGCGAGATGGCTCCGTATATTTCCCGACGACACGAATTTGCTACGTATACTACAGTTCATTGTACATGCAATATCACTGTTTGACTGACTACACTGTTTTACAGCTTTTCAAGTGTACCAGTGTATTTAGAGCATCGAGATTATTCTAAAACAAAACTCGGTGATGCTAGAACGACGTTGGCACAGTGGCGTAGGTAATAGTGGTAACGAGAAAGACAGTGAGTACGAGAGCACCCAAGTATCAACTTAAACTTCTAGTTTAACACAGGGAGATTGTTTGGTTCGATACGACACTAGCTAATCGACTTATACATATTAGTAGACAGCATACAATTGATATTAGGAGACTTAACGGGTGGATTGATGGCGTGGTTATCAAGATGCGATTTAAAAAAAAGGGGTAGAAGAAACCGTTGTAACAAATTAACAGTACAACAAGCAATATCAAACATAAAAGTTTATGGGATAGAAAAGCAGCAGAGTGAAAAACATAGAACCTTTACTTGAAAAATTGATGATATAGGGCAGTTTTAGAACCTAAATTTCCAAGAGAAATCATTGTACACTTACGAGATAATATAAACAATGAATGAGTCAAAAAATCAACGAAAATTTTGAATTATTTGAGAAGATTTTTAAAGGAATACGGTAGCGAGGGCATACTTTAAAAGTGTACACAATGTAGATGATCAATATGAACGAATATATAAAACTATTATATTCAATCATATGTCATTTTTTATTTTCTTTGTTAGATTAAAATATTTCAATTCAAACAAGTAGTGCAACATACACATTTAGTTACAAATACGTAGTTTGTTGATATATTTTCTATGCTTGAAATAATTTAGCCTGCAGTATTTTAGATCTACTTTAAATATTTACAGTATAACAGGTGTATCTATGTTCATTTCAACTACACTCAGCTTTTTTCTGATGTCACAATTATCTCATTATTGTTAGGAACCATAAGTGGTGTATTTATAAATATATTTGATTATGATGATGCCTAAATTGGTATTATTCAAATTATTATTAATTATATTAAATCATGAAAGTCTTTATGTCTAGTGCATTTAGAGTATTAAAAGGTTTGTGTGCCCAGAGACTTTTCCATCCCCTCGGGTTAATGGAAATATATAAATAAAACATGACCATACACTATCTCAATAACGTACCTACATGCATATATAGAATAAACATCGGCTAATGAATAAAATGCAATGTACAACTATCAGAAATATACAATACCCATGATGATGCTGTGATTTAGAAGATTACGATGCTTTAGGAATTCTATGATTTCATTACAACGCCGTTACTGAACGTGTTTTATCATCGCTATACATGAATTCTCGATTAACTTGCTGAACGTTTACTGATGGACGGGACTGTATGAATAGCAATACATGTGGCTGGGTCACAGATTAATCAATTTCATATACAGATGTCGAATACAAATTAATAAAGTCGATGTATGTGATAAAGGTTGAGTGACACGTGACCTAAGTCACACTGTATGGCACTCGGAGCATGTTAGTTTGCATTATACAATGTACTAGATATACCAACGTTATTATAATACTAGACGCATTAACCACGCATAGCAGAATGATATAGTAGTAACAAGATTATAGCAACTACAAAACGGGATAAGTATAAAATCTGTAATACATTGTACTTGATGGCAGATTTAGATAATATTACAAGTTGTTTGCTTATTGTAAAACCCCATAATGTTCTATGAAGTTAGCACTCATTTGAAAGGAGCGTTGTTAATGGCAACACATCATGGCATCCTGATTAAGGCGATCTCAGAAAAATGTAGGAAATAAACATCTTTTCAACATGATATTTTGTTATACAATAAAAGTATGCATTTGTATTTTGGAATTAATATTCGTAGATTGGCAATGGCGACTTGGTGGATCCCTATCCTACATGATGCACCTATGACTCATTGTTCAGAGGGAATGTTAAACTCAAAACATTGCATATGTTTCATCAACGAGAGCTTTAGTTTTGTAGCATCTTTTCAGATGTTGCTCGTCTACTACTTATTGTTAATATTGACTTCAAATAAATCAGTGCATGCGTAAATCAAATTGAAGATATGAATATTGAAACTGTTATAAATTCCCCCAATATCCGTCAATGCCAATGCCAATTAAAAGTATTTTGTCTCACAATTTGAATATGTAAGAATACTGTCTTCAATGAGCTACATGACTTACTGCCTGGCAGAAAAGTATGTTTTTTTTATATGAACGGAGCTTTGGTACTAGCCACACGGGCATGTTAAAGCTAGTTTTTGTTACCGATGAGAACTAAATGACTAGTACCAGAGCTATTTCAAAGAAAAATTCAATGTTTCCCAAGAGTTAGCAATTCCGGGATCGAGAGAGGGGTATCAAAGTATAGGCCAGGTATATATATATATATTGGGAAGAACGAAGAATGGAGATCGGTGTAATACTATAATGAATTGCACTATCCAAACGCAGTAACCTTACACTTAATGAGAACCACAATGGAAATCTTGGTCTAGCTCGTAGAAGTCCCGGAAAACTGTATTCACATGATTTTTTACTATTTGTAAATATTGTATAAGTTTGGAAATTGTCAAACTATATTTTGTGCATGTGGAGATTTAACGCGAAGAAAAACATAGTATGAAATAATATTGAACATTTGCACAAGTAACAAAAACTAAATGTGATAACGTAATTTACACATTAGGGAAATATATAGTGTACAGAGAAGTTCCATTAACAATTGTAAAAAAAAGGTCCTTGGTGATAGTATATGTGAGTTTATGTTCTGACTACAACAGAAAACAGATTGACTATCTGTTTTCACTTCAATGTTATGTATAATTGCGTTTTATCTCTTATCTTACGAAATCGAAAATAATTTAAAATCAGATCACTTATCGCAAGTTCTATCTCCTGAGATAGGTTCAGTGAGTAATAGTCACACTGTAGCAGGTCATCACTTGTCCCAGGCACGTGTTATTGTTCGATCTCCAACGAATTTTGATCGAGTAAATAAAACATCGATGTTCTACAAAATGTGTAGGGTTTTATGATAATTTCAAGGCCAGGGCAAGTTCCTCAGGGTTTTGAGTGGACATTAGTGAAATTTCCTTCCCTTTCATAGCGGCGGCTATCTGACGCATGTGCGGGTCACGACTCCCCCGCTTTAAGTATATGTGTAACGTTGGTACCTTTCATAATTCAATATTGCTGACAGGGAAACTGAATTTCAGCTAAAGCCTTAACAGAAAATTGTTGTAACACGGAATTGCCGAAAAAGACTAGTTTAACCAGGATGTAGGGAGAAGGCGCGGTTCTACCGGCAATTAAACAAAGATGTGCGAATTTAGACTTTCAACTTGGCATGTAGTATAAGGGCACGTGCCGTGAAAATATTCTCCGACAATATGACCATGTCTTCAAATTACAGTGAGGTATTATTGATGAGATTTATAGACACAGATAAATTTATCAATTTGATGTCAAAAACAAAAAAAGATACATTTTAATGAATCACAACATTTATTGTGGGGTTCAATGGCAGCGATGGGATTGTACTAAACATTATGGTTATAATTATCATTACCCTCCAGGTGTAAATAATTGTTGCTGGTTTTTAGCTTTTATGTTTTACTTGACTTCTTGCAAATAATGCTTAGCAAAAAAGACGAAAGACATCAAGTGCCGTATCAGATAAATAATATTAACATATTATTAGAATGCATCTTCCCGATCTAAACACTTTGTGTTAAAACACAGAATTAAGCAAGGTTGTTGAAATGTCCCGCAATGAATTTCGTTTCCAAACATGTCCGTCATCTTTAAAAAAACTGAATAGTGGTTTCATATTTGGAATTCGCATTTCCTAATTTGGTAGGACACAGACACATGAAGCAACTGTAGAGACTATAATAAACATTATTCAGCTGTGAACAATACATGTTCTGCTTGTTTGATGATTAAAATTATAAAACCCAAGTTAGAGACGTGTATTTGTCACTATGGCGAATTTTCATGAAAAGAAAACACGTAAGCTGCTGGTAGTTGAACATTTAAACATTGTGGTTAAGATTATTGGCATGATTATAAAAAAAATTATCTTATAAGCTAATGTTGTTCTCATTTCCGGACATCACTTTTGTAGTTCACCGCGTCTAGTCTGTCCCACACAGTGAAACCATGCGTGCGTACTCACTATACACCTCCAAAATGACGTCACAACATTGAACAATCATTTGAGATCATCACGATTAACGACAATTCTTAAACTAACAAGCCACAGGAATCAGTGACAGCGAACGTTTTGTATTGGACATGTGTGTGGCGATTGTAGACATTGTGACGAAAATACGTATACTAATATAACTGACTAACTAACTAAATGGATACCTATATGACATCTCAAAGAAACACCACAATATATAACACATATGCATTCAAGATGAATTATTCTTCTGGAATAGTCTATACACATATATTTAAAAAAACATTGCCTTGAATCCAAGCAGAGCTAAAATTAAATTGTCGGGAACATTTAGTTTAAACCCCCCTTTGAGTAATTTGACCACAAATCAATTCTGAAGTCCACAGCGTTTGGAATCTAGTATATTGCGCCGTTTATAGATTAAGTGGTTATTTGTCTTCACTACAGCACATCCAGTCATGCAATCGCGGATCTATTTCTGCTTCGAAGGGCTGCACACAACTAACCTATAAAGTAGTAAAACTCGTACTCTGCTCGGACACGTTGGTGACATTCAAGTGAGATAGTCGACTTATAAATTCTAGGAGAGACTAATGGTTATGCGGTGAGAAACTCAAAAGCTTGGTGTACATTTCAGATCAGTTTCAATGGAAAGTGTCTCACATCGGTGGAGTATTGTTTAATTGTATAGTCAATTTTCGATAGTTGGCTTGATGGCATCCCGAGACTCTAAAAGCTCAAACATAACTGAATCTCCGGTGATGTACGACTATTGGCAAGAAAATACTGATGCAGATATCTTAAGAATATCGTAACTATCGTAACAGTACACATAATATTTGACTTTTTAAAGACTTCAAACACAATTTTGTGGGTGATATACCTTTAAGAGCAGTTGTTGGGCGATGCTCTCAAAATACGCAAAGCATGATGAAATTACAAATTATCTTTAACGATTCCACAGAGCGCACACGAAGGATTTTGTTTTTCACGATGTGTCACGTTTTTAATCAATATCTTCATTGGAAAAAAGTAACATCACCATTGTGTGAGAGGGATATACGAGTTCTGTACAGTATTTTTGAGGCAAGGTCATCTAACACAGCGGTAATACATCAATCAGACTAGATAACGATATTAATATGTGAATGAGCAACTAATCTGACAACAAATAGGATTATCAAATCGAATGGATGTTTACAGCATTTTGTATCATGCTCTTTAAATGAAGTCCACAATGTGATATTAGAAATTAGAGCAGGCGATTAGATCGAACATAATGAGTTTCACTGCGTTTCATTTTACAGTTTTGTCGATTTCACTTCAGCGCGCTAACAAAGTAAGCGCCACTTTGGGTTATAACTGATTGGTGGCACGGTTCGGGTAATTTGGAAATGATAATTTCGCGCTTCAGTGGCTTTGTCTGGAAGATAAATTGATGTGCATAGGCTCAGTCTAGTTTACCGTTCCAACCTTCCGAGTGACATATGGTGAAATACCACACTAAAATACTGTACCGATAGAATGTTGACGATGAATTACATTTTTTCTGAGTTTTTTGAGACAAATTGTAGAAATAATACGTGTTAAAGTTCACGAAAAAGTATACGATGTATATACGTAACGCATTTGTCAAGTAAAAAAAAAGGTTCGCAGCGATGTTAGTATCCCATAACTTTCTTTCTTTGTCGATTTCTAAAGCTATTTGACCACTGTCCAATATTTGAAATTAAAGTCTATCCGCGGCTCAGTTGTTCATAATAATTATGTTGATAGCAAAAACAGTCTTGCAACAAACTGATCATGGTGTCATCTTCAAAACTAATGACATTCAATTGACCGTAATATCATTGAACCTTCCCAAACGTGAAAATTTCAACAAATTGCCAGCTTTCGAAATACCGCCACTTCTTGTTATCCAATCGTAGTGTTAATTGCATTCACCTTGTTGTTATCATTAGTCGAGTTCTCTAGCATGTACACAACCGTGTACGCATGCGCCGTTTCTCGGATACGGAGCATAGCTATTGGGGGTATTTTATCATGGCTTCCCCCAAGATAATATAAGGTACTACGCGTGGACTACAGGTTGACGTCTATTTCGTTATTAAAACATTTCTCATGTTTTTACGAGAATCAGAACCCCTCTTCCCATCTATGACGGTAAAGTAGATTACTGTAGTTGATATTTCACATATTCGTACACATTTTAAGATTTTTTGTGTAGGTAGGCCCCTTCCGATGAGTATTCGGCCACCACTGTCCAGACAAGTCGTATAAGCCGGGAATTCGAGACCCGTCTACAAATTTATGGCGGGGAGAGCTTTTCATGCAGTTTTCATGATTGTATTCAGTCTAAAGGTATATAGACCAATCTAGCGATCATAAATACGCTTCTTGTGGCAAAAAATAAAACCTACAGCACTGAAACATTGACAAAAGCTAGTTTTACGCAACGAAACGACGTCAAGAACAAGATGGCGGGGTATATTTGACGTTGGAAAATGTCGATTTGATCGACCCTAGTGGGAAATTGTCTGTAATTTCGCTTCCAGATGAGGTATTTGGGATAGTTAGACGTATCGACATGCTTATTTTTTTTAATTGCAAAGCAGAATGCCTCCTAAGTCGTCCAATACAGCCCTTCACATAGTGTCGAATTGCTGGTCTATAGGGCTTCTCAGGACTGAGGGGCCGAATGATCAACAGAAGGAGGCCAACTCACAGGACTAATTTTTGCATGGCCAGTGCCGTGCTAATCTGCAATAGACTGGCCTATGATATATTTCAGCATATGCATTGCCACGAGTTAGAGTGTATCTATGATTGTTATCACTATAGTTGTAGTCATCTTATAAGATATGGTTAGTATCTTATAAGACGTCGACCATAACTGTTGTATTCTCTGGCACGGTCACGACGCCGTTGACAAACTGTTTAGATCTGCGTCTGGGTCTGGGTCTGAGTGCGAAACGCACATCAAGACTGAGCACACGCATACATTTTCAAACCCATACCTGAACATTTATGAAATGACCGGGTTTGACATTGTCGTCATGCTTTCTGCTTGAGAACTATGTTCCGTGTACATGCCGGATTTGTTCCGTTCTCTATTATCTTTTCCACTAAAGTTTAAATTTTAAAGTACGTATATTCAGTATTTAATAAAGAAAATGACATGCGGACTTTCATTGGCGTGCACTATTGAGTTCATTCACATGGAAGAAGCTTAAGTTGTGGATTACACATGGAATCTAGTTTTGGTTGCTACATGCCCATTTTCGTTGGGTTTTACAAACCTTAAGCACATTCTCAGCTATGCTTTTAGAAAAGCTTACTCTTGTTTTGAAAACGTGGGGGTGGAAGAGCGGATAACATGACTGGTCTGTCAAGCAAGTAGTGTTCTTTGTCAAAGTCCCACCATTTTTCATTGCATATTATGTATGTATGTAAATGCATTTGCACGTCACCGGTCTAAAATTTGAGATATGGCATAATATTGTTTCAGTTTTTTTTACTGAAACACAGCCATGTATATTTTCTCAAAACAACATTTTAAAAGTCAACATCTTAATAATTACAGTGAGTATAATAAATAAATAATTTCGGTATTCGACCATGAAAAACAAACCACGAGGTCGATATACGCCCCGTTCTGATGTGTTCAATGACCACTTTTATTATTCAATAGAGCAGATTTGTTCTACTCGGTGGTAACCGTGGTCAAATTTAATTATCCTATTCACGTCCGTAATTTGTAACGATTTAATCCCTGTAGTAAATAGACTGATTACAGTCAGAATCCCGGGTGGGAATCAATACGGGTTGGGGTTGGATACGAGGTAATACATCCAAGTTTGCAATACCGTAATACGACAATGAATGAATTCAAAACAGAAGTAACGTGTTAAAAGAAGTGCGGGGAAAAGAAGTGTGTGATATCGGCGTGGGGTCAAGAAAAAAATACATTGAGAAACAGAATATTATTTATTCATCACAAGTCCGTCTCGATGAAAACGCTCATTTGTTTCTCACGTATTTTCGAATAGTCATGTTTTTTATTTGAACGTTTTATTTGAAATTCCACAATTTTCTCATGGGGACAATCCTAAGAATTGTTTCCTCCAATATACATATCACTCTCTGTACATACAAATGCAATTCGAGTCAACTTCTGCTCTTTGTAAATTGATAACTAGTTGAGAGATAAATTGCAGTAGAGTGTTTCATGGTAACCCGAGTATCCGGATTTTATTAAATGCGATTGCTATGTTTGTTTTAGTTTTCATTGAAACATACATTCCTGACCACACTTCACGTATTAACCTGGAGTGCATCCAATAAAATTAACATGCCATATGCCATTGGTGTATTTGTAAATAATATCACGACATTCGGTTTGGGTGAATAACATCCTATCGGACGGGAAAACCGTCGGTTCTGAGTAGTGTTCCTGTCTTCGGTGCATGCTACTCGCAAATTGTTCACTTTTCCCAAAATTCATGGTCATGTGAAGTTCATCATTTGCGGAGTTAGTGACGATGTTCTCTTGTTAGGCAATAATTGGGATAAAACAATGCTTTAGATCAACTTAGCGTCACAGTCTTGAAATGCTCGGTAATTAGATGCCGTTTTATTGCACTGACTTCTATTTGACATGTGTTATTTATGTTTATTTCTGAAAGTCTCAACATCACTTGTCCGCCATAGCTTACTAACTACTATTAAGACGCAGACTTAAATATGACGGGTGTCACACGTGGAATGGCATCCGAGTCGTACGAATCCTAGCAACATGACATCAGTCTACCGCGAGTATTTCCAGAATACGATCCGATCAGAAACATATAAATAGATAGCCCTGAAGATCCCGTTTTGTCATGTGTTTTATAAGGTTAAACTATACATTTAAGAACGTATTTACTCGATTTCCCCTTCCAAGAATATCGATTTGTTAAGCTTAAAAAAATGCTTTTTGTTAATTTTTGAACTCTATTTATAGTAATATATATCATCGCTAATATTTTGACGTTACGGTACTATCCAAGATTTGTTTTTCAAACTTATATATAACACAACAAAATACTGCATTTGATATATAGACATTAAGCATTAGATATCAATGTTTTCTGAATACATTGCCAATGATTAGTCTTATGAATAGCATATATTGTATTGTTTCACCCAAACAAATCATGCTCGAAATCCATTTCAGTAGTCAGTATATGCACTGATGAAATTGTTATAGTTGTATTGTCAAAATATAAGTTAGATTTTAAACACCGATGGCTTGTTTGTTTTCTTGGTGACACTTCAAGCCTTGTAAATCTATGTTTCCAACATTCCATGGAATTGCTAGCCGACGCGGACGGCCGGCTGGCTGGCTGGCATAACTACTATTACCGAAGACCATGTAAAATGATAAGCAGTCGCTGTTTCAGCCTCCCGAATTGCTTTTAACATATAATGAACTGTACAGAATGAATTTTATACGAACTTGAATATTGCTTGAAATGAAAAACCATCTAACCACTTTCGTATCACGAACGAACGAGTTTCCTGACTTAGTCTACGCTTTCCAATAACTCTCAACTTGCAAGATGAGCTATCGGCTTGTTTTAAATCAATAATCAATAATATACTTTCACACAGAGTTACCATACGTTAGGTATTTTTGTCATACACATTCATTTGTTTGATTTCAAATGCATTACTTATCGACATCACTAGTACTGCAATAAAACAATTTTGTAAAAAAAATAACATGCCAAAATATACAGCACACTTATGCTTTTTCTACAATATAGCTCGTCTCCTCTGGAGAATGGTGTGACCCCCAAATCGAATTGTGCATTCCAATGCTCAACTGAATGGTTAGCCAATTAGCTGGCAATATTGCTGATTGTGGTGTTCCATCTATTACAGCAATGACAGTAATAACCCATTTAATGAATGACCCGCCTGTTTTATCGCAGTGCATCGCGAAGTAAACGTTTCTAAATCAACAAGGCACAACAACAGAGACCAATACTACGTGACGTTTATTTCGAGAACGAATTCAATTCATTGCAATTAAGAGTTTTCGAATTTAGGTCTTAACATATGTTCAAAGCCAACGATTTGCGATAAATACTAAGTTAGGAAAGTCACATGATGTCCAGTGGTATATCGTAGCATTGAATATAGTACGTTTCCATATACTGTATGTTTCATATTCTAATGTAGTGCATTTAGTCGTCAACGGAGTACCAATGATGCCAGTGCGTATTTTTGACATGCGCAATTCTATTAGCATCTTCATTATTAAGCGTTATATTATCATAGCGAACACACGCATCATGGAATCCGGTACATACTTTTTTTTCTATTTTGGTAAACGGCTGTCTTTTAATAGCGGTTCTTCTTCTCGTTCTCAGTTGTTACCCCACGCCCCCCACAATTGCAGCAAAATAATTAAACGATTCTTGATTAAGCATATCTTGGCATTGTAACTTCTT
This sequence comes from Saccoglossus kowalevskii, assembly GCF_978046115.1. Classification (NCBI taxonomy): domain Eukaryota; kingdom Metazoa; phylum Hemichordata; class Enteropneusta; family Harrimaniidae; genus Saccoglossus; species Saccoglossus kowalevskii. The sequence goes on from NC_140657.1 coordinate 11,604,944, forward strand.
TCTTTGATGAAAAGTACGATCAAAATAAGAGGCTCGACCTTCCAGAGCTTAGTAAGCAAAGAAGTTTAAGAGTATGTGAAATATTACTTTTAATTGATGAATTAAGGGTGAATACGACAGAAATGAAAGAACAACACATGTTGAACGCCCATAGTCATAGTTCTAAAAAGATTTACAAATTTAATGGAGATGGCACTAAGCCTGAAGAAACACATAGTCAAAGAAATAGAATTTCGTTTTTAACAGTTTGTGTTCAGAATTGGATCACACCAATTAAAAACATATTTCGGGAAAATTTATATAAAATAAAATATTCTCATACAGTAAATACAATAATTTCAGATCAACTGAAGGTTTCCTATATGCAAATAAATTTAGATAAATACATGTTTAACGTCTTGAAGATTATGAATTACGAATTATTATTATGAGTCGTTATTCTCATATTTATAACATACTACTTTCCAATTATTACAATAATCAGGATATTTTGTTAGCGTGAAATATAATGACGGAAGTATTTTCTGAATATTCAAGCAAGACTATGTTTTTTATAGTGTATGTTGAAATGTTCATAGCCGTGCGTGTTGGAGTACTATGAATGAAGTATTAATTTCAGCTTTTGAGAAGCGTTCGTCGTACTCTCAGATGTTCATGGTATCATCTGCCATTTGTATTTCAACACAAAGCCCCCTTGCAAATTCTAATACATCAGAAAAAATACAAATCAACGTCTGTATCCATGTCTATTTTCAAGTGTGTTGTTCATCATTGTAATGCAATTCAATGGACGGATTGCCAACTATGAAACCGCAGCTGTGTTAGAATTCTAACAATTTATTGGTGGAGTAGATCGATCTACGTGATTGAAACATACGTTCCAAGAATAACAACGAAACAACATTTTAAAAATGTCGTGAACCACTATTAACCCACATAGATTCGGTTTGATAATTGAACAAATGCTTACCTGTGAGTACGCACCAGCATACGTGAAACAGCAACAAGGTTAATGGGGTCTTCCACATGGACGTGGAAGGCACAAATTCAAACACGTTGTTAACAAACATCGTTTCTCTGGTCTAGTATATTATGATTCTTGCGTTGTCAGTGAATATTTCAACTTTTACGCGTCATCAGTAGACCTGTATGCCTTTACAGAAGCGATATAGTGATTTAATGTCCTTTCGCACTTATTATTTGTAGTTCCATTCGCGCTTCGCTTGTCACTATCGGGAGTTCTAAAAAATAATGTACCAATCAACGCCAAAAAATCGCGCGGCGCTCATTTGCAGTCTCAGTAGGCGACCGCCAGGTAACAAGCACGTAGATTGGATTATCTGAGCTAGCTCGAACAGACAACAATACAACGTGTTTATGCTATGGATACGCACGGCATAGAGGGGTATACGGATAATTCAAGGTACTTATAACGCTGTGAACGGAACATCCAGTGTTCGCGCGATGTCAAACTGGGACTAACCGCACGAAGTATGGAACAGAATATGCTCCCGTACACGTATTGATTCGCAGGGGTCACCGAGATCCAATCCGTTTTGACATAAACACATCTCGAAGTAATGGTCTTCAACTCCCGCGGGGGGTCCTTATCGGGAATAGGCGGATAATACTATTGTAGGCGCGTAACCGACCTCCCTCAGAAACGAGGAATTACCACAAAGATACGTTATATCTCTCTTCGCGACGTTTGAACCGTTGAGTCTATTTGCTTCATTATAATATGTAAATTGCACATTTCTTCGTATCCGTACGCGTTTCTCGGTTCTTTGATATATAGTGTACGAGATATCATACGCATACATTTAGGAAGCTAACAACAAATTCCCAAGTTCACGCGTTGATGATGCCTCCTATTATTACGTTTCAAGATGTAGTTTGCGATAACAATTGGAGGCGAAAACTAATAAGCCAGAGAAGCCATTGCGTGCCTAGACTTGACTAGACATACTCGTATCTCCTTTCGTCATTATTGCCACCCGGAGCTCAAGTAATTTAAAGAATCACTCATATGTTGTTTTTAATTTATGGAAGTAAAAGTAATTTCGAAAATGAATGTCATTTTTAAGTCTGCTCTCATATCACGACCTATCTATCCCATATGCCGAACGAAACAGTACTTATAAGAGCAACTGTACACGTGAAGTCGAGTCCTCGGGATATAGACACAATAATAAGAAGGAGGGATTGCATTACAACTGACGTCATCGCCGTATCTCAGGAATACATGTTGTAAATATATGAAATATTCACTATTGAAGATCAGTGTCAACAATGAAATGAACAATAGACAGATACATCAGAGTTTGAGAAAAAAATTGTTGATTTCAGCAGCATGACCTAAATAAATATCTCTTGTATACAGTTCATCACACGCATTTTGAAACTTCTCGATAGCGGATCGCGTTAATACCAGACAATTGAATATGCTGGTATTGCGATCTGAAGGTGTCAACATGTTGTTGACAAATACATGACACTGACAATAACATCACGGTTGATTACGTGTAAGGTCAGTGGCTCTTCCGCGAACCTTGTAAATAATAAGTGAATCGAATCCCCAGCTGAGTCTATAATTGTCGGTGAAGCGCAATTCCCTGTTGCACCAGATGACATACCTGCCTTAAATAGACGCCAAGGGGAAATTGGCTTGATAACACATGACAGAAACGTTATTGAGCTATGGTCGTCGTGGTTGGATGAAAACGTGTTGACTCGTGTCGGTATCATTGATTGGACATCAGCACTTTTTAGCATACAATTAGGTCTGACGCGCATGCGTTAAATGTTTTGTTTCTGAACGTTATTTTGTGTAGGTCTCACACCACTAATAGCAACTCCATAGATGACAATGCTGACATATGACGATATATGAAAATGATGAACAAAGTTGAAAACATGGCTCAAAAATGGGAAATCAACATGCCAGTAATCAACCACATGAAAAACATATTGGCCAGCTCAAAAACTTGCAAATCTCAGGTAAACAAGACACACCTACTGTATTTGGATTGCACCTAGAGAAATCACAGGAAAAACACCAATATTAGAACATCCAAATACACACAGAATAAACCCACAGGTACGCAGCCGCTACTGTAAGTAGTAAACAAAAGACCACATGTTAGTCTCGCCTTTGACCCAGGTGATCACGCCCTCAAACAGGAAGCACCTGAGAAACGAGCGGTCATTGGTTGATTAGTGGCATGAACTACATTATAACATTATTTAACACTGCCATAACCTTGCTTTGAATTCGTCAAAAAATACTTAACTACGAACTGCAACATCAATTCAACACTGAGCAAAATTAATAGAATCTGACACTCCCATGGAGCTGGGGGTTGGATGAGACAAAACAATTGTGATAAATCTTTGGTGTGTGGAATTCTCTTTTCTAACATCACAATGAAGAGCGGTGGCCCTCGCGAAGCGCGTGTTTGAATTTCGAGTAAACAAAAATGTTGTGTACCTCACCACCCTTCAACGTGCGATATAAACGTACTGAGGATAAAACTAACTTGATACGTGTTCAGATTTTAAACAAAGTGCCCTCAAATCCTGGATGTAACATTCCGCATCACAAAACGTACTGCCTGCGCTGAATGTACGAGTTTTAAATAACACAACCTACAATATCAGAAATTTTTTTCACAAAACCTTTCCATCTTCCTTGAATGTATACAGAGTGTAGGGTCGATTTGATCTCATATTGGTGATCTCACGCTCTCAACGGCCAGAGATGTGAGAATTAAATCATGCCGGGCGAGTGGAGGTTCACCTGCACAATGTCGAGCTCGTATAATCGGTTGTTCATCAAATATGGCGACATAGATAGGGAATACATATTATTGTGATAATAACAACAGCATTTCTATTCAGAGTATACATCGTGATCAAAGTCCCGTGGGAAGTGGTGCTTGTTGGTTAGATGTCCCTTTATACATGCTCTGTTAGTATATATAAGTCTCGCAACCACGGCTGACGCTGTCATCCACTCGGTCTTAATTATTTGGGATTTGTTCTTACCTGATAATCCGTCCGTTTATCAACACACTCTGGTGATGTTACGGCAAAGGGGCGATATTTTGACCGATATTCGAGTGCATATGAATTTCCAGTCACAAGAAAACACACAAAACGCCCACTTATTGATTAATTTACGTCTAATTGCAATCTGTCTTACGTTTGTCTTGTCAATCATGCTTAATCGCGCGAAGTTGATATGTGATATGGCAGCTTTATCGACATGAAAGGACAACACTACGATAAAGACAATATATTTAAGAAAATCCATAACAAATTGTATTTCATGTATACAACGATAATAATTTTCATAATACGTGAATATTGAGAAGACAAAACATAATTAATTTACTATATTTTGAATTATTACTGAAAGAAACAGCATGTAACTATGTAAACTATGTATAAAAAACAATAACTGTAATAAATACTTGGTAAAAATACTGTATTTTTCTCTATAAAAACGCAACAATTTCACATTGTCGAAGAGGGAAAGTTTGAAAGTATTGTGAGACTCAAATATTTTCATATTTTTTACACATACATAAATGGCTGAAATTCAAAGCATGTACTGATGAAAAGTAAGTAATTTGCGAATTTTACGATCGAATTCTTGAAATATACGTCAGTGAGATGCGCAAATTATTTTATATATTATGATTTATTCACTCATTTTCACTCGTCGTTAACAGTGATAATACAGCGTCGACACTGAGTAATGCAAACTTTATTATATATGTATTCCTTTTTCCGTGCGAACAAACATTTTTTTAAGGCGATCTGCTTAAATGAACCGTTTACGAACATGAACGATCGTATGCCTACATAATTGCTGAAATTGTAACAGGTGTCCACGAATAAGTCATAATGAAATGTACATGTACATTACCCTATTCTGGCATCATAATAATACTCAAACCTGGCTTTGAATAGATATTCCGACATACCGGTGGATCTAGGTCTAAAATGTTCGTTGACAAAGAATTAAATGCGTGTATCGGTTGTCTAATTCAGTGACAGGAACATTGACCTTGAAATGGTGTTAAGATGTTGATTTCACTGACAACTTCATAATGTGTTAGACCAACTGTCATGTATTTGCCCGCATTACCACAAGTGTGTCAAAATTCATATAAACAACATCGTTCAAAGAACAGAACTAAAGTACAACCGACGTGATAGCGTACTCAAGAGGGCAGTATTTGTTGCTGTTACTCACTACTCGCATATTTAATATGACACTACATTAAATATACATAAAAGGTCCATTTTTTCAAATTGTCGACCTATCACCAGCTTAATTAGTATTTTCAAAATCATACAACCACACGGATGCCGGCCAAAGCACTGAACACCAACTACTATGAGATATGATTATTAAACAGCTGTATTTCGACCAAAAACTAACTTTAAAGGGCGGCGCTTGTGTCACCGCGCATGTGAGACATTTGTGTTGATAATCATTGATTTTCCAACAATCCAATGCGCCATTCTGATGAAATTAACGATAACGGTTTTGACCTGTGTGCAACGTATACTCATTGCCGCCGGTGACTCATTCGATACCTTCCAATTACCAAAGAAATTATCTAGTTAAAGCTTGGTAGCGTTTCAGTTTGTAATCGTTGGTTTGCGCAACAGGCACAATCGCCACCTTTGTTCATATCTCGCGAATGCGTGGCGCTACGACCACCGCCCTTATACTGAAGATGACATTCGATACGCTATTGTTGATATAAAAGATGAAAACGTTAGATACCATAATATAACTTAAAACTTTATACCCAATATTTCATACTGTAGATAACAACATTTTACATAATAGATGACAACTTTTGATATAGTAGATGACATTTCATATAGATGACGACAACATTTGATATATTAGATGACAGCATTTGATATAGTAGATGACAGCATTTGATATAATAGATGAAAACATTTGATATGGTAGATGACAGCATTTGATATAGTAGATGAAAACATTTGATATAGTAGATGACAAAGTTTGATATAGTAGATGACAGCATTTGATATAGTAGATAAAAACATTTGATATGGTAGATGACAAAGTTTGATATAGTAGATGACAGCATTTGATATAGTAGATGAAAACATTTGATATGGTAGATGACAGCATTTGATATAGTAGATGAAAACATTTGATATGGTAGATGAAAACATTTGATATGGTAGATGAAAACATTTGATATGGTAGATGACAGCATTTGATATAGTAGATGAAAAAATTTGATAAAATGGATGAAAACATTTGATACGGTAGATGACAGCATTTGATATAGTAGATGAAACCATTTGATATGGTAGATGACATCACTTAATATGGTAGATAACAGCATTTGATATGGTAGATGAAAACATTTGATATGGTAGATGAAAACATTTGATATAGTAGATGAAAGCATTTGATATAGTAGATGAAAATATTTGATATGGTAGATGACAACATTGGCTATAGTGGACGACAACATTTGATATAGTAGATGTCATTTGATATAGTAAATGGCAACATTTGATAAAGTAGATGAAAACATTTGATATTGTAGATGACAACATTTGATATGGTAGATGACAGCATTTGATATGGTAGATGACATTATTTGATATGGTAGATGACATTTGATATATTATATATTGAATAAATTCACTAAAATAGGGGGTTGCCTAGGGAAGTATGCATTGGTAATAACTCACAGTTCCAGGAGGCTGAATTGGATGACAGTCAATGGCTTATGGAACACAACAACGAAGATATACAGGAGTCTTGTTTGCAGAGGTATTCTGGAGGGCACCGGTGAAAGCAGGTGATCGCAGAGCAGTTCATACAAGTCTCACAGAATGATGATTGAAGCCTGTATCACTTGTATCGCAGCAGAAACACGCATTTAACATGATGTCCTCAGTGTAGCCTATTTATGGGCCTAAATGGCCCAAATTCAGGGACACCACCTGGGTTTTTACATGAGCCAATCAGAATGAATTTTTGCTAGCAGCTGTTTCACGTACGCAAGTCAGTAGATCATAAACATCTTTTGTTATTCAAATAACAGCACACCTGATAGCTTCCAATTGTCCTTCCAGAGTTATAGACATCCTTTGTTATGTAAATCTCAAGCACACCTGGTAGATTCAAATTGCCACTCCAAAGTGTTGAACAAGTATGACCTGTCAATCACCAATAAACTCTAAATTAGTAAAAGCAAAGAAACACTTTGAAGGTCTTGTGGTTAATCCTGGCTTCCTTAAACAAGCCAAAACATCCTGTAAAATCTGTACATGCTCCTCACAAGATGTTAAATAATTTAATATGTCATCGATTAAATTCTCAACTCTACCTTTAAGACCTAATAACGAAATAGGTATCATACGGGGGGGGGGGGAGGTTGATGAATTCACAAGCAAGCCCCAAATGGCATTCGTCAAAATAAACCATCAGGTGTGAGAAAGGCTGTCTTTTCTTTAGCCCCCTCACTCATGAAAATCTGCCAATACCTCTTGGTTAGATCAATTTTAGTGAAGTACCGACCTTCTTTCAATCATGAAAATAGGTCTTCAGGTGATGGCATTGGTTCTGCAACAAACACTGTAATTCGATTGAGTTTGTGAAAATCAATGCAAAACTTACCACCCCTCCTTACCACCATCTCTACCATGCTCTTAACCTCTGACCTCACTATATCTGTCATAGTGAATGGTAAAGGGCATGGTTTTGATCTAGCTGGTCCAGATGTTACCAATTTAATATCATGCTCGCCAATTTTAGATATTCTAGGAAATCAGTGAGAACATCAGAACATTCTCTCATAACTCAATCAATCTCTCTACGCTGGTCAACATTCAACTCATGGCCAACATGACAATCGACAATTGTTTCTTTTCACTGAATTGGCACAGACTCAAATTCACCACTATCGCACAGTATTGTGTCACTGTCAGCAGTATCATATTCAACAGCGGTGCATGCACAGTTCATCACACCTGTAACCACTTTTATTTCTTGTCATTCAGTTTGTCTCTTTCATAATATGCTTTCAACAATTAGCATGATAAATGTCCACCTTGCCCTTCCTTTACATTCTGTAATCCATCATACCCACATTATCCATAATAACATATAGCCCCTGTCATTGCATCAACAACTGAGTGTGGTCAGTGGAAAGTAACACTAACACTTTGTCATCAGGTTGGAACTTCCTATCCCCGGCCTTCCTATCATAATACTTTTTGTATCTAACCTTTGCCTTAGCTAACTCAGCTTGAGCAACTCAGATCTATAGCTATCATTTGAAATGGAATTTCAATCAAGAGCATATCGCCTAATGGTACTTTGCTAGCACGACCCTTAGGAGCGGTCTTCTTACATATATCACATAACCTACAATACCCAATAACATCATCCTGCATCCCAGGCCAATACAACCGAGTTGCTATCTCTAGCCTTCTTAGCACCCTGATGACCTGCCATAACTGACTCATGAGCAAGTACTAGTACGTGATCACGGTAACACAATGGTACAACTAATTGGGAACACATTCATCCTCTATCAACATGACTGAAACTCCCTATACATTAGAATCAATGGAGGGTTCACAAACACTCGCACTAACTGAAGGCTCTCGGCTCTGGTATCATCAATATTATGGTCATGACCACCATCCCTTGGGCAGGCAACAAATCGTGATATTACCCTTATTATTATGTTAGTCTAGCTACTGAGGCTTTCCGACATGTACCATCCATCATCACACAGGTACGACTTTCCATAGTCAATTGACTACCCTCTACCAACTACAACCGAACTACAACTGAACTACATCTATTATCGCGAAGGACCTCTACCTCAGTACTGCCAATAAATTCTTGAAAAACAGGCATACCACAATACTATTAGCTAGTGCAACACTGGCAACACTAATAATTGGCAGCTCATGGTCACATTTCAACACCACTCATTCATGACTTCATGAACTACACATTTAGCACTGACTTTCTGTGAATCATTATTTCTATTCCGATCACATGCCAACATAGCAGCTGACGTAACCTGGGGCTTAGAAAATTTATAACGCTTAGGACAACTGGCAGCAGAGTGACTTGGATCACCACAAATATAACAGGCTGACTTTGACTTAGACTGGCCAAATCGACTCTGTATTTTTCTTTTCTGACCTCTCTGATTCTGACTACCACTTTGTAACTGGCTAGATTTCAGATTTGTACCACCTGTCTGTTTGCGTGCATCTCTAAACTTATCAGCTAAGTCAGCAATTTCTTTAACTGACTTAGGCGACCTTCCATCTATGAAAATGGACAACTCATTACCAAAAGTACTCATCAATTGTTCTCTCATCACTAAGTCCTTAGTCCTTCAAAACTCCTATCAACTTCAGACAGCTCTACCCGTCGTTCAAAAAGACCTTCTTCATTCATGCCATAACGCTTCAACAAAGCTGCCTTTACAACATTGTAATCAATGGACTCTGTTGCAGACAAAGCAGAAAATATATACAAAGCTTTGCCTGTCAATAATGCGCTAAGATACATCACCCAACTATCATGCGGCCATTTTTGGGTAGCAGCAAATCTTTCGAACATTAAACGCATCCAGTTCGTCCCTGTCTGATCAGACAATGGTAGCCTTGGACCCTTAGAACTAACAATTGACTGAGCCAACTCTTCTACACCTTTATTTTGACCATCTGCTTCCACAGTTAGCACACGGCAATGCACACCGTTTCTTCCCATGATTCCATGCAACTGCTATTTACAGGGTTTGAGGTAATATGACAAACACTTAGAATAAAGGATGCTGACAATATGGTAGATGACAATAGATAATATGGTAGATGACATCATGTGATGTTATACATGACAACATTTGATATGGTAGATGACATCATGTGATGTTATACATGGCAACATTTGATATGGTAAATGACATCATGTGATGTTATACATGACAACATTTGATGAAGTAGATGACAACAGTTGTTATTTGATGAGAACATTTGATATAGTAGATACAAACATTTGATATGGTAGATGACAACATTTGTTATTTAATGAGAACATTTTATATAGTAGATAACAACATTTGATATGGCCGATGACAACATTTGATATAGTAGATGAAAACAGTTGATATGGTAGGTGACAAAAATTGATATAGCAGATGACAACTTTTGATATAGTAGATGACAACATTTGATATGGTAGATTGTCATCTACATTTGATATGTGCCTGTGCATGTGCCTGTGTGGCAACCTAAATACCAATCAAGCCATGTATATCTGTTTTGTAGCCTAAATACCACTCAGCCCATGTATGGCTGTATGGCAGCCTAAATACCACTCAATCCACATGTGCCCATGTGACAGCCTAAATACCACTCAACCCATGTATGCCTGTGTGGCAGCATAAATATAAATACTCATCTCTACTCAACCCACATGTGGCAGCCTAAATACCACTCAACCCATGTATGCCTGTGTGGCAGCCTAAATACTACTAAACGCATGTGTGGGAGCCTGAATACCACTCAGCCAATATGTACCTATGTGGCAGCCTAAATACCACTCAATACACATGTGCCTATGTGGCAGCCTAAATACCACTCAAACTACATGTGCTTATGTGGCAGCCTAAATACCACTCAACCCACATGTGCCTATGTGGCAGCCTAAATACCACTCAACCCACATGTGCCTATATGGGAGCCTAAGTACCACACAAACCACATGTGCCTATGTGGAAGGCTAAATACCACTTGACCTACATGTGCCTGTGTGGCAGCCTACATAACGCTCAACCCACATGTGCTTATGTGGCAGGCTAAATACCACTCAACCTACATGTGCCTATGTGGCCGCCTAAATACCACTCAACCCATGTATGCCCATGTGACAGCTTAAATACCACTCAATCCACTAGTGCCCATGTGACAGCCTAAATACCACTCAACCCGCATGTATGGCAGCCTAAATACCACTCAACCCACATGTGCCTATGTGGCAGCCTAAATACCACTCAACCAACATGTGCCTGTGTGGCAGCCTAAATACCACTCAACCCACATGTGCCTATGTGGCAGCCTAAATACCACTCAACCCACATGTGCCTGTATGGCAGCCTAAATACCACTCAACCCACATGTACTTATATGGCAGCCTAAATACCACTCAAACCGCATGTGCCTATGTGGCAGCCTAAATACCACTCAACCCACATGTGCCTATGTGGCCGCCTAAATACCACTCAACCCGCATGTACCTATATGGCAACCTAAATACCACTGAAACCACATGTGCCTATGTGACAGCCTAAATACCACTCAAACCACATGTGCCTACGTGGAAGGCTAAATACCACTTGACCTACATGTGCCTGTGTGGCAGCCTACATAACGCTCAACCCGCATTTACCTATATGGCAGCCTAAATACCAATCAAACCACATGTGCCTATGTGACAGCCTAAATACCACTCAACCCGCATGCGCCTATATGGCAGCCTAAATACCACTCAAACCACATGTGCCTATATGTCAGCCTAAATACCACTCACCCCGCATGTGCCTATGTGGCAGCCTAAATACCACTCAACCCACATGTGCCTATGTGGCAGCCTAAATGCCACTCAAACCACATGTGCCTATGTGGCAGCCTAAATACCACTCAACCCGCATGTGCTTGTATGGCAGCCTAAATACCACTCAATCCACATGTGCCTATGTGACAGCCTAAATTCCACTCAACCCACGTATGCATGTGTGGCAGCCTAAATACTACTAAACGCATGTGTGGCAGCCTGAATACCACTCAGCCAACATGTGCCTATGTGGCAGCCTTAGTACCACTCAATACACATGTGCCTATGTGGCAACCAAAATACCACTCAAACCACATGTGCCTATGTGGCAGCCTAAATTCCACTCAGTCCGCATGTGTGGCAGCCTGAATACCACTCAGCCAACATGTGCCTTTGTGGCAGCCTAAATACCACTCAATAAACATGTGTCTATGTGGCAACCTAAATACCACTCAACCCGCATGTGCCTATGTGGCAGCCTCAATGCCACTGAACCCACATGTGCCTATGTGGCAGCCTAAATACCACTCAACCCACTAGTGCCTATATGGGAGCCTAAATACCACTCAAACCACATGTGCCTATGTGGAAGGCTAAATACCACTTGACCTACATGTGCCTGTGTGGTAGCCTACATAACGCCCAACCCACATGTGCTTATGTGGCAGGCTAAATACCACTCAACCTACATGTGCCTATGTGGCCGCCTAAATACCACTCAACCCATGTATGCCCATGTGACAGCTTAAATACCACTCAATCCACTAGTGCCCATGTGACAGCCTAAATACCACTCAAACCGCATGTATGGCAGCCTAAATACCACTCAACCCACATGTGCCTATGTGGCAGCCTAAATACCACTCAACCAGCATGTGCCTGTGTGGCAGCCTAAATACCACTCAACCCACATGTGCCTATGTGGCAGCCTAAATACCACTCAACCCGCATGTGCCTGTATGGCAGCCTAAATACCACTCAACCCACATGTACCTATATGGCAGCCTAAATACCACTCAAACCGCATGTGCCTATGTGGCAGCCTAAATACCACTCAACCCACATGTGCCTATGTGGCCGCCTAAATACCACTCAACCCGCATGTACCTATATGGCAGCCTAAATACCACTGAAACCACATGTGCCTATGTGACAGCCTAAATACCACTCAAACCACATGTGCCTATGTGGAAGGCTAAATACCACTTGACCTACATGTGCCTGTGTGGCAGCCTACATAACGCTCAACCCGCATGTATCTATATGGCAGCCTAAATACCAATCAAACCACATGTGCCTATGTGACAGCCTAAATACCACTCAACCCGCATGTGCCTATATGGCAGCCTAAATACTACTCAAACCACATGTGCCTATGTGTCAGCCTAAATACCACTCACCCCGCATGTGCCTATGTGGCAGCCTAAATACCACTCAACCCACATGTGCCTATGTGGCAGCCTAAATGCCACTCAAACCACATGTGCCTATGTGGCAGCCTAAATACCACTCAACCCGCATGTGCTTGTATGGCAGCCTAAATACCACTCAATCCACATGTGCCCATGTGACAGCCTAAATTCCACTCAACCCACGTATGCATGTGTGGCAGCCTAAATACCACTAAGCGCATGTGTGGCAGCCTGAATACCACTCAGCCAACATGTGCCTATGTGGCAGCCTTAGTACCACTCAATACACATTTGCCTATGTGGCAACCAAAATACCACTCAAACCACATGTGCCTATGTGGCAGCCTAAATAACACTCAGTCCGCATGTGTGGCAGCCTGAATACCACTCAGCCAACATGTGCCTTTGTGGCAGCCTAAATACCACTCAATAAACATGTGTCTATGTGGCAACCTAAATACCACTCAACCCGCATGTGCCTATGTGGCAGCCTAAATGCCACTCAACCCACATGTGCCTATGTGGCAGCCTAAATACCACTCAACCCGCATGTGCCTATATGGCAGCCTAAATACCACTCAAACCACATGTGCCTATGTGGAAGGCTAAATACCACTTAACCCATGTCTGCCTGTGCGGCAGCCTGGATACAACTTGACCCACATGTGCCTGTGTGGCAGCCTACATAACACTCAACCCACATGTGCTTATGTGGCAGGCTAAATAACACTCAACCTACATGTGCCTATGTGGCCGCCTAAATACCACTCAACCCATGTATGTCTTGGTGACAGCCTAAATACCACTCAATCCACATGTGCCCATGTGACAGCCTAAATACCACTCAACCTATGTATGCCTGTGTGGCAGCCTAAATGTAAATACTACTCAACCCACATGTAGCAGCCTAAATACCACTCAACCCATGTATGCCTGTGTGGCAGCCTAAATACTACTAAACGTATGTGTGGCAGCCTGAATACCACTCAGCCAACATGTGCCTATGTGGCAGCCTAAATACCACTCAATAAACATGTGCCTATGTGGCAACCTAAATACCACTCAACCCGCATGTGCCTATGTGGCAGCCTAAATGCCACTCAACCCACATGTGCCTATGTGACAGCCTAAATACCACTCAACCCGCATGTGCCTATATGGCAGCCTAAATACCACTCAAACCACATGTGTCTATGTGGAAGGCTAAATACCACTTAACCCATGTCTGCCTGTGCGGCAGCCTGGATACAACTTGACCCACATGTGCCTGTGTGGCAGCCTACATAACACTCAATCCACATGTGCTTATGTGGCAGGCTAAATAACACTCAACCTACATGTGCCTATGTGGCCGCCTAAATACCACTCAACCCATGTATGCCCATGTGACAGCTTAAATACCACTCAATCCACTAGTGCCCATGTGACAGCTTAAATACCACTCAACCCACATGAGCCTATGTGGCAGCCTAAATACCACTCAACCCACATGTGCCTATGTGGCCGTCTAAATACCACTTTGCCCACATCTGGCAGTCTAAATACCACTCAGATTGACCAGAGATGCAATGGACAATGAAATAAAGAATGTAACTTTGTTCCTCAGAGAAAAAAATCAACAAACTCTCAAACCCAAATGAAATTGAAGCAATATATACTGGCCAGTGTACAAATATACCTCATGAACTACTAGAGTTTTATAGGATTATGTACACTGGCTCAAAAGATGAGGCCAGTCAGAGAGTGGAGCGATATGTTGAATCATCAGCTGAAGATGATATTTTTAAAGCAACTAATGGAACAGTGAAGCCAGCTAAACACATACAACGTGGCATGGGTTTAAAAAGTATCACGGGTTCCAGAAGATACAAGAAATTGTTAATCATCTTGGCCACTGTATAGGATATCATAATGTAGAAGAATACGAGACTGATATTGCAGCTCAAATTATTGAGACAAATCGTATTCTTCCTGATGGCCTAAAAGCGTGTAAAGGATTAAGTACAATACCATCATGGGACAACTATGATGAATCAATGTATCATGACACACAGGGTATCTGCATCCAGAACGAAGTTCCTGTTATATTGTCACCATCACAAACTACACCAATGGCAACCATGACAGCCTCCATCATAAACTCATCATCATCAGCAGCATCATCACCAGTATCATCTCCTCCTACTGCTATGAAGAAACAAAACAAAACGAAGTCTCGAAATACCAAATACTGAGCTTGAACCAGTTAGAAAAAAGCTTAAGATATCACATTTCAATTTTGGTATACAAATGTCGCCTGGTAAATTTGACGCCATTGAGTTGTATTTTTATTGTGTAATTAGAACATTTTATAGATTGTCAGACGGACATGACATGCAGTGATTTGTGTGAATGTGCTTTTTGCATACACTATACTAACAGGGATAGCCGTAATGGAGTTATGAAACTTATTTTGGCTCCTGAGTGAATTCATTTGACATGAGAGTATCACGTGATCACTTCGTGGAAGGGATGACGTCAGCGTAGTGAAGACGGAGGGGAACAATGGCTGCTCATTAAGTGGAACCACGCCGTCCCGAGTTGACTGGTTGAAACGCGGCCTGAACCGATCAGCGCGACCAGAAAAGGCCATCGCCGATGGGACTGTGAGTTGAAGTCCCTGCTGAGTGACAGGTACCCGTGGGGCCGGAGTATTTCAAGTCGAACGACTGATAGAAGCAGTTGTGGGCAAGTGAAGTGAACTGGTTTTGTCAAGTTTGTGAAACTACTGTAAGCGCGTGAGGCGACTTGAAAGTCAAGGGGACCTACGCTCCGTCGCTACAGTTGTGAGGGTTTCGCCATTGCTTTGACGTGATCGACGCCAGTACACCACTGAGGGACTCGCCGTTACCGTAAGGAACTTGAAGATCAGGTTTGACACTCGTCATTGACTAACAAAAGTTAACTTTGTGCAAACTGTCATACGATTTCGAACAGTGATCAGTTCCGTTACTCACATGTACACGCGCGACTGTATGATTTTTGTGTGTTTGAATCTTTGCGCTTGGAGGGACGTTTTTCGTTTGGCTTGTTGTTAAAGTTAGCAATTTCGTGTGTTGTGCCCTACAAGACAGCAAAGATTGTGTGTATCTGTGCGATGCTCATCTGAAGTGAATATTAATTAGAGGTTACATGTAATTAGTTAACTAGGGTTAGGGCTTTTACTGTTAGTATATTCATGACATGTATAGTTTTATTAGGCTGTACGTTGTACTAAAGTTCATGCAGAATTTTATTGAGTTGTTGTGCCAGTTAACTGTTGTTGTATTTACCTAACGAGAGATTTTCATAACACTATAGTTATTGTTGTGTTTACACTACATGTATATTGATGGACATTGTGTATTTAACTATTGAGTCATACAAGTTTAGTAATTATTGTGATGAACATTGCTGTTAATTCTGTCAACCGGAAGTGATTATTATTGTGTGTATTACTGCCAATTCATGCATTTGTAGTGTTTATTATCATACTATTGTTAGTTTATACTCCAGTGAGCGAGGTGCCAATTATTGTGTTATGTACAAATAATTATATGTGCCCACTGTTGACCTTGGTTCACCTTTATGAATATTGAATAGAAGTTGTTGTTTACTTGACCTGTCTGCATCGTTAATTAATGGTGTGAATGTCTCCTTGATTGTAATATTCGATGTACGTCGTTACCTCGGTTTACCACTGGACTGCCGAATTGTCTCGACCGGAGTAAGAGATCCCTGGTTGTTATTGTATAGATACCAGTTAGTTGCCCTTCATATAAATTTTCCCTATCTGTCCACCTGTGATTTGAGCTAATCTAGTTTTAGGCAACTTATGGGTGTGACAGATAAATGGCGCCCAACGTGTTAGGCATTGACTGGATTTTGATTGTATCCAGTGTCCAGTCTGAGTGGTAAACTGTTGTTAGTTAATGAGATCATTTTGAGTATTTTTTCAGGAGCAGACATTTTGTAGTGCTGAGTAGTATTGCTACTATAATGGAGGACAAGGTAGCATGGGGTGATGTGAGCGATGGTGATGAGAGACACTCCGTAGATACGTCACCAGACAGGACAGGCACTGCTGATAGGTCGTTAAGCTTTGCACAAATACGTGGAGAAAGAGAAGTGTTGCGCAGAATTGATCAAGAGAAAATAAAATGGAGACTCGAAGAGGACGAACGTTTAAACAGAGCCAAGAGTCAATGGTTGTTAGATGAACAACAGAAAAGAGAAGCTTGGATGGTGGCCATGCATGCAGAGCAGGATGAGAGACATGAGAAATTTCAGAAAGAGATAGAGAAAAGGTATGAACAGCAAGAAGCTGAACAGTGTGAATGGAGACATAGAGAACAGTCTAGACTCGCTGGTGAAAACTGGGATGTTGATTATGAGCGTGACAACGATAGTTCTGTACGAGGGGGTGTAGCCGAGAGAATACACCCACTAGACGAGCGCGACTTGAGTCATCTAGAACTATGGTAGGTACTGGGAAAACTAATCGTTCAGATTTGTTTGGGAGCGATATCGACCGCCTGGATCGTGAATTAGAGAATGAGAAAATGTCATTGGGCCCCTATGGTAGAAGGTGTGGTACCAATGACGCTGTGGTTAATACCCGCACTGATAGAGATGGTAGCTACACTGCAGTATATCTGGGAGACAGACACAAGTTGAGTACATTTTCTGGAGATGTTGGTCGAACATCTGATGTTGACTTCCTGACGTGGGAAGGGGAGGTGAAGACGTACTTACATGGTAATAAAGAGTCCCCCATATCGATGCTGCGGACAATAAGAGCCTCATTGAAAGGAGGCGCGGTTCGGCTCATAGACGGGATGGGACCTGATGTTACGTTTGACCAGTTACTGAGAAAGCTACGCAAGCGCTATGGTGATGTTCAATCCACTGAGACACTTCTGGCGAACTTTTATAGTAAGGGGCTACAGAAAGAAGAAGAAACCATTGCTGACTTTGCTAACAGACTAGAGGAAGAGTTAAACAAAGTAGAGCGGAAGGGTGGTATACTTAAATCGGCCATGGACCAACGCCTGAGAAATACGTTTTGGAGAGGTTTGCGAGATGAAGCAGTCAGGGATGCTATCAGACATCGTGTAAACAGAGTGTATGATTTTGATGAGATGGTAGGGCTGGCGAGAGAAGCTCAGGAAGAAGTTAATGAGAGACGCCAACCATGCCAACCCCTGTCACGGTCGAAACCCGCAATGACCCGACTGATGGCTACTGATGATGCCATGCAGGCACAAGACAACTCTGGTGAGACGCGGTTTAGCGAAACAGATGTTGTGAGTGGAGTAGCTAGAGAATTTGCTGAACAATTGAAACCAACGCTATCATCTGTTATTGAACGCTTGGATAGGTTGGAGATGAAAGTCAAATCAACGCTTGAGTATGGCACACAGACAACAGGCTTTACACGGGAAAATGATGACCCCGGTTCCAAGAGACAGTATAAAGGTAAGGCCAGAGTGCCTAGACATTGTTATGTGTGTGGTGACCCAGACCACATGGCCAGAGACTGTCCAGACAAGAAACGGCAGGCACAGAGATGTTTCTATTGTAAAGAGGAGGGACATCACTCAAGGAATTGCCCTCAGAAAAAGGAGAATAATGCTAAACAGACAACATCCACTTCTGGTGAGTCTGATTGCAAGACACGTGACCAGCCTGCGAGATATGAACAAAGAAGAGTTCGACAGCGGAAACGTAACCGCCCAAGAAAGAGAAATGATAGGACACCCCTGAGTGTTGATGACTCCACCCCCAACCTGCAACTGATGCAAACAGATATTCGTCGCAGAGTCGTAGGACCGGCATATGAGGAAATAATCACAGTGAGCAGCCATAGCGCACGTTGTCTAATGGATACAGGTTCACAAGTAACTACATTGAGTAAGTGGTTTTATGATGCTCATTTCTCTGGTTTTCCCTTGGACATGTCTGCTGCTGATTTGCGAATACTGGGTGCTAGTGACCAAGCTGTGCCAGTATTGGGACTATTGGAAGTACAGTTAGGACTACCACCGTCGATATATGGTGTAGAACAGACCATGGATGCCCTGGTAGTGGTAGTTCCAGATACAGAGTATGGAAATCGAGTACCAATAACATTGGGTACAAATGTGTTGGAGCCATGTATGCGAGCTGCTGCGGACAGTAGAAAGAAGAATCACAATGAAGTTGGTAAGATGTCTACACCTGGGAAAAGGACATATGATAAGTTGAGGTCTAGACATTGCTTTGCTGGTATTGACGGTCATATGGGATCTGCTCGTGCCTTGATAAAGAAACCTATTACTATTCGTCCCGAAGACAGTGTTATTGTAACTGGTAGATTACCGCGTGGGACCGCTAATGATGAGTATGTAGTAACTGTCGAGCCTGCATTGACACCCAGCTGTACAGCGACAGCCAGCCCGATTGTTACAGTGATGCGCTGTCAAGTAGATCAGTCAACAGTTCCAGTGAGGTTATATAATGGCAACAGTCGTAATATCACAATCAGACCAGGTAGTGTAATTGCTGAAATTAATGCAGTGACCAAGGTAGAGGCCTTATCGACCAGTAGACCAGACGCGATGATGAACAGTATCCAGGCTGATACTAACAGTGACTCGTGTAACGATATTGATGGTACAATTGTAAGGGGTATTAAGTTTAACCTGGCTACTGAACAATTGACCCGAGAACAGACAGAGGAGGCACGTGAATTGTTCAGAAGAAACCTTGATGCATTTTCGAAAGGTGACAGAGACCTAGGTAAATGCAGTCTGGTAGAACATCGCATTAGACTCACGGATGACATACCCATACGAGAGAGGCATCGTCGTTTACCTCCAGCAAGGTATGCTGAATTACGCCGACTGATAGAAGACATGATGGAGAGTGGTGTCATAAGAGAATCCAGTTCTCCATATGCTGCACCGGTAGTGTTGGTCGGGAAGCGTGATGGCACAACACGATTGTGCATTGATTATAGGCGCTTGAACAGTAAGACAATCCGGGATGCATACGCTCTGCCGCGGATCGAGGAGAGCATGGAGTGTTTGAAGGGAGCAGATTGGTTCTCTACTGTTGACCTCAAATCTTCATATTGGCAACTGTTGATGCACAAAGATGACATTGAGAAAACCGCGTTTGTGACGCCGGTGGGACACTTTGAGTGCCTTCGCTTGCCTATGGGGCTTTGCAACAGTGCCAGTAGCTTCCAGCGAGCGATGGAGAAATGTTTGGGGGATCTGGTGAACCGTACGTGTACAGTTTATCTAGATGATATCGTGATATTTGGAGCAACCTTTGAGGAACACTGCCAGAGGCTTGATGAAGTTCTGAAACGTTTAAAGAAACATGATTTGAAAGTGAAGGCCTCAAAGTGTGAGTTTTTCCGTAGAGAAGTCCGCTTTTTGGGACATGTTGTGTCGCGTGAGGGCATTAAGACTGATCCTGCCATGACAGAGGCAATTAGGACTTGGCCTGTACCTCGCAGTGCTAAAGAGACTAAAGTGTTCTTGGGAGTATGCGGATATTATCGTAGATTTGTGAAAGGCTTTTCTAAAATAGCGAAGCCCTTGAACGACTTGACCGTTGGATTATATTCGAAACATCGCACAAAGGGAGGGAAAATGGTACGTGAAAAACCTCCTGATTTCAAGTGGAGTGAAAGGTGCCAGGTGGCATTTGATACCTTAGTTGAGCAACTCACGAATCCACCAGTACTGGGGTATCCGGATTATTCACTGCCGTTTGAACTTCACACGGATGCCAGCCTGCTGGGACTTGGGGCAGCGTTGTACCAGATACAAGATAAGAATGTGAAGAGAGTGATAGCTTACGCCAGTCCCGGGCTCTCAAAGAGTGAGAGACTGTATCCTGCACATAAATTGGAGTTCTTAGCCTTGAAATGGGTGGTGACAGACAAGTTTTCTGATCTGCTGTTAGGTCACCACTTCCAGGTATTAACTGACAACAACCCGTTGGTGTATGTCACCACTAGCGCTAAGCTGGACGCAACTGGTCATCGGTGGATGGCAAGGTTGGCGGATTATGATTTTCGGGTATCATATCGCAGTGGGGTGCTCAATGGAGATGCAGATGCTCTCTCGAGGAGGCCACAGGTCGGTTACACCACAGGTGAGGAAGGACGTCCCCACTGGTTGGATTGGGTTCCCCCAAAACCTGAAGATTTGACGGTGATGAGCAGTCAGGCTGTAGTAGCCATCCTTGAGAGTAAACTTACTCCTATGGTACCAGCAGCAGAAATGGTTGGGAACATTCCGAGATATTGTGCATTGTTCGTGGATGATAATATCCCAGAAGGCTCAGTGACTTTACCCACGATTAGTCATGCTGAGTGGAAGGACTTACAGTTGGCGGATCCTACGATTAGTACGGTATATAATTATGTATTGAGTGGTACACCACCTGAACGCAGACAACGAGCCTTAGAAACGCGTCAAGTATCTGCTGCATTGAGGGAGTGGAAAAAGTACCAAATACGTGATGGTGTGTTGTATAGGCGGAAGACTGACATGAATGGCAATATGGTGAACCAGTTGTACTTACCGCCTAGCCACAGAGAGACAGCAATGTATGCGTTGCATGATGAGATGGGTCATCTAGGTCAGGAACGCAGTGTGGAACTGATGTGTGTGCGGTTTTATTGGCCAGGTATGACAGATGACATCATCAACCGAATTCGTCGATGTGAGAGGTGTACCCAACGAAAGTTGAATGCAACAGGTCGAGCGGCTGCTCCCATGGTGCCTATATTGACAACGATGCCGTTAGAGTTATTGTGTATAGACTTCTTGTCCCTTGAACCTTCAAAGGGTGGGTACCAAGACATTCTGGTCATGACAGACCATTTCACCAAATACGCCATAGCAGTGCCAACCAAAAACCAGACGGCAAGGGTGACAGCAAAGGTATTGGTGGATACTTTCATGCAAGAGATAGGGATTCCAACTAGGATCCATTCAGATCAAGGAAGGAATTTTGAGAGTCGCTTGATTGCTCACCTTTGTACACTGCTTGGAGTAAAGAAGTCGCATTCATCTCCGTACCATCCTCAGGGTGCAGGGATCGTGGAACGTTACAATCAAACCTTGTTGGGTATGTTGGGTACGTTACAACCTCAACAGAAACAGAACTGGGCCCAACAAGTCAAGACATTAACACATGCATACAACTGCACAACACATGAAGTTACTGGCTACTCACCATGGTATTTGATGCATGGACATCATCCGAAATTGCCAATTGATATCTATCTAGGTTTGGAGTCTAGTGACAAGGACAAAGAGACCTATGAAACATATGTAGAGAGAGTACGCAGAGACTTACAGGCAGCGTATAAGATAGCGGGGAGCAAGATGACTAACAGAGCGAGGAAGAACAAATATCTGTATGATAAAAAGGCGAAAGAAGCCGACTTGGAACCTGGCGACCGTGTTTTGATACGCAATGTATCTATCCGAGGTAAACAGAAACTTGCAGACAAGTGGGAACATGAGCCTTACTTGGTAGTCAAGAGAGTGAATCCTGACATCCCTGTTTACGTGCTGAAGCCAGAGAGTGGAGGGAAGCGCCGGACGATTCATCGTAATTTGTTGATGCCATGCTATGCCCTGCCAGCAGTTCCACCGGATCGTCCAATGCGTACACCAAACGTACCTAGACGGAATCGTTGTAGACGGACTCGCACTCGGCAGACCAATAGAGTGATCAGGGAGTCTAGCGATACCAAAATAGAGAGTTCTTCTGATGATCTGATATTATTAGAGAGAACACGAGCGAGAGATAGCGAAAGTGGTTTGCCTGTGACAGAGGCGATGTCTAATAGTAGCAGTGAAGAGACTGACCGGTCACAAGATGAGACAGTTATGCCATCTGTTGGTAGTTCAGTTGTGACTGAAATAGAGGCATCGCCAGCTATCGTAACTGTTAGCCTTGACAATACAGTGAGTGACAACGGGACTATAACCGCTGATACGCCATGTATTGGAAGTGGCACATTGGATGAGGGTACTGTTGTCCTTGAGAGTGTGGGAAGTTCAGTACATGACCAAGACCGCGTGACTGAGGATGCGAGCCAAGCATCTGGATCCAGCCAAGACGCTGAATTGGCACATACTAATAGTGAGAACATGGAGGGTTCTGCTGATGTAATGTCGGAAGAAAGAGTGATGCCATGTGAAACGGCAACTGAGACACCGACAGACGATGTAATCGTAGGGAGGAGATACCCTATGAGAAATAGACGAAGAACACAGTATTATGGCTTTAGTGACATGAATCACACCGTGGATTTTAGGTTGAATGCTGCCACACCAACGTTCATGCCGAACGATCGAATGGTTGATGATGGGCCGCTTGGGGCGCGACTCTATCCTTTAATGCGGGAGAAGACCGGTGTGTGCCCGTGGGAATTACCCGGGTGTTCACGGAAGATAGCTTTAGCCAGGGTAGCGAACAAACAAGCGTCTAATCATCTCCCATTCACTAGTCTGCGGACCACGAGAGAAGATAAGTTGAGTAAGCCAGATGATGCTAAGAGCTGTAGGAGATATGGAATTCGACATGTACAGAATTTGCAACATTCCCTGACAGATCTACTTGCATTGGATAGTAATTCAGCAGTATCTGATTGGAGAGGAATACTATTACCGACGGTTAGTGATAGACAACCGATGAGGTGTTACTAATCGTAATCTGGATGCGGTTGGAACATGCCTACCTGCTACGGGTATATGTATGTCGCCAGATTGTCGTATAGTGAGGTTGTCGAGGATGAGGATTTGGTTGAGAAACTCCGAATGACAACACCCACCTGAGAGGAGAGTGGGACTTCGCATATGTGGTATTATCTCCGACCACGTTGTAGTTCAGCGTATTGTGAGGTTTCGAGTTGGTATTATCCTTCCCATATGGCTCAACAAGTTGGGAGATGGACCACAATATAGTGAAGAGGTGACGACTGGTGCAGTGTACATGTACCTAGGGAGCAGGCTAGTGTGACGTTGAACATTGTATTTATTTGCAGAGTCATTGGTATGTGGAGACACTCTGAAGACACTTATTGGGATCGCCCTTGGTGAACCCTTGGTCATATCTGTGGACATGTGTGATTGTGTAACTGTACAACAGCATGTATTTGCGCCTCGCTCCTGAGGGAGTATACCTGGTACACTTTTGTTTGCTAGGGTGGTTACTTGCAGGTTGGACTCCCAGATTGCCAGGGAAGAGCAGATGCACTCTTATTGGGCCATGATGTAACAGACCTGTATTAAGATGAAGTTCAGCTATTACTTAAAGCCACGACGAAGAGTACAGTGGTACCTCTACCATGAGAAGACGGTCCCGGTGAGGGTTAGTTAGTTACATGTCCTCCCTTGCTCTCTCTCCCATTAGCTGTTTTATGGTTAGCTATGGGAGTGGAGGATAGGGGATGACATGTTTTGGGGAGGGAGGGTGTCGCCTGGTAAATTTGACGCCATTGAGTTGTATTTTTATTGTGTAATTAGAACATTTTATAGATTGTCAGACGGACATGACATGCAGTGATTTGTGTGAATGTGCTTTTTGCATACACTATACTAACAGGGATAGCCGTAATGGAGTTATGAAACTTATTTTGGCTCCTGAGTGAATTCATTTGACATGAGAGTATCACGTGATCACTTCGTGGAAGGGATGACGTCAGCGTAGTGAAGACGGAGGGGAACAATGGCTGCTCATTAAGTGGAACCACGCCGTCCCGAGTTGACTGGTTGAAACGCGGCCTGAACCGATCAGCGCGACCAGAAAAGGCCATCGCCGATGGGACTGTGAGTTGAAGTCCCTGCTGAGTGACAGGTACCCGTGGGGCCGGAGTATTTCGAGTCGAACGACTGATAGAAGCAGTTGTGGGCAAGTGAAGTGAACTGGTTTTGTCAAGTTTGTGAAACTACTGTAAGCGCGTGAGGCGACTTGAAAGTCAAGGGGACCTACGCTCCGTCGCTACAGTTGTGAGGGTTTCGCCGTTGCTTTGACGTGATCGACGCCAGTACACCACTGAGGGACTCGCCGTTACCGTAAGGAACTTGAAGATCAGGTTTGACACTCGTCATTGACTAACAAAAGTTAACTTTGTGCAAACTGTCATACGATTTCGAACAGTGATCAGTTCCGTTACTCACATGTACACGTGCGACTGTATGATTTTTGTGTGTTTGAATCTTTGCGCTTGGAGGGACGTTTTTCGTTTGGCTTGTTGTTAAAGTTAGCAATTTCGTGTGTTGTGCCCTACAAGACAGCAAAGATTGTGTGTATCTGTGCGATGCTCGTCTGAAGTGAATATTAATTAGAGGTTACATGTAATTAGTTAACTAGGGTTAGGGCTTTTACTGTTAGTATATTCATGACATGTATAGTTTTATTAGGCTGTACGTTGTACTAAAGTTCATGCAGAATTTTATTGAGTTGTTGTGCCAGTTAACTGTTGTTGTATTTACCTAACGAGAGATTTTCATAACACTATAGTTATTGTTGTGTTTACACTACATGTATATTGATGGACATTGTGTATTTAACTATTGAGTCATACAAGTTTAGTAATTATTGTGATGAACATTGCTGTTAATTCTGTCAACCGGAAGTGATTATTATTGTGTGTATTACTGCCAATTCATGCATTTGTAGTGTTTATTATCATACTATTGTTAGTTTATACTCCAGTGAGCGAGGTGCCAATTATTGTGTTATGTACAAATAATTATATGTGCCCACTGTTGACCTTGGTTCACCTTTATGAATATTGAATAGAAGTTGTTGTTTACTTGACCTGTCTGCGTCGTTAATTAATGGTGTGAATGTCTCCTTGATTGTAATATTCGATGTACGTTGTTACCTCGGTTTACCACTGGACTGCCGAATTGTCTCGACCGGAGTAAGAGATCCCTGGTTGTTATTGTATAGATACCAGTTAGTTGCCCTTCATATAAATTTTCCCTATCTGTCCACCTGTGATTTGAGCTAATCTAGTTTTAGGCAACTTATGGGTGTGACAGATAAATGGCGCCCAACGTGTTAGGCATTGACTGGATTTTGATTGTATCCAGTGTCCAGTCTGAGTGGTAAACTGTTGTTAGTTAATGAGATCATTTTGAGTATTTTTTCAGGAGCAGACATTTTGTAGTGCTGAGTAGTATTGCTACTATAATGGAGGACAAGGTAGCATGGGGTGATGTGAGCGATGGTGATGAGAGACACTCCGTAGATACGTCACCAGACAGGACAGGCACTGCTGATAGGTCGTTAAGCTTTGCACAAATACGTGGAGAAAGAGAAGTGTTGCGCAGAATTGATCAAGAGAAAATAAAATGGAGACTCGAAGAGGACGAACGTTTAAACAGAGCCAAGAGTCAATGGTTGTTAGATGAACAACAGAAAAGAGAAGCTTGGATGGTGGCCATGCATGCAGAGCAGGATGAGAGACATGAGAAATTTCAGAAAGAGATAGAGAAAAGGTATGAACAGCAAGAAGCTGAACAGTGTGAATGGAGACATAGAGAACAGTCTAGACTCGCTGGTGAAAACTGGGATGTTGATTATGAGCGTGACAACGATAGTTCTGTACGAGGGGGTGTAGCCGAGAGAATACACCCACTAGACGAGCGCGACTTGAGTCATCTAGAACTATGGTAGGTACTGGGAAAACTAATCGTTCAGATTTGTTTGGGAGCGATATCGACCGCCTGGATCGTGAATTAGAGAATGAGAAAATGTCATTGGGCCCCTATGGTAGAAGGTGTGGTACCAATGACGCTGTGGTTAATACCCGCACTGATAGAGATGGTAGCTACACTGCAGTATATCTGGGAGACAGACACAAGTTGAGTACATTTTCTGGAGATGTTGGTCGAACATCTGATGTTGACTTCCTGACGTGGGAAGGGGAGGTGAAGACGTACTTACATGGTAATAAAGAGTCCCCCATATCGATGCTGCGGACAATAAGAGCCTCATTGAAAGGAGGCGCGGTTCGGCTCATAGACGGGATGGGACCTGATGTTACGTTTGACCAGTTACTGAGAAAGCTACGCAAGCGCTATGGTGATGTTCAATCCACTGAGACACTTCTGGCGAACTTTTATAGTAAGGGGCTACAGAAAGAAGAAGAAACCATTGCTGACTTTGCTAACAGACTAGAGGAAGAGTTAAACAAAGTAGAGCGGAAGGGTGGTATACTTAAATCGGCCATGGACCAACGCCTGAGAAATACGTTTTGGAGAGGTTTGCGAGATGAAGCAGTCAGGGATGCTATCAGACATCGTGTAAACAGAGTGTATGATTTTGATGAGATGGTAGGGCTGGCGAGAGAAGCTCAGGAAGAAGTTAATGAGAGACGCCAACCATGCCAACCCCTGTCACGGTCGAAACCCGCAATGACCCGACTGATGGCTACTGATGATGCCATGCAGGCACAAGACAACTCTGGTGAGACGCGGTTTAGCGAAACAGATGTTGTGAGTGGAGTAGCTAGAGAATTTGCTGAACAATTGAAACCAACGCTATCATCTGTTATTGAACGCTTGGATAGGTTGGAGATGAAAGTCAAATCAACGCTTGAGTATGGCACACAGACAACAGGCTTTACACGGGAAAATGATGACCCCGGTTCCAAGAGACAGTATAAAGGTAAGGCCAGAGTGCCTAGACATTGTTATGTGTGTGGTGACCCAGACCACATGGCCAGAGACTGTCCAGACAAGAAACGGCAGGCACAGAGATGTTTCTATTGTAAAGAGGAGGGACATCACTCAAGGAATTGCCCTCAGAAAAAGGAGAATAATGCTAAACAGACAACATCCACTTCTGGTGAGTCTGATTGCAAGACACGTGACCAGCCTGCGAGATATGAACAAAGAAGAGTTCGACAGCGGAAACGTAACCGCCCAAGAAAGAGAAATGATAGGACACCCCTGAGTGTTGATGACTCCACCCCCAACCTGCAACTGATGCAAACAGATATTCGTCGCAGAGTCGTAGGACCGGCATATGAGGAAATAATCACAGTGAGCAGCCATAGCGCACGTTGTCTAATGGATACAGGTTCACAAGTAACTACATTGAGTAAGTGGTTTTATGATGCTCATTTCTCTGGTTTTCCCTTGGACATGTCTGCTGCTGATTTGCGAATACTGGGTGCTAGTGACCAAGCTGTGCCAGTATTGGGACTATTGGAAGTACAGTTAGGACTACCACCGTCGATATATGGTGTAGAACAGACCATGGATGCCCTGGTAGTGGTAGTTCCAGATACAGAGTATGGAAATCGAGTACCAATAACATTGGGTACAAATGTGTTGGAGCCATGTATGCGAGCTGCTGCGGACAGTAGAAAGAAGAATCACAATGAAGTTGGTAAGATGTCTACACCTGGGAAAAGGACATATGATAAGTTGAGGTCTAGACATTGCTTTGCTGGTATTGACGGTCATATGGGATCTGCTCGTGCCTTGATAAAGAAACCTATTACTATTCGTCCCGAAGACAGTGTTATTGTAACTGGTAGATTACCGCGTGGGACCGCTAATGATGAGTATGTAGTAACTGTCGAGCCTGCATTGACACCCAGCTGTACAGCGACAGCCAGCCCGATTGTTACAGTGATGCGCTGTCAAGTAGATCAGTCAACAGTTCCAGTGAGGTTATATAATGGCAACAGTCGTAATATCACAATCAGACCAGGTAGTGTAATTGCTGAAATTAATGCAGTGACCAAGGTAGAGGCCTTATCGACCAGTAGACCAGACGCGATGATGAACAGTATCCAGGCTGATACTAACAGTGACTCGTGTAACGATATTGATGGTACAATTGTAAGGGGTATTAAGTTTAACCTGGCTACTGAACAATTGACCCGAGAACAGACAGAGGAGGCACGTGAATTGTTCAGAAGAAACCTTGATGCATTTTCGAAAGGTGACAGAGACCTAGGTAAATGCAGTCTGGTAGAACATCGCATTAGACTCACGGATGACATACCCATACGAGAGAGGCATCGTCGTTTACCTCCAGCAAGGTATGCTGAATTACGCCGACTGATAGAAGACATGATGGAGAGTGGTGTCATAAGAGAATCCAGTTCTCCATATGCTGCACCGGTAGTGTTGGTCGGGAAGCGTGATGGCACAACACGATTGTGCATTGATTATAGGCGCTTGAACAGTAAGACAATCCGGGATGCATACGCTCTGCCGCGGATCGAGGAGAGCATGGAGTGTTTGAAGGGAGCAGATTGGTTCTCTACTGTTGACCTCAAATCTTCATATTGGCAACTGTTGATGCACAAAGATGACATTGAGAAAACCGCGTTTGTGACGCCGGTGGGACACTTTGAGTGCCTTCGCTTGCCTATGGGGCTTTGCAACAGTGCCAGTAGCTTCCAGCGAGCGATGGAGAAATGTTTGGGGGATCTGGTGAACCGTACGTGTACAGTTTATCTAGATGATATCGTGATATTTGGAGCAACCTTTGAGGAACACTGCCAGAGGCTTGATGAAGTTCTGAAACGTTTAAAGAAACATGATTTGAAAGTGAAGGCCTCAAAGTGTGAGTTTTTCCGTAGAGAAGTCCGCTTTTTGGGACATGTTGTGTCGCGTGAGGGCATTAAGACTGATCCTGCCATGACAGAGGCAATTAGGACTTGGCCTGTACCTCGCAGTGCTAAAGAGACTAAAGTGTTCTTGGGAGTATGCGGATATTATCGTAGATTTGTGAAAGGCTTTTCTAAAATAGCGAAGCCCTTGAACGACTTGACCGTTGGATTATATTCGAAACATCGCACAAAGGGAGGGAAAATGGTACGTGAAAAACCTCCTGATTTCAAGTGGAGTGAAAGGTGCCAGGTGGCATTTGATACCTTAGTTGAGCAACTCACGAATCCACCAGTACTGGGGTATCCGGATTATTCACTGCCGTTTGAACTTCACACGGATGCCAGCCTGCTGGGACTTGGGGCAGCGTTGTACCAGATACAAGATAAGAATGTGAAGAGAGTGATAGCTTACGCCAGTCCCGGGCTCTCAAAGAGTGAGAGACTGTATCCTGCACATAAATTGGAGTTCTTAGCCTTGAAATGGGTGGTGACAGACAAGTTTTCTGATCTGCTGTTAGGTCACCACTTCCAGGTATTAACTGACAACAACCCGTTGGTGTATGTCACCACTAGCGCTAAGCTGGACGCAACTGGTCATCGGTGGATGGCAAGGTTGGCGGATTATGATTTTCGGGTATCATATCGCAGTGGGGTGCTCAATGGAGATGCAGATGCTCTCTCGAGGAGGCCACAGGTCGGTTACACCACAGGTGAGGAAGGACGTCCCCACTGGTTGGATTGGGTTCCCCCAAAACCTGAAGATTTGACGGTGATGAGCAGTCAGGCTGTAGTAGCCATCCTTGAGAGTAAACTTACTCCTATGGTACCAGCAGCAGAAATGGTTGGGAACATTCCGAGATATTGTGCATTGTTCGTGGATGATAATATCCCAGAAGGCTCAGTGACTTTACCCACGATTAGTCATGCTGAGTGGAAGGACTTACAGTTGGCGGATCCTACGATTAGTACGGTATATAATTATGTATTGAGTGGTACACCACCTGAACGCAGACAACGAGCCTTAGAAACGCGTCAAGTATCTGCTGCATTGAGGGAGTGGAAAAAGTACCAAATACGTGATGGTGTGTTGTATAGGCGGAAGACTGACATGAATGGCAATATGGTGAACCAGTTGTACTTACCGCCTAGCCACAGAGAGACAGCAATGTATGCGTTGCATGATGAGATGGGTCATCTAGGTCAGGAACGCAGTGTGGAACTGATGTGTGTGCGGTTTTATTGGCCAGGTATGACAGATGACATCATCAACCGAATTCGTCGATGTGAGAGGTGTACCCAACGAAAGTTGAATGCAACAGGTCGAGCGGCTGCTCCCATGGTGCCTATATTGACAACGATGCCGTTAGAGTTATTGTGTATAGACTTCTTGTCCCTTGAACCTTCAAAGGGTGGGTACCAAGACATTCTGGTCATGACAGACCATTTCACCAAATACGCCATAGCAGTGCCAACCAAAAACCAGACGGCAAGGGTGACAGCAAAGGTATTGGTGGATACTTTCATGCAAGAGATAGGGATTCCAACTAGGATCCATTCAGATCAAGGAAGGAATTTTGAGAGTCGCTTGATTGCTCACCTTTGTACACTGCTTGGAGTAAAGAAGTCGCATTCATCTCCGTACCATCCTCAGGGTGCAGGGATCGTGGAACGTTACAATCAAACCTTGTTGGGTATGTTGGGTACGTTACAACCTCAACAGAAACAGAACTGGGCCCAACAAGTCAAGACATTAACACATGCATACAACTGCACAACACATGAAGTTACTGGCTACTCACCATGGTATTTGATGCATGGACATCATCCGAAATTGCCAATTGATATCTATCTAGGTTTGGAGTCTAGTGACAAGGACAAAGAGACCTATGAAACATATGTAGAGAGAGTACGCAGAGACTTACAGGCAGCGTATAAGATAGCGGGGAGCAAGATGACTAACAGAGCGAGGAAGAACAAATATCTGTATGATAAAAAGGCGAAAGAAGCCGACTTGGAACCTGGCGACCGTGTTTTGATACGCAATGTATCTATCCGAGGTAAACAGAAACTTGCAGACAAGTGGGAACATGAGCCTTACTTGGTAGTCAAGAGAGTGAATCCTGACATCCCTGTTTACGTGCTGAAGCCAGAGAGTGGAGGGAAGCGCCGGACGATTCATCGTAATTTGTTGATGCCATGCTATGCCCTGCCAGCAGTTCCACCGGATCGTCCAATGCGTACACCAAACGTACCTAGACGGAATCGTTGTAGACGGACTCGCACTCGGCAGACCAATAGAGTGATCAGGGAGTCTAGCGATACCAAAATAGAGAGTTCTTCTGATGATCTGATATTATTAGAGAGAACACGAGCGAGAGATAGCGAAAGTGGTTTGCCTGTGACAGAGGCGATGTCTAATAGTAGCAGTGAAGAGACTGACCGGTCACAAGATGAGACAGTTATGCCATCTGTTGGTAGTTCAGTTGTGACTGAAATAGAGGCATCGCCAGCTATCGTAACTGTTAGCCTTGACAATACAGTGAGTGACAACGGGACTATAACCGCTGATACGCCATGTATTGGAAGTGGCACATTGGATGAGGGTACTGTTGTCCTTGAGAGTGTGGGAAGTTCAGTACATGACCAAGACCGCGTGACTGAGGATGCGAGCCAAGCATCTGGATCCAGCCAAGACGCTGAATTGGCACATACTAATAGTGAGAACATGGAGGGTTCTGCTGATGTAATGTCGGAAGAAAGAGTGATGCCATGTGAAACGGCAACTGAGACACCGACAGACGATGTAATCGTAGGGAGGAGATACCCTATGAGAAATAGACGAAGAACACAGTATTATGGCTTTAGTGACATGAATCACACCGTGGATTTTAGGTTGAATGCTGCCACACCAACGTTCATGCCGAACGATCGAATGGTTGATGATGGGCCGCTTGGGGCGCGACTCTATCCTTTAATGCGGGAGAAGACCGGTGTGTGCCCGTGGGAATTACCCGGGTGTTCACGGAAGATAGCTTTAGCCAGGGTAGCGAACAAACAAGCGTCTAATCATCTCCCATTCACTAGTCTGCGGACCACGAGAGAAGATAAGTTGAGTAAGCCAGATGATGCTAAGAGCTGTAGGAGATATGGAATTCGACATGTACAGAATTTGCAACATTCCCTGACAGATCTACTTGCATTGGATAGTAATTCAGCAGTATCTGATTGGAGAGGAATACTATTACCGACGGTTAGTGATAGACAACCGATGAGGTGTTACTAATCGTAATCTGGATGCGGTTGGAACATGCCTACCTGCTACGGGTATATGTATGTCGCCAGATTGTCGTATAGTGAGGTTGTCGAGGATGAGGATTTGGTTGAGAAACTCCGAATGACAACACCCACCTGAGAGGAGAGTGGGACTTCGCATATGTGGTATTATCTCCGACCACGTTGTAGTTCAGCGTATTGTGAGGTTTCGAGTTGGTATTATCCTTCCCATATGGCTCAACAAGTTGGGAGATGGACCACAATATAGTGAAGAGGTGACGACTGGTGCAGTGTACATGTACCTAGGGAGCAGGCTAGTGTGACGTTGAACATTGTATTTATTTGCAGAGTCATTGGTATGTGGAGACACTCTGAAGACACTTATTGGGATCGCCCTTGGTGAACCCTTGGTCATATCTGTGGACATGTGTGATTGTGTAACTGTACAACAGCATGTATTTGCGCCTCGCTCCTGAGGGAGTATACCTGGTACACTTTTGTTTGCTAGGGTGGTTACTTGCAGGTTGGACTCCCAGATTGCCAGGGAAGAGCAGATGCACTCTTATTGGGCCATGATGTAACAGACCTGTATTAAGATGAAGTTCAGCTATTACTTAAAGCCACGACGAAGAGTACAGTGGTACCTCTACCATGAGAAGACGGTCCCGGTGAGGGTTAGTTAGTTACATGTCCTCCCTTGCTCTCTCTCCCATTAGCTGTTTTATGGTTAGCTATGGGAGTGGAGGATAGGGGATGACATGTTTTGGGGAGGGAGGGTGTCGCCTGGTAAATTTGACGCCATTGAGTTGTATTTTTATTGTGTAATTAGAACATTTTATAGATTGTCAGACGGACATGACATGCAGTGATTTGTGTGAATGTGCTTTTTGCATACACTATACTAACAGGGATAGCCGTAATGGAGTTATGAAACTTATTTTGGCTCCTGAGTGAATTCATTTGACATGAGAGTATCACGTGATCACTTCGTGGAAGGGATGACGTCAGCGTAGTGAAGACGGAGGGGAACAATGGCTGCTCATTAAGTGGAACCACGCCGTCCCGAGTTGACTGGTTGAAACGCGGCCTGAACCGATCAGCGCGACCAGAAAAGGCCATCGCCGATGGGACTGTGAGTTGAAGTCCCTGCTGAGTGACAGGTACCCGTGGGGCCGGAGTATTTCGAGTCGAACGACTGATAGAAGCAGTTGTGGGCAAGTGAAGTGAACTGGTTTTGTCAAGTTTGTGAAACTACTGTAAGCGCGTGAGGCGACTTGAAAGTCAAGGGGACCTACGCTCCGTCGCTACAGTTGTGAGGGTTTCGCCGTTGCTTTGACGTGATCGACGCCAGTACACCACTGAGGGACTCGCCGTTACCGTAAGGAACTTGAAGATCAGGTTTGACACTCGTCATTGACTAACAAAAGTTAACTTTGTGCAAACTGTCATACGATTTCGAACAGTGATCAGTTCCGTTACTCACATGTACACGTGCGACTGTATGATTTTTGTGTGTTTGAATCTTTGCGCTTGGAGGGACGTTTTTCGTTTGGCTTGTTGTTAAAGTTAGCAATTTCGTGTGTTGTGCCCTACAAGACAGCAAAGATTGTGTGTATCTGTGCGATGCTCGTCTGAAGTGAATATTAATTAGAGGTTACATGTAATTAGTTAACTAGGGTTAGGGCTTTTACTGTTAGTATATTCATGACATGTATAGTTTTATTAGGCTGTACGTTGTACTAAAGTTCATGCAGAATTTTATTGAGTTGTTGTGCCAGTTAACTGTTGTTGTATTTACCTAACGAGAGATTTTCATAACACTATAGTTATTGTTGTGTTTACACTACATGTATATTGATGGACATTGTGTATTTAACTATTGAGTCATACAAGTTTAGTAATTATTGTGATGAACATTGCTGTTAATTCTGTCAACCGGAAGTGATTATTATTGTGTGTATTACTGCCAATTCATGCATTTGTAGTGTTTATTATCATACTATTGTTAGTTTATACTCCAGTGAGCGAGGTGCCAATTATTGTGTTATGTACAAATAATTATATGTGCCCACTGTTGACCTTGGTTCACCTTTATGAATATTGAATAGAAGTTGTTGTTTACTTGACCTGTCTGCGTCGTTAATTAATGGTGTGAATGTCTCCTTGATTGTAATATTCGATGTACGTTGTTACCTCGGTTTACCACTGGACTGCCGAATTGTCTCGACCGGAGTAAGAGATCCCTGGTTGTTATTGTATAGATACCAGTTAGTTGCCCTTCATATAAATTTTCCCTATCTGTCCACCTGTGATTTGAGCTAATCTAGTTTTAGGCAACTTATGGGTGTGACACAAACATTAGACAAGCCTGTAAATTACAATGTGTGTGTTGCCAGAAATGTTGCATAGACAATATCTTGTAAAACAAACCAACAAGTACCAGTGTGGTCCGGCTGGAACTCCACAATAACTAGGCTATTTGCAATCATCGGAGCCCCCCTACACACATGATGTTGTGAATTAAACTATGAAAAGGAATGTTACCTTTACTGCAACAACCTATGATCTAGCAATAGCCAAGCCAACTTGCCAATTGCAGGACACTATGAGACCTAAGTTTAACAATGTATTTCTCTGTTTTGGTGCATTCCATATCATGTTCCGGTATATGTCGGCAATGGGATACATCATTGATGGGTCTGGTGCAGCTCACATATTAATGGAAAGTGGTGCCCTCACAAAAGGTTCTCTGAATGCATTTCAATGTGGAAAACATTATAATCAGACAAGAACAGTGCAAGCGTTCCTCGCAACTGCTATGCAGAGCAAACATCTAGATTTGTTCTTGCACCTTGAAAAAGCAAATGATAATTATGGGCAGTTGGTTGAAGCTCTAAAGATAGGACTGGTAAACATGGTGTTAATTCCCAGTTTTGGAGAAATTATATTGACATGATTAATATCTACATGTTGTTCAGTAGGGCTGTACGAACAAATGATGTGGATCTTTTCATCTGAATGCTTGGAAAAATGATTGACATTTTCTTTGCTGCAAGTCGCCATAATTGTGCACGCTACATGTGTTTGTACTATCTGACACTTTTGAACATGGATACCACCCATCCTGGTATTAGACAACAACTTGAAAGAGGTGGTCTATCTGTAAGGCTGTCAACCAATTTATTTGCAAGACAACCAGTGAAGCAAGCACTAGACAGCACAATCAATGCCGATGCAGCATCAAGACAAACTGGAATCACTGCTTTCCATCAAGGAGCAGCTGGACGCTGGACGATTACGATCAGCAAGAAGTTCTATAGTTGGGCCTCTCGTTGAAAAACCAGCAATAAAGAAACATGTTAATCCCGGTCATGAAACAAGAAATTCCGAAGTTAGTAAATTTCAAAAAGATATTGGAAATTTTTCAAACATGATTGAGACAACTATGAATCCGTTTGCCAGCTCTTTGATCAGAAACATCAATTTGTATTGTTTGGCAGATAGTAAAGAAATGCCAGATAAAGTAAAAGCTGATATGTTAAGTATGTTTGTTTTGGGGAAGAAGTGGAAAGACAAGTTTCTCCAGGAATGCCTGACGGATCTTGCTAGGTTTGAAAGACGACCACAAAGAAGAAAGGTGAGAAACTTTGCCAGTGCTGCCAAAAAGAGTAAAATACAATGTGAAGATGAAAATGTCATTGAGCTAAAGACAACAAGAAATTTGCTGGGCAGATTAGTCTGCGTGTACCAAAAAGATTGAGCTTGAAATGGTGTTTCCTTTTCCATTTACACCAGTTCCTCTACCATTAGCCAGTATTTATGGCACAGTAAAGACGACACAAAAATATAAGCTCTCCAATTATCTCGAAGATATGATTGCACATGCACAACCAACACCAGTTGACGCAGTTCTCTACGATGCTATGTTTATAATCCAGTCACTACCATCTGAACTGCCTCTCAGTTTTGGAAAGCTAGCAGAGCTGGTACTGAAGAATTTATGTAGTGTACAAGCAAGTGCAATTCACTTTGTATACAACAGTTATGTCAAAAGCATAAAGAATGCTGAGCAACACACAAGAGGAGCAAATGATGGATCATTCAACATCACTGGGGCAGATCAGTTATGCCCCAAAGACCTCAGATATATGCATTGGAATCACCAAATGTTAAAACTGCACTCACCATGTTGTTCATAGAGGAATAGAAGGACGAGAAATATGTACCTATCATAAAGAAAAAGTCGATTGTTGTTGCACACAAGGTGCAGTGCCTTCAGTATACAGTCACTCCAATGGGAAGTGTTGATTAAATCGAACTACCTGAATACATATGCTCACATGTGGAAGCTGATACCCACCCGGAGTACCATATTAGAATGCTGTCTAGAGCAATACAAGACAGAATGTGGTTGTCCGTGCACATCGGACCAGTAGTTTGCATATCATTGTCCGGTTACAGGATGTGACTACACATCATTCTTCTTCTTCGGGAAGGCAAAAGTAAATCCATTGAAGAAAGCTGTGAAGAATCCGCTTCATCTTGAAGGACTAAGCATACAGACTAAAACATCACTTTTGCTGATGATGAAAATCTTGTAGAGCAGTATGTATGTTCACTCTATGGTCAAGGGGCATTAACATCCGTCAATGAGGCCAGACTGAAAATCTTCTTACAGAAATACAGACCAACCAATCAAGAAAGTCCATTGCAGAAGATAAAGGGAATAGATGCCGGCATGCTTCCACCCTGCAAAGATGTTCTGGTTCAGAAATTGGCACGGTGTAACTATGTGGCATATCTTTGGAAGCATGCACATATAGAGAATCCACTGGAGAACATCAAACCCACAGATCATAGATGGAAAGATGGAAATGGCGTTTTCCTACCTGTCTGGTTTACTGGAAATCAGATGCCTTCTATGCTTTCTCAGATCATTGAACCAGAAGATATCCTAATATGCAAACAACTTTTTTTTTTCAATTTTCTAAATTGCAATTTTGTCTTGATTGTGGTCAATATGAGTGCTTTTTATGAAATCAGCACAGTTTTTTACATAAATTAGGTTACTTAAAACATACTTAGCTGAAATTCTGGTTAAAGCCTTATCTCTTACGGTAACGTATTTGCCAAAACCTAAACAAAGGATATATTTTATCACGTCTGGCATTCCTCTTCACTTTTTAATGCTTGATCTTATAGGATTCGTGGAGCTGATGCGACTGTGTATTTATAATTTTGCCTTTTTACTGTTTCATTTCTTCTTCTTTTAGTGCTGTTTCAACATAAATATTCTTGATATCATAGTTAACATCACGAACCTTCATTCCCCATAGCAATGTTACTGTTGGGTTTGTTGTCTCCAATCTTTGCTTTTATATCTAATTACTCATGAGAAAGTCATGTTTATTTTCTGCAGCTGATCGTACTATCAATCATTTTTTTTACCTCAATAACTGTTTCGTATTTTGTTCGATGGTGATCTTGCAGTGGTTGGATTTGAACCATTCCCACTCTAACATGGTGTTGAATTCTCTTTTTGAGATTATAAGGGCAACATAATGGATGCAAGACTCTTTATGCCCATGGCCAGGGAATGGTGTATATGATCTATCATTGTGCACTTGGTTCGTACATAGATATTCAGTGCCCCGATACGTATTTTTGTTTTGGACCGGGTAAACAATTTATCGCACACCGGATTTTCTGCAGCAGGCTTTCATCAAGTGAGGTCATACTGGGATCACTGGCAATTATTTACACTCCACGGTCCGTGGTATAAGTTATACTCGTCGTGGTTTCCATAACTAAGTTTTTTTCAAAGGAGTGGTGTTGTTGACCCACGCCCAACCTGGGAACCAGCGGGCTACCCAATTTTCTGGTGTCTATCTAGATCTGTTGACCTGCCCGCCAACCAGGGACTTAGAGCAGCCCCCGTCGGTATGGACAGCACATATACATCTTGATAGTATATTTATATATGCTTTTAGTCACGTGATTTAAACTTTCAAACTCCCGAGCGACTTACCAATCTTTCTACTAACATCAGTCTCGATTGTAATTTAATAACGTCTCGATACATGTATTTTATGAATTTCCGGAAAATAAAAGCTATCATCAGTATTACGGCGATGTCTTTAAAAAACTCAGTAATTTGAAGCTTCCAGCAGAAACGTGCACAAACTTTAAGGAAATAATAGCTATAGGCAGTAGATAATGGGGATTATTAGATTACAACGCAATGAGTGTATGTCTCGTTTTCATTTACAGAGAACAGTTACGCTCCAAGAAGAGTTGGTACACACATGCCATATGTCAGTAATATTAAAGGCTGTTCCATTATTGATTATGGGTGTGATCGACCATGTTATGAGATGTGTACTTTCTCTTTTGCCGTATTGCTGTGATATCATTTATCTCAAATAGAAAACAATGAGAATACCGCATGAGTACTTATGTATGGCAGTGTTCTTCAGTATTTTAAGGTGAACTCATATATTAATTTATATTAAGTATTCGTGGTGTGATGTTGGTTAAAATAAATACAATGAACAAAATTACAATTGCAGCTTTAGTCTGTGCGTAATTCATCATCTCTCCCGAAGAACCGTAGTTTTACTATGAAAACATATTTTTGATTTGATAGAAAACGAACTTGTAGACATTAAGAGTAAATATCAACTCAGTAAATGTATTATATGTGGTGATTTCAATGCGCAAACTGATAGTAACCTACATTTGTATAGGTAATGAGAGTGAATCCTTTTTCCTAGCTGATGGCACTGACCCCGTCGATACTTTAGAAGCCCGCGTGTCAGAAGACCACGTGTAGTGGGTTATTACTAACCAATTCTGATAATTTTGATTTAAATAATGACTGTATCATTGATAGTAGACCAGAGTCCGAGCATCGGCCACTTGTATGTACATTACAAGGATTATTTATCTGATCAACCACGTGACATGTTACAATACTGGCACAGCGATCAAATCACGCAACATACACGCAGATATTAATGGGCGGATCGACATTGTGGAAGCTTTGTTAGCTTATTTGAAAGAAGTGCTTTCGATGAGTTATCAGAACAATTCTATTCAAATCTCAACCATAACTAAGTTAATAATTAGATTAATGTAATGTCAATTTTGTTGTCTGCAGAACATGGAACGTACTAAAAAGCTACAATCCGCATAATTTGGACAAAGGCTACAATATTCCCCTTGCATAAAAAGATGAAGCAAGAATGACGCTAACAGAAGGGTATCTTTACTCCAAGTGTTTACATTAATTTTTAAGCGGAAAGGTCGTCACCTGCGCACGCCAGGGAATTGAGTCCCAAGCGACGATACCCACGCCATAAACGAAAAGGCTCATGGGTAGACGCTTGTTTGTAAACAATGGCACGCTATGGCCGTCTGACGCATGCGCAGGTGACGACTCCCTCGCTTTAAATACTTAGTACTAGGATATTAGAGTGGCTTGATAACCTGCTCACCATCGCCACTCTAATTAAACGTTACATGTTATTGATTGGTTATTGATTTATTGTGCATATGACCTTTGACCGTGTATACCATCAACTGTTATTATACAAGTTTTCTAAAATTAGTTTAAAGCGGGAGGGTTGTCACCTGCGCACGCACGGGAATTGAGTCCCAAGCGTTGATAACAACACACGCTGAAAACGCAAAGGCTCATGAGTTGACGTTTGTTTGTAAACAATGACACGCTATGGTCATCTGACGCATGCGCAGATGACGACTACCCCTGCTTTAAAGGGAAATATTGTTGTATTTAGAAAAGAAGGAAGATTTCATGCTTCAGAATAATGGTTTATAAGGGTTGTGTTCTGCCAGTAGTCACACGCTACATTGAATTGAGGGTTATATTGACAAGTACGGGAAGTTTTACAGAGCGCAAAATCATTCAACTGATCTGGTACACAAATCTTTTATTTTGTAATTAAAAAGTTATTGTCAAATATCAGTGAAGTTTGGGTAATATGGATATGTACCAAATTGACCTGCCATAACATCCAACTTCGCTGCTAGAGGTGAACTAAGGCAGCGCACAATTACGTCATAAAGATTTGTAATTAGAAGTATTTAATCCGTATACTAGAAATAAATGCGGATGTCTATGCTTCTCAGTGTAAATGAATTTCAGTTGGCGCTTGCAGAAAACAACAAAATGTGTTTGGAATTTAAAAAAAAAAGGCTTTTGTCTACGTATACGGTTGGTGAAGTCTAGATCAACCAAGGTCCAAGCGACGATATAGCATTTATATCCCTATTTAAAGCGCGGGGGTCTTCATCTGCGCACGCGCGGGAATTGAGATAACAACACACGATATCAACACACGCTAAAAACGCAACGGCTCATGGGTAGGCGCTTGTTTATAAACAATATGCTATGGTCATCTGACGCGTGCGCAGGTGACGACTCCCCCGCTTTAAATAACCTTGTGGAGACGTCGATTTCTCAACAATATATGCCAATGCGAGTTGAATACAAATTGTGAAGCTCAACCAAAACGAACGTTAAATTAAACTTGAATTTAGAATATGATATTGAGACTGACAGTATGGTATTCAAGGTAGCACTGTGCAGGCTATGTGTGGCAATACATAACTAACCCCGGTAGGCACTGTAACGTTCCTAGACACGATAGACTACGCATCTATTGTAGCAATATGAATATAGAAGACGAGTACCATTTTTGTGTAATTTTCCCAGCCTTTCAAAATTAAAGGGGACATGCATTACACTGCAAATTCATACCTAGCTGAATTTTATGTTTTAGAACGTAAAATGTGTTGTTTTTTCCCGGATATTTTCAAATAATTAAATTGTTATGTACATTCAGTTTCAAACGTGACGGATAATAATGCTAACAGCGGATTTTATTTAGTTTAAACGAGCAGGTAGTGCTGGTGTCAATTTTGTAAATACAATGTAGAACAATTTAAATTTCTCTCTCTCTTTTTCTCTCTCTTTGGAATGTTCTGTTAGATCATACTTTATGGGGTATAATGGAACCATCAATGAAGTAATGATAATAATTTATTGTTTATGTTTACATACATTTTGTTTTCTAGTTCTGTTTTCGTCATATTATATCCTGATTACTCTTCATAATATACTCCCCCAAGCCTCTTTTTTCCTGGCGCCGAATATAGAGGTAATCATGGAGATTGCAAGGAGGATGCATTGACTGTAATAAACATTTCAATTATTGGTTTTTACATTTAAATTTATTGAAGTCAATAAATGTATATGTATTGTTACAATGATTTAAAAAAGGTAGAGTATGTTACAATGAATATAAAGTTTACAAAACGTCAACTGAAATGACAGTTATTTACAACATGTTTAGAAGATGTCTTCCTGTAGGCTCCTGGCTTTGATTAATTTGCCGTTATGACGTGCCGAAAACAGGGTTCTCATTTTCTCCTTCCAATATGCAGCGTCTCCTACGTAAGACGGGTGAAATCAGGCTCGTTCACAGCTGGTTGTGATTCGTTATTAAGAATATTTCACCCCTCTAACACTGTATTTTAAATAATGGACCATTACACTTTGTGGATTTTTCACCTATAGTATCAGCAACAAGGGGCTAGAGGGCGCAACCCACAAGAAATGACGACGTCTTTCTTTATACTTACGTCATAACTTCTGCCCTGAGACTATAGCGGAGTGTGTTCGCTATTCAATATTGCAGTGCTGAAAAAAACTGACTAGAGGTCTATTGATAATCTTTTACAGAAATAATACACCTTTCCAATAGAAAGCGCCCGCAAGCGACAAAGGGATTCGTGACGTAGTGTACATGTACGTAATCAATATCGTTCGAACAGACAAATCTGATTGGTTGTGTTGTAATTATTTTGTATCGACGGACAAACACGTATCGGTAGTATGAGCGGCCATCTTGGCAACCATTTACGTCACAGAATTGATTCGCCGCTAGAGGCTACAAACTTATCGCACATATTTATGCGGAATGTCATCTAGACATTGCAGTGTGAAACCATATGTAGAGTGTTCTGTCGATACAATTGTACACGGCTAAGTTGTTGATTTTATGCAAGTTTAAAGGCCAGTAGTCGTTGCACCACGCATGCGCGAGATATATGGGTCTCATATAAACAAAGATGGCGACTTTGACAGTTGCGCAGATCAATGAGTACAAACTGAGAGGTTACGAAGCTTTAATGATTAGGTATTTTTTAGGTGGTTGGAAGGTTGGAAGGCGTTAATTAGTGCAAGTCGCGCCAAGGTGAAACCTCATACTTGTGATTTCCAATAGAAGAGTACATTGGATTGTGGGAAAATCAATGTTTTTCAACAC
Organism: Saccoglossus kowalevskii; assembly: GCF_978046115.1. NCBI lineage: Eukaryota > Metazoa > Hemichordata > Enteropneusta > Harrimaniidae > Saccoglossus > Saccoglossus kowalevskii. The sequence goes on from NC_140657.1 coordinate 11,648,312, forward strand.
AAATGTCGCACATGCGCAGCGCGACGACTGCCGCGCTTTATAACAAATATCACTTGCTGCCCAGAATGCGGGGATACCCATTACATTTGTGCATATCAAAACAGGTCCATGTGTTCATACATATATAATGTATGAATGTTATTGAACCATAGTCAATATAAATTAATGATATGAATTCAGACACTGTGTCTTTACCTTTCAAAATTATTGTGTGTACCCTATTGCGATCAGTACTTGCCACGTCTTCTTTGTTGGTCAATTTGATGTCATTGTACCATTTTGTTAGTAGACAGTAATATCGTCACCAGCGCCCAACACCGTGACTGTTTGCTCAAATGATCACGTGGCAATTTAACAATGATCTCGCCTTTATGCGTCAGTTACAAGATGTTTCGCTGAATGTGACGTCATAACTACACGCAATGACGTAAGTCACTTCTATCAGTGAGCAAAAACAAATGAAACAACTGTGTCGGACACAGCAGCCACGTGTGCCGGTCGGGCAATTACCGGACGGGGATCGTCTAGCTCGGAGATCCCCGACTGTAAGATTCGAAAAAACATATTTCATCTTTTTGTGACTTGTTTGCGGTTCTGTGAACATAATCACCAGTGTAGCACAAAAAGTACAAAAATCGTCATTTTGGTAAACAGACTGCAAGCAATATATACAACGGGAATTATTAAAATACAGTGGATTAGAACTGTAGTTGTGAACATAGAAAAAGGGGAACGTCTTAATGCACATTATTCAGATACAATAAACAGTTAATTGACAACATGTCAAATCTATAGTTTAAAAATACACGATTTGTATTTAATTGTGTGCTTATGAGTACAGTGTTACTTAACGTAAGGACAACCGCGAACATTAGTTCCGCAAACAGACGGTACACTCAGCTCTATTGGCCCCTTTATATAATAACGAATAATGTCAAAGTTTGGACAAAACGGTTGAATTTTAAAATATATATCTATATATAAATCATTGATCCTTTCTAGTTTCTCTTAATATATTAGCATTATTACTGTCACGTGACTTAATCACGAAAGCAACTGAAACATTCAACGCACTACATTGCGACAGCCTCGCTCATGGTTACACGTGAACCTAGGAGGAAGCAGCGTGTCTGTTTTCCACGCTTGGGATATTTGCAGCGTAATGTGAGAACACAACACCCGTAAATGAAAGGTCACATGTTTGGCGACACCGTAATACGAGATTACCGTATTTTTCGAGACTGGGAGACTAGCTGGGAACTGCAAGTCATGACATACAGCTAGATACGTCTCTCAAATTTTAATAGTAGGTCATGTCGTGAATAAACAAGTATATCCACCAATCAGGAGTTGGAATGATTGCATAAATTCAGCTCATAAATATACATGTGTAAAAAACACCGTCTGGCATTAGTCGTGTTCCGCCAGGCAGCAACACATTTCACCCGTTTTAATCTGTAATATTTTTTCTGGGTTCTTCCCCGCAAATGAAAAATCCAAGCTCGACAGTAGCACAGAAAAATGTGAGCAGTGAATAGGCAAATTACATCATAAGTTTATCCAACCCAGACAAGGTAGGACGAAATTTGTTTTTCCCAACATTGTTTCATTGCAGCTCAGCAACATGTAATACAAAAGTCACATAATTCTCCAGTGAACGCACTGCGTCCAGTGTTTGTTTGCTCTTTTTCAATATATAATCCGCTCATATGTCATATCTCTTTTTGTTACTATTGGCCGACAAACGGTTATTGTGGAACTGGAAAAAAAAAAGAATCAATACTAAGTATTAATAATCAATAGCGCCACCACTCGACCAAATGCGGTTTTACGTCGACTAAATGCGGTTTGTATGTCGAAGGCATGTGCACTGTAAACATTATGTATTAATCGTGGTTTTAAGATGAGATGCATTATTCTAAACCTTTTTCCAACATAACCGAATCAATGCATGGTATAAGCTTATCAAACGCTGATTTTGGTTGAGGTTCTGTTTGTTTCTCTGCATCGTAAGTTGGTCACCTGATCCTTGTAACCATGGAAACACAAGCATCATTTGCGAAAAGTGCAGGACAACACAGAAACGTGTAACATTAACTCATTACCTTGAAACTATGTCCTTTCAATGGTTTTTCGCTTTTATGGTCGTCCGAAGATGGTGGTGAATTGGAGTAACGTCGCATGCTTAGCGAAGACTGGTAGGTGAAAGACGCCATCCTGTGTCAAGAGAGAGAGAGAGAAAGAGAGAGAGTGATGGTATTACAACACTTTAAGCCCGACTCATTTATTTCATACTAAGGGACAGACCGACAAAATCTAACAAAATAATGAACACATATCTGGAACGCATATGGTGCTTAGTAATTTTTTACAGCGACATAAATCATATATTCCCTATTTAACTGAATATTTACAAATAATATGAAATAACTCGGATATATTATATATAAGTTGTTAGTGATACAACATATTTTATAACTGAGTTATCATCAATAATTAAATCTCATTCTGTCACTCATGAAAAGTCAAGTAGCAGAGAATTTTATTAATCGGCTTGTGTAATTATAATATTTTGTATGGCTGCTTGCTGAACCATGTCAATTACTATGTACATTACACTAAGAATAAATTAAGGGTGGACACGGTCAATAGGCTGCTTACAAAGCAATTACTTAAATTGTTTCGATTTGTTAATTAAATTCACAGAAAACATTTTAGGGTCACTGAATTAATTGTTAAATTGTGAATGTTAGCATTTCCGCCAATGTTCAACTCAAAATGACAACCAGAGTTAGACAAAACAAAATAAACATATTGCAGTTGTGGAAAGCCTAGGTGACCTAATTCTTGAGCAGGCTCGCAAATTTATAGATGAACTGGCGAATATGTTCTGGCTAATTCAAATATTTGTGTAGTGGGAACGGTAACTAGGGAGAGATTTGAGTCCCTTGAAAAATACGATGTATTTCAAACACAGAAACCATTGTCGCAAATCGCGCCCTCTAGCTACAAAGCGCTTATTTGACTTAATGACAGGATTAACAAGATTATTCGCCAGGGAGTCGCTGCATGTATACATTATTGATATGTTATTCGCGATTAATAACGGAGGTAAAGCGTTGAATTGCGAGAAGCGGTACTGTTTTAATACTGTAGAATATTACCACCGGTAAAAACGGATCATCACAATGAAGCTCGCGAATCGTTCATTGCTCGTATGCTATCATTTCGATTGATCTGTCTCTATCGTTGAGCCATCTCAGTGCAAGCACAGCCTGCTGAGTGCGATTCATGTAACAAACCTCGTAAACTTTGAACTCACCTGTAACTTTCCCTTTTTCTAAAATTCTTTCTCATGTGTATATTTCTTGTACGTAGTATGCAAAGTACAAGTAATGTCGTTCCCGGTGTTCCCACGATTACCACGGCCACTATAATTTTGATGTACGTGTAATCAGGTGGTGGCGGGTAGTCTGTAAATATCAAGATTTTATTTTCATCCGGAACTTATTTTTGAGTTTCATAAACAAATACATTACACGCGACACCCGTGTAAACAAATGATGTATTGATTCAGAACTCGTCCATCGTACACGACGCCGTACGACGTGCATTATTAATTTTACAACACTATATTCGACGTATTTAGACGATTACCAATATAAAGTTAGTGACCTGATCGACTTACCAGGTGGTACTCCCATTAATATTGACGAATCGTCCTTTGTATCTGTACTATTACTGTCCAGGATACGGTAGTGAGAACCGTACTTCGAAATTGGTTTCGCTGAAACGACAACAAAATATCACGTGACTGGCAGAAGTAAAAGTTCATTTCGTAGTGCGCCAAATCACAATAAGAATTATATGTTGAAAATAAACAAGAATAAAGAATTGCTCCTGTGACGTCAAAATTACGTATATGGGAAAATAAATGTCGCTATAATTGGGCACATTGGGGGTACGGTGTAGTAGTTCGCCACCTAGAATATCAAATCTCTCAAAAAACATAATCTTCACTGATGCACAACTCAGATCTAAACGACTTTGGGCGGCTTTCTTGTCACCCATTTACGTCATCGGTAGAGTTTGCACTGTGTTGACATCTCGCATTAAATCAGTAGTTTGAATGGAGTGGTTAGGGTGGAATCATGATCACCCGTGACCAGTTATGTCAGTTTGATGACTCAAAGCACCTGTCACACGTTCACGGAATATTTTCCAGTATAGAAAACTCAGTTCAAGACGTTTAGCGTCAATAGCGACGTTTAATCACATTATTGAACCACTTATCGAGGTTGACATTTTTGGAAACATTTCTTTTTAAAGAAAAAAAAATCATCTTCCAAATCTCGAGAAATCGCAGTCAGAGAAATAAAACGGGCTTAACGTTGCATTTCCAGTTTGAGTGATCTGCAGAAAACCCCTCAATGATCCTTGCAAGTATTATAAGGGCTCCAGGCTGTCTACCGTTCATGATGAATCTTATCTAGCTAAATCCAAAAATCTAAAATTCATCTAGAATAAAGTACTATGTCATCAAAATGCAATAATAATGTAATTATGTTTAAATTGGTGATTAGACAACGTGGAATAGTTTCTCTCAAGTACTAGCTTCAGTGCTCCAATATTTCAGGAATTGTTTCCACACAAAACAAAATATATTATTTATTGCACGTATTGGCCACAATAATCAGTGTGAGGCCAGCTGTTTTCACATAATACAGTTTAAATCGAAAATTAATTGTTTCAATTTCAGATAAAGTAGCAAAAGAACTGCAAAAATTATCATAAATAAGATAAAGAAAAAACATTGACAGAAGCAATGCGGATATTAATCTCCATTTATTCTTACCTTTGTGCTCTTCCCTTGAATAATAACAGTAAAACTGAGTTCTATTATTACTTCCCTCATCGGTGAACGGTAGTGTTTCTCTTGTTTGGGGCCCGGAGTAAAACCTTCTATTAAAGTTCCATTCAATCTTTTCCAACGACACTGACATATCCTTGACTTGCTGACATTTATTGCCAAAGGGAAACAGCAGAAACGGCTTCTCTGTTGGTAGTTGGATGGGTTTCTCAGTATCTCCCGTCGCTTGGCAGCAATAGTAAGACTGCGTCGAATTAGGGGACGGTGATACATAAGGAGATGAAACACCCTCTTTTGACCACGTCGGGAAAGGCCAGATCAATGACCCTGGAAATAAAATTGTTTAGAAAACTCGATCTCAAAAACGAGCGTAGAAAGTTTTCTTATTTTTTCTTACGTCGTAATACTCGACCAAGTAAGTGTCGTTAACCAACCCAGAACGACTGATACTCAATGAGGCGCGAGAGAAAAATCAATAAAACCAACTAGAATCCGCAATTTGATGGATGACCAGGAGGTCATTATATCGACATTTATAGGAGATATACGTCTTCCAGTTCTTTCAAGGCACAAATCACATATTGCCTGGCATGTTCTAATCATTTTTTCAGAAGATAAATTCAGCGTGGAATCTTGAAATATCCATCAATCATTGCGTTAATGTTACATGACCAGTGCACAACGAGCGATTGAAAAAAATAATGCAAACGAAATTGATCACGGTGCACGGAAAAATAACTTCTGTATTGCAAGCTAAAGTGAAAATATATTTCAATTTGGGTATTTAAAAAAACACACCTGAAAACACCCATGTGATATATACTATTATTATACATCTGTCAACAAAACGCCGTAAGTTACAGCGTGCCGTAATTTTGCGGTATTTTACGGGGTATTTTCATCCTACTATATTAGGAAACGCGAATTCCAAATAAGGAATGATTACGCGCGTAAGCGTCCTCTAAAATAAAAAAACAAACAAGGCTCCCACCAGGGTTTGACTGGACTCCACACAAAGAAGTTCGCCGATTCTGTTCTAAGCATTCGGCATTTCGGCATTCCCATGATGGGAATGGAAGGAAAAGATGTATAATAATAAGGGTATTACGAGGATACCTCAAAGTATGCACTCAGGCAGTACGCTGTCGCATCGACCTTCGCTGCGTTTCGGTCGATACTACCGCTCGCTGTACTGTCTTCGTGCATACTTTGAGGTGTCCTCGTAATAACCTCATAATATGCTAATTATGATCTGAAAATTATAATAACTGAAGAAATAAATGAAGGATAATCAATTTGCGTAATACACTCCCACAATGAAATGAAGGCTACATATGCTGTTAAAGCACTCTGCATGAGGTCATTGCGAAAATGGTATTTGCGTCTTTTATTTATTTATTTTTTAAACGATAGGCCATTAATTTTGAAACTAGACAGTATCTTCACTTTTTTGCCTACAAATCCCTATCAAACCTACTGAAAAATGTAATGGTCAAAATAGGAGTTTCAATAAGGTACTGGGTAATATATAATGCAGACGTTAGGTTTTTCATTTAAACAAACATATACCCATTATATATTACATATCGCTTGAAATATTTACCTTAAATTCATTTCATGAAAGAATGCAAATCAAAAAAATTATATACATACATGCATATAAAATTGCTATTTAATTTTTTGTATTTTTTAATTCAAATCAGAACCACGTACGGTCTTCGGGTGTCAGGAACTCTTCATTCATAGTTGCGTGTTTTCTAATACGCATAATAAATACATACGTCCTTCAGTTTTGAAAATGAATTGTTTTTACATACCTTCCGTAAAACCACGTGGGCAATTATACGACGCGTTTAACACGCCGTGGTTGTAAGGGCTAGATGTACTATTCGTTATTGGAGCGAAGTTAACGGCCACAGACGGTGACAACATGGAGTATGTACAATATTTCCCAGCTGGCCACGCGTTGTTAGTCGTTTCGCCATCATCTGCGTCACTTCCCTGTGTCCTCGTGCATATGTCTATATTGAAAGTGTCATTCGTTGATTGCCCGGATAAATGAGAATTGTTCCACAGTGTCGGTTGTAAAATGTTTGTCGTTGAAAGATTGACAAATATCGAGGTTTCTTGCCAGACGCTGGACGCGCCTGTGAAAAAGAACATGTACAGTTAAGAAAATATATAGATAGTATGTGCGATGACTACAAAACTACGATCATCGTTTCAACTGACAATAGAATAAATACGGTTTTCATCCGTATTTCTAAATAAAATCTAGCATTACACTTTTTATATAAATCGCGCCCTCTACCTTAGACGCGCCAATGTGAAAGGATGGGTGTTGACAATGTTGTTGGTCGCTTAGTCATTTGCTCGTTTATAGTTAGTGAATTTCGCAAAAATGTTGTGTGTGTGAACTGCCTTACTTTTGCCCCGTCCACAACTGACTTGAAAAGGTATATTGAGCAATTTGTTGTGTAACAAGCCAAATAGTTCCGAGTCTGTTGTCAACTCCAGAACATGCGCGGTTGTTCACTTCCCACTCGTCTCCACGCGACGACTAGCGTGACCACCTCAACAATCGTTGAGTCATAAAATTGTCAATAACGCGCAAGACAGACTCACCTGGGCAGCCTCGTTTTGGTTTCGGCAGTGCGTAAATCCCAGCGGGCCAATCAGCAACTCCTTAGAAAAGAGAACATTAATCAAGTCAGTCAATAAAGCAAACAAATCACACTGTCCATATGATCACGGCATATGTGCACAAGCTTCCATACATCGTTCATTTATTATTTTTTAGAATATACCCCCAGTATTATTTAACGGAAAGATAGTTTGTATATTTTAAGTTTGTTCAACAACGCTTTAAACATGCAACATATATATTCATAGTGTTGTCAGGCACTGAATGTTCTTGAATTATGTTGTATTATAAAATAAAATTGTTTATTCTACAGCACATTATATAATATTCGTTCGATGAAAATGAAAAACACGTGTGCGCATGTGCGTTGATTATTAGTGTTCATAGTAAAACAATCGGCGCGCATGCGTATTTGAGAATGTAATTGTTTCATCGAAAGATTACAAGAACAGTGTGTTTAATTCACTTTATAAATCACACTATAATATATCCTCGACAGACACATTATCCAGCAACAACATTGAAAATTCTCGTCCATGTTACATCTTATATAATATATAGTCGTTAACTTGGCCCACGTTTTAATCAACGCTGTTTTACAGAATGGGTACCGCAGAAAAAAATGGGATTTCCTAGTTAATATAGAAAGGGTGAGCGAGCACGACTGCGTTCTCACTTTCAGATTCCAGAGAAGGAGAATGAGTACTCGACAACTAGGTACTAGAGGATTGTATATATAAACCCTGAATATTTATATAAAATATTTTACCCATGCTTAACAAAAAGCTTCGTATGCAAGTAATCTCTCCGCCCAGGTGAACTAAAATAATTATACATGGAGAAAAATGTTTTGTATGGTGAAATAAGGACTGAAAAAAGTGACAATTGTTCAGCGTAACGTTAGCTTTTCACAGTCCCCGATGAAATTAAATAAAACCCGGAAAATCCATGAATAAGATATGTATAATACTTCCAATAGAGGCACTTATATTTTCTAATCATCTTGGCGAATGCAGCTGTCTGTTGACGTATCAAACAATCTGGCTTATTGAAATCAATGCCTTATTGTATATGTATGTAATACAACAACGTCACGTGATCATTACGTCAGCAAATGAAATTAGGCGCATTCACACACGTATCATAGAATACACGTGTTTACCTATGATGGAGACAATACGCCTGCAATACCTCCTGCTGATTAAAGTCGCGGCACATATTCTGCACGTCTGACTCCTCTTTCTTTGCAATTCTAAATTGCGTTTGCTTGTATATGTTAGTGTGGTTCACGTTCCGTTCGTGGCTAATACAAGTCCATGACGTCTTTCGTATCAATAGTATAATTATGATGAACACGCGAAACTAGTAGATATAACACGTTTGTGTTAAATTTTTCTATTTATATCATTTTGTCTGATTCAACATTTGCATTATCATCATTTACAGTTATTATATTTTATGAAATATAAAATATTTGATACGTTGGGTCAGTATATATCCAAAATTACTTATTTTACTTTTACGTTATATTAGTATGCTTAAAACCTTAATTTAAAACGCATTCCGTCCTTTACTTGTCTATCTGCTCCACACGTTTTTGGGGAATGCGCGAGATAAAAATAAACACCGCGAATTGAATTACTCCATCGTGTATACGCTTAATCACGAATACATGGATTGCTTTACTCGCTATAAATACACTATACCGAGCAAGAAAAAAAGTAGAGTGCATGCACGCTAATTAAAAACAGTATCACAGTACTCATCTACATTGCGAGTTTAGTGTAATACAACAAACTGAAAAAAAAGATTCCCAATTGACTAATTGCTTTGATGACGCATCCTAGTGCCATTTGGATAATTGCTCGTTGGCGCCTGCGGCAATGTCTGGGTTTGATCATCTGGGTGTCTGCATTAGAGTATGTAATAAAAAATACTACTACTATAAATAGGAAACCTTTTCAATATATATTATTGCATCACGACGTTATCTACGAGCTTCGCTTTGTCTCATTTAGTGACTGCAACGTAGTTAAGTAAAAATTGTAGGAGATCAGACTTCCGTCTTTGAAGTGGATCCTACCTTCGAATAAAAATATTCTCTGTTATCATGATGATATTGGTAGTCACAATAATGATTTTGAAGACAAAAAATAGCGTTTTACGTATTCTGTCTACATTTGCACAGTAATAGTATATTTACAAGTTATATTAACGCGGTCGGTATATATAATACACGCCTTGTACCACGTTGCGTGGGAATAATAACTGTAGCGTTTTAAAATGTAAATTAAATGTATTCACCATTAGACTAAACTAATGTTTGGCTCGGTTCATATACAATAATTGTAGATGAACAAAGTACTGTGAAGTCAGCAAACAACAATAAAACATTTGTTTGTATTAACCAGTGTGTTTGTGTTTTATCCTTGCTAGTTAAGACCATAGTCAGATTGGGCATGAACCTGTCCACAAAAGAATAACATCTAATTACATATTGGCAGTAAAAATTGCTGACCCTTGACCTTGTCAGTTTCAAATATATTATCGGACAAATGAAGTTGTTGGGTATAATGTTTAGCAACCACTTCAAAATAAACAAAAAACTACAAAAAGGAAGTTTCAGTATGTTAATTAAGTTTATCGTAAAGTAGACGTGGTTCTGGCTTCTGAGTGGTCCGTGTCAACAGATGGTAGAAATAAAAGAATGATGTTTTGATGGCGATATTGTGTTGACCTTGCCCTGAACTTGAAATTAATTTAGATCAGCGAGTGTATCGACGATGTTAGTTATGCATGTAAGTTTCATACAAAAAAAATCTGTTCATGCGGAAACGTCATTTCCATGTTCTAACGTTTTTTAAAATTATTTCTTTAAAAGATATATTACGAGATATTACGATATATTTCGAGTTTTATCAGGATAACTAGACGTTGACGCAACTAATAACCTCGCATTGTTATATCATACTCGTATTATACTGATATCTATAACTTTACTATCATGAAGAAAGTTACGTAATCTAACACACTGTATAATTATTGAGTGGATTCATCACATCGGCACCATATTAGTAAACATTGAAAATATGAGCAGCAAGAATGCGGATGTAAACAAGTGCACAGTGTAGAACTGTCAGCTATAAATTGATGGCGCCAACTAACCAGACCGTCTGAATATATATTTACACCTTTCGACAAATTACTACTTACAAATTAGCGTTGTAAACACACGAGAACTAACTTGGGATTTGTATTACATATAACATTACGGTTGAGTTCTCATATGACACAAAGATGCAATTTCTAAGAATTCATCTATCTATATATATATCACGTATATCCTGTGCCGTATCTTGTGTAGTGACCTGCGTGGTATTTTGCGTAACCTTCTCCACTATGTAGAGATATGTCTAATATAGATAATACTCCCGCGTAATTATATTTTTCTGGACGTAACTACAATACCAGATATTCAAATAACCTTTCTCTTCCTGCAAAACAAACCTTCTTAGGCCATTTTTTATTGACTACCAGGAAACTAAATCATTAAACTTAAGTTACCATCACCTTAAAATAAAATATATAATCGTGCTTGTTTAAAAAAAGACTTAAACAATATTTAATAGTTTTCCAATTATTTGCATGAAAAGGTTTTTCACGGTGTGCTTAATATGAAATTCTAATAATAGCGCCACATTGGATGAGGAGACCCTTCTCAGTCGGAATGATCCAAGATGGCGTTTTGAGGGACCATTCTTGATTATTGTTATAATTCCCATCATTAGAATTAAACAAATTTAGTTAAATGGGGAGGGGTGAAATGAAATTAGTTGCAAATGAAGCTTTACACTATCGTGTGAAAATGTAAAGCTATGACGTCATAGTTCTGATAATAGCGATTTTTTTTAAATATACTAATATAAAACTACATGACCAAAGATTTTGGGCGATTTAAGTTTCCCTGTCTTAGTTGATTAGTAACAGTTTTGATTATTATCGTTATTTTACTTTACTAGTCTACCTGTATTTACATACTGTAAGATTTTCCTGTAATATTTCAAATCTATGCCGAATATTTTTGTTTTATAAATCATATTTATTATTGGGATGTCACGTGACCGTGACGAAATCGTGGTCGATGAATCAGGTTACTTAATAAAGATAAACCAATGATTATAATATTAAAAATAACTACTCTACATTTGCGTCCATTCAGCGACACGACACAATTGGCAATGTTTTATAGTCCCGGGATTGCAGCTAATAAGCCTGTGTGATGTAATCCATATTGAAAGATGAAATGACCCACAGTTCACCAGAGTTTCGAGAGATTTGATCTTAAAATAATTGACGAAGTCATTGAATGTATATTTCAGCTGTATACAGAGGAGTATTAACTATTGACCGTCTTGGGTGGGATGTTCCACAGACGTCCGTTGAAAGGTCATGGGGAGGTAATACGAGGTATTGTATACACGTTGAAGGGGGAGGGGGGCTGTTTTTGTTTGTACGTTGTTGTCATCATCACGATTATGATAACAATCTACTAAATTTGTTTGAGGATCCAGTTCACCCGCGAGGTAACGGAGAACACGACTGTTGTCAAACGACGGTGGTTGTGAGTCATTTTGAAGAGAAGAGTGCTCGCAAGCATTCTCATTATCTGTGTCCACCTTTATTCACCGTGTTAGCAATACCAATGTGGTTATGCGTGACAACGTGTTGCCATCGAAGTCAGCATAAGCAGTACACTTGTAGCAACTATTTGTATACATAATACATTTTTCAGAGTGTACCGAAGGCATATTGTAGAATAAATCACAAGAACTAACACTGACCCCGTCATCCCGGTAACTCGAGTAAAGTGGTTATTTATTGTTAAGCTCGTACCATGTGTTGAAAAATCAACCCCCGAATCCTGGTTCTGTCTTTCTCTATGCGAAATAAGCAGACTTACTCAGTTCAGGCTTGTACGTGAGTTGTTATAATTGAATGACTTTACATTGTCAGACGAAATAAGCATATTCAATTCTTCTAATATGAGTTATACCGTAATCAATAGTTTGTGGGGTTTTATGTCTCAAGAGCTGGCTTCGTCGGAGTACGTCATCATCGTATTGTTCGTCCTCGTTCGCAGCTAGATGTAATGTAATCACTAATAATCGTCACGGTATCAATGTCCTATATGTTGAACAAAAGTATTGCATAGTCCCGGAACACCGTAGTCGCTTGGTACGATCTAGAGTATCATTGAATCTGTGGTATTGTGAGGAGTGAAATAACTTCGAACGAGTCTGCGAGTTATTGGTCGTAATTGAACAGACGTGCATGTCACGCACATCAAAAATAGTTTTCACTGAGAGGGAGAAATGAATCGGAGGCATGTTTTCTAACGGAAATAAACAGCCGAGTGTTCTCGGTGACCGTTGGTGTTGATTTCTTGTTCTTATAATGAAAACAGAATAAAAAGACAGTGTTGCTGACTTTAAAACGCAAAGAATTATCTGGGGTAGATTTGTACAAATATAGAAACTGTTCAATAAATTGTTCTCTAATTAAAACAGGGTGACGCAACAGCGACGAACCGGATGATCTAACAGACATCGATTACACGTGTTAATTTGAAAACCAAGACAACTCTTAAATGTTCTAACATTCGATGTTAACATATCACATACGTGGCTATAATTGTGTTTAGACATGCTATCTAGTGTTTGATTTTCAATATTATATTTCATCTGCTCCAGATGAGACAGAGTTTTTTGATCCACACATGACATCTATTGATGTGTATCTGAACTTGTAATTTGTAGAATTATGAAACACATCTGAAATTAAAACTACACCAACCACGTTCTGTACCCATGCGTGAGTTTTTTTTATCGTTGTCGGAATTCGTGTAATACTTACGTACGTAATGCTATTTCTAATTCATCGATTATCAACAGCATCTTTGGGTTTTACACGTATGTTCGATATTTTAGCTTGGTAGCAACAGTAGAGTGTGATTTAACGTAAAATAAAAACCTTGTTTTGGTAGCAAGCATACTAAGCGTATTTACCACAAATGTGTGAAAGGCGAATGCAAATATTTGAATGGCACGTGCACTAGCATTTTTATTGTAACACCGAAGTGATACTTTTACTCGCCAAAAAAATAATCAGACCATTATTGCTTCTATCGAGATCCATTTTAAAGCAACGTTATTGCTTCATATGTAAATGCACATAGATTCGATGGTGACGTCTGCAACTACGTGATTTGAGATTATTTAAAAAATAGAATCATTTCAATGTCAATGAATGTACTTGATAAATAAAATCATCAATCATATGGTTGAACTATTTTATAATCTCTAGAGATCGGACGATATATTCCACCCCGCCCCCGAAACGAGGTGCACCGGGAAGTATGACCGGATCATATTGGCAGAATACCCGCTATAGATTACTAAAGACAATTTAAATTCAGTCAGATTCGTGATCAATTCAACCAGAAAACATCGTTATGAATTCTCGGAGTAACGCACCGAGTCAATAAAATTATTGTGCATAATCAGCTAGACTTTTATAAACGGTATTTTTTATTTATCTTGCGACGTTAATATTACAACGTATGTCTAATAGATCAAAGATGCCGATGTAAAAAATCAAATGAATAATGAAAACTGCTGGATACTTGGAGTGTACCGATTCACCCTGTATTATTAACACAGGTATGAAGTATACTGCGAGTTCAGTGTATTGATTGACCTGCGTTAAATTTTGAGTAAAAATATTATTTTGTCTACAACAACAGATATCGCTCTTTGATGATGAAAGAAATGATGAGTACCCCTTTTGACACAGCCTGATGTATCATTTAGTGGCGAGGATGCATGACGGGAGCTTGTCTGCAGTCGTGGGTAACTAGGGTAACGAAACATCCCTTTCGTAAAATCACGAACTGAAGATATTGGATACAGGAGACAAATAGTGTATTGTGTTACTCTTCACTTTTAGTTTCGATTTTACTTGATGCCAGGCATCGGCGGAATGTTGTCGACATTTTTGTTTTACTTTTTACCACAAGCGGTGCCGCGCGCAACGTGCAGAATAAGTGATTATCCGCGTATTGCGAGATCTCGCATATTGTGTGAAAAGCGAGGACTTAACGTCTTTCGCCAAAAATTATGATGATTGGATTTTGAAATTGAATTTCTTTTTTATGGCTCAATGTCAAAATGCCGATTACTGAGCGAAAAATATGACATTGAGATTCTTTTATCAAAAGTGTATAGCACATTATTATAAACTGACTATCGCTCGGTCCAACCGCTAGAAAACGTGAAACAAAAAATGGCTCACCGTAGTATTAAAACATAATACAAGTCGCATATTTAAATTAACGGGTTGCAAATGAACTGGAAACAAATGGACGTGCTCTGATCTTGGTTCAATATCTGAACAGACCGTTATATCACAGTATTAATACTGAACAAGAAAAATATTTCCAGGAAAAATAAATGTTTATAGAACTATATAAAGCTCATTTGGAATTCTCATTGGAGCGAAATCAATGCATTGAAAATTGTATTCCTAACATTTCTGGTAGCCGTATGTTAATTGAGACTTTACATGTTATGTGTTGTATTCACGTGACGTGTGAAAGTAGACAAGTTCGAATTTAGATGACGCAAAATTTTCAGTTAAAATTTGTGTGCAAAAGTATAAAGTGAAAAATACACGCACAGCATATATGAGACATGACTCCTCTGATAGCTGAACTAACAATTCATTGCATTTTTCCCATTGTGCACAAAACATCGTAAAATTTTTGTATCGACCTCGGAAGTTCGAAAATCACGAGGTCATCACCGAATCGAACAGAAGCGATGTTGTTGTTTATTGAGAACATAGAGAGGTGGTTCATGCGTTGACGTGACTGACTATTGCCGACCACCTTGCGTATGACGTCTCAACCTAAGTGTAACGCAGACAAGGTATATCAGGCCATGAGCCAGGCCTCCAAATTTTGGCAGTCGGTACCAACTAAGGGGAATAATGCTCATAGTGATTTTTGACAGGGTATGTATCCCAAGAGTCAGAAAATACGTGATAGCAGTGCAGCAGAGGCAGCTTTTACGTCACTTCTGTTATTGCCTTTAAAACGTTAGAGTCGTCACCTGCGCATGCGTCAGTTGACCATAGCGTGTCAGTGTTTACAAACAAGCGTCCACCCATGAGCCTTTGCGTTATCGTCGCTTGGGACTCAATTCCAGCGCGTGCGCAGGTGACGACCCTCCCGCTTTAAATGTATGAATGACGTTTTTCACCTTCGGCAGTTTGAATATATTGTTTTAAATTTAAATTACTGCCACCAAAAACACTAACCAGAATAATTGTTGATTTATCCATCAACATGCAAAACAAATCTATAGACAAGAAGAGTAATTGCATGGGTTTTAAAAATGAAAGCAATGCAGATACTGGAACAACAAGTGTAATCCCAAAGTAGCCAGACAGCCGACATACTATTGTACTTATAACGGAACAAGACCACACTACACTATGTTTGAGTTTCATCACTTAAATTGTTACATCACGTTCTTAATATCTCAATAAGTACGCTTCTGCATTTGGCGGGGATGTGCTCAGTAGTGTATACAAGTAGTGTATACAATGTATAATCTCGTCACGGCGACATTAACTTGATTTGATGGAAGAAGGCCACTTTACATCGTGTAGACAAGCTATGTCGGGTAAACACTGTATACTGTTTCACAATGTAGATTATGGGATCCACGGCAATGTTTTCATGCTTGTATTGGGTTTTGTTAAAATGTCGGATGTTTCTCGTCATCCACGTATTATTGTATCGGAGTCTGTTTATACGGAGACAAGCATCAGTATATGTGTCTACATTCATCTCCCTGCCGATGTCCATGTCCGTTTCTATGTGCACGTACATGTGCTTGTTTATATCCACATATGTGTTCATATCCGTGTCAATGTCCGTGTATGTGTATATGTCGATGTGTTTATGTATGGCAAGTGTTATTTATCATGTAAGACAGCAACTGAGATAATTGATATGGTGTGATGTTACCTCAAGGCTATCTAGGTAGAGTATGTGTCTTAATTACCATGTAAGGTCCAATACTGCATTTATGTATATGCTAATGTTTCCCTGCAATGTACAAATTCCCTTGTATGAAGCGTTGGTTTGTATGTGGTGTATATGAGTGTTCCTAATATATGGTATCGCATTTGCCCGAGTTTCCTTATATGGTGCATGTGTGCACACGAGTTTATATGGTGCGATGTTATTTTATATAGGTAATGTATTCAAAAGAGTCTCCTTATATGGTGCGATGTTATCTTTTATAGCCATTTTATGCACATTAGTTTCCTTATATGGTGCGATGTTATCTTTTAAAGCTAATTTATGCACATTAGTTTCCTTATATGGTGCGATGTTATTGTTTATAGCTAATTTACGCACATTAGTTTCCTTATATGGTGCGATGTTAACTTATATAGATATTGCGTTCACATGAGTGTCCTTATATAGTTTGATGTTATCTTATTTAGGCAATTTATGCATAAGAGTTTCCTTGTATGATGCAATGTCATTTTGAACAAGATTATGTTTGCACTTCGACACTGTCGGAGCTCCGTCCGACTCTAGAGTTAGCATAGATAATATACTGTATACCTGGCAAATGTGATAATACGTATTTTACCATATACATTACACATCTGTACTATATATATATATATATATATATATATATATATATATATATATATATATATATATATATATATATATATATATATATATATATATATATATATATATATATATATATATGACAATGTGTCGATAAGTCTTTTACTAGATACTATATGTAAATCACATTTGCACATGACAGATATCAGAATAAGTGTTTACGGTAAATACCGTAATCGTGACAAATATTACAATACGTATTTGCACATGTCAAATGCGACAATACGTATTTAAACCATGTTCGTGACAAATGTGACAATACGCATATAAGTATCTTATATAGGTAATTTATGCACATGAGTATCCTTATATGGTGGATGTTATCTTATATAGGTAATTTATGCACATGAGTATCCTTATATGGTGGATGTTATCTTATATAGGTAATTTATGAATACAAGTATCCTTATATGGTGGATATTATCTTATATAGGTAATTTATGCATATGAGTATCCTTATATAGAGAATGTTATCTTATATAGGTAATTTATGCACACGAGTATCCTTATATGGTGGATGTTATCTTATATAGGTAATTTATGCACATGAGTATCCTTATATGGTGAATGTTATCTTATATAGGTAATTTATGCACATGAGTATCCTTATATGGTGAATGTTATCTTATATAGGTAATTTATGCACATGGGTATCCTTATATGGTGAACGTTATCTTATATAGGTAATTTATGCACATGGGCATCCTTATATGGTGAATGTTATCTTATATAGGTAATTTATGCACATGGGTATCCTTATATAGAGAATGTTATCTTATATAGGTAATTTATGCATATGAGTATCCTTATATAGAGAATGTTATCTTCTATAGGTAATTTATGCACACGAGTATCCTTATATGGTGGATGTTATCTTATATAGGTAATTTATGCACATGAGTATCCTTATATGGTGAATGTTATCTTATATAGGTAATTTATGCACATGAGTATCCTTATATGGTGAATGTTATCTTATATAGGTAATTTATGCACATGGGTATCCTTATATGGTGAACGTTATCTTATATAGGTAATTTATGCACATGGGCATCCTTATATGGTGAATGTTATCTTATATAGGTAATTTATGCACATGGGTATCCTTATATAGAGAATGTTATCTTATATAGGTAATTTATGCATATGAGTATCCTTATATAGAGAATATTATCTTATATAGGTAATTTATGCACACGAGTATCCTTATATGGTGGATGTTATCTTATATAGGTAATTTATGCACATGAGTATCCTTATATGGTGAATGTTATCTTATATAGGTAATTTATGCACATGGGTATCCTTATATGGTGAACGTTATCTTATATAGGTAATTTATGCACATGGGTATCCTTATATGGTGAATGTTATCTTATATAGGTAATTTATGCACATGGGTATCCTTATATGGTGAACGTTATCTTATATAGGTAATTTATGCACATGGGTATCCTTATATGGTGAATGTTATCTTATATAGGTAATTTATGCACATGGGTATCCTTATATAGTGGATGTTATCTTATATAGGTAATTTATGCACACGAGTTTCCTTATATGA
This sequence comes from Saccoglossus kowalevskii, assembly GCF_978046115.1. NCBI lineage: Eukaryota > Metazoa > Hemichordata > Enteropneusta > Harrimaniidae > Saccoglossus > Saccoglossus kowalevskii. Next base: position 11,667,168 of record NC_140657.1, read on the forward strand.
TGCGATGCTATTTTGAACACGATTATGTCTGCACTTCGAAACTGTGGGATCTCAGATGCATCTGCTCACCAAAATATAGGTAATTTAAATTCCAAAGGCCCCTACAACACCTTCTGAGATGGCACTTTTTTTCCGAGAGACCCTCAGCATAACTTTGTCCCATAAATTTACAATCCTAATCAAAATATTTAAATACATACTCTAAAATAATTGATCACACCATAACCCTGAGGTCTATGCTTACATTAATTATACACGTGTTAGTATGTGTACAGTTGAATGATATTCTTTGGTGAACTCAATACGACATTTCAAGGACTTTAAGTCGTGGTATTATTGTATACTATAAGCACATGACGATGCTGGGTGGCCTGAGCTACGTATGTATTTGATTTATTTTGATTTACAGTATTCACAGTTTAAGTCGAGTTACATAGGATGATGGGCAGGATGTTTTATGTGGCACTACTAAATGTATCCACTGAGAATGCTTGACTGTAACTGGAAGCGTATAGGCTAGTTTGCCCTTTGAACTCGAGTATTTACTACGCCGTGAAATAATCTACTTCGTTCACCTCGTGACACACGGATGAGACTTGGAGTTTGTATGTGATTCTCGTGAAATTTTACATCACACAACAGTCGATCTAGGTTCATTTGTGGGCGAGTTTTCGCGGAGGTTGTGGGTAAAATAAAAAAAGAACGAGAGGTGACGTAGCCGGGAAAAGTCTTTGAATCAACAGTGCTGTCATTTGTAATGATGACTAGATATAGGAGATTTGGAAATGAGGTTCAAGCATAGAACCGAAACGTTTGAACTTGTGGTTCAAGATGAGCTCAGCGCGCGGACCATTTTTGTGTAATCATACAGTGTAACCACACACGCTCGCTATTCGATCGTCGCATGGGACCCACGACGATGCGGCGCGGCGCGTCGACTGCAGTGCTTATACGAAACAATTATTTTGACGGTCAAAAAATGTTATAACCTTCTAAATCCCGAGACACGTTTTACTTCAGACGCAATTACATTCATAGCATTGCAGCAAATACATAAGTTAACATGTAATGAACTCCATGTCAATGACACGGTAAATCACATGAACAGTTTAGTGAAGGCATGTTGACGCTACGTGGAGCTTTCGTTAATTCACGGATCACAGGTACAGGATTTCGTTCGACAAGATGGCATTGGGTCAATGTCTCATATCAAATTGTTCAGTTAGTTCGAAATAAATAAATTATCAGATATCCTTGAATACTCAAACAGGTTTTATTTATACTGGGGCTTTTTTTTAACATCAATATCGTTCAGTTTAAGTACCCTTCCATTTATGCATTTAGTCATATTTATTATACTACTATTATATTATACTATTATTGACTAGGTTATAGAATGTCCCTGGGTACCGCTATATTTCCCAGAAAGCATATAATATAATATATATAATATTTGTATAAATAACAAATATGTATATATACACTGACTGTCTTCTGATGAGATTGTGTTTCGAGGGTTTCGACCTCCGTTTGCATAATGACGTACCGTCATCTCGGGGAATATTGGTTGACTGTTTTAGATCAGAACGGCGAAATGCTACCCCGATGGCAAACAAGGCAACGTCTCGCGACTAAGATCACGGTCACGTAATCCCGTCGAAGCTGACAACGCGGTATCCATCTTCGTATACTAAGTTCCCCGCCAGTACGTACACAATCGGACTGCGGGCTGCGAAGCTGAATTGCTCTAATGAAATAATTATAAATTGGATGGACGTGTGATTTTAAGACGATTACCACGGCCAGCACAAAGCTGGGTTTGTTATTTTTACACGAGAACCAAAACATTATATATATCGTGTAAACATTGTATACGGCACTCAATTGAATAAAATTGAACATCGCGTACGTCGATATAAAACCCACCAGACGTTAGTAATACGATCACAATCGTTGGGAAGTAGTGCCTGATCACAGCTGCGTTATTCCAAACCACCATCGTGCATTCAAATCTCTGTCAACCAAACATCGGGAAATAAAATCACTCGTAAATATTTTAAGACGCTACTAGTGCTTATGATTTTGTTCTCCCCCTGTGACCGGAAAATGCCGCACAGGGCCGTGTGATCAGGCACGTGATAGTGCCGTGATTGAATGCGGCCTATTAAATAAGTGTATGGGTTAGGGAACTGTAGTTCGGGTGTTCAATCGAGAACGATGACGATAACACCACTGATAACTTACACACGATTAAGATAGATAGTAGATAGTTTTCAAAATTGCTAACAACAGGATGTGTAACACTCACCGGAAACAACTGTCAGGAAAGAAAATACAATCACGCAGAGGACACTGTCAATGTCCATGATGCCAATTACAGTACGCACCAACTCGCCAACATTATTCTACTTTTTCGTTGACCTGAAAAAAAGAAAAAAAAAGATGTGTTTGATATGTTTTGTATGTAGCAAGGAAAAAGTCCCCGACAAATGACACATGTCTTTTTGTAGAGACAAGCACACGATCGATGTACAGTACCTCTTCATCTACGACACGCTCCAAGTAGTTCCCAATTCGCGTGAAAATGTTTCGTGAGACTCGGCTTTTTAGTGCTCGCTACGATTACAGAGTACTTGAGAACCGGATGTTTTTCCGCGCTGAACTGAGGAGTCCGGTGACAAGCTATCGACATGGCGGGCGTCTTTCAGCTAGGTATTGGAAATTAACCTTTTTTTTTATGCATTTTAGTTATTATTTTATTGATGTCGACACTGTGATTAGTAGTTTGCGCCGCTTAACAAACACGTGTTTATGAAACGCTTACTTTCGTTCCTGGGTCGGTGGTGATTTTTATTTTTGTCGACGAATACTTCCTCAAATTCGAAATAAATTTACCCATCCCAACTCTTGTAAAGAAAGTTTCCATGATACAGACTTTTTGTTTCAGTTTTGAGCTCTCAAATTCTGACAACAACTGAATTTCGAATTGAATAGTAGGAACATTGAAGTAATGACAATAGTCAAAGCATAATTTTGCGCCGATGCTCTGTAAAGATGTAACACGAACGAGAACGTGTTGTGTTTAATATTGTTGTTTGACATTAAACGCAGATGACCGTAATCCGATTGTTCTACTGTATGGAGTATCGAACAACAATATTTAACAATATATGGTTTCGTTCATATTGCACTTTTAACACCGACTCTTCCCAAAGGGAACATGAATCAATGCGTTGTATGTGTGTACCGACAAACTAATGGCTACACAGTCACGTGATTAAACGTTATGAATTATGGCAATCGTGGATTAAATATATATATGATCTGATGTCTTCCACGAATGCGTTACGGTAAAATTACCTCTACGTTGATTACGTCATCAAATCCATGGTTACTGACATGATCTTTATCTAAGTACAAACAGATAGATCGAAATTTTAAAATTTCAGCCGACAGGGAAAAAAAATCACAAAATAGTTGGTACGCTGCTCATATGCGCTGCATACCAGAAAGGGTGCGTTGGTAATTGCTCGATGGTTGATTTACGTTGCACGTTGACGCACGATGACATCGTTAGACGGTTGTAAACCATCCAGTCTAATCTCGTGGACAGTGTACGTGTTAGTACTACCATTGAGTTAGGGAAATTGATGCAGCACGGCCAGGACAATGTATTTAATTTAAACGTGTTGACGTCGATTATCAGTGACTCGGTACCACCCATTCCGATGTACTACTCCGCCTAATACACTAAGGATTTGAATTAAATATGGATTATTTACGTAGTATTTGTTAGTCATCTTCACGAACTTTGACTTAGCGAGTTTTCCGGAAATTGGAAAAAATGTAGCATGACTTCGATGAAAGCGTGCCCAAATATAACATTCCTTTCACAGTACAAACTACAAAATGTTGCTTTTCAATCATTTTAGTCGTTCTAAAGGTATTTATTGTAGATAATGCTTTAAGTGTATTTACATCGCATTCATGCCCGCGCCAAGTCATGAATGATGACGCCGGTCAATTTGTTCTGTGGTAATTGCAAATGATTGAATTTCTGTACTTATAAGACTCATTATGATGTGGACATAAGAAAACCAATTGTCATGGCAACACAGTACATTGTGAGACGGTTCATCCGTAGAACCAACGCTGTACACTAAAAACAACACGGTCATCGTTCTTAAAAACACGATGATAACGCGAAAGGAATATTTGAGCATGTTTTTCGTTCATTCTGTACCAAACAGTTTGATATTTTCTTACAATTTTGTATAAGCTATTTTTTATTACCGGGGTATCAAAGGTTTAATTAAGCTCCCAGTCTAAAATTTAGGTTCCATATCCTCTGTGTTAGGGTTTGAAAATTACAATAAACAACTCTCGAAGAATGAGATTAAGTAAATGATTTTATATATTGTAACAGTGTCCAGTAAAATCAAGTCACAATCACTATCGGTGATATGCATGGAATGAGGCTAATATTGGAGGTTTTGTGAAGCTTGGGCAAAGATGCATGAGAGTCAGGTATTTTCCCATTGAGAAAGTTTTACTATCATATTTGTCCGAATGTAAAACGGTAATTGTTAGAAGAATATACTGTGATACAACACTTTTTTTCTTCTCAGTGGAATGCATATGGACTTCCTGACATTGCTCTAAGTATATCAATCTAATTGTCAAAACATCCTCAGCAGTTAATGTTGCATCCAGGAAGTAACACTGAGACAGTCTAAGAAGGACGAATCGGACATCTACTAGATCATCTGATTATGATCAGCACATTTCGCATCACGCTAGATGAGAGTAGCCTTAACACTAGTAATGGAATATAACACAATGGGAATGTTACAACAACGTAAAGGAAAGCTTCAAAGGGCGGCAGTCGTCGCGCCGCGTCCTGTTCGATATGGGACTCGTAGCGACGTATACAACGCGTGTAAAATACATTATTTATTTAAATGAAATTCGAACACGCGCTGCGCGACGACCACCGCGCTTTAAGCTTCGCTAACCTTATGGAGAATTTCAACCCTTGAGTAGCATGCACAGGAACGTGGTTCTTTATACTTTATAACAAATCCACAAATTACGAACTTGAAATTAGATATGATGGTCCTGTGTAAACACTGGGTAAGGCGTATGGGACGCATGGTTACTGCACAAACCATGGGCAGTGTTCTAACCAATCAACACATGGTACCTTACTGTTGACATCGACTTTGTACTACAGCTACAACTGCAGTAATGGTTGCCTGACATATTAAAAGGTGGGGGGGGGTAAAATCGTTGATTAAAAACTTACAACTTTTGCGCCACATATCATATATCATTTTAGTTACACACTTAATGCCATTAAAATGTTTCAGGTAAATCAATCACAAGTAAAGCCGCCACGTGTTCTGTATAATTCTAGCCATAATAGTTTACATAGTTGACCAATAGAGTTCACGCATTTTGTCAAGACCTCGTCATAAATTTGTCGACCCACCGCGCTACCAAGACAACTGCGCTGTCCTCTTTTTTAAATACATATAACGGGATGTTGCGAAGAATACACGGGGGATGCCAATATATGTAAGGTCGATATGCTGTTGAATCTTGCGGATATACAGGATAACACAAAAATATAATCGCGATATGTGAGTTTATATATTTTTTTTCTTTGAAGACCCTTAAGAAGAGTCGCAGACGGGGAGAACGTTATTCTATCTTTATTCAAAGTGGCACTTCGCACATCCTGATGGTATGGTAAATAACAGGAAATGGCTTTGAAGTAGATGCTTCATAAAACAACTTGAGTTTGAACTAAACGAAGTGTAGCAATCATGTACTTGTCTACGTGGAGATGAGCTTAGGTGCATTCTATTCACCGCTTTTCAAAACGCTCTTTGTTTCCCGCGCAATATTTCGACAGAACAATATATACAGTGGGAGTCAGGTTTGAGCTGTAACTATGATGCTACCACGTGATGAATCAGTGTCGTCGTTATTTCCCTTCACTGTGACACCAAATAACTCGAGAGCGTAGCTTCCGTTGCCAAGGCCGCGCACTTGACATATACATCGTCCTGGCTATGCTTTGTAAAATAACAGAATAATAACATTGATGTATCTAGGAAAAAAACGGATTCACAGTGTCGTAGCGTTACGTTGTCAGACGTATTTGACCAATATGTGTTTAGAGTACAACACCGTGATATGAGGCAGTTGTCATGAACAATCCATGATATAATACAATGAATTGTATTCTTTGTCTTACATACTACCTTACGTATTAGATTATGTCACCTAAAATAACATTTTGGATGCAAATCCAATATTTGTGTCATGTAAAGTACAAATCATTTAAAACGACAAACAAAACAACAACAAACAGTGTTGTCCGCGACTAAAACTTGTATGTTCCTCACATACACTGTAGTTTATTCTTCTAGGCGCTCATTACTTTAATTTGAGACCGAGGCAATTCGGTTCCAATTTGCCACATTGCCTTAAAACACAGGTGTATTTCAATGTGGAATTTAACAATTTGAAATTGACATTTGAAAGGTTTTCTCAACTAATGGGGCACTCAAAAATAATTTTCACTCAGAATCGAAAAACAGGACGGTTCTCAACATAATTACAATGCCACGATAAAGCAGACTGAAAGGAGACATTTATATCTGGCAATCCAGTGTTTGTTAGTAATTACGGCATAGTGCTATAGAGGCAAGGAAGATGCATTTCAGCCAGCAGGCATTCGCAGATACGCAACGCAGGTATCAAGTTCTAATTGTTTGATACTTTTTCACATGCTGTCTAATTATCCTGTACATGTTAAACACTAGAGTTCTACAAAATGCAATTATTCTGTCACTGCAATTCGTATGTACAGTGAATACAAACGATGTTTACGAGTTTCTAAAGGCGAGTAATGGGATTGTGAGGGGGCTGAGCATGGGTAAATAACAATGAGTCAACGGGGGATGATCTGGAATTGGTTTGACCACGGAGGAATTTAACTGTCGACTCTTAATGGAGATAAGTACGTTGGACAGTATATGGCTGTCATTCCTTTCGCTGTCCATTTCAATGAGAGCATCGTCGGTGATTGCTGAGTTTGCGCTTGCCTGTGCGTATAAGCGTGTCGCTCGAATCGCTGGCGCGTCGAATACAGTGAGTAATTTTGTGAGTAATTTTACCACATGGTATGGTATACAAATCAACATAATTGTTTCCAATTCGTACCGTGTCTTCCCCGGGGCTCATTGTAAACCGATAATCACATCGTGAGATAAAGCTAATTCTCTTTGCGGTTTGTAGCAGTTTTAGTCGCTCACTACCACACACATAAACACGACTACAATAACATGGTATATGTTCCTTAGGTTACATGGCCAATAGCTTCCTCGTTGTCTCTGTATGACGCAGTGAGCAAACAGCGTGTAGAAGCTTTGGCACGCCATTAAGTCTAAGAATAGAGCTCGTCTGTAGGGCTCATACCACTAATTGAATTTCCATAGACGACAATGTTAACATATGACGAGATTGCTATATGAAAATGACGAAGAAAGTTGAAAATATGGCTCAAAAATGGGAAATCAACATGCCAGTAATCAACCATATGAAAAAAAACTAACATGTTGGCCAGCTCAAACTCTTGCAAATCTCAGGTAAACAAGACACACCTACTGTATTTGGATTGCACCAAGAGAAATCGCTGGAAAAACACCAAGATTAGAACATCCAAATACACGCAGAATAAACCCACAGGTACACAGCCGCTAAGTAGTAAACAAAAGACCACATGTTGGTCTCACTCAGGTGATTACGCCCTCAAACAGGGAGCACCTGAGAATGGTGTCTTATTGTTTCAATATAAAACGGTACACACAACGCAGACTAGGAGAATGATATAAGTGCGAATAATTGGATAAGAATTCGTGATTTGTTTCTACGAGTGAAATAGCTGCATTGTTTTAAAAAAGCACGTGTTCCTGTATTGAATATGACCTATTGACATTTCAAATATCTACACAATGTATGAGATATATGTCTAAAAAGCTACCTAAAAGTGCAATACCCAGAACACATTGCAAATAAAGTAGTTATGCTGAGTATTTATTTGGCCAATCAATTGGGACCTGAATCCGTCAAAGGTACATTCCTTTTCTACACATGGTTTCGACTTTATAGAATCATACTGTTGTCAGTGGTACAACTATATATGGGCCTCATATTGGTTTAATAGTTTTGATGAAGAAAAACAATGCCTTTTTAAGCAATCTGTATTAGATACTGCAGATCATAAGTAGCAAATGAACTAGGAAATGTATACCCCATAGACAGGAGAGAACGGTTAATGCTGTTATGATGTGTAAAATTGATAATGGTAAAATTACAATCATCTTTTGTGATATGCAGTCTTGTAGGAAACCAACATCAGTTTTGTTCTTAACAAATCAGGTAGGGTAGTGACCCATTGGTATATATTTGTAACGTTCAGAACAATTGCCTTTAATAATATTGGATGTATAATCTTCTGGAAGCGAAATTTTAATTTATCCTTGCCGTATGCTGGTACACGGAGGAATTATTACAAATATCTTGGGGATAGTAGCATGGTATTCAAACCCTTTGAATCTCGTAAAACTGAAATAAATAAAATAAACCCGAGGTAGGTTTTGTTTCCCTAGTAACCATCGTTACTTCGCAACAATCGTTCAGCAGATGTGTCCGCGTGAACTGAGCTAGACTACGCGTGATAATATCCCGACACGCACACAAATGCATTGAAAAGAGCTAATTAACATATGTGATCAACGCACAGTAATTCGACTATGATCCGTAACAACACATATACGATGAGTTCGAATGTTACAGGTATGCGCTATTCATCTGAAATGTTTATTCAGTATCCATGGAAACTACCTACAGTACTAGTGCAAATAACATGTCTGTGATAACTGCAACTGTCTATAAGATGTATACAGAGCAATATCTCACCAGTGAGATAACGCTGCCCTTAACGACCAAAGACACGTTGTCTGCCCTTGAATTCATTCTACCTTCAGCCTGTCGTACTGTGTTTTTATTCAGACATTGGCAAAGTATTATAGTAACAGTTATAAAGAAGAATAGTTGTGTGATCATTGTACGTCCCGATATAGCTTGTTGAGTTCAGTATATCATTTTTAGGTACGATATTTAAATGTAAATGAATTTCTCATCAACATTAATTTCTAATACAAAATATTTTTTATATCGCAGATGTGTAAACTTTTAGGAATATATGCTTTCTGCATGGTGGGAACTAATGTAAATGATGAGATAGCCATTTATGTGAGTTTGAAGACGTAGTGATGATATTAAGCCGACAGAATTGCCTCAATCCATATTGTACGCGCGCAGCTGATTTTATCTTGACACATATTACGTACGGCACTTAATTGAGAAAATCGCTTCACCCTCGGCCTACTTTGAATAACAGATCTCAATAATTTCAAGATGTCTGCATGAGTTCCGAGTACGGCACAGAATTTGCGTGGTTTTGACATGGACCTCGCATGCGCAGTAGACGTATGCGTGACCTCTTTAAATAATGTTCATTTCGTTGAATAAATATGGCATAGCTTATTCCTCTTTGACATTTGTTCACAGAAACGATTTGTGGCCGGGTAAAGTACGCCTGGAAATGATACGTGCACACACGTATTCATGTTTGAGACACTCTCAGTAGCCTTATTTTTAACTTTGCCTGACAGAGCAATTATATTATATTGACAACTACAACAATCATTGATATACGTCAAACAAATTACGAAACAAGCTATTCTGGAGTACTTATTTATCATTTAACAAGGTAACCTTGCATCTAGCGTCTCCAAGAAACGAATCGGGTTGTTTACTTAATACAGCTGTATTGAGTTTACCAATGCCAACCGTAGGCTTAATGTTCTAATTACTTTGTAAAGTAGACCCTGACACAATTCGTCTGTATGCAGGTCATATGACTCAAGCTCGTGGTTTGTGACATTTTATTATAAACCGCAAACAATAATTTTGAATCGAAAGTATATAACTGTTGCCAACAATTTTAATTGCAAAGTATTGGTGTTACAGGGAAAAAAATGTATATTTCTTGCGCACTCACCTTAAATGGAACTCCCCATAGACGGTAGTTTGAAACTTGAGAAGTAGATCTGTTTTCATTTCAATCAACAACAACCTTAAAATATCAAATACATGTGGTAAACAGTGTAATCACAGATAGTGGAAATTACCAAAAAATAAGTTGATTTGATCACAATGAAATTGGGCAAAAAAATGGGGTATTAGGCATCTGCGACCTCGTATAATGTATGTGTGAATTCGAAATATGTGTGAGGTAAAATCTTTAAAGTTAAGTGCATAACTTCAAAACTGATTCTTCAAGTTATTAGTATACATACAGTTTCTATGATTTAAGTTTGTTAATTTATGTTCTTCAACTTGATAATACTCTGACTTTTCTTTCATACTTCTAGATAAAATGTATTAACTGAATGCTGAACGTTCCAATAACACTATTTATTCACGAACAATGCTCCATTGCCTCAATAGTTGTTTCATGTCAGTGTCAATATCATTGGAGACATGCGTTTGCTTAATTGTAGACACTGCTTTCTCACGAAGAAATATACTAGTATTTTGCATAATTAAGTTCATATCAACAACAAAAATGTTAGGTTTTGTAACTCCGTGAAATAATTAATTATCAAAACCAATTAAAATAACGCAAACATAATGACAACTCTACGATAATCACATATAAAACATATTCACGTCTAAGATAGGTTGGAAGAAGATAACAGTAGAAAGTCAATGAGTAATTTCAAATGATGTATAAACATTGTTAATGTCAAAGATGATGTATGGCATTTATTAAACAACCACATACACATAGGCCACTGTCATGCACGTTATTATTCCACTGCATTTCAATTGAGTTTTACTGGTAACTTATTTTCGGATAGGTCCAGAATCAGTACATTATTACATCGTGCATAGAATTACCATTCACGTATCGAGCACAGCCTAGAGCGCCATCGACTCATTGTGGCGAGGGATTCTACATAGATCGCATAAGAGAAATACACAAATAGGCGTGTTAAAACATTCTAAAAACATAATTTCTGCATAACCATGTGACCATCAACAAAGTAGTTTATATAAATTATTGCACAGTGTAATAATCTCATACGAGTATATAAATTTATCCTACTGTTTATAGGGTGTCTCAAAACGAGAATAAACATAGATTAAAAAATGTTGTTCTAACTTTTAAAAAGTTACGCCAGCGTAAATTGCACTAAGTGATTAATGTATAACGAATGTATAGATGCTTTAGATAGTGACTCGCAAGTTAATATTTAGTTTTTGTTTATTGTGTACTTTTTTTTTAATTTGTGTCTTCAGCGCTGTTGATCATCAATAGTTGACAGATGTGTTCAATGTCGTTATAATGTACATTCATACAGTACAGAACGTGTTCAAATCAAGCAATGGATCTCGAGTCGAACAGAAATATACAGTTATTGTAACGACCTAAACCGCTTAAACATTCGGCATATATTGTATGCACCTACTTCGTTGGTGTGAATGTGAGGTTATAGTAACGCCGGTGCTGACACCTCCGACCAATGTAGTATAAAAATACAATATGGACGAATACATATATTTTTAATATGATTTACCATCTGCTAATTAAAAAAATGTTGGATGACGCTCAATGGGAATATGGAGAGCGCGATGCTTCAAACCAAATTTCTCCTTATTTGGAGCGATTATAAAAAAACTCGTGATTCTAGTCAACCGTCGTGTACATTGAATCTTATCAATTCAATCGTCGACGGGCAATGCATGACGCAAATGTGGGGCCGAGGGATATAACTCACAGTCACGCGAGTAGCCTCAAGTTCTCAAAGTAGCATACTAATATACAATGTCGATATAGGTCGCTGAGTTGTGTGGTTCACTGAAGGTTTTGGACAGATTGGTTTGTTCCCGAGAGACCCAAAATCATTTCACACCTCCGACTTTCATTAACGGGGAGTGACATATGCGCAAAATCAGCGATGGGTTCAGAATGTGCTTTCAACGGTCTGGACAATTCCACGACAATAAGTGATCAGGCGTTATACAGGAAGTGATTACGTCATCATGCGTATATTTTGTGAATAATTAGTGAATAATTAGTGAAAATACATTTAACAAACTCAAACTTGTGACAAATGTAGTGTTATTGTGTGCATAGTTTAATTTTATGCGTTTTGTTTTTAGCTATTGTGATAACATTATATAGAATGGGAAATCGTGATGTTGAACTCATCATCAACGATCGAATACACAATTGTATCTATGGACCAAATAGACTCCAGTAGAGATCAACGAATACGTATGTATTTAACGCTGAAAGAAACAAATCGAAGTCAATTTACAATGCACGAATCCAGGAGTGGTATGATATAAATACGAGGTTATATAAGAAACCCGCAGAGAACGCGATACGCAGGTGAATGCGTGCAGTGTTACATCGTTTGCATACATACATTATTCCTGTAATTATCACTGCGATGTCCGTGGCCTACTTACGAGACCCATATCAATCATTTGCAAAATCAGATAATATATCGTATGGTTGCTGTGAAACAACTTGAAGAATAAGAAATTCGCTTTCGAAGCTCGTATTCGCATGTATGTCAGCACGGCCCCGTTCCTGGTTTCAAATCAGGGCTCGTCACGTGTTTTGCTGTGGGGTAGCGCATTGAAGTAATTATTGTTTAATTCATGTTACCTACTATGCGTTGCCGACCCCTGTGGTCTTGACTAGAATGTGATATTTAATTTAAACAAGAACAATACATTGTTACTCCGAGGCGCCAGTTAAAATGATGCTCACCAATTTGTAAATGTTATCGTATAACAAAACATAATTTTCACAACGAGTTACACTCTACCCTTACGTAACGATGGTTTGAAACAACGTATTGTAATATAAGGACTAAGTATATATCATATCATATCATATCATATCATATCATATCATATCATATATCATATCATATCATATCATATCATATCATATCATATCATATCATATCATATCATATCATATCATATCATATCGTATCGTATCATATCATATCATATCATATCATATCATATCATATCATATCATATCATATCATATCATATCATATCATATCACAAGTGTTAGTTTGATACATTGGTATATTTGGATAACTCGAAGTGAAAGTGGACAGTAGTTCATTTCGCACTTCGTATTGTATAAACCTTCCACTACATTTTACTTGATAAAAACGGGTCGGTGACGTCTAATCACTAATACAAACTTAATTTTCATTTTGTAATCACTAAAGACCATGTTGGCGTGAATTCTTTTATTTTAGCAGGACTTCTAAATTCCATTTCACGATTCTGTCAGGTGATATTACTTATGAATTGTACAAAACTCAAAAGTCCTCATAACGCTTACAAGGGTCAGTGAGAGGTTTCCTGTAGATCATTGTTTTTGTACGCTTGAAAACTCACGCAATGCGACTGAAATAATGTATGGAAAATGTATGAATACATGTTTTATACTCTGATCTCAAGGTAACTTTGAAATTAAAAGAGTAGTAGTACCTTCGTGAATTCATCTCAGCCAGATTTGATAATTGAATCGATTCTAAACGCTAAATGGATCAACGACTGAATAGGTTAAGACTCACAGAATCATTTTATGCATTTAATCGACCAACTTAAGCCTAATCGTTGGAGACCTTAGTCAGATGCCCAAGGTCGGCGGCTGACGTAATCGTTTCTTGGGCAATTCGCAGCCTGTGAGCCTGACAGTATGTATGAGAACACTAGAGATTTGCCGCTGACGAGATACGATGTGGCACCTTGAGATGTCCCGATAGACATGCAACTGTTATCGGGCTATCTTCTCTATTTTGCCACAATCATACATGCTATACCATCGTTGGAAAATCATCCTAATCACTGTCTCAACTGGTGGAACACATCCTGATTCATATCTTCCCACTTCGATTACGGAAACACAGCGTGTACTATGCAGAATCAAATCTTCCATCGTCAAATCTTGTATTTTTGCTTGGATCTGTCTGATAAAAATGTCTCATATGCACACATTATCGTTTACTGTACGTAACATACAATGCGTGTACAACAAATGTATCTATGCGCGGATGTGCTACCAATAAGCTAATGGTTCAGCGGAACTAGATTTTGTCTTGCTGTGTCGTGTGAATAAAGAGGTTTTCTCCCCCGATAAACTAAATTAGCAATTGCAATTGTATAATTGCAAACCTTAAAGCGGAGGAGTCGTCAGCTGCGCATGCGTCAGATGGCAATAGCATGTCATTGTTTGCAAACAAGATTCTACCCATGATCCTTTGCGTTTTTGCGTGTGTTGTTATCGTCGCTTGGGACTCAAATCTCGCGCGTACGCGTGTAACGACCCTCCTCTCGCTTTAATACGCAAATAGTTTCACTTTTAGTCTTAGATTCTGAAGACAAGCATATTGTGGATGGCGGAATACAAATCTAAGCGCTCAATGACGTCAACATCACGTAATTGCCATGGGCCATATACATAACATATAATAATAGACGGCCGTTTGCCTCACGTTGGAAAAAAATGCACATTCATTGCACGTACGCACATATGTAGTAAAACCGTTTAAGTTTTACTATCGGAAAAATGCATCTATTTCGGGCGCAATATATCTCACGTTACTACGGGAAAGCAATGATGCAGGAGCTATTTTATCTCCCCTTGTATACTCGAAGAGTGCAATTAGCCGCTGTTTTATATCGTATTCCACCCGCCGTCTGTGTGCAGAGACATTAAGATGTCACTTGAATCATAAGGAATCGAGGTTTTATGAATCTGACAGGGCATTAATTACTATGTGCTAGGACATTAATTACAGCGAGTTGCTCAGGTCAATACATGGCCCCCAGCATATTGAATGCGTCCATGTTTGAGCATGACGGCATCGGACGTCTGTCTTTGCCTTGCCCACAATGTTAATAAAAGGGGGTGAAGTCCGTCGGTGTTGTCGCCATGGCATCGTTATTTGTCACGTGTGCCCAGTATAATCTTGAGTAACTTTTATCCAAGCAATGTCAGACTAGTTTATAGTGCACATCAGAATGAAATCTTATGTGACAATATCAATGAGTTATGTAAGGTCTAGAGTCGGAGTGGCGTCAAAACATCGCGTGTGATTCGACAAACGCGGAACAAGTTTTTTGGGGTATTTTTACGCCTAATAATGTGCTATACACATTTAATGATGGTCAATGTTGATGGCGAAAGATTATCGCAATGCTATACCCCCCCCCCCTCTGAAAGATCCACGTTTCAAAGGGCGGTGTAAAATACTTGTTGTGACGGCTGTGGCGCATGGCGACTTTGGCGCACTGAATGACGAGTGTGAAGCGCTGAATGACGACTGTGATGCGCTGAATGACGACTCTGTCGTGCTTAATGGTGACTGGGTCGCGCTGCCTAACGGCTATGTCGCGCTGGGTGACATGTGTGACGCGATGCATAACGACTATGTCGCGCTGGGTGACGACTGTGACGCACTTTATGACGACTGTTTCGCGCTGCAGCACGACCGTGGCGCACTGCATGACGACTGCGTCGCGCTGTATAACGAGTGTGATGCGCTGAATGACGACTCTGACGTGCTGAATGACGACTGGGTCGCTCTGCATAACGACTGGGTCGCGCTACATAACGACTGTGTCGCGCTGGGTGACATCTGTGACGCACTTTATGACGACTGTTTCGCGCTGCATCACGACCGTGGCGCACTGCATGGCCACTGTTACGCGCTGCATGGACAGACGCGACTGACACACTTTATAAGGAAGTTCTCTGTTAGTTGCAACATAAAAACCTTAAAAACTGATGTAACTAACTACTTTGTTTAATTGTGTCAAAATGATCACCAAAGTAACGGTACTTGGAATATCATACTGTTCCTGTGAGTCACAGTTTCCATGGCATCATACTCGAGTATTCACCTTTTTTCGCCTTTGTTTGATGCTCCCATTCGCCCAGCAAATCAATGTGTACAACTACACATTTTAAATCACATACGTTCAATAGTTAGGCTCGCCACTTCTAATATTTTCTTTGATATATGAAATATGACATGGCCTCGCAAGAATACTGCATTTCCAGTCAATATTTACAATTACCCTCACACAATCAACTTACACAATTACACTTGTATTTTCGCTCTCATATTTCAATCTGTGGAACGTTAGCCATCAAATACAAAAAAAATGCGGTGGATTGTAAAAGATTCTAGAGATTGGAAATAATTCGCCACAGAAGAGACAAACAGAAAGGAAATGAGATATCGTCCTGATTAATACTAAATTTTGTACTCATCCTCAACGCCACATGTGTCTCGTTCAGTGGTAATGGGTACATTAATCGAATTGTAAACGAAAAACTATTGCGTTCCCTGGACATTTGCGTTGGTACGCCAACTCCTCGTTTTATCTCATAAAGGTATTTCTTTCATTTTATTACACTTCAAGATCACCAGTAGACTGGGTACCGTACAGTGTAAAACGCTACAGTCTCACAGTCTACAATAGGTGCCCATTGAAAGTATACAATTTGTTTGTTTGCGGTAAATTCGAAAGCGCCGTGGTTCGTTCACATCGATTTTACTAAGCAAATCACACAATCCGAAGATTCGCATCAGCAATAAAGTCTGTTTGCTTCGAGGGGTACACTGGGCTGTGATTTTTTCATTCCCATTTGTCAAATTATCCGAGACATTGACACGACAAACTACTTCAAGACCAGAGATCACTCAATTTGATCGAATTACTCGTAGAATAAGAAGAACATGCCGTTTATTTAACTGCTTCGTATCTTACACTGTCTGTGTACGTCAATTTTAAAATAGCGACTGTGTGACTAGTCGTGGTCTAGCTCGTTCAACAAATAAGGCTCAATTAGGCTAATTGTATGTATAGATCCATCAAACCTGTTTCAGTAATGGTATACAAGGTGTGAATGTTGATAGTCAAGGTACTAGGACATTAACGTACAATAGACGTATAATCACAGATCACAGAATCGGTTGAACTGGCGATATGATGTGTTCATTTCCCCTTAATTTACACAGCAGAAGAGCCCAGCTGGTGTTAATACAGCCGAGCATTCAAATAATATAAGCACATTAGCATAATAAATAAACGATAATCAAATTCACAATCTAAAATCAGAATATTAAAAGTTGATGTTTTTGAAAATGTTATACCGTTCTCCAGATTAGTCCACAATAATGACACGTGGCGTCTAAAATAATCCCTGTTGTGTGGCCCCTCTCAGATTCACGTTCATGTTTCGGTTTTTACTGACTGTGACTATATATATGTCTTGTATTGTTCTTTTCCCTGGCACAGCCTAATACACTAACACATATATATTCTGTTGTCATTCAACATACTGATTTAATACATCGGCCTCTTTTTTTTCAGCAAATAGTCAATGGGTCAACGTCAGAACAATAGCGAATTAGTGCCACCCAAATGCCACCACTAATTTCCTCATAGCCGTTGTAGTATGGGAATAGCGCACCGGTGATAAATATGCATGGTTCATATGCAAATTACGAAGCAAGTATTTATCCAATTGATACAACATACAATCTCTTCCCCTTGAAGCCATGTGTGTTATCCCCATCTCAAGTGTATCAGTGTGTGACATTCGATATGAAAAACCAAAATAATCCAATTTTCGTGAATATATTTTGTAGTATGCTAGGGAATTGAAATACCTGATGAGAAATGTATGTTTTTATACGTCCACAAGATTTCTACTGCTTTAAAATACACAATTTGATTTGCCGTGTAGGTTACTGTGTTAGGCATGAATACAAGTATGAAATTACTTAAAAGTAGTATGATCGACACATCATATGCAAGTTGTACAAGCATAATACACTGTTGTAAATATTACCTTGTGAGCCGACAATGCACACCATTCATCAATAACATTAAACTTGACACATGTATGTACACATCTTTTACGCCCCAATCTTGAAATCATTTCCCACTATTAGTAACAGCGGGATGAATATATGAAATGAACTAGGTCATGTGACATGCAATTGGCTCAATCTGTTTTCGCTGATTGCTGATGATTTGCTGAATATGATATGTACCACCGTGGGTTATACCACATATTGGTATCAATGACATGGATAGTTTCCAAATATTCATTATAGCTTATATTAACTCTATCTATTTCACACGCAACAAACATTTAATATGCTCATGGCCTCATGTGTTAATGCAATTAGCAAAACATGTTTAAGAGCTAGTAAAAAACGTCGACCCGAGTTAGAACCAAAAAAAGGGGTGCTTAATGTGCACATATGTGAAGAAAATACTGAGATTCACATATAATCATTGTGTTTAAGATATGTGACTGCTTAAATAAAGGCACACATGTAAATTGTTGTCCAAAACATTCAAAATAAATCAGGTTGTAGCCGAAATACAGATTATGTCATATTTTCGATGCATTCATTATTGTGGCTTCATGTCAGCGAAACTTTAAACAAATGGCGTCATCGAAAAACCAGAAACAAGATTGCGAAATTCGCCTACTTTTACCTCAACAAGCTAAATACTGCAAAAACCTAATATGCATCTATTTTGTGTTATATCTGTGCCAAGTTTTAATGAAATTGGTTCATGTCAGAAAATGACAAACAAGTTCTATTTCAGCCTGACTAACATGTCTGATTGGCCGTGTTATATATATATATATGTCAATTATTAATAATTAATGTAATAAACAATCAAATGGATATTTCATTAAAGTTACCGACTCATTGATCAGTGTCGATTAAAAACAAGCAAACTTGTACAAGTCATGTCGTTTTTGATAAACAACAGAACGTTTAAGAAAGAAAGTCATTTTGACGTATACTGAAAACACATACATCCCATGGATAACATCCATCTTATTCGAGTACAGAAATACGAACTTCCTTCTGTCAACAACTGATTATATATTAGCTTTGAAAAATTGTGTGTTGACATTGTTGTATGTAATAACTGCACGGAATAAGCAGAATTATTAATTTAAAATATAATTTTCGCAAATTCGATTGATTTTGTTTTTTTTCACTTCGAAATGTAATACACTTATGCTAAAAAACATATGGTAATGCATATACTTCGTCATTATTAACAGAACGATAAACAAGAATAAAGAAAAGCTTTTTAACCAATCAATAAATTGATTAATTCAGCTATACATTTTAATTAGTTTCTGTAAAAGCGAATGAATCTGTATTGAATTTTATTCAAATTTATTGCTTTTATTTCTACTGTAATTGCTGTGTAATTGGATTCTTGACGTATCCATGTTTTCATCATGGGCATTTTATTTACCACTTACATGAGTCTATTGCCAAAATTCAATAAAAATAAATATTCTTCTTCTCAGCGACCGAATCGACGTGTGGAGTCAATTGCTATGTCAGGAATCTCGTAACTTGCTAGTACTTACATTAGTTATACTTGCTACTGAAGGACATGTACTTGTTCCCGATGGGAAAACTTCAGATCAGATCTTACCGAACATAAGGACTTGGCTTTATATGTAAGTCGCTGTGTGTGACGTATTTGCATTGTTGACGATGGCGTACTGCGGTGCGCCTCTGCTTACATTGGCAAGGCGCTTTGCCATGGCTGTGAGTTTTTTGATGTTTGTAACTTGCCTCTGCTTATATTAGACAGAAAATAAAACCCTGCTCAAAAATATTTGATTTGACATCTCCACGAGTTACATGAATTTGCACCGCATGGTGTATATTGTGGGCAATTCCACGGTGTTGAACGTTACTTTCAGATGAATTGGGAGTTATTTCAGTGCCCTTATTACTAGAGTATTACCTCATGGAATTTGATACTGTGTTATAGACGTACGTGCTTATGCCACAGACATTCTCATGCCAAGAGAAAATATGCTTAGCTTGACATACAGCTTAGGGTAGTCAGAAATAAGTATGTGACTGACGTTCAAAAGGACATGCAACTTTATTTTCAGATTGTCTGATAACTTGTCTCAGTTTTTACATTTGTATTTCTCCCCCAAAAATTAACTCGTAATTATTAACAGGTCGAAAATCATTTCTCCCCTAAAAATTAACTCAAAATGGTCGCAGAAAAGTACAAATTGCAATTTGCTGTAAAACCCCAAAACCCAACAACAATATATTACATTACAATGAGTGACGGACGTTACATGATGGATGTTACAGTTTGTCCATTGGCACAGCTCTTGAATTCAATAAGTTTACTTACATACTGACATCTCATTTCGAATAATATGTCAAGTGTCTATACTTTTCAAATTGATGGTATTAGCATATTAAATCAAGTGATAATGAACCATTAAGCAACTTAAATTAAGAAGCATTTAAAGGCTAAAATTACTCCTACTCTGGAAGTCTAAAGGCTTGAAAACATGTAACATATATTTGAAGGCACATTCGTGAAGGAAAATCATGGGTCTAATTCAGAACAACTTCTTTCTGAGAGGCTGAATACATTTCTACCATATATAGAATAGTCATTTCTAATTTTTCCCTCATGTCCCTTCTGCTGTGGAATTGCCCTTATGGATACAATGACATACAGCGTATTTTACAGGGTAACCTACGTGCATACATATTGTCCATGTCATCTGTGAAAGCCAAATCAACATACTAATGCAACGAAATTGCAAAGTAATCTGAAATCTAACTATTACCTTGCAAGTTTATATGTGCACATTGCCAGCAGCTTTGTTACATAGTATCTGTCATTGGTTTCACGCTACACTGCGTACACCAATCTCCATCGCACAGAGAAAAGATGTTGTCTTCTGCGCGCCTTGAATGGTGATTTAAGCTTGAATGGGAATTGGAATATGCATGAATTAACAGGCAAATTTAAAAGATTGTCAACAATGGATTAGCATTGTCAATAATTGATTAAAGCATACGAGATTTTATTTACGTTGCACGGTTACGAGTCGCCATATTTTGTGATTACACATATTGTTACAACAGCTCTGTTATTGGAACATACATATATTGTACGTAATAGCGACGGAGCATATGGTTTTCGAATGTGTGAACGCAGTCAGAAACTATATGTACGCAAATGATAAAACACATATATTGGCTTCATGCTATGCTGAACTTTTTTCCACAGTGTCGCTGTGTATGTTTTCAGATAAAATATACAAAACACCTGAAAATATTGTCATGGCAACAGCATCAACATTTATCTGTTATAGTGTAACGGTATACAACATAACGCGAAGAATTTCGCCTATACCTTATCTGATGGGCGCTCATCCATTAAATCAGCTTCACCCTGGCACGCCTCAGTTCACCACGCTGATTAATTACTAGATTACTGACTCTTACTGTCCGTATTGTCGACAAACCTTGTCTCTGAAAACTAATACCGTGTCACTAATACGCCAAGGACGAGATGTGATAGTAAAATTCATAAAAAAGTTAGTCGTGCCTCATTTATGTATACCTTCTAATGATGGCACTGTTGCGGCCACTTTTAATCGGGAACAATCAGTAATGTGCAGTTGATCTATAAAAACCATGTGCCATGCACACTGCGCTAATGTACACCACAGAAAGCATAACCAGAAATACAAATATGGTGATAATTCTCTGTACGTCACGACTGACACATGGAATTTCGGTTTCCGATGATTGATCGGTTAATTCTTCCGCAATTACACTTGATATATTAGGTGGAAACGCTGTCGTCAACATTAGCTTATAATCGATTTACAGTGTCGATAACTGCCATAGTCAAACATCGTGACACGTCGAGTATTGGTGATAATCTCCATTCATGAATACGTTCGGAGCTTACATATGTATTTGCTTATTAAAGTTCAAAATGGCGTTTGTTTGCGTCACACGTCAATCGTCTCAATTTAGTTTGTCACTATGTTAATGAATTGACATTTCATTTGTGATTTGCTCCCGTATATATTTATACAAAATATAATTCTTTTTTATTGTTACTTCCTATCGATATATGCAGCGTGCATATTCATCTTCCTGAATATTAAGATGAACCTTTTTTCAATTCATCACACACATTCCAAATAATATCATAAAGATAACTAGAAATCTCGATTTTACATTGCAGTATGCCTTGGAGCAAGTTTTAAGTTATCACATTGTCGATTAATGTTTCTTAGCATTTTGACTAAACCTTTCCTCAATTTATCTAAAAAACGGGTTAAATGATATAATAAAGATAACAGTTCGGCAATATCTATACGAACTCATATGTATATTTATAAAGTGTCGATATTGCATTGCAGTATGCCTTTGAGCTAGTCTGACATTTGAATCTGTTAACTGTTATCGGATCACATAAATTATTTGCTGTGAATATGGATTATGTATTATGTATTATGTGCGTTGGGCTAGTATGTACAACATATGCAAGTATGTGTATAGTATTTTATGTTTTGCACATGAATATATTACATATACGTCGTGCATTTTAATATCATATTTGCCTTAGTGAATCAGGGCAACTTTTGAAAGATTTTCATCTGTGTATTTCATTAACTATTTAAATATATCGTAATAAATTTTAACGTTAAACAGTTTTACATTTCTTTAAACATAATAAATATGAAACACCGTATTTGAGAGTGTCAATATTACGCACTGTTACAGGCTTCCTAGCGCGTAGCTTTGAATGTAATACTAACTATTCGACTCAGTTAAGTTCGTCCTACTTTAAGGGTCACTGCTATTTTTCAATCATGTCGGATTTTCTATTTCCTTTACTTGTGCATTAGCCTAAACGTCAATTTGCCGTAAAACGAAGTGCCCACTTACATGCTAACGTAATTCTGTGAACGGAACAGGTGACAATGTCTGTAGTATGTACTCTACACGCCATTTTAAACTGTCCGTTTAAGGACAGTTACCTGTCTTAGGCGATGCGAGGCGCCTGTCGTGATTGCGAGTTTGAATCGCGTTTTTTCGTGTTGTAATAGGTTCTTTATCCTGTAAAATTATCTTATTACAAGATTTTTAATTAATATCAAATTGTCTATAAATGCACACAATTTGACGTGCCATTAAGACTTGGTTTAAGTAAACGATACTCCCATTCGATTAGTTAATTGTTTGTAACTGCGCACCAGATTAGTTCGTATATACGCATTATGCCAAGGGTGTGGTCACATGATCGCATATATAAACATAACCAGTTTGCTATTTAGTTTACAAAATGTGTTTCTAAAATCACGTAACCAAGACACGAAGATCTGGGAATTTACATTTGTAATTGGATAGTAAGAAACTTAGAACATGCTACAAAATTTATAATTTGCATTAATCGTTTTCATTACGGGGATATGAATCTATGGTACAATATGGTGTGGTAAACGCTTGTCGTGGAAGGATGTTGTGTAAATTCGTGGTAAGTAGCGTTAACTAGGAATTCAAGGATACAATTATTTTTGTTTTGTTTTTATTATGTATAGATGTGCTGTCATGTATTTGCAATGTTCAAAAAACATAGTGAATTTAAGAAAAAAAAGCTGAGATCAATTTCCCCGACTAAAGTTACATCTCACAGTTGTAATAATTTGGTGTTTTGAGCGCAACATCACAGATGATTCAAACAATTGTCATCATGTCGCATAACATTAAATGGAAAAATATTCACCGAGCTTACAGATCAATTTGGTTCTGTCGATGTTCTGGGATTCTCACACATATCGAATTGAACAGCAGGTGCACAAAGGTTAGAGGAATTACATCGTAAGCAATGCATTGATTTCCCCCAACGCAACCCGCTATCACTATCCAGATGACTGACACCTCCTGCATTCACTATATCATAGTTCAACACTATTTGGCATATCATGGGACACCTAGGTAATTGGGGAAGCCCCTATTGATACGTGTGGGTAGACCATCAAGGAATGAGCTTTATTCTCCTGGGGATCGAAGTGTTATATAAGGTGAAACTACTACTGAATAAAAGTAACTGCAAGATGTGCCGAGAATAAATAAAACCGTCGAGCGAGGAAGGAACCAAGACAAAATGGGAATAAAACCAAGAACAAGGAACAAACGAGACGTGAAAGGGACGAGAAATGCATTGACATTTGAATTCATGCCGACTGATGATAAAGTATAGAGTTTGTAAATCACAGACGGCTCAGTAACGTGGCGTACATATTTATTCCATTAACGAGTAAAACACCTGTTGTATCCATTTCCTCATTATCAACAAGTGTAAAGACGACTTATTTTATTTCCACTGTACGCATGTGCTTAACAAAACGGTCGCGCAGGCAGGAGGTGCTGTGAAAATGTTTTTGGTGTTATTTTGAGTAGGAATTCATGAAAAATACCAGGGGTAATAAAAATTACAGGCACATTACAAACATATCCACTTATGGTCATAGCAAATGCGCTGCAAACTGTAAGAAGATCATTACGTCACATGTACCGTCTCAGAAACGTCGGCTCGAAATAGCGCGTGATAAACGCAGACTCTCCGTGACTAGACAGATATATGCAAGTTTTTGCAGACATGTAAAGTCAAGCATTTCATAGTCAGAACGACCTACAACCTCTCGGGACGATGAGTCTATATAATACAAATAATAAGCTCATTAAGCACATCTCAAATCAAAACAAGATTTGAAGTCACGATAACGAATGAGCAGTAGTGATATACAACGTATAGTGCAGCGCGTCACATAACTGAGCAGTCCGTCATTTTGAAAGTCAGTACTTTATCGCCTATGTGCTGAATTCAGATTTCAGTGCATTTGCCGTCAATTGAATGGTTGCGTTTAATCTGACGTCCCAAAAAGTGTTCCCAGGTTGTTACTGTGTTTTGTGTACTGTACCATTAATAACGGTACCATTCATGTGTTTCGTTTTGTGGGTTATGTCCTCTTTTTTGGGTCTTGTACATTGATTTATATGAATTATTCATGATATTAGAAGATAAGGTAGCGTGTAATTTAAATACAGAATGAAATATGCTGGTATTAAAACATTTTATTTTAAAAGTATAATCGCGATTTCAGATATTAATGACTTGTATTTCCTGTAATATATATTTTTCCTAAAGTACTGTATATTTCACATGTGCATTTACCTAATTTGTTAAAAATCTGTGTATGTATTCCCAGAATATCTGTCGCATCTATTGTATGTACTAGACATAAACTAGATTAGAAAACAATTACATAATTGCTTCTGTGTTCTTGCTAAATGTATTCCCTTATGTAATTAGACGAAAGTCATCAAATGTGGCCGTGGGCCATCTATAATGTGACGTCATCTAAATAAATATGATTGGTAACCATCGTGACTATAATCGTTGGCATTATTCACGAGCGTTGTCTTTGCGTTGCATTGCGGAATATCTAATAATAATGTCCCCACATTTGTTGATTTGTGTCCCCTGCATTTTTGTAAAATAATAAATTGACAAAAAACAAATTGCAAAGTCATCAAGTCAGTAAAGTCATCGAGTCCACAAAAAAATAAATAACAAAGCAACCCTACACTATATTTTTAACCAATTTATTTGAACTATGACAGCTATTACAATATGTCTACTATGTTGAACATACATACATTAAATGAATATGCAATTTACAGTAACTTTGACTTAAGTGAATTATCTTGCGTATATTGAAGTCAAATGATACGTACCGAGACGAGGTGCATATCGGAATAATGGCTGTAAAACATGTCAATTGTTTCATTCTACTGTGTACGCTACTTTTTATGTCGACACTAAATACTCGCGGTTTGCCTTTAGATATTTACCCAATTATTTTCCCCAAGAGTGTTATAAACTTCGTGTAAAACTGAATGACTTGAAGTCATATGTAAGTATTGAAAGAGGTGCAATGAACACACGGAACACTACGATGAAGACTTCCCATTTACGACAGTGTAAAATTTTTATGGACACAAATACAGTATTTTTTCAAAAAAACATTTGAAAAGTTATTGTTCTTCATATTGTGGAAACACTACATACTTTATAAGAAAAAAAAAACATTTTTTTCAGGCACTTACATAATTTAAGACAAATACCCTCAAAAATATATATATTTTTTTTTTCAACATTCACGTGCAATCGGTAATTATTAATGGTTTTAATATAGAATACATTGTCAATTTCAGGTGTCTTAAGTTTTCTTCAAAAACGAAAAAAAAGGGCGTAAAATGAAAATATGTATCTTTGTGACAGAGACATTTGAATCCAAGATATTTAAAATAAATTCTTTCACTTTCTGTGCGTCTTCACATATGTACAGATATTATAATTTTTTTTAGGTTTTTTTTTTCAACTTGACAGTTGGTAATAGTCAAACGCTGTTGTTATGTCACACCTCTTAAATCTGTCTAGAGTATATTATATATATATGCCAAATATGTCCCATAGTTTGCGTAGTATGCCTTATAACATCATTGTTGTAAATTAAGTGCATTAATAGCTACCATAATCTCGGACATTTTAAATAATGTTTTTGATCAAGACTGAACAATTCTAAAATAACATCTCAAGTCAAACAATATTGTAAAAATAAATACGATGAATTGAAATTAAACAAATACTAAAATGCAAAGTGATCTAATAAAATCATCCATTTGAGACTTCATTATTTTTTTTATTTTAAATCAAATTATCTGACAACAGTTCGATTGATGTTAAACGTTAACAAGGTAGGTTATGCATTAAATGCTCAGGTTATTCAATTACAAAAGTATCAGTGTGCATCATAACTGTACACTCTCTTTTTCTTTTAAACTAAGCCAATAAATCGATAATTAGGTCTTGGAACATTCCGAGATCAAATATGACGTCATCAGCTTTGATTATTGAACAAATTGGTATTTAATCGAGAGATTGTTAGTGTATCAATGTTTCATGAAAGTTTAAACAAATTTCTATGCCGTATACATTACACAGTGTGATTAGTATATCGTCTTTGATTGTGACAATATGCTATATATTAAAAAGATCATATCTATCGCCTTTCAATAGCATAACATTAGCTTCTCATGAATACAAGCTGTATTTGTTTATTAATTCACACTCTGTGTATGTCGTGACCTGTCATATAATAAAGAAAGCAGGTATACAGTAACTAGTGTATAATTACGCATTTATATCCATGGTAATGCACAAGCACCATCCTCCTATTTCACAAAATCGATAGGCGTCAATTTTGACTGATTCCTGTTCATAGTTCATTAAAACACAAATCCTTTTTGTCCGTGATACAGCAAACATCCTACATGATAGATCATCGGGGATTGATTTTAGAAATTGCACGTACATTGGCTTATTGTCGACTTTGTTCACGAGGGACGGTCGATTTTCTCGCCAGTTATACCAGTGTTCTGAGTTCGTACGTGATTGTGCATGCTAAGATCTGTATATGTGACTTGACGTATATTGATGTTGTATTTTCCCATCGGGCTATATCAATGTGATGGCTATATGGCATAATATTAAACATGTTCAAATAAATTCACGTTAAGCCCCCCTCCCTTTCCACACACATACACACACACATACATACACGACTTTGTATAATATGCTAATTAAATATGCTATCCATACTCTAATTAATTAATTAATTTATTTGCACGTTGAAGAGGTGTATATAGTGAATGATTTCGATGACGTCCCACATACAAAGAACGAAGATATCGTCGAACAGATATAACAGCGAGTGTACATGATGAAATGGACAGTATATTATAACAAAGGAAGTACGTATCATCCAGGAACGTGGCGTGGCATACCAATCGTTGTTTTCCTACTGTTAACAAACACGATGCTGACGCCCACTTCCATGGAAAGTCATTTATATTATTCATTGATTTGGCGGATCTAAACATGCAGTCTCAAAAACACATATATACGCCTTCTATATTATTATATCCTTCTCATGAACTTGTTAGTTGAGACATGTTCAAATTTAACGAATTCCCCAGGGTAACGGATGTACATATATGCTCTACATATAGCGCGTATTTACATCCACTTGAGGAAGCAATAAAACCAATGCCGTCGCTGTGTCTGTTTGACTAACAGCCTGTCATCTTAAAAAATAAGTATACAGTTTATTTCCAAATTTATAACTTCACGTGGGCAATTAACGAATGCACCATAGCTATTTGAATTTAATCTTTGAATGAAACGGTCGTTTCAAAACGCTTAATTTATGGATTGCGGGGTGGTTACATAAATAATGTTATCAGTTATACTGCCTCGGTACTAAAGATACGACAAAAACAGAATACGGTTCGTAGACTATTCGTTATTGCGACTGATGATGTCATATCAAATCACTGTAACGTGATCAATCGAAGGGAATCGCAGATTCTTGTTTTGCAACATTGATTTAGTCCCTCAAGACTCGGTCCACTGGAGACTGCGTTCGTAAACTCGTTTCGAATCACGCGACTAAATGCGTGTGTACATTTCCTTGGGGGTTCTACAATGTTATATAGTAAACGACTGCATATTGAATTAAAATAATTTGTTTCGATAACATCGATTAATGGATGATTGACTGATAATGAACTTGCAAGGCCGTGAACCGCGGCCCTTAGTGAGGTAGACGTCGCTGATAACGAATACACAAACCAATATACGTTGCGATTGAGCTTTCCTGATACGAGATATGCGTATTATATGGTGGTACAAAATGTGTCTGTGTCCTGGAACAGAATATTTTGGCACTTCAGTGCTATTTGATATTTATGTCCAAGTAGGTTATCGATTCTTCCATTTTGAATTCGTCCTCGTCATATTATTATCACACTTAAAACAGCTATCCGAATATCTACTTATCACTCCAAGAATTTGTGTCAAATAAAATCTAACGTTTCTAATAATTAAAACAAATCTGTCCCAGCGCTATATATTTTTTATATGCACTAGGTAGAAAGATGTAATAGTGACGTATGGATTTCCGGAGATTGGAACATTGAAACATCAGTCAATACAAGGCAATAAAGATTAAATACAATACAAGCAGTGTAATCAATATTGATTATAGCCAGAAACGAGTTCTGGGTAATTCATTACCATTAACGTATAATAAGTATTTTTCAAAAGATTTTTATTATAACACATGAAGCGCCGTTTTGAATGGTGTTACGAGTATGTATCTGCATTTATCGTTAGATTAATGCATGCGCGAGCTTGTGTTCCATCATAAGGTAATACGTAAGGTACCTTTAATCGCCAAAAAAATAATCCCGGAAGGTTTAGCACGTAGCACCTATGCGAAACCGACAAATATCTAAATCAGAAGCAATTATTCATGGATCCAGCAATGGGAACATTGATCCACACCCGCGAAGACAGGAAAACTGTAAGATTTCATGCCTCCGTAATTTAAGTACGAGAAGGCTAACTACTGATTGTTAAGCTCAAGTGAATATCAACACGTACCTGCCAACCTGCTGCGCTGAAAGCAAGCACAGCAGCTGCTCCGCCCAGTGAATCAAGTCAAAACCCGCGTAACTCGTCTGAAATCACGCTGCCAACGTTTCACAATATGCGTTACCTGACCAAGCGCCGAGACAACTATAAGCTCATCTAAACTGTATTGACGGAAAGATATGAATTCGCAGATCGTCTGATTGATTCCCATATTATGAGGCAGTTGCCATGGCCACCGCCTTGGATAAAGCTGATTGGCGGAGATAATGCGTTCTACCTTATTGCAGCCACCCGTTGTCCCTTTCTTCGAGTAACCATGGAAACCGGTCAAATGTTCCGCCCTTTATAAAAAAAAAAGAACAGGCGATTATGTTACGGCGTGAAACAAAATGTATAGTCAGTCTCTACATTACCTAGTTACGATTCCAATCTACTGCGCCTGCGTTGTTTGTATTTCGAATTTCAATGCGCCGTACTTATATAAGAATGTCCAAGTGTCAATTACATATTAAAACAGAAACATGATAGTATATTTATTGAAAATAACTACTGAGTATCACATCTGCGTTAAAAACAGCGTTTCTGAAAATATTGTAATGAACGCAACATACACCCTTAATAGACTTCTAGCGTGATTACTTGATCGCAGTGCTTACACATGAAAAAAAGTGTGGCACCTTGCTAAAATTGATCATATTAATGATGATATACAAATTATGTTTTTGTTTTTCCTCAATTCTTTCAATTTTACCTGAATAGTGATCATGAAAGGTGTTGCTCAAATCCTGCTCGATATTTATGAATTTTGTAAATGGTGCATTGTGCTGATTGTTGAAAATTGTTTTTTTCGCATTTCTATAATAATACCATGCGATATGTGTTTTTTAAAACAGCTGCCTGACTTTTCTAACGGTCGAACCGGTGAGACGCAGGTGGCTCCAAGCAATGTAATGAAAGCTGAAATTCGGAATTTGATAAGTGCAATCGTGATTCATTCATTTGAATAATTCCGCAATGGAAACCGTCGTTTCGCAAAGTGCAAACAAGCCAAACACTTAGGCCAGGTGTTGTCACAGTATGTCTAGTGTCGCCACGAAGACAATAAGCTAGAAATGTTTAACCGATGAAAGCATCTCCCCTTTCATCGAGTCCTAACCTACAAGGAAATCAACAACACCGAATATTGTTCTAGCAAATCAATTTATGCAATGTATGCAATTCAAATACGTTCTAAACTCTTCAGATATTACAGTCATTCATTGAATTCATGGTATCTAATTTTGTTCTGGAGAACAAACAGTCGTTATTGTCTCTGAAATTAATGTTTCTGGATTGAATCTACCTTTCTCAGAACTCATCTGGATCCCGACATCTGTACTGATAATAACGAACTGCTATTTTAAATAATTCTTCATAAAACAAGAACATAAACAAAATGCCCATTTTATTCTGAGAGTTACACGCGACGACTGCGTAATGAATCCATGTCAACGAGTTACAGTGTTTTCGACGGAACGTTCGATTTATTAAAATATATGCAAATTAGTCAAAACCAAATAAATTCATGGAAATTCAATACATTACATTACATGAATCTGTTCTACGTGTTGTTTATTTAAGGAACTAACACCAGATGTGTTGGTTTTTAATGTGATATTGAATGTTTATTAGAAACGTCATGTTTACATTAATTTTTCCAATTCATCAGTGTTCGTCATCGTCAGCTGCCCTCTAACTTATGAAGGTCAGCTACGACGTTCCTTTAGCAGCTTCCCAGCCACGTTGTAACCAGCCATTGTTTTGATGTTGTCTACCCATTTGATTGGCTCCTAAATACCAGGACTAGTATATTTTGACGATATGATTTTCCGTACACTGCGAGATCTCGCGTATCTATGTGTGACGTATATAACTGGCCACACCACATGTACAACCCATTGTTCTTGTATTCGCTCCACGATGCAGGAAGATATTTGCCATTTTCCGTTCACATAAATTCCTTCAAATGTAACTAGTCTAGACAGTGTCAAGTCCAATTTTAAAAACGACTATACAAAAAAGGAATTAATTAAAAGAAAAAATCTTATTCAATTAAAATGAATTTATATATAATTTAATATAATTTAATATAATTTAATTCAATTTATTGTACATTTTTTAATGGCAGTGTTTAGACAGTTGAGGTTATGTGTAATTGGCTGTGGCAGTCAAGGTAAGATTGAATGTTGAAGTATCTTGTCTGAAATTGGGTTGAACGAGGTATTCGGATTGCGTTATTCTCAACTGTAAGCCCGCAGACTTCAGGATGCCTGATCACATTATCATCATGCCGGACCGAGTCCTTAAAAGAATCAGATTAGCTACGTAACGATTTCATAAACAAATGTGCACGTTTAATGTATTTGTTTGTGACGGAGACATACCTTCACATCACTGTCCGCCGATCAGAGGACAATAGTCACAAGAGTAAAGAGTATTACTAGTGTTTTTTTTATATATATATATATATATATATATATAAACAAAACGTTCTTTATTTGTATGCCATGCACCAGCAGATCATACTGTTTTGTATAAAACATAATAATAAAATATCATCAATACCTGCAATTCGATCGATCGATCTCAAGTCACGTACTCCCATGTAATCGCATGATATTATTGTTGAGTGTATACGTTATTTGCTATATGTGTTTGCTATATGCTGGTTCTGTATCTGCATCTGCACAGCTACATTATCAACCTCACTGTGAGTGACATAGACACTATTTGGGACAATTTCTCGATGTGGTGTATCTACTCCATAACACGAAACATTATTCCAACCCTGTAGCGAAATTGGTAAAGCGACTCAATTAAGAAATACTTTTCACATTGACTCGTTAGCGTTTACAGCTGTGCTCAACATGCACAGTCAAAATAAACAAAGTGATGAGGGGGGTAGACGCGTTAAATAATTGAGTTAAGTGGTATAAATCTTAATTTATTAATATAGCAATTCACATGTACGATACCGCAGGCTTAAGAAGTGCTAATTTTACCAAAGGCTAATATTTTTGGCATTTGTTTTTGCGTGTAATATATTTCATTCAGAGCGTTGCAGTATCCTGTTGCGACCAGGAACAGGAGAGGCATCACGATCTGAATGGCAACAATTCGAATTTCCGTATAGAGGGCGTTTAATAATATGTGACATTCCCATGCACATGTAGTATGATGAGTAAGAACAAGATTTGTTGGTGTGCTCAACAAAAAGCAAAAAACAAATTTGCAAGCAAAGTGTGAATGTAGCTCGTGTCGCGTTGATGATAATTACTAGTTTAGTAAGGGCTGTCAGAATAACGCGGGTCACAACATCGAAACAATTGTTTCGGCTCTTCAGTATTTGAATGTCACGAAAATGAAAATCACATGATGTCAAAGGGATGAATTTTTTTTATAGAGGCACCCAACTAGAGCGACTCTACCATCACAATTGGATGCGTCGAGGAGGTTAACAAAAAACGAATATTTACATATCGACCAAATTTAACAGTTGCTTAAAAGCCTAATACACATTAAGCTAGTAAATGCAAAACAAATAATAAAACTGGATGTTATTCTCATAGTCCAGGGTCACGATAAAGTACCAATTACGACCGTTATCCAAGTATATGACACCAAATTGCATTTGAGTGACCTGCGTACAGTGCAATGTACGCCGAAATTTACAAGAGAACGGATCAGTAGAAATGTACATGCGCAGTTCTGGTGACAGTGTTGTTGGAAGCATTAGTCAAATGTAACCACACATTCCTAAAATCTATATATATATTAAAGAAATTGACAGCTATTCCTCGGAAATCCGATGTAACAGGCTAGGTAAAAAGTAGTTAGTATATGTTACTTATACATAACAGAACAACAAACATTTTTGAAAAATGTTGAGCTTCACATCTCAACAATGTATATGCAAATTAGGTAAATTAAACAGTACGTGTTGTTATCCTTAATACATTAATCAAGTTCAACTCAATTTATGATAAATTCGTGTTGAATTTCAGTCTGATAAATCCAATTATATAGGCAATTTAATTGAAGTTAATCGAGTTGGAATAAACTAAATTATTCTGTAGCCATGTGTACACGTTTTAACCAATTCAAAATTAATTACTTGTCAAAACTAATAAATAAATGAACGTGAACACGCGATTAAAAGTGCAAAGTAGTAATTTTGCTAAAAGAATCAAGTTCTAATTTTGAGGATATGTTTTCCGTTCACTGCGACATATCGCGTAATACGCAAAAATCGAATGATGATTTTGAAATTGAATCTCTTATTCTATATTTTATTGTCGAAATTCTTAACTTTCAGAAGAGGAAATAGCGTTGATATTCCGTTACGTCATAATTATTGACTATCATCAAATGTTTACAGCACATAATCAAGCGTGTAAATACCGAAAAAAATATTTCACGTTTGTCAAATCCCATGCGATGTTTGGTTTTCCTGTTTTAAGTTCGATTTCACGCTTAACGCGGGATCTCACAACGGAAAATGGTTTATTCCCATGGGCGGCAGCACTGACATTAGTCTGATATCACTGTTAAAACACTTTTTTCCTACCTAGTAATCCGTAAAATTCTCACGAGGTCATTTGCACCTCAAAAGTACTTTTTCGGGGTGAGAACAAACTATGCCGCTTAGCATTGTTTTTATTACGGATAACATATATCATCTCACAGATACCAGCGACTTTCAGAACGTTTGACATTCTATTTGATCTCGGCACATTCAAATAATTTAATCAGGCAAAAAATACGAAATTAAAAATGGAACTTTTTTTTAATTTACTGCAATATTTTTTCTAGTTCGAAACTGGATGAAAATTAATCACCACTTGTGACGGTATGTACGTATACGTACAATAGCAAGAATACGCGGTACATTATACTGATTAAGTGATAAATAATGTATGGATGTAGAAAGGTTTCCATCTGAGATATGTTGTAAGTGAAACCCGTAATATTTTATTGACGCATTTTAAAGTCTGGTTAAGGTGCGATGACATATGACCCTTTCTTTTTAATTAAAAAAAATATTGAATAATAATAAAAAAAAGGCACAGAGATCGTAATGTGTAATGTAACAAGGACTGTTGTTTGAACCACTTAGCCTGATTGCATAGTTAGTCAATTGAGCATAAATCAAAGCAGGATTTAATTATGCCACCACACTGCGCCACCCCCACCCCCACCCCATGTAGAAAATGCTATAGATGCGAATCATTTCATTGTGTTACAGTTTCCAAATATATTTTCAATACAAAGGGATTATATACTTGATATACACAGGGATGGAGGTATCACATAATTGACCCCCACGATATACAAATTATTAAACGAGTGAATTTAAAAAAATATTATATGTGTTTAATCAATTTCATATTATATGGTCACCAATGTTTTTTTCATATTCGTTTCGCGGCTTTTAAAATGCAAACACTAACTCGGGGATGCAATTTGTGTCTCCGTGGGGCGTCTTCCTCGTGCGTATGTACGATCGCTGTTGATAAACACATATTTGCGATATGATTATTTGTGGAGCCGCCGGTATATGTACGATTTTCAAGAATTAACAACACGCATTGTAAATTGAATCTATTACCTTTAAATGACACATATCGAATGGAATGCGGTGTACTTCACGGCCTCGTGGAATGTGCATGCATGGAGCGGATCTAGGCGAACGCCGAAGTATGTGGTAGTAAGGTCTGACAAAAAATGTCAAAAAACGTAATGATACTGCCTTATTTTGAAAACATGAAAATACATATCCCGTGCAACAAATAATAGTCCACATTGAGGGGATATAATAATGATTGTACACGTGGGCGATCTTGACAGTTTCATTCTCTAGTTTTATGATGACTGAAGCGAGTGTTTGCTATAATCATTTGTCTTGTTCCAGCCATCATTTTGTTTGTGTGACGCCATCATCAAATTGTGTTGTTTTGCCATGCTAATAGTAATTCTGTATGACTGATTTACCAAACAGACTACCCCAAACCGCTGGAGCAAGCTAGCGATGAGAACTTCCGAATCCTGTTATGTTTGTATGTTTTTTATAGACGTAATTGTGGAAAATAAAATTTTCGCACCGGGTTTTGGTTCACTGTGTTAAATGTAGTCTAGATGTTTGACAATAAACAGACGTATACGCAGATACTTGCCGAGATTTCGCTGAAAGCGAGAGAATTACAAAAACGTGTCTTCGCCCCTCAAATAGTGCTCCACTTTACCCCTTCATCCGTTTACTGTTTAAATTACCATGCTTAGTTAAGGAAATCGGGGTAACAGTGAAAGAGATTGATTTAAGAAAATAGAGCAAGGGGTTAAAACAAGTAACGTGCTTTTCGAGCTTTCAGAGAGATCTCAGCGATTATTTGCTTTTATGGTGAATTTACCTATATCATAAGTTTAATTTGTGCAACTTCTAAAAACAATCTACACATTTTTATTAAATATATGTCCAAATACTTGTAAAAAACGACTATTATAATACATGTGATCATTGTACGTTCATACCATGCAATTATCGAGTCAGTCATGACAAGTGCCTCAATTTCAAACATTATGCTAATGTGGTAATCGATTAAGAGTAATCACGTGTTATTCACGTAGTACACATGCCACAGCTTTAAATTAATATCCTTCACCGTAATACCCCCTGAAGAATGAATTGACGTCATTCATTGCCATGGCATCTCGCTACAAATAAGCTTCAGCACTTGCTGAATCAACAACAACTTATCAAATCAGTCAATACTGTTTTATACATGCAGTACGTTTAAATGTCAACAACAATTCATAATATAGTGTTAACATGCAATATAATGCAGAGAATCATAGGTATTTCCAAGATTTATGCTTGTAAACTAAAAACTTGATGAGAACTTCTTCCGTGACTTTTTTTCTCTTCAAATTTTCGTTTCTTACATGCACCCAATAAGACATTTATTATCCCTTGTTTCGCGAACCCGCCGAATGAACAGGAGCCAAAAATGAAATAAAAATAACATTTTATTTCAGCGTGATTTCTCGCGCCCGCCGACTTGTAAGCGCAAAAAAATGATAAAAAAATATTATTTTTATCTTCATTTTTTACCGTCCTCCGCATAACAAATCCAAGTTGCATTTTCGTTTGAGTATTATCAGGGGGGGATTCTTCTCTCTGGGGTCCTCCACACGTGTCAGGGGGAAATCTCGTCTCGTCACTCTATCGCGTGCCCTTGAGGTACGGGATCGGAACAGTCACTTAAGCTCTACAGTCAAATAGACGCACACAACAAAATACGTTTCAGCTCTCGTCTTAGTCGGTCAATCGAGCACTCTATAAGACACAGCGCCCTGGGGAAAAGTCCCCAAGACTATCGCAAGGCTAAGCACGAGTAGCCCAAGACTGCGTCAAGACTCGCCCCAAAACTCTCCAGGACTGGACTAGACTTCGTCTATCGTGATGTACTCGCCAAGACCAACTAAAACTCTCTTTATTCATTTTCAAAACTCTAACCAATTACAAAGCAGTATAAAGACTCTAAGGCGTAACCTTCAATCATACAGCCAATCACACTAAGTACGTCATATCTTTTGATTAATCTTTCACTACATTAATAACTACGAATACCAACTGTCAGAAATAGTAGTCCGAATAGCGACGGTTATCTGGTAATTAGTTCCAAATCACTGAGCCAAGTTCCGTCCAGGACCTCGCCTGCCTAAACGATGACAGACATAACACAGCCATTCGCTAATAATCAACTAAATAAGTCGGTCAACAGATACGCGAAAACAAATTCATCATACATTCCTTCACTCAAACTGAGCGATGCCTCCCGGCATAACACGTTCATAAATCAAAGATACCGTCCTCTACTCATCGTCATACGGGTTAAATACAATACTAAGAAAAAGGTATAAATCAAAAGAGTAAAACACACTAATTAAGTACAATGATTATAAAGTCTAAATACAATGATTATAAAGTCACAAATATCAACGGTTATAAATCGAAAAACAAGGGAAAGGCTACCAATCGACTCGCTTTTCTCAAACAGTCCGCCGAGGATAACCCTTCGCTGCACTGACTGTCGTTACTAAGGTTACAAACTTTATATCAAAAGGTCAAAAAAACTAAGGCGTGGCAGTGTAACCAAGCGATCAGCCAATTGCTGCAGTCAACAGCATGATCACGTGATTACCAGGGATGCATCTCTCGGTTAAAGCATTGCAAAGCGGTAACTAATAAACTTGAATAAAAAAGCTATTAATCAAACTCCTGTCATATACGCTTATAAACTTCAACTGAACTCACAAGTCGTTAATCTAAACAAAAGTCATACGACGTGGAAACGGAATGCAAAGACAATGTCGCTTTCATAACACATTACTCCTCTGGCAAAAAAGACGGGAAAGTAAAACGATAAACACTACTAAGTTACATATAATCCTGTCAATCATGAACAAAAGCTTGCGTTATCAAACAATACGTATATAAGCGCACCACCTCTCATTCCAAAACGACATCAAAAAAACGTTACAAAGGTGCTATCAACTCAAAAAGCGTCAGAAGTATTCCGGAAACAACACGTAAACAAAACAAAAACAACTCTTAAAACGTCGATATCTCTGTACATCGACAAATCTCAAAACTCTGAAAAACTCTTTGGGGCATTACTTTCCCCATCATATTCCGTAATCATAAACTCATTAAAACACCATAAAACTTCACAAAACTCAAAACACTGTGTTGCAAATACTTGTTCACTGAGGCGCGCTTAAATCGTTATAAAGGACCTCACACGTCACTAAATATCATTTCAAAACAAGAATCTGGGCGCTTACACAACATACAATATCATTATCACAAAAAAAACAGTAAAAACGATAGGAAAAGCAAGCAATACTTTACATACTGAACAATGGTGTCGGGATTCTGAAAAAAAAGAAGAGTTCAACGTCTTGAGTTACAGTGTCCTTTACAGTGTCTAATGAGCGGTTCTCTAAGCAATACATAGATAGCAAAAGTTCTAATCAAAGTCTATGAAGCGTTTCTTCTCCTTTCGTCGCGTTAGTCCGGGGTCGTTCTCTTTATCATCTTCTTGTCTTTAATGTCGCTCAATTCTTAATTATTCAGTCCTATTCGATACTCGTCCTTCCGAAGGGGCTCTGAAGTCTTCATCTCTTTAGCGTAGTTCATCGGTGCCATACAGGTAAAGCCGTTAGTCGTCAAGCGCGGTTTTGTCTCTACCATCGAGCCAGTTAGTTCGGTTCACAAGAAAGACACCTCTTCGCCATTTCACTTTTCTTTACAGGATCTCAATGTGTGTTAAACACCTGCCCGGGATCTCCACTCACGTATCAGGGGGGAGATTCTTCTCTCTGGGGTCCTCCACACGTGTCAGGGGGAAATCTCGTCTCGTCTCTCTATCGCGTCCCCTTGAGGTACGGGATCGGGACAGTCACTTAAGCTCTACAGTCAAATAGACGCACACAACAAAATACGTTTCAGCTCTCGTCTTAGTCGGTCAATCGAGCACTCTATAAGACACAGCGCCCTGGGGAAAAGTCCCCAAGACTATCGCAAGGCTGAGCGAGACTAGCCCAAGACTGCGTCAAGACTCGCCCCAAGACTTTCCAGGACTGGACTAGACTGCGTCTATCGTGCTGTTCTCGCCAAGACCAACTAAAACTCTCTTTATTCATTTTCAAAACTCTAACCAATTACAAAGCAGTATAAAGACTCTAAGGCGTAACCTTCAATCATAAAGCCAATCACACTAAGTACTGGATACGTCATATCTTTTGATTAATCGTTCACTACATTAATAACTACGAATACCAACTGTCAGAAATAGTAGTCCGAATAGCGACGGTTATCTCGTAATTAGTTCCAAATCACTGAGCCAAGTTCCGTCCAGGATCTCGCCTGCCTAAACGATGACAGATATAACACAGCCATTCGCTAATAATCAACTAAATAAGTCGGTCAACAGATACGCGAAAACAAATTCATCATAGTATTGTGATCAAAGTACCGAAGTCTCACACTGACGAGAAACAAGGTTATACATGGAATAACATTTTATTTCATTTCTTCTCTCCGATCAATGATCTCACTTACAATTCTTTGAGAATCATACAAATCTAATGGAAAAAAAAGAATTAATTTTATTTTTTTCCGCCCTCCTCAAAAAAGTTGCCTTATAAAAACTCGAGAAACAAGGAATAAAAAAAGTCTGGCCTAAATGAAAATAATTTATTATGTTGAATGTGAAGTATAAAACGATTTTTAATACATGAAAACACACATGATATGTGCTAATAATGACTAATAATGAACACGTCCACTAAAGATCAACTTGGCTGTCACTCTGGATTAAACAAATTCTAGTGCTGTTTCCCTAACGTAAATGTAATTTATGTGACTTATCAATAATTTGATAATAATTGGACAATGGGTCCAAACAGTTGTTAATATATTGTACAAAATAGTTATTACTGACAAATAAACAGGTTTGTGACTTTCAGACTGAAAAATTGTCCAGTGTTCTAGTGTTGTTTTTAGAACAGAGGGGCAGCATGGGATGTATTACCCCAGATTTCTAGGCATTAAGTAATATATTAGGGAGTTGTATAAGAGGATAAAAATATGTTTACGTAGTTGTGAAATATATCCAAGTTTGGTTCATTAGCAAATATCGGTGACCCGTTAATATCCAGGTTGCCCTCAATAGTGATCGATCATTAAGGTGTTTTATTTATCATGTAAAAGTAAGTTTGTTAACACCGCATCATTTACGAACTCTTTGAACGTCATTATCAATTTCTTAGACATTAACTTCCATTACCATTAATTAACAACTTCATAATTCATGATGTTCGTAGTAGTCGTTGATTGCCTTACACAATCAATCAGCAGTATAGACGCTGTCGATTGAATCTAAACAACAGAACTGGCATGCGTCTAAAATCTACTATGCACAGAACAATTTCCCCTTTAATTTAGTGCTAATGCAGCTTTAGTTGTGTTCTTGCTGTGCCTGTAGTGTCTTGCTAATTCTGTCTGTCTTTCTCACTGTCAGTTGATGGCTTCTGAAAGGAATTCATTAGTCTCATTTAATGACCTGTAGTCAAACCATCAACGTATGTTACATCGCTGTAATCATGACATTCTAATCCAAACAGATGATCAACTGGCAGTCTTGTTTCATTGGCATTAAACCTGTGTACCAGTTCAAGGTTGATGTGATGGTCATCTGTTTTTCTTCTATGTAACTAATGTGAATAACTGGTAATACACAGTGCAGTTAACACGTATGTGCTATGCATGCCATCTGAAATTTGGTTCAATAGTAAGGGAAAGTCCATCACTAAATGACCATTAATGGCTTTAACTTTGGTCCTACATAATTGTCTATCATAAAACTCTCAAGTATTTGTTTATGATTGGCTAGTAATTATTATGTAGCCTTGTAAGAATATACATTTGCGTTGTAGCTAGATGGCTAGCCTGGTCTTACAGACGCTACAATAGCTACACTTCATTATCCTGGACCACTCTTTGAAGTTGGTTCCAGTTTAGCTTCTTTGATTCTTGCATGAACCTCCCATGTTCTTGGCTTATGGAGTTTACTCCAATTCTGTAGAAATTCCGGATCCTCTGTCTGGAGTTCAGTGGTTGGTGACTTGTCGTCATTCGTTTTGTGGTTAATAGTTCTGGTAAACGTATGTTTACCTGGTTGAATCTAGCAATTTCACCTTTCTTATGCATCTCTGAATTCGGTTTTAAGGGTAACTTTGTTCTACCTGCTTACATTCACACTGTTTCACGCACCAAGATTATGCTGTTTCCTGACCTTTTCCACCCAGGCCATCACATTATGATTGTGTCATCCTGGTAAATACTAAAATTGAGATGTGAGACATAAGAAGCTCGTTAAAACTCTGTGGTAACTTAACTTCTTGTTTAAATATACGACAAGGGCTTTTCATTTCTGTCATTTCCCAATCAAAACACTGTTCATTTGGAAGCTAATAATCCATGCCTTAGCTATTGGATAGTTTGTCATGTTATGTTTTGCTGTGTTGGCTTCTGCTAGTTATAACTACATCATCTTCATGGTCTTGCAGCTGTTAAATTTGACATCTGTCACAAATATAAAGGTTGCCTGAAGTCTGTGAAGCAAATGAGCAGATAATAATGTTTTTTCAGATTCACTAGTTTGCAAGAACTATTTTTGTTTTCATCTATGTGGACAAAAGTCAAAATGTCATCAATATACAACAAAGACACATTAACTGGGCACATTCAAATAAATCACCACTGCCAACACAAAATGATATCTTTGTAATGCCATTCTGCATTCGTTGCACACCGCATATACATTATGTACATATTCAAGCATTCTAAATCACTTTGCTCTGTTTTGTCTTCTTCTGCTGTATAACTACTTCTGAACCATTAGGTCTGGTACTGAGTTAAATGATACAATGCATAGACAAATCATATTTTTTCTGAATACCAGATTTAAATTGTCCTGATTTAAATCATCGACTGTCTCTTAGTACACATCCGGGTACCAAATCTTCATTGCTCAGATTTGCAACACACTGAAACATGATAATATTAAACTGTAGATTATGTTCAAACCAGCAGAAGAGTCCTGGATAGGAAACAATCCCGGAAGTCTATGTGTTAAAGCGGGGGAGTCGTCACCTGCGCATGCGTCAGATGGCCATAGCGTGTCATTGTTTACAAACAAGCGTCTACCCATGAGCCTTTGCGTTTCTAGCGTGTGTTGTTATCGTCGCTTGGGACTCAATTTCCGCGCGTGCGCAGGTGACGACTTTAAATCTTTGTGACATACCTACTGTCACGTACACTTGCTGTTCAACAATCGTATCCACTGTTCTAGCTGGTACTAGTAACAACGCTTTTCCAATATTTGATAGCAGAAATTCCACTGGTCACCAAAGGCTGAGGCATGACTTCATTCAAAACGTTTCACAAATAAAACCAAAGCAAGTGTGTTATTTATATGGTTATCTTCTAACCAACATTGCACTATTAACTAGATCAATAACAACCAACCAGCGTTTGCCCTTCAACATACTAAAACATTAATGGTTCATTTGTATAATCACAGATTCTGTGCTCCAGCAATGGGACATTATTTTCTGGTAAATGTGATTGTCCTACTGGAGTTTTCCCATTATGTACATTCAGCCAACCGTATTAAGATCGTAACATGTAATTCCTGTTTTAAAAAAATACTGTAGTTGGGCGTTTTCAAAGTGACTTATTCCTACACTCTGACACTGAAATCCGTGACAACCAGTAACCGCTGTGATTCAACAAAGAAATGAACAAATAAAAAACCTAGAAACTTATTTCAATCATATAGAAAACCTATTTAAATTTAAATATCAAAAACTACAATTTTATTTTAAACATATTTCAAACACGTTTCCCAACGTGGGAAATATCATCCATTCATCAACTGTTGAGATGAATGGATTATAAATATATTCCGAATACAGATTTAATCTATTTACACTTGATTTTGACATAATTCTGGAAAAGTTGTATTTATGAACCCATTTGAAAAAAAAAATTGTAAAATCTCATTACTAAGTTTCAATTAGATATACTACAAATATATTTAAATACATAAATTTACATAAATTTGTAATCTGCCACAGTTTTTGGAATATACAGAGTAGTAATCACCATAGTTGTTTATTTATCGTTACAGTTTTTATGTAAGCGTATTAGTAACTACTAATTACTTGGCACCAACTTCGAACACTGTCTGACTAGAACACTTCTAATCTGCCGGGTTGCTGTTTTCATCAGATCACGCGCATTTTCTTAAGATTTGTGTAAATGTTTGAAGAAAATGAGATTTTTCGGCTTCGTGTTTACAGATTTATAAATATAGTTCCTTTTACTTAAAAAATTCTGTTCAAATTGGGAAAAAGGAACAAGTTTTAGGTTGATAGTTATAAAATTGCTGACATGTATGAGATACATTATTCAATATATGTTCTGGTTTGCGCTTTGATTCAAAATGACCGAATAACGGCCATTTTGTTTTGTCACAAGTGTTTATACGTTTCGAGGCACAAACGCTAAATATGATAGGGCTGAATGTTGTCTGGGGTTATTTTTGCATTTTATGATTTGTCGCATACGACTTATGTACCACTTCCGTGTCACTGAGAATGTTCTAGAACCGTACTGTGTCTGGGTGGAATATTCTAGATTTTGTTTAGAAACTGGTTGAATAGGTAATAGAACACTGTAGGAGGCAATAGAAGGTAATGGAACGTTCTAGAAATTGGTAGTAAGTTCCAGACTCATTATGTATGCTGATGTAATGGTCTATTTATAGACAGTGTGGGTATATATAGGGGAGTTGTTCAGTACTGAGTTCAGATCGGAGATCTCGTTGAATTGTATTGGAGTTTAAGTATCTAGTTATTGGAGTAGTGGAGTTTTACCGCGTTATTGTACTTGATGTTTGCAGAGTATAATAATACCAGTACCAGTTGAAACCTCATCTGTTGGCTCCGTGTTCGTATTTTATCATCCCCGCCAGGGAAGTCTTTCTGTTACTGTTGCCATTTTGGTATTTGAACCATCACACCTGTACTATACCAATTACGGTAATATTACGTTGCGTGTGACATGATTTTTGACCGATTAGTGGCCCATTTTGTCCCATGAACCCATTCAAGAATGCTTGGTCTGATATCATTAAAACTTGATATGATCACACATGAAATTTTGTTTTGATTTACGTTCGGAATATACAATTCTGTACGATATGAGAATTTTATTCATCAGTTGTCACCGTGACTGACAAAACCAGAATACGATAAAATATGTCATATTTTTTCATGCTAAATACTCCCGCATAAAATAATGATATTGTATCTGCGTATTCCAATAAAATTAAAAGACTAAACGAGGACTATGTCATTGACAATGCCTTGTTTTATTGAAATGTATGCGTTATAGTGCACG
Source organism: Saccoglossus kowalevskii (assembly GCF_978046115.1). NCBI lineage: Eukaryota > Metazoa > Hemichordata > Enteropneusta > Harrimaniidae > Saccoglossus > Saccoglossus kowalevskii. The sequence continues at coordinate 11,711,836 of NC_140657.1, forward strand.
TTATATGTGATATATCTTGACTAATATATATGTTTATGGTACGTTTTCCCTACTGCAATATGTTTTATTGTTCATGACTTATCATTTTATTGGTTTGATCTAGTATTGTTGATTGACCATTCATGTGAGAGAGCTCAGAATGTCTGTATTTGCAACTGACAAAAATTCAGCTATGTACCCAAAAGGAAGTAACACATTTTTGTTAAATATAAATACTTAATTTCGCTTTTACAACCTGAATACTGAAACATTTAGTATTAAATTACAACATGGGAGCATTTAGTTTGTCTGTTAAAAAAACGCAGTCTATATTGGGATAGTTCACCTATTTGTTTCCTATTATTTGAGGGTATTCTTGTGAATTTAGTTGTTAGCAATGCTTTTTTCTACAAGATAACGTCAGATTACATCACACGCATTGGCTATGTAAATACAGTGCAATGACTGTTTTTTTGTATTACTTTCAATTCTCGATTCTTTTCAGCATCATTAAACGTTGTTTTGATCTGGTGTCAAAAGGGAATAGTCACTACATTCACAAAATGTGTTTATGTTACACTTGCAACATAACAACTACGAGGACATATACTCACATGTTGTTTGGGGGTTGAAATAGAAAATTGAATTTACCAGTCTTTCAGAGTAGTTAGCTATGTCCAAATGAGGGGTTAATAAATGTGAACTGTCACAGTTTTTCCTCTTAGATGTAACAGGTTAAAAATGTTGTGTTGCTGGGTCAGCAACTATCAGAAACCCAGCGCCCTCTGAGTGTTTATTTGAAACAAAAGAAAGTCATTAAATGAGGAACCTTGTGATTATGCTTTTCCGATGATCATATATACATGACAGAGGAATCGATAATGTTAAAAGAAATCTTATTAGCAATTCTAGTAAATTATATGTTCATAAAGCGTTAAAAGGTGGTGGTTTGTGTTGATAAACATTAATTTTCCCATAATCCAATGCGTTCTTCTAATGGAAATCACTAGTAAGAGCTTTGCCATGGTCGCAACTTGCACTAATTACCGCCGGTGACTCCTTCGATACCCGCCAATCGCCTAAAAATACACCATTAAATCTTGGTAACTTTTGATCTGCGTAACAGTCAAAATCGCCATCTTTGTTTACATCACGGTTTATATGAGACACATATATCTCGCGCATGCGTGGCGCGACGACTACCGCCTTTTAAAGAAAGATTGAGCAAACCTGGTTTCTGTTGCATAAACTAAAATTAAAATAATTAATTTTTAAACGTGTTGCTAAGGGATTTAAAATATCAACAACATGGAGCTTTTAAATGTATCTTCATTTCGATTACAAATGTATTTGAAATGGTTTTTTTTGTAAAATTTAAAAACTTAAATAATGAGAAATTAATACTTCTAGTCAACGTGCAGTTCAGTAACTGTACTACGCTAATGCAGAAATGTTATTTTATGTTTGCTGAGAGCTCAATAGGTTGCCGGTAGTGTCCAGTCTAAATTGTTTTAAAACGGTAATATTTTAATTTGTATATATTTTGCATTGATGGGTGCAAGAAACGCGCAGCATGCATTAATTTGTAACGTTCAACTGGTAATAACTGAGTCATTTATGTTCAATGTAACACAGCGGGATTAAGTGTTGTTTGGCCTGTCACCGCACCAGACAGATTACCACTCTACATGATGCTAATATCTTAATTTAACTACCATTGACACTAGGTTAAAAGGTTGCCATTTATGTACAGACCGCTGATCGCAAGGCCATCATTCATTGGCAAGAATGCATCTTTAAATATATTGTGTGCATGGAAGGAATGTTTAATGTCTGGGGTAGTATATATATAAATATATACAAGAGAACTGGTGATGGTTGTAGAACCATAACTGCCTCAGCTCAAAGATTGTTATGTAATACAGTGGAATGTGAAGGGAAATGTATTGTAATGTTACCTCTGTGTAATTTACAATATAGCTGCATTAAGCTTCACTGTGAAGGACAATATGGAAGTTGACTTAAGGTAGAGATACAGTTTACTTGACAGGTATTTTAATTAGTTAATTAGGAAACCAAGATGACCTCCCTTGTCCACAAAACTAGATATTTTCGAAAAGCTTATGACTGATAGAAGCAAGGCTGGTAAAATTTTGCGAAACAGTAGTTTCCAGATACGCAATCGACACCTTGTAGGATATCAAAATATGGATGATAAACAGTGAGTGATATTTCCAGAGATGTATAATGTAGCTGGAATTGAAGTAAAGGAGTGACCTATTAATCCATGAAACATACTCACACATATCCGTACATATCAGCATGTCTTATTGTGTGTGGGCAAAGCTGTCATGCACACAATCGGAAAAATATGTTATTACTGTAAATAATTATGAACAATAAAAACTGAAATTTAGAAAAACTATGAACAATTAATAAGGAAAATATGTGATTTGCTGTACAGTTTCCAGAAAATTATTACAAGTTCAAGAAGTATATACCTTGGGAATGATACCAAGATTTAACAATTCCATGAGAATATCGGAACGTTTTTTTAACACATGAAACAACTGTGCATTGGTCGAAGTTTGTATAGTTTCAATAGGCATACAAGCAACTGTATATATTTTGACAATAAACCCCTCATTCACATTGTGCAAATACAAACAAGATATTAAACCTTCTTGATAGTAACAAGTAAGTGTTGTATAAAACCGAATGAAAAGTCTGGAGTCACGGCGAATACTTCTAGCGAGTCACCCCTCTAAAAACGTCATTACTGTGCTAGTGACATTGAACTTTGCTCTTCCATAAAGCAGCAGTTTCCATCTTCAAATAATCAAAATAATCTTGATACCCTGGCGAAGCATGTCCATTGTTTCACAACGACTGTTCCAAGGGATTTTCGTCTTCTCAATTTCTCAAGATAAACGTCCCATGGTTGTTTTGTTTACTAGAAGGACATGTCTTTTGGCAGCATTGCACAAAAAAGTAGCAAATACTGTTACTGAAGCACAGAATTTGCATGAATTTTTCTCCATGGCCATTCATGCAAACTGCAAACGAAGTCTTTTATCTCATCCATAGTTGTTGACACTTTGCAACCGCCTTGATGGATGTATTGTGACGTATTTTGACCCCGGATTCTGACCTTGCATTCTGGCTACATTTACTGCACTTTCACACCAGCTCAATTTCCTTTAATTATTACATCCAAATTTCATGATATTTAATATTTAAAACCAACCTTTATTTCACAGTCACTTTAGTTGTCACTTTTCTAAAATTATTTCACAGATCAAAAGAATTTTCACTCCCATCATGCAATCCCCCATAGTACTTCCGCAGACACAGTGGCGATCGCCAACATATCTACAAATAACCTCGCTCTCAGGAGCTGAGGAATAATATATATATATATATATATATATATATATATATATATATATATATATATATATATAGATCGTCTGCTGGCGTTGCCTCGCCCTTCCACTCCCCACCCGATCTCACTGTACAGGCAAGAGGTCTGCTGAATTTGAAAACGTAGGAATCCCACGCTTCTGCCATATGAAATTGTAGAGGTGTTCCCTGGCGCATTGAGCTGAATGGGCGGGAGGTCACCGGTCGTCACGGTTACGGTATTCTGTAACATCGACGATTTAGCATGTGCTGTCGATGTAAATGTACAGAAAATTACGAAACTGTTTACTGTACATAGTTACATACGTAATTAAATAAATAGCGATTATTTATCACCTTTATATTTCTGATATACTAGTATTGTGTTTTTTCAACTGTAATCCATTTTAATAAGCCTGGAGCCATAGACTTTACATGTAAATCGCGCCCTCTGGCGACAATAATCTAGATGACGGACGTATGTACATCCAAACACAGTTGTCGAGTTGTCTCGCCTATGACGTTTATATTGTCTAGTCCGGGTCATCCTGCTGTTTATGAACCTAGCTAATACATTCAATAAACTATTGTTTTTCTCAAGAAATGCAAGAAAGTCATTCTGGACTAGTTTAACACATGCATTCTGTCGCCCCTTCGTACTTTCAATCACGTATTTAATCGAAAATCATCCACTTTCGACATCATGAACACAAGCGCTTCCTCTTTGGTTGGGTTAAGAACACTACAGAATATTAATCCGGGGATTTGGTGCTGCGGCTGCAATTAATCATTTCATGCAAATTCATTATATTGACGTGGGCAGTCCGTGCGTGAGTCGTGTTGGAGTCTTTGCATGGTAATTATCATGACGTAGACAGTCCGTGTTTGAGTCGTGTTGTAGACATTGCATAGTAATTTTCATGACGTAAGCAGTTCGTGTGTGATTCGTGTTGTAATCATTGCATAGTAATTACCATGACGTAGACAGCCCGTGTTTGAGTCGTGTTGTAGCCATTGCACAGTAATTTTCATGACGTAGACAGTCCGTGCGTGAGTCGTGTTGTAGCTATTACACAGTATTTTTTATGACGTAGGCAGTCCGTGTGTGATTCGTGTTGTAGTCATTGCATAGTAATTACCATGACGTAGACAGTCCGTGTGTGATTAGTGTTGTAGCCATTGTATAGTAATTTTCATGACGTAGACAGTCCGTGTGTGATTAGTGTTGTAGCCTTTGCATAGTAATTACCATGACGTAGACAGTCCGTGTGTGATTAGTTTTGTAGCCATTGCATAGTAATTACCATGACGTAGACAGTTCGTGTGTGAATCGTGTTGTAGCCATTGTATAGTAATTTTCATGACGTAGACAGTCCGTGTGTGACTCGTGTTGTAGTCATTGCATAGTAATTACCATGACGTAGACAGTTCGTGTGTGAATCGTGTTGTAGACATTGTATAGTAATTTTCATGACGTAGACAGTCCGTGTGTGATTAGTGTTGTAGCCATTGCATAGTAATTACCAAGACGTAGACATTCCGTGTGTGATTAGTGTTGTAGCCATTGCATAGTAATTACCATGACGTAGACAGTTCGTGTGTGAATCGTGTTGTAGACATTATATAGTAATTTTCATGACGTAGACAGTCCGTGTGTGATTAGTGTTGTAGCCATTGCATAGTAATTACCATGACGTAGACAGTTCGTGTGTGATTAGTGTTGTAGCCATTGCATAGTAATTACCATGACGTAGACATTCCGTGTGTGATTAGTGTTGTAGACATTGTATAGTAATTTTCATGACGTAGACAGTCCGTGTGTGATTAGTGTTGTAGCCATTGCATAGTAATTACCATGACGTAGACAGTTCGTGTGTGAATCGTGTTGTAGCCATTGCATAGTAATTACCATGACGTAGACATTCCGTGTGTGATTAGTGTTGTAGCCATTGCATAGTAATTATCATGACGCAGATAGTCTGTGTGTGTTTCATTTTATCACAATAGTTCTGTAGTTTCTAATAATAATGTAATATAATAATTGTCATGCATGTTCTGAACATTAGCTTTTTGAGCACTAGCGTTCAACAAAATACCCTGAATGTAATTATATTATAAATAAAAATAAAGAACCAATTAATTTCTGTACAATAAGTGATATCAAACGCATGTATTTAAAAAACGTTGGAAATGGGTCCAATGCGAGGTATACAACGCGCGTAACGTTCGCTATTTACACACATAACACTCGAATGCGCGCTGTTTGACGAGTGTGGCGCTTTGAAATTGTGATAAAGGTACTGCTGAGTGTACTACTGTTTTACTCAATTTTCTGTCTGAGCTTACAATTTGAAATAATGCCTCGATTACAAACAAAAACAATACAGAACTAGATGTCATCAAACTTTACAAACATATGAACATGTTTTCCAGATATGTGCAACGGTGTTCGAATGGCGCTTAGCGAAAAATCTGGCGGAATAATAATAATAATAATAATAATAAACATAACGATTACAATAGGTTTCTTGAAAACCTAAAAAGAAGCGTAATCTATAAGTAGCTAATAAGGATATTACAGCCCAAAGCATTCGCCATAAATAGCCCAAAAGATACGTGAACTAAACAGTTCTAGAGCTAGCCAGTACGCATATACGGCACAGAAATACAATCTCGGCATCCATGGGTTGGCTATGTTTTTAAATTAAATGCTTGAAGTTTGTTGACCGTGTCATAACGTGATTTGATTTCACCGGAAGGATATCTGCATGCGATCGATAAGACACGCTGTTTGTTTTTATCAACAAGTTTCAAGTTACCGAGCCCAATCATTGAGATTGACGTGGTCAAGAACGCTGCATCAATACTCCTTAACTGAATGAATTATTTCCATAGGAATATCAATTACCGAGTGTCGTACACGTGTACAGTGAGAATGTCATGAGTATTAAGAGCAACTTAGGTAGTCCAATGTTGTTCAACTATTTGTTAGGAACCGAAAACTATTCTTGTTCTATTTCACAAACCCCATCGACGAGGTAAGTTTTATCATGCAATATGCATCTTTGCGATTTTTTTGGAAAGCTTCAAAGCACAGGCTTTGACATTTTTCCCAGACTTGAATACTGATAATTAGTGATTTCAATGTTAAATATTTTAAATAGAGTGGATTTCATTAGTGTTTTCTAGGCCATGTTATTCTGGTAAACATATTATTTTTTATCCATACTATTCTCTGGTTTATTGTGTCATGTTGACGTCCTCGATGTGACTGGGCTGGTATCAATTATGTTGTGTTATATTTAAGAAACAAACATGGTAGGTACATGCCAAAAAAAATGTTGACCTTGACTTGTAACAATTATTATTTGTGTTGAAGACGAGTATCATTTCATCTGTACACAGTACAGTGAAAAGATTGACACGCAGTATATATTTGGAATTAGAATAAATTAGCAGAATTAGAATTAGCACTTTTATAATAGACAGTTTTCCATTACTGCGAGATCTCACGTTATGTGTGAAATCGGATAAGAAAACAGAACAAGCTATAGCGTCGTAGTGGCGTCAACATTTCACGTGGGATTCGACAAATGCATTATTTGTGGATTATTTCCACGCTCAATAATGTGCTTGATGATGTAAATTTCTATGAAGTAAGGGTATTTCAACATTATATTCCCCTCGGAATAATCGCCATTTTGATATTGAACTATAGAAAAAAATCAGATACAACAAACTCAACTGGAGTTTTTGCGACAGACGTTCCGTCCAAGCCGTTCACGTATTACGCGAGAACTCCCAATGAACGGGAACTCGCCGACTAAAATGTATTGAAGTTAGACAAAATGCGTACCGGGAGTAAGTACGTAAACAAGTGAATACTCGTGTGACCCTTCTCCAGTTTGTAATAAATTAGGTTAATACCGACGTCATGAATATGTATTTATTCAAATTTTAATCACTTCTTTATTCACAGTTCTGCTATGTTCCGTGCGAGTATTGTGCTGTACTCAAATAATTCAACATTTAAGCCGGGATTGCGCCATGGGACCCATGGGCCTACACTTGCTTGTACTTCCGAGCGTGGCTAGCTATTAAACGCGCGGACAATTTAAAAGTACTACAAGTTATTGATAATTTGTAGATTGTTAGTGTGTTCACCTCACATCAAGGAGTTCTGGTTAATTCTCAGAGCTGACTGTTTATAGCAGCGTAAATCAGAGTACAGTGTTCAATTAAATAAAAAAAACGGCGATGTAGTTTCTATGGAAACAATGACTTTGTGATTCCGCCATAGCGTTATACTACTCTAGCGGCCATTTTGAATTGAAAAATGGACGAAAACACATACAACCGAGGTTTATAATTCCAAAACTTTGGATTTCACTCCAATCACTAAGAATATCAAAATTTTGTAACAGAATATTATAGCAAAATATCCTGCGCCAAAAAATTGTTTACTCATCCATCTTGTCAATCTGTTGTTTTCCATTGTAATGTTATTCCGTGATCTGATTTAGCCATTCGAACATTCAAGTAACTTTCACGTTTGTGTCACATATTCTCATCAGATTTGCTTGATCGTCGATCACGTGATGTTGACCCTGTTAATCGTAACCGCCGTGATCGGCAGTGTGGTGCCATCACGTGACACGTAAGTGTATATCTTTATTTATTCTATACATTGTGACAGGCCGTCATGTTTATTGGGTTTGGAATAAAATGAGAAAGGGGACATAAAATCGACGTAAAAATAACATTGCCAAGCTTTGGTTTAGATTTACCCACAAGTTTCCTTCTCAAGTGTTGTTTTCTTTGATTTCGATCTAATTACAAATAGGATCTTGCTTATAGATTGTATCAAATGCATCGAATTTCAATCGATATTTACTTCGGATTTGTATTTTGAGTATCGGTTGACAGGTGATGATAGAATTCAAAAATTGCATAACTAGATAATGTAATTTACATGCGTTGTACATGTCACGGTTGCATGATGAGACCCACATCGAACGTCAATTCTATACACACTCAAACAAGACAAATTGTTGTTTAAATTGTCTTTATATATATATATATATAAATATTGCTTATAAATGTTGTCATGTTTTTACCAGTTTTGACACGCCGTCGTTTTGCGATGAAGACTGTCCCAAATATCAAACGCTGTGCCGCGACGATGACTACGAAGTTCGGCGTTATCTTGCCGGTAAATGGGTGTCAACGATGGAGACTGGACTCGTATCATCAGCTGCCTCGATGCGGGCATCGTGGAGGCTGTCCAGCTACATGTCTGGTTCCGAGAATGTACAAGGTGAATTAGTTTTACTGGGTGTTATTCACACCAAGTTCATTGACATGTTAAAGCGAGAGGGTTGTCACCTGCGCACGCGCGAGAATTGAGTTCCAAGTGACGATAATAACACACGCTAAAAACGCAAAGGCTCATGGGTAGACGTTTGTTTGTAAACAATGACACGCTATGGCCATCCGACGCATGCGCAGGTGACGATTCCCCCGCTTTAACTCGAGTGCATGTTGACGACGTACACCAACATACGCGAAATGTCGGTACTTTCGTTTTTGGCTTACATAACAATATGTGCACAGACTGCATCACTTGTCGTTCTTACACATCAAACACATATATCTCTCATATTTATCCACAAATACACCGGCTTGCCTAATGACGTCATTGTCATTGCTACAGGTGTTAATATTCCCACCACAAACCTCGTCCTAGTCGAAGCAGATAATCGAAAAAATGATTGGATGAAGGAATACGTTGTGTCGTTCTACCTGCCAGAACAAGTCGGAGATAACCCACCGCAACCTTCGAATGGGAATGTGAGTATATTTTACTTTATGTAGTTGGCCAATAATTATAGTTCATACTACGTTACTTGTTTTTGCGATGACACCCGATAATTGTTTTATTATATTGCCCGTTGATTGTGTTTGCGAAATCCTGTGTTTTCCGTGTAATATTGTTCTTTGTATGATTTGAGATATTGGTTGGTAATTTTCGTTATAGAATTGTCTGTAACTTATGACAACTATTTCACGACATTTTTCTTTGCAATTTGTTCGTTCTTTATTTGTTTGGAATTCCCCTAGACATTATATTTGTTCTGTGATTTTATTGTGATATCACTGTTACTTAATTGTTTTTAGTATTAAATATATCACAGTTTATTCTATATATATTGTCAGAAGTTGTTACATTTAAAATCATAATAAAGAGTTTAAATTACATATCACAAATACATTTCCTCCTGACTATGGTTCTTAAAGACTCACTTATTATTTCGTTTGTTTCTAGTATATAAATATACATGTAAAATAACAATATAAAGTAGCCGGATGTGGTGGTGCCTTATTTCTTCAGACTCCCCCAAGAAGGTTAACAAGAGTGACAATTACCATGTTGAAAAAAATCTAATTTTAAGATTTCCCCACTTTTCAAAATAGTGGTTTGTTTTATTTTGCTTAATTAAAATATAGTGTTCAATTTGTTGTATTTTATGTATGTTCATTTCAACCATATTAAAGGAGGGTAAACAATTGTTTAACCTACTAGTGTAAATTGTCCATTTCATAAGGATTATTAGATGATTCAGTAGCTTAGAAACTTACTGATATGTTATTTGTATGATTTTGATATTGCCCCTTCGCCATTGTGATATTGCCCGTTACCATGATTTTTTTATTATTTTTTTTGGTAATAATCCTCGATACTTGCTATGCCTTTCACATTATGTTTGGAATATTGTTTGTTACTTCTCTTTGAGTTATTGCCCGTTACTTAATATGTTTATGGTATATTCATTTATATATTTCCCATATTGCGACAGTACGATTTCGTGATATTGCCCGTTACTTCGTACTGTAAATTCATAATATTGCTTCATACGTTTCTTTATGAAAATCTAACATTGGTCTGGTGGTCTTGTTATTACCAGATTTAGTTTGTACTATTCGAGTAATACATATCATTGATGTTGTCATGGTGATACATTGTAGTAATCATGAGTGTTCACATTTATTATTAGGTGTTCATTCAGGAAACACAACCATTCACTGTGTTTGTGTCGAACTTTGGTGGATTCGCCATGGATCCTGTTCCTAAGCAACAAGCAAATAAACTATTTCGTCTACTTGATGAAGATGGAATCGACAATTACTCGACTGATTATTACTATACCGCCACCTACGACACGTAAGAACGCATGCGACTATTTTGTATCAGGTGACATAATTTATGCAATATTGTGTCGTGCTGCCACTGCAATACAATTCACACACGTGGTGACAATGAACATAGTCATACAAGTGAATTCTCGCTATTCGGTGAAAAACAGTCAACGAGATTCGAACGGACTCAAAATATTCAGAACTCAATATAAATTTGAATTTAAACCACACCGATTCGTTAGCAGTATTATTGACTTATCGATTTCACTGATACACCCTATGATTACGCCACCCCCTCTCCCGCAAATTGAGCCGCTTCAATTTACGGTGACATCTCCTCACAATGAATGTTGTGAAAGCTGACCAGTGTGGTGCGGATGACCGTGTGTAAAACATGTTACTTTCTGTTTCCGATGTCGTACTTTTTACCCATGATGCACGTGGTCACAGGTCACTGTATTCTGTTATAGGCCAGGAAAGCTTGTCAATCGTCACAACGAAATCTGGATTCAGGTGAAATCAGAGGGCGTTGACTCTGACAGTTTATGTAAAGGGAAGACACACAAACCAATCGCGAACGTGCCGCCATCTACGATAAAACGATGCACAGGTAATGGTTCCTCAACGTATTTTCTGTTGCGCATGATTCTATAGAACACTGCAAGTAGTGTAGTGTAGTGTAGTGTAGTGTAACTATTTGTCAGTGGCGGATCCAGAGGGGGGCCGGGGGCATGCCCCCCCCCAAAAAACGCATGACGATTCATATCATCTGGATTACGCAATTACGCATAGCTTCTCTGCGATTTTCGCTCCGTATATCTTAAGCGAAGCTTCCCCCCCTCCCAATACATTTTGCTGGATCCGCCACTGCTATTTGTCGCAGTCATGTTCACACAGTATTCTATTTGATATTTCAGAGGTTGAATGTCCGGACTACGAAGTACTCGATACTTATGGTGGTGGCATTGAAAAGCGTCGCTATGACAAGGCGGTATACATTAACATGGAGTTAGATTCGTGTTTATATGATATTTCTTCCGGCGTAGGATATTGGTCACTGTCTAATTACTTTGCAGGTAATCAAGTGGCCAAAACTAAAGCGGGGGAGTCGTCACCTGCGCATGCGTCAGATTGCTATAGCGTGTCTTTGTTTACAAAAAAGCGTCTACCCAATTGTCTTTCAGTTTTTAGCGTGTGATGTTATCGTCGCTTGGGACCCACGCGTGCGCAGACGACGACCTTCCCGCTTTAAATCAAACTGCACTGTTATCATTGGTCAATGGGTACAGAAGCAGATAATCGATGATTCCCTTGTGTGCGGTAAATGTGTGAAATAAGAGGGACACGTTCAGGAGCGTCCAATAATGCACATGACGTCGCGCTTAAAATGTTTTCTAAGTAAGTAATGCGTTGCTTTTAACGGAACAAATACAGAGCTTTACAAATATATGGAATGTGTGTAGCAGCCGCAGGCCTGAAGGATGCACAATGCGCTACGACAGTAGTCTGTTTATTTATTTATTTATTTATTTATTTATTTATTTATTTATTTATTTATTTATTTATTTATTTATTTATTTATTTATTTATTTATTTATTTATTTATTTATTTATTTGTTTGTTTGTTTGTTTGTTTGTTTGTTTATTTTACTTACTTTTTATTTATTTGTTTTCTTTTTTATTTATTTATTTACTTTTTTCTTTCTTTCTTTCTTTCTTTATTTATTTTTCAATTCAATGTACATGTAGATACCACTAATAATGACCCTGTCGCTATAGGTGAAAACAGTCGGCATGAAGTAATTAACTCAACAGCGCCGATAACGATGACTGTGAAAGAAACGCACTCTGGCGGCAGTATTAGTGATCTGTTAAACTGTGACAAGTCTTACGACATGTCGTTCTATCTACCAAAATCACTGCATGAAGATCCGCCGCGACCAATCATGGTGAGTTGTATTAAATACGAAATGATAAGTGGATGTTTAGTTAGCTTTTACACGGACCTTAAACATATTTCATATTTCTTTATTTCTTTTTCTTTATTGTTATTTTAATAATAATTATCTGTTGTTTATGGAACAATGAGAACAAATTTGCTGAAATTTGTAATAATTTCTGCTTTTATTATAGAGCGACATGAGAATTCAAAGAGCGCCACCTGTCGATGTCTTTGTGAAAGGATTTGGTGGGTGGATGAATTCCGTCTCCGTGCGGGGTCATTTAAGGAAGATGCGCAGAAAACTTAATGAATTAGGTTTGTGTTTTCTGGAAAACCCGTACATAATAGTTCGCTATAATGCACCGTGGGCACTATTTGGAAGGAGGAACGAAGTGTGGATGTTACCTTGTAAAGATTTGACTCCAACTGCTGTCCCAACTGGAAGTGACTCTGACGTCACAATCGCCAGGGTTCGACCAAGCACGGACGATTCTGGAAGTGTGACGTCATTCAATGATTTCCATACCAAAGACGCGACGGAGGCGACAACACAGAGTCACGTGTACACAAACAAAGTCACGACAGCAGGGTAAGGGTAAATGTATTTTATTTGGTCATGTAGCGCAATGTACTAATATAAATCCACTTTCATTTGTACATATACGCGTACATTCATATTGGGATTGTAAACGACCACGCGTACATCCGTATGGAGAGTGTAAACGACCACGTGTACATTTGTGTATGGAGACTGTAGACGACCACGCGTACATCCGTATGGAGAGTGTAAAGGACCACGTGTACATTTGTGTATGGAGACTGTAGACGACCACGCGTACATCCGTATGGAGAGTGTAAACGACCACGTGTACATCTGTGTATGGAGACTGTAGACGACCACGCGTACATCCGTATGGAGAGTGTAAACGACCACGTGTACATTTGTGTATGGAGACTGTAGACGACCACGCGTACATCCGTATGGAGAGTGTAAACGACCACGTGTACATTTGTGTATGGAGACTGTAGACGACCACGCGTACATTCGTATGGAGAGTGTAAACGACCACGTGTACATTTGTGTATGGAGACTGTAGACGACCACGCGTACATCCGTATGGAGAGTGTAAACGACCACGTGTACATTTGTGTATAGAGACTGTAGACGACCACGCGTACATCCGTATGGAGAGTGTAAACGACCACAAGTATATTCATGTGGAGATTGTTAAACGACCACGCGTACTTTCGTGTGGAGATCGTAAACGAATACGTGTATGTTTGTATTGAGACTGTAAAACGACTACGCATACTTTTGTATGGAGATCGTAAATGACCATGCTTACAATCGTATAAAGATTGTAAACAAACACGCGTACAATCGTATAAAGATTGTAAACAAACACGCGTACAATCGTATAAAGATTGTAAACAAACACGCGTACAATCGTATAAAGATTGTAAACGACCATGCTTACTTCCATATGGAAATTGCTAACGACTACATGCACATTCATGTGGGGATTGCAAACGTACATGTGTACATTTGTATGGAGAATGTAAACAAACACGCGTACAATCGTATGGAGATTGCAAACGACCATGTTTACATCCATATGGAGATTATAATCAACCATGCTTACATTCATGTGGGGATTGTAAACGAACACACGTTCGTATGAAGACTGCAAAACGACTACGTCTACTTTCGTATGGAGATTGTAAATGACCATTATTACGTCACGTCCATATGAAAATTGTAAACGACCATGCTTACATTCATATGAGAATTGTAAACAATTAGGGACATACGTGTTTTTTGAGAGAGACTCGTCATCTTTCCCTATTCATGTGATTTATTTCTGATTTTGTAATTGTATTTTGACTTAGCCACAGTTTTAGAATCGACTGATCGACCAAATACTTCGCTTTGTGGTTCCCGGCATCATCAAGGACGCTGGAAAATTAAATAAATCGTGTACGCATCACATACTGTGTTATTTAAAAACATCCAAGAACGTGCGCATGCTCAGTAACACAGATCTATAACATACGATGGAATTTAATCAATTTTATTTCATTCGCCTACCATCGCATAGACTCCATTGAAATGGCGGCATTCATTGACAGTATTAATCTAATTATAACGTTTGTACTACAGCCCATTGTGTGATTGTCCCGAGTATGACGTCATAGCTTCGCCTATTGATGGAATCGAGGAAAGGATCTACAGAGCTAAGAAGTGGGTCAGTGTAACATTACAGGCATGTAGTTCCACAGACGCCAGGCTGATTGCATTGCGCCCTCTGGAGAGATATATGAACGGTATGAAAACGAGGTTGAAAAGTCATGTACAATTCCCATAATTAACATTTGTGAATTATTAGGGTTTTTTGAGGTCGCTCTTGTACGCTAACATTTCACATAGTCAAAGTGAAACATTTATATAATTCACTATACATACGTCATTTCTATAAATCGCGCCCTCTAGTGACCGGAGATTCTATGACGTCAAAATGACAGGGAGGGCAGTGTAGTTCAAATCAACAACTGTGTTGTTTGGTTGTGCGGTCGATCGTCGTTTAGGATTTGGTAAAATCACTCAAAAACATAATCTTCATTGATAGACGACTACCGATGAAATGGATAGCGACAATTTGAACTACCTTAGTAACTGCTTCATGGGAGCGCTTCACCACTATGTGTCGCATGAATCGGTCAAAAGTTATTAAAATTGGTCATTCCACTCAAGCAGTGTCTTTTTAGATGTTTATGGCAGTGATCATGGTTATATTTAAATAAATCTTTTCGTTTTTATTTAACAATACAATCCAACAAAAGCAAAACCTCACATCACAACACATCGAGATACTATACGACGCACTGTGTATTGTATTACAATATGGTATAACACAGTGTAGTGGAATAGAATAATATTGTCACATGATTAAATCATAGAATAGATATTTTTTGTCTGAATATTGTAGGGCTGAACTCTGAGGCCATCGAAATGCAAATGATGTCGCCAATAATAACCACTGTTGACATGACAACGACATACGAACTTGGCTGCAATGGATCATATACTGTATCCACGTATATCGATGACAGATTTCAAGATAGTCCACCAAACCCGAGAGAACGTGGTGTTTATATTACTATTATGAGACCGCGGATTTACGCCAAGGTGAGTATAATTCAAATCTTAGGGAGTATGAATTTATGAAGGTAGTATGGTTGTTGACCTAGGGAGTACGATTTTTTACCAAAGTGAGTAGGATTTGAAGCCTAGGGAGTATGAATTTATGCAAAGGTAGTATGGTTGTTGCGCTAGGGAGTACGACTTTTTACCAAAGTGAGTAGGATTTGAAGCCTAGGGAGTATGAATTTATGCAAAGGTAGTATGGTTGTTGCCCTAGGGAGTACGATTTTTTTTACAAAAGTGAGTAGGACTTGCAGCGTGGGAAGTACGAATTTATGCCAAAGTGAGTATGATTTTAACTTTAGGGAGTACGACTTTTTACCAAAGTGAGTAGGATTTTAGCCCTGCCTTGGGAGTACGAATTTATTCAAAAGTGAGTATGATATCAACTCTAGGGAGAACGATTCGAATCTAAAGAAGTGCGAACTATGCAAAGATGTTTTAGCTCTGCCTGGAGAGTATGAATTTATTCCAAGGTGAGTATGAATTTAACTTTAGGAAGCATAAACTTTTACCAAAGTGAGTATGATTTGAATTCTGGGGAGTACGAATTAATGCTCAATTGAGTTTGATTTTACTCCTCGGGAGTACGACTTTTTACCAAATTGATTATGATTTGTAGCTTAAGAAGTAAGAATTTATGCCTAGGTAATTATGATATTCACCCTAGGGAGTACGAATGCGTGAGTATGATTTGACCCTCGAGTGTACAAATTTACGTCTAAGTAGGTATAATCTAAGCCCCATGACACACAAATTTATGCGAATACATTTAGGAAGGATTTACACCGGACGTTATTCAAGAGCGAGTACGTGTTTTCAGTGCCAAGACAAAACTACAATGTGTTACTCTTTTTAGATCCAGTTGTTTAATACTATTACCGCCCTCTATATTGCTTGTTGCTATGAACTGTTTGTATTCGTTGTTTTAGAGATACGAAGGTGCATCTGCAGATAATACACATGCAGAGATGGAGAGCGCCCTCATATCCGACGAAATCTGCCATTTGGTGTCACGTGGATATTACTTTGATGCAGGTATTTATTATACATCTATTTATCAAAGATTAATGTAAAGCATAATATCAATAACTAACTACAACATAGTTTTGTAGTAGTGGTCATTATAGGACAGAGTCGGTTCTTCTATTCTCCTGTCACTGCATGCTATATTCAGTTGTATCGTATTTTGGTCGACAAGACAACAAGTTAGTTTTCCTTCATATTATGAAGTTTAGTGTGAAAACGTCACTGGTATGGTGCTGTAAACGTCATCACTTTACGCAGCGATACGAAAAACAGCGGCGGGCAGCGATACGAAAAACAGCGGCGGGCAGCGATACGAAAAACAGCGGCGGGCAGCGATACGAAAAACAGCGGCGGGCAGCGATACGAAAAACAGTGGCGGGCAGCGATACGAAAAACAGCGGCGTGCAGCGTTACGAAAAACAGCGGTGGGCAGCGATACAAAAAACAGCGGCGGGCAGCGATACTAAAGTTTCAGACTACTAGGTAACAACAAGTACTAATGCTACAATGACTCCCACTCGTAAAAATATTGACTGAATGTTTAGTTAGAAAAGACATCAATTGAATTTGAGGGTGATATTTTGGCCGATTACGAATAACGTCCACCGATGCGCCGGCGGTAGGACGTCTTGCTTTATTTGCATAATTTAGCACAAAATTCGTGAGCGTAGTTTCGTAAAATTACGATTTCTCTGGCTTTGGTCATGTGACATATATCTCCTGATATCGCTTATTCATAAAGCTGGTTGATACTCGCGTCATATTGGTCTGTATTATAATTCCAGCACATTACGTCACTCTCTCAACAAGCTCTACAAACCTCATAATATAGTCACACCGCGCTATATAATCAGTTCACACATTGTGCAATGCGGATATGGGTCACCGTATTTATATATTCAATCCAATTGACAGATTTCAACTCAGTGCCAAACACAGTTGACCCCAGAAACGAAGTATGGTTGCCGACTCAGTTCTGCGTCCAAGATGACGTCACCAACGTTCAACGATCTGTAAGTCCTATTTTTGTATGTGTCTGGTTGTCTGAAAATACCCCTATGAAGTGCGCCCGTTACGGGCAACTACAAACCAACCTACCAGAGGGCGCCACTCACTCAGTCTTGTCTTGGTCACCAGAGTCCAAGTTATACTTTATTAGCTCTGCTGTCGACTTTGTCGAGCGGAGCTTATCATATGAGTGATTGTCCGTCGTCGTCCGTCGTCGTCGTCCGTCGTCGTCCGTCGTCCGTCGTCCGTGTCAATGTTTTACTTTTTCGACTTCTTCTTGAAAACTACAAGCCTGAATGCTTTGATACTTGGTGTATATGTACCTTGGGTAGACCTCTCTCAGATTTGTTCATTTCATGATGATATCTTCAATTCTCTAATTTTGGTGAATATTTTTGTCATTTTTGGTAAAAAGTGATATTTTCGACTTCTTGTTGAAAACCGCAAGTCCAATTGCTTTGATATTACATATATAGGTACTGCATGTGGACCTCTCTCAGATTTGTTCATTTTGTAATGATATCTTTAATTCTCTAATTTCGGTGAATATTTTTGTAATTTTTGGTAAAAAGTGATATTTTCGACTTCTTGTTGAAAACCGCAAGTCCAATTGCTTTGATATTACATATATAGGTACTACATGTGGACCTCTCTCAGATTTGTTCATTTCATAATGATATCTTTAATTCTCTAATTTTGATGAATATTTTTGTAATTTTTGGTAAAAAGTGATATTTTCGACTTCTTGTTAAAAACCGCAAGTCCAATTGCTTTGATATATTATACATATAGGTACTACATGTGGACCTCTCTCAGATTTGTTCATTTTCTAATGATGTCTTCTGTTCTTTAATTGCCATGTGCATTGCTAACAGCGGAGCTATCTCAGCCGACAGGCTGCTTGTTTTCTTTAAGTGCTCCTGATTGGATTTTAAGTTTGATTTATGATTTTTTTGAACAAGAAAAAAAGGATGCTTTACCACACTATGTTTTTATCATCTTACAACCAGGAACTAATTCTTCTTTAGCATTAATGTAATTGTTTTTCATTTTGAAAGTTGGACAAATTGAAGAAAAAGAAATTGTTTGCAGACCCCCCGTACAATGAGGAATTTGAGATGAAACAGCCTGAATGCTCCGATACCAGTATTCAATGTATTGAAGGCGCTGTTGACGAAATCACTCTTCATTACGAAAAGAGAACTTATGAAGAAGGTGAGGGCGCTGTTGTTTTATGTAGTTTCTCACTCTATTTTTTGTCATTTTGTAAAAATAGACAATTTAAAAATATTGTAAACATTGTACTTTCATGAAACGTGCCTCTATAAACCAAATATACTGAACATGACTTCCCACGTAATTCATGTTTCTGTCATTGTTTCTACACAGGTGTGAAATTAATATGCACGAAATCTACATCATGTGACTATTTAAGCGCCAATCAGATGTCTCGTTACTGGCTGGCCCATTACGGTGAACTTGTTGATGTCCGTGTCAATACAAGCGTGCCCACACTCATACAGGTACAACGCGTGTTACCCTAATATCACTGGGAGAGATTCAAGTTTATTAACATCTATATAGTCTTAAAATATTACAAAATACAATTGACAAATTATTCACATAATTAAAACGTTTGATATTGAATAAAAGAAATTAAAGTATTATTTATTGTAAAATAAAAATATATATTTTTACATTTAACATAGAAGTATCAGTTCGACGGATAAAATATATGTACACGCGAGTGCGAGTGCGCCTCGAATACGTTATAAGGCGCATGCGCATTTGTGTTTTCATTGTTTCATCGAACGAATACTGCTATATCTGATGCCAAATAACATGTTTATTTGCTATTACCGTGACTCGTATTTTTTTAGATGCTTCATCAAACTATATTACCCATGTTTGCTCAAAAATATTTTAGTTATTAACATTGGGTCTTTAATTTGTTGTTTCCCAGATGAACATGGATGACTTGGACTATGTCGGTTGCAATAAGGACTATACGAGGTGTGTATATGCTCCACGTGAGTTGCAGAGTTCAATGACCACTGCAGATCATCCTAAGGTATGACGACATTCTAAATACCAAATCACAGATAACAATCTTTGACAAATTAACAGTTTCAGTAAGAAACTTGAATGAGTGTAAGTGGCACCGTTATTTTATTTTTTGTTTGTTTCTCTGTCTGTCAACTAAATAACACTTTTTATGGTTGAATTTTCATTTAAAGTTTAGGGAGAACAGATCAAAATACTTGGATTTTAGATCTGAATTCGGTTGCCATTGAAACAAATTCATTTAGCTTGTTAGTATAAACAGTCATGGACGGCGTTTCATGACAGATAGAGGACGGGTTGTTTTTGAGAGCAGGACAAATGTGTGGCCATATACGCAGAAATTACGTTTCGGTATTTCTGAAAACTGGCAAAGCTTCCTACAATTTGTTCATATTTTGTATATTGTATGTATCATTTTGTCATAGTCAACAATTAGGATCAGGTGTATTTAAAGGTTCAAATACATTAGGTATGTTTCTCCCTAATTTAACCCACTATGTATGATTCTTTCTGTGGCAGATATTCATACGATACATGCCACATACGACGTTCTACGTAACGGCCTTTGGTGGTTACGTGTCGGATGACGTTATTAAGCGTCATGTCCGCGGCTTACGCAATAAATTAGACGATGAAGAATTACAATACGAGGTAAGTGTTGTCAATCTTGTATATGTCCCACATATGGTGTCACGATGTTATATATGGCGAACTTTGATTAAATACATCAAAACCTGTCAAAAATATAGTTAAACCTGTCTAAGCTGAATTCAGTGAAATCTGTCTAAGCCGAACTCAGACCTGTCTAAGCCGAACTCAGTGAAACCTGTCTAAGCCGAACTCAGTGAAATCTGTCTAAGCCGAACTCAGTGAGATCTGTCTAAGCCGAACTCAGTGAGATCTGTCTAAGCCGAACTCAGTGAAACCTGTCTAAGCCGAACTCAGTGAAATCTGTCTAAGCCGAACTCAGTGAAATCTGTCTAAACCAAACTCAGTAAGACCTGTCTAAACCGAACTTAGTAAGACCTGTTTAAACCAAACTCAATGAAACATGTCTATACCGAACACCAAGACATGTCTAAACAGAAGATCTAAGGTTGTAGCTTCATGTTCGATATGGGTTCCATGCCACGAATATAACCCATGTAAAATAAATTGCGTATATACACGGAATTGAACCTTTTCACTACCAGACATCTCGCCCCAAATTTTTCTGCATTTGTTTTTATAAAATTCTTCAATATTTCTGGAAATGAACCCTAATTTTTATGGCAAACAGAGACAAAATTAGGTCACTTAGTTTCTACTCAAAAAATTTGGCTATTTTGTCCCAATCGTCTGAAGTGCAGACTATATTTTGTTAATTTGTGATGAAAAGGGGGAACAAATTGAAACAAAAAACGTCATTTCAAAGCAAAAAGGATATAGTTTACAAGTATATATAACCGAAAATAATCATTTTAAGTCCAACGTCGTACAAGAATACATAAATTACAGCACTTAGCACGTGATTCAGACTCGCGATCATACAAGCGCCTCACCAACGGAAAAGAATGTACACCCTCACGCCACACCAAATGCCCTACAAAACAGCTCGAAATCACAGAATATCTATCCATCTGTATGGGTGATGGCTGCGTGGCGTCCTATTTAATAAACCGTGGAACTGCGAAGTGACTTTCTCTGCGTTTTTTATTGTTTTCAGAATTATTTCTTCGCCGCTACGTACAATGAGCCTCTGCACGTTGAAGATAGATACAACGAGATATGGATACCAGTGTCTTAGTGCCACGTACAACAGTCCATTAAAAATTGTCAACGATCACGGTCATTTCATGTGAACACTTCCGAACATTTCAATTGAACACTATCTTCCATTTTGACGCCGGTTTCCATATCAATGTCTGGTTCAAAGTTCGTTGTTTGCACATATTACAATGAATATTTACTGAACTGCGTGTGAATCTAATTTTAAGGCATTCAAATATGTATTTGCAATGTTCATATCTAATTTTCCGAATAAGGAAACTTATAGTCAATGCATGTTAATTAAATCTTGAGCGGTGTATTGCCATAGTATTCCAATATTATGTTGATTTCGCGGCACTTAGGGTAGAAGGATGGACATTCAAGGTGCTGTTTATGTTGTTTTTTTTGAATAAAAATTACTTTGGCATTTGTTTTATTTACTTTGTATTATATATCCGTACTCTCCACCTGAGTTAGACAAACAGAATTTTCTTGGTAAACAGGCATTGTTGAGAAAACAAACAAAAACTTGTAAACGGAAACTGTTTGGAACTAATATCGAGTACTTTCCTAGTAAATGCTGTACAGCAAATGTCCTCTATCGAAAGTTAGCGGACTGTTAGAGCAATGGAGATGAGCAAAATGTAATATTATTTATTATAGTATATTATGTAAGCACAATGTGATTAAAATCTGATGTAGTGTAGGGGCTTTAAATATTTTGGCTATAAACTTATTTTTATTACTTTTGTTATTAGTGCCTTTTTATTTTATTATTTTACTTTGATTTTGATTTCGTAATTTTTTTTAATTCCTCCCTACATACATCTGATCCGACGCCTATGTAAGTCCCGTTCAAATCTCGCGTAAGTAACAGCCAATCACAACCCCCCTTTTATACAGGCTGTCGGTTGCTTACTTTTCATTGTAGCGATACTCTACGGGCAATCTTTTTGTACATTATATTTTGCCCACTTGAATAAACCATTAATAGAAAATTGCTAGTATACTAGTATTTTTATTTACAAAAGAAATTCCATAGCATTTTACAATTTTTGTCATTACATTGAATATTTTTTTCACTTCCAACAAATGTGTACACTTCCTGATCCAGCCAAGGTTCGTTAATTCAGTCATCGCTTCAATTTTACATCAAACACTGAGCATAATTTTCTAGAATGGAAGCAAAAAAATCAGTAAATCGTAATGATTAGAACACTGTAAACAGCTATAGTGTCATGAATTCTTATTATTTATTTTTACATTAATTTGCATAAGTGGTTTTACGAGGTGCGCCCTCTGTGGCAGGATGAAAACACACAGGTGGGGCTAAGATGGCGGAGTAGCTAGCGAGGACTGATGGTGAGTGGTCTGTTGTACTGGTTTTGTTATAGCGTTCTGTGACATATGGGGGCTCGTCCGGGAGGTGTTTTCTTGTGCTATAGGGATCCTGTGGTATTTTATTTCTGTTTCTTGAATTCCAAGTGCTGAAGTTAAGCCAGAAAATTTTGAGAAAATTCGCGAACATGTGCTTGCTCCCCCTCCCCGAGGTAACGATAGCAAAAAAAAAATTGTCCTGTTCTTCAGGCGATAATTTGATCATTGTAGATCACTTGCTGTGACAGTGCTGGTTGGTATCTCTTGGACACCGTACATCTTACGGGGTAGTGGATAATGGATAATGGTAGTGGTAGTGGATTTTTTACCACATGGGTAAAAAACGAAGTGCCGCGGCGAAGTACATGTTTTAAAAGGTGTAAAAATCGAAGTGATGCTTTTTAAAAACTGTAAAAAAACGAAGTGAAAATCTTATAAAAATTGTAAAAGTGACCTGTTTGAGTTATAGAAAGTGAATATCGATGTGATTATTTTATAAAATTAGGAAACTGAAGTGAATTTCTTATAAATTTGGAAGCGATACAAATATCATATCATATCATGGCATACATTGCCGAACAAATATCATATCATATCATGGCATACATTGCCGAACATCGCCGGCTTCGCTGATTCTTGCACAACAAAATCTTGCTTGGTAATAAAAGGGACTAAATGCGTAATATGTTACCCGCATCTTTATTCGCTTGTCAAATGACGGTCAAGTACCCTACACCAATCAGAATACATGTAATGAAGAAGCTCTGACGTCTATCGCGATTGCGCATGTCTGTTCAGTCTAAAACGGAACAATTTTGCAGAGGAGCTGGTGCTCGGAACGACTGACGAGCACTGACAGTACTGCATGACTACGCATAAAAAGGTTAGTTTACTGATTTTGTTTACCCTTTTTGCTGTTTATTTCCTCAGCCATGTGTTTGAGTTGGTCTGTAAAACTGGACAGGGCCTGTGATTTGGCAAATCGGGCGAGAGAAAAATCGATCGCCTGACCAAAAAAATAAACACTGCTTTAACCGTCTTTAAAAACAAATATGCCGAACGTTTATGGTACAAATGATTACAGTTGTTCCCCCACTGTTTAGTAGAGCTCACTGGCGACGACATCCATAATCATAGGCAACATGACTGTCCCACATGGCCGATGCATGAATGATGGAGAGGTGAAAAGCAAAACTGCCTGCTATCCGTGTTGTACAAATCGCCCACTGTGAGTGGTCGTTATTTTCATCCTTGGCATCCCAGAACGAATCAGGTTGCATGTTACACGGTTACATTACAGTTTGCAGACATCCCAAATGACCGGTTGTGTTTCTGTTTACCGTGAAATTAATGTTTGGCCATATGAAATAAACGCTTGTCACTGAATAATGCCATCTGGCCATGGGTTTAATACAGTATACAATGCCATGACAACTGGGTAATTAGGTAGGGTTTTCATTTTAATTTTAATTTGTTTTTCATTGCACTCTTTGGTGATTAATACAATAATCGTAATAATGTATAATCATGGTCGAACTTCAAATCCAAGTTGGTTTTAATGATAGATTTTTAAAAAAATGATAAAGTCAATAGACAGTAGGCAGTAAATAGGCAGTAAAATTAATTAAAATTAATCACAGCTCTGTCGGAATGAGCATAGCTAATTTGCATAAAATAAAAAAAAACCTGCTAATTTGCATAAAATAAGTGTTTGGATTTCCTCGAAAATATGGTTAGATAGGTTTACCGAAAACAAGCAATTTTTGTTCATTTTGCCTTGTGCATTACAAATATGATTGGGGGGAAAGTTAGGGGTCTTTTGAGGCAAACCTTGAGGTGAAAATGATGTTTTGTCTCGTATTTGGATATGCATGTACTAAGACAACTTATTTACACACTCGGGTGATGTTTTGGTGATGATCTGTGCACTTTTAGGTGGTATTTTTCAGCCACCAAATATTTATTTCAGTCAACAAGAGCGTGCATAAGGAGTGTATTAAAAGTTTCCCAATATTGGACAGGGGACTGTAACATTATATTAATACATAAAATGTGTAATTTCAGGCTAAGTATGGATGAAGAAAATAACCAAAGAAGTAGGAGGAAGAAAAAAGAAAAACACCACCACCATAGGAGTCACAAGCACAGCCAGCACAGTTCAAGGTCCCCTCTTGCAAGCCATAAAATACAGCTGTAGAAACGGGAACATTGTGTCCCTATTGTGCTATATATTGTTATTTACAGTTATTTACATTTTGTGACCATTTGTAGATTATATTTTGAATAGGTGGTTCCAAAGTTTTAAGGTAGCGAGAGGGGAAATGCAAGTTATAGTTTAATTGAGATTAGGACTTTCCTCGCCAGTTACTAAGCATGTAGTTATGGCAATGCATATGTTTTCAGAAAGCTGAGATATAGCAGAATACAATCATGTATGTTTCGTGATCATGTATGTTTCGTATTGATATTTGCTCAGGGGATTAAGTTACAATTGTTCCTGTGAACCTCCTAAATATAGAGTTTTTTTGCGGGATTGGCCGTTTCTCGGTGTTCCTTTTTTCTATGTTTCTCACTGTTGCTTTATAAGATAATGATCTTTGAAAATTCGTCTCGACATTTTTATGTGCCTCATAGTTCTGGAGATAAAATCTGTTGAACTTTATAGACTAAATTTTCATGTTCTCAAGGCCGTAACTCAACGTCAAGGGCTCACATAAACATCCATGAGACATCATGTTTGAGCCCATTTTGTGGCGAATAGATTGTGGAATTTGTACATCGTTCGCTCAGAGAAAAGTGTTAAAAGATGACATCTTCAATAGTTATGATAGTCAAAAATTAGTTTCCATAAAAGTCAATAAAATGTTTCTTCGAATTTGGCCACTTATAAACAGCTAATTAATTACCAAATGCTTACTATTCCCATCATACTTTATAAATATACAAGTATCAGATCTGCGAGGACAGTTAAATCGTGAAAACATGGTTGGTTGTTTCTTAAAAAGTGTGTGCTAACTTGAACAAAATGGCGTACCGCGCAATTATTTTGTCAAGCCCCTTTGTTATGTTAAACAGCGTCAACAGTACAATCGGTTCTCTAAACACAGGGCGGGCCATTATGACAGCATATATTTACTTACATGCCTTTAAGTACAGATATGTTTGCATATCTTTCTGCCTATGGAGAGTGTACCCTTATCGGATTTGTTATAATCAATTATTTCCAAGTCAGCACTGTTTTTTCCTCCCGATGAAAAACGAAATGTAGCGTTGGCCATGCTCACAGAGAACCACGAGCGGGATGGTATTGAAGAGTGGTTCCAGACAGAGGAGGCGGTAATTCCATGTAACTACTAAATTTACGCATTGCGCGACGACCCTTTCCAATGCCATGAGCTGCGATCACCAACTTACGGTTTACATCAAAAGAAATGTCCACTCCTTTTTGACGCCGGAAAAATGTCAGTCGTGGAGTTGCATTTTGGATTCATGCACTTATAGTAAAAATGGCTCCCCCAGCCATGGCGGATGTTCGTGTTTGCAGCCAAAACGACATTCCCCTTTTTACAATAATGACACATCAATATTTCACTGCCAATTTTATTTACAGACTGTAATTCTACCATTAACCAGTGTCTGTATCTTGGATTTCCATCTCGATGCCGTCGTTGTCTGAACTGTCGGTGTCACCGTGACAATCACTCAGAACTTTTGTTGTAACTATCGACAGGCTCTTCTTCAAACCACTCTGCGGGCTGACTATAATATGAGCCCAGGTCACTTTCATTTATGTTTACTACCAACTACATTTTTTGGGAATAAACTTAAATTACGCACCAAATGCATTGCGCACAGTAAATTTGGACCAAAGATAAAGAAAGTACACAATATAATGTTTCATAATCCAAATGTTTTTGAATTTGTTTTTTTTTCTAGTTTTTCCCCTCTCGCTACCTTAAGTACTCCTTGGTGAGCCCAATTACACAACAAGTTTTTATGATATGTTTTTTTTATTTGGACTTTGAAACATATATTTTTGGTGTTTTTTGTCATTTTTGGTCAAAATTAATATTTTGGACCTTTGTGAGCTTGATTACATGAAAGGTTTTGATGCAGTGTATTTGAGAGTAATATATCTTATAAAGTCACGTGAGATTCAGTGCTGATTAAAATTTGGGCTTTGAAATATGTATTTTTGGTGCGTTTTTTGTCAGTTTTTGTCAAAATAGATATTTAGGACTTGTGTGAGCTTAATTACAGTAAAAGATTTGATGCAATGTATTTGAGAGTGATAGCTCTTATTGAGCATCTGATTATAAATTGGGCTTTCAAACATGTATATTTGGGGAATATATTGTCAAAAACAATTTTGGTCAACCTCAGATACAAATACATGTAGACTACAAATGTAAATCCCTGGGAACACAAAATTATAAAACAATATCAAGTGTTGAAACTTGCAATTGAGTAGGTCAGTTTCAAGTTTCTTCTTCCGTAACATGACTCCAGGAGATTTCTACCGATTTAAGCTTGTCAGGTCACTGAATTAGTTTATTGCACTATCAATTCTTGTTTTGAAATTTATTATAAGTATTAATGATTATTGATAATATTACTTGCCAACTCAGAATATAAATCAACTACGGCATGGCTATAATAGTGTCTCTATGTTTACAACATTTCATCCTGCTTTAAAACAGAAAGTAACACGAAAAATGTTGTTTATGTAACAATTATGAATGTTCAAGAAATTTAAATAAATGATTGCATCATGATAAATGTCTATTGTATGCATTTGTTTCCGAACTTCAAAGATAATATTAGTCTATTTGCAGGGAAAGAGTTTATAATATGCTTCTCATTTACCAGCAGTCACACAAATAAAATACATGTAGTCACATATCTTTGGTCCAATCATGAACTCCTGCACATGCATCATGTATGTGCTTAAGATGACAAAAAACAATATATAGCTGAGTTATGACTGGATGCACAGAAGGTATATTGTATACCGGTATGCCGGTTTTTTGACTGATAATTCAAATCGGGGACTAACAGAAACAGCAGTACTGTCTATAGTGCTTTATTAGTATGAAAGTTGTTCACCCTGATAACATCTGTAATGAAATAAATCATTGTATCTGAAATGCAAAGTTTCTAGTTACTGAGTAATATTAATTAGTACAATAATTGAATGCTTATATAAAGTGAAGTGAAGAATATTTGTTATAAAAAATGAAGTGAATTGATTTTTTTTATAAAATGTGAAGAGTGAAACTGCAGAAACCCATAAAAAGTGAAGTGGGAAGAAGCCATATTATTTTTTACCCATGTGGAGGCCCAGTGGACTCGCGCGTGAAGGTGCTTAGCACTGTGTGTGAAACTATCGAGATGTCAGCTGATGTGTCCGCCTTTTCGAGACTAATTTCTAATTGCTACGGGCATTAGTAGATTTAATGTAATATAATAGTTTTGGCGAGTTTATTAATGGTAATTTAATGATTGTCATAAAGGAGTAAATTTGGTAACAATAATCATAATTGTATATCACTAGGACGCATTGTACGGCATAGGATTAGTCATATTATAACTGTGGACAGCTGTTTATTATATTTAGTGGTATATAGCATAATGTGTGGCTCGGTCGGTGAGTTTTTGGTGTGTACAATTCCATTAAAAAAAAAAACGGTGAACGTTCGTGTCCGGCCACTAATAGTATTATTGATATAGGTGTTTTATTTGAGATTGTGTATCTGTTATTATTATTTTGATTATCTTGGTGTAACTTCCATGTGGATAAATTAATAGTCGGGTTCTAAGCTTGGGTTGGAAGGTAAAGATTTGTTAGATTTTTTAACTCAACAGCAGAATATAGAGCGTGAAGAAAGACAGAGAACGTGAGTTCAAAAGGATAGAGATTGAGAGAGGGCTTGAAGAGAAAAAGAAGGCTATGCAGCTTGAAGCTGATAGAAAAAGACAGCAGGCTGAGTTTGAAGAAAATGAAGCTCAGCGAAAACACGAGTTAGAAATGAAACAACTTGAGTTAAAAGGTGCTCTAAGTAGAAACCCTGATAGTAGGTACACTGATTTAGCAAAATCACCTAAGCTTCCCGCTTTTGTTGATGGGAAGGATGAGTTGGATAGCTATTTGTTGCGTTTTGAGCGTTTTGCTGCAAGCAATGAGTGGGATAAATCCAAATGGGCTACGTCATTAAGTGCGTTGTTAACTGGTAAAGCTTTAGATGCATATTCTAGGCTTTCAGATATGGCAGCATCCGATTATGGGTTGGTTAAAGAAGCTTTGCTAAAAAGATATGAATTGACGGAGGAGGGCTATAGATTAAGGTTTATGAATTTCAAGCCCGAGCATGGTGAGAATTGTGATCAGTGTATAGTCAGGCTAAAAAATTACTTTTTTAAGTGGATTGAGTTGTCTGGTACGGATAGGTCATTTAATGATGTATGTGACTTGATAATTAAGCAACGGTTCATTGATTCTTGTCCCAGGGATGTATCCATACGCATGCGCGAGAAGCAGCCTAGAACTCTTGATGAGTTGGCTAAGTATGCTGACCGTTACTTAATTGCTCATGACAGGAAATTGACCTCCCCTTGCGACCTCCCATGTATAAAATCTCAGATGCCGGGTGGTCAGGAAATCAATTCTGATGTTCAGTGTTATAAATGCAAAGAGTATGGTCATATGTCTCGAGAGTGCAAAGTGAGGCCTTCACAGGGTTACGGAGTCAGATGTTATAATTGTGGCCGTTTGGGACACAGATCTGTTACATGTCGATTTTCAACAAGGTTTGGTGATAGGCCTAATGTGAAAAAAGTCGGTGCTGCTGTGGTTGATTTAGGTGGTGATGCAGAACAGGAAAGTGAAATTAGTGCAGTATGTTTAGTGCAACCCAAGTTCACAACCAAGCCTGATATTGAATCTTGTATTGATGGTGGTGAGCTTTTGTTGGCTGGCGGAAAGAGAATACCACTAGTCCATAATGCCTGTTTCCAACAATCTGTTAAATCTAAAACCAAAATGCCTGTGGTAAAAGGAAGGATTGGAGAGAAAGTGGTTACCACATTGAGGGACACTGGCTGT
This sequence comes from Saccoglossus kowalevskii, assembly GCF_978046115.1. Lineage (NCBI taxonomy): Eukaryota > Metazoa > Hemichordata > Enteropneusta > Harrimaniidae > Saccoglossus > Saccoglossus kowalevskii. The sequence goes on from NC_140657.1 coordinate 11,741,887, forward strand.
AGTGGTGTGGTAGTAAAAAGAGACTTTGTTAGTGACAACCAGTACACTGGAAAGTTTTGTTGTATGCTCATGATAGATAATACTGCACGTACTGTACCTATAGCTACGCTTTATGTAAGACACCCCGTATTTCACTGGTGAGGTGGAAGCACAGTGTTTGCCTGATGCTATTTATGATCTAGTTGTTACCAATATTTACGAGAGTTTAGATTCCAAATAAATTTATCTCAGGGTAGGGAACGAGGGGATACCGTTGACTTCCGATTTCATACAAATGTGCACATAGTAACGACATACAATAGAACACCAAGCAAGACACAGGTCAAAATAGGTTTAAATCTATATATATTCGTGGTAATAAGTAAACATTAACAACAACAAAGTTGTACATAAATAAACAAAATAATGTTACTATATCACAAATAGTCAACAATAATAATGCCTTAATCTACACAGCAATACTGTCTGTTATGACCCTTAACCTAACGTATCTATGCCAATACTGTCGCTACGTCGGTAGTGCTAAACGATGGGTAGTCTGTCACGTCGCGTTTAGTCAGCGGTACTATCACGCTCAACTACAACGCCTATGTTATATTGCAAGAGCCCTGCTCGGCAACTATAACCCCTAGACTAATCTATTCTCAAAGTATCTCCAAATACTCAAATAAAAACCCAACAACCAATACACTAACACTATGCTTCAGGTATTACTGTTAACACCACATAGAACCAATCACTAGCCTAAGTATTAACAACCCGTAATTCTCATTGGTCAATCCCTGACTGAACCAAACACATTACAACAATAGGTATCACAATACAGTTTGCGTCAATATTGTCAACACTCTGACAATCATCTGAATAATAATGATAAAATACAGTGCAATCAAACAACTACTTAACTATGCATGTACTTAACACAACAATAATATAACTTGCAACGCAGTTGCACAAGAGTCACGCATTAAACCAAACCAGTTCATATGTCTCAGACTGTCACAGTCAAGAACACAGTTCTCTGTTGGATACTGGACGGAATGTCCCTATCACTACACAGCGGTATCATACAACAAACTCTGTATACCCGTGGACAGTTTGCAGTTCAATGTTCTCTTCATATACAGCACACACTCTCAGGCGATAAAGGTTCTTCGACACAGCGTTGAAAATCTCAAAGTGTTTCTGTCAAATGGAAAATCGGCCATAGCTTCCGCTGTACCTTATGGTTTTGCAGTTTCACAAATCAATGCACAATATTCACAGACCTGTAACACGTCTGCGCAATAAATCAAGTTCATCACAATAATTCGAATGTCACGATAATCAGATGACATGGAATAACACAGCAACCATGTTTATATTCGAATCGATGAAAGGAATGAGTCGCCAGTTGACTCACATACATAAATACGACAGTACAATGATGTATCGTCGATCGTCACACTCTACATGTGCGCAGCCATCTTTGTTATAATGTTGTTATCTCACAAATCGCGTGATCGAGGTTTGTATTCACGCGCGTATGCGTACGCGTAGTCTCATGTGTTAACTCACAATTTCTGAAAAGGCAGCTGCAGGAACGTCAATTCTGGTCAGATTAACTCGACATTTGCACCGGCAGAGTCTCTGGTCTCTTTTCTCATCAGAATGTAGCTCTGAGATCAAATCCGGACACAATACGTCCAACACCAGCCAAATCTTTCAGCAGCCCATCTCCGGCATGTCCCAGTACGCCGCCATCATGAAGTAAAAGGGGCGACTCCCTAAGATAACGCAGAATATTTTCCCGCGCTCACAGTACCCATCAAATTACATTAGCATCTAGCAAAACAGAACAAATCAAGACCGCGCTAGGCAGTCATAGAAAGGGAAAATCCCCAGATATATGCCAATGCATGTATCAATTGGGTATCGCCCTCTAGGCACAATTCCTAACACATGGTATTATGATTTCGTAAGATCTATAAATATCCCACACAAACTGTAATCTCTGGTACATGTTCTGACACGTCCGCTTTCACTTTCAATCAAGGGCTGAACCAACAGCGTTCTAACGGAGGGTTCTCCAACTAGCTAAATCACACAAAATAAGATCACCAAATCCTACGGTAAATTCGACATGGTTACACACTCCCCCAAGTTGGTAAAGGGGTGGAAATCGCAAAGCACTCATGCGATGCGATAGGCACACCAACCAACTTCTCTAACTACTAAAAACGACAACTATATACAATATCTACGGCATCATCGATCTTCAACAATTCCTAGGAGACTTTTACTCCCGTGAGGTATATCATACTTACTAACACTACATTCAGGTAGAGGTGAACACAAAAAAAACATCACACTTCTACGGAGATTACTCCAATCCAAAAGATCGTCATTCCATCACAGTGACTGCGCCATCGGGTCTGTCCATAGCTGTATCGGTGTGTCAACGATCTGCTTCGGTCACATGGTGAATAGGCCAATCCAAAACAAAATCAACACCAATGACTATAGAATTTATCAGAGTTACCCCATCCCAGTGGTCAGAGCCCTGGCGAGATCGGGACTCCCCCATACCTCTTAAGATCGCTGTGCATTGCACACTAAGGGACAAGGCTAGCCTCCCCCAAATCTACCAGACTACTCTAGCTGCTCCCAGAGTGCCCCCACTATCCGCGCACCGCACCGCACACCCGAGTCTACAGACTTGAACGGCACAAGTCAGCGCTGGTAACCTCATCTCTTCATCAAACCATCAGTCATTGCCACCTCATGTGTGTCTCGGCTGAATAATCACGCACACACCACCTCACACCAATAACTATAGGAACGCTGATCACAACATTTCTGCACCAGTACCATCGAAGTAGGGTTGAAGCGTCAACGCAGTCGTGAGCCCGCTCCTATCGCGAAACACGACAATTAATCGCGCATACCCGGAACATATAAGTGGGCGATACTCGGTTACACACAGCAACACCTCCTCCAACAGCACTGAGCACTGCCCAATAATGGGCTCTGCCTCACTTACTTACCGTGCGGCAAACGTAATATCCATCAGCTTCCTCGATACTACTCTACGCTCACTCATTAACGCAGGACCACTTACCTTCCACAACAACGTGGGGCTGTTCCCTTCTCCAGAACTATAGGACTACACTCACTGACCCCATACCCTACGAGTGGCAACCCTCCCCCGCCGCGTGGCCCTATTCCGCGGACGGGGATGGCTCAGCCCGGTGACTGGCGATTTAATGTGGGCAGGGGCGTCACTAGTCTCCCTGTGACATGGATGCTACCCATGTTCGCCTACCCACTGCCTCCGTCGCCCTTACATCTTTCTTTCGTACAACTTCGAAATAACCCCAAGCAGTGTCTTCACTAATGTATCATCATCCCCTGGATGGTGTTTCTGTTTGTGATCTGTTCGCTGGCTACACCCCTGGCTCCAACCATATCTCCGAGGTGCTCTCCTTACTCTCTTCGACTTCCGCACGAACAGTGGGCGTGGTTCTTCTCTAGTGTCAAAGAACTCGTCTGCCTCACTCTCTGCAGGTCCTTCAGAATCATCTGTTTCATCTTTCGCAGACTCTTCCGAACTCTCTGCCTCTCGCGGTGATGTCGGCATCACAGTTGCCTCTGCCTCAACATGGGGAACTTCATTCACTTCGGATGCGCTTGTTCTCTCTCTTGTAGACTCAATCTCTACTACTGATGACTCCGGTTGCTCAGATTGCGAAACCACTCTGACTTCGTCAGTATTGTCATCCATTACTTCTATCACCTCTGGCTCCGGTTGTCTCTCAACCTTCGGGGAGCATATACGCCGACTAAAGGGGTCGACCTTCGGGTCAAGGGCCCCCATCATATATTCTCCATCACTGTCTGAGCTCCATTCCTCTGGAGTTGCAGCACGTGGCACCTCCCTCTTCACCCTAAGCTTACGGCTGGGTCTAGGCTTTGGTTCTGACACACTCACAGGAGTCGGTCGAGGGGAATCGTAGCAATGCTTGAGCAGATTCCTGTGCAACGTCCTCTCCTTGCCGCTATGTTCCTGTTTCACTACGTAAACAGGCAAGTCAGGGTTTGGTATACTCAGTACTCTGTAGGGTTCTTGCTCCCATCTGTCCGCTATCTTGGTCTTGCCACGCAAGTTCACGTTCTTGACCAGTACTCGGTCACCAATGCTCAACACAGCATCTCGTACTCGCCGGTCATACCGTTGCTTGCTACTTGACGCAGTCTTCCCAATGGCCTTAGACGCCTGGTCATATGCGTAACGCAGACGCTCACGCATGTCTTCCACGTACTTTGTCATGGAGCTCGGGATTTCTTCAGTCGGTCTCAATCCCATGCACACGTCCATTGCCAACCGTGGTTCCTGCCCGAACATCAGATAGTGTGGGGAGAATCCCGTTGCGTCATTCCTCGTAGAATTGTACGCATGAACAAGGGGTGCCACGTACGTCTTCCAATCATGCTTCTTCTCGTTATCCAACGTGCCAAGCATGTTCAGCAGAGTGCGGTTGAACCGTTCGCAAGTCCCATTCCCCTGGGGGTGGTAGGGCGTGGTGTGTGACTTCTCGATACTCGCGAGCTGGCACAGCTCCCTAATGACCTTCGACTCAAAGTTGCGCCCTTGGTCGGAGTGCAACCTTTGAGGGAAACCAAACGTCATCAAAAGGCTGTCATGCAAATGTTTAGCCGTTGTCCTCGCTGTCTGATTTCTGGTCGGTATCGCGATCGCGAATCTCGTAAAGTGATCAGTAATCACAAGGACGTCCTTAATCCCGCCTTTGGATTCCTCCAGGGACAAGAAGTCCATACACACCAGTTCCATCGGTTGTTTCGTCACAATGTTCACCATCGCAGCTCTAGTCTTGGCACCAGCCGGGTCCTTCCTTCTGGTACATCGCTCACAAGTGCGTAGTCTCTCCCTCACATCCTGGATCATCAAGGGCCAGTAGAAACGCGCGCGAAGCAAGTCAAGTGTTCGATCCAGGCCCAGATGACCGACATCATCATGTGCTCCCCTCATTGCCATCTCCCGGTAATTACGGGGCAACACCAACTGGCACTGTTTCTTTCCATTAGGACCCGCTCGCGTCCGGTGTAAGACTCCGTCTCTGAAACACAGACGTTCCCACTCGCGCAGTCCAAGCTGCACGCCAATGGGTTCACATCTTTTCTCCTGTTTAGTCAGGCGCTTCCCAGCATACTTGAGGCAACGTAGTCTTTCCACCACTGGGTCTTGTTTCTGTAGGCGCTCCCAGTCCTTAAAAGTCAACGTCGGAAGCGTCGACCCCTCAGGACACGCAGGAGGCTCAGTCAGTGTCTCTGGCACTGCTCTCACCGTCACAGCTATCGCTTCGACCCAGGGTGTCTGTTCACCCAAGTGCGGTTGACCTACCGCTCTGATCTCTTCTAGTCCCATCTTGACGCTGCCGTTGAATCTGTCATCGGTTTCTTTAAGTGCTGAAGTATGTGGGTGAGGCCTCCTGGATAGCCCGTCAGCATCACCATTCCTCTTGCCAGGCCGGTAACTAATAGTCATTTCATAGTTAGCCAAGGCAGCCCACCACCTGTGTCCAGCCGCATCTAGTTTCGCGGTCGTGGCCACATACGTGAGTGGGTTGTTATCAGTCAGCACATCTACGTGGTTACCATACAGATACTCGTGGAACTTCTCTGTTACTGCCCATTTCAAGGCCAAGAACTCTAACTTGTGTGCGGGGTAGTTCTTTTCGCTCTTTGATAGTCCTCTGCTCGCATAGGCAATCGGTCTCAGCACGCTCTTACCATCGACCTCCTGCATCTGATATAGTGCAGCGCCAAGTCCAGACGTACTGGCATCAGTGTGCAACTCGAACGACTTACTGTAGTCTGCATACGCCAACACTGGCGGGCTGGTTAGTTTGGCAATTATCGTCTCGAATGCCTGCTGAGTCTTATGTGTCCACTCGAATGGCGGCGGCCTCTTCGAAGCACCATTCTTGTTACGCTTCGTAGGGAACCCTGCCGTCAACTCATTCAATGGCTTTGCTATCGACGAATACCCGGGCACGTACCTTCGGTAGTATCCAGCAAAACCCAGAAATGTCCTTAGCTCGTGAACATTCGATGGCACGGGCCAGGTCCTTAACGTACTCGTCTTGCCTGGATCGGTCTCCACTCCATCTTCTGACACGACGTGACCTAGGTAGCTAACCTTGTCACGGAAAAATTGACACTTGGTGTGCTTGATCTTCAGGTCGTACTCATTCAGTCTCTGGAACACTCTTTCCAACCGTTCTAGGTGTTCTTCGAACGTCTTGGAGAAAACAATAATATCGTCCAAGTACGCCAAACATATGTTCATGTTCAAGTCGCCCATGCATTTCTCTATCGTGCGTTGAAACGTAGCCCCGGCGTTTTTCAAACCAAACGGCATGGCTAAGCTCTCATAGAAGCCAAGCGGCGTAGTGAACGCAGTCTTCGGTATGTCTTCTTCAGCCATGGCAATCTGCCAATAGCCGCTCTTCAAGTCAATAGACGAAAACCATTTCGCCCCATGCAGTGCATCCAGAGTCTCTTCTATGCGTGGAATAGCATAGGCGTCTCCAATGGTGGCGCTGTTCAGCTTGCGATAATCGACGCACATCCGCACCGCACCATCTTTCTTCTTAACCAAGACGATAGGCGATGCCCAAGGGCTGTGGGATTCTCGAATAATACCACTGTCCATCATGCCTTGGAGCAGTCGGCGTACCTCATCGTACAACATTGGAGGTATGCGTCTATGCGGCTGACGTATCGGAGTCTCGTTGTCCAAGTTGATCTTGTGTCTCTCTACTGTACACCTACCCAAGTCGTTATCGTCCTTTTGAGAACGTTCGCTGATTGCGGTCGAACATCTCCTTCACCAATCGCATCTGACTTCCAGTGGTACGTGACGAAGCCATGTCAAACTCCAATCCTCCACTGACGAACGCTCGCTTCTCTGACTCTGGGGTAGTCTCTGAGTCTGCCACAGCATGGCCTGGGTCAACGTACTGTATCGCGCATGCCGTGCCAATAATATCACCAGACCTCACAGTAATTGGCCTTGGCGTCTCATTCCAGATGACCACGGGCACTTTAGAACTCTTCCTGCCGCATTCTACGGTCACCACCATAGGTTCTACTTTCCATCCGCGCCGTGCACTCTGGCGTTCATCTGGCTCTATTTCCACAGTGATCCTATCACCAATAGGTCCAGCTCGCAACCTTCCAGTAACGGTAGTCACTTTACACGGTGGTACTACCACGGGTCGTTCAAGGTGCGCCCTCACCAGTCCCACATGCCCTGTCTTACCAAGAAACTTGGCACGCGCGTGCAACATATTCATAATAAAACGTCCTGTTTCGTTCCGAGGGGATTCACCCTGGTAGGATTCCAACCAGTTCATGCCGGCTACCACCGGTGTCTCGGATGTGAAAGAATTGTCCTGCATCACCAGTGCTTCCACCAGTTTCTTACCACAACCCCTGAAGGCCTCTGGCATTGACACTTCAACTTCAACCATTCCAAGGTATGGCAACACAGTGTCAGTCACTCCATATATCTGTAAGAAATCAAGATTCGTCAGAGGGATCTTACCCAACTTGTTCTCCCAGAAACTTTTACCTATCAAGGTAACCTGAGATCCAGTGTCTAACATACATACACAGGGTTCTCCATTCACTAACGTACGTGCCTTCACAAGGGTACCCAAGACTCTGTTGCCAACTGGTTGACAGCGTTCATTACCATAGCGAGTCTGGGTATGTCGCACGTATGTTTTCCTACGGGGGCGGGCTTTTATACCATTGGACTTACCTCTGTCTGCGCTGGGAGCGGGTGGTCGGGCACCTGGGCTACGTACCTTGGGATTAGGGCAACCCCTAGCAAAATGACCAACCTCTCCGCAGTTGTAACATTCAAGATCTCTGCGACCACGACCCGCTCTTTCATCTCGCGAGGGATTCAAGTACCTACCAGAATTCTGTCTTCTTCCAGACTGTCCATTGGTCACCTCAAGCTCTCTGACCTTCCTCTCTAATATTCTGATCGCATCCACATGCGGTCCACTGGCCTGAGCACTTGACAGGGGTTGCGCTGTGGCAACAGGGGTCTGACCAAGTGTACTTACCTGATCCTGCAACCCTCTGATCAGCGTCCTATTCTCTTCATTGCTCTTGACCAGCTCCTCATTCTGTCTTGTCATCATATGTATGGCTTCAGTCATCATTGTGATCTGCTTATCAGCTTTCGAGGGGGCTTCGTGCCTACCACCATTACTCGTTTCTGCACCTATCGTAGAGGTAGGGTGTGCTCTGGCTTTCCTGGTAGGAGCTTGTGGGCTAGTTTCCATTTGGCCGAGGTCAATCTCTGCAGTCCTGGCTGCAACCAACAGCTCCGCAAAAGATACAGTCTCGTTGTATGCGTGCCTCACCTCAGCACGTACACCACCACCTCGCAACCCATTGAAGAATCTGTGCGCCAGCAGGCCATCTATCTCTGACTCGCCGACCGACCCTGCACTACTGGCGGCACGCATCAGTCCCTGCAGCCTCACCCCATACCTAGCGGCACTCTCATCTTCATGCTGATGAGCACTGTAGAAATTTCTCATGGCCACATCCCTTGATTCTATCTTACCGTATACGACTTCTAATGCTGCTAAAATCGCGGTCAGCGTGTCAGCCCGAGCATCGTACACCAACTTGGCCGCATGGCTCTTCAGAGATTTCTTCACCTGCTGTACCAAAACCAAATCAGAATACATCTTGGTCTTGGCGAGCCCACTTACCTCTTGTTTCCAAAGTTCATAAGTGATGTCTTCTGTACCGCTGCCTTCACCGGCGAAGGGGGATATACGCGGCAACGCATACGAGTTCAATGGCAAGCGAGTCGGACTGCGGTCTCTAGGACGCACCAACGGGGTGCTTGCGCTCACGGGGTCACCGAATCGGGATTCGCGCTCAGTCGCCGCTAGCTTTCCTTCGAGTAGTTCTACTTTACGCAGCAATTCCATCTGCTCAGCGTTTCTCACCTGCAAGCGATCTAACTCAGAGCGTAACCTGTGCTGCTCGCGTAGCGCCTCACGCACTTCCGCCTTATTGTCTTCATGTTTCGCCTCACCGCGGAAACTCATCTCGTCGCCGGCAACTTTGTCTTTCGGCCTAACAGCGTCGCCACCAATCCCACCATACACCGGTAAACCTCCCCCTAACCCAGCACTGGGGACACCGAAAGGGGTATGCATAGATCCATTAATGCCCGTCCGTCTCCCTCGGCCACGCCCCGGGGAAATACCTCTAGGGGTCTCAGCATTCACCCCAAGACCCCCCAACAGTCCCTTTGGGTCAGGCGTTACCTTTTCTATCGGGGTAACTGGAGTGTTTTCTCTTCTCTCTGCCATGTTCGTTCTGTATTGTCGCTGACACACCACAGCCAGTGAGGAACAATCTTGTAGCGATCACCAGTCACTGCGACTTCACAACGGTCGCCCTGAAAGACACAAAGTTTTCTAAAAAAATGTTTAAAACAATGTCCAATTACAATTCGATACCTCTAAGCTGCCGAAAAAAACTTGAAGATCGATATCACCTATATCACTATGAATTGACATACAACGATGTCTCCAAAAAAAATATATCCAAACGTCTGTGGTCAAGCCTGTGTTCCACAGTCTGTTACGGCACTACTTGCATGAACGTCAACAAACGCGCAGTTTCGAATATTCCCTTCCCCCACGTTGGGCGCCAATTTGTTACCAATATTTACGAGAGTTTAGATTCCAAATAAATTTATCTCAGGGTAGGGAACGAGGGGATACCGTTGACTTCCGATTTCATACAAATGTGCACATAGTAACGACATACAATAGAACACCAAGCAAGACACAGGTCAAAATAGGTTTAAATCTATATATATTCGTGGTAACAAGTAAACATTAACAACAACAAAGTTGTACATAAATAAACAAAATAATGTTACTATATCACAAATAGTCAACAATAATAATGCCTTAATCTACACAGCAATACTGTCTGTTATGACCCTTAACCTAACGTATCTATGCCAATACTGTCGCTACGTCGGTAGTGCTAAACGATGGGTAGTCTGTCACGTCGCGTTTAGTCAGCGGTACTATCACGCTCAACTACAACGCCTATGTTATATTGCAAGAGCCCTGCTCGGCAACTATAACCCCTAGACTAATCTATTCTCAAAGTATCTCCAAATACTCAAATAAAAACCCAACAACCAATACACTAACACTATGCTTCAGGTATTACTGTTAACACCACATAGAACCAATCACTAGCCTAAGTATTAACAACCCGTAATTCTCATTGGTCAATCCCTGACTGAACCAAACACATTACAACAATAGGTATCACAATACAGTTTGCGTCAATATTGTCAACACTCTGACAATCATCTGAATAATAATGATAAAATACAGTGCAATCAAACAACTACTTAACTATGCATGTACTTAACACAACAATAATATAACTTGCAACGCAGTTGCACAAGAGTCACGCATTAAACCAAACCAGTTCATATGTCTCAGACTGTCACAGTCAAGAACACAGTTCTCTGTTGGATACTGGACGGAATGTCCCTATCACTACACAGCGGTATCATACAACAAACTCTGTATACCCGTGGACAGTTTGCAGTTCAATGTTCTCTTCATATACAGCACACACTCTCAGGCGATAAAGGTTCTTCGACACAGCGTTGAAAATCTCAAAGTGTTTCTGTCAAATGGAAAATCGGCCATAGCTTCCGCTGTACCTTATGGTTTTGCAGTTTCACAAATCAATGCACAATATTCACAGACCTGTAACACGTCTGCGCAATAAATCAAGTTCATCACAATAATTCGAATGTCACGATAATCAGATGACATGGAATAACACAGCAACCATGTTTATATTCGAATCGATGAAAGGAATGAGTCGCCAGTTGACTCACATACATAAATACGACAGTACAATGATGTATCGTCGATCGTCACACTCTACATGTGCGCAGCCATCTTTGTTATAATGTTGTTATCTCACAAATCGCGTGATCGAGGTTTGTATTCACGCGCGTATGCGTACGCGTAGTCTCATGTGTTAACTCACAATTTCTGAAAAGGCAGCTGCAGGAACGTCAATTCTGGTCAGATTAACTCGACATTTGCACCGGCAGAGTCTCTGGTCTCTTTTCTCATCAGAATGTAGCTCTGAGATCAAATCCGGACACAATACGTCCAACACCAGCCAAATCTTTCAGCAGCCCATCTCCGGCATGTCCCAGTACGCCGCCATCATGAAGTAAAAGGGGCGACTCCCTAAGATAACGCAGAATATTTTCCCGCGCTCACAGTACCCATCAAATTACATTAGCATCTAGCAAAACAGAACAAATCAAGACCGCGCTAGGCAGTCATAGAAAGGGAAAATCCCCAGATATATGCCAATGCATGTATCAATTGGGTATCGCCCTCTAGGCACAATTCCTAACACATGGTATTATGATTTCGTAAGATCTATAAATATCCCACACAAACTGTAATCTCTGGTACATGTTCTGACACGTCCGCTTTCACTTTCAATCAAGGGCTGAACCAACAGCGTTCTAACGGAGGGTTCTCCAACTAGCTAAATCACACAAAATAAGATCACCAAATCCTACGGTAAATTCGACATGGTTACATAGTCATTGGTAATGTTGAAGGAGCCAGGGCACCAGATGATCCTGACCCACAATGGCAAGAAATGTGTGCAGTGGTTACTCGTGCTATGGCTAAGAAAGGTAACAAAATAGTCCCTCTGTGTGTACCTGATGGGGGTAAGTCATTAGATGTAAATAAGGCTCAGCTAGTAAAATTGCAGCATGACGATCCATCTCTCAGTAAATATTGGTTCTTGAAGGAACCTAAGTTTAAAGGTAACCAGGAAGTTATGTTTCTAGAGAAAGGCGGTATACTATACAGACAGTTTACTCATCCTCATGTGAATCAGGGTAGGTCTGTAACCATGTCATGATGGTGGCGCATGATTCGATAACGGGAGGGCATATGGGCGTGAAGAAACTAGTGATAGAGTCCTGAGCAATTTCTACTGGCCAGGAATACATGGTGACATAACAAGATTCTGTAGATCTTGTGATATTTGCCAGAGAACGGTACCTAAAGGTAAAATTGCAAAAGTCCCCCTTCAGAAGATGCCACTGATAGATGTGCCGTTCAAAAGGGTTGCTATTGATTTAGTTGGTCCTATTCACCCTCCTAGTGAAAAAGGTCATAAGTACATCTTGACATTAGTAGACTATGCTACCAGGTATCCAGAGGCAATACCCCTGAAACGTATCAGTACAGAGGATGTAGCTGAAACACTGGTTGATATGTACAGTCGCCTAGGTATACCAGAGGAGATTTTACATGACATGGGAACTCAGTTCGTGTCAGAGTGTATGTGTGAAGTTTCTCGTCTGTTGAGTATTAGACAACTGTCAACCACCCCTTATCGTCCAATGTGTAATGGGCTGGTTGAAAAGTTTAATGGTACGTTAAAAGCAATGTTGAAGCGTTTGTGCAGTGAGCAGCCAAAGCAGTGGCACCGCTACATCAATGCATTGCTATTGGCCTTCAGAGAAGTGCCCCAAGAATCAACAGGTTTTGAGCTGATGTATGGGAGGACTATCAGAGGTCCTATGCATATTTTGAAGCAACTCTGGACAACAGAGACTGAGGAACCAGAAATTAGAAACAGTTATCAGTATGTGTTTGAGTTAAGAGAGCACTTGGACGAAACACTGAAAATTGCACAGGTAGAGATGCAGAAATCCCAGCAACGGTACAAGCACTACTATGATAGGAAGGTGAAAGTCAGAAGGTTTCAACCTGGACAAATGGTTCTTATTCTACTACCAACTGATAGTAACAAGTTATTAATGCAGTGGAAGGGGCCGTTTGAAATTGATGGTGTGATTGGTGTAAATGACTATAGAGTAAAGGTACGTGGAAAGTACAAAAAACATATCATGCTAACTTGCTGAAGAAGTATATTCAACGAAATGAGCAGAGTAGTGAAGCTGATGACAATCTGCCTGTCTTGGGCATTGCTAGTGCAGCTGTCATAGAGTATGAAGAGTCTTTAGATGAAGACGCTGTACAGGATGATGACTTGTTGGTGCTGAATTCTTGGATGTCAAAGGAGTCAGTAGCTGACGTGAAATATGGCAGGAACCTGACTGATGATCAGGAGCAATCAGTTCGCTGTCTAGTGCACGAGTATAAGCACATATTTACAAACCTACCTGGCACTACCAACCTTATCCAGCATCGTATTCAACTGAGAACCGATGAACCTATAAGATCGAGGCCTTACCCAGTGCCATATAGTGTACGAGAGTCTTTGAAAGAGGACATTCAAAGTATGTTGAAGATGGGAGTTATAAGAGAAACCGAATCCCCATACGCATCACCTGTCGTGATAGTACGCAAAAAAGATGGATCGAATCGTATATGTATTGACTACCGAAAGCTAAACAAGGTAACAGTTTTTGATCCAGAGCCAATGGTGACGGCAGATGATATGTTCCAAGATCTCAGTAAAGCCAAGTACTTTACTAAGGTGGATCTTAGTAAGGGGTTTTGGCAGGTTCCTGTGGCGGGGGAGGACATACACAAAACAGCTTTTGTTACCCCAGATGGTACCTATGAGTTTTTGAAAATGCCATTCGAAATGATGAATTCTGGTGCAACCCTGGTCCGTGGTGTCAGAAAGATGTTGAGTGGGATGTGTAAGGTGGTTAGTTATGTTGACGATATTTTGGTTCACACCATCACTTGGTGTGAGCATATAACTACACTCAAAGAGTTGTTCAGCAGGATGGCTGATGCTCAGCTTACTGCTAGACCATCCAAGTGCATAATAGCTTCTGATGTTATTGATTTCGTCGGTCATCGAGTTGGTCAGGGTTTTCTGAGTCCACACGAGGATAATGTAAAAAAGGTTAGAAATGTTCCTCGGCCCATGACTAAGAAGGAAGTCAGGTCGTTTCTTGGTCTAACTGGATTTTACAGGGAGTATATACCTAACTATGCAGCTATTGCAGTACCATTAACTGATTTAACAAAGAATGGCCAACCCATCAAAGTTGTGTGGGGAGAAGCACAAGAGGAGGCTTACCGAACTCCTATTCATGTAATAACCAGTAAACCTATACTGAGGTTGCATGATTCACACAAGCCTTACGTGTTACGTACAGATGCTTCTGATGTTGGGATTGCAGCAGTCCTGTTACAAGGTCATGATGGAAAGTTATTCCCTGTGAGTTATGCTAGCAAGAAGTTGTCACAAAGAGAAAAGGCATATTCGACTATCAAAAAGGAATGCTTGGCGATCGTGTGGTCTGTAAAGAAGTATATGATGTATTTGTATGGAACCCAGTTCATTCTCCATACAGACCATCAGCCGTTATTGTATGTTGACAAGGCTAAATTCATCAATGACAAAGTAATGCGATGGGCAATGTTTCTGCAGAACTACCGATTTACCGTTGAATGTATTAAGGGCTCAGATAACCATGGAGCTGATTTTCTAAGTAGAGCAGTTTAAGGACTATGTAACAGAATTCATGTGCTGTGCAGAAACTTTATAAGTTTCCTCTTGAAAGGGGAGTGATGTCATGAATTCTTATTATTTATTCTTACATTAATTTGCATAAGTGGTTTTACGAGGTGCGCCCTCTGTGGCAGGATGGCGGGGCTAAGATGGCGGAGTAGCTAGCGAGGACTGATGGTGAGTGATCTGTTGTACTGGTTTTGTTATAGCGTTCTGTGACATATAGTAAACAATGCAAACTGATTTTAAATTGTATAACGGTCACCGGCATCAATGCAGAAAATTGGAGCAAAAAAATATTTCCTGATCGATGTGTTCCAAATAAAAAATATTTTATTCCAGTCCAGATCAGCTCAATTACTTTAGTAAAGAGTCATTGTATAATGTACAAAATGTTAATACATTTTGATGAATATTTACAGCTACGGCTTCAATACCGTAGAAGATTTTGGCCCGATCGTCAACAAAACATCACCCGTCTCCAGGGCAAGCGACTGGAAAAAGACACCGGTGTTCGGTCGAACCGGTGGAAACAAAATCGTCACTCCCAGAATAACTATGCAAAATAACGATCTAAACTCGAACCATTCGAGCCACAATATAAACATTAAAAAATGACTTTCGTTGCATTTGACAATGATAAACTTACCGAAAAGCCGTGTTTTTCTCGGTCGCTAACGCCGGTAGAACCCGCCATTTTATTTGAGTGTGTTTGCCACCTGACTCTGCCCGGTGACGTCATCATGTGCGCTATATGAGGTCTGTGATTCGTTGACTAAAATCGTCGATAGTGGGTCTCGTTGAAATCTCGTTACATAGGCATCGGGTCAGATGTATTTAGTGCGGAATTAAAAAAAATCAAAGTAAAATAATAAAATAAAAAGGCATTAATAACAAAAGTAATAAAAAAAATAAAATTAAAATAAGTTTATAGCCAAAATAATTAAAGCCCGTACACTACATCAGATTTTTAAAAGATTGGTGTAAGCACTGCTTCATTAATAATCATAATTGTCAAACATAACTCTGAAAACAAGCTCAAGTAGGTGCCAAGACAGCTTGGCGTCTGTGTTTGTCCATTACACACCCCCATAGATCAGACTTAAGCAGACATATTAGAAAAATCACACGCGAAATAAGTTCTATTTATTTCCTAAAAACACTGTATTAATGCTTTATAATTTAATTTTATTTCATTTGACATATTGTATTGAAATATACCATTAATACCATTACATCGCTTATTGACTCTCTACTTAAATTGCGAAAAAGTCCACCTTATCACAATTTCTAAAGTATGTGCCCACACCCCCCTTCCAGCGCTAGCATTCTAGATTTTGTAAAATGTAAACCAGTATGTTCACATTCGACCTTTAATATCGACGCTATGCACACATCGTAGATCATTATATCCACGAGTTACGGCAAACTTGCAGTACAAGGTCCAAGTCACAAGATTATTTCTTTGTACCAGTTGTCAATCTGAGAATATTCTAGAACTCGTTACCTAACTCCACAGTGCGTATGTGGAACGGTCTGCCTTATTGTATTAAAAACCTACAATCACACTAAACGTTTCTCTTAAAAAATTATTTGCTTAAATTTTCGTTTTACATCTGTTACTTTAAGTTGCCAATTATAAATACGATTGGCGATATTTGTTTGTCCATTAATTTTTAATGTTTGTCTTTCTTAATATTTATATTTACCAAAAATATCCATAATATCTGCGTACAATAGACTTCTTTTTATTGCTAATTTCAGTTTCTGATTAATTGTTCATACGTTTGAAATATTTATTTATTTATCCATTACTTTCAGGTATGTTTTTTCTCACAATATCAAAACTGCCATTACGTATTTTCACTGGAGCCAGGGACTTGATTAGTTCAGTTGAACTGCCTCATTGATTCCCACCATTCTTATATCAAATGTGTTCCTTCCATATTTTATCATTTGTTTCAACAATGTAAGATGGTGAAATAAATATACAAATATTTTCATTGAAAGAGGAAATCCCTTAAATCGGCCCAAAACATTGATCAACTAAAATATCAACGGACATTTGTAACTGATAAACAGGAGATAATCTTGCTCAAAGTACAGACACACACAATACCTCGTTGAGTAGCACTGGTGGAAGTGTGATTTATCTGAAATGTAGCGGGGGTGTTCAATGAAAATCCTTACGTCATATTTAGGATTTGCATAAGGTTATCGGTAACTGGTACAGTGCGTGACATGTAGGTTACATACCTGTGAACACAAATTGTATTCGTCCGCGTTTAAAAAGCACCGACCGATGTAACACCCTATTTACCAAAACGTGTATTATTTTCTATGTGTCTCAAAATAGACACTGGCCTGGTGCGTAATATTTTTCATAGCACTGTGATTGAAAAATAGGTGTCAAAAGTAACATGTCAGATGAAGTGCTCTGTTTTTTCTATGGTGTTTGAAATTGGATATGTTAAATTTCCATAGCACATAACGATTTCATATCTTTCCGCCACCTATGTTGAGATCGATAACTTTAACCACCGTTGTAGCGGGTCTATAGGACACCCGGACTTCACATTTGTTTGCTATGTCTAAAATTTCTCCATTTATTTTCATCGAATACGTGAACACCAGACATTGTAAGGTGCATAGGGCAATATTCTTGGACAATACATGTAGGTAGCGTCACTGCACTACAGATTCTGATCAGTGAACCGCGTAGTTGTTGGGCAGTACAGCTCTGCGTGAATAATTCTCGGATTGTTCGGTTGCACAAAGCTACCAATTCGATTTCTCCAGGCGTAGACGTTAACATCCTTCTCTATCGAATCAACTTGGCCACTAAATAAGCATCTATTGTAAAAATTACAATGAATTTTTTTTTCAGCGTGCGAAACACCTGGCTACGTGTCTTTTGACAAGTACCCTCAGCTTGAGTACTATTAATTAGTGATTTAGTTGACTACGACACACTAGACTCTAAAAGGTTCCAAAACAACATGGAACTATATTTATAATTCTAGTATATTGACATAAAGGTAAAAGGTAAAAGAACAATGTCGAAAATCATATACATAAGATATGAACCCTAAAACAAGTTAACATGGAGCAAAGTTAGGGGGTGGTGGTCGTCGCGCCGCGTCCTGTTTCATATGGGACGAATAGCGACGTATACAACGCATGGAAATACATTGTTTACGTGAAATTCGTTCTTTTCAGGGACTTACAGGGCGGTGGTCGTCGCGCCGCGCATGTGCAACGTTTGTATTAATAAACATTGATTTTCCCACAATTCAATGCGCTCTTCTAATGGAAATTACCAAAAACAATTCCTAATTAAAACTTGGTAATGTCTCAACAGTCAAAGTCGCCATCTTTTTTATATGAGACCCATATCTCGCACATGCGTATTGCGACGACCGCGGTACATAAAGCTAGTACTAGCACATAAGTTCTAATTTAATAACTTACAAGATATGTCTTATACCCACAATAGTGTTTCACAACCTAGCGCCATTAAGAACGATTTTTTTTCAAATCAAATGCTCCCAAGAGTTCATTTGGTTGCCTTCCTTAAATGACAGACGACAGGAAAATTTCTCTATTTTTCCACAGTTCACTGTGATGGTAATGTACATTTCAGTAGCATACTTTTGTTTTCATCCACATATATTACGCCAAAAATCCAACAAAATATGTGGTGATATTGTCATAAAAATCACTCCAGACTGACTAAATCAATTCATTCCCTCTTTAATCTTTAGAAATTTATATCCATCAGAAATAGTCTGTGCGATTATACATCTATGGTCCAAGTAGATTCATGCCATTTTTTGAGAGAGAGAAACAGAGCGTTTTTAGAAGTTATTTTCACAACTAACATTTATGTAATACGTATAACCATAGTGTAAGTATTCACACGTTTCCAATCGATCAGAAGGTGCAACATCGATTCAGTGGACGAAACCGTGGAAGCAACGAGAAAACGTTGGGGTAGTCCTTCTCCTTACCCCGTCATATGCAGTGTCCATTTCACCCCCGATTTTTTTGCCGAACAAATGTGCTCATTTTTAGCTCCGCTGTCGACTTTGTCGAGCGGAGCTTATCATATGAGTGATTGTCCGTCGTCGTCCGTCGTCGTCGTCCGTCGTCGTCCGTCGTCCGTGTCAATGTTTTACTTTTTCGACTTCTTCTTGAAAACTACAAGCCTGAATGCTTTGATACTTGGTGTATATGTACCTTGGGTAGACCTCTCTTAGGTTTGTTCATTTCATGTTGATATCTTCAATTCTCTAATTTTGGTGAATATTTTTGTCATTTTTGGTAAAAAGTGATATTTTCGACTTCTTGTTAAAAACCGCAAGTGCAAATGCTTTGATAATACATATATAGGTACTACATGTGGACCTCTCTCAGATTTGTTCATTTTGTAATGATATCTTTAATTCTCTAATTTTGGTGAATATTTTTGTCATTTTTGGTAAAAAGTGATATTTTCGACTTCTTGTTAAAAAACGCAAGTCCAATTGCTTTGATACTACATATATAGGTACTACATGTGGACCTCTCTCAGATTTGTTCATTTCGTGATGATATCTTCAATTCTCTAATTTTGGTGAATATTTTTGTCATTTTTGGTAAAAAGTGATATTTTCGACTTCTTGTTAAAAACCCGCAAGTCCGATTGCTTTGATATTACATATATAGGTACTACATGTGGACCTCTCTCAGATTTGTTTATTTTGTGATGATATCTTCAATTCTCTAATTTTGGTGAATATTTTTGTAATTTTTGGTAAAAAGTGATTTTTTCGACTTCTTATTAAAAACCAATAGTTCAATTGCTTTGATATTACATATATAGATACTACATGTAGACCTTTCTCAGATTTGTTCATTTTGTGATGATATCTTCAGTTCTCTAATTTTGGTGAATATTTTTGTCATTTTTGGTAAAAAGTGATATTTTCGACTTCTTGTTGAAAACTGTAAGTCTGATTGCTTTGATACTATTCATATTGTTCATTTTCTAATCATGTCTTCAGTTCTTTAATTGAAATGTGCATTGCTAACAGCGGAGCTATCTCAGCCGATAGGCTGCTTGTTGATAAAACAACTAGGTTTTAAAGAAAAGCTCCGATAGCAACACTTTTTAAAGATTCCGAACCAGCCTACGTTCGCCGCGCCGGATTTCAGAAGAAAGAGAGACGTCGAGTAAGTTTGCGATCCTGAATTTCCGTTCGCTTTATAAACATCTATGTTATTTATCTACAGGGTACCCACCATTCATTCATTGAGTGGATCGATGTGATTCAGGCAAACAGCTCAATGAAACGTGTTGTAAACTGGAATGACCTGGCTACTTCTGGACAATAACAGACAGAAGTGGGTATTTCTTATGTAATAATATTGTTGTTGTGTTAGTTACGACAATATAGGAGAGTTACCATTTTCCCGCATCCAAACAGCTTTGATATTGTTTTGGTTGGCAGTGTCATTTAAAGTAACACCCATTCAGGAGCACCCAAGCCTGATTTTCACTTTTAGGTTAAGCCATGACGCAATCGTCTAATTACCCGTTTGATACTCGTGTTCGCAATGTTTAATCTATTCAAAGGACATCATGTGATATATCACACAAAAATGTTAATGGTGAATTCAATTCTGGAACAAAGTCATTGTTTGCGAGATATGGCTATTTTTTGTATTTTTTTTTCGTAAAATTAGCGAATTTTAATTTAGCTATAAATTACCAAAGTTTGAAATATATATAATTTATTCACGCTCTTCCCAACAATAACGTCCGAGTTATTTAATTATATGAATATATTATGTCAGTACATGTGCACATTAGGTATAGGCCTGATGTTTCTTCTGAGAATACCATAAACAAGTTAAAGCGGGAGGGTCAAGCGACGATAACAACACACGCTAAAAACGCAAAGGATCATGGATAGACGCTTGTTTGTAAACAATGACACGCTATGGCTATCTGACGCATGCGCAGGTGACGACCCTCCCGCTTTAAAGTTATCAAAGTGGTTAGGATGCAATTGCACGGTGACACCTACAGCTACGACTCAATCTGTGTGAACTTATATGTGTTGTTATTTTTATTTCTAGTTTGAACTCTCTACCTGGCAACTATAATAACTATTGACATCGTATTTCAGTGATCATCGCATTATAGACTAAACCGACAAACCAGATATGATCGCGGTGAAGAAGCTTTTTTTCTGTGTTGTAACTATATCGGTCTTTCTCTGTGTAGTTATGTATTGTTTGATGCAACGAAAGAACAGCCAGGTCATACGAGACAGTGTACAATATGGGAGTAGAGTGTTTACACCTGATAGGGTAATAGAAAACAACCTGAATGACTTGGCTCATTATGGTTTATCTCAACTTCAAGTTGATTCATTTAGAAATGATTCGGCATCACCTGCACTAATTTCTCGACAAAATATATCTTTCTACCAAAATGTAAAAGGATTAGGAATGGATTCCCAAATGACTAATGGTGTACCTATAGAAGCCCATAGACTTGCGATGACGGCAATTCAAAACGTAGAGCACATTAATATTGGTGATTTTGTTAAAATGAAAGCAGATGAACAAAATTCTACATACATCAAGGCACTTAAACTTGTCGGATATACAAAACGCTTACCGACCGTTATTAATATCGGTGCAAAGAAAGCAGGAACAACGGCATTACAGATTTTCCTCAGTTCACATCCACAGATTGCTTCATCTCTGAATCACATGGAAATTCATTACTTCGACTGGAACTATGACAAAGGCATAGATTATTACCGTTCTCGATTTCAGTATTCAAAAGAGTCCCAGGAGGTGTTTGAGAAAACTCCACGGTATTTCATCACAGAGGAAGCTCCAAGGCGTATTAAAGAAGATATCTCACCAAATGTCAAAATTATTCTGGTCGTGCGCGATCCTGTTAAACGAGCGATGTCCGACTACAACCACGTACGTTGGGTTAAACGCTCACTCTCGACACAGTTGGCCCTCAGGGAACCACACACTGAAGACACCTTTGAGAAAACTGTATTCACGAAAAACGGCGAGGTAAATGCTGATTCGGAACTAGTCCATGCTGGTAAATACGCTATGCATCTCAAAAGATGGCTCGAATACTTTCCATTGAATCAAATCCTTGTTCTCGACGGAATTGAATTGTCCACTTATCCACTGACACAGATGAGGAAAGTAGAACAATTCCTTGGTCTTCAACCATATTTCACGCAAGAACATTTCGGTTACCATGAAAAATTGCACGTGTACTGTTTGGTTAAACCTGTAAATAAATGCCGATATAATAGTAATCACAAAAGCCCGGAAATTATACTGAGTGATGGTCTACGCAATACTTTATATGACTTCTATCGTGCATACAACAGAGAATTGGAAGAAATGCTCAATCAAACGTTTGCTTGGAGCAATCTGTAAATTATTGAGTATCTACACTAAGAGATAATGTTTAATATTTAGCGGTGCTTTAAGTCGAACATTTATCTGCCAAATCACTGGATCGAGAAATTTTGAGTTTGACGTCATGCAGATGTATGGGGAGTTTCGGGTTTCCTGGTTGCTTAGCTAATCTACGCTCGATCTACACTGATCCATTTACAGTCAGCAGGAGTATGCAGTTTTGGGCATGTTTTACTGTAACAACTTCCGTTTTGTACCGAACATGTTTACTGTGAATTGCTGATATCCGCGTTACTTATAAACACACATAAAATGTTCCTCGACCATAGACCTTAGAGAACAGTGACATGCAACTGCGGGTAATCCTTTCATGTAATCTTAGTTATAATCTTTACCCAATTACCGCCTTAGAGGAACCGACAATAAAGTTATGTCAACACCACTGTTTCACCATCTCATGTTCCATGAGCAAAATGAGCTAACTTTGTGGTTTAGAATATAATCAGAAAAATTACAGTTGAGTAAAACTGTTGATACGAGTGAAACTAAAAATTGCGAAGTTAACAGTTTGTATTCTACTATGAAAACATGAAAGGAAACAAAGAGGGTCTGTTTTATCTACAAGGAAACAAAACTACCTAAACGTAAACAATGACCTGTCAAAATTTGGCATCATATTTAGACCCGATAGTCCGCCCGTTATACAGTGACAAATGTGAATATTGGCAAAGCAGAACTTATCAACACTGGATCAAAACTTGATTTTATGTTGTCTCTGTAGAAGTTGCATGTCTCTGTTTTTCAAGGTCTATTGTGCGACAAATATAATATAACATTTTGCTAATAAATATAAATTGGGTATACAATATAGCTTGATTTATGTGTCTAGAACCGCTCTTTGGAGAAGAACTATGCCGATTCCTCGCCAATAGACACAGTGGTAAAATAATGAATGGGAAGTTGGTAGGTTGAAATGTCATTGAAAAGTGGAAAGTCAAAAAGATTAGTTGTAAATTTGAAACCTTTAGGTGGAATGTCGAAAAAAAATATTACAAAATCGAAAATGTTAGTTAGTCATACACGTTTTTAGCCGGAAGTCGAACGATTTTTTGGTAAGCGATAAATGTTCGCTCAGAATTTATAAAAATCTGCATAGTCATGAAATATGAGTCGAAAATCAAAAAAACCAAAAGTGGGGTATAAAGAATACGTGAGTGAAAATTCGGGTTAAAGGTCGAAAAAACAGGTTAAGCCCTGGAAAACCATCTTTACGTCTCAATGAAGAGTCGCGAATCTTGGATGGAAAGCCATAACATTTGGTTGACAATTTTAAAATATTTGGTGGAAAGGTTTCACTTAAATGAATATAGTGTATTTTCCCCTATTTGAAAAGGATGGGACGAATATAACAATTTATTTAGGTTGTGAATAATCTCAGACAACTGAACGTGACAACATGCATCAGGATTTAGCTTTTTATAATGTGTAATAAGGTCATCTGAGATTACCAAAATTTATTTTTGTAGTAAACTGGATGAAGCATGATTTGAAAATTCATATTCAATGTACTCCGGTCAAATGAAGTGCGCCCTAATATATGTGGTGTTCGAAATGTTTTGATAAGCCTGGGTTAGCATTAGTTCTTGTTTTTGTTTTGTTATTTACAACATATTTAATTTCTTAGCTGATGAGGCAATGGACAACCGGTGAATTTATTTTCTGCAAATTGTATTGTCTGGAATGTTGATAATGAGAAAATGTTCGATAGTCGAATACTTTTGTTGCAAAATTCAAAAATGTAGGTGAAAAAAAAATGGCTGTATTCAATATCGAAATCAAGGAAAGCTGAGAAAGAGCTTCTGTGTGCTGAAGGTATTGAAAGCATGAATTACAAATAAGGAATACTGTATTTACTATATTAGAAGCACATCTACAATTCACATAAAGTAACAATTGTGTTTATTGCATGCAAAATCATTGAAATATCTTTCTTTGCCCATAGACTTGTCCTTGTCATTTATATTTACAGTAAGCACAGTCATGTACTTCTAATAGATTGAGCAAATACAGCATGTACAAATATAATTGGTTTAACAATTATAATTTAATGTACCTAGTTTCATTACAATTTGGTTCCCATATATATCAGAAATCTGTGTCAGTTCATTATAATAATGCATTTTCGAATTTCTTACCTCAAAATGACTCAATTTCCTCGCAAAACTAAATAAAAACTGATTTAATACATTACAAATGTAGTCAGCTTGTCGGCTGATCTGCACTGGCTGGGAAGATGAATTCTGATTGGCTAAAAAAACAAAAAACTTGTGGCGTTGAATGCACGTTCATTGTCAGTATTGTTATGCAAATTCAAACTAGCTAATCATTTACAACCTTCCGAGCCAGTGCAGATTAGCTCCAGCTTGTTTCTGTTCATTATGTTCTGTTCGAATTCTTATAACACTACTATTCAGCAATCTAAATAACCGTGACACGAAACCAATACACGTCTTCCTTACTGCAATCACAGAGGCTGACCAGTGACAGACACAAACATTAGTACTCGAAGTTAACTTTCAATTAAAGTTCGAGTTACTAACAACAGAAAAATGTATATTGCCCGAAACTCGAAATTCTGTTAACTGTTCATTGAACATCGAGTTACAGTTTGGGCGTGGCTTCTCAAAAGTGGGCGGTTTTTTTCAAATATGGTCGTGGTCATTTTTGTAACTCGATGTTTTCGTAACTCGGTGCCCATAATTCAAACAATTCAGCATCTCATCCCGTTTTGACATGTGCTTTTGGTACGTTTGAAAGGCGGAAGAGATTAAAGTTTACAGTTATCGCAATTTGGAGGCCAAAAACCGCTGTGAAAGAGGGAATCGGATGGTCAATGTTTAGACCTAGTGTTTTTTTTGTGTTAATAAAAAAAATTTTATTCCGAAATAAAGAAAAAGATACAGAGCAGATGACACCCCCCCCCCGGAAAAAAAGAAGTACATGACAAACGCTGTCTGGTATACGGTGGTGAGACAAAAGCAAAAACAAGATTAATTTACTTGTATTAAGCCATCTAATTATTTAAGAGCTCCCATTTACAATAGTGATATTGTTTCTTTCCTTTATATAGGGCTATTTCCAACTCTATTTTTCTATTTTCACGGACTAGTGATTTAAACGCAATTGCAGAAGGGATTGTAGCATTTCCTCTACAGCTATAAATATACTTTTTGAACAGTAAAATAAAATGGTTCAAAATTGGATTGTCATCATTTAAAATACCTAAAATTATATTTACTTTATTACACTCTATTTGTTGAATAATACTACACCCTGCCTGCAATGCATTCCATAATTGTTGAACATGGTGACAGTCAACTAAAACATGTCCAATTGTTTCATTATACAATTGGCAGAGTGAACACAAAAGAGAATTTACAAGGCTCCATTCAAATAATTTTGCATTAACAGGTAGGTATCTATGTAAAATTTGAAACTGAAAAGCTCTCATGGCTGAAGCTATAGTTGTCTGAAAAGGAAGTGAAAATATCACATTACTCATTTCCGAGGATACACCATACAGTTCTTGAAATCGGCTGACAATGGTTGTCTCAACAATATCTCTGCATAACAATTTATAAATGTGTTTACTTGTAGTTGAATTAATATCTATATAGGAGGACTTGCAATTATTCCTTTCACCATAATCAACCTTTGTATGTCTGTTTCTATGAATTATACTGTTCCATTCCCTTGGAATAGCATCTATTATGCCCTGAATTTGGAAAAATTCTACTTGAGAAATATCTTTAGTATTCCAAAAACCCCAATTGTAAAAGTTTCCATTGGTGTCAATTAAATCCCCAATTCTATTAATATTTTTTTTGCCAATCCCCGAAAATACGCTAAGTGGTTAGCAATCTTAAAAAAATTATTATTCCAAAGTATCTGGCTATCAATTTGCTGTACCGTTTCAGGAATTATATGGGTAATTTTTGACCAATCTTGTAAGATATCATAATAGAAAAGTGGGACCTTGTTTATCAACTCTTTAATCTCAATGTTACACAAAAAAATAATATTACTCCCAAAACCCTTTAAAACCCTATTCATAATAGTTTGCCATCCAGCAAGACCACCAGAGATAAATTTTTTAACCCATTTTATTTGTTGTGCCTTTATGAAAGAGTCAACTTCAATTATATTAAGACCCCCATTTTCAATACTGGAGATCAATATATTCCTTTTAACTTTGTCTCTCTCGTTCCAAATAAACTTAAATATAATCTGTTTTATCGCTTTGATAACTAGTTTTGGTGTATGAATCATTGTTGCTATAAAAAAAAAACTGTGAAAGGCCGAATGTTTTCAAAATTTATTGAAACCAATAATTGAGAGCGATCTTTGAGACCACAGATTACATATTTGTTTCAGTTTTGTTAATTTATTTTTGAAATTTTCTTCAAAGAACTTGTTTTCATCATAGGTTACATAAATGCCCAGTATTTTTATACCATCAGACCAGTTTAAAACAAATTCAGGTTTTTTCTTTGGCTTGTGCCCATAACCCAGCAACAATAATTCTGTTTTATCTTGGTTTAACCTCAAACCTGAACAACATTTAAAATTATTAGTTATTTGAAACAAAACTTTAATTGATGTTGGTTTGATAAAACATGTAATGTCATCTGCATACATTGCCAGTTTAATACATTTCTGAAAAATAATAAAACCTTCAACAGACTTATTGTTCCTAATTGCAATTGCTAACAATTCATTAGCTACAATGAATAGATAAGGAGATAGGGGGTCTCCTTGTCGAACTCCTCTACCCACTTCAAAATAACCAGTTGAGATACCATGGTTCATGACACAAGCAGTAACATCTTTTTAAAACATTTTCACCCAATTTATGAATGATTCACCAAAGTTAAAACTCTTTAAAACTTCAATAATAAATCTATGGTCGACCGAATCAAATGCCTTGTGAAAATCTAGAGACACTAGAACACCTGACATATCATTCTGTTTAGAGTACCACATAAGATCAAGAACTGTTCGTATAGCATCCCCGATGTAGCGGCCTTTTACAAATGCACATTGGTCTGGATGAATTATGGAAGGCAAGACATTAAGCATACGCTTTGCAATAGCTTTAGATGCAATTTTAACATCTACATTTACTAAAGATATTGGCCGATAATTTGAAATATGTGTTTTATTTTTACCTTTTTTGGCAATTAATGTGATGACACCCTGTCTTTGTGACACCCCCAATAGACCTTTATGATATGAATAATTATTACTATTAAGCAAATACCTTCCTATTACTGGCCAAAATGTCTTATAAAAATCAGCAGAGAGACCATCGTTCCCTGGTGTTTTATTGTTAGACAATGATTGGAGTGCTGAATAACATTCTGACATTGTTAATTCTCCCTCACACTTCTTTTTTTCCTCTGTATCTAAACGGGGAATGTTATCACTTTTCAAAAACGGCTCAGCATTACTGCTATAGAGATCAGTTGGCTTAACAGCATAAAGTTTAGAGTAGAATTCTTTAATACATTTATTTATCTTATATTGGTCACTAATTTCACTACCATCAACATTCAGACGCCTCACTGTTGACCGTGTTTTATTTGTTCTTTCTAAACCTAAAAAATACCTATTACTTTTTTCCCCCATCTCATAATAGTTACACCTGGACCTGATTATTAACCCACGAGTTTCTTCTTCCAAGATGTTTTCCAACTGTAGTTTCAAATCAGTATAAAGTGCCATATCATTCTCATCATCTAAATTTGATTCCAAATCTTTAATTGATTTCTCCAATTCAAGTAATCTCTTTCGTTTATTTTGGGCTTTACTCTTTGTATAGGAAACTGTAAATCTCCTAATCTTATATTTCATGAACTCCCATGTCCCAATGGCATCTCCATCTAGGGTATCCTGTCCCCAAGTGTTAATATTCTGATTCATTTGGTTAACAAAGTCCTGATCGAGACACAAGCTTTTATTAAACTTCCAGTACGATGTACCGTGTTTATCCATAGAGTCGTTACATAAATATAAAAAAGTGCAGAATGATCAGAGGCAATTGAGGGCACAATATCAACCGATCTTACATTATCCTGTAGGAAGTCTGAGATAAACCAATAATCCAGACGACTTTGGATGACTGGTGATCTCTGGCGCCAAGTATATTGTTTTAAATTGGGATTTTTAACCGTAGACGTAGTGTTTTGTTACAATGGTAATTCAACATTGCGCTTATTCTCGTGCCCGCGTCATCGGAAATTGTGACTAACGATCCTCAGCCCAGGGATTTTAATATGGGATCACATGACACGATTCATTCGCTTTTCGTTTCCCATTGTCATGTTAAGCCAATAAAAAAATTGACTTTATAACCACTTCACGCTTTGCGAAATAGTAGTTATTTATTCTACGCAAATACTTGGCAAATATTCTTTTGGAAAGATGGGAGGAATGTACACAAGCAGAAAACCTGGTTAAAACTTTCAATGATTAAGACTGCGCCCGATAGCCCATTCTTCATTGTTGCTTGAAAGAGTAAACCGTTGTGTATGCGAAAAAAGATAAATTCTTAAGAGGATGCGTACATATGCCCATCAGGAAACAAACCGAACGCATATACGACAGAAGCAATCGCAGTAGTTCCTACTAAAAGTACGCCCTCACAGTGCAAACATAGTGTATAATTTTACATTAAAGGGCATAAAGTCGTTGGCGGGAATTCGACATATTAAAAAAGAGCGATGAAAATATTTCTGTATCAAAAATGTTACGTAATTGGTGATTAAGATACAAGTTACCAAATTTAATAATACTATTTCCAAAGAAATCCATCTTAAAGCATAATTTCATATTATAAACGGTACTCCTAATAATTCGCAAAACCATAAATACCGATTTCATACCTACATATTATGTTTTCTCCACATGTAACCGGAAGATTTTTTAGATATGATGTTTTGCTGTAAAAAAACAACAATGGTAAATCTTTAAAAACGCCATTTACATAGGTTTTTGAACACATTGTGCAAAAAATAGTACAATGACCACACTTTTTATCGTGATTTTGTGATCAACTGTCTAATATCACGCCATATGGTAAGAGTAAAACAAAATATCGATAATTTTTTAAAAACTCCCTTAAAATAACTAAATTAATAGACTGTGACAAAGGTCAATGCTCTCGGTAAAAATGTTACATATAGCGTTCTATAGAATACACTGGTCGTTTAGAGAATTCAAGCTGATGCGATAACAGCGCAGTTGCCCTAGTTAATACGTTGAGTAGATTCGAAGCTGCCTCGTAATTTATATGGGTCCATTATGGTTACCCAATTATACTTGTATATGAATCATTGATTGGAAACACGCATGCACGAATTACAAATAACTACAATCACATGGGTGACGTCATTGTATATAAGATAACACCCGGGTATATAACCGATGCTTTTTTGTAATAACGTTAGAAATTCTTCTCATCACATTGTGGTCATACATAAAAAATGAAAGGCATACACCTTGGGGAAACAAAAGATAGAATATGCAGCATTTGCCGACGACCTTACGTGCTTTGTTGAGCATAATGAATCAGGGACAAATGTGTTTGCATTTATACAACAATTCTCAAGAGTCTCTGTCCTTACTGTGAAAAAAGTGTTACTCGTAACAACATCAGGCTACGTCACAACTTAAATTGGGTAATGTAATTGAGAAGCTTATTTTTTTCTGTAAATATGGGACTTAACACTGTTGGGGAAGAGTGCAAGTTCTAAAAGCAATATCAAAATATATCTTGAATTTCATTACTGTACCGGAACCCTATCTTGACGAAATTAACTTGTTATTACACAAATTCTTATGGAAGGGGCCAGACAGGATGGCTAGAAAAAAACACGCCCGCTGATACTGATTGTGGCGAACTCCCGGCATTTGATATAAAAGCTGTATATGCATAACAAAGAATGAACTGGATAAGAAGGCTGTGTGGTGAGACTGATCACACATAAAAACGTTTTTACATTAAAAAAGCACAAACTATTGAGAGGTATAACAATATTATTAAACAACAAGTCTAAGTTTATATTACTCCCTATCAAGCATTTTTTGTACATTTGGAGTATGCTTAATTCTTGGGTTAGCCCAGCACTGAAATAAAAATAATATTACTAAACAAGTTATCAATTTGAATTTGGGGAATCATTCTTCATGTTACGGGAAAATAAATTAAATCTACATGGATTACCCGACCCTAAACAAATTTTGTTGAGTGACCATGACTACCCGTTTCTGTTAAACTTTCTTATCTTGTAGGCAAAGAAGTACATATATCAGTGTATGTATAGAAAACAAAAGTTAAACTTTATTGCTTATAACACAATACTTCCAAGAGATAGAATATATTATATCACTCGTTAATACTGTAATTGGTCAAAACAGGATCACGTGTTATCGGCTAAATTACCATAGTAGCGCCAGGGAAATTACTAGCTCCCTAGGGAGACTAGTACATCAACTATTGCCCGGAGATGACGTCACTCGTCACCTGATCGTGTGATTTCCAATTTGTCGTCTGCTAGTTCGGTCGCTGATATCGATGGCCCGCCTCGAAAGACTGGACGATTTAGCTTCAGTTCAGAAGAAGAACACACTAGTAGAAAACAAAGATGCATCGAAGACTAAGGACGCAATCAAGTTTTCTAGAAGCGTCTTTACATCGTTTTGTGAAGAAATCGCGACACCGCTAGCAGACGTCGAGAAGAAGACGGCAGACGATCTATGCACGTCCCTCCGGCAATTCTACGTGTAATGTGTTATAAAACACATATTGCATGGCCTATGTGCTTAATATTGCCTCCAGGAGAAACAAGCTGAACTCTCACACCAGGAACTGGGGTAAATTCTTGAAATGTATTTATTTAGATCCCAACACAGAGACCTTTTATTAGTAGTAATTACCAGATATCTATATAGGCTTTGTGAACTTTGAAAGCATACTCAATAAAATAAATATGTTAAATACACTCGACAGATGCACATACGTCAGCACCCAGGTGGTCAATGTGTAATCAGCTACGTAATGGTATAATATAGGTATTGCACCACTATTAGATTGCCGCCGATATACTGTGAAGGCCCTGCGAAGCGCTGTTGACAGGACGTAATCGCTTTCGTTAGTGATGTATCACGGGTAGCTGGAATAACAAAAGTGGAATTTTAATATTTTTTTTTATTTTACATTTAAATACCATAGTATTAAACATCAACATGTGTCAAGTTCAAGAGTGTTTTCACTCAAAATATAGCCTGCATTTGAGAGGAGTCCGCTTTAATGTTAACAATTCGTGTGTTCAAGTGTAAATAATATAAACGTAATTGTTTTTGTTTTTTGTGGTAATACTTGAGCTGTATTTATTAACATTCAGTGTGTAGCTTCTTCTGTCGAAGTGAAGTAATTAATACACATGTGACAACCCTTGATATATAGCCAGCGTTTATTATGTCTGCGGTTGATAACCATGTGGAATCGGGTCCAGTCGTTTACCGCTGCACTACAGTGACTCTGCCTCGGGCATAGTAAATAACGTTGAGGGCAGCATAACAAACAGAAACGGCTATTTGCTGGACCAGCGACTAGAAATCGAGTCTAGTAACCACGCAGTGGCAATCCTTAAAATCTTTATTTCTTTGATCAAAAGAGATACAGAATAAAAAGGAGAGCAGGTATTTAGTAAACTAACCAATGATTGAAATATTGTAATCTGCCTACCAAATTCCAACCTGGCGACCGGGCATGATTAATGTCCGCCCCTTTCCCCTGCAGAATGTGTCTACTGTCTTTTCCCATCTATATGCTATTACCTATGAATTATTAGTCTTGGAATACAAATGCGCATTCGTGCGTGCCTGTCAATGCGAGTCTTATTAATAGTGTCGTCTAGATTGGTTTACTTGTTACTGCTATGAATGCCGATTGTAATTGAGGGGCCAAGACCGTATTTTATATTATATTTCCATTACTAGTGATAGTTGTTGCTATAGTACTCCACCGGCTAGACCAGTGACATTATTCGAGTCTAATCCCGTGACTTGAAATCTCATATCCTGCTATGCGCGCTGATGATTATACGTCAGCGAAGCTACTGAATGACAATTAGTACGTGACAAGATAATGGCACACTCACCTCGTTTGTCTGTTATGCAATGTGTTGATATTGTCGTTGCTACGTATTTAACTACTGGCAGTTCGCAATAATGAGCGCTAATTTCCATTATTGCATGGGCAGTTAACTACTAGTGCGGATAGTAGTTTGAAGGACGAATTAAAATAATCACACGTGACAATATGCATACATAGCGGGTTGAATGACCTAACACGCCCTCACCTTTTTCTTTCCCATTTCTGATGGCAGGTAATCTTTCACTGTTTCCTGAATAGGAGAAGTTTTATTTTGAGTTGGTTACTTTTTATATTTAGTTCGCCCTATTAGTGTCTGCTGCATTGAATGCATTATTCAGCTACATTTATGGATTTAGACTCGGTTCCAGTATCACGGGGGGGGGGGGATTTCTTCTTCTTGGGGTTCTCCACACGTGCCAGGGGGAAATCTCGTCTGGTCTCTCTATCGCGTCCCCTTGAGGTGCGGGATCGGGAAAGTCACTTAAACTTTACAGTCAAATAAGACACACACAACGAAATATGTTTCAACTCTCGTCTTAGTCGGTCAGTCGAGCACTCTATAAGACACAGCGCCCTGGGGAAAAGTCCCCAAGACTATCGCAAGGCTGACCCAAGACTCTCCTAGACTCCAGACTGCCCCACGACTCTCCAGGACTGCGTCTCTCGTGGTGTACTCGTCAAGACCAACTAAAAACAACTTTATTCATTTTTAAAGTCGATCGATCAACAGATACGCAAAAACAAATTCATCACACATCCTTTCACTCAAACTGAGCCATGCCTCCTGGCATAACATGTTCATAAATCAAAGATACCGTCATCTACTCATCATCATACAGGTTAAATACAATACTAACAAGAGAACTGGTGATGGTTGTAGAACCATAACTGCCTCAGCTCAAAGATTGTTATGTAATACATGGGAATGTGAATGAAAATGTATTGTAATGTTACCTCTGTGTAATCTACAATATATCTGAATTAACCTTCACTGTGAAGGACAATATGGGAGTTGACTTAAATGACTGGTAGAAGCAAGGCTGGGCAAATTTTACGAAATAGTAGTTACAATTTCCAGATACGCAATCGACACATTGTGGGATATCAAAATATGGATGATAAACAGCAAGTGATATTTCCAGAGATACAGTTGGAATTGTTGCAAAGGAGTGGCCTATTAATCCATGAAACATAGTTACTCACACATATCTGTACATATCATCTTGTCTTATTGTGTGTGGGCAAAGCTGTCATGCACACAATCGGAAAAATATGTTATTACTGTAAATAATTGTGAACAATAAAAACTGAAATTTAAAAATACTATGAACAATTAATAAGGAAAATATGTGATTTGCTGTACAGTTTCCAGAAAATTATCACAAGTTCCAGAAGTGCATACAAGTCGTCAAAACGTACAGTTTGGTGACAGTTGGGAATGATACAAAGATTTAACAATTCCATGAGAACATCACAATGTTCTTTTAACACATGAAACGGATGTGCATTGGTCGAATTTTGTATAGTTTCAATAGGCATACAAGCACCTGTATATATTTTGACAATAAACCCCTCATTCACATTGTGCAAATACAAACAAGATATTAAACCGTCTTGATAGTAACAAGTAAGTGTTGCATAAACCCGAATGAAAAGTCCGGAGTCACGGCGAATACTTCTAGCGAGTCACCCCTCTAAACACGGCATTCCTGTGCCAATGACATTGAACTTTGCTCTTCCATAAATCAGCAGTTTCGATCTTCAAATAATCAAAATAACCTTGATACCCTGGCGAAGCATGTCTATTGTTTCACAACGACTGTCCCAAGGGATTTTTGTCTTCTCAATTTCTCAAGATAAACGTCTCAACGTTTTCAGACATGTCTTTCAGTTTGGCAGCATTTCTTGTATAAATTTATATTGCACAAAAAAGTAGTAGATACTGTTACTGAAGCACAGAATTTGCATGATTTTTTTTCTCTCCGGCCATTCACACAAACTGCAAACGAAGTATTTTACCTCATCCATAGTTGTTGACACTTTGCAACCGCCTTGATGGATGTATTGTGACGTATTTTGAGCCCGGATTCTGACCTTGCATTCTGGCTACATTTACTGCTCTTTCATACCAGTTCAATTTCCTTTCATTATTACATCCAAATTTCATGATATTTAATATTTAAAACCAACCTTTATTTCACAGTCACTTTAGTTTTCACTTTTCTAAAATTATTTTACTGATCAAAAGACTTTTCACTCCCATCATGCAATCCCCCATAGTACTTCCGCAAACACAGCGGCGATCGCTAACATAACTACAAATAACCTCGCTCTCAGGAGCTGAGGAATAAAAAGTATATATCAAAAGAGTAAAACACACTGATTAATAAACTGATTATAATTCTAAATACAATGGTTATAAAGTCACAAATACTAACGATTATAAATCAAAAACAAGGGAAAGGCTACCAATCGACTCGCTTTTCTCAACCAGTTCGCTGAGGTAACCCTTCGCTGCACTGTCTCTCGTTACAAAGGTTACAAACTCTATATCAAAAGGTCAAAAAAACTAAGGCGTGGCGGTGTAACCATGTGAACAGCTAATCGTACCCCAGACCATTCGTCCCGGTGTTATCGCTATCGCCACACGAGACTCCAGCTTGTCTCCTATACAATTTTCCTTCCGCCCACTTAATTTTAATATTCATATGACCTTTGCACTGACATCGATAGCCAATCGCATTCGACCGCGGACGTCACTCTAAATAAACAACTGAATAAATTAATATACCATATTTGGAAGATAGCGGGTAAATTCAACGTTGTTGGTGTGTTCATGGAACTATAAACCCTTTAGTTCCATGGTGTGTTCCTTCGGGTTCCGAAGTCGCACGAAACGAGTTCATGTTCCGTTATCTTTCGCAAGTAAAACAGGTCGATATGTATTAAACATGGCATTTGTTTTCTTGTTTTAACCCCCTTATTACGCAAGCTTCCGTCGAAGTGGTGTTTTTTTTCGACGATTTGTGGCATGTTGCAAAACGAACGAAACATTGCGGCATTCTTAGCGGTGGATAAGGGATCGACTATGTCGTCACATTTATGTCTCGTTTGAAAGAGAATAAACAACCGCTCAGAAAAATATGTTGCTAATATTTAAGTGCGGTGCCTTGAAATCGCCTGCCATGCCCGACGTCCAAATTTCAAAAGGATGTTCGATTTGCAATGACGACCGTTCATATGTACTAGGCGACGTTACTAATTACTACTAGGGTCGGTGTTTGCATTAAGAATTATAGAACAAAAGATCAGCAAAGCGGTGCTTTTGTCGGCGATTTTGTCAAAGGGAATATTGATAAAATGTTGCAAAACAGAATCGCGAGTTGGGTGAAAAATTGCGCCGGCGGCATTCTCAGCGATGGCGACACCCGAGAAACACCGTGTCACGGTGCATTCGTGCATCAGTACACCGAAGAAATGCATACATATTGTTGCGGACGACTATTGTAGACTGTGTTCGTGTAGTCTTCGAGTTTGTGGACAGTTAAAGTCGTGTGTGAATTTATTCAAGCCAGGAAAAGCAGGAGGGATAACTTATGGAAATCGTCTTTCCAATTTGATCCAGTGCGACGTTGTGAAAGGAGCGACTCTGTCGTCTCATCTATGTCTAGTTTGTAAGAGAAAGATTGATAGCGCAGAAAAATCCGCCAATAATGTAAAACAGTGGCGTGAAATTGTCAGTCATTCTAATATCTCCCAACCTGTGAACGAAAGGGTTAAGCGTGCTGCCTTGAAATCGCCTGCCCGACCACGTTCAAGTTCAAAACGACGTTCCATAACTTTCTCACATTCAATTTGCAATGATGACCGCAGTTCAAATGTACTTAGCGACAATTTCCTTAGAAATCATTTTGATTTGATTTATGGATGGCGAGCACCGACACTCCGATCCGATGAACTAATCAAAACTAAAATGGCGCGTGTCACGTGACTTTGTTTACTAAAGATAGCGTGGGCGTTTGATTGACACTCAATTCATTAGTATTCCACCAATCACAGCTACATCTACTTTCTGGATGTGCGCAGTCAAATTGTATAGGAGACAAGCTGGAGTCTCGTGTGGCGATAGCGATAACACCGGGACGAATGGTCTGGGGTAAGCTAATCGCGGCCGTCGACAGAACGATCACGTGATTACCAGGGATGCGTCTCTCGGTTAAAGCATTGCAAAGCGGTAACTAATAAACAATGAATAAACAAGCTATTAATCAAAGTCCTGTCATATACGCTTATAAACTTCAACTGAACTCTATAGAGACACACTTGAATGACGTAATATTTTAAAAAGCTATGCAAAGGGGTCTGTAGTCGCAAACTATCTATAATTAGAAATTATCATACAGTTAAAATAAAATTCCCTGAGTGTAACCCCGGTGAATGGGGTTTTATTAGATGTTTAAGTCCAAATAAAGCGCTTTGTGTCTACGGAATTGTCTGGATCGGATGACTCACGCCGCGTCGTTTCTTCAATTGTATCTCCCGTAGTTTGTATCTACATTAGCAGTTATGTCTAGTCATAGGCAACTGAAAGAATTAGTGGTCTGAGGTCGAATGTTCTGAATGTTACTCTGTTAAAGAAGCACTACTCGTTTTCACCAAGCGGCCTCATTTACTATCCTGTCTGCAACAATTGCTTCGAGAACGTTTCTATTTTTTTAGGCGCACTCGACACAAATTGGCACTTACATTGATCTATCAAGATCTCCATTAAAGCTTTGAAAGGAGACGAACCACTGAACGTTACGACAGCAACGGCCTTGGTCAACACAGCTGTTTGGTTCATTGATTATTGCCATAAAACGTCGATTGTTTGACAAGAAATAATTAAAACTACTGTGGTTGTCCGGTAGTACACTTCAAAGATGCACAATTCCGGTAATTATCGCTTCCAGTATAACAAACAGGAATGAAAACTGTATACGTGTGGGGCAGACACTGGACTTCGAGACTAATATGAATCATGATATGCGTTGCTACATATATTAATTATGTAGAGTATATATTATAATTATTAAATTTAAAATGTCTCAGCTTACAAAATAATATTACATAATATCGCATGAAAAGTGGTGCGTGTGCTATCACAAATGTGATTTGTATCAACCTTCAACCACAGACAGAAGCGACACGTGTTACCTGCGTTTAGCCCGGCTTTACTCTGCTCTGTATCCCCGGCAACAAAGTATGAGCACGGTTTTCTCAAACCATATATTTGAAAGGGCATAAACTGCAATTTTGGTTTTCGTATTTTCTAATTTGTGTAATATTGTGCTATTAAATGAGAAAAAAAAAGAATGTAGATGCTATATGAATACAAACAGCACCGAAGAGAAATTCATAGTAATTATTGGCAAGCTATGTGAATAATCACAGCCTATGAAATCCGACATACTGTTATTACCATGTATGCATGACCCTTAATTAACATCTGTACGTACATCAAACAAACAAACAAACATACATCTCTATTTTGGCGATAGCACGATATACAAGAGCTTGTTTTTCCGAAACAGTATTGATTCAATTAACTAATTTCCTTGTTGTCAACACGATGTATGTTCTGTATATCTTAAAATATCTTTTTAAAATGAATGTACTTTCATGCACCTTCCTACATTTAAACAACTTTAATATAATGACACAGATTGTTACTGATTGTACATAATTGTTGATTTTTTTTTCTGGTTCAGTTAGTGTCGCTGAATTGATTGACAAGAAATGACATCGCATATCAACAGTGCACCACTAAATTCAGCAATCGGTTACATTGCCAGCGCACAGCACTGAATATGTGTTAATTTACATAAATATAAAGATGTATTACACGCTTTGTCATTTGCTCGTGAATAATTTAATGCATACCACTTGAAAGTGTGGATTAACAAATGAAAACCCACACTTTTGGTCAGAGTCGAGTAATTTGCCCGAGTACAATTTACAAGACTCTGGCCAAAACTGTGGGTTTATATTCTTTGAAAATTCAACATTTTCATGTGAGTTTTTCGTGCTTATACTACAAAAAACGATAAAACTGAAAATGTCTCTCTGTCATTTGCTCGTGAATAATCCAATGCATAGCACTTGACAATGAAATTACTTTTCTAATACCCCCCCCCCCCAGAAACCTCCATCGGAAATCTATAACCTCAGTCGTAAGAAGCTGTGCCTGCTAAGGTCAATGTAGTGGGTTAGTCTTGGGCCACTTGTTATATAATTCAGGAAGCAGTCTACCTCTTCGTCACCTCTAGAAATTACACCTTGACTAAAGCCGTTCGATTTACGAAATATGCCACAGTAATGTGTAGCAATTACGCTTTGCATATGAATACAAGTGTGACTGTTTTACAATTAGCATAAAGACAGAAAGAGACATGTGTGGATTAACAATAATGAACTATCGGCCAGATAATGGTCACATGACCATAAGTGTAAACTTACATACACTGTATTATTGATTAGTTTGTTTTATTATTTGCATGGGAATGGGTATATCGAAATATACATCAGAATTCAGTTCAGGCACGCTTTAGGGATGAATTGATGCATTTAATAATTGTCTTGTTGAACCCAGATTGGTCCGAATAGTTGTTCACTATTGTCAACTACAATTATCACCCCTTTCCCGAATGTGGAAACTGAACCCTCCCTAAGTGAAAATGGAATCGCCTATTATATACAATAACTCACCCATACATGTTATGAACTCCACACATGACACACAGTAGTATTTGTTATCACCACCGTTTTAATAGATGATGATTCAAACAATATAATACATTCATTTTAATCGCAGTGTTCAACACCGGCTCTCGGGAGAAATTGATAAGAATTGTCAATTGTTAATTCAATCCAGTGGGTCGTCTTCTCAAAAGCTTCAGCTTTGATCGGTACATGCTGCATCGCAGAATTTCACTATAAATTAGGAAATTCGACGGATTATCTTCTTTCCCAGCGACGCCATTTTTGTTCCCTGTCTGCGCATGCGCTTTGTTTTTAGATACAGTGTGAATTCTTCAATAAACGGATCAAAACAGACGATTGCTACGACAATAATTGTTGACATCATGCCGGAACTGCAAACGTGTTCGGCTGGGCTACAAATAAAGACAAAACTGAATGTGACCCATCCATGTAACCCGCATTTGTCTGCATGACCACTGCGACAGCCATTTTGTTTCTGGTTATGCATTAATTGACGGAGCGAATATGCGATGAGTATATTGACAAAACATTGGACTTTAAGAGCAGAGAGTTTTCCAATGATTGAATGGATTCGTTAATTGTGTACCAATCGCAATAGAAGCGCATTGAATTACAATGTTGGATATTCAAATCATTCAATGCATTAATGTTGATGACTTTGCTGAAATGAAAGCGGATAACGTTCTTAAACTTTGATAGGTATACAAAACGATTATCGATCGTTATTGATCAACAGATTACCTCATCGTTGAATCAAATCGAAATTCATTGCTTTGAATAGAACTACGACAAAAATATCGATTATTACCGTTCGTGATTCCAGTATTCAAAAGAGTCTCAGGAGGTCTTCGGGAAAATTATCCGGTAGTTCATCACAGAGGAAGCCCCAAAGCATCTCACCGAAAAAAGACATCTCAACGAACGTGAATGAGCGTTGTCTGATTACAACCACGCTCGCTGGGTTGGTGACACTGATACCTGAATTGTCTAACATCGTAAAATTATCTGTCTCACTTCAGTATTTCCAGATTGTCGAGCACTGTACACGTTAACACGCACTTTAATTTGCCCTGTAGATCTCAGAAAACTTCCCCAAATAGCACCTGGTAAAATTTAGTGTGGATTAAAGGGCGGTAGTCGTCGCGCCACGCATGCGCGAGATATATGGGTCTCATATATACAAAGATGGCGACTTTGTCTCTTGCGCAGATCAACGAGTACAAAGTGAGACGTTTCCAAGCTTTAATGTAATTTTTACGTGATTGGAAGGTGTTGAAAGAGTCACCGGCGGTAATCAGTGCAAGTCGCGCCCAGGTCAAACCTCATACTTGTGATTTCCATTTGAAGAGCACATTGGATTGTGGGAAAATCAATGTTTATCAACAAAAATGTCGCACATGCGCAGCGCGACGACTATCGCGCTTTAAATATTATCTCCTCTTCTCAAATTATAAATACATACAGCACCGATATATCTGTTGTAATGTACGTGTAATAATGTAAACCAACGAGAGCTTCTTACACATGGATGATATCAACATGTGAATATACAAGTTAGACGGACAGTAATTTTTGAATGAACGTATTTTACCTTGTCTAGTATAATTTCTCAAGCGTTTTTTTATATATATATTTAGGTCACTAAGCAACGTATTTACGACGTATTAATGAATTTAATTCAGTTGGGGATATATGCTTTATGAGATTCGTTGGGTGACTAGAATACTCATGTATAATACCGATAATTAATAAATAAACGTACCTGTCAAATAGGTGTGCAACTTTCAATGTTCACTCACTGCATTTGTTCGCATCCGAGTATTCAGAGCTACACACGGTTAGTTTTGCGTACGTTATTTTGGTGTCATTTCGAGAGGTCTCTAAACACGTTATACTGAAAAAGGGAAAATATTCACTCCTGGGTTTAATTGTAACGGATTTCATATTGGCAGCATATTCACTGGGTTTTAAATTTAAATTACTGGTTTGTGGAGCAAGCATTACATTACATTACATTGTTAAATGTTTATATTAACTGGGGTTTGAATTTAAAATAGTATATTTACCTATCAAATAAGTAAAAGTGAAACCAAGCGAATATTTAAGACCTCTACAGTATAGCACCAAACTTGTTGGCAATACGAGACTCCGGTGAGACGAGGAGATCAACCTAAGTGCCGGGACAAAGAAGTTAGAATCCTTTATCAAGGAACAAATAGACAAGGACATGGCTCCTATGGGACTAATAGATCGACCCCTGTTATACATGAACAATAAGACCAACCTGTTTATATCCATCTCTAAGACTTACGAAAATAATAAATAAATAAAAATTGTGGCCATCTGTCGGCCATATTGTACCGAATAAAATTACTTATATCAAGTTGTGTTGTATAAGCATGCGAGCTGCAAATCAACCTGTTAATACAATTCATCGGGTTTGGGTAATATCTAGCACAGAACTAAACAAACACGTAGAGGTTCCCAACACACTGTTTAGCCCGAGGCGGGAGAAACGTGCACAACGTGTTGTCGCGACCTTGCCTTCGGACACAAAGGCATAGTACCGACGTAAATTCGCAAACCACCAACTTTCTGATTACGATGGTCTGTATTGAGTTCCACAATGTGTTCTTGAATAAAATTGCCGGGCGGTCTGCGTGCCAACTTAGACAAGAAGCTTAGACCAATTGAAGTAGACGATAGGTGACAGAATAAATCACAATTACAAGAATATAATAAATACTGTATATATTTCGTCCCTGCTCTAAACCTTCAATGAGAAAACGTAGTTTATATTCTTATACATTTCCATACATAACTCTGCACTGTAAGTTCTATTGTGCTAGGGAAGCGAATTATTCTACAGTTCTGTTCTCTTTGTTGTTCAGGGTTTCTTTAAAGTTCTATTCTCA
Organism: Saccoglossus kowalevskii; assembly: GCF_978046115.1. Classification (NCBI taxonomy): domain Eukaryota; kingdom Metazoa; phylum Hemichordata; class Enteropneusta; family Harrimaniidae; genus Saccoglossus; species Saccoglossus kowalevskii. The sequence continues at coordinate 11,783,857 of NC_140657.1, forward strand.
CTTTGTAAATATGTGACTCACCACTACCAGAACATAGGCTAAAAACATAAAATGGACAACATGGACAAACACAACATCCCTCTTTAAATTGTCTAATTATTAAAATTTGAAGCTATAGTTTTAAAAACTTCAATAGACCAAACAAAATTAGAATGAAATAAATAGTATACACAGGAAAGAAACAATAAAACATTAATATAACTAATGAAGAAGTTTATTGAATGAAATAAATGCATCAACGAATATATTTAATCAATTAATTAAAAATAATTTCTTGAGAAAAAAAAGGCATTGTGATAACGAGGTCAGTACCAAGGTAATAAGGGAAGTGAGACGTACTGTGTTGACATCATGATATACTGTCCTCCAGTACTTAGTCGAGCCAGGGAGCTGTAATGAGATCGCATTACAGCTCCCTGATCGAGCCGAGCACGCCCTTGCTGCGAAATAGAAAAATACTGAAGCATTGTTCATAGTTAATGGGGAACTGTATTTTGACCAACTGTATCTATTTCAATTATTTATTCTGTTTTACAGTTTTTCGATAAAAACACATAGTGTGTTGACATACGCAAGTACGTGTGCGTGCCGTCTCGTGGAGGTCACGTAATTCCATAGCATACGTATTGGCACACCTTGCGTAAACTATCTAGCTTCACCACATTAAAAAAAAAAGTGGCAACTCGGGGCCGAGTAACTTACTGTATAATACTTTATTTTAGCTGGATTCAATTTTCGCTGTTTTCAACTTGTATGACATTTATTTTTGATGAATTTTGATGAGTTGAATGTAAAACATTGGAAAAAACGTATTTTCATAAGATTTTATTTTCACTGATTCATTCTATCAGCGAAAATTAGTTCCAAGTGAAAATAATGTACTTTACAGTACTTAATGTTTCTTGATGTATGTAGAACCACTGGCAGTTCTTTACCCCAAACTGGCAACACGGGCATCATGATGTACTTTCAAATAAAAATATCCACAGTTAATTACAAAAGTATTTATTTAACAAGTTACGATAAATAGAAGTTACCCACAATACCTACCCTATTTCTGTTGTCAATATTACCAGAAACACGATATTTATTTTGTTTGGCCGTATCGTTGAAATCAAGGTGTGTGACGTCAACATTTAAAACACTAACTATGGTCCAAATTTTGCACTCTTGTCACCTTTAACAGAATAAACCGCCCCGGAAACCCGTATAATGTTTTTCTTCTGTTGGTGTCGAATATTTCAACCAAGACATGTAGCCAATGGAAAATTATGTCCATTTCTTTCGAAATTAACATATTGATCATAGAAAAATACTAAAAAATTGTGAAATATTGGCGGGGACGAAACTTTGGTATTCCAGTGTATCTTCCCTGAGTGTAACTACTTCGGGGCGTTGGTGCACATACTTCTGTAACCATGACGACTTATCATCATACTTGTAAACAAGGGTGTATGTTACATTGATAAGTTCGAATTCGTGTCAGGGCACAGTTTCTACTCAGTCTGTCGATTTCTGAGCACATTTGAAAATCCTTCTTTTACTCTCATTTTTTCCAGATAAATCGAATCAAATCGATCAGCGGTACTATAGTTACTGATTGTTCTCGGGTATAGAATTAATTTGGTAGTGCCGGTGAAAAATAAAAGCAATGAATAGCCTGGTCGATTTATTTGCATTTTTCCGCTCTCAAGTTGTTGTGCCTATAAACCCGCCACCAATGACAGCACTTATTTTCATAGTCTATATACGCTGAAAAAGATATATCATTAAGTTCTTTGGCATATCTCTGTGGAAATCATACATTCCGACACGTTTACATCATTTGAATACGGAATTCTACGTTAAAACATCAGTGTCACAAAGGTCGCTCTCACCATACTTCTTGATTTCAAATAATTATCGTAAATTTTGCGAATTTGCTGGAGAATAATTATCAGTTGGATATATCTGGGGAATGTTGCCTTAACTCCTTGCTCCAAAACTGAATGTAATATCGCCAACAACGATTATTTATTTATTTGTTTGTTTGTTTGTTTATACATAAATACAGCAGCACCTCGCGAAAAAATACTTATACCCCCTACACACATGATACATATTTATTTGTCTGCCTATCGTTGATTAAAATGCTGTGTTATTCTATACAGACATTCACCAGTAGTACACACATGTGAATGAGGAGTTGACACTACTCCGTCATTATTAGAGATATTTAAAATTATTTACACTCTGGTCTAATCTTGATCGGGCAATGCTCATGACGGTGACACAGACGATCACTGGCCTAACATTAATATGAACGGAAACAGATGACAAATTGTATTGTTACGTCAGATTTAAACTTTCGAACTCTATATAATGGTATATTTGTGACATCACGCACATGACCTATATGTGGAGTTCATTGTGAGATCAACGTCACGTTCAGTCACGTGACATATTAACGCGTGTTTTACCGGTGTTATACTCTGCCCGCTGCGCTTCGTGCTGATTTCTACCTTGTTCAACACTCCAAAATATATCTAATCTGCGAGACCATCAACAGATACTTATCACACTCGAAAAAGGTGCAGTCCTACTTAGACAAGGCGTAGCCAGAAAAAGATACGACGCGATTAGAGGTAGTTTGAAACGATTCTATTCGAGAACGCGACTTGACGTGTCTCTCGCGATACTTGGCAAGAATTGTCCACATGGCATTGTTGTGATTATCACATGCACACCACGCCGTACAGTGTATATACAACAGCGCTGTTTTAAATACCGTTTCACAACACCATATCAACTCATCAGGCAACTAGGAAATTAACCGCACGCTACCGAGGAGATATATTCGCTTGATCATGTCGGACAGTTCGTCTGACGACGAGTGTATTCCATATGATTCGACGGCGAACTGCACGACCGACTCAGGCCGCAAGCTGGCCGAGCGATTGTCTCGCACGAAATGCGATGATGCGCTTGAGGATCAAAAATGGGCCATGTTAGCGGGACAAGCGGCTTTTAACCTTCAATCCAACATCTTCCGCGCTGTGTTACCGCCAGGACTTATCAAGCCTCACATCTTTCCCCGCAATATCTCCGACATGGAACGAATGATAGACAAATGCAAGAACACAGTGGAGGAAGCCAGGCTGGAAAATGCCGAACAAAAATGGCAGGAGCTGAAAGCAAGATTACACTGGAAACGCGAACACGAACGTGTTTTAGAAATAATTAAGTCGGCGTACATGCACATAGCACACCCGTTAGAGGTACTCATGCGACTTCCTGTGGATCAGAAAAACAACCCAGAAGACACCAAGAACGCCTTTCGGATAGTATTGCAGCCAAACTTGCGAGACAGAGGCGACGAGGTATTGAACATGTTTGCAACGTTCGGCAGTTTGGTGTGACAATTGCCGGCGTTGGTCAGATTTAAATGGATTGTTTGTAGGATTGACATTGCCACATGTGAAGCACATATTTTCTAATATTCAGCAATTGAATTATTAGTTTAAATTTAAATTTGTTTATTATTTACATTTGTATTCTTATGTTTTGACTATTGGCAAATTGAGAGACCCGGTATAGCATTTAATCATTGTGTTTATATAAAAAACGAATCTGCATTTGTGCATACCGAACATTGTCGCAATGCCTTGTCCCTTGTCCCTTGGCACTTGTGTTTTCTCTTCTCGGTCAGTGACGTATGTGACATCACCAGGGTATGAAGTTTGTTTTTTTTGAATCTCGATTATCATTTATATTTCATGCGTCCCGTATCAATATAATAAGCGCACCAAAGTGGAATATCGTTCGTTCAATAACCTTCAACCTTGTTTCGTTATTCCAATTTTCTTGAGATAATTAAATCGATTTTCAGTAACCTTCCGTCTCGTGACATTGTGTTGTGTTGTTATAAACTACTAGTATCCATTGTACGTGTCTGCATTGGCCAAGAGGCCGCCTATTAAGAAAGCAGGTGGTTATAGTCTCGAGCATGCCCCGCTCGCAATTGTTGCGTGAATGAGAAGTAGTTTTTCAGTTCTTGGACAATACGCAGTTTCGTCACTTTTAGACGACGACGTCAGTCTCTGTCGAGGCAGGATGACCTAATTTCTATTTTCAAAGGGGAACTTACCGTTTCTAGTTTCGAGTCGTATTCATTAACGAAGGGGTGTGAATGTGACATGTTCCCTATACTCATTGATCAATATTTGAATAATGTCCGTCAATTCTGCACAATTCTGGAAACAATTAGTGTACAGTAGTAGTATTTACATTTATTTACATTTAGATACTATTTGCTGTACATGTGACGACAGAATAACTATTTTAAGAACGACCTAAATGTCGCGTAGATGTAAATGTTATTCAGACTTCGATGCGATTCGTTTCTAAAAACACTTTTGTTTATAGCGTCATTAAACTGTGAACATGGAAACAGGGCAAGGTCATTACACTTTACGTAACGACACATGTATCTATGCTTAGTGATGTATTTATATCAAGTGCCATCGCAGCCGCACCCGAGGTCGTCACCGTGATATACGGTATTACCCTGTACCTCTCGGAGCATAGCGGCAAGTTTATCAACGGTTAAACCCTCAACTGTTCAAGTCAATGTACACGGGGCTGGCAGGATAAGGGTTAGGAACATCTTCGATCAACATTGTTATTTTGACGGATATGCAACGATGTCACGTTGCGATGATAGCGGCGTTGTCCCTTGATAATCAAATTAAAGTATTGTACTCTAATCTTTAAAAACTCTGACAGTGATTTAAAAAAAAGAAATCGATCTTTTTCCTCAACAAAAGAGGGTATTATTTTTAGAGGGAAATATTTCTTGGTATGTCATGAATGTTTTTGTATCGGTATTGGTCTACTTGGGACTTTTACTGTACATCTAGACGGCTCGTTGAACTTAAGTGAATAGAAGGGATAGTGTATACAATCGCTATATTAATTTCACTAGTGAAATGAAACAGAAAATATGTTTGCCGTTCAGGGGTTTTTGTCATAATTATGTTCTTTTTTCCCCCGAAATTGTTTGATTGAGTGCCAAGTTATTATGCATTTGGTCAAAAATTGAGGATATATATGTTATGGACATACTAACAGCACCTCGGCAGTTGAGAAATCCTTATTCGAACATGTTCAGCTACTTTCAGGCACATGAATATATTAGCATAAATTAACACCACGTGACATGACAGTATTATTAGTACTCTTTGTGTTTGCTGATTTATAACAAAGATATTTTTGGATTTAAAAAAGAAAAAATTAATCGGATTAATGTGTTTAAATGTTACTGATCTGAATGTTTATTGACACGTTACTGCACTGTTTTTTTTAATTACCTGACTATAGCGAACCATAGTGCTGAATAATAGAACAATAAACGCTGTGCTGCTTTGTTGATGTGAAAACTACCGCCCGCACTGTAACGTTAGGGATGGACCAATAAAACTATGGGAGGGGTAACAAATCGGCGCAAATTATTTGTTTTATGTCACACACTGGCAGTTTTGAGCTAGATATTGTCCAATATGATGTTGCTGTATTTTAAAACTTGTGACCCATGATATGACTGACGGCAGCTCAGTGTATCCACCCGTAGTTGAAACCTATGGACTATGGACATAACGGTAATGTACACTTGCTATAATTTAATCGAACTTCATTTGGCCATAGACCATACATGTTTACAATAACCCCACCTATCCATAGTTTGAGAGAAATTGCAAACGTTTATTTTATGCTGATGAGCCAGCAATTATTCATTCCTATGCAAATTAGCTGTGTTGTGTTTTTAATTCACTTCTTTCTATGCAGTGAATGACGTAGTTGTATAAAGAAAATATTACATAAAAACTAACGCGTGTTTTTCCTGTTCACATCTGTAGTTATTGATCGCGCCCTTTAGTGGTGTGACGTCGAAATGACGTATTAATTGAGGGCAATGATGATTTAATTAACAACTGTTTTTGGTTGTGTAGTCGTTTGTCATCTGAAATATTGAAAAATCTCTTGAAAACAGTCTTCGTTGGATGGCTACATATCAAAACGATATCGAAGATTTTAAACCGTCTTCATGTCACCCATATACGTCATACAAAAGTTGTGTCGCTGGAGGGCGCTATCTATAAGAAAGGCGTGTATTGCTTATATTAATAGTATACTAGTATTACAGTGAGTACATATTTATTTTTTTAATTAAACGGACTTTTGTATAATATGAGCCCCTGAATGCACTAGTTGTATTACAAATGTGATGTTTTGAAGAAATACGTCAAATAACTTATCACGTGTTCCCCGGACGGACTGATTCGTATATCAATGTGCATACGGTTGCATATTCTTGTGATGTCATTCCAGTGACCGACAGTCCGTTAGGTATCCACGGAAACCATTAAAATCGCACTGACACGGCTGCATCAATAGCGATTTATATGTGTGCGTGTGAGGGAGTGGCGATAACGCGAGAGTTCATGTATAGGTCAGCCGTGTTCAATATTATATTTGTTTATTTGTCTCAGTCCCGTTGGATATTGGACGAAACTCGTATATACATATAATAGACATCGTGATTTCGTTGTTGTATTGGCTTCGCGCATATAATAACGTTAGTAGTAATTGTCGCTTAATGGACAAATATTGAATGGCAGTAATGACTCAAGATGAACAAAAGGGCCGGTGGCACCAGGTTTTAGTAGCTGTCCGCGTCGAATCCTTTTAAATCCGTCCAACCCGACGATTATACCTACCCTCCACGTTATTCCATGGTGTTTTGTTTGTGACATGAACAATTGGATGATTATGAACTGGTTCGCCATCACTTAAATTAAGAGACATCGACAGTGGTATTGCATTATTAAATGGCCGCTTTCAGCCGACCCAACGTTGCAACCATCATGATCTCTCACGTGTAGCAAGCGAAATCGAAACGTGGTTTTATTCCGCCAGTTTTACCGGTATTGTAGTGCCATGTCACTTCATATTGTACTCATGTTTGCTATAAGGTTCAGAACCGGTTCAGAACAAACGCCAGAGAGTAAATAAACAAGCAATGCAGGCTCGGAAGGTGATATATGAATGAGGTGTCAGGCTATCCGTGAGTCATTCGACGGACACTGTACTGTATTATAATTAACTCTGGCATGTTGCCAAACAACTCCTAGTTTACATAGCGTTTAAACACTTGAAAAAAAGAAAGTGTCCAATATTTACACTAAGTCACGCGCGATTATAGCGATGGTTTTACTAGATTACTAGAATAATCTTAAAACTTTGACAACAATTTCATAAATTTTGAAATTGTTTTGATCTTTTTCCTCAACAAAGGAGACAATTATTTTTAGAGAGAATTGTTTTGGGGTATGTTATGAATGTTTGTAAGCTTATATCGGTAGTACGTGACACTTTTACTGTACATCGAGATGGTTTACTGATCTCAGTGGCTAGAGGGTTAGTATCTACATTTATCCAATACATCATGGCAGTTCAGTGTAATAAAGCAGCGTAATAATTAATCATACTATCAAATAACAATTCAGACAATCTGATTGGTTCGTGCAAGCAGATTGACCTTTTGACATCACGCATCCGTGATGCCAAAAGGTCAAAAGATGACCATCGCAATATCTCAGAATGTTGGTAGTTTTACATAATATTTATTTGAATTATTATTTCAATTTTTCCGGTAGTTTCAGATGTTGTTCAATATATATATTATATGTGAGACGTTAGTTTTAATTCTCCCAACCTCAACGTCGGTTTCCGCGCATATACATTTATTTCACCCGCGTCTAGTAGTGATTCGTCACGGTTTGTGAAACGATCACCGTTTGAATTGACTTCAAAATTATTATTTATGTTAATAATATAATTCCCAAACCGTAATTGTAGTGATGACTCGCAATAACGACAATCGGCATTCATACATGGTGATTTGTTATGCAAATTCGTGACCCAACAATATCAGATATGTTAAACAAAGACATTTAAAAAAATCTTATATTGTAGGGTCACTATTAGTAGTATTATGTTATTATTATTATAATCGATTGGGTGCCAAGTTATTACACATGAGTTGGAATTATGAACTTATGTAAGGAAATGTACACTCGCTATAATTTAATCAAACTTACAACTTGTATAAATATATATAGCGTGAACATATGAGGGTACATGTGGCCAGATGAGATAAATGTTGTGTTTTACGGCTACCATACCTATCCATGTTTTGAGAGTAATTGAAAAGTTTATTTTTGTGCAAATGAGCCAAAAATTACTCATTCAGATGCAAATCAGCTATGATCATTACATTAATATAATTTTTATGCATTTCCCTCTACGTAATGGCTGACTAAAACGTAGTTGTATAAAGCAAATCATTGTACACATTTAATTTAAATCATGATTATGTACAATCCATTGAAAAAAAAAAAAAACTTTCTTTTGCGTCGATTTGGTATTCAAGTTTTGTTACAGCGAGCATATGTTAAAAATGTCTTTAAATTAGACGATATTTGGACTTGTAGATCAACTCGGTATAATAGGATTCCTGACAGTGTTATATAAACTCCTGAATACACTAGGTTGTACTACAAATTTGATATGGGATACACGTGAAATAACTTATCACGTGTGGTGTTCCGGGCGCACTGATTCGTGTATCAGTGTACATACGGTAGCATATTGCTGTGACGTTGTTATTCCAGTGACCGACAGTCCGTTTGTTAACCATGGCAACGGCTGCGCCATCAATAGTGATTCATATGTATGGTGGGGGGGAGAGAGTGGCGATAACTCCGCGAGTTCATGTGTAGCGGGTTTGTCCTAATGGTGAGATAATCAACAGGATTGAACAAAGAGGCGGTGAAACCAGATTATTGAATAGCTGTCATTTTAAATCCGTTCAACCCGGTGGTGACCGCGACAATTACACCAACCCCCACGGTGTTCCATAGTAGAGGGGGGCAAGGGTTATTTTCGTTCACAACGTAATTGCAATATTTTTTTGTTCGTACTACGTAAATTTAAAAAAAAAATTCCGTAATTCTGTAATCACAGGCTAGACGTACAACGTAATCGATCAAATATTTTTTTTGTACACTGTAAAAATGTGTCATTTTTCTCGGTACGTACAAGAATTTACATCCAAATAAAAAAATCTTAAAGAATAATCCAGGAAAATTACATTATAGAAACTGTAAAACGACTAGATGACACAATTCACTACAAAATTGAATGTCAAGACGTAAAAGGCTCTCTAACCGAATGAAGAGCATTACGAGGGTAATATGCGCGTGCATCTCTACACACGGCGCAGCAATGGCGGAGAATTTGAGCCGGAGAGCAGCTCTTCGGATCATTCAATGTTCCTTTTTTTTAACACTGTAAACTGTAAAAACGTCTTTTTTTCCTTGTAAATTGTAAAAAGCCCTTTTTATTTCCCGTAAAACCGTACCAGCTACCCCCCTTGCCTCCCCTCATAGTAATGTTCTTGTTTGTGAATTGGGAATAATTAGTGACTGGTTCGGTTGTTGGAGTTGTGGAGGAAGGAATGTCTGAACGCAACAACACCGTGCAGGCGGACGATGAATGGCAGTGTTTTGCATTTCACATGTATGGTGGATAAGGTTCAAAACCCCAATGAATAAACATACAAACATACAGTGTTGGAGAGTGCTACATGGATGATGTGTCAGTTTATTCGTGGGTCACTTGGCGGACAATACACGTAGTATACACGGAGATCTGTCTGACATTTGAACGATCGTGATATTATTGGCTTGTTGTCAAACCACCACAGTCTCTCTACTAGAGTCTCTACTCCCAGTAGAGTGACTGTGCCTCCACCGAGTCTATTTCTATATTCGATCGGGAGTTTATTTCTGACGCCTCTTGGACTAGATTATCCAGCTACAGCGATCAAAGATTATCGAGTGTAATTCGAAGTCATGTAAATATATTAACAGAAATATACAGAAAATGGGAGTAGGTTTTCGTAGTTCTTGAAATCATTCAAAATAACCATGTATATTGAATACCAAGGTACCAATAACTTACCTACTACTATTTTCCATATAATACATTTATCGATCATTGCAGCTTTCTTCTATATTCTTATTTAATACCGTCCACATCGTTCGCTTCACATTTTCTGACCCCTAACTATTACTCCACGTACAACAGCTGAGTTTAATTCTCCCAATTTCATGAGGAGGTCTCAGTTTTGAAATATTTTTCTCATTTTCATCTTTTTTCCCGTGGTAAAATTGCATGTATATTTTCCATTTTTGTTCTGTTTATTTCACAGCAGTTTTATGTCAGTTGCACTGGTTAATGATTCATATTTACACACGTCCGCAGCAAAAATAAACTCCAAATACGTCTGACTTGCTTTGGGGGACTAACGAAATAAAACATTATTGTCTCCCCTCGACTCTTATAACCTCTCGAACACCATCATGAAAAACGGGTCTATTTCAGACAAAAGACTGCATTTTTATCTCCACGGACACCCATCGTCATGGAAACCGGCGCAATGCATTCCAAGGGCACTGATTGGTATTCAGCCAGTTCGCTCAACGACATACTTCTCAAGTCATGGAAGTTTAATAATTTAATAATCAAAATACCCCGATTGACGTCTCCGTGACGTAAAACTAAACATACTTTTGACCGACAGCGATCAGGATGGACATCTTGAATATTCACCGCTGATAGCACACATACCCCTCATACCATTAGTGTTTTCAGTGCATAGCATTATACTGCATGGAAATTGGAATTCTGAAGCCCGACACCAACCATGGCTGTGAAATGTCATTGGCACTGGGTGTTTTATAACTTTTATATTTTAAACCCTCCTCCCCTTGATGATGAATCCTCTGACGTCAGTGCTAGCAATACTGGAATTAGACTGGCAAAGTCTTTTTTGTTTTACAGAAAATATAATTAATTGCCAATTTAGCCTTTTTAGGGTGATCGCGAAAACTAGCCAATCAATACTGGAATGTCACGCCTAGAACTTGGCAAGCACATGCTGTAAGTTTGACATGTATACAAGCAGGGGATTAGCCATTTGAACTTATGGGGGGGGGGATCTCGAATAGTGTAACCAATGCATTGCTTTTCGCGGTGTTTTATCCGTACATTTTCAATTTTCACGATCTTGCTAACATCTACCCCTTCAGCGTCGCCCCGTATTTTTTAAAAGTTTATTAATTTATTCTACAAATATGCAGTCATCAATACAGAATATTTGACTGAATCCGCACTGGGCGGAAGAAACCGAAGACAGAGCCCAGATCATAGTTTGCTGAACCTTTCTAAATATCTTTACTCGCACTTTAATTATTTGTTTTCTAATTCGGCGAATTCATTACAAATGTGCAATCAAAACTAACTGAAGCATGCTTGGCCCGAATTACAGGTAGGAGACTAAAAATGAAACAAAAATATTCAGGTCACCGAGATGTCATGGTTGATTTCTCTGGTGAAATTATTTTTTCATATCTCGAAATTTTGCTCGATGATATGAGATGGAAAAGCCATACATTATTATTGATATCAATCATGATACTGTGTGATAATTTGCTGTTATATGTGAGGTTCCTCCCATGATGCATTGCATATATGCGCAGTAACATGCTCAGTAACGCAAAATTAGAATTCGGTTGGAACTGCCATAATTATGATGAAAATGATATAAATTTGATATCTATACATAAAATATACATGTAATATAGTCAGGGGTCATTACCGTTTTATAATCATACTATACGTAAATATTATAGTTTCAAAGGGAATCTAATTAATAACGTTTCAGAACAATCATATATACCCCGAGTTTTGTTCCAGCTTTTCTTTTTCACTATTATGATAATGTTTCCTATCTAGACGCGAGATGAGAATTAGCTGTTTTATAATCATATAAATATTATATGATTATATTATATTAAATATTATATGTAAATTAGCTGTTTTATAATCATATAAATATTATAGTTTCAAAGGGAATCTAATTAATAACGTTTCAGAACAATCATATATACCCCGAGTTTTGTTCCAGCTTTTCTTTTTCACTATTATGATAATGTTTCCTATCTAGACGCGAGATGAGAATTAGCTGCCTCTTGACTCCGAAGGGCTGAATTCAATTTAGTATAGTGTTTTTTTCTCCCAGTTGCCAAGTTTATTTTTAACAGCGGAAAATAGTTCCATCTGGCTAAATGGTTTAGAACGACCATGGTATAAACCGTGCTCATTTTCTGCTTGATAGAAATGACCTGACTTGCGTGCATAGCGTGACAATGGCTTATCATTGCGTTCACAGTGTTGTAGCGCCACCAATTACAATTCTATGAATGTCTTCAAGTTAAGATCCATTACGACGCCAGGATACGAGTACATAAATGGCTCAAAACTGTCCCATTTTATAGGTCACTGAACTCATGAGTAATTATTCGTATTATCAGGGTTGTCGAAGTACATTGTTTGTGGGTTTGATTCCCATTCATTTTACCAAGATAGCAGTAATCGATAGCGTTCATTTCTAACAGAACAATTGATATTTTAAGTTCAATTTGGAATTATGACCATATTGGGCGGAGGTCATTGATATGTAATCTATCAAGTTGTATTGACAAGCCGGTCACAGTTATTGACAGGTGTGCCGGGTGGTTATATTACCAGGCGTGATGATACATAACACCGTGATTCGTTTCGTTCTAAAGAAAGTACGGAGAGCGGTCACAATCACGCACCTTCCTCCCCATCTCCACTCCTTTCGTTAACCATACACTGCATGCAATGTCCAACACATGGCTGTTCAATATTCGCTTAAATGATTGACAGCTACAAGGACACTCTCATCTGAAACATCGATATCATTTCGAAGACTAATAGGTAACATTTAATTGTGTATTTATGTATAGTCTGTCTGTGCCGAAACACCATACATCGATCAGCAACAATAAATTAGCAAATTCAGTGATCGATAACAAATATATGCTTTGAAAACCTACTCGTATATTCGCCAGTAACGTTGCAGTGTCATATTGAATATCGCCCTCTATAGTAAGCAAATAACACCGAATAAACGGCAAGGTAAAGACTATGTCTAATTATAGTAAATACGTACTGCGTGCGTGACTCGAACCGGCGCCCGCGTACGGCACCCAATCGCCTAGCTTCACGCCACTACACGTCTTCCCCTCGGCCACCGGGCATCCCCAAAAAAGGATGCCTAATAACCGAGCTTATTACGTGCAGAGAACATGAAACCCGTCCACGCGATACGCGCCACACAGCATGGCCAGAATGCGGCAAAGGCCTTCAGATCTGGCTGTAGTAGGATGGTGAAAGTAACGGTACAGCATTTTAACAGTGAATAAGTACTGAGAAATAATTTTTTTTAAACTCATAGTTGCCCTCTATAGTTCAGTACTGTATTATATTTCATACGAAGGATAGCAAGTAAGAGTGGGTTTTGAGCTTGTTTCCATGGAAACTGAGACCAGGATAATCACAGCATTTCATTATAAATACCTAAGCGTGAAAACCCAGCTGTTCTCAGACAATCAGTAGCGATACACATACACCAGGTAAAACTCAAGTACTTCGGAACACAACGCGATAACATTGTTATATATGCTTGTATTGTACGCTGAACATACTGATCAGCATTGACAGTTGTTGTAATCTCACGTAAAAATAAAATACTTACCATTAAAACTAAAGAAATAAAATATGCCAATTTACACCTAAAATCAACGTGTAAGAATGTAAGAACTAGTACGCAAAACTCGAGTTCAACATTGTGGTATGTCTAGATTCTAAAAGGCCGTCTCGCATGATTGAAAACGTTCTTTCTCCGTTTAATTCCGGCTCTCCTCACTCCTCTGGATAAAAGAGTAATCAACGGTTTTTACAATGTGTATAATGCTACATTGTGTCATTAATTACGCCAGTCCCGCGTCGAGAGAACAATTATTCGACAATGGCGCGAACTGATAGATTTTGTTACATTTTCGTAATGTATATTTCACATTTTTGCGCGGCGTTTTTTTTTATTGATGTTCGTAATGTGTTGTTGTGTATTTTCTTTCGTGTAATGGTTCCATGATATCGACACGCACAAAATTGAAATTCATCAAAGTAAATGAGCTACCCCGCCAAGCGGTGCTGATATGACATTGCGACTGCTCATAATCATGATACCAAATGACTCAGTTTACTGCCCATTCGCCAACTAGCCAACGATTATTTGTCTGACAGTTGGTTCAACACAAATAATGTTGCTAAAATATACTAATAAATGATTCATCTTTAAAATGTGGATAACAAAAGTGACTCGCATGTCAATTATAATTCGCCTTAGGTAAATAACATTGGAATCCTCGGACAGACAATTGGAGTTAAAGTGTACACTGAACGCTAGATTTTATTTCATTTTCTGCTATCTTGTATTTAAATATCAAACACCAGAAATCTGTTTTAAAATCCGATGACTCATTTACGAAATATAGCGGATTCTGTTAAAATCGCACGTAAGCTCCCCCCGTTTGACCTCGTTTACATGACCTCTTGGATGTGACGTCATAAGTGTGACCGCCCTGTTCAGTTTGCCGCCATTGATATGTAAACCGTATGTAAATGTCGTTCGTGATCAGCTGTGTTATTGTTGATTTTCGTGTATGTTCTACGGTTTTATTTTAGTGATATTGCAACCAAAGACGCGAACTGTTGCGTTTGGGAATTTTTTTATTCATTTGAGCTTCGTATTTAAACTAGTAATGTCAAGTGGTTGTGACAGACGAGGTAAACGCTGCGTTGCTTTCGGGTGCTGGAACACGAACCTTGACGGTGTTTCGCTTCACGCATTCCCCCTCGACAGACCGTCTTTGAGCAAACTTTGGACGAAGTTTGTTCGGGTGAAGAGAGCTAAATGGCATGGTCCTACGAAGCATTCTGTGCTTTGCTCAGTGCATTTCACAGACGAGTGCTACCCGGCAAAATACAAGTTTATGCGTGCGATGGGACAAGTTCCCGGAAGAAAAACTTTGCACAAAGATGCCGTGCCAACAATTCATACCGGCGTCCTGGCGGAGAGTATTAGTAACAAGACTGATACAAGTCAAGCGTATCCGGCTGTCTCAACACCTAAAAGGCCAAGGATTGCTTTTCTTAAAAGAGAAAATGCTAGGGTAGGTATTTGTATTCGTTCATGTTCGACTATGTGCCGCGCACTGAATTTACCGCGAGTATGTTTACGTTTACACATAACGACTGGCTATGGCGGTAATGCTATTACGTACGTTCAATTGTCTGTTTTTTTCATACATTATTATTTGTAATCATTGTTTGATACAGGTAACTCTGCAGTATTCGGAGGACACCCATGACGAGGACACAAGCCACCAAGTACAGGACACTGATTCTCTTACCGACAGCTCTATTCAGGTACTGAACATTTGCGAGAAACTTGCATGAAAAACATGTATGTATTCTATAAACAGCGTCTTGGTGTGTTTATATTAGTGTGTTTATAAATAAATAAATAAATAAATAAATAAATAAATAAATAAATAAATAAATAAATAAATAAATAAATAAATAAATAAATAAATAAATAAATAAATAAATAAATAAATAAATAAATAAATAAATAAATAAATAAATAAATAAATAAATAAATAAATAATCACTTCCTAAATTTTGTTTCACATTTAAGACTTTAACCAAGGCTAAGACTGTTAGAACATATGGTACTCAAATATCTTACAAGCAGCCTAATAAGAGAAGTGTGCGTGTACAAGTAAGGCCCTTTGGATCAAATAAAGGTATGTATTGTATGTGGGGAGGCTAGGAGAATATTTTATGTTGAAAATATTTTTTTCTCGTATCTTGACAATGAATATTTTTTTTTTCTCTTACCCTCAGATTTTTTTTTTAAAAGGTTCTCCATCACACTGCCAGGTTTTCAGATGGGACAATTACATTTGGTATTGTATTTGAACTTGACTGTGTTATTTGCATTACAGTTTGTCAGACAGAGATGTTGCATCCTCCAGAAAGAAGAAGCGTTCAAGTACAATGTGATCTCCTGAAACCAAACCAAACAATACAAGTACAAGAACCACCCCCAGACAATGAACTTGACACAACTTGGTCAAGTTTAGAGTCCAATGCAACAACTGATTCTGATGAGACATATGAACAGTCAGAATGTGAATCACAAGCTTCATGTTCGAGTGCTGATGATTGGTAAGTTTTAATAAAATTATAAAATATAAATGGGAAAATTTGTGAATGAAAGTAGGTAAACATGGTGAGCATTGAGTAGCTTCACATCACACGGTTTATGGTAAAAATAAAATGTGTTATACAATAAATATAGTTTAGTTTATTTCTCTTAATTATAGGTGTATGCAGAAAAATAGATTCTTTGTTGCTGGGGAAGCTCAACTCATGAATCTATTCCACACATGTACCAGATGCTCTTCACCTACATTAGGTGAAATCACACACATATGTGGCACAATGGTAAGAGTGGAGCAGAATTGTGTTTTTTGTGGACTAAGCACAAAATGGAACAGCCAATCCATGATAGGTTCCATTCCAAGTGGAAATCTTAGACTTTCTTGTGGAATTTTGTTAGCTGGGGCATTAGCATCAAAAACTTTACGTGTCCTACAGTTTATGAATATGCCAAGTATTTCAACGGATACTTTCATGAAACATCAAAGGTACTACCTCCAACCAGCAGTAATGGAAGTATGGGGAAACATGCGTGGAAAGTACATTGATGATGCACTTCAAAATGGAAGGTCACTTTGCATAGGTGGAGATGGGAGGTGTGACACCCCTGGCCATAGTGCTAAATTTGGCTCATATTCAGTCATGGACCTTGATAATGGTACTATGATTGACATACAGCTTGTGCAGGTATTTATACATTTTACTTACCAAGTACCTCGTTTTATGTAAACACCAATCTAGTAACAATTTATAATTAAATTGAATCTATTGTTTATATTCAGAGTAACGAGGTGAAAAGTAGCTGCCACATGGAGAAGGAAGGTTTGGCAAGGAGTGTGGCATATTTACAGGGTCAAGGTATTAATATCTACAAAATAGTCACAGACCGTCATGTTCAAATAATTAAATGGGTCAGAGAGAACATGACAGATACTCAACACTGTGTGGATGTGTGGCATGTTGCTAAAGGTAAGCAGTTTTCTCCCCCCACAATCTTTGAGAGCAGCTGTTTTATCATGCTTAAACATTTTTCCATTGTTCTATTGGTATGCAAATGATCCACTGTTATCCGTGGTCTATTGATATCAAAAATTGATGGGTACTAGGGTAGAACAGATTATTTTAGATGAAATTGTTAATCCTTGTAGGATATTTTCAATTTATTTTAGTCAAATACAGCATCAGTGATATTGATAATATTCAATATTCAGAGCAATTTAAGTGCAATTTTATAACATGACCAGCAAATTACCTTGCAACAGTTCAACTATAATCATGACTGAAAACACAGAATACTGATGATAGGATTTATTCCTTAAGGTCTACAGAAAGAAATGCTAGCTCTTTCTAAAGAGAAAGAGTGTGGTATATTACAAGACTGGATCAAAAGTGTCACCAATCATCTTTATTGGACTGCTGCCTCAACACCTGATGGAAATGGTGATTTGATGATGGACAAATGGACATCTGTTGTAAACCACATCCAAAATATTCATGAGGGGCATGGAACTTTCTTTCCTAGATGTGAACATGAGGATTTAACAAGACAAGAGAGAAGAAAGCGATGGTTAAAACCAGGTTATTTCTCTCTTATTCACATTTTAACACACTTTGACTAGGATGGTATATGTATGCTGTTATTATAATGCCTAAATATTATATATATATTTCCAGGAACTAAACCCTTAGAGAAATTGATAACGCTCCTCAATTCTCGACAAATGAAGAAAGATATACCTAAGTTGTCAACAATACAACAGACTTCAGAACTGGAAGGATACCATTCTGTGGTGAATCAGTTTGCCCCAAAGATGCATGGGTTCTCATACAATGGAATGATGTGCAGGTAACTGCGTACTTGTATTAATCAACATTGAAAATAAACAAGTAACTTTGCGGTCAAAAGAGCTTTGTTGTAATATACTGTGAGTTGGAAACGTAGGCTGGAGTGATGTTGATAAAGATTGGCACCATAAAAGAAACTTGTCATTGTATTATTTCACAATGTGTACCCCCCAAAAAACTACCTTCCAACTGGTACAGTTGAATAATAGCAGCAAAATATATTAACATTGAAATGACGACCTGAAATTCAACATTTTTGAAAAAACATTGGCCCTGGTAGTTCTGGCTAACAAATTAGTAGATTAAATTAGTACAAATATAAGTTTTATCACATTAAATTCTACAATCAAACAGAGAACAACATATTGTTTACAAATCAACAGGTTTGGAGACGTGTGTAATACACAAGTTCTCATTACTGTCTTTGACTTTAATTATTTACTGACAGGTCTTATCCCTGTGATAGAGCCTTCTAACTTCAAAAGTTAGCAATCACAATTGATGTAGTATGTAACAAGTATTCTAACACTCAGAATTTGTAATTCTATTAAGTCCTTAGTGGTAAAATACAGTATATCATAATGCATGGTTGTTTTATTTATAGGCTTGTCTTGGCAGCAATGCATTATAATGAAAATGGTGGGCGACATGCTGCTGTTACTAAGCAGGGAAATCCTTGCTATAAAATAACTTATCCAAAATTTAAAAAAGGCAGTTACACAGTGCGTCAAGTAAAGACAGAACCTACCTACAGTAAGTACCGGTATAAAATGTTCTACATGCATGTACACTAGCAGCTTTATATATTTGCATGACTGAAGCCACTTAAAATCACAACCACAGCTCAGTTTTTCAACAAATAAAACAATAACAATAATTAAAAAAATAAAATATTCTTTATTACAGATTATGTACAAAATGTGACAACTAATGTCACTGCAAGAGTGGTAAAATGTACCATGTCACAGGCAAAAGGTGATGTGTTGAACAAAGTACCTCCTGCACTCTGCAGTGAGTTCAAAAGACCGAATAAAGAAGTGGCAGTTTCTGACTTTCAGTCGAGGTTTTTTAATCAACATAATTAAATCCCTGATAAACTCCATTCTGTGAAGGATATGTTTCTCTGATAAGATGAACTGCACATGATGGGAGTGGAACTCTGACATCTTTGCCTAAATATCCCCAGCACCATCGGACAAGTTGCCTGTAGGCAACATACCTGTATCTCCTGCAAGGAAAATAAATTGAATGTACAAATTCTGTCTACTGCACACAGTTTATTCCAACCTAATAAAATGCCTATACTTCTATTGGACATGAGAGAATACTGTTAGTACACAATTACAAATGTAATGTAGTTGGTATGGCCCTCAACAATATTACTGAGGTTCTGGTTGTACATATTTATGTGTCAACCATTTTCAGTTCACAAAGTTCAGAAATTTCTAGCAAAACATAATTGTAATTGGTCTGACATTCATTAACATTTATGCACATCTACCATAATACATTTTCAGTGTAACAAAAACCATGATATATTTTGTCCTAATAAAATTGTGTTCATACCAGACCAGTATGTGCGACTTTTAATACTTACTCAGAGGATTCTGGAATAGTTCCATGGTACTGTCTATATACATGATAAGCTGTTAGCAATACATACTTGTCCAGACACACTGGCTTAAATCCAGGATGTTCTGTGATGCATGCTGTATTTGGAACTTCATCACAGACAGCTTTCACCTGCATTATTTCATAACAGCATCTACATTCCTCAGCAGAGGGCATGACATGACATCTGTTACACTGACACTTAAATTATATAAACAACATATACTTGAAGCAGGTATCTCAGCAAAAATGAAATTTACTATCTTGTTATTTACCTCCTAAATACAGTATAATTATTTGTGAGAACAAATTATTACCATATCAGAACTATCAAAGGTAAGTTGTCAAAATCTTAAAATTGATTTATTTTGCATATTTTCAAAATCATTTATTCCTGACACTTGAAAATACGGTCTTCACCTTAATATTCATTAGGCATTACCTCTACGATATAGCACCACCCCACCCCAAGTCTCAAATAAAAAAACAAAAACATCACAGCAACTTATTGGGAATAAGTTTTTTAAGCCTCCTCCCAAATGCTAACATTCTGGCCCCTTACAATTTAATTGTATGTGTTGTGGTTGTCATGATCTGTCTAATAATATAATGCTGGATGTCCAATATACAAGATAATTTCAATTTGGCTAATTAGTAAATGTCTTGCTTAAATTCGACTTTATAATTTATAATTACATCACAGTTGGGGATAGAGGGACTGTGATTACATGCATCACAAATATAAGCTCCTATGCATACAATTTAATCATAAATTGTAATTAACTACTAAGGCAATAATATGAAGCTTAAATGGTAGCTGTTGTTTCACCGATCGTATTGTACTGACTTGCAAATATAATGTCAACAGATACAGAAAATGAAATTAAACTTAGTGGGCTATGCATGTCTGAGTTCCGTGATTGAACGTAATCAGAACATTTCGTTCTGGGACTTAAACTACTCCGAAATACAGGTTAATAATTATTCAAAATATGCGGAACTCCGGAAGTTAATGTTATCAAAACCAGCTGATTCGACCACTTACCACTCGGTAGTATTCAGGCGATCGCCCAAAGCATCACCGACATCGTTTTCTTCAGCAGAATCACTGTGACTGTCGTCGTTAAATTCGGGCTCAAATTGGTAGGGCCGTATACCTCCGTCAACCGATGAACCCTCGACATCGAAGTCAGAAGACTCGTAATTCAACTCAAGCTCGCAATCACGGCTTTGCGACGACGCATCACTTGGAGTTGACGAACTTTCAGCACTATGAGTTGGCGACGCCATTATTCCTTAGGGTTATGTTTGGGTCACACTTGTGACGTCACAGATTTGACGCCCATAAATGACGCGGAGTTCCTGACAGACAAATGAGCATCGACGCACCGGTAAAAATGCTAACATTGATCGCCCATAACAAAGCTCATGGTGCGTGAATTTTGATGAAATTGTTGGTATTGTCACCAATTTATTTATTGAAATATAATATCTTTGACGAATTTATCGTTCAGTGTACACTTTAAACTAGCCATACTAATAATAGTAATATTGACAATATTGTAATATTGAGTCGATCATATCTCAAAATGGTTATATCTTTAAAATGAATAATTGGTAAGGGTTGGTTATTTTGCTCACGTGACTAGTATTTTAGACTAGTATATCCTCGGGGCGGACATCCGGGCATTTTCTACCGCCTGGCAACCCTCGCGGTGAAAACAAAGACCAAAAACTCACAGAAAACGGTACTTTGCGATGGCTGTTGAGAGTCCCCTGAACAGTGTAACAAGATTAGCCCCACGTGTGTAACATATATGAATTTGGTTGTTCAGGATTACTTCAAAGTTGAGTTTGTATTGTTTTCTCGAATTTTCACCAGCTCAACCGGCGTTCCACAGCAGCGCGCACAGAGCCCATAGAAATGCATGTACATGTACAGTGGTGCGCGTCGTAGCAACGTGGAACGTCTTGTGACGTAGCTCCGCCCCGAGGATACACGTCTCTGACCTCGTGATTGCCCCTGTCATGTACTAGTGCACAATAAGCCCGGCAAGTATAGCTTCGGGGTAGATCGGGGTAGGTCGCCTTCAAGTTTTTCATATCCGTAAGAATTAATATATTGTATCAGAGGTACATTGCTTGGGGTTTGCAACTCGCATAGTACTGTATGGTGACATCATGTCAAGATCCCATTCAAGTCTCTTCTCGTAGATAGCGAGACTGAGGCTACGACCTTCTGACATGACACATATCAATGTTCAAGGTTTGTAATAAAAAAATAAAACTTTTCTTGTCACTATCATAGTGAAAAATGTAATACATCGAAAATGTACAGAAAATATAGTTCTCGTAATCCGTCATATCGTGGGCAGCTATTTTGATCCACCTGGACATCCCAGTATCCTAGTTACCTCGGGCATGCGCATTCGCATTTTTCTGAGTTGGAACGCTTATGCGAGAGCGAGATTGTGACGGGATCTTGGTATCATGCCACCGTAGTTGCAAACCCCAAGTAATGTACCTCTGATTGTATACATTGATTTGTAGTAATTTCAAATTAGAATTCTATTTCTATCAGTTGCGCCCTCTTGTGGTGAGACGCTTCATGGCATATGTGACTACATATACTTGCACGACATATATTTGTTACACCCGTCTTCGTCATTGTGGTGCACTGTCGCTAGATGACGCGATTTATAAAAAACGGTGCATTCATGGTTTCTTTCCAGCGTGTCACCTTTAAAAATCAACAGACGATAGTAGAGAGTTTAAGATTTGCGTACGTAACGGGAACGTAACGTGTTGTTCTAATTTCGTTTGCGTTACGTTCTCGAGTGTCAGAAAATGATTAAGTACAAGCGCCCACGACGGGACCGTAACTGAAACAAAACCACGTCAATCCGTCTGTCACTGGGCAACCATAATATTATAACTATCCAATAAAATTTGTTAAGTCATTTCACGTCCGGAATCTGAATTAGTAGTTAGTTCCCAGACATTTGACAGAGCTCTCGCTATTTCCATCCACTCTGCTGAGGCCCCAGGCCTGTTTGCCGAATCCTCTTTCAGCAAATCAATGTCATGCGTTTTCAGTGGGTATAAATATCAGCTAAAATGCATCCAATATTTCTTATTTTATCATAAATATACAAAAAACAATCTAATATAAAACGTGTTATCAATGTCAGTGAAAATTATTCCAAATTGACAGCGAGAAAAGCTCTCGGAAATCAACTACGAGTCAGTCACCTTCATTACGTTCAAAACGAATGCCGTACGACCAGGCAACCGATGACGTCATTGGTTCGCGCGGAGGTCATGCACAAAGCAGTGACGTATCCGTTCTCATTCCGTTCTCGTATGCGCATCTTAATGTCTCTATTGTTGTCACTGGGACGTAAGTCAGTAGCCGGGAACGTGTAATATACCTGAATCTGACTGGTTTCGTTGTCATCTTTCATGTCACTGTTGAAGGGTTCAACAACCTATTTTAATGGGTAACATGTTTAAATGGTGGTGATTGTGCGACATTTGTGCTGATAAATATTGGTTTTCCCACAATCTAATGCGCTCTTGTAATACAAATCAAGAGTACAAGTTTTGACCTGGATAGAGCAAGGTGCACTAATTACCGCCGGTGACTCCTTCGATACCTTCCAATCACCAAAGAAATCACCTAGTTAAAGCTTGATAAAATCGCCATCTTTGTTCATATGGCTCCCATACTCTCACGCATGCGTGGCGCGACGATCACCGCCCTTTAATTAAAACAATGGTGAATTAGTTTTTTCTTGAAAACGGGAGTTTTCAAGTGTTGTGCGTGTCGGAGTGGATCACTTTCTGGGAATTCCATAGAGAAAAAGTGCTACAATTCATTTAAAGGTCATTGGTCTTCGCACCGCCTCCTGTTCAATGTGGGGATCATAGCGACTTACACAACGCGTGTAAAATACACTAAGCAAATAACACCGAATAAACGGCAAGGTAAAGACTATGTCTAATTATAGTAAATACGTACTGCGTGCGTGACTCGAACCGGCGCTCGCGTACGGCACCAAATCGCCTAGCTTCACGCCACTACACGTCTTCCCCTCGGCCACCGGGCATCCCCAATAAAGGATGCTTAATAACCGAGCTTATTACGTGCAGAGAACATGAAACACGTCCACGCGATACGCCCCACACAACATGGCCAGAATGCGGCAAAGGCCTTCAGATCTGGCTGTAGTAGGATGGTGAAAGTAATGTAAAATACACTGTTCGTTTACAAATTGGAACGCGCGCCTTTAATGGCGAGACGAAGAGAAGGGACGAACATCTTTTATAAGGTCGATAAAATCACAATATGAGGGAAGAGGGAAGAGAAACTTTCAAAATCCTTTTGGAAGAGCGCATATTTTAATAATTATCTGCTTAAAGGCAGAGTGGTCTGAATTTTTAGTGTGAGAAATTCACCAATTAAACTTGCAAATTAAGCATAATCTTAGGCAGTGCCATCTAAGCCGGGACTATTTTGTGAATTTGTGATAAAAAGAGGGGACAGGTGGTGAAAAAGGTTAAAATAGACGTTGGGCAACACAGAATAGTCACCTTCAATTAGAACATTTCCACATGTGTAACCAATAAACCAGGAGATGAACTCCATTTTATCATGGAATGAAATCAATACCAGGATCACATGAAGGTCTCATACCACTATAATAATCAACCAATGGCTGCTCGTAGCAATGCCTAGCAAGAACCAATGAAATTGTTTAAATATTTTTTTTCTCAGGTGCTCCCTGTTTGAGGGCGTAATCACCTGGGTCAGAGGTGAGACCAACATGTGGTCTTTTGTTTACTACTTAGCGGCTGTGTACCTGTGGGTTTATTCTGTGTGTATTTGGATGTTCTAATCTTGGTGTTTTTCCAGTGATTTCTCTTGGTGCAATCCAAATACAGTAGGTGTGTCTTGTTTACCTGAGATTTGCAAGAGTTTGAGCTGGCCAACATGTTAGTTTTTTTTCATATGGTTGATTACTGGCATGTTGATTTCCCATTTTTGAGCCATATTTTCAACTTTCTTCGTCATTTTCATGTCGCAATCTCGTCATATGGTAACATTGTCGTCTATGGAAATTCAATTAGTGGTATGAGCCCTGAAAGAGCTATTCAAAGGGCGGTGGTCGTCGCGCATCGCCTGTTCCAATTTCATGTAAATAAACAATGTATTTTACACGCGTTGTATACGTCGCTATGAGTCACGTCGCTATGAGTCACATATCGAACAGGACGCGGCGCGACGACCACTGTCCTCTAACGTAACAAAAAGACTCACACATACACAAATTCATCATCAAACCACCAATATTTATGATCAAAATTGTAGGTATTCTCAGCCAGTCTTATACCAGAGAGTTTTTTGTTATGTTTTCTGTACTTTTCTGGTTTGTTTTTGATTGTACACGTATTCGTTTTCGTCTGCGTTTTCTTTCTGTGTGCGCTAGGGGAGATATGGGATTGTTATTAAAAAATATGATTCAATTATACTATAATTTTTACTCGGGTATTTTCTAGGCCACCTCATCTGATCCATAATGATTCCCAAATTTGGCGAACGTGACAGTGAGGAAAAAACGCAGTCAACTCACATAATGTAGTTTGTTTTCACTAATCGAGTACACGTACATGTATACCGTGACGGAAAAGTAATATTTCTAAGTGAATTGCGCCACAAACGGCGAGATTTAAAGAACGGTTCTGGGTTAAAGGTTATTTCTGGTCGTATAAATTATCGCCGATAATCTCATCAACAACTCGGTGCTGGTCCTTGGATTTCTAAATTGGTTTACCGGTATTTCCCGTCGTTGTTTATCTGCCGTGTTTGTCTAACAGCGAATATAATTGGTTTTCTAACACCTCTATCTTTTTATCGGACTAATACCAATGAAAGAACCCCCGGTCAAGGTAAATATACATGGTGTATAACGAAAACTGCGCTCGCTTGAACGTACACACAGCACTGTACGCAGGGCTAGGGCTAGGTTTGACACAATCAACACGTCCACTCATTTAATACATCAATTCATTGAAATGTTGTCGGTCTGTGGTCTGCATCAGCTTACCCCCTGAGATTCTGATTTCCCACGCCTGGTATTTTTAAAGTTGTGGTTAAATTGTTTGCGATGTTGTCATCGTTGGCAATTCATATAATATGTATGTCTCTCTTGTCTTTGCGGTAATGTTAACATTAACTCGCCATGTCTATCTCGAGGTCAAAACGCAACATGTTAAAATTGCTTCACGTGTGCTTCTTTTGAAGTTTGATAACCAATAGCATTTGTGCCACCATCGGGAAAGGCAATACATTGTTTTTCTGAATAGTAAAAATCTAGAGAATGCGAGAGTCTGAGTGATTTGTCCACGGGGTGTTTGCATTTCGTCGGTCCGTTCAGTGTCTTTGACGCATTGCTTTGTCGTGGCACTATCAGACACTAGTCGAACCGTTCGTTATATTGTCTCTTTTGTAAATAGCTGTATTTAGTATTTAAATAAGGTTATCCAGTACTCTGAGCGTTTATACCGTCATCATTTTACTATTCGTAATTCTGTACTACTGTTTGCTTATCGTTGCAGTCAACAAATTGTCATTTTGATCTAGCTTTCACTTTTTAAAAAACGCTTTTCCTAAAGAAGAAAATCCAATTATGTCTAATATTGCAGCAAATTTACTTTTTAGATTATAATATAATAATGTAAACAAAATATAAACAATGGTGCCTGGTGATTCCCTGGTGATTCAATCCTTTAACTAGAGAGTGTACCCCTTTTGTATTGTCAGCACGATTTAGTATAAACAACCTTATAATTTTTGAGTATTTGAGTATTTAATTGTGCCAAAATTCAAATCTGAAAATTAAGCTGTTTGCAAGTTAATCTGATCAAAATGTGGTGTTTATTGTCTTCACCATTACTAATCCTGTCAACCATTGCTGTTTGAATTTTTCTTTGGGTGCATGCTAAACAGAGCTAACCTCGAAAGTACTGAAAAATCTGTATTAGAAGCTGCGACTTCTATAAAATTGGTATATTCTGACAGAGGCGATGCGGCTTCTATTGGAGCATCTACACGTATGAGAAATGGTGAATTTTTAGTTCTCAATTGTTAAAAAAGAATGGGTGCGACCTCTATTAGGGATGCGGCTTCTAATACTAATTTTACGGTAAGTAATGTTTGCTTGGATACAGTGGTAATCTAGACATCCTATAAATTTGAAAGGGAGAAACATTTAAATGAGGATACAGAAACTCAAAGAGTCTGGTATACATCTAAGACTTTTCTTAATGGAAAATGCTTCACATCAAACATTGATTTTGTTAAAAAAGGTTGTGTCTTGATGAAATATTAAGATGCAGAAAACTCATTCATAGCTTAATCCATGGGACTGCTTGGTGATATGAGGTTGCTGGCAAGACGTATCTTGCATATACCTGTTGTATTTATTACAGTACACATATTACTTAACAGGTAAAAGTTTTCAAACAAAATTTTCCAACTATTCTATTTTTCAACATGCATCACATACTTGCAGAGTTTCCTTGGTTACAACCACGTATTGTCATCAAGATTATGGTACGCTTCTCAGTCCAACGGTAAAATATAGTGGCACCTTTTAGCAAAACATCATCTATTTTGGAAAAACAGCATCATTCCTTATAAGGTAGGGTGCTGATACCCTGATTGATACCAAATTATTTCACACGACGACATATAGTTTATTTCTTATAAACTTGTAATTTGTAATTAATAACCCTTCAACCATAACTTGACATTTGAATGTGTTTTTGATATAACCACAAGGAGCCCAGGAACAATGATCAACTGTACGCACTCCCTATGAGCGGGGGCGGGGGGTGTATTGGCTGGTATCTAGTGTACGAAATAGACAAGGGATGAAGGCTCCAGCCAGCTAATATTTTTTAAACTGGAAAAAACAACAGACAAGCAGAATGAAAAATAAAATCTATAAAAAATACCAGATTAAAGAATATTAGTTGCTCTTTCAAATTTCGCCAAAGCCTTGCCTATATTTTACCTATATCTGCAGAATAAATCAAGAAAACTACACAAATTGACTCCATTCATGAATTATTAACGGTTGGCCCGAATGCACGGCACAGTTGGCGGCGAAGAACCAATCACAAGACTGGTTACAACCAGTTGAGCAAGGGTAACAGAGTTGTAACCTTATGATTGGTTGTTGACAAATTTTGGAACAGGCCAAAGTGGACTGGGAGTTCTGAACTAAAAAGCAATAACACTCTTTGTATGTGGGTTTGAATCTCACTATTGTCAGTAGTTAGAAAGGTTTCTCGTCTATTGAGGTTGAAGTACACTGGCAGTCACGCTAGTTTTCGTGATCACACTAAAATAACTAAATTGACAACTAATTATATTTTTATTGTAAAAAATAAAAAAAGAAGTCCCGATAGTCTAAGGTTGAAGCAGTTTTTCCTGCAGCTGTTTCCACCGGAAGGTTTCGTCAAACTCCAGTGAGCTTCCTATTAATATCTCATTTGTTTTCATATACTAGTAAAATAAAAGATTATTACTACATCTTAATCATAATGCCTCTATTTCATATTTGGATCAATGTCTGTGAAATAACTATGCAATATTTTTCTTGTTAAATCACATTTAGTTGGTAGCCTTCATGCTTTGCTACTGAATTCTGAAAATTTTCTCAGTTAGACATCAGAAAGCTGCTGGCTTACCAAGAAGTCTTCAAACTTACTTTATCAGAGTTTACAGCGTAGACTGTCTTTTAAGCCATTCTGAATGTTAACTTTTGGTAACTAGAGAAATACAATTGAATATCGATGATTCAAATCCTCATATCAGCAATAAGCTAGTATTTTTTCTCATCTTATAGTTTTGTTCAATCGTTTCAGACAAAGGGCAACTTGAGACAATGAAAACCCCTGTCTATAATAAGTAGCACATGTACTTGCTTATATAACACATGCAACAATAGGTCAAAATAAGTCATATTTTAATGATCCAACATTCCTATCATGAATAATATTTTCTGCATGTTCACCTCTATTGGAGATGTGCTTCCGTTGAAGCAAATACTGTAAAATACAAGTATTTTCGTTTGGAATTAATTTTCGCTGAAGGAATGATTCAGTGAAAATAAAATCCAGTGAATATACCTTTTTTTCGTATATTTTACACTCAACTTGTTAAAATTAAAATAAATTCCGTACAAAACACTCAAAAAGTCTTTTCAGCGAAAATAAATTCCAGCTATTACAGTATGGTATAAAATTTTTGTTTTTAGTTAACCTATTTTTAAAAAATCAAAGCAGTTAGAGTGTGCAAAGTTCACTGAAAGTAATATGTCAGTAGAGTACCAGGCCTCAGATACCTCCATTTGAAATTACAGCATAACTCAGCCCTGAGTTTAACCATGCATGCACAGTGCCGTCTGAATACCATACTTGGACACAGTAGGTTAACCCTGAAACCATGCATGTGACTTGTCAACCTAAATTAAGTGTTGAAAGCAAACCCAAGCTGCATAAATGGTCCTTTACTCAGTGGTTTTGTAATGGTGTAACTTAAGACCTATTTAGCAATTCAGATTGTCACTTTGTTTCCTAAAGCTTCCGGGATCTCATGTTAACTATTTTTTTTATAAAGAAACAACCAATTACGAAAGACTTTGTCTCAATTCTCTCCTAGTCTTGGGTTAACTTTGTTTATACGGTTCAGTCCATCCAACAGTTTGAACAGTTCATGATGGAACATGTTTTCGAAATTTCTTGAAATGAACCTACAAAAACATACTCGCCAATTCTCATTACGCTTCTACCAAATTCTAACCAATGATTTCTCATTGCTTCATGCCATTCGCTGAAAATTATACTCATTGTATCAATTATCAACTGCGTGTTTGTATGTTTTTAATCAAGGTACAAAATTTGCTGACAAAATGAGCATTGATTCAACAAATGAGTGGACACAACATAATATGCAGATTACACAATCTATTTTGATATTTTCAGTTTATAACCACTAGGTTTTTTAGTTCATGAATTTTCCAATAAAAAAACAATTTCTATTGTAATTTTAGATATACTCACGTGAATTTAATTTTGCAGATTTTACTCATCAGCAAAATTGAATAATTAATTTCTTTGCAGTAGTATGAAAGGAGCTAGAAACAAATTTATCTTCCAGCTGTCTAGGTGCTGTTAACATGTGCATAGCAAGCTGTCTAGGTGCTGTTAATATGTGCATAGCAAGCTGTCTAGGTGCTGTTAACATGTGCATAGCAAGCTGTCTAGGTGCTGTTAATATGTGCATAACAAGCTGTCTAGGTGCTGTTAACATGTGCATAGCAAGCTGCCTAGGTGTTGTTAACATATGCATAGCAAGCTGTCTAGGTGCTGTTAATATGTGCATAGCAAACTGTCTGGGTGCTGTTAACATGTGCATAGCAAGCTGTCTAGGTGCTGTTAACATGTGCATAGCAAGCTGTCTAGGTGCTGTTAATATGTGCATAGCAAGCTGTCTAGGTGCTGTTAACATGTGCATAGCAAGCTGCCTAGGTGTTGTTAACATATGCATAGCAAGCTGTCTAGGTGCTGTAAACTCATAGTTGCTGTCGACATAGGAAGTAAAGTAAGCAAATAACACCGAATAAACGGCAAGGTAAAGACTATGTCTAATTATAGTAAATACGTACTGCGTGCGTGACTCGAACCGGCGCTCGCGTATGGCACCTAATCGCCTAGCTTCACGCCACTACACGTCTTCCCCTCGGCCACCGGGCAACCCCAAAAAAGGATGCTTAATAACCGAGCTTATTACGTGCAGAGAACGTGTGGCTGTGTGGCGCGTATTGCGTGGACGGGTTTCACGTTCTCTGCACGTAATAAGCTCGGTTATTAAGCATCCTTTTTTGGGGTTGCCCGGTGGCCGAGGGGAAGACGTGTAGTGGCGTGAAGCTAGGCGATTAGGTGCCGTACGCGAGCGCCGGTTCGAGTCACGCACGCAGTACGTATTTACTATAATTAGACATAGTCTTTACCTTGCCGTTTATTCTGTGTTATTTGCTTACTTTACTTCCTATGTCGACAGCAACTATGAGTTTAAAAATTATTTCTCAGTACTTATTCACTGTTAAAATGCTGTACCATTACTTTCACCATCCTACTACAGCCAGATCTGAAGGCCTTTGCCGCATTCTGGCTATGCTGTGTGGCGCGTATCGCGTGGACGGGTTTCACGTTCTCTGCACGTAATAAGCTCGGTTATTAAGCATCCTTTTTTGGGGTTGCCCAGTGGCCGAGGGGAAGACGTGTAGTGGCGTGAAGCTAGGCGATTAGGTGCCGTACGCGAGCGCCGGTTCGAGTCACGCACGCAGTACGTATTTACTATAATTAGACATAGTCTTTACCTTGCCGTTTAATCGGTGTTATTTGCTTACTTTATTTCCTATGTCGACAGCAACTATGAGTTTAAAAATTATTTCTCAGTACTTATTCACTGTTAAAATGCTGTACCATTACTTTCACCATCCTACTACAGCCAGATCTGAAGGCCTTTGCCGCATTCTGGCTATGCTGTGTGGCGCGTATCGCGTGGACGGGTTTCACGTTCTCTGCACGTAATAAGCTCGGTTATTAAGCATCCTTTTTTGGGGTTGCCCAGTGGCCGAGGGGAAGACGTGTAGTGGCGTGAAGCTAGGCGATTAGGTGCCGTACGCGAGCGCCGGTTCGAGTCACGCACGCAGTACGTATTTACTATAATTAGACATAGTCTTTACCTTGCCGTTTAATCGGTGTTATTTGCTTACTTTATTTCCTATGTCGACAGCAACTATGAGTTTAAAAATTATTTCTCAGTACTTATTCACTGTTAAAATGCTGTACCATTACTTTCACCATCCTACTACAGCCAGATCTGAAGGCCTTTGCCGCATTCTGGCTATGCTGTGTGGCGCGTATCGCGTGGACGGGTTTCACGTTCTCTGCACGTAATAAGCTCGGTTATTAAGCATCCTTGTTTGGGGTTGCCCGGTGGCCGAGGGGAAGACGTGTAGTGGCGTGAAGCTACGCGATTAGGTGCCGTACGCGAGCGCCGGTTCGAGTCACGCACGCAGTACGTATTTACTATAATTAGACATAGTCTTTACCTTGCCGTTTATTCGGTGTTATTTGCTTACTTTACTTCCTATGTCGACAGCAACTATGAGTTTAAAAATTATTTCTCAGTACTTATTCACTATTAAAATGCTGTACCATTACTTTCACCATCCTACTACAGCCAGATCTGAAGGCCTTTGCCGCATTCTGGCTATGCTGTGTGGCGCGTATCGCGTGGACGGGTTTCACGTTCTCTGCACGTAATAAGCTCGGTTATTAAGCATCCTTTTTTGGGGTTGCCCGGTGGCCGAGGGGAAGACGTGTAGTGGCATGAAGCTAGGCGATTAGGTGCCGTACGCGAGCGCCGGTTCGAGTCACGCACGCAGTACGTATTTACTATAATTAGACATAGTCCTTACCTTGCCGTTTATTCGGTGTTATTTGCTTACTTTACTTCCTATGTCGACAGCAACTATGAGTTTAAAAATTATTTCTCAGTACTTATTCACTGTTAAAATGCTGTACCATTACTTTCACCATCCTACTACAGCCAGATCTGAAGGCCTTTGCCGCATTCTGGCTATGCTGTGTGGCGCGTATCGCGTGGACGGGTTTCACGTTCTCTGCACGTAATAAGCTCGGTTATTAAGCATCCTTTTTTGGGGTTGCCCGGTGGCCGACGGGAAGACGTGTAGTGGCGTGAAGCTACGCGATTAGGTGCCGTACGCGAGCGCCGGTTCGAGTCACGCACGCAGTACGTATTTACTATAATTAGACATAGTCTTTACCTTGCCGTTTATTCGGTGTTATTTGCTTACTTTACTTCCTATGTCGACAGCAACTATGAGTTTAAAAATTATTTCTCAGTACTTATTCACTATTAAAATGCTGTACCATTACTTTCACCATCCTACTACAGCCAGATCTGAAGGCCTTTGCCGCATTCTGGCTATGCTGTGTGGCGCGTATCGCGTGGACGGGTTTCACGTTCTCTGCACGTAATAAGCTCGGTTATTAAGCATCCTT
Source organism: Saccoglossus kowalevskii (assembly GCF_978046115.1). NCBI lineage: Eukaryota > Metazoa > Hemichordata > Enteropneusta > Harrimaniidae > Saccoglossus > Saccoglossus kowalevskii. Next base: position 11,816,737 of record NC_140657.1, read on the forward strand.
TTTTGGGGTTGCCCGGTGGCCGAGGGGAAGACGTGTAGTGGCGTGAAGCTAGGCGATTAGGTGCCGTACGCGAGCGCCGGTTCGAGTCACGCACGCAGTACGTATTTACTATAATTAGACATAGTCCTTACCTTGCCGTTTATTCGGTGTTATTTGCTTACTTTACTTCCTATGTCGACAGCAACTATGAGTTTAAAAATTATTTCTCAGTACTTATTCACTGTTAAAATGCTGTACCATTACTTTCACCATCCTACTACAGCCAGATCTGAAGGCCTTTGCCGCATTCTGGCTATGCTGTGTGGCGCGTATCGCGTGGACGGGTTTCACGTTCTCTGCACGTAATAAGCTCGGTTATTAAGCATCCTTTTTTGGGGTTGCCCGGTGGCCGAGGGGAAGACGTGTAGTGGCGTGAAGCTAGGCGATTAGGTGCCGTACGCGAGCGCCGGTTCGAGTCACGCACGCAGTACGTATTTACTATAATTAGACATAGTCTTTACCTTGCCGTTTATTCGGTGTTATTTGCTTAGGTGCTGTTAATATATGGATAGCAAGCTGCCTAGGTGCTGTTAATATATGCATAGCAAGCTGCCTAGGTGCTGTTATGTGCATAGCAAGCTGCCTAGGTGCTGTTAACATGTGCATAGCAAGCTGCCTAGGTGCTGTTAATATGTACATAGCAAGCTGCCTAGGTGCTGTTAATGTGTGCATAGCTAGCTGTCTAGGTGCTGTTAATATGTGGATAGCAAGCTGCCTAGGTGCTGTTAATATATGCATAGCAAGCTGCCTAGGTGCTGTTATGTGCATAGCAAGCTGCCTAGGTGCTGTTAACATGTGCATAGCAAGCTGCCTAGGTGCTGTTAATATGTACATAGCAAGCTGCCTAGGTGCTGTTAATATGTGGATAGCAAGCTGCCTAGGTGCTGTTAATATGTGCATAGCAAGCTGCCTAGGTGCTGTTAACATGTGCAAAGCATGCTGCCTAGGTGCTGGTAATATGTGCATAGCAAGCTGTCTAGGTGCTGTTAATGTGTGCATAGCTAGCTGTCTAGGTGCTGTTAATATGTGGATAGCAAGCTGCCTAGGTGCTGTTAATATATGCATAGCAAGCTGCCTGGGTGCTGTTATGTGCATAGCAAGCTGCCTAGGTGCTGTTAACATGTGCATAGCAAGCTGCCTAGGTGCTGTTATTATGTACATAGCAAGCTGCCTAGGTGCTGTTAATATGTGCATAGCAAGCTGCCTAGGTGTTGTTAATATGTGCATAGCAAGCTGTCTAGGTGCTGTTAATATGTCCATAGCATGCTGCCTAGGTGCTGTTAATATGTGCATAGCAAACTGTCTGGGTGCTGTTAATATGTGCATAGCAAGCTGCCTAGGTGCTGTTAATATGTGCATAGCAAGCTGTCCAGGTGCTGTTTGCATGTGCATAGCAAGCTGTCTAGGTGCTGTTAATATGTGCATAGCAAGCTGTCTATGTGCTGTTAATATGTGGATAGCAAGCTGTCTAGGTGCTGTTAACATATGCATAGCAAGCTGTCTAGGTGCTGTTAATATGTGCATAGCAAGCTGTCTAGGTGCTGTTAACATGTACATAGCAAGCTGCCTAGGTGTTGTTAATATGTGCATAGCAAGCTGTCTAGGTGCTGTTAATATGTGCATAGCAAGCTGTCTAGGTGCTGTTAATATGTGGATAGCAAGCTGTCTAGGTGCTGTTAACATATGCATAGCAAGCTGTCTAGGTGCTGTTAATATGTGCATAGCAAGCTGTCTAGGTGCTGTTAACATGTGCATAGCAAGCTGCCTAGGTGCTGTTAACATATGCATAGCAAGCTGTCTAGGTGCTGTTAACATGTGCATAACAAGCTGCCTAGGTGCTGTTAACATGTGCATAAAGCATGCTGTCTAGGTGCTGTTAACATATGCATAGCAAGCTGTCTAGGTGCTGTTAACATGTGCATAGCATGCTGCCTAGGTGCTGTTAAAATATGCATAGCAAGCTGTCCAGGTGCTGTTAACATGTGCATACCAAGCTGACTAGGTGTTGTTATTAATATGTGCATAGCAAGCTGTCCAGGTGCTGTTAACATGTGCATAGCATGCTGCCTAGGTGCTGTTAAAATATGCATAGCAAGCTGTCCAGGTGCTGTTAACATATGCATAGCAAGCTGACTAGGTGTTGTTAATATGTGCATAGCAAGCTGTCCAGGTGCTGTTAACATGGGCATAGCATGCTGCCTAGGTGCTGTTAAAATATGCATAGCAAGCTGTCCAGGTGCTGTTAACATGTGCATAGCATGCTGCCTAGGTGCTGTTAAAATATGCATAGCAAGCTGTCCAGGTGCTGTTAACATGTGCATAGCAAGCTGTCTAGGTGCTGTTAACATGTGCATAGCAAGCTGCCTAGGTGCTGTTAACATGTGCATAAGCATGCTGTCTAGGTGCTGTTAACATATGCATAGCAAGCCATCTAGGTGCTGTTAACATGTGCATAGCATGCTGCCTAGGTGCTGTTAAAATATGCATAGCAAGCTGTCCAGGTGCTGTTAACATGTGCATAGCAAGCTGCCTAGGTGTTGTTAATATGTGCATAGCAAGCTGCCTAGGTGCTGTTAACATGTGCATAAGCATGCTGTCTAGGTGCTGGTTGCATGTGCATAGCAAGATGTCTAGGTGCTGTTAACATGTGCATAGCAAGCTGCCTAGGTGCTGTTAACATGTGCATAGCAAGCTGCCTAGGTGCTGTTAACATGTGCATAAGCATGCTGTCTAGGTGCTGTTAACATGTGCATAAGCAAGCTGTCTAGGTGCTGGTTACATGTGCATAGCAAGCTGTCTAGGTGCTGTTAACATGTGCATAGCAAGCTGTCTAGGTGTTGTTTTACATGTCTATATCCATGCAGCTGTATAGGTGCTGTTTATATGTCTAGCTTGTACACATGTACATGTTAACAATTTCCAAGATACAACCCTTCTGTTCAAGGATCGAAAAGCAAGGGTTGTAAGACGATTACTGGTATTCAAATTATGCAGGAAGCAATGCCAGATTTATTATGAATCAAATGCTGTAACATGCCATTTTGCAGAGCATTCCGGTTGACCTATGACCTCTGTGTCACTAGACACATTAACCTCTGACCTGTATGAATTGATGATGCAAACAATAGAATCATTGCTTGCCAAAATGCTGCTGCAACATTTTTGGCAAATATTGTTTTATTTTTTCTATAACTTCTTCGTTACATTTGTTAGAACAGAATGGACGTAATTTACCCATCAACATTAAAAAAAAATATAGAAACATTATGCAGGTTTATTATTGTAAGGTCATTTATTTTTCCTTGGGATTTTTTTAATTTTTTTTTTTTTGCTGAAAGTATGAATAAATCAGTGAAGATAAAATCTTTTGATAGTTTCTTTACTTCCTATATTTTACATTCAACTTATCAAAACTGAGAAAATTAATTCCAGCTAAAATAAATGATTTCACAGTAAGTAAAAAATGGTGAATATTGGCTTTAAAAGTGTTAAAAAAATTTAGTCATTGTTTGACAGTATTTTTATATATCTGGAGATTTCGGGTCTGTGGAGATCAGAAATCTTGTTCATCTGTGTCTGAAATGCATCATCACGTGTATGTTTTCGGGATTATACAACTTGGTAATGATACTTGCTGACCTACTCAAAAAGGTCTAATCCACGGCTTTAGAACCACAACAAGGTATGTGTCCAGTAATCGTACTGACAGTTGAATTAAGCTGAATGGCAGCTAGACTATGGTAAACTCTCTTCTAAGTTGTTTAATTTCCAGACAAAAATAAATTCTTTGTTCTGTGAGTAACTTACATATGTACTTACTAGTACTGTAAAGGGATTAATTACTCACTGGGTTTAATTTTGCTTATTTCATAAAATGCGCTAAATTAAAACCCAGTGAATATGTAAAATTTAGCATAGAACACATTATCTAAATGATAAAACAGTGAATTTAAAACCCACTGAATGTGCCTGAAATGGTAAATCAGCAAAATTTAAATCCAGTGAAAATTAGTCATTTTACAGTACATAATTGGCAGAACAGTATAAGGTATTGTTTGTTTTTTGTCTGCAATGTATGTATGTTTTGTCTTCGTCATACAGTATCGCACACTCAAATGAAACTCGCATAGTAATTAAGTTATTATTATTATGCATAAATCAAATAGATGTTTCCCTAATATATAGAGCAAATAAGGTAAACCATTCATAAACTTTAAACATAATTTATTTTTAACATAAAATGGTGACTACTGTAAAATCTGTATTAGAACCTGCAGCTTCTATTAAAATGGTACAATACAACAGAGGGGATGTGGCTTCTATTAGAGCATCTACACTTATGAGAAATGATGAATTTTTGATTCTCAATCATTCAAAAAGCATGGGTGCGACTTTTATTAGAAATGCGGCTTCTAATACAGATTTTACGGTAGTATGATTGTGCTGCTGGCACAGTTTATTTACTGATTTATTATATGCATTGATTTATAAATGCCTTGTGTTTGGAGTGGTGCTGCAAACGACCGGTCGTAACAAACCCATCACTGCATTATCCAGCTTTAGTTTCATACAAAGTTTAATAGGTCTGTATGGTAGATCTACATTAAATTGCGAGATTAAACAATCAAACAAAAACATAGATGAAAAAAAGATGATGTTGTAAACCCCATTGTACCTAATGTATTTCCTTACATGGATTGTTTGGATAATCATAACTTTCTAGTTTCTTTGAAGGATCCTGTATTTCGTTGATGTGCTTGCAACAGAATGTAAGCAACATTCAACAACTGTTACTAAGTGGTGATAGTTGTGTCTGGTCTAACAGTCTACACATATAAGGTCGACTCAGGATGTTAGTGTGTTTTTAATCATCTGAAAACTAATAACATTCCATTTGGAAAACAGCTAAACAATACAAGATCTCAGTAACTATCCATACCACTGTGATCATGTTCCCTGCAGTGTTCCCACAATGATTTGACAAGCTACGGGCATAGCTAGGACAATTTTCATATGAACTTAATCTCTAACTGGGACGTACGTTGTACCAGTGCACTTGTATTTTGATTCAAGGTCATCATGTGAATCAAAACTGTAAATGTGTCATTTTTAGACGAAGGAGCGAGAAAGGGATGATGCCCCCGAAATTCTCCAGAAGTTCTCCTTATATTAAAGCATACATCTTCAAATAACAATACTTTAAAAGGGTTAATTATTCACTGGGTTTTAATTTTGCTTATTTTGTTGACTGAACAATGCACTAAATTAAAACCCAGTAAATATGTAAAATTCAGCATAGAACACATTAACTAAATGATAAAACCATGAATTTAAAACCCACTGAATATGCCTAAAATGGTAAATCAGTGAAATTTAAACCCAGCGAAAATTAGTCATTTTACAGTATACTGATAATTCTGTGACAATTATCGAGAAATCAAATGACAAAATCATAGGTGAGGGTGTAAAATAATTCTGCTGGTGTTCATTGAATCTCATTATCCCAAATATGTGCGAGTTTCATGCAATGCATTATGGGACTTCTGTATCAAGCAGCTCAATATGCTCATGTGCAAGTTGTTTAGGTTAACAGTCGAGTTGATAGAAAAACAAGTGTACTTTTATTGGTTGATTATAATATGTTTACTGCGTTTTGAAGGCAAAATACGATATGTTGTGTTTTGTGGAGACCTTGAAATGCAAAAGCCAGACAATTACTGCAGATTTGATTCAGACAGGCCATTTTTGAAATACTTGGGAGAATTGATGTGTTTTTAGAGAATCCAAGCACATCTGAACTACTTAACCTACTGTGGAACCTATTCCAAAACCCCTAGGCTACTGGTAGTTCTATAGTTTTAAATGTAGCAAGATTTGCGAATTTGTAATACAAAGAATTACTTGGCTTCCTTATTTGGAGTTGATGAGTTACATCACACATCTATGTCATTTTTAAGGTTGTAGTCTTCAAATTTTAAACTCACAGAGCACAATATTATATGCGACTGAGTCTCAGTTTGGGTTCAAATGCCAGGGTTCATGCTGTGTCTACAGCCCAGTGACAGAGTGAAAGGTTATTTAAATCACCCCTGGAGGTCGAAGTAAACAAGATGAAACATTAATGCCTGATTCACTCTACAACTGAACCTGTGTTTAATTTAATTGTGAGTTGGGTGGGTAGGATTTCTATTCTCTATCAAGGTGAACTTTTGACTGAGGTTAAAATCAGTTGTTTTATCTCTGTTTTTTTTATGATTCCTTCAAATTTCAAAAATTTAGAGATTGTTGCCTTTGAGTACTAGTCCAAAATAATTGTGGTTAATGTATGTTTCAATATTTCATTTCAAATCACGATTCACCAGGATTAATTTGAGTTAAAGCGGGGAAGTCGTCACCTACACATGCGTCAGGGAGCGTGTCGTTGTTTACAAACAAGCGCCTACTCATGAGCCTCTGCGTTCTTAGCGTGTGTTGTTATCATCGCTTGGGACTCAATTCCCGCGCGTGCGCAGGTGACGACCCTCCCGCTTTAATTATGTTAAAGTTGTTAGTGTACAAGTATAGCCTTGCTACATTGTATGTTCACACTGCTGAGTAACGTTAAGTTGGATCACTTTGTAAATATCTTTACCAGTGGGATAAACCTGCGTTCTGTTCATACATCTTAGTGGTTTATATTTATCTCAGCATTCACATTCATTTTATGCCCTATTTACTGGTACCTACTATAGAGTCATCACAGTAGGGCATTGTTTACATGTCTCATCATGGGTATTAAAGAACGTTGGTTGTTGTGCCACGCATGTGCGAGATATGGAACACGTATGATCAAAGATGGCGACTGTTACGCAGACAAACGAGTACAAATTGAGACATTACTAAGCTTTGACTATGTAATTTTTTTGGCGATTGGAAGGTATCGAATGAGTCACCAGCGGTAAATAGTGCATGTTGCGCCCAGGTCAAAACTCATACTCGTGATTGCCATTAGAAGAATATATTGGGGCTATGCAAAAATCAATGTTTATCAACACAAATGTTGCATATGTGTAGCACAATGATCACCACCCTTTAAACATGGAACTTTTTATCTAGACCAGCGCTCTGACTCAGTGCCAACTGCAGCTCGACAATGTTAATTCGTTCTCACACATATGTTTTTTATCAGTAGGTTAAAAATCAAACTGGTTTGATCCTCACGTTTTGCTACACATGTTAACACCATAAATCTATCTCGTATATTTGCTTTAGAACCACATGTAAATCAAGAATTGGCTTCATTATATATTTATTATTATTATTATTTTATTTCCATTTCTCTAAAGAAATATACCCCACTGACCTGGGGGAACAGGTTACAATGCGAAAGTTACAGGCGTGACTTTAATCGCCTCAATAAAATAAAGTATTATATATATATACACATACACACACATATACAACTCATCTATTGGAGAACTCACACTAACAAATGATATCTAATCTGAAAAGCTGTGTATACAAATCTTGCAATACTTTGGATGATTTCATGGTTATCCTGAGAAAAAATATATGTAAGTTTACGGATAGGCGAAAGGAACTCGTGTTCCATATCTCGCACATGCGTGGCACAAAAACCAACGTTCTTTAATACCCATGATGAGACATGTAAACAAAAAATTGAGGTTAAAACAATGCCCTACTGTGATGACTCTATAGTAGGTACCAGTAAATAGGGCATAAAATGAATGTGAATGCTGAGATAAATATAAACCACTAAGATGTATGAAAATGCGTAACCGTCCACACCCTCCACATATAAGCACATATGGTACTACTAGTAAAGTCTATACAGTCTATACATAGTATAGTATATATGTACATTTCATTGTAATTTTTAAAAAGTTTCAGCCATGCATTAAAAACATTTATCAAATACCTTGTATTGCCTGGCCTCTTAACGCTATGGGAAGTGCGCCCTCACATCAAGGCATTAATTTCCTGTATCACGCCTGGCCCAGCGGACACGGCTTTCATGGACACGGCTTTCATCAATCAAAACAAAACTCGTCATTCTAAATTACGTTATGTGTTTGAGGTCATGCCATGATGAAATTGTAATTAACACCTGTTAGGCACAAGTACCAGTATATTATATTACCTTTATGGACTAGATACAGCTTTTGCTGCCCTTGGTCGTACGGCTTACATGCCCGAGCTTGCAAAGTCTGTATCCAGTTCATAAAGAATATTGTAAGGGTTATTAATATCATGCAAAGTTCCATGACTTACTTTTGTATGGTATCAACTGCATGACAAAAAATAGTATAAGCCTGAATGTGAATATTTGTCACAGTGCTGGAGTTAATGCAAAGCTGGTGCCTGATTGGCTACTGAAGTCAAACACCTAACAGTTAGACCAATCAGAAAGCAGCTTGTATGTTGATAAGCTTTTTCAATGTATCCAATTCAGCCTTGTTTATATGCTTTGACTCAATTTTGGTTCTGTGGTATGAGTAGATTTAAGTGTGTGTCTGATAATTTCTCTGGGAACCATGTGAGGTGGTGTTTGACTTCCTGAGCACTTGTTGTTCCGTCAAGTAAATATGAAGTAGGTTACTTGTATTAATAAATCAGTGTCCGGCTGTTCCAAACATCACTCGCCTATAAGCCTCCTCAGATATCCAATATAAATAAGAAAAAACGTCAGTAAACAATGTGTTCATAAAAAGTAATTTATTACTGGGTTATCCATCAATAGGAGCAGCCAACAGAACCAAAATATTTAGTTTCATTCTAGAAAGATGCGCATTACCAAATATTGGGATAAAATGTTTACATTCTTTAAAAGTTTAAGTAATGTTTAAATGTTTGCGATAATTTCACTGACATTGTTATCATATTCAACAAAATAATTCTGTTTAAAAAAAAAAGATTATGATTCAAATTTGAAATCCTTCTAATTCCCACATACTAATAATAAAATTATAAATAAAAAAATTACAGGAAATTTAAAAATATTTGTGATAACATTTGACAGGAATCAGTCTAGCAGTGAAAGAGTGATTCACTCGGTGGTGTAGCGATGAATTATTGCCTCGGACACGTGGTCCGAAATTCACTGACGGGTTGGTACAAAAAATATTTTTAAATAACTTTAAACTGTATTACTCAGCTTGGTCCTGAATACTTTCACAGTACTCCACCTTGTCAGTAACCAGTATTATTGGTACAATTGTGTGCTCGATATGGTGAGTGAAAATGCTGCAATCTTGTAAGTGGAGTAGTAGGCTTTGATTAGTTTAAAGTGACGTCTAGTGGCGCCACCTGCTTATACACAATCTGCTTAAATTAGTGCTATTTGAAATTCCTCAGTTCTTCCTAACTATGAGAACTGTAACTCGGCATTAATACAGCAAACTTTGAAACTATATCTGCTGCTTTACTAAAATTTAATTTATTTATTTATTTTTTTTAAATTGCTCTGCTCAAATTATAACATATTTTCATTGTAATTTTTTGTTATATTTTTAATTTTACGAAATATTTGACACAGTTAACAACCTTCTATGTGTACTTCTTGTTTTAGAAAATAAGATTTTTGTGAGACGGGGTTGTAAATAGATGGGTATGCAGTATAATACAAGAGTTGACCTTTGAAATGCTAAAGTCAAATTTGTTTAGCTTTCACAAAATGAATCTGAAATTTGTTCTAAAAATTTAATAAAAACTTGTAGCCAATGAAAAATTTGCTCTAGTTGGTCCAAAATTATTATAGAAAAATATTTAAATATTTGCAAAATATTTCAGGAAAAATTGTGGCTTTCATTGGTTAGTCACATGGGTATGCTTTATTTGTTTCATTGCTATGCTCACCAGCAACACTATTGACAGTTTAACTGTGTGTCGGGGGATTTTCTGTCGGTCAGCATTTCTCAAATTAACGCTAGCGTGTCAATCCATCAAACTGATTTAGTGATGTAGATTTATGTTTCTGTAGATTTTTAACAAACTAAAAATAACTGTAGTGATCGAAATTCTCACTCATCACTTTTATTCCTACACACAGTGATGCTTCACACCCTGGTGATCGAGTTAGCAAGCAAGAAAGTTTGGTCTTCTAATATACTAAATCTACAATTAAAAATACATTCCTTGTGGTGAAATTTTATAAACTTTACTTTCATGAGAGTGGGGATGTTAGGGATACCACCGAATATAACAATAACACAAGTTAACAGAGCAAACAAACAGAAAACCTGGTTTCAGCACTTCATAGGGTATATTTAAAAGTTGTAGGGGAGGTGTCCGTACATCATCGTCAGACAAGCTCCATTTATTCTGCCATAGTCTCAACACTGTACCCTGGCAGATTTTATTCAGTAAATATGTGTTTAAGTACACCCTCGATGGTAATTCAATATCCTGCCATTTTGTTTTATATCCATAGCCTTATGCTAGGACAATTCCCATTGGTTCCAGTCAGATCTATGCATTTTACTGATGTCAAATACACAACTGATTGGAGAATCGCGCAATGATTCATGGGAAATATATTTTGTTTTAAATTATCCCATCATTTACTATATTGCTATTTCTTCTAAAACTAAAAGTCAAAAGATCTGACTAGATAAGTGAAGAAATTTAGTTAATCACGTTTCAATATTTTTTTTCTGTCCTCTGACAACTTAATATGGTTGTTTCAAACTAATTCTGTATTTTCCACAGTTTTTATTTCGGTTTTGCATGAGATTAATATACAAGGGACAATACTGTGGTAACTTGTAATTGACATAGATCTGTTATTTCCATAATCATGCAGCGTTAGACAGTGTAGTGAGCAGCTGAAACTGCAGAAAGCGTAAACCCACACTTGTAATCGATGTATCTCATGTCATTCATATCAATTACAAAATGGCTGAAACAAAAACTACATCAACAAACAACGAGCTGATCAGGGATTATTTTGTTACGCTGCATAATATTCTTAGTATAAAATGTTGTATTTACACAACATATTTGAAAGTGAACATGACCCAGCTATGAAAACAGTACAAGAAAAAAACTGTACTGCTTTCATTGTAATTTTTTTGAATTTTAATACAAAGTAATGCATGGAAGCTGCGAATGTGAACAAAGTGCATACATATGCAAATAGCCTCTTGACACTTTATACTATGTACATACCAGTATTATAATTAGTTTGCATTTGGGCATTAAATGCTGTATATATATATATATGTTGGTGATAGAGCTTGACATTTCGTTGTCATGGTTTTAAAATTAAGTCCAGCACAGTGATAAATATTACCTGTGGTGTATTGGCTGAAAAGCACATGAGTGATATTTGCAGCTTTTATCACGTATCTTTACATACGAGTATCTCAGCATAGGTAATGTATTTACTGAGTTATGCTGGCCATCATAGTTTCCATTCTGATTTACAGGTAACTTATAAGCATCATTATCATGTGGTTTAATACACCATCAGTGATTGACTGAAAGTCAGCTGATTGTTCCAAAACCATATTTGGTCATAATACCCACAGTTCTCTGCAAATCCCCCCCCCCACATACACAGTTATTACTTTTTCCTCGCTAGTAGAATGACAGAAACTTTTGGAATACCCATAAATTATACAGTTTTGAACAAAATAAACATAAGTTATTGGAAAGAATAGTTATTATTGTATCCCCAGACGACATACTAGTAGTAATTTTTATTTTTAACATTTTAAAGTAAGAAATGGATCGTTGAAACTGATGAAGCATTGATTTTATGGTGACTGTAGCTGTGTTTCACAACTTTGGGTTATTTAGAGAACTAGCAATGAAAAATTAGGAAAAAATTAATAATAAATAGTACAAGTACAGATCGATTTATTAGGCTTCTCATTCTTCAAGTGACTGATACTACCATCATCCTAATTTTAACACCATATATTTCCACCAACATTTTCTCTGTATTTGTTCTATAGTTTCTCCGCTAATTATTCAACAAATTACTATTATTTGCAGTTACATTCTTGTTTTTTCTTGTGTGAAAGTTAACAGATTGACTTGAGTGGTCAGAGAATCATATTATGATATTATTTTTAACTAGGAAGCAAGTATACTGTAAAATCATAAATGCTTTATTTTTTTCAGCTGAATTAATTTTTCACTGGAAAGACATTTTGGCTGTTTTGTATGTATGTTGTAAATTTATTTCCACTGATTTTTGGTGACACATTTTGTATGGATTTTATCTTCACTGATCCATTATTTTCATTTTAGCTTCACTGATCCATTATTTTCATTTTATCTTCACTGATCCATTATATTCATTTTATTTTCACTAATCCATTATTTTCACCGAAAATAACAAAAATAAATTCCAAGTGAAAGTAATTTACAGTTAGCATTCCATCAAGTTTATTTTATTTTTAGTTTTCCCAATTTATATGTATTGTATAGATTTCCCTCTTTGCTTCTGATTACAAGTGGAATGTCAAAATTGAACTTATTCTAATCATTAATCATTGGGTCTATGTTTAAAATGAGTCATACGAGAGTTTCAGTCATTGACCATAGATAACCTCTAACAGATTAATAGTCTGGGTGTCCTGTTTCTAAACTAAGCTCCTCATGTGGTCTGTCTTGGCTTTATATCTTAAATGAACAACAAGATAAACTCATTTGCTGCCAACATACTGTAAAACACTTAAATTTGGAGGAGAGATATATTTTAACAAGTTTGGGAAAAATTGCAAAAATGATATAGCATTCCTTGAGACTGGAAGTCGACGTAACTTTTGAAAAATTCCATCTTCATGAATACAGTCAGGTTATTTTTTCAGCCGTTTGGATGCCGTGATTTTTTCCCGCCAGAAATTCAGTGCTACATTTTTCAAATCATTATGCAAATAATTTTATTGTGCTGTAATTTCTATTCAAAACTGTTAACTGTGATCATTGAAAACCTTATTTACCACAGACAGCTGGATAATTTTCCTGTCTGAGTATATATAAGTCTTAGATGCTGAGTTTAACCTTATATAACCTGTGTAGCCAACCAGTCAGCTCACTGACAATGAGTCTGTTCAAGTCAGCTGCTGCTCAGGATATTACGTAAAGACATGACAATAGTGTAGATGCCTTCTAGCTATTTATTGCTGGAATACGAATGCTTTAAGACCAGATGCAAAGACCTTTCAGTATATTTAACGAAAATTAGGTGGGTGCTGCCCCAACATTGTAAATTATACAAATGTAGTTAGTTCTCTATTGCTTTACTCTTGACGACATCAAAATTCACCACACTTTTTGTATTCCATAATTTGCATAATTTTGCAGATCAACTAACTTAAAGATTTCATAAAAAAAAAAATACTGTTTTACTGTTTTACATAGCGTGAACTTCAGTTATTAGAGGTCGCCCGGTTTTTCAAGGCCAAAACTTGAGATTGAATTGTGTTGAAGTTTGTCAATAATTTGTGCAGCGTTCTTCATGCATCAGTGATTTTGAAGCCTGGTTATCACAGCAATTCAGATATACATGTTTCAACCGACCAAGTTTTCTGATCGAACACTGCACACCAGCTTACACCCCCCTCATTCTTAATTTATAGATTGTTTACGATATATATTTATTCTAAAGATTAGATCACCTCCCACAACTGAACTAAACTCATTAGGGTGAATTGATTGGTTTAGATAATGGACCACATAATGTATGGTTGAATTACTGATTTAATGACAACTATTTGAAATTCTGTAATTCAAAAAAGGTTACTATTAACCTTTTCTCTACCAGTTCCCATGTTTCATCACAAAATAGTCCCGTTTATAGTCTGCATTTTCCTTCAGAAAATTGGGACTGCGTTTTTTTAGCAAAAACTGAAAATTGACTAAAATTTTATCTGTTGGCTCCAAAATTAGGGTTCAATTTTTTAGAAATTTTGAAGAATATAAAAAAAAGGTACAGAATAATTCGGGCATGAAAGTCTGGTGGTGAAAAGGTTAATGCTTTAAGCAACTTTCTTCAGATTTCACAAAATTTGTCAAAATTTTTTATCAAGATATGTAGTTAATGTGAAATGGTTTTCATTTGCTCCAAAATGAATAAAAAATTATAAAAAAATCCATAAAAATTGAAAAATCTTCCAACATTTTTTGCAGGAGAAAAAATATTTCTTTAAATCTGTTGATTGTTCAATTAAATGTTCAGAAATTATATTTCAACTAAAGTTCACTTTTACCCGCTGCAAAAAAAAAAGTAAAAAATTCACAATTTTCTCCGCTTCATGTAATTTAACTCTCACAAAATTAAAATTAGTTCACAATATTGTTGACTTGATTACATGTTTACACAGAAAATAAAGTAAGTGAGACGACACAGTTGATTCTGTAATTCTGCAAATCTGTCAACGATTTCATTCAGGTTAAACCAACACTTGGTGTGAAAAATAGACGCAGATTGATAATGAATACCTAGATGTATATACTCTTGCTAGAGATCACTGCCTTCTTGAGAACCCCTCATGAGTGATGAGTCATAATGATGTCACCATGGAGCTGTAATTTATTCATGTAGTATTGAATTATCATAAATTTGCATCATAAAATGTCTGCTACTAAATATATGCTATGATATTGTTATTATATAATATTTTAATTAATTATATTTCACTCTTGATAAATTATATTGAATAGTATACGTTGTCTGAAAATTGTCATCTTGGAGATCGTATATGCGGCCATTTTTAGCTCCACTGTCGAATTTGTCGAGCGGATGTTTATCATATTAGTGATTGTCTGTCGGCGTCCGTCGTCAGTGTCAACTTTTTATGTTTTCGACTTTTTCTTGAAAACTACAATTCTGAATGCTTTGATATTTGGTGTATATGTGCCTTGGGTAGACCACTTCTAGATTTGTTTATTTCATGATAATTTTGGTGAATATTTTTGGTAAAAAGTGATATTTTCGACTTCTTGTTAAAAACCGCAATTCCAATTGCTTTGATATTATATATATATATATATATATATATATATATATATATATATATATATATATAAAGGTAGTAAATGTGGACCTTTCTCAGATTTGTTCATTTTGTGATGATATCTTCAATTCTCTAATTTTAATGAATATTTTTTGTAATTTTTGGTAAAAAGTGATATTTTTAAATTCTTGTTGAAAACTGCAAGTCTGATTGCTTTGATTGTTCATTTTCTAATGATATCTTCAATTCTTCAATTGAAATGTGCATTGCTAACAGCAGAGCTATCTCAACCGACAAGCTGCTTGTTTTAGACCCTTGAGCTTATCAAGTCTGAACCCTAACATACCCCATCTCAAACTTTTGAACATCACTATTATCACTTTCAAAATGTCTGTGCCACATTTTTATTAATTGAATTATAATTTTTTAATATTGAACCACATAGGCAGAATTTACTATTAATTGGAGTTGATAAATTTTTTTTCAAGAAATATCACCTGGACACGCAAGAATAGCAACACATGCTAAAAATGCAAAGGCTCAACATGGGTAGACTCTTGTTTTTTGTCTGCTGCATGCGCAGATGAAAACTTCCCGACTTTGTTTATTTTTTTAAAGTTTAGGCCAGACTTTTTTTATTCCTTGTTTCGCGAGTTTTTATAAGGCAATTTTTTTTGAGGAGGGCGGAAAAAAAATATAATTAATTCTTTTTTTCCATTAGATTTGTGTGATTCTCAAAGAATTGTAAGTGAGATCATTGATCAGAGAGAAGAAATAAAATAAAATTTTATTCCATATATAACCTTGTTTCTTATCTGCGCGAGACTTCGGTACTTTGATCATGATACTCCCACGAAAATGCAACTTGGATTTGTTATGCGGCGGGCGTTAAAAAAAATAAAGATAAAAATAATATTTTTTAAAAATTTGTTTGCGCTTACAAATCGGCGGGCGTAAGAAATTACGCTGAAATAAAATTATATTTTTATTTCATTTTCGGCTCCTGTTCATACGACGGGTTCGGGAAACAAGGGATAATAAAAGTCTGGCCTTACTTGGTGTTAATTTGATATCCTATAAGTATGATGGTTGATACTAGAAAATGGATGATCTTATTCTTATACTTGTATTTTAATTTTCTTTCTTCTAGATCTTTCATTCAACATGAGTTGATGCTATAGTTCATCAAGATGCTTTTAACCATGAAGTTCTTGGTGTTTTTATTCATACTTGGCCCTGTTAAAGACTGTTTTGCTGCCATAAACTTAGGTAAGGTATCTGAAAACAGTGTTTATTTATTCTGTAGATTGCAAAACTCGCAATAATTTGTACTATACAGCAAGAAATATTTTCAGTAACATTACAAAGCAAGTAAAACGGTAACCTTACACAGTGAATCCCATGTGATTGGCAAATGTACTCATAACATTCAAAAGTATTTGTAACCTTACAAAAGTAAATTACACTGCTTTCCAAATCTGTTGTACACTGATTACATTTCATATATTGTTGTCATGTGTTGTTATCTGCTATAGAGACATGTCGAGTTGCGCTGGGTATGCAGACTAAGGAAATCAAAGATGAACAACTCTCTTCTAGTTCTACCTATAGTGAGGAGTTACTCGGTGCCAGATATGCAAGGTAAAAACAACATAACATGCGAAAACAAAATTTGTAATTGCATGATGGGAAATTGATGACTGCTGCTGGTGATTTTTTGTCCGAGGATGTTGTGATACCACCCTCTATAGCGTGATTGAGGACACCTATTGTTTTTCTTTCTCAAATTGAAAATTGATCTACATTCATTCACGTATGTTATGAATGCCGGGAAAGGTATGACAATCATGCTGAAATCAGTGTCACTAATGGTGTCTGACTAACCTCTGAATAGAACAGAAAATAATATCATTTATCTCTGTATCAACCAGACTGGGTCTGAATGAAGGTGCAGGTGCATGGTGTCCGGGAAATCCCATTTCCAAAGACCACAACGATGAATTTTTGGAAATCAATTTATTAAAGCTGACAGTGATTTCCTTGATAGCCATTCAAGGTAGAGATAATGCTGAAAGCAATGCTGTGGAGTATGCTACACATTTCAAACTAGTGTATTTCAGGCAGAGTGAGCTACCAACCGATGACTGGCGGCGGTTTGAATACAGGAACTACTACAATTATACGGTAATTATAAGTGTCTTTGTTTGTCACTGAGCAACTTTAACATTTCTCCATGAAATTAATATTTATGTTATATGTTGATATCAAATGTCACCATGCTGCTTGGTGATGTCATAGAGTATGTGATGATGTAATAGAGTAAGTGGTGACGTCACTGAGTGAGTGGTGACGTCATTGAGTGAGTGGTGACATCATTGAGTAAGTGGTGATGTCATTGAGTAAATGGTGATGTCATTGAGTAAGTGGTGATGTCATTGAGTGAGTGGTGATGTCATTGAGTAAGTGGTGATGTCATTGTGTAAGTGGTGATGTCATCGAGGAAGTGGTGATGTCATTGCGTAAGTGGTGATGTCATAGAGTAAGTGATGATGTCAGAGTAAGTGGTGATGTCATTGAGCAAGTGGTGAAGTCATTGAGTAAGTGGTGAAGTCATTGAGTGAGTGGTGAAGTCATTGAGTAAGTGGTGACGTCAATGTGTAAGTGGTGATGTCATTGAGTGAGTGGTGATGTCATTGTGTAAGTGGTGATGTCATTGAGTAAGTGGTGATGTCATCGAGTAAGTGGTGATGTAATAGAGTAAGTGGTGATGTCATTGAGTCAGTGGTGATGTAATAGAGTAAGTAGTGATGTCATTGAGTAAGTGGTGATGTCATTGAGTAATTGATGATGTCATTGAGTAAGTGGTGATGTCATTGAGTAAGTGGTGATGTCATTGAGTAAGTGGTGACATCATTGAGTAAGTGGTGATGTCATTGAGTAAGTGGTGATGTCATTGAGTCAGTGGTGATGTAATAGAGTAAGTGGTGATGTCATTGATTAAGTAGTGATGTCATTGTGTAAGTGGTGATGTCATTGAGTAAGTGGTGATGTCATCAAGTAAGTGGTGATGTAATAGAGTAAGTAGTGATGTCATTGAGTAAGTGGTGATGTCATTGAGTAAGTGATGATGTCATTGAGTAAGTGGTGATGTCATTGAGTAAGTGGTGATGTCATTGAGTAAGTGGTGACATCATTGAGTAAGTGGTGATGTCATTGAGTCAGTGGTGATGTCATTGAGTCAGTGGTGATGTAATAGAGTAAGTGGTGATGTCATAGAGTAAGTGGTGATTTCATAAAGTATGTTGGTGATGTCACTGAGTATATTGATGATGTCACTGAGCATATTGGTGATGTCACTGAGCATATTCGTGATGTCACTGCACAAGTAAATGTGCTTTTCTGATGGAGCAAATACAGTACATGATTTCAAAGAATATTGTTTGTTTTCAGGTGATGCTTGGCAATAATAATCCCAGCCAGGCCATATCTCACAGTATATCGCCCCCAATCATCGCGGAGAGAGTACGTGTATATCCGGTGAATCCCGTGGATGTGCCTTTACATGTCTGTATGCGAGTAGAACTCTACGGATGTCCATATCAAGGTAATAAAATACTCTCAAATATTTCAACTTCTGATGATAACAAGTAAACAGGAACAGGACTATATTATGGAAGGTGACAATTATTTATACTGGTAGTGAGAGGGCTGAATGCTTTACATTTGTGTATTAATATAAGCTGTCTAACTTAAATGTCTGCACACGGATTAGTTATAAACATCCATGAAAACTTCAAATTCACTTGTAACTCGATAGTAAAAAAATGATATGTAGTTGTGATATTTTGGGGAATTATTTAAAAATTCTGATTTTATATGGCACACATCTAGAATGGTTGGTGGTGCCACAAATAAGTAGTTTGGATGAATCTATTGAATGACATCCAGCGAGTGGTTGGTGTAAGTATGAACAAAAAAATAACTATCCTATATCAGACTACAGTGCAAGATTTTTACTGGTCCTTGCAAAATGTTATTACATTGGGTTTATTTAAGGATGTAGTAGACTTTCATTGGGCAAAACAGAAAAAGCTTGATAAAAATAACAATAATGGTTAATGACTAACATTTTTTACATGTCGTTGTAGCCCTTGCAACACTCTATCCAAAAATTGATAACACCAATGTCAACATTAATTACGTCACGTGACTGCTAAATAAACAAAATCGATTGTTCTGCTATTTTTACTGCTACTAGAAAACGAAAACAGTTAGCCAACACATTTTTATGAGAAAAGGAAGACTACAATGTTCTCAAAAATAATGTAAAAGAGATAGTTTCTGAATTGTTTGGTTCTTTTACAAAGTGGTGGAGAAGAATTCTGTAATAAATTAGAGTGCTCTGTTTTCACAGGTCAATTAGTAATGAAATATTACTGATACTTGAAAAATATTTTACATTTTGTTGTCAATTGATCTTGAGTTCAATCTCTGAAAAAATCAATGAAATCGGACAAGAACTGTTCGCGTAATCGTGATTTTTGTGATTTTAGACACGTTACGTTTCAAATGGCTGAAAAGACTCGAAAACCAAAAGTAGCACAGTCGAGAGGATATTTTCTGTTCAGCACATCGTATTCAGTTATTTTTTGATGTTTAAGATAGCTATTGTGTTGGTTTTATAAAAATCAAAACAACTCGTTTGGTACATGGCCGATAAAGTTATGAAAAAATCGATAATTTGAAAAAAGCAACGTGGGAACGAAGTATGGCCGCCCTTGAATAAACAGTGTAATCCCGTTATCAATTTAAGTTTATTTGCTTGACAAGCTTAGTTTTGAGTGTTATACCATATCACAACAAACAATTGTTTATGTGACCGTTAAACTTGAACACTGTCATGTCTACGCTCCCTTTCTCGCAACTTTCTTGTAAGCCACGGCACCAAGCGAAAATGTCATCAGAGCAGAACTACATAAATTTTATTTGTACTAAATACCGGCGATGAAACTTTTGTTGTTGTTGAATATCAATTTAAATTCGTAATTGAAGTAAAAAAAAGGCCTACTATTTGCTGACTGAATCCGCTTGGAAGCAAGTCAGTCAAGCTTGCCGACAGCACTATCGTGAATTACAGGTTGTCGTTTTTGCTCTATAACTCGTTACAATCAGAGTTTCGTTTAGTTTAGTTCAGTCGACTTGCAGTACGATTGTTATACAATTATTACCAGCACAAAACAGTTTACATTTCCAAGAGCTAAGAATGTACATGTAACTGATTTGTCTACGTACCACCGATGCATCACTCAAATTCATTTGAAAGTCAGTCTGCCATCCCAAATGACACAATGGACCTGATTAGTCTATTTTTGACAACCTCATATTCTTAGCCAATCCGCGTACATGTGTTATGTTTGAAAAGCCGCATGTTCATCGGAGACTAAAGTCAGATTCCCAGCCATAACGAGATTCTTCATGGATATTTATTTTTCCAGTTTTACACCAAGAACATTTACAGTGGTCAGCTAGATTCAATATCAATATATCCAGGTCATTGAGCCTTTCATTATTCGCTTTACCGTAAGCGTTGCCAGATACTGCAGACTTCGCTGGCGATATTTTTCGTTTCGACATCATGCTCATTTTGTATGTTGATGTTGTGTCATCAGCCTCCAGTGACAGTATAGTGGTGTCCTCATCATGAGCATTTGAGGTAGTTACGGTGGTGTCTTCAGTCTCCAGTGTGGTGGAGCAGATGTCACTTGGGTTTTCACTCGACTTGTCTGTTGTCGACTCGTCCAACTTTGTTTCCGTAGAGGGACTGTGTACGTAGTAAAAAATATGGTTTCTGCTATTCAGAAACTTGCAGGTTTCGCTTGTTATTGGGACACTCTTTTACCGATTTTTTTTCCCAGTGCCATTTTTTAAAATAAACTTGATCAATACAAAATAAATGAACAGTAATATATAGTAGAGAAAAGCGATGCGATGAACTATCAAAAACGAGTGAGTGTATCCGGTCATTTGACCGGGCGCGTACACACGATGTTTATTTGCAGGATTAAGCTAAATACAAATGTTATTGTTTAGGCACAGTGGGGCTTAGACGAAGTGCACATTCCAGGGATTTCCGTTACTTGTAAATTACTTTTTATTTTTTAAAAAGCCGTTTTTCTTGAAATAAAAAAGTGATTTAATAAAAAAACAAGATCGTATATGTATAAGTCACCGTTTAATAAAAGAAGAAAAAAATTAAAATCACCACAAAAGTCTACTACATTTTTAATAGTGGGTCAATGTTAATATTGAACTTAGCATGCCTAATACATGGTCGGTTAATACTACGGTAGCATGCAAAATACTGATTGAACAAAATTCTCCAATTTTTGTTTTTCATGTAGATGATTTACAGTCGTATAGCATGCCACAAGGTAATGCCATGGATGAGGAACTGGTATTCACCGATAGAATGTACGATGGCGTCAATAACAACGGTATATTGAAATATGGACTCGGACAGTTAACAGACGGCAAAGTTGCTGATAATTACTACGATCACATGGACCCATATTTTGGGAAAGGTTACCACTGGGTAGGATGGGATCGTCAGGCAACACCGCAACTGGAAATTACATTCCGCTTTGACTCGGTACGAAACTTCACATCCATGATGTTGCATTGTAACAATCAGTTTGATCAAGGAGTGTCGTTATTTGCATCGGTGGTTATCTGGTTCAGTGTAAAGGGAGGATATTATTCTACTAATTCGTTGAGATTCACTCCGCAGCGAGATGATACGCATCCAGACGCGAAACACCTTAATATTGAACTAAATCACAACATTGGCGAAACTGTCAAGTGTCAGTTTGAGTATTATTCTCGCTGGATTATGTTCAGTGAAGTCAGTTTTGAGTCATGTAAGTACATAAGTTGTCATATTTTTTGGATATTATATTTACCATTTGATGTAAAACCGATTTTAGTATTATTTCTATTAGGACAGTTTTCATATTCTGGTATTCTTCATGGCCAACTTTTTAAAAATCAATAAATAAATAAAAATATTTGGTTTCCATACTCAATTTAATAATATACAACACGTAATACAAGAATTCAGTATTTAAATTATATACAGAATACAGGACAGTTGTACTGACGCAACATGCATGTTGAATTCTGTAGTAAATGATTAATTATATCCAGTGGCTTTGGCCTTGTTATGAATCTTACTGTGTCTCACTAGAACTTGGTGAGTCAGTAGGCCCTGTTTTTGTCATTGAACCTCTGGTAAATATCATGAAGCCAGGCAACCAACACTATGCTTGTTAATTACAGACTTTATTGTTGAGTCCCAAGTGATGACAACAACACACGGTAAAAACGCAAAGGCTCATGGGTAGACATTTGTTTGTAAGCAATGACACGTTATCGCCATCTGGCGCATGTGCAGGCGACAACTTCCCCGCTTTAATCTTTTTATCACAACCAAGAGAAATACACTCTCATGGTGTGGAAACTGCAGCGAGAAGTGAAAACAGTTTGAGTTTTCTCTGTGGATGACTACTGCCGGTGGTGTGATACAATCCTATGTAACGCCTGACACAACAGTGTCCATAAATAAACTGATGATGAATGTTTATAATGTTATATGAATTAAATTATTTCATTTCAATTACTTAATTGTTCTCATCCTGTTTCTCTTGAACAGCCTTCATGACAGAAAATTACACTGTACCCAGTAGTACATCCGTTCCTTATGATGTTGACCCGATGTTTGTACCAGTCAAACCGACCACTCATCCTAGTACTGGTAGACAGAATGAAATCATTGCACTCTCATCTACAACTGGTGAGTCATTTTATAAGGGATAAGGGATAAGTAATAAGACACATGTTGATGGTGAATTTTTGGCAATTAAACAATTTCAAATTTTTATGTTAATATTTCTACAAGAATGGTATCTAGAATTGTGGAAACAAATTAAAATAAAAGAAATAATTTAGAATTTTCACGTTTAACCTATTCACCACCAGATTTTATAGCCCCAATTTTGGTGTACTTTTTAGCTTTGCTGTCGACTTTGTCAATCAGAGCTTATCATATGAGTGATTGTGCGCCGTTGTCGTTGCCGCATTTTTACTTTTTCAATTTTCTTCTTGAAAACTAAAAGCCTGATTCCTTTGATACTTGGTGTATATGTACCTCAGGTAGACCTCTCTTAGATTTTGCTCATTTCGTGATGATATCTTTAATTCTCTAATTTTGGTGGTAAAAAAGTCAAGTATATTTGAAATATGCTAATAAGCCGATTTCATTTTCTACACAAGATTAACTGCAAAAGTATTCAATAGATTTCTCAACCCATGTCTAAGTATATGCAGATTAAAATTTTGGAAAAAATCTGTGAAAAAATTATTTTATGAATGGTGACAGAGATGAACTTTGTTGCTCAAGGATCATGGCTGATATTTAGCGTCTTTTCACAGGATCTGCCGAGAAACCAGAAAAAATTGTCAAACCTGCTGCCAAAGCGAAAACTGGACTGATTGGTGGTCTGGTCTGTCTGGTCATCATCATTGCTATCCTCATTGGTGTAATTCTGATATTGCTATGGCGACAGAAACAAAACAAATCGTTAATGAAAGGACCGAGGATAGTGGAGCAAGTTCACTGTGATTTGAATTCAGTGCGTATTACGAACAATCAGCTTGGGACACAACACTCGCGTCGCAGTAATCCTACATATGACCAGTTACTGCTACAAGACGACCCTGAGGGTGACGTACCTTGGGTGTCAAAACGATCGTTACCAGAAATACCACCAACCTGCGTAGAAAATTCAGGTAATAATTCTCAGAAATCTTGTCTCTTGACAAAGACACATTAACAATATAACCATTTTTGCCGTTGATCCCACAGTATTTTTGCAATTTTCTGTATCATGTTATTTGGTTGCGATTGAGTTTTACCTGATTACAGTTGATTTTCTCACGTAAAACAGTGTAGGTGTAAGAAAAAGATGGATTTTACATCTTGCATTTCAACGCTTACTACAAAACTACTTTTTGAAATAATCAACCAGTTTCAGGGATTGCTGTAGAAAGCCTACCCGTAATAGTTGTGGTCAAACTGTTCAAAAAGACATCCATATTCTATGTTTTGTTTTGTTTGTGTGCAGTTGTAGTGTGAGCGCCCTCTATTGGCCACACTGACACCAAATTTACTTTGTTTATGAAGACATCTGTGAAATCTTTTCCACCCAGTTCTCTTTACTGCTATGTTTACTTGTGACTGTTTTGAGGTTTTGAGGTGTTCTCTCTCGTAGCACGATCCGTGTTTCCCTAGGTTTAATAAAGCACTTTCCGTTTCTGCCAAATCTTGATTTCCCTGATGTGTTTAATAATAAATAGCTATTATAAGAAAAATAAACTAGTGAAAAAAAGAGCTACTGATCGAACTACTACTAAATTTCTACCAGTTCTGATTTACCATGTACAGTTACATGTATACCTGCCAAGTTTGTGTGTAATTTTTAAGCAACACATAATAACATATATTTGTTAATTTTCCAGGTTGTTCATCAAGAATTTATGCAGAACCTGACATCACTAAATCAACAGGGCACAGCAGTAAATCCAACTTTCTTCAACAACCGTACGCAGAAACTGACGTCATCCACAAATTCAATATTCAGGGCGTATCTGGTAATAATATTTACTCTGTGCCGTCAGCAAGTCTGGAAAAGCTCACTAATTTGAATCCTGTCGCACCAGAAATAAACATGGAAGACTTGGAATTCCTGGAAGTTCTTGGAGATGGGCAGTTTGGACAGGTGAGATATTTGTGTTAACGTATTCCTTGAAAATTGATATGTATCACAGTGGTTAACCTTTTCACCACCAGTTCATTAAAATTCACAAAATAGTCCCATTTATAGTCTGCACTTTCCTTCAGAAGATTGGGACAAAAATAGTCAATTTTTTTTAATAAAAACTGAAAATTGATTCAAATTTTGTCTGTTGGCTTCAAAATTAAGGTTCAGAAATATTGAAGAAAAAGGGCGAAAAAGTTTGATCATGAAAAGGGAGTTTGCAGGTTTGACTTCCATGATTGGCTGCTTACTCAGCAGTGGAAAAGTGGGGAAAAAAAATTAGTACACCTGCTCACTTATCTGGCTTGTATATGTAGCTTTTATATATATGTGAGAGACATGAATGACCAGTTAGAGAAAACATAAATTTGTTTACCTCTACAAGGCTTCTGTACTGCGTACATGTGAGCCTTTACAGCAGGAGAACCTAGTACATGCATAGGGGTTACCGTATGTCTAAGTTTACTATGCAATGAAACCACTAGTATACTTGTTACTATTAACGCAACGACCCTGTTCACTTTATTTTTATAAATATTTATAAATTTCAATAAAAGTTTAATGCAACCAGCCAATCAGTGTATTGCGCAATGACATCATTTGAAAATGTTTCAATGTTATTCCGTTGGCAAATAGGAACATTTCTCATTTCAGTTTGAATTGTGTAATGTGTAAAGATTTATAAAAATAACGAGAATGGCTTTCTTGTGTGGATATGATTACCGCATGATTGTAATAATCTTTAATTTTTTTTTTGTCTCATTTTGTAAGGTTCATTTGTGTGAAATTGAAAATCATGAGTTACTAAATGGAAATGGTGCAAACAAACAAACAAATATACTGGTTGCTGTCAAGATGCTGAGAAAGGATGCAAACAAAAATGCCAGGTATGTCACCTCATGAGGGTGCTGTTGCTACTGTATTCTGTCCTCCCTGTTGTATCCTCAACTCGAAAAAAACATTATTTTTAATAATTTATATTTTACGCTCACTGTATGCAACGTTTGGAACACTTTAAATAATATGTATTCTTGTCTACTTTATATCATGTAGATCTGATTTCATGACAGAAATAAAGATAATGTCTCAGTTGCATCATGATAACATAGTAAGACTGCTGGGTAAATGCACCAAGGAAGAGCCTTGGTGTATGATTGTAGAGTACATGCCAAATGGGGATCTGAATCAGTTCTTGTTTGACAGAGATCTTGATACACAAATCAATGGTGCAGCAAAATCTCAACCAATCAGGTAATGATGTTATTTATTTATATATTTATTTATTAGAAATGCATATAAACGAAAAAATGCATTTATTATATGTACTTAATCTTTAAAATACTGTAGAATACTTTATTTTCGCTTGGAATTAATTTTTGCTATTTTCACTGAAGGAATAAAATTCAGTGAAAATAAAATCCAGCGAATATACCTTTTTTCCTATATTTCACATTCAACTCGTCTAAAATCAGTGAAAATAAATTCCATACAAAACACACAAAAAGTCTTTTCAGAGAAAATTAATTCCAGCTAAAATAAAGTATTTTACAGTATAACAGATTTTGACCATAGAAACACCTCCAAATTCCAATGCGGCTTTGAATGGATTACTTCATAATTCTGTTGTTTTCAGTGTTAGATAGATAAAAGCTCTATAATGATTTGAAAATATTTTTTTTATTGAATTTTTTTTGATAAACTTGAGTTTAATTTTGTAAACATGAATCAAAACATCATGTATGCATGACTATGATTCACTATTGGGTGGAATTAGCTTTCTATTATCTGTGAAAACGTCAGGATGTCGCTCAGCTTCAAATATTGTTTGTAAGTTTATATTATATTTGTTAATTTCTCTTTTGATCAGTTTTGAAGATCTCATATACATCGTGAAGCAAATAACTGATGGTATGCAATACTTGTCATCGTTAAATTTCGTACATCGCGACTTAGCGACCAGAAACTGTCTAGTAGGACAACGTTACAGGATACGTATTGCAGACTTTGGAATGAGTAGAAGTCTCTACTCAGCTGACTATTATAAAATTGAAGGCAAAGCAATTCTACCAATTAGATGGATGGCATGGGAATCAATATTATATGTAAGTAACAATATTTGAAAAAGTTTTTCTCTACTTCGTAGAAAAACAGACGGAGTAATTTTTTATAGCTGGAATTGAAAAGACTTTTTGGGTGTTTTGTTTAGAATTTATTTTCACTGATTATTGAAGAGTTGAATGTCAAATATAGGAAAAAGGTATATTTTATTTTCACTGAATCATTCCTTCAGCAAAAATGGTGAAAATTACTTCCAAGCGAAAATAAAGTATTCTACAAAACTATATGAAAATCAGATTTAGCAATTGATGTAGTAAACACGAACCATATGTACTATGTACACATGATGTAAATTGCTCAGAACCCATATTTCATGTTTGCGATTACATGCATGTGGCAGTCTAAGTCCCTAGGTAAACCAGACCTGGATCTGAACTGATTTTAATTTGCGTCATGGTTACTCATGATAGTGGCTCCTGTTTTTAAATTCTACCTGAGGGCTGAACACTGAAAAGCAATTGACCCATAACCAGAGTGTGCCAAAGCTATTGACAGAGATTTTTTCACTAACAGATACTAATTTAGGGGTAAAATTCCTTAAAAACCATTTCGAGTATTATGATAGAAAGACGGTAACACTGTCAAATAAAGACGTAGATATTAAATTAAATTTCCGAGGCCACTTTTATGTACTTATCAGCCCTTTCATATTGCATATAAAAAAAGGGTTACGGGTGATGACAATAATATTCAACATCTGGCGCAAAAAATGAAATTTTTAGGGATCTAATAAATGTTGAAAGATGCCAGTTACTCAAAGAGACTTACAATATTTGTTCCATAAACCAAGTTAAATTTATTTATTTTCAGGGCAAGTTCAGTACCAATAGCGATGTCTGGGCATATGGTGTAACACTATGGGAGATTTTCACGTTGGCAAAAGAACAGCCTTATTCAGATTTAACGGACCAGCAAGTCATAGAAAACACGGGTGAATACTACAGAAATACCGGCGAAGAGGTAATTCTGGATAGACCATCTGCTTGTCCTAAGGATATCTATTGTTATATGAAGCAGTGCTGGAGGCGAGACACGGAAACGAGGCCGACATTTGATTATTTGGATGGAATATTCCAACAAAAAAATGATGGATATGAACCAGAATTTGAAGATTAGGGATGGTTGTAAATGTTGAACTTTGACCCTAATTTGGTTGTTCGTTGTTTGTTTCTTCCAGGGTACATCGACAAATGTTTTGATTATTTCCTGTCTTCCACAACTATTCATTTTCTTAATTAGGATTCATTAAAATTTAATAATGATAATAATTAACCAAGTGGAGAGACAATTTCAAAATCAAACATGTGCCAAATTTTAGTGATTTCTTCATAATCATAGTTTCACAATAAATACGATACTTTTCGCAAAGTATATGTATGCTGCCAAATTAGAGTTTTATAGAGTACAATTGTTGGTACCAGGTGAAAATGTGAAATTTTTAATTTCAGTATACTGCATAGAAACTCATATTTCACAAAATGAGTCAAAGTAGATAACTCTAAGTATTTTTTTTAGCTTGTTTAAAATAAGTTGTTTGATTTATTGTAATTTAAAATGTTGTCTTAGCAGTAAACCTACATAAGTATTTGTTTAATGCAGTTCATAACATTATTTCTCTGAGAAATGCTGCTAAGTTTGATTCCACAATATTTTTATGTAAATCATAAATCATAAATTGTTGCTAGCGAAATTAAAATGTCAAACGTAAATACACACATTATACCATTGCTTGATGCAAGTATACACCGAGCAGCTCCTTGTATGGTATTAAAGTATTGTGTGTATGAATAATGCTATAATTATGAAATCCATTTTTATTCTCAATATTTTTTTGTTTCTGATTTGAACACTGGATGTTCTGTTGTCATGGTGAAAGGATGCATGTTATTCATTGAATATTTTAAAATTAATATTTCATAGAGAAGATAGAAAGTGATTCTGATCTTTTATTTGGTAAAAAGGTGTTTGTTTATTAAATTGTTTTAATATAAATGAGCTGAATTCTGACAAACAGGATATTAAATCTATGCGAGTCCAACATTTTTTTGTGCATATATACGGTATGTAATTTGCCCAGTGATGCATTGCATATTTTTTGAAACTAGAAATTTCCATCAAATGACTGGTGCTTAAAATCGTACTTAATCAAAAAATGTACTTTTTTCTTATAAATGATACTTACTATTGGAACTGAAAGCATTATAAAATATATAATCCATTGTCTCACCACGCTTTATATCTTGTCAACTTAATCAGAAACTTTTGCTTTCACATATTGGATGAATTACCATAGTTCCATAGTTTTAATGTATTTCCATAGTTCAGTATTTAAGCAGGATTTGAATGGGTATTGCCATGCAGGGAAATGCATGTCTGAACCTTGTATATATTTTTTATTAATTCATTGACCATAAACTTTAGAATGACTTAAAATCTGTGGATTGATCAAAGATTTTATAAGTTCAGTGTATGCAACTATACATCAGTATGGGATATATGAATTCTATTTTAAGTATGGCAGCATATTCGCAAGACAAATATTATTGGAGGTATTGAACATCAAATATGTGTGTCTGTGATGGATCTGGCTGTAAGTGGTTGTTTCAAGCAGGGTTTTCTAGTAACCCTTTTTGTTAAGGGTATATGTTGTGCATTTTTACCAATAAGCTTGTAAATGAAGTTTTTTCTTTCACAATCTAACATTGAGTGAGTTGATTGAAATGTACTAAATAAACTATGATCAGCATTATCACATTTTAAAACTTACATGTACAACTTTTTTCAAAGCTACGAAAAAATTTATGATTCTACCGTCGATTAAATTGTGATTTCAGTCGCTGAACTGTTGACACGAAGCATCGTGTTCGATATCAGTCCCAATATATAATATAAATTGTTCAAATAAATTCTGAACACTCGCTGTGTGACAATGAGACCACCTGTTGAAGATTTGTTACCAAAAGTGTACATACCATTCATATTTTTTTAGATTTTGTCTGTAAAGTTACGCACTTGACAGCCATTGGTGCTGTTCGCTGTTGAGAGTACATGTACTTGGCGAAAAGTGTGTGTGGCTGTCAATATGTTAAAAGTAATACCATATTTTCTCTATTTGAAGCACATCTCTATATAAAAGTGCACATAAACCGATAATGAAAAATATAAATATTTTAAAACTTGAGGGCAATCGCAGGGATATTGTGTCATTGTGACGATTCATCTTCAAGACCTTGATGAAATTTTCACTACCACAATATTTTTTCCCGACTCACAAGGAATTGTTTTGCAAAATCAAATTGGTTTACAGTTTATATCACAATAAAACCCCGAAAAATAATTTGGTCAGTGGATTCACTCCAACTGTGTTGTCAGATGAATTTGTTGTTGTTGATTTTGGGATTTTTTTTCAAGACTATAATTTCTCAAATCTTTCATTGTGGTGTGAGGTTTGGACATCTTGCAATTTATGATCTTATTTTTGCACAATAACAAAAATAGTTTTCCATTTGCTTTAATAGACTTTTCATGCAATATTTGCTGTATTCATTTTTAAAATAAATTAAAAAAAATTGCTCACTGATCCTAGATTTTTTCTTGAAAAATTCGCTAAACAAGTTATACATGTTTTACCACATAAATTTGCACACCTAAAGTTTTAAATGGTAATATAATAAACATTTTAGAACATATTTCATAACATTTTTTTGAAGATAAAAAAAAAGTATTTTCTACTAAAATAGTTTATATTACATTATTTTTAAAGTTTATTAAACAACTTTTTTCTGTGTGTTCATGTTATGGATTCTACAAAGGGTAAATAAAAAGATGAGGATGTGTATTAAACCCTGATGACATGTGATCACAAATTTGTGAGATTTCTGTGATACCATCTTTGCATATCATCTTTATGTACCTTTTTACTGACTCTTACGTCTAAAACTTGGTTCATTTGGAATCCTGGCGTGGGACAATAGGTGATTATCTATTCCCTGCAAGATCTTGCATAATGTGTAAAATGTACAGATCTAATGTCTGCCATAAAAATCGAATAAATTTGATTTTGAACTTAATTTTTTTTTATAGTTCCATATAAAAAATGCTGATCTTTAAGTGAGGAATATGGCTTTGAGATACCCTTACTTCATCAAAATCTACCATCATTAAATATGTATAGCACAACGATGCAAATAACCCCCAAAATATAACTGATACAACGTTATGATTATTATTTGTTATTTTTCATGTTCAATTTCACTCATAATGTGAGATCTCGCAGTAAACGGAAAATTGTCTATTTATAAAAAAGCGCAATGGACATTATACTTGTTTTGTAGTAAGTAAACAAAACATACTCGAGTTTTAGTTTTATGCCTGAAAGTAACATGTATCCCTCACACTGTTCTTTGTAAATTTCTTTTGTTTTTCAATGTGTGCTGGTTTCACTGTATGTTGTTCTGTGAATTACAACAAATATCTATTTTTCCAAATATTTGCCAACATTTATAACGGCATTCACAAACATATACTGCTGAAAAACAATTGACTTTTTATTATGTACAACTCTTGTGCATTCCTATGAGTAGTATTGTAAATAAACAGCTATTGCAAGTAATACAATGTTTGTCTGTGTATTTTTGTTGTTTATTTATTTCCTCGATGTACTAAATTGCACATAACACAAGTCTAACATTATGATGAGGAGCATAATAAATGGTTTTATTCAAGGAAATTAAATATTTTGGACCACCATTATAAGATGAAAATGTTCTCAAAGCACCAGGTTATTGTCTGTCGTCGTCGTCTGTAAACAATTCTATTTTTGACTTCTTCTTGAAAACTACCAGGCCAATTACTTTAAAACTTGATATGTAGGTACATTATATGGTCTTTGCTTCATGACAATATCTTCAATTTTCTATGTTTCGCAAAAAATGGTATTTTTGACTTGACTTGAAAACTAGCAGCTCAATTGTTTTGATACTTGGTATGTAAGTACTTTGGGTGAACATCTGAGATTTGTCCATTTCTGTGACGATATTTTCAATTCTTATTTTAGTGTGAATATTTTTGTCTTTTTTGGGGGGGGCGGAATGCATTTTTCGACTTCTTGAAAAACCACCATCTCAATTGCTTTGATACTTACTTTGTAACAAGTTGATAAAAATTGTAATTGCCATGGTAACTACCATTCACTACCATGGTTGTGATAAGACAAGACCATCTTGGTACCAATAACCGTTGTATAGAACTCAACTGTGTTTTGAGGAAGGTTTCTGGTGTATATTCTGACAACCATGATTCGGATAGATATTTTGTTAGGTCAGTAAATTTATAAAAAAAATAGATATAATATACACATTATTGTTATAAATATTTGGACAATCCAAGTTTTAAACCTTTTAGGAATGGCACAGTTTCATAAGCATTGACCGATCCTCTTGTGTCTGGAGATTATGTAACCCCCCCCCCCCCCCAAAGAGCTAAAACTATAATTTGGTTTCTAATGCTAACTTGAAATTATCTTTCACAATTTCCATTTTTTGTTCAATTTCTATCATTTTAGCAGTTTTGTTGCATTCCATATATACAGAATGTATTCGTTTATACTCTGCCACAGTCTGTTTGGCATACTCCCTAGCTTTTTTATAATTTTTCAGTTGGATGCATGCTTCTGTTAAGTAACCTAAGGACTCTGCAACGCCGTCGTTTTGTGGTTGTTGGGCAAGTACTTTCCTTCTCAACTCCACTGCTTCTCTGAAATTGACCTTCGCCTTCTGAAGCTTACCGGCACGAAGCATCACTTCTCCCAGCAGATGCATCGTGCTAGCGGTGGATGTGTGTTCTCCCATTCGTTTTTTTCTAATCTCCAATGATTTTTTAAAATTTACTTCCGCGTTTTCTAAATCTGCGATGCGTGAATAAACTTTAGCTCTGTTGTTATAAATTAGCGACATATCATGGTGATCCACTCCCATCTTGCGTCTCATTTCATAAGCTTCATCTAACAACTCTAGCGCTTTCTTCGTGTTTCCTCGCTTACTGTATTCCATGGCTACGTTATTCAACGAAATCACAATATCGTTTGCAGGCTTCTTGTTAAATCGTTTTTTGGTTCGCAGAGATAACTTGAAATAATGAAACGCTTTCTCAGTATTGCCCAGTTGGTTGTAGTATAGACCAAGACCGTTCTGCATGCCACCCATAATAGGATGGTCTCCGAATAACTTGCCAC
This sequence comes from Saccoglossus kowalevskii, assembly GCF_978046115.1. Lineage (NCBI taxonomy): Eukaryota > Metazoa > Hemichordata > Enteropneusta > Harrimaniidae > Saccoglossus > Saccoglossus kowalevskii. The sequence continues at coordinate 11,849,964 of NC_140657.1, forward strand.
GCATCGAGAGTGACATCATGTGATATTTTTCACCTTCTGTCAGCTCCCCTGCAGAAAAGTACAAACAATTACTGAGTTTAGAAACACAGCTTCATTACATGTATTATTTTTGTACTTTATTATATAGGTAATGTATTAGAATTGCCATCGACAACAAATGTGTATCTCACCGACAAATGTATGTACAACACCAAGACTTGATAGTGTGGATGCAGTGTGTCTGTGGGGTATCATGCCGAGTCTTTTCTGTATATCGTAAGCTTTGTAAAGATACCTGCAATGGGAAAATACCTAGTAATATATCTGTGTGCAGTATTTTAAAGGGCGGTGGTCGTCGCGTCGATCCTGTTCGATATGGGACTCACAGCGACGTATACAACGCATGTAAAAGGCATTGTTTGTTTACATGATCATACGAACACGCGCTGCGCGACGTCCACGCCCTTTAAACAAAAACTGTAGGACTCATCCAAATTGCTCAGTTTCGCGAACTTTCTGTAAACATACTCTCACGTGAACCTGTGACTGATTCTACAAGGTTGCTGGCTTTATTAGAAGAATTAAAAAAAATTAAAAATCTCTTGAACGCATTGAATACTATACCTCAATGCCTGGCGTTCTTTACCCTGCATATGCCGATTCCATCCAATACTGCTATACACTCGTGCCAATGTATCTTGCATGTCAGTCATTGGTGATAATAATTCAGCGGCTTCATTGTAATTATCGCTTGCTTCCTGCCAATTACCTGCAAACAATCAACTTTCTTGGCCAATCATATTCCATGAAATCATATTATTGACTAATTCTATTTCCAAAAAAAAATCATAATATGGATCATTCATATTTCTATAAATTATATCCTAAAATTAAATCTTAATAATATAAATTATATGACCTAACTCCTACATCCCATTTCGGCTACGGTAATTCCAGTTATCAAACAATTCATATTCTTAGATCCTGAAAATATATTTTGTCTGATCACAATAAAAATCATAACATTTTTTAAATTACCTCTAATTTGAGTAAGTGCCTGTCCATAACAATGCAACATAACAGCACAATCAGCCGGATCATTCTGCATTCTGGCTGAGTTCACGCATGCTTCATAGAATTCTACTGCTCCAGCAGATGGTAGAAAATTCATCAAGAGGTACTCGGCATGTTGTGCTACGTTAATCATTACGTGGTAACGTTCGTCTCCACAATGCATCGCCTCTCGTAAAAACTTTGCAATGTTCTGCATCTCAATGCTTAGTAGTGGAATTGTGCTCTTCGGTTTCCGATCAATGTAACTTGACATCTGATGCAGTAAATCGGCGAAGAAGTCACAAAAGCGATCACGGACTAAGTCTTCATCGTGTAAATGTGAGAAATGGTCTCTGATGTACTCACGAATAAACGGGTGGATGTCGTACCTAAGTGTATCAAACGCATCGCTGATTTCGATTTCAACATTCTCTTTGTCTAATAAAGAACGTTTACATAAAGGATTCAACACATCCTGTTTAACTGTGGCTGTACTCGGTTTGCCAGTCACGGCAGCCGCTAGACGTGGTCCAAAGGACCCTGGAATATACTGCAATTCAGAGGATTTCTCTTGCAATATTGGTGACAAAGCATCCATAAATGTGTCAATCACAAGCAGTTTTTTGTCAGAGCATTCATCAAGACTGGACATTCTCTTTTCCAACCTGGTAGAAAGCTCTGTCGGAGTATATTGTCCATTTCGCAGTGCTGAACCAGCAACAATCAACAATTTGGGCAAAAAACTGCATAAATTAGCAAGTTTAACTTTATATTTCTGAATGTTTACACCTTCTGCAACTAATTCTAAGAGAGTTTCCGCATCTTCTGGTTGAAGTGGTTTGAGATCCAGCGAGTAGAGAACAATGTGGTTGACAACTCGAAATTTAAACCTTGTTGTGACTAAAACCTGAACCAAATCTGATGATTCTTCGATTAAATTTAGAATGGAATCAATAAACTCTGTTTTTGCTGTATTTTCAGCCAATAATATATCTTCTGCATTATCCAATAGTATGAGGTGATGATGTTTGGTGTTATGAACAATGTCCAATATACGTTGAAACGGTGATGTTAATTGGCTACTCGGAGAACAGCAATCATAGGCGACCGCTGATTTGTCTTTTTGAATATGTGATTGATCTAGTGCATGATACGATTGTTTTGATAGGGTAAACAGATTAACAAGCTGTGAAATGATTGGTTCAATACTCTTGACATTTCTAACACTAATATCATGTATATGCAAAACAGACTGATCTTCTTTGTAACTTTCTTCCATTTTCTTCAATATCTGTTTTGCTAATTCTGTTTTCCCAACCATGGGTTGGCCTGTTATTTGAACGATCTTTTTACCAGATTCCAATGCCGTCTGCAACTCTGACAGCTCCTTCTCTCGACCAATGAACGTGATATTCTCTTGTGACGTCATCTTTGTTCTACGGGATTCAATATACTGTTATTATATTGTATGGCAATTAGAATACGTTATAATAATTAGTGATCATTCACATGTGATAATTAATGCAGTTCATGGTGATAATTATATCGAAACAGACTATTAGGTATTCAGTCTACAATTAGAAGAAATAAATGCAGAAAACCATGAAGGGGTGTAAATAAGTGAATGTCAGTAAATATTACCAGGAACGAGGAAACACAATCTCCTGTGCTGGACAGCACATTCACTATCAAATCACAGTGTTTTTACCTGTTCGAAGCTAAATAATTTGATGCTAATCAACACGGCGCATGTGCAATAACTGGGACTAACCTTTTTAAGAGATGAGTAATTTAGTAATAACCAATTTTGAACTATTTTATACTGGGCATTGTCTATAGGATTCACATGAATTAGCTTGTACAGAACCTTCAATTATTAGAAACTATCATGTACGTTTAATTTTGATTTTTTTAATACAACTGTACATTGCGATTTTTCTAATGACTATATACGAGATCGCAGATTATCTCCTATATTGGAAAGGGGGGGTTAAGCGAATATATACGCCACAAAACATATTGTTTTTGCAAATTCTATTGCATAATGTTTTTATAACTGTATTGTGTCTAAATGTTTATATTGATTTGTTGATCTAGTGATTGTATGAAGCCGATGATGTCATTGATTATGATAATTGTACAGACAATATTAATTAATGGTGTATCAGCACATGTAAGTAAAATGTTGTCCAATGAAATAATCATTAAAAAGTATTGATATTATTGTCCATTATCAAAAAACAAAACAACCTTAGTTTCTATTTTTTCTGTGACCTTTGACCAAATACATAGCAGGCTCTTGGTAGCAAATGTAGATCATAGGCATACACATGCATCTGTAACACGTTTTATACAACATTTATTTTCAATTTGTACCTAATAATTTACCCATTCACTCTTAATTGTGAATTTATAAAGTCATTGACCTAAATAATTTTGACACTATAATCAATATTATAGCCACTGTTTGGGCTGATATATGGTTATTGAAGGTCTCATGCCACTAATTAACCAATTTAAATGCCCAGCAAGAACCAATGAAATTTTTTAAATATTATTTTTCTCAGGTGCTCCCTGTTTGAGGGCGTAATCACCTGGGTCAGAGGTGCGACCAACATGTGGTCTTTTGTTTACTACTTAGCGGCTGTGTACCTGTGGGTTTATTCTGTGTGTTAATGTATGTTCTAATCTTGGTGTTTTTCCAGTGATTTCTCTTGGTGCAATCCAAATACAGTAGGTGTGTCTTGTTTACCTGAGATTTGCAAGAGTTTGAGCTGGCCAACATGTTAGTTTTTTTCATATGGTTGATTACTGGCATGTTGATTTCCCATTTTTGAGCCATATTTTCAACTTTCTTCGTCATTTTCATATAGCAATCTCGTCATATGTTAACATTGTCGTCTATGGAAATTCAATTAGTGGTATGAGCCCTTATAGCTCACACGGCTACCCTGGACGCCATCTTGAATTTGAAGGGGTCAAAGATTACAGAAAAGGTAGCAAGACTTTTTTTTCGGTGGGTATTTAACTTACATGAGGTCATACACTATTGACACACATTTAGATACGAAACAGTGATTATGAACACACTATGCCATAGAATCTTAATACAACAATCTGTGGCGTAGATATAATCTTATTTCTCCTTTCTTCCAGTATAATGGGGGCAATCTATGACCGCTTCTGGCCCATGACCTCTATTGTGAGGTTAAACGTCAATGAAGCACAATGCACATTTTTCATAACATATACAAACTAGTCTTAACAAAGTCATACATAATAGGTTTTAATAATTTCCAATAAGTTTTACTATAACCCGGCATCACAATACAAACTAATACCCATTAACAATGCCCAGTGTCAGTAAAAAACCTAACAATAAATATTAGCGTAAAACCACCCAGACTCTTAGTGTAATACAGTACGTATACGTTACCCACATTGTGTCGTATCCACCCAGTCGTAACTGTCACGTAGTCTTGACGTAATGTAACGGTCTTGTAATGCTCGGCGTTACAAAGTGTTAATCGCTAATACTGATCTAGAATCTGTTAATCAAATGTTAACAGTAATGCCCACTCTAGACTGCCGTATGTTTACACTATTTTTATGCGGGGAAACTCCAAGGGGAATCCCCTAGTTTGCGCAGTCGCAGTATTAACCCTAACATTGAAGATCAACGCTGTTATTCACCACATGAGTACTGGTAACGCCAAAGTGGGGGCGGTTTACTTCAACGATACAACCGAATGAACGTGTGATTTCTAGACGATGTGTGCTACGTCAAATAGACATATATTTTTCGCGTGAAGTTTGAAGGGCGGTGGTCGTCGCGCAGCGATTTTGATTTTGATGGCGATTTTGATTGTTGTACAAACTGAGACCAAGTGTAATTAGGTAGTTTCTTTGGTGATTGGAAGGCATCGAAGAAGTCATTGGCGGTAATTAGTTTACGTCTCGTCCAGGTCAAAACTCGTATTCGTGATTTTCATTAAAAAAACGCATTGCATTGTGGGAAAAGCAATGTTTATCAACACATGTTGCACATTCGCGGCGCGACGACCGCCGCCCTGTATAGTGCTTTTATTGTTGGCTCTTGTATTGTCCCTCACATGTAGACGCCTGGAATAACTGTATTTTGCACAAATGTCCTAAAAAAATAAAAAAATAAACAAACTATTGCTGGAAAAATGCCACACGAAACAACATTTTTGGAGCAAACAAAGGTCCACCACTGAGCGAATAATTTAATGACAGATGATGACTTTTGTTTTGCGTTGGCGATGTGTTCAATTGTGCAACGACGTTCAGCTGTTTGTGTAAACGCATATCATTCGTGTAAGACGTTGATGAATAAAACTTGCAGTATATTTGAAAGAATTGACCAGCGGACAACATACTGAACATAACAACAGTCGAAAAATGGCGGCCATATATATAAAGAACAGCTTTATTTACATAATCTAAAAATAGCATAGTTACAACTTACATAGAGGTTGTTATTGTCAAAATCAAATGTCATAGTAAAATACATTACAAAATTCGACAATGCTATATTTAATAGCCCAATAAATTCGATTGAAACTTCTAGATACAGGATTGCATACCAACAAATGTTTTTTTTTTTAAATTCACGAATATTAAGTCTCACGCCGTAAAATTTGCACGTTACAGCAGGTTACAGACATGAAAGAACAAAGGCCACGTTCATATACCACGGTTCAAACACTTGAAAGCAACTAATGCAAACTTTACAAAAATGGAAATATAAATACATAAAATGTAATAGAAAACTCATTAATACTCTATTCGAAACATAACAACCACAGTTTAAAAACCATAAGCAAACATGAAACATGTGCACTTTCTATTCTCATTTAAAGATGATATAAGCACCGAACATTACTTTCCCTTTTTGAAAACATACACTACTTGATCTGGGTTTACGGAAGAAGCATGGGATTATCATTGCGTGTATACAAATCCGACATAGAGAACGTGCTAAAGCGACTGGCAGTGACGCTATCCCGTGGGTACCCCTAGAAATACTCATACAATAGGAATTTGTGGGGTGGGGTCAGACAGATATCATTTCGATGTTTACTTAAAAAACAAATAATCAAATATAACAACTATGTAATGAATACTGACAACAAGAGTTCCATTCTGTTTTAAAAAAACAAACATAACAAACACTTCAGTAAAATTAATAGCTTACAAGAAGTTCTTTACTCTACGTAAATATATGGAAAAAATGAAATGTGAGAGTAACCAACAATATTACTAACATGCAAGACATTTAAAAACATTTTAATTAAAATAGATATAGGTGATATAAGAATCTTCATGAACAATAATTTAAATCTAGCTAAGTAACTACTTTCTACAAATATACAACGCAGTGTAAAATCTGCAAACCTTTCAAGTTCAAGACAACAAGCACAAACCAACCATTAAAACCCCAGGTTTTAACATATCAATTTCATATTATTTTAATGTGTCAATGTATTCTGAACCAAAGCATTTGATTATCTATGTAGCAACTGATATTTAAATAGTTGGTATACTCTTTCGACCCTTTCTTAGGTCATTATCCCAGATTGGAAGGAAGGGTATTACACCTAAAAAAATCTTTCTAACATCACGTATTACATACAAGGTACACAGCTACACTTTACAAAAGTATTAACCATATATTAACCATATAACCATTACAATATAGTATTAACCATTATATTATGGTATGTTCCTACTCTGTTTCAAACACCAACTTGAATTTCTCTTTCACAGTTTCTATCTTTTGATCAATCTCTAGCATTTTATCAATTTTATTCCCTTCCCCATACACATCATGCAACCTTTGATACTCCGTCACAGTTTGCCGGGCATACTCCCTAGCTTCCCTGTATTTTTTCATTTGAATGCATGATTCTGTCAAGCAATTCAGGGACTCAGCAACACCACCATTTTCTGGCTCGTTAGCAAGCACTTTTCTTCTAAACTCTAGTGCGTTACTGAACATCTTTTTTGCTTCCTGAAATTTACCAGCACGAAGCATAACTTTTCCCAACATGTTCATTGTATCACCCACAGAAGTGTGCTTTCCCATTAGTTTCTGTCGAATCTCCAATGTTTTTTTATAGTATAGCTCTGCATTCTCTAAATCTGAGCCTCTGGCATAGACTTTGGCTTTGGTGTTGTATATTAGCGCCATATCAGGGTGATCCATACCCATCTTACACCTCATCTCATAAGCTTCGTCTAACAACTCCAACGCTTTCTCCATGTCTTGTCGCTTGCTGTACTCCAAGGCTACATTGGTTAATGAATATATGATATCATTAGCAGGCTTCTTGTTGAACCGCTTCTTCGTTCGCAAAGATAACTTGAAATAATGAAACGCTTTCTCACTGTTTCCAACTTTGTTATAGTAAATACCCAGATTGTTCTGCAAGCCGCCCATAATGGGATGATCTCCTAACAAGTCACCACGCATTGATCGTGATAAATCGTGATATTTTTTCGCTTCAGCCAGCTCCCCTATAGAAATATACAGATCAAAAGACAATTCAATGTTTTTCCTATTATAAGTGCACTCCAATTTACCTTAATAACCTGCTCTATAAAACATGCATCTCTATCAAAAGAACAATTTTTCGTATTGATTTGCATCGCAACTACAGACATTTTAATAAAAAATATGAAATCTTAATATACTCATCTGACATCACTGGGACAAATGTGAATCTGTACAGATTCTGAGTCCTAGTGTGAACATTTTGCCTTGATTTTGTAGACATGCAGGTCATTTTATAACCATATACTTCAAACCATAATCATCATTATATTAGAAAGATTACAAATAAATCTTTGTATAATATAGCTTACCGATAGCTGTGTTTATAACACCTAGGCATGCTGCTGTAGATGAAGTATCTCTATGTGGTATCAAACCTAAATTCTTCTGTATATCATAGGCTTTGTAGAAATAACTGTAATGATACAAGACAACATTTTATTTCATAAAAAAACATTTCACATTACTACAACGGAATTGAACATAGTGGCAGAAGAACATTTTGGGCGTTTCCCGTTGTATTTTATGTGATTTAAAAGACACAAGGTCTGTAGAGGCTCAAGTACTAGTGATAATAATGTCCTGATTGTGAGTAGGAATAATACAGTTATTTTGTATATGAATAATTCTTGAACATTTTTTTGTGGTGGACTTTCATTGTTTTTTCAGCACGAACGGTTAACGTTCCATTTATTCGTTCTTGTTTTGGTAATTTGTCTATAACAGGGTTCATTAAAGATAATTTTTGAATTTTAAATAATCTACAGAGCTTGTAGAGGAATGTAATGCAAGAGCGTTTACAACTAGTAATGATATCATTACTATGAACTGACAATGAAATATATCCACAAATTAGCATAGCAAACCGTGAACATCGTACCTGAGTGCTTCCCGTTCTTTACCAAGCAAATGCAGATTCCATCCAATACTTGTGTAAAGTCTTGCCAGTTTATCTTGCTTGTTTGTCATTGGGGACAATAATTCAGCGGCTTCTTTATAAACATTTCTTGCTTTCTGCCAGTTACCTGTCAAATGTCAAGATTAATCTCAGTTATGATCGCAAAATACACACTCTGCACTAATCTAATCTGAAGTTCATATTTTGAAATCAATTTTATTCCAAACTAGTATATTTAGGCCAGTCTGAAAATCACAATGTATGTTCACCAAAATCCTTATTTTGAACAACCATATTCTTCAAAACACCTACTTTTGACCATTCAAAGAATTATTCCCTTGGCCAATGAAATTCCAATTTGAACACCAATCTATAAATATCTTACAAGATAATTTGAGTTCATGATATACAAATGTAGATCGACCCAAAACCTGGTGTTACATACAGCAATCTATAGTAGATCACTATGCCTTACCCCTAATTTGATTAAGTGCCTGTCCATAACAATGCAGCATAACAGCACAATCAGCCGGGTCATTCTGCATTCTGGCTGAGTTCACGCATGCTTCATAGAATTCCACTGCTCCAGCAGATGGTAGAAAATTCATCAAGAGGTACTCGGCATGTTGTGCTACGTTAATCATTACGTGGTAACGTTCGTCCCCACAATGCATTGCCTCTCGTAAAAACTTTGCAATGTTCTGCATCTCAATGCTTAGTAGTGGAATTGTGCTTTTTGGTTTCCGATCAATATAACTTGACATCTGATGCAGTAATTCAGCGAAAAAGTCACAAAAGCGATCACGGACTAAGTCTTCATCGTGTAAATGTGAGAAATGGTCTCTGATGTACTCACGAATAAATGGGTGGATGTCGTACCTAAGTTTATCAAACGCATCGCTGATTTCGAATTCAACGCTCTCTTTATCTAATAAAGACCGTTTACATAAAGGATTCAATACATCCTGTTTAACTATGGCTGTACTCGGTTTGCCTGTCACTGCAGCCGCTAGACGTGGTCCAAAGGACCCTGGAATATACTGCAACTCAGAGGATTTCTCTTGCAATATTGGCAACAAAGCATCCATAAATGAGCCAATCACAATCTTTCCTTCGTCAGAGAGCTCATCAAGACTGGACATTCTCTTTTCCAATCTGGTAGAAAGCTCTTCCGGAGTATATTGCCCATTTCGCAGTGCTGAACCAGCAACAATCAACAATTTGGGCAAAAAACTGCATAAATTAGCAAGTTTAATTTTATATTCTTGAATATCTACACCTTCTGCAACTAATTCTAAGAGAGTTTCTGCATCTTCTGGTTGAAGTGGTTTGAGATCCAGGGAGTAGAAAACCACGTGGTTGACAACTCGAAATTTAAACCTTGTTGTGACTACAACCTGAATCAAATCCGATGATTCTTCGATTAAATTCAGAATGGAATCAATAAAATCTGATTTTGCTGTACTTTCAGCCAATAATATATCTTCTGCATTATCCAACAGTATAATGTGATGATGTTTGGCCTTATGAACAATGTCCAGTATACGTTGAAACGGTAATGTTAATTGGCGACTTGGGGAACTGCAATTATAGCCGACCGCTGATTGATCCTCTTGAACATGTGACTGATCTGAAGCATAATACGATTGTTCTGATAGGGTAAACTGGTTAATAAGCTGTGAAATGATTGGTTCAATATTCTTGACATTTCTAATGCTGACCTCATGTATGTGCAAAATAGACTGATCTTCTTTATAGAAATCTTTCATTTTCTTCAACAAGTGTTTTGCTAACTCTGTTTTCCCGACCATGGGTTGGCCTGTTATTTGAATGATCTTTTTTCCAGATTCCAATGCGGTCTGAAGCTCTGACAGTTCCTTCTCTCGACCAATGAACGTGACATTCTCTTGTGACGTCATCTTTGCTCTGTAGGATTTAATATACTGTGATTTTGTTTATTCTATGAAAGGGAAAAGCATAAAATGCGCAGTAACAACAGATGGTGACTAAAATAGTAACTACTCAAGATGAACAACATTCTCCAAGCCTCGACTGGTTACCAGCGTTGATAAGCGTAGTTGGGGGTTCAGAAGTTTACACCTCAATCTGAGGGTTAACTCGTTGTTTTTTTTGTTTTTTTTTTCTTCGAATATGAAATATGAAAAGCAGAAAGTTGGGGACGTCATAAACGTTACATGAATATAATTTTATAAGTTAATTGCTGTTAGATTTCGAATGGCCAATCAAGAAATAGTATTGTAACACCATTCTGTATTCTAATATTATTAATGAGTTTGTTCAACATCAACCAATCAGTCAACGCTTCATCTTATGGAAGTGAGCGGTCGCAGTTGCTATGTCACGTGACGGCATTCGCGTGCATGGGCGTAGACAATGTTTAGCTCTCGCGTCAATTATTATTATAAATGTATCTGAATGAAAACTGATGGTAGACTTTTACAATTTGTTTATAAATACGTTTATAAGCAAAACTCTAGCTTTGTGACTTTCACTGTATCATTTATTTGTTTATTTTACATAAAAAAAAAATTTCAAGCTAAAGTGTAGCCACTGAAACGTTTTCTGAACACAAAAAAGTAGGTCCGCTCTTGCGTACAAAGTAGTGAGGGAGCCTGTAGCAGAAACTGATTCAGCGCATTCATTCGACGCTCGGAGCGCCCCTGGACGTTCAGGTAAATTCACCTAGTGTGTTTTTCCCCTGATTCATAGTGCGAAGTTGAATTGGAAGTGATACGACGGCGTTATCGACATGAATAAACTCCGAAATCGGTCAAATCATGCAACTAAAAAGTGCATTATAGTTTTTTGCATGGTCAAATACACATAGGCGAAGTGTTGAAAAAAAAGGACAAAAATCCCTCATAACTACGACCGAGTAGTTGAAATGTACGACAGTGAGTTGCACACCTTTTCTTATACACACCGTGTAAACTGAGCATGCACATTTCTGAAATGAACATTTGACCAATAAGCGCTGTGTCACGCGTGACTGTGAGCAATACTCACGTGTTATCGTCCAGACACTTGGGCTGTAACCATCTAATCAGAATAATCTCTAAAACAGTAGGCTGTGAACCCGTCTTAACGCGACAATTTATTGTCGATAATCAGCTGTCAAAACGAACAAACACTAGAAAGTGTTTATAGTCACTTAAGACGTTTCAAATCAGTATGCGTCAATATGGGGAAATCCAAGGGAAATCCCCTAAGTTTGCGCAGTCGCAGTAACTGGAAAGCTAAAAATAGATTGTCTTCAGTGAAACGATTGTTTCGCTCCCGCGAATAAACTGTGATGTGACCTTTTGCTGAGACAGGGTTGTGTCACGAACCCTGTAAGGGTTATAGTCGTAGCACGTGTAAACAAATGTGCTAATCATACTATATACAAAAATGTACATATATACATTAAGGGTTGGCCCGTTTAAAAATCGTGTGCTGGTGGATGACAAAAATATATGGGCTTAGCAAAGTAAGTTACTGTCGTTACAGTCATTCTTTGAACGATTATGTTTAACTAAATATTGCTACATTACAGCAAGTTATTATCAACATTGTCGGTTGATAATAACATGTTGATAATAACTTGCTGTAGTGTAGCAATATTTAGTTAAACATAATCGTTCAAAGAATGACTGAAACGATAGTAACTCTCACAAAAACGGAATGAACAGTTTAACAAAAAAGTCAAACTTAAAGCGGGGGAGTCGTCATCTGCGCATGCGTCAGATGGCCATAGCGTGTCATTGTTTACAAACATGAACCCATGAACCTTTGCGTTTTTAGCGTGTGTTGTTATCGTCGTTTGGAACTCAATTCCCGCTCGTGTGCAGGTGACGACCCTCCCGCTTTAATTTGAACGTATGAGCGGGGGCTGTTTAGTGCGTCTACCAGGCCTGGTGTATTTAAATCAATTGATATGTTATTTGTAGAATGTATCGGCAAACGACAAGGCTTGTTGTGTCCAATGATGAAAATGCCGCACCTAGTGCATGATCCAGCATCTTGATATAGGGGTATACCAGCCAACTTGAATCGAAGTCACCTGCAACTTAAGATAGAAAGATACCCGTGATATTCAAGTCAAAAACCGTCTACATTTCGTCGTTTCAATATTAGTTACCCCCGGTAGTAGAATGTTAACTGTTTTGGTTCACTTAAAAATATTGTAAATTTTGTAATACTTCTAGACATAAAAAAGTACCATGTATGACGCTATATATCTTGTTTTGACCACGTGTAACTGAGCGAAATGGTGAAATATTGAGATGTATCCTTTCCACAGAAAACATTAGTGTTGTATCAATTTTCTCCGAACTTAGTAGGGAGACACCATATTTTAAATTTACATAATATCAAATATGTAAAAATAAAGAAAATGTCAATGTTTTTATTTTTGTGTAACGTTCTGCCATACAACGTAATCTTACCATCCCTCGTATTTAGAAGATACTCGGCAACTGCAAACACATTTGAGAGAAGGCGCTTTCAGCTTTTAAGAACAAATCTATTTTAATCATAATAAATCCTCCATTTTCAATATTGGCTATCAAAGTGTTCCTTTTGACTTTGTCCCTTCTTTTCCAAGTGAAGTTGTAAGCAATTTGTTTTATAACTGTCTTGTTTTATGACTTCTTCGTAAATAAATTGTGATAAATCAAATGTATTCAAAATGTCGTATTTTACTGATGATCGAGAATTCCGTCTGGACTGCTTCAATTGTGTTACTTTTTCATCTGTAATAAATTTAGTTTCAACATAAGTGAAAAATATCCCTAATATTGCATTTTATGATATATATTTGGGGGGTATGCCTATACTCTAATATTCTGTTTTGTCATGATTCAGTCTTAACCCCGAACAGTTGCCAAACTTATTCACAATTTAGAACAATCTATATATCTACCAAAGGTGAATGAACTAAACATGATATGTCGTCGGCATACATTACAAGCTTGATAATTTTAAAATTCTGATAGAAAAACTGTTGCGGATTCTAACTGATGGCAGTTCAATGTTTGAAACGAAAAGGTAATTTAAGAAAGAGATAAGGGGTCACTTTGGCGGACTCTCTAATTTACTGTAAAATAACCCGTCGATGCTCCATAGTTCATAGCACGGGAGGTGATATTATTATACAGTGTTTTGACATCATCTATAAAGTTATTGACAAAATTAAATGATTTTAAATTATGAATAACGAAACTGTGGTTCACACAGTCAAAAGCTTTATGGAAACTGATTGATCAATATCTAGAACTTTGGGGTTATTTTGAAATTTCGTGAAACAAATTGCATCAAAAATCGCGCGCACATCATCTCCGATATAACGATCCTTTACAAATACACACTGATCCGAATGAATTATTTTTAGCAGAACATATTGGATATGCGTTAATTCTATAATTCTGGATTAGGGTTTTATCACTATTTTTCTTGGCTAAGACTGTTATAACTTCTTGTCCGCTATAAACCTTTAGTATTTGGAAAAGTCACTAAAAACTTAAAAAATAAATGAACAAAATTGAACAATCACTACTAGAAATAAAACACGAACTGCAGCGAAATCAAGAGATATGGGGTGCAGAAATATCTTCGCCAGCCAATACACATTTATTCGGCCGTCGTCAAAACACCTTGAACCCCCCCCCCCCCGTGAGCGGCCTGCCCTGGTGACACCGGTTCACACTCAAAGGGTACCACCACATAAAACAAATACGCGCGGTTGCCAGTGTGTGCAGAGATAATCCGCCACGAGGACAATACTATTGGCTCCTGTGCATGTTCTGAACTTGCTAATTACAATACACTTTACAACCAAAGCAAATTATTGTTTTTAAATCATTTCATAGCCGAGAAGAGATCCCCCAGTACTAGACATATTTATATTAGAATGCGAAGTGTGTTCTCATTGATTTCTGATTACTAGTATCTGTAATTAGCGAAACGAACCATTTACTAATTAAATATTGTTATTTTCGGCAAATTTTTGTATGGACATATATACGACTGAAAGGTGAATATACTGGTCAAGTTTTGTCCGACAGTTGTAAATATTGTACGTGTAAGACTCTAGTTTCGCTGATTACAGATTTCCGATTATCTGTAATTAGCGAAACGAACCATTTACGTATAAAATATTGTTATTTTCGGTAAATATTTTGTAAATGTTGAACGTATAAAACCCATTTCCACTGATTACAGTTTAATTTTCATTATGTGTGTTATCCCGTTTTTGTTTCGTTTTTTGATTACAATATTATAAGCCTCTTTTTGTTTTACCACACAGCTGTTCTTGTGTAACGTCAATAAACATTGAACAAAACATTGGAAGGGAACACTGACATCAAACTTTTTCTGAAATTATTTCATTCAAACATTAAACCCATTTTACTCTATGGTGTAGATGTCTGGGGATCAGACATTTTGGATTTTGGAAAATGGGAGAAATGTCCAATTGAGAAAACCCACTTAAAATTTTGTAAGAGAACACTTTGTTTAAACAGGTATACAAGCAACGCAGCATGTAGGAGCGAAATAGGCGAACTACCACTATTAATAGAAATTAAAAAAATGCTAATAAAATACTGGTTAAGACTAAAAGATATGCCAGAGGATAACCTTGCAAAACAAGCATACTATGAACAACGAAAATCACAGCAACATACATGGTTATCATCAGTAAATAAAATATTAAAAGATAATTATTACACATCATTAATACATTTTACAACAGGTATTCCAAAAAGAAACATTCATAAGATTATAAATAACATTGAAGCAAATATAAAACAAAAATATGTAAACCAGTGGAAGTCACACATCTCAAATAATAATAGTAAACTTAGAACATTTGCAAAAATCAAATTTAAATACCCTTTTGAGCCGTATTTGACACTACAAAACATTAACCATAGAAATGCATTAATAAAATTGAGAACAAGCACACACAAACTTGAAATTGAAAAGGGCAGGTACACACACCCTAAAACACCAGTAAATGAAAGAAAATGCAAACAGTGCAACATGAATGTGATTGAGGATGAATTTCACTTTCTCATGATCTGTCCAAAATATGGAAACTTGCGCCAACAACTTATGTCTGAATTTAATTTTCTATCACATGATGCACACAATACATTCATTCGATTGCTCAGTGCAGATGATTGTGAAATTATAAAAAAGGTTTCACAGTTTATTTACAAAGCCTTTCAAGAAAGAATAGATAGTTGATAGCTTTGAATTTTATTATTATTAGTCTTAGTTTTATTATTATTAAACTTATTAGTATTAGTAAAAAATTTAACACATTACATTTTACTTTTATACTTAACATTATAATATTTTCTCTTTCTTTATTATTTCATTATTATTATACTTTTATTGCTACTGCACTGATAGAAATACTGTATTTCTAAAGATGCAATAAATATTATTATTATTATTTATAAACATATAAGTATCATATCATGAAATCTTCTAGCGCCACCATTCGGTGAACTCAAAAAACATAGGTCGCGAACAAAATGGCTGCCAACGTCAACACTGGCGATGAAGGTATTGTTGATTTCCGGTTTATTATGAATCTACCGAGCATTGAGAACAATGTTGTGTGATGTTGCCCTCAGTATATCATACACGTACTGCTACAACCATAACATATTATAATGTAGCATGAACAATGCACTAGAACCATGACAGCGTAGTACAGACCGGGAGTACATGCAAACACATGTACATATTCTACTCGCTCTCGCAGTTCTTTTATCTGAGCCGTGTTCTACTTGATATTTCACACAACCAAAGTCCCTCTATCTCCGACCTGGAAACGCTTGGCAGTCTATTGTCCCAGGGCTGGTTGATAGAGGGACTGTGACACAACTACTAACTTTTTCATGTTCCTCGAATATGCTTTATGTAGTACCTCCTTCTAAAGGTCCCATATTTACATTTACCGCTTTGTAATCACATCGGCCACATGTACTTTTACATTTACTTAACGAGGTAAAGTACTTTTATGATACCAATACATCTTTCAGAAGATAGAGGTGATAAACAAACATCATGGCACTTTTTGGGAAGAATTATTTTTATTATTTATTTATTTATTTTGCCAAGTGAGTGATGTTGAAATTTGGAGAGACCAAGACCTAAGTGAACTCATTCACTGTAACCCAAAATCCAGGAGCCTTATCTCCTGATCCATATTTACAATTATCAGTATTCCACAATTATTAAATAGGATGCACTATAATTGATCATTATATTTCCGTTTACTCATGTACCTTTCAATCTTTTTTCAGATGCTAATATATTTCGATTCCAAGATTTGTATTTAAAAACTAAACCTGACGAATATTATGACTATCCAGACTCCCTTAGAGAAAATAAAATGCCCATTGTTATTGATAATGGTGAGTTATTTGTTTGTCTTTACTGTATTGTCTTTTCGTCCAGCTGTCGTCTTGTGTCCAGCTGTCATCTTGTCGTCCAATAAATTCCTTCAGTCTAAGAATGAGTAAAGATTGAAATTTAGGGTTCAGCTTTTTTCATGTTATTAATTAACCACTGGTTGCTGGTGAAGAACTAGCGAAAGCCAATATTATGTGTACTATTCTCTAAAATCATCACTGGTTTCAACAAGGTACACAGTATACTTTGAAAGACTGGGTTATTAGTCCCCGTTCGGACGCAGTCCGAAAACGGGGACTTATGTTTTGCCCTGTGTGCGTCCGTGCGTCCGTGCGTCCGTGCGTCCGTGATCACCTGTATCTTGAACATGCATGGGCCGATTAAGTTCAAACTTCACTCATACATCACACCTTATATGGGACATATGCACATGCATTTTTTTCATGATCCGATTAACGATAGCCGAATAGCGGCCATTTTAAGGCCGAAAATGCATCAAAATCGTACATTTTCACCATTCCGGACCCGGATCTCAGTTATGCATGGACGGATTTTGTTCAAATTTGGTACATACATTAAACATAATAGGACCTTGATGCACGTCATTTTTTTTTTTTGGATCGGGTTCGAAATGGCCGACTGGCGGCCATTTTGTTTTAAAGAATTCAGTTCTGGATCCGTATCCGAGACATGTCTGGATTGATCAAGTTCAAACTTCACACACACAAGGTACATCATGTCACAAATATGTATGTGCATTTGTTTCATGATCTCATTAACGATAGCCGAATAGCGGCCATTTTAAGGCCGAAAATGCATCAAAATCGCACATTTTCACCATTCCGGACCCGGATCTCAGTTATGCATGGGCGGATTTTGTTCAAATTTGGTACATACATTAAACATAATAGGACCTTGATGCACGTCATTTTTTTTTTTGGATCGGGTTCGAAATGGCCGACTGGCGGCCATTTTGTTTTAAAGAATTCAGTTCTGGATCCGTATCTGAGACATGCTTGGATTGATCGAGTTCAAACTTCACACACACAAGGTACATCATGTCACAAATATGTATGTGCATTTGTTTCATGATCTCATTAACAATAGCCAAATGGCGGTCGCTTTAAGGCCGAAAATGCATTGAAATCGCACATTTTCACCATTCCGGACCCGGATCTCAGTTATGCATGGACGGATTTCATTCAAATTTGGTACATACATTAAACATAATAGGACCTTGATGCACGTCATTTTTTTTCGGATCAAGTTCGAAATAGCCGACTGGCGGCCATTTTGTTTTAAAGAATTCAGTTCTGGATCCGTATCCGAGACATGTCTGGATTGATCAAGTTCAAACTTCACACACACAAGGTACATCATGTCACAAATATGTATGTGCATTTGTTTCATGATCTCATTAACGATAGCCAAATGGGGGCCGCTTTAAGGTCGAAAATGCATTGAAATCGCACATTTTCACCATTCCGGACCCGTATCTCAGTTATGCATGGATGGATTTTGTTCAAATTTGGTACATACATTAAACATAATAGGACCTTGATGCACGTCTTTTTTTTTTTTCGGATCAAATTCGAAATGGCCGACTGGCGGCCATTTTGTTAAAGAATTCAGTTCTGGATCCGTATCCAAGACATGTCTGGATTGATCAAGTTCAAACTTCACACACACATGGTACATCATGTCACAAATAGATATGTGCATTTGTTTCATGATCTGCTTAACAATAGCGGAATGATGGCCATTTTAAGGCCGAAAATGCATCAAAATCACATATTTTCACAATTCCAGAACCGGATCTCAGTCATGCATGGATGGATTTTGTTCAGATTTAGCACAATGTGTTGTACATATGCAGGTGCATTTCGGTCATGATCTGCTTTGAATGTATATGTCACTCAAATATGAACGGAATGGGGACGTGTCATTGACAATGACTTGTTCATCCTGTCTTCTTTTCATCAGGTGCTTGCAACTGCAGAGTAGGCTGGGCATTTGATGAGAATCCACGGTTACAGTTCAAGAATGTGGTTGCTAAGCAACGGGGTAGAAAAGATGCAGACACAAGCACCCAGATTGGTAATGACATCAGCAACATTGAAGTGGTGAGGTGGCTCCTGAAAACGCAGTTTGACAGGAACATTGTGACTCACTACGATGTACAGGAAGTCACTTTTGATTATATATTTTCACACTTGGGTATCAAGACACAGGGAATGGTGGACCATCCTATCGTGTTAACTGAACCACTTTGCAATCCGAATTACTGCAGACAGTGTAAGTGGATTTTTTCATCACTTGTATTTATACCCAGGGTTCTGTGAGTAAGCTTTATCAATACTAGTTCATTGCATATTGAACAATTGTCTTGAAGTGCAATTTACCAAACAATAACTCACAGCTCCATTAACAGTGCAAGTGCATGTACATCTAATTTTAAAATACAGACTATATTTTGCGCTTACTTTTTACCCTTAGTGCATGAAAGAATATTTATATGATAAAGGAATTTTAATATGATATCCCATAATACTATTTTGTTAATTTAATGTCAGAGGACACAAGTAACAAAATAAATCACTCATCACCATATGACAGGCGTATTTTTTCTGTACACGGTAGACATGTAGAAGTTTTTTTCTGTAACATATCATGAGCACATAGTTGTCCATATATGCCCCCCTCTTTCAATGATAAGTCATTTGTCCCTAATTTTATAAATTACCATTTTCCATCTATACCCACCAACTCCATTTCAGAGACATGTCATTTGCAGATCAAACGTCTAATTTCACTCTATTACTCTGTTGTGTTACATTGCACTTGTCTAGACTAGATGCTTAACATTATTTTGAAATTAAATTTGGTAAATTTTGTTTTCTTGGCAAACAAACAAAAACTTAGTACTACAATAGAACTAAAACAATTAATGCACTTTAACTTGATGAATGTTTCAACTTGTGTCAATATGTTCACAATGTGTTGTGTAGTGACTGAACTAACTAGTGTGCATGGTCCCTGTATCCTATCTATGCACCAGCCACCTCAATAATGTGCAAACTGTACCTCGCATACTGTCTTGCACAGAACCAACTGCTTATCCAATATGGCACTGTGAGCAGTTCATTATTATTTTAATAAATAACTTTTTTACCACTAGACTTTCTCGCCCAAATTTTCTGCACTTTTTTCTCGTCAACATTTCTAGAAATGAACCCTTATTTTGGAACCAACAGACAAAATTTGGGTAAATTTTCAGTTTTTACTCAAAAAATTTGGCTATTTTTGTCTTCTTAATGAAAGTGCAGACTATAAATGGGAGTATTTTGTGAATTTGTGATAAAAAGAGGGAACTGGTGGTGAAAAGGTTAAAGAGATACCTATCAATCCCTGGGATTTCACAATGACATTGTGGGATTGACTTGAACTTGAATTTCAAACTTATTTTCCCCAAGATTAATAACATTAATCTCATATTATAATATTTTCAGTGATGTCAGAGTTATTATTTGAATGTTACCACGTTCCAAAAGTTGCATATGGAGTGGATAGTCTTTTCAGCCTTTATTACAATCAACCAAAAGCTGGTGAGTCATCAATATTATACTTTTCTTTGCAGTAGTGTGTTCTTTTATAGACCGATAAGACATGCAGTGACTTTTTGTGATTCGAATAATTATGCTCATTCCTTGGTGTACCAATTAGGCCTGAAATTGAATGTCTGTAGTCAACGTACACCCTACCAAAATAAGTGGGAGCTTTTATCACTGCATAGCGCCCTCAAATGACGAATTGATTAAACTTGCAACATTTGTGCACCATGGAAACAAATAAATCATCCCATTTTTTAAAAACATTTTACCAAAAACTTTTTTTTTTGCAAGACCTTTACGCAACGGGAAACCATACATTGTTATAATAGTAATCTTTAAAATACATGTAGTTATTGAGTTTGTAAAATGGAATTCACATTAGCATATTTGTCTTTATAAACAGCCAGTACTGATGCTATTATCTTATCCTCTGGTTACCAAGCAACGCATGTCATACCTGTCATCAATGGTCGAGTGAATTCTACTAACTGCAAGAGAATTAACATCGGTAGTTCTCACGCTACATCATTTATGCATCGATTACTACAACTCAAATACCCAGCACATTTTACAGCCATTACATTGAGCCGATCAGAGGTCAGTCACTCAGAATAAGAATTAGGAATTAGCATAGCGTAATTGTTAAGCCATTCTCCACAGGTTATACAAGAAAATAGCTACAACTAATGTTAGCACTTTTCTTCAGACTAAAATGCATAATATTATCACATCACAAGTTTATTCTTTTCACCACCAGTTTCCTTTTTTCATCACAAATTCACAAAATAGTCCTGTTTATATACTGCACTTCCTTCAGAAGATTGGAACAAAAATAACCATTTTTTTAAGTAAAAAACTGAAAATTGACTCAAATTGTGTCTGTTGACTCTAAAATTAGTGTTTATTTCCAGAAATATTGAAGAATATAAGAAAAAAGTGCAGACAAATTTGGGCAAGGAAGTATGGTGGTGAAAAGGTTAATGATTTATAAGATTAGAGTATTTAAGTGTGTAATATGCAATGAAAAGCATACATGAATTGAAGAAGTCTCATCAAGAATTGTTAGATGATCTAAAAAATCGCAAGAGAATCCTACATTCTAGACTTTTTAATGTATGTTAGTAAGTCTGTAACCGGTCACTGCTAGCATAGTGGTTGTCGCATCCGACTCATGATCGGTAGACCCAAGTTCAAATCCTACCTTAGGCTGAACATCAAAAGGGTCTACCCCTACCCTGGGTGAATATGCCACAGACTCAATGGGAAGGCCAATTCCACTGGCCGAGATTCATTCACTAATGAATGCGACTTTGGGGGAACCTTGGTTAAGGTCCGCAGGTGCGTGTGTTCGACCAAGCCTGGTTGATGCCAGGATAGCATATTAAAATTGCCATTTGATAGGGAGATGGCCACACAGCCCTGTCATGTAGTCCCAAACAGGAAATGACTTCTGTGGCAAAATGCACTATGTGTCAGCACATTCAATGCCTGGAACTGTCGCCTGGCACAAAAACATTTAAAAAAAAAAGTCTGTGAAAGGTTTGTGTTCATTCGCACACCATTTATGTAGGATGTGCATTTACCGGGTAGCATCACACCCTGATAAGGATTTTTTTTGGTAAATCCTAAGAAATAATTCCTGTTTAAAGTCGTTCTCTCAAAAAAAATCACATGATGTTTTGACGCCATTAAGACCATGGACCTTTGTCCAGCTTTACGTTTGTTTCAAGGGAAATACATAACAAGTGAAATGAATAGAAAAATGGTCTATTAATAGAATGTTTACGGTACTGGTTGTATTTAGTACAATGTTTTTCCTGCTATTAATATACTTAAAACTTTTCTCAGCTCAGGAACTTATTAATGTACATAGCGAATAAGTCAGAAATATACAAAAAAATATTAAAAATGTCTGTTTAATGACCTCGCTTTTTACACGTATGACATCATTGACAGAAATGACCTGAAAATCTCTTTTGTCACGAGATTCAGAACATTGCAACAGATGTTATCATAAGCTGAAAATCTCCTATAGACTGGCAGTATGCTTCTCAATAATTGGACACTCTGGTATCCATACAGTGAAACTTGTTGAAGCTTAAAAAGCAGTAGTGATTGCAACGAGATACCAGTCTCATGCGACATATGCATATGTTTGTTTGTAGATAATTTGAAAAATTCCCTAGATCAGTTTAGTCCATGTTCCCCTAGCTTTGTTTACTTTTAGTCCATGTTCCCCTAGCTTTGTTTACTTTTAGTTCATGTTCCCCTAGCTTTGTTTACTTTTAGTCCATGTTCCCCTAGCTTTGTTTACTTTTAGTCCATGTTCCCCTAGCTTTGTTTACTTTTATGAAAGATTTCTATAAACTGACACTGCTGTAAAGTCAACACTTTACTGTATTCGGTTTTTGAAATGATTCGCTGCACAGTGCATTAGTGCCACTCAAAATTTGGCAAGGCTACACTAGGTGTGCTATGTTTTAAACTCAATTAATGTTTTTTTTCTTAGGAACTGACTAATGAACACTGTTACATGGCTGTTGATTATCAGGACGAACTTAATGACTGGAATTCTTTGGAATATTACTACGAGAATGTACATAAAATACAACTGCCATTCACACCAGTAAGTACGGTAGCTTTTGATTATTCCTCACCATGTAATACTGGCAGAAGATGAATGATCCTTATCACACATTCGTTTATACAGTGTCATTACTAAAGAAGTTCAAACACTCATCATTTTCAAATTTGGTGTGTGTTGTAGTCATACACGCAAATTTTTATATTTTACAAATTGGTGAGAACAAATTTAAATTGAACACTCATCATCTACCGAGGAAATTAGTATGCGTGTCTGTCATTATGTTACATTGAAACCAAGATTTGTAAATTGTATTTTGATTTGCTAAACCCTAATTTCAACCCTACATGCTCCACAACTGAGATATGCACTACTGTTAGCTGTATTCAGTTACTGTTTCAGTGTGCAATCAAAACTGTCACCCCCTACACAGTCATGAAACAATGCTGTGGGATCTGCCATCTTTAATAGCTTTCTTGTTTAGGTTATTAAGTATGTGTGGGAAAAAACACAGCATATGATTTTATTACAAGGATAGCTCAAAATATGCACGAAGACAGTACAGTGGGAGTATCGACCAACGCGCAGTGGCGTACAGTCTGAGTCATCATGGGAATGCCGAAATCAAAAAAGTTTAGAACAGAATCAGCAAACTTCTTTGTGTGGAGTCCTGTCAAACCCTAGTGGCAGCCATGTTTGTTTTTATTAGAAGACGCTTAATCATTCCATATTTAGAATTCGCATTTCCTTATATAGAAACTCATTTAGTTGCCATGTGTTGCCATTGACTACACCAAGTGAAAATGTGATCAGGATAAATCCTGAGAAACTCAGAAAAAAAGCAGAACCTTTTTTCTTCTAGATTCCAGGAAGTTCATTATCTGCCAAAGACAAAGAAGAAAGAAAACAACAACAAGTCAAACGGTTACAGGCTATGAATGCAAAAAGACGAGAAGAAAGGGTATGTTTTTTTATTTTGTCTGTAAATTATATACAAATGGTAACTACTTAAGTATTTTTAACGCAGAAACTCTCTGAAAGGTTGAACAATTTACTTTTCAGCTCCGCTCTCGACTTTGTCGAGTGGAGCTTATCATATGAGTGATTGTCCGTCGTCGTCTGTAGTATGTAGTCTGTTGTCAACTTTTTACATTTTTGTCTTTTTCTTCAAAACCGTTAAACCAAATACTTTCATATTTGCAACATAGATTCTTAGGGGAGTCCTCTCTTAGATTTGTTCATTTTGTGATGATATCTTCAATTCTCTAATTTTGATGAATATTTTTGTCATTTTTGGTAAAAAGTGATATTTTCGACTTCTTGTTGAAAACCGCTAGTCTGATTGTAAAAAACTGCACGTCCAATTCTTTGATATTATACATTATAAGTACCTCAGGTAGACCTCTCTCAGGTTTGTTCATTTAGTGATGATATCTTCAATTCTCTAATTTTGATGAATATTTTTGGTAAAAAGTGATATTTTTGACTTCTTGTTGAAAACAGCAAGTCTGGTTGATTTGATACTATACATATTGTTCATTTTCTAATGATATCTTCAGTTCTTCAATTGAAATGTGCCTTTCAGGGCTATCTCAGCCAACAGGCTGCTTGTTAAAAATATGGTATAATTTTTCGATTAAAAATGGTCACTAGCGTTAGCCTTATGATTCAGTGTGATTGGAATTTTTGCAAACTATGTTTAATGTAATCCACACTGTAAAATTATTCATGAATTTGAGTATTTTGCATTATTTGTTTTACTGGTATTTGGTAGCATCACATCTAAGGAACATCACAACTATACATCATAATATCTGTCATCATTGACATTGTCATGGTTTTCAACATCAACTGAATATTATTTCATTATTTTGTGTCTTTCTAGATTCTTCTATATAGCCCACAAAAAAAAGTTTTGTTTCTTGTCATCTCCACAGCAGTTTGAAATCTGTGCTCAAATTTGTGTTGTCATTAAAATTATTTTACCCTTGTATTCATCACTAATAACTTGATTTTGTTGTTTTCAGCTCGCAGCCGAACAAGAAAAACTACAACAGTTAATGAGTATACAGGAACTCCTAGAAGACGAGGATGAGGATGCATTCAATGTTAGTTAGTTATTTCCTCCAATAAATGCAATTATAACTTTAGTCAACTTTTTGTCACCCTTCACAAAATATTTTGTGCTCTGTAATTTTTCCGTCAAAAGTATTAACTGAGATCAAATATACATGAGATAAGAGTAGATCAAAGTAAATCATGTAATAAACATACATGTAGTTACATTTCTCGAAATATTAACACCAGTGTGCGAGTCTTGGAACTAAGTTTGTTTTTGCTGAGCTTTTTATTTTCTCATTTTTCTCATTGTATAATTCTGAAATACATAAATTTTTCCTGTGATTACACTCGAGCTGGTATCTTCAGACAATTTACTAGATTCTGACAATAAACCAGTTATAGACCAGCGAAGTGACAGCCACAACTAGACAATCGGCAACCGTGTTGCAGCTGGTGATTTCTTGCATCAATGAGAGACAAGCCGTGGTGTAACAAGCCATAATTCCCCACTGCAAACTTCAAGGCATCTGGCCTGAAAATTTCAGTGTGTTGTAGATAGGGTGAAGTTATTTTAAGCAGTGCTGTTGCAAAACAGGGATTGTCCAGGCTTCTGAGTGGTCATTGTCAGCAAATGGTATATATTAAACCATAGACCTTAGAAGGTCTATGATTAAATAATTATTTGTTGATGGGGAAATTATAGTGACCTTGCCTAGTACTTAAATTTAAAGGAAAAGTCAAGGGTAACAACAGAATACTCCAAAACGAAAGAGCACAGCAAATGTAAGGACATGCAATTTACAGTATATGTATATCACTTTTCATTCTCTAGATAATCAACTTTTCACCAGTATTATGTAATCCGCCATCCTCAGCATAGGATAATCCTTGGCTGGAGAATCAAGATGGCGGATTACATAATACTGGTGAAAAGTCACATACTGTGGAATACTTTATTTTCGCTGGAATAAATTTTCGCTGAAAAGGCTTTTGGGGCGTTTTTCTTGGAATTTATTTTCACTGATTTTTGATGAGTTTAATGTGAAATATAGGAAAAAAAGTATATTCACTGGATTTTATTTTCACGGAATCATCCCTTCAGTGAAAATAGCAAAAATAAATTCCAAGCGAAAATAAAGTATTCTACAGTATCTAAAACAAAAAAAGTGATATACAAAAACTGTAAATTGATTCTCCTACATTTGTGGAGCTCTTTTCTTGGGGAGCATTATGTTGTTTGGTTTGACTTCCCCTTTAAATTAAAGCAGCCAGTGTACAAGTATCTAATACCACAGAACATTGGGTACACTCTCACAACACCCCTTTGTCCTGTGATGTTTCCTGCACTAAACCCCCACTATGTCATGGTCTTTTTAATACGTAACAGTTTTATATTTTAGAGAGCCTTGGAGAAGTTTGGTTATTCTTCCGCTGATGAACTGCAAACTGCTGTGAATAAATTAACACTATCCATGCAAAGAATCAAAGATAAAATCCTTGGAGTGGAACAAACGGAAGATTCCAATAATCAGGAGGTATGTGGCTTTATCTTGATGAGAGCGACAGCTGCAAGACTTATTTCCACCCATCATATAGTGTTTCATTCTCTCCCATCTTCCCGTAAACTGTTCCAATTACCATGGTTACATAGATCAGTGGAACAGCAGAACAGAATGGAACACTATTTTAGGTGCTATCAGCGATATCTCAGTGATTATTTGCATCTGTATCTATTTAACAAAGTGATGACTTTTTCAAAATATGAGAAAGTTAAATTGAGTTCTGAGAATGATTTGTCTGAATCGTGGCAAATTCAAAATGGACACCAAATTCAGGTAGGATGCTAAAGAAAATCACATGCACTTCGAACAAAAACGAAACGAAAACAGGAAAATTTTACCAATGATACAGATAAGCATTAGATTACATACAAAGTTCAATGAATTAATCATGAAGATGTGTGATTCTGAAAAAAATAGAATAATGACAGTTGTATTTATCCCATGGCATTGAAATCATTGAGTTTAGACAATTAATGTTCTTGACATTTACAACAAATTACTGAAAGACCACAACAAAGTAACTTGAAAACTGTATATTCATATACATGTATAATGAAAATCAAATAATTTAATTAGTTAGAATGTTTTATGAAACTTAGAAAATAGTTTTTATACATGTTAATAAGATTTTGTTTGCTTACAACTGAGCCATATTAAAATATTAATATTGCAAAACAATGAATTTACTCCAGAAATTCTAAAAACATGTTGATTTTAAACAGTTTTGGAAGAGTCCATGAACAGATGATTTCCTATCCTTGCCCAACCTGACTGCCTGAGGGCGTGCAGGTTTCCGGATACATGTAGTTCCAAATAATTGTCCCCATTAAACATGTGATAATTTTTGAAATTCTGATTTAAATCTGCAATACTGTGGAATACTTTATTTTTGCTGGAACTAATTTTCGCTGAAAAGGCTTTTTGGGCGTTTTGTGTGGAACCTATTTTCACTGATTTTTGATGAGTTTAATGTGAAATATAGGAAAAAAAGTATATTCGCTGGATTTTATTTTCACGGAATCATCCCATCAGCGAAAATAGCGAAAATAAAGTATTCTACAGTATTAGATTTAATCTTTTCACCACTTGACTTTTTCGCCCAAATTTTTTTCTTCCATTCTTCAATATTTCTGGGAAAGAACGCTAATTTTAGAGCCAATAGACAAAATTTGAATAAATTTTCAGTTTCACTCAAAAAATTTGGCTATGTTTGTCCCGATCTTCTGAAAGAAAGTGCAGACTATAAACAGGACTTGTGGATTTGTGATGAAAAGAGGGAGCTAGTGATAAAATGGTTGATATTACTAAGTTTTCAGCACACAAAATCATGTGCATAAATGTATACCGTAACATCATGTGCTTTATTCGACTTTGATTATGTTGCATTTAATCAACACAATGGTGCGTGATAAACAGATTATTTTGGGGTTATTACGAAATCCCTCTATTGAATTGCAACAATTGTTTCATTCTATATTGGGTGACAGACAACTTGTAAAGAGGAGCCCGTTTACGACTTGATAGACATTCCAGATGAAGCACTTACGTTAGAACAGAAAGAAGAAAAAAGACGCCAGAGGATTCTGAAGAATGCCAGCGATGCAAGATTAAAATCAAAGAAAGCCAGAGAGGAGCAAAGAGCTCAGCAAGAATTAGAAATGAAAGAAATGGAAGCAAAACGACAAGTGGACTTTGATGGCTGGATATCGGACATTAGAACACAAAGACAGGTAAACTACTGTGAAATACTTTATTTTAGGTGGAATTAATTTTCCCTGAAAAACCGTTTGGGTGTTTTGTATGGAATATATTTTCACTGATTTTTGACGAGTTGAATGTAAAATATAGGAAAAAAAGTTTATTCTCTAGATTTTATTTTTACTGATCATTGCTTCAGCAAAAATAGTGAAAATTAATTCTAAATGAAAATAAAGTATTTTACAGTATCTAACTGTTGCATTCTGGTGTTCAAGACTTGGCACAGAGGGCGCTGCTTCAAAGTATGATCTCAAGAGTGAACAATTCTTTGACTACATTATCAAGATTATTTTAATTCTGGTGTAACAGCAATCTTCCACTTTCTTGTTCTCTGATGATGTCATGTTTTGGAACAGTGCCCTCAGTGTCAGATTTTTCATATCTGAAAAGAGAAATATATTGAAATAATTGATATTCCACTATTCTGTTATATCTAAGATTGAATTTGAACTTTTTATATTCTCAAAAACTTTCTCAACAAATTGAAAAATAATAAGTTCACTGAAAAAACTTTGTGAGGCACTATGCACAGAAAGTAATCTTTATTGTGTATACTTTCCAATAAAGTCAACATCAGTTTGTTGTTTATCAACAATCTCAAAAATTAAATGGCCTTTATTGAAATTACCACTATACATGCTGTGAATTTTAACATTTTGACTCTTTCAAATTGCCACAAAACAAAAAGTTTGTCTAACTATGGGTGGTGTTGGTAAAGTCACATATAGTCACTTAAAATTTAACTTAACTTAAAAGTTGGCATAACATCTAATTACTGTAAAAGGATTAATTATTCACTGGGTTTTAATTTGCTTATTTCGCTGACTGGAAAATGTGCTAAATTAAAACCCAGTGAATATGTAAAATTTAGCATAGAGAACATTATCTAAATGATAAAACCGTGAATTTGCCTGAACACACTGAATATGCCTGAAATGTAAAATCAGCAAAATTTAAACCCAGTGAAAATTACACATTTTACAGTATAAATTTTCTCTAAGCATTATCAATCGTTCTGGACAGTAACAAGCTATTGCTTTGACTTCAAACGAACTCATGATGGGCTTGAATGGTTTCAACACTCTTTCTGTTGCCAAATAACATTTTACGTTCATCTCGTTACAGGATCTGCTCGAGAGTCGGGCTCAGAGACAGCAGCTGAAGTCACAATTAGCGAAAAGAAAAAGTCAAGCATCGCAGGAAAGGATGAGAATATTGACACAGTTAGCGCATGGTAAGTGAGCATGTAGAAATATCTTGTTTATTTGTCACAGATGATGTACAAAAGTGCTTAATACTTCCTGCTCACATCACCAGAGTAGTGAATTACTGAAATCCTGCTATATACGACATTGTCTGCAATTCAAAGACTGGCTCAAACTACAAACATGGATAGATTGACTTCTCGGTTGGCCACTCTGTCTAGTGTACATGAGTGTGTTGGTATTTCGGCATGCAAGTACCCACATGTTTATACGTGGGAAGGTCTTGTTTTCTGTTCTAAAGTCATGATTGTCTTCCGTTGTTTCTGTCAGGTAAAAGTGTAAGTGGTAAAGGTCAAGAAGACACATTTGGTCTAAATGACGATGACTGGAATGTTTATAAAGCCATTGTAAGTAATAATTTCATGTTAATATTTCTAGCACTCACAGTTAAAATAATGGATTTCTGCAGGATGATGGTTCCTCTTTTTCACTTATGGCACTGCTCTAGAAGAGCTGGGGCTTCCAGACCTTGCCTGTTGATCTGAATATTAAATACTGTGACTATTAAATTAAATACTTTGTTTTGACTGGAATTAATTTTCGCTGAAAATAATTTTTTTTTTTGTATGGAATTTATTTTCCCTGATTTCTGACGAGTTGAATGTCAATTATAGGAAAAAAGATATATTTGCTGGATTTTATTTTCACTGAATCATTCCTTCATTGAAAAGAGCAAAAATTAATATTAATATAAATATTTTACAGTAAACTAATAAACAAGCCAGTAGATTGATTAGCGATCTGCTGGTGGATGCAGAGAAACATTTTGTTGGCCATGGCAATGGTAGGACAGAATTTTAAAAATTGTTTCATCTAATTAAAGCGTAGGTGTTACCACTAAGTTTGAACAATATCGGTCTAGGCAAAAAAAATTACAGAAAAGGTGATACGTACAGATACATAGACAAGCTTGTAGGCTCAAAAGGTTCTAGGACTGACAATAAATACAGTGGAAACTTTAGAAACTTACTTAAATATGAACTTGCTTGTTAAACTTGAACGGTTGCTTGTTAGACTGAATGTTCAATGAACTGCAATACTCAATAAAGTTGAATGATTTGAACACTTGATAAACTTAGTTTAAAATTGTAACATTGGACACACACTCAAGCAAAGTAGAATGAGATATGTCTAGAATCTTGTAGAAAAAATGCCATGGCTAGATCATTTTTTTTTTTGGCCTGTCAAGTTTGGACATAATCAGCCCGGCCAAAAAAAATCACAGAAGAGTTAATACTTATGTGTCAATAGCCATACATACAGAGACAGACAAGTGGACGTAGACACCGGTATAATGACGTGAAGGGAAAGGCATAGTAGTGATAGAATGTCTGGCGTTCGGCATCCGGCATCTGGCGTCGTCATCCGGCATCTGGCGTCGTCATCAGGCATCATCGTCATAGTAAACTTTCTTGTGGGCGCAATAACTCCAATAATATTCAGCCGATCGCTATGGTTGATCTGTAGGTATAGTTGGCCTGTATAGATTTCAGAGTTGATCTTCCAAAAATTGTGATTTTTGAAAGTGTACATAGCGCTTTACAAAGAATACACAGTGTCGTGGTTAAGACCTTTGCTTGTGGAAGTTCATGAATTCAAATTCCATGCTAGAGACTTAATTTTGTCTTATTTTTTATTAGTCCCCGTTCGGACGTAGTCGGAAAACGGGGACTTATGGTTTGCCCTGTGTGCGTCCGTGTGTCCGTGCGTCCGTGATCATCTGTATCTCGAACATGCATGGACCGATTAAGTTCAAACTTCACTCATACATTACACATTATATGGGACATATGCACATGCATTTTTTTCATGATCCGATTACTGATAGCCGAATAGCGGCCATTTTAAGGCCGAAAATGCATCAAAATCGCACATTTTCACCATTCCGGACCCGGATCTCAGTTATGCATGGACGGATTTTGTTCAAATTTGGTACATACATTAAACATAATAGGACCTTGATGCACGTCATTTTTTTTTTTTTTTGCATCGGGTTTGAAATGGCCGACTGGCGGTCATTTTGTTTTAAAGAATTCAGTTCTGGATCCGTATCTGAGACATGTCTGGATTGATCGAGTTCAAACTTCACACACACAAGGTACATCATGCACAAATATGTATGTGCATTTGTTTCATGATCTCATTAACAATAGCCAAATGGCAGCCGCTTTAAGGCCAAAAATGCATTGAAATCGCACATTTTCACCATTCCGGACCCGGATCTCAGTTTCGCATGGACGGATTTTGTTCAAATTTGGTACATACATTAAACATAATAGGATCTTGATGCACGTCATTTTTTTTTCCGGATCAAGTTTGAAATGGCCGACTGGTGGCCATTTTGTTTTAAAGAATTCAGTTCTGGATCCGTATCCGAGACATGTCTGGATTGATCAAGTTTAAACTTCACACACATGGTACATCATGTCACAAATATGTATGTGCATTTGTTTCATGATCCGCTTAACAATAGCTGAATGATGGCCATTTTAAGGTCGAAAATGCATCAAAATCACGTATTTTCACAATTCCGGAACCGGATCTCAGTCATGCATGAATGGATTTTGTTCAGATTTAGTACAATGTGTTGTACATATGCAGGTGCATTTCGGATCAGACCACTGAAAGTGGTCTGAGATCTCGGTCATGATCTGCTTTGAATATATATGCCACTCAAATATGAACAGAACGGGGACGTGTCATTGACAATGACTTGTTTTATTTCGAATGGGGAATACTATAAATTGTCATGCGTTTTTTTCTTTGAATTATTTTTACCCTCTTTTTCAGCATTTTTTTCCCATTTTTAGCTCTGCTGTCGACTTTGTCGAGTGGAGCTTATCATATGAGTGATTGTTCGTTGGCGTCCGGCGTCTGTGTCAATTGCTTTGATATTACATGTATAGATGCTACATGTGGACCTTTCTCAGATTTGTTCATTTTGTGATATCTTAAATTCTCTAATTTTGGTGAATATTTTTGTAATTTTTGGTGAAAAGTGATATTTTCGACTTCTTGTTAAAAACCAAAAGTCCAATTGCTTTGATATTACATATATAGGTACTAAATGTGGACCTTTCTCAGATTTGTTCATTTTGTAATGATATCCTCAATTCTCTAATTTTGGTGAATATTTTTGTAATTTTTGGTAAAAAGTGATATTTTCGACTTCTTGTTGAAAATCGTAAGTCTGATTGCTTTGCTATTATATATATATAGGTATTACATGTGGACCTCTTTCAGATGTGTTCATTTCGTGATGATATCTTCAATTATCTAATTTTGGTGAATATTTTTGGTAAAAAGTGATATTTTTGAATTCTTGTTGAAAACAGCAAGTCCGATTGCTATACATACTATACATATTGTTCATTTTATAATGATATCTTCAGTTCTTTAATTAAAATGTGCCTTGCTAACAGCGGAGCTATCTCAGCCGAGAGACTGCTTGTTTTTAATATTAAATGTTATCAATAGGGGGCGATCTTTAACTTTTTGTTTAATAATAACTTCAGTGTTTAATATTGTCAATGAATTTAATAACATATATTGACATATACTATCCAGCTATTCTGTTACATTATTCCATCTCTCTTTTCAGTCGTCAAATGCAAATTCAGCCAATTACAAATCGTGATAATGACTTTAATATGTTTAGTTATGAATTCCCAAGTTAAATATACTGTAAAATACTGAAACGGCTTTTTGGGTGTTTTGTATGGAATTTATTTTCACTGATTTTTGATGAGTTGAGTGTAAAATATAGGAAAAAAGTTATATTCGCTTTATTTTCACTGAATCATCTTTTCAGCGCAAATAGCGAAAATAAAGTATTTTACAGTAGTTAGCACAAATTAAACAAGGTACATATTATTGCTCCTTTATTACATAATTAACGTAATACATTGTTCTGCATTAATTACTCTCGATTTCATTATTAGTGAAATTGAAAATTTTTATTTTCAATATTTTGAAATGAAAAAGCCTGAAACAAACATTACCAGTACATTTTGGTAGATCGGTATTCATATCTTTAGCATTGCTGTCGTCTAGGAATGGATCTAGTTATGAATTGAATACTCCGATATAATCCGATAATTGATGAATAAAAAACATCATGACATATGTTGTAGCTATACATTTATATAACAATACATGTAAATACTATATTTATGCATGTAGCAAGTGTATTCAATATAGATTAACCCTTTGAGCATGAAGTCAACTTCAGGCCCAATCAACAAAATAGTTTCATTTTTAATTTCCACATGAAATGTTGTGAAAACTTAAAATTTTTTAAATCAAAAACTAGGAGCAATGTCATATTTTGTCTGTTTGGTTCAAAATTAAAATTGAATTCAGTGAAATTTACAGAAAATGTGAAAATATTTAGAAAATGTGATTAAAAATCTCAACTTTTTTGATCGAAAACTAGAAGTGATGTCACATTTTGTCTGTTTGGTCCAAAATTAAGATTGAATTCAGTGAAATTTACAGAAAATGTGAAAATATTTAGAAAATGTGATTAAAAATTTCAACTTTTTTGATCAAAAACTAGAAGTGATGTCACATTTTGTCTGTTTGGTCCAAAATTAAGATTGAATTCAGTGAAAATTACAGAAAATATGAACAAATTGCACTAAATTTAAGTAAAAAAAAAATTACCACTCAAAGGGTTAAATAAATATATTCAGAGAAGGTGCAGTTATGATATATTTATTACTTTCAGTGACTCAAATAATTAGGTTGAATTATGTGCAACAGCTGGTATTATTTTCAATAACATCAACTATTTAAATAATCAATCGAAAAATACATTCACTACTGTAAAAGGATTAATTATTCACTGGGTTTTAATTTTGCTTATTTTGCTGACGGGAAAATGCACTAAATTAAAACCCAGTGAATATGTCAAATTTGGCATAGGATACATTATCTAAATAATAAAACCCACTGAATATGGCTGAAATGGTAAATCAGTGTATTATTATTTTTTAGGCCTTTTCTACAATTCATGTTATATTATTCAATGGGGACATTGAGGTTAATACAGTACATGTAGTATTAATTAAGGAACGCATTGACTAGTATTTTGCTTGCCAAATTTTTCTTAAATATGTTGATTAACTGTTTGTTTCACAGAATAAAGAAGCTGGTGACAGTGACTCAGAGGCAGAACAAGATAAACTAGCAGAGGTCGAACAGCTTCTTGCTGAGTATGATCCAGAATTTCAAAAGTAAGTGTTGAAACCAATCCCTCTTACTTAGGGTGTGATAAAATATAATTTGTATTGTATAACAGTGGTTTTGTTAACCCTTTCACCACCAGTTCCCTCTTTTCATCACAAATTAAAAAAATTGTTCCTTTTAATATAGTCTGCACTTTCCTTCAAAAGATTTGAACACAAATAGCCAAATATTTTGATTAAAAACTGAAAATTTACCCACAAAACTAGTTTTCTTTTTCGAAGATATTGAAGAATATAGGAAAAAAGATAAATTTGTGCGAGAAAGTCTGGTGGTTAAAATGTTAAGGGTGGTGATTAGGTAATTATTGTTACTACAGAGTTGTTTAACCTTTTCATCACCTGTTCCTGCTTTTCATCATAAATTAGTTCTGTTTGTAGTTTGCACTTTTCTTCAGAAGATTGGGACAAAATAGTAAATTTTTTGATTAAAAACTGAAAATGGGCTCCAAAATTAGGGCTCATTTCCAGAAATATTGAAGATCATGCGGCGAGTAAGTCTGGTTAATGAATATATTACCTCACTTCTCCATAGTCTTAGTTGTTTGGAATTTCTGTCACATTTTTCTCATTAACCATTTAACAAAGAATCCTTGTGGGGAGCAACGTCACAAGACGTTCCATGTTTCTAAGACTCGCACCACTGTACCACGTATTTTTCTACGGGCTCTGCGCGCACTGCTGAGGAACGCCGAGCGAAGAACCGGTGAAAATTCAAGAAAACAACAGGAACTCAACTTTGAAGTAATCCTGAACAATCAAATTTATATGCATTACACACGCAGGGGTAATCTTGTTACACTGTTCAGGGGAGTCTCAACAACCATCCCAAAGTACCGTTTTCTGAGAGTTTTCGGCCTTTGTTTTCACTGTGATGGTTGACTTGCGGTGAAAATGCCCAAATGTCCGCCCCCAAGAATAGGATGGTCTCACTTACGTCACTTTGGCTACTGAAGACATAGTATTGGCAGCATGCATATAGACCAATGAAGTGAAATATAAGGAGTATTGTGGAGTTGTTAACCAACAGTTGGGTTGTCTGTGTCAAGAAGTTACAAAAATAAAGCTGCCAATTAAAACATACTTTCTCCCTCTTGGGTGGATTCTGGATTCTGCGTGACCAATCATTCATGTACAAATGGATTTTACAAAATATTATTTTACCAACCAATTCATACACAGATGCATTTTGATAAATTATAGATGCACAATGTTGTATGCATTTGTAAAATTAACAAAATATTAAACAAACAAAATAACAGCTATAATTCAAAGTAATGGTACATTAATTATAAAGAATTGCCTTTATAAGCATTAAAACAAACACAACCAAGTGTTCTTCAATCTTGCAAAATAAATTGTTATAACATTATCTCTATCTGCAACTAGATGTACATCATATTCACTTTATGTTCTAGGGAGATGTTGGCGCAACAACAGGTAGGAATGACCTTTGACCTCACTGAGTATTACCAACTACATCTGGGCGTGGAGCGGATCCGGGTTCCAGAATTATTATTCCAGCCGTCAATGATTGGTGTGGAGCAAGCCGGAATTGCAGAGACACTGGAATACGTTCTGAGTCGATATCCTATGGATGTTCAAAATAATCTTGTCCAAGTAAGAATCAACCAACCATCACCATTCTATTTCACTGTTGTCAAGATATATCTATTTTATTTCTTCTGAGGCTGCTTTACTAAAAAAAAAAAAACCCTCAGACACAATCGTCAGTAGATCTGCTGGAAATAATTTGTTCCATGCAATCTGTGTACCGTATATGCCTAAGTCAAGTTAAATTTTATCTCTACAACTAATTGTCGCAGGAAATTCGAATACTCATCCAATTTGCATCTTGTTCTCTCTCTGCATGATTTCTTCAGCTACTGCTGCTGAGTTAATTGTTTCCACGGCATGTAATTCCTTGATTCATGATTGTTTAACTCTCCTCCATAGTTGTGATGTTCAGGGACTCTAGTAGTATATTAATAGTGCTGGTATGTTTTATTGTAATTATTCCTTGTTTATTACTTGTTCGTTTAGTCTAAATTCACCAAACCCAATACTATAAGTGATTAACATATAGCAATCATGCCGACCTGTCGGGTATCTTAACGTCTAAGTACTAGGTCAGCCAATAACCCAAGGGACAACATTCAATTAGACCTATGTCTAACTTGAATGAATCAAGTATTGAGTGTGTGGCGTACTAAAGGAAACAGTCTGTCGGTCTTCAAACATACAAATTCTCCAATTCCAAGATGTTATCAATGAAACCGCTGATTCTTGCTGTTTCAACCGATATAACCAACTAACAACACAATTTATACACGTTTATGGTCTTCTAAGTGTAACAAAATACATTATACATTGCACTTTACATAAACATTTATTCATGCAATGGTGACAGTAGTAATTTTCTTCATGAGCTGTCCCTTCTGATGGATTCCCTCCCTCTTTGTGCAGCCATGTATGATTAATGTTTATTTGTTGAAACTATGCGCAGCTAATATGTGTTTATTTCTTTTAGAATATTTTCATGACAGGTGGCAACACAATGTATCCCAATATGAAGACTAGATTGGACAAAGAGCTATTAGCAATGAGACCTTTCCAATCAGCATTCAAAATACACACTGCCAGTAAGTGTTTCACTATATATTTCATATTTCACTTCAACTTATCACCACCAGGAGGGTACATGTATGCGATAACCAGTTTTGAAAAGAGTGAAATAGATAAAAGTCATAAATATTGATACAAGGTCAAAATGATTATCTAGAACAAAAATCACAATTGATTCAGACACAGCTACCGATCAATCAACTAATAGTGACTAGATGTAAGACAACTCATGCAAACACACCATACGAATTTGGAGCGAATTTGGACATCAAAATAAAGAACTGTAATCATATGTTTTACTTATGTGGCGTGAGCAATTAACTGGATTATGCTTTGACTCTAATCACTGATAATGTGACGTACATGGAGTTATGTAACCCAACATACAAAATTGGAGTTAATTTTCAGTTTTTACTCAAACAAACAGCCTCTCGGCTGAGATAGCTCCGCTGTTATCAATGCACATTTCAATTAAAGAACAGAAGATATCATCAGAAAATGAACAATATGTATCTGTATTAAAGCAATCACACTTGCTGTTTTCAACAAAAATTTGAAAATATAACTTTTTATCAAAAATATTCATTAAAATCATCACGTAATGAACAAATCTGAGAGAGGTCTACCTGTAGTACCTATGTAGTATATATAATATCAAAGCAATTAGACTTTCAGTTTTTAACAAGAAGTCGAAAACATCACTTTTTACCAAAAATGACAAAAATATTCATTAAAATTAGAGAATTGAAGATATCATCACGAAATGAACAAATTTGAGAGAGGTCCACATGTAGTACTTACATATGTAATGTCTAAGCAATCGGACTTGCGTTTTTTCAACAAGAAGTCGAAAATATAACTCTTTACCAAAAATGCCAAAAATATTCATCAAAATGAGAGAATTAAAGATATCATCACAAAATGAACAAATCTGAGAGAGATCCACCCAAGGTACCTACATAACAAGTATCAAAATATTTGGGCTAGCGCTTTTCAAGAAGAAGTTGAAAATAGCGTTTTTGACCAAAAATAACAAAAATATTCGCTATAAATAAGACAATTGAACATATCCACACGAAATGAACAAATCTGAGCGAGAACCACCCAAGGTACCTCCCTAAAAAGTTTCACAGCTATACAGTTTGTGGTTTTAAGAGGAAGTCGAAAATATAAAGTTGACGACGGCGACAACGATGGCGCGACGACGTCGGAGGATAAACAGTAATACTATCAGCTTCGCTCGACTTCGTCATCAGCAGAGCTAAAAAATTGGCTCTATTCTGAATGAAAGTGCAGACTATAAACATGACTATTTTTGAATTTCTAATGAAAAGAGGGAACTGCTGGAAAAAAGGTTAAATAAAAACACACATAATAACCCCGGTAGAGGCTTTGGAAATGAGCATACACAAAGAAACCAGCTTGAGATAACCTACCGGTAGTTCTTTCAGAATCTCACTCACTTACATTAGAATTTCTAGAAACATATGTTTGTCATGTGATTATGTCATTTTTATTGTATCTTATAAATCCTGAATAGTGAATAAACATGGAGTAGCTAGGAATTTGCCTTCTATGGGGAACCATGGTTGTCACCTGTCTGGTTTTATCCAGGAACGCAGTCGTGTCATTGAACCGTAATGAATGAATGAATGAATGAATGAATGAATGAATGAATGAATGAATGAATGAATGAATGAATGAATACTGATGGAAGACACTTACACTGGCACATGTACTATTGATTTTATTTTGTGTATTTATTTTCAGATAACCCATTACTAGATAGTTGGTATGGAGCTAGAAAATGGACACTATCGCAAAATGTTTGTTATATTACCAAAGCTGAGTATGAAGAGAAAGGGGGAGAATATTTAAAAGAACATATCACATCGAATACATTTGTACCAACGCCAAAATAAATATCAGATGTTTTTTTTGTACTTCATCACAGCAAATTATTTGTTGTTACTTTCCCTTTCACCACAGTGTAGTTAACTGTTATCTTCTAAAGGTTGATAAAGACAGATTTAATAATTTGTTGATACACATTGGTAAATGTTACACATAGAAATATGTGAAAAAACTTACAATAGGCCAAGCAACAGAACAAATTTTAGAGTAAACCATGGGTTTTTACAAAGATCCTGAAACTTTTCTGTAGCATTGGATAAACCAATGTCACTCACAACCAAAACAGTTAATTAAGAACAGAACTAAAATGAGTTGAGTTGATTATTGTACCAAGGATTACACATTGGCTCTATGAGTGGCACTAACGCCTTTAATTAACCTGTTCACCACCAGTTCTCTCTTTTCATCACAAATTCACAAAATAGTCTTATTTATAATCTCAACTTTCCTTCAGAAGACTGGGACAAGAATAGCCAAATTTGTTTGTGTAAAATCTAAAAATTGACTCAAATTTTGTCTCTTGTCTCCAAAATCAGGGTTCATTACCAGAAATATTGAAGAATATAAGAAAAAAGTGCAGACAAATTGGGGCGAGAAAGTCTGGTGGTGAAACGATTTAAAAAAAATGATCATATTTCCTTGAATATTGTTTTTTTTTGTGGTAAAAATTTTGTTCGATTACATATGGTAAAAAAATCATGTGTAATAACAGGTACAAGATACTTATGGTTGTAAGGAATTACTGGGAATTCTGATAAATAGTGAGCTTTAACATGACTTGATTGGAGTTGTTGGCAGTTTTTCTCTAAACTAAGATAGTTTGCAAAGGGAAAGAACCTGAAAAGTTGATGGTATGTGTAAAAATCCATTATTATGTAAGCATCCCCTGCCGGTCACTTGTAGCATAGTGGTTGTCGCATCAGACTCATGATCGGTAGACCCAAGTTCAAATCCTACCTTAGGCTGAACATCAAAAGAGTCGACCCCTACCCTGGGTGAGTGTGCCACAGACTCAATGGAAAGGCCAATTCCACTGGCCGAGATTCATTCACTAATGAATGCGACTTTGGGGGAACACTAGCACTTGCAATTTGCACTTACAAAAAAAAAAAAGTCAGGGGAGACAACATCTCCTGCTGCAGGCCTCTAAGGACGTATCAAAATGAATGGAAAAAATGGGTGCTGTCAGGCAACGTGTTAAAACACTTAAACTTAGACTTGTGTTGTGATAAAATTGTCACACCTATTTATTAGGACAATCTACGTAAAAAGTCTTGTTGTTGACATTGCGTGGTAGTATTAACATTGAAGTTTATTTTTATTACAACTCATAACCTATGAAATGAGGCTAAATAGAAAATGACGACTTAATCAGACTACCAGAAATAACTGTTCAATTAGACAACAGTAAGTGAAAATGAAACCGTATTGATCAACCTTGATCAACATTTATTGACACTGGTATATGGTAATGGGCAGTGGTCATCATGCCCTGTCCTGTTTGATATATATACGAGACGTATACTAGTACATGTATATAGCAACATATCCAACGTGTGTAAAATACATTATTTGTTTACATGAAATAGTAATAATTTAAATGTATTTGAAATAATAGTTGTATCCTGCCTATAGTCTAAACCTTGGGATTATATACATTACCACCACTTATTCCATCGTATTATTTTTCTATAGTTTAACAAAATAAAATAAAAATATCTGTGGATAACAAGATTTATTTTTTTGTTATTTTTGTGTGTATATTGAAATGACATTGTTCGGTTGTATTTAAGGGTAATACATTTTTTTTTGATAATTTCTTTTAAAGCAGGGGAGTTGTCACGTGCGCATGTGTCAGATGGCCATAGTGTGTCATTGTTTACAAAGAAGCATCTACCCATGATCCTTTGCGTTTTTAGCGTGAGTTGTTATCATCGCTTGGGACTCAATTCCTGTGCGTGCGCAGGTGACGACCCTCGCGCTTTAAGTTGCTCTGGTTATAACTAGTATATAATTTCAAGTGGCATAGTATTGAAGGAAAGTGGTCGTGACAACACGTCCTGTTTGATATGGGCATACACGGCTTATTGTAATCGAAGAAACGAAATGGGATAATACACATAATGAAAATTAAACTGTAATCAGGTTTTATACGCACAATATTTACAAAATATTTGCTAAAAATAACTATTTAATACGTAAATGGTTCGTTTACAGATAATCAAAAATCTGTAATCAGCGAAACAAGAGCCTTACACGTACAATTTGTTGGACAAAAATTTGCCAGTATATTCACCTTTTAAGTCGTATATATAAGGACATAAAACATTTGCCAAAAATAACAATATTTAATTAGTAAATGGTTTGTTTCGCCAATGAGATAATCAAAAATCTGTAATCGGCGAAGAAAGTGTCCAACACATACAATATTTCGACATGTATGTATTGTACGTCAGGCTCATAATTTACCAGTCAATTACTCCGTATTATCATCCATCCTTCATTGGGATTATAAAACGTTATTTGGCAGTTGTGTGCTAAAAATAAAAAAAGTACCTCCATGATAGTACGTACTGTGTTGATAGGGACATACTCGATTACCCATGTGCATGACACGCAGTCTATGTACACAGCGCTGCAACGAAACTGGCGTTGTCTATCTTCATTAACAGCCTGGGAATAATTTGATTTTTGTTGTTTTTAAGCTGTTGTTAACAAAACTCATAAAAAAACACACAGTCATTGAACTACTGTAAAACATGTTGAAAAAGCGACATGCATTTTAAATGACGTAATAGCGAAATGCTGATTTAGCGAATCTCCAAGCCTTGACTATTTTGAATTTATAATAAAGTCATTAGCAACATCTTGAATTAGCGAATCAGTTCTCTCGCTAAATTCGCTAAAAAGACATGCTCGCATAAAAGACACGTTTTACAGTACTTTTCAAACAGCACTGGACTATTCACACAATGTTCATGCTGATTGTAGCTATTAACATGTACGAGTATAAATTTCACTTTATCAGATGACGAATTAAAAGCATTATGGACGTATGTTTGTGAAAGCATTTATTTATTTATTTGTTGTATCTTTTTACATCAGGGGCCCACTAACAAGTAGTGAGGAGCTGCAATAAAATTATTGGAAAAAGGACATACTATATAAACGCAAAAAGAAATGGACAATTTAAAACTTAAAGGAAGTGCAAAAATAAAACTATACATGAAATAAATGTAATCTACATAATCTTTTCTATAATCCATGGCATCAATAAGAAATCTTGGAAAGAGTTCCTTTTGTACGCCCAATCCCTAATCCTAACCCATATTCCTACCCTCCAGCACTCCCCATTTAATTGTTCATGCCCCTCCTAAGGACATATATAGTTATCTAGAGGGGGCATATACAAATGAATTGGGTAACTGGTAGTGAGTGATAGAGTTAGGGATGGGGTACAAAAGGAACTCTATCAATTTCTTCACATATCCCATAAGTGTAATGCTATCGCCTAAAAGGAAACATAATAATGCTTCTCCCTTCGTAATATCTTCGTGAAGATTTGCTTCACCATTTTTACATCTTGAAAGATGCAGACCTCTTTAAAACATCGCAGCTATCACATCAAAATATTAAGGAAATTAGCAGCACTATTAAACAACAATACATAACATACTGGAGAGAGAATATGATAAGTGAAAAAACAAAACTGAGAACATACATTAAATTTAAAATGAATTACAATCTGGAAAATTACATTAATGTTTTGGATAATAATCAAAGAATATCAATGGCTAGATTCAGAACAAGTAGTCACAATCTAGCCATTGAAAAAAGGCAGACATACCAATCCAAAAACCCCATTAGAAAATAGAATTTGTAAACAATGCCCATTACAGGAAGTTGATATCAAACAGATAGAAATGATTTTATTTCCAATATTTTATTCCCCAAAGAAATCATTACCAACCTGCAAAAATTCACATTTAATGAAAAGTAATGACAGAAATATAATAAAACTTTTAGGGGAATTTTTACATAAATCATTTATTTTAAGAAATGAGCTTTCTTTGGATATAATACCTTGACTCTTTTTTTTATATTTTTTCACGTTATCATACTTTGATATTATTTCAATCACTTATATTTTTATTACTGTAAACCAATAGAACATTTGTACTTCTAAGGATGCAATAAAGTTATTATTATTATTATTAGGATATGACTAATATTTATCATCATATTTATCCCTATGTTCTTTGTAGCTTTCACACTCCAGTTCTAGAGTTTCAAATCTTTCTTGCAGCATGCAAATGAGAAAACATGAATACGCGAGTTTTCGTTCATTTGCGTATTCTAGTATGCCCGACAATTGTGACCACGCACCAATGTTATAAACCAGCCAAATTCGGCTGTGGTTCAGGAGCATAGTGCAGTGTCACACAGTTCAATGTAAAATGATACCACGTGACCTGCCGTCGCGTAGGCGGCTCTACAATAAATGACAGGGGTGACAGACCAGATACTGAGACGGGTTGACAATTTATATGACGTTATGTTT
This sequence comes from Saccoglossus kowalevskii, assembly GCF_978046115.1. Lineage (NCBI taxonomy): Eukaryota > Metazoa > Hemichordata > Enteropneusta > Harrimaniidae > Saccoglossus > Saccoglossus kowalevskii. The sequence goes on from NC_140657.1 coordinate 11,894,088, forward strand.
TACCTAAAAAAGTTTAGTTATTTAATATATATATATATATAAATTGCCACGAAAAATGGAATTGGTAAGTCATCCTCCTCATAGAGGATTCAGTCAGAGTGAGTCTCAATGCTAAATATTGGATCACCCTCTCTTCAAAGTGGAACGGTCGACTGTTGACCTCAGTTCCCTATATTTTGCTGGCGACATTTTACCACTGGACCGGACAACTGAGCTAAAATTTCGATGTCGAAATGGACGTGACGAAAACATTTAATACACGGTGTTCTTGGATAAGGTTTTCTGTGATTCACCAGAGTGCTCTTTGAGCAAAAGGTTTGTGAACATTTTTATGTCATTTTAAGTGTGTCAGTGTCACAAATAATAATTCAAATGTACGTAACGTTGTTGACAGATAATTCTCACAGTCGGAGCTACGTCACGATCCCCCAAACGTTGCCAGGACCTACGACAAACAGGAAAAGACAATAAATTTTTGGATTAACACCTCTGTTTCCCCCACGTTAACCAAATTTCCCCACGCGAACGAAAAAATCGGTTGTCTTCTGCTGACTACCTGTTCCGGTCCGTCTGTCTGTGAGAATTTGGCAGAACACGCTTTAGAACACGCTTTTCAAACAACCTAAATATCACGAACATTACAAATATTGACGAAAAATGTGATTATCTGTCAAGAATGTTGGTATTTGATCATTGCCGAGGTCGAAAAGAAGCCCAATGAAACATGGTTCAAATCAGGTGAAGTCCTCCTATTGTGACTGTTACAATGGGCCGAGAATAACAAATTCAACTGTAATATATCAAAACTATTTACATCTAGTGTCAGAAATCTAGAAACTGCGGCTTCCATTGAAATGGTACAATGCAACAGAGGGGATGCGGTTTATATTAGAGCATCTACACATGCATTGTATGAGAAATGATGCATTTGTTGTGCTCAATTATTCAAAAATAATGTGATGCAGCTTCTAATACAGATTTTATGGTACTGGCCATATAAACCACTTTCCCAGAAGTAGTGAGACTGGGGTGCAAAAACACACCTGCTTCTTCATGGCGGCGAATATGTCAGTTTGTTGATACATGTACATTTTTGTGGCGGCAATTGGTACACCCAGAAGCACAACATGTCTTCACATGTGTAAGTTTACTTTACACCCCAAAACGGTATTCGTGTGTATGCGAAACGCTGAATCTTCAACTTCCATAGAACATCGCTGTTGCTTTCGTAATTTAAGGTACTGTGCCAAACGATAATACCGTACTTATCCGGGTAAGAGCCCATGCCTGGACAAACGCCCAGCCCCCACTTTTGACACAATAAAGAAGTTGAGGTCATATCCGGGCACACGCCCAGGGCGGTCTTTTTCTACACAAAATTAAAAAACTGTGGTTGTATTAACAGTTGACTTTCTTGAAGTCTGTCGTGATACTTATAAAAATTGTTAATTGCGTAAAACAAGGGGTGAACGCAAAATAGCTGTGACAGCGCTCTGCCTTCAGTGCAGCGCGTTCACCGCTGATTTTTTGTCAGAATCATAACAGTCAGCAAGTCTATAAAAATAAATATTAAAGCAGAAACTGTAGTTCTCTTTTTGAAATATGTCATGGCCCAAAAAAGGGCCGGCCGTTTGGTTTGTGCTTCCTTAGAAACGATTCAAGCAAATCGTATAAGGAGAGCCGCTAAGCAAGTGTCGCACTCGTTCGGCTTTAGCGTCGTCGACAATGAAAACAATGTTGCAATATTGTAGCAACCCGTACCTGGGAGAATGGTTGAAATCACGTTATTTTGGCTTTATAAATATTTTGTAGCAGCTTGCGAATCTATAACTGGGACCAGCAATTTTGCAATGTCACGCCGAAGACTGACAACTTTTTTACCATCTTTTATCACCGCTATTGCATTTCTGTCATGAAAACTATTCTTCTGTCGTTGGATAAAAAAAAAATTCCTATTTCAAGTCCACCGCGATATCCATATAGTGAGACATTAAAACCGCCGGAACTTGTTGAATGATAACTTTCACCGTGATTAATAAGCGTCGAGTCTGATAAGAAAGCAATGTCACGATTTGACCTTTATGATGAAATACTAGTAGTGATGTCATTCTTAGCCAATCAGTAAAGCAGATGCATAAAGGTCAAAGATGATTGCTAGACTGTAAACAAAAAGCATCGTGTGCCATCGCAGCAGAGCGACCCCATTTTTCTTGTCTCTTTATTATGATTAGACATGAATGAAAAGTGCCAAGCTGGCAGACTGCGAAATCCGTGGATTAAAAGTGCTAAGTCCGAATTGTGTGGGACGATATCGACGAACTTGAGGAATAAGTTGTAGGGATTTTGTTCGACGGCTACAGTGACGCCGACTTGGACATTTGAGGGTTTTGAGTTTGACGAAGATGGCAATGAACGTACAAATAAAGATCTGAGAAGTTTTTTTCAAACAGCTGTGAATTTTTATAATTTTTACTGTGTAAATTTGTAAATTATTATTGATCTTGTATGACGGTTGATTCGTAATTTGTCTAGACCGGAAATCATTTTACGCAGTTTAACCCCTCACATTTTAATTCATTTTGAGTTCACGTGTATTGGGCGTGTTTGTCGGCGGGAAATCCTAATTCAAATGATTTCTCACTGTCAATTTTTATTATTTCTGGTTTATTTGTCACATTATAAGCAATACATTATTTTTGTTTTACTTCTAGTGTTGCTGTTCTATTCCCTGTCGCAGTTCGATCTGCGTGTTGTCAATTTTCGTGAACTTTCGTTTTTTTTGCCGGGGATCTCCTGGCAAACGCCCACCCCTTCTTTTTGGCAATTTTCCATGTTCAGGACCCTGGGCTTATACCCGTATAAATACGGTAGTACGGTACTACTTGTACTTTAGCAAAGGAATCACTAACATTTCAAGCATTTTAACAAATTTGATTGGATCCATCTTTCGCGTTTGTGGCAGTAAATCTGCCAATAATTGAAAAAAATCTTCAAATACTCATCGGTAATATGCGTTACCAAATGGTTTCTACCACCAATGAAATCATCACAACTTGACACCTCCATGAAACCCAGTGTTTATCATGACTTTTAGTAATTTTACAGTTACCGGTATATAACGTACACTAAGCTGTTTATAAGCAGGACAAAACTACAGTCTTGCTTCTAACCAAGTTTTGTAAATACATTGTATCAGTAAACTGCTTTCATTCACATTTAAATGTACTGGTTTAAGAGCTAACCATTGTCTACCTTTATAATGCACAGGAATGCCTTTGACTTCACAAAACATAGCAACTGTGACCACCTAAACATTTAAAATGTGATGCTTGCTGATTTAATGATGTTAAACTATCTACATGTATTAGTAACAACAATGTTGGAAAAGGATTTGGATTCAAGTCCACAACATCAATCATATTAGGATGAGCCTCCGGCGACTGAGCTATTCCTTTTTTTGATGGAGGTTCTGGAAAAAAAAGGCATTAAAAAGGTTCATGAGCAAGTGACAAAGCTTATCTTAGGCTTATCTTTTGTATTTATTTAAATTACCCGGTAACACATAGTCAATGCTGTACGCTACAAATGCTTCTGATCTGATTTCTGAGTGTGTATTTACAAATATAATTTATAAACTCAAAACTTTGGTGAGAGTTGAGAAAATTGCATCAGGGCACTAGTGTTTCTAATACATAAATTTGTGTTTTCAATTCACTCTGCAGTCTGTACTCATAACTTTTTTCTGGTAAAGATTGCTTGTGAAATGTGCATCACTAACACTGGAGCTTTAGTTGACACGCTGTCTGCTCAGTCTTGGTGTTACTGGCAATGTATTATTTCTTAAAGATACAAGTTGATTGTGTATTGATGTCTACATCTACCTGTATATAGTGTATCCTCGGGGGCGGACATCCGGGCATTTTCACCGCCTGGCAACCCGCGGCGGTGAAAACAAAGGCCCAAAACTCGCAGAAAACGGTACTTTGGGGTGATTGTTGATACTCCTCTGAACAGTGCAACAAAATTAGCCCTACGTGTGTAACATATATAAATTTGGTTGTTCAGGGTTACTTCAAAGTTGAGTTTGTGTTGTTTTCTCGAATTTTCACCGGCTCGACCGGAGTTCCACAGCAGCGCGCACAGAGCCCATAGAAATGCATGTACAGTGGTGCGCGTCTTAGCAACGTGGAACGTCTGTGACGTAGCTCCGCCCCCGAGGATAGGTATTTACATGTATATACATGTGCATGTAACAGCAAAGCATGCCATACAAAATATCAAACATACTGGTACTCACATATTTGTATACATGTCACATTGTAAAAATATTTTAGCCATATGGCAGCAGCAATATCTGTTTACAATTATTCGTTTTTTTATTATCTGTTTTTTTGAAGAAAAAAAAAAAAGAACAGTAAAATAATACAAATTAACTTAAATAATACAAATTAAATACTTCCCATTGACCACAATGAAAATACATTTATTTTAAATTTTTTTTTTTTTATTGCCAGACTAGATAACACAGCAGCACTGCAAAGATCTGTATTGAGACAATGTTACCTAAATACTGTTTGCATTGTTGTTGTTTTGCACTGAAAAACAAGACAGTTAGGTCAACATGTCAAAGTTGAATCAGTGAGAATATACAAAAATAACAAATTTACATTGTCAAAACAAGTTTCTCTATTTCTGGAGCTACATGTATTAAAATTATTTAAAAATACTTTAAGTTAAAGAGAAATTTTTTCCATTTATTTTTCCATTTAATTGTGGTTGTGTGAATTGTTAGTCACTCGCCTCAAATTGCCAACTCCAATCTTGTTAATTTTGTATGAAATCAAGATAATGAAATTTTAAATTACTGTATTTGCTCTATTAGTATTACCCAATATTCTAGTGCACATGTGTATGTATTCTATGCTGAATCATTTCAGGCCCAAGTCAGTTTTAATTCAGTTAATATAGAAATAAACATGTTTGTCCGACATTTGAAGCACTACTTTGTATTGTTAAAATCAATATCTTGATACGATTTCATAGCAGAATGTGGGAAAAACATGTCATTTAGACTGTCATAGTCTGGAATTGTTTTATCTAAAAATATATTTTGGCTATCAAAGGCTATTGTTATTTATTGCTTTGCTTTGTTTCTTCTGCTTCTTCAGCTGTTTTTTTAAACTGCATTTTCTTGAAAAAAGTTCTATCAATAAGCCTGAAAATTTAGGCATGCATTCTGCTTGTTTTGCTCTAAAAAGTGACTGAAACATTTTTTGATTAGTCCCGTTGTTTGACCACAATCTTGGATTTTGTGAAGCCCGGAAGTGCTCAACTGTACCACTGGGGGTCTAGGACTTTCAAATGTCTTTGTGTTGCCTCTTTGGCATATGTGTATCAATATTTATATATCTAATTTATGAAATATGCCCCTATTATTGCTGGATCCTGAGTGTCTCTAAAAAAGTAACTGTACTGTCAATGATTTACTGCAAAGTGTAAATAATATACCTATTTAACTGTACAAAAGTCCAGGAACACAAAACAAACGACTGACAAAAATCGGCAAAACAAAAAAACTGGATATCTAAAAAGGTATGTACCCCATACAAAAAAATATCAGTGAATACAATATTTAAGAAATAAAGCCGCAAGCAGGATCATCGGGCCCAATTTGAGATAACAGGGCACGGCACCCTGTTAAAACCCCTAGTGGAGAACTGTTATTACACACGAGCTGTACTATATCCCATAAAAACAATCTGACTGCCTAGACCCCCAGAAAATGGTCAAATAGCCACTTCCGGTTCAATTCAAATCCATTATGGCCGCCGGACCAATTGACCTAGAAGCCTAGCTCTTTTAAGTGTCTTGTCATAGAAAGAATAAAGAATAAAAATGTGGCTGCCATTTTTAATTTTTGAAAAACATAACTGCTAGTTTATTTGATGTACACAGTCTTCAGAAGCATCTCTTCAAAGTGACTTTTTGCAATTATTCTGACCAATATAAAAATAATTGTCATTATTACCATCAGTTTAAAAATATATTTAAATGGTAGATATCATATTAACAAACAATTGCCATTATATATGTACTGGCTAAATGCTAAAGAATTTCTAAAAGTACCGGATTCGGCTGATACCCCGCCCTGGGCGATCTTGTGGAGGATTCGATTTTTTTTTAGAAAAATGTGGACCAAAAGATCGCCTGGGCGATCTTTTGGCAGATATTACGTGGCCCATCTTGTCTAAAAAAAATAACCCTGCGTTGTTAGAAATGGTCTAGAAAAAATAATGTTTCGCGTTGACCAAATATAATCATGCAAAGTATAAATTCAAAGTGTTTTAATACATTGGTGAGAGGTCGCATTTTACGTGAACAAGAACATGCACTAAGAAGGAAAAATCGAAACGGGGTGTATTATGGACATGACACAACACACGCTGTGACAACTGAGTGATTAGAGACATAATTTTGGGACGCAATTGAACTTGAAGTACTTCTTTGCGAAACTTGCTGCGCCGTGATGCTGGCATCAAGTGTGTGTTGACCGAAGTTTGACCCCAAGTCACGCGCTGAACTGGCGTGTTACCTTAGCAACCTTTTTCTTTTGTGGTCCGCGCGTCGATCTAGTAAAATTTGTATTATATCCGACGGTACTGTAATTACGCAACTTGTATGCAACTCTGTACTGGCTTTGAATATACCAACGTCGTTTACTTAGTGCACTACTTTTCTAATTACGCAAATTTGTTTACAATATTGTACCAGCTCTGAATATTTCAACTTTGTATTAAATGTATTGCTTTCATGATAATTACGCAAACTCAAGTTAATTTTTACTATTGTTAGGGCACTGACCCGGGGTATTGGGTCTGTGAATATTTCAATATTACCGACTTGATAATGCGTTGCATTCGTAATAATTACGCAAACATAAACATTGGCGCATTTAAATCATTAAAAATGATAGTAGTCGGGTATCTACGGAAAGTCGAGAAAATATTTTAAATACTTGTGATTCACCAATGTTCCAATGGTGATTTTTTTATTCGAAATGAAGTGAATATGTAATATAAACCATACCATGCGTCAAGTTAAATTTTACTATAATATAATAAACTCTGGACAGCGCACTTCGATCGCAATATTCACGTACATTTCGACTGAACTCTAATAACCACGCGTTTGAGTTCACGCACTGATATTTAAATTCGGGCCACCCAGCTTGACGCAAATCAATATAGTTACTTGTCATGTGTTCAAAAAATCTTTCAACTCTCACAAATACCATGAACGCGAAGAGCTAACTGGGGGTTAACTGAAAGAGAACGTCTTTTTTGGAGAAAAAACACGTCAGTACAAGATTATGTGTACAAGGTTAGCTTTATAGAACGTACATGACGTAACGTACGTAAATCAATATAGTTACTTGTCATGTGTTCAAAAAATCTTTCAACTCTCACAAATACCATGAACGCGAAGAGCTAACTGGGGGTTAACTGAAAGAGAACGTCTTTTTTGGAGAAAAAACACGTCTGTACAAGATTATGTGTACAAGGTTAGCTTTATAGAACGTACATGACGTAACGTACGTAAATCAATATAGTTACTTGTCATGTGTTCAAAAAATCTTTCAACTTCCACAAATACCATGAACGCGAAGAGCTAACTGGGGGTTAACTGAAAGAGAACGTCTTTTTTGGAGAAAAAACACGTCAGTACAAGATTATGTGTACAAGGTTAGCTTTATAGAACGTACATGACCGCTTAACTCTGTGTTTTTTAATAATCATGTCGCATGTGAAACGCATGAGACATTTTAGTTCGCCCATTTCTTGTTTACCGACATTTTGTCTGGAATGCGATACAGACAAAGATTAAACATTACTGATAACAACCAAGAGGCTCGAACCAGGAAGGCTTGGATATTTTAAACTTCGTAAATAACATTCTTTTCAAGCGTAGACTTTATTCAAGTGTAATAATACGCAACAACAATTCGTATACAGCATTGGTTTTATTGAAGTTTTTAATGCTTTTCGGCTTCACAGTGAATTATTTTAGCGTCATATTTGAAATAGCGCGCTCGATACAAGATGTCGGACTGGAAAATTGGGGTCTGTAAAAATGTTTGTTGGTTCAGTCAGGCAATGTGTGGACCAAAACATCGCCCACTATTTGAAACATCGCCCATGGGCGGGGTTTAGGATGGGCAGGGTATCAGCTGAATCCGGTAATTCGGTGTTGTACATGTAGACAAAATATTGTGGGAAGTTTCGTGAGAATTTGCAGTATTTGTGGCACTAGACATACATTGTATCAGTATACATGTAAAATATACTATAATTATATACTAGTATTTCAACAAATGAATTACTTCAGTAGTCCAGCCCCCACATTTGTATACACTGGATGAGTTATGTATTTTAAAATTGTCAGTGCCTGCAGATCTGCATGCTGGGATTAATGTAGCAGTCTGTTCTCTATTTTAATGCCATTTGGGTTTCTACAGCTAATCTGAGTTGCAATTGTTTCACATGTATGTGGTCAGTCATTATATGGCAAGTGAAGTTTGTTGATGCCTGTCTGTTACTAACCCTGGATCTACTAGCATTGTTAAAGTAGGTGATATGGTGTTAGATTGTTCACTCAAACACAGTCATAGATCCTGCTATCGTGAAGTGAGGTGGATGTTGGGTCAGTTTGGGACCAAACAGCTGAACCAATTACAAACTAATATTATGGTATGAGCAAAACTTGGTGTTTCTGTTAAAATCTCAATTACACATCTGATTTCCTGGACTTAATTTAATTCTAATGTACAGGGAATCATAATTGGGTTATTGCTGGTGTACACATGCGTATTGAAGGGATTATGCTTTGTGTCTGTCTCTTTTACAATATCAAAATCCATGTCTGTGTTGAAATGGACAACCACTCTGACAGTGCTGTGGATCCAGGGTAGTAGCTGTATTTTTGCTGTGTGCATTTAATGTACAATATTTTTGTGAGTTTAATGTCATTGTATAGTGATCTTTTTTTTAATTTTTTGCTAGGGTCATGGGAATGCTGAGAGTTGATTAAAGAAGAACTTTGATCACGCTGCACTGAATATTCAAAGAATCTGTACCCTGGACAAATAATATCCTGGACAATCTTAAAAAATGTCTTGCCTTGTTTCGTTTCAAGTAAATGCCCCCAGTGTGAGGAGTGAAAAGGGAGAAGTATTGTGTTTAGTAGGTAACTGTGATGAATTAGGAAATTGGTCACATAAATATGTGGTTGAGATGGAGCGAAAGGAGCCAAACAGGTACAATATAATATCATTTTATTCTAAAAATACTGCTTGATTATGTAGTCATACCTTATTAGTAGCTACATGCACTGTAGATTAATATGATTAAAATTAGTCGTATTTTGAATTTTAAGTAATTTTTTGGGCCTATATCCGCTTCTATTGGTGATGCGCTTTTTTCTGATAGTGCAAATTTGGAACGATAAATCACAAACAGTTATGCTTTTCTGTAAAGTACTTTATTTTGACTTGAAATTTATTTTTGCTGTTTTTGACTCCCATGTGCGAAGCACAAAATGGGAGTCTTTGCAGTTAGTGTGTCTGTATGTGTGTACATGTATGTGTATGCGTGTGTGTATGTGTGTATGTGTGTCCGACTGTTCCACTGCTATCTCAAGAACCATACATCGGTTTTTGATGAAACTTGGTGCATAGATGCTCTGGACCAATGCGCAGATTAGATTAGGTTTTGGTAAAAATCCATGCTCGTTAATTACCTAATTTGCATGATAATTAGCTAATTTTTAGCTGTTCTATGACTGTTCCACTGATATCTAAAGAACCACTCATTGGATTTTGATGAAACTTGGTACATAGATGCTCTGAACATATGCGCAGATTTGATTAATTTTTGGTAAAAATCCGTGCATATTAATTACCTAATTTGCATGATAATTAGCTATTTTTTAGTGGTTCCATGACTGTTCCACTGATATCTAAACAACCACTCATTGGATTTTGATGAAACTTGGTACATAGATGCTCTGAACTAATGCTAGGTTTTGATTAGTTTTTGGTAATAATCCGTGGATACTAATTACCTAATTTGCATAATGATTAGTCAATTTTCGGTTTTTCCACTGATATCTCAAGTACTAATCATCACATTTCAATGAAACTTGGTACATAGATGTCATACGACACTGCACAGACCTGATAGTTTTTATGGTAATATCAGTACATATTAATTACCTAATTTGCATAATTAATTAATTTTCAGCATTTGATATAAGTAGTTAGCATTACATTTCAATGAAACTTGGTACTTACATACTCAAGGACTATGCAGAGATTGATTGTTTTCGATAAATATTTGTGCATATTAATCACCTAATTTGCATAATTAGTTAATTTTCAGCTTTTCCACGGGTATCTCAAGTACTAATCATCGCATTTCAATGAATGTTTATACATGGATGCTGTAGGACAATAGACAGACCTGGATAATTGTGGGTTAAAATCTGTACATATTAATTACCCAATTTGCATAATTAATTTTCAGCTTTTCTACTGATATCTAAAGTACTAATCATCACATTTCAATGAATCTAGAATTATGCAGACCCAATTAGTTTCCGGTAAATATTTGTGCATATTAATCACCTAATTTGCATAATTAACCAACTTTCACACTGATATCTCAGGTACTATACATCACATATCAATGAATGTACATGGATGCTGTAGAACAATAGACAGACCTGAATAATTATGGGTTAAAATCTGTACATATTAATTACCTAATTTGCATAATTAACCAATTTTAAGCTTTCACACTGATATCTAAAGTACCGTAAAAACTCCAAAATTTCGACCGGTTTTAAATAATTGGTGTTAGAAATGTGACGTGTTTTTAGAGTCAAAATTAAGGTGCATTTTCGGACGGTCGAATTTTTCAGAATAGAAATCAGCAAATGAAAAAATGGGGATGATAGACAGTGTGCTTCATTAGTTTTTAAAAAATGCAATGTCCGTCAATTGACGTAAACTTCCTCATGTTTCACGGTAAAAGCAAAGGTCGTGGCCGAGTTGTAACTCAAAATCTAAACAAAGTCATCAATCAGTGAGTATTATGACAAGCAAAACAAAACATCAAGACGCGGAGAAGAGGTCAGCACAAAACTAATAGGTCAAAAGACAAAGCTGTCTCGCACTACCTAGGAAAACTTGCGAATGTTCGAAGTACAGGTACCCATTGGACAAAAGATGCATGGAAGTTTAGCTAACTATCTCCCCGACCCAGTGCAATGTATCCGGTTAGAATCAAAGCTCACGTGTCCCTTATTTGAGGGACCAAATTCTGCCGTAAATTCGCCCTTGGATTAAAAAATAAAATGGGATTTAAGAAAATAAAATGGGACTTTTAAGGTGTATTTTGGCGTCATTTTTCGGACATTTCAATCAATTCTGCCTGCTAAAATAGAGTAAGTTTTACCGTAATCATTGACGTCTGTCTATTCAAGAGTACACGTGTATGATTTTTATCGTGACTAGCGTGAGCGGGTAAGCTTCCTTTCGAGAATGAGCTGTTATCACTGTGAACAATGTTAAATTATTCTTCAGATGCCCAGTTTATTTTTTAAAAACAACTAATTTTTTTATTTAAATAAAAATCATGCCGTTTTCGCATCAAAATCCAAGCCAAAATATCGTACTACAACATCAATCTCTTCCGCATTGCGTTCAATAACATTAACATATTTAAATAAGCTATGGTAATTTGAACACGTTGGCATCATCCAGCTTTTTGATTGGTTAATTAGCGATTTGACCTATTTGACCTAAGAGAACATGGCGGATATCCTACAGCATCAAACGTTTATACGAGACCGGAATCATTCGCTTACGATGAAACTAAGTTGACTTTTATTTGTATTTCATAACCATTCAACAAATTTATTTTGTGTACATTATTATAATCACTACTGAGTACAGTAATAATCAACAATTCAGAAACGCAGCATGCCGAGATTTTTGTGTTCGTTTTTATTTGAAACTTCGTTTATTTAGAATATATTTTCGTTACCAATAAAATAAAAATCTCTCAGTCAATCAGAAACCCGGATTCATGCCTTCGAGGAAGGTCCCGTTTGAACGCTCACATCGGTTTTTTTTTCGTTTGGGGGAAAACTAAAACTGGTCGTAATTTTTGAATAAGAATGAGTCGGCAATTTTTAGTGGAGTCGAAAATTTGGAGGTAAATAAAACACCGAAACCCGGCAAATAAATAGGCGTTCAAATTTTTAGAGGGGTCGAAATTTTGGAGTTTTCACGGTGCTAATTATTCCATTTCAATGAAACTTAGTACAAAGATGCTCTAGGACAATGTACAAACCTAATTAGTTTGGGGTAAAAATCTGTTCATATTAATTCCCTAATAAGCATAATAATTCATAATTTTTTGGTTCTAATCACATTTCAATTAAACTTGGAGACATAGATTTTCTGTTACATTGCGCAGACCTCATTAGTTTTACACTCAAATCTGGTCATATTAATTTTCTGATTTGCATAATTAGTTTTCAGCTAAGTAATTTCGAATTATATTTAATGTGTCTCCAATACTCTCAGCACATGGGAGTTCTTTCTAAGCTTTCTTTGATTGCTGGAGGGATGAATCAGTGGAAAAAAAGTGAAAATATCCATATTTTACATTAAACTCGTAGAAAAATGTCTTTTCAGTGAAGAAAATAAGGTATTTTACAGTACATGTTTTACATAACACGTACTCAGTATTTTGGGCATCATGCAGTCAGAAAAATTCCAATAATAATGTCATTTATAGACAGGTGGTCTTTAAATGGGGGTTGTTTATTTAATCCATAAATAAAAAAATACACTAATTTCTCAGTTTAAGGGACAATTTGTCAACAGATATTTGAAGATGGATAATAAATATAAATATTTTGTCTGTCTTGAATTGATTGCAAAATTTCATGCAGACTGATGTAAAAAATAAATAGGAATCTTCCAATATTTTCTTTTTATTTGTCTGACCAAACCAGTGCAAAAGGCAGTCACTGGCGAGTCAGAGATGACTTTTATTTACAGGTCACTTTACATGTAAATTGCTTTGGTCTTTTTTATAAAAGGTAGTCACTAACGCAGGTTTGTTTGTATGTGATTTTATCCTTTAGTTCTATATGGACACTGCAGAAGCTGCTACCTGAAGGAAAGAGAATAGAGTATCGCTATGCAATCTGTAGTCTACATATACTCTCTGATGCTGAAAAAGATGTATGTGTGCATCAATGGGAAATACACTGTACTCCGAGAAACTTTGTACCTAAGGGTAAGTTGATAGAATGGAATGCAATTGTGTTATATGTTATCATGAACTACATGTATTATTGTTGAATAAAAATCATCTCAGTTCTTGGGGAACATTTATCCTACTATGTCGTATTTATGAATTGTTTTGGTATTTCAGTGAGTGGTATAATTATCGTTGTTAAAATAACCTAGCCTCTTAGCGAAAAAATGACCAAGTGTGTCTGCACTCCATCACAGATAATCAGCCAATCCACTGATGATCTGCGCCTCATTCTTGTCATCAGTACAGACAGCAAGTCTCGACCAAGTTTTTTTTGTGCCAATTCGATTCAGCTCGCTCACACACACACGTTTTGGCACTTGCCAACTGATCATGACCACTTATAATATCTATGTGTTTATTGCAGGTTCCGAATATTTTGAAGACGGCGGAGAATTCGGTGTTTATAGTAAGTTGATACAATGTAACATCTGTTTTGGTGAGACTTTTTAAGTACAATCACACTAAACCGTTTATGCCAACTTCTTGACAGGTCATTCATATCAACACATGCAGTTTCTAATAAAGAAAATAAGATATCGGGGTATTCATGTTTCTGATCATCTTTTTTGTCAAAATTTTAGAAAAATTTAGCTGTTGGAGAACATACACTAATGCAATCATCTGTAATTTTTCACTTAGATGGTGAGGAAAAAATAAATAGAGGTTGGCTAACACGACAAAGTGAGGTTCTTCTGTACTTCCATGAGGCCAGGGGAACAGATATGATCACTGTATTCCATCCACACTCAGATGAGGTGGAAGAAAACCAACCAACAGAACAGAATGATGTCTACTATAGCTTCAAAGTCTCAGCCAAAACAGTCCAAAAATCATACGAGAAACAGCGGAAAAAGAGACGTCCTCAACAAAGTTCACCGGTTTCACCAGGAAATAGCTCCTATCAATCGCCCGTTAAAGAGTCTGGTAGATCTCAATCTACCAAGAAGAGTATCCCTGTCAGTGTCCAGGCACTGAATAAGTATGAATACAGGCGTGCTGAACAAGGTGAATTTGGACACATGTTTGAGGATGATAATGACTATTTAGTTTTCTCCACACAAACGTATTATCCAGAATCTCTGGTAAGTACACTTGATTGCATAGATTACTTCATGTATTTAGGTACAGGTCAACTTGTGAATGGTGGTGATGGGAAAATTTGTTACTGGTGCATATCTGATTCCCTCATGTCAGACTCTATGGCATGTTTGTGATCTAGTCACCATACCTCAACTACTGATAAAGAAATTTAAGACATGTTAGCTACGTTCACATTACAAGATAACGTGACAACTATTTTTAATCCCTTTTATTAAACCCTGTGTGCATGTTAATCAGGACCCACTTCAGGACCCACTCAGCTTGTGTCGAAATCATACCCATTGAGCTGAGCTGTCATGATGAAAAAAAATCTCATCTTACTATGGCATCCATTTATATCTTTCTCAACAAGCTAGCTTCACTCTATGGCCATGTCATATGAATCAGTATATGCTCATCGCTGAGGGTGTGATTTTGTGTTCAGGCAACTAATCTTGGCACATGCTGAGTTTCGATCCTGACTCCCCCAGTGGGACTGAGATCATGCACCAAGATCCGTAACGTAAACGCTATACTTGTTATCATGTCTTGTACAACATGTGCTATCTTAATGCAGTGTGACTTTATACCTGATGTATTTAATGGCTCTGAGCGTGAAATCACAAACTAATTATAGATTTTTTTTTTCCTTGTTACTATATGTAGAACTACAATTAATCATTGGGGTTTGGTATAGTAAACAGTGAAAATTGTCTTTTGTGTTTTTTTAGAAAAATTGAGTTCCCATAGAAATTATTCATTTTAAATTTTTTTCTGAAAACTTAGATTTTAAGAATAATGTGAAAACAAAATTGTGCCAGTTTGTTGGCCACAAAAGATACAGATTTTACTGCATAAAAAATACAAAATGTATTTACTGACTGAATTTTCTTCAAATCATGCCTGAACCCGATTTGCTTAAAGGGGAACCGATACTATAAATATGGGCAAGATGGCCACTGCAATTAGTATGCTCATCAAAACCAAGCCGCTCACATCATAGTGGAAGCTCAGAGAAATGTGCCATGTACGATGTTTAGAGATCAAGCTGTGATTCCAAATACATTTCCACAGGGGCACGAATATGTACCCTAGCGATTACACTCATCTGGTTGGGCTTTTTATATATATATATGTTGTTGTTTTCGGTTGAAACGTGCAGCGACAAGTAAAAACATTTATTTACTTAATAGTGGACAGAGGCAGAGTTAATTACCCTTGAGCATGTGGTGCAATTCATGGGATTGAGCGGTTCCCCTTTAATCATTTGGTTACTTACACTGATAACTGGAATTAAAAATGCCATTGGTTGACGGTATATGTAGCAACAAGGAAATGAGTTAAAATTCAGACATTCTCTAAAAGTTACTAAGCATGCTACTTTAATAACCTATACATCATCTGAAAGCCTTGATATAGTTGAATGCAATAGTACGTACGCTGTACCAATGTTTGTCTAATTTATTGCCAGTAGCATGGCTATGATTATTTGGTCGTAGCTAGAAAACAAAGGCAAATAAAGAAAAACTAAGAGGCAATTGCCCTATCCCACAGTTTTGGGGACTGAAAGTGTTAAAAAAACATGATGTTTTGAATAGTCAGGATGGTCAAAATTTGTACGTCATATTTACTACATCACTGTGTTTGCCTATATCTAAGTTTTCAGATGATGTACAGGCTGTTATACCGGTAGTAACTTTTAAAGAATATCTGATCACAGATTAAATTTTAAAATGTTTTACCCCTGTTGCTACAATGTACCTTGGCACATCATCTGCTGAAAGCCATCACAAATACCAGTTTATAAAAGGCTCCAGCATGTGATGTGTTTAATAGTATAGACAACTAGAATGCACTGATTTACCTGGTTGTACTGGAGTCAAAACAACTAACGTTTCATCATACATGCACTTTTTATTGCACTTCTAACAAGTGTAAATATGGTGTGTAATTTGCACTGCTCAACAGAAGGCCATGCAATTGTAAAAAAAATAATTGTCTTGGCCACTAATGTGCCCTGTATGTTTAATGCTAGTTTTAATATATTCCCTTTTTTGCAAGTAAGCCTATGTTCCACGCATTTTGGAACGCGCGTTGTGTTAACTTGTGTAACTTGTTTCATTCATTAGGCATTTACCATTGAAGTTTTTGAGTATCACACAAATGAAGCCACGCCGTCATCCTCTTCCTTCTCAACATCTCCAGAATATCTCGGCGTGGCTCATCTTCTACCTCGCAATTTCAAATCTACATCTGGTTATGCTCATGTGTCTATTCATGGTAAAGATCAGCAACCAGTCGGTGAACTAACGGGTATGTGTATCAGCAGAGAAGGTACCCTGTTAAAGAATCGCAGACAATACAAAAAAAGTCACACAAGTAGACAAATGTATTGCTGTTCTTGCGTTCCATTAATCGTATGAGGTTGTTAAAATACAGTCACCGTACTGCTTGAGAACTGATGTGCCGAAATGGGGGGCATGTATGTCTGGCCATCCTTGGCCATATATTGGTGTAGTTTGAGAATTTTTTTCGGTCCAAAACAGTCCTTTTTGGTAAAAAATAAAGGCTCAAGATGTATGCTGCATTATAACATGTTGACTGTTTTTTTTCTGGAATTCACAACAGAGGTATCTCAAAAAAGCCTTCAAGTGCACATCAATTTATTTTTGGTTCTGTCCATGTTAGGTATAGGTTTAGGGTCCAAAAGTCTAATTTTTGGTTAAAACAAAGTTATAAATATGTGCTGCATCACAACTGTGATCAAATTAAGAAAATGTAGATATGCATGTTTTGTATGATTTTTTGAATTTCTCTGAAAATAGTGTGGAATTTATGTTTTTACGCTTTTTCATTCAAACTTTATATATATTTAATACACAATACATTACATGTACAATCTCTCAATCAAAGTGTATACATGTAAAAAGTTTCTTTTATTGGTCCAAAAAATTGCACTCTTTGACCGAACCAATACTTTACACGCACACCTCAAAACAAATTGACAAACATTTGTACGCTTTAGGGACAACATCAAAAGTTCAATGTAAGATAGAAAACTTAATTCCTTTAGTTTTTTAGCTCCGCTGTCGACTTTGTCGAGCGAAGCTTATCATATGAGTGATTGTCCGTCGTCGTCCGTGTCAATGTTTTACTTTTTCGACTTCTTCTTGAAAACTACAAGCCAGAATGCTTTGATACTTGGTGTATATGTACCTTGGGTAGTCCTCTCTCAGATTTGTTCATTTTGCGATGATATCTTCAATTCTCTAATTTTGGTGAATATTTTTGTCATTTTTGGTAGAAAGTGATATTTTCGACTTCTTGTTAAAAACTGTAAGTCCGATTGCTTTGATACTGTACATATTGTTCATTTTCTAATGATGTCTTCAGTTCTTTAATTGAAATGTGCATTGCTAACAGCGGAGCTATCTCAGCCGATAGGCTGCTTGTTTGACCCCATAATCATACTCTGTAAAATAGGGTCACCAGGTGGTGGGTTACCAATCCATAAACGAAATTTAAAAGTTTATGCGACTGCTTTGTTATTGACTTGATTACTTTTGATACTCCTCTTCTGGCTTGCTGTTACAATTTAGGGATAAGTCTGAAAATTTTTAAAAAAAAGCATTATAAATTTCCATCTGCGCGATCATTTGCATTCAATATCATGATTCTGTTTCTGTGAAACGTTATATAATTTTGATGTAACCAAAGAAAAATGAGACTTAAATGCAAAATTCAGAATGCTATAACCACTATTGGTAAAATGTACAAGACTAGATCAAGACAGTTTGGTAAGATATTATTTGCCATAGTATCAGTCAGAATGTTTTTTACATTTAAAAATCTAAATTCTGCTTTATTTGTGAGAATATAAATTTTAATCAATTCATTGACAAGATTTAAAATTCTCATCATTTGATTGGTGAGAATCCATATTATCATTAAAGTGGAGGATTCGTCACCTACGCATGCGTCAGATGGCCAAAGTGTGTCATTGTTTACAAACAAGCGTCTACCCATGAGCTTTTAAATTTTTAGCTTGTGTTGTTATCGTCGCATGGGACTTAAATCCCCACGCATGCGCAGGTGTCACTCTCTCGCTTTAATTTATTGGCGAGTCTTAAATTCTCACCATTTGTTTGACACATTGTTGAACGTTTGTATTTTTGCCATGGAAACAGTGCAAATTTGTATTCTCCTCATTGAACCATAATATCACACTGATACTGCTGAAAATAATATTGAGTTTTGCAGAACTAGTGTCATCTTTCTCTTTCTAGTCTTGAAATTTTAATAAATAGTGAACACATTCTTAATCATTTGTTCTGAACACGCCTGCACAGGTTTGTAGCGACTACCAATTTCCATTGCCACTGAAAACTGAGTCTATTAGTGCAGTCTGAATCCAAATCGAAATCTACCTCAACACATTTCTCAAAATGATGGTTTCAGTGCACATCCATGTACATTTTTGTATTTATTGGTGTTTTATATGTGTTCAATGGCAAAGCCTCAGTTTTAGTAAATATTTTTAATGAAATATGCGTAATGGAACCTGGTGGAAACAAGGATTGTAGAGTATTTATTTCTAAATACAAAAAAATCATTTCAAAGTTCTCTATTATATATGTTGATATATACATTTTTTGTAAAAAGTGTGAAATACTGTCGCTGTTTCAGGAAACTCAGTATTGACTTATATAAGACACGGAGTACAGGTACTTTCTGTATATGTGCGAGTCTTTGGACTAGGTCAAACCAAATCTTTTTGTCTCGTTTCTATATCTCATCTGCTTTTTGTCATTTTAATTTCACATGACAGGTATCATATATCAACCACCTTTGTACACTGTGACCTTAACTCAGAAAATCATGATTTTGAAGAGATGGGCGGTTACCTGAGTACCCCCTCTATGTGACATGTTTAGAAGTATATATTGCTTGTTTTGAAACAATTTGCATTGTCATTGATTTCCACAACATTTTTACAATGATTTAACAAAAATTTTCACACACAAAATTTATACATTTTATTATAGTATTATTTACCTATCATCAAAATTTACAAGAATAAAATTATTTGATCGAAAACAACTAGGGGACCCTGAACATAAAAATTCTGCAAAAGTAGGAGTAGACATTTGACTTGGACAGTCACTAATACAATCATGTGCAGTATTCATTGTTGGAATGCACAATCAGGTTGTTTTTTTTGAAAACTGAGTGCTAACAGAGTCTGTGTTTTTTTTCTGTTTTCTTCACAGTTCAGTATCTGGTTGTACGCTGTCTTGATACTGATCAGAGCAATATGCAAGTCAGTTATGCAAAGCACTGGAAAAAGAGACGTCCTTTGAATGTTGGTCATCGTGGGAGTGGCATATCACATGATTCCAGCTTAGCAGAGTAAGTATGATGTTAGTTCCCAATTTTGATTGAGGCTGGAATTCAGGACTTGTTATAGATTTTTATATTTGTCAAGTTTATCTGTTTCGATCTTGCATTTAACTCGATGCTTTCCAACGATGCTGAGAACCATAGTGTGAAATATATTTTCTATCAGGATCAAACTCAAAGCGTGCACTGCTTATTTGGTGATGTTTGCTGAGAAAATTGCTGCTGTATGTTCTGGTGTTACAACATTGAAAACTATTAATTCACACACCCTAATATCTAATTATTAAATGTATCTTTTGAATATGTAATGCTCCAAAAAAAGTTTAAAATTGTATCTTTTTAGTTCACTCTCTTTATGCATGTTATTGCATGGAATTCAGTATTATCAGAGAAATATAAAAATAACATATTGCAAAACTTTACAAACACGCATGTAAACTCCTGTTGAGATAGAGTGCTACACAGAAGTAAAAATATTATGACAGTTATTTCTTCATTTCATGTCATAAGGATAAAAGAAAAAGAAATAAAAATGTGGGGTCTTCGTACTCTGATCAGAGAAAATCGATGTACAAAATGGAGTGAAAATAAAATTTTGTTTTGTTTTAGGGCATTTTACTATGATTGTTTCGTATGGCTCGGACATACATGTATCTTAATATCTCAAAAATTAGTTTTCAATGTGGTTTATGGAAACCGCTGCTAAAATGGCATTTTTTGCATATTATTTAACAATTTTTATCAAAAATCAGATTAACAGTGAACCAAAATACATGTACTGTGAACTAATACCAAAAAGAATAATTGTAGACAGATTTTGAAACAAAATATTGCTACCGCCATATGCGCTAATGTAAAAAAATAGGTGGGAGGAGAAATAGTTTTGTTCTGATAAAATGCTGTTGTGTATATAAATATATATACCTGTGTGACGGATGAAAAATCTGTAACACAAATCTGTTGATTTAACAGGTTCCCTGCTCTGCATTTAGCACCGGTAAAAGAGAATACCATAGCTTCTTTTCAGTCTGCTGCATCTTGTGTAAGTACTCTACGTTTGATACTTCACTTGTCACCATATTGGTGCCAATTGTAAAGGATACTTCAAAATTGTAATCAAATTTGCTCTATTAATAGTACCGTAAAATCTGTATTAGAAGCGGTACCTCTAAAATACTGTAAAATACTTTATTTTCGTCTGGAATCAATTTTCGCTATTTTCGCTGCAGGAATGACTCAGTGAAAATAAAATCCAGCAAATATACCCTTTTTCCTATATTTTACATTCAACTCGTCAAAAATCAGTGAAAATAAATTCCATACAAAACACCTAAAATGTCTTTTCAGCGAAAATTAATTCCAGCTAAAATAAAGTATTCTACAGTAAGTCGCACCCATTCTTTTTGAATAATTGAGAACCAAACATTTCTCATATGTGTAGATGCTCTAATAGAAGCCGTATCCCCACTGTTGCATTGTACCATTTTAATATAAGCCGCAGCTTCTAATGCAGATTTTACAGTATATACACTCATGTACTTTGAAAAAGGGTTTGTATGGTCGCAGTGGGTAACAATTTAATGATTTGGTATACAACAAATGCGATATTCAGTTTATATGTGCATCTATTGCAGATGCACTTCTAATAGAGTCAATACGGTAAAGGATTTTATTAATTTCTATAAATTTCGCAATAGCTCAGTTTTTTTGCTATTTTGATGCATCAAGGGCTTTCAATAAGGTAAATCTTTGAATCTTTTTTTCCCCGAAAGCTTCTAAAGGGGAATATACTTATTTTTATAGCTAGTGCTGGTTGTCTGGTATAGAAATAAATTATTTTCTGTGGTGGATTAACATTTTGAACAGCCACCACCATTATTGACGATTCACTCCGCTAGGATTGCCCTCATAATCACTTTTGTTGGCGATCCTCTCCACTAGGATTGCCCTTATACAACGTGTAATCACTTCTGTGGCGCTGTGTGTGTGATTTTCAGTGTTTTCACGTATTATTACTTCTATGATTTTTTTGGCTTGGCCGATTTTGCTCAAACTTGGCAGAAAAGTCACACCTTCACTCTAGTTAGGTTAAAAAATCTGGAAACAAATTTTGGCCCATTGTTTCCATGGCAACAGCCAAAAAACTGATTTTTAGCTCCGCTGTCGACTTTGAGTGATTGTCCGTCGTCGTCCGTGTCAATGTTTTACTTTTTCGACTTCTTCTTGAAAACTACAAGCCTGAATGCTTTGATATTTACTGTATATGTACCTTGGGTAGACCTCTCTTAGATTTGTTCATTTCATGATGATATCTTCAATTCTCTAATTTTGGTGAATATTTTTGGTAAAAAATGATATTTTCAACTTCTTGTTAAAAACCGCAAGTGCAATTGCTTTAATATTACATATACAGGTACTACATGTGGACCTCTCTCAGATTTGTTCATTTTGTAATGATATCTTCAATTCTCTAATTTTGGTGAATATTTTGGTTATAAAGTGATATTTTTGACTTCTTGTTGAAAACCGCAAGTCCAATTGCTTTGTTATTACATGTATAGTTACTACATGTGGTTCTAACTCAGATTTGTTCATTTCATGATGATATCTTAAATTCTCTAATTTTGATGAATATTTTTGTAATTTTTGGTAAAAGGTGATATTTCCCACTTCTTGTTGAAAACCGAAAGTCTGAATGTTTAGATACTATACATTTTGTTCATTTTCTAATGATATCTTCTGTTCTTTATTTGAAATGTGCATTGCTATAACAGCAGAGCTATCTCAGCCGAGAGGCTGCTTGTGTTATAAACCGACAAAAGCTTTCACGTTCATGTTCTACCATGACAGCAGCCAAAAACATGTTGCTTGCTTTTTGAGCCGAGCAGATCGCCAACCAGCCTACCTGCTTGTATTCAGTATGTGTGTGGATGGGTTGCGTTGCGTGATTAGGCAAGTTGGTTATTTGGACAGTCAGTGCATGAACCACCTATTATATGCACACGTCTAAAAAACGCTGATGTTAATACTGTTGTTTTGTTGTGCAAATATTAGCTAATCTGCTGAATTGTCTGCTCGCGTTCTCACTTAGTAAAAACACCGGTGTTTTGTGCCCTCAATGAATCATATCACAGAAAGGTCAATAAACGAATGGAAATGTCAGTCAACAAAGTGGTGTCCCCGCTGGTAAATGCGTTTGCTTTGTTCCTGTTTTCCCGTGTGTTTTAAGCTAGAGATTTTGTTAGGTCGAACATGACCAAGAAATGATCGGTTCATGTTCATGCTGTATGAATAGCGTAACAATATACCCAGCATCCCGAGCGATTTGGATTTGACAACAAGGAAATTACTGGTGTGACACACGGCACATTGCGTTGTGCAAGAGCCAGTGTGACAATGGCGTTTAGGATCTGGTCCACCCCTTTTATGTCGGTGTCAAAAACGCAGACAGCGTATTCTGTTCATACACACATTTTAACAACCTACTCAAATAAAAGGCGTTGTGACAACAGCTTATTTCGTCCAGTGAGAACACCACTATTGTGTTGATTTGTTCTTCAGTTAAAGGGCTCAACTGTCTGGTTGATGAATCTTGCATGTATGTAGCTGCCCATACTTAGTGCACCATCTAAGCCGATATGATGGGCCACTAATGCACAAAGCTTTGCTATGATGCAACTACTGTAAAATGACTAATTTTCACTGGGTTTAAATTTCACTGATTTACCATTTCAGGCATATTCATTGGGTTTTAAATTGACAGTTTCGTCATTTAGATAATGTGTTCTATGCTAAATTTTACATATTAACTGGGTTTTAATTAATAGCACATTTTCCAGTCAGCTAAATTAAAACCCAGTGAATAATTACCCCCTTTACAGTATTTAACTTACTGCCACACCAGTCGCGCAACAGAAAATTGTACACTTGAATCTCCCTATAGTTACAGAATATGTAATTTGATAAAAGGATCAAAATTCACATTTTCTATTCAAAGTGTAAAAACAAAGAAAATCCAAGGCTATAACAATTTTCTTTGTGTCTTAAGGGACGATGTCAAAAGATCGATGTCTGTTAAAAAACTTAATTCCTTTAGTTTTTTTCCAAACCCCCCTACCCCCCACTGAAACTTAATTGATAAATATTGGTCATGGCGTCAGACTATATTCACCATTAAATACAAATTGATAATCGGACAGTAGTATTGCATAGCAGTTGGTTGTCGGGTGGGTGTAAAAAGATTTTACAAATGCACCTAATTTGACGCACAGATTTACACTCGAACCAAACCATTTTTCTGTTTTTTTCCCTTTTCGGTTATTTCTGTCCATGATTGGATAGAAAAAACAAACAAACTACAAATACTCCAAGATTTTTTTGACTTCATTAAAAAATAAAATCGTTTTTGTAGGATGGAAACTTTTTGAGGTCAAAACTCCCCACCCCCAAACTAAAGGAAACAAGTTTTTTATCCGACATTGATCTTTTGACGTCGTCCCTAAGTCACCTATACAGTCACAATTTAATTTTGTTCTTGAAGACTACTTCTCTTCAGTCAATAATGTAACTCAATTTTATTTTGGGGGGATTTTTATTTTGACTGCCTACAATATACATGTATATTATCATGCCTGTTAGAGGGCACACTTCAAATAATGCTATTTTCAATTTTAAAAACTAGATTTATTTATTTTTTCAACACAATATGAGGTTTAGTGTATTCCTAAAATATTTTTTAATAAAGTACTACCAGTAGTTTTGTTTTAAATGACAGCTTTAAGTTCAAGTAGTATATTTCTTCTCAACGTTGTTTTTATGTTTGTTTTTTTTTCATTTACACAGGGAGTTGATATGATTGAATTTGATGTATTGCTAACCAAAGATCGGATACCTGTAGTATTCCATGATTTCAGTGTCTATCTCAATATGAAAAAGGTAATGCACTTTCATTTTAGTACAGGCACAGAGTATGTTCAGTTTGGGTAGGTTTCAAGTTATTATCTGATACTGAAAAGTTGGTACATGCATTCATATCTTCTCGCTTAGACAGCTGTAATTCATTATTGTCTGGTCTCCCTG
The DNA here is from genome assembly GCF_978046115.1 of Saccoglossus kowalevskii. Classification (NCBI taxonomy): domain Eukaryota; kingdom Metazoa; phylum Hemichordata; class Enteropneusta; family Harrimaniidae; genus Saccoglossus; species Saccoglossus kowalevskii. The sequence continues at coordinate 11,919,041 of NC_140657.1, forward strand.
TAACTAAGATAAAACCTCTTATTCGTGTACAAAATGCAGCAGCCCGCCTTGTCACTCGTGCTCGAAAATATGACCACATTACAGACATTTTTATTAAACTTCATTGGTTACCAGTTGTACAAAGAATCAATTTCAAATTACTTTTACTAGTGTATAAATCTTTGTATGGTTTTGCCCCAAATTATCTATGTGAATTAATCGAATTTTATGTACCTAGTCGTAGTTTAAGATCTGAATCAAAGTTTCTTATTAAAACTCGTCAGGTGTGTAGTAAAAAGTCCAAGGTGTTATACAAAGACCGTGCTTTTGAAAATTTAGGTCCTAAACTTTTTAATGAATTACCTCTGTCTGTTCGTTCTAGTCCTTCAGTAGACATTTTTAAATCCAGACTGAAAACGCACTTATTTAAATGTGCTTTTAATATTTGACTGATTGTTTATTGTATCAGCGCCTTTGATCTTCATATGTTGGAATTGTTGCGCTTAATTAAATAAAGTTATTATTATTATTAAAAGTTATTATTATTATTTGCAGAGCCCTCTTTGCCTTTGCGTGTAAAATTGCAAAGCTTGAAATTCACTGAGGATATGGAGGCAATTGCTTATACATCCAACTTGAATACTCTGATGCCTTTCAAAAGATTCAAATATTTCATTAGCATTCAACAAAACATGTTAATAAAGCAAAAAATGTTCCTTCCCCGCCCCCAAAACAGTTAGTTTGACTTTATTTTTCCATGTCAAACCTGCTACCTTTAATTTGTAATGCTTCCTTTGATTATACTTAAAGCGGCAGGGTCGTCACCTGTGCATGCGTGGGAATTGAGTCCCAAGCGACGATAACAACACACGCTAAAAGCGCAAATGCTCATGGATAGACGCTTGTTTGTAAACAATGTTATTCAGTGGTTGATTTAGAAATGGCCACCTGGCATGCACACCAACTAAAACAGCCATTACTCGTATAATGCAGTGTGATTATAATGTCATTGTAAAAGTACAGCCACTCAAATACAAATTCTGCATTCCAATATTTGCTCAAAAATGAAAGGTGAGCATTAATAACATTTATTGCTTGAAAAACCAGCTATTTATTCAGTCTCTTGTCATCTTCAGAAATTAGCATCTGAAGACAGTGTTGAGTTGTTTGAAGTTCCTATAAGCGAGTTGACTCTGGACCAGTTACACCTTCTGCGGGTAAGTCAAGGTATATGTTGGAGCATAGGGTCTATGATTGCAAAGATTTATGGTCAATTACTGTGGAATACTTTATTTTCGCTTGGAATTAATTTTCGCTGAAGGAATAATTCAGTGAAAATAAAATCCAGCGAATATACCTTTTTTTCTATCTTTTACATTCAACTGACTAAAAATCAGTGAAAATAATTTCCATACAACACACCTAAAAAGTTATTTCACCGAAAGATAATTCCAGTGAAAATAAAGTATTTTACAGTACTTCAATTTTGTGAAATGTAATCATGAATTCCTATGATTGAAATACCAGTAATAATTAATATTGATAAGTTTATGTTTTATCCTATATAATGTGTACATGTAGTAATCGTAACAAGAGATCAGATTGATATAGACTGCAACAGTAGCATCACAACAGCAATATGGATTTTTTCTAAAGAGGCAACAATGTTATTGTTTCTTAGTTTGATGTTTAAAAATAAATACAAAATAAATAACTGAAAAGAAATAATAAAACAATCCACAAAAACAAAACAACTGACAAGTACCATACACTACATCATATCATATCAGTAAGAGAATGATATAAACTCTATGGTATACATGTTAGATGTTTTGAAAAAATTTAGCTTATGCTGCTTTACATGTGGTACTCGCCATGTATAATTCGGAGTCGTATATTATGCTTAATTGAATATAAGAAAAGTTTAAGTGACTGATAGCAATAATCAACATTTTCACACACTTTAATACAGACATTCTAAGCAGTCATTTTCCTTATTTTGTTTCATTCACTGCAGGTAAGCCATTCCAGCCGAGCCAACCATCCACAGGGTATGTATAACTCTTAGTATTTAGTTATAATTATAATATATAAACATGAAATAGGATGGCTTGCGCAGGACCGTGATGGCTTGAGGAGATATGTTGGCGCCTTATGCTCCACCCGGAGTGAAGAGGAGTAACTAATAATATATAAACATACATAGTTATTTGACATTTATTGAATAGCTAAAAGAATTGCATTATTTATAAGTATATAAATGTATGCAAAATGGCATAGCAAGTGTATTTTCTCTATTAGCATTTCTACTAAAGTGACATAAGTGCTTTTGTTGTCAAAAAAGTCATATTTTACTAATGTTTAACAGCTTTTACTTTTAGTTACTAATTAATTAATTAATTAATTTTGTCTGTATGCCATGAGTGCATGATTTGACCAGATATTTGACCATGGCCTTTATTTAGGCTTTAAGAAAGCATTTTATTGAATCAGTTCCATTTCATAATTATTTTCTGTTTTTGCTGACAATAGATGGTCCGGATGATGAAGACAACCCAGATTTGCAGCCATTTCCAACCTTGAGAAAGGTAAATGTTTATATCAAGTATATCTATAATGACTCCTCTTTTCATGATTGTATGTACCTGAGTTGAATTGGGTTGTTTGCAAATGTCATCAAGTTTGGTGCATCCCTGCAACCACCTCGTACATCTACATTTTGTCATCTCAATTGGTTACTTCAAATGATAGATATGTTTGCATAATGCAGATAAGCTAAATAATAATATTGCTTGCATGTGCTACTTGTATACACCTAATAAATATATTGTAAAAGAGACACCTGTCTGCTCATTAGTATTAATCAGTATTTTCTTCCCAAGCATGCTGTTTTTTGCTGAAATGTTCAGTATGTATGAGATGGTTGCAGGAATGCACTGAAATGCCTGCCTGAACTTTCAATAGAGACCATAGTGGTTATTGATACGTTAATTTTCTATAGTTATAATATGCACACTGTAAACTATCTAATTTTAACTGCTAGAAATTTTCCTAATTTCAAGATTTTTACTGCATTCATGGAGAGAAAAAAATGTTGCAAAAGTGTGTTGTAAATCCCTTTGCAAAATGAAAGTTGTTTACAGTATGTCAATGATATATACTGTTATGCTTAAGTATGGTGATGGTGAAAATATTGTTATATTCTGCCTGGATTCCCAAACATGCAATGTTCTATTTGGGAGAGTGGCATCCTATAAGATTGTGAAAACTATCAGGCCCATGTACTGTTCCTGTTGTGTAAATTAACCCTTTGAACGCCAACTTTTCTATATTTTTTTCACAAATCGGGATCAAGACTTTGTAATCAGTGGGGAAATTCTGCCACTTTGGTCTTAAATTAGTAAAGAGATTAGTGATACATATTAAAATGTTCAGAAGCTTGAAGTGCCATGTATTATCACCAAGAGTAGCAAATTTTCAACAGAATGATTGGCTTTTTTCTCCCATGCCAGCCTTCACAAGAGCTGGGACTACCAGATATCTTTATTATGTTCTTTCAGTAACGAATAAATTGATAAAATAAATAAATAATTAAAATAACTTATTCAAGGTCAGTAGTCAACAGCATTCAGGTCAGCAAAAAATGGTTGAACAAATATATGTATGAAATACTTGAGAATGATACAAAATTTATGTATATGGCTGTAATAAGGTATATATAATATTTCATAACAGTACGTTTATGAACATTGCACAACAGACATCGGCCTGCAGCATGGTCATGACTTAAGCATGACTGTAAATGTAAAGAACAACTGATGGTGTTGTTCAAGTCAGTATAATATCATTTACAGTGCACATGGTTGGCATAATCTCATTTACAGTGCACATAGTAGGCATAATCTAATTTACAGTGTACATGGTTGACAGTCTAATTTACAGCATACATAGTTGCATAGTCTAATTTACAGCATACATAGTTGCATAGTCTAATTTACAGTGTACATAGTTGCATAGTCTAATTTACAGCATACATAGTTGCATAGTCTAATTTACAGTGTACATAGTTGCATAGTCTAATTTACAGCACACACAGTTGCATAGTCTAATTTACAGCATACATAGTTGCATAGTCTAATTTACAGCACACACAGTTGCATAGTCTAATTTACAGCATACATAGTTGCATAGTCTAATTTACAGTGTACATAGTTGCATAGTCTAATTTACAGTGTACATAGTTGCATAGTCTAATTTACAGTGTACATAGTTGCATAGTCTAATTTACAGTGTACATAGTTGCATAGTCTAATTTACAGCATACATAGTTGCATAGTCTAATTTACAGCACACACAGTTGCATAGTCTAATTTACAGCATACATAGTTGCATAGTCTAATTTACAGTGTACATAGTTGCATAGTCTAATTTACAGTGTACATAGTTGCATAGTCTAATTTACAGTGTACACAGTTGCATAGTCTAATTTACAGCATACATAGTTGCATAGTCTAATTTACAGTGTACATAGTTGCATAGTCTAATTTACAGCATACATAGTTGCATAGTCTAATTTACAGTGTACATAGTTGCATAGTCTAATTTGCAGTGTACATAGTTGCATAGTCTAATTTGCAGTGTACATAGTTGCATAGTCTAATTTACAGTGTACATAGTTGCATAATCTAATTTACAGTGTACATAGTTGGCACAATCTCATTGACAGTGTACATAGTTGGCACAATTTCATTGACAGTGTACGTAGTACCGGTAGACATAATCTTCCTTACTGCCTTTGCTTCATTCATTAATTACTCAGTACTGGCTTCAGGTTTCTGTCACACAGATTACTAACAATGAAAACTGATATAGCTACAGCTTCTTCCATTCAGACTGTCGTTGTTCCCTTTAATAGTGATATCATTGTAATCTGTTAGTAAAACTATGAGCTTCTTGTATTTTGTTACAGGTATTTGAAAATGTACCAGATCATCTTGGATTCAACATTGAAATTAAATATCCACAAATATACGCGGTTAGTAAATCATATTTGTTTTTTCCTGTAATATTTGATATATGCCAGCTTTAGAATGTTAGTCAATATATATTTGAAGCATTTAGTGTCAAAGCCTTTGTTGTGTGGAGTATTGTGAATAAGAAGGCTTATGTATCATGTTCCATGTATGCAATCATAATTTTCAACATTCATGGACTGATTTTGAACTGATTTGCAGTGGGGTCGTTACAGTATGGCCCAAGCATGCATCAACATTTAACTAGTGTTTTAGCTGGATTAAAACTAGAGATTCACTCGCTTTTAAAATTGCCACATATCTAAATTTTGTAGCATTATGGAATCCTGATACCCTTTCTTTTGCAAATCAGATTGAAAAATGCAATTGTTTCTTAATCCATTTTGGCTATAGCTGGCTGATGGCTGTTTTAATTTAACAAAGGCTCTTCTAGAAACACATGTACGCATTTACATCTATATTAACTTACATAGTGTCATGACTTGTGTTTTTGAGAGATTTTACTATACACCACTGTAGATGACAGACTACACAACCTAACACAGATTTAAATGCTGTTTGTTTCATTTTGTCACTATAAGAGTGCATGAATTCTAAGAATGGTTTATTGTTTATGTATTTAAAAAAAAAAAAAATGCCGATCAAGACATGTACCTCATGAGAAAATATGTCCATTTTGCATTCAAAAAAATAATAGTCCATCACACATTACCAATTCTATCATTAGCTTACATACCTGTATGCTTCATGTTTCTTTATAGACTGGAATTCCCGAGCAGAAGAGTGAGTTTATTGAAAGAAATGTATTTGTGGATACGATATTGAAAGTTGTATTAGAGTATGCTGGTTGTAGACGAATCATTTTCTCATGTTTTGATCCTGATGTTTGTACCATGTAAGTAATGAGGGAAACACAATGATTCAAATCATCTGAAGTCATGTTAAGAATTAATCTCGTCTAATTTTCCAGAATACACACAGAATAAATACTTGTATCTTCAAACTTCACCATTAAAAATCATCAGGCTGAAAATAAATATTAGTGCGTTTCCTATAACGTGCATTTCTAAAGATAGGGTCATTTTTTTTAGTCATTTCCCTCCTTCATGAAATCAATTTCTTTGATCTATTATGCTGATGAATCCCATGTTTAATAATGTTTCCAGTAAAAATCTTCTTAATATTATTCAAAAATTGAGGCAATAAAATCAAGTTTCATTTTGTCCATCGGAATAGGTGATTTTGTGTCATAAATTCATGTTTGGGCAATAAAGGTTTTATGGTAGGCATGAATTTTAGGTAGGGTCTCAGCCAGCATATATTTTTTTTATTGAAGGATACAACTGAAACAAAATAAATTTCCAGTTTTATTTCTGAACTATGGAGAAACTGACAGATATCCCAGCTTCACAGATCAACGATGTCAAGAACCATCCACTGCAATGCTATGGGCTTTATCTCAAGGCTATTTGGTGAGTATGTGTGCTGAGCAGTTTGCATGTCTGTTTGTCTGTACATGTATGCAAGTCTGTGGTCTGTTCCACTGATACATGTATCTCAGGAACAAATGATCACATTTTAGTGAAACTTGTTAATAGATGGCTGGATTAATGCATGGACCTGATTAATTTATGATTGTAATCTGTGAATATTAATTGCCTAATTTGCATATGAATTAGCCAATTTGGGATTGTGAAATATTTCTCAGAATGCATATGTCAATTTCGTGAGCTCTCATTTGAACTTGCTTAACTGACAGCATGCCACCACACAAGCATTTGAACTGTAATTGCATGCCATTCGCCTCCTCAACTAAGACTATTTTTTATCTGTAAATAGTTTACAACGAGATTATCTGTAAATATTTGTTCACATAAATTCATTTTGGAGGCTTCCATTGGAGTCAATTCCGTATACTGGCATCCATTGATGGAATGAAACTTCCAATCATTTGTTGTACTGTTGATGCACTTCAGGGTCCATTGTCTGTCATCATGGCATATCATAACATTTTTAAATAATATAGTTTCAAAGCAATGATGGTTGACTTTGTTTTTACATATTATTTGACATTGAATTGTTTAGTAAGGTGTCAAGTCCATTGGCAATTACTTTCGCAATTGTTTGGTGAATTTTTGTAATTTAAAGGCTCCCAAAATTCTTACATTATTTTGGATTTCAAAATGTTTGTTTATCCTAAACAAACAGCAAAATGAACTATTATATGGTATATAATAAAGTACGAACTCAACAATATCGGTAAACGGTTTCATCTTTATTAGAATCCCGTTCACAGAAATACAGACTGCACAGCTCCAGTAAAACACACGGAGCAAGTGTCTCAAAGTACTGCACATGCACAGTTCACTACATAAAAGGTCAACCGGATATTTACCCTAGTGCATGCTGGGAGTTTACTGCACTGCATGCTGGGAGTTTACCATACAGCAAGTTAACACTATAGACCTGAATATGTTTAATAATCAATTAACCTCTTATTTTAGTTTTTATTGACCACACAATCAAACTGATTGCATAAAAATAATTCACATACATGCTGAAACCTACCAATATACTTTTTGACTCGCGTGTGCGAAGCACAAAAGGGACTCTTTGCAGTTACCCTGTCTGTATGTCTGTATGTCTGTATGTATGTATGTATGTATGTATGTCACTTTTTTTGTTCCACCGTTATCTCAAGAACCACTAATCAAATTTTGATGAAACTTGGTACATAGATGCTCTGGGATAATGCGCAGAGTTGATTAGGTTTTGGTAAAAATCTATGAATATTAATTACCTAATTTGCATGATAATTAGCTGATTTTTAGCTGTTCCAAGACTGTTCCACTGATATCTGAAGAACCACTCATTGGATTTTGATGAAATTTGGCACATGGATGCTCTGAACTAGTGCGCAGATTTGATTAGTTTTGGGTAAAAATCTATGAATATTAATTACCTAATTTGCATGATAATTAACTGATTTTAAGCTGTTCTATGACTTTTCCACTGATTTTTGAAGAACCACTCATTGGATTTCAATGAAACTTGGCACATGGATGCTCTGAACTAATGCACAGATTTGATTAGTTTTGGGTAAAAATCTGTTAATATTACTAATTACCTAATTTACATAATGATTAATCAATTTTCGGCTTTTCCACTGATATCTCAAGTACTAATCAAAACATTTCAATAAAACTTGGTGCATAGGTGTCCTATGACACTGCACAGACCTGATGGTTTTTAAGGGTAATATCAGTACATATTAATTACCTAATTTGCATAATTAATTAACTTTCAGCTTTTGATATTTCGAGTAGTAATGATCACGTTTCAATGAAACTTGGTACATAGTTACTTGAGGACTTTGCAGAGACCTAATTAGTTTTTTGGTAAATATTTGTGCATATTAATCACCTTATTAGCATAATTAGTTAATTTTCAGCTTTTCACCTAATATCTCAAGTACTAATCATCACATTTCAATGAGATTTGCGACATAGATATTCTAAGACTATGCAGAGACCTGATTAATTTTGAGATAAAAAATTGTGCCTATTAATTACCTAATTTGCATAATTAGTTAATTTTTTGCTGTTCTATGGCTGTTGCACTGATGTCTAAAAACCACTCATTGGATTTCAATGAAACTTTTAAATAGTACCCATCACATTTCAATGAACCTAAGACTATGCACCATATTAGTTTTTGGTAAATATTTATGCATCTTAATCACCTAATTAACATAATTAATTAATACTAATATCTCAAGTATGGATCATCACATTTGAATAAAACTTGGTACATAAATGCTCTAGGACAATAGACAGCCTGATTAATTTTGGGTTAAAATCTGTTCATATTAATTCTCTAATTAGCATAATAATTAATATTTTTTTGGTTCTAATCACATTCCAATGAAACATGGTACATTGTGCAGACCTTATTAGTTTTACACCTAAATCTGTTCATATTAGTTACCTTATTTGCATAATTAGTTTTCAGCTATTCCATCAATATCTCAAGTATAAGTAATTTTGAATTAATTTTTAATGTGTCTCCAAAACTCTCAGCACACGGGAGTTCTTTCTAAGCTTTCTTTGATTGTATGCTTTATATTTGGTTGAAAGCCAGCAGCAGCTATTTGTGTTCAGAGTATATTTATCTGTAATTACTCCTCTAGAAAACCACACCCCTATAGGTCACATTCAATCCAGCTTTGTAACTAGCATGAACATGGCTCTGCAACCTCTTATTTTTCAAGTTCTTATGAATATGACAATAATATAATAATGTTTTCTTTGATTACTCAAGGGTCTGAGTTCTCACACTGAGGACTTTTTGAATGAGAAGTGGTTGTTGACAGCTGTCAAAGAATCTGGGTTGGTTTTATTTTGCTGGGGAGAAGACAATAATAAGCGTGAAGTTATGGCAGAGTTGAAACAATTTGGAGTGGATGCCATAATTTATGACAGGTATTCTTTTCATTCTATCAGATACGTGTATGCACTTTCAAAAATAGATCATTTTGCCATGCATTTTGTCCTTCCACACGTTTTTGACCAACAACAATAAATTTCTCCCAGGCAAAAAGTACTTTCAACCACAAATTTTCACCTATAAGTCATAGCAGTGGAAATTTAACTTGTGTTCAACAATAAATTTTTATGAAATTTGAACTTACAGAAACAGCCACAAGTGATAAAATTGAAAATATGTCTAGCAAAGTATACAATTTACTGTAACGTCTCAGCAAATCACTTCAGAACAAAAGTTAAAACAAACTGAATTTTGTATTTTTTAGCTCCGCTGTCGACTTTGTCGAGCGGAGCTTATCATATGAGTGATTGTCCGGCGTCCGTCGTCGTCCGTGTCAATGTTTTACTTTTTCGACTTTTTCTTGAAAACTACAAGCCTGAATGCATTGATAATTGGTGTATATGTACCTTGGGCAGACCTCTCTCAGATTTGTTCATTTCATGATCATATCTTCAATTCTCTAACTTTGGTGAATATTTTTGTCATTTTTGGTAAAAAGTGATATTTTCGACTTCTTGTTAAAAACCGCAAGTCCAATTGCTTTGATATTACATATATAGGTACTACATGTGGACCTCTCTCAGATTTGTTCATTTTGTAATGATATCTTTAATTCTCTAATTTTGGTGAATATTTTTGTCATTTTTGGTAAAAAGTGATATTTTCGACTTCTTGTTAAAAACCGCAAGTCCAATTGCTTTGATATTACATATATAGGTACTACATGTGGACCTCTCTCAGATTTGTTCATTTTGTAATGATATCTTTAATTCTCTAATTTTGGTGAATATTTTTGTCATTTTTGGTAAAAAGTGATATTTTCGACTTCTTGTTAAAAACCGCAAGTCCAATTGCTTTGATATTACATAAATAGGTACTACATGTGGACCTCTCTCAGATTTGTTCATTTTGTAATGATATCTTTAATTCTCTAATTTTGGTGAATATTTTTGTCATTTTTGGTAAAAAGTGATATTTTCAACTTCTTGTTAAAAACCGCAAGTCCAATTGCTTTGATATTACATATATAGGTACTACATGTGGACCTCTTTCAGATTTGTTCATTTCGTAATGATATCTTCAATTCTCTAATTTGGGTGAATATTTTTGGTTAAAAGTGATATTTTCAACTTCTTGTTAAAAACCACCGCAAGTCCAATTGCTTTAATATTACATTTATAGGTACTACATGTGGACTTTTCTTGGATTTGTTCATTTTGTAATGATATCGTCAATTCTCTAATTTTGGTGAATATTTTTGTCATTTTTGGTAAAAAGTGATATTTTCTTCTTGTTAAAAACCACAATCATTTATGGTGAAAAATGATATTTTTGAATTCTTGTTGAAAACAGCAAGTCCCATTGCATTGATACTATGCATATTGTTCATTTTCTAATGATATCTTCTGTTCTTTAATTAAAATGTGCATTGCTAACAGCGGAGCTATCTCAGCCGAGAGGCTGCTTGTTTAACTAAAAATATTTGTTTGTTGGATTGACAGAGTTCATGATCCAGACGAACCAAAGGAGAATATCTTTCTTGTCGAACAGCGAGATAAGCGTTATTTGATGAATACTATTGCACAGTTGAGCACAGAAGATACATTTTCCAGTTTGACCGGCACTTCTGCATTACCCAAGAACCTTCCAGAAAGTTCTTGTGATTAAGGAAAGATGAATGGTAGACTGTGAATCAATGGATTTTCCCATTCTTTAATAAATACTTTCCATTTCCAGACACAATTGGTTTATTGTAGTATTTGCTGATTTAGATTTTAACATTGTAATATTATAAGTCATCTGTGATGGCTATAAATTATTAGGAATTTACACTCTATTAGTTGTAATGTTAGTTTGTTTTTTTTTAATCGAAAATTTTATGATTTGCCATCTCTTAAAAAACTAAATTTTATAAATTACAGTACCATGGTACTCATTTTTGGGTGGTATTTATATTAAGTTAAATCTAAGATAATATTACTGAAGGCTTGTGAAATTTTTCTGCATGGAGTATCTTCATAATATCGACAATATGCATATCTATGAATATGTATTAAGATATGAATATTTTCAGGGATTTTGTTCGACATGATTCTATTGTCAATTAGTCTCATCTTTAGAATAAACTTTGTAAATATACAACTAATACAGTTTTACCTAAAAATACAACTGCTCTGGGGTGTTATGTTTACAAATGTGTTATTGACAGCTATTGATTCAGCACGCACAGTGCAAGTTTTGTCTACCCGGAGGATGTCTGCAAAACTGTAGGTGTGTATTGGATACCTTTATTGTATCATCAGATGCTTATGGTTATACCATAATCCAAACTAATTTTTATCCAATATTTGGATATATTATAAACAAATTTTTTTGTCTAAATCTTACAATTTGCAACATTGGTGATAATGTCACAATAATCTTTGTAATGTGTATCTTATCATTTGTTATGATATAGGTGAAAATTTAGATTAAGTAAAATGTTTAACATGGAAATAAGCAAGTGAGTACAAGCACACACTATATTTAGAATAAAATGTTAGTACATGTAATAGAATTACTTTCTAAGATGTTATTTAGATAGCAGTTTTCTGAACTATCTATATTTTTCTTGCCTAAAGTTTTGCCATTATTAATCCATGTTTATTAATTACCAACCTTGTATAAATGGGTTTGTGTGACCTCATTAATATAAGTGTAATATCTCAAGCACTGTTGCAGATAAGGAAATGCAACTAGTGCTATAGTTGAGGCATTTGATAAAAAAATACGACTAACATATTAAATGACTGTATATGGTCATGTGATCTAATTAATATGCATAACTACTATATTAACACTGCTGCAACTAATGACATGCAACCATTGCTGTAATAAAAGAATTTGACAAGATACGACTAACATACATGTCCACATATGGTCAGGTGATAATATGCATAACTGCATATGGTAAAATGCATAACTGTAACACCTTGAACAAAAGCAAGTATGTGGTCAAAATATGAATAACAACTTAAATGATTTTACTTCATGTGATCAATACAATTTTTGCTTTATGTGAATTAAAAATATGCTTCTAATATAGTAAGTACTTCATGCCTGCATACCCTTAGCACATGGAAGTTCTTTCTAAGATTTCTTTGATTCAATCCCTGTTTAGATGAAGTTTGGCTTCTGTCCATCTGTGCTTTGACCGATCACATTCAAACTAATTGGCAACACAAAGAACATGTATGTAGATTTAATACTTGATATGCACGTTTTTTTTACAATTTGATTAAATATGGCTGGCTGGTGACCATTTGTGTTTTCCAATTTTCCAAACTCCTGTACTTAATTGTGGCTGTAGCCATTCCTCACGGATGAACAGTCGGAATTTGAACTTTGTAACAAGATCATGCATTCTGGGTTACAGGTGCATGTCATGTACATGTATTTTTTCGTGATTCAATTAGTCACCCTTTTTATTTTCCACCCATATTGATTCCTCACTAATATATCTCCTGATTCAGTTGAAAGTGTCCACACAAATACTATACTCGTATCACAATTATAACGAGGACTGTTTTATGATTTGATCAAATTTAAACTTTGCCCCAACTAAATTTAAAACTGACTGAAATCACTTTCACCATTTTAATATATCCCATTTTCGTATTAATACCAAGTTTATTTTAACAAATGTTTATTTGGTAAAATGTTTATATCCAAATTTCAGAACGCTTTATACCTGCGATTTATACCTGTGCAGGTAAAATTTGCATGGCACTAAGTATCAACTCTTTGAAATCATGGGGAATACTTTGTAGAAGCTCATTTGAAAGTCAGGGTTAAGAACCTTTAATTTTTGTGAAATTGTTTCCATAGATTGTTGCCAATAGTCCACTCATTTCAGGAAATTTCCTTTATTGTTAAATGCAAGTGCTACAATTCTTGTGTTCTAGGCAACTATTTATTTCTCAGGACATCTACGAGTCTGTGACGTTAAAATAATTTTTTTTTTTTGGAATAAAAGTACATGCGCTAACATTATTTGCTAACAACAACAATATTTCTCATAATGGATGTTTTATGTTTATTTTTAATTTTTAGAGGGAGTTGTGAAATTTGGGGCAATAAAATATGTTTTATTTCCATGTCTGTTTCATCGTAATTGAAGGTTAAAAGAAAAATGTTGTTACAATTGTAATGCATATTCCACCATTTACTGAATTTATATTCTCATGGAGTCTAAAATTCACCAGTGTGATAAACACATAATTTAATTCTGCTATGCACTATAGAAGAAATATCGACATTGAAGAGAGCTTGCATTTTATTTTGCTCACATCCAAAAATGTGTGCAAGGATACAGCAGTACTCGGTTACATAGCTTCTTTTCATGCTGTGATGCAAGTTAAGTTCCTTCACACTCGGCCAAGGGGGTTGCAGATGAAGAGGGGATGCTGTCCAATCATGTGACTTTAATGCCTTAACATACTGCACTTAATGACTTATTTCTTCATTCTTAACAAATCTGGTTTACAAGTTAGTGCTTATCACACTGAGACAGGTTTTCGTTCCGCTGTTTGATGAGAAGCGTAGCTGGCATCTTGAACTTTTTTACACAGTTATGAGACTCTGGTCAGTCATTTCTATAAGAATGTTGGTTCTTTGAACAATTGAGCTAAACCACAAGATAAGCATAATTACTTTAATAAGAAGGTATTTTTGTCAAGTGACAGGCAATAGAAAGTCTTGGAAACACTTCTAATGGGGAGGCAAGAGAAGTTTTCAAAACTATAGGGCAATTAAGCTCTATCCATGGTATGTCTGACACTGTCGCACATGTCTAGCCCTGCAGAATGGCAAGCAAGGTGTTTTCCTCAGATTGCACCTTACACCTATCATTCACACTTACTGAAATAGTACCAGTCCTAGTCAGTCTCTGTGAAGTGCTAATAATTTTATTTAATCCATATTTAAGAAATACTACCTAAATCAGAATTGATATCATTGGTTGCAGTGATTACTGTCCTGAGAATAGCGCTGTGTTATCTGCACAAAGCACTATCTTACAATGATTAATATCTAACACGTATATGACCAGATTGTACTGATACAAGCAACAACAACCAACCTTCACTTGTTTACGGTCGAAAATCTTAAAGCTGTATGTGAAATCAAATTCGGGTCATTCGCCTAGAAACGAATAATTTTACTTGGGCCCGGACTGGGTGGTCATAAGTAGTCATGTGAGGCATAAAATCGTTTTAACAACAAAATATTAATAAAACCTATCCTAATGTAACATCAAATAATATAAATTGGATCGATAATTTGTTATTATGGTGTCCCTATTTTTACAAAAATCGAGCATAGCTACTGCTGTGAGATACAGTGAATGAAAAGTATATTCAACACTGGAGTGTGCTATAATGCCGACGTAGTGGGCGATATTGGCTTGACGGTTTAACATTAAAATATAAACAAAAGTGCACTTAAAAAACCCAAAGGATTCTCATCAGGCGCTGTTGTCAGTCAGATGTGCATGTTGTTTAGTCAATGTTATAATGTTCTTTGATTAAAGCGGGAGGGTCGTCACCTAAGCACGCGCGCGAATTGAGTCCCAAGCGACGATAACAACACGCTAAATACGCAAAGGCTCATGAGTAGACGCTTGTTTGTGAACAATGACACGCTATGGCCATCTGACGCAGGTGACGACTCCTCTGCTTTAACAACTGGTATATGTATGGCTCATTAATATTCTGACGTTCAAAGTTTACTCAGGAAGGCCGAGAACCATGTGGATGGATAACAACAATCCTTCAACTATTTTTAATGCATGTATATGGCACAACATCAAGAACATTAGCGTTCAATATTATTTAGCTTGCTGAAATCAGAGGGCACCTGATAGTGATGATGCGGTCATTTACAGGTAGGCAATATACACTCTGGCGTTGTCTTTGATTGACTATAACAGTAATACTACTACTAATCTTTGGTAGCGGACATTTTTGTTCAGCATTTACTAGGAAAGTACGTCTTAGCTCCAACCTTTACCTGTTTACTAGTTTATTATAGTTTCCAGATTGCCGAGCTGTGTGAATGAATGTTCACTATAGTGAATGAAATGAGCAGGTGATTTGTGTTTGAATGAAACATGTGAATTACTAAGATAATTAGATGAATCCCGATTCCTCAAGATTACGTAAAACACGTACGCAGCGACAAAATACAACCCCTGATGAGACTGTAGAAAAACGGCCTAAAACTCACAGTAATATTTCATTACAGAGCGGCAACTCGGACGCTAAAGTTGAAAGGCCGGGGGGGGGGGTACTCCAAGTTAGACCTGTTACCCATGCTGAAGTATACCTTTTCGAAATATCCTCTAAACACGTAGAGAACGTTGAACTTAGAGGCAGGGCGAAGGCAAGTTTTTATTTATTTAATAATGGATACGTGTAACTTTGTATTTCTTGAAAAGGATTACATTACATTCCATTGAACAAAAACATGTGTATATATATTTATTATTTCTATAGTGATTGGAAATACGAAATAAAGTATGAAAGCTATGTAATTCAGTGTATGGTTACTCTTCAGTCCTGTATTCTAATGTCCACAAGTATTAAAGGCCGATAGTCGTCGCGCCACGCATGCGCGAGATATATTGGTCTCATATAAACAAAGATGGCGTCTTTGACTGTTGCGCAGATCAACGAGTACAAACTAACACGTTACCAGGCGTTAATTAAGTTTTGTTTTAGGTGATTGGAAGGTATCGAATTGGAGTCTCCGGTGGTAATTAGTGCAAGTCGCGCCCAGGTCAAACCTCGTACTTGTGATTTCCATTAAAAGAGCGCATTGAATTGTGGGAAAATCAATGTTTATCAACACAAATAACGCACATGCGCAGCGCGACTACAGCCCTTTAATGATAAATAAAATCATCTTTTGATCAGCGATGCGTCGTAAAGATGTCAATGTTTGGAAACTTGTTGATTATAAGCACACTATCTTCTTGTGTCGCTTGCTCCCCTCTCACCGTCTATTTGTAGTGATTCCTTTATATTTTCTTCCCGATATGGTGAGTAATATTACATGGTATTTAGGATTTTGGTGTCCAAGCATAGGTTGTTTGACACCACTACCAATGTCCCTGGTCAGCTGGTGCGACAGTGACATTTTCGTCATTACCCCCAGCTTCCTCAGTCTGTTTTTCCACTTCGCTGCCGAAAATAGCGAAGCGAGGAAACAAACGGGGGAAGCTTGTGTCATGAATTTGTTTTCGCGTATCTGTTGACCGACTTAATTAGTTGATTACGAGCGAATTGCTGTGTTATGTCTGTCATCGTGTAGGCCTATTTGAAGTTTTGGACGGAACTTGGCTCAGTGATTTGGAACTAATTACAAGATACCGTCGCTATTCTGACAGTTTATATTGATAGTTATTAATGTAGTGAACGATTAATCAAAAGATATGACGTATTCAGTACTTAGTGTGATTGGCTTTATGATTGAAGGTTACGCCCTAGAGTCTTTTACTGCTTTGTAATTGGTTAGAGTTGTGAAAATGAATAAAGAGAGTTTGAGTTGGTCTTGACGAACACAGCACGATAGACGCAGAAGAGAGAGAGTGCAGTCCTGGGCAGTCGAGAGTCCTATCCAGGGGTGAGCCTTGAGAGAGTCCAGTCTTGGGCGAGTCTTGGGTCAGCCTTGTGAGAGTCTTGGGGACTTTTCCTCAGGGCGCTGTGGCTTATAGAGTGCTCCAAAAGATCGACTAAGACGAGAGCTGAAACATATTTCGTTGTGTGTGTCTTATTTGACTGTAAAGTTAAAGTGACTTTCCCGATCCCGTACCTCAAGGGGACGAGATAGAGAGACGAGACGAGTTCCCCCCTGACAGTGTGGAGACCCCGAGAGAAAGAATATCCCCCTGATACTTGGATACCTCATGCAAGCGATCAATCTATAACAGTGGCACAGCGGAGAAACTAACAGTAACACAAACACAACTACATTTTGTAGATTTTTCCGTACTTCATTTTAATCTATAAAGTAACACAGAATGAGAAAATGTAAATTCCAGATAAAAACATACAGTTGTGTAGAGTAACAGTGACTGGTGTACCAATTCATAATTCGGAAAGACTATTAATATATGGCTCATGCATCCTGGACTTTTGGATACAGTGTATCAGACAGCCAATCACTGTATTCTTGCATAAAATATATTTTATGATTTGGTGAATTTATGTATAATTATATTTAAATTTCTAGGTTGTCCTTTTTCTGCTTGTCAACATAAGAGTAGAAATCATTACAGCATGGCAACTTGTTTTCCCAGCGCCATATCTCGGCATCTACTTCGAATTCACGAAAGACGTACAGCCTGCAATATCCGGCGGTGGCCAATTTGTAAAGGAAGAACTCGGTTACGTCGTCCCCAGGGCTCCAGGCTGGCGTGGTGCGGCATTTATCAGTTTCGTACAAGAAACACGTTGTGTGACGTAGAGCAGCAATGCACGACGCTGCGAAGGGTGATTTGGCGTAGTTAACAGCGATTCGGTCACAGTGTCTGATAATGTCATCCAGATCGTGCTGTGAGCAATTCACACTCGTGCAGTTCCAGTTTACTCCATATTCTGTAACAAATACAAAAATCAATACGTATGCTTAGGTTTACCAAATAGACAGTTGCACTATGTATAACATTTTTTCGCATACCACAGGCGCTTCACCAATGAATGGCGTCAGCGTCAATTAAATTAATTACCCAGCCGTTGACTACACAACAACACACTGCAACTATATTCTAAATACATACACAATTTGTCAAACCAATGATCCATAGATCCGAGATATACAACCAAGAATTAGCGTCGAATATCCCAGAAAAAAGAGAGCACTTCCTTCTTAACACGTGACACCCAAATATTATTCTAAGTCGGAATCAAACTGTTTATTTAAGTACCCAAGAATTCTACATCAGTCAAGCTTCATTTATGCCATCTGAATTCATCCGTGTAGCAATTTAACCACAAAATCATGTTCGGGGAATTTAATCGACACCGGGAACAGAATCTTTTTAGTAATTTACCAATTTGTTTACCCTAGTATGTCTGGACAAACGAATCGTAGCATGACAGGAATACATTTTTCAAAACCAATTATATCATTTTGTGTGTTTTTTCGCTTCCATAGTCAAACCCCAATGATCTATGCCACAATGAACACTGCCATAAAGATTTTCAGTTTTTGTAATTTCCTTCGTTTTTATGCAGAAAAATACACCATTTTTTCCAAGTAAAATCATATCTATTCAGAATTATTCAAGAAAATTATTTATGGGTGAATTTATGTACATGTATTATCTTGTCAAAATCAGTTGTTTTTTTCTCCCAAAAACGAACGAAACAATTTCACAATGTCAGAAACGGGAAGTCTTTATCGTAGTGTTAATGCTACATTAGTGGGCTTCTGAGGCAATATCAGAACGCATGACGATGAACAGCAACTTTTCGTTGATTAATTAATAAATGTATTTTTTAACAATATATTGACAAGTTGCTTTTTAGTATCATAATACTTATATACTTTTCATACTTTCTATAAATATTTTACATACATTCCTCTCTTCTACAACAATTATTACACACACAATGCATGTGGTATGCCTGGTTTAATTGATAACGAATACTTTTTTTTAAACGCCTATCACAACTGAACACTTATTTATAAAATAATTCTTGTCTAACCTTTTCCGTAAGTGAACTGCACATCGTAATCAGCGTCGTTTTCGCACAACCCGTTCTCGCGATAATATGACGTCACATTAACGAGATAATTGACGTAATCATCTAAATTGGCAGGGTCATCCCAAGGTCCCATTTCCAGATAAGTCTTATCGCTGTTACAAGACGAGTTGAGATAACAGTCTCGCTTCTCCTGTAAATATTAGTTGTTTTATTAAAACCTTAAAGCGGGAGAGTCGTCGCCTGAGAATGCGTCAGAGGGCCATAGCGTGTCATTGTTTATAAACAAGCCTTTGAGACATGAGCCTTTGCGTTTTTAGCGTGTATGGTTATCATCGTTTGGGACTCAATTCCCGCGCATGCGCAGGTGACGACCCCCCCCCGCTTTAAAATAGCAACATCAAAAAACATAAAATGTTTGGAATCACTATAGAAATGTTTGAAGAAAACAGCGGCTATTGTGCGCGTTCAAAGCGATCGGTAACCTCAAAATACCTGTACCGAACACCTTATGTCCCAATATTTAACATCAATGACAAGAAAAGAGTTAACTAGCACTTTGTCTAATATATCTCCGGCATAAATGGGTGCCAAGATGTCGCTTAGAACGACGGAGAGTCACAGGATTTTTTTTTTTTGCCTTTCAAATAGTATGACATTATTTCATTTTATCAAAGATAGGGGCGATGTAATGTATATGAAGGGGGGGGGGTAATGGAAAAACACAGTATAATATATTACGATTTTATTTGAAAATATTAATTCATTCACAAAATTATATCTGTGTCAAGCGCCCGCACTCTTAGAACGAAGTAACACACACGTGATTTACATTAAATTCTATGTCAGTGAAAAATACTTTATTACTACATACCTCCAACACTCTGCACCAATGTGCCGATGGATCCCAGTGCCAATAGGCAGGATTTTTCAGGATTCTGGCTCCCTTCATTTCACAGTCTTCGATTAGATCACATGTGCATGGCGGGGCATCGGTAGATGAGAAAGTGGTGACGGCCGAATCGGAATTCGCCACGTCTGATTCGGTCGACAATTCCACCATTGGCGATTCGCGATCAGCGACCTGAAACACAACATAATTAAAGTGACGATCACATCACATATCTATGTGGTGCAACCATCTCAATACGTTGTATAATAACGCGATACAGTCGTCGTGTGATGCGATGTATACACCGCTTTTTTGCGCGAAATTCGAACGTTCGCTACCTGACGAAAATGGCGCTTTAAATTAAGTCGTAAACTACAACAGCAATTATTCTAAATTTGAACTGATCGACCATGATATTGATAATGGTGAGTTATAAAAGTCAATAAGCAATGCTTCAATGACAAATTTTCTGCTATAAGTATTAATGGCCGTTCTAGATCTACAATGTACGGATTTAATTGACAATTGGTAATAACACGAGTATGATTTGTTCCAGGCAAGCTAACATGTCTGGGTTGGGTGCACGTGTTTTATACTTCGACATGTAAATGCAAAACGGTTTACAAAGAAATAATATTCCCTTTTATTTTAGAGTTTTTAGAGGACACTCTAAGCACGACGCAACAAAAGTTATGTTAATCGTAACATGTACGTATAATGGAATGTCATATAGACCGCCATTATTGCACGCACGGGTGTGCTTTAGTATACTTTACGGAGGTGATAATAGGTTGGAAAATCGTACATCATCAAATGTTTTTCCCTCACTGGTATCAGGGTATTTTTTAACAAAATGTTATCTGTAGAAATTTTTAAAATATCATCGAATTTATTAAAAAAAAGTATTTTTTATCAGCATCATTGAATTATAATTGTAATACACGACTAGTAATGGTAAGAAAGACGAATGTTCACAGTTAATATTTTTTACACTGGGGTTGGGATTGGTAATCAGTATATGTGTTTTACCTCACTAGATGGTGATCCCACAGCAGCGACGAATATAGCCAAACAAACCCAGCTTGCTATACGCACCGAGACACTTCCTATATCAATCATCATTTGTACGTGTCGGAAAACGTACAACGAACAACGTCAACTTATCTCTAGTTAACGTGAAACATACTATTTATGAATAATACGTCACGTATCATGTGAAGTCTCGCGATACTTCGTCACCATAGAAATTAATCTCTCAGGCAGTTATATTCTTTATAAACTTACTAGAACCTTTGTGTTCTATGGCTGTTAGACGAGGAAAATCGAACCCGTTCAAGCCAGAAATAGTAATGAAATATTCACCAGAATACAAGATGAACGGAATTGTTCGGAAACCCTTTCAGTGAAATGAGTCTTTAATGTTCACTATCCCAAAGTACAGTTTTTCTGAGAGTTTCGGCCTGGTGGTTGTCAGGCGGTGAAAATACTCGTATGTCCGCCCCTTCGATTGGACATGCATCGAACACTGAGCAGCGCCACCAACAGAGCAAGATCAGACGTCCAGATCTTCGTCTCCGAGAATCGTCGCTGCATTCCCTGAAATGTTACGATCCCCATCAATAGTGGCGTGTGACACCGCCCTCTCAGGCTGGTCGTCGAACACGAGTTGCGCGACGTCCACCGCCCTTTAAGCCTCATATCTGTTACACTGCGTCCTGTTACACGTGTAAAATATATTTTGTTTACACCTAGGGGTCCTTGCCCGGGAAAGTGGCAGAGATGTGTCGCCGACACTCCAGATCCCCATTCTCTTCCAGACAGCCACAATGCGAGGGGTTACCTCAGTCTCAGACTAGTATACAATTGTATTACTAGTCTGAGATTTTGGTCGAACCTGATGTCTCCACGTGTGAGAGTTATCGGTACGTTCCCCCTCATCTCTACGTTCCTTTCGTTGCACCATAAAATATTGGAGCACTGCAGCTCATGGTGTTGAATCACCAAATCAAACAAACTTGTCATTGTAATTACTCGGGGCCATTTTAATATAAATTCAATTTCAGAATTTTGTTGGACAAGACTTCTCATGAACTGCACCCTACAGCGGAAATCGATTAAACTCGGCAGTTCAACGTGAGCAGCGTGCATCATTTTGTTTTAATTGATGATTTACTTAATCAATAATTAGAATCTTATCAAACCATAGACCTTCTCTTTCTAAGGTCGATGATCAAACCTACAACCGGTACACACATCGTCAAATGCGTGGAGCGTGTTTATCAACACCAACGACTAGTATGTATTTAGAGTAAATAACGTAAACCTTGTTTATAATAATTGACGCTACTATGTCCCTGACTTTCTTTGAGTCAGTGTGTGATAGATATGCCAAGACAAAATACGGTGTCACTTTCTAATTGTCGAACTGCGCTGATTTCCACTATAGTCCAAATCCCTTATATGGTGCTTATATGGGTAAGTGAGAGGTTCCCCGTAGATCGTACACATTTGGAATGCATCTTTTAGAGTATACTAACGCGTGATTGAACACTTACAGCACCCCATTTTGACTAAATATATACATTCTCAAATAAGGAAATGAAATCCAATATATAAGCAAAGTGAATGAGTTTTCTCACGTTGATAACAGATCGCGTTCTTGGTATTTACAAGACCCCCATCGAGTTCTTGCAAATCATCCAGAATGAGACGTAACATTCAAGCTGGGAGGTCATTATATCTACATACAGGGCAAGGGTAAAATATTATCAGACCAGGATGTAGCGAAACAAGAAAAATACATTCGTATTAAAGAAAAATCGTAAGTCAGCACACGAGTTTCTCAGATAAAAAAGTGCCACGTACTACACAGAAAATATATATATATATAATTCGAAAATGCTAACCCCAATCTGAAATAATGGTATGCTCTCAAAAGCGGTACACAGCGACGTGCCATATCACGATATAGTTTAGAAAAAGTGTCCGAATTATTTTTTTTACTCATTTTTGAGCAAGAATATCTTATCATGATAATGTTGCTGTCAAACTTAGCTTGCTCTCTTCTTTCTTTTTGTATGAATGTCATTATTTGTATGACGATTTTATCCTAAATCTATCAACCGAGTTTCTAATGTTCAATGTTTTAACATTAGTGTGAGTACATGTGTACAAAACGTGTGTTATCGAAATAGATATGGCACCAGTATCTGAGCAGCATACCAAGGGTGTCTATTACATGATATTGACATACGAGACTTTTGAGTCGACAAATAAATTGTTTCACGTTTTAGGGATTTCCCCACTTTCGTGCATGACCAATCGTCAGTCCTAAATAGTCGGTTAGATAAAAAAGTACTACAATTGATACAACTAATAATAAATGTTTTAATGAATGTTCATTTCCAATAACTAGGGCCCAATAGTATACATTTCTGTACAAAATTCTGTATATAGTTACAGATTTGGTGAATTTTTAACAATTTCGCCATTTAAAACGCAAATTGTGGGCTTGTTACCATCTAAAATGCACATGTTTCACATACACATATAAGACACCAAGTTCTATATTCCGTCTTTTTACCCATCAGAATGTTTGTTCTACCACAGGATAGAGGGACTGTGGTTCTGCTATGATTTGTAGCTTGATAAAGATTACAATTTGGAGTTCACTTTACACCATAGACTACTCGACACAAAAGTTTGGATAAAACTCCTTTGGGGAGGGCAAGAGGGTTTACGTTTAGTATTTGGCCACGATTGTTTAATTAGTGGAAATTGTTTGAAAGTAGGAGTGAATATAAGTTTATACTATATGTGAATATAAGTGTTTTGGGCCGTGAAGTTTTAGACTGAAGTGTAATTTAAATTTATAGTTTTATTTGTTTTATATTCACGAGGTTATAGTTTCAATACAACCATTTGCTTTTACGAGATTATAGTTCAAATTTGTTTTATTTTCGCGAGATTTCAATATATACTTTTATTTATATATTTCACATTTTCTTGACAATAAATGAAATAGTATTATTTATTGTTTTATGAGGTTTCTATTTCATTGACTCCCGTGTGCGAAGCATACAATTGGAGTCTTTGTGCGGTTAGTGCGTCTGTGTGTCTGTTCTACTAATATCTCAAGAACCGATTATCAGATTTTAATGAAACTTGGCACATAGATGCTGGATCCGTTTTTTATGTTTAGTTTCTATTCGAGGTTTCTATATTTAAAAAAATATTGGTAATGATTTAAATAGTTTTAATTATCATATTATTTTTATTTTCTTCGCAATATTTGTCTGTATGTTTCAATCCAATTTCTCCCTTTGATTTATTTTCTGATAACATTTACAACTCGGAAGGTTGTTCATAGACAATCAAACCAAAATATTTCATCTGAGTCAACTGTTAGCGTTTACTAACTTCCCATACATAGTATCGATGTGGTCTGGGTGTCAGCACAAGTTGTGGATGCGCCAGAAAATTGAAGTTCGGTCACTTTGGTAGTTTTTCAACATCGCCGTCTGAATATAGGAAATACGAACACAACCCTTGCAAGTAAATGAATCATCAACTGTCACTTCAAGTAGTATATATACATAGAGATAACCCGTCAATGTGTACCCCATGCCAAGTGCAATATTAAATACTCTGATTCGTATATACAGTGGTAATTCAAACAGTCGACCAAGAAAATCGCTGAACAACAGGCCTTCAATCAGTCAGTTATTTTATAAAATGTATAGAATATATAATTAGAAAAAAACACACAAATACAACTCACCATCGTTTAAGGGCACACAGAACATGAGATATAGATTTTATTTCGTTATATTTGCTGGACATTTCTGTTTCGTTGAAATGTGTGGATAATGTACATAGCAAAAACCGTGTATTTGTGTCCAAACATCCTCCCTTTATATGATCAAACCATAATATTATAGTGAATACGCGAATAAACATACGTTTGCCAAATGCCTACTGCCTCAGTTTGTGAAAAATATATCCAGATGCATGTCACGTGACACGGAAATGCGAGAGGCAACAAAAGTTTATTGAGACTACAATGAATTATTTAACGTTTAGATTCTCACATTTCGCTCGACTTGTTGCAATCATGTCAAAAAACGCAACGCAATGTTACACCCGGCCCGGTAGAAAAACCGATAATCACACGTTATGTTATGATAGTGAAAAAAGCTAATATAAGGAAAATACGAACAAAAGCTTAACAACGCCGCTAATGGCCCTTTAAGGAGTTTTAATACAACAAAGGCAACACCGGCGACCACTCGCAAATGTGCATTGGCGTCTTAAAATGATTTTTAGTGTCAACTGTACTTAAGTTTATTTTTTTCCAAAGTTGGAAAGCTGGCAATGTGTATTAAATTTCACGACAGTTTAGTTTAGGTTGTTATATTCCCCTGTATACGTTGTTAAACTCAAAATATGCCGATTGTTGCCAACACAGAGCAAACAAGATATCAATTCCATTTACCAACAAGTGTATATTATGACATCTTACATTGCCCAGATTTCTCCTTTGCTCGATTGAAAAAGTGCAACACGGTTAACTGAAACATTGCCAATCTACGAGTCGGTGTCATTGTGTGCATTATCCAGTGGTCGTCATAGTTACGTCTCTTGTGAGAATTGCTGGTGTGAACGCAATATTATGAGTTCCCATCATTTTATTGCCGGGCGTATTACACCGACGTAACTTTTTCTAGTGAGATATCAGGGGGGAATTCTTCTCCACGGGGCTCTCCACACTTGTCAGGGGGGAATCTCGTCTCGTCTCTCTATCGCGTCCCCTTGAGGTACGGGATCAGGGAAGTCACTTAAGCTTTACAGTCAAATAGACGCACACCACAAAATACGTTTCAACTCTCGTCTTAGTCAGTCTGTCGAGCACTCTATAAGACACAGCGCCCTGGGGAAAATCCCCAAGACTATCGCAAGGCTGGCCCAAGACTAGCTAAAGACTGTGCTTAGACTGCCTTAGACTCTCCAGGACTGGACTAAGACTGCGTCTGTCGTGCTGTACTCGCCAAGACCAACTCAAACTCTCTTTATTCATTTTCAAAACCTTAACCAATTACAATGCAGTAAAAAGACTCTAGGGCGTAACCTTCAATCAATCATAAAGCCAATCACACTAAGTACTGAACACGTCATATCTTTTGATTAATCGTTCACTACATTAATAACTAGGAATACCAACTGTCAGAAATAGTAGTCTGAATAACGACGGTTATCTCGTAATTTGTTCCAAATCACTGAGTCGAGTTCCGTCCAGGACCTCGCCTGCCTAAACGATGACTGACATAACACAGCATTTCGCTAGTAATCAACTAAATAAGTCGGTCAACAGATACGGGAAAAACAAATTCATGACAGAGAACACGGTATGTATACCGGTATTTGTTTCCAAACTTCCTAGAAAGGCCAGCCCTAATACGACTATGAGTACGTAGACAACAAAAACGCTTGTCCCCGCAACACACTAAGTTTTGCATGGGGTGGGGCGAGATCTGCCCACCAACCTTGCGCCAAAGGCGCGACCTTACTACAAGGGTCCGGGCATGCTCCTTAAACAAATTGAAATCTATACCCTCTGAAACGCTATTTCCTGCATTTTGAGGAGCAAATTTTGCTGACACAAAGGGTTTCAGCTTGATTTTTGAGGGGCAACGCCCTCCCTCTGCCTCCCTATGCCGCCGCCACTGACACAGTTCTAAATCCTTTTACAAAAACCGTGATCTAGATGACCTACGTGTACATCTTTTACCTGTAATACACCAAGGTCAAGCTTTGGATATATAATTAATATCGTATGGATCTTATTTCGTTATATTTTCACGAAATTGTTGTTTCCTTGAAATGACAGAGCGTTTCCAATGAAAATCATGTTCGTGATAACGGAATACCGGAACTTGGTAGTGTATATAAGGAAGCGCTTGCTAGAGAATATATCATAATTCCATCTTACACGACTGTGTCAACTGTATTGAAGAAAGGTCGAGTATCTAATTTTACCTCTTGGTAAGTTCTTCACAATAATGTTTTCTGTTTGTTTTCATTCGTGATAGATATCGTTGCAATGTATACGAATTCGGTAGGCCCTGGCTAATTGTACAAAATGAATCCTACGAAGTGAAGTTTCTGCTGTTATCGACTAATGTCATGCATGTTTTATTTTTCATAGACAATGGCCACGAGACTTTTCATCATCGCTGCTGTTGTGGTTGCCATGGCTATTGCTATGGTGAATGCCTGCACATCTTCGTCGGGACGAACCCCTGCATGGGACGTGGGCGACAATACTGAGGTGTATCCGACATTCGACCCTGCCACCAAATCAGTAGGCGTCGGTGTTACTGTCAGGTAAATAATTCGTGATTCTATCGGTCTAATCTCATTCGTAACCATGGCTATACACAAATTCAAAAGGGGCAAACAATATACTCCATGTTATCTTATTCGTGTTACGTTTTTGCACCGTAAGCAACACATTTGTCTCAATAACATCACGCAGGCACTGTCCTGTCAGCGCAGTTATTAGAGGTTTAGTTACGCGTAATGACGCGTAAGTGATTCCATGCGTCTGGTATACCCGTACACGTACTGTCAGTTTCGGCGTCTGAGTTTAGTCATAATTTTTTTCCAAATGTTAGGTGCAGGGTTGTGAGAAACTAACTGAGATGTTCCAGCTGCCATGGCGAAATTATATCATAAAAACACACAAATATTCATCATAGTCTATATTAACTATCAATATTGCATATAAGAAGAATTTAGTAGAAAAATGCGAGCACAATTGTAGAAAATTGTTTTTGAACTTACCCGTAATGATAACGTATAGAACTGCACCTATACGTGCCGTTCTTCCCGCGTATGTGTCACGTGATGATGACGGTATGTGTATTCGGCACACGTAAATTTGAATGAGAACAGGTAACTAAACCCCTTGTATAGATGGACTATTTGAATTAGTTTGGAAAACCCTAATGTGGCAGGTTTTATGGTTAACCACTTTATGTATGCTGATATCTGTATATAATGAGTCCGACCGGGCGTGTGGTTTTAAAGTATGATTTATGCGTATGTATTTTATACCACGTAAAATCCAACTTATAGCAGATAAAGATTTGCCAGTAGGCGTCGTTACAGATATATGTATATAATACCTTTAAAGCCCGATTAATGTATGTATGCAAATGAACTCCTTCAATGCAATGTATTGACATCAAAATGACCTCAATCAAGTTGTTTTTTGGGATAATTTATTTCCTACAACACAAACCAGCTCGACAAAATCGGCAATTTAATTTCATTGATCATCATTACTCATCATTCTGATTCATTTTTACTTCGGTACAATAGTCAAGATAATGTTTTGAGTATGGTTTACTGGTTGCTGATTTCTAACACATGGTTTTAAACCGGTGAACATAATTCATTTCCTGTGATTCCAAGGAGCAAACAAATTTCCACTTCTACTCGCGCTCCACGCATGCACGAGATATGGTCTCATATAAACAAATATGGCAACTTTAACTGTTTCGCAGACCAACGAGTAAAAACTGAGAGGTTACCAAGCTTCAATTATGCAATTTTGTTAGTGCTTGGAAAGTATTGAAGGAGTCGCCGCCGGTAATTAGTGCAAGTCGCGCCCAGGTCGAAACTTGTACTCGTGATAGCAGTAGAAAAGCGCATTGGATCGTGGAAAAATCAAATGTTTACCAACACAAATGTCACACATTCGCAGCGCGACGACCACCACACTTTAATTTATCATTGTTGTGATTTTGTTAAACATTTTTGTTATTGTCTGGTACTTTTACTCAAAGTGGAGAGGGACGTCACCTGCGCACGCGCGGGAATTGAGTCCCAAACCATGATAACAACACATGCTTAAGACGAAAAGGCCTATGGGTAGACGCATGTTTGTAAACAATGACACGTTATGGCTATCTAATGCGTGCGCAGGTGACGACTCCCCCGCTACAAGTCAGTGAATTATGTTATACGATTTCAAATGCCACTGACTACACTCATCGCGGCGGCTACGTAATTTACAGTTCAAATGTTGAATTTCTATTTAAATTTACAATCGCAGCAACTTTACATTATCCTATGAATACATGAATATTCTAGGCCCATCAAAGTACACGACGAAAATCAGTGGGTTTCATACATGTTAAGTATGTCGTTTGCATATCACGTGTCTGTTTCGTCACAGGTTCAAGAGAGGCGCCGCTGCCATGCCCCGTAACGCCGTCCCAGACCCAGATCAGGTGTTCAATAAATTGAATATGAACAAGAACTCTTTCATTGAAGTTCAAGAATGGAAACGTCAGAAGGGAAGCATCTTGAATTTCGCTGAGATGTTGAAAGCTATCGACATTGACGGTATGTAACATTTCTGTTGTAGTTTTTCATAGTGTATGTATAGGTAAGATTACACGAATTAGAGCGTGTTTATAACTGTATAAGCCGTGCTGTGGTCAACTTTCGACATTAACTGTTAGTTAGTTGCTTAATAATAGTTTAATGTTACCATATAAAAAATAATAATAAAACATTACCTGAATATGTGTAATTACAGTCAAAACATCCATTACTCAAATGTTATTGGATATGTGGGCTGGGTCTACGAAGTGCCTCGCCGTACCGCTTCCATGTTCGTATTGTTTCCTCAACTTGCAAGTCACAAATCAAGAGCAGCACATTTCTTTATATAGGTGTTGCGTTCACACAATCCATTTGTGTAAACCGTGAGGGCGTTTACTCGTCTGCATGCACACAGAGAGGCGTATATGAATGCACACATAAAGAATACCAAGAGTAGTAAAATATTTAGGCACGTATTTTACTGTGCTGACTAACTTATAACCGGAAATACATACCAAGTCATGGTATAGTGTGTACAGCAATTAAAACGGCTGTCAACAGGTTACTTGATATGGTAGGAATCTTTTAACCACAAAAGGGCGCTGTGCTGACCGAGGATTTAGGCCGCATTTACGACACAACGGACGGTCGACAGTCTTCAGTTCTAATTTGTTAGTAAGGCCTCCGGCCTTCGCTGAAATGTCACACACGCCATCGGGGTTTGCTGGGTTAGTATACAAATTAGGACCGAGGACTGTCGATAGTTTAAAGAAATAACTGTTATAAAAGTAAAATAATTTGTCCGTGAAAAACTGTAAAATAACATTTTTGAAATAAAATATGTAAAACTACATTGTGATAGGTGACAGAAATGTTATATTTTACAGGGGATGAACAGATCTCATTAGAAGAGTTCAAGGAGCTGGGATTGTACTACAAGACTATACAAGGGCAATAGTTTGGTAAGTTCGTTGCATGTTTATATTTTTTTATCACATAAGCTAAAATTCTTTTGGGAAGAACGATTACTAATTGACTACCAATCAGAGGTAAAAGGTTCTGCCGTCAGACATGGTAAATCTTTGTTTGTAACCTTAACGCATTCATAACCACAACCAAGTACTAATACGGATGTGCCATAGCAACCTATTATATATCGAGTATTATTTTCTCTTTTCAAAAGTATTCAGTGCCATAGAAAACTGCACATAGACTTAATTAGTTGATCAATTCATCTCATTTGTTCTCCCAGTTCTCTTGTTCATATCCAAAATCTACTTCAATATTATTTTTTTCTGTTTGTTTTTAGATCCGGAGAAGTGGACGTTGGTCTATCACATGTACTCAAGAGATTACCGTGTACTTACCGGCCGTAGCACTGCTTTAGTTTAATTATATCAACACTGCAACCTGTCATTGCCGTGACAGCGTATCATCTCGAGTTATATGGTTTCATACTATTTCGTGAAAGCACAATTCATTGTGATCTACTTTTTAAAGATTTAGCTTTGAAGTGGGTTTACAATTATAACAATTCTAAACCTCTCAATCGCCATGAGGCGAAATGACGTGCAGTAACCGACTTATATCAGGCAATTCTGGCCAGATAAGCGTGTAAAATAATGTTGTTATAATTAGCATGAATACTGTAAAACCATTTATTTTTACTGACATTTAATTCCACTATTTGGATGTTTTGATCACATTCCCTGTGTTTTAATTTCACGAATTTGTCAAGGAAACAATGGGTTTTATTATTATTTTACATGTTCGAGGAGATTCAATTTAGCGGATCTTACTTATCAGCGAAAATAGTAAAATTTAAACAGTGAAGAATTAATGCATTAACAATACATTACTCGCATTGTAATTTGCTCATGAATAATTCAACAGTTATCGCTCCACGTTGAATACATTATTGTAAGAAGATAATTTGCATTGATCATCCAAACAAGTTCAAAATAACTATGCGATGTTTACCATGTTCAAATGAATACAGCTGCATCTGTTTACAATCTAAATAAAGACAAAGATACATCACGTGAGGTTTCATTCGAATAAATGTACAGTTTGAACCATGGTCACATGACCAAAAGTGGACGAAAAAAATATTTTGTTGAACTCGTGGCATATAACTTGAAGACTTATATAAGTGCTTCCCACAAATATGTAAATGAGCTGATATGTAAATGACGATGCAATTTTAGAAGTTCTTATATAATTCAGAAAACTTGATATTTCATGTAAAATGTGGTTAATTTTGTCATTCCTAAAACGGGAATAATATGTCCCCAAAACATTTTAGTGTGACCTTTTGTTATCTCGTCATTTCTGTGTTGATGTTTTGAAATCTCATTCAAACCGCCGAAATACTAAATTTGGTGTAATACTGTTTTGTTAAACGTCATATAAAGGAAAATGCAAGCGGGAATTTATCATGTAGATAAATACTTGTGAGCATATCCTTTTTGTATGCCGTCGCTTGCCAAAAATGTCATAAAAAGAAAGTTTTATTTGCGTATGCCTATCGTGATTGTTTCTACCACTACTACTAAGTCTTAAGTAAAAGACAAACTTGAACCCTGCCCAAGACCTCCGTAATACAGTATGCTAAACAACTATATGACTGAAACAGAAAGAAGAGTTATTCAAGACAAAGTAACAACTCATCCTGCAGTCCTGTCACAAAAACATAGTATCGGTCGGCTAGTCTTCCACATATATACCTTTTTATATACCTTTCCATGCGATGGATGACAGTAAAGCATGGCGACTGGTACACCAAGATATTGATTGCATCACGTCTGTACTTCGGTGCTTCAGACACGTTTTAGGTTAGGAAGTGGGGATCGTAGTCAGGCGGTTAACTGATTTAACAGTTTGTACCATTTTAATACATCAAAACTTCACACCATTTTTATACGAATCACAGTTAAATGCATGTATACACACACACATTAAAACTAGGATTCAAACTCGCAACTATGGCAACTATGTCATCTTACCAATGTAAGCAGACGTACTCCCAATTACGCCACAATGCACTGTAAAGACGTGCAAAATCTTACTAAGAAGAACTTACTAATTTTTCCTATATAGCATTAGAATGAACCAATATTATATAAGGCCAACGATTGTATACTAGAGAATATATCTACTTAGGTTAAGTGCATTGGACTCTTTTAGGCCTGGGATGGCAGGATCTTTTTCATCTGATAGAAACTACAGGTAATTTTCCTTCCTTAGGTATTGACAAGGGAATGTTACTGTTCCCAACTGTTGGGTTTGCGACTCTCCATATTCTGTTAGAATCATGCTTGCTCCTTGAAATGTGTTTAGTTTGGGGTTTTATACGAAATAGACGTAATAGGAGTACGTTGCTCGCGGCACCCGTATCAGCCTAGCATTTTAGGTTTATTTTCTGTGTCAGTTCAGCATGTTCAATTTGCAGTGTGTACTTGTTATCTGTAGTTATAGTTCGTATTGTCTGGGGTTGTTCTTCTGTCACCTCATTTGTGTTGTACCTCATATCATGTATCTGCTGTCTATTACAGCGTTGTGTTGGTGGACAATGTTATATTTTCTTGGATAATTTGCATACTGATTGCCAGTGGTTTATTTTTCTACCCTAGCGACACTGAGATTCATACGCAGGTCAATTTTTCCGTGTAGAAATATCATGCATTTTCCTACAATTGTCTCATATTTTTGTCTGTTGTTGTGGCTTGTAGGTCTGTGGCATGCTATACTTTTTGATTGTATTCACAGATTTCCAGGTTACTTGCAAGCAATATCACGTGTTTGTTGTCCCAAACTGTGGGCTACATCTATGGTATCTTGGGGTGCAAGCTTCTTATCACGCCCAATCTATTTCTTCAACATCTAGGTGACAAGAACCTAATATTAGTTGATCCACTAACCAGTCTTTCATTTCTTTGTCAAATCCGAACTTGTGTTTGGCAGCAACACTCTTAAATTTTGACATAAAGTTGTCCACTATTTCGTTTGGTTCTTGTGTCATGTCCTGTAACTGGTACCTTTGTACGCGGTGATTGGGCTTGGAGTTTAAGGTGCTGCACAATTTTTTAAAATTTTGTTAGTCTTCTTCCGGTCATCTGCATCACTAAAATTCCAGATGTTGTACATAACAAGCCCTTTCTCTTCTGTCCATAACAACTAGGCCTTTCTTCGTCGGTGGCATCTTTCAATGCACTTTTGAATTTGCATTTTTGTTGGAATTGAACAAAGGCTATCACTACATATCGGGTGTTTCCCAGTCCATCTGAGGGACTCGCAACCAGTTATTTCGTGTAGGCAGCCATGATGAGAAGAGCTATGCATCGTGGGTATATTTTCAAACTTGGGAGACAATGGAGAAATTAAATTGTTTTAAGTTAGCTACGATTTTGTTGTCGTCTGTCATTTAACTTGTACGTATAACAATGTGTATGTTATGTTGCAAATAACCTATTTAAAACTGCTTTGCTAGGTGCAAATGATTTGCAAGGTTTGATTAAGCATAATTCAGCTTATATTTTGATCAACTCGTACAGTATATATGTGTTCTCATTTCCTATATTTATTCTATTTTGTATAATTATTATTGTCTGTGCATAGATATATCACTGTTATGAGCCTATATTAAGGTATGATGTATTTTGTTCAAACAAAGCAAAACTGATGAAATACTACATCCCGTTTTCAGGCGTGCCCAGGTAGTTGAAGGAATGAACAGGTGTAAACACGTTTCATAACGCGTTAGTTATACGTTCAATAGCACGGGTTGGAATCAGATCCTGATGAAGAAAGTCCTGATGGATTTAAGCGGTAAATAGAGCCAATAAAGTCAATCATAAGCATTTCACTCGTTGGATGCTGAGATTCCTAAGTATATTTAAGTCAGCAAATGATAAGAAAAGCATTTGCCGGGGTACCAATTATACAAGGCTCATATAAATCTAATAATCATTTTGCGTCATAATAACTTGTTAGCATGGCTGCCATGCATGGCTGCCATGGCTCCAATACATTTACCCTAACAAAAATCAATGCAATACGCATAAAAAATGCAAGATTTAAACTTAAGTCATAAATTCAATAAATCTTACTAAACCATATACGTAGGCGATCAAAACAGATTATTTCTACCTTACTGTAACAAAGTTATAAATTACAGTGGATTTGTATCTTGCTGTTAAGAAGTTATAAATTACTGAGGATTTGTATCCTGCTGTTAAGAAGATATACATTACAGAGGATATGTATCTTACTGTTAAAAGGTTATAAATTACTGTGGAGTTGTATCTTACTGTTAAAAAGTTATCAATTACTGAGGATTTGTATCTTACTGTTAAGAAGTTATAAATTACTGAGGATTTGTATCTTACTGTTAAAAAGTTATAAATTACTGAGGATTTATATCTTACTGTTAAGAAGTTACACATTACAGTGGATTTGTATCTTACTGTTAAGAAGTTGTACATTACAGAGGATATGTATCTTACTGTTAAGAAGTTACACATTACAGAGGATATGTATCTTACTGTTAAGAAGTTATACATTACTGAGGATTTATACCTTACTGTTAAGAAGTTACACATTACAGAGGATATGTATCTTACTGTTAAGAAGTTATAAATTACTGAGGATTTGTATCTTACTGTTAAGAAGTTGTACATTACAGAGGATATGTATCTTACTGTTAAGAAGTTACACATTACAGAGGATTTGTATCTTACTGTTAAGAAGTTATAAATTACAGTGGGTTTGTATCTTACTGTTAAAAGGTTATAAATTACTGTGGAGTTGTATCTTACTGTTAAAAAGTTATCAATTACTGAGGATTTGTATCTTACTGTTAAGAAGTTATAAATTACTGAGGATTTGTATCTTACTGTTAAAAAGTTATAAATTACTGAGGATTTATATCTTACTGTTAAGAAGTTACTCATTACAGAGGATATGTATCTTACTGTTAAGAAGTTATAAATTACAGTGGATTTGTATCTTACTGTTAAGAAGTTATAAATTACTGAGGATTTGTATCTTACTGTTAAAAAGTTATAAATTACTGAGGATTTATATCTTACTGTTAAGAAGTTACACATTACAGTAGATTTGTATCTTGCTGTTAAGAAGTTATAAATTACTGTGAATTTGTATCTTACTGTTAAGAAGTTATACATTACTGTGGATTACTGATTTGTATCTTACTGTTAAGAAGTTATACATTACTTAGGATTTGTATCTTACTGTTAAGAAGTTGTACATTACAGAGGATTTGTATCTTACTGTTAAGAAGTTTTAAATTACTGAGGATTTGTATCTTACTGTTAAAAAGTTATAAATTACAGTGGATTTGTATCTTGCTGTTAAGAAGTTATAAATTACTGTGAATTTGTATCTTACTGTTAAGAAGTTATACATTACTGTGGATTACTGATTTGTATCTTACTGTTAAGAAGTTATACATTACTGTGGATTTGTATCTTACTGTTAAGAAGTTATACATTACTGTGGATTTGTATCTTACTGTTAAGAAGTTATAGATTACTGAGAATATGTATCTAACCGTTAAAAAGTTATAAATTACAGTGGATTTGTATCTTACCGTTAAGAAGTTATAAATTACAGTGGATTTGTATCTTACTGTTAAGAAGTTATAAATTACTGAGGATTTGTATCTTACTGTTAAGAAGTTATAAATTACTGAGGATTTGTTTCTTACTGTTAGAAAGTAATAAATTACTGAGGATTTGTATCTTACTGTTAAGAAGTTATAAATTACAGTGGATTTGTATCTTACTGTTAATATGTTATAAATTACTGAGGATTTGTATCTTAGTGTTAAGAAGTTACACATTACTGTGGATTTGTATCTTACTGTTAAGAAGTTATAAATTACTGAGGATTTGTATCTTACTGTTAAAAAGTTATAAATTACTGAGGATTTATAGCTTACTGTTAATAAGTTATAAATTACTGAGGATATGTATCTTACTGTTAAGAAGTTACACATTACTGTGGATTTATATCTTACTGTTAAGAAGTTATACATTACTGAGTACATGTATCTAACTGTTAAAAAGTTATAAATTACGGAGGATTTGTATATTACTGTTAAGAAGTTATAAATTACTGTGGAGTTGTATCTTACTGTTAAAAAGTTATCAATTACTGAGGATTTGTATCTTACTGTTAAGAAGTTATAAATTACTGAGGATTTGTATCTTACTGTTAAAAAGTTATAAATTACTGAGGATTTATATCTTACTGTTAAGAAGTTACACATTGCAGTGGATTTGTATCTTACTGTTAAGAAGTTGTACATTACAGAGGATATGTATCTTACTGTTAAGAAGTTACACATTACAGAGGATATGTATCTTACTGTTAAGAAGTTATACATTACTGAGGATTTATACCTTACTGTTAAGAAGTTACACATTACAGAGGATATGTATCTTACTGTTAAGAAGTTATAAATTACTGAGGATTTGTATCTTACTGTTAAGAAGTTGTACATTACAGAGGATATGTATCTTACTGTTAAGAAGTTACACATTACAGAGGATTTGTATCTTACTGTTAAGAAGTTATAAATTACAGTGGATTTGTATCTTACTGTTAAAAGGTTATACATTACTGTGGAGTTGTATCTTACTGTTAAAAAGTTATCAATTACTGAGCATTTGTATCTTACTGTTAAGAAGTTATAAATTACTGTGGAGTTGTATCTTACTGTTAAAAAGTTATCAATTACTGAGGATTTGTATCTTACTGTTAAGAAGTTATAAATTACTGAGGATTTGTATCTTACTGTTAAAAAGTTATAAATTACTGAGGATTTATATCTTACTGTTAAGAAGTTACACATTACAGTGGATTTGTATCTTACTTTTAAGAAGTTGTCCATTACAGAGGATATGTATCTTACTGTTAAGAAGTTACACATTACAGAGAATATGTATCTTACTGTTAAAAAGTTATACATTACTGAGGATTTATACCTTACTGTTAAGAAGTTACACATTACAGAGGATATGTATCTTACTGTTAAGATTTTATAAATTACTGAGGATTTGTATCTTACTGTTAAGAAGTTGTACATTACAGAGGATATGTATCTTACTGTTAAGAAGTTACACATTACAGAGGATTTGTATCTTACTGTTAAGAAGTTATAAATTACAGTGGATTTGTATCTTACTGTTAAGAAGTTGTACATTACAGAGGCTTTGTATCTTACTGTTAAGAAGTTTTAAATTACTGAGGATTTGTATCTTACTGTTAAAAAGTTATAAATTACTGAGGATTTATATCTTACTGTTAAGAAGTTACACATTACAGTGGATTTGTATCTTACTGTTAAGAAGTTATAAATTACTGTGAATTTGTATCTTACTGTTAAGAAGTTATACATTACTGTGGATTTGTATCTTACTGTTAAGAAGGTATACATTACTGTGGATTTGTATCTTACTGTTAAGAAGTTATACATTACTGTGGATTTGTATCTTACTGTTAAGAAGTTATAGATTACTGAGAATATGTATCTAACCGTTAAAAAGTTATAAATTACTGAGGATTTGTATCTTACTGTTAAAAAGTTATAAATTACTGAGGATTTGTATCTTACTGTTAATATGTTATAAATTACAGTTGATTTGTATCTTACTGTTAAGAAGTTATAAATTACTGAGGATTTGTATCTTACTGTTAAGAAGTTGTAAATTACTGAGGATTTGTATCTTACTGTTAAGAAGTTATACATTACTTAGGATTTGTATCTTACTGTTAAGAAGTTATACATTGCTGTGGATATGTATCTTACTGTTAAGAAGTTATACATTACTGTGGATTTTTATCTTACTGTTAAGAAGTTATAGATTACTGAGAATATGTATCTAATCGTTAAAAAGTTATAAATTACTGAGGATTTGTATCTTACTGTTAAAAAGTTATAAATTACTGAGGATTTCTATCTTACTGTTAATATGTTATAAATTACAGTGGATTTGTATCTTTCCGTTAAGAAGTTATAAATTACAGTGGATTTGTATCTTACTGTTAAGAAGTTATAAATTACTGAGGATTTGTATCTTACTGTTAAGAAGTTATAAATTACTGAGGATTTGTATCTTACTGTCAAGAAGTTATACATTACTTAGGATTTGTATCTTACTGTTAAGAAGTTATAAATTACTGAGGATTTGTATCTTACTGTTAAGAAGTTATAAATTACTGAGGATTTGTATCTTACTGTTAAGAAGTTATAAATTACAATGGATTTGTATGTTACTGTTAATATGTTATAAATTACTGAGGATTTGTATCTTAGTGTTAAGAAGTTACACATTACTGTGGATTTGTATCTTACTGTTAAGAAGTTATAAATTACTGAGGATTTGTATCTTACTGTTAAAAAGTTATAAATTACTGAGGATTTATAGCTTACTGTTAATAAGTTATAAATTACTGAGGATATGTATCTTACTGTTAAGAAGTTACACATTACTGTGGATTTGTATCTTACTGTTAAGAAGTTGTACATTACTGAGTACATGTATCTAACTGTTAAAAAGTTATAAATTACTGAGGATTTGTATATTACTGTTAAGAAGTTATAAATTACTGTGGAGTTGTATCTTACTGTTAAAAAGTTATCAATTACTGAGGATTTGTATCTTACTGTTAAGAAGTTATAAATTACTGAGGATTTGTATCTTACTGTTAAAAAGTTATAAATTACTGAGGATTTATATCTTACTGTTAAGAAGTTACACATTACAGTGGATTTGTATCTTACTGTTAAGAAGTTATAAATTACTGAGGATTTGTATCTTACTGTTAAGAAGTTATAAATTACTGAGGATTTGTATCTTACTGTTAAGAAGTTATAAATTACAATGGATTTGTATCTTACTGTTAATATGTTATAAATTACTGAGGATTTGTATCTTAGTGTTAAGAAGTTACACATTACTGTGGATTTGTATCTTACTGTTAAGAAGTTATAAATTACTGAGGATTTGTATCTTACTGTTAAAAAGTTATAAATTACTGAGGATTTATAGCTTACTGTTAATAAGTTATAAATTACTGAGGATATGTATCTTACTGTTAAGAAGTTACACATTACTGTGGATTTGTATCTTACTGTTAAGAAGTTGTACATTACTGAGTACATGTATCTAACTGTTAAAAAGTTATAAATTACTGAGGATTTGTATATTACTGTTAAGAAGTTATAAATTACTGTGGAGTTGTATCTTACTGTTAAAAAGTTATCAATTACTGAGGAATTGTATCTTACTGTTAAGAAGTTATAAATTACTGAGGATTTGTATCTTACTGTTAAAAATTTATAAATTACTGAGGATTTATATCTTACTGTTAAGAAGTTACACATTGCAGTGGATTTGTATCTTACTGTTAAGAAGTTGTACATTACAGAGGATATGTATCTTACTGTTAAGAAGTTACAGATTACAGAGGATATGTATCTTACTGTTAAGAAGTTATACATTACTGAGGATTTATACCTTACTGTTAAGAAGTTACACATTACAGAGGATATGTATCTTACTGTTAAGAAGTTATAAATTACTGAGGATGTGTATCTTACTGTTAAGAAGTTGTACATTACAGAGGATATGTATCTTACTGTTAAGAAGTTACACATTACAGAGGATTTGTATCTTACTGTTAAGAAGTTATAAATTACAGTAGATTTGTATCTTACTGTTAAAAGGTTATAAATTACTGTGGAGTTGTATCTTACTGTTAAAAAGTTATCAATTACTGAGGATTTGTATCTTACTGTTAAGAAGTTATAAATTACTGTGGAGTTGTATCTTACTGTTAAAAAGTTATCAATTACTGAGGATTTGTATCTTACTGTTAAGAAGTTATAAATTACTGAGGATTTGTATCTTACTGTTAAAAAGTTATAAATTACTGAGGATTTATATCTTACTGTTAAGAAGTTACACATTACAGTGGATTTGTATCTTACTTTTAAGAAGTTGTCCATTACAGAGGATATGTATCTTACTGTTAAGAAGTTACACATTACAGAGAATATGTATCTTACTGTTAAAAAGTTATACATTACTGAGGATTTATACCTTACTGTTAAGAAGTTACACATTACAGAGGATATGTATCTT
The DNA here is from genome assembly GCF_978046115.1 of Saccoglossus kowalevskii. Classification (NCBI taxonomy): domain Eukaryota; kingdom Metazoa; phylum Hemichordata; class Enteropneusta; family Harrimaniidae; genus Saccoglossus; species Saccoglossus kowalevskii. Next base: position 11,959,800 of record NC_140657.1, read on the forward strand.
ACTGTTAAGAATTTATAAATTACTGAGGATTTGTATCTTACTGTTAAGAAGTTGTACATTACAGAGGATATGTATCTTACTGTTAAGAAGTTACACATTACAGAAGATTTGTATCTTACTGTTAAGAAGTTATAAATTGCAGTGGATTTGTATCTTACTGTTAAGAAGTTGTACATTACAGAGGCTTTGTATCTTACTGTTAAGAAGTTTTAAATTACTGAGGATTTGTATCTTACTGTTAAAAAGTTATAAATTACTGAGGATTTATATCTTACTGTTAAGAAGTTGTACATTACTGAGTACATGTATCTAACTGTTAAAAAGTTATAAATTACTGAGGATTTGTATATTACTGTTAAGAAGTTATAAATTACTGTGGAGTTGTATCTTACTGTTAAAAAGTTATCAATTACTGAGGATTTGTATCTTACTGTTAAGAAGTTATAAATTACTGAGGATTTGTATCTTACTGTTAAAAATTTATAAATTACTGAGGATTTATATCTTACTGTTAAGAAGTTACACATTGCAGTGGATTTGTATCTTACTGTTAAGAAGTTGTACATTACAGAGGATATGTATCTTACTGTTAAGAAGTTACAGATTACAGAGGATATGTATCTTACTGTTAAGAAGTTATACATTACTGAGGATTTATACCTTACTGTTAAGAAGTTACACATTACAGAGGATATGTATCTTACTGTTAAGAAGTTATAAATTACTGAGGATTTGTATCTTACTGTTAAGAAGTTGTACATTACAGAGGATATGTATCTTACTGTTAAGAAGTTACACATTACAGAGGATTTGTATCTTACTGTTAAGAAGTAATAAATTACAGTAGATTTGTATCTTACTGTTAAAAGGTTATAAATTACTGTGGAGTTGTATCTTACTGTTAAAAAGTTATCAATTACTGAGGATTTGTATCTTACTGTTAAGAAGTTATAAATTACTGTGGAGTTGTATCTTACTGTTAAAAAGTTATCAATTACTGAGGATTTGTATCTTACTGTTAAGAAGTTATAAATTACTGAGGATTTGTATCTTACTGTTAAAAAGTTATAAATTACTGAGGATTTATATCTTACTGTTAAGAAGTTACACATTACAGTGGATTTGTATCTTACTTTTAAGAAGTTGTCCATTACAGAGGATATGTATCTTACTGTTAAGAAGTTACACATTACAGAGAATATGTATCTTACTGTTAAAAAGTTATACATTACTGAGGATTTATACCTTACTGTTAAGAAGTTACACATTACAGAGGATATGTATCTTACTGTTAAGAATTTATAAATTACTGAGGATTTGTATCTTACTGTTAAGAAGTTGTACATTACAGAGGATATGTATCTTACTGTTAAGAAGTTACACATTACAGAGGATTTGTATCTTACTGTTAAGAAGTTATAAATTGCAGTGGATTTGTATCTTACTGTTAAGAAGTTGTACATTACAGAGGCTTTGTATCTTACTGTTAAGAAGTTTTAAATTACTGAGGATTTGTATCTTACTGTTAAAAAGTTATAAATTACTGAGGATTTATATCTTACTGTTAAGAAGTTACACATTACAGTGGATTTGTATCTTACTGTTAAGAAGTTATAAATTACTGTGAATTTGTATCTTACTGTTAAGAAGTTATACATTACTGTGGATTTGTATCTTACTGTTAAGAAGTTATACATTACTGTGGATTTGTATCTTACTGTTAAGAAGTTATACATTACTGTGGATTTGTATCTTACTGTTAAGAAGTTATAGATTACTGAGAATATGTATCTAACCGTTAAAAAGTTATAAATTACTGAGGATTTGTATCTTACTGTTAAAACGTTATAAATTACTGAGGATTTGTATCTTACTGTTAATATGTTATAAATTACAGTGGATTTGTATCTTACTGTTAAGAAGTTATAAATTACTGAGGATTTGTATCTTACTGTTAAGAAGTTATAAATTACTGAGGATTTGTATCTTACTGTTAAGAAGTTATACATTACTTAGGATTTGTATCTTACTGTTAAGAAGTTATACATTACTGTGGATATGTATCTTACTGTTAAGAAGTTATACATTACTGTGGATTTTTATCTTACTGTTAAGAAGTTATAGATTACTGAGAGTATGTATCTAATCGTTAAAAAGTTATAAATTACTGAGGATTTGTATCTTACTGTTAAAAAGTTATAAATTACTGAGGATTTCTATCTTACTGTTAATATGTTATAAATTACAGTGGATTTGTATCTTTCCGTTAAGAAGTTATAAATTAAAGTGGATTTGTATCTTACTGTTAAGAAGTTATAAATTACTGAGGATTTGTATCTTACTGTTAAGAAGTTATAAATTACTGAGGATTTGTATCTTACTGTCAAGAAGTTATACATTACTTAGGATTTGTATCTTACTGTTAAGAAGTTATAAATTACTGAGGATTTGTATCTTACTGTTAAAAAGTTATAAATTACTGTGGATTTATATCTTACTTTTAAGAAGTTACACATTACTGTGGATTTGTATCTTACTGTCAAGAAGTTATAAATTACTGAGGATTTGTATCTTACTGGTAAAAAGTTATAAATTACTGAGGATTTATATCTTACTGTTAAGAAGTTACACATTACTGTGGAGTTGTATCTTACTGTTAAGAAGTTATAAATTGCAGTGGATTTGTATCTTACTGTTAAGAAGTTATATATTACAGTGGATTTGTATCTTACGTTAAAAAGTTATAAATTACTGAGTTTTGTATCTTACTGTTAAGAAGTTATAGATTACTGAGGATTTGTATCTTACGGTTAAAAAGTTACACATTACTGTGGATTTGCATCTTACTGTTAAGAAGTTATACATTACTGTGGATTTGCATCTTACTGTTAAGAAGTTATGCATTACTGAGGATTTATACCTTACGGTTAAGAAGTTACACATTACAGAGGATATGTATCTTACTCTTAAGAAGTTATAAATTACTGAGGATTTGTATCGTACTGTTAAATAGTTATACATTACTGTGGATTTGTATCTTACTGTTAAGAAGTTGTACATTACTGAGTACATGTATCTAACTGTTAAAAAGTTATAAATTACTGTGGATTTTGTATCTTACTGTTACAAAGTTATACATTACTGTGGATTTGTATCTTAATGTTAAGAAGTTATAGATTACTGAGAATATGGATCTAACTGTTAAAAAGTTATAAATTACTGAGGATTTGTATCTTACTGTTAAAAAGTTATAAATTACTGTTGATTTGTATCTTACTGTTAACAAGTTATAAATTACTGAGGATTTATATCTTACTGTTAAGAAGTTACACATTACAGTGGATTTGTATCTTACTGTTAAGAAGTTATAAATTACTGCCGATTTGTATCTTACTGTTAAAAAGTTATAAATTACTGAGGATTTATATCTTACTGTTAAGAAGTTACACATTACTGTGGAGTTGTATCTTACTGTCAAGAAGTTATACATTACAGAGGATATGTATCTTACTGTTAAAAAGTTATAAATTCCTGAGGATATGTATCTTACTGTTAAGAAGTTACATATTACTGTGGATTTGTATCTTACTGTTAAAAAGTTATAAATTACTGAGGATTTGTATCTTACTGTTAAGAAGTTATACATTACTGTGGATTTGTATCTTACTGTTAAGAAGTTATACATTACTGCGAATATGTATCTAACTGTTAAAAAGTTTTAAATTACTGAGGATTTGTATCTTACTGTTAATATGTTATAAATTACTGAGGATTTGTATCTTACTGTTAAGAAGTTACACATCACTGTGAATTTGTATCCTACTGTTAAGAAGTTATACATTACAGAGGATATGCATCTTACTGTTAAGAAGTTATAGATTACTGAGAATATGTATCTAACCGTTAAAAAGTTATAAATTACTGAAGATTTGTATCTTACTGTTAAAAAGTTATAAATTACTGAGGATTTGTATCTTACTATTAATATGTTATAAATTACAGTGGATTTATATCTTACCGTTAAGAATTTATAAATTACAGTGGATTTGTATCTTACTCTTAAAAAGTTATAAATTACTGAGGATTTATATCTTACTTTTAAGAAGTTACACATTACTGTGGATTTGTATCTTACTGTTAAGAAGTTATAAATTACTGACGATATGTATCTTACTGTTAAAAAGTTAAAAATTCCTGAGGATATGTATCTTACTGTTAAGAAGTTATATATTACTGTGGATTTGTATCTTACTGTTAAAAAGTTATAAATCACTGTGAATTTGTATCTTACTGTTAAGAAGTTATACATTACTGTGGATTTGTATCTTACTGTTAAGAAGTTATACATTACTGTGGATTCGTATCTTACTGTTAAGAAGTTATACATTACTGCGAATTTGTATGTAACTGTTAAAAAGTTTTAAATTACTGAGGATTTGTATCTTACAATTAATATGTTATAAATTACTGAGGATTTGTATCTTACTGTTAAGAAGTTACACATCACTGTGAGTTTGTATCCTACTGTTAAAAAGTTATAAATTACTGAGGATTTGTATCTTACTGTTAATAAGTTATAAATTACTGAGGATATGTATCTTACTGTTAAGAAGTTACACATTACTGTGGATTTGTATCTTACTGTTAAGAAGTTATAAATTACAGTGGATTTGTATCTTACTGTTAAGAAGTTGTACATTACAGAGGATATGTATCTTACTGTTAAGAAGTTACAGATTACAGAGGATATGTATCTTACTGTTAAGAAGTTATACATTACTGAGGATTTATACCTTACTGTTAAGAAGTTATAAATTACAGTGGATTTGTATCTTACTGTTAAGAAGTTGTACATTACAGAGGATTTGTATCTTACTGTTAAGAAGTTTTAAATTACTGAGGATTTGTATCTTACTGTTAAAAAGTTATAAATTACTGAGGATTTATATCTTACTGTTAAGAAGTTACACATTACTGTGGAGTTGTATCTTACTGTTAAGAAGTTATACATTACTGTGGATTTGTATCTTACTGTTAAGAAGTTATACATTACTGTGGATTTGTATCTTACTGTTAAGAAGTTATAGATTACTGAGAATATGTATCTAACCGTTAAAAAGTTATAAATTACTGAGGATTTGTATCTTACTGTTGAAGAGTTATAAATTACTGAGGATTTGTATCTTACAGTTAATATGTTATAAATTACAGTGGATTTGTATCTTACCGTTAAGAAGTTATAAATTACTGAGGATTTGTATCTTACTGTTAAGAAGTTATACATTACTGAGGATTTGTATCTTACTGTTAAGAAGTTATACATTACTTAGGATTTGTATCTTACTGTTAAGAAGTTATAAATTACTGAGGATTTGTATCTTACTGTTAAAAAAGTTATAATTTAATGAGGATTTATATCTTACTTTTAAGAAGTTACACATTACTGTGAATTTGTATCTTACTGTTAAGAAGTTATAAATTACAGAGGATTTGTATCTTACTGTTAAGAAGTTATAAATTACTGAGGATTTGTATCTCACTGTTAAAAAGTTATAAATTACTGAGGATTTATATCTTACTGTTAAGAAGTTACACATTACTGTGGAGTTGTATCTTACTGTTAAGAAGTTATACATTACAGAGGATATGTATCTTACTGTTAAAAAGTTATAAATTCCTGAGGATATGTATCTTACTGTTAAGAAGTTACATATTACTGTGGATTTGTATCTTAGTGTTAAAAAGTTATAAATTACTGAGGATTTGTATCTTACTGTTAAGAAGTTAAACATTACTGAGGATTTGTATCTTACTGTTAAAAAGTTATAAATTCCTGTGAATTTGTATCTTACTGTTAAGAAGTTATACATTACTGTGGATTTGTATCTTACTGTTAAGAAGTTATACATTACTGTGGATTTGTATCTTACTGTTAAGAAGTTATACATTACTGAAAATATGTATCTAACTGTTAAAAAGTTATAAATTACTGAGGATTTGTATCTTACTGTTAATATGTTATAAATTACTGAGGATTTGTATCTTACTGTTAAGAAGTTACACGTCACTGTGAATTTGTATCCTACTGTTAAAAAGTTATAAATTACTGAGGATATGTATCTTACTGTTAATAAGTTATAAATTACTAAGGATATGTATCTTACTGTTAAGAAGTTACACATTACTGTGGATTTGTATCTTACTGTTAAGAAGTTATAAATTACTGACGATATGTATCTTACTGTTAAAAAGTTAAAAATTCCTGAGGATATGTATCTTACTGTTAAGAAGTTATATATTACTGTGGATTTGTATCTTACTGTTAAAAAGTTATAAATCACTGTGAATTTGTATCTTACTGTTAAGAAGTTATACATTACTGTGGATTTGTATCTTACTGTTAAGAAGTTATACATTACTGTGGATTCGTATCTTACTGTTAAGAAGTTATACATTACTGCGAATTTGTATGTAACTGTTAAAAAGTTTTAAATTACTGAGGATTTGTATCTTACAATTAATATGTTATAAATTACTGAGGATTTGTATCTTACTGTTAAGAAGTTACACATCACTGTGAGTTTGTATCCTACTGTTAAAAAGTTATAAATTACTGAGGATTTGTATCTTACTGTTAATAAGTTATAAATTACTGAGGATATGTATCTTACTGTTAAGAAGTTACACATTACTGTGGATTTGTATCTTACTGTTAAGAAGTTATAAATTACAGTGGATTTGTATCTTACTGTTAAGAAGTTGTACATTACAGAGGATATGTATCTTACTGTTAAGAAGTTACAGATTACAGAGGATATGTATCTTACTGTTAAGAAGTTATACATTACTGAGGATTTATACCTTACTGTTAAGAAGTTATAAATTACAGTGGATTTGTATCTTACTGTTAAGAAGTTGTACATTACAGAGGATTTGAATCTTACTGTTAAGAAGTTTTAAATTACTGAGGATTTGTATCTTACTGTTAAAAAGTTATAAATTACTGAGGATTTATATCTTACTGTTAAGAAGTTACACATTACTGTGGAGTTGTATCTTACTGTTAAGAAGTTATACATTACTGTGGATTTGTATCTTACTGTTAAGAAGTTATAGATTACTGAGAATATGTATCTAACCGTTAAAAAGTTATAAATTACTGAAGATTTGTATCTTACTGTTAAAAAGTTATAAATTACTGAGGATTTGTATCTTACTATTAATATGTTATAAATTACAGTGGATTTGTATCTTACCGTTAAGAATTTATAAATTACAGTGGATTTGTATCTTACTCTTAAAAAGTTATAAATTACTGAGGATTTATATCTTACTTTTAAGAAGTTACACATTACTGTGGATTTGTATCTTACTGTTAAGAAGTTATAAATTACTGACGATATGTATCTTACTGTTAAAAAGTTAAAAATTCCTGAGGATATGTATCTTACTGTTAAGAAGTTATATATTACTGTGGATTTGTATCTTACTGTTAAAAAGTTATAAATCACTGTGAATTTGTATCTTACTGTTAAGAAGTTATACATTACTGTGGATTTGTATCTTACTGTTAAGAAGTTATACATTACTGTGGATTCGTATCTTACTGTTAAGAAGTTATACATTACTGCGAATTTGTATGTAACTGTTAAAAAGTTTTAAATTACTGAGGATTTGTATCTTACAATTAATATGTTATAAATTACTGAGGATTTGTATCTTACTGTTAAGAAGTTACACATCACTGTGAGTTTGTATCCTACTGTTAAAAAGTTATAAATTACTGAGGATTTGTATCTTACTGTTAATAAGTTATAAATTACTGAGGATATGTATCTTACTGTTAAGAAGTTACACATTACTGTGGATTTGTATCTTACTGTTAAGAAGTTATAAATTACAGTGGATTTGTATCTTACTGTTAAGAAGTTGTACATTACAGAGGATATGTATCTTACTGTTAAGAAGTTACAGATTACAGAGGATATGTATCTTACTGTTAAGAAGTTATACATTACTGAGGATTTATACCTTACTGTTAAGAAGTTATAAATTACAGTGGATTGGTATCTTACTGTTAAGAAGTTGTACATTACAGAGGATTTGTATCTTACTGTTAAGAAGTTTTAAATTACTGAGGATTTGTATCTTACTGTTAAAAAGTTATAAATTACTGAGGATTTATATCTTACTGTTAAGAAGTTACACATTACTGTGGAGTTGTATCTTACTGTTAAGAAGTTATACATTACTGTGGATTTGTATCTTACTGTTAAGAAGTTATACATTACTGTGGATTTGTATCTTACTGTTAAGAAGTTATAGATTACTGAGAATATGTATCTAACCGTTAAAAAGTTATAAATTACTGAGGATTTGTATCTTACTGTTGAAGAGTTATAAATTACTGAGGATTTGTATCTTACAGTTAATATGTTATAAATTACAGTGGATTTGTATCTTACCGTTAAGAAGTTATAAATTACTGAGGATTTGTATCTTACTGTTAAGAAGTTATACATTACTGAGGATTTGTATCTTACTGTTAAGAAGTTATACATTACTTAGGATTTGTATCTTACTGTTAAGAAGTTATAAATTACTGAGGATTTGTATCTTACTGTTAAAAAAGTTATAATTTAATGAGGATTTATATCTTACTTTTAAGAAGTTACACATTACTGTGAATTTGTATCTTACTGTTAAGAAGTTATAAATTACAGAGGATTTGTATCTTACTGTTAAGAAGTTATAAATTACTGAGGATTTGTATCTCACTGTTAAAAAGTTATAAATTACTGAGGATTTATATCTTACTGTTAAGAAGTTACACATTACTGTGGAGTTGTATCTTACTGTTAAGAAGTTATACATTACAGAGGATATGTATCTTACTGTTAAAAAGTTATAAATTCCTGAGGATATGTATCTTACTGTTAAGAAGTTACATATTACTGTGGATTTGTATCTTAGTGTTAAAAAGTTATAAATTACTGAGGATTTGTATCTTACTGTTAAGAAGTTAAACATTACTGAGGATTTGTATCTTACTGTTAAAAAGTTATAAATTCCTGTGAATTTGTATCTTACTGTTAAGAAGTTATACATTACTGTGGATTTGTATCTTACTGTTAAGAAGTTATACATTACTGTGGATTTGTATCTTACTGTTAAGAAGTTATACATTACTGAAAATATGTATCTAACTGTTAAAAAGTTATAAATTACTGAGGATTTGTATCTTACTGTTAATATGTTATAAATTACTGAGGATTTGTATCTTACTGTTAAGAAGTTACACGTCACTGTGAATTTGTATCCTACTGTTAAAAAGTTATAAATTACTGAGGATATGTATCTTACTGTTAATAAGTTATAAATTACTAAGGATATGTATCTTACTGTTAAGAAGTTACACATTACTGTGGATTTGTATCTTACTGTTAAGAAGTTATAAATTACTGACGATATGTATCTTACTGTTAAAAAGTTAAAAATTCCTGAGGATATGTATCTTACTGTTAAGAAGTTATATATTACTGTGGATTTGTATCTTACTGTTAAAAAGTTATAAATCACTGTGAATTTGTATCTTACTGTTAAGAAGTTATACATTACTGTGGATTTGTATCTTACTGTTAAGAAGTTATACATTACTGTGGATTCGTATCTTACTGTTAAGAAGTTATACATTACTGCGAATTTGTATGTAACTGTTAAAAAGTTTTAAATTACTGAGGATTTGTATCTTACAATTAATATGTTATAAATTACTGAGGATTTGTATCTTACTGTTAAGAAGTTACACATCACTGTGAGTTTGTATCCTACTGTTAAAAAGTTATAAATTACTGAGGATTTGTATCTTACTGTTAATAAGTTATAAATTACTGAGGATATGTATCTTACTGTTAAGAAGTTACACATTACTGTGGATTTGTATCTTACTGTTAAGAAGTTATAAATTACAGTGGATTTGTATCTTACTGTTAAGAAGTTGTACATTACAGAGGATATGTATCTTACTGTTAAGAAGTTACAGATTACAGAGGATATGTATCTTACTGTTAAGAAGTTATACATTACTGAGGATTTATACCTTACTGTTAAGAAGTTATAAATTACAGTGGATTTGTATCTTACTGTTAAGAAGTTGTACATTACAGAGGATTTGTATCTTACTGTTAAGAAGTTTTAAATTACTGAGGATTTGTATCTTACTGTTAAAAAGTTATAAATTACTGAGGATTTATATCTTACTGTTAAGAAGTTATACATTACTGTGGATTTGTATCTTACTGTTAAGAAGTTATACATTACTGTGGATTTGTATCTTACTGTTAAGAAGTTATAGATTACTGAGAATATGTATCTAACCGTTAAAAAGTTATAAATTACTGAGGATTTGTATCTTACTGTTGAAGAGTTATAAATTACTGAGGATTTGTATCTTACAGTTAATATGTTATAAATTACAGTGGATTTGTATCTTACCGTTAAGAAGTTATAAATTACTGAGGATTTGTATCTTACTGTTAAGAAGTTATACATTACTGAGGATTTGTATCTTACTGTTAAGAAGTTATACATTACTTAGGATTTGTATCTTACTGTTAAGAAGTTATAAATTACTGAGGATTTGTATCTTACTGTTAAAAAAGTTATAATTTAATGAGGATTTATATCTTACTTTTAAGAAGTTACACATTACTGTGAATTTGTATCTTACTGTTAAGAAGTTATAAATTACAGAGGATTTGTATCTTACTGTTAAGAAGTTATAAATTACTGAGGATTTGTATCTCACTGTTAAAAAGTTATAAATTACTGAGGATTTATATCTTACTGTTAAGAAGTTACACATTACTGTGGAGTTGTATCTTACTGTTAAGAAGTTATACATTACAGAGGATATGTATCTTACTGTTAAAAAGTTATAAATTCCTGAGGATATGTATCTTACTGTTAAGAAGTTACATATTACTGTGGATTTGTATCTTAGTGTTAAAAAGTTATAAATTACTGAGGATTTGTATCTTACTGTTAAGAAGTTAAACATTACTGAGGATTTGTATCTTACTGTTAAAAAGTTATAAATTCCTGTGAATTTGTATCTTACTGTTAAGAAGTTATACATTACTGTGGATTTGTATCTTACTGTTAAGAAGTTATACATTACTGTGGATTTGTATCTTACTGTTAAGAAGTTATACATTACTGAAAATATGTATCTAACTGTTAAAAAGTTATAAATTACTGAGGATTTGTATCTTACTGTTAATATGTTATAAATTACTGAGGATTTGTATCTTACTGTTAAGAAGTTACACGTCACTGTGAATTTGTATCCTACTGTTAAAAAGTTATAAATTACTGAGGATATGTATCTTACTGTTAATAAGTTATAAATTACTAAGGATATGTATCTTACTGTTAAGAAGTTACACATTACTGTGGATTTGTATCTTACTGTTAAGAAGTTATAAATTACTGACGATATGTATCTTACTGTTAAAAAGTTAAAAATTCCTGAGGATATGTATCTTACTGTTAAGAAGTTATATATTACTGTGGATTTGTATCTTACTGTTAAAAAGTTATAAATCACTGTGAATTTGTATCTTACTGTTAAGAAGTTATACATTACTGTGGATTTGTATCTTACTGTTAAGAAGTTACACATCACTGTGAGTTTGTATCCTACTGTTAAAAAGTTATAAATTACTGAGGATTTGTATCTTACTGTTAATAAGTTATAAATTACTGAGGATATGTATCTTACTGTTAAGAAGTTACACATTACTGTGGATTTGTATCTTACTGTTAAGAAGTTATAAATTACAGTGGATTTGTATCTTACTGTTAAGAAGTTATACATTACTGCGAATTTGTATGTAACTGTTAAAAAGTTTTAAATTACTGAGGATTTGTATCTTACAATTAATATGTTATAAATTACTGAGGATTTGTATCTTACTGTTAAGAAGTTACACATCACTGTGAGTTTGTATCCTACTGTTAAAAAGTTATAAATTACTGAGGATTTGTATCTTACTGTTAATAAGTTATAAATTACTGAGGATATGTATCTTACTGTTAAGAAGTTACACATTACTGTGGATTTGTATCTTACTGTTAAGAAGTTATAAATTACAGTGGATTTGTATCTTACTGTTAAGAAGTTGTACATTACAGAGGATATGTATCTTACTGTTAAGAAGTTACAGATTACAGAGGATATGTATCTTACTGTTAAGAAGTTATACATTACTGAGGATTTATACCTTACTGTTAAGAAGTTATAAATTACAGTGGATTTGTATCTTACTGTTAAGAAGTTGTACATTACAGAGGATTTGTATCTTACTGTTAAGAAGTTTTAAATTACTGAGGATTTGTATCTTACTGTTAAAAAGTTATAAATTACTGAGGATTTATATCTTACTGTTAAGAAGTTATACATTACTGTGGATTTGTATCTTACTGTTAAGAAGTTATACATTACTGTGGATTTGTATCTTACTGTTAAGAAGTTATAGATTACTGAGAATATGTATCTAACCGTTAAAAAGTTATAAATTACTGAGGATTTGTATCTTACTGTTGAAGAGTTATAAATTACTGAGGATTTGTATCTTACAGTTAATATGTTATAAATTACAGTGGATTTGTATCTTACCGTTAAGAAGTTATAAATTACTGAGGATTTGTATCTTACTGTTAAGAAGTTATACATTACTGAGGATTTGTATCTTACTGTTAAGAAGTTATACATTACTTAGGATTTGTATCTTACTGTTAAGAAGTTATAAATTACTGAGGATTTGTATCTTACTGTTAAAAAAGTTATAATTTAATGAGGATTTATATCTTACTTTTAAGAAGTTACACATTACTGTGAATTTGTATCTTACTGTTAAGAAGTTATAAATTACAGAGGATTTGTATCTTACTGTTAAGAAGTTATAAATTACTGAGGATTTGTATCTCACTGTTAAAAAGTTATAAATTACTGAGGATTTATATCTTACTGTTAAGAAGTTACACATTACTGTGGAGTTGTATCTTACTGTTAAGAAGTTATACATTACAGAGGATATGTATCTTACTGTTAAAAAGTTATAAATTCCTGAGGATATGTATCTTACTGTTAAGAAGTTACATATTACTGTGGATTTGTATCTTAGTGTTAAAAAGTTATAAATTACTGAGGATTTGTATCTTACTGTTAAGAAGTTAAACATTACTGAGGATTTGTATCTTACTGTTAAAAAGTTATAAATTCCTGTGAATTTGTATCTTACTGTTAAGAAGTTATACATTACTGTGGATTTGTATCTTACTGTTAAGAAGTTATACATTACTGTGGATTTGTATCTTACTGTTAAGAAGTTATACATTACTGAAAATATGTATCTAACTGTTAAAAAGTTATAAATTACTGAGGATTTGTATCTTACTGTTAATATGTTATAAATTACTGAGGATTTGTATCTTACTGTTAAGAAGTTACACGTCACTGTGAATTTGTATCCTACTGTTAAAAAGTTATAAATTACTGAGGATATGTATCTTACTGTTAATAAGTTATAAATTACTAAGGATATGTATCTTACTGTTAAGAAGTTACACATTACTGTGGATTTGTATCTTACTGTTAAGAAGTTATAAATTACTGAGGATTTGTATCTTACTGTTAAGAAGTTATAGATTACAGTGGATTTGTATCTTACTATTAAGAAGTTATATATTACAGTGGATTTGTATCTTACGTTAAAAAGTTATAAATTACTGAGGATTTGTATCTTACTGTTAAGAAGTTATAAATTACTGTGAATTTGTATCTTACTGTTAAGAAGTTATAAATTACTGAGGATTTGTATCTTACTGTTAAGAAGTTATAAATTACTGAGGATATGTATCTTACTGTTAAAAAGTTATAAATTACTGAGGATTTATATCTTACTGTTAAGAAGTTACACATTACTGTGGAGTTGTATCTTACTGTTAAGAAGTTATACATTACAGAGGATATGCATCTTACTGTTAAAAAGTTATAAATTCCTGAGGATATGTATCTTACTGTTAAGAAGTTACATATTACTGTGGATTTGTATCTTAGTGTTAAAAAGTTATAAATTACTGAGGATTTGTATCTTACTGTTAAGAAGTTAAACATTACTGAGGATTTGTATCTTACTGTTAAAAAGTTATAAATTACTGTGAATTTGTATCTTACTGTTAAGAAGTTATACATTACTGTGGATTTGTATCTTACTCTTAAGAAGTTATACATTACTGTGGATTTGTATCTTACTGTTAAGAAGTTATACATTACTGAGAATATGTATCTAACTGTTAAAAAGTTATAAATTAGTGAGGATTTGTATCTTACTGTTAATATGTTATAAATTACTGAGGATTTGTATCTTACTGTTAAGAAGTTACACATCACTGTGAATTTGTATCCTACTGTTAAAATGTTATAAATTAGTGAGGATTTGTATCTTACTGTTAATAAGTTATAAATTACTGAGGATATGTATCTTACTGTTAAGAAGTTACACATTACTGTGGATTTCTATCTTACTGCTAAGAAGTTATAAATTACTGAGGATTTGTATCTTACTGTTAAGAAGTTATAGATTACAGTGGATTTGTATCTTACTATTAAGAAGTTATATATTACAGTGGATTTGTATCTTACGTTAAAAAGTTATAAATTACTGAGATTTTTATCTTACTGTTAAGAAGTTATAAATTACTGTGAATTTGTATCTTACTGTTAAGAAGTTATACATTACTGTGGATTTGTATCTTACTGTTAAAAAGTTATAAATTACTGTGAATTTGTATCTTACTGTTAAGAAGTTATACATTACTGTGGATTTGTATCTTACTCTTAAGAAGTTATACATTACTGTAGATTTGTATCTTACTGTTAAGAAGTTATACATTACTTAGAATATGTATCTAACTGTTAAAAAGTTATAAATTAGTGAGGATTTGTATCTTACTGTTAATATGTTATAAATTACTGAGGATTTGTATCTTACTGTTAAGAAGTTACACATCACTGTGAATTTGTATCCTACTGTTAAAAAGTTATAAATTACTGAGGATTTGTATCTTACTGTTAATAAGTTATAAATTACTGAGGATATGTATCTTACTGTTAAGAAGTTACACATTACTGTGGATTTATATCTTACTGCTAAGAAGTTATAAATTACTGAGGATTTGTATCTTACTGTTAAGAAGTTATAGATTACAGTGGATTTGTATCTTACTATTAAGAAGTTATATAATACAGTGGATTTGTATCTTACGTTAAAAAGTTATAAATTACTGAGATTTGTATCTTACTGTTAAGAAGTTATAAATTACTGTGAATTTGTATCTTACTGTTAAGAAGTTATACATTACTGTGGATTTGTATCTTACTGTTAAGAAGTTATACATTACTGTGGATTTGTATCTTACTGTTAAGAAGTTATAGATTACTGAGAATGTGTATCTAACTGTTAAAAGTTATAAATTACTGAGGATTTACATCTTACTGTTAAGAAGTTACACATTACAGTGGATTTGTATCTTACTGTTAAGAAGTTGTACATTACAGAGGATATGTATCTTACTGTTAAGAAGTTACACATTACAGAGGATATGGATCTTACTGTTAAGAAGTTATACATTACTGAGGATTTGTATCTTACTGTTAAGAAGTTGTACATTACAGAGGATATGTATCTTACTGTTAAGCAGTTACACATTACAGAGGATTTGTATCTTACTGTTAAGAAGTTATAAATTACAGTGGATTTGTATCTTAATGTTAAGAAGTTGTACGTTACAGAGGATTTGTATCTTACTGTTAAGAAGTTTTAAATTACTGAGGATTTGTATCTTACTGTTAAAGAGTTATAAATTACTGAGGATTTATATCTTACTGTTAAGAAGTTACACATTACAGTGGATTTGTATCTTACTGTTAAGAAGTTATAAATTACTGTGAATTTGTATCTTACTGTTAAGAAGTTATACATTACTGTGGATTTGTATCTTACTGTTAAGAAGTTACACATTACTGTGGATTTGTATCTTACTGTTAAGAAGTTATAAATTACTGAGGATTTGTATCTTACTGTTAAAAAGTTATAAATTACTGAGGATTTATATCTTACTGTTAAGAAGTTACACATTACTGTGGAGTTGTATCTTACTGTTAAGAAGTTATAAATTACTGAGGATTTATATCTTACTGTTAAGAAGTTACACATTACTGTGGAGTTGTATCTTACTGTTAAGAAGTTATACATTACAGAGGATATGTATCTTACTGTTAAAAAGTTAGAAATTCCTGAGGATATGTATCTTACTGTTAAGAAGTTACATATTACTGTGGATTTGTATCTCACTGTTAAAAAGTTATAAATTACTGTGAATTTGTATCTTACTGTTAAGAAGTTATAAATTACTGAGGATTTGTATCTTACTGTTAAGAAGTTGTACATTACAGAGGATATGTATCTTACTGTTAAGCAGTTACACATTACAGAGGATTTGTATCTTACTGTTAAGAAGTTGTACATTACAGAGGATATGTATCTTACTGTTAAGCAGTTACACATTACAGAGGATTTGTATCTTACTGTTAAGAAGTTATAAATTACAGTGGATTTGTATCTTAATGTTACGAAGTTGTATGTTACAGAGGATTTGTAT
Organism: Saccoglossus kowalevskii; assembly: GCF_978046115.1. Classification (NCBI taxonomy): domain Eukaryota; kingdom Metazoa; phylum Hemichordata; class Enteropneusta; family Harrimaniidae; genus Saccoglossus; species Saccoglossus kowalevskii. Next base: position 11,976,525 of record NC_140657.1, read on the forward strand.
CTTACTGTTAAGAAGTTTTAAATTACTGAGGATTTGTATCTTACTGTTAAAGAGTTATAAATTACTGAGGATTTATATCTTACTGTTAAGAAGTTACACAATACAGTGGAAATGTATCTTACTGTTAAGAAGTTATAAATTACTGTGAATTTGTATCTTACTGTTAAGAAGTTATACATTACTGTGGATTTGTATCTTACTGTTAAGAAGTTACACATTACTGTGGATTTGTATCTTACTGTTAAGAAGTTATAAATTACTGAGGATTTGTATCTTACTGTTAAAAAGTTATAAATTACTGAGGATTTATATCTTACTGTTAAGAAGTTACACATTACTGTGGAGTTGTATCTTACTGTTAAGAAGTTATACATTACAGGGGATATGTATCTTACTGTTAAAAAGTTAGAAATTCCTGAGGATATGTATCTTACTGTTAAGAAGTAACATATTACTGTGGATTTGTATCTCACTGTTAAAAAGTGATAAATTACTGTGAATTTGTATCTTACTGTTAAGAAGTTATACATTACTGTGGATTTGTATCTTACTGTTAAGAAGTTATACATTACTGTGGATTTGTATCTTACTGTTAAGAGGTTATAGATTACTGAGAATATGTATCTAACCGTTAAAAAGTTATAAATTACTGAGGATTTGTATCTTACTGTTAAAAAGTTATAAATTACTGAGGATTTGTATCTTACTGTTAATATGTTATAAATTGCAGTGGAAATGTATCTTACCGTTAAGAAGTTATAAATTACAGTGGATTTGTATCTTACTGTTAAGAAGTTATAAATTACTGAAGATTTGTATCTTACTGTTAAGAAGTTATAAATTACTGAGGATTTGTATCTTACTGTTAAGAAGTTATACATTACTTAGGATTTGTATCTTACTGTTAAGAAGTTATAAATTGCTGAGGATTTGTATCTTACTGTTAAAAAGTTATACATTACTGAGGATATGTATCTTACTGTTAAGAAGTTACACATTACTGTGGATTTGTATCATGCTGTTAAGAAGTTATAAATTACTGAGGATTTGTATCTTACTGTTAAAAAGTTATAAATTACTGAGGATTTACATCTTACTGTTAAGAAGTTACACATTACTGTGGAGTTGTATCTTACTGTTAAGAAGTTATACATTACAGAGGATATGTATCTTACTGTTAAAAAGTTATAAATTCCTGAGGATATGTATCTTACTGTTAAGAAGTTACATATTACTGTGGATTTGTATCTTACTGTTAAAAAGTTATAAATTACTGAGGATATGTATCTTACTGTTAAGAAGTTATACATTACTGTGGATTTGTATCTTACTGTTAAGAAGTTATAGATTACTGAGAATATGTATCTTACCGTTAAAAAGTTATAAATTACTGAGAATTTGTATCTTACTGTTAAAAAGTTATAAATTACTGAGGATTTGTATCTTTCTGTTAATATGTTATAAATTACAGTGGATTTGTATCTTACCGTTAAGAAGTTATAAATTACAGTGGATTTGTATCTTACTGTTAAGAAGTTATAAATTACTGAGGATTTGTATCTTACTGTTAAAAAGTTATAAATTACTGAGGATTCATATCTTACTTTTAAGAAGTTACACATTACTGTGGATTTGTATCTTACTGTTAAGAAGTTATAAATTACTGAGGATTTGTATCTTACTGTTAAAAAGTTATAAATTACTGAGGATTTGTATCTTTCTGTTAAGAAGTTATAAATTACTGTGAATTTGTATCTTACTGTTAAGAAGTTATAAATTACTGAGGATTTGTATCTTACTGTTAAGAAGTTATAAATTACTGAGGATATGTATCTTACTGTTAAAAAGTTATAAATTACTGAGGATTTATATCTTACTGTTAAGAAGTTACACATTACTGTGGAGTTGTATCTTACTGTTAAGAAGTTATACATTACAGAGGATATGCATCTTACTGTTAAAAAGTTATAAATTCCTGAGGATATGTATCTTACTGTTAAGAAGTTACATATTACTGTGGATTTGTATCTTAGTGTTAAAAAGTTATAAATTCCTGAGGATATGTATCTTACTGTTAAGAAGTTATACATTACTGTGAATTTGTATCTTACTGTTAATATGTTATAAATTACTGAGGATTTGTATCTTACTGTTAAGAAGTTAAACATTACTGAGGATTTGTATCTTACTGTTAAAAAGTTATAAATTACTGTGAATTTGTATCTTACTGTTAAGAAGTTATACATTACTGTGGATTTGTATCTTACTCTTAAGAAGTTATACATTACTGTGGATTTGTATCTTACTGTTAAGAAGTTATACATTACTGAGAATATGTATCTAACTGTTAAAAAGTTATAAATTAGTGAGGATTTGTATCTTACTGTTAATATGTTATAAATTACTGAGGATTTGTATCTTACTGTTAAGAAGTTACACATCACTGTTAATTTGTATCCTACTGTTAAAAAGTTATAAATTACTGTTAATAAGTTATAAATTACTGAGGATATGTATCTTACTGTTAAGAAGTTACACATTACTGTGGATTTGTATCTTACTGCTAAGAAGTTATAAATTACTGAGGATTTGTATCTTACTGTTAAGAAGTTATAGATTACAGTGGATTTGTATCTTACTATTAAGAAGTTATATATTACAGTGGATTTGTATCTTACGTTAAAAAGTTATAAATTACTGAGATTTGTATCTTACTGTTAAGAAGTTATAAATTACTGTGAATTTGTATCTTACTGTTAAGAAGTTACATATTACTGTGGATTTGTATCTTACTGTTAAAAAGTAATAAATTACTGAGGATATGTATCTTACTGTTAAGAAGTTATACATTACTGTGGATTTGTATCTTACTGTTAAGAAGTTATAGATTACTGGGAATATGTATCTTACCGTTAAAAAGTTATAAATTACTGAGGATTTGTATCTTACTGTTAAAAAGTTATAAATTTCTGAGGATTTGTATCTTTCTGTTAATATGTTATAAATTACAGTGGATTTGTATCTTACCGTTAAGAAGTTATAAATTACAGTGGATTTGTATCTTACTGTTAAGAAGTTATAAATTACTGAGGATTTGTATCTTACTGTTAAAAAGTTATAAATTACTGAGGATTCATATCTTACTTTTAAGAAGTTACACATTACTGTGGATTTGTATCTTACTGTTAAGAAGTTATAAATTACTGAGGATTTGTATCTTACTGTTAAAAAGTTATAAATTACTGAGGATTTGTATCTTACTGTTAAGAAGTTATAAATTACTGTGAATTTGTATCTTACTGTTAAGAAGTTATAAATTACTGAGGATTTGTATCTTACTGTTAAGAAGTTATAAATTACAGAGAATATGTATCTTACTGTTAAAAAGTTATAAATTACTGAGGATTTATATCTTACTGTTAAGAAGTTACACATTACTGTGGAGTTGTATCTTACTGTTAAGAAGTTATACATTACAGAGGATATGCATCTTACTGTTAAAAAGTTATAAATTCCTGAGGATATGTATCTTACTGTTAAGAAGTTACATATTACTGTGGATTTGTATCTTAGTGTTAAAAAGTTATAAATTACTGAGGATTTGTATCTTACTGTTAAGAAGTTAAACATTACTGAGGATTTGTATCTTACTGTTAAAAAGTTATAAATTCCTGTGAATTTGTATCTTACTGTTAAGAAGTTATACATTACTGTGGATTTGTATCTTACTCTTAAGAAGTTATACATTACTGTGGATTTGTATCTTACTGTTAAGAAGTTATACATTACTGAGAATATGTATCTAACTGTTAAAAAGTTATAAATTAGTGAGGATTTGTATCTTACTGTTAATATGTTATAAATTACTGAGGATTTGTATCTTACTGTTAAGAAGTTACACATCACTGTGAATTTGTATCCTACTGTTAAAAAGTTATAAATTACTGTTAATAAGTTATAAATTACTGAGGATATGTATCTTACTGTTTAGAAGTTACACATTACTGTGGATTTGTATCTTACTGCTAAGAAGTTATAAATTACTGAGGATTTGTATCTTACTGTTAAGAAGTTATAGATTACAGTGGATTTGTATCTTACTATTAAGAACTTATATATTACAGTGGATTTGTATCTTACGTTAAAAAGTTATAAATTACTGAGATTTGTATCTTACTGTTAAGAAGTTATAAATTACTGTGAATTTGTATCTTACTGTTAAGAAGTTATACATTACTGTGGATTTGTATCTTACTGTTAAAAAGTTATAAATTACTGTGAATTTGTATCTTACTGTTAAGAAGTTATACATTACTGTGGATTTGTATCTTACTCTTAAGAAGTTATACATTACTGTGGATTTGTATCTTACTGTTAAGAAGTTATACATTACTGAGAATATGTATCTAACTGTTAAAAAGTTATAAATTAGTGAGGATTTGTATCTTACTGTTAATATGTTATAAATTGCTGAGGATTTGTATCTTACTGTTAAGAAGTTACACATCACTGTGAATTTGTATCCTACTGTTAAAAAGTTATAAATTACTGAGGATTTGTATCTTACTGTTAATAAGTTATAAATTACTGGGGATATGTATCTTACTGTTAAGAAGTTACACATTACTGTGGATTTATATCTTACTGCTAAGAAGTTATAAATTACTGAAGATTTGTATCTTACTGTTAAGAAGTTATAGATTACAGTGGATTTGTATCTTACTATTAAGAAGTTATATATTACAGTGGATTTGTATCTTACGTTAAAAAGTTATAAATTACTGAGATTTGTATCTTACTGTTAAGAAGTTATAAATTACTGTGAATTTGTATCTTACTGTTAAGAAGTTATACATTACTGTGGATTTGTATCTTACTGTTAAGAAGTTATACATTACTGTGGATTTGTATCTTACTGTTAAGAAGTTATAGATTACTGAAAATGTGTATCTTACTGTTAAGAAGTTACACATTACAGTGGATTTGTATCTTACTGTTAAGAAGTTGTACATTACAGAGGATATGTATCTTACTGTTAAGAAGTTACACATTACAGAGGATATGGATCTTACTGTTAAGAAGTTATACATTACTGAGGATTTGTATCTTACTGTTAAGAAGTTGTACATTACAGAGGATATGTATCTTACTGTTAAGCAGTTACACATTACAGAGGATTTGTATCTTACTGTTAAGAAGTTATAAATTACAGTGGATTTGTATCTTAATGTTAAGTAGTTGTACGTTACAGAGGATTTGTATCTTACTGTTAAGAAGTTTTAAATTACTGAGGATTTGTATCTTACTGTTAAAGAGTTATAAATTACTGAGGATTTATATCTTACTGTTAAGAAGTTACACATTACAGTGGATTTGTATCTTACTGTTAAGAAGTTATAAATTACTGTGAATTTGTATCTTACTGTTAAGAAGTTATACATTACTGTGGATTTGTATCTTACTGTTAAGAAGTTACACATTACTGTGGATTTGTATCTTACTGTTAAAAAGTTATTAATTACGGAGGATTTATATCTTACTGTTAAGAAGTTACACATTACTGTGGAGTTGTATCTTACTGTTAAGAAGTTATACATTACAGAGGATATGTATCTTACTGTTAAAAAGTTAGAAATTCCTGAGGATATGTATCTTACTGTTAAGAAGTTACATATTACTGTGGATTTGTATCTCACTGTTAAAAAGTGATAAATTACTGTGAATTTGTATCTTACTGTTAAGAAGTTATACATTACTGTGGATTTGTATCTTACTGTTAAGAAGTTATACATTACTGTGGATTTGTATCTTACTGTTAAGAAGTTATAGATTACTGAGAATATGTATCTAACCGTTAAAAAGTTATAAATTACTGAGGATTTGTATCTTACTGTTAAAAAGTTAGAAATTACTGAGGATTTGTATCTTACTGTTAATATGTTATAAATTACAGTGGAAATGTATCTTACCGTTAAGAAGTTATAAATTACAGTGGATTTGTATCTTACTGTTAAGAAGTTATAAATTACTGAGGATTTGTATCTTACTGTTAAGAAGTTATAAATTACTGAGGATTTGTATCTTACTGTTAAGAAGTTATACATTACTTAGGATTTGTATCTTACTGTTAAGAAGTTATAAATTGCTGAGGATTTGTATCTTACTGTTAAAAAGTTATAAATTACTGAGGATATGTATCTTACTGTTAAGAAGTTACACATTACTGTGGATTTGTATCATGCTGTTAAGAAGTTATAAATTACTGAGGATTTGTATCTCACTGTTAAAAAGTTATAAATTACTGAGGATTTATATCTTACTGTTAAGAAGTTACACATTACTGTGGAGTTGTATCTTACTGTTAAAAAGTTATACATTACAGAGGATATGTATCTTACTGTTAAAAAGTTATAAATTCCTGAGGATATGTATCTTACTGTTAAGAAGCTACATATTACTGTGGATTTGTATCTTACTGTTAAAAAGTTATAAATTACTGAGGATATGTATCTTACTGTTAAGAAGTTATACATTACTGTGGATTTGTATCTTACTGTTAAGAAGTTATAAATTACTGAGGATTTGTATCTTACTGTTAAAAAGTTATAAATTACTGAGGATTCATATCTTACTTTTAAGAAGTTACACATTACTGTGGATTTGTATCTTACTGTTAAGAAGTTATAAATTACTGAGGATTTGTATCTTACTGTTAAAAAGTTATAAATTACTGAGGATTAATATCTTACTGTTAAGAAGTTACACATTAATGTGGAGTTGTATCTTACTGTTAAGAAGTTATACATTACAGAGGATATGTATCTTACTGTTAACAAGTTATAAATTCCTGAGGATATGTATCTTACTGTTAAGAAGTTACATATTACTGTGGATTTGTATCTTACTGTTAAAAAGTTATAAATTACTTAGGATTTGTATCTTACTGTTAAGAAGTTAAACATTACTGAGGATTTGTATCTTACTGTTAAAAAGTTATAAATTACTGTGAATTTGTATCTTACTGTTAAGAAGTTATACATTACTGTGGATTTGTATCTTACTGTTAAGAAGTTATACATTACTGTGGATTTGTATCTTACTGTTTAGAAGTTATACATTACTGAGAATATGTATCTAACTGTTAAAAAGTTATAAATTACTGAGGATTTGTATCTTACTGTTAATATGTTATAAATTACTGAGGATTTGTATCTTACTGTTAAGAAGTTACACATCACTGTGAATTTGTATCCTACTGTTAAAAAGTTATAAATTACTGAGGATTTGTATCTTACTGTTAATAAGTTATAAATTACTGGGGATATGTATCTTACTGTTAAGAAGTTACTCATTACTGAGGATTTGTATCTTACTGTTAAGAAGTTATAAATTACTGAGGATTTGCATCTTACTGTTAAGAAGTTATAAATTACAGTGGATTTGCATCTTACTGTAAAGAAGTTATATATTACAGTGGATTTGTATCTTACGTTAAAAAGTTATAAATTACTGAGATTTGTATCTTACTGTTAAGAAGTTATAAATTACTGTGAATTTGTATCTTACTGTTAAGAAGTTATAATTTACTGTGGATTTGTATCTTACTGTTAAGAAGTTATACATTACTGAGAATATGTATCTAACTGTTAAAAAGTTATAAATTACTGAGGATTTGTATCTTACTGTTAAATAGTTTTACATTACTGTGGATTTGTATCTTACTGTTAAGAAGTTGTACATTACTGAGGATTTGTATCTTACTGTTAAAGAGTTATAAATTACTGAGGATTTATATCTTACTGTTAAGAAGTTACACATTACAGTGGATTTGTATCTTACTGTTAAGAAGTTATAAATTACTGTGAATTTGTATCTTACTGTTAAGAAGTTATACATTACTGTGGATTTGCATCTTACTGTTAAGAAGTTACACATTACTGTGGATTTGTATCTTACTGTTAAGAAGTTATAAATTACTGAGGATTTGTATCTTACTGTTAAAAAGTTATAAATTACTGAGGATTTATATCTTACTGTTAAGAAGTTACACATTACTGTGGAGTTGTATCTTACTGTTAAGAAGTTATAAATTACTGAGGATTTATATCTTACTGTTAAGAAGTTAGACATTACTGTGGAGTTGTATCTTACTGTTAAGAAGTTATACATTACAGAGGATATGTATCTTACTGTTAAAAAGTTAGAAATTCCTGAGGATATGTATCTTACTGTTAAGAAGTAACATATTACTGTGGATTTGTATCTCACTGTTAAAAAGTGATAAATTACTGTGAATTTGTATCTTACTGTTAAGAAGTTATACATTACTGTGGATTTGTATCTTACTGTTAAGAAGTTATACATTACTGTGGATTTGTATCTTACTGTTAAGAGGTTATAGATTACTGAGAATATGTATCTAACCGTTAAAAAGTTATAAATTACTGAGGATTTGTATCTTACTGTTAAAAAGTTATAAATTACTGAGGATTTGTATCTTACTGTTAATATGTTATAAATTGCAGTGGAAATGTATCTTACCGTTAAGAAGTTATAAATTACAGTGGATTTGTATCTTACTGTTAAGAAGTTATAAATTACTGAAGATTTGTATCTTACTGTTAAGAAGTTATAAATTACTGAGGATTTGTATCTTACTGTTAAGAAGTTATACATTACTTAGGATTTGTATCTTACTGTTAAGAAGTTATAAATTGCTGAGGATTTGTATCTTACTGTTAAAAAGTTATACATTACTGAGGATATGTATCTTACTGTTAAGAAGTTACACATTACTGTGGATTTGTATCATGCTGTTAAGAAGTTATAAATTACTGAGGATTTGTATCTTACTGTTAAAAAGTTATAAATTACTGAGGATTTATATCTTACTGTTAAGAAGTTACACATTACTGTGGAGTTGTATCTTACTGTTAAGAAGTTATACATTACAGAGGATATGTATCTTACTGTTAAAAAGTTATAAATTCCTGAGGATATGTATCTTACTGTTAAGAAGTTACATATTACTGTGGATTTGTATCTTACTGTTGAAAAGTTATAAATTACTGAGGATATGTATCTTACTGTTAAGAAGTTATACATTACTGTGGATTTGTATCTTACTGTTAAGAAGTTATAGATTACTGAGAATATGTATCTTACCGTTAAAAAGTTATAAATTACTGAGGATTTGTATCTTACTGTTAAAAAGTTATAAATTACTGAGGATTTGTATCTTTCTGTTAATATGTTATAAATTACAGTGGATTTGTATCTTACCGTTAAGAAGTTATAAATTACAGTGGATTTGTATCTTACTGTTAAGAAGTTATAAATTACTGAGGATTTGTATCTTACTGTTAAAAAGTTATAAATTACTGAGGATTCATATCTTACTTTTAAGAAGTTACACATTACTGTGGATTTGTATCTTACTGTTAAGAAGTTATAAATTACTGAGGATTTGTATCTTACTGTTAAAAAGTTATAAATTACTGAGGATTTGTATCTTTCTGTTAAGAAGTTATAAATTACTGTGAATTTGTATCTTACTGTTAAGAAGTTATAAATTACTGAGGATTTGTATCTTACTGTTAAGAAGTTATAAATTACTGAGGATATGTATCTTACTGTTAAAAAGTTATAAATTACTGAGGATTTATATCTTACTGTTAAGAAGTTACACATTACTGTGGAGTTGTATCTTACTGTTAAGAAGTTATACATTACAGAGGATATGCATCTTACTGTTAAAAAGTTATAAATTCCTGAGGATATGTATCTTACTGTTAAGAAGTTACATATTACTGTGGATTTGTATCTTAGTGTTAAAAAGTTATAAATTCCTGAGGATATGTATCTTACTGTTAAGAAGTTATACATTACTGTGGATTTGTATCTTACTGTTAATATGTTATAAATTACTGAGGATTTGTATCTTACTGTTAAGAAGTTAAACATTACTGAGGATTTGTATCTTACTGTTAAAAAGTTATAAATTACTGTGAATTTGTATCTTACTGTTAAGAAGTTATACATTACTGTGGATTTGTATCTTACTCTTAAGAAGTTATACATTACTGTGGATTTGTATCTTACTGTTAAGAAGTTATACATTACTGAGAATATGTATCTAACTGTTAAAAAGTTATAAATTAGTGAGGATTTGTATCTTACTGTTAATATGTTATAAATTACTGAGGATTTGTATCTTACTGTTAAGAAGTTACACATCACTGTTAATTTGTATCCTACTGTTAAAAAGTTATAAATTACTGTTAAGAAGTTATAAATTACTGAGGATTTGTATCTTACTGTTAAGAAGTTGTACATTACAGAGGATATGTATCTTACTGTTAAGCAGTTACACATTACAGAGGATTTGTATCTTACTGTTAAGAAGTTATAAATTACAGTGGATTTGTATCTTAATGTTAAGAAGTTGTACGTTACAGAGGATTTGTATCTTACTGTTAAGACGTTTTAAATTACTGAGGATTTGTATCTTACTGTTAAAAAGTTATAAATTACTGAGGATTTGCATCTTTCTGTTATAAAGTTATAAATTACTGAGGATATGTATCTTACTGTTAAGAAGTTACATATTACTGTGGATTTGTATCTTACTGTTAAAAAGTTATATATTACTGAGGATTTGTAACTTACTGGTAATATGTTATAAATTACTGAGTATTTGTATCTTACTGTTAATATGTTATAAATTACTGAGGATTTGTATCTTACTGTTAAGAAGTTATAAATTACAGTGAATTTGTATCTTACTGTTAAAAAGTTATAAATTACTGAGGATTTGTATCTTACTGTTAATAAGTTATAAATTACTGAGGATATGTATCTTACTGTTAAGAAGTTACATATTACTGTGGATTTGTATCTTACTGTTAAAAAGTTATAAATTACTGAGGATTTGTATCTTACTGTTAAAAAGTTATAAATTACTGAGGATTTGCATCTTTCTGTTATAAAGTTATAAATTACTGAGGATATGTATCTTACTGTTAAGAATTTACATATTACTGTGGATTTGTATCTTACTGTTAAAAAGTTATATATTACTGAGGATTTGTAACTTACTGGTAATATGTTATAAATTACTGAGGATTTGTATCTTACTGTTAATATGTTATAAATTACTGAGGATTTGTATCTTACTGTTAAGAAGTTATAAATTACAGTGAATTTGTATCTTACTGTTAAAAAGTTATAAATTACAGAGGATTTGTATCTAACTGTTATAAAGTTATAAATTACTGAGGATTTGTATCTTACTTTTAAGAAGTTATACATTACTGTGGATTTGTATCTTACTGTTAAGACGCTATAAATTACTGAGAATATGTATCTAACTGTTAAAAAGTAATAAATTACTGAGGATTTGAGTCTTACTGTTAAGTTGCACATTACTGTGGATTTGTACCTTACTGTTAAGAAGTTATACATTACAGAGGATATGTATCTTACTGTAACAATGTTATACATTACTGTGGATTTGTATCTTACTGTTAAAAAGTTATAAATTACTGTGAATTTGCATCTTACTGTTAAGAAGTTATAGATTACTGAGAATATGTATCTAACTGTTAAAAAGTAATAAATTACTGAGGATTTGTATCTTACTGTTAAGAAGTTATACATTACTGAGGATATGTACCTTACTGTTACAAGGTTATACATTTACAGAGGATATGTGTCTTATTGTTAAAAAGTTATAAATTACTGTGAGGAGTTGTACCTCAATAGAGAAATATATTGAATTTGTCACTAATCTGGCATCAATTGAAATACATTTATGCATGCATGGTGACTGTTTTGCATGGATTAATTGATAGATGACACTTGATACCTGATAATTCTATAGTACAAGCAGTTTTTATAGCGCGCGAATCGGTTTCACGTTATCCGGGTCACGTGCTGCTATATATTCAGGTCTTCTAACCCAAGGAGCACTGAATGGCTTCTCAAGTCTGTTTTGTGAGCCGTTATAAACAGGCAACATATTTATCCGATCCCAGGCAGATAAGTTGGAATGATTACCATGCAGCAGATTGATGTCAAGAAATGCAACTGTTCCAACATCACCTAAGCAATATTGAATACCATGTTGATTAGCCAAGTCAGTAACAATAACTTGATCTGTTGCGCCAGCCTCAATTTTATACTTTGAAGACTTCATAAGTTGGTTATGTGGTGTTTCAGTTGCACCACTAACAAATAACTTGTGCGTTCCTGGAATAACCATTAGTGCACCTCGTTCAGGAGTATTTTGTGATAACATGATTACACAAAATACAGCTCTCATTCTCGGCATACCATCTTCTGCGTGAAAAATCTCAAAATCACTATGCCAGCTATGACCTGTTCCACTAAAAGCAGTGTGAAAATTGATCAAATCTTGGTGAATATATACACTATCAGCCAATAGCTGTTGAACACGCGATATGATCTTTTTGTTTTTCAAAATATCTTCCACTTCTGATACTTTTCTGTGTAACCCAAACACACTTCGTAATTTGTTTGTCCCGGGCTCAGTTGTGTATAGGCACTTGTCGGTGAGTGTCGGGTCTTCTCCAATGTCAACACTAGTTTCAATATCATATTTGTATTTTGATACTGCCTTGATAACTGGTTTCAACTCATCCTCAGTGAATACATTGTGTATTACAACGAACCCTTTCTCTTCATACTCACAGAGTTGTTTGGTGGACAGCGGGCCTGTTGGAGTAACACCATTCATCTTCCAAATCACAGGATCCGCCCGTGGGTATATTCTGTTGATGTCCTTGCGTGTAGGATATAAATCTGCTGTTGAAGAGGATGATACTCTTCTAGATACATCCGCAAAAATCTTCCTACTCCTGTTAGTTGAAAGCCAAGGAGACTGCGAAGTCACTCTTCGTACAAGTTGTTGCATGGTACCACATAATTGAGAGTATGGCATTTTCAAAGATGATCTGAAAATAAAGAAAAAAACATATCTAATATATTTTCAGTATATTATGTAGCAGCTGTTTAAGCGTTTGTAATTCTGTATTTGGTGAACACTTCCTGCAATGTGAAATCAATAAAACTACGATACAGTAGCATGGGTCTGTGTTGAACATTTCAAGTTGTACATATTTGTGGGTACTACTTGTAATTAAATCATCATGGCATCGACAACTAATTTATCTCTCATAAAGCCCCTTTCTAGTATGTATAATACACATCATGTTACAATGTGCAATTAATTTTTCAGTACCTTCCATTTCTGGTCGTACATTTATTTTATATATTTCATTTTTAGATTCTGAGCCGAAGACCACAGTGGCTAGAGCTGATCATTTGCTGATCGCCAGGAATCCCTTTTGCATATCACACAGCAGATATCACTCAAATGCTTTGCTACTACGCTACTTTCCTGTTGAATAGGCGTAATAAGACTGAAAGCCATCAATGTAAAATCAAATGTATTTTCTGTAAGAATTATAAACGTCAATAAACGTCATTGTTTTCCCACAGTATATTTCAAATGACAAGAAATATTGCCAAGCTTCTTGTTTGGAAGGCTACTTATTGTTTAATATGTCTCCAATACATTCTCAGCACACTTTCTAGACTTCTTTGAGTAGTATTTTTCATTTTGTGCATTTTTTTGTTTCCTAATAAACTGTTGAAGTTCCAAGATTTAGAGACGATAAAGGTGTTCCCATTAAAACTCCACCATTAAATGCCCACCTGATAAATCCGACACTTGCCTGGTGTATTGCCAATGGACGATGTGTATTTGTGTGTCAGTCTCTAGTTTTGAAAGTAGGAAATCGCCATAGCATAGGTAATTTTTCAAATGTGTTTGCTTTGCAATTATTTGATATTTGTACACAGTTGTACGATCCAGTTGTGAGCAAATCTGTTTTAATCCAATTCGGTATCATATGCTCGTGAAATGACTAAATGTCGTTCCGCCACATGAATTCCAACAAGAGTGTATTCAATGCACTTTTTAAAAAAAAAACATGTCAGTTGAACGGTCCAGCCCTCATTTGCATACAACAAATAATTGGTGTGTGGATAATCGATGTTTGACTGTACATGTTAAAACTATTTATAGATAATTTCTAGTGGTCGACAAAAAACGTGTGTTATCGTGCTTCACTAAATATTATCCTATGTCTCTCACTGTTTTGTACACGACTAGTTTCATTTGTCTCTAAATTAAATCATGCTAAATTATGCTATAAAATGTGTATATTTTGATTTGAATGTAATAGCTTACCTTATTGTATGGTGTAGATCCTTACAGTATTGAACGTTTACAACTGATATTTTGTCGAGGTGTGTTCAATGACGAACTTCCCGAAAGTGATCTGTGTGTAGTTGCGGCATATGCAGGCGTGTACTGCAGATGTTTATTTTTAGTAAAACACCACTAAGCAGCGGGGACAAATCTGCTTACAATATATTACACCTTTCTGTCTAGTATCACATTTGTTATTTTATGGAAATTATTTCATGCTATATTACGGTTTAAGATGATTTTTATTTCGTTAGTGGCTCTACATAATATTATTCTGCTCACTGAATTGTGAAAACCATGCAAATTGACCTCATTCAGTCATACCTTACTCAAATATATTGTTGGCTTTGGATTAGACTTAGATAGATAATCATTTGATATTGGCCCGTGT